>NC_091415.1:5605792-8408688 GCF_032191515.1 Phaenicophaeus curvirostris | reverse complement strand
CTTACTTTAGGTTGCCTTTCCTTACGTTGCCTTACTTTACATTGCTTTACGTTGCCTTACTTTACGTTGCCTTACTTTACGTTGCTTTACGTTGCCTTACATTACGTTGCCTTACTTTACATTGCTTTACGTTGCCTTGCTTTACGTTGCCTTGCTTTACGTTGCTTTACGTTGCCTTGCTTTACGTTGCCTTGCTTTACGTTGCTTTACGTTGCCTTGCTTTAAGTTGCCTTACTTTACGTTGCTTTACGTTGCCTTTTTTCACGTTGCCTTGCTTTACATTGCTTTACGTTGCCTTGCTTTACGTTGCCTTGCTTTACGTTGCTTTACGTTGCCTTGCTTTACGTTGCCTTGCTTTACGTTGCCTTGCTTTACATTGCCTTACTTTACGTTGCTTTACGTTGCCTTACTTTACGTTGCCTTGCTTTACGTTGCTTTACGTTGCTTTACGTTACCTTACTTTATCTTACCTTACTTTATGTTGCCTTACTTTACGTTGCTTTACGTTGCCTTGCTTTACGTTGCCTTACTTTACTTTCCTTTACCTTGCCTTGCTTTACGTTGCTTTACGTGGCCTTGCTTTATGTTGCTTTACGTTGCCTTACTTTACGTTGCCATACTTTACGTTGCTTTACGTTGCCTTATGTTACGTTGCCCTACTTTACGTTGCTTTACGTTTCCTTACTGTACGTTGCCTTGCTTTACGTTGCCTTACTTTACGTTGCTTTACGTTGCCTTACTTTACGATGCCTTACTTTACGTTGCTTTACTTTGCCTTACTTTACGTTGCCTTACTTTACCTAGCCTTGCTTTACATTGCCTTGCTTTACGTTGCCTTAATTTACGTTGCCTTACTTTACGTTGCTTTACGTTGCCTTACTTTACCTTGCTTAACGTTGCCTTACTTTACGTTGCCTTGCTTTACGTTGCCATACTTTACGTTGCTTTACGTTGCCTTACTTTACGATGCGTTAATTTACGTTGCTTTACTTTGCCTTAATTTACGTTGCCTTACATTACGTTGCCTTGCTTTACGTTGCCTTGCTTTACGGTGCCTTACTTTAACTTGCCTTACTTTACGTTGCTTTACGTTGCCTTACTTAACGCTGCTTTACGTTGCCTTACTTTACGTTGCCTTCCTTTAAGTTGCTTTACGTTGCCTTGCTTTATGTTGCCTTACTTTACATTGCGTTCCTTTACGTTGCCTTGCTTTACGTTGATTTACGTTGCCTTACTTTACGTTGCCTTACTTTACGTTGCCTTGCCTTACGTTGCTTTACGTTGCCTTACTTAAGGTTGCCTTGCCTTACATTGATTTATGTTCCTTACTTTACATTACCATACTTTACGTTGCCTTGCCTTACGTTGCGTTACGTTGCCTTAATTTATGTTGCCTTAATTTACGTTGCTTTACGTTGCCTTACTTTACATTGCCGTACTTTACGTTGCCTTGCCTTACGTTGCTTTACGTTGTCTTACTTTACGTTACCTTACTTTACGTTGCCTTGCCTTATGTTGCCTTACTTTACGTTGCCTTACTTTACATTGCTTTACATTGCCTTACTTTACATTGCCCTACTTCACGTTGCCTTGCCTTACGTTGCCTTTCTTTAGGTTGCCTTAATTTACATTGCCTTCCTTTACATTTCCTTGCCTTACGTTGCTTTACGTTGCCTTACTTCACGTTGACTTACTTTACGTTGCCTTGCCTTACGTTGCTTTACGTTTCTTTACATTGCCTTATTTTACGTTGCCTTACTTTACGTTGCCTTGCCTTATGTTGCCTTGCCTTGCCTTACGTTGCCTTAATTTATGTTGCCTTACGTTGCTTTACGTTGCCTTTACTTTACGTTGCCTTAACTTGCTTTACGTAGCCTTACTTTACGTTGCCTTTACTTTATGTTGCCTTGCTATACGTTGCCTTACTTTACATTGCTTTACGTTGCCTTACTTTATGTTGCTTTACGTTGCCTTGCTTTAATTTGCCTTGCTTTAGGTTGCTTTACGTTGCCTTGCTTTCGTTGCCTTACTTTACATTGCTTTACGTTGCCTTACTTTACGTTGCCTTGCTTTACGTTGCCTTGCTTTATGTTGCCTTGCTTTACCTTGCCTTGCTTTACGTTGCTTTACGTTGCCTTGCTTTATGTTGCCTTGCTTTACGTTGCTTTACGTTGCCTTGTAATAGGTTGCCTTGCTTTACATTGCTTTACGTTGCCTTGCTTTACGTTGCCTTGCTTTCCATTGCTTTACGTTGCCTTGCTTTACGTTGCCTTGCTTTACGTTGCCTTGCTTTACATTGCCTTACTTTACGTTGCTTTACGTTGCCTTACTTTACGTTGCCTTGCTTTACGTTACCTTACTTTATCTTGCCTTACATTATGTTACCTTACTTTACCTTGTTTTACATTGCCTTGCTTTACCTTGCCTTACTTTACTTTCCTTTAACTTGCCTTGCTTTACATTGCTTTACGTGGCCTTGCTTTACATTGCTTTACGTTGCCTTCCTTTACGTTGCCTTACTTTACGTTGCTTTACGTTGCCTTACTTTACGTTGCCTTACTTTACGTTGTTTTACTTTGTCTTAGTTTACGTTGCCTTGCTTTACGTTGCCTTACTTTACGACGCCTTTACTTTACGTTGCTTTACTTTTCCTTACTTTACGCTGCCTTACTTTAAGTTGCCTTGCTTTACGTTGCCTTGCTTTACGTTGATTTACGTTGTCTTGCTTTACGTTGCCTTGCTTTACGTTGCTTTACGTTGTCTTGTTTTACGTTGCTTTACGTTGCCTTACTTTACGTTGCCTTGCTTTACGTTGTCTTAATTTACGTTGCCTTACTTTACTTTGCTTTACGTTGCCTTACTTTACGTTGCCTTGCTTTACGTTGCCTTGCTTTACGTTGATTTACGTTGCCTTACTTTAGGTTGCTTTACGTTGCCTTACTTTACGTTGCCTTGTTTTACGTTGCCTTACTTTACTTTGCCTTACTTTACGTTGCCTTACTTTACGTTGCTTTACGTTACCTTTACTTTACGTTGCCTTACTTTACGTTGCCTTGCCTTACGTTGCTTTATGTTGCCTTACTTAAGGTTGCCTTGCCTTACATTGCTTTATGTTGCCTTACTTTACATTACCATACTTTACGTTGCCTTGCCTTACGTTGCTTTACGTTGCCTTACATTACATTGCCTTACTTTACGTTGCCTTGCCTTATGTTGATTTACGTTGCCTTACTTTATATTGCGTTACTTTACGTTGCCTTGCCTTATGTTGATTTACGTTGCCTTACTTTACATTGCGTTACTTTACGTTGCTTTACGTTGCCTTACTTTACGTTGCCTTGCCTTACGTTGCTTTACGTTGCCTTTCTTTACGTTGCCTTACTTTACGTTCCCTTGCCTTACGTTGCTTTACGTTGTCTTACTTTACGTTACCTTACTTTACGTTGCCTTGCCTTATGTTGCCTTACTTTACGTTGTCTTACTTTACATTGCTTTACGTTGCCTTACTTTACATTGCCTTACTGCACGTTGCCTTGCCTTACGTTGCCTTACCTTACGTTGCCTTACTTTACGTTGCCTTTACTTTACGTTTCCTTTCCTTACGTTGCTTTACGTTGCCGTAATTTACGTTGCCTTACTTTACGTTGCCTTACGTTGCTTTACGTTGCCTTACTTTACATTGCCTTACTCTACGTTGCCTTTACTTTACGTTGCCTAAATTTATGTTGCTTTATGTTGCCTTTCCTTACGTTGCCTTGCCTTACGTTGCTTTACGTTTCTTTACGTTGCCTTTACTTTACGTTGCCTTACTTTACGTTGCCTTACTTTACGTTGCCTTTCCTTACGTTGCCTTGCCTTGCCTTACTTTGCCTTAATTTATGTTGCCTTACGTTGCTTTACGTTGACTTACTTTACGTTGCCTTACGTTGCTTTACGTTGCCTTACTTTAGGTTGCCTTTACTTTACGCTGCCTTGCCCTACGTTGCCTTGCCTTGCCTTACGTTGCCTTACTTTATGTTGCCTTACGTTGCTTTACAATGCCTTACTTTACGTTGCCTTACTTTACGTTGCCTTGCCTTACGTTGCTTTACGTTGCCTTACTTTACGTTGCCTAACTTTACGTTGCCTTGCCTTACGTTGCCTTACTTTACGTTGCCTTACTTTACGTTGCTTTACGTTGCCTTACTTTGCTTTGCTTTACGTTGACTTACTATACGTTGCCTTACTTTACATTGCCTTGCCATATGTTGCTTTACGTTGCATTACTTTACGTTGCCTTGAATTACGTTGCCTTACTTTACGATGCCTTACGTTGCTTTACGTTGCCTTACTTTAGGTTGCCTTACTTTACGTTGCCTTTATTTACGTTGCATTACTTTATGTTGCTTTACGTTGCCTTACTTTACGTTGCCTTTCCTTACGTTGCCTTGCCTTACGTTGCTTTACGTTTCTTTACGTTGCCTTTACTTTACGTTGCCTTACTTTACGTTGCCTTACTTTACGTTGCCTTTCCTTACGTTGCCTTGCCTTGCCTTACGTTGCCTTAATTTATGTTGCCTTACGTTGCTTTACGTTGACTTACTTTACGTTGCCTTACGTTGCTTTACGTTGCCTTACTTTAGGTTGCCTTTACTTTACGCTGCCTTGCCCTACGTTGCCTTGCCTTGCCTTACGTTGCCTTACTTTATGTTGCCTTACGTTGCTTTACAATGCCTTACTTTACGTTGCCTTACTTTACGTTGCCTTGCCTTACGTTGCTTTACGTTGCCTTACTTTACGTTGCCTAACTTTACGTTGCCTTGCCTTACGTTGCCTTACTTTACGTTGCCTTACTTTACGTTGCTTTTCGTTGCCTTACTTTACTTTGCTTTACGTTGACTTACTATACGTTGCCTTACTTTACATTGCCTTGCCATATGTTGCTTTACGTTGCATTACTTTACGTTGCCTTGAATTACGTTGCCTTACTTTACGATGCCTTACGTTGCTTTACGTTGCCTTACTTTAGGTTGCCTTACTTTACGTTGCCTTTATTTACGTTGCATTACTTTATGTTGCTTTACGTTGCCTTACTTTACGTTGCCTTTCCTTACGTTGCCTTGCCTTACGTTGCTTTATGTTGCCTTTCTTTACGTTGCCTTGCCTTACCTTACGTTGCCTTGCCTTGCCTTGTCTTACGTTGCCTTACTTTACTTTGCCTTACGTTGCTTTACGTTGTTTTACTTTACGTTGCCTTTATTTACGTTGCCTTGCCTTATGTTGCCTTGCCCTGCCTTGCCTTACGTTCCCTTACTTTAGGTTGTTCTATGTTGCCTTACTTTACGTTGCCTTACTTTACTTTGCCTTACTTTACGTTGCCTTACGTTTCTTTACATTGCCTTACTTTACGATGCCTTACTTTAACTTGCCTTGCCTTACGTTGCCTTGCCATGCCTTGCCTTACGTTGCCGTCCTTTGTCGCCTTACGTTGCTTTACGTTGCCTTACTTTACTTTGCCTTACTTTACGTTACTTTACGTTGCCTTACTTTACGTTTCTTTATGTTGCCTTACTCTACGTGGCCTTACTCTACGTTGCCTTATTTACGTTGCTTTCCGTTGCCTTACTCTACGTTGCCTTACTTTACGTTGCTGTACATTGCCTTGCTTTACATTGCCTTGCTTTACGTTGCCTTACTTTACGTTTCCTTACTTTACGTTGCTTTACGTTGCCTTTACTTTACGTTGTTTTACGTTGCCTTACTTAAGGTTGCCTTGCCTTACATTGCTTTATGTTGCCTTACTTTACATTACCATACTTTACGTTGCCTTCCCATACGTTGCTTTACGTTGCCTTACATTACATTGCCTTACTTTACGTTGCCTTGCCTTACGTTGCTTTACATTGCCTTACTTTACGTTGCCTTACTTTACGTTGCTTTACGTTGCCTTATTTTACGTTGCCTTACTTTACGTTCCCTTGCCTTACGTTGCTTTACGTTGCCTTTCTTTACGTTGCCTTACTTTACGTTCCCTTGCCTTACGTTGCTTTACGTTGTCTTACTTTACGTTACCTTACTTTACGTTGTCTTGCCTTATGTTGCCTAAATTTACGTTGCCTTACTTTACATTGCTTTACGTTGCCTTACTTTACATTGCCTTACTTCACGTTGCCTTGCCTTACGTTGCTTTACGTTGCCGTAATTTACGTTGCCTTACTTTAAGTTGCCTTGCCTTACGTTGCCTTAATTTACGTTGCCTTACGTTGCTTTACATTGCCTTACTTTACGTTGCCTTACTTTACGATGCCTTGCCTTACGTTGCTTTACATTTCCTTACTTTACGTTGCCTAACTTTACGTTGCCTTGCCTTACGTTTCCTTACTTTACGTTGTCTTACTTTACGTTGCTTTACGTTTCCTTACTTTACGTTGCTTTACGTTGCCTTACTTTACGTTGCTTTACGTTGCCTTACTTTACGTTGCTTTACGTTGCCTTGCTTTACGTTGCCTTACTTTACGTTGCCTTGCTTTAAGTTGCTTTACGTTGCCTTACATTACGTTGCCTTACTTTACATTGCTTTACGTTGCCTTGCTTTACGTTGCCTTGCTTTACGTTGCTTTACGTTGCCTTGCTTTACGTTGCCTTACTTTACGTTGCTTTACGTTGCCTTGCTTTACGTTGCCTTGCTTTACGTTGCCTCACTTTACGTTGCCTTACGTTGCCTTACATTACGTTGCCTTACTTTACATTGCTTTACGTTGCCTTGCTTTACGTTTCATTGCTTTACGTTGCTTTACGTTGCCTTGTTTTACGTTGCCTTGCTTTACGTTGCTTTACTTTGCCTTGCTTTAAGTTGCTTTGCTTTACGTTGCTTTACGTTGCCCTGCTTTACGTTGCCTTATTTACGTTGCTTTCGTTGCCTTGTTTTAGGTTGCCTTGCTTTACATTGCTTTACGTTGCCTTGCTTTACGTTGCTTTACGTTGCCTTGCTTTTCGTTGCCTAGCTTTACATTGCTTTACGTTGCCTTGCTTTACGTTGCCTTATTTTACGTTGCCTTACTTTACGTTCCCTTGCCTTACGTTGCTTTACGTTGCCTTTCTTTACGTTGCCTTACTTTACGTTCCCTTGCCTTACGTTGCTTTACGTTGTCTTACTTTACGTTACCTTACTTTACGTTGTCTTGCCTTATGTTGCCTAAATTTACGTTGCCTTACTTTACATTGCTTTACGTTGCCTTACTTTACATTGCCTTACTTCACGTTGCCTTGCCTTACGTTGCTTTACGTTGCCGTAATTTACGTTGCCTTACTTTAAGTTGCCTTGCCTTACGTTGCCTTAATTTACGTTGCCTTACGTTGCTTTACATTGCCTTACTTTACGTTGCCTTACTTTACGATGCCTTGCCTTACGTTGCTTTACATTTCCTTACTTTACGTTGCCTAACTTTACGTTGCCTTGCCTTACGTTTCCTTACTTTACGTTGTCTTACTTTACGTTGCTTTACGTTTCCTTACTTTACGTTGCTTTACGTTGCCTTACTTTACGTTGCTTTACGTTGCCTTACTTTACGTTGCTTTACGTTGCCTTGCTTTACGTTGCCTTACTTTACGTTGCCTTGCTTTAAGTTGCTTTACGTTGCCTTACATTACGTTGCCTTACTTTACGTTGCTTTACGTTGCCTTGCTTTACGTTGCCTTGCTTTACGTTGCTTTACGTTGCCTTGCTTTACGTTGCCTTACTTTACGTTGCTTTACGTTGCCTTGCTTTACGTTGCCTTGCTTTACGTTGCCTCACTTTACGTTGCCTTACGTTGCCTTACATTACGTTGCCTTACTTTACATTGCTTTACGTTGCCTTGCTTTACGTTTCATTGCTTTACGTTGCTTTACGTTGCCTTGTTTTACGTTGCCTTGCTTTACGTTGCTTTACTTTGCCTTGCTTTAAGTTGCTTTGCTTTACGTTGCTTTACGTTGCCCTGCTTTACGTTGCCTTATTTACGTTGCTTTCGTTGCCTTGTTTTAGGTTGCCTTGCTTTACATTGCTTTACGTTGCCTTGCTTTACGTTGCTTTACGTTGCCTTGCTTTTCGTTGCCTAGCTTTACATTGCTTTACGTTGCCTTGCTTTACGTTGCCTTCCTTTACGTTGCTTTACGTTGCCTTACTTTACGTTGCTTAAGATTGCCTTGCTTTACGTTGCTTTACGTTGCCTTGCTTTACGTTAATTTACTTTGCCTTGCATTACGTTGCCTTGCTTTACGTTGATTTACGATGTCTTGCTTTACGTTGCCTTGCTTTACGTTGCCTTACTTTACGATGCTTTCCTTTGCCTTACTTTCTGTTGCTTTACGTTGCCTTACTTTACGTTGCCTTACTTTATGTTGCTTTACTTTGCCTTACTTTACGTTGCCTTACTTTACGTTGCTTTACGTTGCCTTACTTTACGTTGCCTTGCTTTACGTTGCCTTGCTTTACGTTGCTTTACGTTTCTTTACTTTATGTTATCTAACTTTACGTTGCTTTACGTTGCCTTACTTTACGTTGCCTTGCTTTACGTTGCCTTGCTTTAATTTGCTTTGCTTTACGTTGCTTTACGTTGCCTTGCTTTCGTTGCCTTACTTTACATTGCTTTACGTTGCCTTACTTTACGTTGCCTTGCTTTACGTCCTTACTTTACGTTGCCTTACTTTGCAGTAATTTACGTTGCCTTACTTTACTTTCCTTTACCTTGCCTTGCTTTACCGTGCTTTACGTGGCCTTGCTTTACGTTGCTTTACGTTTCCTTACTTTACGTTGCCTTACTTTACGTTCCCTTGCCTTACGTTGCTTTACGTTGTCTTACTTTACGTTACATTACTTTACGTTGCTTTGCCTTATGTTGCCTTACTTTATGTTGCCTTTCTTTACATTGCTTTACGTTGCCTTACTTTACATTGCCTTACTTCACGTTGCCTTACTTTACGTTGCCTTACTTTACGTTGCCTTACTTTATTTGCCTTGCCTTACGTTGCTTTACGTTGCCTTACTTTACGTTGCCTTACTTTATGTTGCTTTACGTTGCCTTACTTTACGTTGCCTTACTTTACGTGGCCTTGCCTTACGTTGCTTTACGTTGCCTTTCTTTACGTTGCCTTACTTTACGTTCCCTTGCCTTACGTTGCTTTACGTTGTCTTACTTTACATTGCCTTACTTCACGTTGCCTTGCCTTACGTTGCCGTACTTTACGTTGCCTTACTTTACGTTGCCTTGCCTTACGTTGCCTTAATTTCCGTTGCCTTACTTTACGTTGCTTTAGGTTGCCTTACTTTACTTTGCCTTATTTTACGTTGCCTTACTTTACATTGCCTTACTTTACCTTGCTTTTACTTTACGTTGCCTAAATTTATGTTGATTTATGTTGCCTTAATTTACGTTGCCTTTCTTTACGTTGCCTTGCCATACGTTGCTTTACGTTGCCTTACTTCACGTTGCCTTACTTTACGTTGCCTTACTTTACCTTGCTTTACGTTGTCTTACTTTACCTTGCTTTACGTTGCCTTACTTTACGTTGCCTTGCTTTACGTTGCCATACTTTACGTTGCTTTACGTTGCCTTACTTTACGATGCCTTACTTTACGTTGCCTTGCTTTACGTTGCCTTACTTTCCTTTACCTTGCCTTGCTTTACGTTGCTTTACGTGGCCTTGCTTTACGTTGCTTTACGTTGCCTTACTTTACGTTGCCTTACTTTACTTTGCTTTACGTTGCCTTACTTTACGTTGCCTTACTTTACCTTGCTTTACGTTGCCTTTCTTTACCTTGCTTTACGTTGCCTTACTTTACGTTGCCATACTTTACGTTGCTTTACGTTGCGTTAATTTACGATGCCTTACATTACGTTGCTTTACTTTGCCTTACTTTACGTTGCCTTACTTTACGTTGCCTTGCTTTACGTTGCCTTGCTTTACGTTGCTTTACGTTGCCTTACTTTACGTTGCTTTACGTTGCCTTACTTTATGTTGCTTTACGTTGCCTTACTTTACGTTGCCTTTCCTTACGTTGCCTTGCCTTACGTTGCTTTACGTTGCCTTACTTTACGTTAACTTACTTTACGTTGCCTTACTTTACGTTACCTTACTTTACGTTGCCTTGCCTTACGTTGCTTTAAGTTGCTTTACGTTGCCTTGCTTTACGTTGCCTTACTTTGTTGCCTTTCCTTACGTTGCCTTGCCTTGCCTTGCCTTACGTTGCCTTACTTTACTTTGCCTTACGTTGCTTTACGTTGCCTTACTTTACGTTGCCTTACGTTGCTTTACGTTGCCTTACTTTATGTTGATTTACATTACGTTGCCTTCCCTTACGTTGCTTTACGTTGCCTTACTTTACGTTGCCTTACTTTACGTTGCCTTGCCTTACGTTGCCTTACTTTACGTTGCCTTACGTTGCTTTACGTTGCCTTATTTTACGTTGCCTTTCCTTACGTTGCCTTATGTTGCTTTACGTTGCCTTACTTTACGTTGCCTTGCCTTACGTTGAATTACTTTACGTTGCCTTACTTTACGTTGCTTTACGTTGCCTTACTTTACGTTGCCTTACTTTACGTTGCCTTGCCTTCCGTTGCTTTACGTTGCCTTGCTTTATGTTGCCTTACTTTACGTTGCCTTTCCTTACGTTGCCTTGACTTACGTTGCTTTACGTTGCCTTACTTTACGTTACCTTACTTTACGTTGCCTTGCCTTACGTTGCTTTAAGTTGCTTTACGTTGCCTTACTTTACGTTGCCTTACTTTATGTTGCCTTTCCTTTCGTTGCCTTGCCTTGCCTTGCCTTACGTTGCCTTGCCTTGCCTTGCCTTACGTTGCCTTACTTTACGTTGCCTTACGTTGCTTTACGTTGCCTTACTTTACGTTGCCTTACATTACGTTGCCTTACTTTACTTTGCCTTACGTTGCTTTACGTTGCCTTACTTTATGTCTATTTACTATACGTTGCCTTCCATTACGTTGCTTTACGTTGCCTTACTTTACGTTGCCTTGCCTTACGTTGCCTTACTTTACGTTGCCTTACGTTGCTTTACGTTGCCTTACTTTACGTTGCCTTACTTTACGTTGCCTTATGTTGCTTTACGTTGCCTTACTTTACGTTGCCTTAACTTACGTTGCCTTGCCTTACGTTGCTTTACGTTGCCTTACTTCACGTTGCCTTACTTTACGTTTCCTTGCCTTACGTTGCCTTACTTTACGTTGCCTTGCCTTACGTTGCTTTACGTTGCCTTACTTCACGTTGCCTTACTTTACGTTGCCTTGCCTTACGTTGCTTTACGTTGCCTTACTTTACGTTGCCTTACTTTACGTTACCTTGCCTTACGTTGCCTTACTTTACGTTGCCTTCCCTTGCCTTACGTTGCCTTGCCTTGCCTTGCCTTACGTTGCCTTACTTTACGTTGCCTTGCCTTACTTTACGTTACCTTGCCTTGCCTTATGTTGCCTTGCCTTGCCTTGCCTTACGTTGCCTTGCCTTGTCTTACGTTGCTTTACTTTACGTTGCCTTGCCTTACTTTATGTTCCCTTGCCTTACTTTACGTTGCCTTGCCTTGCCTTATGTTGCCTTGCCTTGCCTTGCCTTACGTTGCCTTGCCTTGTCTTACGTTGCCTTACTTTATGTTGCCTTGCCTTACTTTACATAGCCTTGCCTTGCCTTGCCTTGCGTTGCCTTAGTTTACTTTGCCTTGCCTTACTTTACGTTGCCTTGCCTTGCCTTGCCTTACGTTGCCTTACTTTACGTTGCGTTGCTTTACGTTGCTTTACGTTGCCTTGCTTTACGTTGCCTTGATTTACTTTGCCTTACTTTACGTTGCCTTACGTTGCCTTACTTTACGTTGCCTTTCTTTACCTTGCTTTACTTTGCCTTACTTTATATTGCCTTACTTTACGTTGCTTTACGTTGCCTTGCTTTACGTTGCTTTACGTTGCCTTACTTTACGTTGCCTTAATTTACGTTGCTTTACGTTGCCTTACTTTACGTTGCCTTCCTTTGTGTTGCCTTACTTTACGTTGCTTTACGTTGCCTTACTTTACGATGCCTTACTTTACGATGCCTTACTTTACGTTGCTTTACGTTGCCTTGCTTTACGTTGCCTTACTTTATGTTGCCTTGCTTTACGTTGCCTTGCTTTACGTTGCTTTACGTTGCCTTTACTTTACGTTGCTTTACGTTGCCTTACTTTACGTTGCCTTACTTTACGTTGCTTTACGTTGCCTTACTTTACGTTCCCTTGCTTTGCCTTGCCTTGCTTTATGTTGATTTACATTGCCTTATTTTACGTTGCTTTACGTTGCCTTACTTTACGTTGCCTTGCTTTACGTTGCCTTACTTTACGTTGCCTTACTTTACGTTGACTTACTTTACGTTGATTTACGTTGCCTTACTTAACGTTGCCTTGCCTTACGTTGCATTACGTTGCCTTACTTTACGTTGCCTTACTTTACGTTGCCTTGCTTTATCTTGCCTTGCTTTATGTTGATTTACATTGCCTTATTTTACGTTGCTTTAACGTTGCCTTACTTTACGTTGCCTTACTGTACGTTGCCTTACTTTACGTTGACTTACTTTACGTTGATTTACGTTGCCTTACTTTACGTTGCCTTGCCTCACGTTGCTTTGCGTTGCCTTACTTTACGTTGCCTTACTTTACATTGCCTTGCCTTACGTTGCTTTACGTTGCCTTACTTTACGTTGCTTTACGTTGCCTTACTTTACGTTGCCTTGCTTTACGTTGCCTTGCCTTAAGTTGCTTTACGTTGTCATATTTTACGTTACCTTACTTTACTTTGCCTTGCCTTATGTTGCCTTACTTTACGTTGCCTTACTTTACATTGCTTTACGTTGCCTTACTTTACGTTTCCTTACTTTACGTTGACTTGCCTTACGTTGATTTACGTTGCCTTACTTTACGTTGCCTTACTTTACGTTGCCTTACTTTACGTTGCCTTGCCTTACATTGAATTACTTTACGTTGCCTTACTTTACGTTGCTTTACATTGCCTTACTTTACGTTGCCTTACTTTACGTTTGCTTGCCTTACGTTGCTTTACGTTGACTTGCTTTACGTTGCCTTAATTTACGTTGCCTTTATTTACGTTGCCTTACTTTATGTTGCTTTACGTTGCCTTACTTTACGTTACCTTACTTTACGTTGCCTTGCATTACGTTGCTTTAAGTTGCTTTACGTTGCCTTACTTTACGTTGCCTTACTTTATGTTGCCTTTCCTTTCGTTGCCTTGCCTTGCCTTGCCTTACGTTTCATTGCCTTGCCTTGCCTTGCCTTACGTTGCCTTACTTTACGTTGCCTTACGTTGCTTTACGTTGCCTTACTTTACGTTGCCTTACTTTACGTTGCCTTACGTTGCTTTACGTTGCCTTACTTTATGTTGATTTACTTTATGTTGCCTTCCCTTACGTTGCTTTACGTTGCCTTACTTTACATTGCCTTACTTTACGTTGCCTTGCCTTACGTTTCCTTACTTTACGTTGCCTTACGTTGCTTTACGTTGCCTTTACTTTACGTTGCCTTACTTTACGTTGCCTTATGTTGCTTTACGTTGCCTTATGTTGCTTTACGTTGCCTTACTTTACGTTGCCTTACTTTATGTTGCCTTAGTTTACGTTGCCTTGCCTTACGTTGCCTTACTTTACGTTGCCTTACTTTACGTTGCTTTATGTTGCCTTACTTTAGGTTGCCTTCTTTACGTTGCCTTTCCTTACGTTGCTTTACGTTGCCTTACTTTACGTTGCCTTACTTTAAGTTGCCTTGCCTTACGTTGCCTTACTTTACGTTGCCTTCCCTTGCCTTACGTTTCCTTGCCTTGCCTTGCCTTACTTTACGTTGCCTTGCCTTTACTTTACGTTGCCTTGCCTTATTTTACGTTGCCTTGCCTTACTTTACGTTGCCTTGCCTTACTTTAGGTTGCCTTGCCTTTACTTTACGTTGCCTTGCCTTACTTTACGTTGCCTCGCCTTGCCTTACGTTGCCTTGCCTTGCCTTGCCTTACGTTGCCTTACTTTACGTTGCCTTGCCTTACTTTACGTTACCTTGCCTTAATTTACTTTGCCTTGCCTTACTTTACGTTCCCTTGCCTTACTTTACGTTGCCTTGCCTTGACTTGCCTTATGTTGCCTTGCCTTGCCTTGCCTTACGTTGCCTTGCCTTGCCTTACGTTGCCTTACTTTACGTTGCCTTGCCTTACTTTACGTTGCCTTGCCTTGCCTTGCCTTGCGTTGCCTTAGTTTACTTTGCCTTGCCTTACTTTACGTTGCCTTGCCTTGCTTTACGTTGCCTTGCCTTACTTTACGTTGCCTTCCCTTGCCTTGCCTTGCGTTGCCTTAGTTTACGTTGCCTTGCCTTGCCTTGCCTTACGTTGCCTTACTTTACGTTGCCTTGCCTTGCCTTGCCTTATGTTGCCTTGCCTTGCCTTGCCTTACGTTGCCTTATTTACGTTTCCTTGCCTTGCCTTGCCTTACGTTGCCTTACTTTACGTTGCCTTGCCTTGCCTTCCTTTACTTTGCCTTACTTTACGTTGCATTACTTTACATTGCCTTGCCTTAATTTACTTTGCCTTGCCTTGCCTTACGTTGCCTTACTTTACATTGCCTTGCCTTAATTTACTTTGCCTTGCCTTGCCTTACGTTGCCTTACTTTACGATGCCTTACCTTACGTTGCCTTACGTTGCCTTAACTTACCTTGCCTTACGTTGCCTTACCTTACCTTGCCTTACTTTACGTTGCTTTACCTTACGTTTCCTTACGTTGCCTTACCTTACGTTGCCTTAACTTACATTGCCTTACCTTACGTTGTCTTTACTTTATGTTGCTTTACCTTATGTTGCCTTTCGTTGTCCTACCTTACGTTGCCTTACTTTACGTTGCCTAACCTTACTTGCCTTACGTTGCCTTACCTTACGTTGCCTTACTTTACGTTGCCTTACGTTGCCTAACCTTACGTTGCCTTACTTTACGTTGCCTTAACTTAAGTTGCCTTACGTTGCCTTACCTTACGTTGCCTTACGTTGCCTTACCTTACGTTGCCTTACGTTGCCTTGCCTTACGTTGCCTTATGTACCTTACCTGACATTGCCTTACGTCACGTTGCCTTACGTTGCCTTATCTTACTTTGCCTTACCTTACGTTGCCTTACATTGCCTTACCTTACGTTGCCTTACATTGCCTTACCTTACTTTGCCTTACGTTGCCTTACCTTACTTTGCCTTGCCTTACGTTGCCTTACTTTGCCTTACTTTACGTTTCCTTACTTTGCCTTACTTTACGTTTCTTTGCCTTACAGAATCACAGAATCACAGAATCACAGAATAACCAGGTTTGAAGAGACCCACCGGTACACTGAGTCCAACCGTTCCTACCAAACACTAAACCATATCCCTCAGCACCTCGTCCACCCGTGCCTTAAACACCTCCAGCGAACGTGACTCAACCACCTCCCTGGGCAGCCTGTTCCAGTTCCCAATGACCCTTTATGTAAAGAATTTTTTCCTAACGTCTAGCCTAAACCTCCCCTGGCGGAGCTTGAGGCCATTCCCTCTTGTCCTGTCCCCTGTCACTTGGGAGAAGAGGCCGGCACCCTCCTCTCTACAACCTCCTTTCATGTAGTTGTAGAGAGCAATGAGGTCACCCCTCAGCCTCCTCTTCTCCATGCTAAACAACCCCAGCTCTCTCAGCCGCTCCTCATAAGGCCTGTTCTCCAGCCCTTTCACCAGCTTTGTTGCTCTTCTCTGAACTCTCTCCAGAGCCTCAACATCCTTCTTGTGGTGAGGGGCCCAGAACTCAACACAGGATTCGAGGAGCGGTCTCACCAGTGCCGAGTACAGAGGGAGGATAACCTCCCTGGACCTGCTGGTCACGCCGTTTCTGATACAAGCCAAGATGCCATTGGCCTTCTTGGCCACCTGGGCACACTGCTGGCTCATATTCAGTCGGCTGTCAACCAATACCCCCAGGTCCCTCTCCTCCAGGCAGCTTTCTAGACAGACTTCTCCCAGTCTGTAGCACTGCATAGGGTTGTTGTGCCCCAAGTGCAGGACCTGGCATTTGGCCTTGTTAAACCTCATGCCATTGGACTCATCCCAGAGGTCCAGCCTGTTCAGATCCCTTTGCAGAGCCTCCCGACCCTCCAGCAGATCGACACTTCCACCCAGCTTAGTGTCGTCCGCAAACTTGCTAAGGGTGCACTCGATGCCTTCATCCAGATCATTGATGAAGACATTGAACAGGGCTGGACCCAGTACTGAGCCCTGGGGAACCCCACTTGTCACTGGCCTCCAGCTGGATTTCACACCATTTACCACCACTCTCTGGGCCCGGCCATCCAACCAGTTTTCCACCCAGGAGAGTGTGCGCCTGTCCAGCCCAGAGGCTGACAGTTTCTCAAGCAGAACGCTGTGAGAAACTGTGTCAAAGGCTTTACTGAAGTCCAGGAAGACTACATCCACAGCCTTTCCCTCATCCAGTAGCCGGGTCACTTTGTCATAGAAGGCGATCAGGTTAGTCTGGCAAGACCTGCCTTTTGTGAACCCATGTTGACTGGGCGTGATCACCCGGTTCTCTTGCATGTGCTTCATGATAGCACTCAAGATCACCTGTTCCATGACTTTCCCTGGCACTGAGGTCAGACTGACAGGCCTGTAGTTTCCTGGGTCCTCCCTGCGGCCCTTTTTGTAGATGGGCACAACATCAGCCAGCCTCCAGTCCAGTGGGACTTCCCCAGTCTTCCAGGACTGTTGGAAGATTATGGAAAGGGGTTTGGCCAGCACATCCGCCAGCTCCTTCAGTACCCTAAGGTGAATCCCGTCCAGCCCCATAGACTTGTGCGTGTCTAGTCGGGCTAGCAAGTCTCTGACCACCTCCTCTTGGATCATGGGACCCTCATTATGCTCCTCTAGCTCCTGGGTTTGTACACAGACGGAACGACCCTCCTTACAACTAAAGACTGAGACAAAGAAGGCATTAAGTACCTCAGCCTTTTCCTCATCCCCAGTCACTGTTGTTCCTTCTGTGTCCAATAGGGACTGTATGGTCTCCCTAGTCCGCCTTTTATAATTTATATATTTGTAGAAAGATTTTTTGTTATCTTTCACTGACTTGGCCAATCCAATTTCTAGCTGAGCCTTAGCCCTTCTGATTTTTTCCCTACACAATCTCACTTCCCTCCTGTAGTCCACCCAAGAGGCCTGTCCTTTCTTCCAGTGGCCATAAATATTTCTTTTCTTCTCGATATCCTTCACGTTGGTATCCCTTCACGTTGGTATCCCTTATGTTGCCTTACCTTACGTTGCCTTACGTTGCCTTACCTCACGTTACCTTAAGTTGCCTTACCTTACGTTCCTTTACGTTGCCTTACCTTACGATGCCTTACGTTGCCTTGCCTTAAGTTGCCTTACGTTGCCTTGCTTTATGTTGCTTTACGTTGCCTTGCCTTGCTTTACGTTGCCTTGCCTTGCTTTATGTAGCTTTACGTTGCCTTGCTTTACGTTGCATTACGTTGCTTTACGTTGCATTACGTTGCTTTTCGTTGCCTTGCTTTACGTTGCCTTGCCTTGCCTACCTTTACGTTGCCTTGCCTTGCCTTGCTTTATGTTGCTTTACGTTGCATTGCTTTTTGTTGCTTTACGTTGCCTTGCCTTGCCTTGCTTTCCGTTGCTTTACATTGCCTTGCTTTAAGTTGCTTTACGTTGCCTTGCTTTACGTTGCTTTACGTTGACTTGCTTTACGTTGCCTTGCATTACGTTGCCTTGCCTTGCTTTACGTTGCTTTACGTTTCCTTGCTTTACATTGCTTTACTTTGTCTTGCTTTACGTTGCCTTTCCTTGCCTTCCTTTCCGTTGCTTTACGCTGCCTTGCTTTAAGTTGCCTTGCCTTGCCTTGCTTTACTTTGCCTTGCCTTGTCTTACTTTATGTTGCTTTATGTTTCCTTGCTTTACGTTGCTTTACGTTGCCTTGCCTTGCCTTGCTTTACGTTGCTTTACGTTGATTTGCTTTACGTTGCTTTTTGTTGCCTTGCTTTACGTTGCCTTGCCTTGCTTTACGTTGCTTTACGTTGCATTGCTTTACGTTGCTTTACGTTGTCTTGCTTCACGTTGCCTTGCCTTGCCTTGCTTTACGTTGCTTTACGTTGCCTTGCTTTACGTAGCTTTACGTTGCCTTGCTTTACGTTGCTTTACGTTACCTTGCTTTACATTGCCTTCCCTTGCCTTGCTTTATATTGCTTTCCATTGCCTTGCTTTACGTTGCCTTGCTTTACGTTGCCTTGCCTTGCCTTGCTTTACGTTGCTTTACGTTGCCTTGCTTTACGTTGCCTTGCATTACTTTGCCTTGCCTTGCCCTGCTTTACGTTGTTTTACGTTGCCTTGCCTTACTTTACGATGCCTTGCTTTACGTTGCTTTACGTTTCCTTGCTTTAGGTTGCCTTTCCTTGCCTTGGTTTACGTTGCTTTACGTTGCCTTGTTTACGTTGCTTTACGTTGCCTTCCTTTACGTTGCCTTACTTTACGTTGCCTTGCTTTACGTTGCCTTACTTTAAGTTGCCTTGCTTTACGTTGCTTTACGTTGCCTTGCTTTACATTGCCTTGCTTTGCGTTTCCTTACTTTACGTTTCTTTAAGTTGCCTTACCTTGCTTTACGTTTCTTTACGTTGCCTTGCTTTACGTTGCCTTGCTTTACGTTGCCTTGCTTTACGTTGCCTTGAATTACGTTGCTTTACGTTGCCTTACATTGCCTTGCTTTACGTTGCCTTGCTTTACGTTGCTTTACGTTGCCTTACTTTACGTTTCCTTGCTTTACGTTGCCTTGCTTTACGTTGCTTTACGTTGCCTTGATTTACGTTGCCTTTCTTTACGATGCCTTGCTTTACGTTGCTTTACGTTTCCTTGCTTTACGTTCCTTGCTTTACGTTGCCTTGCTTTACGTTGCTTTACGTTGCCTTGCTTTTCGTTGCATTGCTTTACGTTGCTTTACGTTGCCTTGCTTTACGTTGTTTTACGTTGCCTTGCTTTACGTTGCCTTACTTTACGTTGCTTTACGTTGCCTTGCTTTACATTGCTTTACGTTGCCTTGCCTTACGTTGCCTTGCTTTAGGTTGCTTTACGTTGCCTTGCTTTACGTTGCATTGCTTTACGTTGCTTTACGTTGCCTTACGTTGCCTTGCTTGCTTTATGTTGCTTTACGTTGCCTTGCTTTACGTTGCTTTACGTTGCCTTGCTTTACGTTTCCTTGCTTTAGGTTGCCTTGCTTTACGTTGCTTTACGTTGCCTTACGTTGCCTTGCTTTACGTTGCCTTGCTTTACGTTGCCTTGCTTTACATTGCTTTACGTTGCTTTCCTTTACGTTGCCTTGCTTTACATTACATTACGTTGCCTTGCTTTGCGTTGGTTTACGTTGCCTTGCTTTACATTTCTTTACGTTGCTTTCCTTTACGTTGCCTTGCTTTACATTACATTACGTTGCCTGGCTTTACGTTGGTTTACGTTGCCTTGCTTTACCTTTCCTTGTTTTATGTTGCTTTAGGTTGCCTTGCTTTACGTTGCCTTGCTTTACATTGCTTAACATTGCCTTGCTTTACGTTGCCTTGACTTACGTTGCCTTACTTTGCCTTGCTTTACGTTGCCTTGCTTTACGTTGCCTTGCTTTACGTTTCCTTGCTTTACGTTGCTTAACATTGCCTTGCTTTACGTTGCCTTGACGTACGTTGCCTTACTTTACGTTGCTTTACGTTGCCTTACTTTACGTTGCCTTGCTTTACGTTGCTTTACATTGCCTTACTTTACGTTGCCCTTCTTTACGTTGCTTTACATTGCCTTACTTTACGTTGCCTTACGTAGCCTTACTTTACCTTGCCTTAATTTACGTTGCTTTACGTTGCTTTATGTTGCCTTGCTTTACGTTGCTTTACGTTGCCTTACTTTACGTTGCCTTGCTTTACGTTACCTTACTTTATCTTGCCTTACATTATGTTACCTTACTTTACCTTGTTTTACATTGCTTTGCTTTACCTTGCCTTACTTTACTTTCCTTTAACTTGCCTTGCTTTACATTGCTTTACGTGGCCTTGCTTTACATTGCTTTACGTTGCCTTACTTTACGTTGCCTTACTTTACGTTGTTTTACTTTGTCTTAGTTTACGTTGCCTTGCTTTACGTTGCCTTACTTTACGACGCCTTTACTTTACGTTGCTTTACTTTTCCTTACTTTACGCTGCCTTACTTTAAGTTGCCTTGCTTTACGTTGCCTTGCTTTACGTTGATTTACGTTGTCTTGCTTTACGTTGCCTTGCTTTACGTTGCTTTACGTTGTCTTGTTTTACGTTGCTTTATGTTGCCTTACTTTACGTTGCCTTGCTTTACGTTGTCTTAATTTACGTTGCCTTACTTTACTTTGCTTTACGTTGCCTTACTTTACGTTGCCTTGCTTTACGTTGCCTTGCTTTACGTTGATTTACGTTGCCTTACTTTTGGTTGCTTTACGTTGCCTTACTTTACGTTGCCTTGCTTTACGTTGCCTTACTTTACTTTGCCTTACTTTACGTTGCCTTGCCTTACGTTGCTTTATGTTGCCTTACTTAAGGTTGCCTTACCTTACATTGCTTTATGTTGCCTTACTTTACATTACCATACTTTACGTTGCCTTGCCTTACGTTGCTTTACGTTGCCTTACATTACGTTGCCTTACTTTACGTTGCCTTGCCTTATGTTGATTTACGTTGCCTTACTTTACATTGCGTTACTTTACGTTGCTTTACGTTGCCTTACTTTACGTTGCCTTACTTTACGTTGCCTTGCCTTACGTTGCTTTACGTTGTCTTTCTTTACGTTGCCTTACTTTACGTTCCCTTGCCTTACGTTGCTTTACGTTGTCTTACTTTACGTTACCTTACTTTACGTTGCCTTGCCTTATGTTGCCTTACTTTACGTTGTCTTACTTTACATTGCTTTACGTTGCCTTACTTTACATTGCCTTACTGCACATTGCCTTGCCTTACGTTGCCTTACCTTACGTTGCCTTACTTTACGTTGCCTTTACTTTACGTTTCCTTTCCTTACGTTGCTTTACGTTGCCGTAATTTACGTTGCCTTACTTTACGTTGCCTTACGTTGCTTTACGTTGCCTTACTTTACATTGCCTTACTCTACGTTGCCTTTACTTTACGTTGCCTAAATTTATGTTGCTTTATGTTGCCTTTCCTTACGTTGCCTTGCCTTACGTTGCTTTACGTTTCTTTACGTTGCCTTACTTTACGTTGCCTTACTTTACGTTGCCTTTCCTTACGTTGCCTTGCCTTGCCTTACGTTGCCTTAATTTATGTTGCCTTACGTTGCTTTACGTTGACTTACTTTACGTTGCCTTACGTTGCTTTACGTTGCCTTACTTTAGGTTGCCTATACTTTACGCTGCCTTGCCCTACGTTGCCTTGCCTTGCGTTACGTTGCCTTGCCTTACGTTGCCTTACGTTTCTTTACAATGCCTTACTTTACGTTGCCTTACTTTACGTTGCCTTGCCTTACGTTGCTTTACGTTGCCTTACTTTACGTTGCCTAACTTTACGTTGCCTTGCCTTACGTTGCCTTACTTTACGTTGCCTTACTTTACGTTGCTTTACGTTGCCTTACTTTGCTTTGCTTTACGTTGACTTACTATACGTTGCCTTACTTTACATTGCCTTGCCATATGTTGCTTTACGTTGCATTACTTTACGTTGCCTTGAATTACGTTGCCTTACTTTACGATGCCTTACGTTGCTTTACGTTGCCTTACTTTAGGTTGCCTTACTTTACGTTGCCTTTATTTACGTTGCATTACTTTATGTTGCTTTACGTTGCCTTACTTTACGTTGCCTTTCCTTACGTTGCCTTGCCTTACGTTGCTTTATGTTGCCTTTCTTTACGTTGCCTTGCCTTACCTTACGTTGCCTTGCCTTGCCTTGTCTTACGTTGCCTTACTTTACTTTGCCTTACGTTGCTTTACGTTGTTTTACTTTACGTTGCCTTTATTTACGTTGCCTTGCCTTATGTTGCCTTGCCCTGCCTTGCCTTACGTTCCCTTACTTTAGGTTGTTCTACGTTGCCTTACTTTACGTTGCCTTACTTTATTTTGCCTTACTTTACGTTGACTTACGTTTCTTTACATTGCCTTACTTTACGATGCCTTACTTTAACTTCCCTTGCCTTACGTTGCCTTGCCTTGCCTTGCCTTACGTTGCCTTCCTTTATGTCGCCTTACGTTGCTTTACGTTGCCTTACTTTACTTTGCCTTACTTTACGTTACTTTACGTTGCCTTACTTTACGTTTCTTTATGTTGCCTTACTCTACGTGGCCTTACTCTACGTTGCCTTATTTACGTTGCTTTCCGTTGCCTTACTCTACGTTGCCTTACTTTACGTTGCTGTACATTGCCTTGCTTTACATTGCCTTGCTTTACGTTGCCTTGCTTTACGTTTCCTTACTTTACGTTGCTTTACGTTGCCTTTACTTTACGTTGTTTTACGTTGCCTTACTTAAGGTTGCCTTGCCTTACATTGCTTTATGTTGCCTTACTTTACATTACCATACTTTACGTTGCCTTCCCATACGTTGCTTTACGTTGCCTTACATTACATTGCCTTACTTTACGTTGCCTTGCCTTACGTTGCTTTACATTGCCTTACTTTACGTTGCCTTACTTTACGTTGCTTTACGTTGCCTTATTTTACGTTGCCTTACTTTACGTTCCCTTGCCTTACGTTGCTTTACGTTGCCTTTCTTTACGTTGCCTTACTTTACGTTCCCTTGCCTTACGTTGCTTTACGTTGTCTTACTTTACGTTACCTTACTTTACGTTGTCTTGCCTTATGTTGCCTAAATTTACGTTGCCTTACTTTACATTGCTTTACGTTGCCTTACTTTACATTGCCTTACTTCACGTTGCCTTGCCTTACGTTGCTTTACGTTGCCGTAATTTACATTGCCTTACTTTAAGTTGCCTTGCCTTACGTTGCCTTAATTTACGTTGCTTTACGTTGCTTTACATTGCCTTACTTTACGTTGCCTTACTTTACGATGCCTTGCCTTTACGTTGCTTTACGTTTCCTTACTTTACGTTGCCTAACTTTACGTTGCCTTGCCTTACGTTTCCTTACTTTACGTTGTCTTACTTTACGTTGCTTTACGTTTCCTTACTTTACGTTGCTTTACGTTGACTTACTTTACGTTGCCTTACTTTATGTTGCCTTGCCATACGTTGCTTTACGTTGCATTACTTTACGTTGCCTTGAATTACGTTGCCTTACTTTACATTGCCTTACGTTGCTTTACGTTGCCTTTCTTTACGTTGCCTTACGTTACGCTGCTTTACGTTGCCTTACTTTACGTTGCCTTGCCTTGCGTTGCCTTGCCTTACGTTGCTATACGTTTCTTTACGTTTCCTTACTTTACGTTGCCTTACTTTACGTTGCCTTGCCTTACGTTGCCTTGACTTGCCTTACGTTGCCTTAATTTATGTTGCCTTACGTTGCTTTACGTTGCCTTACTTTACATTGCCTTACGTTGCTTTACGTAGCCTTACTTTACGTTGCCTTTACTTTACGTTTCCTTGCTTTACGTTGCCTTACTTTACATTGCTTTACGTTGCCTTACTTTACGTTGCCTTACTTTACGTTGCTTTACGTTGCCTTGCTTTAATTTGCCTTGCTTTACGTTGCTTTACGTTGCCTTGCTTTCGTTGCCTTACTTTACATTGCTTTACATTGCCTTACTTTACGTTGCCTTGCTTTACGTTGCTTTACGTTACCTTACTTTATCTTGCCTTACTTTATTTTACCTTACTTTACGTTGCTTTACGTTGCCTTGCTTTACGTTGCCTTACTTTACTTTCCTTTACCTTGCCTTGCTTTACGTTGCTTTACTTTGCCTTGCTTTACGTTGCTTTACGTTGTCTTACTTTACGTTGCCTTACTTTACGTTGCTTTACGTTGACTTACTTTACGTTGCCTTACATTACGTTGCTTTACGTTGCCTTAATTTACGTTGCCTTGCTTTACGTTGCCTTACTTTACGTTGCTTTACGTTGCCTTACTTTACGATGCCTTACTTTACGTTGCTTTACCTTGCCTTGCTTTACGTTGCTTTACGTTGCCTTGCTTTACATTGCCTTGCTTTACGTTGCTTTACGTTGTCTTGTTTTACGTTGCTTTACGTTGCCTTACTTTACGTTGCCTTGTTTTACGTTGTCTTAATTTACGTTGCCTTACTTTACTTTGCTTTACGTTGCCTTACTTTACGTTGCCTTACTTTACGTTGCCTTGCTTTACGTTGCCTTGCTTTACGTTGATTTACGTTACCTTACTTTACGTTGCTTTACGTTGCCTTACTTTACGTTGCCTTGCTTTACGTTGCCTTACTTTACGTTGCCTTACTTTACGTTGCTTTACGTTGCCTTTACTTTACGTTGCCTTACTTTACGTTGCCTTGCCTTACGTTGCTTTACGTTGCCTTACTTAAGGTTGCCTTGCCTTACATTTCTTTATGTTGCCTTACTTTACATTACCATACTTTACGTTTCCTTGCCTTACGTTGCTTTACGTTGCCTTACATTCCGTTGCCTTACTTTACGTTGCCTTGCCTTACGTTGCTTTACGTTGCCTTACTTTACGTTGCCTTACTTTACGTTGCCTTACTTTACGTTGCCTTACTTTACGTTGCTTTACGTTGCCTTACTTTACGTTGCCTTGCCTTACGTTGCTTTACGTTGCCTTTCTTTACGTTGCCTTACTTTACGTTCCCTTGCCTTACGTTTCTTTACGTTGTCTTACTTTACGTTACCTTACTTTACGTTGCCTTGCCTTACGTTGCCTTACCTTGCCTTACGTTGCCTTAATTTATGTTGCCTTACGTTGCTTTACGTTGCCTTACTTTACGTTGCCTTACTTTACGTTGCCTTGCCTTACGTTGCCTTACCTTGCCTTACGTTGCCTTAATTTATGTTGCCTTACGTTGCTTTACGTTGCCTTACTTTACGTTGCCTTACGTGCTTTACGTTGTCTTACTTTATGTTGCCTTTACTTTACGTTGCCTTGCCCTACTTTGCCTTGCCTTGCCTTACGTTGCCTTACTTTACGTTGCCTTACGTTGCATTACATTGCCTTACTTTACGTTGCCTTACTTTACGTTGCCTTGCCTTACGTTGCTTTACGTTGCCTAACTTTACGTTGCCTAACTTTACGTTGCCTTGCCTTACGTTGCCTTACTTTACGTTGCCTTACTTTACGTTGCTTTACGTTGCCTTGCTTTACGTTGACTTACTTTACGTTGCCTTGCCATACGTTGCTTTACGTTGCATTACTTTACGTTGCCTTGAATTAAGTTGCCTTTACATTACGATGCCTTACGTTGCTTTACGTTGCCTTAGTTTAAGTTGCCTTACTTTACGTTGCCTTTACTTTAAGTTGCATTACTTTATGTTGCTTTACGTTGCCTTAATTCACGTTGCCTTTATTTACGTTGCCTTGCCTTACGTTGCTTTATTTTGCCTTTCTTTACGTTGCCTTGCCTTACCTTACGTTGCCTTGCCTTGCCTTGTCTTACGTTGCCTTACTTTACGTTGCCTTACGTTGCTTTACATTGCCTTACTTTATGTTGCCTTACTTTACGTTGCCTTACGTTCCTTTACGTTGTTTTACTTTACGTTTCCTTTATTTACGTTGCCTCGCCTTATGTTCCCTTGCCTTGCCTTGCCTTGCCTTACGTTGCCTTGCCTTGCCTTGCCTTACGTTCCCTTACTTTAGGTTGCTTTACGTTGCCTTACTTTACGTTGCCTTACTTTAATTTTGCCTTACTTTACGTTGCCTTACGTTTCTTTACATGGCCTTACTTTACGTTGCCTTACTTTACCTTGCCTTGCCTTACGTTGCCTTGCCTTGCCTTGCCTTACGTTGCCTTACTTTACGTCGCCTTACGTTGCTTTACGTTGCCTTACTTTACGTTGCCTTAATTTACGTTGCATTACTTTACGTTTCTTTACGTTGCCTTACTCTACGTTGCCTTAATCTACGTTGCCTTATTTACGTTGCTTTACGTTGCATTACTCTACCTTGCCTTACTTTAAGTTGCTGTACATTGCCTTGCTTTACATTGCCTTGCTTTACGTTGCCTTGCTTTACGTTGACTTACTTTACGTTGCCTTACTTTACGTCGCCTTACGTTGCTTTACGTTGCCTTACTTAAGGTTTCCTTGCCTTACATTGCTTTATGTTGGCTTACTTTACATTACCATACTTTACGTTGCCTTGCCTTACGTTGCTTTACGTTGCCTTACATTACGTTGCCTTACTTTATTTGCCTTGCCTTACGTTGCTTTACGTTGCCTTACTTTACGTTGCCTTACTTTACGTGGCCTTGCCTTACGTTGCTTTACGTTGCCTTTCTTTACGTTGCCTTACTTTACGTTCCCTTGCCTTACGTTGCTTTACGTTGTCTTACTTTACATTGCCTTACTTCACGTTGCCTTGCCTTACGTTGCCGTACTTTACGTTGCCTTACTTTACGTTGCCTTGCCTTACGTTGCCTTAATTTCCGTTGCCTTACTTTACATTGCTTTAGGTTGCCTTACTTTACATTGCCTTATTTTACGTTGCCTTACTTTACATTGCCTTACTTTACCTTGCCTTTACTTTACGTTGCCTAAATTTATGTTGATTTATGTTGCCTTAATTTACGTTGCCTTTCCTTAAGTTGCCTTGCCATACGTTGCTTTACGTTGCCTTTCTTCACGTTGCCTTGCTTTACGTTGCCATACTTTACGTTGCTTTACGTTGCCTTACTTTACGATGCCTTACTTTACGTTGCCTTGCTTTACGTTGCCTTACTTTCCTTTACCTTGCCTTGCTTTACGTTGCTTTACGTGGCCTTGCTTTACGTTGCTTTACGTTGCCTTACTTTACGTTGCCTTACTTTACTTTGCTTTACGTTGCCTTACTTTACGTTGCCTTACTTTACCTTGCTTTATGTTGCCTTTCTTTACCTTGCTTTACGTTGCCTTACTTTACGTTGCCTTACTTTACGTTGCCATACTTTACGTTGCTTTACGTTGCGTTAATTTACGATGCCTTACATTACGTTGCTATACTTTGCCTTACTTTACGTTGCCTTACTTTACGTTGCCTTGCTTTACGTTGCCTTGCTTTACGTTGCCTTGCTTTACGTTGCTTTACGTTGCCTTACTTTACGTTGCTTTAAGTTGCCTTACTTTATGTTCCTTTACGTTGCCTTACTTTACGTTGCCTTTCCTTACGTTGCCTTGCCTTACGTTGCTTTACGTTGCCTTACTTTACGTTACCTTACTTTACGTTGCCTTGCCTTACGTTGCTTTAAGTTGCTTTACGTTGCCTTACTTTACGTTGCCTTACTTTGTTGCCTTTCCTTACGTTGCCTTGCCTTGCCTTGCCTTACGTTGCCTTACTTTACTTTGCCTTACGTTGCTTTACGTTGCCTTACTTTACGTTGCCTTACTTTACGTTGCCTTACGTTGCTTTACGTTGCCTTACTTTATGTTGATTTACATTACGTTGCCTTCCCTTACGTTGCTTTACGTTGCCTTACTTTACGTTGCCTTACTTTACGTTGCCTTGCCTTACGTTGCCTTACTTTACGTTGCCTTACGTTGCTTTACGTTGCCTTATTTTACGTTGCCTTACATTACGTTGCCTTATGTTGCTTTACGTTGCCTTACTTTACGTTGCCTTGCCTTACGCTGAATTACTTTACGTTGCCTTACTTTACGTTGCTTTACGTTGCCTTACTTTACGTTGCCTTACTTTACGTTGCCTTGCCTTCCGTTGCTTTACGTTGCCTTGCTTTACGTTGCCTTACTTTACGTTGCCTTTCCTTACGTTGCCTTGACTTACGTTGCTTTACGTTGCCTTACTTTACGTTACCTTACTTTACGTTGCCTTGCCTTACGTTGCTTTAAGTTGCTTTACGTTGCCTTACTTTACGTTGCCTTACTTTATGTTGCCTTTCCTTTCGTTGCCTTGCCTTGCCTTGCCTTACGTTGCCTTGCCTTGCCTTGCCTTACGTTGCCTTACTTTACGTTGCCTTACGTTGCTTTACGTTGCCTTACTTTACGTTGCCTTACTTTACTTTGCCTTACGTTGCTTTACGTTGCCTTACTTTATGTCTATTTACTATACGTTGCCTTCCATTACGTTGCTTTACGTTGCCTTACTTTACGTTGCCTTACTTTACGTTGCCTTGCCTTACGTTGCCTTACTTTACGTTGCCTTACGTTGCTTTACGTTGCCTTACTTTACGTTGCCTTACTTTACGTTGCCTTATGTTGCTTTACGTTGCCTTACTTTACGTTGCCTTAACTTACGTTGCCTTGCCTTACGTTGCTTTACGTTGCCTTACTTTACGTTGCCTTACTTTACGTTGCCTTTCCTTACGTTGCCTTACTTTACGTTGCCTTGCCTTACGTTGCTTTACGTTGCCTTACTTCACGTTGCCTTACTTTACGTTGCCTTGCCTTACGTTGCTTTACGTTGCCTTACTTTACGTTGCCTTACTCTACGTTGCCTTGCCTTACGTTGCCTTACTTTACATTGCCTTGCCTTACGTTGCTTTACGTTGCCTTACTTCACGTTGCCTTACTTTACGTTGCCTTGCCTTACGTTGCTTTACGTTGCCTTACTTCACGTTGCCTTACTTTACGTTGCCTTGCCTTACGTTGCCTTACTTTACGTTGCCTTCCCTTGCCTTACGTTGCCTTGCCTTGCCTTGCCTTACTTTACGTTGCCTTGCCTTACTTTACGTTGCCTTGCCTTGCTTTACGTTGCCTTGCTTTTACTTTACGTTGCCTTGCCTTTACTTTACGTTGCCCCGCCTTGCCTTACGTTGCCTTGCCTTGCCTTGCCTTACGTTGCCTTACTTTACGTTGCCTTGCCTTACTTTACGTTACCTTGCCTTAATTTACGTTGCCTTGCCTTACTTTATGTTCCCTTGCCTTACTTTACGTTGCCTTGCCTTGCCTTATGTTGCCTTGCCTTGCCTTGCCTTACGTTGCCTTGCCTTGTCTTACGTTGCCTTGCCTTGTCTTACGTTGCCTTAATTTATGTTGCCTTGCCTTACTTTACATAGCCTTGCCTTGCCTTGCCTTGCGTTGCCTTAGTTTACTTTGCCTTGCCTTACTTTACGTTGCCTTGCCTTGCCTTGCCTTACATTGCCTTACTTTACGTTGCCTTGCCTTGCCTTACGTTGCCTTACTTTACGTTGCGTTGCTTTACGTTGCTTTACGTTGCCTTGCTTTACGTTGCCTTGATTTACTTTGCCTTACTTTACGTTGCCTTACGTTGCCTTACTTTACGTTGCCTTGCTTTACCTTGCTTTACGTTGCCTTACTTTATATTGCCTTACTTTACGTTGCTTTACGTTGCCTTGCTTTACGTTGCTTTACGTTGCCTTCCTTTGTGTTGCCTTACTTTACGTTGCTTTACGTTGCCTTACTTTACGTTGCCTTCCTTTGTGTTGCCTTACTTTACGTTGCTTTACGTTGCCTTACTTTACGATGCCTTACTTTACGATGCCTTACTTTACGTTGCTTTACGTTGCCTTGCTTTACGTTGCCTTACTTTATGTTGCCTTGCTTTACGTTGCCTTGCTTTACGTTGCTTTACGTTGCCTTTACTTTACGTTGCTTTACGTTGCCTTACTTTACGTTGCCTTACTTTACGTTGCTTTACGTTGCCTTACTTTACGTTGCCTTACGTTGCCTTACTTTACGTTGCCTTACTTTACGTTGCTTTACGTTGCCTTACTTTACGTTCCCTTGCTTTACCTTGCCTTGCTTTATGTTGATTTACATTGCCTTATTTTACATTGCTTTACGTTGCCTTACTTTACGTTGCCTTGCTTTACGTTGCCTTACTTTACGTTGCCTTACTTTACGTTGACTTACTTTACGTTGATTTACGTTGCCTTACTTAACGTTGCCTTGCCTTACGTTGCATTACGTTGCCTTACTTTACGTTGCCTTACTTTACGTTGCCTTGCTTTACCTTGCCTTGCTTTATGTTGATTTACATTGCCTTATTTTACGTTGCTTTACTTTGCCTTTACTTTACGTTGCCTTACTTTACGTTGCCTTACTTTACGTTGACTTACTTTACGTTGATTTACGTTGCCTTACTTTACGTTGCCTTGCCTTAAGTTGCTTTACGTTGCCTTACTTTACGTTTCCTTACTTTACGTTGCCTTGCCTTACGTTGCTTTACGTTGCCTTACTTTACGTTGCTTTACGTTGCCTTACTTTACGTTGCCTTACTTTACGTTGCCTTGCCTTAAGTTGCTTTACGTTGTCATATTTTACGTTACCTTACTTTATGTTGCCTTGCCTTATGTTGCCTTACTTTACGTTGCCTTACTTTACATTGCTTTACGTTGCCTTACTTTACGTTTCCTTACTTTACGTTGACTTGCCTTACGTTGATTTACGCTGCCTTACTTTACGTTGCCTTACTTTACGTTGCCTTACTTTACGTTGCCTTGCCTTACGTTGATTTACGTTGCCTTACTTTACGTTGCCTTACTTTACGTTGCCTTACTTTACGTTGCCTTGCCTTACATTGAATTACTTTACGTTGCCTTACTTTACGTTGCTTTACATTGCCTTACTTTACGTTGCCTTACTTTACGTTGCCTTTATTTACGTTGCCTTACTTTATGTTGCTTTACGTTGCCTTACTTTACGTTACCTTACTTTACGTTGCCTTGCATTACGTTGCTTTAAGTTGCTTTACGTTGCCTTACTTTACGTTGCCTTACTTTATGTTGCCTTTCCTTTCGTTGCCTTGCCTTGCCTTGCCTTACGTTTCATTGCCTTGCCTTGCCTTGCCTTACGTTGCCTTACTTTACGTTGCCTTACGTTGCTTTACGTTGCCTTACTTTACGTTACCTTACTTTACGTTGCCTTGCCTTACGTTGCTTTAAGTTGCTTTACGTTGCCTTACTTTACGTTGCCTTACTTTGTTGCCTTTCCTTACGTTGCCTTGCCTTGCCTTGCCTTACGTTGCCTTACTTTACTTTGCCTTACGTTGCTTTACGTTGCCTTACTTTACGTTGCCTTACTTTACGTTGCCTTACGTTGCTTTACGTTGCCTTACTTTATGTTGATTTACATTACGTTGCCTTCCCTTACGTTGCTTTACGTTGCCTTACTTTACGTTGCCTTACTTTACGTTGCCTTGCCTTACGTTGCCTTACTTTACGTTGCCTTACGTTGCTTTACGTTGCCTTATTTTACGTTGCCTTACATTACGTTGCCTTATGTTGCTTTACGTTGCCTTACTTTACGTTGCCTTGCCTTACGCTGAATTACTTTACGTTGCCTTACTTTACGTTGCTTTACGTTGCCTTACTTTACGTTGCCTTACTTTACGTTGCCTTGCCTTCCGTTGCTTTACGTTGCCTTGCTTTACGTTGCCTTACTTTACGTTGCCTTTCCTTACGTTGCCTTGACTTACGTTGCTTTACGTTGCCTTACTTTACGTTACCTTACTTTACGTTGCCTTGCCTTACGTTGCTTTAAGTTGCTTTACGTTGCCTTACTTTACGTTGCCTTACTTTATGTTGCCTTTCCTTTCGTTGCCTTGCCTTGCCTTGCCTTACGTTGCCTTGCCTTGCCTTGCCTTACGTTGCCTTACTTTACGTTGCCTTACGTTGCTTTACGTTGCCTTACTTTACGTTGCCTTACTTTACTTTGCCTTACGTTGCTTTACGTTGCCTTACTTTATGTCTATTTACTATACGTTGCCTTCCATTACGTTGCTTTACGTTGCCTTACTTTACGTTGCCTTACTTTACGTTGCCTTGCCTTACGTTGCCTTACTTTACGTTGCCTTACGTTGCTTTACGTTGCCTTACTTTACGTTGCCTTACTTTACGTTGCCTTATGTTGCTTTACGTTGCCTTACTTTACGTTGCCTTAACTTACGTTGCCTTGCCTTACGTTGCTTTACGTTGCCTTACTTTACGTTGCCTTACTTTACGTTGCCTTTCCTTACGTTGCCTTACTTTACGTTGCCTTGCCTTACGTTGCTTTACGTTGCCTTACTTCACGTTGCCTTACTTTACGTTGCCTTGCCTTACGTTGCTTTACGTTGCCTTACTTTACGTTGCCTTACTCTACGTTGCCTTGCCTTACGTTGCCTTACTTTACATTGCCTTGCCTTACGTTGCTTTACGTTGCCTTACTTCACGTTGCCTTACTTTACGTTGCCTTGCCTTACGTTGCTTTACGTTGCCTTACTTCACGTTGCCTTACTTTACGTTGCCTTGCCTTACGTTGCCTTACTTTACGTTGCCTTCCCTTGCCTTACGTTGCCTTGCCTTGCCTTGCCTTACTTTACGTTGCCTTGCCTTACTTTACGTTGCCTTGCCTTGCTTTACGTTGCCTTGCTTTTACTTTACGTTGCCTTGCCTTTACTTTACGTTGCCCCGCCTTGCCTTACGTTGCCTTGCCTTGCCTTGCCTTACGTTGCCTTACTTTACGTTGCCTTGCCTTACTTTACGTTACCTTGCCTTAATTTACGTTGCCTTGCCTTACTTTATGTTCCCTTGCCTTACTTTACGTTGCCTTGCCTTGCCTTATGTTGCCTTGCCTTGCCTTGCCTTACGTTGCCTTGCCTTGTCTTACGTTGCCTTGCCTTGTCTTACGTTGCCTTAATTTATGTTGCCTTGCCTTACTTTACATAGCCTTGCCTTGCCTTGCCTTGCGTTGCCTTAGTTTACTTTGCCTTGCCTTACTTTACGTTGCCTTGCCTTGCCTTGCCTTACATTGCCTTACTTTACGTTGCCTTGCCTTGCCTTACGTTGCCTTACTTTACGTTGCGTTGCTTTACGTTGCTTTACGTTGCCTTGCTTTACGTTGCCTTGATTTACTTTGCCTTACTTTACGTTGCCTTACGTTGCCTTACTTTACGTTGCCTTGCTTTACCTTGCTTTACGTTGCCTTACTTTATATTGCCTTACTTTACGTTGCTTTACGTTGCCTTGCTTTACGTTGCTTTACGTTGCCTTCCTTTGTGTTGCCTTACTTTACGTTGCTTTACGTTGCCTTACTTTACGTTGCCTTCCTTTGTGTTGCCTTACTTTACGTTGCTTTACGTTGCCTTACTTTACGATGCCTTACTTTACGATGCCTTACTTTACGTTGCTTTACGTTGCCTTGCTTTACGTTGCCTTACTTTATGTTGCCTTGCTTTACGTTGCCTTGCTTTACGTTGCTTTACGTTGCCTTTACTTTACGTTGCTTTACGTTGCCTTACTTTACGTTGCCTTACTTTACGTTGCTTTACGTTGCCTTACTTTACGTTGCCTTACGTTGCCTTACTTTACGTTGCCTTACTTTACGTTGCTTTACGTTGCCTTACTTTACGTTCCCTTGCTTTACCTTGCCTTGCTTTATGTTGATTTACATTGCCTTATTTTACATTGCTTTACGTTGCCTTACTTTACGTTGCCTTGCTTTACGTTGCCTTACTTTACGTTGCCTTACTTTACGTTGACTTACTTTACGTTGATTTACGTTGCCTTACTTAACGTTGCCTTGCCTTACGTTGCATTACGTTGCCTTACTTTACGTTGCCTTACTTTACGTTGCCTTGCTTTACCTTGCCTTGCTTTATGTTGATTTACATTGCCTTATTTTACGTTGCTTTACTTTGCCTTTACTTTACGTTGCCTTACTTTACGTTGCCTTACTTTACGTTGACTTACTTTACGTTGATTTACGTTGCCTTACTTTACGTTGCCTTGCCTTAAGTTGCTTTACGTTGCCTTACTTTACGTTTCCTTACTTTACGTTGCCTTGCCTTACGTTGCTTTACGTTGCCTTACTTTACGTTGCTTTACGTTGCCTTACTTTACGTTGCCTTACTTTACGTTGCCTTGCCTTAAGTTGCTTTACGTTGTCATATTTTACGTTACCTTACTTTATGTTGCCTTGCCTTATGTTGCCTTACTTTACGTTGCCTTACTTTACATTGCTTTACGTTGCCTTACTTTACGTTTCCTTACTTTACGTTGACTTGCCTTACGTTGATTTACGTTGCCTTACTTTACGTTGCCTTACTTTACGTTGCCTTACTTTACGTTGCCTTGCCTTACGTTGATTTACGTTGCCTTACTTTACGTTGCCTTACTTTACGTTGCCTTACTTTACGTTGCCTTGCCTTACATTGAATTACTTTACGTTGCCTTACTTTACGTTGCTTTACATTGCCTTACTTTACGTTGCCTTACTTTACGTTGCCTTTATTTACGTTGCCTTACTTTATGTTGCTTTACGTTGCCTTACTTTACGTTACCTTACTTTACGTTGCCTTGCATTACGTTGCTTTAAGTTGCTTTACGTTGCCTTACTTTACGTTGCCTTACTTTATGTTGCCTTTCCTTTCGTTGCCTTGCCTTGCCTTGCCTTACGTTTCATTGCCTTGCCTTGCCTTGCCTTACGTTGCCTTACTTTACGTTGCCTTACGTTGCTTTACGTTGCCTTACTTTACGTTGCCTTACTTTACGTTGCCTTACGTTGCTTTACGTTGCCTTACTTTATGTTGATTTACTTTACGTTGCCTTCCCTTACATTGCTTTACGTTGCCTTACTTTACATTGCCTTACTTTACGTTGCCTTGCCTTACGTTGCCTTACTTTACGTTGCCTTACGTTGCTTTACGTTGCCTTTACTTTACGTTGCCTTACTTTACGTTGCCTTATGTTGCTTTACGTTGCCTTATGTTGCTTTACGTTGCCTTACTTTACGTTGCCTTACTTTATGTTGCCTTAGTTTACGTTGCCTTGCCTTACGTTGCCTTACTTTACGTTGCCTTACTTTACGTTGCTTTATGTTGCCTTACTTTAGGTTGCCTTCTTTACGTTGCCTTTCCTTACGTTGCTTTACGTTGCCTTACTTTACGTTGCCTTACTTTAAGTTGCCTTGCCTTACGTTGCCTTACTTTACGTTGCCTCCCCTTGCCTTACGTTTCCTTGCCTTGCCTTGCCTTACTTTACGTTGCCTTGCCTTGCTTTACGTTGCCTTGCCTTTACTTTACGTTGCCTTGCCTTATTTTACGTTGCCTTGCCTTACTTTACGTTGCCTTGCCTTACTTTACGTTGCCTTGCCTTACTTTACGTTGCCTTGCCTTACTTTACGTTGCCTCGCCTTGCCTTACGTTGCCTTGCCTTGCCTTACGTTGCCTTACTTTACGTTGCCTTGCCTTACTTTAGGTTACCTTGCCTTAATTTTCTTTGCCTTGCCTTACTTTACGTTCCCTTGCCTTACTTTACGTTGCCTTGCCTTGACTTGCCTTATGTTGCCTTGCCTTGCCTTGCCTTACGTTGCCTTGCCTTGCCTTACGTTGCCTTACTTTACGTTGCCTTGCCTTACTTTACGTTGCTTTGCCTTGCCTTGCCTTGCGTTGCCTTAGTTTACTTTGCCTTGCCTTACTTTACGTTACCTTGCCTTGCCTTACGTTGCCTTGCCTTACTTTACGTTGCCTTGCCTTGCCTTGCCTTACGTTGCCTTACTTTACGTTGCCTTGCCTTGCCTTGCCTTACGTTGCCTTATTTTACGTTGTCTTGCCTTGCCTTGCCTTATGTTGCCTTGCCTTGCCTTGCCTTACGTTGCCTTATTTACGTTTCCTTGCCTTGCCTTGCCTTACGTTGCCTTACTTTACGTTGCCTTGCCTTGCCTTCCTTTACTTTGCCTTACTTTACGTTGCCTTACTTTACATTGCCTTGCCTTAATTTACTTTGCCTTGCCTTGCCTTACGTTGCCTTACTTTACGATGCCTTACCTTACGTTGCCTTACGTTGCCTTAACTTACCTTGCCTTACGTTGCCTTACCTTACCTTGCCTTACTTTACGTTGCTTTACCTTACGTTTCCTTACGTTGCCTTACCTTACGTTGCCTTAACTTACATTGCCTTACCTTACGTTGCCTTTACTTTATGTTGCTTTACCTTATGTTGCCTTTCGTTGTCCTACCTTACGTTGCCTTACTTTACGTTGCCTAACCTTACTTGCCTTACGTTGCCTTACCTTACGTTGCCTTACTTTACGTTGCCTTACGTTGCCTAACCTTACGTTGCCTTACTTTACGTTGCCTTAACTTAAGTTGCCTTACGTTGCCTTACCTTACGTTGCCTTACGTTGCCTTACCTTACGTTGCCTTACGTTGCCTTGCCTTACGTTGCCTTGCCTTACATAGCCTTACCTTACGTTCCTTTACGTTGCCTTACCTTACGTTGCCTTATGTACCTTACCTGACATTGCCTTACCTTACTTTACCTTACGTTGCCTTACCTTACTTTGCCTTGCCTTACGTTGCCTTACTTTGCCTTACTTTACGTTTCCTTACTTTGCCTTACTTTACGTTTCTTTGCCTTACAGAATCACAGAATCACAGAATCACAGAATAACCAGGTTTGAAGAGACCCACCGGTACACTGAGTCCAACCGTTCCTACCAAACACTAAACCATATCCCTCAGCACCTCGTCCACCCGTGCCTTAAACACCTCCAGCGAACGTGACTCAACCACCTCCCTGGGCAGCCTGTTCCAGTTCCCAATGACCCTTTATGTAAAGAATTTTTTCCTAACGTCTAGCCTAAACCTCCCCTGGCGGAGCTTGAGGCCATTCCCTCTTGTCCTGTCCCCTGTCACTTGGGAGAAGAGGCCGGCACCCTCCTCTCTACAACCTCCTTTCATGTAGTTGTAGAGAGCAATGAGGTCACCCCTCAGCCTCCTCTTCTCCAGGCTAAACAACCCCAGCTCTCTCAGCCGCTCCTCATAAGGCCTGTTCTCCAGCCCTTTCACCAGCTTTGTTGCTCTTCTCTGGACTCTCTCCAGAGCCTCAACATCCTTCTTGTGGTGAGGGGCCCAGAACTGAACACAGGATTCGAGGAGCGGTCTCACCAGTGCCGAGTACAGAGGGAGGATAACCTCCCTGGACCTGCTGGTCACGCCGTTTCTGATACAAGCCAAGATGCCATTGGCCTTCTTGACCACCTGGGCACACTGCTGGCTCATATTCAGTCGGCTGTCAACCAATACCCCCAGGTCCCTCTCCTCCAGGCAGCTTTCTAGACAGACTTCTCCCAGTCTGTAGCACTGCATAGGGTTGTTGTGCCCCAAGTGCAGGACCTGGCATTTGGCCTTGTTAAACCTCATGCCATTGGACTCATCCCAGAGGTCCAGCCTGTTCAGATCCCTTTGCAGAGCCTCCCGACCCTCCAGCAGATCGACACTTCCACCCAGCTTAGTGTCGTCCGCAAACTTGCTAAGGGTGCACTCGATGCCTTCATCCAGATCATTGATGAAGACATTGAACAGGGCTGGACCCAGTACTGAGCCCTGGGGAACCCCACTTGTCACTGGCCTCCAGCTGGATTTCACACCATTTACCACCACTCTCTGGGCCCGGCCATCCAACCAGTTTTCCACCCAGGAGAGTGTGCGCCTGTCCAGCCCAGAGGCTGACAGTTTCTCAAGCAGAACGCTGTGAGAAACTGTGTCAAAGGCTTTACTGAAGTCCAGGAAGACTACATCCACAGCCTTTCCCTCATCCAGTAGCCGGGTCACTTTGTCATAGAAGGCGATCAGGTTAGTCTGGCAAGACCTGCCTTTTGTGAACCCATGTTGACTGGGCGTGATCACCCGGTTCTCTTGCATGTGCTTCATGATAGCACTCAAGATCACCTGTTCCATGACTTTCCCTGGCACTGAGGTCAGACTGACAGGCCTGTAGTTTCCTGGGTCCTCCCTGCGGCCCTTTTTGTAGATGGGCACAACATCAGCCAGCCTCCAGTCCAGTGGGACTTCCCCAGTCTTCCAGGACTGTTGGAAGATGATGGAAAGGGGTTTGGCCAGCACATCCGCCAGCTCCTTCAGTACCCTAGGGTGAATCCCGTCCAGCCCCATAGACTTGTGCGTGTCTAGTCGGGCTAGCAAGTCTCTGACCACCTCCTCTTGGATCATGGGACCCTCATTATGCTCCTCTAGCTCCTGGGTTTGTACACAGACGGAACGACCCTCCTTACAACTAAAGACTGAGACAAAGAAGGCATTAAGTACCTCAGCCTTTTCCTCATCCCCAGTCACTGTTGTTCCTTCTGTGTCCAATAGGGACTGTATGGTCTCCCTAGTCCGCCTTTTATAATTTATATATTTGTAGAAAGATTTTTTGTTATCTTTCACTGACTTGGCCAATCCAATTTCTAGCTGAGCCTTAGCCCTTCTGATTTTTTCCCTACACAATCTCACTTCCCTCCTGTAGTCCACCCAAGAGGCCTGTCCCTTCTTCCAGTGGCCATAAATATTTCTTTTCTTCTCGATATCCTTCACGTTGGTATCCCTTACGTTGCCTTACCTTACGTTGCCTTACTTTATGTTGCTTTACCTTACGTTGCCTTACGTTGCCTTACCTTACGTTGCCTTGCCATACGTTGCCTTACATTGCCTTACCTTACGTTGCCTTACGTTGCCTTAACTTATGTTGCCTTGCCTTATGTTGCCTTACGTTGCCTTATGTTGCCTTATGTTGCCTTAACTTAACTTGCCTTGCCTTACGTTGCCTTACCTTACGTTGCTTTACCTTACTTTGCCTTACGTTGCCTTACCTTACGTTGCCTTGATTTACGTTGCTTTCCCTTACGGTGCCTTACATTGCCTTACCCTACCTTGCCTTAACTTACGTTGCCTTACGTTACGTTGCCTTAGGTTGCCTTACCTTACGATGCCTTACCTTACGTTGCCTTACTTTACGTTGCCTTACGTTGCCTTACCTTACGTTGCCTCATTTTACGTTGCTTTAGCTTACGTTGCCTTACGTTGCCTTACCTCACGTTACCTTACGTTGCCTTACCTTACGTTGCCTTACGTTGCCTTGCCTTACGTAGCCTTGCCTTAAGTTGCCTTACCTTACGTTCCTTTACGTTGCCTTACCTTACGTTGCCTTACGTTGCCTTGCCTTAAGTTGCCTTACGTTGCCTTGCTTTATGTTGCTTTACGTTGCGTTGCCTTGCCTTGCTTTACGTTTCCTAGCCTTGCTTTATGAAGCTTTACGTTGCCTTGCTTTACGTTGCATTACGTTGCTTTACGTTGCCTTGCTTTACGTTGCCTTGCCTTGCCTAGCTTTACGTTGCCTTGCCTTGCCTTGCTTTACGTTGCCTTGCCTTGCTTTACGTTGCTTTACGTTTCCTTGCTTTACATTGCTTTACTTTGTCTTGCTTTACGTTGCCTTTCCTTGCCTTCCTTTCCGTTGCTTTACGCTGCATTGCTTTAAGTTGCCTTGCCTTGCCTTGCTTTACTTTGCCTTGCCTTGTCTTACTTTATGTTGCTTTATGTTTCCTTGCTTTACGTTGCTTTACATTGCCTTGCCTTGCCTTGCTTTACGTTGATTTACGTAGATTTGCTTTACGTTGCTTTATGTTGCCTTGCTTTACGTTGACTTGCCTTGCTTTACGTTGCTTTACGTTGCATTGCTTTACGTTGCTTTACGTTGTCTTGCTTCACGTAACCTTGCCTTGCCTTGCTTTACGTTGCTTTACGTTGCCTTGCTTTACGTAGCTTTACGTTGCCTTGCTTTACGTTGCTTTACGTTGCCTTGCTTTACGTTGCCTTCCCTTGCCTTGCTTTATATTGCTTTCCATTGCCTTGCTTTACGTTGCCTTGCTTTACGTTGCCTTGCCTTGCCTTGCTTTACGTTGCTTTAAGTTGCCTTTCTTTACGTTGCTTTACGTTGCCTTGCTTTACGTTGCCTTCCCTTGCCTTGCTTTATATTGCTTTCCATTGCCTTGCTTTACGTTGCCTTGCTTTACGTTGCCTTGCCTTGCCTTGCTTTACGTTGCTTTACGTTGCCTTGCTTTACGTTGCTTTACGTTGCCTTGCATTACTTTGCCTTGCCTTGCCTTGCTTTACGTTGTTTAACGTTGCCTTGCTTTATGTTTCCTTGACTTGCCTTGCTTTACGATGCCTTGCTTTACGTTGCTTTACGTTTCCTTGCTTTAGGTTGCCTTGCCTTGCCTTGGTTTACGTTGCTTTACGTTGCCTTGCTTTACGTTGCTTTAATTTATGTTGCCTTGCTTTACGTTGATTTACGTTGCCTTGCTTTACATTGCCTTGCTTTACGTTTCCTTACTTTACGTTTCTTTAAGTTGCCTTACCTTGCTTTACGTTTCTTTACGTTGCCTTGCTTTACGTTGCCTTGCTTTACGTTGTCTTGCTTTACGTTGCCTTGAATTACGTTGCTTTACGTTGCCTTACATTGCCTTGCTTTACGTTGCCTTGCTTTACGTTGCTTTACGTTGCCTTACTTTACATTTCCTTGCTTTACGTTGCCTTGCTTTACGTTGCTTTACGTTGCCTTGATTTACGTTGCCTTGCTTTATGTTCCCTTGCTTTACGTTGCTTTACGTTTCCTTGATTTACGTTCCTTCCTTTACGTTGCCTTACTTTACGTTGCTTTACGTTGCCTTTCTTTACGATGCCTTGCTTTACGTTGCTTTACGTTTCATTGCTTTACGTTCCTTGCTTTACGTTGCCTTGCTTTACGTTGCATTGCTTTACGTTTCTTTACGTTGCCCTGCTTTACGTTGCCTTGCTTTACGTTGCTTTACGCTGCATTACGTTGCCTTGCGTTGCCTTACTTTGCCTTGCTTTACGTTGCCTTGCTTTACTTTGCTTTACGTTACCTTGCTTTAGGTTGCCTTGCTTTATTTTGCTTTATCTTGCCTTGCTTTACTTTGCTTTACGTTACCTTGCTTTAGGTTGCCTTGCTTTATTTTGCTTTATCTTGCCTTGCTTTACGTTGCCTTGCTTTACGTTTCTTTACGTTGCCTTGCTTTACGTTGCCTTGAATTACGTTGCTTTACATTGCATTACCTTGCCTTGCATTGCCTTACGTTCCCTTGCATTACGTTGCCTTGCTTTACGTTGCTTTACGTTGCCTTGTTTTATGTTGCCTTGCTTTACGTTGCTTTACGTTGCCTTGCTTTACGTTGCCTTGCTTTACGTTGCTTTACGTTGCCTTGCTTTACGTTGCCTTGCTTTACATTGCCTTACGTTGCCTTGCTTTACGTTGCCTTACGTTGCCTTACTTTACGTTGCCTTGCTTTATGTTGCTTTACGTTGCCTTGCTTTACGTTGCCTTGCTTTACATTGCCTTACGTTGCCTTCCTTTACATTGCCTTGCTTTACGTTGCCTTGCTTTACGTTGCTTTATGTTGCCTTGGTTTACGTTGCCATGCTTTAGGTTGCCTTGCTTTACTTTGCCTTATGTTGCCTTGCTTTATGATGCCTTGCTTTAGGTTGCTTTACGTTGCATTGCTTTACGTTGCTTTTAGTTGCCTTACTTCACGTTGCCTTGCTTTACGTTACCTTACGTTGCCTTACTTTACGTTGGTTTACGTTGCCTTGCTTTACGTTTCCTTGCTTTACGTTGATTTACGTTGCCTTGCTTTACGTTGCCTTGATTTACGTTGCTTAACATTGCCGTACTTTACGTTGCCTTGCTTTACGTTGCTTTACATTGCCTTACTTTACGTTGCCTTACGTACACTTACTTTACGTTGCCTTACTTTATGTTGCTTTACGTTGCCTTGCTTTACGTTGCTTTACGTTGCCTTGCTTTAAGTTGCTTTACGTTGCCTTAATTTACGTTGCCTAGATTTACGTTGCTTTACGTTGCCTTACTTTACGTTGCCTTGCTTCACGTTGCCTTACTTTATGTTGCTTTATATTGCCTTACTTTACATTGCCTTACATTGCCTTACTTTACGTTGCCTTACATTGCCTTACTTTACGTTACCTTACTTTACGCTGCTTTACGTTGCCTTGCTTTACCTTGCTTTCCTTTACGTTGCTTTACGTTGCCTTGACTTACGTTGCCTTACTTTGCCTTGCTTTACGTTGCCTTGCTTTACGTTGCCTTGCTTTACGTTTCCTTGCTTTACATTGCTTTACGTTGCTTTGCTTTACGTTGCTTTACATTGCCTTACTTTACGTTGCCTTACGTAGCTTTACTTTACCTTGCCTTAATTTACGTTGCTTTACGTTGCCTTGCTTTACATTGCTTTACGTTGCCTTGCTTTACGTTGCTTTACGTTGCCTTGCTTTACGTTGCCTTGCCTTGCCTTGCTTTACGTTTCCTTGCCTTGATTTACGTAGCTTTACGTTGCCTTGCTTAACATTGCTTTACGTTGCTTTACGTTGCCTTGCTTTACGTTGCCTTGCTTTACATTGCCTTACGTTGCCTTCCTTTACATTGCCTTGCTTTACATTGCCTTACGTTGCCTTCCTTTACATTGCCTTGCTTTACGTTGCTTTACGTTGCCTTGCTTTACGTTGCTTTACGTTGCCTTCCTTTACGTTGCTTTACGTTGTCTTGCTTTACGTTTCCATGCTTTACTTTTCCTTGATTTATGTTGCTTTACGTTGCCTTACTTTACGTTGGCTTACGTTGCCTTACTTTACGTTGCCTTGCTTTACGTTGCTTTACGTTGCCTTGCTTTACGTTGCCTTACGGTGCCTTACTTTATGTTGCCTTGGTTTACGTTGCCTTACGTTGCCTTACTTTACGTTGCATTACTCTACGTTGCTTTACGTTGCCTTGCTTTACATTGCCTTGCTTTACGTTGCTTTACGTTGCCTTAATTTACGTTGCCTTGTTTACGTTGCCTTGATTTACGTGGCCTTACTTTACGTTGCCTTACGTTGCCTTACTTTACGTTGCCTTGCTTTACGTTGCTTTGTTTTACGTTGCCTTGATTTACGTTGCTTTACGTTGCCTTACTTTACGTTGCCTTGCATTACGTTGCCTTGCTTTACGTTGCTTTACGTTGCTTTGCTTTACGTTGCCTTGCTTTACGTTGCCTTGCTTTACGTTGCTTTACGTTGCCTTGCTTTACGTTGCTTTACGTTGCCTTCCTTTACGTTGCTTTACGTTGTCTTGCTTTACGTTTCCATGCTTTACTTTTCCTTGATTTATGTTGCTTTACGTTGCCTTACTTTACGTTGGCTTACGTTGCCTTACTTTACGTTGCCTTGCTTTACGTTGCTTTACGTTGCCTTGCTTTACGTTGCCTTACGGTGCCTTACTTTATGTTGCCTTGGTTTACGTTGCCTTATGTTGCCTTACTTTACGTTGCATTACTCTACGTTGCTTTACGTTGCCTTGCTTTACGTTGCCTTGCTTTACGTTGCTTTACGTTGCCTTAATTTACGTTGCCTTGTTTACGTTGCCTTGATTTACGTTGCCTTACTTTACGTTGCCTTACGTTGCCTTACTTTACGTTGCCTTGTTTACGTTGCTTTACGTTGCTTTGGTTTACGTTGCCTTGATTTACGTTGCTTTACGTTGCCTTACTTTATGTTGCCTTGCATTACTTTGCCTTGCTTTACGTTGCTTTACGTTGCTTTGCTTTACGTTGCCTTGCTTTACGTTACCTTACGTTTCCTTACTTTACGTTGGTTTACGTTGCCTTGCTTTACGTTTCCTTGCTTTACGTTGATTTACGTTGCCTTGCTTTACGTTGTCTTGATTTACGTTGCTTAACATTGCCTTGCTTTACGTTGTCCTGACTAACGTTGCCTTGCTTTACGTTGCTTTACGTTGCCTTACTTTACGTTGCCTTGCTTTACGTTGCTTTACATTGCCTTACTTTACGTTGCCTTGCTTTACGTTGCTTTACATTGCCTTACTTTACGTTGCCTTACGTACACTTACTTTACGTTGCCTTACTTTACGTTGCTTTACGTTGCCTTGCTTTACGTTGCTTTACGTTGCCTTATTTTACGTTGCCTTGATTTACGTTGCCCTACTTTATGTTTCTTTACATTGCCTTACTTTACATTGCCTTACATTGCCTTACTTTACGTTGCCTTACATTGCCTTGCTTTACTTTGCTTTACATTGCCTTGCTTTGCGTTGTTTTACCTTGCCTTGCCTTGCTTTACGTTGCTTTACGTTTCATTGCTTTACATTGCTTTACGTTTACTTGCTTTGCGTTGCCTTTCCTTGCCTTGCTATACGTTTCTTTACGTTGCCTTGCTTCACGTTGCTTTACGTTGCCTTGCTTTACGTTGCCTTAATTTACGTTGCCTTGCTTTGCCTTGCTTTACGCTGCTTTACGTTGCCTTGTTTACGTTGCTTTACGTTGCCTTGCTTTACGTTGCCTTGCCTTGCCTTGCTTTACGTTGCTTTAAGTTGCCTTGCTTTACGTTGCTTTACGTTGCCTTACTTTGCGTTGCCTTGCCTTGCTTTATGTTGCTTTACTTTGCCTTGCTTCACGTTGCTTTACGTTGCCTTGATTTACGTTGCCTTGCCTTGCCTTGCTTTATGTTGCTTTACGTTGCCTTGTTTTACGTTGCTTTACGTTGCCTTGCTTTACGTTGCCTTACCTTGCTTTACGTTGCTTTACGTTGCCTTACTTCACGTTGCTTTACGTTGCCTTACTTTATGTTGCCTTGCTTTACGTTGCCTTGCTTTACATTGCCTTACCTTACGTTGCCTTACGTTGCCTTACATTGCCTTACTTTACGTTGCCTTGCTTTACGTTGCTTTACGTTGCCTTGCTTTACGTTGTTTTACGTTGCCTTGCTTTACGTTGCCTTACTTTACGTTGCTTTACGTTGCCTTGCTTTACATTGCTTTACGTTGCCTTGCCTTACGTTGCCTTGCTTTAGGTTGCTTTACGTTGCCTTGCTTTACGTTCCTTGCTTTACGTTGCTTTACGTTGCCTTACGTTGCCTTGCCTTGCTTTATGTTGCTTTACGTTGCCTTGCTTTACGTTGCTTTACGTTGCCTTGCTTTACGTTTCCTTGCTTTAGGTTGCCTTGCTTTACGTTGCTTTACGTTGCCTTACGTTGCCTTGCTTTACGTTGCCTTGCTTTACGTTGCCTTGATTTACATTGCTTTACGTTGCATTCCTTTACGTTGCCTTGCTTTACATTACATTACGTTGCCTTGCTTTGCGTTGGTTTACGTTGCCTTGCTTTACATTGCTTTACGTTGCTTTCCTTTACGTTGCCTTGCTTTACATTACATTACGTTGCCTTGCTTTACGTTGGTTTACGTTGCCTTGCTTTACGTTTCCTTGCTTTACGTTGCTTTAGGTAGCCTTGCTTTACGTTGCCTTGCTTTACATTGTTTAACATTGCCTTGCTTTACGTTGCCTTGACTTACGTTGCCTTACTTTGCCTTGCTTTACGTTGCCTTGCTTTACGTTGCCTTGCTTTACGTTTCCTTGCTTTACTTTGCTTTACCTTGCTTTACGTTGCCTTGCTTTACGTTGCCTTGCTTTACATTGCCTTACGTTGCCTTCCTTTACATTGCCTTGCTTTACGTTGCTTTACGTTGCCTTGCTTTACGTTGCTTTACGTTGCATTACGTTGCCTTGCCTTAGGTTGCCTTGCTTTACTTTGCCTTATGTTGCCTTGCTTTATGTTGCCTTGCTTTAGGTTGCTTTACGTTGCCTTGCTTTACGTTGCTTTTAGTTGCCTTACTTCACGTTGCCTTGCTTTATGTTGCTTTACGTTGCCTTGCTTTACGTTCCTTTACGTTGTCTTGCTTTACGTTTCCATGCTTTACGTTTCCTTGATTTATGTTGCTTTACGTTGCCTTACTTTACGTTGGCTTACGTTGCCTTACTTTACGTTTCCTTGCTTTACGTTGCTTTACGTTGCCTTGCTTTACGTTGCCTTACGGTGCCTTACTTTATGTTGCCTTGTTTTAGGTTGCTTTACGTTGCCTTACTTTACGTTGCATTACTCTACGTTGCTTTACGTTGCCTTGATTTACGTTGCCTTGCTTTACGTTGCTTTACGTTGCCTTAATTTACGTTGCCTTGTTTACGTTGCCTTGATTTACGTTGCCTTACTTTACGTTGCCTTACGTTGCCTTACTTTACGTTGCCTTGCTTTACGTTGCTTTACGTTGCTTTGGTTTACGTTGCCTTAATTTACGTTGCTTTCTGTTGCCTTGCTTTACGTTGCCTTGCATTACGTTGCCTTGCTTTACGTTGCTTTATGTTGCTTTGCTTTACGTTGCCTTGCTTTACGTTACCTTACTTTGCCTTACTTTACATTGGTTTACGTTGCCTTGCTTTACGTTTCCTTGCTTTACGTTGATTTACGTTGCCTTGCTTTACGTTGCCTTGATTTACGTTGCTTAACATTGCCTTGCTTTACGTTGTCTTGACTTACGTTGCCTTGCTTTACGTTGCCTTACTTTACGTTGCCTTGCTTTACGTTGCTTTACGTTGCCTTGCTTTACGTTGCTTTACGTTGCCTTACTTTACGTTGCCTTGCTTTACGTTGCTTTACATTGCCTTACTTTACGTTGCCTTGCTTTACGTTGCTTTACATTGCCTTACTTTACGTTGCCTTACGTACACTTACTTTACGTTGCCTTACTTTACGTTGCTTTACGTTGCCTTGCTTTACGTTGCTTTACGTTGCCTTGCTTTACGTTGCCTTGCTTTAAGTTGCTTTACGTTGCCTTACTTTACGTTGCCTTGATTTACGTTGCTTTACGTTGCCTTACTTTACGTTGCCTTGCTTTACGTTGCCTTACTTTATGTTGCTTTACATTGCCTTACTTTACATTGCCTTACATTGCCTTACTTTACGTTGCCTTACATTGCCTTACTTTACGTTACCTTACTATACGCTGCTTTACGTTGCCTTGCTTTACCTTGCTTTGCTTTACGTTGCTTTACATTGCCTTGCTTTACGTTGCTTTACGTTGCCTTGCTTTAGGTTGCCATACCTTGCCTTGCTTTACATTGCTTTACGTTGCCTTGCTTTACGTTGCTTTACGTTGCCTTGCTTTACATTGCCTTACTTTACGTTACCTAACTTTACGTTGCTTTACGTTGCCTTGCTTTACGTTGCCTTACGGTGCCTTACTTTATGTTGCCTTGGTTTACGTTGCCTTACGTTGCCTTACTTTACGTTGCATTACTCTACGTTGCTTTACGTTGCCTCTGCTTTACGTTGCCTTGCTTTACGTTGCTTTTCGTTGTCTTGTTTTACGTTTCTTTACGTTGCCTTACTTTACGTTGCCTTGCTTTACGTTGTCTTAATTTACGTTGCCTTACATTACCTTATTTACGTTGCCTTGCTTTAAGTTGCTTTGTGTTGCCTTGCTTTACGTTTCTTTGCCTTACAGAATCACAGAATCACAGAATCACAGAATAACCTTGTTTGAAGAGACCCACCGGTACACTGAGTCCAACCGTTCCTAGCAAACACTAAACCATATCCCTCAGCACCTCGTCCACCCGTGCCTTAAACACATCCAGCGAACGTGACTCAACCACCTCCCTGGGCAGCCTGTTCCAGTTCCCAATGACCCTTTATGTAAAGAATTTTTTCCTAACGTCTAGCCTAAACCTCCCCTGGCGGAGCTTGAGGCCATTCCCTCTTGTCCTGTCCCCTGTCACTTGGGAGAAGAGGCCGGCACCCTCCTCTCTACAACCTCCTTTCATGTAGTTGTAGAGAGCAATGAGGTCACCCCTCAGCCTCCTCTTCTCCAGGCTAAACAACCCCAGCTCTCTCAGCCGCTCCTCATAAGGCCTGTTCTCCAGCCCTTTCACCAGCTTTGTTGCTCTTCTCTGGACTCTCTCCAGAGCCTCAACATCCTTCTTGTGGTGAGGGGCCCAGAACTGAACACAGGATTCGAGGAGCGGTCTCACCAGTGCCGAGTACAGAGGGAGGATAACCTCCCTGGACCTGCTGGTCACGCTGTTTCTGATACAAGCCAAGATGCCATTGGCCTTCTTGGCCACCTGGGCACACTGCTGGCTCATATTCAGTCGGCTGTCAACCAATACCCCCAGGTCCCTCTCCTCCAGGCAGCTTTCTAGACAGACTTCTCCCAGTCTGTAGCACTGCATAGGGTTGTTGTGCCCCAAGTGCAGGACCTGGCATTTGGCCTTGTTAAACCTCATGCCATTGGACTCATCCCAGCGGTCCAGCCTGTTCAGATCCCTTTGCAGCGCCTCCCGACCCTCCAGCAGATCGACACTTCCACCCAGCTTAGTGTCGTCCGCAAACTTGCTAAGGGTGCACTCGATGCCTTCATCCAGATCATTGATGAAGACATTGAACAGGGCTGGACCCAGTACTGAGCCCTGGGGAACCCCACTTGTCACTGGCCTCCAGCTGGATTTCACACCATTTACCACCACTCTCTGGGCCCGGCCATCCAACCAGTTTTCCACCCAGGAGAGTGTGCGCCTGTCCAGCCCAGAGGCTGACAGTTTCTCAAGCAGAACGCTGTGAGAAACTGTGTCAAAGGCTTTACTGAAGTCCAGGAAGACTACATCCACAGCCTTTCCCTCATCCAGTAGCCGGGTCACTTTGTCATAGAAGGCGATCAGGTTAGTCTGGCAAGACCTGCCTTTTGTGAACCCATGTTGACTGGGCGTGATCACCCGGTTCTCTTGCATGTGCTTCATGATAGCACTCAAGATCACCTGTTCCATGACTTTCCCTGGCACTGAGGTCAGACTGACAGGCCTGTAGTTTCCTGGGTCCTCCCTGCGGCCCTTTTTGTAGATGGGCACAGCATCAGCCAGCCTCCAGTCCAGTGGGACTTCCCCAGTCTTCCAGGACTGTTGGAAGATTATGGAAAGGGGTTTGGCAAGCACATCCGCCAGCTCCTTCAGTACCCTAGGGTGAATCCCGTCCAGCCCCATGGACTTGTGCGTGTCTAGTCGGGCTAGCAAGTCTCTGACCACCTCCTCTTGGATCATGGGACCCTCATTATGCTCCTCTAGCTCCTGGGTTTGTACACAGACGGAACGACCCTCCTTACAACTAAAGACTGAGACAAAGAAGGCATTAAGTACCTCAGCCTTTTCCTCATCCCCAGTCACTGTTGTTCCTTCTGTGTCCAATAGGGACTGTATGGTCTCCCTAGTCCGCCTTTTATAATTTATATATTTGTAGAAAGATTTTTTGTTATCTTTCACTGACTTGGCCAATCCAATTTCTAGCTGAGCCTTAGCCCTTCTGATTTTTTCCCTACACAATCTCACTTCCCTCCTGTAGTCCACCCAAGAGGCCTGTCCTTTCTTCCAGTGGCCATAAATATTTCTTTTCTTCTCGATATCCTTCACGTTGGTATCCCTTCACGTTGGTATCCCTTACGTTGCCTTACCTTACGTTGCCTTAAGTTGCCTTACCTCACGTTACCTTAAGTTGCCTTACCTTACGTTCCTTTACGTTGCCTTACCTTACGATGCCTTACGTTGCCTTGCCTTAAGTTGCCTTACGTTGCCTTGCTTTATGTTGCTTTACGTTGCCTTGCCTTGCTTTACGTTGCCTTGCCTTGCTTTACGTTGCTTTACGTTGCCTTGCTTTACGTTGCTTTACGTTGCCTTGCTTTACGTTGCTTTACGTTTCCTTGATTTACGTTCCTTGCTTTACGTTGCCTTGCTTTACGTTGCTTTACGTTGCCTTTCTTTATGATGCCTTGCTTTACGTTGCTTTACGTTTCCTTGCTTTACGTTCCTTGCTTTACGTTGCCTTGCTTTACGTTGCTTTACGTTGCCTTGCTTTTCGTTGCATTGCTTTACGTTGCTTTACGTTGCCTTGCTTTACGTTGTTTTACGTTGCCTTGCTTTACGTTGCCTTACTTTACGTTGCTTTACGTTGCCTTGCTTTACATTGCTTTACGTTGCCTTGCCTCACGTTGCCTTGCTTTAGGTTGCTTTACGTTGCCTTGCTTTACGTTGCATTGCTTTACGTTGCTTTACGTTGCCTTACGTTGCCTTGCCTTGCTTTATGTTGCTTTACGTTGCCTTGCTTTACGTTGCTTTACGTTGCCTTGCTTTACGTTTCCTTGCTTTAGGTTGCCTTGCTTTACGTTGCTTTACGTTGCCTTACGTTGCCTTGCTTTACGTTGCCTTGCTTTACGTTGCCTTGCTTTACATTGCTTTACGTTGCTTTCCTTTACGTTGCCTTGCTTTACATTACATTACGTTGCCTTGCTTTGCGTTGGTTTACGTTGCCTTGCTTTACATTTCTTTACGTTGCTTTCCTTTACGTTGCCTTGCTTTACATTACATTACGTTGCCTGGCTTTACTTTGGTTTACGTTGCCTTGCTTTACCTTTCCTTGTTTTATGTTGCTTTAGGTTGCCTTGCTTTACGTTGCCTTGCTTTACATTGCTTAACATTGCCTTGCTTTACGTTGCCTTGACTTACGTTGCCTTACTTTGCCTTGCTTTACGTTGCCTTGCTTTACGTTGCCTTGCTTTACGTTTCCTTGCTTTACGTTGCTTTACGTTGCCTTGCTTTACGTTGCCTTGCTTTACGTTGCTTAACATTGCCTTGCTTTACGTTGCCTTTGACGTACGTTGCCTTACTTTACGTTGCTTTACGTTGCCTTACTTTACGTTGCCTTGCTTTACGTTGCTTTACATTGCCTTACTTTACGTTGCCTTGCTTTACGTTGCTTTACATTGCCTTACTTTACGTTGCCTTACGTAGCCTTACTTTACCTTGCCTTAATTTACGTTGCTTTACGTTGCTTTACGTTGCCTTGCTTTACGTTGCTTTACGTTGCCTTGCTTTAGGTTGCCTTGCTTTACTTTGCCTTATGTTGCCTTGCTTTATGTTGCCTTGCTTTAGGTTGCTTTACGTTGCCTTGCTTTACGTTACTTTTTGTTGCCTTACTTCATGTTGCCTTGCTTTACGTTGCTTTACGTTGCCTGGCTTTACGTTGCTTTACGTTGTCTTGCTTTACGTTTCCATGCTTTACGTTTCCTTGATTTATGTTGCTTTACATTGCCTTACTTTACGTTGGCTTACGTTGCCTTACTTTACGTTGCCTTGCTTTACGTTGCTTTACGATGCCTTGCTTTACGTTGCCTTGCCTTGCCTTGCTTAACGTTGCCTTGCCTTGCCTTGCTTAACGTTGCTTTACGTTGCCTTGCTTTACGTTGCTTTACGTTGCCTTGCTTTGCGTTGCCTTGCCTTGCTTTATGTTGCTTTACGTTGCCTTGCTTCACGTTGCTTTACGATGCCTTGCTTTACGTTGCCTTGCCTTGCCTTGCTTTACGTTGCTTTACGTTGCCTTGGTTTACGTTGCTTTACGTTGCCTTGCTTTACGTTGCCTTGCCTTGCCTTGCTTTATGTTGCTTTACGTTGCTTTGGTTTACGTTGCTTTACGTTGCCTTACTTTACGTTCCCTTACTTTACGTTGCCTTACTTTACGTTGCCTTGCTTTACGTTGCCTTGACTTGCCTTGCTTTACGTTGCCTTGCCTTGCCTTGATTTACGTTGCTTTACGTTGCCTTGCTTTACGTTGCTTTACGTTGCCTTGCTTTACGTTGCCTTGCCTTGCCTTGCTTAACGTTGCTTTACTTTGCCTTGCTTTACGTTGCTTTACGTTGCCTTGCTTTGCGTTGCCTTGCCTTGCTTTATGTTGCTTTACGTTGCCTTGCTTCACGTTGCTTTACGATGCCTTGCTTTACGTTGCCTTGCCTTGCCTTGCTTTACGTTGCTTTACGTTGCCTTGGTTTACGTTGCTTTACGTTGCCTTGCTTTACGTTGCCTTGCTTTACGTTGCTCTACGTTGCCTTACATTACGTTGCCTTGATTTACGTTGCCTTAATTTATGTTGCTTTACGTTGCCTTACATTACGTTGCCTTGCTTTACGTTGCCTTGCTTTACTTTGCCTTAACTTACGTTGCCTTCCTTTACGTTGCTTTACGTTGCCTTACTTTACGTTGCTTTACGTTGCCTTGCTTTACGTTGCCTTGCTTTACGTTGCTTTACGTTGCCTTGCTTTACGTGTCCTTGCTTTACATTGCTTTACGTTGCCTTGCCTTACGATGCCTTGCTTTAGTTTCCTTTACGTTGCCTTGCTTTATGTTGCCTTGCTTTACGTTGCCTTGCTTTACGTTGCTTTACGTTGCCTTGCTTTACGTTGCTTTACGTTGCCTTGCTTTACGTTGCTTTACGTTGCCTTGCTTTACGTTGCCTTGCCTTGCCTTGCTTTACGTTGCTTTACATTGCATTGCCTTGTTTTACGTTACTTTACATTGCATTGCTTTACTTTGCTTTACGTTGACTTGCTTTGCGTTGCCTTTCCTTGCCTTGCTATACGTTTCTTTACGTTGCCTTGCTTTACGTTGCCTTGCTTTACGTTGCCTTGCCTTGCCTTGCTTTACGTTGCTTTACATTCCCTTGCATTACGTTTCTTTACGTTGCCTTGACTTGCCTTGCTTTACGTTGCCTTGCCTTGCCTTGATTTACGTTGCTTTACGTTGCCTTGCTTTGCGTTGCCTTGCCTTGCCTTGCTTTATGTTGCTTTACGTTGCCTTGCTTCACGTTGCTTTACGATGCCTTGCTTTACGTTGCCATGCCTTGCCTTGCTTTACGTTGCTTTACGTTGCCTTGGTTTACGTTGCTTTACGTTGCCTTGCTTTACGTTGCCTTGCCTTGCTTTACGTTGCTTTACGTTGCCTTGCCTTGCCTTGCTTTACGTTGCTTTACGTTGCCTTGGTTTACGTTGCTTTACGTTGCCTTGCTTTACGTTGCCTTGCCTTGCCTTGCTTTACGTTGCTTTACGTTGCCTTGATTTACTTTGCTTTACGTTGCCTTGCTTTACGTTGCCTTGCTTTACGTTGCTCTACGTTGCCTTACATTACGTTGCCTTGCTTTACATTGCCTTACATTACGTTGCCTTGCTTTACGTTGCCTTGCTTTACTTTGCCTTAACTTACGTTGCCTTACGTTGCCTTACTTTACGTTGCCTTACTTTACGTTGCCTTCCTTTACGTTGCTTTACGTTGCCTTACTTTACGTTGCTTTACGTTGCCTTGCTTTACGTTGCCTTGCTTTACGTTGCTTTACGTTGCCTTGCTTTACGTATCCTTGCTTTACATTGCTTTACGTTGCCTTGCCTTACGTTGCCTTGCTTTAGTTTGCTTTACGTTGCCTTGCTTTATGTTGCCTTGCTTTACGTTGCCTTGCTTTACGTTGCTTTACGTTGCCTTTCTTTACGTTGCCTTACTTTACGTTGCCTTGCTTTACGTTGCTTTATTTTACGTTGCTTTATGTTGCCTTGCTTTACGTTGCTTTACGTTGCCTTTCTTTACGTTGCTTTACGTTGCCTTACGTTACGTTGCCTTGCTTTAAGTTGCTTTACGTTGCCTTACTTTACGTTGCCTTGCTTCACGTTGCCTTACTTTACATTGCCTTACATTGCCTTACTTTACGTTGCCTTACATTGCCTTACTTTACGTAACCTTACTTTACGCTGCTTTACGTTGCCTTGCTTTACCTTGCTTTGCTTTACGTTGCTTTACGTTGCCTTGCTTTACGTTGCTTTACGTTGCATTGCTTTACATTGCTTTACGTTGACTTGCATTGCGTTGCCTTTCCTTGCCTTGCTATACGTTTCTTTACGTTGCCTTGTTTCACTTTGCTTTACGTTGCCTTGCTTTACGTTGCCTTGCCTTGCCTTGCTTTACGTTGCTTTATATTGCCTTGCTTTATGTTGCTTTACGTTTACTTAATTTGCGTTGCCTTGCCTTGCCTTGCTTTATGTTGCTTTACGTTGCCTTGCTTTACGTTGCTTTACGTTGCCTTGATTTACGTTACCTTGCTTTAGGTTGCTTTACGTTGCCTTGCTTTACGTTGCCTTGCTTTACGTTGCTTTACGTTGCCTTACGTTGCCTTGCCTTGCTTTATGTTGCTTTACGTTGCCTTGCTTTACGTTGCTTTACGTTGCCTTGCTTTACGTTTCCTTGCTTTAGGTTGCCTTGCTTTACGTTGTTTTACGTTGCCTTACGTTGCCTTGCTTTACGTTGCCTTGCTTTACCTTTCCTTGCTTTAAGTTGCTTTAGGTTGCCTTGCTTTACGTTGCCTTGCTTTACATTGCTTAACATTGCCTTGCTTTACGTTGCCTTGACTTACGTTGCCTTACTTTGCCTTGCTTTACGTTGCCTTGCTTTACGTTGCCTTGCTTTACGTTTCCTTGCTTTACATTGCTTTACGTTGCTTTGCTTTACGTTGCTTTACATTGCCTTACTTTACGTTGCCTTACGTAGCCTTACTTTACCTCGCCATAATTTACGTTGCTCTACGTTGCCTTGCTTAACATTGCTTTACGTTGCTTTACGTTGCCTTGCTTTACGTTGCCTTGCTTTACATTGCCTTACGTTGCCTTTCTTTACTTTGCCTTGCTTTACGTTGCTTTAAGTTGCCTTGCTTTACGTTGCTTTACGTTGCCTTGCTTTACGTTGCTTTACGTTGACTTGCTTTGCGTTGCCTTGCTTTAGGTTGCCTTGCTTTACTTTGCCTTATGTTGCCTTGCATTATGTTGCCTTGCTTTAGGTTGCTTTACGTTGCCTTGCTTTACGTTGCTTTTAGTTGCTTTACTTCACGTTGCCTTGCTTTACGTTGCTTTACGTTGCCTGGCTTTACGTTGCTTTACGTTGTCTTGCTTTACGTTTCCATGCTTTACGTTTCCTTGATTTATGTTGCTTTACGTTGCCTAACTTTACGTTGGCTTACGTTGCCTTACTTTATGTTGCCTTGCTTTACGTTGCTTTACGTTGCCTTGCTTTACGTTGCCTTACGGTGCCTTACTTTATGTTGCCTTGGTTTACGTTGCCTTACGTTGCCTTACTTTACGTTGCATTACTCTACGTTGCTTTACGTTGCCTTGCTTTACGTTGCCTTGCTTTACATTGCTTTACGTTGCCTTAATTTACGTTGCCTTGTTTACGTTGCCTTGATTTACGTTGCCTTACTTTACGTTGCCTTACGTTGCCTTACTTTACGTTGCTCTGCTTTACGTTGCTTTACGTTGCTTTGGTTTACTTTGCCTTGATTTACGTTGCTTTACGTTGCCTTGATTTACGTTGCTTTACGTTGCCTTGCTTTACGTTGCCTTGCATTACGTTGCCTTGCTTTACGTTGCTTTACGTTGCTTTGCTTTATGTTGCCTTGCTTTACGTTACCTTACGTTGCCTTACTTTACGTTGGTTTACGTTGCCTTGCTTTACGTTTCCTTGCTTTACGATGATTTACGTTGCCTTGCTTTACATTGCCATGATTTACGTTGCTTAACATTGCCTTGCTTTACGTTCTCTTGACTTACGTTGCCTTGCTTTACGTTGATTTACGTTGCCTTACTTTACGTTGCCTTGCTTTACGTTGCTTTACGTTGCCTTACTTTACGTTGCCTTGCTTTACGTTGCTTTACATTGCCTTACTTTACGTTGCCTTACGTAGACTTACTTTACGTTGCCTTACTTTACGTTGCTTTACGTTGCCTTGCTTTACGTTGCTTTACGTTGCCTTGCTTTACGTTGCCTTGCTTTAAGTTGCTTTACGTTGCCTTACTTTACGTTGCCTTGATTTACGTTGCTTTACGTTGCCTTACTTTACGTTGCCTTGATTTACGTTGCCTTACTTTATGTTGCTTTACATTGCCTTACTTTACATTGCCTTACATTGCCTTACTTTACGTTGCCTTACATTGCCTTACTTTACGTTACCTTACTTTACGCTGCTTTACGTTGCCTTGCTTTACCTTGCTTTGCTTTACGTTGCTTTACGTTGCCTTGCTTTACGTTGCTTTACGTTGACTTGCTTTGCGTTGCCTTTCCTTGCCTTGCTATACGTTTCTTTACGTTGCCTTGCTTCACGTTGCTTTACGTTGCCTTGCTTTACGTTGCCTTAATTTACGTTGCCTTGCTTTGCCTTGATTTACGTTGCTTTACGTTGCCTTGATTTACATTGCTTTACGTTGCCTTGCTTTACATTGCCTTGCCTTGGCTTGCTTTACGTTGATTTACGTTGCCTTGCTTTACGTTGCTTTACGTTGCCTTAATTTGCGTTGCCTTGCCTTGCCTTGCTTTATGTTGCTTTACGTTGCCTTGCTTCACGTTGCTTTACGTTGCCTTGATTTACGTTGCCTTGCCTTGCCTTGCTTTATGTTGCTTTACGTTGCCTTGTTTTACGTTGCTTTACGTTGCCTTGCTTTACGTTGCCTTACCTTGCTTTACGTTGCTTTACGTTGCCTTGCTTTACTTTGCTTTACGTTGCCTTGCTTTACGTTGCCATACCTTGCCTTGCTTTACATTGCTTTACGTTGCCTTCCTTTACGTTACTTTACGTTGCCTTGCTTTACATTGCCTTACTTTACGTTACCTTACTTTACGTTGCATTACGTTGCCTTGCTTTACCTTGCCTTGCTTTACGTTGCTTTACGTTGCCTTGCTTTACGTTGCCTTGCTTTACGTTGCTTTACGTTGCCTTACTTTACGTTGCTTTACGTTGCCTTACTTTAGGTTGCCTTGCTTTATGTTTCCTTACTTTACGTTGCTTTACGTTGCCTTACTTTACGTTCCCTTACTTTACGTTGCCTTGCTTTACGTTGCCTTACCTTACGTTGCCTTACGTTGCCTTACTTTACGTTGCATTGCTTTACGTTTCTTTACGTTGCCTTGCTTTACGTTGCCTTGCTTTACGTTGCTTTACGTTGCCTTAATTTAGGTTGCCTTGCTTTACGTTGCCTTACTTTACGTTACTTTACGTTGCCTTACTTTACGTTGCCTTGCTTTACGTTGCCTTGCTTTACGTTGCCTTACCTTACGTTGCCTTACGTTGCCTTACTTTACGTTGCCTTGCTTTACGTTGCTTTACGTTGCCTTGCTTTACGTTGTTTTACGTTGCCTTGCTTTACGTTGCCTTACTTTACGTTGCTTTACGTTGCCTTGCTTTACATTGCTTTACGTTGCCTTGCCTTACGTTGCCTTGCTTTAGGTTTCTTTACGTTGCCTTGCTTTACGTTGCCTTGCTTTACGTTGCTTTACGTTGCCTTACGTTGCCTTGCCTTGCTTTATGTTGCTTTACGTTGCCTTGCTTTACGTTGCTTTACGTTGCCTTGCTTTACGTTTCCTTGCTTTAGGTTGCCTTGCTTTACGTTGCTTTACGTTGCCTTACGTTGCCTTGCTTTACGTTGCCTTGCTTTACGTTGCCTTGCTTTACATTGCTTTACGTTGCTTTCCTTTACGTTGCCTTGCTTTACATTACATTACGTTGCCTTGCTTTGCGTTGGTTTACGTTGTCTTGCTTTACATTGCTTTATGGTGCTTTCATTACGTTGCCTTGCTTTACATTACATTACATTGCCTTGCTTTACGTTGGTTTACGTTGCCTTGCTTTACCTTTCCTTGCTTTACGTTGCTTTAGGTTGCCTTGCTTTACGTTGCCTTGTTTTACATTGCTTAACATTGCCTTGCTTTACGTTGCCTTGACTTACGTTTCCTTACTTTGCCTTGCTTTACGTTGCCTTGCTTTACGTTGCCTTGCTTTACGTTTCCTTGCTTTACATTGCTTTACGTTGCTTTGCTTTACGTTGCTTTACATTGCCTTACTTTACGTTGCCTTACGTAGCCTTACTTTACCTTGCCTTAATTTACGTTGCTTTACGTTGCCTTGCTTTACGTTGCTTTACGTTGCCTTGCTTTACGTTGCCTTGCCTTGCCTTGCTTTACGTTTCCTTGCCTTGATTTACGTAGCTTTACGTTGCCTTGCTTTACATTGCTTTACGTTGCTTTACGTTGCCTTGCTTTACTTTGTCTTGCTTTACATTGCCTTACGTTGCCTTCCTTTACATTGCCTTGCTTTACGTTGCTTTACGTTGCCTTGCTTTACGTTGCTTTACGTTGCCTTGCTTTACGTTGCTTTACGTTGCCTTGGTTTACGTTGCCTTGCTTTAGGTTGCCTTGCTTTACGTTGCTTTTAGTTGCCTTTCTTCACGTTGCCTTGCTTTACGTTGCTTTACGTTGCCTTGCTTTACGTTGCTTTACGTTGTCTTGCTTTACGTTTCCATGCTTTACGTTTCCTTGATTTATGTTGCTTTACGTTGCCTTACTTTACGTTGGCTTACGTTGCCTTACTTTACGTTGCCTTGCTTTACGTTGCTTTACGTTGCCTTGCTTTACGTTGCCTTGCTTTACGTTGCCTTGCTTTACGTTGCCTTGCTTTACGTTGCCTTGCTTTACGTTGCTTTACGTTGCTTTGGTTTACGTTGCCTTACGTTGCTTTGGTTTACGTTGCCTTGATTTACGTTGCTTTACGTTGCCTTGCTTTACTTTGCCTTGCATTACGTTGCCTTGCTTTACGTTGCTTTACGTTGCTTTGCTTTACGTTGCCTTGCTTTACGTTACCTTACGTTGCCTTACTTTACGTTGGTTTACGTTGCCTTGCTTTAAGTTTCCTTGCTTTACGTTGATTTACGTTGCCTTGCTTTACGTTGCCTTGATTTACGTTGCTTAACATTGCCTTGCTTTACGTTGTCTTGACTAACGTTGCCTTGCTTTACGTTGCTTTACGTTGCCTTACTTTACGTTGCCTTGCTTTACGTTTCTTTACGTTGCCTTACTTTACGTTGCCTTGATTTACGTTGCTTTACGTTGCCTTACTTTACGTTGCCTTGCTTTACGTTGCCATACCTTGCCTTGCTTTACATTGCTTTACGTTGCCTTGCTTTACGTTGCTTTACGTTGCCTTGCTTTACATTGCCTTACTTTACGTTACCTTACTTTACGTTGCTTTACGTTGCCTTGCTTTACCTTGCCTTGCTTTACGTTGCTTTACGTTGCCTTGCTTTACGTTGCCTTGCTTTACGTTGCTTTACGTTGCCTTGCTTTACGTTGCCTTGCTTTACGTTGCTTTACGTTGCCTTACTTTAGGTTGCCTTGCTTTACGTTGCCTTACTTTACGTTGCTTTACGTTGCCTTACTTTACGTTGCCTTGCTTTACGTTGCTTTGCTTTACGTTGCCTTACCTTACGTTGCCTTACGTTGCCTTTACTTTACGTTGTCTTGCTTTACATTGCTTTACGTTGCCTTGCCTTACGTTGCCTTGCTTTAGGTTGCTTTACGTTGCCTTGCTTTACGTTGCATTGCTTTACGTTGCTTTACGTTGTCTTAAGTTGCCTTGCCTTGCTTTATGTTGCTTTACGTTTCCTTGCTTTACGTTGCTTTACGTTTCCTTGCTTTACGTTGCTTTACGTTGCCTTGCTTTACGTTTCCTTGCTTTAGGTTGCCTTGCTTTACGTTGCTTTACGTTGCCTTACGTTGCCTTGCTTTACGTTGCCTTGCTTTACGTTGCCTTGATTTACATTGTTTTACGTTGCTTTCCTTTACGTTGCCTTGCTTTACATTACATTACGTTGCCTTGCTTTGCGTTGGTTTACGTTGCCTTGCTTTACATTGCTTTACGTTGCTTTCCTTTACGTTGCCTTGCTTTACATTACATTACGTTGCCTTGCTTTACCTTGCTTTGCTTTACGTTGCTTTACGTTGCCTTGCTTTACGTAGCTTTACGTTGCCTTGCTTTACGTTGCCTTTCCTTGCCTTGCTTTACGTTGCTTTACGTTGCCTTGCTTTACGTTGCCTTGCCTTGCCTTGCTTTACTTTGCTTTACATTGCCTTGCTTTGCGTTGTTTTACGTTGCCTTGCCTTGCTTTACGTTGCTTTACGTTGCATTGCTTTACGTTGCTTTACGTTGACTTGCTTTGCGTTGCCTTTCCTTGCCTTGCTATACGTTTCTTTACATTGCCTTGCTTCACGTTGCTTTACGTTGCCTTGCTTTACGTTGCCTTAATTTACGTTGCCTTGCTTTGCCTTGCTTTACGCTGCTTTACGTTGCCTTGCTTTACGTTGCTTTACGTTGCCTTGCTTTACGTTGCCTTGCCTTGCCTTGCTTTACGTTGCTTTACGTTGCCTTGCTTTACGTTGCTTTACGTTGCCTTACTTTGCGTTGCCTTGCCTTGCCTTGCTTTATGTTGCTTTACGTTGCCTTGCTTCACGTTGCTTTACGTTGCCTTGATTTACGTTGCCTTGCCTTGCCTTGCTTTTTGTTGCTTTACGTTGCCTTGTTTTACGTTGCTTTACGTTGCCTTGCTTTACGTTGCCTTCCCTTGCTTTACGTTGCTTTACGTTGCCTTGCTTTACTTTGCTTTAAGTTGCCTTGCTTTACGTTGCCATACCTTGCCTTTCTTTACATTGCTTTACGTTGCCTTGCTTTACGTTGCTTTACGTTGCCTTGCTTTACATTGCCTTACTTTACGTTACCTTACTTTACGTTGCTTTATGTTGCCTTGCTTTACCTTGCCTTGCTTTACGTTGCTTTACGTTGCCTTGCTTTACGTTGCCTTGCTTTACGTTGCTTTACGTTGCCTTGCTTTACGTTGCCTTGCTTTACGTTGCTTTACGTTGCCTTACTTTAGGTTGCCTTGCTTTACGTTGCCTTACTTTACGTTGCTTTACGTTGCCTTACTTTACGTTGCCTTGCTTTACGTTGCTTTGCTTTACGTTGCCTTACCTTACGTTGCCTTACGTTGCCTTTACTTTACGTTGCCTTGCTTTACGTTGCTTTACGTTGCCTTGCTTTACGTTGTTTTACGTTGTCTTGCTTTACATTGCTTTACGTTGCCTTGCCTTACGTTGCCTTGCTTTAGGTTGCTTTACGTTGCCTTGCTTTACGTTGCATTGCTTTACGTTGCTTTACGTTGTCTTACGTTGCCTTGCCTTGCTTTATGTTGCTTTACGTTGCCTTGCTTTACGTTGCTTTACGTTGCCTTGCTTTACGTTTCCTTGCTTTAGGTTGCCTTGCTTTACGTTGCTTTACGTTGCCTTACGTTGCCTTGCTTTACGTTGCCTTGCTTTACGTTGCCTTGATTTACATTGTTTTACGTTGCTTTCCTTTACGTTGCCTTGCTTTACATTACATTACGTTGCCTTGCTTTGCGTTGGTTTACGTTGCCTTGCTTTACATTGCTTTACGTTGCTTTCCTTTACGTTGCCTTGCTTTACATTACATTACGTTGCCTTGCTTTACGTTGGTTTACTTTGCCTTGCTTTACCTTTCCTTGCTTTACGTTGCTTTAGGTAACCTTGCTTTACGTTGCCTTGACTTAGGTTGCCTTACTTTGCCTTGCTTTACGTTGCCTTGCTTTACGTTGCCTTGCTTTACGTTTCCTTGCTTTACATTGCTTTACGTTGCTTTGCTTTACGTTGCTTTACATTGCCTTTCTTTACGTTACCTTACGTAGCCTTACTTTACCTTGCCTTGCTTTACGTTGCTTTACGTTGCCTTGCTTTACGTTGCTTTACGTTGTCTTGCTTTACGTTGCTTTACGTTGCCTTGCTTTACGTTGCCTTGCCTTGGCTTGCTTTACGTTTCCTTGCCTTGATTTACGTAGCTTTACGTTGCCTTGCTTTACATTGCTTTACGTTGCTTTACGTTGCCTTGCTTTACATTGCCTTACGTTGCCTTCCTTTACATTGCCTTGCTTTACGTTGCTTTACGTTGCCTTGCTTTTGGTTGCCTTGCTTTACTTTGCCTTATGTTGCCTTACTTTATGTTGCCTTGCTTTAGGTTGCTTTACGTTGCCTTGCTTTACGTTGCTTTTAGTTGCCTTACTTCACGTTGCCTTGCTTTACGTTGCTTTACGTTGCCTTGCTTTACGTTGCTTTACGTTGTCTTGCTTTACGTTTCCATGCTTTACGTTTCCTTGATTTATGTTGCTTTACGTTGCCTTACTTTACGTTGCCTTACGTTGCCTTACTTTACGTTTCCTTGATTTACGTTGCTTTACGTTGCCTTGCTTTACGTTGCCTTACGGTGCCTTACTTTATGTTGCCTTGGTTTACGTTGCCTTACGTTGCCTTACTTTACGTTGCATTACTCTACGTTGCTTTACGTTTCCTTGATTTACGTTGCCTTGCTTTACGTTGCTTTACGTTGCCTTAATTTACGTTGCCTTGTTTACGTTGCCTTGATTTACGTTGCCTTACTTTACGTTGCCTTACGTTGCTTTACTTTACGTTGCCTTGCTTTACGTTGCTTTACGTTGCTTTGGTTTACGTTGCCTTGATTTACGTTGCTTTACGTTGCCTTGCTTTACGTTGCCTTGCTTTACGTTGCTTTACGTTGCTTTGCTTTACGTTGCCTTGCTTTACGTTACCTTACGTTGCCTTACTTTACGTTGGTTTACGTTGCCTTGCTTTACGTTTCCTTGCTTTACGTTGATTTACGTTGCCTTGCTTTATGTTGCCTTGATTTACGTTGCTTAACATTGCCTTGCTTTACGTTCTCTTGACTTACGTTGCATTACTTTACGTTGCTTTACGTTGCCTTTACTTTACGTTGTTTTGCTTTACGTTGCTTTACATTGCCTTACTTTACGTTGCCCTGCTTTACGTTGCTTTACATTGCCTTACTTTACGTTGCCTTACGTACACTTACTTTACGTTGCCTTACTTTACGTTTCTTTACGTTGCCTTGCTTTACGTTGCTTTACGTTGCCTTGCTTTACGTTGCCTTGCTTTAAGTTGCTTTACGTTGCCTTTACTTTACGTTGCCTTGATTTACGTTGCTTTACGTTGCCTTACTTTACGTTGCCTTGCTTTACGTTGCCTTACTTTATGTTGCTTTACATTGCCTTACTTTACATTGCCTTACATTGCCTTACTTTACGTTGCCTTACATTGCCTTACTTTACGTTACCTTACTTTATGCTGCTTTACGTTGCCTTGCTTTACCTTGCTTTGCTTTACGTTGCTTTACATTGCCTTGCTTTACGTTGCTTTACGTTGCCTTGCTTTACGTTGCCATACCTTGCCTTGCTTTACATTGCTTTACGTTGCCTTGCTTTACGTTGCTTTACGTTGCCTTGCTTTACATTGCCTTACTTTACGTTACCTTACCTTACGTTGCTTTACGTTGCCTTGCTTTACCTTGCCTTGCTTTATGTTGCTTTACGTTGCCTTGCTTTACGTTGCCTTGCTTTACGTTGCTTTACGTTGCCTTGCTTTACGTTGCTTTACGTTGCCTTGCTTTACGTTGCTTTACGTTGCCTTGGTTTACGTTGCCTTGCTTTAGGTTGCCTTGCTTTACTTTGCCTTATGTTGCCTTGCTTTATGTTGCCTTGCTTTAGGTTGCTTTACGTTGCCTTGCTTTACGTTGCTTTTAGTTGCCTTACTTCACGTTGCCTTGCTTTACGTTGCTTTACGTTGCCTTGCTTTACGTTCCTTTACGTTGTCTTGCTTTACGTTTCCATGCTTTACGTTTCCTTGATTTATGTTGCTTTACGTTGCCTTACTTTACGTTGGCTTTCGTTGCCTTACTTTACGTTGCCTTGCTTTACGTTGCTTTACGTTGCCTTGCTTTACGTTGCCTTACGGTGATTACTTTATGTTGCCTTGGTTTACGTTGCCTTACGTTGCCTTACTTTACGTTGCATTACTCTACGTTGCTTTACGTTGCCTTGCTTTACGTTGCCTTGCTTTACGTTGCTTTACGTTGCCTTAATTTACGTTGCCTTGTTTACGTTGCCTTGATTTACGTTGCCTTACTTTACGTTGCCTTACGTTGCCTTACTTTATGTTGCCTTGCTTTACGTTGCTTTACGTTGCTTTGTTTTACGTTGCCTTGATTTACGTTGCTTTACGTTGCCTTGCTTTACGTTGCCTTGCATTACGTTGCCTTGCTTTACGTTGCTTTACGTTGCCTTGCTTTACGTTTCCTTGCTTTACGTTGATTTACGTTGCCTTGCTTTACGTTGCCTTGATTTACGTTGCTTAACATTGCCTTGCTTTACGTTCTCTTGACTTACGTTGCCTTGCTTTACGTTGCTTTACATTGCCTTTACTTTACGTTGCCTTGCTTTAAGTTGCTTTACATTGCCTTACTTTACGTTGCCTTACGTACACTTACTTTACGTTGCCTTACTTTACGTTGCTTTACGTTGCCTTTCTTTACGTTGCTTTACGTTGCCTTGCTTTACGTTGCCTTGCTTTAAGTTGCTTTACGTTGCCTTACTTTACGTTGCCTTGATTTACGTTGCTTTACGTTGCCTTACTTTACGTTGCCTTGCTTTACGTTGCCTTACTTTATGTTGCTTTACATTGCCTTACTTTACATTGCCTTACATTGCCTTACTTTACGTTGCCTTACATTGCCTTACTTTACGTTACCTTACTTTACGCTGCTTTACGTTGCCTTGCTTTACCTTGCTTTGCTTTACGTTGCTTTACGTTGCCTTGCTTTACGTTGCTTTACGTTGCCTTGCTTTACGTTGCCTTGCCTTGCCTTGCTTTACTTTGCTTTACATTGCCTTGCTTTGCGTTGTTTTACGTTGCATTGCCTTGCTTTACGTTGCTTTACGTTGCATTGCTTTACGTTGCTTTACGTTGACTTGCTTTGCGTTGCCTTTCCTTGCCTTGCTATACGTTTCTTTACATTGCCTTGCTTCACGTTGCTTTACGTTGCCTTGCTTTACGTTGCCTTAATTTATGTTGCCTTGCTTTGCCTTGATTTACGTTGCTTTACGTTGCCTTGCTTTACGTTGCTTTACGTTGCCTTGCTTTACGTTGCCTTGCCTTGCCTTGCTTTACGTTGCTTTACGTTGCCTTGCTTTACGTTGCTTTACGTTGCCTTACTTTGCGTTGCCTTGCCTTGCCTTGCTTTATGTTGCTTTACGTTGCCTTGCTTCACGTTGCTTTACGTTGCCTTGATTTACGTTGCCTTGTCTTGCCTTGCTTTATGTTGCTTTACGTTGCCTTGCTTTACGTTGCTTTACGTTGCCTTGCTTTACGTTGCCTTACCTTGCTTTACGTTGCTTTACGTTGCCTTGCTTTACTTTGCTTTACGTTGCCTTGCTTTACGTTGCCATACCTTGCCTTGCTTTACATTGATTACGTTGCCTTGCTTTACGTTGCCTTGCTTTACGTTGCTTTACGTTGCCTTGCTTTACATTGCCTTACTTTACGTTACCTTACTTTACGTTGCTTAACGTTGCCTTGCTTTACATTGCCTTACTTTACGTTACCTTACTTTACGTTGCTTAACGTTGCCTTGCTTTACCTTGCCTTGCTTTACGTTGCTTTACGTTGCCTTGCTTTACGTTGCCTTGCTTTACGTTGCTTTACGTTGCCTTACTTTAGGTTGCCTTGCTTTACGTTGCCTTAATTTACGTTGCTTTACGTTGCTTTACTTTACGTTCCCTTACTTTACGTTGCCTTGCTTTACGTTGCCTTACCTTACGTTGCCTTACGTTGCCTTACTTTACGTTGCCTTGCTTTACGTTGCTTTACGTTGCCTTGCTTTACGTTGCCTTGCTTTACGTTGCTTTACGTTGTCTTACTTTAGGTTGCCTTGCTTTACGTTGCCTTACTTTACGTTGCTTTACGTTGCCTTACTTTACGTTGCCTTGCTTTACGTTGCCTTGCTTTACGTTGCCTTACCTTACGTTGCCTTACGTTGCCTTACTTTACGTTGCCTTGCTTTACGTTGCTTTACGTTGCCTTGCTTTACGTTGTTTTACGTTGCCTTGCTTTACGTTGTCTTACTTTACTTTGCTTTACGTTGCCTTGCCTTACGTTGCCTTGCTTTAGGTTGCTTTACGTTGCCTTGCTTTACGTTGCCTTGCTTTACGTTGCTTTACGTTGTCTTGTTTTACGTTTCTTTACGTTGCCTTACTTTACGTTGCCTTGCTTTACGTTGTCTTAATTTACGTTGCCTTACATTACCTTATTTACGTTGCCTTGCTTTAAGTTGCTTTACGTTGCCTTGCTTTACGTTTCTTTGCCTTACAGAATCACAGAATCACAGAATCACAGAATAACCAGGTTTGAAGAGACCCACCGGTACACTGAGTCCAACCGTTCCTACCAAACACTAAACCATATCCCTCAGCACCTCGTCCACCCGTGCCTTAAACACCTCCAGCGAACGTGACTCAACCACCTCCCTGGGCAGCCTGTTCCAGTTCCCAATGACCCTTTATGTGAAGAATTTTTTCCTAACGTCTAGCCTAAACCTCCCCTGGCGGAGCTTGAGGCCATTCCCTCTTGTCCTGTCCCCTGTCACTTGGGAGAAGAGGCCGGCACCCTCCTCTCTACAACCTCCTTTCATGTAGTTGTAGAGAGCAATGAGGTCACCCCTCAGCCTCCTCTTCTCCAGGCTAAACAACCCCAGCTCTCTCAGCCGCTCCTCATAAGGCCTGTTCTCCAGCCCTTTCACCAGCTTTGTTGCTCTTCTCTGGACTCTCTCCAGAGCCTCAACATCCTTCTTGTGGTGAGGGGCCCAGAACTGAACACAGGATTCGAGGAGCGGTCTCACCAGTGCCGAGTACAGAGGGAGGATAACCTCCCTGGACCTGCTGGTCACGCCGTTTCTGATACAAGCCAAGATGCCATTGGCCTTCTTGACCACCTGGGCACACTGCTGGCTCATATTCAGTCGGCTGTCAACCAATACCCCCAGGTCCCTCTCCTCCAGGCAGCTTTCTAGACAGACTTCTCCCAGTCTGTAGCACTGCATAGGGTTGTTGTGCCCCAAGTGCAGGACCTGGCATTTGGCCTTGTTAAACCTCATGCCATTGGACTCATCCCAGAGGTCCAGCCTGTTCAGATCCCTTTGCAGAGCCTCCCGACCCTCCAGCAGATCGACACTTCCACCCAGCTTAGTGTCGTCCGCAAACTTGCTAAGGGTGCACTCGATGCCTTCATCCAGATCATTGATGAAGACATTGAACAGGGCTGGACCCAGTACTGAGCCCTGGGGAACCCCACTTGTCACTGGCCTCCAGCTGGATTTCACACCATTTACCACCACTCTCTGGGCCCGGCCATCCAACCAGTTTTCCACCCAGGAGAGTGTGCGCCTGTCCAGCCCAGAGGCTGACAGTTTCTCAAGCAGAACGCTGTGAGAAACTGTGTCAAAGGCTTTACTGAAGTCCAGGAAGACTACATCCACAGCCTTTCCCTCATCCAGTAGCCGGGTCACTTTGTCATAGAAGGCGATCAGGTTAGTCTGGCAAGACCTGCCTTTTGTGAACCCATGTTGACTGGGCGTGATCACCCGGTTCTCTTGCATGTGCTTCATGATAGCACTCAAGATCACCTGTTCCATGACTTTCCCTGGCACTGAGGTCAGACTGACAGGCCTGTAGTTTCCTGGGTCCTCCCTGCAGCCCTTTTTGTAGATGGGCACAGCATCAGCCAGCCTCCAGTCCAGTGGGACTTCCCCAGTCTTCCAGGACTGTTGGAAGATGATGGAAAGGGGTTTGGCCAGCACATCCGCCAGCTCCTTCAGTACCCTAGGGTGAATCCCGTCCAGCCCCATAGACTTGTGCGTGTCTAGTCGGGCTAGCAAGTCTCTGACCACCTCCTCTTGGATCATGGGACCCTCATTATGCTCCTCTAGCTCCTGGGTTTGTACACAGACGGAACGACCCTCCTTACAACTAAAGACTGAGACAAAGAAGGCATTAAGTACCTCAGCCTTTTCCTCATCCCCAGTCACTGTTGTTCCTTCTGTGTCCAATAGGGACTGTATGGTCTCCCTAGTCCGCCTTTTATAATTTATATATTTGTAGAAAGATTTTTTGTTATCTTTCACTGACTTGGCCAATCCAATTTCTAGCTGAGCCTTAGCCCTTCTGATTTTTTCCCTACACAATCTCACTTCCCTCCTGTAGTCCACCCAAGAGGCCTGTCCCTTCTTCCAGTGGCCATAAATATTTCTTTTCTTCTCGATATCCTTCACGTTGGTATCCCTTACGTTGCCTTACCTTACGTTGCCTTACTTTATGTTGTTTTACCTTACGTTGCCTTACGTTGCCTTACCTTACGTTGCCTTGCCATACGTTGCCTTACATTGCCTTACCTTACGTTGCCTTACGTTGCCTTAACTTATGTTGCCTTGCCTTATGTTGCCTTACGTTGCCTTATGTTGCCTTACGTTGCCTTAACTTAACTTGCCTTGCCTTACGTTGCCTTACCTTACGTTGCTTTACCTTACTTTGCCTTACGTTGCCTTACCTTACGTTGCCTTGATTTACGCTGCTTTCCCTTACGGTGCCTTACATTGCCTTACCCTACCTTGCCTTAACTTACGTTGCCTTACCTTACGTTGCCTTACGTTGCCTTACGTTACGTTGCCTTAGGTTGCCTTACCTTACGATGCCTTACCTTACGTTGCCTTACTTTACGTTGCCTTACGTTGCCTTACCTTACGTTGCCTCATTTTACGTTGCTTTAGCTTACGTTGCCTTACGTTGCCTTACCTCACGTTACCTTACGTTGCCTTACCTTACGTTGCCTTACGTTGCCTTGCCTTACGTTGCCTTGCCTTAAGTTGCCTTACCTTACGTTCCTTTACGTTGCCTTACCTTACGTTGCCTTACGTTGCCTTGCCTTAAGTTGCCTTACGTTGCCTTGCTTTATGTTGCTTTACGTTGCCTTGCCTTGCCTTGCTTTACGTTTCCTTGCCTTGCTTTATGTAGCTTTACGTTGCCTTGCTTTACGTTGCATTACGTTGCTTTACGTTGCCTTGCCTTGCCTAGCTTTACGTTGTCTTGCCTTGCCTTGCTTTATGTTGCTTTACGTTGCCTTGCTTTTTGTTGCTTTACGTTGCCTTGCTTTACGTTGCCTTGCCTTGCCTTGCTTTCCGTTGCTTTACATTGCCTTGCTTTACGTTGCTTTACGTTGCCTTGCTTTACGTTGCCTTGCTTTACGTTGCCTTGCCTTGCTTTACGTTGCTTTACGTTGCCTTGCTTTACGTTGCCTTGCTTTACGTTGCTTTACGTTGCCTTGCTTTACATTGCTTTACGTTGCCTTGGTTTACGTTGCCTTGCTTTAGGTTGCCTTGCTTTACTTTGCCTTATGTTGCCTTGCTTTATGTTGCCTTGCTTTAGGTTGCTTTACGTTGCCTTGCTTTACGTTGCTTTTAGTTGCCTTACTTCACGTCCCCTTGCTTTACGTTGCTTTACGTTGCCTTCCTTTACGTTCCTTTACGTTGTCTTGCTTTACGTTTCCATGCTTTACGTTTCCTTGATTTATGTTGCTTTACGTTGCCTTACTTTACGTTGGCTTTCGTTGCCTTACTTTACATTGCCTTGCTTTACGTTGCTTTACGTTGCCTTGCTTTACGTTGCCTTACGGTGATTACTTTATGTTGCCTTGGTTTACGTTGCCTTACGTTGCCTTACTTTACGTTGCATTACTCTACGTTGCTTTACGTTGCCTTGCTTTACGTTGCCTTGCTTTACGTTGCTTTACGTTGCCTTAATTTACGTTGCCTTGTTTACGTTGCCTTGATTTACGTTGCCTTACTTTACGTTGCCTTACGTTGCCTTACTTTATGTTGCCTTGCTTTACGTTGCTTTACGTTGCTTTGTTTTACGTTGCCTTGATTTACGTTGCTTTACGTTGCCTTGCTTTACGTTGCCTTGCATTACGTTGCCTTGCTTTACGTTGCTTTACGTTGCTTTGCTTTACGTTGCCTTGCTTTACGTTACCTTACGTTGCCTTACTTTACGTTACCTTACGTTGCCTTACTTTACGTTGGTTTACGTTGCCTTGCTTTACGTTTCCTTGCTTTACGTTGATTTACGATGCCTTGCTTTACGTTGCCTTGATTTACGTTGCTTAACATTGCCTTGCTTTACGTTCTCTTGACTTACGTTGCCTTGCTTTACGTTGCCTTACTTTACGTTGCCTTGCTTTACGTTGCTTTACATTGCCTTACTTTACGTTGCCTTGCTTTACGTTGCTTTACATTGCCTTACTTTACGTTGCCTTACGTACACTTACTTTACGTTGCCTTACTTTACATTGCTTTACGTTGCCTTTCTTTACGTTTCTTTACGTTGCCTTGCTTTACGTTGCCTTGCTTTAAGTTGCTTTACGTTGCCTTACTTTACGTTGCCTTGATTTACGTTGCTTTACGTTGCCTTAATTTACGTTGCCTTGCTTTACGTTGCCTTACTTTATGTTGCTTTACATTGCCTTACTTTACATTGCCTTACATTGCCTTACTTTACGTTGCCTTACATTGCCTTACTTTACGTTGCCTTACTTTACGCTGCTTTACGTTGCCTTGCTTTACCTTGCTTTGCTTTACGTTGCTTTACGTTGCCTTGCTTTACGTTGCTTTACGTTGCCTTGCTTTACGTTGCCTTTCCTTGCCTTGCTTTACGTTGCTTTACGTTGCCTTGCTTTACGTTGCCTTGCCTTGCTTTACTTTGCTTTACATTGCCTTGCTTTGCGTTGTTTTACGTTGCATTGCCTTGCTTTACGTTGCTTTACGTTGCATTGCTTTACGTTGCTTTACGTTGACTTGCTTTGCGTTGCCTTTCCTTGCCTTGCTATACGTTTCTTTACGTTGCCTTGCTTCACGTTGCTTTACGTTGCCTTGCTTTACGTTGCCTTAATTTACGTTGCCTTGCTTTGCCTTGCTTTACGTTGCTTTACGTTGCCTTGCTTAACGTTGCTTTACGTTGCCTTGCTTTACGTTGCCTTCCCTTGCCTTGCTTTACGTTGCTTTACGTTGCCTTGCTTTACGTTGCTTTACGTTGCCTTACTTTGCGTTGCCTTGCCTTGCCTTGCTTTATGTTGCTTTACGTTGCCTTGCTTCACGTTGCTTTACGTTGCCTTGTCTTGCCTTGCTTTATGTTGCTTTACGTTGCCTTGTTTTACGTTGCTTTACGTTGCCTTGCTTTACGTTGCCTTACCTTGCTTTACGTTGCTTTACGTTGCCTTGCTTTACTTTGCTTTACGTTGCCTTGCTTTACGTTGCCATACCTTGCCTTGCTTTACATTGCTTTACGTTGCCTTGCTTTACGTTGCTTTACGTTGCCTTGCTTTACATTGCCTTACTTTACGTTACCTTACTTTACGTTGCTTTACGTTGCCTTGCTTTACCTTGCCTTGCTTTACGTTGCTTTACGTTGCCTTGCTTTACGTTGCCTTGCTTTACGTTGCTTTACGTTGCCTTACTTTAGGTTGCCTTGCTTTACGTTGCCTTGCTTTACGTTGCTTTACGTTGCCTTACTTTACGTTGCCTTGCTTTACGTTGCTTTACGTTGCCTTGCTTTACGTTGTTTTACGTTGCCTTGCTTTACGTTGTCTTACTTTACTTTGCTTTACGTTGCCTTGCCTTACGTTGCCTTGCTTTAGGTTGCTTTACGTTGCCTTGCTTTACGTTGCCTTGCTTTACGTTGCTTTACGTTGTCTTGTTTTACGTTTCTTTACGTTGCCTTACTTTACGTTGCCTTGCTTTACGTTGTCTTAATTTACGTTGCCTTACATTACCTTATTTACGTTGCCTTGCTTTAAGTTGCTTTACGTTGCCTTGCTTTACGTTTCTTTGCCTTACAGAATCACAGAATCACAGAATCACAGAATAACCAGGTTTGAAGAGACCCACCGGTACACTGAGTCCAACCGTTCCTACCAAACACTAAACCATATCCCTCAGCACCTCGTCCACCCGTGCCTTAAACACCTCCAGCGAACGTGACTCAACCACCTCCCTGGGCAGCCTGTTCCAGTTCCCAATGACCCTTTATGTAAAGAATTTTTTCCTAACGTCTAGCCTAAACCTCCCCTGGCGGAGCTTGAGGCCATTCCCTCTTGTCCTGTCCCCTGTCACTTGGGAGAAGAGGCCGGCACCCTCCTCTCTACAACCTCCTTTCATGTAGTTGTAGAGAGCAATGAGGTCACCCCTCAGCCTCCTCTTCTCCAGGCTAAACAACCCCAGCTCTCTCAGCCGCTCCTCATAAGGCCTGTTCTCCAGCCCTTTCACCAGCTTTGTTGCTCTTCTCTGGACTCTCTCCAGAGCCTCAACATCCTTCTTGTGGTGAGGGGCCCAGAACTCAACACAGGATTCGAGGAGCGGTCTCACCAGTGCTGAGTACAGAGGGAGGATAACCTCCCTGGACCTGCTGGTCACGCCGTTTCTGATACAAGCCAAGATGCCATTGGCCTTCTTGGCCACCTGGGCACACTGCTGGCTCATATTCAGTCGGCTGTCAACCAATACCCCCAGGTCCCTCTCCTCCAGGCAGCTTTCTAGACAGACTTCTCCCAGTCTGTAGCACTGCATAGGGTTGTTGTGCCCCAAGTGCAGGACCTGACATTTGGCCTTGTTAAACCTCATGCCATTGGACTCTGCACAGTGGTCCAGCCTGTTCAGATCCCTTTGCAGAGCCTCCCGACCCTCCAGCAGATCGACACTTCCACCCAGCTTAGTGTCGTCCGCAAACTTGCTAAGGGTGCACTCGATGCCTTCATCCAGATCATTGATGAAGACATTGAACAGGGCTGGACCCAGTACTGAGCCCTGGGGAACCCCACTTGTCACTGGCCTCCAGCTGGATTTCACACCATTTACCACCACTCTCTGGGCCCGGCCATCCAACCAGTTTTCCACCCAGGAGAGTGTGCGCCTGTCCAGCCCAGAGGCTGACAGTTTCTCAAGCAGAACGCTGTGAGAAACTGTGTCAAAGGCTTTACTGAAGTCCAGGAAGACTACATCCACAGCCTTTCCCTCATCCAGTAGCCGGGTCACTTTGTCATAGAAGGCGATCAGGTTAGTCTGGCAAGACCTGCCTTTTGTGAACCCATGTTGACTGGGCGTGATCACCCGGTTCTCTTGCATGTGCTTCATGATAGCACTCAAGATCACCTGTTCCATGACTTTCCCTGGCACTGAGGTCAGACTGACAGGCCTGTAGTTTCCTGGGTCCTCCCTGCGGCCCTTTTTGTAGATGGGCACAGCATCAGCCAGCCTCCAGTCCAGTGGGACTTCCCCAGTCTTCCAGGACTGTTGGAAGATGATGGAAAGGGGTTTGGCCAGCACATCCGCCAGCTCCTTCAGTACCCTAGGGTGAATCCCGTCCAGCCCCATAGACTTGTGCGTGTCTAGTCGGGCTAGCAAGTCTCTGACCACCTCCTCTTGGATCATGGGACCCTCATTATGCTCCTCTAGCTCCTGGGTTTGTACACAGACGGAACGACCCTCCTTACAACTAAAGACTGAGACAAAGAAGGCATTAAGTACCTCAGCCTTTTCCTCATCCCCAGTCACTGTTGTTCCTTCTGTGTCCAATAGGGACTGTATGGTCTCCCTAGTCCGCCTTTTATAATTTATATATTTGTAGAAAGATTTTTTGTTATCTTTCACTGACTTGGCCAATCCAATTTCTAGCTGAGCCTTAGCCCTTCTGATTTTTTCCCTACACAATCTCACTTCCCTCCTGTAGTCCACCCAAGAGGCCTGTCCCTTCTTCCAGTGGCCATAAATATTTCTTTTCTTCTCGATATCCTTCACGTTGGTATCCCTTACGTTGCCTTACCTTACGTTGCCTTACTTTATGTTGTTTTACCTTACGTTGCCTTACGTTGCCTTACCTTACGTTGCCTTGCCATACGTTGCCTTACATTGCCTTACCTTACGTTGCCTTACGTTGCCTTAACTTATGTTGCCTTGCCTTATGTTGCCTTACGTTGCCTTATGTTGCCTTACGTTGCCTTAACTTAACTTGCCTTGCCTTACGTTGCCTTACCTTACGTTGCTTTACCTTACTTTGCCTTACGTTGCCTTACCTTACGTTGCCTTGATTTACGCTGCTTTCCCTTACGGTGCCTTACATTGCCTTACCCTACCTTGCCTTAACTTACGTTGCCTTACCTTACGTTGCCTTACGTTGCCTTACGTTACGTTGCCTTAGGTTGCCTTACCTTACGATGCCTTACCTTACGTTGCCTTACTTTACGTTGCCTTACGTTGCCTTACCTTACGTTGCCTCATTTTACGTTGCTTTAGCTTACGTTGCCTTACGTTGCCTTACCTCACGTTACCTTACGTTGCCTTACCTTACGTTGCCTTACGTTGCCTTGCCTTACGTTGCCTTGCCTTAAGTTGCCTTACCTTACGTTCCTTTACGTTGCCTTACCTTACGTTGCCTTACGTTGCCTTGCCTTAAGTTGCCTTACGTTGCCTTGCTTTATGTTGCTTTACGTTGCCTTGCCTTGCCTTGCTTTACGTTTCCTTGCCTTGCTTTATGTAGCTTTACGTTGCCTTGCTTTACGTTGCATTACGTTGCTTTACGTTGCCTTGCTTTACGTTGCCTTGCCTTGCCTAGCTTTACGTTGTCTTGCCTTGCCTTGCTTTATGTTGCTTTACGTTGCCTTGCTTTTTGTTGCTTTACGTTGCCTTGCTTTACGTTGCCTTGCCTTGCCTTGCTTTCCGTTGCTTTACATTGCCTTGCTTTACGTTGCTTTACGTTGCCTTGCTTTACGTTGCCTTGCTTTACGTTGCCTTGCCTTGCTTTACGTTGCTTTACGTTGCCTTGCTTTACGTTGCCTTGCTTTACGTTGCTTTACGTTGCCTTGCTTTACATTGCTTTACGTTGCCTTGGTTTACGTTGCCTTGCTTTAGGTTGCCTTGCTTTACTTTGCCTTATGTTGCCTTGCTTTATGTTGCCTTGCTTTAGGTTGCTTTACGTTGCCTTGCTTTACGTTGCTTTTAGTTGCCTTACTTCACGTCCCCTTGCTTTACGTTGCTTTACGTTGCCTTGCTTTACGTTCCTTTACGTTGTCTTGCTTTACGTTTCCATGCTTTACGTTTCCTTGATTTATGTTGCTTTACGTTGCCTTACTTTACGTTGGCTTTCGTTGCCCTACTTTACATTGCCTTGCTTTACGTTGCTTTACGTTGCCTTGCTTTACGTTGCCTTACGGTGATTACTTTATGTTGCCTTGGTTTACGTTGCCTTACGTTGCCTTACTTTACGTTGCATTACTCTGCATTGCTTTACGTTGCCTTGCTTTACGTTGCCTTGCTTTACGTTGCCTTGCTTTACGTTGTTTTACGTTGTCTTGCTTTACATTGCTTTACGTTGCCTTGCCTTACGTTGCCTTGCTTTAGGTTGCTTTACGTTGCCTTGCTTTACGTTGCATTGCTTTACGTTGCTTTACGTTGTCTTACGTTGCCTTGCCTTGCTTTATGTTGATTTACGTTGCCTTGCTTTACGTTGCTTTACGTTGCCTTGCTTTACGTTTCCTTGCTTTAGGTTGCCTTGCTTTACGTTGCTTTACGTTGCCTTACGTTGCCTTGCTTTACGTTGCCTTGCTTTACGTTGCCTTGATTTACATTGTTTTACGTTGCTTTCCTTTACGTTGCCTTGCTTTACATTACATTACGTTGCCTTGCTTTGCGTTGGTTTACGTTGCCTTGCTTTACATTGCTTTACGTTGCTTTCCTTTACGTTGCCTTGCTTTACATTACATTACGTTGCCTTGCTTTACGTTGGTTTACTTTGCCTTGCTTTACCTTTCCTTGCTTTACGTTGCTTTAGGTAACCTTGCTTTACGTTGCCTTGACTTAGGTTGCCTTACTTTGCCTTGCTTTACGTTGCCTTGCTTTACGTTTCCTTGCTTTACATTGCTTTACGTTGCTTTGCTTTACGTTGCTTTACATTGCCTTTCTTTATGTTACCTTACGTAGCCTTACTTTACCTTGCCTTAATTTACGTTGATTTACGTTGCCTTGCTTTACGTTGCTTTACGTTGTCTTGCTTTACGTTGCTTTACGTTGCCTTGCTTTACGTTGCCTTGCCTTGGCTTGCTTTACGTTTCCTTGCCTTGATTTACGTAGCTTTACGTTGCCTTGCTTTACATTGCTTTACGTTGCTTTACGTTGCCTTGCTTTACATTGCCTTACGTTGCCTTCCTTTACATTGCCTTGCTTTACGTTGCTTTACGTTGCCTTGCTTTTGGTTGCCTTGCTTTACTTTGCCTTATGTTGCCTTACTTTATGTTGCCTTGCTTTAGGTTGCTTTACGTTGCCTTGCTTTACGTTGCTTTTAGTTGCCTTACTTCACGTTGCCTTGCTTTACGTTGCTTTACGTTGCCTTGCTTTACGTTGCTTTACGTTGTCTTGCTTTACGTTTCCATGCTTTACGTTTCCTTGATTTATGTTGCTTTACGTTGCCTTACTTTACGTTGCCTTACGTTGCCTTACTTTACGTTTCCTTGATTTACGTTGCTTTACGTTGCCTTGCTTTACGTTGCCTTACGGTGCCTTACTTTATGTTGCCTTGGTTTACGTTGCCTTACGTTGCCTTACTTTACGTTGCATTACTCTACGTTGCTTTACGTTTCCTTGATTTACGTTGCCTTGCTTTACGTTGCTTTACGTTGCCTTAATTTACGTTGCCTTGTTTACGTTGCCTTGATTTACGTTGCCTTACTTTACGTTGCCTTACGTTGCTTTACTTTACGTTGCCTTGCTTTACGTTGCTTTACGTTGCTTTGGTTTACGTTGCCTTGATTTACGTTGCTTTACGTTGCCTTGCTTTACGTTGCCTTGTTTTACGTTGCTTTACGTTGCTTTGCTTTACGTTGCCTTGCTTTACGTTACCTTACGTTGCCTTACTTTACGTTGGTTTACGTTGCCTTGCTTTACGTTTCCTTGCTTTACGTTGATTTACGTTGCCTTGCTTTATGTTGCCTTGATTTACGTTGCTTAACATTGCCTTGCTTTACGTTCTCTTGACTTACGTTGCATTGCTTTACGTTGCTTTACGTTGCCTTACTTTACGTTGTTTTGCTTTACGTTGCTTTACATTGCCTTACTTTACGTTGCCCTGCTTTACGTTGCTTTACATTGCCTTACTTTACGTTGCCTTACGTACACTTACTTTACGTTGCCTTACTTTACGTTTCTTTACGTTGCCTTGCTTTACGTTGCTTTACGTTGCCTTGCTTTACGTTGCCTTGCTTTAAGTTGCTTTACGTTGCCTTTACTTTACGTTGCCTTGATTTACGTTGCTTTACGTTGCCTTACTTTACGTTGCCTTGCTTTACGTTGCCTTACTTTATGTTGCTTTACATTGCCTTACTTTACATTGCCTTACATTGCCTTACTTTACGTTGCCTTACATTGCCTTACTTTACGTTACCTTACTTTATGCTGCTTTACGTTGCCTTGCTTTACCTTGCTTTGCTTTACGTTGCTTTACATTGCCTTGCTTTACGTTGCTTTACGTTGCCTTGCTTTACGTTGCCTTACCTTGCCTTGCTTTACATTGCTTTACGTTGCCTTGCTTTACGTTGCTTTACGTTGCCTTGCTTTACATTGCCTTACTTTACGTTACCTTACCTTACGTTGCTTTACGTTGCCTTGCTTTACCTTGCCTTGCTTTATGTTGCTTTACGTTGCCTTGCTTTACGTTGCCTTGCTTTACGTTGCCTTGCTTTACGTTGCTTTACGTTGCCTTGCTTTACGTTGCTTTACGTTGCCTTGGTTTACGTTGCCTTGCTTTAGGTTGCCTTGCTTTACTTTGCCTTATGTTGCCTTGCTTTATGTTGCCTTGCTTTAGGTTGCTTTACGTTGCCTTGCTTTACGTTGCTTTTAGTTGCCTTACTTCACGTTGCCTTGCTTTACGTTGCTTTACGTTGCCTTGCTTTACGTTCCTTTACGTTGTCTTGCTTTACGTTTCCATGCTTTACGTTTCCTTGATTTATGTTGCTTTACGTTGCCTTACTTTACGTTGGCTTTCGTTGCCTTACTTTACGTTGCCTTGCTTTACGTTGCTTTACGTTGCCTTGCTTTACGTTGCCTTACGGTGATTACTTTATGTTGCCTTGGTTTACGTTGCCTTACGTTGCCTTACTTTACGTTGCATTACTCTACGTTGCTTTACGTTGCCTTGCTTTACGTTGCCTTGCTTTACGTTGCTTTACGTTGCCTTAATTTACGTTGCCTTGTTTACGTTGCCTTGATTTACGTTGCCTTACTTTACGTTGCCTTACGTTGCCTTACTTTATGTTGCCTTGCTTTACGTTGCTTTACGTTGCTTTGTTTTACGTTTCCTTGATTTACGTTGCTTTACGTTGCCTTGCTTTACGTTGCCTTGCATTACGTTGCCTTGCTTTACGTTGCTTTACGTTGCCTTGCTTTACGTTTCCTTGCTTTACGTTGATTTACGTTGCCTTGCTTTACGTTGCCTTGATTTACGTTGCTTAACATTGCCTTGCTTTACGTTCTCTTGACTTACGTTGCCTTGCTTTACGTTGCCTTTTCTTTACGTTGCCTTGCTTTACGTTGCTTTACATTGCCTTTACTTTACGTTGCCTTGCTTTAAGTTGCTTTACATTGCCTTACTTTACGTTGCCTTACGTACACTTACTTTACGTTGCCTTACTTTACGTTGCTTTACGTTGCCTTTCTTTACGTTGCTTTACGTTGCCTTGCTTTACGTTGCCTTGCTTTAAGTTGCTTTACGTTGCCTTACTTTACGTTGCCTTGATTTACGTTGCTTTACGTTGCCTTACTTTACGTTGCCTTGCTTTACGTTGCCTTACTTTATGTTGCTTTACATTGCCTTACTTTACATTGCCTTACATTGCCTTACTTTACGTTGCCTTACATTGCCTTACTTTACGTTACCTTATTTTACGCTGCTTTACGTTGCCTTGCTTTACCTTGCTTTGCTTTACGTTGCTTTACGTTGCCTTGCTTTACGTTGCTTTACGTTGCCTTGCTTTACGTTGCCTTGCCTTGCCTTGCTTTACTTTGCTTTACATTGCCTTGCTTTGCGTTGTTTTACGTTGCATTGCCTTGCTTTACGTTGCTTTACGTTGCATTGCTTTACGTTGCTTTACGTTGACTTGCTTTGCGTTGCTTTTCCTTGCCTTGCTATACGTTTCTTTACGTTGCCTTGCTTCACGTTGCTTTACGTTGCCTTGCTTTACGTTGCCTTAATTTACGTTGCCTTGCTTTGCCTTGATTTACGTTGCTTTACGTTGCCTTGCTTTACGTTGCTTTACGTTGCCTTGCTTTACGTTGCCTTGCCTTGCCTTGCTTTACGTTGCTTTACGTTGCCTTGCTTTACGTTGCTTTACGTTGCCTTTACTTTGCGTTGCCTTGCCTTGCCTTGCTTTATGTTGCTTTACGTTGCCTTGCTTCACGTTGCTTTACGTTGCCTTGATTTACGTTGCCTTGTCTTGCCTTGCTTTATGTTGCTTTACGTTGCCTTGCTTTACGTTGCTTTACGTTGCCTTACCTTGCTTTACGTTGCTTTACGTTGCCTTGCTTTACTTTGCTTTACGTTGCCTTGCTTTACGTTGCCATACCTTGCCTTGCTTTACATTGCTTTACGTTGCCTTGCTTTACGTTGCTTTACGTTGCCTTGCTTTACATTGCCTTACTTTACGTTACCTTACTTTACGTTGCTTAACGTTGCCTTGCTTTACCTTGCCTTGCTTTACGTTGCTTTACGTTGCCTTGCTTTACGTTGCCTTGCTTTACGTTGCTTTACGTTGCCTTACTTTAGGTTGCCTTGCTTTACGTTGCCTTAATTTACGTTGCTTTACGTTGCTTTACTTTACGTTCCCTTACTTTACGTTGCCTTGCTTTACGTTGCCTTACCTTACGTTGCCTTACGTTGCCTTACTTTACGTTGCCTTGCTTTACGTTGCTTTACGTTGCCTTGCTTTACGTTGCCTTGCTTTACGTTGCTTTACGTTGCCTTACTTTAGGTTGCCTTGCTTTACGTTGCCTTACTTTACGTTGCTTTACGTTGCCTTACTTTACGTTGCCTTGCTTTACGTTGCCTTGCTTTACGTTGCCTTACCTTACGTTGCCTTACGTTGCCTTACTTTACGTTGCCTTGCTTTACGTTGCTTTACGTTGCCTTGCTTTACGTTGTTTTACGTTGCCTTGCTTTACGTTGTCTTACTTTACTTTGCTTTACGTTGCCTTGCCTTACGTTGCCTTGCTTTAGGTTGCTTTACGTTGCCTTGCTTTACGTTGCCTTGCTTTACGTTGCTTTACGTTGTCTTGTTTTACGTTTCTTTACGTTGCCTTACTTTACGTTGCCTTGCTTTACGTTGTCTTAATTTACGTTGCCTTACATTACCTTATTTACGTTGCCTTGCTTTAAGTTGCTTTACGTTGCCTTGCTTTACGTTTCTTTGCCTTACAGAATCACAGAATCACAGAATCACAGAATAACCAGGTTTGAAGAGACCCACCGGTACACTGAGTCCAACCGTTCCTACCAAACACTAAACCATATCCCTCAGCACCTCGTCCACCCGTGCCTTAAACACCTCCAGCGAACGTGACTCAACCACCTCCCTGGGCAGCCTGTTCCAGTTCCCAATGACCCTTTATGTGAAGAATTTTTTCCTAACGTCTAGCCTAAACCTCCCCTGGCGGAGCTTGAGGCCATTCCCTCTTGTCCTGTCCCCTGTCACTTGGGAGAAGAGGCCGGCACCCTCCTCTCTACAACCTCCTTTCATGTAGTTGTAGAGAGCAATGAGGTCACCCCTCAGCCTCCTCTTCTCCAGGCTAAACAACCCCAGCTCTCTCAGCCGCTCCTCATAAGGCCTGTTCTCCAGCCCTTTCACCAGCTTTGTTGCTCTTCTCTGGACTCTCTCCAGAGCCTCAACATCCTTCTTGTGGTGAGGGGCCCAGAACTCAACACAGGATTCGAGGAGCGGTCTCACCAGTGCCGAGTACAGAGGGAGGATAACCTCCCTGGACCTGCTGGTCACGCCGTTTCTGATACAAGCCAAGATGCCATTGGCCTTCTTGGCCACCTGGGCACACTGCTGGCTCATATTCAGTCGGCTGTCAACCAATACCCCCAGGTCCCTCTCCTCCAGGCAGCTTTCTAGACAGACTTCTCCCAGTCTGTAGCACTGCATAGGGTTGTTGTGCCCCAAGTGCAGGACCTGACATTTGGCCTTGTTAAACCTCATGCCATTGGACTCTGCACAGTGGTCCAGCCTGTTCAGATCCCTTTGCAGAGCCTCCCGACCCTCCAGCAGATCGACACTTCCACCCAGCTTAGTGTCGTCCGCAAACTTGCTAAGGGTGCACTCGATGCCTTCATCCAGATCATTGATGAAGACATTGAACAGGGCTGGACCCAGTACTGAGCCCTGGGGAACCCCACTTGTCACTGGCCTCCAGCTGGATTTCACACCATTTACCACCACTCTCTGGGCCCGGCCATCCAACCAGTTTTCCACCCAGGAGAGTGTGCGCCTGTCCAGCCCAGAGGCTGACAGTTTCTCAAGCAGAACGCTGTGAGAAACTGTGTCAAAGGCTTTACTGAAGTCCAGGAAGACTACATCCACAGCCTTTCCCTCATCCAGTAGCCGGGTCACTTTGTCATAGAAGGCGATCAGGTTAGTCTGGCAAGACCTGCCTTTTGTGAACCCATGTTGACTGGGCGTGATCACCCGGTTCTCTTGCATGTGCTTCATGATAGCACTCAAGATCACCTGTTCCATGACTTTCCCTGGCACTGAGGTCAGACTGACAGGCCTGTAGTTTCCTGGGTCCTCCCTGCAGCCCTTTTTGTAGATGGGCACAGCATCAGCCAGCCTCCAGTCCAGTGGGACTTCCCCAGTCTTCCAGGACTGTTGGAAGATGATGGAAAGGGGTTTGGCCAGCACATCCGCCAGCTCCTTCAGTACCCTAGGGTGAATCCCGTCCAGCCCCATAGACTTGTGCGTGTCTAGTCGGGCTAGCAAGTCTCTGACCACCTCCTCTTGGATCATGGGACCCTCATTATGCTCCTCTAGCTCCTGGGTTTGTACACAGACGGAACGACCCTCCTTACAACTAAAGACTGAGACAAAGAAGGCATTAAGTACCTCAGCCTTTTCCTCATCCCCAGTCACTGTTGTTCCTTCTGTGTCCAATAGGGACTGTATGGTCTCCCTAGTCCGCCTTTTATAATTTATATATTTGTAGAAAGATTTTTTGTTATCTTTCACTGACTTGGCCAATCCAATTTCTAGCTGAGCCTTAGCCCTTCTGATTTTTTCCCTACACAATCTCACTTCCCTCCTGTAGTCCACCCAAGAGGCCTGTCCCTTCTTCCAGTGGCCATAAATATTTCTTTTCTTCTCGATATCCTTCACGTTGGTATCCCTTACGTTGCCTTACCTTACGTTGCCTTACTTTATGTTGTTTTACCTTACGTTGCCTTACGTTGCCTTACCTTACGTTGCCTTGCCATACGTTGCCTTACATTGCCTTACCTTACGTTGCCTTACGTTGCCTTAACTTATGTTGCCTTGCCTTATGTTGCCTTACGTTGCCTTATGTTGCCTTACGTTGCCTTAACTTAACTTGCCTTGCCTTACGTTGCCTTACCTTACGTTGCTTTACCTTACTTTGCCTTACGTTGCCTTACCTTACGTTGCCTTGATTTACGCTGCTTTCCCTTACGGTGCCTTACATTGCCTTACCCTACCTTGCCTTAACTTACGTTGCCTTACGTTACGTTGCCTTACGTTGCCTTACGTTACGTTGCCTTAGGTTGCCTTACCTTACGTTGCCTCATTTTACGTTGCTTTAGCTTACGTTGCCTTACGTTGCCTTACCTCACGTTACCTTACGTTGCCTTACCTTACGTTGCCTTACGTTGCCTTGCCTTACGTTGCCTTGCCTTAAGTTGCCTTACCTTACGTTCCTTTACGTTGCCTTACCTTACGTTGCCTTACGTTGCCTTGCCTTAAGTTGCCTTACGTTGCCTTGCTTTATGTTGCTTTACGTTGCCTTGCCTTGCCTTGCTTTACGTTTCCTTGCCTTGCTTTATGTAGCTTTACGTTGCCTTGCTTTACGTTGCATTACGTTGCTTTACGTTGCCTTGCTTTACGTTGCCTTGCCTTGCCTAGCTTTACGTTGTCTTGCCTTGCCTTGCTTTATGTTGCTTTACGTTGCCTTGCTTTTTGTTGCTTTACGTTGCCTTGCTTTACGTTGCCTTGCCTTGCCTTGCTTTCCGTTGCTTTACATTGCCTTGCTTTACGTTGCTTTACGTTGCCTTGCTTTACGTTGCCTTGCTTTACGTTGCCTTGCCTTGCTTTACGTTGCTTTACGTTGCCTTGCTTTACGTTGCCTTGCTTTACGTTGCTTTACGTTGCCTTGCTTTACATTGCTTTACGTTGCCTTGGTTTACGTTGCCTTGCTTTAGGTTGCCTTGCTTTACTTTGCCTTATGTTGCCTTGCTTTATGTTGCCTTGCTTTAGGTTGCTTTACGTTGCCTTGCTTTACGTTGCTTTTAGTTGCCTTACTTCACGTCCCCTTGCTTTACGTTGCTTTACGTTGCCTTGCTTTACGTTCCTTTACGTTGTCTTGCTTTACGTTTCCATGCTTTACGTTTCCTTGATTATGTTGCTTTACGTTGCCTTACTTTACGTTGGCTTTCGTTGCCTTACTTTACATTGCCTTGCTTTACGTTGCTTTACGTTGCCTTGCTTTACGTTGCCTTACGGTGATTACTTTATGTTGCCTTGGTTTACGTTGCCTTACGTTGCCTTACTTTACGTTGCATTACTCTACGTTGCTTTACGTTGCCTTGCTTTACGTTGCCTTGCTTTACGTTGCTTTACGTTGCCTTAATTTACGTTGCCTTGTTTACGTTGCCTTGATTTACGTTGCCTTACTTTACGTTGCCTTACGTTGCCTTACTTTATGTTGCCTTGCTTTACGTTGCTTTACGTTGCTTTGTTTTACGTTGCCTTGCTTTACATTGCTTTACGTTGCCTTGGTTTACGTTGCCTTGCTTTAGGTTGCCTTGCTTTACTTTGCCTTATGTTGCCTTGCTTTATGTTGCCTTGCTTTAGGTTGCTTTACGTTGCCTTGCTTTACGTTGCTTTTAGTTGCCTTACTTCACGTCCCCTTGCTTTACGTTGCTTTACGTTGCCTTGCTTTACGTTCCTTTACGTTGTCTTGCTTTACGTTTCCATGCTTTACGTTTCCTTGATTTATGTTGCTTTACGTTGCCTTACTTTACGTTGGCTTTCGTTGCCCTACTTTACATTGCCTTGCTTTACGTTGCTTTACGTTGCCTTGCTTTACGTTGCCTTACGGTGATTACTTTATGTTGCCTTGGTTTACGTTGCCTTACGTTGCCTTACTTTACGTTGCATTACTCTGCATTGCTTTACGTTGCCTTGCTTTACGTTGCCTTGCTTTACGTTGCCTTGCTTTACGTTGTTTTACGTTGTCTTGCTTTACATTGCTTTACGTTGCCTTGCCTTACGTTGCCTTGCTTTAGGTTGCTTTACGTTGCCTTGCTTTACGTTGCATTGCTTTACGTTGCTTTACGTTGTCTTACGTTGCCTTGCCTTGCTTTATGTTGATTTACGTTGCCTTGCTTTACGTTGCTTTACGTTGCCTTGCTTTACGTTGCCTTGCATTACGTTGCCTTGCTTTACGTTGCTTTACGTTGCTTTGCTTTACGTTGCCTTGCTTTACGTTACCTTACGTTGCCTTACTTTACGTTACCTTACGTTGCCTTACTTTACGTTGGTTTACGTTGCCTTGCTTTACGTTTCCTTGCTTTACGTTGATTTACGATGCCTTGCTTTACGTTGCCTTGATTTACGTTGCTTAACATTGCCTTGCTTTACGTTCTCTTGACTTACGTTGCCTTGCTTTACGTTGCCTTACTTTACGTTGCCTTGCTTTACGTTGCTTTACATTGCCTTACTTTACGTTGCCTTGCTTTACGTTGCTTTACATTGCCTTACTTTACGTTGCCTTACGTACACTTACTTTACGTTGCCTTACTTTACGTTGCTTTACGTTGCCTTTCTTTACGTTTCTTTACGTTGCCTTGCTTTACGTTGCCTTGCTTTAAGTTGCTTTACGTTGCCTTACTTTACGTTGCCTTGATTTACGTTGCTTTACGTTGCCTTAATTTACGTTGCCTTGCTTTACGTTGCCTTACTTTATGTTGCTTTACATTGCCTTACTTTACATTGCCTTACATTGCCTTACTTTACGTTGCCTTACATTGCCTTACTTTACGTTACCTTACTTTACGCTGCTTTACGTTGCCTTGCTTTACCTTGCTTTGCTTTACGTTGCTTTACGTTGCCTTGCTTTACGTTGCTTTACGTTGCCTTGCTTTACGTTGCCTTTCCTTGCCTTGCTTTACGTTGCTTTACGTTGCCTTGCTTTACGTTGCCTTGCCTTGCCTTGCTTTACTTTGCTTTACATTGCCTTGCTTTGCGTTGTTTTACGTTGCATTGCCTTGCTTTACGTTGCTTTACGTTGCATTGCTTTACGTTGCTTTACGTTGACTTGCTTTGCGTTGCCTTTCCTTGCCTTGCTATACGTTTCTTTACGTTGCCTTGCTTCACGTTGCTTTACGTTGCCTTGCTTTACGTTGCCTTAATTTACGTTGCCTTGCTTTGCCTTGCTTTACGTTGCTTTACGTTGCCTTGCTTTACGTTGCTTTACGTTGCCTTGCTTTACGTTGCCTTGCCTTGCCTTGCTTTACGTTGCTTTACGTTGCCTTGCTTTACGTTGCTTTACGTTGCCTTACTTTGCGTTGCCTTGCCTTGCCTTGCTTTATGTTGCTTTACGTTGCCTTGCTTCACGTTGCTTTACGTTGCCTTGTCTTGCCTTGCTTTATGTTGCTTTACGTTGCCTTGTTTTACGTTGCTTTACGTTGCCTTGCTTTACGTTGCCTTACCTTGCTTTACGTTGCTTTACGTTGCCTTGCTTTACTTTGCTTTACGTTGCCTTGCTTTACGTTGCCATACCTTGCCTTGCTTTACATTGCTTTACGTTGCCTTGCTTTACGTTGCTTTACGTTGCCTTGCTTTACATTGCCTTACTTTACGTTACCTTACTTTACGTTGCTTTACGTTGCCTTGCTTTACGTTGCCATAACTTGCCTTGCTTTACATTGCTTTACGTTGCCTTGCTTTACGTTGCCTTGCTTTACGTTGCTTTACGTTGCCTTACTTTAGGTTGCCTTGCTTTACGTTGCCTTGCTTTACGTTGCTTTACGTTGCCTTACTTTAGGTTGCCTTGCTTTACGTTGCCTTACTTTACGTTGCTTTACGTTGCCTTACTTTACGTTGCCTTGCTTTACGTTGCCTTGCTTTACGTTGCCTTACCTTACGTTGCCTTACGTTGCCTTACTTTACGTTGCCTTGCTTTACGTTGCTTTACGTTGCCTTGCTTTACGTTGTTTTACGTTGCCTTGCTTTACGTTGTCTTACTTTACTTTGCTTTACGTTGCCTTGCCTTACGTTGCCTTGCTTTAGGTTGCTTTACGTTGCCTTGCTTTACGTTGCCTTGCTTTACGTTGCTTTACGTTGTCTTGTTTTACGTTTCTTTACGTTGCCTTACTTTACGTTGCCTTGCTTTACGTTGTCTTAATTTACGTTGCCTTACATTACCTTATTTACGTTGCCTTGCTTTAAGTTGCTTTACGTTGCCTTGCTTTACGTTTCTTTGCCTTACAGAATCACAGAATCACAGAATCACAGAATAACCAGGTTTGAAGAGACCCACCGGTACACTGAGTCCAACCGTTCCTACCAAACACTAAACCATATCCCTCAGCACCTCGTCCACCCGTGCCTTAAACACCTCCAGCGAACGTGACTCAACCACCTCCCTGGGCAGCCTGTTCCAGTTCCCAATGACCCTTTATGTAAAGAATTTTTTCCTAACGTCTAGCCTAAACCTCCCCTGGCGGAGCTTGAGGCCATTCCCTCTTGTCCTGTCCCCTGTCACTTGGGAGAAGAGGCCGGCACCCTCCTCTCTACAACCTCCTTTCATGTAGTTGTAGAGAGCAATGAGGTCACCCCTCAGCCTCCTCTTCTCCAGGCTAAACAACCCCAGCTCTCTCAGCCGCTCCTCATAAGGCCTGTTCTCCAGCCCTTTCACCAGCTTTGTTGCTCTTCTCTGGACTCTCTCCAGAGCCTCAACATCCTTCTTGTGGTGAGGGGCCCAGAACTCAACACAGGATTCGAGGAGCGGTCTCACCAGTGCCGAGTACAGAGGGAGGATAACCTCCCTGGACCTGCTGGTCACGCCGTTTCTGATACAAGCCAAGATGCCATTGGCCTTCTTGGCCACCTGGGCACACTGCTGGCTCATATTCAGTCGGCTGTCAACCAATACCCCCAGGTCCCTCTCCTCCAGGCAGCTTTCTAGACAGACTTCTCCCAGTCTGTAGCACTGCATAGGGTTGTTGTGCCCCAAGTGCAGGACCTGACATTTGGCCTTGTTAAACCTCATGCCATTGGACTCTGCACAGTGGTCCAGCCTGTTCAGATCCCTTTGCAGAGCCTCCCGACCCTCCAGCAGATCGACACTTCCACCCAGCTTAGTGTCGTCCGCAAACTTGCTAAGGGTGCAATCGATGCCTTCATCCAGATCATTGATGAAGACATTGAACAGGGCTGGACCCAGTACTGAGCCCTGGGGAACCCCACTTGTCACTGGCCTCCAGCTGGATTTCACACCATTTACCACCACTCTCTGGGCCCGGCCATCCAACCAGTTTTCCACCCAGGAGAGTGTGCGCCTGTCCAGCCCAGAGGCTGACAGTTTCTCAAGCAGAACGCTGTGAGAAACTGTGTCAAAGGCTTTACTGAAGTCCAGGAAGACTACATCCACAGCCTTTCCCTCATCCAGTAGCCGGGTCACTTTGTCATAGAAGGCGATCAGGTTAGTCTGGCAAGACCTGCCTTTTGTGAACCCATGTTGACTGGGCGTGATCACCCGGTTCTCTTGCATGTGCTTCATGATAGCACTCAAGATCACCTGTTCCATGACTTTCCCTGGCACTGAGGTCAGACTGACAGGCCTGTAGTTTCCTGGGTCCTCCCTGCGGCCCTTTTTGTAGATGGGCACAGCATCAGCCAGCCTCCAGTCCAGTGGGACTTCCCCAGTCTTCCAGGACTGTTGGAAGATTATGGAAAGGGGTTTGGCAAGCACATCCGCCAGCTCCTTCAGTACCCTAGGGTGAATCCCGTCCAGCCCCATAGACTTGTGCGTGTCTAGTCGGGCTAGCAAGTCTCTGACCACCTCCTCTTGGATCATGGGACCCTCATTATGCTCCTCTAGCTCCTGGGTTTGTACACAGACGGAACGACCCTCCTTACAACTAAAGACTGAGACAAAGAAGGCATTAAGTACCTCAGCCTTTTCCTCATCCCCAGTCACTGTTGTTCCTTCTGTGTCCAATAGGGACTGTATGGTCTCCCTAGTCCGCCTTTTATAATTTATATATTTGTAGAAAGATTTTTTGTTATCTTTCACTGACTTGGCCAATCCAATTTCTAGCTGAGCCTTAGCCCTTCTGATTTTTTCCCTACACAATCTCACTTCCCTCCTGTAGTCAACCCAAGAGGCCTGTCCCTTCTTCCAGTGGCCATAAATATTTCTTTTCTTCTCGATATCCTTCACGTTGGTATCCCTTACGTTGCCTTACCTTACGTTGCCTTACTTTATGTTGCTTTACCTTACGTTGCCTTACGTTGCCTTACCTTACGTTGCCTTGCCATACGTTGCCTTACATTGCCTTACCTTACGTTGCCTTACGTTGCCTTAACTTATGTTGCCTTGCCTTATGTTGCCTTACGTTGCCTTATGTTGCCTTACGTTGCCTTAACTTAACTTGCCTTGCCTTACGTTGCCTTACCTTACGTTGCTTTACCTTACTTTGCCTTACGTTGCCTTACCTTACGTTGCCTTGATTTACGCTGCTTTCCCTTACGGTGCCTTACATTGCCTTACCCTACCTTGCCTTAACTTACGTTGCCTTACCTTACGTTGCCTTACGTTGCCTTACGTTACGTTGCCTTAGGTTGCCTTACCTTACGATGCCTTACCTTACGTTGCCTTACTTTATGTTGCCTTACGTTGTCTTACCTTACGTTGCCTCATTTTACGTTGCTTTAGCTTACGTTGCCTTACGTTGCCTTACCTCACGTTACCTTACGTTGCCTTACCTTACGTTGCCTTACGTTGCCTTGCCTTACGTTGCCTTGCCTTAAGTTGCCTTACCTTACGTTCCTTTACGTTGCCTTACCTTACGTTGCCTTACGTTGCCTTGCCTTAAGTTGCCTTACGTTGCCTTGCTTTATGTTGCTTTACGTTGCCTTGCCTTGCCTTGCTTTACGTTTCCTTGCCTTGCTTTACGTTTCCTTGCCTTGCTTTATGTAGCTTTACGTTGCCTTGCTTTACGTTGCATTACGTTGCTTTACATTGCCTTGCTTTACGTTGCCTTGCCTTGCCTTGCTTTACGTTGCTTTGCTTTAAGTTGCTTTACGTTGCCTTGCTTTACGTTGCATTACGTTGCCTTGCGTTGTCTTACGTTGCCTTGGTTTACGTTGCCTTGCTTTACGTTGCTTTACTTTGCCTTGCTTTACGTTGTCTTGCTTTAAGTTTCTTTACGTTGCCTTGCTTTACGTTGCCTTGCTTTACGTTGTTTTACGTTGCATTACCTTGCCTTGCGTTGCCTTGCTTTACTTTGCTTTATGTTGCCTTGCTTTACGTTGCCTTGCTTTACTTTGCTTTACATTACCTTGCTTTACGTTGCCTTGCTTTACTTTGCTTTATGTTGCCTTGCTTTACGTTGCCTTGCTTTATGTTTCTTTACGTTGCCTTACTTTACGTTGCCTTGAATTACTTTGCTTTACATTGCATTACCTTGCCTTGCGTTGCCTTACGTTCCCTTGCATTACGTTGCCTTGCTTTACGTTGCTTTACGTTGCCTTGTTTTACGTTGCCTTGCTTTACGTTGCTTTACGTTGCCTTGCTTTACGTTGCCTTGCTTTACATTGCCTTACGTTGCCTTGCTTTACGTTGCCTTACGTTGCCTTACTTTACGTTGCCTTGCTTTACGTTGCTTTACGTTGCCTTGCTTTACGTTGCCTTGCTTTACATTGCCTTACGTTGCCTTCCTTTACATTGCCTTGCTTTACGTTGCTTTACGTTGCCTTGCTTTATGTTGCTTTACGTTGCCTTGCTTTACGTTGCTTTACGTTGCCTTGGTTTACGTTGCCTTGCTTTAGGTTGCCTTGCTTTACTTTTCCTTATGTTGCCTTGCTTTATGTTGCCTTGCTTTAGGTTGCTTTACGTTGCCTTGCTTTACGTTGCTTTTAGTTGCCTTACTTCACGTTGCCTTGCTTTACATTGCTTTACGTTTCCTTACTTTACGTTGCTTTACGTTGTCTTGCTTTACGTTTCCATGCTTAACGTTTCCTTGATTTATGTTGCTTTACGTTGCCTTACTTTACGTTGCCTTACGTGCCTTACTTTAAGTTGCCTTGCTTTACGTTGCTTCACGTTGCCTTGCTTTACGTTGCCTTACGGTGCCTTACTTTATGTTGCCTTGGTTTACGTTGCCTTACGTTGCCTTACTTTACGTTGCATTACTCTATGTTGCCTTACGTTGCCTTGCTTTACGTTGACTTGCTTTACGTTGCTTTACGTTGCCTTAATTTACGTTGCTTCTTTACGTTGCCTTGATTTACGTTGCCTTACTTTATGTTGCCTTACGTTGCCTTACTTTACGTTGCCTTGCTTTACGTTGCTTAACGTTGCTTTGGTTTACGTTGCCTTGATTTACGTTGTTTTACGTTGCGTTGCTTTACCTTGACTTGCTTTACGTTGCCTTGCATTACGTTGCCTTGCTTTACGTTGCTTTACGTTGCTTTGCTTTACGTTGCCTTGCTTTACGTTACCTTACGTTGCCTTACTTTACATTGGTTTACGTTGCCTTGCTTTACGTTTCCTTGCTTTACGTTGATTTACGTTGTCTTGCTTTACGTTGCCGTGATTTACGTTGCTTAACATTGACTTGCTTTACGTTCTCTTGACTTACGTTGCCTTGCTTTACGTTGCTTTACGTTGCCTTACTTTACGTTGCCTTGCTTTACGTTGCTTTACCTTGCCTTACTTTACGTTGCCTTGCTTTACGTTGCTTTACGTTGCCTTACTTTACGTTGCCTTGCTTTACGTTGCCTTACTTTATGTTTCTTTACGTTGCCTTACTTTACATTGCCTTACATTGCCTTACTTTACGTTGCCTTACATTGCCTTACTTTACGTTACCTTACTTTACGCTGCTTTACGTTGCCTTGCTTTACCTTGCTTTGCTTTAGGTTGTTTTACGTTGCCTTGCTTTACATTTCCTTGCTTTACGTTGCTTTACGTTGCCTTGCTTTGCGTTGCCTTGCCTTGCTTTATGTTGCTTTACGTTTCCTTGCTTCACGTTGCTTTACGTTGCCTTGCTTTACGTTGCCTTGCCTTGCCTTGCTTTACGTTGCTTTACGTTGCCTTGCTTTACTTTGCTTTATGTTGCCTTGCTTTACGTTGCCATACCTTGCCTTGCTTTACATTGCTTTACGTTGCCTTGCTTTACGTTGCTTTACCTTGTCTTGCTTTACATTGCCTTAATTTACGTTACCTTACTTTACGTTGCTTTACGTTGCCTTGCTTTACCTTGCCTTGCTTTACGTTGCTTTACGTTGCCTTGCTTTACGTTGCCTTGCTTTACATTGCTTTATGTTGTCTTGCTTTACGTTGCCTTGCTTTACGTTGCTTTACGTTGCCTTACTTTAGGTTGCCTTGCTTTACGTTGCCTTACTTTACGTTGCTTTACGTTGCCTTTCTTTACGTTGCCTTGCTTTACGTTGCCTTGATTTGCGTTGCCTTGCTTTACGTTGCCTTACCTTACGTTGCCTTATGTTGCCTTACTTTCCGTTGCCTTGCTTTACGTTGCTTTACGTTGCCTTGCTTTACGTTGCCTTGCTTTACGTTGCTTTACGTTGACTTACATTACGTTGCCTTGGTTTACGTTGCCTTAATTTATGTTGATTTACGTTGCCTTACATTACGTTGCCTTGCTTTACTTTGCCTTACCTTACGTTGCCTTACGTTGCCTTCCTTTATGTTGCCTTGCTTTACGTTGCTTTACGTTGCCTTGTTTTACGTTGCTTTACGTTGCCTTGCTTTACGTTGTCTTGCTTTACGTTGCTTTACGTTGCCTTGCTTTACGTTGCCTTGCTTTACGTTGCTTTACGTTGCCTTGCCTCACGTTGCCTTGCTTTAGGTTTCTTTACGTTGCCTTGTTTATGTTGCCTTGCTTTACGTTGCCTTGCTTTACGTTGCCTTTCTTTACGTTGCCTTGCTTTACATTGTTATATTTTACGTTGCTTTACGTTGCCTTGCTTTACGTTGCTTTACGTTTCCTTTCTTTACGTTGCTTTACGTTGCCTTGCTTTACTTTGCTTTACGTTGCCTTTCCTTGCCTTGCTTTACGTTGCTTTACGTTGCCTTGCTTTACGTTGCCTTGCCTTGCCTTGCTTTACGTTGCTTTACATTGTCTTGCTTTGCGTTGTTTTACATTGCCTTGCCTTGCCTTGCTTTACGTTGCTTTACGTTGCCTTGCTTTACGTTGCCTAACATTGCCTTGCTTTACGTTGCCTAGCCTTGCTTTACGTTGCCTTGCTTTACGTTGCTTTACGTTGCCTTGCTTTACGTTGTCTTGCTTTACGTTGCTTTACGTTGCCTTGCTTTACGTTGCCTTGCTTTACGTTGCTTTACGTTGCCTTGCCTCACGTTGCCTTGCTTTAGGTTTCTTTACGTTGCCTTGGTTTACGTTGCCTTGCTTTAGGTTGCCTTGCTTTACTTTTCCTTATGTTGCCTTGCTTTGCGTTGTTTTACATTGCCTTGCCTTGATTTACGTTGCTTTACGTTGCATTGCTTTACGTTGCTTTACGTTGACTTGCTTTGCGTTGCCTTTCCTTGCCTTGCTATACGTTTCTTTACGTTGCCTTGCTTCACGTTGCTTTACGTTGCCTTGCTTTACGTTGCTTTAATTTACGTTGCCTTGCCTTGCCTTGCTTTACGTTGCTTTACGTTGCCTTGCTTTACGTTGCCTAACATTGCCTTGCTTTACGTTGCCTAGCCTTGCTTTACGTTGCCTTGCTTTACGTTGCCTTGCTTCACGTTGCTTTACGTTGCCTTGCCTTGCTTTATGTTGCTGTACGTTGCCTTGGTTTACGTTGCTTTACGTTGCATTGCTTTACGTTGCCTTTCCTTGCTTTACGTTGCTTTACGTTGCCTTGCTTTTCTTTGCTTTACGTTGCCTTGTTTACGTTGCCATACCTTGCCTTGCTTTAAATTGCTTTACGTTGCCTTGCTTTACGTTGCTTTACGTTGCCTTGCTTTACATTGCCTTACTTTACCTTACCTTACTTTACGTTGCTTTACGTTGCCTTGCTTTACCTTGCCTTGCTTTACGTTGCTTTACGTTGCCTTGCTTTACGTTGCCTTGCTTTACTTTGCTTTACGTTGCCTTGCTTTACGTTGCCTTGCTTTACGTTGCTTTACGTTGCCTTACTTTAGGTTGCCTTGCTTTACGTTGCCTTACTTTACGTTGCTTTACGTTGCCTTACTTTACGTTCCCTTACTTTACGTTGCCTTGCTTTACGTTTCCTTACCTTACGTTGCCTTACGTAGCCTTACTTTACGTTGCCTTGCTTTACGTTGCTTTACGTTGCCTTGCTTTACGTTGCCTTGCTTTACGTTGCTTTACGTTGCCTTACTTTAGGTTGCCTTGCTTTACGTTGCCTTACTTTACGTTGCCTTACGTAGCCTTACTTTACCTTGCCTTAATTTACGTTGCTTTACGTTGCTTTACGTTGCTTTACGTTGCCTTGCTTTACGTTGCCTTGCTTTACGTTGCTTTACGTTGCCTTGCTTTACGTTGTTTTACGTTGCCTTGCTTTACGTTGCCTTACTTTACGTTGCTTTTCGTTGCCTTGCTTTACATTGCTTTACGTTGCCTTGCCTTACGTTGCCTTGCTTTAGGTTGCTTTACGTTGCCTTGCTGTACGTTGCCTTGCTTTACGTTGCTTTACGTTGCCTTACGTTGCCTTGCCTTGCTTTATGTTGCTTTACGTTGCCTTGCTTTACGTTGCTTTACGTTGCCTTGCTTTATGTTTCCTTGCTTTACGTTGCCTTGCTTTACGTTGCTTTACGTTGCCTTACGTTGCCTTGCTTTACGATACATTACTTTGCCTTGCTTTACGTTGGTTTACGTTGCCTTGCTTTACATTGCTTTACGTTGCTTTCCTTTACGTTGCCTTGCTTTACATTACATTACGTTGCCTTGTTTTACGTTGGTTTATGTTGCCTTGCTTTACCTTTCCTTGCTTTATGTAGCTTTACGTTGCCTTGCTTTACGTTGCCTTGCTTTACGTTGCTTAACATTGCCTTGCTTTACGTTGCCTTGACTTACATTGCCTTACTTTGCCTTGCTTTACGTTGCATTGCTTTACGTTGCCTTACTTTACGTTGCCTTACGTTGCCTTGGTTTACGTTGCCTTGCTTTAGGTTGCCTTGCTTTACTTTGCCTTATGTTGCCTTGCTTTATGTTACCTTGCTTTAGGTTGCTTTACGTTGCCTTGCTTTACGTTGCTTTACGTTGCCTTACTTCACGTTGCCTTGCTTTACGTTGCTTTACGTTGCCTTGCTTTACGTTGCTTTACGTTGTCTTGCTTTACGTTGCTTTACGTTGCCTTGCTTTATGTTGCCTTACGGTGCCTTACTTTATGTTGCCTTGCTTCACGTTGCCTTACGTTGCCTTACTTTACGTTGCCTTACGGTGCCTTACTTTATGTTGCCTTGCTTTACATTGCCTTACGTTGCCTTACTTTACGTTGCATTAATCTACGTTGCTTTACGTTGCCTTGGTTTAAGTTGCCTTGCTTTACGTTGCTTTACGTTGCCTTAATGTACGTTGCATTGTTTACGTTGCCTTGATTTACGTTGCCTTAATTTACATTGCCTTACGTTGCCTTACTTTACGTTGCCTTGCTTTACGTTGCTTTACGTTGCTTTGGTTTACGTTGCCTTGCTTTACGTTGCTTTACGTTGCCTTGCTTTACGTTGCCTTGCATTACGTTGCCTTGCTTTACGATGCTTTACGTTGCTTTGCTTTACGTTGCCTTGCTTTACGTTACCTTACGTTGCCTTACGTTGCCTTGCTTTACGTTTCCTTGCTTTACGTTGATTTACGTTGCCTTGCTTTACGTTGCCTTGACTTACGTTGCCTTACTTTACGTTGCTTTACGTTGCCTTACTTTACGTTGCCTTGCTTTACGTTGCTTTACATTGCATTACTTTACGTTGCCTTGCTTTACGTTGCTTTACATTGCCTTACTTTACGTTGCCTTACGTAGCCTTACTTTACCTTGCCTTAATTTATGTTGCTTTACGTTGCCTTGCTTTACGTTGCTTTACGTTGCCTTGCTTTACGTTACCTTGCTTTACGTTGCTTTACGTTGCCTTGCTTTACGTTGCCTTGCCTTGCCTTGCTTTACGTTTCCTTGCCTTGCTTTACGTAGCTTTACGTTGCCTTGCTTTACATTGCTTTACGTTGCTTTACGTTGCCTTGCTTTACATTGCCTTACGTTGCCTTCCTTTACATTGCCTTGCTTTACGTTGCTTTACGTTGCCTTGCTTTACGTTGCTTTACGTTGCCTTGGTTTACGTTGCCTTGCTTTAGGTTGCCTTGCTTTACTTTGCCTTATGTTGCCTTGCTTTATGTTGCCTTGCTTTAGGTTGCTTTACGTTGCCTTGCTTTAGGTTGCTTTACGTTGCCTTGCTTTACGTTGCTTTTAGTTGCCTTACTTCACGTTGCCTTGCTTTACGTTGCTTTACGTTGCCTTGCTTTACGTTGCTTTACGTTGTCTTGCTTTACGTTTCCATGCTTTACGTTTCCTTGATTTATGTTGCTTTACGTTGCCTTACTTTACGTTGCCTTACGTTGCCTTACTTTACGTTGCTTTACGTTGCCTTTCTTTACGTTGCCTTGCTTTACGTTGCCTTGCTTTACGTTGCTTTACGTTGCCTTAATTTACGTTGCCTTGCTTTACGTTGCCTTGATTTACGTTGCATTACTTTACGTTGCCTTACGTTGCCTTACTTTACGTTGCCTTGCTTTACGTTGCTTTACGTTCCTTTGGTTTACATTGCCTTGATTTACGTTGCTTTACGTTGCCTTGCTTTACGTTTCCTTGCATTACGTTGCCTTGCTTTACATTGCTTTACGTTGCCTTACTTTACGTTGGTTTACGTTGCCTTGCTTTACGTTTCCTTGCATTACGTTGATTTACGTTGCCTTGCTTTACGTTGCCTTGCTTTACGTTGCTTAACATTGCCTTGCTTTACGTTCTCTTGACTTACGTTGCCTTGCTTTACGTTGCTTTACGTTGCCTTAATTTACGTTGCCTTGCTTTACGTTGCCTTGATTTACGTTGCCTTACTTTACGTTGCCTTACGTTGCCTTACTTTACGTTGCCTTGCTTTACGTTGCTTTACGTTCCTTTGGTTTACGTTGCCTTGCTTTACATTGCTTTACGTAGCCTTGCTTTACGTTACCTTACGTTGCCTTACTTTACGTTGGTTTACGTTGCCTTGCTTTACGTTTCCTTGCATTACGTTGCCTTGCTTTACATTGCTTTATGTTGCCTTGCTTTACGTTACCTTACGTTGCCTTACTTTACGTTGGTTTACGTTGCCTTGCTTTACGTTTCCTTGCTTTACGTTGATTTATGTTGCCTTGCTTTACGTTGCCTTGCTTTACGTTGCTTAACATTGCCTTGTTTACGTTCTCTTGACTTACGTTGCCTTGCTTTACGTTGCTTTACGTTGCCTTACTTTACGTTGCATTGCTTTACGTTGCTTTACGTTGCCTTACTTTACGTTGCCTTGCTTTACGTTGCTTTACATTGCCTTACTTTACGTTGCCTTACGTACACTTACTTTACGTTGCCTTACTTTACGTTGCTTTACGTTGCCTTGCTTTACGTTGCTTTACGTTGCCTTGCTTTACATTGCGTTGCTTTACGTTGCTTTATATTGCTTTACTTTACGTTGCCTTGCTTTACGTTGATTTACATTGCCTTACTTTACGTTGCCTTGCTTTACGTTGCTTTACATTGCCTTACTTTACGTTGCCTTACGTAGCCTTACTTTACCTTGCCTTAATTTACGTTGCTTTACGTTGCTTTACGTTGCTTTACGTTGCCTTGCTTTACGTTGCCTTGCTTTACGTTGCTTTACGTTGCCTTGCTTTACGTTGCCTTGCCTTGCCTTGCTTTACGTTTCCTTGCCTTGATTTACGTAGCTTTACGTTGCCTTGCTTTACATTGCTTTACGTTGCTTTACGTTGCCTTGCTTTACGTTGCCTTGCTTTACATTGCCTTACGTTGCCTTCCTTTACATTGCCTTGCTTTACGTTGCTTTACGTTGCCTTGCTTTACGTTGCTTTACGTTGCCTTGGTTTACGTTGCCTTGCTTTAGGTTGCCTTGCTTTACCTTGCCTTATGTTGCCTTGCTTTATGTTGCATTGCTTTAGGTTGTTTTACGTTGCCTTGCTTTAGGTTGCTTTACGTTGCCTTGCTTTACGTTGCTTTTAGTTGCCTTACTTCACGTTGCCTTGCTTTACGTTGCTTTACGTTGCCTTACGTTGTCTTGCTTTACGTTTCCATGCTTTACGTTTCCTTGATTTATGTTGCTTTACGTTGCCTTACTTTACGTTGCCTTACGTTGCCTTACTTTACGTTGCTTTACGTTGCCTTTCTTTACGTTGCCTTACGGTGCCTTAGTTTACGTTGTATTACTCTACGTTGCTTTACGTTGCCTTGCTTTACGTTGCCTTGCTTTACGTTGCTTTACGTTGCCTTAATTTACGTTGCCTTGCTTTACGTTGCCTTGATTTACATTGCATTACTTTACGTTGCCTTACGTTGCCTTACTTTACGTTGCCTTGCTTTACGTTGCTTTACGTTCCTTTGGTTTACATTGCCTTGATTTACGTTGCTTTACATTGCCTTACTTTACGTTGCCTTACGTACACTTACTTTACGTTGCCTTACTTTACATTGCTTTACGTTGCCTTACTTTACGTTGCCTTGATTTACGTTGCTTTACGTTGCCTTACTTTACGTTGCCTTGCTTTACGTTGCCTTACTTTATGTTTCTTTACGTTGCCTTACTTTACATTGCCTTACATTGCCTTACTTTACGTTGCCTTACATTGCCTTACTTTACGTTACCTTACTTTACGCTGCTTTACGTTGCCTTGCTTTACCTTGCTTTGCTTTAGGTTGTTTTACGTTGCCTTGCTTTACATTTCCTTGCTTTACGTTGCTTTACGTTGCCTTGCTTTGCGTTGCCTTGCCTTGCTTTATGTTGCTTTACGTTTCCTTGCTTCACGTTGCTTTACGATGCCATGCTTTACGTTGCCTTGCCTTGCCTTGCTTTATGTTGCTTTACGTTGCCTTGGTTTACGTTGCTTTACGTTGCCTTGCTTTACGTTGCCTTGCCTTGCCTTGCTTTACGTTGCTTTACGTTGCCTTGCTTTACTTTGCTTTATGTTGCCTTGCTTTACGTTGCCATACCTTGCCTTGCTTTACATTGCTTTACGTTGCCTTGCTTTACGTTGCTTTACCTTGTCTTGCTTTACATTGCCTTAATTTACGTTACCTTACTTTACGTTGCTTTACGTTGCCTTGCTTTACCTTGCCTTGCTTTACGTTGCTTTACGTTGCCTTGCTTTACGTTGCCTTGCTTTACATTGCTTTATGTTGTCTTGCTTTACGTTGCCTTGCTTTACGTTGCTTTACGTTGCCTTACTTTAGGTTGCCTTGCTTTACGTTGCCTTACTTTACGTTGCTTTACGTTGCCTTTCTTTACGTTGCCTTGCTTTACGTTGCCTTGATTTACGTTGCCTTGCTTTACGTTGCCTTACCTTACGTTGCCTTATGTTGCCTTACTTTCCGTTGCCTTGCTTTACGTTGCTTTACGTTGCCTTGCTTTACGTTGCCTTGCTTTACGTTGCTTTACGTTGCCTTACATTACGTTGCCTTGGTTTACGTTGCCTTAATTTATGTTGATTTACGTTGCCTTACATTACGTTGCCTTGCTTTACTTTGCCTTACCTTACGTTGCCTTACGTTGCCTTCCTTTATGTTGCCTTGCTTTACGTTGCTTTACGTTGCCTTGTTTTACGTTGCTTTACGTTGCCTTGCTTTACGTTGTCTTGCTTTACGTTGCTTTACGTTGCCTTGCTTTACGTTGCCTTGCTTTACGTTGCTTTACGTTGCCTTGCCTCACGTTGCCTTGCTTTAGGTTTCTTTACGTTGCCTTGTTTATGTTGCCTTGCTTTACGTTGCCTTGCTTTACGTTGCCTTTCTTTACGTTGCCTTGCTTTACATTGTTATATTTTACGTTGCTTTACGTTGCCTTGCTTTACGTTGCTTTACGTTGCCTTTCTTTACGTTGCTTTACGTTGCCTTGCTTTACTTTGCTTTACGTTGCCTTTCCTTGCCTTGCTTTACGTTGCTTTACGTTGCCTTGCTTTACGTTGCCTTGCCTTGCCTTGCTTTACGTTGCTTTACATTGTCTTGCTTTGCGTTGTTTTACATTGCCTTGCCTTGATTTACGTTGCTTTACGTTGCATTGCTTTACGTTGCTTTACGTTGACTTGCTTTGCGTTGCCTTTCCTTGCCTTGCTATACGTTTCTTTACGTTGCCTTGCTTCACGTTGCTTTACGTTGCCTTGCTTTACGTTGCTTTAATTTACGTTGCCTTGCCTTGCCTTGCTTTACGTTGCTTTACGTTGCCTTGTTTACGTTGCCTAACATTGCCTTGCTTTACGTTGCCTAGCCTTGCTTTACGTTGCCTTGCTTTACGTTGCCTTGCTTCACGTTGCTTTACGTTGCCTTGCCTTGCTTTATGTTGCTGTACGTTGCCTTGGTTTACGTTGCTTTACGTTGCATTGCTTTACGTTGCCTTTCCTTGCTTTACGTTGCTTTACGTTGCCTTGCTTTTCTTTGCTTTACGTTGCCTTGTTTACGTTGCCATACCTTGCCTTGCTTTAAATTGCTTTACGTTGCCTTGCTTTACGTTGCTTTACGTTGCCTTGCTTTACATTGCCTTACTTTACCTTACCTTACTTTACGTTGCTTTACGTTGCCTTGCTTTACCTTGCCTTGCTTTAAGTTGCTTTACGTTGCCTTGCTTTACGTTGCCTTGCTTTACTTTGCTTTACGTTGCCTTGCTTTACGTTGCCTTGCTTTACGTTGCTTTACGTTGCCTTACTTTAGGTTGCCTTGCTTTACGTTGCCTTACTTTACGTTGCTTTACGTTGCCTTACTTTACGTTCCCTTACTTTACGTTGCCTTGCTTTACGTTTCCTTACCTTACGTTGCCTTACGTAGCCTTACTTTACGTTGCCTTGCTTTACGTTGTTTTACGTTTCCTTGCTTTACGTTGCCTTGCTTTACGTTGCTTTACGTTGCCTTACTTTAGGTTGCCTTGCTTTACGTTGCCTTACTTTACGTTGCCTTACGTAGCCTTACTTTACCTTGCCTTAATTTACGTTGCTTTACGTTGCTTTACGTTGCTTTACGTTGCCTTGCTTTACGTTGCCTTGCTTTACGTTGCTTTACGTTGCCTTGCTTTACGTTGTTTTACGTTGCCTTGCTTTACGTTGCCTTACTTTACGTTGCTTTTCGTTGCCTTGCTTTACATTGCTTTACGTTGCCTTGCCTTACGTTGCCTTGCTTTAGGTTGCTTTACGTTGCCTTGCTGTACGTTGCCTTGCTTTACGTTGCTTTACGTTGCCTTACGTTGCCTTGCCTTGCTTTATGTTGCTTTACGTTGCCTTGCTTTACGTTGCTTTACGTTGCCTTGCTTTACGTTTCCTTGCTTTAGGTTGCCTTGCTTTACGTTGCTTTACGTTGCCTTACGTTGCCTTGCTTTACGATACATTACTTTGCCTTGCTTTACGTTGGTTTACGTTGCCTTGCTTTACATTGCTTTACGTTGCTTTCCTTTACGTTGCCTTGCTTTACATTACATTACGTTGCCTTGTTTTACGTTGGTTTATGTTGCCTTGCTTTACCTTTCCTTGCTTTATGTAGCTTTACGTTGCCTTGCTTTACGTTGCCTTGCTTTACGTTGCTTAACATTGCCTTGCTTTACGTTGCCTTGACTTACATTGCCTTACTTTGCCTTGCTTTACGTTGCATTGCTTTACGTTGCCTTACTTTACGTTGCCTTACGTTGCCTTGGTTTACGTTGCCTTGCTTTAGGTTGCCTTGCTTTACTTTGCCTTATGTTGCCTTGCTTTATGTTACCTTGCTTTAGGTTGCTTTACGTTGCCTTGCTTTACGTTGCTTTACGTTGCCTTACTTCACGTTGCCTTGCTTTACGTTGCTTTACGTTGCCTTGCTTTACGTTGCTTTACGTTGTCTTGCTTTACGTTGCTTTACGTTGCCTTGCTTTATGTTGCCTTACGGTGCCTTACTTTATGTTGCCTTGCTTCACGTTGCCTTACGTTGCCTTACTTTACGTTGCCTTACGGTGCCTTACTTTATGTTGCCTTGCTTTACATTGCCTTACGTTGCCTTACTTTACGTTGCATTAATCTACGTTGCTTTACGTTGCCTTGGTTTAAGTTGCCTTGCTTTACGTTGCTTTACGTTGCCTTGCTTTACGTTGCCTTGCTTTACGTTGCTTTACGTTGCTTTGCTTTACGTTGCCTTGCTTTACGTTACCTTACGTTGCCTTACGTTGCCTTGCTTTACGTTTCCTTGCTTTACGTTGATTTACGTTGCCTTGCTTTACGTTGCCTTGACTTACGTTGCCATACTTTACGTTGCTTTACGTTGCCTTACTTTACGTTGCCTTGCTTTACGTTGCTTTACATTGCATTACTTTACGTTGCCTTGCTTTACGTTGCTTTACATTGCCTTACTTTACGTTGCCTTACGTAGCCTTACTTTACCTTGCCTTAATTTATGTTGCTTTACGTTGCCTTGCTTTACGTTGCTTTACGTTGCCTTGCTTTACGTTACCTTGCTTTACGTTGCTTTACGTTGCCTTGCTTTACGTTGCCTTGCCTTGCCTTGCTTTACGTTTCCTTGCCTTGCTTTACGTAGCTTTACGTTGCCTTGCTTTACATTGCTTTACGTTGCTTTACGTTGCCTTGCTTTACGTTGCCTTGCTTTACATTGCCTTACGTTGCCTTCCTTTACATTTCCTTGCTTTACGTTGCTTTACGTTGCCTTGCTTTACGTTGCTTTACGTTGCCTTGGTTTACGTTGCCTTGCTTTAGGTTGCCTTGCTTTACTTTGCCTTATGTTGCCTTGCTTTATGTTGCCTTGCTTTAGGTTGCTTTACGTTGCCTTGCTTTACGTTGCTTTACGTTGCCTTGCTTTACGTTGCTTTTAGTTGCCTTACTTCACGTTTCCTTGCTTTACGTTGCTTTACGTTGCCTTGCTTTACGTTGCTTTACGTTGTCTTGCTTTACGTTTCCATGCTTTACGTTTCCTTGATTTATGTTGCTTTACGTTGCCTTACTTTACGTTGCCTTACGTTGCCTTACTTTACGTTGCTTTACGTTGCCTTTCTTTACGTTGCCTTACGGTGCCTTAGTTTACGTTGTATTACTCTACGTTGCTTTACGTTGCCTTGCTTTACGTTGCCTTGCTTTACGTTGCTTTACGTTGCCTTAATTTACGTTGCCTTGCTTTACGTTGCCTTGATTTACGTTGCATTACTTTACGTTGCCTTACGTTGCCTTACTTTACGTTGCCTTGCTTTACGTTGCTTTACGTTCCTTTGGTTTACATTGCCTTGATTTACGTTGCTTTACGTTGCCTTGCTTTACGTTTCCTTGCATTACGTTGCCTTGCTTTACATTGCTTTACGTTGCCTTACTTTACGTTGGTTTACGTTGCCTTGCTTTACGTTTCCTTGCATTACGTTGATTTACGTTGCCTTGCTTTACGTTGCCTTGCTTTACGTTGCTTAACATTGCCTTGCTTTACGTTCTCTTGACTTACGTTGCCTTGCTTTACGTTGCTTTACGTTGCCTTAATTTACGTTGCCTTGCTTTACGTTGCCTTGATTTACGTTGCCTTACTTTACGTTGCCTTACGTTGCCTTACTTTACGTTGCCTTGCTTTACGTTGCCTTACGTTGCCTTGGTTTACGTTGCCTTGCTTTAGGTTGCCTTGCTTTACTTTGCCTTATGTTGCCTTGCTTTATGTTACCTTGCTTTAGGTTGCTTTACGTTGCCTTGCTTTACGTTGCTTTACGTTGCCTTACTTCACGTTGCCTTGCTTTACGTTGCTTTACGTTGCCTTGCTTTACGTTGCTTTACGTTGTCTTGCTTTACGTTGCTTTACGTTGCCTTGCTTTATGTTGCCTTACGGTGCCTTACTTTATGTTGCCTTGCTTCACGTTGCCTTACGTTGCCTTACTTTACGTTGCCTTACGGTGCCTTACTTTATGTTGCCTTGCTTTACATTGCCTTACGTTGCCTTACTTTACGTTGCATTAATCTACGTTGCTTTACGTTGCCTTGGTTTAAGTTGCCTTGCTTTACGTTGCTTTACGTTGCCTTAATGTACGTTGCATTGTTTACGTTGCCTTGATTTACGTTGCCTTAATTTACATTGCCTTACGTTGCCTTATTTTACGTTGCCTTGCTTTACGTTGCTTTACGTTGCTTTGGTTTACGTTGCCTTGCTTTACGTTGCTTTACGTTGCCTTGCTTTACGTTGCCTTGCTTTACGTTGCTTTACGTTGCTTTGCTTTACGTTGCCTTGCTTTACGTTACCTTACGTTGCCTTACGTTGCCTTGCTTTACGTTTCCTTGCTTTACGTTGATTTACGTTGCCTTGCTTTACGTTGCCTTGACTTACGTTGCCATACTTTACGTTGCTTTACGTTGCCTTACTTTACGTTGCCTTGCTTTACGTTGCTTTACATTGCATTACTTTACGTTGCCTTGCTTTACGTTGCTTTACATTGCCTTACTTTACGTTGCCTTACGTAGCCTTACTTTACCTTGCCTTAATTTATGTTGCTTTACGTTGCCTTGCTTTACGTTGCTTTACGTTGCCTTGCTTTACGTTACCTTGCTTTACGTTGCTTTACGTTGCCTTGCTTTACGTTGCCTTGCCTTGCCTTGCTTTACGTTTCCTTGCCTTGCTTTACGTAGCTTTACGTTGCCTTGCTTTACATTGCTTTACGTTGCTTTACGTTGCCTTGCTTTACGTTGCCTTGCTTTACATTGCCTTACGTTGCCTTCCTTTACATTGCCTTGCTTTACGTTGCTTTACGTTGCCTTGCTTTAGGTTGCTTTACGTTGCCTTGGTTTACGTTGCCTTGCTTTAGGTTGCCTTGCTTTACTTTGCCTTATGTTGCCTTGCTTTATGTTGCCTTGCTTTAGGTTGCTTTACGTTGCCTTGCTTTAGGTTGCTTTACGTTGCCTTGCTTTACGTTGCTTTTAGTTGCCTTACTTCACGTTGCCTTGCTTTACGTTGCTTTACGTTGCCTTGCTTTACGTTGCTTTACGTTGTCTTGCTTTACGTTTCCATGCTTTACGTTTCCTTGATTTATGTTGCTTTACGTTGCCTTACTTTACGTTGCCTTACGTTGCCTTACTTTACGTTGCTTTACGTTGCCTTTCTTTACGTTGCCTTACGGTGCCTTAGTTTACGTTGTATTACTCTACGTTGCTTTACGTTGCCTTGCTTTACGTTGCCTTGCTTTACGTTGCTTTACGTTGCCTTAATTTACGTTGCCTTGCTTTACGTTGCCTTGATTTACGTTGCATTACTTTACGTTGCCTTACGTTGCCTTACTTTACGTTGCCTTGCTTTACGTTGCTTTACGTTCCTTTGGTTTACATTGCCTTGATTTACGTTGCTTTACGTTGCCTTGCTTTACGTTTCCTTGCATTACGTTGCCTTGCTTTACATTGCTTTACGTTGCCTTACTTTACGTTGGTTTACGTTGCCTTGCTTTACGTTTCCTTGCATTACGTTGATTTACGTTGCCTTGCTTTACGTTGCCTTGCTTTACGTTGCTTAACATTGCCTTGCTTTACGTTCTCTTGACTTACGTTGCCTTGCTTTACGTTGCTTTACGTTGCCTTAATTTACGTTGCCTTGCTTTACGTTGCCTTGATTTACGTTGCCTTACTTTACGTTGCCTTACGTTGCCTTACTTTACGTTGCCTTGCTTTACGTTGCTTTACGTTCCTTTGGTTTACGTTGCCTTGCTTTACATTGCTTTACGTTGCCTTGCTTTACGTTACCTTACGTTGCCTTACTTTACGTTGGTTTACGTTGCCTTGCTTTACGTTTCCTTGCATTACGTTGCCTTGCTTTACATTGCTTTATGTTGCCTTGCTTTACGTTACCTTACGTTGCCTTACTTTACGTTGGTTTACGTTGCCTTGCTTTACGTTTCCTTGCTTTACGTTGATTTATGTTGCCTTGCTTTACGTTGCCTTGCCTTACGTTGCTTAACATTGCCTTGTTTACGTTCTCTTGACTTACGTTGCCTTGCTTTACGTTGCTTTACGTTGCCTTACTTTACGTTGCATTGCTTTACGTTGCTTTACGTTGCCTTACTTTACGTTGCCTTGCTTTACGTTGCTTTACATTGCCTTACTTTACGTTGCCTTACGTACACTTACTTTACGTTGCCTTACTTTACGTTGCTTTACGTTGCCTTGCTTTACGTTGCTTTACGTTGCCTTGCTTTACGTTGCTTTACGTTGCCTTGCTTTACATTGCGTTGCTTTACGTTGCTTTATATTGCCTTACTTTACGTTGCCTTGCTTTACGTTGATTTACATTGCCTTACTTTACGTTGCCTTGCTTTACGTTGCTTTACATTGCCTTACTTTACGTTGCCTTACGTAGCCTTACTTTACCTTGCCTTAATTTACGTTGCTTTACGTTGCTTTACGTTGCTTTACGTTGCCTTGCTTTACGTTGCCTTGCTTTACGTTGCTTTACGTTGCCTTGCTTTACGTTGCCTTGCCTTGCCTTGCTTTATGTTTCCTTGCCTTGATTTACGTAGCTTTACGTTGCCTTGCTTTACATTGCTTTACGTTGCTTTACGTTGCCTTGCTTTACGTTGCCTTGCTTTACATTGCCTTACGTTGCCTTCCTTTACATTGCCTTGCTTTACGTTGCTTTACGTTGCCTTGCTTTACGTTGCTTTACGTTGCCTTGGTTTACGTTGCCTTGCTTTAGGTTGCCTTGCTTTACTTTGCCTTATGTTGCCTTGCTTTATGTTGCATTGCTTTAGGTTGTTTTACGTTGCCTTGCTTTAGGTTGCTTTACGTTGCCTTGCTTTACGTTGCTTTTAGTTGCCTTACTTCACGTTGCCTTACTTTACGTTGCCTTACGTTGCCTTACTTTACGTTGCTTTACGTTGCCTTTCTTTACGTTGCCTTACGGTGCCTTAGTTTACGTTGTATTACTCTACGTTGCTTTACGTTGCCTTGCTTTACGTTGCCTTGCTTTACGTTGCTTTACGTTGCCTTAATTTACGTTGCCTTGCTTTACGTTGCCTTGATTTACATTGCATTACTTTACGTTGCCTTACGTTGCCTTACTTTACGTTGCCTTGCTTTACGTTGCTTTACGTTCCTTTGGTTTACATTGCCTTGATTTACGTTGCTTTACGTTGCCTTGCTTTACGTTTCCTTGCATTACGTTGCCTTGCTTTACATTGCTTTACGTTGCCTTGCTTTACGTTACCTTACGTTGCCTTACTTTACGTTGGTTTACGTTGCCTTGCTTTACGTTTCCTTGCATTACGTTGATTTACGTTGCCTTGCTTTACGTTGCCTTGCTTTACGTTGCTTAACATTGCCTTGCTTTACGTTCTCTTGACTTACGTTGCCTTGCTTTACGTTGCTTTACGTTGCCTTAATTTACGTTGCCTTGCTTTACATTGCCTTGATTTACGTTGCCTTACTTTACGTTGCCTTACGTTGCCTTACTTTACGTTGCCTTGCTTTACGTTGCTTTACGTTCCTTTGGTTTACGTTGCCTTGCTTTACGTTGCTTTACGTTCCTTTGGTTTACGTTGCCTTGCTTTACATTGCTTTACGTTGCCTTGCTTTACGTTACCTTACGTTGCCTTACTTTACGTTGGTTTACGTTGCCTTGCTTTACGTTTCCTTGCATTACGTTGCCTTGCTTTACATTGCTTTATGTTGCCTTGCTTTACGTTACCTTACGTTGCCTTACTTTACGTTGGTTTACGTTGCCTTGCTTTACGTTTCCTTGCTTTACGTTGATTTACGTTGCCTTGCTTTACGTTGCCTTGCTTTACGTTGCTTAACATTGCCTTGTTTACGTTCTCTTGACTTACGTTGCCTTGCTTTACGTTGCTTTACGTTGCCTTACTTTACGTTGCCTTGCTTTACGTTGCTTTACGTTGCCTTACTTTACGTTGCCTTGCTTTACGTTGCTTTACATTGCCTTACTTTACGTTGCCTTACGTACACTTACTTTACGTTGCCTTACTTTACGTTGCTTTACGTTGCCTTGCTTTACGTTGCTTTACGTTGCCTTGCTTTACATTGCGTTGCTTTACGTTGCTTTACATTGCCTTACTTTACGTTGCCTTGCTTTACGTTGATTTACATTGCCTTACTTTACGTTGCCTTGCTTTACGTTGCTTTACATTGCCTTACTTTACGTTGCCTTACGTAGCCTTACTTTACCTTGCCTTAATTTACGTTGCTTTACGTTGCCTTGCTTTACATTGCTTTACGTTGCTTTACGTTGCCTTGCTTTACATTGCCTTACGTTGCCTTCCTTTACATTGCCTTGCTTTACGTTGCTTTACGTTGCCTTGCTTTACGTTGCTTTACGTTGCCTTGGTTTACGTTGCCTTGCTTTAGGTTGCCTTGCTTTACGTTGCCTTGCTTTAGGTTGCCTTGCTTTACTTTGCCTTATGTTGCCTTGCTTTATGTTGCCTTGCTTTAGGTTGCTTTACGTTGCCTTGCTTTACGTTGCTTTACGTTGCCTTACTTCACGTTGCCTTGCTTTACGTTGCTTTACGTTGCCTTGCTTTACGTTGCTTTACGTTGTCTTGCTTTACGTTGCTTTACGTTGCCTTGCTTTACGTTGCCTTACGGTGCCTTACTTTATGTTGCCTTGCTTTACGTTGCCTTACGTTGCCTTACTTTACGTTGCATTAATCTACGTTGCTTTACGTTGCCTTGCTTTAAGTTGCCTTGCTTTACGTTGCTTTACGTTGCCTTACGTTGCCTTACTTTACGTTGCCTTGTTTACGTTGCCTTGATTTACGTTGCCTTACTTTACGTTGCCTTACGTTGCCTTTACTTTACGTTGCCTTGCTTTACGTTGCTTTACGTTGCTTTGGTTTACGTTGCCTTGATTTACTTTGCTTTACGTTGCCTTGCTTTACGTTGCCTTGCATTACGTTGCCTTGCTTTACGTTGCTTTACGTTGCTTTGCTTTTCGTTGCCTTGCTTTACGTTACCTTACGTTGCCTTACTTTACGTTGGTTTACGTTGCCTTGCTTTACGTTTCCTTGCTTTACGTTGATTTACGTTGCCTTGCTTTACGTTGCCTTCATTTCCGTTGCTTAACATTGCCTTGCTTTACGTTCTCTTGACTTATGTTGCCTTGCTTTAAGTTGCTTTACGTTGCCTTACTTTATGTTGCCTTGCTTTACGTTGCTTTACATTGCCTTACTTTACGTTGCCTTGCTTTACGTTGCTTTACATTGCCTTACTTTACGTTGTCTTACGTACACTTACTTTACGTTGCCTTACTTTACGTTGCTTTACGTTGCCTTGCTTTACATTGCTTTACGTTGCCTTGCTTTACGTTGCCTTGCTTTAAGTTGCTTTACGTTGCCTTACTTTACGTTGCCTTGATTTACGTTGCTTTACGTTGCCTTACTTTACGTTGCCTTGCTTTACGTTGCCTTACTTTATGTTGCTTTACATTGCCTTTTCTTTACGTTGCCTTACATTGCCTTTACTTTACGTTGCCTTACATTGCCTTACTTTACGTTACCTTACTTTACACTGCTTTACGCTGCCTTGCTTTACGTTGCCTTGCTTTACGTTGCCTTGCTTTACGTTGCTTTACGTTGTCTTGTTTTACGTTTCTTTGTGTTGTCTTACTTTACGTTGCCTTGCTTTACGTTGCTTTACGTTGCCTTGCTTTACCTTGCCTTGCTTTACGTTGCTTTACGTTGCCTTGCTTTACCTTGCCTTGCTTTACGTTGCTTTACGTTGCCTTGCTTTACGTTGCCTTGCTTTACTTTGCTTTACGTTGCCTTGCTTTACGTTGCCTTGCTTTACGTTGCTTTACGTTGCCTTACTTTAGGTTGCCTTGCTTTACGTTGCCTTACTTTACGTTGCTTTACGTTGCCTTACTTTACGTTCCCTTACTTTACGTTGCCTTGCTTTACGTTTCCTTACCTTACGTTGCCTTACGTAGCCTTACTTTACGTTGCCTTGCTTTACGTTGCTTTACGTTGCCTTGCTTTACGTTGCCTTGCTTTACGTTGCTTTACGTTGCCTTACTTTAGGTTGCCTTGCTTTACGTTGCCTTACTTTACGTTGCCTTACGTAGCCTTACTTTACCTTGCCTTAATTTACGTTGCTTTACGTTGCTTTACGTTGCTTTACGTTGCTTTACGTTGCCTTGCTTTACGTTGCCTTGCTTTACGTTGCTTTACGTTGCCTTGCTTTAAGTTGTTTTACGTTGCCTTACGTTGCCTTGCTTTACGTTGTTTTACGTTGCCTTGCTTTACGTTGCCTTACTTTACGTTGCTTTTCGTTGCCTTGCTTTACATTGCTTTACGTTGCCTTGCCTTACGTTGCCTTGCTTTAGGTTGCTTTACGTTGCCTTGCTGTACGTTGCCTTGCTTTACGTTTCTTTACGTTGCCTTACGTTGCCTTGCCTTGCTTTATGTTGCTTTACGTTGCCTTGCTTTACGTTGCTTTACGTTGCCTTGCTTTACGTTTCCTTTCTTTAGGTTGCCTTGCTTTACGTTGTTTACGTTGCCTTACGTTGCCTTACGTTGCCTTGCTTTACGTTACATTACTTTGCCTTGCTTTACGTTGGTTTACGTTGCCTTGCTTTACATTGCTTTACGTTGCTTTCCTTTACGTTGCCTTGCTTTACATTACATTACGTTGCCTTGCTTTACGTTGGTTTATGTTGCCTTGCTTTACCTTTCCTTGCTTTATGTAGCTTTACGTTGCCTTGCTTTACGTTGCCTTACTTTACGTTGCTTAACATTGCCTTGCTTTACGTTGCCTTGACTTACATTGCCTTACTTTGCCTTGCTTTACGTTGCATTGCTTTACGTTGCCTTACTTTACGTTGCCTTACGTTGCCTTGGTTTACGTTGCCTTGCTTTAGGTTGCCTTGCTTTACTTTGCCTTATGTTGCCTTGCTTTATGTTGCCTTGCTTTAGGTTGCTTTACGTTGCCTTGCTTTACGTTGCTTTACGTTGCCTTACTTCACGTTGCCTTGCTTTACGTTGCTTTACGTTGCCTTGCTTTACGTTGCTTTACGTTGTCTTGCTTTACGTTGCTTTACGTTGCCTTGCTTTACGTTGCCTTACGGTGCCTTACTTTATGTTGCCTTGCTTTACGTTGCCTTACGTTGCCTTACTTTACGTTGCATTAATCTACGTTGCTTTACGTTGCCTTGGTTTAAGTTGCCTTGCTTTACGTTGCTTTACGTTGCCTTAATGTACGTTGCATTGTTTACGTTGCCTTGATTTACGTTGCCTTAATTTACATTGCCTTACGTTGCCTTACTTTACGTTGCCTTGCTTTACGTTGCTTTACGTTGCTTTGGTTTACGTTGCCTTGATTTACGTTGCTTTACGTTGCCTTGCTTTACGTTGCCTTGCATTACGTTGCCTTGCTTTACGTTGCTTTACGTTGCTTTGCTTTACGTTGCCTTGCTTTACGTTGCTTTACGTTGCCTTACTTTAGGTTGCCTTGCTTTACGTTGCCTTACTTTACGTTGCCTTACGTAGCCTTACTTTACCTTGCCTTAATTTACGTTGCTTTACGTTGCTTTACGTTGCTTTACGTTGCTTTACGTTGCCTTGCTTTACGTTGCCTTGCTTTACGTTGCTTTACGTTGCCTTGCTTTACGTTGTTTTACGTTGCCTTGCTTTACGTTGCCTTACTTTACGTTGCTTTTCGTTGCCTTGCTTTACATTGCTTTACGTTGCCTTGCTGTACGTTGCCTTGCTTTACGTTTCTTTACTTTGCCTTACGTTGCCTTGCCTTGCTTTATGTTGCTTTACGTTGCCTTGCTTTACGTTGCTTTACGTTGCCTTGCTTTACGTTTCCTTGCTTTAGGTTGCCTTGCTTTACGTTGCTTTACGTTGCCTTACGTTGCCTTGCTTTACGTTACATTACTTTGCCTTGCTTTACGTTGGTTTACGTTGCCTTGCTTTACATTGCTTTACGTTGCTTTCCTTTACGTTGCCTTGCTTTACATTACATTACGTTGCCTTGCTTTACGTTGGTTTATGTTGCCTTGCTTTACCTTTCCTTGCTTTATGTAGCTTTACGTTGCCTTGCTTTACGTTGCCTTGCTTTACGTTGCTTAACATTGCCTTGCTTTACGTTGCCTTGACTTACATTGCCTTACTTTGCCTTGCTTTACGTTGCATTGCTTTACGTTGCCTTACTTTACGTTGCCTTACGTTGCCTTGGTTTACGTTGCCTTGCTTTAGGTTGCCTTGCTTTACTTTGCCTTATGTTGCCTTGCTTTATGTTGCCTTGCTTAGTTGCTTTACGTTGCCTTGCTTTACGTTGCTTTACGTTGCCTTACTTCACGTTGCCTTGCTTTACGTTGCTTTACGTTGCCTTGCTTTACGTTGCTTTACGTTGTCTTGCTTTACGTTGTATTACGTTGCCTTGCTTTACGTTGCCTTACGGTGCCTTACTTTATGTTGCCTTGCTTTACGTTGCCTTACGTTGCCTTACTTTACGTTGCATTAATCTACGTTGCTTTACGTTGCCTTGGTTTAAGTTGCCTTGCTTTACGTTGCTTTACGTTGCCTTAATGTACGTTGCATTGTTTACGTTGCCTTGATTTACGTTGCCTTAATTTACATTGCCTTACGTTGCCTTACTTTACGTTGCCTTGCTTTACGTTGCTTTACGTTGCTTTGGTTTACGTTGCCTTGATTTACGTTGCTTTACGTTGCCTTGCTTTACGTTGCCTTGCATTACGTTGCCTTGCTTTACGTTGCTTTACGTTGCTTTGCTTTACGTTGCCTTGCTTTACGTTACCTTACGTTGCCTTACGTTGCCTTGCTTTACGTTTCCTTGCTTTGCGTTGATTTACGTTGCCTTGCTTTACGTTGCCTTGACTTACGTTGCCTTACTTTACGTTGCTTTACGTTGCCTTACTTTACGTTGCCTTGCTTTACGTTGCTTTACATTGCATTACTTTACGTTGCCTTGCTTTACGTTGCTTTACATTGCCTTACTTTACGTTGCCTTACGTAGCCTTACTTTACCTTGCCTTAATTTACGTTCCTTTACGTTGCCTTGCTTTACGGTGCTTTACGTTGCCTTGCTTTACGTTACCTTGCTTTACGTTGCTTTACGTTGCCTTGCTTTACGTTGCCTTGCCTTGCCTTGCTTTACGTTTCCTTGCCTTGCTTTACGTAGCTTTACGTTGCCTTGCTTTACATTGCTTTACGTTGCTTTACGTTGCCTTGCTTTACGTTGCCTTGCTTTACATTGCCTTACGTTGCCTTCCTTTACATTGCCTTGCTTTACGTTGCTTTACGTTGCCTTGCTTTACGTTGCTTTACGTTGCCTTGGTTTACGTTGCCTTGCTTTAGGTTGCCTTGCTTTACTTTGCCTTATGTTGCCTTGCTTTATGTTGCCTTGCTTTAGGTTGCTTTACGTTGCCTTGCTTTAGGTTGCTTTACGTTGCCTTGCTTTACGTTGCTTTTAGTTGCCTTACTTCACGTTGCCTTGCTTTACGTTGCTTTACGTTGCCTTGCTTTACGTTGCTTTACGTTGTCTTGCTTTACGTTTCCATGCTTTACGTTTCCTTGATTTATGTTGCTTTACGTTGCCTTACTTTACGTTGCCTTACGTTGCCTTACTTTACGTTGCTTTACGTTGCCTTTCTTTACTTTGCCTTACGGTGCCTTAGTTTACGTTGTATTACTCTACGTTGCTTTACGTTGCCTTGCTTTACGTTGCCTTGCTTTACGTTGCTTTACGTTGCCTTAATTTACGTTGCCTTGCTTTACGTTGCCTTGATTTACGTTGCATTACTTTACGTTGCCTTACGTTGCCTTACTTTACGTTGCCTTGCTTTACGTTGCTTTACGTTCCTTTGGTTTACGTTGCCTTGATTTACGTTGCTTTACGTTGCCTTGCTTTACGTTTCCTTGCATTACGTTGCCTTGCTTTACATTGCTTTACGTTGCCTTGCTTTACGTTACCTTACGTTGCCTTACTTTACGTTGGTTTACGTTGCCTTGCTTTACGTTTCCTTGCATTACGTTGATTTACGTTGCCTTGCTTTACGTTGCCTTGCTTTACGTTGCTTAACATTCCCTTGCTTTACGTTCTCTTGACTTACGTTGCCTTGCTTTACGTTGCTTTACGTTGCCTTAATTTACGTTGCCTTGCTTTACGTTGCCTTGATTTACGTTGCCTTACTTTACGTTGCCTTACGTTGCCTTACTTTACGTTGCCTTGCTTTACGTTGCTTTACGTTCCTTTGGTTTACGTTGCCTTGCTTTACATTGCTTTACGTTGCCTTGCCTTACGTTACCTTACGTTGCCTTACTTTACGTTGGTTTACGTTGCCTTGCTTTACGTTTCCTTGCATTACGTTGCCTTGCTTTACATTGCTTTATGTTGCCTTGCTTTACGTTACCTTACGTTGCCTTACTTTACGTTGGTTTACGTTGCCTTGCTTTACGTTTCCTTGCTTTACGTTGATTTACGTTGCCTTGCTTTACGTTGCCTTGCTTTACGTTGCTTAACATTGCCTTGTTTACGTTCTCTTGACTTACGTTGCCTTGCTTTACGTTGCTTTACGTTGCCTTACTTTACGTTGCCTTGCTTTACGTTGCTTTACGTTGCCTTACTTTACGTTGCCTTGCTTTACGTTGCTTTACATTGCCTTACTTTACGTTGCCTTACGTACACTTACTTTACATTGCCTTACTTTACGTTGCTTTACGTTGCCTTGCTTTACGTTGCTTTACGTTGCCTTGCTTTACATTGCGTTGCTTTACGTTGCTTTACATTGCCTTACTTTACGTTGCCTTGCTTTACGTTGATTTACATTGCCTTACTTTACGTTGCCTTGCTTTACGTTGCTTTACATTGCCTTACTTTACGTTGCCTTACGTAGCCTTACTTTACCTTGCCTTAATTTACGTTGCTTTACGTTGCTTTACGTTGCTTTACGTTGCCTTGCTTTAAGTTGCCTTGCTTTACGTTGCTTTACGTTGCCTTGCTTTACGTTGCCTTGCCTTGCCTTGCTTTACGTTTCCTTGCCTTGCTTTACGTAGCTTTACGTTGCCTTGCTTTACATTGCTTTACGTTGCTTTACGTTGCCTTGCTTTACGTTGCCTTGCTTTACATTGCCTTACGTTGCCTTCCTTTACATTGCCTTGCTTTACGTTGCTTTACGTTGCCTTGCTTTACGTTGCTTTACGTTGCCTTGGTTTACGTTGCCTTGCTTTAGGTTGCCTTGCTTTAGGTTGCTTTACGTTGCCTTGATTTACGTTGCTTTACGTTGCCTTACTTCACGTTGCCTTGCTTTACGTTGCTTTACGTTGCCTTGCTTTACGTTGCTTTACGTTGTCTTGCTTTACGTTGCTTTACGTTGCCTTGCTTTACGTTGCCTTACGGTGCCTTACTTTATGTTGCCTTGCTTTACGTTGCCTTACGTTGCCTTACTTTACGTTGCATTAATCTACGTTGCTTTACGTTGCCTTGCTTTAAGTTGCCTTGCTTTACGTTGCTTTACGTTGCCTTACGTTGCCTTAATTTACGTTGCCTTGTTTACGTTGCCTTGATTTACGTTGCCTTACTTTACGTTGCCTTACGTTGCCTTACTTTACGCTGCCTTGCTTTACGTTGCCTTACTTTACGTTGCCTTACTTTACGTTGCTTTACGTTGCCTTGCTTTACGTTGCCTTGCTTTACATTGCTTTATGTTGTCTTGCTTTACGTTGCCTTGCTTTACGTTGCCTTACGGTGCCTTACTTTATGTTGCCATGCTTTACGTTGCCTTACGTTGCCTTACTTTACGTTGCATTAATCTACGTTGCTTTACGTTGCCTTGCTTTAAGTTGCCTTGCTTTACGTTGCTTTACGTTGCCTTACGTTGCCTTACTTTACGTTGCCTTGTTTACGTTGCCTTGATTTACCTTGCCTTACTTTACGTTGCCTTACGTTGCCTTACTTTACGTTGCCTTGCTTTACGTTGCTTTACGTTGCTTTGCTTTACGTTGCCTTGCTTTACGTTACCTTAGGTTGCCTTACGTTGCCTTGCTTTACGTTTCCTTGCTTTACGTTGATTTACGTTGCCTTGCTTTACGTTGCCTTGACTTACGTTGCCTTACTTTACGTTGCTTTACGTTGCCTTACTTTACGTTGCCTTGCTTTACGTTGCTTTACATTGCATTACTTTACGTTGCCTTGCTTTACGTTGCTTTACATTGCCTTACTTTACGTTGCCTTACGTAGCCTTATTTACCTTGCCTTAATTTACGTTGCTTTACGTTGCCTTGCTTTACGTTGCTTTACGTTGCCTTGCTTTACGTTACCTTGCTTTACGTTGCTTTACGTTGCCTTGCTTTACGTTGCCTTGCCTTGCCTTGCTTTACGTTTCCTTGCCTTGCTTTACGTAGCTTTACGTTGCCTTGCTTTACATTGCTTTACGTTGCTTTACGTTGCCTTGCTTTACTATTCCTTGCTTTACATTGCCTTACGTTGCCTTCCTTTACATTGCCTTGCTTTACGTTGCTTTACGTTGCCTTGCTTTACGTTGCTTTACGTTGCCTTGGTTTACGTTGCCTTGCTTTAGGTTGCCTTGCTTTACTTTGCCTTATGTTGCCTTGCTTTATGTTGCATTGCTTTAGGTTGTTTTACGTTGCCTTGCTTTAGGTTGCTTTACGTTGCCTTGCTTTACGTTGCTTTTAGTTGCCTTACTTCACGTTGCCTTGCTTTACGTTGCTTTACGTTGCCTTGCTTTACGTTGCTTTACGTTGTCTTGCTTTACGTTTCCATGCTTTACGTTTCCTTGATTTATGTTGCTTTACGTTGCCTTACTTTACGTTGCCTTACGTTGCCTTACTTTACGTTGCTTTACGTTGCCTTTCTTTACGTTGCCTTACGGTGCCTTAGTTTACGTTGTATTACTCTACGTTGCTTTACGTTGCCTTGCTTTACGTTGCTTTACGTTGCCTTAATTTACGTTGCCTTGCTTTACGTTGCCTTGATTTACATTGCATTACTTTACGTTGCCTTACGTTGCCTTACTTTACGTTGCCTTGCTTTACGTTGCTTTACGTTCCTTTGGTTTACATTGCCTTGATTTATGTTGCTTTACGTTGCCTTGCTTTACGTTTCCTTGCATTACGTTGCCTTGCTTTACATTGCTTTACTTTGCCTTGCTTTACGTTACCTTACGTTGCCTTACTTTACGTTGGTTTACGTTGCCTTGCTTTACGTTTCCTTGCATTACGTTGATTTACGTTGCCTTGCTTTACGTTGCCTTGCTTTACGTTGCTTAACATTGCCTTGCTTTACGTTCTCTTGACTTACGTTGCCTTGCTTTACGTTGCTTTACGTTGCCTTAATTTACGTTGCCTTGCTTTACGTTGCCTTGATTTACGTTGCCTTACTTTACGTTGCCTTACGTTGCCTTACTTTACGTTGCCTTGCTTTACGTTGCTTTACGTTCCTTTGGTTTACGTTGCCTTGCTTTACGTTGCTTTACGTTCCTTTGGTTTACGTTGCCTTGCTTTACATTGCTTTACGTTGCCTTGCTTTACGTTACCTTACGTTGCCTTACTTTACGTTGGTTTACGTTGCCTTGCTTTACGTTTCCTTGCTTTACGTTGATTTATGTTGCCTTGCTTTACGTTGCCTTGCTTTACGTTGCTTAACATTGCCTTGTTTACGTTCTCTTGACTTACGTTGCCTTGCTTTACGTTGCTTTACGTTGCCTTACTTTACGTTGCCTTGCTTTACGTTGCTTTACGTTGCCTTACTTTACGTTGCCTTGCTTTACGTTGCTTTACATTGCCTTACTTTACGTTGCCTTACGTACAGTTACTTTACGTTGCCTTACGTACACTTACTTTACGTTGCCTTACTTTACGTTGCTTTACGTTGCCTTGCTTTACGTTGCTTTACGTTGCCTTGCTTTACATTGCGTTGCTTTACGTTGCTTTACATTGCCTTACTTTACGTTGCCTTGCTTTACGTTGATTTACATTGCCTTACTTTACGTTGCCTTGCTTTACGATGCTTTACATTGCCTTACTTTACGTTGCCTTACGTAGCCTTACTTTACCTTGCCTTAATTTACGTTGCTTTACGTTGCCTTGCTTTACATTGCTTTACGTTGCTTTACGTTGCCTTGCTTTACATTGCCTTACGTTGCCTTCCTTTACATTGCCTTGCTTTACGTTGCTTTACGTTGCCTTGCTTTACGTTGCTTTACGTTGTCTTGCTTTACGTTGCTTTACGTTGCCTTGGTTTACGTTGCCTTGCTTTAGGTTGCCTTGCTTTACTTTGCCTTATGTTGCCTTGCTTTATGTTGCCTTGCTTTAGGTTGCTTTACGTTGCCTTGCTTTACGTTGCTTTACGTTGCCTTACTTCACGTTGCCTTGCTTTACGTTGCTTTACGTTGCCTTGCTTTACGTTGCTTTACGTTGTCTTGCTTTACGTTGCTTTACGTTGCCTTGCTTTACGTTGCCTTACGGTGCCTTACTTTATGTTGCCTTGCTTTACGTTGCCTTACGTTGCCTTACTTTACGTTGCATTAATCTACGTTGCTTTACGTTGCCTTGCTTTAAGTTGCCTTGCTTTACGTTGCTTTACGTTGCCTTACGTTGCCTTAATTTACGTTGCCTTGTTTACGTTGCCTTGATTTACGTTGCCTTACTTTACGTTGCCTTACGTTGCCTTACTTTACGTTGCCTTGCTTTACGTTGCTTTACGTTGCTTTGGTTTACGTTGCCTTGATTTACTTTGCTTTACGTTGCCTTGCTTTACGTTGCCTTGCATTACGTTGCCTTGCTTTACGTTGCTTTACGTTGCTTTGCTTTTCGTTGCCTTGCTTTACGTTACCTTACGTTGCCTTACTTTACGTTGGTTTACGTTGCCTTGCTTTACGTTTCCTTGCTTTACGTTGATTTACGTTGCCTTGCTTTACGTTGCCTTCATTTCCGTTGCTTAACATTGCCTTGCTTTACGTTCTCTTGACTTATGTTGCCTTGCTTTAAGTTGCTTTACGTTGCCTTACTTTATGTTGCCTTGCTTTACGTTGCTTTACATTGCCTTACTTTACGTTGCCTTGCTTTACGTTGCTTTACATTGCCTTACTTTACGTTGTCTTACGTACACTTACTTTACGTTGCCTTACTTTACGTTGCTTTACGTTGCCTTGCTTTACATTGCTTTACGTTGCCTTGCTTTACGTTGCCTTGCTTTAAGTTGCTTTACGTTGCCTTACTTTACGTTGCCTTGATTTACGTTGCTTTACGTTGCCTTACTTTACGTTGCCTTGCTTTACGTTGCCTTACTTTATGTTGCTTTACATTGCCTTTTCTTTACGTTGCCTTACTTTGCCTTTACTTTACGTTGCCTTACATTGCCTTACTTTACGTTACCTTACTTTACACTGCTTTACGCTGCCTTGCTTTACCTTGCTTTGCTTTACGTTGCTTTACGTTGCCTTGCTTTACGTTGCCTTGCTTTACGTTGCTTTACGTTGTCTTGTTTTACGTTTCTTTGTGTTGTCTTACTTTACGTTGCCTTACTTTACGTTGCTTTACGTTGCCTTGCTTAACCTTGCCTTGCTTTACGTTGCTTTACGTTGCCTTGCTTTACCTTGCCTTGCTTTACGTTGCTTTACGTTGCCTTGCTTTACGTTGCCTTGCTTTACTTTGCTTTACGTTGCCTTGCTTTACGTTGCCTTGCTTTACGTTGCTTTACGTTGCCTTACTTTAGGTTGCCTTGCTTTACGTTGCCTTACTTTACGTTGCTTTACGTTGCCTTACTTTACGTTCCCTTACTTTACGTTGCCTTGCTTTACGTTTCCTTACCTTACGTTGCCTTACGTAGCCTTACTTTACGTTGCCTTGCTTTACGTTGCTTTACGTTGCCTTGCTTTACGTTGCCTTGCTTTACGTTGCTTTACGTTGCCTTGCTTTACGTTGTTTTACGTTGCCTTGCTTTACGTTGCCTTACTTTACGTTGCTTTTCGTTGCCTTGCTTTACATTGCTTTACGTTGCCTTGCCTTACGTTGCCTTGCTTTAGGTTGCTTTACGTTGCCTTGCTGTACGTTGCCTTGCTTTACGTTTCTTTACGTTGCCTTACGTTGCCTTGCCTTGCTTTATGTTGCTTTACGTTGCCTTGCTTTACGTTGCTTTACGTTGCCTTGCTTTACGTTTCCTTGCTTTAGGTTGCCTTGCTTTACGTTGCTTTACGTTGCCTTACGTTGCCTTACGTTGCCTTGCTTTACGTTACATTACTTTGACTTGCTTTACGTTGGTTTACGTTGCCTTGCTTTACATTGCTTTACGTTGCTTTCCTTTACGTTGCCTTGCTTTACATTACATTACGTTGCCTTCCTTTACGTTGGTTTATGTTGCCTTGCTTTACCTTTCCTTGCTTTATGTAGCTTTACGTTGCCTTGCTTTACGTTGCCTTGCTTTACGTTGCTTAACATTGCCTTGCTTTACGTTGCCTTGACTTACATTGCCTTACTTTGCCTTGCTTTACGTTGCATTGCTTTACGTTGCCTTACTTTACGTTGCCTTACGTTGCCTTGGTTTACGTTGCCTTGCTTTAGGTTGCCTTGCTTTACTTTGCCTTATGTTGCCTTGCTTTATGTTGCCTTGCTTTAGGTTGCTTTACGTTGCCTTGATTTACGTTGCTTTACGTTGCCTTACTTCACGTTGCCTTGCTTTACGTTGCTTTACGTTGCCTTGCTTTACGTTGCTTTACGTTGTCTTGCTTTACGTTGCTTTACGTTGCCTTGCTTTACGTTGCCTTACGGTGCCTTACTTTATGTTGCCTTGCTTTACGTTGCCTTACGTTGCCTTACTTTACGTTGCATTAATCTACGTTGCTTTACGTTGCCTTGCTTTAAGTTGCCTTGCTTTACGTTGCTTTACGTTGCCTTAATGTACGTTGCATTGTTTACGTTGCCTTGATTTATGTTGCCTTAATTTACATTGCCTTACATTGCCTTACTTTACGTTGCCTTGCTTTACGTTGCTTTACGTTGCTTTGGTTTACGTTGCCTTGATTTACGTTGCTTTACGTTGCCTTGCTTTACGTTGCCTTGCATTACGTTGCCTTGCTTTACGTTGCTTTACGTTGCTTTGCTTTACGTTGCCTTGCTTTACGTTGCTTTACGTTGCCTTACTTTAGGTTGCCTTGCTTTACGTTGCCTTACTTTACGTTGCCTTACGTAGCCTTACTTTACCTTGCCTTAATTTACGTTGCTTTACGTTGCTTTACGTTGCTTTACGTTGCCTTGCTTTACGTTGCCTTGCTTTACGTTGCTTTACGTTGCCTTGCTTTACGTTGTTTTACGTTGCCTTGCTTTACGTTGCCTTACTTTACGTTGCTTTTCGTTGCCTTGCTTTACATTGCTTTACGTTGCCTTGCCTTACGTTGCCTTGCTTTAGGTTGCTTTACGTTGCCTTGCTGTACGTTGCCTTGCTTTACGTTTCTTTACGTTGCCTTACGTTGCCTTGCCTTGCTTTATGTTGCTTTACGTTGCCTTGCTTTACGTTTCCTTGCTTTAGGTTGCCTTGCTTTACGTTGCTTTACGTTGCCTTACGTTGCCTTGCTTTACGTTACATTACTTTGCCTTGCTTTACGTTGGTTTACGTTGCCTTGCTTTACATTGCTTTACGTTGCTTTCCTTTACGTTGCCTTGCTTTACATTACATTACGTTGCATTGCTTTACGTTGGTTTATGTTGCCTTGCTTTACCTTTCCTTGCTTTATGTAGCTTTACGTTGCCTTGCTTTACGTTGCCTTGCTTTACGTTGCTTAACATTGCCTTGCTTTACGTTGCCTTGACTTACATTGCCTTACTTTGCCTTGCTTTACGTTGCATTGCTTTACGTTGCCTTACTTTACGTTGCCTTACGTTGCCTTGGTTTACGTTGCCTTGCTTTAGGTTGCCTTGCTTTACTTTGCCTTATGTTGCCTTGCTTTATGTTGCCTTGCTTAGTTGCTTTACGTTGCCTTGCTTTACGTTGCTTTACGTTGCCTTACTTCACGTTGCCTTGCTTTACGTTGCTTTACGTTGCCTTGCTTTACGTTGCTTTACGTTGTCTTGCTTTACGTTGTATTACGTTGCCTTGCTTTACGTTGCCTTACGGTGCCTTACTTTATGTTGCCTTGCTTTACGTTGCCTTACGTTGCCTTACTTTACGTTGCATTAATCTACGTTGCTTTACGTTGCCTTGGTTTAAGTTTCCTTGCTTTACGTTGCTTTACGTTGCCTTAATGTACGTTGCATTGTTTACGTTGCCTTGATTTACGTTGCCTTAATTTACATTGCCTTACGTTGCCTTACTTTACGTTGCCTTGCTTTACGTTGCTTTACGTTGCTTTGGTTTACGTTGCCTTGATTTACGTTGCTTTACGTTGCCTTGCTTTACGTTGCCTTGCATTACGTTGCCTTGCTTTACGTTGCTTTACGTTGCTTTGCTTTACGTTGCCTTGCTTTACGTTACCTTACGTTGCCTTACGTTGCCTTGCTTTACGTTTCCTTGCTTTGCGTTGATTTACGTTGCCTTGCTTTACGTTGCCTTGACTTACGTTGCCTTACTTTACGTTGCTTTACGTTGCCTTACTTTACGTTGCCTTGCTTTACGTTGCTTTACATTGCATTACTTTACGTTGCCTTGCTTTACGTTGCTTTACATTGCCTTACTTTACGTTGCCTTACGTAGCCTTACTTTACCTTGCCTTAATTTACGTTGCTTTACGTTGCCTTGCTTTACGGTGCTTTACGTTGCCTTGCTTTACGTTACCTTGCTTTACGTTGCTTTACGTTGCCTTGCTTTACGTTGCCTTGCCTTGCCTTGCTTTACGTTTCCTTGCCTTGCTTTACGTAGCTTTACGTTGCCTTGCTTTACATTGCTTTACGTTGCTTTACGTTGCCTTGCTTTACGTTGCCTTGCTTTACATTGCCTTACGTTGCCTTCCTTTACATTGCCTTGCTTTACGTTGCTTTACGTTGCCTTGCTTTACGTTGCTTTACGTTGCCTTGGTTTACGTTGCCTTGCTTTAGGTTGCCTTGCTTTACTTTGCCTTATGTTGCCTTGCTTTATGTTGCCTTGCTTTAGCTTGCTTTACGTTGCCTTGCTTTAGGTTGCTTTACGTTGCCTTGCTTTACGTTGCTTTTAGTTGCCTTACTTCACGTTGCCTTGCTTTACGTTGCTTTACGTTGCCTTGCTTTACGTTGCTTTACGTTGTCTTGCTTTACGTTTCCATGCTTTACGTTTCCTTGATTTATGTTGCTTTACGTTGCCTTACTTTACGTTGCCTTACGTTGCCTTACATTATGTTGCTTTACGTTGCCTTTCTTTACTTTGCCTTACGGTGCCTTAGTTTACGTTGTATTACTCTACGTTGCTTTACGTTGCCTTGCTTTACGTTGCCTTGCTTTACGTTGCTTTACGTTGCCTTAATTTACGTTGCCTTGCTTTACGTTGCCTTGATTTACATTGCATTACTTTACGTTGCCTTACGTTGCCTTACTTTACGTTGCCTTGCTTTACGTTGCTTTACGTTCCTTTGGTTTACGTTGCCTTGATTTACGTTGCTTTACGTTGCCTTGCTTTACGTTTCCTTGCATTACGTTGCCTTGCTTTACATTGCTTTACGTTGCCTTGCTTTACGTTACCTTACGTTGCCTTACTTTACGTTGGTTTACGTTGCCTTGCTTTACGTTTCCTTGCATTACGTTGATTTACGTTGCCTTGCTTTACGTTGCCTTGCTTTACGTTGCTTAACATTGCCTTGCTTTACGTTCTCTTGACTTACGTTGCCTTGCTTTACGTTGCTTTACGTTGCCTTAATTTACGTTGCCTTGCTTTACGTTGCCTTGATTTACGTTGCCTTACTTTACGTTGCCTTACGTTGCCTTACTTTACGTTGCCTTGCTTTACGTTGCTTTACGTTCCTTTGGTTTACGTTGCCTTGCTTTACATTGCTTTACGTTGCCTTGCCTTACGTTACCTTACGTTGCCTTACTTTACGTTGGTTTACGTTGCCTTGCTTTACGTTTCCTTGCATTACGTTGCCTTGCTTTACATTGCTTTACGTTGCCTTGCTTTACGTTACCTTACGTTGCCTTACTTTACGTTGGTTTACGTTGCCTTGCTTTACGTTTCCTTGCTTTACGTTGATTTACGTTGCCTTGCTTTACGTTGCCTTACTTTACGTTGCTTAACATTGCCTTGTTTACGTTCTCTTGACTTACGTTGCCTTGCTTTAAGTTGCTTTACGTTGCCTTACTTTACGTTGCCTTGCTTTACGTTGCTTTACGTTGCCTTACTTTACGTTGCCTTGCTTTACGTTGCTTTACATTGCCTTACTTTACGTTGCCTTACGTACACTTACTTTACGTTGCCTTACTTTACGTTGCTTTACGTTGCCTTGCTTTACGTTGCTTTACGTTGCCTTGCTTTACATTGCGTTGCTTTACGTTGATTTACATTGCCTTACTTTACGTTGCCTTGCTTTACGTTGATTTACATTGCCTTACTTTACGTTGCCTTGCTTTACGTTGCTTTACATTGCCTTACTTTACGTTGCCTTACGTAGCCTTACTTTACCTTGCCTTAATTTACGTTGCTTTACGTTGCTTTACGTTGCCTTGCTTTACGTTGCCTTGCTTTACGTTGCTTTACGTTGCCTTGCTTTACGTTGCCTTGCCTTGCCTTGCTTTACGTTTCCTTGCCTTGCTTTACGTAGCTTTACGTTGCCTTGCTTTACATTGCTTTACGTTGCTTTACGTTGCCTTGCTTTACGTTGCCTTGCTTTACATTGCCTTACGTTGCCTTCCTTTACATTGCCTTGCTTTACGTTGCTTTACGTTGCCTTGCTTTACGTTGCTTTACGTTGCCTTGGTTTACGTTGCCTTGCTTTAGGTTGCCTTGCTTTAGGTTGCTTTACGTTGCCTTGATTTACGTTGCTTTACGTTGCCTTACTTCACGTTGCCTTGCTTTACGTTGCTTTACGTTGCCTTGCTTTACGTTGCTTTACGTTGTCTTGCTTTACGTTGCTTTACGTTGCCTTGCTTTACGTTGCCTTACGGTGCCTTACTTTATGTTGCCTTGCTTTACGTTGCCTTACGTTGCCTTACTTTACGTTGCATTAATCTACGTTGCTTTACGTTGCCTTGCTTTAAGTTGCCTTGCTTTACGTTGCTTTACGTTGCCTTACGTTGCCTTAATTTACGTTGCCTTGTTTACGTTGCCTTGATTTACGTTGCCTTACTTTACGTTGCCTTACGTTGCCTTACTTTACGTTGCCTTGCTTTACGTTGCTTTACGTTGCTTTGGTTTACGTTGCCTTGATTTACTTTGCTTTACGTTGCCTTGCTTTACGTTGCCTTGCATTACGTTGCCTTGCTTTACGTTGCTTTATGTTGCTTTGCTTTACGTTGCCTTGCTTTACGTTACCTTACGTTGCCTTACTTTACGTTGGTTTACGTTGCCTTGCTTTACGTTTCCTTGCTTTACGTTGATTTACGTTGCCTTGCTTTACGTTGCCTTCATTTCCGTTGCTTAACATTGCCTTGCTTTACGTTCTCTTGACTTATGTTGCCTTGCTTTACGTTGCTTTACGTTGCCTTGCTTTACGTTGCTTTACATTGCCTTACTTTACGTTGCCTTGCTTTACGTTGCTTTACATTGCCTTACTTTACGTTGTCTTACGTACACTTACTTTACGTTGCCTTACTTTACGTTGCTTTACGTTGCCTTGCTTTACATTGCTTTACGTTGCCTTGCTTTACGTTGCCTTGCTTTAAGTTGCTTTACGTTGCCTTACTTTACGTTGCCTTGATTTACGTTGCTTTACGTTGCCTTACTTCACGTTGCCTTGCTTTACTTTGCCTTACTTTATGTTGCTTTACATTGCCTTTACTTTACGTTGCCTTACATTGCCTTTACTTTACGTTGCCTTACATTGCCTTACTTTACGTTACCTTACTTTACACTGCTTTACGTTGCCTTGCTTTACCTTGCTTTGCTTTACGTTGCTTTACCTTGCCTTGCTTTACGTTGCCTTGCTTTACGTTGCTTTACGTTGTCTTGTTTTACGTTTCTTTGCGTTGCCTTACTTTACGTTGCCTTGCTTTACGTTGTCTTAATTTACGTTGCCTTACATTACCTTATTTATGTTGCCTTGCTTTATGTTGCTTTACGTTGCCTTGCTTTACGTTGCCTTGCTTTACGTTGCTTTACGTTGCCTTGTTTTACGTTGCCTTGCTTTACGTTGCTTTACGTTGCCTTGCTTTACGTTGCCTTGCCTTGCCTTGCTTTACGTTGCCTTGCCTTGCCTTCCTTTACGTTGCTTTACATTGCCTTGCTTTACCTTTCTTTACGTTGCCTTGCTTTACCTTGCCTTGCCTTGCTTTACGTTGCTTTACGTTTCCTTGCTTTACGTTGCCTTGACTTGCCTTGCTTTACGTTGCCTTGCCTTGCCTTGCTTTACGTTGCTTTACGTTGCCTTGCTTTACGTTGCTTTATGTTGCCTTGCTTTACGTTGCTTTACGTTGCCTTGCTTTACGTTACCTTGCCTTGCCTTGCTTTACGTTGCTTTACGTTGCCTTGCTTTACGTTGCTTTACGTTGCCTTGCTTTGCGTTGCCTTGCCTTGCCTTGCTTTATGTTGCTTTACGTTGCCTTGCTTCACGTTGCTTTACGATGCCTTGCTTTACGTTGCCTTGCCTTGCCTTGCTTTATGTTGCTTTACGTTGCCTTGGTTTACGTTGCTTTACGTTGCCTTGCTTTACGTTGCCTTACCTTGCTTTACGTTGCTTTACGTTGCCTTGCTTTACTTTGCTTTACGTTGCCTTGCTTTACGTTGCCATACCTTGCCTTGCTTTACATTGCTTTACGTTGCCTTGCTTTACGTTGCTTTACGTTGCCTTGCTTTACATTGCCTTACTTTACGTTACCTTACTTTAGGTTGCTTTGCGTTGCCTTGCTTTACCTTGCCTTGCTTTACGTTGCTTTACGTTGCCTTGCTTTACGTTGCCTTGCTTTACATTGCTTTACCTTGCCTTGCTTTACATTGCCTTGCTTTACGTTGCTTTACGTTGCCTTACTTTAGGTTGTCTTGCTTTACGTAGCCTTACTTTACGTTGCTATATGTTGCCTTACTTTACGTTGCCTTGCTTTACGTTGCCTTGCTTTACGTTGCCTTATGTTCCCTTACTTTCCGTTGCCTTGCTTTACGTTGCTTTACGTTGCCTTGCTTTACGTTGCCTTGCTTTACGTTGCTTTACATTGCCTTACTTTATGTTGCCTTGCTATACGTTGCCTTAATTTATGTTGCTTTATGTTGCCTTACATTACGTTGCCTTGCTTTACGTTGCCTTGCTTTACTTTGCCTTACCTTACGTTGCCTTACGTTGCCTTACTTTACGTTGCCTTGCTTTACGTTGCCTTGCTTTATTTTGCCTTACCTTATGTTGCCTTACGTTGCCTTACTTTACATTGCCTTGCTTTAGATTGCTTTACGTTGCCTTACTTTACGTTGCTTTACGTAGCCTTGCCTTACGTTGCCTTGCTTTAGGTTGCTTTACGTTGCCTTGCTTTATGTTGCCTTACGTTGCCTTGTTGCCTTGCTTTACGTTGCTTTACGTTGCCTTTCTTTACGTTGCCTTACTTTACATTGCCTTGCTTTACATTGCTTTATTTTACGTTGCTTTACGTTGCCTTTCTTTACGTTGCTTTACTTTGCCTTTCTTTACGTTGCTTTACGTTGCCTTGCTTTACGTTGCTTTACGTTGCCTAGCTTTACGTTGCCTTTCCTTGCCTTGCTTTACGTTGTTTTACGTTGCCTTCCTTTACGTTGCCTTGCCTTGCCTTGGTTTACGTTGCTTTACATTGCCTTGCTTTGCGTTGTTTTACGTTGCCTTGCCTTGCTTTACGTTGCTTTACGTTGCATTGCTTTACGTTGCTTTACGTTGCCTTGCTTTGCGTTGCCTTTCCTTGCCTTGCTTTACGTTTCTTTACGTTGCCTTGCTTCACGTTGCTTTACGTTGCCTTGCTTTACGTTGCCTTAATTTACGTTGCCTTGCCTTGCCTTGCTTTACGTTGCTTTACGTTGCCTTGCTTTACGTTGCTTTACGTTGCCTTGCTTTACTATTCCTTGCCTTGCCTTGCTTTACGTTGCTTTAGGTTGCCTTGCTTTACGTTGCTTTACGTTGCCTTACGTTGCCTTACGTTGCCTTGCTTTACGTTGCCTTGCTTTACGTTGCTTTACGTTGCCTTACTTTACGTTGCCTTTCTTTACGTTGCTTTACATTGCCTTACTTTACGTTGCCTTACGTACACTTACTTTACGTTGCCTTACTTTACGTTGCTTTACGTTGCCTTGCTTTACGTTGCTTTACGTTGCCTTGCTTTACATTGCGTTGCTTTACGTTGATTTACATTGCCTTACTTTACGTTGCCTTGCTTTACGTTGATTTACATTGCCTTACTTTACGTTGCCTTGCTTTACGTTGCTTTACATTGCCTTACTTTACGTTGCCTTACGTAGCCTTACTTTACCTTGCCTTAATTTACGTTGCTTTACGTTGCTTTACGTTGCCTTGCTTTACGTTGCCTTGCTTTACGTTGCTTTACGTTGCCTTGCTTTACGTTGCCTTGCCTTGCCTTGCTTTACGTTTCCTTGCCTTGCTTTACGTAGCTTTACGTTGCCTTGCTTTACATTGCTTTACGTTGCTTTACGTTGCCTTGCTTTACGTTGCCTTGCTTTACATTGCCTTACGTTGCCTTCCTTTACATTGCCTTGCTTTACGTTCTCTTGACTTATGTTGCCTTGCTTTACGTTGCTTTACGTTGCCTTGCTTTACGTTGCTTTACATTGCCTTACTTTACGTTGCCTTGCTTTACGTTGCTTTACATTGCCTTACTTTACGTTGTCTTACGTACACTTACTTTACGTTGCCTTACTTTACGTTGCTTTACGTTGCCTTGCTTTACATTGCTTTACGTTGCCTTGCTTTACGTTGCCTTGCTTTAAGTTGCTTTACGTTGCCTTACTTTACGTTGCCTTGATTTACGTTGCTTTACGTTGCCTTACTTCACGTTGCCTTGCTTTACTTTGCCTTACTTTATGTTGCTTTACATTGCCTTTACTTTACGTTGCCTTACATTGCCTTTACTTTACGTTGCCTTACATTGCCTTACTTTACGTTACCTTACTTTACACTGCTTTACGTTGCCTTGCTTTACCTTGCTTTGCTTTACGTTGCTTTACGTTGCCTTGCTTTACGTTGCCTTGCTTTACGTTGCTTTACGTTGTCTTGTTTTACGTTTCTTTGCGTTGCCTTACTTTACGTTGCCTTGCTTTACGTTGTCTTAATTTACGTTGCCTTACATTACCTTATTTATGTTGCCTTGCTTTATGTTGCTTTACGTTGCCTTGCTTTACGTTGCCTTGCTTTACGTTGCTTTACGTTGCCTTGTTTTACGTTGCCTTGCTTTACGTTGCTTTACGTTGCCTTGCTTTACGTTGCCTTGCCTTGCCTTGCTTTACGTTGCCTTGCCTTGCCTTCCTTTACGTTGCTTTACATTGCCTTGCTTTACCTTTCTTTACGTTGCCTTGCTTTACCTTGCCTTGCCTTGCTTTACGTTGCTTTACGTTTCCTTGCTTTACGTTGCCTTGACTTGCCTTGCTTTACGTTGCCTTGCCTTGCCTTGCTTTACGTTGCTTTACGTTGCCTTGCTTTACGTTGCTTTATGTTGCCTTGCTTTACGTTGCTTTACGTTGCCTTGCTTTACGTTACCTTGCCTTGCCTTGCTTTACGTTGCTTTACGTTGCCTTGCTTTACGTTGCTTTACGTTGCCTTGCTTTGCGTTGCCTTGCCTTGCCTTGCTTTATGTTGCTTTACGTTGCCTTGCTTCACGTTGCTTTACGATGCCTTGCTTTACGTTGCCTTGCCTTGCCTTGCTTTATGTTGCTTTACGTTGCCTTGGTTTACGTTGCTTTACGTTGCCTTGCTTTACGTTGCCTTACCTTGCTTTACGTTGCTTTACGTTGCCTTGCTTTACTTTGCTTTACGTTGCCTTGCTTTACGTTGCCATACCTTGCCTTGCTTTACATTGCTTTACGTTGCCTTGCTTTACGTTGCTTTACGTTGCCTTGCTTTACATTGCCTTACTTTACGTTACCTTACTTTAGGTTGCTTTGCGTTGCCTTGCTTTACCTTGCCTTGCTTTACGTTGCTTTACGTTGCCTTGCTTTACGTTGCCTTGCTTTACATTGCTTTACCTTGCCTTGCTTTACATTGCCTTGCTTTACGTTGCTTTACGTTGCCTTACTTTAGGTTGTCTTGCTTTACGTAGCCTTACTTTACGTTGCTATATGTTGCCTTACTTTACGTTGCCTTGCTTTACGTTGCCTTGCTTTACGTTGCCTTATGTTCCCTTACTTTCCGTTGCCTTGCTTTACGTTGCTTTACGTTGCCTTGCTTTACGTTGCCTTGCTTTACGTTGCTTTACATTGCCTTACTTTATGTTGCCTTGCTATACGTTGCCTTAATTTATGTTGCTTTATGTTGCCTTACATTACGTTGCCTTGCTTTACGTTGCCTTGCTTTACTTTGCCTTACCTTACGTTGCCTTACGTTGCCTTACTTTACGTTGCCTTGCTTTACGTTGCCTTGCTTTATTTTGCCTTACCTTATGTTGCCTTACGTTGCCTTACTTTACATTGCCTTGCTTTAGATTGCTTTACGTTGCCTTACTTTACGTTGCTTTACGTAGCCTTGCCTTACGTTGCCTTGCTTTAGGTTGCTTTACGTTGCCTTGCTTTATGTTGCCTTACGTTGCCTTGTTGCCTTGCTTTACGTTGCTTTACGTTGCCTTTCTTTACGTTGCCTTACTTTACATTGCCTTGCTTTACATTGCTTTATTTTACGTTGCTTTACGTTGCCTTTCTTTACGTTGCTTTACTTTGCCTTTCTTTACGTTGCTTTACGTTGCCTTGCTTTACGTTGCTTTACGTTGCCTAGCTTTACGTTGCCTTTCCTTGCCTTGCTTTACGTTGTTTTACGTTGCCTTGCTTTACGTTGCCTTGCCTTGCCTTGGTTTACGTTGCTTTACATTGCCTTGCTTTGCGTTGTTTTACGTTGCCTTGCCTTGCTTTACGTTGCTTTACGTTGCATTGCTTTACGTTGCTTTACGTTGCCTTGCTTTGCGTTGCCTTTCCTTGCCTTGCTTTACGTTTCTTTACGTTGCCTTGCTTCACGTTGCTTTACGTTGCCTTGCTTTACGTTGCCTTAATTTACGTTGCCTTGCCTTGCCTTGCTTTACGTTGCTTTACGTTGCCTTGCTTTACGTTGCTTTACGTTGCCTTGCTTTACTATTCCTTGCCTTGCCTTGCTTTACGTTGCTTTAGGTTGCCTTGCTTTACGTTGCTTTACGTTGCCTTACGTTGCCTTACGTTGCCTTGCTTTACGTTGCCTTGCTTTACGTTGCTTTACGTTGCCTTACTTTACGTTGCCTTGCTTTACGTTGCTTTACATTGCCTTACTTTACGTTGCCTTACGTACACTTACTTTACGTTGCCTTACTTTACGTTGCTTTACGTTGCCTTGCTTTACGTTGCTTTACGTTGCCTTGCTTTACATTGCGTTGCTTTACGTTGATTTACATTGCCTTACTTTACGTTGCCTTGCTTTACGTTGATTTACATTGCCTTACTTTACGTTGCCTTGCTTTACGTTGCTTTACATTGCCTTACTTTACGTTGCCTTACGTAGCCTTACTTTACCTTGCCTTAATTTACGTTGCTTTACGTTGCTTTACGTTGCCTTGCTTTACGTTGCCTTGCTTTACGTTGCTTTACGTTGCCTTGCTTTACGTTGCCTTGCCTTGCCTTGCTTTACGTTTCCTTGCCTTGCTTTACGTAGCTTTACGTTGCCTTGCTTTACATTGCTTTACGTTGCTTTACGTTGCCTTGCTTTACGTTGCCTTGCTTTACATTGCCTTACGTTGCCTTCCTTTACATTGCCTTGCTTTACGTTGCTTTACGTTGCCTTGCTTTACGTTGCTTTACGTTGCCTTGGTTTACGTTGCCTTGCTTTAGGTTGCCTTGCTTTAGGTTGCTTTACGTTGCCTTGATTTACGTTGCTTTACGTTGCCTTACTTCACGTTGCCTTGCTTTACGTTGCTTTACGTTGCCTTGCTTTACGTTGCTTTACGTTGTCTTGCTTTACGTTGCTTTACGTTGCCTTGCTTTACGTTGCCTTACGGTGCCTTACTTTATGTTGCCTTGCTTTACGTTGCCTTACGTTGCCTTACTTTACGTTGCATTAATCTACGTTGCTTTACGTTGCCTTGCTTTAAGTTGCCTTGCTTTACGTTGCTTTACGTTGCCTTACGTTGCCTTAATTTACGTTGCCTTGTTTACGTTGCCTTGATTTACGTTGCCTTACTTTACGTTGCCTTACGTTGCCTTACTTTACGTTGCCTTGCTTTACGTTGCTTTACGTTGCTTTGGTTTACGTTGCCTTGATTTACTTTGCTTTACGTTGCCTTGCTTTACGTTGCCTTGCATTACGTTGCCTTGCTTTACGTTGCTTTATGTTGCTTTGCTTTACGTTGCCTTGCTTTACGTTACCTTACGTTGCCTTACTTTACGTTGGTTTACGTTGCCTTGCTTTACGTTTCCTTGCTTTACGTTGATTTACGTTGCCTTGCTTTACGTTGCCTTCATTTCCGTTGCTTAACATTGCCTTGCTTTACGTTCTCTTGACTTATGTTGCCTTGCTTTACGTTGCTTTACGTTGCCTTGCTTTACGTTGCTTTACATTGCCTTACTTTACGTTGCCTTGCTTTACGTTGCTTTACATTGCCTTACTTTACGTTGTCTTACGTACACTTACTTTACGTTGCCTTACTTTACGTTGCTTTACGTTGCCTTGCTTTACATTGCTTTACGTTGCCTTGCTTTACGTTGCCTTGCTTTAAGTTGCTTTACGTTGCCTTACTTTACGTTGCCTTGATTTACGTTGCTTTACGTTGCCTTACTTCACGTTGCCTTGCTTTACTTTGCCTTACTTTATGTTGCTTTACATTGCCTTTACTTTACGTTGCCTTACATTGCCTTTACTTTACGTTGCCTTACATTGCCTTACTTTACGTTACCTTACTTTACACTGCTTTACGTTGCCTTGCTTTACCTTGCTTTGCTTTACGTTGCTTTACCTTGCCTTGCTTTACGTTGCCTTGCTTTACGTTGCTTTACGTTGTCTTGTTTTACGTTTCTTTGCGTTGCCTTACTTTACGTTGCCTTGCTTTACGTTGTCTTAATTTACGTTGCCTTACATTACCTTATTTATGTTGCCTTGCTTTATGTTGCTTTACGTTGCCTTGCTTTACGTTGCCTTGCTTTACGTTGCTTTACGTTGCCTTGTTTTACGTTGCCTTGCTTTACGTTGCTTTACGTTGCCTTGCTTTACGTTGCCTTGCCTTGCCTTGCTTTACGTTGCCTTGCCTTGCCTTCCTTTACGTTGCTTTACATTGCCTTGCTTTACCTTTCTTTACGTTGCCTTGCTTTACCTTGCCTTGCCTTGCTTTACGTTGCTTTACGTTTCCTTGCTTTACGTTGCCTTGACTTGCCTTGCTTTACGTTGCCTTGCCTTGCCTTGCTTTACGTTGCTTTACGTTGCCTTGCTTTACGTTGCTTTATGTTGCCTTGCTTTACGTTGCTTTACGTTGCCTTGCTTTACGTTACCTTGCCTTGCCTTGCTTTACGTTGCTTTACGTTGCCTTGCTTTACGTTGCTTTACGTTGCCTTGCTTTGCGTTGCCTTGCCTTGCCTTGCTTTATGTTGCTTTACGTTGCCTTGCTTCACGTTGCTTTACGATGCCTTGCTTTACGTTGCCTTGCCTTGCCTTGCTTTATGTTGCTTTACGTTGCCTTGGTTTACGTTGCTTTACGTTGCCTTGCTTTACGTTGCCTTACCTTGCTTTACGTTGCTTTACGTTGCCTTGCTTTACTTTGCTTTACGTTGCCTTGCTTTACGTTGCCATACCTTGCCTTGCTTTACATTGCTTTACGTTGCCTTGCTTTACGTTGCTTTACGTTGCCTTGCTTTACATTGCCTTACTTTACGTTACCTTACTTTAGGTTGCTTTGCGTTGCCTTGCTTTACCTTGCCTTGCTTTACGTTGCTTTACGTTGCCTTGCTTTACGTTGCCTTGCTTTACATTGCTTTACCTTGCCTTGCTTTACATTGCCTTGCTTTACGTTGCTTTACGTTGCCTTACTTTAGGTTGTCTTGCTTTACGTAGCCTTACTTTACGTTGCTATATGTTGCCTTACTTTACGTTGCCTTGCTTTACGTTGCCTTGCTTTACGTTGCCTTATGTTCCCTTACTTTCCGTTGCCTTGCTTTACGTTGCTTTACGTTGCCTTGCTTTACGTTGCCTTGCTTTACGTTGCTTTACATTGCCTTACTTTATGTTGCCTTGCTATACGTTGCCTTAATTTATGTTGCTTTATGTTGCCTTACATTACGTTGCCTTGCTTTACGTTGCCTTGCTTTACTTTGCCTTACCTTACGTTGCCTTACGTTGCCTTACTTTACGTTGCCTTGCTTTACGTTGCCTTGCTTTATTTTGCCTTACCTTATGTTGCCTTACGTTGCCTTACTTTACATTGCCTTGCTTTAGATTGCTTTACGTTGCCTTACTTTACGTTGCTTTACGTAGCCTTGCCTTACGTTGCCTTGCTTTAGGTTGCTTTACGTTGCCTTGCTTTATGTTGCCTTACGTTGCCTTGTTGCCTTGCTTTACGTTGCTTTACGTTGCCTTTCTTTACGTTGCCTTACTTTACATTGCCTTGCTTTACATTGCTTTATTTTACGTTGCTTTACGTTGCCTTTCTTTAAGTTGCTTTACTTTGCCTTTCTTTACGTTGCTTTACGTTGCCTTGCTTTACGTTGCTTTACGTTGCCTAGCTTTACGTTGCCTTTCCTTGCCTTGCTTTACGTTGTTTTACGTTGCCTTCCTTTACGTTGCCTTGCCTTGCCTTGGTTTACGTTGCTTTACATTGCCTTGCTTTGCGTTGTTTTACGTTGCCTTGCCTTGCTTTACGTTGCTTTACGTTGCATTGCTTTACGTTGCTTTACGTTGCCTTGCTTTGCGTTGCCTTTCCTTGCCTTGCTTTACGTTTCTTTACGTTGCCTTGCTTCACGTTGCTTTACGTTGCCTTGCTTTACGTTGCCTTAATTTACGTTGCCTTGCCTTGCCTTGCTTTACGTTGCTTTACGTTGCCTTGCTTTACGTTGCTTTACGTTGCCTTGCTTTACTATTCCTTGCCTTGCCTTGCTTTACGTTGCTTTAGGTTGCCTTGCTTTACGTTGCTTTACGTTGCCTTACGTTGCCTTACGTTGCCTTGCTTTACGTTACATTACTTTGACTTGCTTTACGTTGGTTTACGTTGCCTTGCTTTACATTGCTTTACGTTGCTTTCCTTTACGTTGCCTTGCTTTACATTACATTACGTTGCATTCCTTTACGTTGGTTTATGTTGCCTTGCTTTACCTTTCCTTGCTTTATGTAGCTTTACGTTGCCTTGCTTTACGTTGCCTTGCTTTACGTTGCTTAACATTGCCTTGCTTTACGTTGCCTTGACTTACATTGCCTTACTTTGCCTTGCTTTACGTTGCATTGCTTTACGTTGCCTTACTTTACGTTGCCTTACGTTGCCTTGGTTTACGTTGCCTTGCTTTAGGTTGCCTTGCTTTGCTTTGCCTTATGTTGCCTTGCTTTATGTTGCCTTGCTTAGTTGCTTTACGTTGCCTTGCTTTACGTTGCTTTACGTTGCCTTACTTCACGTTGCCTTGCTTTACGTTGCTTTACGTTGCCTTGCTTTACGTTGCTTTACGTTGTCTTGCTTTACGTTGTATTACGTTGCCTTGCTTTACGTTGCCTTACGGTGCCTTACTTTATGTTGCCTTGCTTTACGTTGCCTTACGTTGCCTTACTTTACGTTGCATTAATCTACGTTGCTTTACGTTGCCTTGCTTTAAGTTGCCTTGCTTTACGTTGCTTTACGTTGCCTTAATGTACGTTGCATTGTTTACGTTGCCTTGATTTACGTTGCCTTAATTTACATTGCCTTACGTTGCCTTACTTTACGTTGCCTTGCTTTACGTTGCTTTACGTTGCTTTGGTTTACGTTACCTTGATTTACGTTGCTTTACGTTGCCTTGCTTTACGTTGCCTTGCATTACGTTGCCTTGCTTTACGTTGCTTTACGTTGCTTTGCTTTACGTTGCCTTGCTTTACGTTACCTTACGTTGCCTTACGTTGCCTTGCTTTACGTTTCCTTGCTTTGCGTTGATTTACGTTGCCTTGCTTTACGTTGCCTTGACTTACGTTGCCTTACTTTACGTTGCTTTACGTTGCCTTACTTTACGTTGCCTTGCTTTACGTTGCTTTACATTGCATTACTTTACGTTGCCTTGCTTTACGTTGCTTTACATTGCCTTACTTTACGTTGCCTTACGTAGCCTTACTTTACCTTGCCTTAATTTACGTTGCTTTACGTTGCCTTGCTTTACGGTGCTTTACGTTGCCTTGCTTTACGTTACCTTGCTTTACGTTGCTTTACGTTGCCTTGCTTTACGTTGCCTTGCCTTGCCTTGCTTTACGTTTCCTTGCCTTGCTTTACGTAGCTTTACGTTGCCTTGCTTTACATTGCTTTACGTTGCTTTACGTTGCCTTGCTTTACGTTGCCTTGCTTTACATTGCCTTACGTTGCCTTCCTTTACATTGCCTTGCTTTACGTTGCTTTACGTTGCCTTGCTTTACGTTGCTTTACGTTGCCTTGGTTTACGTTGCCTTGCTTTAGGTTGCCTTGCTTTACTTTGCCTTATGTTGCCTTGCTTTATGTTGCCTTGCTTTAGGTTGCTTTACGTTGCCTTGCTTTAGGTTGCTTTACGTTGCCTTGCTTTACGTTGCTTTTAGTTGCCTTACTTCACGTTGCCTTGCTTTACGTTGCTTTACGTTGCCTTGCTTTACGTTGCTTTACGTTGTCTTGCTTTACGTTTCCATGCTTTACGTTTCCTTGATTTATGTTGCTTTACGTTGCCTTACTTTACGTTGCCTTACGTTGCCTTACATTACGTTGCTTTACGTTGCCTTTCTTTACTTTGCCTTACGGTGCCTTAGTTTACGTTGTATTACTCTACGTTGCTTTACGTTGCCTTGCTTTACGTTGCCTTGCTTTACGTTGCTTTACGTTGCCTTAATTTACGTTGCCTTGCTTTACGTTGCCTTGATTTACGTTGCATTACTTTACGTTGCCTTGCTTTACGTTGCCTTGATTTACGTTGCATTACTTTACGTTGCCTTACGTTCCTTTGGTTTACGTTGCCTTGATTTACGTTGCTTTACGTTGCCTTGCTTTACGTTTCCTTGCATTACGTTGCCTTGCTTTACATTGCTTTACGTTGCCTTGCTTTACGTTACCTTACGTTGCCTTACTTTACGTTGGTTTACGTTGCCTTGCTTTACGTTTCCTTGCATTACGTTGATTTACGTTGCCTTGCTTTACGTTGCCTTGCTTTACGTTGCTTAACATTGCCTTGCTTTACGTTCTCTTGACTTACGTTGCCTTGCTTTACGTTGCTTTACGTTGCCTTAATTTACGTTGCCTTGCTTTACGTTGCCTTGATTTACGTTGCCTTACTTTACGTTGCCTTACGTTGCCTTACTTTACGTTGCCTTGCTTTACGTTGCTTTACGTTCCTTTGGTTTACGTTGCCTTGCTTTACATTGCTTTACGTTGCCTTGCCTTACGTTACCTTACGTTGCCTTACTTTACGTTGGTTTACGTTGCCTTGCTTTACGTTTCCTTGCATTACGTTGCCTTGCTTTACATTGCTTTATGTTGCCTTGCTTTACGTTACCTTACGTTGCCTTACTTTACGTTGGTTTACGTTGCCTTGCTTTACGTTTCCTTGCTTTACGTTGATTTACGTTGCCTTGCTTTACGTTGCCTTACTTTACGTTGCTTAACATTGCCTTGTTTACGTTCTCTTGACTTACGTTGCCTTGCTTTAAGTTGCTTTACGTTGCCTTACTTTACGTTGCCTTGCTTTACTTTGCTTTACGTTGCCTTGCTTTACGTTGCCTTGCATTACGTTGCCTTGCTTTACGTTGCTTTATGTTGCTTTGCTTTACGTTGCCTTGCTTTACGTTACCTTACGTTGCCTTACTTTACGTTGGTTTACGTTGCCTTGCTTTACGTTTCCTTGCTTTACGTTGATTTACGTTGCCTTGCTTTACGTTGCCTTCATTTCCGTTGCTTAACATTGCCTTGCTTTACGTTCTCTTGACTTATGTTGCCTTGCTTTACGTTGCTTTACGTTGCCTTGCTTTACGTTGCTTTACATTGCCTTACTTTACGTTGCCTTGCTTTACGTTGCTTTACATTGCCTTACTTTACGTTGTCTTACGTACACTTACTTTACGTTGCCTTACTTTACGTTGCTTTACGTTGCCTTGCTTTACATTGCTTTACGTTGCCTTGCTTTACGTTGCCTTGCTTTAAGTTGCTTTACGTTGCCTTACTTTACGTTGCCTTGATTTACGTTGCTTTACGTTGCCTTACTTCACGTTGCCTTGCTTTACTTTGCCTTACTTTATGTTGCTTTACATTGCCTTTACTTTACGTTGCCTTACATTGCCTTTATTTTACGTTGCCTTACATTGCCTTACTTTACGTTACCTTACTTTACACTGCTTTACGTTGCCTTGCTTTACCTTGCTTTGCTTTACGTTGCTTTACGTTGCCTTGCTTTACGTTGCCTTGCTTTACGTTGCTTTACGTTGTCTTGTTTTACGTTTCTTTGCGTTGCCTTACTTTACGTTGCCTTGCTTTACGTTGTCTTAATTTACGTTGCCTTACATTACCTTATTTATGTTGCCTTGCTTTATGTTGCTTTACGTTGCCTTGCTTTACGTTGCCTTGCTTTACGTTGCTTTACGTTGCCTTGTTTTACGTTGCCTTGCTTTACGTTGCTTTACGTTGCCTTGCTTTACGTTGCCTTGCCTTGCCTTGCTTTACGTTGCCTTGCCTTGCCTTCCTTTACGTTGCTTTACATTGCCTTGCTTTACCTTTCTTTACGTTGCCTTGCTTTACCTTGCCTTGCCTTGCTTTACGTTGCTTTACGTTTCCTTGCTTTACGTTGCCTTGACTTGCCTTGCTTTACGTTGCCTTGCCTTGCCTTGCTTTACGTTGCTTTACGTTGCCTTGCTTTACGTTGCTTTATGTTGCCTTGCTTTACGTTGCTTTACGTTGCCTTGCTTTACGTTACCTTGCCTTGCCTTGCTTTACGTTGCTTTACGTTGCCGTGCTTTACGTTGCTTTACGTTGCCTTGCTTTGCGTTGCCTTGCCTTGCCTTGCTTTATGTTGCTTTACGTTGCCTTGCTTCACGTTGCTTTACGATGCCTTGCTTTACGTTGCCTTGCCTTGCCTTGCTTTATGTTGCTTTACGTTGCCTTGGTTTACGTTGCTTTACGTTGCCTTGCTTTACGTTGCCTTACCTTGCTTTACGTTGCTTTACGTTGCCTTGCTTTACTTTGCTTTACGTTGCCTTGCTTTACGTTGCCATACCTTGCCTTGCTTTACATTGCTTTACGTTGCCTTGCTTTACGTTGCTTTACGTTGCCTTGCTTTACGTTGCCTTGCCTTGCCTTGCTTTACGTTGCCTTGCCTTGCCTTCCTTTACGTTGCTTTACATTGCCTTGCTTTACCTTTCTTTACGTTGCCTTGCTTTACCTTGCCTTGCCTTGCTTTACGTTGCTTTACGTTTCCTTGCTTTACGTTGCCTTGACTTGCCTTGCTTTACGTTGCCTTGCCTTGCCTTGCTTTAGGTTGCTTTACATTGCCTTGCTTTACGCTGCCTTGCTTAACGTTGCCTTACTTTACGTTGCTTTACGTTGCCTTGCTTTACGTTGCCTTGCTTTACGTTGCCTTACGTTGCCTTGCTTTACGTTGCCTTGCTTTACGTTGCTTTACGTTGCCTTTACTTTACGTTGACTTACGTTGCCTTGCTTTACGTTGCTTTACGTTGCCTTACTTTACGTTGCCTTGCTTTACGTTGCTTTGCTTTACGTTGCCTTGCTTTACGTTGCCTTACTTTACATTGCTTTACGTTGCCTTACTTTACGTTGCCGTGCTTTACGTTGCTTTACATTACCTTACTTTACGTTGCCTTGCTTTACGTTGCTTTACTTTACGTTGCTTTACATTGCCATACTTTACGTTGCCTTACGTAGCCTTACTTTACGTTGCCTTACTTGACGTTGCTTTACGTTGCCTTGCTTTACGTTGCTTTATGTTGCCTTGCTTTACATTGCCTTGCTTTACATTGCTTTACGTTTGCTTGATTTACATTGCCTTACTTTACGTTGCTTTACGTTGCCTTACTTTACGTTGCCTTACGTTGCCTTACTTTACGTTGCTTTACGTTGCCTTGCTTTACGTTGCCTTGCATTACGTTGCCTTACTTTACATTGCTTTACGTTGCCTTTCTTTACGTTGCCTTACATTACGTTGCCTTACATTGCCTTAACTTACATTGCCTTACCTTAGGTTGCCTTACCTTACGTTGCTTTACGTTGCCTTAACTTACGTTGCCTTACGTTGCCTTACGTTGCCATACGTTGCCTTACCTTACGTTACCTTACTTTACGTTTCCTTACCTTACGTTGCCTTGCTTTACGTTGCTTTACGTTGCCTTGCTTTACGTTGCCTTGCTTTACGTTGCCTTACTTTACGTTGCTTTACGTTGCCTTGCTTTACGTTGCCTTGCTTTACGTTGCCTTGCTTTACGTTGCTTTACATTGCCTTGCTTTACGCTGCCTTGCTTTACGTTGCCTTTACTTTACGTTGCCTTACTTTACGTTGCTTTACGTTGCCTTGCTTTACGTTGCCTTGCTTTACGTTGCCTTACGTTGCCTTGCTTTACGTTGCCTTGCTTTACGTTGATTTACGTTGCCTTTACTTTACGTTGACTTACGTTGCCTTGCTTTACGTTTCCTTGCTTTACGTTGCTTTACGTTGCCTTACTTTACGTTGCCTTGCTTTACGTTGCTTTACGTTGCCTTGCTTTACGTTGCCTTGCTTTACGTTGCCTTACTTTACATTGCTTTACGTTGCCTTACTTTACGTTGCCGTGCTTTACGTTGCTTTACATTACCTTACTTTACGTTGCCTTGCTTTACGTTGCTTTACTTTACGTTGCTTTACATTGCCATACTTTACGTTGCCTTACGTAGCCTTACTTTACGTTGCCTTACTTGACGTTGCTTTACGTTGCCTTGCTTTACGTTGCTTTATGTTGCCTTGCTTTACATTGCCTTGCTTTACATTGCTTTACGTTGGCTTGATTTACATTGCCTTACTTTACGTTGCTTTACGTTGCCTTACTTTACGTTGCCTTACATTGCCTTACTTTACGTTGCTTTACGTTGCCTTGCTTTACGTTGCCTTGCATTACGTTGCCTTACTTTACATTGCTTTACGTTGCCTTTCTTTACGTTGCCTTACATTACGTTGCCTTACATTGCCTTAACTTACATTGCCTTACCTTAGGTTGCCTTACCTTACGTTGCCTTACGTTGCCTTAACTTACGTTGCCTTACGTTGCCTTACGTTGCCATACGTTGCCTTACCTTACGTTACCTTACTTTACGTTGCCTTACCTTACGTTGCCTTACTTTACGTTGCTTTACCTTACGTTGCCTTACATTGCCTTACCTAAATTTGCCGTACTTTACGTTGCCTTATATTACGTTGCCTTACTTTACGTTGCCTTACGTTGCCTTACCTTATGTTCCCTTTCCTTACGTTGCCTAACTTTACGTTGCTTTACCTTATGTTGCCTTACGTTGCCTTACCTTACGTTGCCTTACGTTGCCTTACGTTACGTTGCCTTACTTTACGTTGCCTAACCTTACGTTGCCTTACTTTGCCTTACCTTACATTGCCTTACTTTACGTTCCTTACGTTGCCTTACTGACGTTGTCTTAATTTACGTTGCCTTACGTTGCCTTACGTTGCCTTACCTTACGTTGCCTTACGTTGCCTCTACCTTACGTTGCCTTACGTTGCCTTGCCTTACGTTGCATTACCTTTCGTTGCCTTAGATTGCCTTAACTTACGTTGCCTTACGTTGCCTTACCTTACGTTGACTTACTTTACGTTGCCTTACCTTACGTTGCCTTACCTTACGTTGCCTTAACTTTCGTTGCCTTACATTACGTTGCATTACGTTGCCTTACCTTACTTTGCCTTACTTTACTTTGCCTTACCTTACGTTGCCTTACTTTACGTTGCCTTATTTTTCCTTACCTTACTTTGCCTTACTTTACGTTGCCTAACCTTACGTTGCCTTACGTTGCCTTACCTTACGTTGCCTTTTGTACCTTACCTGACGTTGCCTTACCTCACGTTGCCTTACGTTGCCTTACCTTACGTTGCCTTACGTTGCCTTGCCTTACGTGGCCTTAGGTTACCTTACCTTACGTTGCCTCACCTTACTTTGCCTTACGTTGCCTTGCCTTATGTGGCCTTACGTTACCTTACCTTATGTTGCCTCACCTTACTTTGCCTTACGTTGCCTTGCCTTACGTTGCCTTGCCTTATGTTTCCTTACCTTACGTTGCCTTACGTTGCCTTACCTTACTTTGCCTTACGTTGCCTTACCTTACGTTGCCTTACCTTACGTTGTCTTACGTTACCTTACCTTACGTTGCTTTACCTTACGTTGCCTTACGTTTCCTTACCTTACGTTGCCTTACCTTATGTTGCCTTACGTTGCCTTATTTACGTTGCCTTACGTTACGTTGCCTTAAGTTGCCTTTCCTTACGTTGCCTTACGTTGCCTTACCTTACATTGCCTTACTTTTCCTTAAATTACGTTGCCTTTCCTTACGTTGCCTTGCCTTACGTTTCCTTGCCTTTCGTTGCCTTACCTTACGTTTTCTTACGTTGCCTTACCTTACGTTGCCTTACCTTACATTGCCTTACATTTACGTTGCCTTATCTTACGTAGCCTTACCTTACGTTGCCTTAATTTGCCTTACCTTACGTTGCCTTACGTTGCCTTACCTTAGCTTAAGTTGCCTTACCTTAAGTTGCCTAACCTTACGTTGCCTTACTTTACGTTGCCTTACGTTGCCTTACCTTACGTTGCCTTACCTTACGTTCCCTTGCCTTGCCCTGCCGTAATTGTCTTACGATGCTTTACCTTGCCTTACCTTCCCTTGCCCTGCCTTACATTGCCTTACGTTGCCTTACGTTGCCTTACCTTACCTTACTTTGCCTTACGTTGCCTTACCTTACCTTACGTTGCCTTTCCTTACGTTGCCTTACGTTGCCTTATATTACGTTGCCTTACGTTGCCTTACCTTTACGTTGCCTTACGTTGCCTTACCTTTACCTTACGTTGCCTTACCTGACTTTGCCTTACCTTACGTTGCCTTACGTTGCCTTACCTTTACGTTGCCTTACGTTGCCTTACCTCACCTTACGTTGCCTTACGTTGACTTCCTTACGTTGCCTTACTTTACGTTGCCTTGCCTTACCTTAAGTTGCCTTAGGTTGCCTTACTTACGTTGCCTTGCCTTACCTTACGTTGCCTTACGTTGCCTTACCTTACGTTACATTGCCTTACCTTACGTTGCCTTTAATTACGTTGCCTTACATTGCCTTTAGCCAACGTTGCCTTACGTTGCCTTGCCTTACGTTTCTTTATGTTGCCTTTACCTTACGTTGCCTTACGCTACCATACGTTGCCTTACCTTACGTTGCCTTACCTTACGTTGCTTTACCTTACGTTGCCTTACGTTGCCTTGCCTTACTTTGCCTTACCTTACGTGGCCTTACGTTGCCTTACCTTACCTTACATTGCCTTACCTTACGTTGCCTTAAATTACGTTGCCTTACGTTGCCTTAGCCAACGTTGCCTTACGTTGCCTTGCCTTACGTTTCCTTATGTTGCCTTTACCTTACGTTGCCTTACGTTACCATACGTTGCCTTACATAACGTTTCCTTACCTTACGTTGCCTTACCTTACGTTGCCTTACGTTGCCTTGCCTTACTTTGCCTTACCTTACGTTGCCTTACGTTGCCTTACCTTACGTTGTCTTAACTTAGGTTGCCTTGCCTTACGTTGCCTTACGTTGCCTCACCTTAAGTTGCCTTGCCTTACGTTGACTTGCCTTACGTTGCCTTACCTTACATTGCCTTACGTTGCCTAACCTTACGTTTCCTTACGTTGCCTTACCTTACGTTGCCTTACCTTACGTTGCCTTACATTGCCTTACCTTACGTTGACTTACCTTACGTTGCCTTACGTTGCCTTACCTTACGTTGCCTTGCCTTACGTTGCCTTATGTTGCCTTACTTTACGTTGCCTATACCTTACGTTGCCTTACCTTACGTTGCCTTAAATTACGTTGCCTTACCTTACGTTTCCTTACGTTGCCTTACCTTACGTTGTCTTACGTTGCCTTACCTTACGTTGCCTTACCTTACGTTGCCTTACGTTGCCTTTCCTTACGTTGCCTTACCTTGCCTTAAATTACGTTGCCTTGCCTTACGTTGCCTTACCTTGCCTTAAATTACGTTGCCTTGCCTTACGTTGCCTTACCTTACGTTGCCTTGCCTTACGTTGCCTTGCCTTACGTTGCCTTACCTTACGTTGCCTTAACTTTACGTTGCCTTATCTTACGTAGCCTTACGTTTCCTTGACTTACATTGCCTTGCCTTACCTTACGTTGCCTTACGTTGCCTTACCTTACGTTGCCTTGCCTTAACTTACGTTACCTTGCGTTGCCTTACCTTACGTTGCATTGCCTTACCTTACATTGCCTTACGTTTCCTTACCTTACATTCCCTTGCCCTGCCCTGCTGTAAGTTGTCTTACGATGCTTTACCTTGCCTTACCTTCCCTTGCCCTGCCTTGCCTTACCTTACGTTGCCTTACGTTGCCTTACCTTACCTTACTTTGCCTTACCTTACCTTACGTTGCCTTACGTTGCCTTACGTTGCCTTACGTTGCCTTACCTTACGTTGCCTTGCCTTACCTTACTTTGCCTTACCTTACCTTACGTTGCCTTAACTTTCGTTGCCTTACGTTGCCTTAACTTACGTTGCCTTACGTTGCCTTGCCTTACGTTACGTAGCCTTACGTTGCCTTACCTTACGTTGCCTTGCCTTACGTTGCCTTACCTTACGTTGTCTTAACTTACATTGCCTTACCTTACGTTGCCTTGCCTTACCTTACGTTGCCTTACCTTACGTTGCCTTAGGTTGCCTTACTTACGTTGCCTTGCCTTACCTTACGTTGCTTTACGTTGCCTTAACTTACGTTGCCTTACCTTACGTTGCCTTACGTTGCCTTACCTTACCTTACGTTGCCTTACGTTGCCTTACCTTACCTTACATTGCCTTACCTTACGTTGCCTTAAATTACGTTGCCTTACGTTGCCTTAGCCAACGTTGCCTTATGTTGCCTTGCCTTACGTTCCCTTATGTTGCCTTTACCTTACGTTGCCTTACCTTACCTTATGTTGCCTTAACTTACGTTGCCTTACCATACGTTGCCTTACATAGCCTTACCTTACATTGCCTTACGTTGCCTTACCTTACGTTGCCTTACTTTGCCTTATCTTACCTTGCCGTAACTTACGTTGCCTTACCTTAGGTAGCCTTACCCTACGTTGCCTTAATTTCCCTTACCTTAAGTTGCCTTACGTTGCCTTACCTTACGTTGCCTTACATTGCCTTACCTTACGTTGCCTTACCTTACGTTGCCTTACTTTTCCTTACGTTGCCTTGCCTTACGTTGCCTTACGTTTCCTTGCCTTACTTTACGTTGCCTTACCTTACGTTGCCTTGCCTTAAGTTTCCTTGCCTTACGTTGCCTTACCTTACTTTGCCTTAATTACGTTGCCTTACGTTGCCTTACCTTACCTTACGTTGCCTTACCTTACGTTGCCTTACGTTGCATTTACCTTACGTTGCCTTACGTTGCCTTACCTTACCTTACGTTGCCTTACCTTACGTTGCCTTAACTTACGTTGTCTTACGTTACCTTACCTTACGTTGCTTTACCTTACGTTGCCTTACGTTTCCTTACCTTACGTTGCCTTACCTTATGTTGCCTTACGTTGCCTTATTTACGTTGCCTTACGTTACGTTGCCTTAAGTTGCCTTTCCTTACGTTGCCTTACGTTGCCTTACCTTACATTGCCTTACTTTTCCTTAAATTACGTTGCCTTTCCTTACGTTGCCTTGCCTTACGTTTCCTTGCCTTTCGTTGCCTTACCTTACGTTTTCTTACGTTGCCTTACCTTACGTTGCCTTACCTTACATTGCCTTACATTTACGTTGCCTTATCTTACGTAGCCTTACCTTACGTTGCCTTAATTTGCCTTACCTTACGTTGCCTTACGTTGCCTTACCTTAGCTTAAGTTGCCTTACCTTAAGTTGCCTAACCTTACGTTGCCTTACTTTACGTTGCCTTACGTTGCCTTACCTTACGTTGCCTTACCTTACGTTCCCTTGCCTTGCCCTGCCGTAATTGTCTTACGATGCTTTACCTTGCCTTACCTTCCCTTGCCCTGCCTTACATTGCCTTACGTTGCCTTACGTTGCCTTACCTTACCTTACTTTGCCTTACGTTGCCTTACCTTACCTTACGTTGCCTTTCCTTACGTTGCCTTACGTTGCCTTATATTACGTTGCCTTACGTTGCCTTACCTTTACGTTGCCTTACGTTGCCTTACCTTTACCTTACGTTGCCTTACCTGACTTTGCCTTACCTTACGTTGCCTTACGTTGCCTTACCTTTACATTGCCTTACGTTGCCTTACCTCACCTTACGTTGCCTTACGTTGACTTCCTTACGTTGCCTTACTTTACGTTGCCTTGCCTTACCTTAAGTTGCCTTAGGTTGCCTTACTTACGTTGCCTTGCCTTACCTTACGTTGCCTTACGTTGCCTTACCTTACGTTACATTGCCTTACCTTACGTTGCCTTAAATTACGTTGCCTTACGTTGCCTTTAGCCAACGTTGCCTTACGTTGCCTTGCCTTACGTTTCCTTATGTTGCCTTTACCTTACGTTGCCTTACGCTACCATACGTTGCCTTACCTTACGTTGCCTTACCTTACGTTGCTTTACCTTACGTTGCCTTACGTTGCCTTGCCTTACTTTGCCTTACCTTACCTTACATTGCCCTACCTTACGTTGCCTTAAATTACGTTGCCTTACGTTGCCTTAGCCAACGTTGCCTTACGTTGCCTTGCCTTACGTTTCCTTATGTTGCCTTTACCTTACGTTGCCTTACGTTACCATACGTTGCCTTACATAACGTTTCCTTACCTTACGTTGCCTTACCTTACGTTGCCTTACGTTGCCTTGCCTTACTTTGCCTTACCTTACGTTGCCTTACGTTGCCTTACCTTACGTTGTCTTAACTTAGGTTGCCTTGCCTTACGTTGCCTTACGTTGCCTCACCTTACGTTGCCTTGCCTTACGTTGACTTGCCTTACGTTGCCTTACCTTACATTGCCTTACGTTGCCTAACCTTACGTTGCCTTACCTTACGTTGCCTTACCTTACGTTGCCTTACATTGCCTTACCTTACGTTGACTTACCTTACGTTGCCTTACGTTGCCTTACCTTACGTTGCCTTGCCTTACGTTGCCTTATGTTGCCTTACTTTACGTTGCCTATACCTTACGTTGCCTTACCTTACGTTGCCTTAAATTACGTTGCCTTACCTTACGTTTCCTTACGTTGCCTTACCTTACGTTGTCTTACGTTGCCTTACCTTACGTTGCCTTACCTTACGTTGCCTTACGTTGCCTTTCCTTACGTTGCCTTACCTTGCCTTAAATTACGTTGCCTTGCCTTACGTTGCCTTACCTTGCCTTAAATTACGTTGCCTTGCCTTACGTTGCCTTACCTTACGTTGCCTTGCCTTACGTTGCCTTGCCTTACGTTGCCTTACCTTACGTTGCCTTAACTTTACGTTGCCTTATCTTACGTAGCCTTACGTTTCCTTGACTTACATTGCCTTGCCTTACCTTACGTTGCCTTACGTTGCCTTACCTTACGTTGCCTTGCCTTAACTTACGTTACCTTGCGTTGCCTTACCTTACGTTGCATTGCCTTACCTTACATTGCCTTACGTTTCCTTACCTTACATTCCCTTGCCTTGCCCTGCTGTAAGTTGTCTTACGATGCTTTACCTTGCCTTACCTTCCCTTGCCCTGCCCTGCTGTAAGTTGTCTTACGATGCTTTACCTTGCCTTACCTTCCCTTGCCCTGCCTTGCCTTACCTTACGTTGCCTTACGTTGCCTTACCTTACCTTACTTTGCCTTACCTTACCTTACGTTGCCTTACGTTGCCTTACGTTGCCTTACCTTACGTTGCCTTGCCTTACCTTACTTTGCCTTACCTTACCTTACGTTGCCTTACGTTGCCTTAACTTTCGTTGCCTTACGTTGCCTTAACTTACGTTGCCTTACGTTGCCTTGCCTTACGTTACGTAGCCTTACGTTGCCTTACCTTACGTTGCCTTGCCTTACGTTGCCTTACCTTACGTTGTCTTAACTTACATTGCCTTACCTTACGTTGCCTTGCCTTACCTTACGTTGCCTTACCTTACGTTGCCTTAGGTTGCCTTACTTACGTTGCCTTGCCTTACCTTACGTTGCTTTACGTTGCCTTAACTTACGTTGCCTTACCTTACGTTGCCTTACGTTGCCTTACCTTACCTTACATTGCCTTACCTTACGTTGCCTTAAATTACGTTGCCTTACGTTGCCTTAGCCAACGTTGCCTTATGTTGCCTTGCCTTACGTTCCCTTATGTTGCCTTTACCTTACGTTGCCTTACCTTACCTTATGTTGCCTTAACTTACGTTGCCTTACCATACGTTGCCTTACATAGCCTTACCTTACATTGCCTTACGTTGCCTTACCTTACGTTGCCTTACTTTGCCTTATCTTACCTTGCCGTAACTTACGTTGCCTTACCTTAGGTAGCCTTACCCTACGTTGCCTTAATTTCCCTTACCTTAAGTTGCCTTACGTTGCCTTACCTTACGTTGCCTTACATTGCCTTACCTTACGTTGCCTTACCTTACGTTGCCTTACTTTTCCTTACGTTGCCTTGCCTTACGTTGCCTTACGTTTCCTTGCCTTACTTTACGTTGCCTTACCTTACGTTGCCTTGCCTTAAGTTTCCTTGCCTTACGTTGCCTTACCTTACTTTGCCTTAATTACGTTGCCTTACGTTGCCTTACCTTACCTTACGTTGCCTTACCTTACGTTGCCTTACGTTGCATTTACCTTACGTTGCCTTACGTTGCCTTACCTTACCTTACGTTGCCTTACCTTACGTTGCCTTAACTTACGTTGTCTTACGTTACCTTACCTTACGTTGCTTTACCTTACGTTGCCTTACGTTTCCTTACCTTACGTTGCCTTACCTTATGTTGCCTTACGTTGCCTTATTTACGTTGCCTTACGTTACGTTGCCTTAAGTTGCCTTTCCTTACGTTGCCTTACGTTGCCTTACCTTACATTGCCTTACTTTTCCTTAAATTACGTTGCCTTTCCTTACGTTGCCTTGCCTTACGTTTCCTTGCCTTTCGTTGCCTTACCTTACGTTTTCTTACGTTGCCTTACCTTACGTTGCCTTACCTTACATTGCCTTACATTTACGTTGCCTTATCTTACGTAGCCTTACCTTACGTTGCCTTAATTTTCCTTACCTTACGTTGCCTTACGTTGCCTTACCTTAGCTTAAGTTGCCTTACCTTAAGTTGCCTAACCTTACGTTGCCTTACTTTACGTTGCCTTACGTTGCCTTACCTTACGTTGCCTTACCTTACGTTCCCTTGCCTTTCCCTGCCGTAATTGTCTTACGATGCTTTACCTTGCCTTACCTTCCCTTGCCCTGCCTTACATTGCCTTACGTTGCCTTACGTTGCCTTACCTTACCTTACTTTGCCTTACGTTGCCTTACCTTACCTTACGTTGCCTTTCCTTACGTTGCCTTACGTTGCCTTATATTACGTTGCCTTACGTTGCCTTACCTTTACGTTGCCTTACGTTGCCTTACCTTTACCTTACGTTGCCTTACCTGACTTTGCCTTACCTTACGTTGCCTTACGTTGCCTTACCTTTACGTTGCCTTACGTTGCCTTACCTCACCTTACGTTGCCTTACGTTGACTTCCTTACGTTGCCTTACTTTACGTTGCCTTGCCTTACCTTAAGTTGCCTTAGGTTGCCTTACTTACGTTGCCTTGCCTTACCTTACGTTGCCTTACGTTGCCTTACCTTACGTTACATTGCCTTACCTTACGTTGCCTTAAATTACGTTGCCTTACGTTGCCTTTAGCCAACGTTGCCTTACGTTGCCTTGCCTTACGTTTCCTTATGTTGCCTTTACCTTACGTTGCCTTACGCTACCATACGTTGCCTTACCTTACGTTGCCTTACCTTACGTTGCTTTACCTTACGTTGCCTTATGTTGCCTTGCCTTACTTTGCCTTACCTTACCTTACATTGCCCTACCTTACGTTGCCTTAAATTACGTTGCCTTACGTTGCCTTAGCCAACGTTGCCTTACGTTGCCTTGCCTTACGTTTCCTTATGTTGCCTTTACCTTACGTTGCCTTACGTTACCATACGTTGCCTTACATAACGTTTCCTTACCTTACGTTGCCTTACCTTACGTTGCCTTACGTTGCCTTGCCTTACTTTGCCTTACCTTACGTTGCCTTACGTTGCCTTACCTTACGTTGTCTTAACTTAGGTTGCCTTGCCTTACGTTGCCTTACGTTGCCTCACCTTACGTTGCCTTGCCTTACGTTGACTTGCCTTACGTTGCCTTACCTTACATTGCCTTACGTTGCCTAACCTTACGTTGCCTTACCTTACGTTGCCTTACCTTACGTTGCCTTACATTGCCTTACCTTACGTTGACTTACCTTACGTTGCCTTACGTTGCCTTACCTTACGTTGCCTTGCCTTACGTTGCCTTATGTTGCCTTACTTTACGTTGCCTATACCTTACGTTGCCTTACCTTACGTTGCCTTAAATTACGTTGCCTTACCTTACGTTTCCTTACGTTGCCTTACCTTACGTTGTCTTACGTTGCCTTACCTTACGTTGCCTTACCTTACGTTGCCTTACGTTGCCTTTCCTTACGTTGCCTTACCTTGCCTTAAATTACGTTGCCTTGCCTTACGTTGCCTTACCTTGCCTTAAATTACGTTGCCTTGCCTTACGTTGCCTTACCTTACGTTGCCTTGCCTTACGTTGCCTTGCCTTACGTTGCCTTACCTTACGTTGCCTTAACTTTACGTTGCCTTATCTTACGTAGCCTTACGTTTCCTTGACTTACATTGCCTTGCCTTACCTTACGTTGCCTTACGTTGCCTTACCTTACGTTGCCTTGCCTTAACTTACGTTACCTTGCGTTGCCTTACCTTACGTTGCATTGCCTTACCTTACATTGCCTTACGTTTCCTTACCTTACATTCCCTTGCCTTGCCCTGCTGTAAGTTGTCTTACGATGCTTTACCTTGCCTTACCTTCCCTTGCCCTGCCCTGCTGTAAGTTGTCTTACGATGCTTTACCTTGCCTTACCTTCCCTTGCCCTGCCTTGCCTTACCTTACGTTGCCTTACGTTGCCTTACCTTACCTTACTTTGCCTTACCTTACCTTACGTTGCCTTACGTTGCCTTACGTTGCCTTACCTTACGTTGCCTTGCCTTACCTTACTTTGCCTTACCTTACCTTACGTTGCCTTACGTTGCCTTAACTTTCGTTGCCTTACGTTGCCTTAACTTACGTTGCCTTACGTTGCCTTGCCTTACGTTACGTAGCCTTACGTTGCCTTACCTTACGTTGCCTTGCCTTACGTTGCCTTACCTTACGTTGTCTTAACTTACATTGCCTTACCTTACGTTGCCTTGCCTTACCTTACGTTGCCTTACCTTACGTTGCCTTAGGTTGCCTTACTTACGTTGCCTTGCCTTACCTTACGTTGCTTTACGTTGCCTTAACTTACGTTGCCTTACCTTACGTTGCCTTACGTTGCCTTACCTTACCTTACATTGCCTTACCTTACGTTGCCTTAAATTACGTTGCCTTACGTTGCCTTAGCCAACGTTGCCTTATGTTGCCTTGCCTTACGTTCCCTTATGTTGCCTTTACCTTACGTTGCCTTACCTTACCTTATGTTGCCTTAACTTACGTTGCCTTACCATACGTTGCCTTACATAGCCTTACCTTACATTGCCTTACGTTGCCTTACCTTACGTTGCCTTACTTTGCCTTATCTTACCTTGCCGTAACTTACGTTGCCTTACCTTAGGTAGCCTTACCCTACGTTGCCTTAATTTCCCTTACCTTAAGTTGCCTTACGTTGCCTTACCTTACGTTGCCTTACATTGCCTTACCTTACGTTGCCTTACCTTACGTTGCCTTACTTTTCCTTACGTTGCCTTGCCTTACGTTGCCTTACGTTTCCTTGCCTTACTTTACGTTGCCTTACCTTACGTTGCCTTGCCTTAAGTTTCCTTGCCTTACGTTGCCTTACCTTACTTTGCCTTAATTACGTTGCCTTACGTTGCCTTACCTTACCTTACGTTGCCTTACCTTACGTTGCCTTACGTTGCATTTACCTTACGTTGCCTTACGTTGCCTTACCTTACCTTACGTTGCCTTACCTTACGTTGCCTTAACTTACGTTGTCTTACGTTACCTTACCTTACGTTGCTTTACCTTACGTTGCCTTACGTTTCCTTACCTTACGTTGCCTTACCTTATGTTGCCTTACGTTGCCTTATTTACGTTGCCTTACGTTACGTTGCCTTAAGTTGCCTTTCCTTACGTTGCCTTACGTTGCCTTACCTTACATTGCCTTACTTTTCCTTAAATTACGTTGCCTTTCCTTACGTTGCCTTGCCTTACGTTTCCTTGCCTTTCGTTGCCTTACCTTACGTTTTCTTACGTTGCCTTACCTTACGTTGCCTTACCTTACATTGCCTTACATTTACGTTGCCTTATCTTACGTAGCCTTACCTTACGTTGCCTTAATTTTCCTTACCTTACGTTGCCTTACGTTGCCTTACCTTAGCTTAAGTTGCCTTACCTTAAGTTGCCTAACCTTACGTTGCCTTACTTTACGTTGCCTTACGTTGCCTTACCTTACGTTGCCTTACCTTACGTTCCCTTGCCTTTCCCTGCCGTAATTGTCTTACGATGCTTTACCTTGCCTTACCTTCCCTTGCCCTGCCTTACATTGCCTTACGTTGCCTTACGTTGCCTTACCTTACCTTACTTTGCCTTACGTTGCCTTACCTTACCTTACGTTGCCTTTCCTTACGTTGCCTTACGTTGCCTTATATTACGTTGCCTTACGTTGCCTTACCTTTACGTTGCCTTACGTTGCCTTACCTTTACCTTACGTTGCCTTACCTGACTTTGCCTTACCTTACGTTGCCTTACGTTGCCTTACCTTTACGTTGCCTTACGTTGCCTTACCTCACCTTACGTTGCCTTACGTTGACTTCCTTACGTTGCCTTACTTTACGTTGCCTTGCCTTACCTTAAGTTGCCTTAGGTTGCCTTACTTACGTTGCCTTGCCTTACCTTACGTTGCCTTACGTTGCCTTACCTTACGTTACATTGCCTTACCTTACGTTGCCTTAAATTACGTTGCCTTACGTTGCCTTTAGCCAACGTTGCCTTACGTTGCCTTGCCTTACGTTTCCTTATGTTGCCTTTACCTTACGTTGCCTTACGCTACCATACGTTGCCTTACCTTACGTTGCCTTACCTTACGTTGCTTTACCTTACGTTGCCTTATGTTGCCTTGCCTTACTTTGCCTTACCTTACCTTACATTGCCCTACCTTACGTTGCCTTAAATTACGTTGCCTTACGTTGCCTTAGCCAACGTTGCCTTACGTTGCCTTGCCTTACGTTTCCTTATGTTGCCTTTACCTTACGTTGCCTTACGTTACCATACGTTGCCTTACATAACGTTTCCTTACCTTACGTTGCCTTACCTTACGTTGCCTTACGTTGCCTTGCCTTACTTTGCCTTACCTTACGTTGCCTTACGTTGCCTTACCTTACGTTGTCTTAACTTAGGTTGCCTTGCCTTACGTTGCCTTACGTTGCCTCACCTTACGTTGCCTTGCCTTACGTTGACTTGCCTTACGTTGCCTTACCTTACATTGCCTTACGTTGCCTAACCTTACGTTTCCTTACGTTGCCTTACCTTACGTTGCCTTACCTTACGTTGCCTTACATTGCCTTACCTTACGTTGACTTACCTTACGTTGCCTTACGTTGCCTTACCTTACGTTGCCTTGCCTTACGTTGCCTTATGTTGCCTTACTTTACGTTGCCTATACCTTACGTTGCCTTACCTTACGTTGCCTTAAATTACGTTGCCTTACCTTACGTTTCCTTACGTTGCCTTACCTTACGTTGTCTTACGTTGCCTTACCTTACGTTGCCTTACCTTACGTTGCCTTACGTTGCCTTACCTTACGTTGCCTTACCTTGCCTTAAATTACGTTGCCTTGCCTTACGTTGCCTTACCTTGCCTTAAATTACGTTGCCTTGCCTTACGTTGCCTTACCTTACGTTGCCTTGCCTTACGTTGCCTTGCCTTACGTTGCCTTACCTTACGTTGCCTTACCTTACGTTGCCTTAACTTTACGTTGCCTTATCTTACGTAGCCTTACGTTTCCTTGACTTACATTGCCTTGCCTTACCTTACGTTGCCTTACGTTGCCTTACCTTACGTTGCCTTGCCTTAACTTACGTTACCTTGCGTTGCCTTACCTTACGTTGCATTGCCTTACCTTACATTGCCTTACGTTTCCTTACCTTACATTCCCTTGCCTTGCCCTGCTGTAAGTTGTCTTACGATGCTTTACCTTGCCTTACCTTCCCTTGCCCTGCCTTGCCTTACCTTACGTTGCCTTACGTTGCCTTACCTTACCTTACGTTGCCTTGCCTTACGTTGCCTTACCTTACCTTACTTTGCCTTACCTTACCTTACGTTGCCTTACGTTGCCTTACGTTGCCTTACGTTGCCTTACCTTACGTTGCCTTGCCTTACCTTACTTTGCCTTACCTTACCTTACGTTGCCTTACGTTGCCTTAACTTTCGTTGCCTTACGTTGCCTTAACTTTCGTTGCCTTACGTTGCCTTAACTTACGTTACGTAGCCTTACGTTGCCTTACCTTACGTTGCCTTGCCTTACGTTTCCTTGCCTTACGTTGTCTTAACTTACATTGCCTTACCTTACGTTGCCTTGCCTTACCTTACGTTGCCTTACCTTACGTTGCCTTAGGTTGCCTTACTTACGTTGCCTTGCCTTACCTTACGTTGCTTTACGTTGCCTTAACTTACGTTGCCTTACCTTACGTTGCCTTACGTTGCCTTACCTTACCTTACATTGCCTTACCTTACGTTGCCTTAAATTACGTTGCCTTACGTTGCCTTAGCCAACGTTGCCTTATGTTGCCTTGCCTTACGTTCCCTTATGTTGCCTTTACCTTACGTTGCCTTACCTTACCTTATGTTGCCTTAACTTACGTTGCCTTACCATACGTTGCCTTACATAGCCTTACCTTACATTGCCTTACGTTGCCTTACCTTACGTTGCCTTACTTTGCCTTATCTTACCTTGCCGTAACTTACGTTGCCTTACCTTAGGTAGCCTTACCCTACGTTGCCTTAATTTCCCTTACCTTAAGTTGCCTTACGTTGCCTTACCTTACGTTGCCTTACATTGCCTTACCTTACGTTGCCTTACCTTACGTTTCCTTACTTTTCCTTACGTTGCCTTGCCTTACGTTGCCTTACGTTTCCTTGCCTTACTTTACGTTGCCTTACCTTACGTTGCCTTGCCTTAAGTTTCCTTGCCTTACGTTGCCTTACCTTACTTTGCCTTAATTACGTTGCCTTACGTTGCCTTACCTTACCTTACGTTGCCTTACCTTACGTTGCCTTACGTTGCATTTACCTTACGTTGCCTTACGTTGCCTTACCTTACCTTACGTTGCCTTACCTTACGTTGCCTTAACTTACGTTGCCTTACCTTACGTTGCCTTCTATTACCTTACGTTACCTTACCTTGCCTTAACTTACCTTACCTTGCCTTACCTTACTTTGCCTTACCTTGCCTTACCTTACCTTGCCTTACCTTACTTTACCTTAACTTGCCTTTCCTTACCTTTCTTTACCTTACCTTGCCTTACCTTACCTTACCTTCCTTTACCTTACCGTACCTTACCTTACTTTAACTTACCTTGCCTTACCTTAACTTACTTTACCTTACCTTACCTTACTTTACCTTACCTTGCCTTACCTTACCTTACCTACCCTTCCCTTCCTTAACTTTTCTTACCTTACCTTACCTTGCCTTACCTTATTTACCTTACCTTGCCTTTCCTTACTTTACCTTACCTTGCCTTACCTTACGTTATTTTACCTTACCTTGCCTTGCCTTACCTTACTTTACCTTACCTTGCCTTACCGTACTTTACCTTACTTTACCTTACCTTGCCTTGCCTTGCCTTACTTTACCTAACCTTGCCTTGCCTTACTTTACCTTACCTTGCCTTGCCTTGCCTTACTTTACCTTACCTTGCCTTGCCTTGCCTTGCCTTACCTTACCTTACCTTGCCTTGCCTTACGTTACCTTACCTTGCCTCATTTTACCTTACCTTACTTTACCTTACCTTGCCTTACTTTACCTTACCTTACCTTAACTTACCTTCCCTTACCTTGCCTTACCTTATTTTACCCTACCTTGCCTTACCTTACTTTACCTTACCTTGCCTTGCCTTTCTTTACCTTACCTTGCCTTACCTTACTTTACCTTAATTTAACTTACCTTCCCTTACCTTACGTTACCTTATCTTGCCTTACCTTTCCTGACCTAATATTACCTTACCTTGCCTTACCTTAATTTACCATACCTTGCTTACCTTACCTTACCTTACTTTGCCATACTTTAACTTACCTTGCCTTACCTTACTTTACCTTACCTTGCCATACCTTACCTTACCTTGCCTTACCTTACCTTGCCTTACCTTATTTTACCTTACTTTAACTTACCTTGCCTTACCTTACCTTGCCTTGCCTTAACTTAGTTTGCCTTACCTTACCTTTCCTTGCCTTATCTTACTTTACCTTACCTTACCTTGCCTTAACTTACCTTAATTTACCTTAGCTTACCTTACTTTACCTTACCTTGCCTTACCTTCCCTTCCTTTCCATAAATTTTCTTTCCTTACATTACCTTCCCTTACCTTACTTTACCTTACCTTTCCTTACCTTACCCTACCTTACTTTAACTTACCTTTCCTTACTTTACCTTACCTTGCCTTACTTTACCTTACCTTGCCTTACCTTACTTTAACTTACTTTACCTTACCTTGCCTTGCCTTACTTTACCTTAACTTGCCTTTCCTTACCTTACTTTACCTTACCTTGCCTTGCCTTACTTTACCTTACCTTGCCTTGCCTTACTTTACCTTACTTTACCTTACCTTGCCTTGCCTTACTTTACCTAACCTTGCCTTGCCTTACTTTACCTTACCTTGCCTTACCTTGCCTTGCCTTACTTTACCTAACCTTGCCTTGCCTTACTTTACCTTACCTTGCCTTACCTTGCCTTGCCTTACTTTACCTTACCATGCCTTGCCTTACGTTACCTTACATTGCCTTACCTTACCTTACCTTGCCTTACCTTGCCTTGCCTTACTTTACCTTACCTTACTTTTTCTTACCTTGTCTTACCTTAAGTTACCTTATCTTGTCTTACCTTACTTTACCTTACCTTGCCTTACCTTCCCTTCCCTCCCTTCCTTAACTTTTCTTACCTTACCTTACCTTGCCTTACCTTACTTTACCTTACCTTGCCTTACCTTACTTTACCTTACCTTGCCTTACCTTCCCTTCCCTCCCTTCCTTAACTTTTCTTACCTTACCTTACCTTGCCTTACCTTACTTTACCTTACCTTGCCTTACCTTACCTTACTTTACCTTACCTTGCCTTACCTTACCTTGCCTTACCTTACTTTAACTTACCTTGCCTTACCTTACCTTACTTTACCTTACCTTGCCTTAATTATCTTACATTACCTTACCTTGCCTTACCTTACCTTACCTTGCCTTACCTTACTTTACCTTACCTTACCTTGCCTTACCTTACTTTAAATTACCTTATTTACCTTACCTTGCCTTACCTTACCTTTCCTTACCATACTTTACCTTACCTTGCCTTACCTTACCTTGCTTTACCTTACCTTGCCTACCTTACCTTACCTTGCCTTCCCTTCCATTACGTTCCCTTCCCTTCCTTAACTTTTCTTACCTTACCTTACCTTTTCTTACCTTACCTTGCCTTACCTTACTTTACCTTCCCTTCCCTTTCCTTCCTTAAATTTCTTACCTTACCCTGCCTTGCCTTACTTTACCTTACCTTGCCTTACGTTACCTTACATTGCCTTACCTTACCTTACTTTACCTTACCTTGCCTTACCTTGCCTTGCCTAACTTTACCTTACCTTACCTTACCTTGTCTAACCTTGCCTTACCTTACTTTACCTTACCTTGCCTTACCTTGCCTTACCTTCTCTTACCTTACTTTACCTTACCTTGCCTTATCTTGCCTTACCTTAATTTAACTTACCTTGCCTTATCTTGCCTTACCTTGCCTTACCTTACTTTACCATACCTTGACTTACCTTCTCTTCCCTCCCTTTCTTAACTTTTCTTACCTTACCTTGCCTTACCTTACTTTACCTTACCTTAATTTACCTTACCTTGCCTTACCTTATCTTACCTTACTTTACCTTACCTTGCCTTACCTTATCTTACCTTACTTTACCTTACCTTGCCTTCCCTTCCTTTCCCTTCCCTTCCCTTCCCTTCCCTTCCCTTCCCTTCCCTTCCCTTCCCAGCCCTTCCCACCCCTTCCTTAACTTTTCTTACCTTCCCTTACCTTCCCTTACCTTATTTTACCTTACCTTTCCTTACCTTACCTTACTTTACTTTACCTTGCCTTCCCTTCCCTTCCTTAACTTTTCTTACCTTCCCTTCCCTTACCTTATTTTACCTTACCTTTCCTTACCTTACTTTATCTTACCTTGCCTTACTTTACCTTACCTTGCCTTACCTTCCCTTCCCTTGCCTTACCTTCCCTTGCCTTACCTTACCTTACTTTACCTTACTTTGCCTTACCTTACCTTACTTTACCTTACCTTGCCTTACCTTACCTTCCCTTCCTTAACTTTTCTTACCTTACCTTACCTTCCCTTCCCTTACTTTCCCTTACTTTGCCTTACCTTACCTTGCCTTACCTTACGTTACCTTAATTTACCTTACCTTGCCTTACTTTACTGCCGCGATTGAGAGACGGGACAATACTTGATACAAGCAAAAAGTGTCAATTTTATTGTGTTTTCAAGACATATATATACTAGTTACAAGAAGCGTGTTTCAAACTGATTGGTCCTTACACTAAACTAAGCGATCACAGATTGGTTAATACAAAAAAGCTTTTTTCAAACATGTACTTCCTTCAGTAACAACAATAGTTCCTCTTATCAAGGTGACTGTCTCGCAACCACAGACACCTGTGCTCATCCTCACGTAGCCAGTACTCTTTTGTTCCTTCTAAACAAAGGCCTTATCTCGCTCTTCCCAAGGCCTGCGGCCGACTAATTCCAGCACGTCCAGCACGTCCTCCTTTATCAACTGTTCTCTGCTGGGGGTCTTCCTGAAGCTAGCCAAATCCTGTCCTACATCTCCCCCTTCCTGTTGCACAACAAGAATCTTCTTCATAGAACGCGCCATTAGTCCTTGCAGGCATTGTAATAGGCATGGCAAAAAGAGTAGTAAAAGAATAAAGACCACCAAAACATACACAATCATTTTTACAAGACTCCTTAACCACCCTGACAGTCCCCATCCTTCAAAGAGCTTATCTAACCAATCCCAACTGTCACTTTGTTGAAGTCTGGAGACTCCCACCTTGAGCTGTTGGGTGCTCATATGAATAGATTCCGAGTGATCAGAGAGATTCATACAACACATACCTTCAAAATCTTCACAACCATGTCCCTGTGCCAAAAGCAAAAAATCTATTGCAGCTCTATTTTGCAGGGTAGCATGTCGCACACTGTCTACATCTAATAAAAGTTCAGAAAGAGCACTGCTAGTAGCGTTTGTTTGTTTTGCCAGCCAACAGCCGAGTTTATCTAGGGTTGCCAGTGCTTTTGCAGCTGCACTCCCGGGTAACAAAAGAGAAGTGGCAAAGCGTGGGCCAAAAGACCAAAACTCCACATTGTCATCACACTCAGAGGTATATGTATGGACACTTCGTCTTGCCCTGTGGGAAAGGCGATGTTGCAAAATCGTGGATGTATTGGGAGTTAGAACAGATAGACGTCCAAGACTACATGGTCCTCCTTTTATATGAGAGGGGATCATGGGCCATGCTCTGTCTCCGCAAATAAAAAATATTCCTGGTGGTAATAAAAGGGGAACATTGCTAGACTTGGACAATTTCATTGCTGTATAATTACACCAAATAGCAGCGTTTTTAAAGATGGGGTGGACGGGGGAAACATCCCATGCCTTGGACTGATTTTTCCCTGTATAGTTAAACCTGACACAAAAATCCATTTTTACTGATCCAAGGAGTTCAATCTCCTGTGGCTCTAGGGTGGCAAGTGGAAGATATGGGGTCCACGCATCCCAGGAGTTGGTGACATTCCTGGATATGCCCTTTTGAAAGAGGGTTTCCAGGAGAAACTTAGGTATTGGCCACTCCTCTAGTGGCAATCCCACAAGACACGTAGAAAATGGATTATTAGGAGAGGCAGTGGCAAGGCACAACGTATCTTGTCCTGTGAGATTTGCTAGTGTCACCCATATATTGACCTTGGGTAGTGCAGGCAGGAATGGGTAACTCTGCGTGCTCCCCAACATAATCATGATAAAAACTACTAGCTGAGGAACAACTTTTTGCCCCTTTCTAGCTTCCAAGCAAACCGTCTTTTGCATCTTTCTTTTGTTTGATTCCAGTCCTGTTTAAGGATGGCCTATATGGCGGGGTACTAGGTTTGTCCTGCTACACTCTAAATTACAGATTACAACCTCTCGTGCCCTTTTTCCCACTAAATTACCCCAATTTATATATTCACATAAATATCGGTCATTCCCTAATGATTAATGCCCTATAACAAGCAAAAGTTTAACTACAACAATCTCCTTTTCTAAACAGTCTTCACACCATCACCTGGCGAGAGTTGCTCGGTGCAACCACTCCTTCTCACACGTGTAACATATACACAAGACCCAAGGGTCACAAGATTTACATAAGGCACAAATGATTCCAACAATGAGTGTTTCTCTGCCCTGGTTCATACAGTTTTTTCACGTTTCCAGCGTTCAGTCCCTGTTGTCCAGATCTTCTTCAGGAAATTCATCAAATTGTTGTCCGGGAGACTGGTCCTGAGGGTGACTGAGGTTTTCACCAGATGATTGTTGTAAGGATTCACGGAAGGGTCGCACATTCTTTGCCGGGATCCATTGTGGACCTTTCTCTGTGGAGACACAAGCATAACCTCTGCCCCATGTAACAAGAGGATATGGTCCCATGACCTTACCTGTTTCTGGGTCGCGAACCAGTACTGGGGCTTTGACTCGCACCTCGAGTGACACAGCTGTATTAAAATGTCGAACAATTGGAGGGTTGTTATCTATCAAAGAACAATTTAAAAAATTAAAAACATACAAGGCTTTCTGCAAACGCTCCTCAGGAGTGACGGTTCCTATTCCCCCTTTTTGTTGTTGCATCAGGCGTTTCAGTGATTGGTGAGAACGCTCAATCAAAGATTGACCTGTGGGGGAATGAGGAATACCAGTAATATGGGTTATACCCCAAGAGTCAAAGAATACTTTTGTTGCGGTTGAGATATATGCAGAGCCATTATCCGTTTTTATTGGAGAGGGTATAGCCAAAGTGGCAAAGGCACGCATCAAATGTTTATGGACGTCACGTGCTTTTTCTCCTGTGTGACAAGAAGCGAACAAGGCGCCGGAAAAGGTGTCTATAGAAGAGTGAATATTCTTCAGTTTGCCAAACTCCGGAAAGCGAGTTACATCTGTTTGCCGTAGCTGTAAACTTTGTAGTCCTCTGGGATTAACTCCTCCTGCTATCGATGGAAAAGAATGTCTTTGGCAGTCAGGACATACAGCAACGATATTAGATGCTTGCTGAGAGGTGAGGCCAAACTGCCGTTTGAGACCTCCAGCATTCTGGTGAAAAAAGGAATGGCTAAGTTTAGCCTGTGCTTTGCGATCGGGCAATACCTGCACTGGTAATGTCAATAAATCGGCCTGTCTATTTCCTTCTGCAATAAAGCCAGGTAGAGAAGTGTGTGACCTAACATGCATAACAAAATAGGGGTGAGGGCGAGAGTCCAAAAGAAAAATAAGCTCCTGTAACAAGGCAAATAAGTTAGGATGTGAAAGGTCACGCAATAAAGATGCTTCGGCTCTCTCTACAATCCCTGCAACATAAGCAGAATCAGTAACAAGATTAAGTGGTGTGGTCCACCTTCGGAAAACTCGAACTACTGCAGTCAGTTCCACTATTTGGGGGGATCCAAGAACGGTGTCTATGTCCGAGTTCCATCGTTCATGTTGGTCATCCCACCATAGAATAACTGACTTATGTGTTTTTCCAGACCCATCTGTAAATACAGTAAAGGCCTGCAATGGCTGATCACTCCTTTTCGGCTTAGGCATTAAACGAAAATCAGCATTAAGTAACTTATGTGAAGGTGGATGGGATGTGAGTTGACCCGCATAGTCAGTTAGTGCCATAGTAAAGGCATCTGATTGTTGATAAAGCCACTGTAAATACATATTCGTTACAGGTAAGCAAATACAAGTAAAATCTACTCCTGATAATGCCAGCAAACGTTGCCTGGCCTTAATTATCAAACAGGCAAACATTTCATGCTGAGTCAAAATAGTTTTTGAAGATTGATTCGGCAAAAAAATCCATTCAATAATTAACAGTGGGTCTGATTTTTCAAAATCCCATTGAAATATCAGGGCATGAGGCTGTCGAGCGGGATTTAAAATAATCAGGTAAAAAGGTAATTCGGGAGCCCACCGATGTGCTTGTTTAAAGCTGATTGCCGTAGCAACCTTTTGTAAGGAGTCAATGGCCTCAGGGCCAAGACTGCGGTGGGAACGCAAGTCGGTGTCTCCCTTGAGCAGCCTGAACAAGGGGCCTAAGTCCGTGTTAGAAATTCCCAACAGCGTCCGGACCCAATTGATTGTACCTAATAGTCTCTGTACATCATGTAAATTTTTTACGTCTGTTCGTATCTGTAAAGGTTGCGGAATTACGGATTGACCCCTTATACGCCAGCCCAAATATTTCCATGGTGATGTTTTTTGAATTTTTTCCGGCGCAATACAAAGGCCTGCCGAATCGACGGTGGTCATGACAAGGGCTATGGCTTCCTCCATGACCTCGTGGCGTTGTGCAGCCACTAAAATATCATCCATGTAATGATATAGTAAAGCACTGGGCGCAACGGTCCTGACAGGGCTAAGCACTTTAGCCACATACCACTGACAGATTGTAGGGCTATTCTTCATTCCTTGTGGCAGCACAACCCACTGGTATCTTTGCAACGGAGCTTGCATGTTAACGCTTGGAACGGAAAAAGCGAATTTAGGAGCATCATTTGGATGCAGGGGGATATTGAAAAAACAATCTTTGAGATCGATAACAGTCAAATGCCAATCTCGAGGGATCATAGTAGGGGATGGAAGGCCGGGTTGTAGGGCCCCCATGTCTTCCATAGCATCATTAATTTTTCTAAGATCATGGAGCAAGCGCCATTTGCCAGACTGTTTTTTGATAACAAAAATAGGTGAATTCCAAGGACTGGTAAAAGGCACAATATGTCCTTTCAGCAATTGTTCAGCAACTAATTCTTGAAGGGGGCGAAGCTTTTCCAGTGGAAGGGGCCATTGATCCACCCAAATGGGGGTATCAGTTTTCCAGGTTATTTTCAGGGTGTCGCGCACTTCAATGGCCCCATCTAAAAATGGGTCCGAATAGACATTCCCCACTGGGACAACACATCACGCCCCCACAAAATCATGGGAACTGGCAATACAAAAGGCTTAATGGAGGCTATGTGTCCCTCTGGACCTTGAATTTGGATCAATTCCAGACTCTGGTGACTGCTACCAGTCCCACCAATTCCAGCTAATGTTTGGGAAACATTGGTTAAAGGCCATTGTGGTGGCCATTTGGCCTGTGATATTACAGTAACATCAGCTCCAGTGTCGATAATCCCACTGAGCACTATTTGTTGTTTCCCACGAATGAGGGTACATTGACATAGGGGTCGTTTTTGAGAGATAGACTGCACCCACAAAATTTGTGGGTCCCCTGTAGACCCGAACCCTCCCTTCCTTTGATAGGGTTGGCGAGAATCAGGGGAATCCGTTCCCATGGGAATCAGCACCAATTGTGCTATACAGCTACCTTTCAGTACTGTACAGGGGGGAAATGGGGTCCATGCCATGATTTTAATTTCATTAACACTGTCCGAGTCAATGACCCCCGGTAATACAAAAAGTCCTGACAAGGTAGTAGATGACCTTCCTAACAATAACACTTGTGTCCTAGGGGGTAAAGGTCCCAAAACATTTGTCAATAATAAGTGAACCAAAGAATCTAATAGTGTTACTGTGTGTGTGGTTGCCAGGTCCAGTCCGGCACTACCTGCTGTTGCTGGGCGAAGACTTGAGGCGGCGCTCTTTCCCTCCAGGGGTGTTGAAAGGTTGGCTGCGGTATTTGTGTCTGCACGCGTCGCTGCCCCGCGCTCTGTGGTCGGTTTCCCTGTATCAGTTGTCCCTGAAAATCATACTTGGCGCGACACTGATTAGCATAATGGCGCCCTTTTCGGCATCTGGGACAAATTCCAGGTGCTTGGGGCCGAGTTCCAGCATTAGTACTTAAACAATTTTTTCTCAGATGGCCGGGCTTGCCGCAACCATAACAATTCCCCGGTCCTGTTGGACTTATCGGGGTGCGCATGGCTGCAAAAGCTGCAGCCATAGTTTCAAATTTATGATCCATAGTACCAATTCTGTTACAAGCCTCCACCATTTCAAACAACGTAGGATTCTGGTTCGGGAGAGATTTTAACAGTTTCTTACAATCCGCATTAGCGTTCTCGATAGCTAATTTCAGCAATAAAATTTCCCGGGCCTCTGCATTATCTATTTGTCGTTCCAAGGCCTGTTTTAATCTGTCTATAAACTGCATATAAGGCTCTTGGGGTTCCTGGGTAATAGTAGTAAACACTTTTTGTGGTTTTTGAGAATCAGGGACTTTCAAAAAAGCCTTTTTGGCCTCTTCACGGGTCGCCTCAAGGGCCTCCTGTGGGATTCGAACCTGGTCCACAGGGTTGGTATGTCGTCCTGTCCCTGTAAGATGTTCTATGGTTAGCGCGGCTATATCAGTATTACCATGACCCACATAAGTCAAAAGAAGTGCCTGTAGTCCCCCCCTCCAGTGAGCTTCCCATAAAGAATATTGTGTAGGCGTCAGTAACAATTGTGCTAAAGATTTTAAATCATGTGGAGTCATGACATAGGTATCAAAGACAGAGGACAATAGACTTACAAAATACGGAGAGGAGAGTCCATGTTCAGTTACCGTACGGCGCAATTCCTTAATAACTGGGAAAGAAAGAGCCTCCCACTTGGCCCCCCGACCTTGATAAATAACGGGGGCTACTATGGTTTTTGCGATTTCAAACTCTCCCTTCTTTAAGGCTTGACGCCTTATATTAATCCACACATCATGTGGATCGGTGGGGTAGAGGTCTGGTCCCTTTTCAGGGTCCACCGGTCCTGGATCAAAGGGATCCTCCTCAGGAGGATAGCTAGCAGCACACACCTCCAACGGCGCAGCAGGTTTCCCATCCTCTGGCAAAAGTGAGGGCATGGCAGGAGTGTCCTCCTCTCTTTCTGCCTTGTCTTGCTGACTTTTTTCTTGCGCTTTCAAAGTCTCAAAAATACTTCTCCACCACGGGAGCATGCGCTGCGCTTCGGCATTCCCTATAGTTGCTGCATCCCACAGTTTCACCCCCACATCATCCCAGAGTTCCCGTGTAAAGATAGTGGATGCAGTTACGGTGGGTATTTTCGCCTGTACCCATTTAAGTATTACTTTAAGATCATGCCCAGAGATATTTTTCCCATGCTTTTGAAGAAGGGCTTTCATAAGTTCATATACGTCTCTTTCAGGGGAAGAAGCCTGGTTCCCCATTTTCCCGTTTCCCACAGCTCACCTCTATGCTCCAGAGGGATTATTTACCGGCCGGTTCCTGCTTCCTTTCAGCAGCTCATTCAACGTTCTGTGGAACTCGTGGCATGTCACCAGATAGGTGGTTCTCTGACCCTTGGCAATCACGTCGGTATCACGTCGGGGTCACCAATTTGCCGCGATTGAGAGACGGGACAATACTTGATACAAGCAAAAAGTGTCAATTTTATTGTGTTTTCAAGACATATATATACTAGTTACAAGAAGCGTGTTTCAAACTGATTGGTCCTTACACTAAACTAGGCAATCACAGATTGGTTAATACAAAAAAGCTTTTTTCAAACATGTACTTCCTTCAGTAACAACAATAGTTCCTCTTATCAAGGTGACTGTCTCGCAACCACAGACACCTGTGCTCATCCTCACGTAGCCAGTATTCTTTTGTTCCTTCTAAACAAAGGCCTTATCTCGCTCTTCCCAAGGCCTGCGGCCGACTAATTCCAGCACGTCCAGCACGTCCTCCTTTATCAACTGTTCTCTGCTGGGGGTCTTCCTGAAGCTAACCAAATCCTGTCCTACACTTTACCTTACTTTACCTTACCTTGCCTTACTTTACCTTACCTTGCCTTACTTTACCTTACCTTGCCTTACCTTGCCTTCCCTTCCCTTCCTTAACTTTTCTTACCTTACCTTCCCTTACCTTACTTTACCTTACCTTGCCTTCCCTTACCTTACTTTACCTTACCTTTCCTTACTTTAACTTACTTTAACTTACTTTACCTTACCTTTCCTCACTTTAACTCACTTTACCTTACTTTACCTTACCTTGCCTTACTTTACCTTACCTTGCCTTACCTTTCCTTCCCTTCCCTTCCTTAACTTTCCTTATCTTACCTTTCCTTACTTTACCTTACTTTACCTTACTTTACCTTACCTTGCCTTACCTTCCCTTCCCTTCCGTTCCTTAACTTTTCTTACCTTACCTTCCCTTACCTTACTTTACCTTAACTTGCCTTACCTTACCTTACATTACTTTACCTTACCTTGCCTTACTTTACCTTACCTTGCCTTACCTTGCCTTACTTTACCTTACCTTGCCTTACCTTGCCTTCCCTTCCCTTCCTTAAATTTTCTTACCTTACATTCCCTTACCTTACCTTACCTTGCCTTACCTTACTTTACCTTACCTTGCCTTACTTTACCTTACTTTACCTTACCTTGCCTTAGTTTACCTTACCTTGCCTTAGTTTACCTTACCTTGCCTTACCTTGCCTTCCCTTCCCTTCCCTTCCTTAACTTTTCTTCCCTTCCCTTCCCTTCCCTTAATTTACCTTACCTTACTTTACCTTACCTTGCCTTACCTTGCCTTGCCTTACCTTGCCTTGCCTTACCTTGCCTTTCCATACCTTACCTTACCTTGCCTTGCCTTACCTTGCCTTGCCTTACCTTGCCTTACCTTATCTTACCTTAACTTGCCTTGCCTTCCCTTTCTTAACTTTTCTTACCTTACCTTCCTTTACCTTCCCTTGCCTTGCCTTACCTTACCTTGCCTTGCCTTACCTTACCTTGCGTTACCTTACCTTTCCTTGCCTTACCTTATTTTACCTCACCTTACCTTACCCTTCCTTACCTTACCTTACCTTGCCTTACCCTACCCAACCCCATCTTACCCGACCTTAACCTAAACAGACCTTACCCTGACCTGTCCTGACCTGTCCTGACCTTACCTGGTAATTTAAGATTAGGTAAGGTTATGTAATGTCAAGGTAAAGGTCAAGGTCAGGTCAAGGTCAGGCCAAGGTGAGGGCAAGGTAAGGTCATTGTAGGTAAGCTCAGGTAAGGTTATGGTAAGGTCAGTCCGGGTCAGGTTTGAGTAAGGTCAGGTCAGGTCAGGGTAAGGTCAGGTCTGGGTCAGTTAATGTAAGATAGGGTAAGGTAAGGTACGGTATGTTAAGGAAAAGTTAAGGTAACGTAAGGTAAGGTAAGGTCAGGTAAAGGCAAGGTCATGGTCAGGTCACGGTCAGGCCAAGGTCAAGGTCAGGCCAAGGTGAGGACAAGGTGTCAAGCTCAGGTCAATGTCAAAGTCAGGGAAATGTATGTTCGGGGCAGGTAAAGCCAGGAAAGTAAATTTCAGGTTAAGATCAGGTCAGGAGAGGTAAGGACAAGTTAGCTTCGGGTAAGGTCAGGTCAGGTCCGGTCTCGTCAAGGTAAGGTCAGGTCACTGTAAGTTAAGGTAAGGAAGGGTAAGGTCGGGTCAGGGTAAGTTAAGGTGACATCAGGGAAAGTGAAGTTCAGGTCAGGGCAAGTTAAGGTCAAGTCCTCTTAAGTTAAGGGTAAGTTAAGGATAAGTTAAGGGTATGGGAGGGTATGGGAAAGGAAGGGGAAGGGAAGGTCTGTACCTTAAACATACATTACCCTAAATTACCTTACAATACCTTACCCTTACCTGAACTTAACCTGACCTGAACTTAGCCTGACCTGACCTTACCCTGAAATTACCTTACCTTACCTAACCTTAAGTTACCTTATCTTAGCCTACCTTACCGTACCCTTACCTTACACTTATCTTACCTTAGCTTAAATTACCTTACATTACCTTACCTAAACTTACCTTATGTTAACTTACCCTACCTGAACTTATCTTACCTTACATCACCTTACCCTATCTTACCTTACATTACCTTACCTTACCCATACCAGACCTTACCCTGATCTGACGTCACCTTGACCTGACCTGTCCTGAGCAGACCTGATCTTAATTTCCCATAAACTTAAATTGCCTGACCTTACCTTACCTGTCCTGACGTTACCATAGATCGCCTTACCTTACCCTAATGTATATTACCTTACCTTAACTTCCCTTACATTACCTTGCCTTACCGTGCCTTGTCTTACTTTGCCTTGCCTTACCTTACACTAACTATCCTTACTATACCTTACCTTACCTTAGCTTACCTTACCTTGCCTTTCGTTACCTTGCCTTACCTTGCCCCGCCTTGCCCCGTTTTGCCTTGCCTTGCCCTGCCTTGCCCCGCCTCACCTTGCCTTGCCCCACCTTGCCTTGCCTTGCCCCGCCTTGCCTCGCCTTGCCTTCCCGCGACTTGCCTTGCCTTGCCCCGCCTTGCCTTCCCACGACTTGCCTTGCCTCGCCTTCCCCCGCCTTGCCTCGCCTTGCCCTGCCTTGACTTGCCCCGACTCGCCCCGCCTTGTCCTGCATTGCCCCGTCTTGCCCCGCCCCACCTTTCCCCGCCTCGCCTTGCCCCACCCCTCCTTGCCCCACCTGGCCTTGCCCCATCTTGCCTTGCCTTGCACAGCATTGCCTTTCCCCAACTTGCCCCGCCTTGCCCCACCTCGCCTTGCCCCGCCTTGCCCCACATTGCCTTGCCTTGCCTTGGCCCGCCTTGCCTTGCATTGCCTCACCTTGCCCCGCCTTGCACCGCCGTGCCCCGCCTTGCCTTGCCCCTTACATTACAAATTAAAATGATGTCTCAATTGACACAGAAGACACAGATATTATAAATGACAACGATATCACAAAATACACAGACGACACAGATGACAGGTGACACAAACGACAGAGACATTATAAATGACAAAGATGTCACAATAGACACAGACTACACAGACTACAGTGCGTATTCTGACAACACAGACATTATAAATGATAATGATGTCACAATATACACAGAAGACACAGACATTATAAATGACAAGGATATCAAATTAGACACAGATGACACAGATAACACAGACATTATAAATGACAATGATTTCAATTTAGACACAGATGACACAGACGACACAGCCAATATAAACGAAAATGATGTCACAATACACACAGCCGACAAAGACAATATAAATGACAATGATGTCAAAATTGACAAAGACGACACAGACATGACAAATGACAATGATTTCACAACAGAGACGACACACATATTTTAAATGTCAATAATGTCACAATAGACACAGACAACACAGACATTATAAATGACCATGATGCAAAAATAGACAGAGACGACACAGAAGACACAGAAACTATAAATGACAATGATGTCACAATAGACACAGATATTATAAATAACAATGAATTCACAATAGACACAGACGACACAGACATTATAAATTACAATGCTGTCACAATAGACACAGAAGACACAGACATTATTAATGACGATGATGTCACAGTAGACATAGACGAAAAAGACATCATAATTGAAAATGATATCTAAATAGACACAGGTGATACAGACTTTATAAATTAAAACTATGTCACAATAGACACAGATGACACAGACGACACAGACATTATAAATTACAATGATGTCAAAATAGGCACAGAGAACAAAAAGACAGACAACACAGACGACTCAGACACTGTAAATGACAATGATGTCACAATAGACACAGACGACCCAGACGACCCAGACATTATAAATGACAATGATGCAACAATAGACACAGATGACACAGACGACACAGACATTATGAAGGAAAACGATGCCACAATAGACAGAGAAGAAACAGATGACACAGAAATAATAAATGACAATTATATCACCATCAACACAGCTGACACAGACGACAAAGACATTATAAATGACAGTGATGTCACAATAGACACAGATGACACAGAAGACAGACATTATAAATGACTATGATGTCACAATAGACACAGATGACACAGACGACACTAACGACACAGACATTGTAAATAACAATGATGTGAAAATTTACACAGATGACACAGACTTTATAAATTACAATGATGAAACAATAGACACAGACGACACAGACTTTATAAATGGCAATGATGTCACAATAGACACAGACGACCCAGACATAATACATGACCATGATGTCACAATAGACCCAGATGACAAAGACGAGACAGACATTAAAATGACAACGATGTCACAACAGACACAGATGACAGAGGCGACACAATCTTTATAATTGACAATGATGTCACAATAGACACAGACGACAGAGACAACACAGACCACACAGAAAACACAGACATTATAAATGAAAATGATGACACAATATACACAGACAACACAGATTACAGAGACATTATAAATGACAATGATGTCACATTACACAGGCTACAGAGACATTATAAATGACAATGATATCACAATAGACACAAACGACACAGATGATACAGACGACACAGACATTATACACGAAAATGATGTCAAAATAGACACAGACGACAGACGACACAGAAGATAGAGACATTAAAAATGAAAATGATATCACAATACACACAGTTGACACAGACGTAACATAAGACAAAGACGTTATAAATGAACATGATGTCAAAATGAAGACAGATGACACAGATGACACAGTCATTATAAATGAAAATGATGTCACCATAGACACAGACGACTCAGACGACATAGAAGACACAGACTTGAGAGACAACACAGACAGCAAAGACATTATAAATGAAAATGAAGACACAATAGAAACAGAAGAAATAGAAATTATAAATGACATGATGTCACAATAGACACATGCGACACAGACATCGTAAATTACAATGATGTCACAATAGACAAAGACAACACAGACATTATAAATGACAAGGATGACAAAATAGACACATACGACACAGACGAAACAGACATTATAAATGACAATGATATCACAACAGACACAGAAGACACACATGACACAGACCTTATAAATGACAATGATCTCACAATAGACACAGACGACAGAGTCAACAAAGATGACACAGATATTATAAATGATAATGATGTCACAATAGACACAGCCGACACAGGCATTATAGATTACAATGATGACACAATAAACACAGACAACACAGCCGACACAACCGACACAGATATTATTAATGACAATGATGTCACAATAGACACAGAGGACACTGACATTATTAATGACAACTATGTCACAATAGACACAGAAGACACAGACAAAAAAGACTACATAGATAGCATAAACACCAATGCTGTCAGATTAGACACAGACGATACAGACTACACAGACAACTCAGAGGACACAGACATTATAAATGGCAATGATGTTAAAATATTCTCAGACGACACAGACAACACAGATATAAATGAAAATTGTTTCAAAATACACACAGATGACACAGACGACATAGACTTTATAAATGAAAATGATGTCAGAATACACACAGACAACACAGACATTATAAATGACAATGACACCACAATAGACACAGACGACACAGACATTATAAATGACAAGAATATCACAATAGACACAGATGACACAGAGGACACAGAAAACACAGACATTATAAATGACAATGATGTCACAATAGACAAAGGCAACACAGATGACAGAGGCGACGCAGAGGACACAGACAACAGACACATTATAAATGACTATTATCTCACAAGATATACAGAATACACAGACATTATAAATAACAATGATGTTACAACAGACATTGATGACACAGACGTGACAGACGACACAGACATTATAAACGAAAATGATGTCACAATACACACAGCCAACACAGACAAAATAAATGATATTCATATCACAATAGACACAGACGACACAGACATTATATAGGAAATGATGTCACAATAGACACAGACGACACAAACGACACATACAATATAAGTAACAGTGATGTCACAATAGAAACAGATGACAGACGAAACTGACCACGCAGTCGACAGACATTATAAAGGACAAAGATGTCAAAATAGACACAGACGACACAGTCAACACAGACAATATAAACGAAAATGATGTCACAATAGACGCAAACGACACAGACATAAATGACAATGATGTCACAACAGAGGCAGACGGCACAGACATTATAAATGACAACGATGTTACAATATACAAAGACGAAAGAGACTACACAGACGACACAGACATAATAAAAAAAATATGCCACAATAGACACAGACGACACATATATTATAGAAGACAATGATGTCACATTAAACACAGACGACACAGATTACAAAGACAACACAGATTAAAAATGACAATGATGTCACAGTAGACGCAGACGCCACAGACGCCACAAACGACACAGACATTATAAATGACAATGATGTCACAATAGACAAAGCCAAATCAGACTACACAGACGACACAGACTTTATAAAGGAAAATGATGTCACAATAGACACAGATGAAAAAGATGACAGATGATAGAAATGACAACGGTGTCACAATAGACACAGACAACACAAACGACAGATATTATAAATGAAAATGATGTCAAAATAGACACATACAACACAGACCTTATAAATAACAATGATATCACAATAGACACAGATGATGCAGACGACACAGACTTTATAAATGACAATGATGTCACAATAGACACAGATGACACAGAAGACAGACATAAATGACAATGATGTTACAATAGAAAAGACGACACAGATGACAAGACACTATAAATGACAACGATGCCACAAAAGACACAGATGACACAGAAGACACAGATATTATAGATGATAATGATGTCACAATAGACCCAGACGACAAAGACGACACAGACTACACCGACATTATAAATGACAATGCCGTCACAATAGACACAGAATGTACAGTGACATAATATATGACAATCATATCACAATAGACAAAGACAACACAGACGACAAAGACGTTATAAATGACAATAATGTCACAATAGACCCAGAAAAACAGACAAGACAGACATAAATGGCAATCATATAACAATAAACAGAGACGACAAAGAGGAAACAGACATTATAAATGACAATGATGTAAAAATACACAAACACGACAGACCACACAGACTTTACAAATGACTATGCTGTCACAATAGACACAGACGACAGAGATATTATAAATGCCGATTATGTCACATTAGACATAGTCGACACAGACGAAACAGACGACACAGATGATACAGACATTATAAATGAACATGATGTCACAATAAACACAGACGACACAGACAACAAAGACGTTATAAATGACAATGATATCACAATAGACACAGACAACACAGACATTATAAATGACAATAACGTCACAATGTACACAGACAACACAGTTGACACAGAAATTATATATGTCAATGATGTCAAAATAGACAAAGATGACACAGACGACAGTGACATTATAAATGACAATGATGTCACAATAGACACAGAGGAAACAGATAACACAGACATTATAAATGACAATGATGTCACAATAGACACAGAAGACACAGACATTATAAAACACAATGATTTCACAATAGACATAGACGACACATGACAACGAGATTATAAATGACATTGATGTCAAAATATACACACACGACACAGACATTATAAATGACAATGATGTCACAGTAGACACAGACGACAGACGACACAGATGACAGAGACGACACAGACATGATAATTAACAGTGGTACCACAATAGACAGAGACAACACATGACACAGACAACACAGACAACAGATATCAGAGACGAAACAGACTACACAGACGACACAGGCGAAACAAACGGCACAAATATATTAAATGAAAATTATGTCCAGTAGACACAGAAGACATAGACGAAACATACGACATAGACGTTATAAATGAAAATGATGTCATAATAGACATAGACGACAAAGGCGACACAGACATTATAAATGACAATGATGTTCACAAAAGACACAAACGACACAGAGGACAAAGAGGATACAGACGACACAGACATTATAAATGACAATGATATCACAATAGACACAGATGAGACAGACGACACATATATTGTAAATGAAAATGATATCACAATAGACACAGACGACACAGACATTATAAATGACAATGATGTCAAAATAGACATTGATAACACAGACATTGTAAATGACAATGATGTCACAATAGACACCGACGACACAGATGACACAGACATTATAAATGTCAATGAAATAAAAACAGACACAGATGACACAGAAAACACATACATAATTAATGAAAATTATTTCAAAAAAGGCAGACTACTCAGACTACACTAACATTATAAATGAAAATTATGTCACAAAATGCAAAGGCGACACAGACGACAGACATTATAAATGACAGTGAAGTCAAAATAGACACAGACGACAGAGAAGACAGACATTTTAAATGACAATGATGTCACAATAGACATAATCGACACAGACGAAACAGACGACAGAGAAGACACAGACATTATAAATGAACATGATATCACAATAAACACAGACACAGACAACAAAGACATTATAAATCACAATGATGTCACAACAGACACAGATGACAAAACAACACAGACGACAGATATTATTAATGAAAATAATGTCACAACAGACACAGATGACACAGACGACAGACATTATATTTGACAATGATGTCACAATAGACACAGATGACACAGTGGACACAGGCTTTATAAATGAAAATGTTGTAACAATAGGCACAGACGACTAAGACGACAGAGTCGACACAGACATTAAAAATGACAATGATGTCACCATAGACACAGACGACAGAGACAACACAGTAGTTCAAAGACGACACAGACAACACAGACATAAAAAATGACAATGATATCAATATAGACACAGATGACACAGCCATTATAAATGACAACGATGTCATAATAGACTCAGACGACACAGACATTATAAATGACAATAATATCACAATAGACAAAGATGACTCAGCCGACACCGGTATTTTATGACAATGTTGTCGCAATAGTCACAGATGAAACAGACGACACAAACTTTATACATGAAAATGACGTCACAATAGACACAGACGACACAGAAATGATAAATTACAATGACATCACAATAGACACAGATGACTCAGCAGACACAGATATTATAAATGACAATGATGTCACAATAGACACAGACGACAGATATTATAAATGAAAATTATTTCACAATAGACAGACAACAGAGACGACACAGATATTAAAAATGGCAATTATGTCACAATAGACAGACGACACACTACAAAGGCGACACAGACTTCATAAATGATAATGATGTCACAATAGATACATAATACATAGACATTTTGAATGACAATGATGTCACAAAAGTCACAGACAACACAGATGACACAGACGACACAGACATTAAAAATGACACTGATTTCACAAGACATACAGGGGACATGGACATTAAAAATGAAAATGATGTCACAGAGACATTATAGATAACAATTATTTCACAATAGACACAGATGACAGATTTTATATATGAAAATGATATCAAAATATACAAAGATGGCATACACGACACAGACATTATAAGCGACAATAATATCACAATAGACACAGACGACAGACAACACAGACAGTATAAATGACAATGGTGTCACAATATGAACAGATGACAGAGACAACACAGAAGACAGACATTATAAATGAAAGAAAAGTCACAGTAGACACAGACGACTGAAAAGACACAAACGTAACAGACATTATAATTGAAAATGATGTCACAATAGACACAGATTACACAGACATTACAAATGACAATGATGTCACAATAAACACAGATGACAGACGACACAGACATTACAAATGACAATGATGTCAAAGTAGACACAGACGACGCAGACAACCAAAACGACACAGAAATTAAAAATTAAAATGAAGTCACAATAGACAGATGACACAGACGATTCAGACATTATAAATGACAATGATGTCACAATAGACAGAGATAACAGAGATATTATAAATGAAAATGATGTCAGAATAGACACAGAAGACACAGACTTTATAAATGACAATGATGTCACAATAGACGCATTCGACACAGACGACACAGGCATTTTATGTGACAATGATATCAAAATAGACAAAGATGACACACACGACTCAGACATTATAAATGACAATAATATCACAATAGACACAGATGACACAGTATAAATGACAATGGTGTCACAATATAAACAGACGACAGAGACGACACAGACATCATAAACGACAATAAAGTCACAGTAGACACAGATGACAGAAAAGGCACAAACGACAGACATTAAAATTGAAAACGGTGTCAAGATAAACACAGACAACACAGATACTATAAATAACAACGATGTCAAAATAGACAAAGACGACACAGACATTGTAAATGACAATGATGACACAATACACAGAGACGACACAGACGACAAAGACATTATAAATGACAATGATGTCATAGTAGACACAGATGACAGACAACACAAACGACAGATATTATAAATGAAAATGATGTCAAAATAGACACAGACAACACAGATGACACAGATATTATAAATGAAAAAGATATCACAATAGACACAGATGACACAGACGATGCAGACATTATAAATGACAATGATATCAAAATAGACACAGATGACAGACATAAATTACAATAATATGACAACAGACACAGACGACAGAAAAAATTTAAAAAAATTATGTCACAATAGACACAGACGACAATGGTGACACAGACGACACAAGTATTAAAAGCGATAATGATGACAAAATAGACACAGACGACACAGACATTATATATGACAATGATATCAAAAGAGACAAAGATGACACACACAACATAGACATTATAAATGACAATAATATCGCGATAGACAAAGATGACACAGACAACACAGACAGTATAAATAACAACGATGTCACAATATAAACAGACGACAGAGACGACACAGGCAACACAGACATTATAAATGACAATGAATTAGCAGTAGATACAGACAACAGAAAAGACACAAAAGACACAGACATTATAATTCAAAATAATGTCAAAATAGACACAGACAACAAAGACATTATAAATAACAATGATGTCACAATAGACACAGACGACACAGACATTATAAATGCCAATGATGTCATAATACACACAGACATTACAAATGACAATGATGTCACTGTAGACACAGAAAACACAAATGACACAGACATTATCAATGAAAAAGATGTCACAATAGACACAGATGACACAGATGTTATACATGAAAATGATGTCACCATAGACAAAGACGACAAAGACATTATAAATGACAATAATATCACAATAGACACAGATGATACAGACATTATAAATTACAATGATGTGACAATAGACACAGACAACACAAACGACAGACATTATAAATAAAGATGATAACAAAATAGACAGAGACGACACAGAAGACAGATATTATAATTGAAATTGGTGTCAGAATAGACACAGAAGACACAGGCATTATATATGACAACGATATCACAATAGACACAGACGACACAGACATTATAAATGAAAACGTCATGATAGACACAGACGACAAAGACGACACAGTCGACAGAGATGACACAGACATTATAAAAGACAAAGATGTCACAACAGACACTAACGACACAGACATTATAAAACACGATGACGTCACATTAGACAAAGACAAATGAGATGACACAGATGATGCAGTCATTATAAAGGACAATGATGTAACTATAGACAGAGACGACATTGACATTATAAATCACAATGCTTTCACAATAGACACAGACTACACAGACAACACAGTATAAATGACAATGGTGTCACAATATAAACAGACGACAGAGACGACACAGACATTATAAACGACAATAAAGTCACAGTAGACAGACGACAGAAAAGGCACAAACGACACAGACATTATAATTGAAAATGACGTCAAAATAGACACAGACAACACAGACATTATAAATAACAACAATGTCAAAATAGACACAGACGACACAGACATTAAAAATGACAATGATTTCACAATACACAGAGACGACACAGACAACAAAGACACTATAAATGACAATGATGTCACAGTACACACAGACGACACAGACAAAACAAACGACACAGACATTATAATTGAAATTGATGTCAAAATAGACACAGACGACACAGACATTATAAAATACAATGATGTCAGAATAGACACAGACGACACAGATGGCAGATATTATAAATGAATATGATGTCACAATAGACACAGACGATACAGACATTATAAATTACAACGATATCAAAATAGACACAGATGACACAGACATAAATGACAACGATGTGGCAATAGACACAGACGACACAGATAACAGACATAAATAACGATGATGTCACAATAGACAGAGATGACACAGAAGACAGAGATATTATAAATGAAAATGATGTCAGAATAGACAAAGAAGACAGACTTTATGATGTGATGGTAGACACAGACGACTGAGACAACATAAAAGACAATCAACAGAGACATTATAATTGAAAATTACGTCACAATAGACACAGAATACACAGACATTATAAATGACAATGATGTCAAAATAGACATAGACAACACAGACATATATGACAACTTTGTCAAAATAGACACAGACGACAGAGACATTTTAAATGGCAGTGATGTCACTATAGAAATAGATGACACAGATGACAAACATTAGATACGAAAAAGATGCCAAAATACACGGAGACAACACAGACATTATAAATGATAATGATGTCACAATAGACAAAAGCGACACAGACAATATAAATAACACAGACGACACAGACATTATAAACGACTATTTTGTCACTATTAACACAGACAACACAGACGACACACACGACAGACATTATAAATGAAAATGATGCCATAATAGACAGAGTCGACACAGATGACACTGACATTATAAATGAGAATGATGTTACAATAGACACAGATGACAAATGCAACCAGACTTTATAAAGAATAACGATGTCAAAATATAAAATGACAACACAGAAAACACAGACATTATAAATGACAATGAAGTCACAATAGCCACCGACGACACAGACAGTATAAATGGCTATTATGTGGCAATACACACAGAAGACACATATGACACAGACTTAAAAAGGACAATGATATCACAATAGACAAAGACGACAGAGATGACACAAACAACACAGACATTACAAAAGACAATGATGTCGCAATAGACACTGAAGATACAGATGACAAAGTCTTTATAAATGAAAATGATATCACAAAAGACACAAATGACACAGACAACAAAGATGACACAGGTTTTAAAAGTGATAATGATGCCAAAATATACACAGACATTATATATGATAATCATGTCACAAGAGAGTCGACACAGATAATATAAATGACAATGATGTCACAATAGACAGAGACGACACAGAAGACACAGACAACACAGACATAATAAATGAAAATGATGTCACAATTGACACAGACGAAACAGACATTATGAATGACAATGATTTCAAAATAGACAAAGACTACACAGACGACACCAACGATACAGACATTATAAATGACAATGGTGTCACAATAAACACAGACGACACAGACATTATAAATGACAGTGATGTCACAATAGACATAGAAGGCACAGGCGACACAGACATTATAAATGAAAATGATTTAACAATAGACACCCACGACAAAGACGACACAGACATTATAATTGACAATGATGTCTCAATAGACACAGACGACAGACGTTATAAATTACTATGATGTCAAAATAGACACAGTTGACAGAGATGACACAGGCATTATGTATGACAAAGATATCAAAATAGATACAGACGACACAGACATTATAAATGACAATGATGTCACAATAGACACCGACGACAGAGACATTATAAACAACAATTATTTCACAATAGGCACAGATGATAGAGACATTATAAATGACAGCGATGTGACAATAGACACATATGACACAGACATTATAAATGACAATGATGTCACGATAGACAAATACGACAAAAACGACACAGACGACAGATATTATAAATGAAAATGATGGCACAATAGACACAGATGAAACAGACGACACAGACGAAACAGACTTTATAAATGACAATGATGTCACTATAGACACAGACGACATAAAAGACACAAACTACAGAGACATTATAATTGAAAATTTTGTCACAATAGACACAGACATAGTAAATGAAAATTATGTCACAGTAGACACAGACGACACATACGACACAGATATTTTTAATGTCAATTAAATCAAAATAGACACCGACAACACAAATGACAGAGACATAATAAATGACAATTATTTCAAAATAGACACAGACACCAGAGACAAAACAGATGACTCAGACAACACAGACTTTATAAATGACAACGATGTAACAATAAACACAGAAAATATGACACAAACAACACAGACGAAAAAGACGACATAGACATTAATGACAAGGATGCCAGAATATACACAGATGACAGAGACGGCAAAGACATTATAATTGACAGTTTGTAACAATAGACACAGACGATACAGACGACAGTGACATTTTAACGACAATGATGTCACATTAGACACAGACAACACAGATGACACAGACATTATAAGTGACATGGATCTCAAAATAGACAAAGAATTCACAGAGGACACAGACTTTATAAATGACATGGATTTAAAAATAGACACAGACGCCTCAGACGACACAGAGAACACAGACAACACAGATGACTCAGACGACACAGACGTCATAAATGAAAATGATGTCACAATACACACAGACGACAAAGCCATTACAAATGAAAATGATGTCACAATAGTCACAGAAGACAGACGATTTAGACGACACAGACATGAATGACAATTATGTCACCATAGACTCAGACAACACAGAGGACACAGATACTATGTGTTACAATGAGGTCACAATAGACACAGACATTATTAATGACAACGATGTCACCACAGACAGAGACGAGACAGACGACAAAGACATTATAAATGAAAATGATGTCACAATGGACACAGACGAAACATGCATTATAAAAAACAAGGATGTCACCAAAGACATAGATGACACAGACGACACAGACATTACAAATGACAATGCTGTCACAAGAGACACAGACGACACAGTCGACAAAGACATAAATGACAATGATATCACAATAGACACAGACGATACAGACATTATAAATGATAATGATATCACAATAGACACACATGACACAGACGTCACAGACATTATAAATGACAATGATGTCAAAATAGACACAGACGACACAGATGATACAGTCATTATTAGTGACAATGATGTCAAAATAGAAACAGACGACACAGAAGAAACAGACAGTAAAAATGAAAATTATTTCACAATACACACAGACGACACAGATATTGTAAACGAAAGAGATATTAAATTAGACTAAGAGGACACTCGACACAGACATTATAAATAAGAATGATACCACAATAGACACAGACATTATAAATGACAATGATGACACAGTAGACAGACAACACAACATAAAAGACACAATCGACAGAGACATTATAATTGAAAATTGCGTCATAATAGGCACAGACAACACAGATATTATATAAAAAAGTTAAGTCACAATAGACAGACGACAGAGACATTTTAAATGACAGTGATGTCTGTATAGAAATAGATGACACAGACGACACAGACCTTATATACATAATTTATGCCACAACACACAAAGAAAACACAGACATTATAAATCACAATGATTTTACAATAGACAAAGGCAACACAGAATTATAAATGACACAGACAACAAAGACATTATAAATGACAGTGATGTCAAAATAGACATAGACGACACAGATGACACAGACATTATAATTGAGAATGATGGCACAATAGACACAGACGACACACGAGACTCAGACATTATAAATTAAAATGATGTCAAAATAGAAAATGACGACACAGACTTTATAAATGACAATATGGCACAATAGACACCGATGACACAGACAGTATAAATGGCAATTATGTGACAATACACACATAAGACACATATGACACAGACATTAAAAAGACAAAGATATCACAATAGACACAGACGACAAAGACGACAGCGACTACAAAGTCATTATAAATGAAAATTATCTCACAATAGACAGAGACGACACAGGCGACACAGACGACATAAATGACAATGATGTCACAAGAGACACAGATGTCATAGATGACACAGACGACAAATCCACTGTAAATGAAAATGTCACAATAGACATAGATGACACTGACCACACAGACGTTATATATGACAATGATGTCACAACAGACACAGACAACACAGACATTATAAAGGACAAAGATGTCACAATAGACAGAGATCACATAGATTACACAGACATTATAAATGACAATGATGCCACAATAGACACAAATGACACAGACATCAAAAATGACAGTGATGACACAATAGACAACGACGAGAGAGACAAGGGAGACGACACACACATGGTTAATGACAAAGATATCACAATAGGGAAAGACGACACAACCCACACAGACGACAAAGACATTATAAAAGACAATGATATCACAATAGACACAAACGACTCAGACATTATATTTGAAAATGATGTCACAAAAGACACAGAAGACACAGACATTATAAATGACAATGATATAACAGTAGACACAGAAGACAGATGACAAAAACGACACAGATATTTCTAATGAGTATTAAATCAAAATAGACACCGACAACACAAACAACACAGACATCATACATGACAATTATTTCAAAAAAGACAAAGACGACACACCCGACACATATATTATAAATGACAATGATACCACAATAGACACAGAGGCCACAGACGACACAGACATTATAAATGACAATGATGTCACAAAAGACACAGATGACACAGACAACACAGACATTTTAAATGACAATGATGTCACAACATACACGACACAGACATAAATTACAATGATGTTACATTTGATAAAGACGAAAGACGACAAAGACGACAGTCATTATAAATGAAAATGTTGTTAAAATAGACACAGAAGATACAGACATTATAAATTACAATGACGTCACAACAGACGCAGACGACAGAAGATACAGATAGATGACAATTATTTCACAATAGACACAGACATTATATATGAAGAGCATATATTAGAAGAGCAACAAAGCTGGTGAAGGGGCTGGAGAACAGGCCTTATGAGGAGCGGCTAAGAGAGCTGGGGTTGTTTAGCCTGGAGAAGAGGAGGCTGAGGGGTGACCTCATTGCTCTCTACAACTACCTGAAAGGAGGTTGTAGAGAGGAAGGTGCTGGCCTCTTCTTCCAAGTGACAGGGGACAGGACAAGAGGGAATGGCCTCAAGCTCCGCCAGGGGAGATTTAGGCTGGACATTAGGAAAAAATTTTTTACAGAAAAGGTCATTGGGCGCTGGAACAGGCTGCCCAGGGAGGTGGTTGAGTCACCTTCCCTGGAGATGTTTAAGGCACGGGTGGACGAGGTGCTAAGGGGCATGGTTTAGTGTTTGATAGGAACAGTTGGATGATCCGGTGGGTCTCTTCCTACCTGGTTGTTCTGTGATTCTGTGAAAATTATATCAAAATAGACAAAAACGACACACACGATAAAGACATTATAAATGACAATAATATCACAATAGACACAGACAACACAGATGACAAAGACATTATAAATGAAAATGATGTCACTATAGACACAGACATCAGAGACCACAGAGTGACACAGACATTATATATTACAATAAAGACACAGAAGACACAGACGAATCAGACGACAGAAAATACACATACGACAGACAGTTTAATCGATAATGATGTCACAATAGACACAGACAACACAGATGACACAGACATTATAAAGGTAAATGATATCACAATATACACCCATGACAGAGATGACACAGACATCATAAATTACAATGATACCACAATATTCACAGACGACTTAGACGACACAGACATTATAAATGATAATGATGTCAGAATATACACAGACGACACAAACATTATAAATTACAATGATGTCACAATATTCACAGACGACACATATATTATAAATGTCAATGGTGTCAGAGTAGACACAGACATTATAAATGACAATGATGTCACAATGGACACAGACGATTCAGACGACAGAGATGACACAGACTACACAGATAACAAAGTCATTACAAGTGAAAATGATGTCACAATATACAAAGCCAACACAGACCACACAGATATTATAAATGACAATGATACCAAAATCAACACAGACCAAACAGACGACACAGACATTATAAATGTCAATGATGTAACAAAACACACAGACAACACAGACATTATAAATTACAATGATGTCACAATAGACACAGACGACACAGACATTATAAATTACAATGTATTCACAATAGACATAGAAGACACAGACATTAAAAACTATAATGATGTTACAGTAGACATGGACTACACAGAAAAAAAACCGACAGGCATTATAAATGACAGTGATGTCACAGTCGACACACACAACACCGACGACACAGAGGACAAAGACATTATAAATGACAATGATGTTATAATAGACACAGATGACACGGATGACAGACGACAAAGACATTAAAAATAAAAATGATGTCACAAAACACATCGAAGAAATAGACATAAATAAAAATGAATTCAAAATACACAAAGACAACAGCGATGACACAGACATTATAAATGCAAACAATATCACAATAGACACAGAAGACAGAGATGACAGACGACACAGAAAACAAAGATATTATAAATGACAATGATGTCATAATAAAAACAGATGACAGACATTATAAATGAAAACAATGTCACATTAAACACAGATGACACAGACGACAGACGTTACAAATGACAATGATGTCACAATAGACACAGACGACAGAGATGACACAAACGGCACAAACGACACACACAATATAAATGACAATGATGTCACAATAGACACAGACATCACAGACATTATAAATGAAAAAGAAGTCACAATAGACACAGACGACAGACAACACAGGCATCACAAATGACAACTGTGTAAGAATACACAGTTGAGGATACAGACGAAACAGAGGACACAGTCATTTTTAATGACAATGTTGTCACAATAGACACAGACTACACAAACATAATATAAAATGAAGTCACAACAGACGCAGAAGACACAGACATTATAAATCACAATGGTGTCACAATAGACATAGACGACAGAAGAAACAGACATTATAAACTACAATGATGACACAATAGACAGACTACACAGACGACACAGACATTATAAGTGACAGTGATGTCAAAATAGACAAAGATGACACAGACGACACAGACTTTACAAATTAAAATGATGTCAAAATAGACACAGACGACAGACATAAATGACAATGATGTCACAATAGACATGTACAACACACGACACAGACTATAAACTACAATGATGTCACAGTAGACACAGACTGGACAGACGACAGATATTATAAATGACAATAATATCACAATAGCCACTGACGACAAAAATATTATAAATGACAATGATGTCACAATAGACACAGGCGACACAGATTTTATAAATGACAATTATGTCTCAATAGACAGAGACGACACAGCCATTATAAATGACAAAGATGTCACAATATTCACAGATGACAGAGACACTATAAATGACAGTGCTGTCACATTAGACATAGACGACAGATTTTATAAATGACAATTAGGTCTCAATAGACACAGACTAGACAGACGACACAGACGAAAGACATTATAAATGACAATGATGTCGCAATCGACACAGATGACAGACATTATAAAAACAATAATGTCACAATAGACACAGACAATGCAGACATGATAAATGAAAATGATGTCACAATAGACTCAGACGACACAGATAATATAAATTACAATGATGTAACAATAGACACAGGAGTCACAATAGACAGTTCTCACAGATATTATAAATTACAATGATGTAACAATAGGCACAGGAAGCACAGACGACACATACGACAAAGACAATAAAGACTTTATAAATGACAACGATGTCACAATAGACACAGACGACACAGACATTATAAATTACAATGATGTCACAATATTCTCAGATTACATATACGACATATACGACAATACAGAGATTATAAAAAACAATGATGTCAAAATAGACAAAGATGACACAGACGACAAAGACTTTATAAATGACAATGATGTCACAATAGACACAGACATTATAAATGACAAATATATCAAAATAGACAAAGAAAACACAGAATACACAGACATTATAAACGAAATGATGTCAAAATATACACAGAAGACACAGACATTATACATGACAATGATGTCACAATAGACACAGACGACAGACATTTTAAATAACAATGATATCACAAAAGACAGAAAACAGAGACATTATATATGACAATGATATCACAATAGACACTGACGACACAGACAACGTAAACGAGAAAAATATCACAATAGACACAGACAACACAGACATTATAAATGACAAAAATGTCAAAACATAGACAGACGACACAGACATTATAAAAAATGATATCTAAATATACACAGATGACAGAGACATTATAAATGACAAGGATGTCACAATAGACAAAGAAGACACAGACGACAGAGATGACACAGACTTAGTAAATGAATACTATGTCACAACAGAAACAGACGACACAGACATTAAAAACTGCTATGGAGTCACATTAGAAACAGATGACACAGACGACAGACTACACAGAAGACACAGACATTATAAATGACAATGATGTCACAATAGACACAGACGACACAGACATTGTAAATCAAAATTATAACAAAATAGAAACAAATGACACAGACACTATAAATTAAAACGATATCACAATAGAAACAGATGATACAGACTACACTGACATTATAAATGACAGTGATTTCAATATAGACAAAGATGACACCAACTACACAGACATTAAAAATGATGACAATAATGTCACATTACACACAGATGACAGACATAATAAATGAAATTGATGTCAAAATAGACACAGACGACACAGACATTATAAATGAAAATGATGTCAAAATAGACACAGAAGACAGAGACATTTTAAATGACAATGATTTCAGAATAGACACAGACGACACAGAACGTAGAAATGACAGTGATGTCACAACAAAGACGACACAGATATTATAAAGGGCAATGACGTCACAATAGACACTGAAAACACAGATGACATATTATAAATAAAAATGATGTCACAATAGACACAAACACCAGAGACGACACAGGTGAAATGAAAGACACAGGTATTAAAAGTGATAATGATGCCACAATAGACACAGACATTATACATGACAACGATGACACAATAGAAACAGACGACACAGACATTATAAATTACAATGATGTCACAAGAGACACAGATGAAACATATGACACAGACATTATTAGCGACAAGGGTGTCACAATAGACAAAGACGACACAGACAATATATTTTACAATGATGTCACATTAGACACAGACGACAGAGACAACATAGATGACACAGATGGCACAGATATTATTAATAAAAATGATGTCACAATATACACAAACAACACAGACGACATTGACGACATCGATGACAGTGACATTATAAATGACAATGATGTCACATTAGACACAGTAGACACAGACATTGTAATTGACAAAGATGTCACAATAGACAGACGACAGAGACAACACAGACTTTATAAACGACAGTGAGGTTGCTATAGACGCAGACGACACAGACTTTCTAAACATCAATGAGGTCACTACAGACACAGGCGACACAGACTTTCTAAATGACAGTGAGGTCGCTAGAGACGCAGACGACACAGACTTTATGAATGACAGTGAGGTCGCTAGAGACGCAGACGACACAAACATTATGAACAACAGTGAGGTCGCTAGAGACGCAGGCGACACAGACTTTCTAAACCACAGCGAGGTCACTAGAGACGCAGGCGACTCAGACCTTATGAACGACAGTGAGGTCGCTGTAGACACAGGCGAGACAGACTTTCTGAACGACAGTGAGGTCGCTGTAGACACAGGCGACACAGACCTTATGAATGACAGTGAGGTCGCGGTAGACACAGGCGACACAGACCTTATGAACGACAGTGAGGTCGCCGTAGACACAGGCGACACAGACCTTCTGAACGACAGTGAGGTCGCTGTACACACAGACGACACAGAATTTCTAAACCTCAATGAGGTCGCTATAGACACAGACGACACAGACGTTCTAAACGTCAATGAGGTCACTAGAGACAAGGACGACATAGACTTCCTAAATGACAGTGAGGTCGCTAGAGACACAGACGACCCAGACTTTCTAAACCTCAATGAAGTCGCTATAGACACAGACGACCCAGACTTCCTAAAACTCATTGAGGTCGCTATAGACAGAGACGACACAGACTTTCTAAACCTCAATGAGGTCGCTATAGACAGAGACGACACAGACGTTCTAAACCTCAATGAGGTCACTATAGACACAGGCGACACAGACTTCCTAAACCACAATGAAGTCACTATAGACACAGGCGACACAGACTTTCTAAACCTCAATGAGGTCGCTACAGACACAGACGACATTTTTCTAAACGTCAATGAGGTCACTATAGACACAGACGACAGTTTTCTAAACGTCATTGAGGTCACTATAGACACAGATGACACAGATTTTATAAATGACAGTGAGGTCTCTAGAGACACAGACTTTCTAAACGTCAATGAGGTCGCTATAGACACAGGCGACACAGATATTCTAAACCTCAATGAGGTCTCTATAGACACAGACGACACAGCACAGACTTTCTAAATGACAATGAGGTTGCTGTAGACACAGACGACAGAATTTCTAAACCTCAAGGAGGTCACTAAATGTAATGACGACACAGACAACACAGACTTTCTAAACGTCAATGAGGTCACTATAGACAATGACGACACAGACAATACAGACTTTCTAAACATCAATGAGGTCGCTGTAGACACAGGCGACACAGACTTTCTAAACGTCAATGAGGTCGCTGCGGACACAGACGACACAGACTTTCTAAATGTCAATGAGGTCGCTGTGGACACAGGCGACACAGACGTTCTAAACTTCAATGAGGTCACTACAGACACAGGCGACACAGGTGACACAGACGTTCTAAACGTCAATGAGGTCACTATAGACACAGACGACACAGAATTTCTAAATGTCAATGAGGTCGCTATAGACAGAGACGACACAGAATTTCTAAACCTCATTGAGGTCGTTATAGGCACAGACGACACAGACTTTCTAAACCTCAATGAGGTCGCTATAGACACTGATGACACAGACTTTCTAAACGACAATGAGGTCGCTGTAGACACAGACGACACAGACTTTCTAAACCTCAATGAGGTCGCTGTATACACAGACGACACAGACTTTCTAAACCTCAATGAGGTCGCTATAGACACAGACGACACAGACAACACAGACGTTCTAAACGTCAGGGAGGTCTTTATAGACACATATGACACAGACTTTCTAAACCTCAATGAGGTCGCCATAGACACAGACGACACAGAAATTCCAATCGACAATGAGGTCGCTGTAGACAAAGGCGACACAGACCTTCTGAACGACAGTGAGGTCGCTGTAGACACAGGCGACACAGACCTTCTGAACGACAGTGAGTTCGCTGTAGACACAGGCGACAAAGACCTTCTTAACGACAGTGAGGTCGCTGTAGACACAGGCGACAAAGACCTTATGAACGACAGTGAGGTCACTGTAGACACAGGCGACAAAGACCTTATGAACGACAGTGAGGTCACTGTAGACACTGGCGACACACGCTTTCTAAACGTCAGGGAGGTCTTTATAGACACAGGCGACACAGGCTTTCTAAACGTCAGGGAGGTCACTGCGGACACAGGCGACACAGGCTTTCTAAACCTCCATGAGGTCGCTATAGACACAGATTCTTTAAACGACAGTGAGGTTGCTAGAGACACAGATTTTATAAACGACAGTGAGGTCGCTAGAGACACAGATTTTATAAATGACAGTGAGGTCGCTAGAGACACAGGCTTTCTAAACGTCAGGGAGGTCTTTATAGACACAGGCGACACAGGCATTCTAAACTTCAGGGAGGTCTTTATAGACAAAGGCGACACATGCATTCTAAATGTCAGGGAGGTCTTTATAGACAAAGGCGACACAGGCTTTCTAAACGTCAGGGAGGTCTTTATAGACAAAGGCGACACAGGCTTTCTAAACGTCAGGGAGGTCTTTATAGACAAAGGCGACACAGGCTTTCTAAACGTCAGGGAGGCTTTTATAGACAAAGGCGACACAGGCTTTCTAAACGTCAGGGAGGCCTTTATAGACAAAGGCGACACAGGCTTTCTAAACGTCAGGGAGGTCGCTGCGGACACAGGCGACAGGCTTTCTAAACGTCAGGGAGGTCGCTGCGGACACAGGCGACACAGGCGACATAGGCATTAAAATGGACAACGATTTCACAACAGAGACAGATGACAGACACGAAAATGATGACACAGACATTATAAATGAGAATGATGTCACAATAGAAACAGACGACAGACAAAAATGACAACACAGATGACACTGACATTATAAATGACAACGATTTCACAATAGAGACAGACAACAGAAACATTAAAAATGACAATGATGTTCAAAATAGACACACACTATATATAACAATGACGTCACAATAGACACAGACGACACAGACATCATATATGACAACGATGCTCATTGCATCTTGAAAGGCAAAAAATAAAACCCAAACAAAATTACTAGCTGGTAGTTTTAGGTAATGTAGGTACAAGTCATATCTAACTGTTGACTCGGCAGCCAACCCACCTGGCTATGGGAATCTACCCCCAGTTTAATTGTCACCCCTTGCTGCCAGACCCGATGCCTCTGCACCTGTAGAACTCAACATTCAATAACTTACCCCCAGACTCGATAGTAACTAAACAATTCCACACACTGTTTTGATTCAGGAATGCCAACCCTTCTTCACACAACAGCCAGGCAGAAAAAAAAAAGATAAAATCAAATCTTAACAACCATACACACCAGATTTATTGCCCCAAGAATTTAAACTGCTCTACCGACACTCCAACGTTATATCTGAGATGGCTTTGGTCATTCCCTCTGTGGCTGCATAACCGACCAAAAATGATTCTCCTCACCCCATGTATCTATGGCTACTTGCTCTGGAATGCACCGTATCACCTCGCCCTTCAAAGCCTAACTTGACGGGTATATCTAAAGATCGAATTTCACTGCTGTTCTTCTGCTAACTACCGATTCTTTAGCTCAGGCAGAGCAGCTCCAGCCAGATTCAAACGTGCACAGACTGACTCTGCACAGAAAACCAATGACAGGATGCAGAAACAAAAAGGAAACTTGGTAAGAATGACTCTCAAAAGAGGGCTGGCATTGGGCAACAAGATGTAGGGAGCTGCAAGAAAGATTATGTCAGCCCTTGAAAAATGGAAGACTATGGCCCCTTTAAGAGCCACAGCCACAACTAGAAGGATGCAAGGGTGAGCCCTTCTTAAAGACCTCAAAACAGAGTATGTATGGAGGAAGTGCCAGAACAGGGATTTAAGAAAATGGAACAATAAGGGCTGAGGATACTAATGTGTCCTGTGATGCCTACACAATAGGCAACTGACCAGAAATTTCCAAAATACAAGACCGATCTGTACATGAAGATCACAATGCAAGAAAAGCAGTGCCCGATCAGCACCTTACTAAGAACAGACATCCAAGAGTCTAGAGATGACACGTGGACCAAATGCAAAGATGACATCAAGACCTGCAGAAGATTTAAGACACAGCAGAGTCTACACAGTCTAAACAACAAGACAGATATAGGCTGGAACTGCCCTGCCTGGTACACGCTAGCTTGGGGCTGAAAATTAAACCCCTCTCCAAACGTGTAACAAGGTGCACTCTTCCTGCACAACCCTCTACCCTATGCTAAATCCCCTCCCTGCCATTCTCAACATTCTGCCCTCTTCCCGGACCAAAACCACAGCCCCCTTAACTTTCTGAGGACCGAGGGCCTGAAGATATCCTTGGCAGAAAAAACCCAAACTGCATCAACTAACTGGAAAAATCCTGCACTCTCACATTGTCCTGGACTACAATCTGCAAAAAAAAAAAAAAGAAAAACATACAGAAAACACAGTGCCAAGTCATCACACTGCTCACTGCCAACATCTTGTACTACACCCACTGCAAAACTGCCAAGGCATTCTGCTCACCTATTTGATGCCAACTCAAACATTGGATGTTGCAGTCATCATCACCTGGGGCACTTCAGGTAGACAGACAGAAAATTTACTATTGTGCTTCTGAGAAATCAGTCCCGTGCTCCATCTCTCTACTCCCCTGTTCACCTCAACTGCTCTTTGCATTCTAAAAGCGGACCACACAGCATCTACAAAACCAAAGGCCAATGCTCAATGGAGTTGCTGCGTACTACGGGGCTCTAACACACCTGTTTGAACAACAACCTCCTCACCTCCCAGACCACACATCACCAAGAAGCTTCACCCCTCTGAGGCTGCATTTGGCACCTGCCACAGAAAAAGCATGCTTTTGTACTACACTAAAGCACAGGCTGCCCCAAGCAACACCTATCTCCCACTGCATTACCTTGACTGCTCAGATGCCCAGCTTGCCTCATCTTCTGTGGTTGTGTTGAGGCTTGAGCTCCACCTGGAATATACAAACAGCAAGGATGATTATAACTTCATTGAAGAAAACCAACACACGGTAACTGATCATACAGCCACGGTTACATTTCCCTACCAACACCACAGCCAACTCACCTCACTATGGCACACTAACTGCACACAACTCGATCCGTGCCCCTCGGCACACAGGTCAGCCCGCTACGTCTGAAAAACACAACAGCAAAGAAGTCACCCTGACGCTCAGCAACGCCCTAAGAATTCCAAGACTCTACTGCACATTACAGCCAAGCAAAGCTAGTCCACAACCAAACCCAAACATTAATAGCCGCTCCCTTGACATACAAACCCCTTCGTTACCGCTCCACTGGCTGCTCCCATGCAGTTTTGGTCACCCCCTCTGTGGCTCCAGAGACAAGCAGAAACTACCCTCCTCACCCGCCACACCTAGGGCTGCTAGTTCTGCAAATAAGGGATGCCCCTAGACCGCAATGTCTAGGCACGTCAAAACGTTAAGCACACAATCGGGCCACTATACCCCTGCTGATGCTTATCGCCTCCTCTACACACCTGGCAGAGCAGCTCCAACCAGACACAAACACACACAGAACACCAATACACAAGACCGACGTCAGGAACCTGGAACAAAAGAAAAGTCGTGGCAACAAGGAGGACTCCTGGACCACGCGTGCCAATGGGCAAGGCAATGGACAGGGCTCCAAGGAACAACTTTCGGTAGCCCTGGAAAAGCGAAGAACCGTGCATGGTTCCAAAGAGATGGTGCCACAACTGGCAAGATGAACGGGCAAGAAGCCCCTTTTAAAGACCTAAAGATGCAGAGGATGGATGGAACAAGTCCCAGAACAGGGATCCAGGAAAACAGAAGACTAACTATCCCGGATGGCGAGGCAGGCTGTAAGGCTGCAGCAGAAGACGACTGACCAGATGCTTCCAAAACACAAGAGCGATCCACACTTTAGAAATGTGAAGAAAGAAAAGCAGTGCTCCGTTGACACTGACTTGATCAGTACAAACATTTGGGACCCTAGACATGGCGCCCAAGGCATGCCTGCGATGCCCTGAGCACAAAAGATGACATCAAGACCTGCAGAAAATTTCAGACATGGCACGGTGACTACACAAACTAGACAACAACAGATACAGGCTAGAACTGCCCTGCCCATACAGGGTTTGGGCTGAGAAGTAGACCCCTCTGCCTTCACCTGCCCAAAGAGGACTCCCTGCACAGCCTAGGCTACCTTCCAAACACCTCCCTGCTAGCCCCATCCCACCTCCCGCTTCCCAACTCCGGTCTCTCAACTTAGCTTTCAGAGGGCCACGAATGAAGCTGTCCTTGGACAAAGCAGCTCAAATCACATCAGCTAACAGAAATAATCCTGCAGTCACTGCGTTCCTCTTCAGCATCTGCAAGAAAAATTAACAGAAAAACACAGTGCCAAAACACGAGACCAATCCAGGCTTTAGGAACACAATGCAAGAAAAGCAGTGCCCAGTCGACAGTGCATTGATGAGTACGAGCATTCAGGACCCTAGATATGGTGCTCGAGGCATGTCCGGCATGCTGTAAAGGATCCCTCATTACAACGGGATGTGGCCAAGACTGGGAGGATGTATGTGAAAGGATCACCTTTTAAATGACTAAAGGCACAAGATGCATGGAAGAAGTCTCAGGTCAACAGGGATCCTTGAAAACATATGACTAACGATTGTGGCCACCAACACAGGCTGCAAGGCCATGGGAAAAGATGGCTGACTAGAAACTTTGAAAACATGAAGCCAATCCACGCTTAGGTTATGATGCAAGAAGAACAGTGCCTAATTGGTATTGTACCCATGAGTACAGGCATTCAAGACCCTCGAGATGCTGCTCAAGTCATATGTTGCATTCCTTTAAAGCAAAGGGGACATCAAGGCTTAAGAAACGTAAAAGAGAAACAGAATATAAAGCACACAGCACAGACAAGCTGGAACGGCCCTGCCTGGAACATGCTAGCTTTGGGCTGAGAAGTAACACCCTCCAGCTCTCCCTGCCCAAAGGGGACACTTCCCGCACAGCCCTCTCCCCTAGGCTACTTTTAAAACCCCTCCCTGCCATCCCCAGCCTTCTCCCCTCTGTCATACCCCACCCCTGCCCCCGTCCCTCAACTTAGCTTTCAGACCACCAGGAGGCTTCCTCAGCAGAAAAAAAACTCCAAGAACATCAGCTTCCTGGAATGATCCTACAGTTGCCAGGATCCACTTTGCAATCTACAAGAAAACTAAAATAGCCCCAACAGCCAGCATTGCACTGATCAATGTCAGCACCTTACATGACAACTTGCTCTGCCTAACTGCCATATCCTTCCACTCACTTGCTCCACAGCAGTTCTTATGTCAGATGCTGCAGCTGTTATCACACAGGGTAATTAAATTCAGGGAATTACTCTCACACCTGTGAGAAGTCTGCCCCATGCTCCTTCTCCCTACTACCCAGCTCATCTCAAATGCTCTTCCCATTCCCAAGGTGGCCCACACAGTGCCTGCCAAACCAAAAGTAAATACTATGTTGCCAAAGAACACTTTGCTCTTCTAGACATACTCAACTTCCTCCTCACTATCAGCCCCACAATGATGAGAATAAGCCTGACTACCTCACCAGCACCCCAAAATTCTCTGCTATCTGCTTACCTCTCCTCCTCACCACTTAAGTTGTAGGACCAGTAGTGGTGATACCCAGGACAAAAGAAAGATGAGCCACGGAAATCCACATTTTAGGAAGTAACCAAACTTTAGTCGTAGGAGTGAACAAGAAGAACTTGAAAAAAATATTCTTATCAAAACCCAGTAAAGATTATTAACACAGAAGACATAAAAACACAGGACACTCACCACACAGCAATGGAGACTGGAATTACAGAGGCAGCCAGCCAATGAAAAACTCGCAACAGTGGGATTGACTACTCTAAGACCTAAATTGGAAACTCAATGACCGTAAAAAAACACAATGGATTAACAGGGACAAGGTAACAACCGCTGTAAGCAATAATAGAGCAAACCTCACTGGTAAGTTCAGGAAAAATCTAAAACTCTACTAAATAAGGGAGGCTTGTGTGCCCACAGACCAGATGAAGAAGAGTTGCTCAGCTGCTAACTGTTACGAGCCTAAACAATATCTAATCTCTTCCCTGAGAAATTAAAGGGAAACAAGCGGCAGAACCCTGCACTGTAGATAGGCAGCGAGTCCACACCTTTAAGTAGCAAGGTCTCTGATATTCATAGGATCACCAGGTTGGAAAAGACCCATTGGATCATTGAGTCCACCCATTCCTATCAATCACTAAACAATGCCCCTCACCATCTCATCCACCCATCCTTTAAACACCTCCAGGGAAGGTGACTCTACCACCTCCTTGGGCAGCCTTTGCCCATCCCCAATAACCCTTTCAGTGAAATATTTTTTCCTGATGTACTGCCTGAAGCTTCCCTGGCAGAGCTTGAGGCTATTCCCTCTTGTCCTGTCCCCTGTCCCTTGGGAGAGGTGACCAGCTGCCTCCTCTCCACAACCTCCTTTCAGGTAGCTGCAGAGAGCAATGAGGTCTCCCCTCAGCCTCCTCTTCTCCAGGCTAAACACCCCCAGCTCTGTCAGCCACGCCTCATAAGGCTTGTTCACCAGCCCCTCACCAGCTACATTACTCTTCTCTGGACATTCAGATGGATGGAGACAGGATGCACGCAAAGAAGTTAGTTGAGGAACACAATAAGTAAAAGGTATAAGGGAGCAGAGATCTCCAAGCCCTAGAGATTACATTTCTTAGGATAACTAATACTTTTAAACTTGTGTCTCAACCTCATCATTACCTCATTGGCTACAGAGAGACTAGAACAACAGACACCTGAACGGCACTTGCATCTGACCACCAAACTGACCCAAGAAAGACTGATGAACCCATCTCCCTTTCCCCAAACCATTAAAGCCCTTTTCTACCCCTGAAGTATCAGAGAAGGAACCCGGCTCCTTCTTAACAGGACCTGCCCTATATTTTAACCCCCCTGACCCTTCTGTGTTGCTATTCCCTGGGAGCTGTGCTCCTGAGCCCTTCCCAGGGCTCCCCTGGCCCCTTCTATCTTCCACCAACCCACAGACTCTACTTCCTACCCTAGGCCAACAAACTTCATTCCAGATTATTATCACCCACAAGGTGCCCATTACAAACTGCAGAGCCCCTAGGACCAATACATCACGCCACACAGAATGAGAAACAACAACAAATCATCCCATAAGCAAAAACTTGAGGCAAAGCACCCAGAAAAAAATACAAAGAAGGATACCAAAAACATCTTGCCCCCTCCAACACCCAATCAAAAATTACTGACAAAAAAGCCCCATAGTTACACCTGGATGTGCTGCTTCGCCTGGACTCTTCCAAAGCTCATACCTCCAACAGACGCCTCTGCTTCTTTAGAAGAACAAAAAGAAAAAAAAACTAAAAAAGCCAAAAACCACCACTTACCCAACTACCTTAATCTGCCTAAAAGCTACAATGAATGGAAACAGCAGCAAAACTCTAATCTCAAGGATAAACCACAACCTAAATGACCTCCAGAGGCAAGGCCTGTGGCTTATATACCCCCTGGGCCTTCCCGCCCACCACCTGTGACTGGGGTGTGGTGAAGCCCTCACAAGTATAAATAGTGCCTGAGGAGGAGCTGTGTTTTATTAACTCTGCCTTGCATTCTCAGCTAGAACAACACTACTACATGTCTGAAAGTATCCTTACAAGAAATAACAGTATGCGTGCTGTCACTGCAACATTGCTAGTTGTGACAGTGATGGGACTAGGTAACAAACATTTTAGAGCTGGACTTTTTGGTTCCTTTCATTTACCGTGCTGCTACAATTCCTGTTCCCAGGTATCCCTATACCCCTACTCTTTAATTTTTCTGTGCTCTTTTCTCTCTTTTTTTTCCCCCCCCTAGTCTTCAGTATCTGTTCTCTGCCTATACTATTTTTTTCCTTTTCCATCTTTATCCCAATCTGCGTTCCTCATTCTGTTCCCCCACAATTTCACTGGCTTGATCCTTGTAGCTTGTTCTTTCTCTGCACCTGCAAATGCCTTGCTTTTCTTTCTTTCTTTCTCTATTCCTTTGTATTGCTTACTGTTGCTGTTCCAGCTTTTCCATTCACTCTGACTCTTGACACTCCCCTTTACTTCTCTTGCTGTTTCTGAATTTTTGTGCTAGTCCCTGCTCTTTTTTATAATCCTCTGTCTGTAGGGCTCCTAGTTCCTCTCAAACAAGTCAGCTCTTTTTTATGTACACACATGGCCTTATAAGAAATGGCTCAGAGAGCTGGGGTTGTTTAACCTGGAGAAGTGGAGGCTGAGGGGAGACCTCATTGCTCTCTACAACTACAAGGTCTACAAAGAAGGTCGAACAAGGGAAATGAAGGGCAAAGAAGGTGGGAGAAGGGCAAAGAAGGTGGGAGAAGGGCAAAGAAGGTGGGAGAAGGGCAAAGAAGGTGGGAGAAGGGCAAAGAAGGTGGGAGAAGGGCAAAGAAGGTGGGAGAAGGGCAAAGAAGGTGGGAGAAGGGCAAAGAAGGTGGGAGAAGGGCAAAGAAGGTGGGAGAAGGTTGGAGAAGTTCAAAGAAGTTCGAAGAATATCGGAGAAGGTCAGAGAAGTTAAGAGTAGGTCAGAGAAGGTCGGATTAGGTCGGAGAAGGTCAGAAAATGTCAAAGAAGGTTGGAGAAGTTCAAAGAAGGTCGGAAAAGTTCAAAGGTGGTTGGAGAATTTCAAAGAAGTTCGTAGAATTTCAGAGAAGGTCAAAGAAGGTCAGAGAATTTCGGAGAAGGTCAAAGAAGCTCAGAGAAGGTCAAAGAAGGTTGGAGAAAGATAAAGAAGGTTGGAGAAGATTGGAGAAGGTCGAAGAAGGTAAAAGATGGTCGGAGAAGGTCAAAGAAATTTGAAGAAGGTTGGAGAATTTCGGAGAAGTTAGGAGAAGGTCAGATAAGGTCAAAAAAGCATGGAGAAGGTCGGAGAAAGTAAAAGAAGCTTGGAGAAGGTCGCAGAAGGTCAAAGAAGCTTGGAGAAGGCCTAAGAAGGTTGGAGAAAGATAAAGACAGTTGGAGAAGTTCAGAGAAGGTCGGAGAAGGTCAGAGTAGTTCGGAGAAGTTCAAAGGTGGTCGGAGAAGGTCAAAGAGGGTCGGAGAAAGATAAAGAAGCTCGGAAAAGGTCGGAGAAGCTCGGAGAAGGTCAAAGAAGGTTGGAGAAAGATAAAGACGGTTGGAGAAAATGGGAGAAGGTCGGAAAATGTCAATGAAGGTCGGAAAGGTCAGACAAGGTCGGAGAAGGTGGGAGAACGTCGGAGAAGGTCAGATAAGTTAAAAGAAGGTCGGAGAAGGTCAGAGAGGATCGGAGAAGGCCAGAGAAGATCAGAGAGGATCGGAGAAGGTCGGAGAAGGTCAGAGAGGGTCGGAGAAGGTCAGAGAGGGTCGGAGAAGGTCAGAGAGGGTCGCAGAAGGTCGCAGAAGGACAAAGGATTAGGAGAAGTTTGGGGAAGGTCAAAGAAGCCAGGAGAAAGTCAAAGAAAGTTGGAGAAGTATAAAGAGGGTCAGAGAAGATCAGAGAAGTTCAGAGAAGGTCAAAGATGGTCGGGGAAGTCAGAGCGTGTCTACAGCGACCTCATTGTCGTTTAGAAAGTCTGTGTCGCCTGTGTCTACAGCAACCTCATTGTCGTTTAGAAAGTTTGTGTTGCCTGTGTCTATAGCGACCTCACTGTCGTCTGGGTCGTCTGTGTCTATAGTGACCTCACTGACATTTAGAAAGTCTGTGTCATCTGTGTCTATAGTGACCTCATTGATGTTTAGAAAGTCTGTGTCGTCTGTGTTCACAGCGACCTCATTGAGGTTTAGAAAGTCTGTGTCGCCTGTGTCTACAGTGACCTCACTGTCGTTTAGAAAGTCTTTGTCGTCTCTGTCTACAGCGACCTCATTGAGGTTTAGAAAGTCTGTGTCGTCATTACATTTAGTGACCTCATTGAGGCTTAGAAAGTCTGTGTCGTTGGTGTCTATAGCGATCTCACTGTCATTTAGAAAGTCTGAGTCATCTGTATCTATAGCGACCTCACTGACGTTTAGAAAGTCTGTGTCGTCTGTGTCTATAACGACCTCATTGAGGTTTAGAAAGTCTGGGTCGTCTGTGTCTACAGCGACCTCATTGAGGTTTAGAAAGTCTGTGTCATCTGTGTCTATAGCGACCTCATTGAGGTTTAGAAAGTCTGTGTTGTCTGTGTCTACAGCGACCTCATTGAGCAATTCAGAGAAGGCGGGAGAAGGCGGGAGAAGGCGGGAGAAGGCGGGAGAAGGCGGGAGAAGGCGGGAGAAGGCGGGGGAAGGTCAAGGAAGGCGGGGGAAGGTCAAGGAAGGTGGGGGAAGATCAAGGAAGGTGGGGGAAGGTCAAGGAAGGTGGGAGAAGGTCAAGGAAGGTGGGAGAAGGTCGGAAAAGATCAAAGAGGTTCAGAGAAGGTCAAAGAAGTTTGGAGAAAATCAAAGAAGTTCTAAGAAGGTCAGAGAAGGAAGGTGATATTTGGAGAAAGTCAAAGAATATCGGAAAAGGTCAGAGAAGTTTGGAGAAGGTCAAAGAACATCAGAGAAGTTCAGAGAATGTCAAAGAAGTCGGAGAAGTTCAGAGAAGGTCGGAGAAGCCAAAGGAAGTCCAGAGAAGGTAGTAGAATTCAGAGAAGTTCGAAATAGATCAGATAATTTTGGAGAAGTTCGGAGAAAGTCAAAGAAGGTGGGAGAAGGGCAAAGACTGGTGGAGAAAGGAGGAGACTATCAGAAAAGGGCAAAGACGGGCGGAGAAGGGCAAAGACGGGCGGAGAAGGGCAAAGACGGGCGGAGAAGTGCAAAGACGGGCGGAGAAGTGTGGAGAATATACGAGAAGTGCAAAGATGGGCGGAGAAGGGCAATAATGGGCGGAGAAGGGTAACCATGGGCAGAGAAGGTCAAAAACAGGTGGAGGAGGGTGGAGAATATTGGAGAAGTTCAAAGAAGGGCAAAGACGAGCAGAGAAGGGCAAAGACGGGCAGAGAGGGACGGAGAATATTGGAGAAGTTCAAAGAAGGGCAAAGATGGGAGGAGAAGGACAAAGACGGGCTGAGAAGAGCAAAGATGGTAGGAGAAGGACGGAGAATATCGGAGAAGGGCAAAGATGGGCGGAGAAGGGCGAAGGGGCGGAGAAGGGCAGAGATTATCGGAGAATTTCAAAGGAGGCAAAGAGGAGCGGAGAAGGGCAAAGAGGGGAGAAGAAGGGCAAAGATAAGCGGAGAAGGGCAGAGAATATCAGAGAAGTGCAAAGATGGGAAAAGACGTACAGAGAAGGGATAAGACGTGCAGAGAAGGGTGGAAAATAATGGAGAAATGCAAAGATGGGCAAAGAGTTTAGGAGAAGGGCAAAGACGGGCGGAGAAGTGTATACAATATTGGATAAGTTCAAAGAAAAGCAGAGACGGGCGTAGAAGGGCAGAGATGGGCGGAGAACGGTGGATAATATTGGAGAAGGGCGAAGACGGGCGGAGAAGGGCGAAGACGGGCGGAGAATATCGGAGAAGTGCAAAGAAAGACAACGACGGGTGGAGAAGGCCTAAGACGGGCAGAGAAGGGCAAAGAAGTGTAGAGAAAGGCAAAGTTGGGAAGAGAAGTTATGAAAAGGGCAAAGAAGGGCAAAGACGGGTGGAGAAGGGAGGAGAACATCGGACAAGTGCAAAGAAGGGCAAGGACGGGCGGAGAAGGGCAAGGACGGGCGGAGAAGGGCAAAGACGGGCGGATAATATCGGAGAAGTGCAGATGGGAGGAAAAGGGGAAAGGAGGGCTGAGAAGGGCAAAGATGGGAGGAGAAGGACGGAGAATATCGAAGAAAGGCAAAGAGAGGAGGAGAAGGGCAAGGACGGGCGGAGAAGGACAAAGACGGGCGGAGAAGGGCGGAGATTATTGGAAAAGTTCAAAAGAAGCAAAGAGGGGCGGAGAAGGGCAAAGAGGGGCGGAGAAGGGCAAAGAGGGGCGGAGAAGGGCAAAGAGGGGCGGAGAAGGGCAAAGAGGGGCGGAGAAGGGCAAAGAGGGGCGGAGAAGGGCAAAGAGGGGTGGAGAAGGGCAAAGACGGGTGGAGAAGTGCAGAGAATATCGCAGAAGTTCAAAGATGTGCAAAGATGGGCGGAGAAGGGCAAAGATGGGCGGAGAAGAGCAAAGAGGGTCAGATAAGTTAAAAGAAAGTCAGAGAAGGTCAGAGAAGGTCAAATAAGTACAGAGTAGGTTGGAGAAGGTCAGAGAAGTTCAAAGAATGTTGGAGAAGGTCGGAGAAGGACAGAGAAGATCAAAGAAATTCAGAGAATTTCAAAAGTTGTTGAAGAAGTTTGGAGAAGGTCGGAGAAGATCAAGGAAGGTCAGAGAATTTCAAAGGCATTCGGAGAAAGTCAGAGGAAATCATAGAAGGTTGGAGAATGTCAAAGAATTTTGGAGAAGGTCAAAGAAGTTCGGAGAAAGTCCAAGAAGGTCAGAGAATTTCGGAGAAGTTCAGAGAAGGTCAAAGAAGGTCTGACAAGGTCAAAGAAGGTCAGAGAAGGTGAAAGAAATTCGAAGAAAGCGGTAGGAAGTCAAAGAAGTTCAGAGAATATCAAAGAAGGTCGGAGAAGGTCGGAGAAATTTGTAGAAGGTCAAAGAACATCGGAAAAGGTGAGAGAAGTTTGGAGAAGGTCAAAGAATATCAGAGAAGATCCGAGAAGGTCAAAGAATGTCAGAGAAGGTAAAAGAAGGTCGGAAAATGTCAAAGAAATTCAGAGAATGTCAAAAAAGTCGGAGAAGTTCGTAGAAGGACAGAGAAGGTCGGAGAAGGCAAAGGAAGTTCAGAGAAGGCTGTAGAATTCAGAGAAGTTCAAAATAGATCAGATAATTTCAGAGAAGTTCAGAGAAAGTCAAAGAAGGTGGGAGCAGGGCAAAAACGGGAGGAGAAGGGCAAAGATTGGTGGAGAAAGGAGGAGAATATTGGAGAAGGGCACAGGGGTGCAGAGAAGGGCAAAGAGGTGCGGAGAAGGGCAAAGACGGGTGGAGAAGGGTGGAGAATATCAGAGAAGTGCAAAGATGAGCAAAGACGGGCAGAGAAAGGCAAAGACCGGCTGAGAAGTGTGGAAAACACTGGAGAAGGGCAAGGACAGGCGGAGAACAGCAAAAACGGGTGGAGAACGGCAAAGACGGGTGAAGAAATGAGGAGAACACTGGAGAAGGGCAAAGACGGGCGGACAAGGGCAAAGACGGGCGGACAAGGGCAAAGACGGGCGGACAAGGGCAAAGACGGGCGGACAAGGGCAAAGACGGGCGGACAAGGGCAAAGACGGGCGGACAAGGGCAAAGACGGGCAGAGAAGTTCAAAGGCGGGCGGAGAAGTGTCGAGAATATTGGAGAAGGGCAAAGATGGGCGGAGAAGGGCAATAACGGGCAGAGACGGGCAGAGAATATTTGAGAAGTGGAAAGATGGGCAAAGACGGGGGCAGAAGGGCGGAGACGGGCAAAAAGGACGGAGACGGGCAAAGACGGGCGGAGAAGTGCAGAGAATATTAGAGAAGAGCAAAGATGGGGAAAGAAAAGGGTAGAAGGGAAAAGATGGGCAAAGAAAAGGGTAGAAGGGCAAAGATGGGCAAAGAGGGGTGGAGAAGGGCAAAGAGGGGCGGAGAAGGGCAAAGCGGGGCGGAGAAGGGCAAAGCGGGGCGGAGAAGGGCAAAGCGGGGCGGAGAGGGGCAAAGCGGGGCGGAGAGGGGCAAAGCGGGGCGGAGAGGGGCAAAGCGGGGCGGAGAGGGGCAAAGCGGGGCGGAGAGGGGCAAAGCGGGGCGGAGAGGGGCAAAGCGGGGCGGAGAGGGGCAAAGCGGGGCGGAGAAGAGCGGAGAATATCAGAGAAGTGCAAAGATGTGCAAAGACGGGCAGAGAAAGGCAAAGACGGGCTGAGAAGTGTGGAGAACAACGGAGAAGGGCAAGGACAGGTGGAGAACAGCAAAAACGGGCGGAGAAGGGCAAAGACGGGTGAAGAAATGAGGAGAATACTGGAAAAGGGCAAAGGGGGCGGAGAAGGGCAAAAACGGGTGAAGAAATGAGGAGAATACTGGAGAAGGGCAAAGGGGGGCGGAGAAGGGCAAATACGGGCAAAGATGGGCGGAGATTGACAAAGATGGGCAGAGATTGGCAAAGACGGGTGGAGAAGGGTGGAGAATATTGGAGAAGGGCAAAGGCGGGCGGAGAAGTGCAAAGGTGGGCGGAGAAGTGCAAAGACGGGCGGAAAAGGGTGGATAATATCAAAGAAGGGAAAGGACGGGCGGAGAAGGGCAAAGACGGGCGGAGAAGGGAAAACATAAGGGGATAAGGGCAAAAACGGGCAGAGAAGGTTGGAGAATATCGGAGAAGTGCAAAGATGGGCAAAGACGGGCGGAGAAGGGCAAAGACGGGCGGAGAAGGGCAAAGAAGGGCGGAGAAGGGCAAAGACGGGCGGAGAAGGGCAAAGACGGGAGGAGAAGGGCAGAGACGGGAGGAGAAGGGCAAAGACGGGAGGAGAAGGGCAAAGACGGGAGGAGAAGGGCAAAGACGTGTGGAGAAGGGCAAAGATGGGCGGAGAAGGGCGGAAAAGATCAAAGAAGGGCAAAGATGGGCGGAGAAGGGCAAGATGGGCGGAGAAGGGCAAGATGGGCGGAGAAGGGCAAAGATGGGCGGAGAAGGGTAATAACGGGCGGAGAAGGGCAGAGAATATTTGAGAAGTGGAAAAAGGAGTAAAGACGGGTGGAAAAAAACAAAGATGGGTGGAGAAGGGTAAAGAAGGGGGGAGAATTGCAAAGACAGGCAGAGAAGGGTGGAGAATATCAGAGAAGTGGAAAGATGGGCAAAGACGGGCGGAGATGGGCAAAGACGGGCGGAGATGGGCAAAGACGGGCGGAGAAGGGCAAAGACGAGCGGAGAAGGGCAAAGACGGGCGGAGAAGGGCAAAGACGGGCGGAGAAGGGCAAAGACGGGCGGAGAAGGGCAAAGACGGGCGGAGAAGGGCAAAGACGGGTGGAGAAGGGCAGAGAATATTGGAGAAGGGCAAAGATGGGCAAAGAAGTGTGGAGATTATCGGAGAAGAGGAAAGATGGAAAAAGACGGGTGAGAAGGGCAAAGATGGACGGAGAAGGGCGAAGTCGGGCAAAGAATTGTGGAGAATATAGGAGAAGGGCAAAGACGCCTGGAGAAGGGCAAAGACGCCTGGAGAAGGGCAAAGACGCCTGGAGAAGGGCAGAGAATATTACAGAAGGGCAAAGATAAGCAAAGAAAAGGGTAGAAGGACAAAGACGGGCGGAGAACTGTGGAGAACATCGAAGAAGTGCAAAGAAGGGCAAGAACGGGCGGAGAAGGGCAAAGAGGGGCGGAGAAGGGCAAAGAAGGGCAGAGAAAGGCAAAGATGGGTGGAGGAGAGTAATAACGGGCGGAGAAGGGCAGAGAATATTTGAGAAGTGGAAAGAGGAGTAAAGACGGGTGGAAAAAAATCAAAGACGGGTGGAGAAGGGTAAAGAAGGGGGGAGAATTGCAAAGACAGGCGGAGAAGGGTGGAGAATATCAGAGAAGTGGAAAGATGGGAAAGACGGGCGGAGAAGGGCGAAGACAGGCGGAGAAGGGCGAAGACAGGCGGAGAAGGGCGAAGACAGGCGGAGAAGGGTGAAGAAAGGCAGAGAGTGGCAAAGATGGGTGGAGAAGAGCAAAGACGGGTGGAGAAGGGCAGAGAATATTGGAGAAGGACAAAGTTGGGCAAAGAAAAGGGTAGAAGGGCAAAGACGGGCAGAGAAGTGTGGAGAATATCGGAGAAGAGCAAAGATGAGAAAAAAGACGGTCAGAAGCGCAAAGACTGGCGGAGAAACTCTAAGTCGGGCGGAGAAGAGCATTGACGTACGGAAAAGTGTAAAGATGGGCAGAGAAGGGCAAAGACGAGCGGAGAAGGGCTAAAACGGGCAGAGAAGTGTGGTGAATAATGGAGAAGGGCAAAGCCGGGCCGAGAAGGGCAAAGCCGGGCCGAGAAGGGCAAAGCCGGGCCGAGAAGGGCAAAGCCGGGCCGAGAAGGGCAAAGAAAGGCGGACAATTGCCAAGACGGTCGGACAAAGGCATAGATGGTTGCACAAGTGATAAGACGGGCGGACAACGGCTAAGAAGGGCTGACAAGTGCAGAGATAGGCGGAGAAGGGCCAAGACGGTCGGACAAGGGCAAAAACATGCGGACAAGAACAAAGACGGGGGGAGAAGGGCAAAGACGAGCAGAGAAGAGCAAAGATGGGTGCAGAAGGGCAAAGATGGGCTCACAACTGAAAGACGGGCGGAAAAGGGCAAAGAAGGGCGGATAGTGGCAAGGAAGTGAGGAGAGTGGCAAAGACGGGCGGAGAAGGGCAAAGGCGGGCGGAGAAGGGCAAAGGCGGGCGGAGAAGGGCAAAGGCGGGCGGAGAAGGGCAAAGGCGGGCGGAGAAGGGCAAAGGCGGGCGGAGAAGGGCAAAGAGGGGCGGAGAAGGGCAAAGACGGGCGGAGAAGGGCAAAGACGGGCGGAGAAGGGCAAAGACGGGCGGAGAAGTGTGGAGAATATCGGAGAAGGGCAAAGATGGGCGGAGAAGGGTAATAACGGGCGGAGAAGGGTAATAACGGGCGGAGAAGGGCAGAGAATATTTGAGAATTGGAAAGAGGGGTAAAGAGGGGTGAAAAAAACAAAGACTGGTGGAGAAGTGTAAAGAAGGGCGGAGAAATGCAAAGAAAGGCGGAGAAGGGTGGAGAATATCAGGGAAGTGGAAAGATGGGCAAAGACGGGCGGAGAAGGGAGGAGAATATCAGAGAAGTGCAAGGAACAGCAAAGACGGGCGGAGAAGGGCAAAGACGGGCGGAGAAGGGCAAAGACGGGCGGAGAAGGGCAAAGACGGGCGGAGAAGGGCAAAGACGGGCGGAGAAGGGCAAAGACGGGCGGAGAAGGGCAAAGACGGGCAGAGAAGGGCAAAGACGGGCGGAGAAGGGCAAAGACGGGCAGAGAAGGGCAACGGGGTGCGGAGAAGGGCGGAGAATATCAGAGAAGTGCAAAGATGTGCAAAGACAGGCAGAGAAAGGCAAAGACGGGCTGAGAAGTGTGGAGAACAACGGAGAAGGGCAAGGACAGGCGGAGAACAGGAAAAACGGGCGGAGAAGGGTAAGGACGGGTGAAGAAATGAGGAGAATACTGGAGAAGGGCAAAGGGGGGCGGAGAAGAGCAAAGACGGTCGGAGATTGACAAAGACGGGCAGAGATTGGCAAAGACGGGCGGAGAAGGGTGGAGAATATTTGAGAAGTGCAAAGATGAGCAAAGACGGGCGGAGAAGGGCAGAGAATATTGGAGAAGGGCAAAGATGGGCAAAGAAAAGGGTAGAAGGGCAAAGACGGGCGAAAAAGTGTGGAGAGTATTGGAGAAGAGGAAAGATGGAAAAAGACGGGTGAGAAGGGCAAAGATGGGCAAAGAAGTGTGGAGATTATCGGAGAAGAGGAAAGATGGAAAAAGACGGGTGAGAAGGGCAAAGATGGACGGAGAAGGGCGAAGTCAGGCAAAGAATTGTGGAGAATATAGGAGAAGGGCAAAGACGCCTGGAGAAGGGCAAAGACGCCTGGAGAAGGGCAGAGAATATTACAGAAGGGCAAAGATAAGCAAAGAAAAGGGTAGAAGGACAAAGACGGGCAGAGAAGTGTGGAGAATATCGGAGAAGAGCAAAGATGAGAAAAAAGACGGTCAGAAGCGCAAAGACTGGCGGAGAAACTCTAAGTCGGGCGGAGAAGAGCATTGACGTACGGAAAAGTGTAAAGATGGGCAGAGAAGGGCAAAGACGAGCGGAGAAGGGCTAAAACGGGCAGAGAAGTGTGGTGAATAACGGAGAAGGGCAAAGCCGGGCCGAGAAGGGCAAAGCCGGGCCGAGAAGGGCAAAGCCGGGCCGAGAAGGGCAAAGCCGGGCCGAGAAGGGCAAAGCCGGGCCGAGAAGGGCAAAGAAAGGCGGACAATTGCCAAGACGGTCGGACAAAGGCATAGATGGTTGCACAAGTGATAAGACGGACGGACAACGGCTAAGAAGGGCTGACAAGTGCAAAGATAGGCGGAGAAGGGCCAAGACGGTCGGACAAGGGCAAAAACATGCGGACAAGAACAAAGACGGGGGGAGAAGGGCAAAGACGAGCAGAGAAGAGCAAAGATGGGTGCAGAAGGGCAAAGATGGGCTCACAACTGAAAGACGGGCGGAAAAGGGCAAAGAAGTGCAGAGAGTGGCAAAGAAGGGCTGATAGTGGCAAGGAAGTGAGGAGAGTGGCAAAGACGTCCGGAGAGTGGCAAAGACGGGCGGAGAAGGGGAAAGGCGGGCGGAGAAGGGCAAAGGCGGGCGGAGAAGGGCAAAGGCGGGCGGAGAAGGGCAAAGGCGGGCGGAGAAGGGCAAAGGCGGGCGGAGAAGGGCAAAGGCGGGCGGAGAAGGGCAAAGGCGGGCGGAGAAGGGCAAAGGCGGGCGGAGAAGGGCAAAGACGGGCGGAGAAGGGCAAAGACGGGCGGAGAAGTGTGGAGAATATCGGAGAAGGGCAAAGATGGGCGGAGAAGGGTAATAACGGGCGGAGAAGAGTAATAACGGGCGGAGAAGGGCAGAGAATATTTGAGAATTGGAAAGAGGGGTAAAGAGGTGTGAAAAAAACAAAGACTGGTGGAGAAGTGTAAAGAAGGGCGGAGAAGTGCAAAGAAAGGCGGAGAAGGGTGGAGAATATCAGGGAAGTGGAAAGATGGGCAAAGACGGGCGGAGAAGGGAGGAGAATATCAGAGAAGTGCAAGGAACAGCAAAGACGGGCGGAGAAGGGCAAAGACGGGCGGAGAAGGGCAAAGACGGGCGGAGAAGGGCAAAGACGGGCGGAGAAGGGCAAAGACGGGCGGAGAAGGGCAAAGACGGGCGGAGAAGGGCAAAGACGGGCGGAGAAGGGCAAAGAAGGGGGAGAAGGGCAAAAACAGGGGGGGAAGGGCAAAAACAGGGGGAGAAGGGCAAAAACAGGGGGAGAAGGGCAAAAACAGGGGGAGAAGGGCAAAAACAGGGGGAGAAGGGCGGAGAATATCAGAGAAGTGCTAAGATGTGCAAAGACAGGCAGAGAAAGTCAAAGACGGGCTGAGAAGTGTGGACAACAACGGAGAAGGGCAAGGACAGGCGGAGAACAGCAAAAAAGGGCTGAGAAGGGTAAGGACGGGTGAAGAAATGAGGAGAATACTGGAGACAGGCAAAGGAGGGCGGAGAAGGGCAAAGACGGTCGGAGATTGACAAAGACGGGCAGAGATTGGCAAAGACGGGCGGAGAAGGGTGGAGAATATTTGAGAAGTGCAAAGATGAGCAAAGACGGGCAGAGAAGTGCAAAGACGGGCGGAGAAGTGCAAAGACGGGCGGAGAAGTGCAAAGACGGGCAGAGAAGTGCAAAGACGGGCGGAGAAGGGCAGAGAATATTGGAGAAGGGCAAAGATGGGCAAAGAAAAGGGTAGAAGGGCAAAGACGGGCGAAGAAGTGTGGAGAGTATTGGAGAAGAGGAAAGATGGAGAAAGACGGGTGAGAAGGGCAAAGACGGACGGAGAAGGGCAAAGACGGGCGGAGAAGGGCAAAGACGGGCGGAGAAGGGCAGAGAATATTGGAGAAGGGCAAAGATGGGCAAAGAAAAGGGTAGAAGGGCAAAGACGGGCGAAAAAGTGTGGAGAGTATTGGAGAAGAGGAAAGATGGAAAAAGACGGGTGAGAAGGGCAAAGATGGGCAAAGAAGTGTGGAGATTATCGGAGAAGAGGAAAGATGGAAAAAGACGGGTGAGAAGGGCAAAGATGGACGGAGAAGGGCGAAGTCGGGCAAAGAATTGTGGAGAATATAGGAGAAGGGCAAAGACGCCTGGAGAAGGGCAAAGACGCCTGGAGAAGGGCAAAGACGCCTGGAGAAGGGCAAAGAATATTACAGAAGGGCAAAGATAAGCAAAGAAAAGGGTAGAAGGACAAAGACGGGTGGAGAACTGTGGAGAACATCGAAGAAGTGCAAAGAAGGGCAAAGAGGGGCGGAGAAGGGCAAAGAGGGGCGCAGAAGGGCAAAGAGGGGCGGAGAAGGGCAAAGAGGGGCGGAGAAGGGCAAAGAGGGGCGGAGAAGGGCAAAGAGGGGCGGAGAAGGGCAAAGAGGGGCGGAGAAGGGCAAAGAGGGGCGGAGAAGGGCAAAGAGGGGCGGAGAAGGGCAAAGATGTGCAAAGACAAGTGGAGAAGGGCAAAGACGGGCGGAGAAGGGTAAAGACGGGCGGAGTACGGTAATAACAGGCGGAGAAGTGTAATAACGGGCGGAGAAGGGCAGAGAATATTTGAGAAGTGGAAAGAAGGGCAAAGACGGGCGGAGAAGGGCAAAGACGGGCGGAGAAGGGCAAAGACGGGCGGAGAAGGGCAAAGACGGGCGGAGAAGGGTGGAGGAAATCGGAGAAGCGCAAAGATGGGAAAAGACGGGTGGAGAAGGGCAAAGTAGGATGGAGAAGGGCAAAGAAAGGCAGAGAAGGGCAAAAGCGGGCGGAGAAATGTGGAGAATATCGGAGAAGCGCAAAGACGGGCGGAGAAGGGCAAAGACGGGCGGACAATTCCAAGACGGTCGGACAAAGGCAAAGATGGTTGCACAACTCATAAGACGGACGGACAACGGCTAAGAAGGGCTGACAAGTGCAAAGATAAGCGGAGAAGGGCAAAGACGGTCAGACAAGGGCAAAAACATGCGGACAAGAACAAAGACGGGGGGAGAAGGGCAAAGACGAGCGGAGAAGTGCAAAGACGGGTGCAGAAGGGCAAAGATGGGCTCACAAATGAAAGACGGGCAGAAAAGGGCAAAGAAGTGCAGAGAGTGGCAAAGAAGGGCGGATAGTGGAAAAGAAGTGAGGAGAGTGGCAAAGACGTCCGGAGAGTGGCAAAGAAGGGCGGAGAAGGGGAAAGACGGGCGGACAAGGGCAAAGGCGGGCGGACAAGGGCAAAGGCGGGCGGACAAGGGCAAAGGCGGGCGGACAAGGGCAAAGGCGGGCGGACAAGGGCAAAGGCGGGCGGACAAGGGCAAGGACGGGCGGACAAGGGCAAGGACGGGCGGACAAGGGCAAGGACGGGCGGACAAGGGCAAGGACGGGCGGACAAGGGCAAGGAATTTCGGAGAGGGACAAAGACGGGTAGAGAAGGGCACAGACGGGCGGAGAAGTGCAAACAAGTGCGGAGAATGCAAAGACGGGCAGAGAAGTGCAAAGACGAGCAATGACGGCGGAGAAGCACAAAGTCGGTCAGAGAAGAGCGAAGACAAGCGGAGAAGGGCAAAGACAGGCGTAGAAGGGGAAACAAGTGCGGAGACTGCAAGGACGGGCAGAGAAGTGCAAAGACGTGCCAAGAAGAGCAAAGACAGGCAGAGAAGGGCAAAGACGGGCTCACAAGTGCAAAAACGGGGGGAGAAGGACAAAGACGGGAGGAGAATGGCAAAGACGGGAGGAGAATGGCAAAGACGGGAGGAGAAGTGCTGAGAACAACGGAGAAGGGCAAAGACGGGCGAAGAAGGACGGAGAAAACCGAAGATTGGCACAAACAGACGGAGAAGGGCAAACATGGGCGGAGAAGGCAAATACGGGCAGACGAGGGAAAAGATGGGCAAAGGAAGGCAAAGACGTGAGCTAGGAGGGCAAAGACGGGCGGAGAAAGGCAAAGACGGGCGGAGAAAGGCAAAGACGGGCGGAGAAAGGCAAAGACGGGCGGAGAAAGGCAAAGACGGGCGGAGAAAGGCAAAGACGGGCGGAGAAAGGCAAAGACGGGCGGAGAAAGGCAAAGACGGGCGGAGAAAGGCAAAGACGGGCGGAGAAAGGCAAAGACGGGCGCACAAGTGAAAACATGGGCGGAGAAGGGCAAAGACGGACGGACAAGGGCAAAAAGATGTGGACAAGAACAAAGACGGCAGTAGAAGGGCAAAGACAGACAGAGAAGGGCAAAGACGGGTGGACAAGAACAAAGACGGGGGAAGAAGTGCAAAGACGGACAGAGAAGGGCAAAGACGGACAGAGAAGGGCAAAGACGGACAGAGAAGGGCAAAGACGGACAGAGAAGGGCAAAGACGGACAGAGAAGGGCAAGGACAGTCAGAGAAATCCCGAGAATACCGGAGAAGGGCAAAATCTGGTGGAGATGGGCAAAGACGGGCCGAGAAGGGCAAAGACGGGCCGAGAAGGGCAAAGACGGGCCGAGAAGGGCAAAGACGGGCCGAGAAGGGCAAAGACGGGCCGAGAAGGGCAAAGACGGGCCGAGAAGGGCAAAGAAAGCGGACAATTGACAAGACGGTTAGACAAAGACAAAGATGGTTGTACAAGTGATAAGACGGGCGGACAACGGCTAAGAAGGTCTGACAAGTGCAAAGATAGGCGGAGAAGGGCAAAGACGGTCGGACAAGGGCAAAAACATGCGGAAAAGAACAAAGATGGGGGAAGAAGGGCAAAGACGGGCGGAGAAGGGCAAAGACGGGCGGAGAAGGGCAAAGACAGGCGGAGAAGGGCAAAGACGGGCGCAGAAGGGCAAAGACGGGCGCAGAAGGGCAAAGACGGGCGCAGAAGGGCAAAGACGGGCGCAGAAGGGCAAAGACGGGCGGAGAAGGGCAAAGACGGGCGGAGAAGGGCAAAGACGGGCGGAGAAGGGCAAAGATGGGCGGAGAATGCAAGGACGGGCGGAGAATGCAAGGACGGGCAGAGAAGTGCAAAGACGTGCCAAGAAGAGCAAAGACGGGCGCAGAAGGGCAAAGACAGAGGCAGAAAGGCAAAGACGGGGGGAGAAGGGCAAAGACGGGAGGAGAAGTGCAAAGACGGGAGAAGTGCTGAGAATAACAGAGAAGGGCAAAGACGGGCGAAGAAGTACGGAGAATACCGAAGAATGACACAGACAGACGGAGAAGAGCAAACATGGGCGGAGAAGGCAAATACGGGCAGACGAGGGCAAAGATGGGCAAAGGAAGGAAAAGATGGGCGCTAGGAGGGCAAAGATGGCTGGACAAGGGCAAAGAGGGACGGAGAAGGGCAAAGACTGGCGGAGAAGGGCAAAGACTGGCGGGGAAGGGCAAAGACTGGCGGGGAAGGGCAAAGACAGTTGGAGAATTGTGGAGAGTACCGGTGAATGGCAAAGAGGGGCGGAGAAGGGCAAAGACAGGCGGAGAAGAGTAAAGACGGCGATAGAAGGGCAAAGACGAGCAGACAAGAACAAAGACGGGGGGAGAAGGGCAAAGAGGTTTAGACAAGGGCAAAGACAGTCTGAGAAATCCTGAGAATACTGGAGAAGTGCAAAGACAGGCGGAGAAGGGCAAAGACAGATGGAGTAGAGCAAAGACGGGCGGAGAAGTGTGGAGAGTACCGGAGAAGGGCAAAGACTGGCGGACAAGTGCAAAGACAGGTTGAGAAGGAAAAAGACGGGCAGAGAAGTGCGGAGAATACCGGAGAAGGGCAAAGACGGGCGGACAAGGGCAAAGACGGGCGGACAAGGGCAAAGACGGGCGGACAAGGGCAAAGACGGGCGGACAAGGGCAAAGACGGGCGGACAAGGGCAAAGACGGGCGGACAAGGGCAAAGACGGGCGGACAAGGGCAAAGACAGACGGAGAAGTGCAAAGACAGACGGAGAAGTGCAAAGACAATCGGTGAAGTTAAAAGACAGTCAGAGAAGTGCGGAGAGTACTTGAGAAGGGCAAAGACGGGCGGAAAAGGGAAAAAACGGGAGGAGAAGGGCAAATAGGGGTGGAGAAGGGCAAATAGGGGTGGAGAAGGGCAAAGACGGGCGGGGAAGTGCATAGACAGTGGGACAAGTGCAAAGACGGGCGGAGATATGCAAAGATGGACGAAGAAATGCCAAGATGGGCGGAGAGGAGCAAAGATGGGCAAAAAAGCACAAAGACGGGCAGAGAAGGGCAAAGACGGGCAGAGAAGGGCAAAGACGGGCAGAGAAGGGCAAAGACGGGCAGAGAAGGGCAAAGACGGGCAGAGAAGGGCAAAGACGGGCAGAGAAGGGCAAAGACGGGCAGAGAAGGGCAAAGACGGGCAGAGAAGGGCAAAGACGGGCGGAGAATCGCGAAAATGGACGGAGAATGGCAAAGACGGGCGGAGAATTACGGAGAGTACTGGAGAAGGGCAAAGACGGGCAGACAAAGGGAAAGATGGGCGGACAATTACAAAGGCGGGCGGACAACGGCAAAGATGTGCGGACAAGGTCAAAGATGGGCGGAGAAGTGCTAAAAGGGTCAGACAAGGTCAAAAATGGGCAGACAAGGGCAAAGATGGGCGGAGAAGGGCAAAGATGGGCGGAGAAGTGCTAAAAGGGTCAGACAAGGTCAAAAACGGGCAGACAAGGGCAAAGACGGGCGGAGAAGGGCAAAGACGGGCGGAGAAGGGCAAAGACGGGCGGAGAAGGGCAAAGACGGGCGGAGAAGGGCAAAGACGGGCGGAGAAGGGCAAAGACGGGCGGAGAAGGGCAAAGAGGGGCGGAGAAGGGCAAAGAGGGGCGGAGAAGGGCAAAGAGGGGCGGAGAAGGGCAAATAAGTACGGAGTATGTCGGAGAAGGTCAGAGAAGTTCAAAGAATGTTGGAGAAGGTCGGAGAAGGACAGAGATGCTCAAAGAAATTCAGAGAATTTCAAAAGTTGTTGAAGAAGTTTGGAGAAGGTCGGAGAAGATCAAGGAAGGTCAGAGAATTTCAAAGACATTCGGAGAAGGTCAGAGGAGTTCATAGAAATTTGGAGAATGTCAAAGAATTTTGGAGAATGTCAAAGAAGTTCAGAGAAAGTCCAAGAAGGTCAGAGAATTTCGGAGAAGTTCAGAGAAGGTCAAAGAAGGTCTGACAAGGTCAAAGAAGGTCAGAGAAGATGAAAGAAATTCGAAGAAAGCGGTAGGAAGTCAAAGAAGTTCAGAGAATATCAAAGAAGGTCGGAGAAGGTCGGAGAAATTTGTAGAAGGTCAAAGAACATCGGAAAAGGTGAGAGGAGTTTGGAGAAGGTCAAAGAATATCAGAGAAGATCCGAGAAGGTCAAAGAAAGTCAGAGAAGGTAAAAGAAGGTCGGAAAATGTCAAAGAAGTTCAGAGAAGGTCGGAGAACTTCGTAGAAGGACAGAGAAGGTCGGAGAAGCCAAAGGAAGTCCAGAGAAGGCTGTAGAATTCAGAGAAGTTCAAAATAGGTCAGATAATTTCAGAGAAGTTCAGAGAAAGTCAAAGAAGGTGGGAGCAGGGCAAAAACGGGAGGAGAAGGGCAAAGATTGGTGGAGAAAGGAGGAGAATATTGGAGAAGGGAAAAGGGGTGCGGAGAAGGGCAAAGGGGTGCTTAGAAGGGCAAAGACGGCTGGAGAAGGGTGGAGAATATCAGAGAAGTGCAAAGATGTGCAAAGAATCACAGAATCACAGAATAACCAGGTTGGAAGAGACCCACCGGATCACCGAGTCCAACCGTCAAGACGGGCAGAGAAAGGCCAAGATGGGCTGAGAAGTGTGGAAAACACCGGAGAAGGGCAAGGACAGGCGGAGAACAGCAAAAACGGGTGGAGAACGCCAAAGACGGGTGAAGAAATGAGGAGAATACTGGAGAAGGGCAAAGACGGGCGGAGAAGGGCAAAGACGGGCGGAGAAGGGCAAAGACGGGCGGAGAAGGGCAAAGACGGGCGGAGAAGGGCAAAGACGGGCGGAGAAGGGCAAAGACGGGCGGAGAAGGGCAAAGACGGGCGGAGAAGGGCAAAGACGGGCGGAGAAGTGTGGAGAATATCGGAGAAGTGTAAAGAAGGGCAAAGACGGGCAGAGAAGGGCAAAGGAAGGCGGAGAGTGGCAAAGACGGGTGGAGAAGGGCAAAGACGGGCGGAGAAGGGCAAAGTCGGGCGGAGAATTGTGGAGAATATAGGAGAAGGGAAAAGACAGCTGGAGAAGGGCAGAGAATATTGGAGAAGGGCAAAGATAAGCAAAGAAAAGGGTAGAAGGCCAAAGACGGGCGGAGAAGTATGGAGAATATCGAAGAAGTGCAAAGATGGGCAAAGACGGGCGGAGAAGGGCAAAGACGGGCAGAGAAGGGCAAAGACGGGCGGAGAAGTTCAAAAGCGGGCGGAGAAGTGTGGAGAATATCGGAGAAGGGCAAAGATGGGCGGAGAAGGGCAATAACGGGCAGAAAAGGGCAGAGAATATTTGAGAAGTGGAAAGAAGGGCGGAGACGGCCGGAGACGGGCAGAGAATATTGGAGAAGGGCAAAGATGGGCAAAGATGGTTGAGAAGGGCAAAGATGGACAAAGAAAGGCAAAGTCGGGTGGAGAACTGTGGAGAATATAGGAGAAGGGCAAAGGGGTTAGGAGAAGGGCAAAGGGGTGCGGAGAACGGCAAAGACGGGTGGAGAAGGGCAAAGACGGGTGGAGAAGGGCGGAGAATATCAGAGAAGTGCAAAGATGTGCAAAGACGGGCAGAGAAAGGCAAAGACGGGCTGAGAAGTGTGGAGAACACCGGAGAAGGACAAGGACAGGTGGAGAACAGCAAAAACGGGTGGAGAACGGCAAAGACAGGTGAAAAATGAGGAGAATACTGGAGAAGGGCAAAGGGGGGTGCAGAAGGGCAAAGACGGGTGAAGAAATGAGGAGAATACTGGAGAAGGGCAAAGACGGGCGGGGAAGGGCAAAGACGGGCGGGGAAGGGCAAAGACGGGCGGGGAAGGGCAAAGACGGGCGGGGAAGGGCAAAGACGGGCGGGGAAGGGCAAAGACGGGCGGGGAAGGGCAAAGACGGGGCGGGGAAGGGCAAAGACGGGGCGGGGAAGGGCAAAGACGGGGCGGGGAAGGGCAAAGACGGGGCGGGGAAGGGCAAAGACGGGGCGGGGAAGGGCAAAGACGGGGCGGGGAAGGGCAAAGACGGGGCGGAGAAGGGCAAAGACGGGCGGAGAAGGGCAAAGACGGGCGGAGAAGTATAATAATGGGCGGAGAAGGGCAGAGAATATTTGAGAAGTGGAAAGAGGGGCAAAGACGGGCGGAGAAGGGCTAAGACGGGCGGAGAAGGGCAAAGAGGGGCGGAGAAGGGCAAAGAGAGGCGGAGAAGGGCAAAGAGAGGCGGAGAAGGGCAAAGAGGGGCGGAGAAGGGCAAAGAGGGGCGGAGAAGGGCAAAGAGGGGCGGAGAAGGGCAAAGAGGGGTGGAGAAGGGCAAAGAGGGGCGGAGAAGGGCAAAGACGGGCGGAGAAGGGCGAAGACGGGCGGAGAAGGGCGAAGACGGGCGGAGAAGGGCGAAGACGGGCGGAGAAGGGCGAAGACGGGCGGAGAAGGGCGAAGACGGGCGGAGAAGGGCAAAGACGGGCGGAGAAGGGCGAAGACAGGCGGAGAAGGGTGAAGAAAGGCAGAGAGTGGCAAAGATGGGTGGAGAGGGGCAAAGACGGGTGGAGAAGGGCAGAGAATATTGGAGAAGGACAAAGTTGGGCAAAGAAAAGGGTAGAAGGGCAAAGACGGGCAGAGAAGTGTGGAGAATATCGGAGAAGAGCAAAGATGAGAAAAAAGACGGTCAGAAGCGCAAAGACTGGCGGAGAAACTCTAAGTCGGGCGGAGAAGAGCATTGACGTACGGAAAAGTGTAAAGATGGGCAGAGAAGGGCAAAGACGAGCGGAGAAGGGCTAAAACGGGCAGAGAAGTGTGGTGAATAACGGAGAAGGGCAAAGCCGGGCCGAGAAGGGCAAAGCCGGGCCGAGAAGGGCAAAGCCGGGCCGAGAAGGGCAAAGCCGGGCCGAGAAGGGCAAAGAAAGGCGGACAATTGCCAAGACGGTCGGACAAAGGCATAGATGGTTGCACAAGTGATAAGACGGACGGACAACGGCTAAGAAGGGCTGACAAGTGCAGAGATAGGCGGAGAAGGGCCAAGACGGTCGGACAAGGGCAAAAACATGCGGACAAGAACAAAGACGGGGGGAGAAGGGCAAAGACGAGCAGAGAAGAGCAAAGATGGGTGCAGAAGGGCAAAGATGGGCTCACAACTGAAAGACGGGCGGAAAAGGGCAAAGAAGTGCAGAGAGTGGCAAAGAAGGGCGGATAGTGGCAAGGAAGTGAGGAGAGTGGCAAAGACGTCCGGAGAGTGGCAAAGACGGGCGGAGAAGGGCAAAGGCGGGCGGAGAAGGGCAAAGGCGGGCGGAGAAGGGCAAAGGCGGGCGGAGAAGGGCAAAGGCGGGCGGAGAAGGGCAAAGGCGGGCGGAGAAGGGCAAAGAGGGGCGGAGAAGGGCAAAGACGGGCGGAGAAGGGCAAAGACGGGCGGAGAAGTGTGGAGAATATCGGAGAAGGGCAAAGATGGGCGGAGAAGGGTAATAACGGGCGGAGAAGGGTAATAACGGGCGGAGAAGGGCAGAGAATATTTGAGAATTGGAAAGAGGGGTAAAGAGGGGTGAAAAAAACAAAGACTGGTGGAGAAGTGTAAAGAAGGGCGGAGAAATGCAAAGAAAGGCGGAGAAGGGTGGAGAATATCAGGGAAGTGGAAAGATGGGCAAAGACGGGCGGAGAAGGGAGGAGAATATCAGAGAAGTGCAAGGAACAGCAAAGACGGGCGGAGAAGGGCAAAGACGGGCGGAGAAGGGCAAAGACGGGCGGAGAAGGGCAAAGACGGGCGGAGAAGGGCAAAGACGGGCGGAGAAGGGCAAAGACGGGCGGAGAAGGGCAAAGACGGGCAGAGAAGGGCAAAGACGGGCAGAGAAGGGCAACGGGGTGCGGAGAAGGGCGGAGAATATCAGAGAAGTGCAAAGATGTGCAAAGACAGGCAGAGAAAGGCAAAGACGGGCTGAGAAGTGTGGAGAACAACGGAGAAGGGCAAGGACAGGCGGAGAACAGGAAAAACGGGCGGAGAAGGGTAAGGACGGGTGAAGAAATGAGGAGAATACTGGAGAAGGGCAAAGGGGGGCGGAGAAGAGCAAAGACGGTCGGAGATTGACAAAGACGGGCAGAGATTGGCAAAGACGGGCGGAGAAGGGTGGAGAATATTTGAGAAGTGCAAAGATGAGCAAAGACGGGCGGAGAAGGGCAGAGAATATTGGAGAAGGGCAAAGATGGGCAAAGAAAAGGGTAGAAGGGCAAAGACGGGCGAAAAAGTGTGGAGAGTATTGGAGAAGAGGAAAGATGGAAAAAGACGGGTGAGAAGGGCAAAGATGGGCAAAGAAGTGTGGAGATTATCGGAGAAGAGGAAAGATGGAAAAAGACGGGTGAGAGGGGCAAAGATGGACGGAGAAGGGCGAAGTCAGGCAAAGAATTGTGGAGAATATAGGAGAAGGGCAAAGACGCCTGGAGAAGGGCAAAGACGCCTGGAGAAGGGCAGAGAATATTACAGAAGGGCAAAGATAAGCAAAGAAAAGGGTAGAAGGACAAAGACGGGCAGAGAAGTGTGGAGAATATCGGAGAAGAGCAAAGATGAGAAAAAAGACGGTCAGAAGCGCAAAGACTGGCGGAGAAACTCTAAGTCGGGCGGAGAAGAGCATTGACGTACGGAAAAGTGTAAAGATGGGCAGAGAAGGGCAAAGACGAGCGGAGAAGGGCTAAAACGGGCAGAGAAGTGTGGTGAATAACGGAGAAGGGCAAAGCCGGGCCGAGAAGGGCAAAGCCGGGCCGAGAAGGGCAAAGCCGGGCCGAGAAGGGCAAAGCCGGGCCGAGAAGGGCAAAGCCGGGCCGAGAAGGGCAAAGAAAGGCGGACAATTGCCAAGACGGTCGGACAAAGGCATAGATGGTTGCACAAGTGATAAGACGGACGGACAACGGCTAAGAAGGGCTGACAAGTGCAAAGATAGGCGGAGAAGGGCCAAGACGGTCGGACAAGGGCAAAAACATGCGGACAAGAACAAAGACGGGGGGAGAAGGGCAAAGACGAGCAGAGAAGAGCAAAGATGGGTGCAGAAGGGCAAAGATGGGCTCACAACTGAAAGACGGGCGGAAAAGGGCAAAGAAGTGCAGAGAGTGGCAAAGAAGGGCTGATAGTGGCAAGGAAGTGAGGAGAGTGGAAAAGACGTCCGGAGAGTGGCAAAGACGGGCGGAGAAGGGCAAAGGCGGGCGGAGAAGGGCAAAGGCGGGCGGAGAAGGGCAAAGGCGGGCGGAGAAGGGCAAAGGCGGGCGGAGAAGTGTGGAGAATATCGGAGAAGGGCAAAGATGGGCGGAGAAGGGTAATAACGGGCGGAGAAGAGAAATAACGGGCGGAGAAGGGCAGAGAATATTTGAGAATTGGAAAGAGGGGTAAAGAGGGGTGAAAAAAACAAAGACTGGTGGAGAAGTGTAAAGAAGGGCGGAGAAGTGCAAAGAAAGGCGGAGAAGGGTGGAGAATATCAGGGAAGTGGAAAGATGGGCAAAGACGGGCGGAGAAGGGAGGAGAATATCAGAGAAGTGCAAGGAACAGCAAAGACGGGCGGAGAAGGGCAAAGACGGGTGGAGAAGGGCAAAGACGGGCGGAGAAGGGCAAAGACGGGCGGAGAAGGGCAAAGACGGGCGGAGAAGGGCAAAGACGGGCGGAGAAGGGCAAAGACGGGCGGAGAAGGGCAAAGACGGGCGGAGAAGGGCAAAGACGGGGGAGAAGGGCAAAAACAGGGGGGGAAGGGCAAAAACAGGGGGGGAAGGGCAAAAACAGGGGGGGAAGGGCAAAAACAGGGGGGGAAGGGCAAAAACAGGGGGAGAAGGGCAAAAACAGGGGGAGAAGGGCGGAGAATATCAGAGAAGTGCTAAGATGTGCAAAGACAGGCAGAGAAAGGCAAAGACGGGCTGAGAAGTGTGGAGAACAACGGAGAAGGGCAAGGACAGGCGGAGAACAGCAAAAAAGGGCGGAGAAGGGTAAGGACGGGTGAAGAAATGAGGAGAATACTGGAGACGGGCAAAGGAGGGCGGAGAAGGGCAAAGACGGTCGGAGATTGACAAAGACGGGCAGAGATTGGCAAAGACGGGCGGAGAAGGGTGGAGAATATTTGAGAAGTGCAAAGATGAGCAAAGACGGGCAGAGAAGTGCAAAGACAGGCGGAGAAGTGCAAAGACGGGCAGAGAAGTGCAAAGACGGGCGGAGAAGTGCAAAGACGGGCGGAGAAGGGCAGAGAATATTGGAGAAGGGCAAAGATGGGCAAAGAAAAGGGTAGAAGGGCAAAGACGGGCGAAGAAGTGTGGAGAGTATTGGAGAAGAGGAAAGATGGAGAAAGACGGGTGAGAAGGGCAAAGACGGACGGAGAAGGGCAAAGACGGGCGGAGAAGGGCAAAGACGGGCGGAGAAGGGCAGAGAATATTGGAGAAGGGCAAAGATGGGCAAAGAAAAGGGTAGAAGGGCAAAGACGGGCGAAAAAGTGTGGAGAGTATTGGAGAAGAGGAAAGATGGAAAAAGACGGGTGAGAAGGGCAAAGATGGGCAAAGAAGTGTGGAGATTATCAGAGAAGAGGAAAGATGGAAAAAGACGGGTGAGAAGGGCAAAGATGGACGGAGAAGGGCGAAGTCGGGCAAAGAATTGTGGAGAATATAGGAGAAGGGCAAAGACGCCTGGAGAAGGGCAAAGACGCCTGGAGAAGGGCAAAGACGCCTGGAGAAGGGCAAAGAATATTACAGAAGGGCAAAGATAAGCAAAGAAAAGGGTAGAAGGACAAAGACGGGTGGAGAACTGTGGAGAACATCGAAGAAGTGCAAAGAAGGGCAAAGAGGGGCGGAGAAGGGCAAAGAGGGGCGCAGAAGGGCAAAGAGGGGCGGAGAAGGGCAAAGAGGGGCGGAGAAGGGCAAAGAGGGGCGGAGAAGGGCAAAGAGGGGCGGAGAAGGGCAAAGAGGGGCGGAGAAGGGCAAAGACGGGCGGAGAAGTGCAGAGAATATTGGAGAAGGGCAAAGATGGGCAAAGAAAAGGTTAGAAGGGCAAAGACGGGCGAAGAAGTGTAGAGAGTATCGGAGAAGAGGAAAGATGGAAAAAGACGGGTGAGAAGGGCAAAGATGGACGGAGAAGGGCAAAGTCGGGCAAAAAAATACGGAGAATATAGGAGAAGTGCAAAGACGCCTGGAGAAGGGCAAAGACACCTGGAGAAGGGCAGAGAATATTACAGAAGAGCAAAGATAAGCAAAGAAAAGGGTAGAAGAACAAAGACGGGCGGAGAAGTGTGGAGAACATCGAAGAAGTGAAAAGATGGGCAAGGATGGGCAGAGAAGGGCAAAGACGGGCGGAGAAGGGTGGAGAATATTGGAGAAGTGCAAAGAAGGGCAAAGACGGGCGGAGAAGGGCAAAGACGGGCGGAGAAGGGCAAAGACGGGCGGAGAAGGGCAAAGACGGGCGGAGAAGGGCAAACACAGGGAGAGAAGGGCAAAGAGGGGCGGAGAAGGGCAAAGAGGGGCGGAGAAGGGCAAAGAGGGGCGGAGAAGGGCAAAGAGGGGCGGAGAAGGGCAAAGAGGGGCGGAGAAGGGCAAAGAGGGGCGGAGAAGGGCAAAGAGGGGCGGAGAAGGGCAAAGAGGGGCGGAGAAGGGCAAAGAGGGGCGGAGAAGGGCAAAGAGGGGCGGAGAAGGGCAAAGAGGGGCGGAGAAGGGCAAAGAGGGGCGGAGAAGGGCAAAGAGGGGCGGAGAAGGGCAAAGATGTGCAAAGACAAGTGGAGAAGGGCAAAGACGGGCGGAGAAGGGTAAAGACGGGCGGAGTACGGTAATAACAGGCGGAGAAGTGTAATAACGGGCGGAGAAGGGCAGAGAATATTTGAGAAGTGGAAAGAAGGGCAAAGACGGGCGGAGAAGGGCAAAGACGGGCGGAGAAGGGCAAAGACGGGCGGAGAAGGGCAAAGACGGGCGGAGAAGGGCAAAGACGGGCGGAGAAGGGTGGAGGAAATCGGAGAAGCGCAAAGATGGGAAAAGACGGGTGGAGAAGGGCAAAGTAGGATGGAGAAGGGCAAAGAAAGGCAGAGAAGGGCAAAAGCGGGCGGAGAAATGTGGAGAATATCGGAGAAGCGCAAAGACGGGCGGAGAAGGGCAAAGACGGGTGGAGAAGGGTGTAGAATCTCGGAGAAGTACAAAGATGGGCAAAGACGGGCGGAGAAGGGCAAAGACGGGCGGAGAAGGGCAAAGACGGGCAGAGAAGGGCAAAGACGGGCGGACAATTCCAAGACGGTCGGACAAAGGCAAAGATGGTTGCACAACTGATAAGACGGACGGACAACGGCTAAGAAGGGCTGACAAGTGCAAAGATAAGCGGAGAAGGGCAAAGACGGTCAGACAAGGGCAAAAACATGCGGACAAGAACAAAGACGGGGGGAGAAGGGCAAAGACGAGCGGAGAAGTGCAAAGACGGGTGCAGAAGGGCAAAGATGGGCTCACAAATGAAAGACGGGCAGAAAAGGGCAAAGAAGTGCAGAGAGTGGCAAAGAAGGGCGGATAGTGGCAAAGAAGTGAGGAGAGTGGCAAAGACGTCCGGAGAGTGGCAAAGAAGGGCGGAGAAGGGGAAAGACGGGCGGACAAGGGCAAAGGCGGGCGGACAAGGGCAAAGGCGGGCGGACAAGGGCAAAGGCGGGCGGACAAGGGCAAAGACGGGCGGACAAGGGCAAAGACGGGCGGACAAGGGCAAGGACGGGCGGACAAGGGCAAGGACGGGCGGACAAGGGCAAGGACGGGCGGACAAGGGCAAGGACGGGCGGACAAGGGCAAGGAATTTCGGAGAGGGACAAAGACGGGTAGAGAAGGGCACAGACGGGCGGAGAAGTGCAAACAAGTGCGGAGAATGCAAAGACGGGTAGAGAAGTGCAAAGACGAGCAATGACGGCGGAGAAGCACAAAGTCGGTCAGAGAAGAGCGAAGACAAGCGGAGAAGGGCAAAGACAGGCGTAGAAGGGGAAACAAGTGCGGAGACTGCAAGGACGGGCAGAGAAGTGCAAAGACGTGCCAAGAAGAGCAAAGACAGGCAGAGAAGGGCAAAGACGGGCTCACAAGTGCAAAAACGGGGGGAGAAGGACAAAGACGGGAGGAGAATGGCAAAGACGGGAGGAGAATGGCAAAGACGGGAGGAGAAGTGCTGAGAACAACGGAGAAGGGCAAAGACGGGCGAAGAAGGACGGAGAAAACCGAAGATTGGCACAAACAGACGGAGAAGGGCAAACATGGGCGGAGAAGGCAAATACGGGCAGACGAGGGAAAAGATGGGCAAAGGAAGGCAAAGACGTGAGCTAGGAGGGCAAAGATGGGCGGAAGAGGGCAAAGACGGGCGGAGAAAGGCAAAGACGGGCGGAGAAAGGCAAAGACGGGCGGAGAAAGGCAAAGACGGGCGCACAAGTGAAAACATGGGCGGAGAAGGGCAAAGACGGACGGACAAGGGCAAAAAGATGTGGACAAGAACAAAGACGGCAGTAGAAGGGCAAAGACAGACAGAGAAGGGCAAAGACGGGTGGACAAGAACAAAGACGGGGGAAGAAGTGCAAAGACGGACAGAGAAGGGCAAAGACGGACAGAGAAGGGCAAAGACGGACAGAGAAGGGCAAGGACAGTCAGAGAAATCCCGAGAATACCGGAGAAGGGCAAAATCTGGTGGAGAAGAGCAAAGATGGGTGCAGAAGGGCAAAGACGGGCCGAGAAGGGCAAAGACGGGCCGAGAAGGGCAAAGACGGGCCGAGAAGGGCAAAGACGGGCCGAGAAGGGCAAAGATGGGCCGAGAAGGGCAAAGACGGGCCGAGAAGGGCAAAGAAAGCGGACAATTGACAAGACGGTTAGACAAAGACAAAGATGGTTGTACAAGTGATAAGACGGGCGGACAACGGCTAAGAAGGTCTGACAAGTGCAAAGATAGGCGGAGAAGGGCCAAGACGGTCGGACAAGGGCAAAAACATGCGGAAAAGAACAAAGACGGGCGGAGAAGGGCAAAGACGGGCGGAGAAGGGCAAAGACGGGCGGAGAAGGGCAAAGACGGGCGGAGAAGGGCAAAGACGGGCGGAGAAGGGCAAAGACGGGCGGAGAAGGGCAAAGACGGGCGGAGAAGGGCAAAGACGGGCGGAGAAGGGCAAAGACGGGCGGAGAAGGGCAAAGACGGGCGGAGAAGGGCAAAGACGGGCGGAGAAGGGCAAAGACGGGCGGAGAAGGGCAAAGACGGGCGCAGAAGGGCAAAGACGGGCGCAGAAGGGCAAAGACGGGCAAAGACGGGCGGAGAAGGGCAAAGACGGGCGGAGAAGGGCAAAGACGGGCGGAGAAGGGCAAAGACGGGCGGAGAAGGGCAAAGACGGGCGGAGAAGGGCAAAGACGGGCGGAGAAGGGCAAAGACGGGCGGAGAAGGGCAAAGACGGGCGGAGAAGGGCAAAGACGGGCGGAGAATGCAAAGACGGGCAGAGAAGTGCAAAGACGTGCCAAGAAGAGCAAAGACTGGCGGAAAAGGGCAAAGAAGTGCAGAGAGTGGCAAGGAAGTGAGGAGAGTTGCAAAGATGTCTGGAGAGTGGCAAAGGCGGGCGGAGAAGGGGAAAGATGGGCAGAGAAGGGGAAAGAAGGGCAGAGAAGGGGAAAGACGGGCAGAGAAGGGGAAAGACGGGCAGAGAAGGGGAAAGACGGGCAGAGAAGGGGAAAGACGGGCAGAGAAGGGGAAAGACGGGCAGAGAAGGGGAAAGACGGGCAGAGAAGGGGAAAGACGGGCAGAGAAGGGGAAAGACGGGCAGAGAAGGGGAAAGACGGGCGGACAAAGGCAAAGAAGGTTGCACAAGGGCAAAGACAGGCGGAGAAGAGCAAAGACGGTCGCAGAATTGCGGACAGTACCGAAGAAGGGCAAAGACGGACGGAGAAGGGCAAAGACAGGCGGAGAAGGGCAAAGACGAGTGGACAAGGGCAAAGACGAGTGGACAAGGGCAAAGACGAGTGGACAAGGGCAAAGATGGGCAGACCAGGGCAAAGACGGGCGGAGAAGGGCAAAGATGGGCGGAGAAGGGCAAAGACGGGCGGAGAAGGGCAAAGACGGGCGGAGAAGGGCAAAGACGAGCAGAGAAGGGCAAAGATGGTCGGACAAGTGCAAAGACGGTCGGACAAGTGCAAAAAATTCTGGAGAAGGACAAAGACGGGCAGAGAACGGCACAGACGGGCGGAGAAGGGCACAGTTGGGCAGAGAAGAGCAAACAAGTGCGGAGAATGCAAAGACGGGCAGAGAAGTGCAAAGTCGGTCGGAGAAGAGCAAAGACAGGCGGAGAAGGGCAAAGACGGGCGGAGAAGGGCAAAGACGGGCGGAGAAGGGCAAAGACGGGCGGAGAAGGGCAAAGACGGGCGGAGAAGGGCAAAGATGGGCGGAGAATGCAAGGACGGGCAGAGAAGTGCAAAGACGTGCCAAGAAGAGCAAAGACGGGCGCAGAAGGGCAAAGATGGGTTCACAAGTGCAAAGACGGAGGCAGAAAGGCAAAGACGGGGGGAGAAGGGCAAAGACGGGAGGAGAAGTGCAAAGACGGGAGAAGTGCTGAGAATAACAGAGAAGGGCAAAGACGGGCGAAGAAGGACGGAGAATACCGAAGAATGACACAGACAGACGGAGAAGAGCAAACATGGGCGGAGAAGGCAAATACGGGCAGACGAGGGCAAAGATGGGCAAAGGAAGGAAAAGATGGGCGCTAGGAGGGCAAAGATGGCTGGACAAGGGCAAAGAGGGGCGGAGAAGGGCAAAGACAGGCGGAGAAGAGTAAAGACGGCGATAGAAGGGCAAAGATGAGCAGACAAGAACAAAGACGGGGGGAGAAGGGCAAAGAGGTTTAGACAAGGGCAAAGACAGTCTGAGAAATCCTGAGAATACTGGAGAAGTGCAAAGACAGACGGAGAAGTGCAAAGACAATCGGTGAAGTTAAAAGACAGTCAGAGAAGTGCGGAGAGTACTTGAGAAGGGCAAAGACGGGCGGAAAAGGGAAAAAACGGGAGGAGAAGGGCAAATAGGGGTGGAGAAGGGCAAATAGGGGTGGAGAAGGGCAAAGACGGGCGGGGAAGTGCATAGACAGTGGGACAAGTGCAAAGACGGGCGGAGATATGCAAAGATGGACGAAGAAATGCCAAGATGGGCAGAGAGGAGCAAAGATGGGCAAAAAAGCGCAAAGACGGGCAGAGAAGGGCAAAGACGGGCAGAGAAGGGCAAAGACGGGCAGAGAAGGGCAAAGACGGGCAGAGAAGGGCAAAGACGGGCAGAGAATCGCGAAAATGGACGGAGAATGGCAAAGACGGGCGGAGAATTACGGAGAGTACTGGAGAAGGGCAAAGACGGGCAGACAAAGGGAAAGATGGGCGGACAATTACAAAGGCGGGCGGACAACGGCAAAGATGTGCGGACAAGGGCAAAGATGGGCGGAGAAGTGCTAAAAGGGTCAGACAAGGTCAAAAACGGGCAGACAAGGGCAAAGATGGGCGGAGAAGGGCAAAGATGGGCGGAGAAGTGCTAAAAGGGTCAGACAAGGTCAAAAACGGGCAGACAAGGGCAAAGACGGGCGGAGAAGGGCAAAGACGGGCGGAGAAGGGCAAAGACGGGCGGAGAAGGGCAAAGACGGGCGGAGAAGGGCAAAGACGGGCGGAGAAGGGCAAAGACGGGCGGAGAAGGGCAAAGACGGGCGGAGAAGGGCAAAGACGGGCGGAGAAGGGCAAAGACGGGCGGAGAAGGGCAAAGACGGGCGGAGAAGGGCAAAGACGGGCGGAGAAGGGCAAAGACGGGCGGAGAAGGGCAAAGACGGGCGGAGAAGGGCAAAGACGGGCGGAGAAGGGCAAAGAGGGGCGGAGAAGGGCAAATAAGTACGGAGTATGTCGGAGAAGGTCAGAGAAGTTCAAAGAATGTTGGAGAAGGTCGGAGAAGGACAGAGATGCTCAAAGAAATTCAGAGAATTTCAAAAGTTGTTGAAGAAGTTTGGAGAAGGTCGGAGAAGATCAAGGAAGGTCAGAGAATTTCAAAGACATTCGGAGAAGGTCAGAGGAGTTCATAGAAATTTGGAGAATGTCAAAGAATTTTGGAGAATGTCAAAGAAGTTCAGAGAAAGTCCAAGAAGGTCAGAGAATTTCGGAGAAGTTCAGAGAAGGTCAAAGAAGGTCTGACAAGGTCAAAGAAGGTCAGAGAAGATGAAAGAAATTCGAAGAAAGCGGTAGGAAGTCAAAGAAGTTCAGAGAATATCAAAGAAGGTCGGAGAAGGTCGGAGAAATTTGTAGAAGGTCAAAGAACATCGGAAAAGGTGAGAGGAGTTTGGAGAAGGTCAAAGAATATCAGAGAAGATCCGAGAAGGTCAAAGAAAGTCAGAGAAGGTAAAAGAAGGTCGGAAAATGTCAAAGAAGTTCAGAGAAGGTCGGAGAACTTCGTAGAAGGACAGAGAAGGTCGGAGAAGCCAAAGGAAGTCCAGAGAAGGCTGTAGAATTCAGAGAAGTTCAAAATAGGTCAGATAATTTCAGAGAAGTTCAGAGAAAGTCAAAGAAGGTAGGAGCAGGGCAAAAACGGGAGGAGAAGGGCAAAGATTGGTGGAGAAAGGAGGAGAATATTGGAGAAGGGAAAAGGGGTGCGGAGAAGGGCAAAGGGGTGCTTAGAAGGGCAAAGACGGGTGGAGAAGGGTGGAGAATATCAGAGAAGTGCAAAGATGTGCAAAGAATCACAGAATCACAGAATAACCAGGTTGGAAGAGACCCACCGGATCACCGAGTCCAACCGTCAAGACGGGCAGAGAAAGGCCAAGATGGGCTGAGAAGTGTGGAAAACACCGGAGAAGGGCAAGGACAGGCGGAGAACAGCAAAAACGGGTGGAGAACGCCAAAGACGGGTGAAGAAATGAGGAGAATACTGGAGAAGGGCAAAGACGGGCGGAGAAGGGCAAAGACGGGCGGAGAAGGGCAAAGACGGGCGGAGAAGGGCAAAGACGGGCGGAGAAGGGCAAAGACGGGCGGAGAAGGGCAAAGACGGGCGGAGAAGGGCAAAGACGGGCGGAGAAGGGCAAAGACGGGCGGAGAAGGGCAAAGACGGGCGGAGAAGGGCAAAGACGGGCGGAGAAGGGCAAAGACGGGCGCAGAAGGGCAAAGACGGGCGCAGAAGGGCAAAGACGGGCGCAGAAGGGCAAAGACGGGCGCAGAAGGGCAAAGACGGGCGGAGAAGGGCAAAGACGGGCGGAGAAGGGCTAAGACGGGCGGAGAAGGGCTAAGACGGGCGGAGAAGGGCTAAGACGGGCGGAGAAGGGCTAAGACGGGCGGAGAAGGGCTAAGACGGGCGGAGAAGGGCTAAGACGGGCGGAGAAGGGCTAAGACGGGCGGAGAAGGGCAGAGAATATTGGAGAAGGGCAAAGATGGGCAAAGAAAAGGGTAGAAGGGCAAAGAAAAGGGTAGAAGGGCAAAGATGGGCGAAGAAGTGTGGAGATTATCGGAGAAGAGGAAAGATGGAAAAAGACGGGAGAGAAGGGCAAAGATGGACGGAGAAGGGCGAAGTCGGGCAAAGAATTGTGGAGAATATAGGAGAAGGGCAAAGACGCCTGGAGAAGGGCAAAGACGCTTGGAGAAGGGCAGAGAATATTACAGAAGGGCAAAGATAAGCAAAGAAAAGGGTAGAAGGACAAAGACGGGCGGAGAACTGTGGAGAACATCGAAGAAGTGAAAAGATGGGCAAGGACGGGCAGAGAAGGGCAAAGAGGGGCGGAGAAGGGCAAAGACGGGCGGAGAAGGGCAAAGACGGGCGGAGAAGGGCAAAGACGGGCGGAGAAGGGCAAAGACGGGCGGAGAAGGGCAAAGACGGGCGGAGAAGGGCAGAGAATATTACAGAAGGGCAAAGATAAGCAAAGAAAAGGGTAGAAGGACAAAGACGGGCGGAGAACTGTGGAGAACATCGAAGAAGTGAAAAGATGGGCAAGGACGGGCAGAGAAGGGCAAAGAGGGGCGGAGAAGGGCAAAGAGGGGCGGAGAAGGGCAAAGAGGGGCGGAGAAGGGCAAAGAGGGGCGGAGAAGGGCAAAGACGGGCGGAGAAGTGTTGAGAATATCGGAGAAGGGCAAAGATGGGCGGAGAAGGGTAATAACGGGCAGAGAAGAGTAATAACGGGCGGAGAAGGGCAGAGAATATTTGAGAATTGGAAAGAGGGGTAAAGAGGGGTGAAAAAAACAAAGACTGGTGGAGAAGTGTAAAGAAGGGCGGAGAAGTGCAAAGAAAGGCGGAGAAGGGTGGAGAATATCAGGGAAGTGGAAAGATGGGCAAAGACGGGCGGAGAAGGGAGGAGAATATCAGAGAAGTGCAAGGAACAGCAAAGACGGGCGGAGAAGGGCAAAGACGGGCGGAGAAGGGCAAAGACGGGCGGAGAAGGGCAAAGACGGGCGGAGAAGGGCAAAGACGGGCGGAGAAGGGCAAAGACGGGCGGAGAAGGGCAAAGACGGGCGGAGAAGGGCAAAGACGGGCGGAGAAGGGCAAAGACGGGCGGAGAAGGGCAAAGACGGGCGGAGAAGGGCAAAGACGGGGGAGAAGGGCAAAGACGGGGGAGAAGGGCAAAAACAGGGGGGGAAGGGCAAAAACAGGGGGGGAAGGGCAAAAACAGGGGGGGAAGGGCAAAAACAGGGGGAGAAGGGCAAAAACAGGGGGAGAAGGGCGGAGAATATCAGAGAAGTGCTAAGATGTGCAAAGACAGGCAGAGAAAGGCAAAGACGGGCTGAGAAGTGTGGAGAACAACGGAGAAGGGCAAGGACAGGCGGAGAACAGCAAAAAAGGGCGGAGAAGGGTAAGGACGGGTGAAGAAATGAGGAGAATACTGGAGACGGGCAAAGGAGGGCGGAGAAGGGCAAAGACGGTCGGAGATTGACAAAGACGGGCAGAGATTGGCAAAGACGGGCGGAGAAGGGTGGAGAATATTTGAGAAGTGCAAAGATGAGCAAAGACGGGCAGAGAAGTGCAAAGACGGGCAGAGAAGTGCAAAGACGGGCAGAGAAGTGCAAAGACGGGCAGAGAAGTGCAAAGACGGGCAGAGAAGTGCAAAGACGGGCAGAGAAGTGCAAAGACGGGCAGAGAAGTGCAAAGACGGGCAGAGAAGTGCAAAGACGGGCAGAGAAGTGCAAAGACGGGCAGAGAAGTGCAAAGACGGGCAGAGAAGTGCAAAGACGGGCAGAGAAGTGCAAAGACGGGCAGAGAAGTGCAAAGACGGGCAGAGAAGTGCAAAGACGGGCAGAGAAGTGCAAAGACGGGCAGAGAAGTGCAAAGACGGGCAGAGAAGTGCAAAGACGGGCAGAGAAGTGCAAAGACGGGCAGAGAAGTGCAAAGACGGGCAGAGAAGTGCAAAGACGGGCAGAGAAGGGCAGAGAATATTGGAGAAGGGCAAAAATGGGCAAAGAAAAGGGTAGAAGGGCAAAGACGGGCGAAGAAGTGTGGAGAGTATTGGAGAAGAGGAAAGATGGAGAAAGACGGGTGAGAAGGGCAAAGACGGACGGAGAAGGGCAAAGACGGGCGGAGAAGGGCAAAGACGGGCGGAGAAGGGCAGAGAATATTGGAGAAGGGCAAAGATGGGCAAAGAAAAGGGTAGAAGGGCAAAGACGGGCGAAAAAGTGTGGAGAGTATTGGAGAAGAGGAAAGATGGAAAAAGACGGGTGAGAAGGGCAAAGATGGGCAAAGAAGTGTGGAGATTATCGGAGAAGAGGAAAGATGGAAAAAGACGGGTGAGAAGGGCAAAGATGGACGGAGAAGGGCGAAGTCGGGCAAAGAATTGTGGAGAATATAGGAGAAGGGCAAAGACGCCTGGAGAAGGGCAAAGACGCCTGGAGAAGGGCAAAGACGCCTGGAGAAGGGCAAAGACGCCTGGAGAAGGGCAAAGAATATTACAGAAGGGCAAAGATAAGCAAAGAAAAGGGTAGAAGGACAAAGACGGGTGGAGAACTGTGGAGAACATCGAAGAAGTGCAAAGAAGGGCAAAGAGGGGCGGAGAAGGGCAAAGAGGGGCGGAGAAGGGCAAAGAGGGGCGGAGAAGGGCAAAGAGGGGCGGAGAAGGGCAAAGAGGGGCGGAGAAGGGCAAAGAGGGGCGGAGAAGGGCAAAGAGGGGCGGAGAAGGGCAAAGAGGGGCGGAGAAGGGCAAAGAGGGGCGGAGAAGGGCAAAGAGGGGCGGAGAAGGGCAAAGAGGGGCGGAGAAGGGCAAAGAGGGGCGGAGAAGGGCAAAGAGGGGCGGAGAAGGGCAAAGAGGGGCGGACAATTGACAAGACGGTTAGACAAAGACAAAGATGGTTGCACAAGTTATAAGACGGGCGGACAACTGCTAAGAAGGGCTGACAAGTACAAAGATAGGCAGAGAAGGGCAAAGACGGTCGGACAAGGGCAAAAACATGAGGACAAGAACAAAGATGGGGGGAGAAGGGCAAAGTCGAGCGGAGAAGTGCAAACAAGTGCGGAGAATGCAAAGACGGGCAGAGAAGTGCAAAGACGTGCCAAGAAGAGCAAAGACTGCCGGAAAAGGGCAAAGAAGTGCAGAGAGTGGCAAAGAAGTGCGGATAGTGGCAAGGAAGTGAGGAGAGTTGCAAAGATGTCTGGAGAAGGGGAAAGACGGGCAGAGAAGGGGAAAGACGGGCAGAGAAGGGGAAAGACGGGCAGAGAAGGGGAAAGACGGGCAGAGAAGGGGAAAGAAGGTTGCACAAGGGCAAAGACAGGCGGAGAAGAGCAAAGACGGTCGCAGAATTGCGGACTGTACCGAAGAAGAGCAAAGACGGACGGAGAAGGGCAAAGACAGGCGGAGAAGGGCAAAGGCGGTCGCAGAATTGCGGACTGTACCGAAGAAGAGCAAAGACAGGCGGAGAAGGGCAAAGATGGGCAGACCAGGGCAAAGGCGGGCAGACCTGGGCAAAGGCGGGCAGACCTGGGCAAAGGCGGGCAGACCTGGGCAAAGGCGGGCGGACAAGGGCAAAGGCGGGCGGACAAGGGCAAAGGCGGGCGGACAAGGGCAAAGGCGGGCGGACAAGGGCAAAGGCGGGCGGACAAGGGCAAAGGCGGGCGGACAAGGGCAAAGGCGGGCGGACAAGGGCAAAGGCGGGCGGACAAGGGCAAAGGCGGGCGGACAAGGGCAAAGGCGGGCGGACAAGGGCAAAGGCGGGCGGACAAGGGCAAAGGCGGGCGGACAAGGGCAAAGACGAGCAAAGACGGGCGGAGAAGGGAAAAGAAGGGCGGAGAAGGGAAAAGAAGGGCGGAGAAGGGAAAAGAAGGGCGGAGAAGGGAAAAGAAGGGCGGAGAAGGGAAAAGAAGGGCGGAGAAGGGAAAAGAAGGGCGGAGAAGGGAAAAGAAGGGCGGAGAAGGGAAAAGAAGGGCGGAGAAGGGAAAAGAAGGACGGAGAATGCAAGGACGTGCCAAGAAGAGCAAAGACGGGCGCAGAAGGGCAAAGATGGGTTCACAAGGGCAAAGATGGGGGGAGAAGGGCAAAGACGGGGGGAGAAGGGCAAAGACGGGGGGAGAAGGGCAAAGACGGGGGGAGAAGGGCAAAGACGGGGGGAGAAGGGCAAAGACGGGGGGAGAAGGGCAAAGACGGGGGGAGAAGGGCAAAGACGGGAGAAGTGCTGAGAATAACAGAGAAGGGCAAAGACGGGCGAAGAAGGACGGAGAATACCGAAGAATGACACAGACAGACGGAGAAGAGCAAACATGGGCGGAGAAGGCAAATACGGGCAGACGAGGGCAAAGATGGGCAAAGGAAAGAAAAGATGGGCGCTAGGAGGGCAAAGATGGCTGGACAAGGGCAAAGAGGGACGGAGCAGGGCAAAGACTGGCGGAGAAGTGCAAAGACAGTCGGAGAATTGTGGAGAGTACCGGTGAATGGCAAAGAGGGGCGGAGAAGGGCAAAGACAGGCGGAGAAGAGTAAAGACGGCGATAGAAGGGCAAAGACGGGTGGACAAGAACAAAGACGTGCGGAGAAGGGCAAAGACGTGCGGAGAAGGGCAAAGACGTGCGGAGAAGGGCAAAGACGTGCGGAGAAGGGCAAAGACGTGCGGAGAAGGGCAAAGACGTGCGGAGAAGGGCAAAGACGTGCGGAGAAGGGCAAAGACGTGCGGAGAAGGGCAAAGACGGGCGGAGAAGGGCAAAGACGGGCGGAGAAGGGCAAAGACGGGCGGAGAAGGGCAAAGACGGGCGGAGAAGGGCAAAGACGTGCGGAGAAGGGCAAAGATGGGTGGACAAGAACAAAGACATGGGGAGAAGGGCAAAGACGGACAGAGAAGGGCAAAGACAGACAGAGAAGGGCAAAGAGGTTTAGACAAGGGCAAAGACAGTCTGAGAAATCCGGAGAATACAGGAGAAGTGCAAAGACAGGCGGAGAAGGGCAAAGACAGATGGAGTAGAGCAAAGACGGGCGGAGAAGTGTGGAGAGTACCGGAGAAGGGCAAAGACTGGCGGACAAGTGCAAAGACAGTTTGAGAAGGAAAAAGACGGGCAGAGAAGTGCGGAGAATACCGGAGAAGGGCAAAGAGGGGCGGACAAGGGCAAAGAGGGGCGGACAAGGGCAAAGAGGGGCGGACAAGGGCAAAGAGGGGCGGACAAGGGCAAAGAGGGGCGGACAAGGGCAAAGAGGGGCGGACAAGGGCGGAGAGTACTTGAGAAGGGCAAAGACGGGCGGGGAAGGGCAAAGACGGGCGGGGAAGGGCAAAGACGGGCGGGGAAGGGCAAAGACGGGCGGGGAAGGGCAAAGACGGGCGGGGAAGGGCAAAGACGGGCGGGGAAGAGCAAAGACGGGCGGGGAAGGGCAAAGACGGGCAGAGAATCGCGAAAATGGACGGAGAATTACGGAGAGTACTGGAGAAGGACAAAGACGGGCAGACAAAGGGAAAGATGGGCGGACAATTACAAAGGCGGGCGGACAACAGCAAAGATGTGCGGACAAGGGCAAAGATGGGCGGAGACGTGCTAAAAGGGTCAGACAAGGTCAAAGACGGGCGGAGAAGGGCAAGGACGGGCGGAGAAGGGCAAGGACGGGCGGAGAAGGGCAAGGACGGGCGGAGAAGGGCAAGGACGGGTGGAGAAGGGCAAGGACGGGCGGAGAAGGGCAAGGACGGGCGGAGAAGGCAAAGAAAGGTGGACAATTGCCAAGACGGGTGCACAAGTTATAAGACCAGCGGACAACAGCTAAGAAGGGCTGACAAGTGAAAAGATAGGCGGAGAAGGGCAAAGACGGGTGGAGAATTGTGGAGAGTACCGGAGAATGGCAAAGATGGGTGGAGAAAGGCAAAGTCGGTCAGAGAAAGGCAAAGGAGTGCTGTGAGTGGCAAAGACGGGCGGAGAAGGGCAAAGACAGGCGGAGAAGAGCAAAGACAGGTGGAGAAGGGCAAAGACGGGCGGAGAATTGTGGAGAGCATTGGAGAAGGGCAAAGATGGGCGGAGAATGGCAAAGTCGGTTAAAGAAAGGCAGACGACACAGACGACACAGATAAATGACAATGAGGTCAAAATAGAAACAGAAGAAACGTTGACGACACATACAACAAGACATTATAAATGAAAATGATGTGACAATATACACAGACGACACAAACGACACAGACAAAACAGACAACAAAGATGACACAGGCATTATTTATGACAATGTCACATTAGACACTGCTGAGGCAGAAGACACAGACGACAAAGGCATTATAAATTACAATGATGTCACAATAGACACAGAAAACACAGATGACACAGACGACACAGATGACACAGACATTATAAATGTCAATGACGTCACAATTGACACAGGCAACACAGATATTATAAATTAAAATGATGTCACAAAAGAAACTGAAGACACAGACATTATAAATGACAATGATGTCACAATAGACACAGAAGACACAGACTACATAGACGACACATAGGACACAGACGACAAAGACATGATAAAGACAATGATGTCACAATAGAAACAGACGATAGATATTATAAATGACAATGATGTCAAAATAGTCACTGATGACAATACACAGACAAAGACATTATAAATGACAATGATGTCACAATAGACAAAGATGACAGAATACACAGACGACAGAGACATAATTTATGACAAAGATTTCACAACAGGAACTAACGACACAGAAGACACAGACATTACATATGAAAATGATGTCACAATAGACACAGACGAGAGACGAAACAGATGACACAGACGACAAAGACATTATAAATTACAATGATGTCACAATAGACACAGATGAAAGAGATGACAGAGACTTTATGAATGACAATGATGCCACAATAAACACAGATGACACAGACAACACAGAGGACAGAGACGACATATGCAAAAAACACATTATTAAAGAAAATGATGTCACAATAGACACAGACGACACATACATTATAAATGACAATGATGTCAAAATAGACACAGACGAAAGAGATGACACAGACATTACAAATGGTAATGATGTAACAATAGACACAGACAAAAAAAATTTATAAATGACAATTATGTCACAATAGACACAGACGATACAGTCTTTATAAATCACAATGGTGTCAGAATAGACACAGACATTATATATGACAATAATGTCACAATAGATACAGACGACACAGACGGCACATACATTATAAATGACAATGATGTCAAGATAGACACAGACGACAGAAAACACAGACATTATAAATGAAAATTACGTCACTATAGACACAGACGACACAGACATTATAAACTACATGATGTCATAATAGACAGAGTTGACACAGACTACACAGATATTATAAATGACAATGATGGCACAAAAGACACAGACGACACAGACATTATAAAGGACAACGGTGCCAAAATAGGCACAGACGTCACTGACTACACAGACACTAAAATTGACAATTAAGTCACAATAGCCACAGATGACACAGACGACACAGATATGATAAATGACAATTTTTTAACAATGAAACAGAAGACATAGACATTATACATGACAATGATATCACAACAGACATAGATGACACAGACATTATAAATGCAAATGAATTCACAGTAGACACAGACGACACAGAAATTAAAATTGACACTGCTGTCACCATAGACACAGATGACACAGACGACACAGAAAATACAAATTGAAATGCTGTCACAATAGACACCGACGACACAGACACGGAAGTCACAGACATTATAAATGACATTGATGTCACAATGGACACAGACGACATAGACAACACAGACATTATAAATGAAAATGACGTCACAATAGACACAGACGACACAGACATCATATATGACAACGATGCTCATTGCATCTTGAAAGGCAAAAAATAAAACCAAAACAAAATTACTAGCTGGCGTTTGTAGGTAATGTAGGTACAAGTCATATCTAACTGTTGACTCGGCAGCCAACCCACCTGGCTATGGGAATCTACCCCCAGTTTAATTGTCACCCCTTGCTGCCAGACCCGATGCCTCTGCACCTGTAGAACTCAACATTCAATAACTTACCCCCAGACTCGATAGTAACTAAACAATTCCACACACTGTTTTGATTCAGGAATGCCAACCCTTCTTCACACAACAGCCAGGCAGAAAAAAAAAAAGATAAAATCAAATCTTAACAACCATACACACCAGATTTATTGCCCCAAGAATTTAAACTGCTCTACCGACACTCCAACGTTATATCTGAGATGGCTTTGGTCATTCCCTCTGTGGCTGCATAACCGACCAAAAATGATTCTCCTCACCCCATGTATCTATGGCTACTTGCTCTGGAATGCACCGTATCACCTCGCCCTTCAAAGCCTAACTAGACGGGTATATCTAAAGATCGAATTTCACTGCTGTTCTTCTGCTAACTACCGATTCTTTAGCTCAGGCAGAGCAGCTCCAGCCAGATTCAAACGTGCACAGACTGACTCTGCACAGAAAAGCAATGACAGGATGCAGAAACAAAAAGGAAACTTGGTAAGAATGACTCTCAAAAGAGGGCTGGCATTGGGCAACAAGATGTAGGGAGCTGCAAGAAAGATTATGTCAGCCCTTGAAAAATGGAAGACTATGGCCCCTTTAAGAGCCACAGCCACAACTAGAAGGATGCAAGGCTGAGCCCTTCTTAAAAACCTCAGAACAGAGTATGTATGGAGGAAGTGCCAGAACAGGGATTTAAGAAAATGGAACAATAAGGGCTGAGGATGCTAATGTGTCCTGCGATGCCTACACAATAGGCAACTGACCAGAAATTTCCAAAATACAAGACCTATCTGTACATGAAGATCACAATGCAAGAAAAGCAGCGCCTGATCAGCACCTTACTAAGAACAGACATCCAAGAGTCTAGAGATGACACGTGGACCAAATGCAAAGATGGCATCAAGACCTGCAGAAGATTTAAGACACAGCAGAGTCTACACAGTCTAAACAACAAGACAGATATAGGCTGGAACTGCCCTGCCTGGTACACGCTAGCTTGGGGCTGAAAATTAAACCCCTCTCCAAACGTGTAACAAGGTGCACTCTTCCTGCACAACCCTCTACCCTAGGCTAAATCCCTTCCCTGCCATTCTCAACATTCTGCCCTCTTCCAGGACCAAAACCACAGCCCCCTTAACTTTCTGAGGACCGAGGGCCTGAAGATATCCTTGGCAGAAAAAACCCAAACTGCATCAACTATCTGGAAAAATCCTGCACTCTCACATTGTCCTGGACAATAATCTGCAAAAAAAAAAAAAAAAACAAACATACAGAAAACACAGTGCCAAGTCATCACACTGCTCACTGCCAACATCTTGTACTACACCCACTGCAAAACTGCCAAGGCATTCTGCTCACCTATTTGATGCCAACTCAAACATTGGATGTTGCAGTCATCATCACCTGGGGCACTTCAGGTAGACAGACAGAAAATTTACTATTTTGCTTCTGAGAAATCAGTCCCGTGCTCCATCTCTCTACTCCCCTGTTCACCTCAACTGCTCTTTGCATTCTAAAAGCGGACCACACAGCATCTACAAAACCAAAGGCCAATGCTCAATGGATTTGCTGCGTACTACAGGGCTCTAACACACCTATTTGAACAACAACCTCCTCACCTCTCAGACCACACATCAGCAAGAAGCTTCACCCCCCTGAGGCTGCATTTGGCACCTGCCACAGAAAAAGCATGCTTTTGTACTACACTAAAGCACAGGCTGCCCCAAGCAACACCTATCTCCCACTGCATTACCTTGACTGCTCAGATGCCCAGCTTGCCTCATCTTCTGTGGTTGTGTTGAGGCTTGAGCTCCACCTGGAATATACAAACAGCAAGGATGATTATAACTTCATTGAAGAAAACCAACACACGGTAACTGATCATACAGCCACGGTTACATTTCCCTACAAACACCACAGCCAACTCACCTCACTATGGCACACTAACTGCACACAACTCCATCCGTGCCCCTCGGCACACAGGTCAGCCCGCTACGTCTGAAAAACACAACAGCAAAGAAGTCACCCTGACGCTCAGCAACGCCCTAAGAATTCCAAGACTCTACTGCACATTACAGCCAAGCAAAGCTAGTCCACAACCAAACCCAAACATTAATAGTCGCTCCCTTGACATACAAACCCCTTCGTTACCGCTCCACTGGCTGCTCCCATGCAGTTTTGGTCACCCCCTCTGTGGCTCCAGAGACAAGCAGAAACTACCCTCCTCACCCGCCACACCTAGGGCTGCTAGTTCTGCAAATAAGGGATGCCCCTAGACCGCAATGTCTAGGCACGTCAAAACGTTAAGCACACAATCGGGCCACTATACCCCTGCTGATGCTTATCGCCTCCTCTACGCACCTGGCAGAGCAGCTCCAACCAGACACAAACACACACAGAACACCAATACACAAGACCGACGTCAGGAACCTGGAACAAAAGAAAAGTCGCGGCAACAAGGAGGACTCCTGGACCACGCATGCCAATGGGCAAGGCAATGGACAGGGCTCCAAGGAACAACTTTCGGTAGCCCTGGAAAAGCGAAGAACCGTGCATGGTTCCAAAGAGATGGTGCCACAACTGGCAAGATGAACGGGCAAGAAGCCCCTTTTAAAGACCTAAAGATGCAGAGGATGGACGGAACAAGTCCCAGAACAGGGATCCAGCAAAACAGAAGACTAACTATCCCGCATGGCGAGGCAGGCTGTAAGGCTGCAGCAGAAGACAACTGACCAGATGCTTCCAAAACACAAGAGCGATCCACACTTTAGAAATGTGAAGAAAGAAAAGCAGTGCTCCGTTGACACTGCCTTGATCAGTACAAGCACTTGGGACCCTAGAGATGGCGCCCAAGGCATGCCTGCGATGCCCTGAGCACAAAAGATGACATCAAGACCTGCAGAAAATTTCAGACATGGCACGGTGACTACACAAACTAGACAACAACAGATACAGGCTGGAACTGCCCTGCCCATACAGGGTTTGGGCTGAGAAGTAGACCCCTCTGCCTTCACCTGCCCAAAGAGGACTCCCTGCACAGCCTAGGCTACCTTCCAAACACCTCCCTGCTAGCCCCATCCCACCTCCCGCTTCCCAACTCCCGTCTCCCAATTTAGCTTTCAGAGGGCCACGAATGAAGCTGTCCTTGGCCAAAGCAGCTCAAATCACATCAGCTAACAGAAATAATCCTGCAGTCACTGCGTTCCTCTTCAGCATCTGCAAGAAAAATTAACAGAAAAACACAGTGCCAAAACACGAGACCAATCCAGGCTTTAGGAACACAATGCAAGAAAAGCAGTGCCCAGTCGACAGTGCATTGATGAGTACGAGCATTCAGGACCCTAGATATGGTGCTCGAGGCATGTCCGGCATGCTGTAAAGGATCCCTCATTACAACGGGATGTGGCCAAAACCAGGAGGATGTACGTGAAAGGATCACCTTTTAAACGACTAAAGGCACAAGATGCATGGAAGAAGTCTCAGGTCAACAGGGATCCTTGAAAACATATGACTAACGATTGTGGCCGCCAACACAGGCTGCAAGGCCATGGGAAAAGATGGCTGACTAGAAACTTTGAAAACATGAAGCCAATCCACACTTAGGTTATGATGCAAGAAGAACAGTGCCTAATTGGTATTGTACCCATGAGTACAGGCATTCAAGACCCTCGAGATGCTGCTCAAGTCATATGCTGCATTCCTTTAAAGCAAAGTCGACATCAAGGCTTAAGAAACGTAAAAGAGAAACAGAATATAAAGCACACGGCACAGACAAGCTGGAACGGCCCTGCCTGGAACATGCTAGCTTTGGGCTGAGAAGTAACACCCTCCAGCTCTCCCTGCCCAAAGGGGACACTTCCCGCACAGCCCTCTCCTCTAGGCTACTTTTAAAACTCCTCCCTGCTATCCCCAGCCTTCTCCCCTCTGTCATACCCCACCCCTGCCCCCGTCCCTCAACTTAGCTTTCAGACCACCAGGAGGCTTCCTCAGCAGAAAAAGAACTCCAAGAGCATCAGCTTCCTGGAATGATCCTACAGTTGCCAGGATCCACTTTGCAATCTACAAGAAAACTAAAATAGCCCCAACAGCCAGCATTGCACTGATCAATGTCAGCACCTTACATGACAACTTGCTCTGCCTAACTGCCATGTCCTTCCACTCACTTGCTCCACAGCAGTTCTTCTGTCAGATGCTGCAGCTGTTATCACTCAGGGTAATTAAATTAAGAGAATTACTCACACCTGTGAGAAGTCTGCCCCATGCTCCTTCTCCCTACTACCCAGCTTATCTCAAATGCTCTTCCCATTCCCAAGGTGGCCCACACAGTGCCTGCAAAACCAAAAGTAAATACTATGTTGCCAAAGAACACTTTGCTCTTCTAGACATACTCAACTTCCTCCTCACCATCAGCCCCACAAGGATGAGAATAAACCTGACTACCTCACCAGCACCCCAAATTTCTCTGCTATCTGCTTACCTCTCCTCCTCACCACTTAAGTTGTAGGACCAGTAGTGGTGATACCCAGGACAAAAGAAAGATGAGCCACGGAAATCCACATTTTAGGAAGTAACCAAACTTTAGTCGTAGGAGTGAACAAGAAGAACTTGAAAAAAATATTCTTATCAAAACCCAGTAAAGATTATTAACACAGAAGACATAAAAACACAGGACACTCACCACACAGCAATGGAGACTGGAATTACAGAGGCAGTCAGCCAATGAAAAACTCGCAACAGTGCGATTGACTACTCTAAGACCTAAATTGGAAACTCAATGACCGTAAAAAAACACAATGGATTAACAGGGACAAGGTAACAACTGCTGTAAGCAATAATAGAGCAAACCTCACTGGTAAGTTCAGGAAAAATCTAAAACTCTACTAAATAAGGGAGGCTTGTGTGCCCACAGATCAGATGAAGAAGAGTTGCTCAGCTGCTAACTGTTACGAGCCAAAACAATATCCAATCTCTTCCCTGAGAAATTAAAGGGAAACAAGCGGCAGAATCCTGCACTGTAGATAGGCAGAGAGTCCATACCTTTAAGTAGCAAGGTCTCTGATATTCATAGGATCACCAGGTTGGAAAAGACCCATTGGATCATTGAGTCCAACTATTCTTATCAATCACTAAACAATGCCCCTCACCATCTCATCCACCCATCCTTTAAACACCTCCAGGGAAGGTGACTCTACCACCTCCTCGGGCAGCCTTTGCCCATCCCCAATAACCCTTTCAGTGAAATATTTTTTCCTGATGTACTGCCTGAAGCTTCCTTGGCAGAGCTTAAGGCTATTCCCTCTTGTCCTGTCCCCTGTCCCTTGGGAGAGGTGACCAGCTCCCTCATCTCCACAACCTCCTTTCAGATAGTTGCAGAGAGCAATGAGGTCTCCCCTCACCCTCTTCTTCTCCAGGCTAAACACCCCCAGCTCTCTCAGCCACTCCTCATAAGGCTTGTACACCAGCCCCCTCACCAGCTACATTACTCTTCTCTGGACATTCAGATGGATGGAGACAGGATGCACGCAAAGAAGTTAGTTGAGGAACACAATAAGTAAAAGGTATAAGGGAGCAGAGATCTCCAAGCCCTAGAGATGACATTTCTTAGGGTAACTAATAATTTTCTACTTGTGTCTCAACCTCATCATTACCTCATTGGCTACAGAGAGACTAGAACAACAGACACCTGAATGGCACTAGCATCTGACCACCAAACTGACCCAAGAAAGACTGATGAACCCATCTCCCTTTCCCCAAACCATTAAAGCCCTTTTCTACCCCTGAAGTATCAGAGAAGGAACCCGGCTCCTTCTTTACAGGACCTGCCCTATATTTTAACCCCCCTGACACTTCTGTGTTGCTATTCCCTGGGAGCTGTGCTCCTGAGCCCTTCCCAGGGCTCCCCTGGCCCCTTCTATCTTCCACCAACCCACAGACTCTACTTCCTACCCTAGGCCAACAAACTTCATTCCAGATTATTATCACCCACAAGGTGCCCATTACAAACTGCAGAGCCCCTAGGACCAATACATCATGCCACACAGAATGAGGAACAACAACAAATCATCCCATAACCAAAAACTCGAGGCAAAGCACCCAGAAAAAAATACAAAGAAGGATACCAAAAACATCTTGCCCCCTCCAACACCCAATCAAAAATTACTGACAAAAAAGCCCCATAGTTACACCTGTATGTGCTGCTTCGCCTGGACTCTTCCAAAGCTCATACCTCCAACAGACACCTCTGCTTCTTTAGAAGAACAAAAAGAAAAAAAAAACTAAAAAAGCCAAAAACCACCACTTACCCAACTACCTTAATCTGCCTAAAAGCTACAATGAATGGAAACAGCAGCAAAACTCTAATCTCAAGGATAAACCACAACCTAAATGACCTCCAGAGGCAAGGCCTGTGGCTTATATACCCCCTGGGCCTTCCCGCCCACCACCTGTGACTGGGGTGTGGTGAAGCCCTCACAGGTATAAATAGTGCCTGAGGAGGAGCTGTGTTTTATTAACTCTGCTTTACATTCTCAGCTAGAATAACACTACTACATGTCTGAAAGCATCCTTACAAGAAATAACAGTATGCGTGCTCTCACTGCAATATTGCTAGTTGTGACAGTGATGGGACTAGGTAACGAACATTTTAGAGCTGGACTTTTTGGTTCCTTTCATTTATCGTGCTGCTACAATTCCTGTTCCCAGGTATCCCTATACCCCTACTCGTTAATTTTTCTGCGCTCTTTTCTCTCTTTTTCTTCCCCCCCCCAAGTCTTCAGTATCTGTTCTCTGCCTATACTATTTTTTTCCTTTTCCATCTTTATCCCAATCTGCGTTCCTCATTCTGTTCCCCCACAATTTCACTGGCTTGATCCTTGTAGCTTGTTCTTTCTCTGCACCTGCAAATGCCTTGCTTTTCTTTCTCTTTCTTTCTTTCTCTATTCCTTTGTATTGCTTACTGTTGCTGTTCCAGCTTTTCCATTCACTCTGACTCTTGACACTCCCCTTCACTTCTCTTGCTGTTTCTGAATTTTTGTGCTAGTCCCTGCTCTTTTTTATAATCCTCTGTCTGTAGGGCTCCTAGTTCCTCTCAAACAAGTCAGCTCTTTTTTATGTACACACATGGCCTTATAAGAAATGGCTCAGAGAGCTGGGCTTGTTTAACCTGGAGAAGTGGAGGCTGAGGGGAGACCTCATTGCTCTCTACAACTACAAGATCTACAAAGAAGATCGAACAAGGGAAATGAAGGGCAATGAAGGTGGGAGAAGGGCAATGAAGGTGGGAGAAGGGCAAAGAAGGTGGGAGAAGGGCAAAGAAGGTGGGAGAAGGTTGGAGAAGTTCAAAGAAGTTCGAAGAATATCGGAGAAGGTCAGAGAAGTTAAGAGTAGGTCAGAGAAGGTCGGATTAGGTCGGAGAAGGTCAGAAAATGTCAAAGAAGGTTGGAGAAGTTCAAAGAAGGTCGGAAAAGTTCAAAGGTGGTTGGAGAATTTCAAAGAAGTTCGTAGAATTTCGGAGAAGGTCAAAGAAGGTCAGAGAATTTCGGAGAAGGTCAAAGAAGCTCAGAGAAGGTCAAAGAAGGTTGGAGAAAGATAAAGAAGGTTGGAGAAGATTGGAGAAGGTCGAAGAAGGTAAAAGATGGTCGGAGAAGGTCAAAGAAATTTGAAGAAGGTTGGAGAATTTCGGATAAGTTAGGAGAAGGTCAGATAAGGTCAAAAAAGCATGGAGAAGGTCGGAGAAAGTAAAAGAAGCTTGGAGAAGGTCGCAGAAGGTCAAAGAAGCTTGGAGAAGGCCTAAGAAGGTTGGAGAAAGATAAAGACAGTTGGAGAAGTTCAGAGAAGGTCGGAGAAGGTCAGAGTAGTTCGGAGAAGTTCAAAGGTGGTCGGAGAAGGTCAAAGAGGGTCGGAGAAAGATAAAGAAGCTCGGAAAAGGTCGGAGAAGCTCGGAGAAGGTCAAAGAAGGTTGGAGAAAGATAAAGACGGTTGGAGAAAATGGGAGAAGGTCGGAAAATGTCAATGAAGGTCGGAAAGGTCAGACAAGGTCGGAGAAGGTGGGAGAACGTCGGAGAAGGTCAGATAAGTTAAAAGAAGGTCGGAGAAGGTCAGAGAGGATCGGAGAAGGCCAGAGAAGATCTGAGAGGATCGGAGAAGGTCACAGAAGGTCAGAGAGGGTCGGAGAAGGTCAGAGAGGGTCGGAGAAGGTCAGAGAGGGTCGCAGAAGGTCGCAGAAGGACAAAGGATTAGGAGAAGTTTGGGGAAGGTCAAAGAAGCCAGGAGAAAGTCAAAGAAAGTTGGAGAAGTATAAAGAGGGTCAGAGAAGATCAGAGAAGTTCAGAGAAGGTCAAAGATGGTCGGGGAAGTCAGAGCGTGTCTACAGCGACCTCATTGTCGTTTAGAAAGTCTGTGTCGCCTGTGTCTACAGCAACCTCATTGTCGTTTAGAAAGTCTGTGTTGCCTGTGTCTATAGCGACCTCACTGTCGTCTGGGTCGTCTGTGTCTATAGTGACCTCACTGACATTTAGAAAGTCTGTGTCATCTGTGTCTATAGTGACCTCATTGATGTTTAGAAAGTCTGTGTCGTCTGTGTTCACAGCGACCTCATTGATGTTTAGAAAGTCTGTGTCGCCTGTGTCTACAGCGACCTCACTGTCGTTTAGAAAGTCTGTGTCGTCTGTATCTATAGCGACCTCACTGACGTTTAGAAATTCTGTGTCGTCTGTGTCGTCTGTGTCGTCTGTGTCGTCTGTGTCTATAGCGACCTCATTGAGGTTTAGAAAGTCTGGGTCGTCTGTGTCTATAACGATCTCATTGAGGTTTAGAAAGTCTGGGTCGTCTGTGTCTACAGCGACCTCATTGAGGTTTAGAAAGTCTGGGTCGTCTGTGTCTACAGCGACCTCATTGAGGTTTAGAAAGTCTGGGTCGTCTGTGTCTATAGCGATCTCATTGAGGTTTAGAAAGTCTGGGTCGTCTGTGTCTATAGCGACCTCATTGAGGTTTAGAAAGTCTGTGTCGTCTGTGTCCATAGCAACCTCATTGAGGTTTAGAAAGTCTGTGTCGTCTGTGTCTACAGCGACCTCATTGAGCAATTCAGAGAAGGTCAGAGAAGGTTGGAATAGGTCGGAAAAGGTCAAAGAAGGTCGGAGAAGGTCGGAGAGGGTCGGAGAAGGTCGGAGAGGGTCGGAGAAGGTCAGAGATGGTCAGAGAAGTTAGGAGAAGTTCGCAGAAGGACAAAGGATTATGAGAAGTTTGGAGAAGGTCAAAGAAGCCAGGAGAAGGTCAAAGAAAGTTGGAGAAGTATAAAGAGGGTCAGAGAACATCAGAGAAGTTCAGAGAAGGTCAAAGATGGTCGGGGAAGTCAGAGCGTGTCTACAGCGACCTCATTGTCGTTTAGAAAGTCTGTCGCCTGTGTCTACAGTGACCTCATTGTCGTTTAGAAAGTCTGTGTCGTCTGTGTTCACAGCGACCTCACTGAGGTTTAGAAAGTCTGTGTCGCCTGTGTCTACAGCGACCTCACTGTCGTTTAGAAATTCTGTGTTGTCTGTGTCTACAGCGACCTCATTGAGGTTTAGAAAGTCTATGTCGTCTGTGTCATCATTGTCTATAGCGACCTCACTGAAGTTTAGAAAGTCTGTGTCGTCACTGTCTATAAAGACCTCATTGATATTTAGAACGTCTGTGTCGTCATTAAATTTAGTGACCTCATTGAGGTTTAGAAAGTCTGTGTCATCTGTGTCTATAGCGACCTCATTGAGGTTTAGAAAGTCTGTGTCATCTGTGTCTACAGCGACCTCATTGAGCAATTCGGAGAAGGTCAGAGAAGGTCGAAGAAGGTCAGAGAAGGTCAAAGAACATCAGAGAAGATCCGAGAAGGTCAAAGAATGTCAGAGAAGGTAAAAGAAGGTCGGAAAATGTCAAAGAAGTTCAGAGAATGTCAAAGAAGTCGGAGAAGTTCAGAGAAGGTCGGAGAAGTTCGTAGAAGGACAGAGAAGGTCGGAGAAGGCAAAGAAGTTCAGAGAAGGCTGTAGAATTCAGAGAAGTTCGAAATAGATCAGATAATTTTGGAGAAGTTCAGAGAAAGTCAAAGAAGGTGGGAGAAGGGCAAAGACTGGTGGAGAAAGGAGGAGAATATCAGAGAAGGGCAAGGACGGGCGAAGAAGGGCAAAGACAGGCAGAGAATTGTGAAGAATATACGAGAAGTGCAAAGATGGGCGGAGAAGGGCAATAATGGGTGGAGAAGGGTAACCATGGGCAGAGAAGGTCAAAAACAGGTGGAGAAGGGTGGAGAATATTGGAGAAGTGCAAAGAAGGGCAAAGACGAGCAGAGAAGGGCAAAGACGAGCAGAGAAGGGCAAAGACGGGCGGAGAGGGACGGAGAATATTGGAGAAGTTCAAAGAAGGGTAAAGATGGGAGGAGAAGGACAAAGACGGGCTGAGAAGAGCAAAGATGGTAGGAGAAGGACGGAGTATATCGGAGAAGGGCAAAGATGGGCGGAGAAGGGCAAAGGGGCGGAGAAGGGCAGAGATTATCGGAGAATTTCAAAGGAGGCAAAGAGGAGCGGAGAAGGGCAAAGAGGGGCGAACAAGGGCAAAGATAAGCGGAGAAGGGCAGAGAATATCAGAGAAGTGCAAAGATGGGAAAAGACGTACAGAGAAGGGATAAGACGTGCAGAGAAGGGTGGAAAATAATGGAGAAATGCAAAGATGGGCAAAGAGTTTAGGAGAAGGGCAAAGACGGGCGGAGAAGTGTGTACAATATTGGAGAAGTTCAAAGAAAAGCAGAGACGGGCGGAGAAGGGCGGAGACGGTCGGAGAAGGGCAAAGACTGGCAAAGAAGTGTGGAGAAGGGCAAAGTTGGGCAGAGAAGTTAAGAAAAGGGCAAAGAAGGGCAAAGACGGGTGGAGAAGGGAGGAGAACATCGGACAAGTGCTAAGAAGGGCAAAGACGGGCGGAGAAGGGCAAAGACAGGCGGATAATATCGGAGAAGTGCAAAGCAGTGCCAAGATGGGAGGAAAAGGGGAAAGGCGGGCTGAGAAGGGCAAAGATGGGAGGAGAAGGACGGAGAATATCAAAGAAGGGCAAGGACGGGCGGAGAAGGGAAAGGACGGGCGGAGAAGGGCAAGGACGGGCGGAGAAGGGCAAGGACGGGCGGAGAAGGGCGGAGATTATTGGAAAAGTTCAAAAGAAGCAAAGAGGGGTGGAGAAGGGCAAAGAAGGGCGGAGAAGGGCAGAGAATATCGGAGAAGTGCAAAGATGGGCAAAGACGGGCGGAGAAGGGCAAAGACGGGCAGAGAAGGGCAAAGACGGGCGGAGAAGGGCAAAGACGGGCGGAGAAGGGCAAAGACGGGCGGAGAAGGGCAAAGACGGGCGGAGAAGGGCAAAGACGGGCGGAGAAGGGCAAAGACGGGCGGAGAAGGGCAAAGACGGGCGGAGAAGGGCAAAGAGGGGCGGAGAAGGGCAAAGGGGGGCGGAGAAGGGCAAAGAGGGGCGGAGAAGGGCAAAGAGGGGCAGAGATTGGAAAAGACGGGCGGAGAAGGGTGTAGAATATTGGAGAAGTGCAATGATGGGCAAAGACGGGCGGAGAAGTGCAAAGACGGGCGGAGAAGTGCAAAGACGGGCGGAGAAGTGTGGATAATATCGGAGAAGGGCAAGGACGGGCGGAGAAGGGCAAGGACGGGCGGAGAAGGGCAAGGACGGGCGGAGAAGGGAAAACATAAGGGGATAAGGGCAAAAACGGGCAGAGAAGGGTGGAGAATATCGGAGAAGTGCAAAGATGGGCAAAGATTGGCGGAGAAGGGAGGAGAATATCGGAGAAGTGCAGAGAATGGCAAAGACGGGCGGAGAATGGCAAAGACGTGCGGAGAATGACAAAAACAGGGGGAGAAGGGCAAAGAGGGGCAGAGAAGAACAAAGTGGGGCTAAGAAGGGCAAAGATGGGCTGAGAAGGGCAAAGATGGGCTGAGAAGGGCAAAGACGGGTGGAGAAGTGCAGAGAATATCGGAGAAGTGCAAAGATGTGCAAAGTCAAGGGGAGAAGGGCAAAGACGTGCAGAGAAGGGCAAAGATTGGCGGAGAAGAGCGGAAAAGATCAAAGAAGGGCAAAGATGTGCGGAGAAGGGTAATAACGGGCGGAGAAGGGCAGAGAATATTTGAGAAGTGGAAAGAGGGGTAAAGACGGGTGGAAAAAAACAAAGACGGTTGGAGAAGGGTAAAGAAGGGGGGAGAAGTGCAAAGACAGGAGGAGAAGGGTGGAGAATATCAGAGAAGTGGAAACATGGGCAAAGACGGGCGGAGAAGGGCGAAGACGGGCGGAGAAGGGCGAAGACGGGAGGAGAAGGGCAAAGACAGGCGGAGAAGGGCAAAGACAGGCGGAGAAGGGCAGAGAATATTGGAGAAGGGCAAAGATGGGCAAAGAAAAGGGTAGAAGGGTGAAGAAGTGTGGAGACTATCGGAGAAGAGGAAAGATGGAAAAAGACAGGTGAGAAGGGCAAAGATGGACGGAGAAGGGCAAAGTCGGGCAAAGAATTGTGGAGAATATAGGAGAAGGGCAAAGACGCCTGGAGAAGGGCAAAGACGCCTGGAGAAGGGCAAAGACGCCTGGAGAAGGGCAGGGAATATTAGAGAAGGGCAAAGATAAGCAAAGAAAATGGTAGAAGGGCAAAGACATGCGGAGAAGTGTGGAGAACATCGAAGAAGTGCAAAGAAGGGCAAGGACGGGCGGAGAAGGGCAAAGACGGGCGGAGAAGGGCAAAGACGGGCGGAGAAGGGTGGAGAATATTGGAGAAGTGCAAAGATGGGCAAAGACTAGCGGAGAAGGGCAAGGACGGGCGGAGAAGGGCAAGGACGGGGGGAGAAGGGCAAAGACGGGCAGAGAAGGGCAAAGAAAGGCGGACAATTGCCAAGACGGTCGGACAAAGGCAAAGACGGTTGCACAAGTGATAAGACGGACGGACAACGGCTAAGAAGGGCTGACAAGTGCAAAGATAGGCGGAGAAGGGCAAAGACGGTCGGACAAGGGCAAAAACATGCGGACAAGAACAAAGATGGGGGGAGAAGGGCAAAGACGAGCGAAGAAGGGCAAAGACGGGTGCAGAAGGGCAAAGATGGGCTCACAAATGAAAGACGGGCGGAAAAGGGCAAAGAAGTGCAGAGAGTGGCAAAGAAGGGAGGATAGTGGCAAGGAAGTGAGGAGAGTGGCAAAGGCGGGCGGACAAGGGCAAAGGCGGGCGGACAAGGGCAAAGGTGGGCGGACATGGGCATAGACGGGCGGAGAGGGACAAAGACGGGCGGAGAGGGACAAAGACGGGCGGAGAGGGACAAAGACGGGCGGAGAGGGACAAAGACAGGCAGAGAGGGACAAAGACGGGCAGAGAAGTGCAAACAAGTGCGGAGAATGCAAAGATGGGCAGAGAAGTGTAAAGACGAGCAATGACTTGTGGAGAAGCACAAAGTCAATCAGAGAAGAGCGAAGACATTCGGAGAAGGGCAAAGACAGGCGGAGAAGGGCAAACAAGTGCGGAGACTGCAAGGACGGGCAGAGAAGTGCAAAGACGTGCCAAGAAGAGCAAAGAGAGGCACAGAAGGGCAAAGACGGGCTCACAAGTGCAAAGACGGGGGGAGAAGGACAAAGACGGGAGGAGAATGGCAAAGACGGGCGGAGAAGTGCAAAGACGGGAGGAGAAGTGCTGAGAACAACGGAGAAGGGCAAAGACGGGCGAAGAAGGACGGAGAATACCGAAGATTGGCACAGACAGACAGAGAAGGGCAAACATGGGCGGAGAAGGCAAATACGGGCAGACGAGGGAATAGATGGGCAAAGGAAGGCAAAGACGGGCGGAGAAGGGCAAAGACGGGCGGAGAAGGGCAAAGACGGGCGGAGAAGGGCAAAGACGGGCGGAGAAGGGCAAAGACGGGCGGAGAAGGGCAAAGACGGGCGGAGAAGGGCAAAGACGGGCGGAGAAGGGCAAAGACGGGCGGAGAAGGGCAAAGACGGGCGGAGAAGGGCAAAGACGGGCGGAGAAGGGCAAAGACGGGCAGAGAAGGGCAAAGACGGGCAGAGAAGGGCAAAGACGGTCGGAGAATTGTGGAGAGTACCAGTGAATGGCAAAGAGGGGCGGAGAAGAGCAAAGACGGGCGGAGAAGGGCAAAGACGGACGAAGAAGAGCCAAAAGGGGTGGAGAGGGGCAAAGACGGGCAAAAAAGTGCAAAGACAGTCGGAGAAGGGCAAAGACGGGCGGAGAGGAGTAAAGACAGGCGGACAATTGCAAAGGAAGGCGGACAAAGGCAAAGACGGGCGCACAAGTGCAAAGATGGGCAGAGAAGGGCAAAGACGGACGGACAAGGGCAAAAAGAGGCGGACAAGAACAAAGACGGTGGTAGAAGGGCAAAGACAGACAGAGAAGGGCAAAGACGGGTGGACAAGAACAAAGACGGGAGGAGAAGGGCAAAGACGGACAGAGAAGTGCAAAGACGGACAGAGAAGGGCAAAGAGGCTTAGACAAGAGCAAGGACAGTCAGAGAAATCCTGAGAATACCGGAGAAGTGCAAAGAGAGGCGGAGAAGGGCAAAGACGGGCGGAGAAGGGCAAAGACGGGCGGAGAAGGGCAAAGACGGGCGGAGAAGGGCAAAGACGGGTGGAGAAGGGCAAAGATGGGCGGAGGAGGGCAAAGACGGGCAGAGAAGATCAAAGACGGGCGCAGAAGTGAAAAGAAAGCGGACAATTGACAAGACGGTTGGACAAAGACAAAGATGGTTGCAAAAGTGATAAGACGGGCGGACAACGGCTAAGAAGGGCTGACAAGTGCAAAGATAAGCGGAGAAGGGCAAAGACGGTCGGACAAGGGCAAAAACATGCGGACAAGAACAAAGATGGGGGGAGAAGGGCAAAGACGAGCGGAGAAGGGCAAACAAGTGCGGAGAATGCAAGAACCGGCAGAGAAGTGCAAAGACATGCCAAGAAGAGCAAAGACGGGTGCAGAAGGGCAAAGAAGGGCTCACAAGTGAAAGACGGGCGGAAAAGGGCAAAGAAGTGCAGAGAGTGGCAAAGAAGTGCGGATAGTGGCAAGGAGGTGAGGAGAGTTGCAAAGACGTCTGGAGAGTGGCAAAGGCGGGCAGAGAAGGGGAAAGAAGGGCGGAGAAGTGGAAAACCGGGTGGAGAAGGGCAAAGACGGGAGGAGAAGGGAAAAGACAGGCGGACAAAGGCAAAGAAGGTTGCACAAGGGCAAAGACAGGCGGAGAAGAGCAAAGACGGTCGCAGAATTGCGGAGAGTACCGAAGAAGGGCAAAGACGGGCGGACAAGGGCAAAGACGGGCGGACAAGGGCAAAGACAAACGGACAAGTGCGGAGAATGCAAAGACAAGCAAAGACGGGCGGAGAAGCGCAAAGACGGGCGGAGAAGCGCAAAGACGGGCGGACAAAGGCAAAGAGGAGCGGAGAAGGGCAAAGACGGGCGGAGAAGGGCAAAGACGGGCGGAGAAGGGCAAATAGGGGTGGAGAAGGGCAAAGACGGGCGGGGAAGTGCATAGACAGTGGGACAAGTGCAAAGACGGGCGGAGATATGCAAAGATGGACGAAGAAATGCCAAGATGGGCGGAGAGGAGCAAAGACGGGCAAAAAAGCGCAAAGACGGGCAGAGAAGTGCAAAGACGGGCGGAGAATGACAAAGACAGGAGGAGAAGATCAAAGACGGGCGCAGAAGTGCAAAGAAAGGCGGACAATTGCCAAGATGGGCGGACAAAGGCAAAGACGGGTGCACAAGTGATAAGACGGGCGGACAACATCTAAGAAGGGCTGACAAGGGCAAAGATAGGTGGAGAAGGGCAAAGACGGGTGGAGAATTGCGGAGAGTACCGGAGAATGGCAAAGATGGGTGGAGAAAGGCAAAGTCGGTCAGAGAAAGGCAAAGAAGTGCTGAGAGTGGCAAAGACGGGCGGAGAAGGGCAAAGATAGGTGGAGAAGGGTAAAGACGGGCGGAGAAGGGCAAAGACAGGCTGACAAGGGCAAAGACGGGCGGAGAATTGTGGAGAGCATTGGAGAAGGACAAAGACGGGCGGAGAATGGCAAAGTCGGGCAAAGAAAGGCAGACAAGACAGGCGACACAGATGTTATAAATGACAATGAGGTCAAAAAAGAAACAGAAGAAACAGAGGATGTTGACGACACATACAACAAGACATAAATGAAAATGATGTGACAATATACACAGATGACACAAACGACACAGACAACACAGACAACAAAGACAACACAGGCATTATTTATGACAATGATGTCACAATAGACACTGCTGACGCAGACGACACAGACGACAAAGACATTATATATGACAATGATGTCACAATAGACACAGAAAACACAGATGACACAGACGACAGATGACACAGACATAAATGTCAATGATGTCACAATTGACACAGGCAACACAGATATAAATTACAATGATGTCACAAAAGAAACTGAAGACACAGATATTAAAAATGACAATGATGTCACAATAGACACAGAAGACAGACTACATAGACGACACATAGGACACAGACGACAAAGACATGATAAAGACAATGATGTCACAATAGAAACAGACGACAGATATAAATGACAATGATGTCAAAATAGACACTGATGACACAATACACAGACAAAGACATTATAAATGACAATGACGTCACAATAGACAAAGATGACAGAATACACAGACGACAGAGACATAATTTATGACAAAGATTTCACAATAGGCACTAACGACACAGACGACACAGACATTATAAATGAAAATGATGTCACAATAGAAACAGACGAGAGATGAAACAGATGACACAGACGACAAAGACATTATAAATTACAATGATGTCACAATAGACACAGATGAAAGAGATGACAGAGACTTTATAAATGACAATGATGCCACACTAGACACAGATGACACAGACAACACAGAGGACAGAGATGACATATGCAAAAAAGACATTATTAAAGAAAATGATGTCACAATAGACACAGACGACACATACATTATAAACAACAATGATGTCACAATAGACACAGACGAAAGAGATGACAGAGATGACACAGACATTACAAATGGTAATGATGTAACAATAGACACAGGCAAAAAAAATTTATAAATGACAATTATGTCACAATAGACACAGAGGATACAGTCTTTATAAATGACAATGGTGTCAGAATAGACACATATGACACAGACATTATATATGACAATGATGTCACAATAGATACAGACGACACAGAGAGCACATACATTATAAATGACAATGATGTCAAGATAGACACAGACGACAGAAAACACAGACATTATAAATGAAAATTACGTCACTATAGACACAGACGACACAGACATTATAAAGGACAACGGTGCCAAAATAGGCACAGACGTCACTGACTACAGAGACACTAAAATTGACAATTAAGTCACAATAGCCACAGATGACACAGACGACACAGATATTATAAATGACAATTTTTTAACAATGAAACAGACGACATAGACATTATACATGACAATGATATCACAATAGACATAGATGACACAGACATTATAAATGCAAATGAATTCACAGTAGACACAGACGACACAGAAATTCTAATTGACACTGCTGTCACCATAGACACACACCACACAGACCACAAAGAAGACACAGATACTGTAAATAACAATGTTATCACTATAGTCACAGATGACACAGACTTTATAAATGACAATGATGAAACAACAGACACAGACGACATACGACACAGATATAATAAATGAAAATTATGTCAAAATAGACACAGATGACACAGATAGCAAAGACAACACAGACATTATAAATAACAGTGAGGTCACAATAAACACTTTCAACACAGACGAAACAGATATTTTTAATGACAATTATGTCACAATAGACACAGACGACTCAGAAGACAGATTTTATAAATGACAATTATGTCACAACAGACACAGACAACACAGACATTATAAATGACAATGATGTCACAATTGACACAGACGTCACAGAGGATACAGACCACACAGAAGACAGACGACACAGATATTATAAATGACAATGATGTTCACAATATACACAGATGACACAGGCATTATAAATTACAAAGATGTAACAATACAAACGGACGACAAAAAACGACACAGACATAAGTGACAATGATGTCACAATAGACACAGACGACAAAGATGACACAGACATTATAAATGACAAAGCTTACACAGACGACACAGACATTAAAATGACAATGATGTCACAATTGACACAGACGTCACAGAGGATACAGAGCACACAGAAAACAGACGACAGATATTATAAAAGACAATGATGTTCAAAATATACATAGATGACACAGGCATCACAGGGATTATAAATTACAAAATGTCACAATACTCACAGACGACACAAACGACACAGACATAGATGACAATGATGTCACAATAGACACAGACATTATAAATGACAATGATGTCACAATAGACATAGATGACACAGACTACACAGACACTGAAATGACAATGATGTCACAAAAGCCACAGATGACAGAGACCTTATAAATTAAAATTATGTCACAATAAACACAGACGACATAGACGAAAAAGACATTATAAAAGACAATGATGTCACAAAACACAGACAACAGACTTTATAAATGAAAATGATTACACAGACGACACAGACAATATAAATGACAATGATGTCACAATAGACACAGATGACACAGACGAACCAGTCATTACAAATGACAATGTTGTCAAAATAGACACAGACAACAACGACTACACAGACTTTATAAATGAAAATTAAGTCACAATAGACACAGACGACATAGAAGACACAGATATTATAAATGACAATGATGTCACAATTGACACAGACGACGACTACACAGATTTTATAAATGAAAATTATGTCACAATAGACACAGACGACATAGATGAAACAGATATTATAAATGACAATGATGTTACAATAGACACAGACGACACAGACATTATAAATGACAATGATGTTACAATAGACACAGACGACACAGGCGTTATAAATGACAATGATAGCAAAATAGACACAGATGACACAGACATTATCAATGACAATAATGTCACAATAGACACAGACAACACAGAGAATACCAATGACAATGATTTCACAATAGACACAGAGGTCACAGACGACCCAGACTTTACAGAGGACACAGGAGACACCAACATTATAATTGAAAATGACATCACAATAGAAAAAGACTACACAGATGACCCAGAAGACACAGACTTTATAAATGATTATGATGTCAAAATAGACACAGATGACACACACATTATGAATGAAAATGTTTTTACAATAGACACAGATGACTCAGAAGACACAGACATTATTAATGGCAATGATATCACAATAGACAAAGATGACACAGACGACACAGATGAAAAAATACATTATAAATGTCAATGATATCACAAAAGATACAGACGACACAGACATTTTAAATGACAATGTTGACACAATAGACACAGACCACACGGATATTATAAAAGAAAATGATGTTCACAAGAGACACAGACGACACAGATGACACAGATATTATTAATGACATCGATGTCACAATAGACACAGACGACTCAGACAACACAGACATTATGAATGAAAATGACATCACAATAGACACAGACGACAAAGACATTGTAAATGACAATGATGTGACAATATACACAGATGACACAGACAAGACAGACTTTGTAAATGACAGTGATTTCACAATAGGCACAGAAATAACAGACGACACAGATGTTAAATGGCAAAGATGTCACAATAAACAGAGATGACAGATGACACAGTAATTGAAAATGATATCACAGATGACACAGACGATACAGACATTATAAATAACATTGATGTCACAATAGACAAAGACAACACAGACCACACAGACATTATAAATGAAAACGATGTCACAATAGACACAAACGACACAGACGACAAGGTATTATACATGACAATTATATCACAATAGGCACAGACGACACAGACTACCCAGACATGATAAATTACAATCATTTCATAAAAGACACAGACGACACAGAACACACAGACATTAAAAATGACAATGATGTCACAGTAGACAAAGATGACACAGACATTATACATGAAAATTATTTCAAAATACAAACAGACGACACAGAAGACACACATTATAAATGAAAATGTTGTCACAATATAAAGAGACGACACAGACATAAATGACAATGCTATAAAAATAGACACAGACGACAGAGATGACGTAGACATTATATATGACAATTATGTTACCATAGACACTGACGACACAGATGACAGAAATGACACAGACGACTAAGACATTATAAATATCAATGATGTCAAACTAGACACAGACGACACTGAAGACAGACATTATAAATGACAATGAATTCACAATAGACAGAGACGACACAGACAGAGATGACAGAGACAACACACAAAATATAAATTACAATGGTTTCACAATAGACACAGACGACACAGACGACACCAATATTATAAAGGACAATGATGTCAAAATACACACAGATGACAGAGACGACATAGACGACGCAGACTTTATAAATGATAATGATGTCACAAGAGACTCAGACGACACAGACATTATAACTGACAATGATTTCACAATAGACACAGACAACACAGACATTATAAATGACAATGATGTCACAATAGACACAGACGACAAAGACAATATAAATGACAAAGATGTCACAATACACACAGATGACACAGAAGACACAAATATTATAAATGACTATGAGGTTAAAATAGACACAAATGACAGACGACACAGACATTATAAAAAACAATGATGACAGAAGAGACACAGACAACACTGTCGACAGAAATTATAAACGAAAATGACATCACAATAGACACAATAGACACAGACGACACTGACATTATAAATGACACTGATTTTACAATAGACACAGACAACACAGACATTATAAATGACAATGATGTCACAATAGAAATAGACGACACAGACGACACTATTATAAATGACAATATCGCAGTTGACACAGACGACACAGGCGACAGATGTTAAAAATGACAATCATATCACAATAGACACAGACGACACAGAAATAATAAATGAAAATTATGTCACTATAGAACAGACAACCCAGATGACACAGACGACACAGATATTATTAAAGACAATGATAACACAAAAGATATAGATGACACAGACAATACAGACAACACAGACATTATAAAAGTCAAAGAAGTCACTATAGAAATAGACGACACAGACGACACAGACATTATAAATAATAATGAAGTCAAAATAGACTCAGAAGACACAGACGACGTAGAATACACAGATATTATAAATGAAAATGATGTCACAACAGACACAGACGACACAGATGACACAGACGACAGAGACATTATAAATAACAGTTATGTCACAAAAGACAGAGACGAGACAGATGAAACAGACACCATAAAAGACAATGATGTCACAATAAACAAAGACGACACAGAAGACACAGACATTATAAATGACAAAGGTGTCAAAATAAACTCAGACGACACAGACATTATAAATGACAATGATGTCAAAATAGACACAGACGACACAGACAACACAGACATTATAAATGAAATTGATGTCGCAAGAGACAAAGACAACAGAGACAGCACTGTTATTATAAATGAAAATGATGTCAAAATAGACACAGACGACACAGATGACACAGACATTATAAATGACACTGATGTCACCATAGACACAGACGACAGAGACAACACAGATGACACACATGTTAATTAAGAGTGATACCACAATAGATGCAGATGACAGATGACACAGTAGACATAGAGGAAACAGACGACACAGACATTATAAATGAAAATGATGTCACGATAGACATAGACGACTAAGACGACAGAGACGACACAGACATTATAGGTGAAAGTGATTTCACAATTGACACAGATGACACAGACATTACAAATGACATTGATGTCACAATAATCACAGATGACACAGATGACACAGACTTTATAAATACAACGATGTCACAATAGACACAGACGACACATGACACAGACGACTGAGACGACAGAGACGTTATAAATGACACTCAAGTCACCAGAGACACAGACGACAGAGACGACAGAGACATGTTAATAAACAGTGATACCACAAAAGATACAGACAAGAGATGACACAGAAGACATAGAGGAAACAGACGACACAGACAACACAGATGTTATAAATGAAAATGATGTCACGATAGACATAGACGACTAAGACGACACAGATGACACAGACATTATAAGTGAAAGTGATGTCACAATTGACACAGAAAACACAGAGGACAAAGAGGATACAGACGACACAGATAGTATAAATGACAATGGTATCACAATAGACACAGATGACACAGATTAAACAGTCATTATATATTACACTTAAGTCAAAACAGACAGACGACAAAAATATTTAAAAAGACAATAATGTCACAATATACACAGACGACACGGATATTGTAAATGTCAAAGATGTCATAATAGACATCGACGACACAGACGACAGAGATATTATTATTGACAATGATGCCACAATAGACACAGACGACGCAGATGACACAGGCATTATAAATATCTATGATGTCATAACAGACAGCAACACAGACGACACAGACATTATAAATAACGAAGATGTCACAATAGACACAGACAACAGAGACTTTTTAAATGACAATAATGCCTCAATGTACACAGACGACAGAGAAGAAAAAGACATTATAAATGACAATGATGTCACAATAGACACAACAGACACAGACGACACAGACATTATAAATTAAAATTATGTCACAATAGACACAGACGATACAGTTGACATAGACTTTATAAATGAAAATGATGTTCTAATAGACACAGACGACACAGACATTATAAATGACAATGATGTCACAATAAACATAGACGACACATCGTTAACGACAATGATGTCACATGAGACACAGATGATACATATACTATAAATGACAATGATGTCACAGGAGAAACAGATGACACAGACTTTAAAAATTACAATGATGTTACAATAGACACCGATGAGAGTCATAAAGGAAAATGATGTCACAATAGATAGAGATGACACAGAATACAAAGACGACAGAGACTTTATTAACGACAATGATGTCACAATAAACACAGACGACAGAGACCTCAGACACTATAAATGGCAATGATGTCACAATAGACACAGACTACACAGACTTTAGAAATTACAATGACGTCATAATAGACGCAGACGACACAGACCACACAGACATTATAAATGACAATGATGTTACATTAGAAACAGATGACACAGACATTAAAAATGACAATATCAGAATAGACACAGACGACACAGACATTATAAAAGAGAATGATTCCAAAAAAGACAATCTCACAGACTACACAGACGACACAGACATTATAAATTAAAATGATGTCACAATAGACACAGAAAACACAGATGACACAGACGACAAAGACATTATAAAAGACAGTGATGTCACAATAGACACAGACGACACAGACATTATAAATGACAATGATGTCACAATGGACACAGACGACACAGACCACACAGATATAATAAATGACAAGGAAGTTCAGAATATACACAGACGACACAGATGACACAGACATTATAAATGACACTTATGTCACTATAGACACAGATGACGCAAATATTACAAATGACAATGATATCACAAAAGACACAGACGACACATACGACAACGACGATAGAGACGACACAAAAGACACAGACAATGTAAATGACAATGATGTCTCAAAAGACAAGGACGACACAGGCGACAAAGACATTATAAATGACAAGGATTTCACAAAAGACACATACAACACAGTCATTATAAATGACAATGATGTCACAATATAAATAGTTGACACAAACGACACAGATATTATAAAGGACAATAATGCCAAAATAGACACAGACAACACAGAAGACATAGGCATCATAAAATAAAAAAAGTCACAATAGACACTGACGACACAGACATTAAAATTGACAATGATGTCACAATTGACACAGAAGACACCGACATTATATACAACAATGATGTCACGCTAGACACAGACGAAACAGACATTAAAAATGACAATGATGACACAATATACAGAGATGACACAGATGACAAAGACATTAAAAAAGACAAAGTTTTCACATTACACAGAAGACACAGATGACAGATATTATATATGACAACGATGTCACAACATACACAGACAACACAGACGACACAGACATTATAAATGATATCGATGTCACAATAGATGCAGACAAGAGACAAGACAGAAGACACTGACATTATTATGACAATGATGTCACAATAGACGCAGACAACACAGATGACAAAGACGACACAGACAATATAATTGACAATGATGTCACCATAGACACAGAAGAAAAAGACTACACAGACGACACAGATGACACAGATATTAAAAATGACATTGATGTCACAACTGACACAGATGAAACAGATATTATAGCTGACAATTATGTCACAATATAAAGATGACACAGACGACACGGAAGACACAAATTATCAATGAGAAGGATTAAACAATACACCCAGAAACACAGACGACACAGACATTATAAATGACAAAGATGTCACAATAGACACAGATGAAACGACGACACAAGCATTATAAACGACAATGGTGTAACAATAGACACAGACAACACAGACAACATAGAGGACACACATGTATAATACAATGATGTTGCAATAATCACAGATGACACAGACAACACAGACATTACTAATAAAATTAATTCCAATAGACATAGACGATAGAGACGTCACAGATGACACAGACATTATAAATTAAAATGATGTCATTATAGATACAGATGACACAGACGACACAGACATTATAAATTACAATGATGTCACAATTGACACAGACGTCACAGAGGATACAGACCACACAGAAGACAGACGACACAGATATTATAAATGACAATGATGTTCACAATATACACAGATGACACAGACGACACAGGCATTATAAATTACAAAGATGTCACAATACACACGGACGACAAAAAACGACACAGACATAAGTGACAATGATGTCACAACAGACAAAGACGACAAAGATGACACAGACATTATAAATGACAATGATTACACAGACGACACAGACATTATAAATCAAAATGATGTCACAATATACACAGATGACACAGACAACACAGACATTAAAATGACAATGATGTCACAATTGACACAGACGTCACAGAGGATACAGAGCACACAGAAAACAGACGACACAGATATTGTAAATGACAATGATGTCCACAATATACAAAGATGACACAGGCGACACGGACATTATAAATGACAATCATGTCACAATAGACACAGATGACACAGACGACACAGGCATTATAAATTACAAAGATGTCACAATACACACAGACGACACAAACGACACAGACATTATAAATGACAATGATTACACAGACGACACAGACATTATAAATGACAATGATGTCACAACATACACAGATGACACAGACTACACAGACATTGAAATGACAGTGATGTCACAAAAGCCACAGACGACAGAGATTTTATAAATTAAAATTATGTCACAATAAACATAGACGACATAGACGACAAAGATATTATAAATGACAATGATGTCACAAAACACAGACAACAAAGACTTTATAAATGAAAATGATTACACAGACAACACAGACAATATAAATGACAATGATGTCACATTAGACACAGATGACACAGTCATTACAAATGACAATGATGTCAAAATAGACACAGACGACAACGACTACACAGATTTATAAATGAAAATTATGTCACAATAGACACAGACGACATAGAAGACACAGATATTATAAATGACAAAGATGTCACAATAGACACGGACGACACAGAAGACACAGATATTATAAATGACAAAGATGTCACAATATACACTGACGACACAGATATTAAAAATGAAAATGATGTCACAATACAAACAGACGATACAGACGACAGACATTATATATTACAGTGATGTCACAACAGACATACAAAAAAGACGACACAGACATTATAAATGACAATGATTTCACAATAGACAGAGACGACAGAGATATTTTAAATGACAACAATGTCACAATAGACAAAAACGACACATACGACTCAGACATTATAAATGACAATGATGTCACAACAGACAATGACGACACAGAAACTATACATGACTATGATGTCACTATAGACACAGACATTATAAATGACAATGATGTCACAATAGATGCAGATGACACAGATGACACTGACATTGTGAATGAAAATAATGTCACAATAGACGCAGATGCCACAGACGACACAGACATAATAAATGACAATGATGTAAAAATAGAAACTGACGACAGACATTATAAATTAAAATGATGTCAAAATAGACACAGAAGACACAGACATTATAAATGACAATGATGCCACAATAGACAGAGACGACACATACGACACAGACATTATAATTGTCAATGATGTTACTATTGACACAGATGACAAAGACTTTATAAATAGCTATGATGTTACAATAGACACAGGCGAAACAGACATTATAAATGAAAATGATGTTACAGTTGACACAGACGACAAAGATGACACAGACTATATAAATGACAATGATATCACCATAAACACAGATTCCAGAGATGACACAGAAGTTCAAAGATGACACAGACGACACAGACATAAAAAATGACAATTATATCAAAATAGACCAGACGACACAGACATTATAAATGACAATGATGTCACAATAGACTCAGACGACACAGATATTATAAATGACAAAGATGTCACAATAGACACAGACATTATAAGTGACATTTATTTAACAACACACTCAGACGATACAGATGACACAGGCGTTATAAGTGACAATGATCATAGAATCATAGAATAACCAGGTTGGAAGAGACCCACCGGATCATCGAGTCCAACCATTCCTATCAAACACTATACTATGCCTCTTAGCACCTCGTCCACCCGTGCCCTAAACACCTCCAGGGAAGGTGACTCAACCACCTCCCTGGGCAGCCTCTGCCAGGGACCAATGACCCTTTCTGTGAAGAACTTTTTCCTAATGCCCAGCTTAAATCTCCCCTGGCTGAGCTTGAGGCCGTTCCCTCTTGTCCTGTCCCCTGTCACTTGGAAGAAGAGACCAGCACCCTCCTCTCTACAACCTCCTTTCAGGGAGTTGGAGAGAGCAATGCGGCCTCCCCTCAGCGTCCTCTTCTCCAGCTTAAACAACCCCTGCTCTTTCAGCCGCTCCTCGTAAGACCTGCTCTCCAGCCCCTTCACCAGCTTTGTTGCTTTTCTCTGGACTCGCTCCAGAGCCTCAACATCCTTCTTGTGGTGAGAGGCCCAGAACTGAACACAGTATTCGAGGAGCGGTCTCACCAGTGCCGAGTCCAGAGGGAGAAAAACCTCCCTGGACCTGCTGGTTATGCTGTTTCTGATACAAGCCAAGATGCCATTGGCCTTCTTGGCCACCTGGGCACACTGCTGACTCATGTTCAGTCGCTGTCAACCAACACTCCCAGGTCCCTCTCGTCTAGGCAGCTTTCTAGACAGACTTCTCCTAGTCTGTAGCACTGCATAGGGTTGTTGTGCCCCAAGTGCAGGACCCGGCATTTGGCCTTGTTAAACCTCATGCCATTGGACTCATCCCAGCGGTCCAGCCTGTTTAGATCTCTTTGCAGAGCCTCCCGACCCTCCAGCAGATCGACACTTCCACCCAGCTTAGTGTCATCCGCAAACTTGCTGAGGGTGCACTCGATTCCTCCATCCAGGTTATTGATAAAGACATCGAACAGGGCTGGACCCAGCACTGAGCCCTGGGGAACCCCACTTGTCACTGGCCTCCAGCTGGATTTCACACCATTTACCACCACTCTCTGGGCCCAGCCAGCCAACCAGTTTTCCATCCAGGAGAGTGTGCGCCTGTCCAGGCCAGAGGCTGACAGTTTCTCAAGCAGAATGCTGTGAGAAACTGTGTTAAAGGCTTTACTGAAGTCCAGGAAGACCACATCCACAGCCTTTCCCTCATCCAACAGCCGAGTCACTTTGTCATAGAAGGCAATCAGGTTAGTTTGGCAAGACCTACCTTTTGTGAACCCATGTTGACTGGACCTGATCACCCAGTTCTCTTGCATGTGCTTCATGATCGCACTCAAGATCACCTGCTCCATGACTTTCCCTGGCACTGAGGTCAGACTGACAGGCCTGGAGTTTCCTGGGTCCTTCCTGCGACCTTTCTTGTAGATGGGCACAGCATCAGCCAGCCTCCAGTCCAGTGGGACTTCCCCAGTCAGCCAGGACTGTTGGAAGATGATGGAAAGGCCAGCACATCTGCCAGATCATTCAATACCCTAGGGTGAATCCCGTCCGGCCCCATAGACTTGTGGGTGTCTAGTCGGGCTAGCAAGGCTCTGACCACCTCCTCTTGGATCACGGGAGCCTCATTCTGCTCCTCCAGCTCCTGGGTTTGTACACAGACGGAATGACCCTCCTTACAAATAAAGACTGAGGCAAAGAAGGCATTAAGTACCTCAGCCTTTTCCTCATCCCCAGTCACTGTTGTTCCTTCTGTGTCCAATAGGGACTGTATGGTCTCCCTAGTCCTCCTTTTATTATGTATATGTTTGTAGAAAGATATTTTGTTCTCTTTCACAGACTTGGCCAATCTGATTTCTAGCTGAGCCTTAGCCCTTCTGATTTTTTCCCTACACAATATGTCACAATAGACACAGACGACACAGATTTTATAAATTAAAATGATATCAAAATAGACACAGACGACAAAGACATTATAAATGAAAAAGATGTCTCAATAGACACAGAAGACACAGACATTATAAATGACAATAACGTCACAATAGACATAGACTCAGACGACACAGACACTATAAACTACAATGATGTCACAATAGACAAAGACTAGACAGACAACACAGACAACAGATATTATAAATGACAATGATGTCACAATAGACACAGACGACACAGACGACCCAAAGGACACAGATATTATAAATGAAAATGATGTCACAATATTCATAGACGACACATACGATGCAGACATTATAAATAAAAATGACGTCACAATAGACAAAGACGACAGAGATGACACAGACAAAAGAGACATTATAAATGACAAAGATTCCACAATAGACACAGACGATACAGACGATAGAGACAACACAGACGACAGTAATTCTAAATAAAAATTAGGTCACAGAAGACACAGAAACATTATAAATGACAATGATATCACAACAGAAACAGTTGACAGACATTATAAATGACAATGATGTTACAATAGATACAGACGACAGAGACGACATAGACTTTATAAATGGAAATGATTTCACAATAGACAAAGACGACACAGATGACACAAATGACACAAAAGAAACAGATATTATAAATGACAATGATGTCACAATAGACACAGGTGACAGACTTTATAAATGCCAATGATGTCACAACAGAAACAGATGACAAAGACATAATAAATGACAATTATGTTAAAAAAACATACAGAAGATACAGAAGACTCAGACATTATACATGAAAATTATGTCAAAATCTAGAAGACACAGATATTATAAATTACAGTGATGTCAATATAGACACAGACGACAGACATACTAAATGAAAAAGATGTCACAATAGACACAGCTGACATAGACGACACAGACTTTATAAATGACAGTGATGTCACAATAGTCAAAGACGACACATATGACACAGACATTGTAAATGAAAATTATAAAAAAAACCATAAAAATGATACAGACGACTCAGACATTATACATGAAAATGATGTCACAATAGACACAGACAACACAGACATTATAAATGACAATGAGGTCACAATAGACAGTCGACACAGACGTTATAAATGACAACGATGTCACAATAGACCAGATGACACAGACGACACAGACATTATAAACGACTATGATGTCACAATAGACACAGAAGACACAGACCACAGAGATATTATATATGAAAATGATGTCAAAATAGACAGACGACAGAGACATTAAAAAAGACAATGATGCCAAAATAGACAAAGATTACACAGACGACAAATACAACATAGATATTATAATTGAAAATGATGTCACAACAAAGAAGACACAGACATTATAAATGAAAATGATGTCACAATAGAAAAAGACGACAAAAACAACACAGACGACACTGACATTATAAATAACAATGATGTCAAAATAGACACCGACGACACAGACATTATAAATGGCAATGATGTGACAAGACACACAGATGACACACATGACACAGACATTATAAATGAAAATGATGTCACAACAGACACAGACGTCAGACGACAGAGACTACAGAGATGACACAGATATTGTAAATTAATATTATGTCACAATAGAAACAGAGAACACAGATGACACAGACACTATAAATGAGAGATATCACAATAGACACAGATGACGCAGACGAGAGAGGCATTATAATTGACTATGATGTCACTATAGACACAGACATTATAAATAACAATGATGTCACAATAGACACAGACGACAAAGACATTTTAAATGACAACGATGTCACCATAGACAAAGATGACACAGACGACACAGACATTACAAACGACAATGATGTCACCATAGACACAGAAGACACAGACGACAAAGACATAAATGACAATGATGTCAAAATATACACAGACGACAAAGAAATTATAAATGATAATGATGTCACAATAGACACAAACGACACAGACAACAGAGATGACACAGACATTATTAACAACAATGATGTCAAAATACACACGACACAGATTACAAAGACATTAAAAATTATAATGATTTCATAATAGACACAGACGACACAGACACTATAATTGAGATAGATGTCACAATAGACACAGACAGCACAGATGACACAGTTTTAAAAGACAAGAGAGACATTATAAATGACAAAGATTTCAAAATAGAAACAGACGCCACAGACCACACAAAGGACACAGACAACACAGATAATACAGACGTATAAAGGACACAGACAATATAAATGACAATTATGGCAAAATAAACACAGACGACACAGACATTATATATGACACTGATGTCAATAAACAGAGACGACACAGATGACACAGGCATTATAAATGACAATGATGTCACAATAGACAGAGACAACAGATGACACAGATGACACAGACGACAGACATTATAAGTGATAATGATGTCACTACAGACACAGACGAAAGACGACACAGACTTTATAAACGATAATTATGTAACAAAACACTCAGATGATACAGATGACACAGACAATATAAATGACTATGATGTCACAATAGACACAGATGACAAACATTATAAATGACAATGCTGTAACAATAGACGCAGACGACAGAAGACACAGGAAGTATAAATAAAAATTATGTAAAAATACACACTGACGATACAGACGACACAGATGACACAGTCATTTTTAATGAAAATGACGTCACAATAGACACAGAAGACACAGATATTTTAAATTAAAATGATGTCAAAATAGACACAGAGAAAAAGACATTGCAAATGACAAAGATGTCACAATATACACAGAAAACAGAGACGACTGTGACGACACAGACGTTATAAATGACAATGATGTCATAATATTCACATACGACACAGACATAAATGACAATGATGTCACAATATTCACAGACGACACAGACATTATAAATGACAATGATATCACAATACACACATACAACACAGAAAACACAGACATAAATAACAATGATATCACAATAGACACAGACAACACAAACTACACAGGCAACACAGACATTATAAAAGAAAAAGATGTCACAATAGACACAGAGGATACAGATGATAGAGATGATACAGACCACACAGACGACAGTCATTCTAAATGAAAATGATGTCAAAATAGACACAGAAGAAACAGAAGACACAGACATAATAAATGACAATCATGTCACAACAGACAGAGAAGACACAGACGACACAGATATTGTAAGAAAAACTATGTCGCAGCAGACACAGACATTATAAATGACAACGACGTCTGAATAGACAAAGACAACAGACACGACGCATACGACACAGACATTATAAACGAAAATGATGTCAAAATAGACACAGACAACACAGACGACTCAGACATTATAAATGACAATGATATCAGAATAGACACCGACGACAAAGACATTATAAATGAAAATTATGTCAAAATAGACACAGATGACACAGACATTATAAATTAAAATGATATCACAATAGACACAGAAAACAGAGACGACACAGACATTATAGATGACAATAATGTCACAATAGACACAGACTATACAGATGATGGATGACAAAGACAGCACAGACAACAAAGTCATTATAAATGAAAATGATTTCACAATAGACAAAGACGACACAGACGACACAGACTACACAGACAACACAGACTTTATAAGTGACAATGATTTCACAATATGCAAAGGCGACACAAACGACACAGACATTATTAATGAAAATGATGTCAATACAGACACAAATGACACAGACATTATAAATGAAAATGATGTCACTATAGACAGAGACGACAGAAACGACACAGACGACAAAACCGTTATAAATGAAAATGATGTCACAGTAGACACAGACGTAACACAGGACACAGACATAATAAATGACAGTGATGTCACAATAGACACAGACAACACAGACATTATACATGACAATGATTTCACAATAAACACAGAGGACACAGACGACAGAGAACACACAGATGAAAAAGCCATTATAAATGAAAAAGATGTCACAATTGACACAGATGACACAGACCTCACTGACATGACAGACATTACGTATAACAATGATGTCTCAATAGACACACATGACACAGACCACACAGACGAGACAGACATTATAAATGACAATGATGTCACAACAGTCATACACGACAGAGACATTATAAATGACAATGTCACAACAGACACAGATGATACAGACTACACAGACATTATAAATGACAATGATGTCACAACAGACGCAGACCACACAGACATTATAAATGACATTGATGTCAAAATAGACACAGACGATACAGACTACAAAGACATTAAAAATGACGATGTCACAATAGACACAGACAACACAGACGACACAAATGACAAATGACACTGACATTATAAATGACAATTATGTCACAACAAAAACAGACGACACAGACATTATAAGTGACAATGATGTCACACTAGACACAGACTACTCTGATATTTTAAATGACAATGATTTCATAATAACCACAGACAACAGAAACGACAGAGGCGACAGAGACTACACAGACCACAGAGACGACACAGACAACAGACATTATATATGACAATGATATCACAATATACACAGGCACACAGACGACACAGACATTAGAAATGACAGTGGTTTCACAATAGACACAGACGACACAAACATTATAAATGACATTGATGTCACAACAGACAGACGACAGACATTATAAATGATAATGATGTCACAATAGACACAGACAACAGAGATGTCAATGACATTATATAAAAAAACGATGTCAGAATAGACACAGATGACACTGAATACAGACATTATATATGACAATTAGGTCACAAGAGATACAGATGAAACAGATGACAGAGTTGACACAGATGACAAAGACATTATAAATTACAAAGTTGTCACAATATCACAGACAACTCAAACATGATAAATGACAATGATGTCAGAATAGACCAGACAACGCAGACAACACAGACATTATAAATGACAATGATGTCACAATAGACTCAGAATACACAGACATTATAAATGACAATGATGTCACAATAGACTCAGACGACACAGACATTATAAATGACATTGATGTCACAACAGACAGACGACACAGACATTATAAATGACAATGACGTCACAATAGACACAGATGGCACAGACATTATAAATGACAATGATGTCACAATAGACTCAGAATACACAGACATTATAAATGACAATTGTTTCACAGTAGACAAAGAATACACGGACATTACAAATGACAATGATGTCGCAATAGACAGATGACACAGATATTATAAATGACAAGATGTCACAACAGACAAAGACAACACCGACGACACAGAAATTATCAATGAAAATAATGTCACAATAGACACAGACGACACCAACGACACAGACATTATAAATTACAATGATGTCACAATAGACAGAGATGAAACAGACATTAAAAATTAGCATGATGTCACAGTAGACACAGAAAACACAGACACTATAAATGAACATGATGTCACAATAGGCACAGACAACTCAGAAAACAGAATTTAGAAATGACAATGAAGTCACAATAGACAAATATGATACAAACGATAGAGATGACACAGGCAATATATATTAAAATTATGTCACAATAGAATGAGATGACACAGACAATACAGACATAATTAATGACAATGATGTCACAATAGAAAAAACCGACACAGACTGCATAGACGACACAGACATTTTAAATGACAGTGATGACTCAATAGACACAGGCGACAGAGGTGACAATGACATTAAAAATGACAATGATGTCACAACAGACAAAAACGACAGGGACGACAAGGACGACACAGACATTATAAATGAAAATGATGTCAAAGTACACACAGACAACTCAGATGACACACACCACACAGACATTATAAATTACAATGATGTCACAATAAACACAGAAAACACAGAATACACAGACATAATAAATGACAATTATATCACAATAGACACAGAAGACAGACGACATCGATGAATCAGAAGACACAGACGACACAGATATTATAAATGAAAATGATGTCACAATAAATAAAGATGACAGACGACACAGACATTATAAATTACAATGATGTCAAAATAGACAGAGATGACAAAGACATTATAAATGACAATGGTGTCTCAATAGACACAGACGACACAGAAGACACACACATAAAAAATGACAATGATGTCACAATACACACAGACGACAGAGACGGCAAAGACATTATAAATGACAATTATGTAACAATAGACACAGAAGATACAGACGACACAGATGACACAGACATTTTTAATGACAATGATGTCAAAATATACACAGAAGACACAGATATTATAATTGACAATGATGTCAAAATAGAAACAGATGACACAGACAATATATTATACAATGATGTCACATAAGACACAGATGACACAGACATAATAAATGACAGTGATGTCACAATAGACAGATGACAGGGATGACATAGATGACACCGATGCCACAGACATTATAAATGACAATGATATCACAATAGATAAAAACGACACAGACATAAATGACAGCGATGTCACAATAGACACAGACGACATAGACGACACAGACATTATAAATGACAGTGATGTCCCAATAGACATAGACGACACCAACAACACAGACATTATTAGTGACAATGATGGCAAAATAGACAAAGACGAGAAAGATGACACAGACAATATATTTGACAATGATGTCAAAAAAGACACAGACGACAGAGACATAATAAATGACAATGACATAATAAATGACTATAGACACAAACACACAGACAATATAAATGAAAATGAGGTCACAATAGACACAGACACACAGAAAATATAAATGAAAATGAGGTCACAATAGACACCCACGACAGAGACGACACAGACATTATAACTGACCATGATGTCATAATAGACACAGACGACACAGAGGACACAGACATTATAAATGACATAGATTTCAAAATAGACACAGACGCGACAGACGACACAGACAACACAGATGAATTCGATAACACAGACGTTGAAAATGTTGTCACATTAAACACAGACAAAAAAGACAGCACAGACGACATAGACGACAAAGACTTTATAAATGAAAATGATGTCACAATAGACACAGAAGACACAGACGACATAGACGACAGAGACATGAATGAAAATGATGTCACCATAGACACAGACGACACAGAGGACACAGATATTATAAATTACAATGATGTCACAATAGACAGAGATGACAAAGAAATTATAAATGGTATCGATTTCACAGTAGACACAGACGACGCACACGACACAGACATTATAAATGACAATGATGTCACAGAAGACACAGACGACAGACTACACAGACATTATAAATGAGAATGAGGTCACAATAGACACAGACGACACAGACATTATATATGACAAGGATGTCACAATAGACACAGACAGCACAGACGACAGAGATTACAAAGACGAGATACATTATAAATGACAAGGATTTCACAATAGACACAGACATTATAAATGACAATGATGTCACAGAAGACAGAGACGACACAGAGGACAGAGTTATTATACAAGACAATGATGTCACAATAGACAACTATGACAGAGATGATACAGATGACAAAGAAATTATAAATGATGATTTCACAATAGACAGACCATATCGAAGACACAGACATTATAAATGACAATGATGTCACGACAGACACAGACGACACAGAAGACACACATAAAAAATCACAACGATATCACAATATACACAGACGACAGAGTCAGCAAAGACATTATAAACGACAATTATGTAACAATAGACACAGAAGATACAGACGACACAGACATTTTTAATGACAATGACGTCGCAATATACACAGACAACACAGATGACACAAAGGACACAGACAAAACCGGTAACTCAGATGACACAGATATTATAAATGAAAACGATGTCACAATAGACACAGAAGACACAGACATTTGAAATAACAATGCTGTCACTATAGACAATCATGACACAGACGCCACCGACATTACTAATGACAATGATGTCACAATAGCCACAGAATACAGAGACGACAAAGATATTATAAATGACTATGATGTCGCAATAGGGAAAGACCACACAGATGATACAGTCATTATAAATAAAATAGATGTCACAATAGACAAAGACGACACAGAAGACAATCACATTATAAATGAAAATTATGTCACAGACGACACAGCCGACACAGACAACACAGATGACACAGACATTATTAACGACAATGATGTCAAAATAGAGACAGACGACACAGACATTATAAATGACAATGATGTCACTATAGACATAGACGACACAGACACTCTAAACTACAATGATGTCACAAAAGACAGACTAGACAGACAACACATACGACACAGACATTATAAATGACAATGATGTCACAATACACGCAGACAACACAGAAAACACAGACATTATAAATGACAATGATAAGAAAATAGACACAGACTACAAAGGCAACACAGATATTATAAAAGAAAATGATGTCACAATAAAACAGAGGATACAGACGATAGAGACGATACAGACGACACAGACGAGAGTCATTCTAAATGAAAATGGTGTCCAAATAGACACAGAAGACACAGACGACAGAGACATAATAAATGACAATGATGTCACAACAGACAGAGATGAGACAGGCGACAGATATTGTAAAAAAAATATGTCACAACAGACAGAGACATAAATGACAATGCTGTCTGAATAGACACAGACAACACAGACGACACAGACATTATAAATGACAAAGATGTCACAATAGACACAGACGACACCGACATTATAAAAGACAATGACTTCACAATAGACACAGATGACACCGACATTATAAATTACAATGATATCACAATAGACACAGATGACACAGACATTAAAAATTAGCATGATGTCACAATAGGCACAGAAAACAGAGACCACACAGATATTATATATGACGATGTCACAGTAGACACAGACAACACAGACACTATAAATGAACATGATGTCACAATAGGCACAGACAACTCAGAAAACAGAATTTAGAAATGACAATGAAGTCAAAATAGACAAATACGATACAAACGAAAGAGACGACACAGGCAATATATATTAAAATTATGTCACAATAGAATCAGACGACACAGACCATACAGACATTATTAATGACAACGATGTCACAGTAGACAAAAACGACACAGACTGCACAGACGACACAGAAATTTTAAATGACAGTGATGACACAATAGACACAGGCGACACAGGCGACAACGACATTATAAATGACAATGATGTCACAATAGACAAAAAAACAGGGACGACAAGGACGACACAGACATTATAAATGAAAATGATGTCAAAGTATACACAGACGACTCAGACGACACACACAACACAGACATTATACATTACAATGATGTCACAATAGACACAGATGACAGACATTATAAATGAAAACGATGTCACAATAGACACAGAGGACACAGAGGACACAGACATAATAAATGACAACTATATCACAATAGACACAGAAGACAGACGACACCGATGAATCAGACGACACAGACATTATAAATTACAATGATGTCAAAATAGACACAGAGGAAACAGACATTATAAATGACATCGATGTCACAATATACACAGATGACAGAGACGGCAAAGACATAAATGAAAATTATGTAACAATAGACAAAGAAGATACACACAACACAGACGACACAGACATTTTTAATGACAATGATGTCACAATATACACAGAAAACACAGACGACACAGACATTATAAATGACAGTGATTTCAAAATAGACACAGACGCCACAGACCACACAAAGGACACAAACAACACAGATAACTCAGATGACACAGACGTTATAAATGAAAATGATGTCACAATAGACACAGAAGACACAAACGATACAGACGACAGGGACATGAATGACAATGGTGGCACCATAGACACAGAGGACACAGATATTGAAAATTACAATGATGTCACAATAGACACAGACGCCACAGACATTACTAATGACAATGATGTCACCATAGACACAGAATACAGAGACGACAAAGATATTATAAATCGCTATGATGTCGCAATAGAGAAAGACCGCACAGATGATACAGTCATTATAAATAACAATGATGTCACAATAGACACAGATGACACAGAAGAGAAACACATTATAAATGAAAATGATGTCACAATAGACACAGACGCAACAGCCGACACAGACAACACAGATGACACAGACATTATTAACAACAATGACGTCAAAAGAGAGAGACGACACAGATGACACAGACACTACAAATGACAATGATGTCACAATAGACACAGACGACACAGTCGACAGAGACAACACAAACATTATAAATGAAAATGATGTCACAATAGACACAGACGACACATATATTATATATGACAAGGATGTCACAATAGACAAAGACAGCACAGACGACACAGTTGTAAAAGACAAGTGAGACATTATAAATGACAATGATTTCACAATAGACTCCGATGATACAAAAGACACAGATATTATAAATTACAATTATGTCATAATAGACAGCGACGACACAGTCGACAGTGTTGTTATAAATGACAATGAAGTCCCAATACACACAGACGACACAGACGACAAAAACATGATAAATGACGATGTCACAATAGACAGACGACACCGAAGACACTGACATTATAAATGAAAATGATGTCACGATAGATACAGACGACACAGACACTTTTAAATATCGATGTCACAATGGACACAGATGACACAGATATTATAAATGAAAATGATATCTCAGTAGACACAGACGATACAGAAGACACAGACATTATAAAAGACAACGTTGTCAAAATAGACACAAACAATACAGACATTATAAATGACAATGATGTCACAATATACAAAGACCATACAAACGACACAGACATTATTAATGAAAATGATGTCACTATAGACACAGACGACAGAAACGACACAGAAGACAAAACCATTATAAATGAAAATGTTTTCACAGTAGACAGAGACGACACACACGACACAGACATTATAAAAGACAATGATGTCACAGTAGACACAGACGACTGAGACGACAGAGTCGACACAGACTACAAAGATATTATAAATGAAAATTAAGTCACACTAGACAGATAACACAGACGACACTCATGTAATAAATGACAATGATGTCACAATAAACACAGACGACACATATGTCAAAGACATTATAAATGACAATGATGTCACAAAAGACACAAACGACACAAACATTAAAAATTACAATATTTTCACAACAGACAGACGACAAAGACATTATAAATGACAATAATGTCACAATAGACATAGACGACACAGACATTATAAATGACAAAGATGTCACAATAGACACTGACGACACAGATGACACAGACATGGTAAATGAAAATAATGTCACAACAGACAGACGATACACACATTATAAGTGACAAGGATGTCACAATAGAGACAGATTACACAGACGTCACAGACATTATAAATGACAACGATGCCAAAATAGACACACACAACACATTTTATAAATGATAATTAAGTAACAATAGATAATTATGTAACAATACAATACAGACGACAGAGACTACAAAGACACTATAAATAGATATGATGTCAAACTAGACACAGTCGACAGAGACAACACAGACATTATAAATGACAATGATGTCACAACAGACACAGATGACACAGAAGACAGAGATGACACAGACAACAAAGACATTATTAATGAAAATGATGTCACAATAGACACAGACGACACAGATTTTATTAATTACAATAATGTTGAAATAGACATTGAAGACACAGACATTGTAAACGAATATGATGTCACAATAGACACAGACGTCACAGACATTGTAAATGAAAATAATGTCACAACAGACAAAGACGACACAGACATTATAAATGACAATGATGTCACAATAGACACAGACGACACAGAAATTATAAATGAGAATGAGGTCAAAATTGACACAGACGACACAGACATTATAAATGACAGTGATATCAAAATAGACATAGACGACACAGACAACACAGACACTATAGACTACAATGATGTCACAATAGACACAGACTAGACAGACGACACAGACGACAGACGTTATAAATGACAATGATGTCGCATTCGACACAGACGACACAGATGACAGACATTATAAATGACAATAATGTCACAATATTCACAGACGACACAGACATTATAAATGACAATGATATCACAATACACACAGACGGCACAGACAACATAGACATTGGCCAAGAAGGTCAATGGCATCTTGGCTTGTATCAGAAATGGTGTGACCAGCAGGTCCAGGGAGGTTATCCTCCCTCTTTACTCGGCACTGGTGAGACCGCTCCTTGAATCCTGTGTTCAGTTCTGGGCCCCTCACCACAAGAAGGGTGTTGAGGCTCTGGAACGGGTCCAGAGAAGAGCAACAAAGCTGGAGAACAGGCCTTATGAGGAGCGGCTAAGAGAGCTGGGGTTGTTTAGCCTGGAGAAGAGGAGGGTGAGGGGTGACCTCATTGCTCTCTGCAACTACCTGAAAGGAGGTTGTGGAGAGGAGGGTGCTGGCCTGTTCTTCCATGTGACAGGGGACAGGACAAGAGGGAATGGCCTAAAGCTCCGCCAGGGGAGGTTTAGGCTAGACGTTAGGAAAAAATTCTTTACAGAAAGGGTCATTGGGCACTGGAACAGGCTGCCCAGGGAGGTGGTTGAGTCACCTTCCCTGGAGGTGTTTAAGGTAAGGGTGGATGAGGTGCTGAGGGATATGGTTTAGTGTTTGATAGGAATGGTTGGACTTGATGATCCAGTGGGTCTCTTCCAACCTGGTGATTCTGTGATTCTGTGACATTATAAATGACAATGATATCACAATAGACACAGACGACATAGACAACACAGACATTATAAATGAAAATGCCGTCTGAATAGACGTAGACAACACAGACGACTCAGACATTATAAATTACAAGGATGCCACAACAGACACAGATTACACAGACGACAAAGACAACACAGACATTATAAATGACAATGATGTCACAATAGACACAGGCGACACAGAAAACAGAGACGACACAGACACTGTGAATTAAAATTATGTCATAACAGACACAGAGGACACAGACATAATAAATGAAAATGCCGTCTGAATACACAGACAACACAGACAGTACGGACTACACAGAGATTTTAAATGACAATGATGTCACAATAGACACAGACGACACAGACTTTATAAATGACAACGATGTTTCGATACACACAGACGACACATACAACTCAGACATTATAAATGACAATGATATCAAAATAGACACAGACGACACCGACGACAGACTACACAGAAAACACAGACATTATAAATGACAAGGATGTCACAATAGACACAGACGATACAGATGACACAGACATTGTAAATGAATATGATGTCACAATAGACACAGACGTCACAGACATTGTAAATGAAAATAATGTCACAATAGACAAAGAAAACACAGACATTATAGATGACAATGATCTCACAATAAACACAGACGACACAAAAATTATAAATGAGAATGAGGTCAAAATTGACACAGACGACACGGACATTATAAATGACAATGATGTCACAATAAACACAGACGACAGACCAGTTACAGACATTATAAATGACAATGATGTCACAATAGACTCTAACGACAGAGACAACACAGACATTATAAATGAAAAAGTTGGCACAATAGACAGAGACGACAAAGACGACACAGAAGAAACAGACATTATATAAGGCAATGATGTCACAATAGACACAGACGACAAAGACATTATAAATGACAATAGATTCTCAATAGGAACAGACGACACAGACATGATAAATAACAATGATGTCACAATAGACACAGACAACACTGACGACAGACATTATACATGATAATTTTGTCACAATATACACAGACGACACTGTCATTTTAAAAGACAATGTGTCACAATAGACACAGACGACATACAACAAGACATTATAAATGAAAATATGTGACAATATACACAGACGACAAACGACACAGACGACACAGATGACAAAAAGACACAGGCATTATAAATGACAACGATGTCACAATAGACACACACGACAGACATTATAAATGACAATGATGTCACAATAAATACAGATGTCACAGACAACACAGACGAGACAGATATTTTATATGACAATGATGTCTCAATAGACAGAGATGACACAGACAACACAGACATTATAAATTACACTGATGTAACAATAGACACAGATGTCAAAGACAACACAGATGATAAAGATGACAACGAGGAAACAGACATTATAAATAAAAATGATTTCACAATAGACACAGATGGCACAGAAGACACAGACTTTATAAATGACAAAGATGTCACAACAGACACTGATGACAGAAGATACAGATGTCAAAACATTATAAATGACAGTGATGTCACAGTAGACAGAAGACAGAGAATACACAGAAGACTGACGCATTATTTATGACAATGATGTCACAATAGACACTGATGACGCAGACGACATAGACGACAAAGAATTATTAATGAAAATGATGTCACAATAGACACAGACGAGAGATGAAGCAGAAGACAAAGACGACACAGAAATTATAATGACAATGATGTCACAATAGACACAGACGACACACATCACAGAGACTTTATAAATGACAATGATGTCACAACAGACACAGAGGACACAGACATTATAAGTGACAATGATATCACAATAGACACAGACGAGAAACGAGATAGACGACACAGAAGATAAAGACATTATAAATGACAATGATGTCACAATAGACAAAAATGACAGAGACAACACAGAGGACAGACGACAGATGCAACAAAGACATTATAAATGAAAACGATGTCACAATAAACACAAACAACACAGATAACACATGACATGGACATAATAAATGAAAACGAGGTCACAATAGACACAGATGACACAGACGGCACAGACACTAGAAATGAAAATGATGTCACAATAGACACAGACGACACAGACGTTATAAACGACAAAGATGTCAAAATAGACAGAGACGACACAGACTACATAGACATTATAAATGAAAATGAAGTCACAATAAACACATACGAGAGATGACATTAATGACAAAGACGACAGTGACGACACAGACATTAGGAATGAAAATGATGTCACAATACACATAGACGACACAGATGTTATAAATGAAAATGATATTAATATAGACACAGACAAGAGACCACAGAGACGACACAGACGTTATAAATCATAGAATCATAGAATAACCTGGTTGGAAGAGGACCACCGGGTCATCGAGCCCAACCTTTAAAGTTGGCAGTTAAGGAACGCAGAGTGTGTTTAAATATTTTCATTTATTCATTTCCTTTTCTTTCCCCCTTTTTCTCTCAACAACTGAGAAAAATATATCTGATACATAAATGCGCAAGATCAGATAAATAATTATGGCACTTTCACAGGGCATGTGGAGGCCATCAAACAGACAAAAATATCTACTATAAAATCAAAGGTATAGGACCTACATGCATCCTGCTTCCCTTACTTAAAAGACAATGATGTCACAACAGACACAGATGACACAGACATTATAAATGACAATGATGTCACTATACACAGACGTGAGACGACATAGACGACACAGTGGACAAAGACATTATAAATGAAAATGATGTCACAATAGACACAGACAACACAGATGACACATATGACACTCCTATTATAAATGACCATGATGTCACAATAGACAAAGACGACACACACTACACAGACTCTAAAAATGAAAATGATGTCACAATAGACACAGACTTAACAGACAATATAAATGACAATGTTGTCAAAATAGACACAGAGGACAAAGACGACAAATACCTTATAAACGACAATGTTGTCACAATAGACACAAACGACACAGACGACACAGAGGTCAGTGACGAGACATGCAACATAGACATTATAAATGACCATGATGTCACAATAGACAGAGACAACACAGACGACACAGACATTAGAAATGACAAAGATGTCACAATAGACACAGACGACACATACACACATTTATTATTAATGACATCGATGTCACAATAGACACAGACGTCAGAGACAACACAGACATTATAAATGAAAATGATGTCAAAATACACACAGACGACAAAGACGAAACAGATGTTATAAATGAAATCCATGTCACATAAGACACAGATGTCACAGACGATACAGATGACACAGACAACACAGATATTATAAATGAAAATGATGTCAAAATAAACACACACGAGAGACCACACAGAAGACACAGACTTTATAAATCATAGAATCATAGAATAACCAGGTCTAAAGAGACCCACCGGGTCATCAAGCCCAACCTTTAAAGTTGGCAGTTAAGGCACCCAGAGTGTGTTTAAATATTTTCATTTATTCGTTTCCTTTTCTTTCCCTCTTTTTTGTCTCAAAACCTGAGAAAAATATATCTGATATATAAATGCGTAAGATCAGAAAAATAATCATGGCATGTTCATAGGGCATGTGGAGGCCGTCAATTCAAAAAAAAATATAAACTATAAAACCAATGGTATAGGACTTACATGCATCCTGCTTCCCTTATTAAATGACAATGATGTCACAACACACACAAACGACACAGACATTATAAATGACAATGATGTCACAATAGAAACAGAGGACACAGACATTATAAAAGACAATGATGTCACACTAGACACAGACGACACAGAGGACAGAGACGAGATATGCAAGAAAGACATTGTTAAAGAATAATTTATCACAATAGAAACAGACGTCACAGACGACACATACATTACAAATGAAAATGATGTCACAATAGACACAGACGACAAAGACATTATAAATGAAAAATATATCACAATAGACAGACGATTCAGATGACACAGACGACAGAGATATTATAAATTTCAATTATGTCACAATAGACAGAGACGACGCAGATGATTTCACAATAGACACAGATGACACAGACATTAAAAATGAAAAAGATGTCACAATAGACACAGATTAGAGAGTCAGTATAAATGACAATGTCATCACAATAGACACAGATGACACAGACATTATAAATGACAATGATGTCACAATAGACACAGACGACACAGAAGACATATATTATAAATGACAAGGATGTCGCAATAGACTCAGACATAGCAAATATTTTGAATTTATAAGTAGATCTAATAGATTATCCAGAAAGTATTGACATCCATTTACCCAGTCATGGCGTTATTGAACCATCTACTTCTCCATGGAATTCTCCTATATTTGTAGTGAAAAAGAAAACAGGTAAATGGAGATTATTGCAAGATCTTCGGGCAGTAAATAAGACCATGCATCCTATGGGTGCTCTGCAACCTGGGCTACCTAGCCTTATGGCAATACCACCAAATTATCAGAAAATAATAATTTATTTAAAGGACTGGTTTTATACAATATTGTTAGATCCCGATGATTGCCAGAGATTTGCTTTCAGCGTTCCTTCTGTCAATTACAGTGAACCTATGGACCGATATCAATGGAAAGTTTTACCTCAAGGTATGGCTGATAGTCCCACTTTATGTCAGAAATTTGTAAACAAAAGTCTTGAACAAACTAGATTGTGTTTTCCAACATTAATTTGCATTCACTATATGGATGATATTTTGTTGGCTGCTTGCTGAATCTGTGGAATTACTGACAGCAGCCTATTCTCATATGGAACAACAATTAGAGCGACATGGGCTGAAGATAGCCCAAGATAAAATACAGCGAACTTTTCCTTTTAAATACCTAGGATTTCAATTGTATCCTAAGTATTTTGCACCACAGAAAATTGCTCTTTCAGTACGACAATTAACAACCTTGAATGATTTCCAAAAACTTTTAGGTGACATCAATTGGATACGGCCGTTTCTGAAACTCACCACTTCAGACCTCAGCCCTTTATTTAAGATATTGGAAGGAAACCCTGACCCTAATTCCCCTCGTGGCCTGACTGAGGAAGCCTCTCAAGCCTTGACAAAAGTAGAAAAGGCCATGACAGATGCGAGATTAAATTACGCTGACATAAATAAGCCTTGGGAATTAATTATTCTTCCCACTAAATTATCCCCTACAGGAGTATTGTATCAGGATGGAATCCTTTGTTGGATTCATGGCCATCATGGTCAGAATGTTGTCTTAAAATCATACCCCCATAAAGTTGCAGAGTGTGTGCAACAAGGTCGAAAATTAAGTATAACTTATCTTGGAAAAGAGCCAGTAAAAATAATCTTGCCTTATAAACCTGATCAAATTACATGGTTGCTCAATATGATGGATGACTTTGCCTTATCCCTAGCAAATTTTCCAGGAGAAATATCTAACAAGTACCCATTAAACAAATTACTCAGTTTTGCAACATATCACTTTATTGTTTTTCCCAAAATTGTAAAACAAGCACCTTTACAGGATGCTTTGACTGTATATACTGACGGATCTTCAAATGGTCGTGCTGTACTATTATCACCACCTGATCATTTTGTTTGGATTTTACAGGATGTTTCTGCACAAATGGCTGAACTATATGCTGTTTACCAGGCATTACTGAAATATGCGCAACCTTTGAACATTATTACTGATAGTTTGTATATTGTACAGGCTCTGTGTATGCTTGAAACAGTACCGATGATACATTCTAAACTAACTTTCATTCAACAGCACTTAAGTCTTATACAGTCCCTGTTGCTACAAAGGGACTGCCCGGTTTTTGTGGGGCACATTCGTAGTCATTCTAACCTGCCTGGTCCTATGGCACAAGGCAATCAATTAGCTGATGATCTGACAAAACCGCAAGTATATAATATATGTAAGGCTAAACAACTCCATGAATTACATCACTTATCTGCCTGTACCTTAAGAAAAATGTGTAATATTACACGAGAACAAGCACGATTAATCATTAAAGATTGCTCCTCTTGTGCTCCATTACTGCCTGCCCCTCACTACGGCGTTAACCCTAGAGGCTTGTTGCCTAATGATTTATGGCAAATGGACGTTACTCATATTCCAGCTTTTGGGAAACTTGCGTATGTTCATGTCACCATAGACACTTTCTCACATTTTTCCGTTGCATCTGCTCTGTCAGGGGAGAAATTATCGCATGTATGTACACATTTACTTCATTGCTTTAGTGTTATGGGGATTCTGAAAACGATAAAAACTGACAATGGCCCTGCCTACATTAGTCAAGGATTCAAAACCTTTTGTCAACAATTTTCTATTCAACACAAGACAGGCATTCCGTATAACCCGCAAGGACAAGGTATAGTTGAGAAATACAATCACCTTCTAAAAACTCAAATTAATAAACTAAAAAGGGGGACATGGGGAATAAAGGATACCCCATTTTCCTTATTATCACATGCCTTATTTGTTCTGAATTTTTTAACATTGGATGAAGATGGTCAGTCTGCTGCTGACAGACATTGGGATTATAAAAATAACAATAAGCCTGAGATATATTGGAAAGATCCAATGGATGGAAAAATACGTGGTCCTGATCTGGTACTAATCTGGGGCAGAGGGTATGTTTGTGTTTTTCCAACAGATGAAACCTCACCCCGGTGGATTCCAGAACGGTGCGTCCGACATGCCAAAAACAAAAATGGGAAAGCTGTGGAGACGAATGAAAAGACTGTCGTTGAGCAGAGACTGGGAGACGAGGATCCGGTTGGTAGCAATGCTGCTGAGCACCCTATGGCTGATACAACACGGATGTAAGGCAGAAACCTATTGGGCTTTTGTCCCCAATCCTCCTGTTATCCATCCAGTCACATGGGAAGAACCAGTGGACATACCTGTATACAATAATCAGACTATATTTATGGGACAATATTCTGATAAACATATTATGGCCTTTTCAGCAAACTTTAACTTTTCTGGAAAAATAGATGGAAATCCAATGTGTTTTCAAACTAATCATACTGAATTATTGTGTGAAGAAGTGATTGTTCAGCATGATTGGGATACTGATGTGTCGGCAAGGATTCATTGGGCTTTAGATTTTTATTATCCAAATCTTACGAATGGAAGTAAAGGTTCTGGAGTACCCCCTCCGCATATTCCCCCATGTCGAAATTTATCTCCTCCACAGATGGATTTTGCACCATCTTGGAGAGTGTGTCACGCTAATGAAACAACATGTTCAAATACATCTCTATGTGACTGGAATATAATTAATAAGCAATTGCGGCCAATAAATTTAGTTTCTGGAATATGGACAAAAAATAATCGTACATTCTATTCTAATCTATGGAAGGCTGTTGCCGCCATGGGAAAAGTTAAGGCAAAAAAACCCTAAATATTACATGGACTCAAATAGGATCAGTATGGGCAATGGGAGAGACACAAAATGTCATTGAGTTTTATATGCGGGCTTGTGTTCCAGAACCTTATGCGTTCCTAAGTGGAATGTTGACCATTATTAATAATACAATTAATTGTACCAATTGTCAAATTTCCAATTGCATAAACAGCACTAGTGATTCTTTTTTATTGGTAAAACAGCCTGATTATGTATATTTACCTGTCAATCTATCGCAAAACTGGTATGCAGATAGAGGATCAGAAATATTGGAAAAGGCAACCCAGCAACTCATGCACCGGCATAAGAGAATGATTGGACTAATAATAGCAGGAATTACAGCCTTAATTACTGCTATTACTGTAACAACAGTAGCCTCCATTTCTTTGACCACAAGTATTCAAACAGCCACGTATGTCAATGAGGTATCAATAAACATATCAAAGGCATTCCAAAATCAAATCAATTGGGATGAGAAAATTGAACTATGTTTGAATTCGCTTAAAGATACTGTTGATATTATGGGGAGACAATTGCAGATCTTAGCAACTCGAGAATCCCTTTTGTGCCATGCAAAGTATCGTACTATTTGTGTAACTCCAGTGAAATATAATTGCACTGTATTCTCATGGCAGAAAATCCAAAGTCACTTACAAGGCATTTGGGATAATGCCAATACTTCCTTGGACCTGGACGAATTGAGGCAACATATTCAAGATATGTTAAATTCTCATAAGATAGATCTATCTGTAGCTGAACAGACAGAAACTTTTGTCAATGCTTTAAAATCTGTTTTCCGTCTTTTGAATCTTTCAAACAAGGGATTTATGGCCTGATAATAATTGCTGTTGTAATCTTGTTGGGACTACTTGTCTGTCCATATGTACTAAGACTTATCATAAAACAATTCCGACAATTAATAATAGATTTGAGAAAAATTAAATTGGAACATATTAGAGACAAGCCAATACCACTTTCAATTTAACAAATAAGAAAGGGTGGAATGAGGAGAACTATTAGACATTCTGGGGGCCTGAAAGGGTCAAAGACAGAATAATGAAAGCCAAGAGCCTGGAGAGCAATATTCTGTCTGGCCTGAAAGGGTCAGGAACAGAATATCATGCCAACAACAAAGCTGCTCCTCCTGAAAGGGAGGTTGTGGACTATCAGGGCTCTTGGCAACATGCTTAGTTTCTCATCATTCCAGGGCCCGAGTTAAATATATTTCAAGAACACCTGCAGGTCTAAGATAAGACCAGCACAAACAGAAGAATGTGTGAATCCTTGAACAGACACGTAGTCCCTCACTTGTAGAACTTACATAACTTGTATTCTCACGGTAAAAATAGCCGTAATGTAAACAGTGCACTCAAGATTGGTAGAAAATGACAAGCTCTCCCAGGAGAGTATAAAAACTCTGGTTGAGGAATAAAGATTTGCTACTTGCCACCAGAGCAGTAGTCCGTCTAGTCTCTCTTAGACGTCCCTGTGAGCTGGTCTCCGTCACTAAACGACGATGATGTAACTATAGACACAGACGACAGACACGAAAATGACGACACAGACATTATAAATGACGATGTCAAAATAGACACACACGACACTCACGACACTCACTATATATGAGAATGATGTCACAATAGGCACAGACAGACACGAAAATGACGACTCATACAACACAGACATTATAAATGACAGTGATTTCACAATAGAAACAGACGACACAGACAGACACGAGAATGATGACAGAGACGACACAGACATTAAAAATGACAAAGATGTCAAAATAGACACACACGACACACACCATATATAACAATGATGTCACAATAGACACAGATGACAAAAACATCATAAATGACAACGATGCTCATTGCATCTTGAAAGACAAAAAATAAAACCCAAACAAAATTACTAGCTGGCGTTTGTAGGTAATGTAGGTACAAGTCATATCTAACTGTTGACTCGGCAGCCAACCCACCTGGCTATGGGAATCTACCCCCAGTTCAATTGTCACCCCTTGCTGCCAGACCCGATGCCTCTGCACCTGTAGAACTCAACATTCAATAACTTACCCCCAGACTCGATAGTAACTAAACAATTCCACACACTGTTTTGATTCAGGAATACCAACCCTTCTTCACACAACAGCCAGGCAGAAAAAAAAAAGATAAAATCAAATCTTAACAACCATACACACCAGATTTATTGCCCCAAGAATTTAAACTGCTCTACCGACACTCCAACGTTATATCTGAGATGGCTTTGGTCATTCCCTCTGTGGCTGCATAACCGACCAAAAATGATTCTCCTCACCCCATGTATCTATGGCTACTTGCTCTGGAATGCACCGTATCACCTCGCCCTTCAAAGCCTAACTAGACGGGTATATGTAAAGATAGAATTTCACTGCTATTCTTCTGCTAACTACCGTTTCCTTAGCTCAGGCAGAGCAGCTCCAGCCAGATTCAAACGTGCACAGACTGACTCTGCACAGAAAAGCAATGACAGGATGCAGAAACAAAAAGGAAACTTGGTAAGAATGACTCTCAAAAGAGGGCTGGCATTGGGCAACAAGATGTAGGGAGCTGCAAGAAAGATTATGTCAGCCCTTGAAAAATGGAAGACTATGGCCCCTTTAAGAGCCACAGCCACAACTAGAAGGATGCAAGGGTGAGCCCTTCTTAAAGACCTCAAAACAGAGTATGTATGGAGGAAGTGCCAGAACAGGGATTTAAGAAAATGGAATAAGGGCTGAGGATGCTAACGTGTCCTGTGATGCCTACGCAATAGGCAACTGACCAGAAATTGCCAAAATGCAAGACCGATCTGTACATGAAGATCAGAATGCAAGAAAAGCAGTGCCCGATCAGCACCTTACTAAGAACAGACATCCAAGAGTCTAGAGATGACATGTGGATCAAATGCAAAGATGACATCAAGACCTGCAGAAGATTTAAGACACAGCAGAATCTACACAATCTAAACAACAAGACAGATATAGGCTGGAACTGCCCTGCCTGGTACACGCTAGCTTGGGGCTGAAAATTAAACCCCTCTCCAAACGTGTAACAAGGTGCACTCTTCCTGCACAACCCTCTACCCTATGCTAAATCCCCTCCCTGCCATTCTCAACATTCTGCCCTCTTCCCGGACCAAAACCACAGCCCCCTTAACTTTCTGAGGACCGAGGACCAAGGGCCTGAAGATATCCTTGGCAGAAAAAACCCAAACTGCATCAACTAACTGGAAAAATCCTGCACACTCACATTGTCCTGGACAATAATCTGCAAAAAAAAAAAAAAAAAAAAAACATACAGAAAACAGTGCCAAGTCATCATCACACTGCTCACTGCCAACATCTTGTACTACACCCACTTCAAAACTGCCAAGGCATTCTGCTCACCTATTTGATGCCAATTCAAACATTGGATGCTGCAGTCATCATCACCTGGGGCACTTCAGGTAGACAGACGGAAAATTTACTATTGCGCTTCTGAGAAATCAGTCCCGTGCTCCATCTCTCTACTCCCCTGTTCACCTCAACTGCTCTTTGCATTCTAAAAGTGGACCACACAGCATCTACAAAACCAAAGGCCAATGCTCAATGGATTTGCTGCGTACTACAGGGCTCTAACACACCTATTTGAACAACAACCTCCTCACCTCTCAGACCACACATCAGCAAGAAGCTTCACCCCTCTGAGGCTGCATTTGGCACCTGCCACAGGAAAAGCATGCTTTTGTACTACACTAAAGCACAGGCTTCCCCAAGCAACACCTATCTCCACTGTATTAGCTTGACTGCTCAGATGCCCGGCTTGCCTCATCTTCTGTGGTTGTGTTGAGGCTTGAGCTCCACCTGGAATATACAAACAGCAAGGATGATTGTAACTTCATTGAAGAAAACCAACACACGGTAACTGATCATACAGCCACGGTTACATTTCCCTACCAACACCACAGCCAACTCACCTCACTATGGCACACTAACTGCACGCAACTCCATCCGTGCCCCTCGGCACACAGGTCAGCCCGCTACGTCTGAAAAACACAACAGCAAAGAAGTCACCCTGACGCTCAGCAACGCCCTAAGAATTCCAAGACTCTACTGCACATTACAGCCAAGCAAAGCTAGTCCACAACCAAACCCAAACATTAATTGCCGCTCCCTTGACATTCAAACCCCTTCGCTACTGCTCCACTGGCTGCTCCCATGCAGTTTTGGTCACCCCCTCTGTGGCTCCAGAGACAAGCAGAAACTACCCTCCTCACCCGCCACACCGAGGGCTGCTAGATCTGCAAATAAGGGATGCCCCTAGACTGCAATGTCTAGGCACGTCAAAACGTTAAGCACACAATCGGGCCACTATACCCCTGCTGACGCTTATCGCCTCCTCTACACACCTGGCAGAGCAGCTCCAACCAGACACAAATACACGCAGAACATCAACACATAAGACCAACGTCGTGAACCGGGAACACAAGAAAAGTCGCGGCAACAAGGAGGACTCCTGGACCACGCATGCCAATGGGCAAGGCAATGGACAGGGCTCCGAGGAACAACCTACGGTAGCCCTGGAAAAGCGAAGAACCGTGCATGGTTCCAAAGAGATGGTGCCACAACTGGCAAGATGAACGGGCAAGAAGCCCCTTTTAAAGTCCTAAACATGCAGAGGATGGACGGAACAAGTCCCAGAACAGGGATCCAGGAAAACAGAAGACTAACTATCCCGCATGGCGAGGCAGGCTGCAAGGCTGCAGCAGAAGACAGCTGACGGGATGCTTCTAAAACACAAGAGCGATCCACATTTTAGAAATGCAAAGAAAGAAAAGCAGTGCCCCATCGACACTGCCTTGATGAGTACGAGCATTTGGGACCCTAGACATGGCACCCAAGGCACGCCCGCCATGCCCTGAGCACAAAAGACAACATCAAGACCTGCAGAAAATTTCGGAGATGGCACGGTGACTACACAAACTAGACAACAACAGATACAGGCTGGAACTGCCCTGCCCATACAGGGTTTGAGCTGAGAAGTGGGCCCCTCTGCCTTCGCCTGCCCAAAGAGGACTCTCCCTTCACAGCCTAGGCTACCTTCCAAACCCCTGCCTGCTAGCCCCATCCCACCTCCCGCTTCCCAACTCCGGTCTCTCAATTTAGCTTTCAGAGGGCCACGAATGAAGCTGTCCTTGGCCAAAGCAGCTCAAATCACATCAGCTAACAGAAATAATCCTGAAGTCACTGCGTTCCTCTTCAGCATCTGCAAGAAAAATGAACAGAAAAACACAGTGCCAAAACACGAGAACGATCCCGGCTTCAGGAGCACGATGCAAGAAAAGCAGTGCCCAGTCGACAGTGCATTGATGAGTACGAGCATTCAGGACCCTAGATATGGTGCTCGAGGCCTGTCCGGCATGCCGTAAAGGATCCCTCATTACAACGGGATGTGGCCAAAACCAGGAGGATGTACGTGAAAGGATCACCTTTTAAATGACTAAAGGCACAAGATGCATGGAAGAAGTCTCAGGTCAACAGGGATCCTTGAAAATATATGACTAACGATTGTGGCCACCAACACAGGCTGCAAGGCCACGGGAAAAGATGGCTGACTAGAAACTTTGAAAATGTGAAGCCAATCCACACTTAGGTTATGATGCAAGAAGAACAGTGCCTAATTGGTATTGTACCCATGAGTACAGGCATTCAAGACCCTCGAGATGCTGCTCAAGTCATATGCTGCATTCCTTTAAAGCAAAGTGGACATCAAGGCTTAAGAAACGTAAAAGAGAAACAGAATATAAAGCACACGGCACAGACAAGCTGGAACGGCCCTGCCAGGAATGTGCTAGCTTTGGGCTGAGAAGTAACACCCTCCAGCTCTCCCTGCCCAAAGGGGACACTTCCCACACAGCCCTCTCCCCTAGGCTACTTTTAAAACTCCTCCCTGCCATCCCCAGCCTTCTACCCTCTGTCATACCCCACCCCTGCCCCCGTCCCTCAACTTAGCTTTCAGGCCACCAGAAGGCTTCCTCAGGAGAAAAAAAACTCTAAGAGCATCAGCTTCCTGGAATGATCCTACAGTTGCCAGGATCCACTTTGCAATCTACAAGAAAACTAAAATAGTGCCAACAGCCAGCATTGCACTGATCAATGTCAGCACCTTACATGACAACTTGTTCTGCCTAACTGCCATGTCCTTCCACTCACTTGCTCCACAGCAGTTCTTCTGTCAGATGCTGCAGCTGTTATCACCCAGGGTAATTAAATTCAGAGAATTACTCTCACACCTGTGAGAAGTCTGCCCCATGCTCCTTCTCCCTACTACCCAGCTCATCTCAAATGCTCTTCCCATTCCCAAGGTGCCTGCCAAACCAAAAGTAAATACTATGTTGCCAAAGAACACTTTGCTCTTCTAGACATACTCAACTTCCTCCTCACCATCAGCCCCACAATGATGAGAATAAACCTGACTACCTCACCAGCACCCCAATATTCTGTGCCCTCTGCTTACCTCTCCTCTCCTCCTCACCACTTAAGATGTAGGAACAGTAGTGGTGATACCAAGGACAAAAGAAATATGAGCCACGGAAATCCACATTTTAGGAAGTAACCAAACTTTAGTCGTAGGAGTGAACAAGAAGAACTTGAAAAAAATATTCTTATCAAAACCCAGTAAAGATTATTAACACAGAAGACATAAAAACACAGGACACTCACCACACAGCAATGGAGACTGGAATTACAGAGGCAGTCAGCCAATGAAAAACTCGCAACAGTGGGATTGACTACTCTAAGACCTAAATTGGAAACTCAATGACCGTAAAAAAACACAATGGATAACAGGGACAAGGTAACAAACGCTGTAAGCAATAACAGGGCAAACCTCACTGGCAAGTTCAGGAAAAATCCAAAACTCTACTAAATAAGGGAGGCTTGCGTGCCCACAGATCAGATGAAGAAGAGTTGCTCAGCTGCTAACTGTTACGAGCCAAAACAATATCCAATCTCTTCCCTGAGAAATTAAAGGGAAACAAGCGGCAGAATCCTGCACTGTAGATAGGCAGAGAGTCCATACCTTTAAGTAGCAAGGTCTCTGATATTCATAGGATCACCAGGTTGGAAAAGACCCATTGGATCATTGAGTCCAAACATTCCTATCAATCACTAAACAATGCCCCTCATCATCTCATCCACCCGTCCTTTAAACACCTCCAGGGAAGGTGACTCTACCACCTCCTTGGGCAGCCTTTGCCCATCCCCAATAACCCTTTCAGTGAAATATTTTTTCCTGATGTACTGCCTGAAGCTTCCCTGGCAGAGCTTGAGGCTATTCCCTCTTGTCCTGTCCCCTGTCCCTTGGGAGAGGTGACCAGCTCCCTCCCCTCCACAACCTCCTTTCAGGTAGCTGCAGAGAGCAATGAGGTCTCCCCTCACCCTCCTCTTCTCCAGGCTAAACACCCCCAAATCTCTCAGCCACTCCTCATAAGGCTTGTTCACCAGCCCCCTCACCAGCTACATTACTCTTCTCTGGACATTCAGATGGATGGAGACAGGATGCACGCAAAGAAGTTAGTTGAGGAACACAATAAGTAAAAGGTATAAGGGAGCAGAGATCTCTAAGCCCTAGAGATGACATTTCTTAGGGTAACTAATAATTTTCAACTTGTGTCTCAACCTCATCATTACCTCATTGGCTACAGAGAGACTAGAACAACAGACACCTGAATGGCACTAGCATCTGACCACCAAACTGACCCAAGAAAGACTGATGAACCCATCTCCCTTTCCCCAAACCATTAAAGCCCTTTTCTACCCCTGAAGTTTCAGAGAAGGAACCCTGCTCCTTCTTAACAGCACCTGCCCTATATTTTAACCCCCCTGACCCTTCTGTGTTGCTGTTCCTTGGGAGCTGTGCTCCTGAGCCCTTCCCAGGGCTCCCCTGGCCCCTTCTATCTTCCACCAACCCACAGACTCTACTTCCTACCCTAGGCCAACAAACTTCATTCCAGATTATTATCACCCACGAGGTGCCCATTACAAACTGCAGAGCCCCTAGGGCCAATACATCATGCCACACAGAATGAGGAACAACAACAAATCATCCCATAACCAAAAACTTGAGGCAAAGCACCCAGAAAAAAAAAAAAAGAAGGAAATCAAAAACATCTTGCCCCCTCCAACACCCAATCAAAAATAACTGACAAAAAAGCCCCATAGTTACACCTGGATGTGCTGCTTCGCCTGGATTCTTCTAAAGCTCATACCTCCAACAGATGCCTCTGCTTCTTTAGAAGAACAAAAAGAAAAAAAAAAACTAAAAAAGCCAAAAACCACCACTTACCCAACTAGCTTAATCTGCCTAAAAAGCTACAATGAATGGAAACAGCAGCAAAACTCTAATCTCAAGGATAAACCACAACCTAAATGACCTCCAGAGGCAAGGCCTGTGGCTTATATACCCCCTGGGCCTTCCCGCCCACCACCTGTGACTGGGGTGTGGTGAAGCCCTCACAGGTATAAATAGTGCCTGAGGAGCAGCTGTGTTTTATTAACTCTGCCTTACATTCTCAGCTAGAACAACACTACTACATGTCTGAAAGTATCCTTACAAGAAATAACAGTATGCGTGCTGTCACTGCAACATTGCTAGTTGTGACAGTGATGGGACTAGGTAACAAACATTTTAGAGCTGGACTTTTTGGTTCCTTTCATTTACCGTGCTGCTACAATTCCTGTTCCCAGGTATTCCTATACCCCTACTCTTTAATTTTTCTGTGCTCTTTTCTCTCTCTTCCCCGCCCCCCCCAGTCTTCAGTATCTGTTCTCTGCCCATACTTTTTTTTTCCTTTTCCATCTTTGTCCCAATCTGCGTTCCTCATTCTGTTCCCCCACAATTTCACTGGCTTGATCCTTGTAGTTTGTTCTTTCTCTGCACCTGCAAATGCCTTGCTTTTCTTTCTCTTTCTATCTCTCTTTCTTTCTCTATCCCTTTGTATTGCTCACTGTTGCTGTTCTATTTTTTCCATTCACTCTGTATCTTGACACTCCCCTTTTCATCTCTTGCTATTTCTGAATTTTTGTGCTAGTCCTTGCTCTTTTGAATAATCCTCTGTCTGTCTGTAGGGCTCCTAGTTCCTCTCAAACAAGTCAGCTCTTTTTTATGTACACACATGGCCTTGTGAGAAATGGTTCAGAGAGCTGGGCTTGTTTAGCCTGGAGAAGTGGAGGCTGAGGGGAGACCTCATTGCTCTCTACAACTACAAGGTCTACAAAGAAGGTCGGACAAGGGAAATGAAGGGCGAAGAAGGTGGGAGAAGGGCAAAGAAGGTCGGAGAAGGGCAAAGAATTTCGGAGAAGGTCGGAGAAGTTAAGAGTAGGTCAGAGAAGGTCAGAGAAGTTCAAAGAAGGTCAGAGAAGGTCAAAGAAGGTCAGAGAAGGTCAAAGAAGGTCAGAGAAGGTCAAAGAGGGTCAGAGAAATTCAGAGAAGGGAAAGGAAGATCGGAAAAGGTCAAAGAAGGTAGGAGAAGTTTGGAGAAGTTTGGAGTGGGTCGAAGAAGGTCAGAGAAGCTCAAAGAAAGTCAGAGAAGTTCAAAAGTGGTCGGAGAAGTTCATAGAAGGGCAGAGAAGATCAGAGAAAGTACAAGAAGGTCGGAGAAGTTTGGAGAATTTCAAAGAAGGTCTGCAAGACCGGAGAAGGTTGGAGAAGTTCAAAGAAGGTCGGAGAAGGTCAAAGAAATTCAGGGAATGTCAAAGAAGTTCGGAGAAGTTGAAAGGATTTCAGAAAAGGTCGGAGAAGGTCAGACAAGATCAGAGATAGGCAAAGAAGGTGGGAGAAGGGCAAAGAACTTGGGAGAAGGTCGGAGAAGTTCAGAGAAGGTCAGAGACAGTCAAAGAAGGTCAGAGAAGGTCAGAGAAGGTTGGAGAAGTATAAAGACGGTCAGAGAAGGTCAGAGAATGTTGGAGAAGTATAAAGACGGTCAGAGAAGATCAGAGAAGGTCAAAGATGGTCAGACAAAGTCGGAGAAGGTCAAAGAATTTTGTAGAAGGTCGGAGAAGATCGGAGAAGGTAGGAAAATATCGGAGAAGGTCAAAAAAAGTCAAAGAAGTTCAGAGAAGGTCAAAGAAGGTTGGAAAAGGTGAAAGCAGGTCGGAGAAGGCAAGAGAAATTCAAGGAAGGTCAGAGAAGGTCGAGGAAGTTCAGAGAAGGTGAAAGCAGGTGGGAGAAGGCCAGAGAAATTCAAGGAAGGTCAGAGAAGGTCAAAGAAGGTTGAAGAAGGACAGAGAAGATCAAAGAAGGTCGGAAAAGTTTGGAGAAGATCGGAGAAGGTCAAAGAAGGTCAGAAAAGGTCAAAGAGTGTCAGAGAAGGTAAAAGAAAGTCAGAGAAGGTTGGAGAAGATCAAATAAGTCCAGAGTAGGTCAGAGAAGGTCAAAGAGGGTCAGAGAATATCAAAGAAGGACAAAGAAATTCGGAGAAGGGAAAGGAAGATCGGAGAAGGTTAAAAGGTCGGAGAAGTTTGGAGAGGGTCAAAGAAGGTCAGAGAAGCTCAAAGAAAGTCAGAGAAGTTCAAAAGTGGTCGGAGAAGGTCGGAGAAGCTCATAGAAGGGCAGAGAAGTTCAAAGAAGTTTGGAGAAGGTCAAAGAAGTTCAGGGAAAGTCAAAGAAGGTCAAAGAAGCTCGGAGAAGGTCAAAGAAGGTTGGAGAAAGATAAAGACAGTTGGAGAAGATCGGAGAAGTTCAGAGAAGTTCAAAGGTGGTTGGAGAAGGTCGGAGAATGTCAAAGAAGGTCGGAGAAGTTCGGAGAAGGTCAGATAAAGGAAAAGAAGATCAGAGAAGGTCAAAGAAGTTCAGAGAAGGTCAAAGAAGGTTGGGGAATGTCAAAGCAGGTCGGAGAAGATCAGAGAAGGTGGGAGAAGGTCAAAGAAGGTCAGAGAAAGTCAAAGAAAGTTGGAGAAAGTAAAAGGTCAGAGAAGGTCAAAGAAGGTCAGAGAAGGTCAAAGAAGGTCAGAGAAGGTCAAAGAAAGGCGGAGAAGGGCGGAGAAGTTTGGAGAAGGTCACAGAAGGACAAAGCATTAGGAGAAATTTGGAGAAGGTCAAAGAAAGTTGGAGAAGTATAAAGATGGTCAGAGAAGATTGGAGAAGTTCGGAAAATGTCAAAGATGGTTGGAGAAAGTCAGAGAAGGTCAAAGAAGGTTGGAGAAGGTAGGAAAATTTGGGAGAAGGTCAAAAAATGTCAAAGAATTTTGGAGAAGGTCAGAAAAGGTGAAAGCAAGTTGGGGAAGGCCAGATAAATTCCAGGAAGGTCAGAGAAGGTCGAAGAAGGTCAGAGAAGGTTAAAGAAGGTCAGAGAAGGTCAGAGATGATCAAAGAAGTCTGGAGTAGGTCGTAGAAGGTCAGAGAAGGTTAGAGAAGGTAAAAGAAGGTCAGAGAATATCAGAGAAGATCAAATAAGTTTGGAGTAGGTTGGAGTGGGTCAAAGAAGGTCAGAGAAGGTCAAAGAGGGTCGGAGAACGTCAAAGAAGGACAAAGAACTTCGGAGAAGGGAAAGGAAGTTCAGAGAAGGTCAAAGAAGGTAGGAGAAGGTGGGAGAAGTTTGGAGAGGGTCAAAGAAGGTCAGAGAAGCTCAAAGAAAGTCAGAGAAGTTCAAAAGTGGTCGGAGAAGGTCGGAGAATTTCATAGAAGGGCGGAGAAGTTCAAAGAAGTTCAGAGAAAGTCAAAGAAGTTCGGAGAAGGTCAGAGAATGTTGGAGAAGTTCCAAGAAGTTTAGAGAAGGTCGGAGAAGGTCAGACAAGGTCAGAGAAGGTCAATGAAGGTCGGAGAAGGTCAAAGAAGGTCAGAGAAGATTGGAGAAGTTTAGAGAAGGGAAAAGAGGGTTGGAGAAGTTCAGAGAAGGTCTGAGACAGTCAAAGAAGGTCAGAGAAGGTCAGAGAAGTTTGGAGAAGTATAAAGACATTCAGACAATTTCTGAGAAGGTCAGAGAATGTCAAAGAAGGTCGGAGAATGTCAAAGAAGGTAAGAGAAGGTCAAAGGTGGTTGGAGAGGTTGGAGAAGTTCGGAGAAATTCAAAGAATGTCTGACAAGATCAAAGAAGATCAGAGAAGGTCAAAGAACATCGGAGAATGTCGGAGAAGTTCAAAGAAGCTTGGAGAATGTAAAAAGAGGTTGGAGAAGGGTGGAGAATTTCGCAGAAGTACGGAAAAGGTCGAAGAAGTTCAGAGGTGTTCAAAGAATGTCGGAGAATGGGAAAGAAGTTCGAAGAAGGCGGTAGGAAGTCAAAGACGTTCAGAGAATATCAAACAAAGTCAGAGAAGGTCAAAGAAGTTCGGAGAAGGTCAAAGAAGTTCGGAGAAATTTGGAGAAGGAAGGAGAAATTTGGAGAAGGTCAAAGAACATCAGAAAAGGTCAGAGAAGTTTGGAGAAGGTCAAAGAAGGTCAGAGAAGATCTGAGAAGGTCAAAGAATGTCGGAGAAGGTAAAGGAAGGTTGGAAAAGATCAAAGAAGTTCAGAGAATGTCAAAGAAGTCGGAGAAGATCAGATAAGGTCGGAGAAGATCGTAGAAGGACAGAGAAGATCGTAGAAGGACAGAGAAGGTCGGAGAAGGTAAAAGAATCTCAGAGAAGGTTGTAGAATTCAGAGAAGTTCAAAATAGATCAGAAAATATCGGAGAAGCTCGGAGAAAGTCAAAGAAGGTCAGAGACGGGCAAAAACGGGAGGAGAAGGGCAAAGACCAGTGGAAAAAGGAGGAGAATATCGGAGAATGGCAAGGGGGGGCGGAGAATGGCAAAGGGGGGCGGAGAAGGACAAAGAAAGGCGGAGAAGGGCAAAGACGGTTGGAGAAGGGCAAAGATGAGCAAAGAAGGGCGGAGAATATCGGAGAAGGGCAAAGATGGACGGAGAAGTGTGGAGAATATCGGACAAGTAAAAAGATGGGTAAAGACGGGCGGAGATGGGTAAAGACGGGCGGAGATGGATAAAGATGGGCGGAGATGGGTGGAGAATATCGGAGAAGGTCAAAGAAGTTCAAAGTCGGGCGGAGAAGTTCAAAGTCGGGCGGAGAAGTTCAAAGTCGGGCGGAGAAGGGCGGAGAATATCGGAGAAGGGCAAAGACAGGCGGAGAAGAGCAAAGACGGGGGAGAAGGGCAATGACTGGTGGAGAAGAGAAAAGAAATGTGGAGAACGGCAAAGACAGGTGGAGAAGGGCGGAGAATATCAGAGAAGTGCAAAGAAGGGCAAAGATGGGCAGAGAATATCGGAGAAGTGCAAAGAAGGGCAAGGACGGGCAGTGAAGGGCAAGGACAGGCGGAGAAGCGCAAAGACGGGTGGAGAAGGGCAGGGAATACCAGAGAAGAGCAAAGATGGGCAAAGATAAGGGGAGAAGGGCAAAGACGAGTGGAGAAGGGCATAGAATATCGGAAAAATGCAAAGATGGATAAAGACAAGGGGAGAAGGGAAAAGATGGGCGGAGAAGGGCAGAGAATATCGGAGAAGTGCAAAGATGGGCAAAGAAGGGCGGGGAAAGGCAAAGAAGGGCGGAGAAGGGCAAAGAAGGGCGGAGAAGGGCAAAGAAGGGCGGAGAAGGGCAAAAACGGGTGGAGAACTGTGGAGAATATCGGAGAAGGGCAAAGACGGGCGGAGAAGGGCAAAGACGGGCGGAGAAGGGCAAAGACGGGCGGAGAAGGGCAAAGACGGGCGGAGAAGGGCAAAGACGGGCGGAGAAGGGCAAAGACGGGCGGAGAAGGGCAAAGACGGGCGGAGAAGGGCAAAGACGGGCGGAGAAGGGCAAAGACGGGCGGAGAAGGGCAGAGAATATTGGAGAAGTTCAAAGATGGACAAAGACAAGGGGAGAAGGGCAAAGACGGGCAAAGAAGGGCAGAGAATATCGGAGGAGTGCAAAGAAGAGCAAAGATAGGCGGCGAAGTGCAAAGATAGGCGGCGAAGGGCAAAGATAGGCGGCGAAGGTAAAAAACGGGAGGAGAAAGATGGAGAATATCGGAGAAGGGCAAAGATGGGCGGGGAAGGGCAAAGATGGGCGGGGAAGGGCAAAGATGGGCGGGGAAGGGCAAAGATGGGCGGGGAAGGGCAAAGATGGGCGGGGAAGGGCAAAGATGGGCGGGGAAGGGCAAAGATGGGCGGAGAAGGGCGGAGAATATCGTAGAAGGGCAAAGATGGGCGGAGAAAAGCAAAGACTTCCAGAGAAGGCAAAGACAGGCAGAGAAGAGCAAAGACGGGGGAGAAGTGCAATGACTGGTGGAGAAGAGAAAAGAACTTTGGAGAACGGTGAAGACAGGTGGAGAAGGGCGGAGAATATCGGAGAAATGCAAAGAAGGGCAAAGATGGCAGGAGAAGGGCAAAGATGGCAAGAGAAGGGCAAAGATGGCAGGAGAAGGACGGAGAATATCAAAGAAGGGCAAAGACGGGCGGGGAAGGGCGAAGACGGGCGGGGAAGGGCGAAGACGGGCGGGGAAGGGCAAAAAAGTTTGGAGAAGTGCGGAGAATGTCGGAGAAGGGCAAAGACAGGCGGAGAAGGGCAAAGACAGGCGGAGAAGTGCCGAAAATATCGGAGAAGTGCAAAGATGGGCAAAGACAAGGGGAGAAGGGCAAAGACGGGTGGAGAAGGGCAAGGATGGGTGGAGAAGGGCAAAGATGGGAGGAGAAGGATGGAGAATATCAAAGAAGGGCAAAGACGGGCTGAGAAAGGCAAAGAAGGGCGGAGAAGGGCAAAATGGTTGGAGAATGGCAATGACGAGCGGAGAATATCGGAGAAGGGCAAAGACAGGCGGAGAAGTGTAGAGTATATCGGACAAGTGCAAAGATGGGCAAAGACGAGCGGACAAGGGCAAAGACAGGCGGAGATGGGCGGAGAATATCGCACAAGTGCAAAAAAGGGCAAAGATGGGCGGAGATGGGCAAAGATGGGCGGAGATGGGCAAAGATGGGCGGAGATGGGCAAAGATGGGCGGAGAAGAGCAAAGAAGTGCTAAGAAAAGGGGAGAACCTCAAAGTCGGGCGAAGAAATTCAAAGTCGGGCGAAGAACCTCAAAGTCTTGCGGAGAAGATCAGAAATGGGCGGAGAAGAGCAGAGAATATCGGAGAAGGGCAAAGACAGGGGAGAAGGGCAATGAGTGGTGGAGAAGAGCAAAGAACTGCGGAGAACGGCAAAGACAGGTGGAGAAGGGCAGAGAATATCGGAGAAGTGCAAAGAAGGGTAAAGACAAGCGGCAAAGGGTAAAGACGGGGGGAGAAGGGAAAGACGGGCAGAAGAGGGCAAAGACGGGCGGAGAAGGGCAAAGACGGGCGGAGAAGGGCAAAGACGGGCGGAGAAGTGCAAAGACGGGCAGAGAAGTGCAAAGACGGGCAGAGAAGTGCAAAGACGGGCAGAGAAGTGCAAAGACGGGCAGAGAAGTGCAAAGACGGGCAGAGAAGTGCAAAGACGGGCAGAGAAGTGCGGAGAGTACTGGAGAAGGGCAAAGACAGTTGGACAGGGGCAGAGACAGGTTTAGAAGGGCAAAGACGGGCAGAGAAGTGCGGAGAATACCAGAGAAGGGCAAAGACGGGCGGAGAAGGGCAAAGACGGGCGGAGAAGGGCAAAGACGGGCGGAGAAGGGCGGAGAATATCGGAGAAGTGCAAAGAAGGGCAAAAACGGGCGGAGAAGGGCAAAGACCGGGGAGAAGTACAATGACTGCTGGAGAAGAGCAAAGAACTGCGAAGAATGGCAAAGACAGGTGGAGACGGGTGGAGAAGGGCAAAGACGGGTGGAGAAGGGCAAACACGGGCGGAGAAGAGCAAAGACAGGCAGAGAAGTGCAGAGAATATCAGAGAAGTGCAAAGATGGGCAAAGACAAGGGGAGAAGGGCAAGGACGGGTGGAGAAGGGCAAGGACGGGTGGAGAAGGGCAAGGACGGGTGGAGAAGGGCAAGGACGGGTGGAGAAGGGCAAGGACGGGTGGAGAAGGGCAAGGACGGGTGGAGAAAGATGGAGAATATCAAAGAAGTGCAAAGACGGGCGGAGAAGGGCAAAATGGTTGGAGAATGGCAATGACGAGCGGAGAAGGGTGGCGAATATCGGAGAAGGGCAAAGACGGGCGGAGAAGTGTAGAGTATATCGGACAAGTGCAAAGATGGGTAAAGACGAGCGGACAAGGGCAAAGACGGGCGGAGATGGGCGGAGAATATCGCACAAGTGCAAAAAAGGGCAAAGACGGGCGGAGATGGGCAAAGACGGGCGGAGATGGGCAAAGACGGGTGGAGATGGGTGGAGAATAGCGGAGAAGAGCAAAGAAGTGCTAAGAAAAGGGGAGAAACTCAAAGTCGGGCGAAGAACCTCAAAGTCGGGCGGAGAAGATCAGAAATGGGCGGAGAAGACCAGAGAATATCGGAGAAGGGCAAAGACAGGGGAGAAGGGCAATGAGTGGTGGAGAAGAGCAAAGAACTGTGGAGAACGGCAAAGACAGGTGGAGAAGGGCAAAGAATATCGGAGAAGTGCAAAGAAGGGCAAAGACGGGCGGAGAAGGGCAAAGACGGGCGGAGAAGGGCAAAGACGGGCGGAGAAGTGCAAAGACGGGCGGAGAAGGGCAAAGACGGGCGGAGAAGGGCAAAGACGGGCGGAGAAGGGCAAAGACGGGCAGAGAAGGGCAAAGACGGGCAGAGAAGGGCAAAGACGGGCAGAGAAGGGCAAAGACGGGCAGAGAAGGGCAAAGACGGGCAGAGAAGGGCAAAGACGGGCAGAGAAGGGCAAAGACGGGCAGAGAAGGGCAAAGACGGGCAGAGAAGGGCAAAGACGGGCAGAGAAGGGCAAAGACGGGCGGAGAAGGGCAAAGACGGGCGGAGAAGGGCAAAGACGGGCAGAGAAGGGCAAAGACGGGCAGAGAAGTGCAAAGACGGGCAGAGAAGTGCAAAGACGGGCAGAGAAGTGCAAAGACGGGCAGAGAAGTGCGGAGAGTACTGGAGAAGGGCACAGACGGTTGGACAGGGGCAAAGACAGGTTTAGAAGGGCAAAGACGGGCAGAGAAGTGTGGAGAATACCAGAGAAGGGCAAAGACGGGCGGAGAAGGGCAAAGACGGGCGGAGAAGGGCAAAGACGGGCGGAGAAGGGCAAAGACGGGCGGAGAAGGGCAAAGACGGGCGGAGAAGGGCAAAGACGGGCGGAGAAGGGCAAAGACGGGCGGAGAAGGGCGGCGAATATCGGAGAAGGGCAAAGACGGGCGGAGAAGTGTAGAGTATATCGGACAAGTGCAAAGATGGGCAAAGACGAGCGGACAAGGGCAAAGACGGGTGGAGATGGGCGGAGAATATCGCACAAGTGCAAAAAAGGGCAAAGACGGGCGGAGAAGGGCAAAGACGGGCGGAGAAGGGCAAAGACGGGCGGAGAAGGGCAAAGACGGGCGGAGAAGGGCAAAGACGGGCGGAGAAGGGCAAAGACGGGCGGAGAAGGGCAAAGACGGGCGGAGAAGGGCAAAGACGGGCGGAGAAGGGCAAAGACGGGCGGAGAAGGGCAAAGACGGGCGGAGAAGGGCAAAGACGGGCGGAGAAGGGCAAAGACGGGCGGAGAAGGGCAAAGAAGGGCAAAGACCGGGGAGAAGTACAATGACTGCTGGAGAAGAGCAAAGAACTGCGAAGAACGGCAAAGACAGGTGGAGACGGGTGGAGAAGGGCGAAGACGGGCGGGGAAGGGCGAAGACGGGCGGGGAAGGGCGAAGACGGGCGGGGAAGGGCAAAAAAGTTTGGAGAAGTGCGGAGAATGTCAGAGAAGGGCAAAGAAAGGCGGAGAAGGGCAAAGACAGGCGGAGAAGTGCCGAAAATATCGGAGAAGTGCAAAGATGGGCAAAGACAAGGGGAGAAGGGCAAAGACGGGTGGAGAAGGGCAAGGATGGGTGGAGAAGGGCAAAGATGGGAGGAGAAGGATGGAGAATATCAAAGAAGGGCAAAGACGGGCTGAGAAAGGCAAAGAAGGGCGGAGAAGGGCAAAATGGTTGGAGAATGGCAATGACGAGCGGAGAATATCGGAGAAGGGCAAAGATGGGCAAAGACAAGGGGAGAAGGGCAAGGACGGGTGGAGAAGGGCAAGGACGGGTGGAGAAGGGCAAGGACGGGTGGAGAAGGGCAAGGACGGGTGGAGAAGGGCAAGGACGGGTGGAGAAGGGCAAGGACGGGTGGAGAAAGATGGAGAATATCAAAGAAGTGCAAAGACGGGCGGAGAAGGGCAAAATGGTTGGAGAATGGCAATGACGAGCGGAGAAGGGTGGCGAATATCGGAGAAGGGCAAAGACGGGCGGAGAAGTGTAGAGTATATCGGACAAGTGCAAAGATGGGTAAAGACGAGCGGACAAGGGCAAAGACGGGCGGAGATGGGCGGAGAATATCGCACAAGTGCAAAAAAGGGCAAAGACGGGCGGAGATGGGCAAAGACGGGCGGAGATGGGCAAAGACGGGTGGAGATGGGTGGAGAATAGCGGAGAAGAGCAAAGAAGTGCTAAGAAAAGGGGAGAAACTCAAAGTCGGGCGAAGAACCTCAAAGTCGGGCGGAGAAGATCAGAAATGGGCGGAGAAGACCAGAGAATATCGGAGAAGGGCAAAGACAGGGGAGAAGGGCAATGAGTGGTGGAGAAGAGCAAAGAACTGTGGAGAACGGCAAAGACAGGTGGAGAAGGGCAAAGAATATCGGAGAAGTGCAAAGAAGGGCAAAGACGGGCGGAGAAGGGCAAAGACGGGCGGAGAAGGGCAAAGACGGGCGGAGAAGTGCAAAGACGGGCGGAGAAGGGCAAAGACGGGCGGAGAAGGGCAAAGACGGGCGGAGAAGGGCAAAGACGGGCAGAGAAGGGCAAAGACGGGCAGAGAAGGGCAAAGACGGGCAGAGAAGGGCAAAGACGGGCAGAGAAGGGCAAAGACGGGCAGAGAAGGGCAAAGACGGGCAGAGAAGGGCAAAGACGGGCAGAGAAGGGCAAAGACGGGCAGAGAAGGGCAAAGACGGGCAGAGAAGGGCAAAGACGGGCAGAGAAGGGCAAAGACGGGCAGAGAAGGGCAAAGACGGGCGGAGAAGGGCAAAGACGGGCAGAGAAGGGCAAAGACGGGCAGAGAAGTGCAAAGACGGGCAGAGAAGTGCAAAGACGGGCAGAGAAGTGCAAAGACGGGCAGAGAAGTGCGGAGAGTACTGGAGAAGGGCACAGACGGTTGGACAGGGGCAAAGACAGGTTTAGAAGGGCAAAGACGGGCAGAGAAGTGTGGAGAATACCAGAGAAGGGCAAAGACGGGCGGAGAAGGGCAAAGACGGGCGGAGAAGGGCAAAGACGGGCGGAGAAGGGCAAAGACGGGCGGAGAAGGGCAAAGACGGGCGGAGAAGGGCAAAGACGGGCGGAGAAGGGCAAAGACGGGCGGAGAAGGGCGGCGAATATCGGAGAAGGGCAAAGACGGGCGGAGAAGTGTAGAGTATATCGGACAAGTGCAAAGATGGGCAAAGACGAGCGGACAAGGGCAAAGACGGGTGGAGATGGGCGGAGAATATCGCACAAGTGCAAAAAAGGGCAAAGACGGGCGGAGAAGGGCAAAGACGGGCGGAGAAGGGCAAAGACGGGCGGAGAAGGGCAAAGACGGGCGGAGAAGGGCAAAGACGGGCGGAGAAGGGCAAAGACGGGCGGAGAAGGGCAAAGACGGGCGGAGAAGGGCAAAGACGGGCGGAGAAGGGCAAAGACGGGCGGAGAAGGGCAAAGACGGGCGGAGAAGGGCAAAGACGGGCGGAGAAGGGCAAAGACGGGCGGAGAAGGGCAAAGACGGGCGGAGAAGGGCAAAGACGGGCGGAGAAGGGCAAAGAAGGGCAAAGACCGGGGAGAAGTACAATGACTGCTGGAGAAGAGCAAAGAACTGCGAAGAACGGCAAAGACAGGTGGAGACGGGTGGAGAAGGGCGAAGACGGGCGGGGAAGGGCGAAGACGGGCGGGGAAGGGCGAAGACGGGCGGGGAAGGGCAAAAAAGTTTGGAGAAGTGCGGAGAATGTCAGAGAAGGGCAAAGAAAGGCGGAGAAGGGCAAAGACAGGCGGAGAAGTGCCGAAAATATCGGAGAAGTGCAAAGATGGGCAAAGACAAGGGGAGAAGGGCAAAGACGGGTGGAGAAGGGCAAGGATGGGTGGAGAAGGGCAAAGATGGGAGGAGAAGGATGGAGAATATCAAAGAAGGGCAAAGACGGGCTGAGAAAGGCAAAGAAGGGCGGAGAAGGGCAAAATGGTTGGAGAATGGCAATGACGAGCGGAGAATATCGGAGAAGGGCAAAGACAGGCGGAGAAGTGTAGAGTATATCAGACAAGTGCAAAGATGGGCAAAGACGAGCGGACAAGGGCAAAGACAGGCGGAGATGGGCGGAGAATATCGCACAAGTGCAAAAAAGGGCAAAGATGGGCGGAGATGGGCAAAGATGGGCGGAGATGGGCAAAGATGGGCGGAGAAGAGCAAAGAAGTGCTAAGAAAAGGGGAGAATCTCAAAGTCGGGCGAAGAAATTCAAAGTCGGGCGAAGAACCTCAAAGTCTTGCGGAGAAGATCAGAAATGGGCGGAGAAGAGCAGAGAATATCGGAGAAGGGCAAAGACAGGGGAGAAGGGCAATGAGTGGTGGAGAAGAGCAAAGAACTGCGGAGAACGGCAAAGACAGGTGGAGAAGGGCAGAGAATATCGGAGAAGTGCAAAGAAGGGTAAAGACGGGCGGCAAAGGGTAAAGACGGGGGGAGAAGGGAAAGACGGGCAGAAGAGGGCAAAGACGGGCGGAGAAGGGCAAAGACGGGCGGAGAAGGGCAAAGACGGGCGGAGAAGGGCAAAGACGGGCAGAGAAGTGCAAAGACGGGCAGAGAAGTGCAAAGACGGGCAGAGAAGTGCAAAGACGGGCAGAGAAGTGCAAAGACGGGCAGAGAAGTGCAAAGACGGGCAGAGAAGTGCGGAGAGTACTGGAGAAGGGCAAAGACAGTTGGACAGGGGCAGAGACAGGTTTAGAAGGGCAAAGACGGGCAGAGAAGTGCGGAGAATACCAGAGAAGGGCAAAGACGGGCGGAGAAGGGCAAAGACGGGCGGAGAAGGGCAAAGACGGGCGGAGAAGGGCAAAGACGGGCGGAGAAGGGCAAAGACGGGCGGAGAAGGGCGGAGAATATCGGAGAAGTGCAAAGAAGGGCAAAAACGGGCGGAGAAGGGCAAAGACCGGGGAGAAGTACAATGACTGCTGGAGAAGAGCAAAGAACTGCGAAGAATGGCAAAGACAGGTGGAGACGGGTGGAGAAGGGCAAAGACGGGTGGAGAAGGGCAAACACGGGCGGAGAAGAGCAAAGACAGGCAGAGAAGTGCAGAGAATATCAGAGAAGTGCAAAGATGGGCAAAGACAAGGGGAGAAGGGCAAGGACGGGTGGAGAAGGGCAAGGACGGGTGGAGAAGGGCAAGGACGGGTGGAGAAGGGCAAGGACGGGTGGAGAAGGGCAAGGACGGGTGGAGAAAGATGGAGAATATCAAAGAAGTGCAAAGACGGGCGGAGAAGGGCAAAATGGTTGGAGAATGGCAATGACGAGCGGAGAAGGGTGGCGAATATCGGAGAAGGGCAAAGACGGGCGGAGAAGTGTAGAGTATATCGGACAAGTGCAAAGATGGGTAAAGACGAGCGGACAAGGGCAAAGACGGGCGGAGATGGGCAGAGAATATCGCACAAGTGCAAAAAAGGGCAAAGACGGGCGGAGATGGGCAAAGACGGGCGGAGATGGGCAAAGACGGGTGGAGATGGGTGGAGAACAGCGGAGAAGAGCAAAGAAGTGCTAAGAAAAGGGGAGAAACTCAAAGTCGGGCGAAGAACTTCAAAGTCGGGCGGAGAAGATCAGAAATGGGCGGAGAAGACCAGAGAATATCGGAGAAGGGCAAAGACAGGGGAGAAGGGCAATGAGTGGTGGAGAAGAGCAAAGAACTGTGGAGAACGGCAAAGACAGGTGGAGAAGGGCAAAGAATATCGGAGAAGTGCAAAGAAGGGCAAAGACGGGCGGAGAAGGGCAAAGACGGGCGGAGAAGGGCAAAGACGGGCGGAGAAGGGCAAAGACGGGCGGAGAAGGGCAAAGACGGGCGGAGAAGGGCAAAGACGGGCAGAGAAGGGCAAAGACGGGCAGAGAAGGGCAAAGACGGGCAGAGAAGGGCAAAGACGGGCAGAGAAGGGCAAAGACGGGCAGAGAAGTGCAAAGACGGGCAGAGAAGTGCGGAGAGTACTGGAGAAGGGCACAAACGGTTGGACAGGGGCAAAGACAGGTTTAGAAGGGCAAAGACGGGCAGAGAAGTGTGGAGAATACCAGAGAAGGGCAAAGACGGGCGGAGAAGGGCAAAGACGGGCGGAGAAGGGCAAAGACGGGCGGAGAAGGGCAAAGACGGGCGGAGAAGGGCAAAGACGGGTGGAGAAGGGCAAAGACGGGCGGAGAAGGGCAAAGACAGGCGGAGAAGGGCAAAGACGGGCGGAGAAGGGCAAAGACGGGCGGAGAAGGGCAAAGACGGGCGGAGAAGGGCAAAATGGTTGGAGAATGGCAATGACGAGCGGAGAAGGGCGGCGAATATCGGAGAAGGGCAAAGACGGGCGGAGAAGTGTAGAGTATATTGGACAAGTGCAAAGATGGGCAAAGACGAGCGGACAAGGGCAAAGACGGGCGGAGATGGGCGGAGAATATCGCACAAGTGCAAAAAAGGGCAAAGACGGGCGGAGAAGGGCAAAGACGGGCGGAGAAGGGCAAAGTCGGGCGGAGAAGGGCAAAGACAGGCGGAGAAGGGCAAAGACGGGCGGAGAAGGGCAAAGACGGGCGGAGAAGGGCAAAGACGGGCGGAGAAGGGCAAAGACGGGCGGAGAAGGGCAAAGACGGGCGGAGAAGGGCAAAGACGGGCGGAGAAGGGCAAAGACGGGCGGAGAAGGGCAAAGACGGGCGGAGAAGGGCAAAGACGGGCGGAGAAGGGCAAAGACGGGCGGAGAAGGGCAAAGACAGGCGGAGATGGGCGGAGAATATCGCACAAGTGCAAAAAAGGGCAAAGACGGGCGGAGAAGGGCAAAGACGGGCGGAGATGGGCAAAGACGGGCGGAGATGGGCAAAGACGGGCGGAGATGGGCAAAGATGGGCGGAGAAGGGTGGAGAATAGCGGAGAAGAGCAAAGAAGTGCTAAGAAAAGGGGAGAACCTACAAGTCGGGCGAAGAAACTCAAAGTCAGGCGAAGAACCTCAAAGTCTGGCGGAGAAGATCAGAAATGGGCGGAGAAGAGCAGAGAATATCGGAGAAGGGCAAAGACAGGGGAGAAGGGCAATGAGTGGTGGAGAAGAGCAAAGAACTGCGGAGAACGGCAAAGACAGGTGGAGAAGGGCAGAGAATATCGGAGAAGTGCAAAGAAGGGTAAAGACGGGCGGCAAAGGGTAAAGACGGGGGGAGAAGGGAAAGACGGGCAGAAGAGGGCAAAGACGGGCGGAGAAGGGCAAAGACGGGCGGAGAAGGGCAAAGACGGGCGGAGAAGGGCAAAGACGGGCGGAGAAGGGCAAAGACGGGCGGAGAAGGGCAAAGACGGGCGGAGAAGGGCAAAGACGGGCAGAGAAGTGCAAAGACGGGCAGAGAAGGGCAAAGACGGGCAGAGAAGTGCAAAGACGGGCAGAGAAGTGCAAAGACGGGCAGAGAAGTGCAAAGACGGGCAGAGAAGTGCGGAGAGTACTGGAGAAGGGCAAAGACAGTTGGACAGGGGCAGAGATAGGTTTAGAAGGGCAAAGACGGGCAGAGAAGTGCGGAGAATACCAGAGAAGGGCAAAGACGGGCGGAGAAGGGCAAAGACGGGCGGAGAAGGGCAAAGACGGGCGGAGAAGGGCAAAGACGGGCGGAGAAGGGCAAAGACGGGCGGAGAAGGGCAAAGACGGGCGGAGAAGGGCAAAGACGGGCGGAGAAGGGCAAAGACGGGCGGAGAAGGGCAAAGACGGGCGGAGAAGTACAATGACTGCTGGAGAAGAGCAAAGAACTGCGAAGAACGGCAAAGACAGGTGGAGACGGGTGGAGAAGGGCAAAGACGGGTGGAGAAGGGCAAACACGGGCGGAGAAGGGCAAACACGGGCGGAGAAGAGCAAAGACAGGCGGAGAAGTGCAGAGAATATCAGAGAAGTGCAAAGATGGGCAAAGACAAGGGGAGAAGGGCAAGGACGGCTGGAGAAGGGCAAGGACGGGTGGAGAAGGGCAAGGACGGGTGGAGAAGGGCAAGGACGGGTGGAGAAGGGCAAGGACGGGTGGAGAAGGGCAAGGACGGGTGGAGAAGGGCAAGGACGGGTGGAGAAGGGCAAGGACGGGTGGAGAAAGATGGAGAATAACAAAGAAGTGCAAAGACGGGCGGAGAAGGGCAAAATGGTTGGAGAATGGCAATGACGAGCGGAGAAGGGCGGCGAATATCGGAGAAGGGCAAAGACGGGCGGAGAAGTGTAGAGTATATCGGACAAGTGCAAAGATGGGCAAAGACGAGCGGACAAGGGCAAAGACGGGCGGAGATGGGCGGAGAATATCGCACAAGTGCAAAAAAGGGCAAAGACGGGCGGAGAAGGGCAAAGACAGGCGGAGAAGGGCAAAGACAGGCGGAGAAGGGCAAAGACAGGCGGAGAAGGGCAAAGACAGGCGGAGAAGGGCAAAGACAGGCGGAGAAGGGCAAAGACAGGCGGAGAAGGGCAAAGACAGGCGGAGAAGGGCAAAGACAGGCGGAGAAGTGCAAACAACTGCGGAGAATGCAAGGAGGGGCAGAGAAGTGCAAAGACATGCCAAGAAGAGCAAAGACAGGTGCAGAAGGGCAAAGACGGGCTCACAAGTGCAAAGACCAGGGGAGAATGGAAAAGACGGGCAGAGAATAGCAAAGAAGGGCGAAGAAATCCAAAGACGGGAGGAGAAGTGCTGAGAATAACAGAGAAGGGCAAAGACGGGCGGAGAAGGACGGAGAATACCGAAGAATGGCACAGACAGACGGAGAAAGGGAAACCTGGCCGGAGAAGGTAAATATGGGCAGACGAGGGCAAAGACGGACAAAGGAAGTCAAAGACGGGCGCTAGGACGGCAAAGACGGGAGGATGAGAGCAAAGACGGGAGGATGAGAGCAAAGACGGGCGGAGAAGGGCAAAGACGGGCGGAGAAGGGCAAAGACGGGCGGAGAAGGGCAAAGACGGGCGGAGAAGGGCAAAGACGGGCGGAGAAGGGCAAAGACGGGCGGAGAAGGGCAAAGACGGGCGGAGAAGGGCAAAGACGGGCGGAGAATTGTGGAGAGCATTGGAGAAGGGCAAAGACAGGCGGAGAAGGGCAAAGACAGGCGGAGAAGTGCCGAAAATATCGGAGAAGTGCAAAGATGGGCAAAGACAAGGGGAGAAGGGCAAAGACGGGTGGAGAAGGGCAAGGACGGGTGGAGAAGCGCAAGGATGGGAGGAGAAGGATGGAGAATATCAAAGAAGGGCAAAGACGGGCGGAGAAAGGCAAAGACGGGCGGAGAAGGGCAAAATGGTTGGAGAATGGCAATGACGAGCGGAGAAGGGCGGCGAATATCGGAGAAGGGCAAAGACGGGCGGAGAAGTGTAGAGTATATCGGACAAGTGCAAAGATGGGCAAAGACGAGCGGACAAGGGCAAAGACAGGCAGAGATGGGCGGAGAATATCGCACAAGTGCAAAAAAGGGCAAAGACGGGCGGAGATGGGCAAAGACGGGCGGAGATGGGCAAAGACGGGCGGAGATGGGCAAAGACGGGCGGAGAATAGCGGAGAAGAGCAAAGAAGTGCTAAGAAAAGGGGAGAACCTCAAAGTCGGGCGAAGAAACTCAAAGTCGGGCGAAGAACCTCAAAGTCGGGCGGAGAAGATCAGAAATGGGCGGAGAAGAGCAGAGAATATCGGAGAAGGGCAAAGACAGGGGAGAAGGGCAATGAGTGGTGGAGAAGAGCAAAGAACTGCGGAGAACGGCAAAGACAGGTGGAGAAGGGCAGAGAATATCGGAGAAGTGCAAAGAAGGGTAAAGACGGGCGGCAAAGGGTAAAGACGGGGGGAGAAGGGAAAGACGGGCAGAAGAGGGCAAAGACGGGCGGAGAAGGGCAAAGACGGGCAGAGAAGTGCAAAGACGGGCAGAGAAGTGCAAAGACGGGCAGAGAAGTGCGGAGAATACCAGAGAAGGGCAAAGACGGGCGGAGAAGGGCAAAGACGGGCGGAGAAGGGCAAAGACGGGCGGAGAAGGGCAAAGACGGGCGGAGAAGGGCAAAGACGGGCGGAGAAGGGCAAAGACGGGCGGAGAAGTGCAAAGAAGGGCAAAGACCGGGGAGAAGTACAATGACTGCTGGAGAAGAACAAAGAACTGCGAAGAACGGCAAAGACAGGTGGAGACGGGTGGAGAAGGGCAAAGACGGGTGGAGAAGGGCAAACACGGGCGGAGAAGAGCAAAGACAGGCGGAGAAGTGCAGAGAATATCAGAGAAGTGCAAAGATGGGCAAAGACAAGGGGAGAAGGGCAAGGACGGGTGGAGAAGGGCAAGGACGGGTGGAGAAGGACAAGGACGGGTGGAGAAGGACAAGGACGGGTGGAGAAGGGCAAGGACGGGTGGAGAAGGGCAAGGACGGGTGGAGAAGGGCAAGGACGGGTGGAGAAGGGCAAGGACGGGTGGAGAAGGGCAAGGACGGGTGGAGAAGGGCAAGGACGGGTGGAGAAGGGCAAGGACGGGTGGAGAAGGGCAAGGACGGGTGGAGAAGGGCAAGGACGGGTGGAGAAGGGCAAGGACGGGTGGAGAAGTGCAAGGACGGGTGGAGAAGGGCAAGGACGGGTGGAGAAAGATGGAGAATATCAAAGAAGTGCAAAGACGGGCGGAGAAGGGCAAAATGGTTGGAGAATGGCAATGACGAGCGGAGAAGGGCGGCGAATATCGGAGAAGGGCAAAGACGGGCGGAGAAGTGTAGAGTATATCGGACAAGTGCAAAGATGGGCAAAGACGAGCGGACAAGGGCAAAGACGGGCGGAGATGGGCGGAGAATATCGCACAAGTGCAAAAAAGGGCAAAGACGGGCGGAGAAGGGCAAAGACGGGCGGAGAAGGGCAAAGACGGGCGGAGAAGGGCAAAGACAGGCGGAGAAGGGCAAAGACAGGCGGAGAAGGGCAAAGACAGGCGGAGAAGGGCAAAGACAGGCGGAGAAGGGCAAAGACAGGCGGAGAAGGGCAAAGACAGGCGGAGAAGGGCAAAGACAGGCGGAGAAGTGCAAACAACTGCGGAGAATGCAAGGAGGGGCAGAGAAGTGCAAAGACATGCCAAGAAGAGCAAGGACAGGTGCAGAAGGGCAAAGACGGGCTCACAAGTGCAAAGACCAGGGGAGAATGGAAAAGACGGGCAGAGAATAGCAAAGAAGGGCGAAGAAATCCAAAGACGGGAGGAGAAGTGCTGAGAATAACAGAGAAGGGCAAAGACGGGCGGAGAAGGACGGAGAATACCGAAGAATGGCACAGACAGACGGAGAAAGGGAAACCTGGCCGGAGAAGGTAAATATGGGCAGACGAGGGCAAAGACGGACAAAGGAAGACAAAGACGGGCGCTAGGACGGCAAAGACGGGAGGATGAGAGCAAAGACGGGAGGATGAGAGCAAAGACGGGAGGATGAGAGCAAAGACGGGAGGATGAGAGCAAAGACGGGCGGAGAAGGGCAAAGACGGGCGGAGAAGGGCAAAGACGGGCGGAGAAGGACAAAGACGGGCGGAGAAGGGCAAAGACGGGCGGAGAAGGGCAAAGACGGGCGGAGAAGGGCAAAGACGGGCGGAGAATTGTGGAGAGCATTGGAGAAGGGCAAAGACAGGCGGAGAAGGGCAAAGACAGGCGGAGAAGTGCCGAAAATATCGGAGAAGTGCAAAGATAGGCAAAGACAAGGGGAGAAGGGCAAAGACGGGTGGAGAAGGGCAAGGACGGGTGTAGAAGCGCAAGGATGGGAGGAGAAGGATGGAGAATATCAAAGAAGGGCAAAGACGGGCGGAGAAAGGCAAAGACGGGCGGAGAAGGGCAAAATGGTTGGAGAATGGCAATGACGAGCGGAGAAGGGCGGAGAATATCGGAGAAGGGCAAAGACGGGCGGAGAAGATTAGAGTATATCGGACAAGTGCAAAGATGGGCAAAGACGAGCGGACAAGAGCAAAGACAGGCAGAGATGGGCGGAGAATATCGCACAAGTGCAAAAAAGGGCAAAGACGGGCGGAGATGGGCAAAGAGGGGCGGAGATGGGCAAAGACGGGCGGAGATGGGCAAAGACGGGCGGAGATGGGCAAAGACGGGCGGAGATGGGCAAGGACGGGCGGAGATGGGCAAGGACGGGCGGAGATGGGCAAGGACGGGCGGAGAAGGGCAAGGACGGGCGGAGAAGGGCAAGGACGGGCGGAGAAGGGCAAGGACGGGTGGAGAAGGGCAAGGACGGGTGGAGAAGGGCAAGGACGGGTGGAGAAGGGCAAGGACGGGTGGAGAAAGATGGAGAATATCAAAGAAGGGCAAAGACGGGCGGAGAAAGGCAAAGACGGGCGGAGAAGGGCAAAATGGTTGGAGAATGGCAATGACGAGCGGAGAAGGGCGGAGAATATCGGAGAAGGGCAAAGACGGGCGGAGAAGTGTAGAGTATATCGGACAAGTGCAAAGATGGGCAAAGACGAGCCGACAAGGGCAAAGATGTGCGGACAAGGGCAAAGACGGGCGGAGATGGGCGGAGAATATCGCACAAGTGCAAAAAAGGGCAAAGACGGGCGGAGATGGGCAAAGACGGGCGGAGATGGGCAAAGACGGGCGGAGAAGGGTGGAGAAGGGTGGAGAATAGCGGAGAAGAGCAAAGAAGTGCTAAGAAAAGGGGAGAACCTCAAAGTCGGGCGAAGAAACTCAAAGTCGGGCGAAGAACCTCAAAGTCGGGCGAAGAACCTCAAAGTCGGGCGGAGAAGATCAGAAATGGGCGGAGAAGATCAGAAATGGGCGGAGAAGACCAGAGAATATCGGAGAAGGGCAAAGACAGGGGAGAAGGGCAATGAGTGGTGGAGAAGAGCAAAGAACTGCGGAGAACAGCAAAGACAGGTGGAGAAGGGCAAAGAATATCGGAGAAGTGCAAAGAAGGGCAAAGACGGGCGGAGAAGGGCAAAGACGGGCGGAGAAGGGCAAAGACGAGCGGACAAGGGCAAAGACGAGCGGACAAGGGCAAAGACAGGCGGAGATGGGCGGAGAATATCGCACAAGTGCAAAAAAGGGCAAAGACGGGCGGAGATGGGCAAAGACGGGCGGAGATGGGCAAAGACGGGCGGAGATGAGCAAAGATGGGCGGAGAAGGGTGGAGAATAGCGGAGAAGAGCAAAGAAGTGCTAAGAAATGGGGAGAACCTACAAGTCGGGCGAAGAAACTCAAAGTCGGGCGAAGAACCTCAAAGTCTGGCGGAGAAGATCAGAAATGGGCGGAGAAGAGCAGAGAATATCGGAGAAGGGCAAAGACAGGGGAGAAGGGCAATGAGTGGTGGAGAAGAGCAAAGAACTGCGGAGAACGGCAAAGACAGGTGGAGAAGGGCAGAGAATATCGGAGAAGTGCAAAGAAGGGTAAAGACGGGCGGCAAAGGGTAAAGACGGGGGGAGAAGGGAAAGACGGGCAGAAGAGGGCAAAGACGGGCGGAGAAGGGCAAAGACGGGCGGAGAAGTGCAAAGACGGGCAGAGAAGTGCAAAGACGGGCAGAGAAGTGCAAAGACGGGCAGAGAAGTGCAAAGACGGGCAGAGAAGTGCAAAGACGGGCAGAGAAGTGCGGAGAGTACTGGAGAAGGGCAAAGACAGTTGGACAGGGGCAGAGACAGGTTTAGAAGGGCAAAGACGGGCAGAGAAGTGCGGAGAATACCAGAGAAGGGCAAAGACGGGCGGAGAAGGGCAAAGACGGGCGGAGAAGGGCAAAGACGGGCGGAGAAGGGCAAAGACGGGCGGAGAAGGGCAAAGACGGGCGGAGAAGGGCAAAGACGGGCGGAGAAGGGCAAAGACGGGCGGAGAAGGGCAAAGACGGGCGGAGAAGGGCAAAGACGGGCAAAGAAGTGCAAAGAAGGGCAAAAACGGGCGGAGAAGGGCAAAGACCGGGGAGAAGTACAATGACTGCTGGAGAAGAGCAAAGAACTGCGAAGAACGGCAAAGACAGGTGGAGACGGGTAGAGAAGGGCAAAGACGGGTGGAGAAGGGCAAACACGGGCGGAGAAGAGCAAAGACAGGCGGAGAAGTGCAGAGAATATCAGAGAAGTGCAAAGATGGGCAAAGACAAGGGGAGAAGGGCAAGGACGGGTGGAGAAGGGCAAGGACGGGTGGAGAAGGGCAAGGACGGGTGGAGAAGGGCAAGGACGGGTGGAGAAGGGCAAGGACGGGTGGAGAAGGGCAAGGACGGGTGGAGAAGGGCAAGGACGGGTGGAGAAGGGCAAGGACGGGTGGAGAAGGGCAAGGACGGGTGGAGAAGGGCAAGGACGGGTGGAGAAAGATGGAGAATATCAAAGAAGTGCAAAGACGGGCGGAGAAGGGCAAAATGGTTGGAGAATGGCAATGACGAGCGGAGAAGGGCGGCGAATATCGGAGAAGGGCAAAGACGGGCGGAGAAGTGTAGAGTATATCGGACAAGTGCAAAGATGGGCAAAGACGAGCGGACAAGGGCAAAGACGGGCGGAGATGGGCGGAGAATATCGCACAAGTGCAAAAAAGGGCAAAGACGGGCGGAGAAGGGCAAAGACGGGCGGAGAAGGGCAAAGACGGGCGGAGAAGGGCAAAGACGGGCGGAGAAGGGCAAAGACGGGCGGAGAAGGGCAAAGACGGGCGGAGAAGGGCAAAGACGGGCGGAGAAGGGCAAAGACGGGCGGAGAAGGGCAAAGACGGGCGGAGAAGGGCAAAGACGGGCGGAGAAGGGCAAAGACGGGCGGAGAAGGGCAAAGACGGGCGGAGAAGGGCAAAGACGGGCGGAGAAGGGCAAAGACAGGCGGAGATGGGCGGAGAATATCGCACAAGTGCAAAAAAGGGCAAAGACGGGCGGAGAAGGGCAAAGACGGGCGGAGATGGGCCAAGACGGGCGGAGATGGGCAAAGATGGGCGGAGAAGGGTGGAGAATAGCGGAGAAGAGCAAAGAAGTGCTAAGAAAAGGGGAGAACCTACAAGTCGGGCGAAGAAACTCAAAGTCAGGCGAAGAACCTCAAAGTCTGGCGGAGAAGATCAGAAATGGGCGGAGAAGAGCAGAGAATATCGGAGAAGGGCAAAGACAGGGGAGAAGGGCAATGAGTGGTGGAGAAGAGCAAAGAACTGCGGAGAACGGCAAAGACAGGTGGAGAAGGGCAGAGAATATCGGAGAAGTGCAAAGAAGGGTAAAGACGGGCGGCAAAGGGTAAAGACGGGGGGAGAAGGGAAAGACGGGCAGAAGAGGGCAAAGACGGGCGGAGAAGGGCAAAGACGGGCGGAGAAGGGCAAAGACGGGCGGAGAAGTGCAAAGACGGGCAGAGAAGTGCAAAGACGGGCAGAGAAGTGCGGAGAATACCAGAGAAGGGCAAAGACGGGCGGAGAAGGGCAAAGACGGGCGGAGAAGGGCAAAGACGGGCGGAGAAGGGCAAAGACGGGCGGAGAAGGGCAAAGACGGGCGGAGAAGGGCAAAGACGGGCGGAGAAGGGCAAAGACGGGCGGAGAAGGGCAAAGACGGGCGGAGAAGTGCAAAGACGGGCGGAGAAGTGCAAAGAAGGGCAAAGACCGGGGAGAAGTACAATGACTGCTGGAGAAGAGCAAAGAACTGCGAAGAACGGCAAAGACAGGTGGAGACGGGTGGAGAAGGGCAAAGACGGGTGGAGAAGGGCAAACACGGGCGGAGAAGAGCAAAGACAGGCGGAGAAGTGCAGAGAATATCAGAGAAGTGCAAAGATGGGCAAAGACAAGGGGAGAAGGGCAAGGACGGGTGGAGAAGGGCAAGGACGGGTGGAGAAGGACAAGGACGGGTGGAGAAGGACAAGGACGGGTGGAGAAGGGCAAGGACGGGTGGAGAAGGGCAAGGACGGGTGGAGAAGGGCAAGGACGGGTGGAGAAGGGCAAGGACGGGTGGAGAAGGGCAAGGACGGGTGGAGAAGTGCAAGGACGGGTGGAGAAGGGCAAGGACGGGTGGAGAAAGATGGAGAATATCAAAGAAGTGCAAAGACGGGCGGAGAAGGGCAAAATGGTTGGAGAATGGCAATGACGAGCGGAGAAGGGCGGCGAATATCGGAGAAGGGCAAAGACGGGCGGAGAAGTGTAGAGTATATCGGACAAGTGCAAAGATGGGCAAAGACGAGCGGACAAGGGCAAAGACGGGCGGAGATGGGCGGAGAATATCGCACAAGTGCAAAAAAGGGCAAAGACGGGCGGAGAAGGGCAAAGACGGGCGGAGAAGGGCAAAGACGGGCGGAGAAGGGCAAAGACAGGCGGAGAAGGGCAAAGACAGGCGGAGAAGGGCAAAGACAGGCGGAGAAGGGCAAAGACAGGCGGAGAAGGGCAAAGACAGGCGGAGAAGTGCAAACAACTGCGGAGAATGCAAGGAGGGGCAGAGAAGTGCAAAGACATGCCAAGAAGAGCAAGGACAGGTGCAGAAGGGCAAAGACGGGCTCACAAGTGCAAAGACCAGGGGAGAATGGAAAAGACGGGCAGAGAATAGCAAAGAAGGGCGAAGAAATCCAAAGACGGGAGGAGAAGTGCTGAGAATAACAGAGAAGGGCAAAGACGGGCGGAGAAGGACGGAGAATACCGAAGAATGGCACAGACAGACGGAGAAAGGGAAACCTGGCCGGAGAAGGTAAATATGGGCAGACGAGGGCAAAGACGGACAAAGGAAGACAAAGACGGGCGCTAGGACGGCAAAGACGGGAGGATGAGAGCAAAGACGGGAGGATGAGAGCAAAGACGGGAGGATGAGAGCAAAGACGGGCGGAGAAGGGCAAAGACGGGCGGAGAAGGGCAAAGACGGGCGGAGAAGGGCAAAGACGGGCGGAGAAGGACAAAGACGGGCGGAGAAGGGCAAAGACGGGCGGAGAAGGGCAAAGACGGGCGGAGAAGGGCAAAGACGGGCGGAGAATTGTGGAGAGCATTGGAGAAGGGCAAAGACAGGCGGAGAAGGGCAAAGACAGGCGGAGAAGTGCCGAAAATATCGGAGAAGTGCAAAGATAGGCAAAGACAAGGGGAGAAGGGCAAAGACGGGTGGAGAAGGGCAAGGACGGGTGTAGAAGCGCAAGGATGGGAGGAGAAGGATGGAGAATATCAAAGAAGGGCAAAGACGGGCGGAGAAAGGCAAAGACGGGCGGAGAAGGGCAAAATGGTTGGAGAATGGCAATGACGAGCGGAGAAGGGCGGAGAATATCGGAGAAGGGCAAAGACGGGCGGAGAAGATTAGAGTATATCGGACAAGTGCAAAGATGGGCAAAGACGAGCGGACAAGGGCAAAGACAGGCAGAGATGGGCGGAGAATATCGCACAAGTGCAAAAAAGGGCAAAGACGGGCGGAGATGGGCAAAGAGGGGCGGAGATGGGCAAAGACGGGCGGAGATGGGCAAAGACGGGCGGAGATGGGCAAAGACGGGCGGAGATGGGCAAGGACGGGCGGAGATGGGCAAGGACGGGCGGAGAAGGGCAAGGACGGGCGGAGAAGGGCAAGGACGGGCGGAGAAGGGCAAGGACGGGCGGAGAAGGGCAAGGACGGGTGGAGAAGGGCAAGGACGGGTGGAGAAGGGCAAGGACGGGTGGAGAAGGGCAAGGACGGGTGGAGAAGGGCAAGGACGGGTGGAGAAAGATGGAGAATATCAAAGAAGGGCAAAGACGGGCGGAGAAAGGCAAAGACGGGCGGAGAAGGGCAAAATGGTTGGAGAATGGCAATGACGAGCGGAGAAGGGCGGAGAATATCGGAGAAGGGCAAAGACGGGCGGAGAAGTGTAGAGTATATCGGACAAGTGCAAAGATGGGCAAAGACGAGCCGACAAGGGCAAAGATGTGCGGACAAGGGCAAAGACGGGCGGAGATGGGCGGAGAATATCGCACAAGTGCAAAAAAGGGCAAAGACGGGCGGAGATGGGCAAAGACGGGCGGAGATGGGCAAAGACGGGCGGAGAAGGGTGGAGAAGGGTGGAGAATAGCGGAGAAGAGCAAAGAAGTGCTAAGAAAAGGGGAGAACCTCAAAGTCGGGCGAAGAAACTCAAAGTCGGGCGAAGAACCTCAAAGTCGGGCGAAGAACCTCAAAGTCGGGCGGAGAAGATCAGAAATGGGCGGAGAAGATCAGAAATGGGCGGAGAAGACCAGAGAATATCGGAGAAGGGCAAAGACAGGGGAGAAGGGCAATGAGTGGTGGAGAAGAGCAAAGAACTGCGGAGAACAGCAAAGACAGGTGGAGAAGGGCAAAGAATATCGGAGAAGTGCAAAGAAGGGCAAAGACGGGCGGAGAAGGGCAAAGACGGGCGGAGAAGGGCAAAGACGAGCGGACAAGGGCAAAGACGAGCGGACAAGGGCAAAGACAGGCGGAGATGGGCGGAGAATATCGCACAAGTGCAAAAAAGGGCAAAGACGGGCGGAGATGGGCAAAGACGGGCGGAGATGGGCAAAGACGGGCGGAGATGAGCAAAGATGGGCGGAGAAGGGTGGAGAATAGCGGAGAAGAGCAAAGAAGTGCTAAGAAATGGGGAGAACCTACAAGTCGGGCGAAGAAACTCAAAGTCGGGCGAAGAACCTCAAAGTCTGGCGGAGAAGATCAGAAATGGGCGGAGAAGAGCAGAGAATATCGGAGAAGGGCAAAGACAGGGGAGAAGGGCAATGAGTGGTGGAGAAGAGCAAAGAACTGCGGAGAACGGCAAAGACAGGTGGAGAAGGGCAGAGAATATCGGAGAAGTGCAAAGAAGGGTAAAGACGGGCGGCAAAGGGTAAAGACGGGGGGAGAAGGGAAAGACGGGCAGAAGAGGGCAAAGACAGGCGGAGAAGGGCAAAGACGGGCGGAGAAGTGCAAAGACGGGCAGAGAAGTGCAAAGACGGGCAGAGAAGTGCAAAGACGGGCAGAGAAGTGCAAAGACGGGCAGAGAAGTGCAAAGACGGGCAGAGAAGTGCGGAGAGTACTGGAGAAGGGCAAAGACAGTTGGACAGGGGCAGAGACAGGTTTAGAAGGGCAAAGACGGGCAGAGAAGTGCGGAGAATACCAGAGAAGGGCAAAGACGGGCGGAGAAGGGCAAAGACGGGCGGAGAAGGGCAAAGATGGGCGGAGAAGGGCAAAGACGGGCGGAGAAGGGCAAAGACGGGCGGAGAAGGGCAAAGACGGGCGGAGAAGGGCAAAGACGGGCAAAGAAGTGCAAAGAAGGGCAAAAACGGGCGGAGAAGGGCAAAGACCGGGGAGAAGTACAATGACTGCTGGAGAAGAGCAAAGAACTGCGAAGAACGGCAAAGACAGGTGGAGACGGGTAGAGAAGGGCAAAGACGGGTGGAGAAGGGCAAACACGGGCGGAGAAGAGCAAAGACAGGCGGAGAAGTGCAGAGAATATCAGAGAAGTGCAAAGATGGGCAAAGACAAGGGGAGAAGGGCAAGGACGGGTGGAGAAGGGCAAGGACGGGTGGAGAAGGGCAAGGACGGGTGGAGAAGGGCAAGGACGGGTGGAGAAGGGCAAGGACGGGTGGAGAAGGGCAAGGACGGGTGGAGAAGGGCAAGGACGGGTGGAGAAGGGCAAGGACGGGTGGAGAAGGGCAAGGACGGGTGGAGAAGGGCAAGGACGGGTGGAGAAGGGCAAGGACGGGTGGAGAAAGATGGAGAATATCAAAGAAGTGCAAAGACGGGCGGAGAAGGGCAAAATGGTTGGAGAATGGCAATGACGAGCGGAGAAGGGCGGCGAATATCGGAGAAGGGCAAAGACGGGCGGAGAAGTGTAGAGTATATCGGACAAGTGCAAAGATGGGCAAAGACGAGCGGACAAGGGCAAAGACGGGCGGAGATGGGCGGAGAATATCGCACAAGTGCAAAAAAGGGCAAAGACGGGCGGAGAAGGGCAAAGACGGGCGGAGAAGGGCAAAGACGGGCGGAGAAGGGCAAAGACGGGCGGAGAAGGGCAAAGACGGGCGGAGAAGGGCAAAGACGGGCGGAGAAGGGCAAAGACGGGCGGAGAAGGGCAAAGACGGGCGGAGAAGGGCAAAGACGGGCGGAGAAGGGCAAAGACGGGCGGAGAAGGGCAAAGACGGGCGGAGAAGGGCAAAGACGGGCGGAGAAGGGCAAAGACGGGCGGAGAAGGGCAAAGACGGGCGGAGAAGGGCAAAGACAGGCGGAGATGGGCGGAGAATATCGCACAAGTGCAAAAAAGGGCAAAGACGGGCGGAGAAGGGCAAAGACGGGCGGAGATGGGCCAAGACGGGCGGAGATGGGCAAAGATGGGCGGAGAAGGGTGGAGAATAGCGGAGAAGAGCAAAGAAGTGCTAAGAAAAGGGGAGAACCTACAAGTCGGGCGAAGAAACTCAAAGTCAGGCGAAGAACCTCAAAGTCTGGCGGAGAAGATCAGAAATGGGCGGAGAAGAGCAGAGAATATCGGAGAAGGGCAAAGACAGGGGAGAAGGGCAATGAGTGGTGGAGAAGAGCAAAGAACTGCGGAGAACGGCAAAGACAGGTGGAGAAGGGCAGAGAATATCGGAGAAGTGCAAAGAAGGGTAAAGACGGGCGGCAAAGGGTAAAGACGGGGGGAGAAGGGAAAGACGGGCAGAAGAGGGCAAAGACGGGCGGAGAAGGGCAAAGACGGGCGGAGAAGGGCAAAGACGGGCGGAGAAGGGCAAAGACGGGCAGAGAAGTGCGGAGAATACCAGAGAAGGGCAAAGACGGGCGGAGAAGGGCAAAGACGGGCGGAGAAGGGCAAAGACGGGCGGAGAAGGGCAAAGACGGGCGGAGAAGGGCAAAGACGGGCGGAGAAGGGCAAAGACGGGCGGAGAAGGGCAAAGACGGGCGGAGAAGGGCAAAGACGGGCGGAGAAGGGCAAAGACAGGCGGAGAAGGGCAAAGACAGGCGGAGAAGGGCAAAGACAGGCGGAGAAGGGCAAAGACAGGCGGAGAAGGGCAAAGACAGGCGGAGAAGGGCAAAGACAGGCGGAGAAGGGCAAAGACAGGCGGAGAAGGGCAAAGACAGGCGGAGAAGGGCAAACAACTGCGGAGAATGCAAGGAGGGGCAGAGAAGTGCAAAGACATGCCATGAAGAGCAAGGACAGGTGCAGAAGGGCAAAGACGGGCTCACAAGTGCAAAGACCAGGGGAGAATGGAAAAGACGGGCAGAGAATAGCAAAGAAGGGCGAAGAAATCCAAAGACGGGAGGAGAAGTGCTGAGAATAACAGAGAAGGGCAAAGACGGGCGGAGAAGGACGGAGAATACCGAAGAATGGCACAGACAGACGGAGAAAGGGAAACCTGGCCGGAGAAGGTAAATATGGGCAGACGAGGGCAAAGACGGACAAAGGAAGACAAAGACGGGCGCTAGGACGGCAAAGACGGGAGGATGAGAGCAAAGACGGGAGGATGAGAGCAAAGACGGGAGGATGAGAGCAAAGACGGGCGGAGAAGGGCAAAGACGGGCGGAGAAGGGCAAAGACGGGCGGAGAAGGGCAAAGACGGGCGGAGAAGGACAAAGACGGGCAGAGAAGGGCAAAGACGGGCGGAGAAGGGCAAAGACGGGCGGAGAAGGGCAAAGACGGGCGGAGAATTGTGGAGAGCATTGGAGAAGGGCAAAGACAGGCGGAGAAGGGCAAAGACAGGCGGAGAAGTGCCGAAAATATCGGAGAAGTGCAAAGATAGGCAAAGACAAGGGGAGAAGGGCAAAGACGGGTGGAGAAGGGCAAGGACGGGTGTAGAAGCGCAAGGATGGGAGGAGAAGGATGGAGAATATCAAAGAAGGGCAAAGACGGGCGGAGAAAGGCAAAGACGGGCGGAGAAGGGCAAAATGGTTGGAGAATGGCAATGACGAGCGGAGAAGGGCGGAGAATATCGGAGAAGGGCAAAGACGGGCGGAGAAGATTAGAGTATATCGGACAAGTGCAAAGATGGGCAAAGACGAGCGGACAAGGGCAAAGACAGGCAGAGATGGGCGGAGAATATCGCACAAGTGCAAAAAAGGGCAAAGACGGGCGGAGATGGGCAAAGAGGGGCGGAGATGGGCAAAGACGGGCGGAGATGGGCAAAGACGGGCGGAGATGGGCAAGGACGGGCGGAGATGGGCAAGGACGGGCGGAGAAGGGCAAGGACGGGCGGAGAAGGGCAAGGACGGGCGGAGAAGGGCAAGGACGGGCGGAGAAGGGCAAGGACGGGTGGAGAAGGGCAAGGACGGGTGGAGAAGGGCAAGGACGGGTGGAGAAGGGCAAGGACGGGTGGAGAAAGATGGAGAATATCAAAGAAGGGCAAAGACGGGCGGAGAAAGGCAAAGACGGGCGGAGAAGGGCAAAATGGTTGGAGAATGGCAATGACGAGCGGAGAAGGGCGGAGAATATCGGAGAAGGGCAAAGACGGGCGGAGAAGTGTAGAGTATATCGGACAAGTGCAAAGATGGGCAAAGACGAGCCGACAAGGGCAAAGATGTGCGGACAAGGGCAAAGACGGGCGGAGATGGGCGGAGAATATCGCACAAGTGCAAAAAAGGGCAAAGACGGGCGGAGATGGGCAAAGACGGGCGGAGATGGGCAAAGACGGGCGGAGAAGGGTGGAGAAGGGTGGAGAATAGCGGAGAAGAGCAAAGAAGTGCTAAGAAAAGGGGAGAACCTCAAAGTCGGGCGAAGAAACTCAAAGTCGGGCGAAGAACCTCAAAGTCGGGCGAAGAACCTCAAAGTCGGGCGGAGAAGATCAGAAATGGGCGGAGAAGATCAGAAATGGGCGGAGAAGACCAGAGAATATCGGAGAAGGGCAAAGACAGGGGAGAAGGGCAATGAGTGGTGGAGAAGAGCAAAGAACTGCGGAGAACAGCAAAGACAGGTGGAGAAGGGCAAAGAATATCGGAGAAGTGCAAAGAAGGGCAAAGACGGGCGGAGAAGGGCAAAGACGGGCGGAGAAGGGCAAAGACGAGCGGACAAGGGCAAAGACAGGCGGAGATGGGCGGAGAATATCGCACAAGTGCAAAAAAGGGCAAAGACGGGCGGAGATGGGCAAAGACGGGCGGAGATGGGCAAAGACGGGCGGAGATGAGCAAAGATGGGCGGAGAAGGGTGGAGAATAGCGGAGAAGAGCAAAGAAGTGCTAAGAAATGGGGAGAACCTACAAGTCGGGCGAAGAAACTCAAAGTCGGGCGAAGAACCTCAAAGTCTGGCGGAGAAGATCAGAAATGGGCGGAGAAGAGCAGAGAATATCGGAGAAGGGCAAAGACAGGGGAGAAGGGCAATGAGTGGTGGAGAAGAGCAAAGAACTGCGGAGAACGGCAAAGACAGGTGGAGAAGGGCAGAGAATATCGGAGAAGTGCAAAGAAGGGTAAAGACGGGCGGCAAAGGGTAAAGACGGGGGGAGAAGGGAAAGACGGGCAGAAGAGGGCAAAGACGGGCGGAGAAGGGCAAAGACGGGCGGAGAAGTGCAAAGACGGGCAGAGAAGTGCAAAGACGGGCAGAGAAGTGCAAAGACGGGCAGAGAAGTGCAAAGACGGGCAGAGAAGTGCGGAGAGTACTGGAGAAGGGCAAAGACAGTTGGACAGGGGCAGAGACAGGTTTAGAAGGGCAAAGACGGGCAGAGAAGTGCGGAGAATACCAGAGAAGGGCAAAGACGGGCGGAGAAGGGCAAAGACGGGCGGAGAAGGGCAAAGACGGGCGGAGAAGGGCAAAGACGGGCGGAGAAGGGCAAAGACGGGCGGAGAAGGGCAAAGACGGGCGGAGAAGGGCAAAGACGGGCGGAGAAGGGCAAAGACGGGCAAAGAAGTGCAAAGAAGGGCAAAAACGGGCGGAGAAGGGCAAAGACCGGGGAGAAGTACAATGACTGCTGGAGAAGAGCAAAGAACTGCGAAGAACGGCAAAGACAGGTGGAGACGGGTAGAGAAGGGCAAAGACGGGTGGAGAAGGGCAAACACGGGCGGAGAAGAGCAAAGACAGGCGGAGAAGTGCAGAGAATATCAGAGAAGTGCAAAGATGGGCAAAGACAAGGGGAGAAGGGCAAGGACGGGTGGAGAAGGGCAAGGACGGGTGGAGAAGGGCAAGGACGGGTGGAGAAGGGCAAGGACGGGTGGAGAAGGGCAAGGACGGGTGGAGAAGGGCAAGGACGGGTGGAGAAGGGCAAGGACGGGTGGAGAAGGGCAAGGACGGGTGGAGAAGGGCAAGGACGGGTGGAGAAGGGCAAGGACGGGTGGAGAAGGGCAAGGACGGGTGGAGAAGGGCAAGGACGGGTGGAGAAGGGCAAGGACGGGTGGAGAAAGATGGAGAATATCAAAGAAGTGCAAAGACGGGCGGAGAAGGGCAAAATGGTTGGAGAATGGCAATGACGAGCGGAGAAGGGCGGCGAATATCGGAGAAGGGCAAAGACGGGCGGAGAAGTGTAGAGTATATTGGACAAGTGCAAAGATGGGCAAAGACGAGCGGACAAGGGCAAAGACGGGCGGAGATGGGCGGAGAATATCGCACAAGTGCAAAAAAGGGCAAAGACGGGCGGAGAAGGGCAAAGACGGGCGGAGAAGGGCAAAGACGGGCGGAGAAGGGCAAAGACGGGCGGAGAAGGGCAAAGACGGGCGGAGAAGGGCAAAGACGGGCGGAGAAGGGCAAAGACGGGCGGAGAAGGGCAAAGACGGGCGGAGAAGGGCAAAGACGGGCGGAGAAGGGCAAAGACGGGCGGAGAAGGGCAAAGACGGGCGGAGAAGGGCAAAGACGGGCGGAGATGGGCGGAGAATATCGCACAAGTGCAAAAAAGGGCAAAGACGGGCGGAGAAGGGCAAAGACGGGCGGAGATGGGCAAAGACGGGCGGAGAAGGGTGGAGAATAGCGGAGAAGAGCAAAGAAGTGCTAAGAAAAGGGGAGAACCTACAAGTCGGGCGAAGAAACTCAAAGTCAGGCGAAGAACCTCAAAGTCTGGCGGAGAAGATCAGAAATGGGCGGAGAAGAGCAGAGAATATCGGAGAAGGGCAAAGACAGGGGAGAAGGGCAATGAGTGGTGGAGAAGAGCAAAGAACTGCGGAGAACAGCAAAGACAGGTGGAGAAGGGCAAAGAATATCGGAGAAGTGCAAAGAAGGGCAAAGACGGGCGGAGAAGGGCAAAGACGGGCGGAGAAGGGCAAAGACGAGCGGACAAGGGCAAAGACGAGCGGACAAGGGCAAAGACAGGCGGAGATGGGCGGAGAATATCGCACAAGTGCAAAAAAGGGCAAAGACGGGCGGAGATGGGCAAAGACGGGCGGAGATGGGCAAAGACGGGCGGAGATGAGCAAAGATGGGCGGAGAAGGGTGGAGAATAGCGGAGAAGAGCAAAGAAGTGCTAAGAAATGGGGAGAACCTACAAGTCGGGCGAAGAAACTCAAAGTCGGGCGAAGAACCTCAAAGTCTGGCGGAGAAGATCAGAAATGGGCGGAGAAGAGCAGAGAATATCGGAGAAGGGCAAAGACAGGGGAGAAGGGCAATGAGTGGTGGAGAAGAGCAAAGAACTGCGGAGAACGGCAAAGACAGGTGGAGAAGGGCAGAGAATATCGGAGAAGTGCAAAGAAGGGTAAAGACGGGCGGCAAAGGGTAAAGACGGGGGGAGAAGGGAAAGACGGGCAGAAGAGGGCAAAGACGGGCGGAGAAGGGCAAAGACGGGCGGAGAAGTGCAAAGACGGGCAGAGAAGTGCAAAGACGGGCAGAGAAGTGCAAAGACGGGCAGAGAAGTGCAAAGACGGGCAGAGAAGTGCAAAGACGGGCAGAGAAGTGCAAAGACGGGCAGAGAAGTGCAAAGACGGGCAGAGAAGTGCGGAGAGTACTGGAGAAGGGCAAAGACAGTTGGACAGGGGCAGAGACAGGTTTAGAAGGGCAAAGACGGGCAGAGAAGTGCGGAGAATACCAGAGAAGGGCAAAGACGGGCGGAGAAGGGCAAAGACGGGCGGAGAAGGGCAAAGACGGGCGGAGAAGGGCAAAGACGGGCGGAGAAGGGCAAAGACGGGCGGAGAAGGGCAAAGACGGGCGGAGAAGGGCAAAGACGGGCAAAGAAGTGCAAAGAAGGGCAAAAACGGGCGGAGAAGGGCAAAGACCGGGGAGAAGTACAATGACTGCTGGAGAAGAGCAAAGAACTGCGAAGAACGGCAAAGACAGGTGGAGACGGGTAGAGAAGGGCAAAGACGGGTGGAGAAGGGCAAACACGGGCGGAGAAGAGCAAAGACAGGCGGAGAAGTGCAGAGAATATCAGAGAAGTGCAAAGATGGGCAAAGACAAGGGGAGAAGGGCAAGGACGGGTGGAGAAGGGCAAGGACGGGTGGAGAAGGGCAAGGACGGGTGGAGAAGGGCAAGGACGGGTGGAGAAGGGCAAGGACGGGTGGAGAAGGGCAAGGACGGGTGGAGAAGGGCAAGGACGGGTGGAGAAGGGCAAGGACGGGTGGAGAAAGATGGAGAATATCAAAGAAGTGCAAAGACGGGCGGAGAAGGGCAAAATGGTTGGAGAATGGCAATGACGAGCGGAGAAGGGCGGCGAATATCGGAGAAGGGCAAAGACGGGCGGAGAAGTGTAGAGTATATCGGACAAGTGCAAAGATGGGCAAAGACGAGCGGACAAGGGCAAAGACGGGCGGAGATGGGCGGAGAATATCGCACAAGTGCAAAAAAGGGCAAAGACGGGCGGAGAAGGGCAAAGACGGGCGGAGAAGGGCAAAGACAGGCGGAGAAGGGCAAAGACAGGCGGAGAAGGGCAAAGACAGGCGGAGAAGGGCAAAGACAGGCGGAGAAGGGCAAAGACAGGCGGAGAAGGGCAAAGACAGGCGGAGAAGTGCAAACAACTGCGGAGAATGCAAGGAGGGGCAGAGAAGTGCAAAGACATGCCAAGAAGAGCAAAGACAGGTGCAGAAGGGCAAAGACGGGCTCACAAGTGCAAAGACCAGGGGAGAATGGAAAAGACGGGCAGAGAATAGCAAAGAAGGGCGAAGAAATCCAAAGACGGGAGGAGAAGTGCTGAGAATAACAGAGAAGGGCAAAGACGGGCGGAGAAGGACGGAGAATACCGAAGAATGGCACAGACAGACGGAGAAAGGGAAACCTGGCCGGAGAAGGTAAATATGGGCAGACGAGGGCAAAGACGGACAAAGGAAGTCAAAGACGGGCGCTAGGACGGCAAAGACGGGAGGATGAGAGCAAAGACGGGCGGAGAAGGGCAAAGACGGGCGGAGAAGGGCAAAGACGGGCGGAGAAGGGCAAAGACGGGCGGAGAAGGGCAAAGACGGGCGGAGAAGGGCAAAGACGGGCGGAGAAGGGCAAAGACGGGCGGAGAAGGGCAAAGACGGGCGGAGAAGGGCAAAGACGGGCGGAGAAGGGCAAAGAAGGGCGGAGAATTGTGGAGAGCATTGGAGAAGGGCAAAGACAGGCGGAGAAGGGCAAAGACAGGCAGAGAAGTGCCGAAAATATCGGAGAAGTGCAAAGATGGGCAAAGACAAGGGGAGAAGGGCAAAGACGGGTGGAGAAGGGCAAGGACGGGTGGAGAAGCACAAGGATGGGAGGAGAAGGATGGAGAATATCAAAGAAGGGCAAAGACGGGCGGAGAAAGGCAAAGACGGGCGGAGAATGGCAAAATGGTTGGAGAATGGCAATGACGAGCGGAGAAGGGCGGAGAATATCGGAGAAGGGCAAAGACGGGCGTAGAAGGGCAAAGACGGGCGGAGAAGTGCAAAGACGGGCAGAGAAGTGCAAAGACGGGCAGAGAAGTGCAAAGACGGGCAGAGAAGTGCAAAGACGGGCAGAGAAGTGCAAAGACGGGCGGAGAAGTGCAAAGACGGGCAGAGAAGTGCAAAGACGGGCAGAGAAGTGCAAAGACGGGCAGAGAAGTGCAAAGACGGGCAGAGAAGTGCAAAGACGGGCAGAGAAGTGCAAAGACGGGCAGAGAAGTGCGGAGAGCACTGGAGAAGGGCAAAGACAGTTGGACAGGGGCAAAGACAGGTTTAGAAGGGCAAAGACGGGCAGAGAAGTGCGGAGAATACCAGAGAAGGGCAAAGACGGGCGGAGAAGGGCAAAGACGGGCGGAGAAGGGCAAAGACGGGCGGAGAAGGGCGGAGAATATCGGAGAAGTTCAAAGAAGGGCAAAAACGGGCGGAGAAGGGCAAAGACCGGGGAGAAGTACAATGACTGCTAGAGAAGAGCAAAGAACTGCGAAGAACGGCAAAGACAGGTGGAGACGGGTGGAGAAGGGCAAAGACGGGTGGAGAAGGGCAAACACGGGCGGAGAAGAGCAAAGACAGGCGGAGAAGTGCAGAGAATATCAGAGAAGTGCAAAGATGGGCAAAGACAAGGGGAGAAGGTCAAGGACGGGTGGAGAAGGGCAAGGACGGGTGGAGAAGGGCAAGGACGGGTGGAGAAGGGCAAGGACGGGTGGAGAAGGGCAAGGACGGGTGGAGAAGGGCAAGGACGGGTGGAGAAGGGCAAGGACGGGTGGAGAAGGGCAAGGACGGGTGGAGAAGGGCAAGGACGGGTGGAGAAAGATGGAGAATATCAAAGAAGCGCAAAGACGGGCGGAGAAAGGCAAAGACGGGCGGAGAAGGGCAAAATGGTTGGAGAATGGCAATGACGAGCGGAGAAGGGCGGCGAATATCGGAGAAGGGCAAAGACGGGCGGAGAAGTGTAGAGTATATCGGACAAGTGCAAAGATGGGCAACGACGAGCGGACAAGGGCAAAGATGTGCGGACAAGGGCAAAGACGGGCGGAGATGGGCGGAGAATATCGCACAAGTGCAAAAAAGGGCAAAGACGGGCGGAGATGGGCAAAGACGGGCGGAGATGGGCAAAGACGGGCGGAGATGGGCAAAGACGGGCGGAGAATAGCGGAGAAGAGCAAAGAAGTGCTAAGAAAAGGGGAGAACCTCAAAGTCGGGCGAAGAACCTCAAAGTCGGGCGAAGAACCTCAAAGTCGGGCGGAGAACCTCAAAGTCGGGCGGAGAAGATCAGAAATGGGCGGAGAAGATCAGAAATGGGCGGAGAAGACCAGAGAATATCGGAGAAGGGCAAAGACAGGGGAGAAGGGCAATGAGTGGTGGAGAAGAGCAAAGAACTGCGGAGAACAGCAAAGACAGGTGGAGAAGGGCAAAGAATATCGGAGAAGTGCCAAGAAGGGCAAAGACGGGCGGAGAAGGGCAAAGACGGGCGGAGAAGGGCAAAGACGGGCGGAGAAGGGCAAAGACGGGCGGAGAAGGGCAAAGACGGGCGGAGAAGGGCAAAGACGGGCGGAGAAGGGCAAAGACGGGCGGAGAAGGGCAAAGACGGGCGGAGAAGGGCTAAGACGGGCGGAGAAGGGCTAAGACGGGCGGAGAATTGTGGAGAGCATTGGAGAAGGGCAAAGATAGGCGGAGAAGGGCAAAGACAGGTGGAGAAGGGCAAAAAGGGTTGGAGAAGGGCAAAAATGGGCAGACAAGAACATAGACGGGGGAGAAGGGCAAAGTCGGGCAGACAAGTGCAAAGAGGTTTTGACAAGGGCAAAGACAGTCTGAGAAGTGCAGAAAGGCGAGAGAAGGGCAAAGACAGGCGGGCAAAGACGGGCGGAGAAGGGCAAAGACGGGCGGAGAAGGGCAAAGACGGGCGGAGAATTGTAGAGAGCATTGGAGAAGGGCAAAGACGGGCGGAGAAGGGCAAAGACGGGCGGAGAAGGGCAAAGACGGGCGGAGAATTGTGGAGAGCATTGGAGAAGGGCAAAGACGGGCGGAAAATGGCAATGTCGGGCAAAGAAAGGTAGACGACGCAGACGTTATAAATGACAATGAAGTCAAAATAGAAACAGAAGACACAGAGGACGTTGACGACACATACAACAAGACATTATAAATGAAAATGATGTGACAATATACACAGACGACACAAACGACACAGACAACAAAGACGACACAGGCATTATTTATGACAATGATGTCACAATAGACACTGCAGACGCAGACGACACAGACGACAAAGACATTATAAATGAAAATGATGTCACAATAGACACAGACGACACAGACAACACAGACATTATAAATGAAAATGATGTCACAATAGACACAGACGAGAGACAAAGCAGAAGACAAAGACGACACAGAAATTATAAAGACAATGATGTCACAATAGACACAGAAAACACAGATGACACAGACATTATAAATGACAATGATGTCACAACAGACAGAGAAGACACAGACATTATAACTGACAATATCACAATAGACACAGATGAGAGACTACATAGACGACACAGAAGACAGAGACATTATAAATGACAGTGATGTCACAATAGACACAGATGACACAGACAACAAACACATTATAAATGACAATGTCACCGCAGATGACACAGACGACAAAGACATAAAAACTACAATGATGTAACAATAGACACAGAAGACACAGACATTATAAATGAATATTATCTCACAATAGACACAGATGACACAGACAACACAGAGGAAAGACGACTTATGCAACAAAGGCATTATAAATGATAATGATGTCAAAATAGACACAGACAACACAGACCACACAGACATTATAAACTACAAAGATGTCAAAATAGACACAGACGACACAGAGGATACAGAAGACACAAACATTATAAATGACAGTGATGTCACTATAGACACAGACGACACAGATGACACAGACATTATAAATGGCAATGATTTAACAATAGAAACAGAAGACACAGATGCCACAGGTTTTATAAATAAAAATGATGTCAAAATAGACACAGACAACAAAGACAACACAGAGGATACAGACTTTATAAAAGAAAATGATATCAAAATACACAGAGACGACACACACTTTATAAATGACAATGTTGTCATAATAAACACAGACGACACAGACATTATAAATTAAAATGAAGTCACAATAGACACAGAAGACACAGACATTATAAATGACAATGATGTCACAGTAGACACAGACGACAGACTACATAGATGACACATAGGACACAGACGACAAAGACATGATAAAGACAATGATGTCACAATAGACACAGACGACAGATATTATAAATGACAATGATGTCAAAATAGACACTGGTGACACAATACACAGACAAAGACATTATAAATGACAATGATGTCACAATAGACACAGATGACACAGAATACACAGACGACAGAGACATAATTTATGACAAAGATTTCACAATAGGAACTAACGACACAGACGACACAGACATTATAAATGAAAATGATGTCACAATAGACACAGACGAGAGACAAAACAGATGACACAGACCACACAGAAATCATTATGACAATGATGTCACAATAGACACAGACAACACAGATGACAAAGACATTATAAATTACAATGACGTCACAATAGACACAGATGAAAGAGATGACAGAGACTTTATAAATGACAATGATGCCACAATAGACAGAGATGACACAGACAACACAGAGGACAGAGACGACATATGCAAAAAAGACATTATTAAAGAAAATGATGTCACAATAGACACAGAAGACACATACATTATAAATGACAATGATGTCACAATAGACACAGACAAAAGAGATGACAGAGACGACACAGACATTACAAATGGTAATGATGTAACAATATACACAGACAAAAAAAATTTATAAATGACAACTATGTCACAATAGACACAGACGATACAGTTGACACAGACATTATAAATGAAAATCATGTTATAATAGACACAGACGACACAGACATTATAAATGACAATGATGTCACAATAGACATAGACGACATAGACGACACATCGTTAATGACAATGATGTCACAGGAGAAACAGATGACACAGACTTTTTAAATTACAATGATGTTACAATAGACACAGATGACAGTCATTATAAAAGAAAATGATGTCACAATATATAGAGATGACACAGAATACAAAGACGACAGAGACCTCAGACACTATAAATGGCAATGATGTCACAATAAACACAGACGACAGAGACCTCAGACACTATAAATGGCAATGATGTCACAATAGACACAGACTACACAGACTTTATAAATTACAATGATGTCATAATAGACGCAGACGACACAGACCACACAGACATTATAAATGACAATGATGTTACATTAGAAACAGATGACACAGACATTAAAAATGACAATCATATCAGAATAGACACAGACGACACAGACATTGTAAAAGAGAATGATTCCAAAAAAGACAACGACACAGACTACACAGACGACACAGACATTATAAATGACAATGATGTCACAATAGACACAGACGACACAGACCACACAGATATAATAAATGACAATGAATTTCAGAATATACACAGACGACACAGGTGACACAGACATTATAAATGACACTTATGTCACTATAGACACAGATGACGCAAACATAAATGACAATGATATCACAAAAGACACAGACGACACATACGACAATGACAATAGAGAGGACACAGAAGACACAGACAATGTAAATGACAATGATGTCTCAAAAGACAAGGACGACACAGGCGACAAAGACATTATAAATGACAAGGATTTCACAAAAGACACATACAACACAGTCATTATAAATGACAATGATTTCACAATATAAATAGATGACACAAACAACAGATATTATAAATGACAATAATGCCAAAATAGACACAGACAACACAGAAGACATAGGCATCATAAAACAAAAAATTGTCACAGTAGACACAGACGAGACAGACATTAAAAATGAGAATGATGTCACAATTGACACAGAAGACACCGACATTATATACAACAATGATGTCACGCTAGACACAGAAGAAACAGACATTAAAAATGACAATGATGACACAATATACAGAGATGACACAGATGACAAAGACATTAAAAAAGACAAAGTTGTCACATTACAACGAAGACACAGATGACACAGATATTATATATGACAATGATGTCACAATAGACACAGACAACACAGACGACACAGACAATATAATTGATAATGATGTCACCATAGACACAGAAAAAAAAGACGACACAGACTCTACAGACATTAAAAATGATATTGATGTCACAGTTGACACAGATTAAACAGATATTATAGATGACAATTACGTCAAAATAAACAAAGGTGACACAGACGACACAGAAGACACAAATTATAAATGAGAAGGATTGAACAATAGACACAGAAACACAGACGACACAGACATTATAAATGATAAAGATGTCACAATAGACACAGATGAAATGACGACACAAGCATTATAAACGACAATGGTGTAACTATAGAAACAGACAACACAGACGACATAGAAGACACAGACATATAATAAAATGATGTTGCAATAATCACAGATGACACAGACAACACAGACATTACTAATAAAATTAATTCCAATAGACATAGACGATAGAGACGACACGGATGACACAGACATTATAAATTAAAATGATGTCACAATAGATAGAGATGACACAGAAGACAGAGACATAAATTACAATGATGTCAAAATAGACGACACAGACGTCACAGACAACACAGACAGTATAAATTACAAAGATGTCACAATAGACACAAACAACACAGACAACAACAACGATAGAGATGACACAGATGAAACAGACATTAAAAATCACAATGAAGTCACAGTAGACACAGACAACAGACATAATAAATGACGATGATGTCACAATTGACACAGACGTCACAGAGGATACAGACCACACAGAAGACAGACGACACAGATATTATAAATTACAATGATGTTCACAATATACACAGATGACACAGGCATTATAAATTACAAAGATGTCACAATACACACGGACGACACAAACGACACAGACATAAGTGACAATGATGTCACAATAGACACAGACGACAAAGACGACACAGACATTATAAATGACAATGATTACACAGACGACACAGACATTATAAATCAAAATGATGTCACAATATACACAGATGACACAGACGACACAGATATTAAAATAACAATGATGTCAAAATTGACACAGACGTCACAGAGGATACAGAGCACACAGAAAACAGACGACACAGATATTATAAATGTCAATGATGTTTACAATATACATAGATGACACAGGCTACACAGACATTATAAATGACAATCATGTCACAATAGACACAGATGACACAGACGACACAGACATTATAAAATAGAAAGATGTCACAATACACACAGATGACACAAACGACACAGACTTTATAAATGACAATGATTACACAGACGACACAGACATTATAAATGACAATGATGTCACAACATACACAGATGACACAGACTACACAGACATTGAAATGACAATGATGTCACAAAAGCCACAGACGACAGAGACTTTATGAATTAAAATTATGTCACAATAAACACAGACGACAGACGACAAAGACATTATAAATTACAATGATGTAACAAAACACAGACAACACAGACTTTATAAATGAAAATGATTACACAGACAACACAGACAATATAAATGACAATGATGTCACAATAGACACAGATGACACAGACATTACAAATGACAATGTTGTCAAAATAGACACAGACGACAACGACTACACAGACTTTATAAATGACAATGATGTCACAATACACACAGACGATACAGACAACAGACATTATATATTACAGAGATGTCACAACAGACAGATACAAAAAAACCGACACAGACACTATAAATGAAAATGATTTCACAATAGACAGAGACGACACAGACATTTTAAAAGACAATGATGTCACAACAGACAATGACGACACTGAAACTATAAATGACTATGATGTCACTATAGACACAGACATTATAAATGAGAATGATGTTACAATATACACAGAAGACAAAGACATTAATAATGAAAATGATGTCACAATAGACACCGACGACACAGGCATTATAAGTGACAATGATGTCACAATAGACTCAGACGACACAGACATTATAAACGACAATGATGTCACAATAGACACAGAGGACACAGTCGACACAGACATTATAAATGACAATGATGTCACAATAGATGCAGATGACACAGATGACACTGACATTGTAAATGAAAATAATGTCACAATAGACGCAGACGCCACAGACGACACAGACATAATAAATGACAATGATGTAAAAATAGAAACTGATGACACAGACATTATAAATTAAAATGATGTCAAAATAGACACAGAAGACACAGACATTATAAATGACAATGATGTCACAATAGACAGAGACGACACATACGACACAGACATTATAATTGTCAATGATTTTACAATTGACACAGATGACAAAGACATTATAAATAGCAATGATGTTACAATAGACACAGACGAAACAGACATTATAATTGAAAATGAGGTTACAGTTGACACAGACGACAAAGACGACACAGACTTTATAAATGACAGTGATATCACCATAAACACAGATGCCAGAGATTACACAGAAGTTAAAAGATGACACAGACGACACAGACATAAAAAATGACAATTATATCAAAGTAGACCAGACGACAAAGACATTATAAATGACAATGATGTCACAATAGACTCAGACGACACAGACATTATAAATGACAATGATGTCACAATAGACTCAGACGACACAGACGACACAGACATTATAAATGACAATGATTACACAGACGACACAGACATTATAAATCAAAATGATGTCACAATATACACAGATGACACAGACGACACAGATATTAAAATAACAATGATGTCAAAATTGACACAGACGTCACAGAGGATACAGAGCACACAGAAAACAGACGACACAGATATTATAAATGTCAATGATGTTTACAATATACATAGATGACACAGGCTACACAGACATTATAAATGACAATCATGTCACAATAGACACAGATGACACAGACGACACAGACATTATAAAATAGAAAGATGTCACAATACACACAGATGACACAAACGACACAGACTTTATAAATGACAATGATTACACAGACGACACAGACATTATAAATGACAATGATGTCACAACATACACAGATGACACAGACTACACAGACATTGAAATGACAATGATGTCACAAAAGCCACAGACGACAGAGACTTTATGAATTAAAATTATGTCACAATAAACACAGACGACAGACGACAAAGACATTATAAATTACAATGATGTAACAAAACACAGACAACACAGACTTTATAAATGAAAATGATTACACAGACAACACAGACAATATAAATGACAATGATGTCACAATAGACACAGATGACACAGACATTACAAATGACAATGTTGTCAAAATAGACACAGACGACAACGACTACACAGACTTTATAAATGACAATGATGTCACAATACACACAGACGATACAGACAACAGACATTATATATTACAGAGATGTCACAACAGACAGATACAAAAAAAACCGACACAGACACTATAAATGAAAATGATTTCACAATAGACAGAGACGACACAGACATTTTAAAAGACAATGATGTCACAACAGACAATGACGACACTGAAACTATAAATGACTATGATGTCACTATAGACACAGACATTATAAATGAGAATGATGTTACAATATACACAGAAGACAAAGACATTAATAATGAAAATGATGTCACAATAGACACCGACGACACAGGCATTATAAGTGACAATGATGTCACAATAGACTCAGACGACACAGACATTATAAACGACAATGATGTCACAATAGACACAGAGGACACAGTCGACACAGACATTATAAATGACAATGATGTCACAATAGATGCAGATGACACAGATGACACTGACATTGTAAATGAAAATAATGTCACAATAGACGCAGACGCCACAGACGACACAGACATAATAAATGACAATGATGTAAAAATAGAAACTGATGACACAGACATTATAAATTAAAATGATGTCAAAATAGACACAGAAGACACAGACATTATAAATGACAATGATGTCACAATAGACAGAGACGACACATACGACACAGACATTATAATTGTCAATGATTTTACAATTGACACAGATGACAAAGACATTATAAATAGCAATGATGTTACAATAGACACAGACGAAACAGACATTATAATTGAAAATGAGGTTACAGTTGACACAGACGACAAAGACGACACAGACTTTATAAATGACAGTGATATCACCATAAACACAGATGCCAGAGATTACACAGAAGTTAAAAGATGACACAGACGACACAGACATAAAAAATGACAATTATATCAAAATAGACCAGACGACACAGACATTATAAATGACAATGATGTCACAATAGACTCAGACGACACAGACATTATAAATGACAATGATGTCACAATAGACTCAGACGACACAGACATTATAAATGACAATGATGGCAAAATAGACACAGACGACACAGACATTATAAATTACTGTTATATCTCAATAGACACAGAAGACACAGATGACATAGATGACACAGACAACACAGATATTATAAATGACAAAGATGTCACAATAGACACAGACGACTCAGACATTATAAGTGACATTTATGTAAAAATACACACAGACGATACAGATGACACAGGCATTATAAATGACAATGATCATAAAATCATAGAATAACCAGGTTGGAAGAGACCCACCGGATCATCGAGTCCAACCATTCCTATCAAACACTATACCATGCCTCTTAGCACCTCGTCCACCCGTGCCCTAAACACCTCCAGGGAACGTGACTTAACCACCTCCCTGGGCAGCCTCTGCCAGGGACCAATGACCCTTTCTGTGAAGAACTTTTTCCTAATGCCCAGCTTAAATCTCCCCTGGCTGAGCTTGAGGCCATTCCCTCTTGTCCTGTCCCCTGTCACTTGGAAGAAGAGACCAGCACCCTCCTCTCTACAACCTCCTTTCAGGGAGTTGGAGAGAACAATGAGGCCTCCCCTCAGCCTCCTCTTCTCCAGGTTAAACAACCCCTGCTCTTTCAGCCGCTCCTCGTAAGACCTGCTCTCCAGCCCCCTCACCAGCTTTGTTGCTTTTCTCTGGACTCGCTCCAGAGCCTCAACATCCTTCTTGTGGTGAGGGGCCCAGAACGGAACACAGGATTCGAGGAGCGGTCTCACCAGTGCTGACTACAGAGGGAGGATAACCTCCCTGGACCTGCTGGTTACGCTGTTTCTGATACAAGCCAAGATGTCAGTGGCCTCCAGCTGGATTTCACACCATTTACCACCACACTCTGGGCCCGGCCATCCAACCAGTTTTCCACCCAGGAGAGTGTGTGCCTGTCCAGGCCAGAGGCTGACAGTTTCTCAAGCAGAATGCTGTGAGAAACTGTGTTAAAGGCTTTACTAAAGTCCAGGAAGACCACATCCACAGCCTTTCCCTCATCCAGCAGCCGAGTCACTTTGTCATAGAAGGCAATCAGGTTAGTTTGCCAAGACCTACCTTCTGTGAACCCATGTTGACTGGACCTGATCACCCAGTTCTCTTGCATGTGCTTCATGATAGCACTCAAGATCACCTGCTCCATGACTTTCCCTTGCACTGAGTTCAGACTGACAGGCCTGGAGTTTCCTGGGTCCTTCCTGCGACCCTTCTTGTAGATGGGCACAGCATCAGCCAGCCTCCAGTCCAGCGGGACTTCCCCAGTCAGCCAGGACTGTTGGAAGATGATGGAAAGAGGTTTGGCCAGCACATCTGCCAGATCCTTCAATACCCTTGGGTGAATCCCGTCCGGCCCCATAGACTTGTGGGTGTCTAGTTGGGCTAGCAAGGCTCTGACCACCTCCTCTTGGATCACGGGAGCCTCATTCTGCTCCTCCAGCTCCTGGGTTTGTACACAGACGGAATGACCCTCCTTACAAATAAAGACTGAGGCAAAGAAGGCATTAAGTACCTCAGCATTTTCCTCATCCCCAGTCGCTGTTGTTCCTTCTGTGTCCAATAGGGACTGTATGGTCTCCCTAGTCCTCCTTTTATTATGTATATGTTTGTAGAAAGATATTTTGTTCTCTTTCACAGACTTGGCCAATCTGATTTCTAGCTGAGCCTTAGCCCTTCTGATTTTTTCCCTACACAATATGTCACAATAGACACAGACGACACAGAATTTATAAATTAAAATGATATCAAAATAGACACAGACGACAAAGACATTATAAATGAAAAAGATGTCTCAATAGACACAGAAGATGCAGAAATTATAAATGACAATAACGTCACAATAGACATAGACTCAGATGACACAGACACTATAAACTACAATGATGTCACAATAGACAAAGACTAGACAGACGACACAGACAACAGATATTATAAACGACAATGATGTCACAATAGACACAGACGACACAGACGACCCAAAGGACACAGATATTATAAATGAAAATGATGTCACAATATTCATAGACGACACACACGATGCAGACATTATAAATAAAAATGACGTCACAATAGACAAAAACGACAGAGATGACACAGACAAAAGAGACATTATAAATAACAAAGATTCCACAATAGACACAGACGAAACAGACGATAGAGACGACACAGACGACAGTAATTCTAAATAAAAATGAGGCCACAGAAGACACAGAAACATTAAAAATGACAATGATATCCCAACAGAAACAGATGACAGACATTATAAATGACAATGATGTTACAATAGATACAGACGACAGAGACGACATAGACTTTATAAATGGAAATGATTTCACAATAGACAAAGACGACACAGATGACACAAAAGACACAGATATTATAAATGACTATAATGTCACAATATACACAGACGACACAGACCACAGAGATATTATAAATGAAAATGATGTCACAATAGACACAGACGACGCAGAAGACACAGACGTTATAAATGACAGTGATGCCAAAAAAGAAAAAGATTACACAGACGACAAAGACGACACAGACATTATAATTGAAAATGATGTCACAACAAAGAAGACACAGACATTATAAATGACAATGACGTCACAACAGAAAAAGACGACAAAAACGACAAAGACAACACAAACATTATAAATAACAATGATTTCAAAATAGACAAAGACGACACAGACATAATAAATGACAATGATGTCACAATAGACACAGACGACGCAGAAGACACAGACGTTATAAATGACAGTGATGCCAAAAAAGAAAAAGATTACACAGACGACAAAGACGACACAGACATTATAATTGAAAATGATGTCACAACAAAGAAGACACAGACATTATAAATGACAATGACGTCACAACAGAAAAAGACGACAAAAACGACAAAGACAACACAAACATTATAAATAACAATGATTTCAAAATAGACAAAGACGACACAGACATTATAAATGACAATGATGTCACAATAGACACAGACGACACAGAAATTAAAAAAGAGATTTAGGTCAAAATTGACACAGACGACACAGACAAAAATGTCATTATAAATGACAACGATATCACAATAGACACAAGAGTCTCAGATGACACCAACGACACAGATATTATTAACGACAATGATGTCACAATACACAGACTACACAGACAGTATAAATGGCAATGATGTCAAAATAGACAAAGACGAAACAGATATTATAATTGACAATGATGTTAAAATAGAAACAGACGACAGAGACAACACAAACATTATAAATGAAAATGATGTTACAAAAGACACAAACTATACAGACGATACAGACATTGTAAATGAAAATGATGTCTCAACAGACACAGACGACACAGACAACACTGACGTCAAATCATTATAAATGAAATTGTTTTCAGAATAGACAGAGACGACACAGACATTATAAATGACAATGATGTCACAATAGACACAGATAACACAGATGACCCAGAAGACACAGATATTATAAAGTAAAACGATGTCACAATAGACACAGACCTTATAAATGACAATGATGTCACAATAGATACAGACGACACAGACATTATAAACAACTATGATGTCACAATAGACACAGAAGAAACAGACCACAGAGATATTATATATGAAAATGATGTCAAAATAGACACAGACGACACAGATATTAAAAATGACAATGATGCCAAAATAGACAAAGATTACACAGACGACAAAGGCGACATAGACATTATAATTGAAAATGATGTCACAACAAAGAAGACACAGACATTATAAATGACAATGACGTCACAATAGAAAAAGATGACAAAAACGACACAGACGACACAGACATTATAAATAACAATGATGTCAAAATAGACACAGACGACAAGACAACATAGACATTGGAAATGAAAATGATGTCACAATAGACACAGACAACACAGACATTATAAATGACAATGATATCAAAATAGACATAGACGACACAGATGACACTGATATTATAAATGACAATGATGTAAAAATAGACACCGACGACACAGACATTATAAATGGCAATGATGTGACAAGACACACAGATGACACATACGACACAGACTTTAAAAATGACAACGATATCACAATAGACACAGACGATAAAGACGACAGAGATGACACAAACAACACAAACACTATAAAAGAAAATGATGTCGCAATAGACATTGACAGTACAGATGACAAAGTCATTATAAATTAAATTGATGTCACAATAGACATGGACGACACAGACATTATAAATGACAATGATGTCACAAGAGACACAGATAACAGATGTTATACATGACAATGATGCCAAAATAGACACAGACGATACAGACACAGACAGTATAAATGACACTGATGTCACAATAGACACAGATGACACGGACCACACAGACATTATAAATGAAATAGATTTCACAATAGACACAGACTTTAAACATGACAATGATGTCACAATAAACAGAGACGTCACAGACATTATAAATGACAAAAATTTCAAAACAGACACAGACAACAGACGACACAGACATTATAATGACAATCGTGTCAAATTATACACAGAAGACAAAGACGACAGAGATGACACAGAAGAAAGAGACATTATAAATGACAAGGATGTCACAATAGACACAGACTTCAGACAACAGAGACTACAGAGAAGACACAGATATTGTAAATTAATATTATGTCAGAATAGAAACAGAGGACACAGATGACACAGACACTATAAATGACAGAGATATCACAATTGAAACAGACGACGCAGACGAGAGAGACATTATAATTGACTATGATGTCACTATAGACACAGACATTATAAATAACAATGATGTCAAAATAGACACAGACGACAAGACAACATAGACATTGGAAATGAAAATGATGTCACAATAGACACAGACAACACAGACATTATAAATGACAATGATATCAAAATAGACATAGACGACACAGATGACACTGATATTATAAATGACAATGATGTAAAAATAGACACCGACGACACAGACATTATAAATGGCAATGATGTGACAAGACACACAGATGACACATACGACACAGACTTTAAAAATGACAACGATATCACAATAGACACAGACGATAAAGACGACAGAGATGACACAAACAACACAAACACTATAAAAGAAAATGATGTCGCAATAGACATTGACAGTACAGATGACAAAGTCATTATAAATTAAATTGATGTCACAATAGACATGGACGACACAGACATTATAAATGACAATGATGTCACAAGAGACACAGATAACAGATGTTATACATGACAATGATGCCAAAATAGACACAGACGATACAGACACAGACAGTATAAATGACACTGATGTCACAATAGACACAGATGACACGGACCACACAGACATTATAAATGAAATAGATTTCACAATAGACACAGACTTTAAACATGACAATGATGTCACAATAAACAGAGACGTCACAGACATTATAAATGACAAAAATTTCAAAACAGACACAGACAACAGACGACACAGACATTATAATGACAATCGTGTCAAATTATACACAGAAGACAAAGACGACAGAGATGACACAGAAGAAAGAGACATTATAAATGACAAGGATGTCACAATAGACACAGACTTCAGACAACAGAGACTACAGAGAAGACACAGATATTGTAAATTAATATTATGTCAGAATAGAAACAGAGGACACAGATGACACAGACACTATAAATGACAGAGATATCACAATTGAAACAGACGACGCAGACGAGAGAGACATTATAATTGACTATGATGTCACTATAGACACAGACATTATAAATAACAATGATGTCACAATAGACACAGACGACAAAGACATTTTAAATGACAACGATGTCACCATAGACAAAGATGACACAGACATTACAAACGACAATAATGTCACAATAGACACAGAAGACACAGACGACAAAGACATAAATGACAATGATGTCAAAATACACACAGACGACACAGATTACACAGACATTAAAAATGATAATGATTTCATAATAGACACAGACGACACAGACATTATAAATGAGAATGATGTCACAATAGACACAGACAGCAGAGATGACACAGTTTTAAAAGACAAGAGAGACATTATAAATGACAATGATTTCAAAATAGAAACAGACGCCACAGACCACACAAAGGACACAGACAACACAGATAACACAGATGTTATAAATTAAAATGATGTCACAATAGACACAGAAGACACAAACGATAGACGACAGAGACATGAATGACAATTATGTTCAACATAGACACAGACGATACAGAAGACACAGACATTATAAATGACAATGTTGTCAAAATAGACACAAACAATACAGACATTATAAATGACAATTATATCACAATAGACAAAGACGACACAAAAGACACAGACATTATTAATGAAAATGATATCACAATAGACATAGACGACACAGACATTGTAAATGACAATGATGTCACTATAGACACAGACGACAGAAACGACACAGAAGACAAAACCATTATAAATGACAATGATTTCACAGTAGACACAGACGGCACAGACATCAGAGACAACACAGACGGTATAAATGACAATGATGTCACAATAGACACAGACAACACAGATGACACAAATGACACAAAAGACACAGATATTATAAATGACAATTATGGCAAAATAAACACAGACAACACAGACATTATATATGACACTGATGTCACAATAAACAGAGACGACACAGATGACACAGGCATTATAAATGACAATGTCACAATAGACAGAGACAACAGATGACACAGACGACAGACATTATAAGTAATAATGATGTCACTATAGACACAGACGACAGACGAAACAGACTTTATAAATGATAATTACGTAACAATACACTCAGACGATACAGATGACACAGACATTATAAATGACAATGATGTCACAATAGACACAGATGACAAACATCATAAATGGCAATGCTGTAACAATAGACGCAGACGACAGAAGACACAGGAATTACAAATGACAATTATGTAAAACTACACACTGAAGATACAGACGACACAGAAGACACAGACATTTTTAATGAAAATGACGTCACAATAGACACAGAAGACACAGATATTTTAAATTAAAATGATGTCAAAATAGACACAGAAAACAGAGACGACTGTGACGACACAGACGTTATAAATGACAAAGATGTCACAATAGACAAAGACGCCACAGACATTATAAATGACAATGATGTCACAATATTCACATACGACAGACAAAGATGACACATACATTATAAATCACAATGATATCACCATAGACAAAGATGGCACTGATGACAGAGACATTACAAATTACAATGATGTCACAATAGACACAGACGACACAGAGGAAAAAGACGTAAAGGACAATGACATCAAAATAAACAGAGATGACACAGATATTATAAATTATAAAGATGTAACAATAGTCATGGATAACACAGACGACATAGACATTATAAATGACTATGATGTCATAATAGACACAGGCGACACAAACGACACATATGACACAGACATTGTAAATGTTAATGATGTCACGAGAGACACAGACAACACAGAAGACACAGACATTATAAATGACAACAATGTCACAATAGACACAGACGACACCAACAACACAGACATTGTTAGTGACAATGATGGCAAAATAGACAAAGACGAGAAAGATGACACAGACAATATATTTGACAATGATGTCACAATAGACACAGACATTATAAATGAGAGTCATGTCACAATACACAGAGACGACACAGACGACGCACAAGACACAGACGACAAAGTCATTATAAATGAAAATGATGACACAATAGACACAGACGACACAGACATTATAAATAACAATGATGTCAAAATAGACACAGACGACAGAGACATAGTAAATGACAATGATGTCACAATAGACACAGACAATATAAATGAAAATGAGGTCACAATAGACACCCACGACAGAGACGACACAGACATTATAACTGACCATGATGTCATAATAGACACAGACGACACAGAGGACACAGACATTATAAATGACATAGATTTCAAAATAGACACAGACGCGACAGACGACACAGACAACACAGATGTTGAAAATGTTTTCACAATAAAGACAGACGAAAAAGACAACACAGAAGACAGAGACGACAAAGACTTTATAAGTGAAAATGATGTCACAATAGACACAGAAGACACAGACGATATAGATGACAGAGACATGAATGACAATGATGTCACCATAGACACAGACGACACAGAGGACACAGATAATATAAATTACAATGATGTCACAATAGACACAGACAAAGATAATATAAATGGTAACGATTTCACAGTAGACACAGACGACACACACGACACAGACATTATAAATGAAAATGATGTCACAGAAGACACAGACGACAGACTACACAGACATTATAAATGAGAAATATGTCACAAAAGACACAGATGACACAGACATTATATATGACAAGGATGTCACAATAGACACAGACAGCACAGACGACACAGAATACAAAGACGAGATACATTATAAATGACAAGGATCTCACAATAGAAACAGACGACATTAAAGACACAGATATTATAAATGACAATGATGTCACAGAAGACAGAGACAGCACAGAGGGCAGAGTTATTATAAAAGGCAATGATGTCACAATAGACAAATATGACAGAGATGATACAGATGACAAAGAAATTATAAATGACGATTTCACAATAGACAGACCATATCGAAGACACAGACATTATAAATGACACTGATGTCACGACAGACACAGACAACACAGAAGACACACATAAAAAATGACAATGATGTCACAATATACACAGACGACAGAGACGGCAAAGACAATTATAAATGACAATTATGTAACAATAGACACAGAAGATACAGACGCCACAGACATTTTTAATGACAATGATGTCAGAGTATACACAGACAACACAGATGACACAAAGGACACAGACAAAAAAGATAACTCAGATTACACAGATATTATAAATGAAAACGATGTCACAATAGACACAGAAGACACAGACATTTGAAATGACAATGCTGTCACCATAGACAATCATGACACAGACGCCACCGACATTACTAATGACAATGATGTCAAAATAGACACAGAATACACAGACGACAAAGATATTATAAATGACTATGATGTCGCAATAGAGAAAGACCACACAGATGATACAGTCATTGTAAATAACATAGATGTCACAAAAGACAAAGACGATACAGAAGACAATCACATTATAAATGAAAATGATGACACAATAGACACAGAAGACACAGCTGACACAGATGACAAAGACACTACAAATCAAAATGATGTCACAATAGACACAGACGACACAGACATTTTAAATGACAATGATGTCACTATAGACTATCATGACACAGATACCACAGACATTACTAATGACAATGATGTCACAATAGACACAGAATACACAGACGACAAAGATATTATAAATGACTATGATGTCGCAATAGAGAAAGACCGCACAGATGATAGTCATTATAAATAACAATGATGTCACAATAGACACAGACGCAACAGCCGACATAGAGAACACAGATGACACAGACATTATTAACGACAATGATGTCAAAAGAGACAGACGACACAGAGGACACAGACGCTACAAATGACAAAGATGTCACAATAGACACAGACAACACAGACACTTTTAAATATCGATGTCACAATGGAAACAGATGACACATATTATAAATGAAAATGATATCTCAGTAGACACAGACGATACAGAAGACACAGACATTATAAAAAACAATGTTGTCAAAATAGACACAAACAATACAGACATTATAAATGACAATGATGTCACAATAGACAAAGACCACACAAACGACACAGACATTATTAATGAAAATGATGTCACTATAGACACAGACAACAGAAACGACACAGAAGACAAAACCATTATAAATGAAAATGATTTCACAGTAGACACAGACGACACACACGACAGAGACATTATAAATGACAATGATGTCAGAGTAGACACAGACGACACAGACATTATAAATGAAAATGATGTCAAAATAGACATAGACGGCACAGAAGACAAACATGACACAAAAGACACAGACATTATAAATGAAAATTATGGCAAAATAAACACAGACGACACAGACATTATACATGACACTGATGAAACAAACAGAGACGACACAGATTACACAGACATTATAAATGACAATGATGTCACAATAGACACAGACGACTGAGACGACAGAGTCGACACAGACTACAAAGATATTATAAATAAAAACTAAGTCACACTAGACACAGACAACACAGACGACACAGAGGACACTCATGTAATAAATGACAATGTTGTCACAATACACACAGATGACGCAGACTTCACAGACATTATAAATGACAATGATGTCACAAAAGACACAAATGACACAGACATTATAAATGACAACGATTTCACAACAGGCACAGACGACACAGACATTATAAACAACAATAACGTCACAATAGTCATAGACGACACAGACATGGTAAATTAAAATAATGTCACAACAGACACAGACGATACAGACAGTATAAATGACAAGGATGTCACAATAGAGACAGACGACACAGACGTCACAGACATTATAAATGGCTATGATGTCACAATAGACACACTCAACACATATTATAAGTGATAATTAAGTAACAATAGACACATACGATACAGACGACAGAGACTACAAAGACATTATAAATGACAATGATGTCAAACTAGACAGAGACGACACAGACAAAAGAGAGTTATAAATGACAGTGATGTCAAAATTGACACAGACGACACAGATGACAGAGATGACATACGACAAAGACATTATAAATGACAAAGGTGTCACAATAGAAACATGACCCAGATGACGCAGATGACTCAGACTTTATAAATAACGATGATGTCACAATAGACACAGACGACAAAGACAACACAGATGACACAGAAGAAAAAGTCATTATAAATGACAATGAAGTCATAATAGACAAAGACAACACAGACGACACAAACATTATGTATGATAAAGATGTCAAAATAGACACAGACAACAGAGACGACAAAGATGACAAAGACATTATTAATGAAAATGTTGTCACAATAGATACAGAAGACACAGACAACAAAGACATTATAAACGACAATGATGTCACAATAGACAGAGACGACACAGACCACACAGACAATAGAAATGACAATGATGTCACAATAGACACAGACACACATATATTATTAATGACATCGACGTCACAATAGACACAGACCTCAGAGACAACACAGACCACACAGACATTATAAATGAAAATGATGTCAAAATACACACAGATGACAGACGACATTAATGACAATGATGACAGAGACGACACAGACATTACAAATTAAAATGTTGACACAATAGACACAGACGTTATAAATCATGGAATCATAGAATAACCAGGTCTGAAGAGACCCACCGGGTCATCAAGCCCAACCTTGAAAGTTGGCAGTTAAGGCACCCAGAGTGTGTTTAAATATTTTCATTTATTCGTTTCCTTTTCTTTCCCCCTTTTTTGTCTCAAAACCTGAGAAAAATATATCTGATATATAAATGCGTAAGATCAGAAAAATAATCATGGCATGTTCACAGGGCATGTGGAGGCCATCAATCCGAAAAAAATTATAAACTATAAAACCAATGGTATAGGACTTACATGCATCCTGCTTCCCTTACTTAAATGACAATGATGTCACAACACACACAAATGACACAGACATGATAAATGACTATGATGTCACAATAGACACAGACGACAGACAACAAAGACATTATAAGTGACAATGATGTCAAGATAGACTCAGACAGCACAGACGACACCAACATTATAAATGACAATGATGTCACCGCAGACGGAGACGACACAGAGCACACAGACGACACAGACGACAAAGACATAAAAATTAAAATGATGTTACGATAGACACATAAGACACAGATATTATAAATGTCAAAGATGTCACAAAAGACAAAGACGAGACAGACATCATAAATGACAATGATGTCACCATAGACACAGACGACACAGTAGACACATACCACACAGAAATTATAAATGACAATGATGTCACCATAGACACAGACGACTCAGACAAGACAGACATTATAAATGACAATGATGTCACAAGAGACACAGACGACACAGATGACGCAGTGGATAGAGATGACATATGCAACAAAGACATTATTAAAGAAAATGATGTCACAATAGACATAGATGAAAGAGATGACACAGACACTATAAATGACAATGATGTCGTAATAGACCAGAAGACACAGACGACAAAGACATTATAAATGACAATGATGCCACAATAGACACAGATGACAGAGACAACAGAGAGGACAGAGACAAAATATGCAAAAAAGACATTATTAAAGAAAATTATGTCATAATAGACATAGACGACACATACATTATAAATGACAATGATGTCACAATAGACAGAGACGAAGAAAAATTTATAAATGAATATTATGTCACAATTGATACAGACGACAGAGACGACTGAGACATTATAAATGAAAATGAATTCAAAATAGACACAGACAACACAGACATTATAAATGAAAGTGATGTCACAATAGACACAGACGACACAGACATTATAAATGAAAATGACTTCACAATAGACACACACGACACAGACGAAAGAGACAATACTGACGACACAGATATTATAAATGACAATGATGTCACAATAGACACAGAGGACAGAGACGAGATATGCAAGAAAGACATTGTTAAAGAATAATTTATCACAATAGAAACAGACGTCACAGACGACACATACATTACAAATGACAATGACGTCACAATAGACACAGACGACAAAGACATTATAAATGAAAACTATATCACGATAGACAGACAGACGATTCAGATGACACAGACGACAGAGATATTATAAATTTCAATTACGTCACAATAAACAGAGACGACGCAGATGATGTCACAATAGACACAGACGACACAAACATTAAAAATGAAAAAGATGTCACAATAGACACAGATTAGAGAGTCAGTATAAATGACAATGTCATCACAATAGACACAGATGACATAGACATTATAAATGACAAGGATGTAACAATAGACACAGAAGACAAATATATTATAAATGACAAGGATGTCACAATAGACTCAGACGACAGAGACAATAGAGGGGAAACAGATGACACAGATATTATAAATGGCAGTGATATCACAATAGACCCAGACAAGACAGACGAAACAGACAATATAAATGAAAATAATGTCACAATACACACAGACGACACAGACAACACAGATGACACAGAAGACACAGACATTATAAATGACAATGATGTCACAATAGACTCAGACGACAGAGACAATACAGAGGAAACAGACAACACAGATATTATAAATGGCAGTGATGTCACAATAGACCCAGACAAGACAGACGACACAGACAACATAAATTACAATGATGTCACAATAGAGAGAGACGACACAGACATTATGAATGACAATTGTGTCACAATAGATAGAGACAACACAGATGACACAGATGTTATAACATAAAATCCTATCAAGGTAGACACCGAAGACACAGACATTATAAATGGCAATGATGTCACAATAGACACAGATGACACAGAGGACACAGACCCTACAAATGAATATGATGTCACAATAGACATAGACGACAGATGTTATAAATGAAAATTATGTCAAAATAGACAAAGACGAAACAGACGACACAGTCATTATAAATGACGATGATTTCACAATAGACACAGACAACAGAGACGACACAGAAAATACAGACGGCAGATGACAGAGACATTATAAATGACACTGATATCACAAAAGACACAGACTACACAGATGAAAAACACGACACAGATGAAAAAGACATTATAAATGACAAAGATTTCACAATAGACGGAGATGACACAGATGACAGAGACATTATAAATGACAATGATGTCACAATAGACACAGACGACACAGGCATTATAAATTACAAAGATGTCACAATAGACACAGACGACACAGGCATTATAAATTACAAAGATGTCACAATAGACAGACGACACAGACATTATAATTGACAATTATGTCACAATATACACAGATGACAAAGACGACACAGTCATTTATAATGTCTGTCTTCTATGATACCATAATAGACTCTGATGACACAGACACACATATTATAAATGAAAAATATGTAGCAATAGACACAGACCACACAGACGAGAAAGACGACACAGACATTATAAATTAAAATGATGTCACAAAAGACACAGATGAAACAGACAGTACAAATGATAATGATGTCACAATAGACACAGATGACACATACTACACAATCATCATTAATGACAATGACATCACAAGAGACACAGATGACACAGACGACATAGACATAATAAATGAAAATTTCACAATAGCCTCAGATGACACAGACTACACATACATTATAAATGATAATGATGTCACAATAGAGACAGACCACACAGACCACAAAGACATTATAAATGACGAAGTCACAACAGACAGAAGACACAGACATTATAAATGAGAATGATGTCACAATAGACACAGACGACGACTACACAGATTGTTTAAATTACGATGTCACAATAGACACATACGACAGAGACGATACAGACGTTATAAACGACAACGATTTCACAATAGACACAGATGACACAGAAGACAAAGACATTATAAATGACAATGTTGTCACAATAGACACAGATGACACAGACAAGAGAGATTTTGTAAATGACAGTGATTTCACAATAGGCACAGAAGTAAAGAGACGACACAGATGTTATAAATGGCAATGATGTCACAATAAACAGAGATGACACAGTATAAATGAAAATGATATAACAGATGACACAGATGACCCTGATGACACAAACGACACAGACATTATAAATAACATTGATGTCACAATAGACAAATATGACACAGACCACACAGACAATATAAATGAAAATGATGTCACAATAGACACAGACAACACAGACTGTATAAATGACAAGGATGTCACAAAAGACAGAGGACACAGACTACACAGACACTATAAATGACAATGATGTCACAGTAGACACAGATGACACCAACAACACAGACATTTTTAATGACAATGAAATCACAATAGACACCGACAAAATAGATATTATAAATGACAATTATTTCAAAATAGACACAGAAGCAACAGATGCCTCAGATGCCACAGACGCCTCAGATAACACAGATGACTCAGACAACACAGACTTTATAAATTACAATGATGTCATAATAAACACAGACAAAAAAGACGACACAATCGACACAGAAAAAAAGAAGACATAGAGATTATTAATGACAATGAAGTCACAATAGACACAGACGACAGACACAACACAGAAGACACAAACGACACAGACATAAATGAAAATGATGTCACAATAGACACAGACAACCCAGAAGACACACATTAAAACTGACAATGATGTCACAATATACAAAGACGACAGAGACGGCAAAGACATTATAAATGACAATTATGTAACAATAGACACAGACAACACAGACATTATAAGTGACATGGATGTCACAATAGACACAGAGGTCACAGAGGACACGGACATTATAAATGACATGGATTTCAAAATAAACACAGACAACACACAGGACACAGAGGACATAGATGTTACAAATGAAAATGATACCACGATAAAAACAGATGAAAAAGACGACACAGACGACAAAGACTTTATAAACAAAAATGATGTCACAATAAACACAGACGACACAGATATTATAAATGAAAATGATGTCACAATAAACAAAGATGACACAGACGACCCAGACATTATAAATTACAATGATGTCAAAATAGACAGAGATGACACAGACATTATAAATGACAATGATGTCAAAATAGACACAGAGGAAACAGACAATATAAATAAAAATGATGTCACAATAGACACAGACGACAATGAAGACACATAAAAAATGACAACGATGTCACAATATACACAGACGACAGAGACGGCATAGACATTATAAATGACAATTATGTAACAATAGACACAGAAGATACAGACGACACAGACATTTTTAATGACAATGATGTCACAATATACAGAGAAAACACAGACGACACAGACATTATAAATGACAAGGATTTCAAAATAGACACAGACGCCAGAGACGACACAAAGGACACAGACAACACAGATAACTCGGATGACACAGATGTTATAAATGAAAATGATGTCACAATAGACACAGAAGACACAAACGATACAGACGACAGAGACATGAATGACAGTGATGTCACAACAGACACATACAACACAGGACACAGGTATTAAAAATTACAATGATGTCACAATAGACACAGACGACACAGACATTTTAAATGACAATGATGTCACCATAGACTATCATGACACAGACGCCACAGACATTCCTAATGACAATGATGTCACAATAGACACAGAATACACAGATGACAAAGACATTATAAATGACTATGATGTCGCAATAGAGAAAGAACACACAGATGATACAGTCATTATAAATAACACAAATGTCACAATAGACAAAGACGACACAGCCGACACAGACAACACAGATGACACAGACATTATTAATGAAAATGATGTCAAAATAGAGACAGACGACACAGATGACACAGACACTACAAATGAAAATGATGTCACAATAGACACAGACGACACAGTCGACAGATACAACAAAGACTTTCTAAAAGATAATGATGTCACAATAGACACAGCAGAGACAACACAGTTTTAAAAGACAAGAGAGACATTATAAATGACACGGATTTCACAATAGACTCTGATGATACAAACGACACAGATATTATAAATGATAAGATGTCACAATAGACAAAGACGACACAGACATAATCAATGAAAATGATGTCACAATAGATACAGACGACACCGACATTATAAAAGACAATGACTTCACAATAGACACAGACAACACCGACGACACAGACATTATTAATTACAATGATGTCACAATAGACACAGATGACACAGACATTAAAAATTACCATGATGTCACAATAGGCACAGACAACAGAGACCACACAGATATTATATATGACGATGTCACACTAGACACAGAAAACACAGACACTACAAATGAAAATGATGTCACAATAGGCACAGACAACTCAGAAAACAGAATTTAGAAATGACAATGAAGTCACAATAGACAAATATGATACAAACGACAGACACGACACAGACATTATATATATTAGAATTATGTCACAATAGAATCAGGTGACACAGACCATACAGACATTATTAATGACAATGATGTCACAATAGACACAGAAGACAGAGAAATTTTAAATGACAGTGATGTCACAATAGACACAGACGACACAGAGGACAGACATAATAAATGACAATTATATCACAATAGACACAGAAGACAGACGACACCGATGAATCAGACGACACAGATACTATAAATGAAAATGATGTCACAATAAACAAAGATGACACAGACAACACAGACATTATTTAAGAACATGGAACAGTAAGGGCTGAGGATGCTAACGTGTCCTGTGATGCCTACGCAATAGGCAACTGACCAGAAATTGCCAAAATACAAGACCTATCTGTACATGAAGATCAGCAAGCAAGAAAAGCAGTGCCCGATCAGCACCTTACTAAGAACAGACATCCAAGAGTCTAGAGATGACATGTGGACCAAATGCAAAGATGACATCAAGACCTGCAGAAGATTTAAGACACAGCAGAGTCTACACAATCTAAACAACAAGACAGATATAGGCTGGAACTGCCCTGCCTGGTACACGCTAGCTTGGGGCTGAAAATTAAACCCCTCTCCAAACGTGTAACAAGGTGCACTCTTCCTGCACAACCCTCTACCCTAGGCTAAATCCCTTCCCTGCCATTCTCAACATTCTGCCCTCTTCCAGGACCAAAACCACAGCCCCCTTAACTTTCTGAGGACTGAGGGCCTGAAGATATCCTTGGCAGAAAAAACCCAAACTGCATCAACTATCTGGAAAAATCCTGCACTCTCACATTGTCCTGGACAATAATCTGCAAAAAAAACCAAAACAAAAACATACAGAAAACACAGCGCCAAGTCAGCATCACACTGCTCTCTGCCAACATCTTGTATTACACTCACTGCAAAACTGCCAAGGCATTCTGCTCACCTATTTGATGCCAATTCAAACATTGGATGCTGCAGTCATCATCACCAGGGGCACTTCAGGTAGACAGATGGAAAATTTACTATTGTGCTTCTGAGAAATCAGTCCCGTGCTCCATCTCTCTACTCCCCTGTTCACCTCAACTGCTCTTTGCATTCTAAAAGTGGACCACACAGCATCTACAAAACCAAAGGCCAATGCTCAATGGAGTTGCTGCGTACTACAGGGCTCTAACACACCTATTTGAACAACAACCTCCTCACCTCTCAGACCACACATCAGCAAGAAGCTTCACCCCTCTGAGGCTGCATTTGGCACCTGCCACAGAAAAAGCATGCTTTTGTACTACACTAAAGCACAGGCTTTAATTGCCGCTCCCTCAACATACAAACCCCTTCGTTACTGCTCCACTGGCTGCTCCCATGCAGTTTTGGTCACCCACTCTGTGGCTCCAGAGACAAGCAGAAACTACCCTCCTCACCCGCCACACCGAGGGCTGCTAGATCTGCAAATAAGGGATGCCCCTAGACTGCAATGTCTAGGCACGTCAAAACGTTAAACACACAATCGGGCCACTATACCCCTGCTGACGCTTATCGCCTCCTCTACACACCTGGCAGAGCAGCTCCAACCAGACACAAATACACGCAGAACATCAACACATAAGACCAACGTCGTGAACCGGGAACACAAGAAAAGTCGCGGCAACAAGGAGGACACCTGGACCACGCATGCCAATGGGCAAGGCAATGGACAGGGCTCTGAGGAACAACCTACGGTAGCCCTGGAAAAGCGAAGAACCGTGCATGGTTCCAAAGAGATGGTGCCACAACTGGCAAGATGAACGGGCAAGAAACCCTTTTAAAGTCCTAAACATGCAGAGGATGGATGGAACAAGTCCCAGAACAGGGATCCAGGAAAACAGAAGACTAACTATCCCGCATGGCGAGGCAGGCTGCAAGGCTGCAGCAGAAGACAGCTGACGGGATGCTTCTAAAACACAAGAGTGATCCACACTTTAGAAATGCAAAGAAAGAAAAGCAGTACCCCATCGACACTGCCTTGATGAGTACGAGCATTTGGGACCCTAGACATGGCACCCAAGGCACGCCCGCCATGCCCTGAGCACAAAAGACAACATCAAGACCTGCAGAAAATTTCGGAGATGGCACGGTGACTACACAAACTAGACAACAACAGATACAGGCTGGAACTGCCCTGCCCATGCAGGGTTTGGGCTGAGAAGTAGACCCCTCTGCCTTCACCTGCCCAAAGAGGACTCTCCCTGCACAGCCTAGGCTACCTTCCAAAACCCTCCCTGCTAGCCCCATCCCACCTCCCGCTTCCCAACTCCGGTCTCTCAATTTAGCTTTCAGAGGGCCACGAATGAAGCTGTCCTTGGCCAAAGCAGCTCAAATCACATCAGCTAACAGAAATAATCCTGAAGTCACTGCGTTCCTCTTCAGCACCTGCAAGAAAAATGAACAGAAAAACACAGTGCCAAAACACGAGAACGATCCCGGCTTCAGGAGCACGATGCAAGAAAAGCAGTGCCCAATCAACAGTGCATTGATGAGTACGAGCATTCAGGACCCTAGATATGGTGCTCGAGGCATGTCCGGCATGCTGTAAAGGATCCCTCATTACAACGGGATGTGGCCAAAACCAGGAGGATGTACGTGAAAGGATCACCTTTTAAATGACTAAAGGCACAAGATGCATGGAAGAAGTCTCAGGTCAACAGGGATCCTTGAAAATATATGACTAGCGATTGTGGCCACCAACACAGGCTGCGAGGCCATGGGAAAAGATGGCTGACTAGAAACTTGGAAAATGTGAAGCCAATCCACACTTAGGTTATGATGCAAGAAGAACAGTGCCTAATTGGTATTGTACCCATGAGTACAGGCATTCAAGACCCTCGAGATGCTGCTCAAGTCATATGCTGCATTCCTTTAAAGCAAAGTGGACATCAAGGCTTAAGAAACGTAAAAGAGAAACAGAATATAAAGCACACGGCACAGACAAGCTGGAATGGCCCTGCCAGGAACGTGCTAGCTTTGGGCTGAGAAGTAACACCCTCCAGCTCTCCCAGCCCAAAGGGGACACTTCCCGCACAGCCCTCTCCCCTAGGCTACTTTTAAAACTTCTCCCTGCCATCCCCAGCCTTCTCCCCTCTGTCATACCCCACCCCCGTCCCTCAACTTAGCTTTCAGACCACCAGGAGGCTTCCTCAGCAGAAAAAAACTCCAAGAACATCAGCTTCCTGGAATGATCCTACAGTTGCCAGGATCCACTTTGCAATCTACAAGAAAACTAAAATAGCTCCAACAGCCAGCATTGCACTGATCAATGTCAGCACCTTACATGACAACTTGTTCTGCCTAACTGCCATGTTCTTCCACTCACTTGCTCCACAGCAGTTCTTCTGTCAGATGCTGCAGCTGTTATCACCCAGGGTAATTAAATTCAGAGAATTACTCTCACACCTGTGAGAAGTCTGCCCCATGCTCCTTCTCCCTACTACCCAGCTCATCTCAAATGCTCTTCCCATTCCCAAGGTGGCCCACACAGTGCCTGCCAAACCAAAAGTAAATACTATGTTGCCAAAGAACACTTTGCTCTTCTAGACATACTCAACTTCCTCCTCACCATCAGCCCCACAATGATGAGAATAAGCCTGACTACCTCACCAGCACCCCAATATTCTGTGCCCTCTGCTTACCTCTCCTCTCCTCCTCACCACTTATGTTGTAGGACCAGTAGTGGTGATACCCAGGACAAAAGAAAGATGAGCCACAGAAATCCACATTTTAGGAAGCAACCAAACTTTAGTCGTAGGAGTGAACAAGAAGAACTTGAAAAAAATATTCTTATCAAAACCCAGTAAAGATTATTAACACAGAAGACATAAAAACACAGGACACTCACCACACAGCAATGGAGACTGGAATTACAGAGGCAGTCAGCCAATGAAAAACTCGGAACAGTGGGATTGACTACTCTAAGACCTAAATTGGAAACTCAATGACCGTAAAAAAACACAATAGATTAACAGGGGCAAGGTAACAACTGCTGTAAGCAATAACAGAGCAAACCTCACTGGCAAGTTCAGGAAAAATCTAAAACTCTACTAAATAAGGGAGGCTTGTGTGCCCACAGACCAGATGAAGAAGAGTTGCTCAGCTGCTAACTGTTACGAGCCAAAACAATATCCAATCTCTTCCCTGAGAAATTAAAGGGAAACAAGCGGCAGAATCCTGCACTGTAGATAGGCAGAGAGTCCATACCTTTAAGTAGCAAGGTCTCTGATATTCATAGGATCACCAGGTTGGAAAAGACCCATTGGATCGTTGAGTCCAACTATTCTTATCAATCACTAAACAATGCCCCTCACCATCTCATCCACCCATCCTTTAAACACCTCCAGGGAAGGTGACTCTACCACCTCCTCGGGCAGCCTTTGCCCATCCCCAATAACCCTTTCAGTGAAATATTTTTTCCTGATGTACTGCCTGAAGCTTCCCTGGCAGAGCTTAAGGCTATTCCCTCTTGTCCTGTCCCCTGTCCCTTGGGAGAGGTGACCAGCTCCCTCCTCTCCACAACCTCCTTTCAGGTAGCTGCAGAGAGCAATGAGGTCTCCCCTCAGCCTCTTCTTCTCCAGGCTAAACACCCCCAGCTCTCTCAGCCACTCCTCATAAGGCTTGTTCACCAGCCCCCTCACCAGCTACATTACTCTTCTCTGGACATTCAGATGGATGGAGACAGGATGCACGCAAAGAAGTTAGTTGAGGAACACAATAAGTAAAAGGTATAAGGGAGCAGAGATCTCTAAGCCCTAGAGATGACATTTCTTAGGATAACTAATACTTTTAAACTTGTGTCTCAACCTCATCATTACCTCATTGGCTACAGAGAGACTAGAACAACAGACACCTGAACAGCACTTACATCTGACCACCAAACTGACCCAAGAAAGACTGATGAACCCATCTCCCTTTCCCCAAACCATTAAAGCCCTTTTCTACCCCTGAAGTATCAGAGAAGGAACCCTGCTCCTTCTTAACAGCACCTGCCCTATATTTTAACCCCCCTGACCCTTCTGTGTTGCTGTTCCTTGGGAGCTGTGCTCCTGAGCCCTTCCCAGGGCTCCCCTGGCCCCTTCTATCTTCCACCAACCCACAGACTCTACTTCCTACCCTAGGCCAACAAACTTCATTCCAGATTATTATCACCCACAAGGTGCCCATTACAAACTGCAGAGCCCCTAGGGCCAATACATCATGCCACACAGAATGAGGAACAACAACAAATCATCCCATAACCAAAAGCTCGAGGCAAAGCACCCAGAAAAAAATACAAAAAAAGATACCAAAAACATCTTGCCCCCTCCAACACCCAATCAAAAATTACTGACAAAAAAGCCCCATAGTTACACCTGTATGTGCTGCTTCGCCTGGACTCTTCCAAAGCTCATACCTCCAACAGACGCCTCTGCTTCTTTAGAAGAACAAAAAGAAAAAAAAAACTAAAAAAGCCAAAAACCACCACTTACCCAACTACCTTAATCTGCCTAAAAGCTACAATGAATGGAAACAGCAGCAAAACTCTAATCTCAAGGATAAACCACAACCTAAATGACCTCCAGAGGCAAGGCCTGTGGCTTATATACCCCCTGGGCCTTCCCGCCCACCACCTGTGACTGGGGTGTGGTGAAGCCCTCACAAGTATAAATACTGCCTGAGGAGCAGCTGTGTTTTATTAACTCTGCCTTGCATTCTCAGCTAGAACAACACTACTACATGTCTGAAAGCATCCTTACAAGAAATAACAGTATGCGTGCTGTCACTGCAACATTGCTACTTGTGACAGTGATAGAACTAGGTAACAAACATTTTAGAGCTGGACTTTTTGGTTCCTTTCATTTATCGTGCTGCTACAATTCCTGTTCCCAGGTATCCCTATACCCCTACTCTTTAATTTTTCTGTGCTCTTTTCTCTCTTTTTTTTTCCCCCCCTAGTCTTCAGTATCTGTTCTCTGCCTATACTATTTTTTTCCTTTTCCATCTTTATCCCAATCTGCGTTCCTCATTCTGTTCCCCCACAATTTCACTGGCTTGATCCTTGTAGTTTGTTCTTTTTCTGCACCTGCAAATGCCTTGCTTTTCTTTCTCTTTCTTTCTTTCTCTATTCCTTTGTATTGCTTACTGTTGCTGTTCCAGCTTTTCCATTCACTCTGAATCTTGACACTCCCCTTTACATCTCTTGCTGTTTCTGAATTTTTGTGCTAGTCCCTGCTCTTTTTTATAATTCTCTGTCTGTAGGGCTCCTAGTTCCTCTCAAACAAGTCAGCTCTTTTTTATGTACACACATGGCCTTATGAGAAATGGCTCAGAAAGCTGGGGTTGTTTAACCTGGAGAAGTGGAGGCTGAGGGGAGACCTCATTGCTCTCTACAACTACAAGGTCTACAAAGAAGGTCGGACAAGGGAAATGAAGGGCAATGAAGGTGGGAGAAGGGCAATGAAGGTGGGAGAAGGGCAATGAAGGTGGGAGAAGGGCAAAGAAGGTGGGAGAAGGTTGGAGAAGTTCAAAGAAGTTCAAAGAATATCGGAGAAGGACAGAGAAGTTAAGAGTAAGTCAGAGAAAGTTGGATTAGGTCGGAGAAGGTCAGAGAGGGTCGGAGAAGTTTGGAGAAGGTCGGAGAAGTTTGGAGAAGTTCAAAGAAGCCAGGAGAAGGTCAAAGAAAGTTGGAGAAGTATAAAGAGGGTCAGAGAAGGTCAGAGAAGTTCAGAGAAGGTCAAAGATGGTCAGGGAAGTCAGAGCGTGTCTACAGAGACCTCATTGTGGTTTAGAAAGTCTGTGTTGCCTGTGTCTACAGCGACCTCATTGTGGTTTAGAAAGTCTGTGTTGCCTGTGTCTACAGTGACCTCACTGTCGTTTAGAAAGTCTGTGTTGCATGTGTCTATAGCGACCTCACTGTCATCTGTGTCTATAGTGACCTCATTGATGTTTAGAAAGTCTGTGTCATCTGTGTCTACAGCCACCTCATTGAGCAATTCGGAGAAGGTCAGAGAAGGTCGAAGAAGGTCAGAGAAGGTCGAAGAAGAGTGGAGAAGATGGAAGAAGGTCGGAGAGGGTCAAAGAAGGTCGGAGAGGGTCAAAGAAGGTCGGAGAGGGTCAAAGAAGGTCGGAGAGGGTCGGAAAAGATCAAAGAGGCTCAGAGAAGGTCAAAGAAGTTTGGAGAAAATCAAAGAAGTTCTAAGAAGGTCAGAGAAGGAAGGAGATATTTGGAGAAAGTCAAAGAATATCGGAAAAGGTCAGAGAAGTTTGGAGAAGGTCAAAGAACATCGGAGAAGATCTGAGAAGGTCAAAGAATGTCGGAGAAGGTAAAAGAAGGTCGGAAAATGTCAAAGAAGTTCAGAGAATGTCAAAGAAGTCGGAGAAGTTCAGAGAAGGTCGGAGAAGTTCGTAGAAGGACAGAGAAGGTCGGAGAAGCCAAAGGAAGTTCAGAGAAGGTAGTAGAATTCAGAGAAGTTCGAAATAGATCAGATAATTTTGGAGAAGTTCGGAGAAAGTCAAAGAAGGTGGGAGAAGGGCAAAGATTGTTGGAGAAAGCAGGAGAATATCAGAGAAGGGCAAAGACGGGCGGAGAAGGGCAAAGACGGGCGGAGAAGGGCGGAGAATATCGGAGAAGTGCAAAGAAGGGCAAAGACGGGCGGAGAAGGGCAAAGACGGGCGGAGAAGTGTGGAGAATATACGAGAAGTGCAAAGATGGGCGGACAAGGGCAATAATGGGTGGAGAAGGGTAACCATGGGCAGAGAAGGTCAAAAACAGGTGGAGAAGGGTGGAGAATATTGGAGAAGTTCAAAGAAGGGCAAAGACGAGCAGAGAAGGGCAAAGACGAGCAGAGAAGGGCAAAGACGAGCAGAGAGGGACGGAGAATATTGGAGAAGTGCAAAGAAGGGCAAAGATGGGAGGAGAAGGACAAAGACGGGCTGAGAAGAGCAAAGATGGTAGGAGAAGGACGGAGAATATCGGAGAAGGGCAAAGATGGGCAGAGAAGGGCAAAGGGGCGGAGAAAAGCAGAGATTATCGGAGAATTTCAAAGGAGGCAAAGAGGAGCGGAGAAGGGCAAAGAGGGGCGGAGAAGGGCAAAGAGGGGCGGAGAACGGCACAGAATATCAGAGAAGTGCAAAGATGGGAAAAGACGTACAGAGAAGGGATAAGACGTGCAGAGAAGGGCGGAAAATAATGGAGAAATGCAAAGATGGGCAAAGAGTTTAAGAGAAGGGCAAAGACGGGCGGAGAAGCGTGTACAATATTGGAGAATTTCAAAGAAAAGCAGAGACGGGCGCAGAAGGGCAGAGATGGGCGGAGAAGGGCGGAGAATATTGGAGAAGGGCAAAGACGGGCGGAGAAGGGCAAAGACGGGTGGAGAATATCGGAGAAGTGCAAAGAAAGACAACAACGGGCGGAGAAGGCCTAAGACGGGCAGAGAAGGGCAAAGAAGTGTGGAGAAGGGCAAAGTTGGGCAGAGAAGTTAAGAAAAGGGCAAAGAAGGGCAAAGACGGGTGGAGAAGGGAGGAGAACATCGGACAAGTGCAAGAAGGGCAAAGACAGGCGGAGAAGGGCAAAGACGGGCGGATAATAGCGGAGAAGTGCAAAGCAGTGCAAAGATGGGAGGAAAAGGGGAAAGGCGGGCTGAGAAGGGCAAAGATGGGAGGAGAAGGACGGAGAATATCAACGAAGGGCAAAGAGAGGAGGAGAAGGGCAAGTATGGGTGGAGAAGGGCAAAGAGGGGCGGAGAAGGGCGGAGATTATTGGAAAAGTTCAAAAGAAGCAAAGAGGGGCGGAGAAGGGCAAAGAGGGGCGGAGAAGGGCAAAGAGGGGCGGAGAAGGGCAAAGAGGGGCGGAGAAGGGCAAAGAGGGGTGGAGAAGGGCAAAGAGGGGCGGAGAAGGGCAAAGAGGGGCGGAGAAGGGCAAAGATGTGCATAGACGGGCGGAGAAGGGCATAGACGGGCGGAGAAGGGCATAGACGGGCGGAGAAGGGCATAGACGGGCGGAGAAGGGCATAGACGGGCGGAGAAGGGCATAGACGGGCGGAGAAGGGCATAGACGGGCGGAGAAGGGCATAGACGGGCGGAGAAGGGCATAGACGGGCGGAGAAGGGCAAAGAGGGTCAGATAAGATAAAAGAAAGTCAGAGAAGGTCAGAGAAGGTCAAATAAGTACGGAGTAGGTCGGAGAAGGTCAGAGAAGTTCAAAGAATGTTGGAGAAGGTCAGAGAAGGACAGAGAAGCTCAAAGAAATTGAGAGAATTTCAAAAGTTGTTGAAGAAGTTTGGAGAAGGTCGGAGAAGATCAAGGAAGGTCAGAGAATTTCAAAGGCATTTGGAGAAGGTCGGAGGAGTTCATAGAAGTTTGGAGAATGTCAAAGAATTTTCGAGAAGGTCAAAGAAGTTTGGACAAAGTCCAAGAAGGTCAGAGAAGTTCGGAGAAGGTCAAAGAAGGTCTGACAAGGTCAAAGAAGGTCAGAGAAGGTGAAAGAAATTCGAAGAAAGCGGTAGGAAGTCAAAGAAGTTCAGAGAATATCAAAGAAGGTCGGAGAAGGTCGGAGAAATTTGTATAAGGTCAAAGAACATCGGAAAAGGTGAGAGAAGTTTGGAGAAGGTCAAAGAACATCAGAGAAGATCCGAGAAGGTCAAAGAATGTCAGAGAAGGTAAAAGAAGGTCGGAAAATGTCAAAAACGTTCAGAGAATGTCAAAAAAGTCGGAGAAGTTCGAAGAAGGTCAGAGAAGGTCGGAGAAGGCAAAGGAAGTTCGGAGAAGGCAAAGGAAGTTCGGAGAAGGCAAAGGAAGTTCGGAGAAGGCTGTAGAATTCAGAGAAGTTCAAAAAAGATCAGATAATTTCAGAGAAGTTCAGAGAAAGTCAAAGAAGGTGGGAGAAGGGCAAAAACGGGAGGAGAAGGACAAAGATTGGTGGAGAAAGGAGGAGAATATTGGAGAAGGGCAAAGGGGTGCGGAGAAGGGCAAAGACGGGTGGAGAAAGGTGGAGAATATCAGAGAAGTGCAAAGATGTGCAAAGACGGGCAGAGAAAGGCAAAGACGGGCTGAGAAGTGTGGAGAACACCGGAGAAGGGCAAGGACAGGCGGAGAACAGCAAAAACGGGTGGAGAACGGCAAAGACGGGTGAAGAAATGAGGAGAATACTGGAGAAAGGGCAAAGACGGGCGGAGAAGGGCAAAGACGGGCGGAGAAGGGCAGAGAATATTGGAGAAGGGCAAAGATGGGCAAAGAAAAGGGTAGAAGGGCAAAGACTGATGAAGAAGTGTGGAAAGTATCGGAGAAGAGGAATGATGGAAAAAGACGGGTGAGAAGGGCAAAGATGGACGGAGACGGGCGGAGAAGGGCAAAGACGGGCGGAGAAGGGCAAAGACGGGCGGAGAAGGGCAAAGACGGGCGGAGAAGGGCAAAGACGGGCGGAGAAGGGCAAAGACGGGCGGAGAAGGGCAGAGAATATTGGAGAACTGCAAAGATGTGCAAAGACAAAGGGAGAAGGGCAAAGACGTGCGGAGAAGGGTAATAACGTGTGGAGAAGGGCAAAGATGGGCGGAGAAGGGCGGAAAAGATCAAAGAAGGGCAAAGACAGGCGGAGAAGGGTAATAACGGGTGGAGAAGGGCAGAGAATATTTGAGAAGTGGAAAGAGGGGTAAAGACAGGTGGAAAAAAACAAAGACGGGTGGAGAAGTGTAAAGAAGGGGGGAGAAGGGCAAAGATAGGCGGAGAAGGGTGGAGAATATCAGAGAAGTGGAAAGATGGGCAAAGACGGGCGGAGAAGGGCAAAGACGGGCGGACAATTGCCAAGACGGGTGCACAAGTGATAAGACGGGCGGACAACGGCTAAGAAGGGCAGACAAGTGCAAAGATAGGCGGAGAAGGGCAAAGACGGGTGGAGAATTGCGGAGAGTACCGGAGAATGGCAAAGATGGGTGGAGAAAGGCAAAGTCGGTCAGAGAAAGGCAAAGAAGTGCTTAGACTGGCAAAGACGGGCGGAGAAGGGCAAAGACAGGTGGAGAAGGGTAAAGACGGGCGGAGAAGGGCAAAGACAGGCTGACAAGGGCAAAGACAGGCGGAGAATTGTGGAGAGCACTGGAGAAGGGCAAAGACGGGTGGAGAATGGCAAAGTCGGGCAAAGAAAGGCAGACAACACAGACGAAAGATGTTATAAATGACAATGAGGTCAAAATAGAAACAGAAGAAACAGAGGACGTTGACGACACATACAACAAGACATTATAAATGAAAATGATGTGACAATATACACAGACGACAAAAACGACACAGACAAAACAGACAACAAAGACGACACAGGCATTATTTATGACAATGATGTCACAATAGACACTGCTGACGCAGACGACACAGACGACAAAGACATTATAAATGACAATGATGTCACAATAGACACAGAAAACACAGATGACACAGACATTATAAATGTCAATGATGTCACAATTGACACAGGCAACACAGATATTATAAATTACAATGATGACACAAAAGATACTGAAGACATTATAAATGACAATGATGTGACAATAGACACAGACGACACAGACTACATAGACGACATATAGGACACAGACGACAAAGACATGATAAAGACAATGATGTCACAATCGACACAGATGACAGAATACACAGACGACAGAGACATAATTTATGACAATGATTTCACAATAGCAACTAACGACACAGGCGACAGACATTATAAATGAAAATGATGTCACAGTAGACACAGACGAGAGACGAAACAGATGACACAGACGACAAAGACATAAATTACAATGATGTCACAATAGACACAGATGAAAGAGATGACAGAGACTTTATAAATGACAATGATGCCACAATAGACACAGATGACACAGACAACACAGAGGACAGATACGACATATGCAAAAAAGACATTATTAAAGAAAATAATGTCACAATAGACACAGACGACACATACATTATAAACGACAATGATGTCACAATAGACACAGACGAAAGAGATGACAGAGACGACACAGACATTACAAATGGTAATGATGTAAGAATAGACACAGACAAAAAAAATTTATAAATGACAATTATGTCACAATAGACACAGACGATACAGTCTTCATAAATCACAATTGTGTAAGAATAGACATAGACATTATATATGAAAATGATATCACAATAGATACAGACGACAGAGACGGCACATACATTATAAATGACAATGATGTCAAGATAGACACAGACGACAGAAAACATAGACATTATTAATGAAAATTACGTCAGTATACACACAGACGACACAGACATTATAAATTACATGATGTCATAATAGACAGAGACAACACAGACTACACAGATATTATAAATGACAATGATGGCACAAAAGACACAGATGACACAGACATTACAAAGGACTACGGTGCCAAAATAGGCACAGACGTCACTGACTACAATGACAATTAAGTCACAATAGACACAGATGACACAGACGACACAGATATTATAAATGACAATTTTTTAACAATGAAACAGAAGACATAGACATTATAAATGACAATGATATCACAATAGACATAGACGACACAGACATCATAAATGCAAATGATTTCACAGTAGACAAAAACGACACAGAAATTATAATTGACACTGCTGTCACCATAGACACAGATGACACAGACGACACAGACGACACAGACGACACAGATAATATAAATTGAAATGCTGTCACAATAGACACCGACGACACAGACACAGAAGTCACAGACATTATAAATGACATTGATGTCACAATAGACACAGACGACACAGAAGACAGAGACGACACAAACGTTATAAATGATAATGATGTCACAATAAACACAGACGACAGAGAAGACAGAGAGGACACAGACAGCTTAAATGACAATGATGTCACAATAGACACAGACGACACCGTCATTATAAGTGATAATGATGTCACAATAGACACAGATGACACAGATGACAGACGACACATATGACACAGAAATTATAAGTGAAAATTATGTCATAATATACTCAGTTTACACAGACGACACAGACATTATAAATGACAAATATGACACACTAGACAAAGATGATAAAGACGACACATACATTATAAATGACAATGATGTCAAAAGAGAGACAGACCACAGAGACCACACAGATACTTTAAATGACGATGTCACAATAGACACAGATGACACAGACGACACAGACAGTATATATGACAATGATGTCACAATAGACACAAATGACACAGACAGTATAAATTACAATGATATCAAAATAGACACACGACGAGACAAACATTATAAATGACAGTGATTTCACAATAGACTCCGACGATACAAACTACACAGATATAATAAATTACAATTATGTCATAAGAGACGGCGATGACACAGCAGAGTTATTATAAATGACAATGAAGTCCCAATACACACAGACGACACAGACGAGACAGATGACAAAAACATGATAAATGACGATGTCACAATAGACAGACGACACTGAAGACACTGACATAATAAATGACAATGATGTCACGATACACAGACGACACCGACGACACAGACACTTTTAAATATCGATGTCACAATGGACACAGATGAAACAGATAAAATAAATGAAAATGATATCTCAGTAGACACAGACGATACGGAAGACAGACATTATAAATGACAGTTTTCAAAACAGACACAAACAATGATGTCACAATAGACAAAGACGACACAAACGACACAGGCATTATAAATGAAAATGATGTCACTATAGACACAGACGACAGAAACGACACAGAAGACAAAACCATTATTAATGAAAATGATATCACAGTAGACACAGACGACAGACGACACAGACATTATAAAAGACAATGATTTCACAAGAGACACAGACGGCACACACATCAGAGACCACACAGACAGTATAAATGACAATGATGTCCCAATAGACACAGACAACACAGATGACAAAAATGACACAAAAGACACAGACATTATAAATGATAATTATGGCAAAATAAACACAGACAACACAGACATTATACATGACACTGATGTCACAATAGACACAGACAACAGATGACACAGACGACACAGACATTATAAATGATAATGATGTCACTACAGACACAGATGACAGACGACACAGAATTTATAACTGAAAATTATGTAACAATACACTCAGACGATACAGATGACACAGACATTATAAATGACAATGATGTCCCTATAAACATAGACGACACAAACACTCTAAACTACGATTATGTCACAATAGACAGACTAGACAGACAACACATACGACACAGACATAATAAATGACAGTGATGTCACAATATTCACAGACGATACAGACATTATAAATGACAATGATGTCACAATACACACAGAAAACACAGACATTATAAATGACAATGATAACACAATTAACACAGACGACACAGACTACAAAGGCAACACAGACATTATAAAAGAAAATGATGTCACAATAAACACAGAGGATACAGACGATAGAGACGATACAGACCACACAGACGACAGTCATTCTAAATGAAAATGATGTTAAAATAGACACAGAAGAAACAGACGACACAGACATAATAAATGACAATGATGTCACAACAGACAGAGACGAGACAGGCGACACAGATATTGTAAAAAAAATATGTCACAACAGACACAGACATTATAAATGAAAACGCCGCCTGAATAGACACCGACAACAAAGAGGACACAGACAACACATACACCACAGACATTATAAATGACAATGATGTAAACATAGACACAGACATCACAGACGACTCAGACAGTATAAATGAAAATGATGTCACAATGGACACAGACTACACAGACATTATACATGAAAATGACGTCACAATAGACACAAACGAATCATATGACACAGGCATTATAAATGACAATGATTTCAAAATAGACAGAGACAGTATAAATGACAATAATGTCAAACCAGACACAGACATTATAAATAACAATGATGTCACAGAAGACACAGACGTCACAGACATTATAAACGACAAAAATTTCGAAACAGACACAGACGACACCGACATTATAATGACAATCGTGTCAAATTATACATAGAAGACAAAGAGCACAGAGATGACACAAAAGAAAGAGATATTATAAAAGACAAGGATGTCACAATAGACACAGACGACAGAGATGACAGAGACTACAGAGATGACACAGACATTGTAAATTAATATTATGTCACAACAGAAACAGAGGACACAGATGACACAAACACTATAAATGACAGAGATATCACAATAGACACAGACGACACAGACGAGAGAGAGATTATAATTGACTATGATGTCGTTATAGACACAGACATAAATGACAACGATGTCACCATAGACAAAGATGACACAGATGACACAGACATTACAAACGACAATGATGTAACAATAGACACAGAAGACACAGACGACAAAGACATAAATGACAATGATGTCAAAATATACACAGACGACAAAGAAATTATAAATGATAATGATGTCACAATAGACACAGACGACACAGACAACAGAGATGACACAGACATTATTAACAACAATGATGTCAAAATACACACAGACGACACAGATTACACAGACATTACAAATGATAATGATGTCATAATAGACACAGATGACACAGACATTATAAATGAGAATGATGTCACTATAGACACAGACAGCACAGATGACACAGTTTTAAAAGACAAGAGAGACATTATAAATGACAATGATTTCAAAATAGAAACAGACGCCACAGACCACACAAAGGACACAGACAACACAGATAACTCGGATGACACAGATGTTATAAATGAAAATGATGTCACAATAGACACAGAAGACACAAACGACACAGAAGACAGAGACATGAATGACAATGATGTCACGATAGACACAGACGACACAGAGGACAAAGATATTAAAAATTACAATGATGTCACAATAGACACAGACGACACAGATATTTTAAATGACAATGCTGTCACCATAGACAATGATGACACAGACTCCACAGACATTCCTAATGACAATGATGTCACAACAGACACAGAATACACAGACGACAAAAATATTATAAATGACTATGATGTCGCAATAGAGAAAGACCGCACAGATGATAAAGTCATTATAAATAACAATGACGTCACAATAGACAAAGACGACACAGAAGACAAACACATTATAAATGAAAATGATGTCACAATAGACACAGACAACACAGACACTTTTAAATATCGATGTCACAATGGACACAGATGACACAGATATTATAAATGAAAATGATATCTCAGTAGACACAGACAATACAGAAGACACAGACATTATAAAAGACGTTGACAAAATAGACACAAAAAATAAAGACATTATAAAAGACGTTGACAAAATAGACACAAACAATACAGACATTATAAATGACAATGATGTCACAATAGACAAAGACGACACAAACGACACAGACATTATTAATGAAAATGATGTCACTATAGACAGAGCGACAGAAACAACACAGAAGACAAAACCATTATAAATGAAAAGGATTTCACAGTAGAGACAGACGACACACACGACACAGACATTATAAGTGACAATGATGTCACAGTAGACACAGACCACACAGACATAATACGTGACACTGATGTCACAATAGACACAGACGACTGAGACGACAGAGTCAACACAGACTACAAAGATATTATAAATGAAAATTAAGTCACACTAGACACAGATAACACAGACGACACAGAGCACACTCATGTAATAAATGACAATTATGTCACAATACACACAGATGACGCAGACGTCACAGACATTATAAATGACAATGATGTCACAATAGACACCCACGACAGAGACAACACAGACATTATATCTGACCATGATGTCATAATAGACACAGAAAACACAGACATCATAAATGAAAATGATGACACAATAGACAGAGGTGACACAGACAGTGATATAATAAATGAAAATTATGTCACAATAGAAACAGACGATACAGACAGTATAAATGACAAGGATGTCACAATAGAGACAGACGACACAGACGTCACAGACATTATAAATGACTATGATGTCACAATAGACACACTCAACACGTATTATAAATGATAATTAAGTAACAATAGACACATACGATACAGACGACAGATGACAGAGACTACAACGACATTCTAAATGACAATGATGTCAAACTAGACAGAGACGACACAGACAACACAGACATTATAAATGACAGTGATGTCAAAATTGACACAGACAACAGAGACGACATACGACAAAGACATTATAAATGACAAAGCTGTCACAATAGAAACATGACCCAGATGACGCAGATGACTCAGACTTTATAAATAACGATGATGTCACAATAGACAGAGACGACAAAGACGACACAGATGACACAGAAGAAAAAATCATTATAAATGACAATGAAGTCATAATAGACAAAGACAACACTGACGACACAAACATTATATATGATAAAGATGTCAAAATAGACACAGACGACAGAGACGACACAGATGACAAAGACATTATTAATGAAAATGTTGTCACAATAGACACAGATGACACAGACTATAAATTACAATGATGTGGAAATAGACACTGAAGACACAGACATTATAAATGACAACGATGTCACAATAGACACAGACGACACAGACAACAAAGATATTATAAATGACAATAATTTCACAACAGACACAGACGACACAGACAACAAAGACATTATAAAAGACAATGATGTCACAATAGACACAGACGGCACAGACATTATAAATGAAAATGACGTCACACTAGACACAGACAACACAGACGACACTCATGTTAAAAATGACAATGAGGTCACAATAAACACAGACGACACATACAACACAGACACTATATAGGACAATGATGTCACAATAGACACAGACGACACAGATGACAGAGGACAGAGATGAGATATGCAAGAAAGACATTGTTAAAGAAAAAGTAATCACAATAGGAACAGACGTCACAGACGACACATACATTAAAAATGACAATGATGTCACAATAGACAAAAATGACAGAGACAACACAGAGGACAGAGACGACAGATGCAACAAAGACATTATAAATGAAAACGATGTCACAATAAACACAAACAACACAGATAACACATGACATGGACATAATAAATGAAAATGAGGTCACAATAAACACAGATGACACAGACGGCACAGACACTAGAAATAAAAATGATGTCACAATAGACTGAGCCGACACAGACTACATAGACATTATAAATGCAAATGAAGTCACAATAAACAGATACGAGAGATGACATTAATGACAAAGACGACAGTGACGACACAGACATTAGGAATGAAAATGATGTCACAATACACATAGACGACACAGACGACACAGATGTTATAAATGAAAATGATATTAATATAGACACAGACAAGAGACCACAGAGACGACACAGATGTTATAAATCATAGAATCATAGAATAACCTGGTTGGAAGAGGACCACCGGGTCATCGAGCCCAACCTTTAAAGTTGGCAGTTAAGGAACCCAGAGTGTGTTTAAATATTTTCATTTATTCGTTTCCTTTTCTTTCCCCCTTTTTTCTCTCAACAACTGAGAAAAATATATCTGATACATAAATGCGCAAGATCAGATTAATAATTATGGCACTTTCACAGGGCATGTGGAGGCCATCAAACAGACAAAAATATCTACTATAAAATCAAAGGTATAGGACTTACATGCATCCTGCTTCCCTTACTTAAAAGACAATGATGTCACAACAAACAGAGATGACACAGACAATATAAATGACAATGATGTCAAAATAGACACTGATGACATAGAATACACAGACGACAGAGACATAATTTACGACAATGATGTCACAATAGGAACTGACGACACAGACAACAAAGACATTATAAATGAAAATGATGTCACAATAGACACAGACATCACAGACGACACTGACGACACCGTCCACACAGAAATTATTATGACAATGATGTCACAATAGACACAGACAACACAGATGACACAGACGACAAAGACATTATAAATTACGATGTTACAATAGACACAGACATCATAAATGACAATGATGTCAATATACACACAGACGTGAGACGACATATACGACAGAGTTTACAAAAACATTATAAATGAAAATGATGTCACACTAGATGCAGACAACACAGATGACACATGTGACACTCCTATTATAAATGACCATGATGTCACAATAGACAAAGACGACACACACAACACAGACTTTAAAAATGAAAATGATGTCACAATAGACACAGACTTAACAGACATTATAAATGACAATTATGTCAAAATAGACACAGGAGACACAGACGACAAATACTTTATAAATGACAATGTTGTCACAGTAGACACAAACGACACAGATGACACAGAGGTCAGTGACAAGACATGCAACATAGACATTATAAATGACTATGATGTCACAATAGACACAGACGACACACACACACATTTATTATTAATGACATCGATGTCACAATAGACACAGACGTCAGAGACAATACAGACGACACAGACATTATAAATGAAAATGATGTCAAAATACACACAGACGACATTACTGACAAAGATGACAGAGACGACACAGACATTACAAATTAAAATGTTGACACAATAGACACAGACGACAAAGACGAAACAGATGTTATAAATGAAATCCATGTCACATAAGACACAGATGTCACAGACGATACAGATATTATAAATGAAAATGATGTCAAAATAAACACACACGAGAGACCACACAGAACACACAGACGTTATAAATCATAGAATCATAGAATAACCAGGTCTGAAGAGACCCACCGGGTCATCAAGCCCAACCTTGAAAGTTGGCAGTTAAGGCACCCAGAGTGTGTTTAAATATTTTCATTTATTCATTTCCTTTTCTTTCCCCCTTTTTTGTGTCAAGAACAGAGAAAAATATATCTGATATATAAATGCGTAAGATCAGAAAAATAATCATGGCATGTTCACAGGGCATGTGGAGGCCATCAATTAAAAAAAAAAACAACTATAAAACCAAAGGTATAGGACTTACATGCATCCTGCTTCCCTTACTTAAATGACAATGATGCCACAACACACACAAATGACACAGACATTATAAATGACAATGATGTCAAAATACACACACAAGACAGAGACGACACGGACATTATAAATGACAATGATGTCACAAGAGACACAGACGACACAGATGACGCAGTGGACAGAGATGACATATGCAACAAAGACATTATTAAAGAAAATGATGTCACAATAGACATAGATGAAAGAGAAGACACAGACACTATAAATGACAATGATGTCATAATAGACCAGAAGACACAGACGACAAACACATTATAAATGACAATGATGCCACAATAGACACAGATAACACAGACAACACAGAGGACAGATACAAAATATGCAAAAAAGACATGATTAAAGAAAATTATGTCATAATAGACACAGACGACACATACATTATAAATGAAAATGATGTCACAATAGACAGAGACTAAGAAAAATTTATAAATGAAAATTATGTCACAATTGATATAGACGACAAAGACAACTGAGACATTATAAATGATAATGAATTCAAAATATACACAGACAACACAGACGACACAGACATCATAAATGAAAGTGATGTCACAATAGACACAGACGACACAGACGAAAGAGACAATACTGACGACACAGATATTATAAATGACAATGATGTCACAATTGACACAGTGGACACAGACGACAGGAATATTATAAATGACAATGATGTCACAATAGACACAGAGGACACAGACATTATAAAAGACAATGATGTGACACTAGACACAGACAACACAGACAACGCTCATGTTAAAAATGACAATGATGTCACAATAAACACAGACGACACATACAACACACATTATATATGACAATGATGTCACAATAGACACAGACGACACATACAACACACATTATATATGACAATGATGTCACAATAGACACAGACGACACAGAGGACAGAGACGAGATATGCAAGAAAGACATTGCTAAAGAATAATTTATCACAATAGAAACAGACGTCACAGACGACACATACATTACAAATGATAATGATGTCACAATAGACACAGACGACAAAGACATAATAAATGAAAACTATATCACAATAGACAGACGATTCAGATGACACAGACGACAGAGATATTATAAATTTCAATTATGTCACAATAGACAGAGATGACACAGATTATGTCACAACAGACACAGACATTAAAAATGAAAAAGACGTCAAAATAGACACAGATTAGAGAGTCAGTATAAATGACAATGTCATCACAATAGACACAGATGACATAGATATTATAAATGACAAGGATGTCACAATAGACTCAGACGACAGAGACAATACAGAGGAAACAGACGACACAGATATTATAAATGGCAGTGATAACACAATAGACCCAGACAAGACAGAAGAAACAGACAATATAAATGACAATGATGTCACAATACACACAGACGACACAGATGACACAGACATTATAAATGACAATGATGTCACAATAAACAGAGACGACACACAAGATAAAGACATTATAAATGACCATGATGTCAAAAGAGACACAGACGACACAGACATTATAAATGACAAGAATGTCACAATAGACTCAGACGACAGAGACAATACAGAGGAAACAGACAACACAGATATTATAAATGGCAGTGATGTCACAATAGACCCAGACAAGACAGACGACACAGACAATATAAATTACAATGATGTCACAATAGAGAGAGACGACACAGACATTATAAATGACAATTTTATCACAATAGATACAGACAACACAGATGACACAGATGTTATAAAATCCTATCAAGGTAGACACAGAAGACACAGACATTATAAATGGCAATGATGTCACAATAGACACAGATGACACAGAGGACACAGACCCTACAAATGAATATGATGTCACAATAGACATAGACGACAGATGTTATAAATGAAAATTATGTCAAAATAGACAAAGACGAAACAGACGACACAGTCATTATAAATGACGATGATTTCACAATAGACACAGACAACAGAGACGACACAGAAAATACAGACGGCAGATGACAGAGACATTATAAATGACACTGATATCACAAAAGACACAGACTACACAGACAAGACAGACTTTGTAAATGACAGTGATTTCACAACAGGCACAGAAGTAAGAGACGACAGAGACGACACAGATGTTATAAATGGCAATGATGTCACAATAAACAGAGATGACACAGATGACACAGTATAAATGAAAATATCACAGATGACACAGATGACCCTGATGACACAAACGACACAGACATTATAAATAACATTGATGTCACAATAGACAAATATGACACAGACCACACAGACAATATAAATGAAAATGATGTCACAATAGACACAAACGACACAGATGACAAGATATTATACCTGACAATGATATCACAATAGACACAGACGACCCAGAACACACAGACATTAAAAATGACAATGATGTCAAAGTAGGCAAAGATGACACAGACATTATACATGAAAATTGTTTCAAAATACACACAGACGAGACAGAAGACACACATTATAAATGAAAATGATGTCACAATATAAAGAGACAACACAGACATAAATGACAATGATGTCAAAACATACACAGATGACACAGACATTATAATTGACAATGATGTCACGATAGACACAGACGACAAAGAAGACACAGACGAGAAAGAGGACACAGACATTATAATTTTCTTTTATGTCACAACAGACACAGACGAAACAAAGGACGGACATTATAAATGACAAAGATGTCACAATAGACACAGACGACACAGACATAAATTAAAATTATGTCACAATTGACACAGACAACATAGACGACTAAGACATTATAAATGACAACGATGTCAAAATAGACACAGACGACACAGACTTCATAAATGAAAATGATGTTACAATAGATACAGACGACAGAGACAATACAGATATTATTAATGAAAGCAATGTCACAATAGAGAGACAACACAGACGACAGAGACATTACAAATGACAATGATGTCACAATAGAAACAGAGGTCACAGACGACCCAGACTATACAGATGAAAAAGAAGACGCCCACAATATAAATGAAAAAGATGCCAAAATAGTTACAGAAGACCCAGACGACACAGACGTTATAAATGACAATGTTTTCACAATAGACACAGATGACTCAGCCATACCGACGACACAGATATTATTAATGACAATGATATCACAACAGACACAGACGACACAGAAAAAAAAGACATTATAAAGGACAATGATGTCACAAAAGACACAGACGACACAGACAAAATAAATGACAAAGATGTCACTATTGACACAGATGACACAGACAAAACAGACTACTCAGGCATTATATATGAAGAATATGTCAAAGTAAAAACAGACCACACAGACGAGACAGACGACACAGACATTATAAATTAAAATGATGTCACAATAGACAGAGACAACACACACTACACAATCATCATTAATGACAATGATATCACAAGAGACACAGACGACACAGATTACACAGACTACACAGACGACACAGACATTATAAATGACAATGAGGTCACAATATACAAAGATGACACAAAAGACAGACATAATTAACGAAAATGATGTTACTATAGACAGAGACAACACAAACATTATAAATGAAAATGATATCACAATAGACACAGACTACACAGACGACACAGATATTATAAATTACAAGTATTTCACGATACACACAGACGACACAGACATTACAAATTACAATGATGTCACAATAGACACAGACAACACGGAACACGGGAAAGACAGAAACGACCGAGACATTATAATTGAAAATGATGTCACAATAGACACAGACAACACAGACTGTATAAATGACAAGGATGTCACAAAAGACAGAGGACACAGACTACACAGACACTATAAATGACAATGATGTCACAGTAGACACAGATGACACCAACAACACAGACATTTTTAAAGACAATGAAATCACAATAGACACCGACAAAATAGATATTATAAATGACAATTATTTCAAAATAGACACAGAAAACGGCACAGACACTAGAAATGAAAATGATGTCACAATAGACACAGACGACACAGACGTTATAAACGTCAAAGATGTCAAAATAGACAGAGACGACACAGACTACATAGACATTATAAATGAAAATGAAGTCACAATAAACACATACGAGAGATGACATTAATGACAAAGACGACAGTGACGACACAGACATTAGGAATGAAAATGATGTCACAATACACATAGACGACACAGATGTTATAAATGAAAATGATATTAATATAGACACAGACAAGAGACCACAGAGACGACACAGACGTTATAAATCATAGAATCATAGAATAACCTGGTTGGAAGAGGACCACCGGGTCATCGAGCCCAACCTTTAAAGTTGGCAGTTAAGGAACGCAGAGTGTGTTTAAATATTTTCATTTATTCATTTCCTTTTCTTTCCCCCTTTTTTCTCTCAACAACTGAGAAAAATATATCTGATACATAAATGCGCAAGATCAGATAAATAATTATGGCACTTTCACAGGGCATGTGGAGGCCATCAAACAGACAAAAATATCTACTATAAAATCAAAGGTATAGGACTTACATGCATCCTGCTTCCCTTACTTAAAAGACAATGATGTCACAACAGACACAGATGACACAGACATTATAAATGACAATGATGTCACTATACACAGACGTGAGACGACATAGACGACACAGTGGACAAAGACATTATAAATGAAAATGATGTCACAATAGACACAGACGACAGAGTCGACACAGACTACAAAGACATTATAAATGAAAATGATGTCACAATAGACACAGACAACACAGATGACACATATGACACTCCTATTATAAATGACCATGATGTCACAATAGACAAAGACGACACACACTACACAGACTCTAAAAATGAAAATGATGTCACAATAGACACAGACTTAACAGACAATATAAATGACAATGTTGTCAAAATAGACACAGAGGACAAAGACGACAAATACCTTATAAAAGACAATGTTGTCACAATAGACACAAACGACACAGACGACACAGAGGTCAGTGACGAGACATGCAACATAGACATTATAAATGACCATGATGTCACAATAGACAGAGACAACACAGACGACACAGACATTAGAAATGACAAAGATGTCACAATAGACACAGACGACACATACACACATTTATTATTAATGACATCGATGTCACAATAGACACAGACGTCAGAGACAACACAGACATTATAAATGAAAATGATGTCAAAATACACACAGACGACAAAGACGAAACAGATGTTATAAATGAAATCCATGTCACATAAGACACAGATGTCACAGACGATACAGATGACACAGACAACACAGATATTATAAATGAAAATGATGTCAAAATAAACACACACGAGAGACCACACAGAAGACACAGACTTTATAAATCATAGAATCATAGAATAACCAGGTCTGAAGAGACCCACCGGGTCATCAAGCCCAACCTTTAAAGTTGGCAGTTAAGGCACCCAGAGTGTGTTTAAATATTTTCATTTATTCGTTTCCTTTTCTTTCCCTCTTTTTTGTCTCAAAACCTGAGAAAAATATATCTGATATATAAATGCGTAAGATCAGAAAAATAATCATGGCATGTTCACAGGGCATGTGGAGGCCGTCAATTCAAAAAAAAATATAAACTATAAAACCAATGGTATAGGACTTACATGCATCCTGCTTCCCTTATTAAATGAGAATGATGTCACAACACACACAAACGACACAGACATTATAAATGACAATGATGTCACAATAGAAACAGAGGACACAGACATTATAAAAGACAATGATGTCACACTAGACACAGACGACACAGAGGACAGAGACGAGATATGCAAGAAAGACATTGTTAAAGAATAATTTATCACAATAGAAACAGACGTCACAGACGACACATACATTACAAATGAAAATGATGTCACAATAGACACAGACGACAAAGACATTATAAATGAAAAATATATCACAATAGACAGACGATTCAGATGACACAGACGACAGAGATATTATAAATTTCAATTATGTCACAATAGACAGAGACGACGCAGATGATTTCACAATAGACACAGATGACACAGACATTAAAAATGAAAAAGATGTCACAATAGACACAGATTAGAGAGTCAGTATAAATGACAATGTCATCACAATAGACACAGATGACACAGACATTATAAATGACAATGATGTCACAATAGACACAGACGACACAGAAGACATATATTATAAATGACAAGGATGTCGCAATAGACTCAGACATAGCAAATATTTTGAATTTATAAGTAGATCTAATAGATTATCCAGAAAGTATTGACATCCATTTACCCAGTCATGGCGTTATTGAACCATCTACTTCTCCATGGAATTCTCCTATATTTGTAGTGAAAAAGAAAACAGGTAAATGGAGATTATTGCAAGATCTTCGGGCAGTAAATAAGACCATGCATCCTATGGGTGCTCTGCAACCTGGGCTACCTAGCCTTATGGCAATACCACCAAATTATCAGAAAATAATAATTTATTTAAAGGACTGGTTTTATACAATATTGTTAGATCCCGATGATTGCCAGAGATTTGCTTTCAGCGTTCCTTCTGTCAATTACAGTGAACCTATGGACCGATATCAATGGAAAGTTTTACCTCAAGGTATGGCTGATAGTCCCACTTTATGTCAGAAATTTGTAAACAAAAGTCTTGAACAAACTAGATTGTGTTTTCCAACATTAATTTGCATTCACTATATGGATGATATTTTGTTGGCTGCTTGCTGAATCTGTGGAATTACTGACAGCAGCCTATTCTCATATGGAACAACAATTAGAGCGACATGGGCTGAAGATAGCCCAAGATAAAATACAGCGAACTTTTCCTTTTAAATACCTAGGATTTCAATTGTATCCTAAGTATTTTGCACCACAGAAAATTGCTCTTTCAGTACGACAATTAACAACCTTGAATGATTTCCAAAAACTTTTAGGTGACATCAATTGGATACGGCCGTTTCTGAAACTCACCACTTCAGACCTCAGCCCTTTATTTAAGATATTGGAAGGAAACCCTGACCCTAATTCCCCTCGTGGCCTGACTGAGGAAGCCTCTCAAGCCTTGACAAAAGTAGAAAAGGCCATGACAGATGCGAGATTAAATTACGCTGACATAAATAAGCCTTGGGAATTAATTATTCTTCCCACTAAATTATCCCCTACAGGAGTATTGTATCAGGATGGAATCCTCTGTTGGATTCATGGCCATCATGGTCAGAATGTTGTCTTAAAATCATACCCCCATAAAGTTGCAGAGTGTGTGCAACAAGGTCGAAAATTAAGTATAACTTATCTTGGAAAAGAGCCAGTAAAAATAATCTTGCCTTATAAACCTGATCAAATTACATGGTTGCTCAATATGATGGATGACTTTGCCTTATCCCTTGCAAATTTTCCAGGAGAAATATCTAACAAGTACCCATTAAACAAATTACTCAGTTTTGCAACATATCACTTTATTGTTTTTCCCAAAATTGTAAAACAAGCACCTTTACAGGATGCTTTGACTGTATATACTGACGGATCTTCAAATGGTCGTGCTGTACTATTATCACCACCTGATCATTTTGTTTGGATTTTACAGGATGTTTCTGCACAAATGGCTGAACTATATGCTGTTTACCAGGCATTACTGAAATATGCGCAACCTTTGAACATTATTACTGATAGTTTGTATATTGTACAGGCTCTGTGTATGCTTGAAACAGTACCGATGATACATTCTAAACTAACTTTCATTCAACAGCACTTAAGTCTTATACAGTCCCTGTTGCTACAAAGGGACTGCCCGGTTTTTGTGGGGCACATTCGTAGTCATTCTAACCTGCCTGGTCCTATGGCACAAGGCAATCAATTAGCTGATGATCTGACAAAACCGCAAGTATATAATATATGTAAGGCTAAACAACTCCATGAATTACATCACTTATCTGCCCGTACCTTAAGAAAAATGTGTAATATTACACGAGAACAAGCACGATTAATCATTAAAGATTGCTCCTCTTGTGCTCCATTACTGCCTGCCCCTCACTACGGTGTTAACCCTAGAGGCTTGTTGCCTAATGATTTATGGCAAATGGACGTTACTCATATTCCAGCTTTTGGGAAACTTGCGTATGTTCATGTCACCATAGACACTTTCTCACATTTTTCCGTTGCATCTGCTCTGTCAGGGGAGAAATTATCGCATGTATGTACACATTTACTTCATTGCTTTAGTGTTATGGGGATTCCGAAAACGATAAAAACTGACAATGGCCCTGCCTACATTAGTCAAGGATTCAAAACCTTTTGTCAACAATTTTCTATTCAACACAAGACAGGCATTCCGTATAACCCGCAAGGACAAGGTATAGTTGAGAAATACAATCACCTTCTAAAAACTCAAATTAATAAACTAAAAAGGGGGACATGGGGAATAAAGGATACCCCATTTTCCTTATTATCACATGCCTTATTTGTTCTGAATTTTTTAACATTGGATGAAGATGGTCAGTCTGCTGCTGACAGACATTGGGATTATAAAAATAACAATAAGCCTGAGATATATTGGAAAGATCCAATGGATGGAAAAATACGTGGTCCTGATCTGGTACTAATCTGGGGCAGAGGGTATGTTTGTGTTTTTCCAACAGATGAAACCTCACCCCGGTGGATTCCAGAACGGTGCGTCCGACATGCCAAAAACAAAAATGGGAAAGCTGTGGAGACGAATGAAAAGACTGTCGTTGAGCAGAGACTGGGAGACGAGGATCCGGTTGGTAGCAATGCTGCTGAGCACCCTATGGCTGATACAACACGGATGTAAGGCAGAAACCTATTGGGCTTTTGTCCCCAATCCTCCTGTTATCCATCCAGTCACATGGGAAGAACCAGTGGACATACCTGTATACAATAATCAGACTATATTTATGGGACAATATTCTGATAAACATATTATGGCCTTTTCAGCAAACTTTAACTTTTCTGGAAAAATAGATGGAAATCCAATGTGTTTTCAGACTAATCGTACTGAATTATTGTGTGAAGAAGTGATTGTTCAGCATGATTGGGATACTGATGTGTCGGCAAGGATTCATTGGGCTTTAGATTTTTATTATCCAAATCTTACGAATGGAAGTAAAGGTTCTGGAGTACCCCCTCCGCATATTCCCCCATGTCGAAATTTATCTCCTCCACAGATGGATTTTGCACCATCTTGGAGAGTGTGTCACGCTAATGAAACAACATGTTCAAATACATCTCTATGTGACTGGAATATAATTAATAAGCAATTGCGGCCAATAAATTTAGTTTCTGGAATATGGACAAAAAATAATCGTACATTCTATTCTAATCTATGGAAGGCTGTTGCCGCCATGGGAAAAGTTAAGGCAAAAAAACCCTAAATATTACATGGACTCAAATAGGATCAGTATGGGCAATGGGAGAGACACAAAATGTCATTGAGTTTTATATGCGGGCTTGTGTTCCAGAACCTTATGCGTTCCTAAGTGGAATGTTGACCATTATTAATAATACAATTAATTGTACCAATTGTCAAATTTCCAATTGCATAAACAGCACTAGTGATTCTTTTTTATTGGTAAAACAGCCTGATTATGTATATTTACCTGTCAATCTATCGCAAAACTGGTATGCAGATAGAGGATCAGAAATATTGGAAAAGGCAACCCAGCAACTCATGCACCAGCATAAGAGAATGATTGGACTAATAATAGCAGGAATTACAGCCTTAATTACTGCTATTACTGTAACAACAGTAGCCTCCATTTCTTTGACCACAAGTATTCAAACAGCCACGTATGTCAATGAGGTATCAATAAACATATCAAAGGCATTCCAAAATCAAATCAATTGGGATGAGAAAATTGAACTATGTTTGAATTCGCTTAAAGATACTGTTGATATTATGGGGAGACAATTGCAGATCTTAGCAACTCGAGAATCCCTTTTGTGCCATGCAAAGTATCGTACTATTTGTGTAACTCCAGTGAAATATAATTGCACTGTATTCTCATGGCAGAAAATCCAAAGTCACTTACAAGGCATTTGGGATAATGCCAATACTTCCTTGGACCTGGACGAATTGAGGCAACATATTCAAGATATGTTAAATTCTCATAAGATAGATCTATCTGTAGCTGAACAGACAGAAACTTTTGTCAATGCTTTAAAATCTGTTTTCCGTCTTTTGAATCTTTCAAACAAGGGATTTATGGCCTGATAATAATTGCTGTTGTAATCTTGTTGGGACTACTTGTCTGTCCATATGTACTAAGACTTATCATAAAACAATTCCGACAATTAATAATAGATTTGAGAAAAATTAAATTGGAACATATTAGAGACAAGCCAATACCACTTTCAATTTAACAAATAAGAAAGGGTGGAATGAGGAGAACTATTAGACATTCTGGGGGCCTGAAAGGGTCAAAGACAGAATAATGAAAGCCAAGAGCCTGGAGAGCAATATTCTGTCTGGCCTGAAAGGGTCAGGAACAGAATATCATGCCAACAACAAAGCTGCTCCTCCTGAAAGGGAGGTTGTGGACTATCAGGGCTCTTGGCAACATGCTTAGTTTCTCATCATTCCAGGGCCCGAGTTAAATATATTTCAAGAACACCTGCAGGTCTAAGATAAGACCAGCACAAACAGAAGAATGTGTGAATCCTTGAACAGACACGTAGTCCCTCACTTGTAGAACTTACATAACTTGTATTCTCACGGTAAAAATAGCCGTAATGTAAACAGTGCACTCAAGATTGGTAGAAAATGACAAGCTCTCCCAGGAGAGTATAAAAACTCTGGTTGAGGAATAAAGATTTGCTACTTGCCACCAGAGCAGTAGTCCGTCTAGTCTCTCTTAGACGTCCCTGTGAGCTGGTCTCCGTCACTAAACGACGATGATGTCACTATAGACACAGACGACAGACACGAAAATGACGACACAGACATTATAAATGACGATGTCAAAATAGACACACACGACACTCACGACACTCACTATATATGAGAATGATGTCACAATAGGCACAGACAGACACAAAAATGACGACTCATACAACACAGACATTATAAATGACAGTGATTTCACAATAGAGACAGACGACACAGACAGACACGAGAATGATGACAGAGACGACACAGACATTAAAAATGACAATGATGTCAAAATAGACACACACGACACACACCATATATAACAATGATGTCACAATAGACACAGATGACAAAAACATCATAAATGACAACGATGCTCATTGCATCTTGAAAGACAAAAAATAAAACCCAAACAAAATTACTAGCTGGCGTTTGTAGGTAATGTAGGTACAAGTCATATCTAACTGTTGACTCGGCAGCCAACCCACCTGGCTATGGGAATCTACCCCCAGTTCAATTGTCACCCCTTGCTGCCAGACCCGATGCCTCTGCACCTGTAGAACTCAACATTCAATAACTTACCCCCAGACTCGATAGTAACTAAACAATTCCACACACTGTTTTGATTCAGGAATACCAACCCTTCTTCACACAACAGCCAGGCAGAAAAAAAAAAGATAAAATCAAATCTTAACAACCATACACACCAGGTTTATTGCCCCAAGAATTTAAACTGCTCTACCGACACTCCAACGTTATATCTGAGATGGCTTTGGTCATTCCCTCTGTGGCTGCATAACCGACCAAAAATGATTCTCCTCACCCCATGTATCTATGGCTACTTGCTCTGGAATGCACCGTATCACCTCGCCCTTCAAAGCCTAACTAGACGGGTATATCTAAAGATCGAATTTCACTGCTGTTCTTCTGCTAACTACCGATTCTTTAGCTCAGGCAGAGCAGCTCCAGCCAGATTCAAACGTGCACAGACTGACTCTGCACAGAAAAGCAATGACAGGATGCAGAAACAAAAAGGAAACTTGGTAAGAATGACTCTCAAAAGAGGGCTGGCATTGGGCAACAAGATGTAGGGAGCTGCAAGAAAGATTATGTCAGCCCTTGAAAAATGGAAGACTATGGCCCCTTTAAGAGCCACAGCCACAACTAGAAGGATGCAAGGGTGAGCCCTTCTTAAAGACCTCAAAACAGAGTATGTATGGAGGAAGTGCCAGAACAGGGATTTAAGAAAATGGAACAATAAGGGCTGAGGATGCTAATGTGTCCTGCGATGCCTACACAATAGGCAACTGACCAGAAATTTCCAAAATACAAGACCTATCTGTACATGAAGATCACAATGCAAGAAAAGCAGCGCCTGATCAGCACCTTACTAAGAACAGACATCCAAGAGTCTAGAGATGACACGTGGACCAAATGCAAAGATGGCATCAAGACCTGCAGAAGATTTAAGACACAGCAGAGTCTACACAGTCTAAACAACAAGACAGATATAGGCTGGAACTGCCCTGCCTGGTACACGCTAGCTTGGGGCTGAAAATTAAACCCCTCTCCAAACGTGTAACAAGGTGCACTCTTCCTGCACAACCCTCTACCCTAGGCTAAATCCCTTCCCTGCCATTCTCAACATTCTGCCCTCTTCCAGGACCAAAACCACAGCCCCCTTAACTTTCTGAGGACCGAGGGCCTGAAGATATCCTTGGCAGAAAAAAACCAAACTGCATCAACTATCTGGAAAAATCCTGCACTCTCACATTGTCCTGGACAATAATCTGCAAAAAAAAAAAAAAAACAAACATACAGAAAACACAGTGCCAAGTCATCACACTGCTCACTGCCAACATCTTGTACTACACCCACTGCAAAACTGCCAAGGCATTCTGCTCACCTATTTGATGCCAACTCAAACATTGGATGTTGCAGTCATCATCACCTGGGGCACTTCAGGTAGACAGACAGAAAATTTACTATTGTGCTTCTGAGAAATCAGTCCCGTGCTCCATCTCTCTACTCCCCTGTTCACCTCAACTGCTCTTTGCATTCTAAAAGCGGACCACACAGCATCTACAAAACCAAAGGCCAATGCTCAATGGATTTGCTGCGTACTACAGGGCTCTAACACACCTATTTGAACAACAACCTCCTCACCTCTCAGACCACACATCAGCAAGAAGCTTCACCCCCCTGAGGCTGCATTTGGCACCTGCCACAGAAAAAGCATGCTTTTGTACTACACTAAAGCACAGGCTGCCCCAAGCAACACCTATCTCCCACTGCATTACCTTGACTGCTCAGATGCCCAGCTTGCCTCATCTTCTGTGGTTGTGTTGAGGCTTGAGCTCCACCTGGAATATACAAACAGCAAGGATGATTATAACTTCATTGAAGAAAACCAACACACGGTAACTGATCATACAGCCACAGTTACATTTCCCTACCAACACCACAGCCAACTCACCTCACTATGGCACACTAACGGCACACAACTCCATCCGTGCCCCTCGGCACACAGGTCAGCCCGCTACGTCTGAAAAACACAACAGCAAAGAAGTCACCCTGACGCTCAGCAACGCCCTAAGAATTCCAAGACTCTACTGCACATTACAGCCAAGCAAAGCTAGTCCACAACCAAACCCAAACATTAATAGCCGCTCCCTTGACATACAAACCCCTTCGTTACCGCTCCACTGGCTGCTCCCATGCAGTTTTGGTCACCCCCTCTGTGGCTCCAGAGACAAGCAGAAACTACCCTCCTCACCCGCCACACCTAGGGCTGCTAGTTCTGCAAATAAGGGATGCCCCTAGACCGCAATGTCTAGGCACGTCAAAACGTTAAGCACACAATCGGGCCACTATACCCCTGCTGATGCTTATCGCCTCCTCTACGCACCTGGCAGAGCAGCTCCAACCAGACACAAACACACACAGAACACCAATACACAAGACCGACGTCAGGAACCTGGAACAAAAGAAAAGTCGCGGCAACAAGGAGGACTCCTGGACCACGCATGCCAATGGGCAAGGCAATGGACAGGGCTCCAAGGAACAACTTTCGGTAGCCCTGGAAAAGCGAAGAACCGTGCATGGTTCCAAAGAGATGGTGCCACAACTGGCAAGATGAACGGGCAAGAAGCCCCTTTTAAAGACCTAAAGATGCAGAGGATGGACGGAACAAGTCCCAGAACAGGGATCCAGCAAAACAGAAGACTAACTATCCCGCATGGCGAGGCAGGCTGTAAGGCTGCAGCAGAAGACAACTGACCAGATGCTTCCAAAACACAAGAGCGATCCACACTTTAGAAATGTGAAGAAAGAAAAGCAGTGCTCCGTTGACACTGCCTTGATCAGTACAAGCACTTGGGACCCTAGAGATGGCGCCCAAGGCATGCCTGCGATGCCCTGAGCACAAAAGATGACATCAAGACCTGCAGAAAATTTCAGACATGGCACGGTGACTACACAAACTAGACAACAACAGATACAGGCTGGAACTGCCCTGCCCATACAGGGTTTGGGCTGAGAAGTAGACCCCTCTGCCTTCACCTGCCCAAAGAGGACTCTCCCTGCACGGCCTAGGCTACCTTCCAAACACCTCCCTGCTAGCCCCATCCCACCTCCCGCTTCCCAACTCCCGTCTCCCAATTTAGCTTTCAGAGGGCCACGAATGAAGCTGTCCTTGGCCAAAGCAGCTCAAATCACATCAGCTAACAGAAATAATCCTGCAGTCACTGCGTTCCTCTTCAGCATCTGCAAGAAAAATTAACAGAAAAACACAGTGCCAAAACACGAGACCAATCCAGGCTTTAGGAACACAATGCAAGAAAAGCAGTGCCCAGTCGACAGTGCATTGATGAGTACGAGCATTCAGGACCCTAGATATGGTGCTCGAGGCATGTCCGGCATGCTGTAAAGGATCCCTCATTACAACGGGATGTGGCCAAAACCAGGAGGATGTACGTGAAAGGATCACCTTTTAAACGACTAAAGGCACAAGATGCATGGAAGAAGTCTCAGGTCAACAGGGATCCTTGAAAATATATGACTAACGATTGTGGCCGCCAACACAGGCTGCAAGGCCACGGGAAAAGATGGCTGACTAGAAACTTTGAAAACATGAAGCCAATCCACACTTAGGTTATGATGCAAGAAGAACAGTGCCTAATTGGTATTGTACCCATGAGTACAGGCATTCAAGACCCTCGAGATGCTGCTCAAGTCATATGCTGCATTCCTTTAAAGCAAAGTCGACATCAAGGCTTAAGAAACGTAAAAGAGAAACAGAATATAAAGCACACGGCACAGACAAGCTGGAACGGCCCTGCCTGGAACATGCTAGCTTTGGGCTGAGAAGTAACACCCTCCAGCTCTCCCTGCCCAAAGGGGACACTTCCCGCACAGCCCTCTCCTCTAGGCTACTTTTAAAACTCCTCCCTGCTATCCCCAGCCTTCTCCCCTCTGTCATACCCCACCCCTGCCCCCGTCCCTCAACTTAGCTTTCAGACCACCAGGAGGCTTCCTCAGCAGAAAAAAAACTCCAAGAGCATCAGCTTCCTGGAATGATCCTACAGTTGCCAGGATCCACTTTGCAATCTACAAGAAAACTAAAATAGCCCCAACAGCCAGCATTGCACTGATCAATGTCAGCACCTTACATGACAACTTGCTCTGCCTAACTGCCATGTCCTTCCACTCACTTGCTCCACAGCAGTTCTTCTGTCAGATGCTGCAGCTGTTATCACCCAGGGTAATTAAATTAAGAGAATTACTCACACCTGTGAGAAGTCTGCCCCATGCTCCTTCTCCCTACTACCCAGCTTATCTCAAATGCTCTTCCCATTCCCAAGGTGGCCCACACAGTGCCTGCAAAACCAAAAGTAAATACTATGTTGCCAAAGAACACTTTGCTCTTCTAGACATACTCAACTTCCTCCTCACCATCAGCCCCACAAGGATGAGAATAAGCCTGACTACCTCACCAGCACCCCAAATTTCTCTGCTATCTGCTTACCTCTCCTCCTCACCACTTAAGTTGTAGGACCAGTAGTGGTGATACCCAGGACAAAAGAAAGATGAGCCACGGAAATCCACATTTTAGGAAGTAACCAAACTTTAGTCGTAGGAGTGAACAAGAAGAACTTGAAAAAAATATTCTTATCAAAACCCAGTAAAGATTATTAACACAGAAGACATAAAAACACAGGACACTCACCACACAGCAATGGAGACTGGAATTACAGAGGCAGTCAGCCAATGAAAAACTCGGAACAGTGGGATTGACTACTCTAAGACCTAAATTGGAAACTCAATGACCGTAAAAAAACACAATGGATTAACAGGGACAAGGTAACAACTGCTGTAAGCAATAATAGAGCAAACCTCACTGGTAAGTTCAGGAAAAATCTAAAACTCTACTAAATAAGGGAGGCTTGTGTGCCCACAGATCAGATGAAGAAGAGTTGCTCAGCTGCTAACTGTTACGAGCCAAAACAATATCCAATCTCTTCCCTGAGAAATTAAAGGGAAACAAGCGGCAGAATCCTGCACTGTAGATAGGCAGAGAGTCCATACCTTTAAGTAGCAAGGTCTCTGATATTCATAGGATCACCAGGTTGGAAAAGACCCATTGGATCATTGAGTCCAACTATTCTTATCAATCACTAAACAATGCCCCTCACCATCTCATCCACCCATCCTTTAAACACCTCCAGGGAAGGTGACTCTACCACCTCCTCGGGCAGCCTTTGCCCATCCCCAATAACCCTTTCAGTGAAATATTTTTTCCTGATGTACTGCCTGAAGCTTCCTTGGCAGAGCTTAAGGCTATTCCCTCTTGTCCTGTCCCCTGTCCCTTGGGAGAGGTGACCAGCTCCCTCCTCTCCACAACCTCCTTTCAGGTAGTTGCAGAGAGCAATGAGGTCTCCCCTCACCCTCTTCTTCTCCAGGCTAAACACCCCCAGCTCTCTCAGCCACGCCTCATAAGGCTTGTACACCAGCCCCCTCACCAGCTACATTACTCTTCTCTGGACATTCAGATGGATGGAGACAGGATGCACGCAAAGAAGTTAGTTGAGGAACACAATAAGTAAAAGGTATAAGGGAGCAGAGATCTCCAAGCCCTAGAGATGACATTTCTTAGGGTAACTAATAATTTTCTACTTGTGTCTCAACCTCATCATTACCTTATTGGCTACAGAGAGACTAGAACAACAGACACCTGAATGGCACTAGCATCTGACCACCAAACTGACCCAAGAAAGACTGATGAACCCATCTCCCTTTCCCCAAACCATTAAAGCCCTTTTCTACCCCTGAAGTTTCAGAGAAGGAACCCGGCTCCTTCTTTACAGGACCTGCCCTATATTTTAACCCCCCTGACACTTCTGTGTTGCTATTCCCTGGGAGCTGTGCTCCTGAGCCCTTCCCAGGGCTCCCCTGGCCCCTTCTATCTTCCACCAACCCACAGACTCTACTTCCTACCCTAGGCCAACAAACTTCATTCCAGATTATTATCACCCACAAGGTGCCCATTACAAACTGCAGAGCCCCTAGGACCAATACATCATGCCACACAGAATGAGGAACAACAACAAATCATCCCATAACCAAAAACTCGAGGCAAAGCACCCAGAAAAAAATACAAAGAAGGATACCAAAAACATCTTGCCCCCTCCAACACCCAATCAAAAATTACTGACAAAAAAGCCCCATAGTTACACCTGTATGTGCTGCTTCGCCTGGACTCTTCCAAAGCTCATACCTCCAACAGACGCCTCTGCTTCTTTAGAAGAACAAAAAGAAAAAAATAACTAAAAAAGCCAAAAACCACCACTTACCCAACTACCTTAATCTGCCTAAAAAGCTACAATGAATGGAAACAGCAGCAAAACTCTAATCTCAAGGATAAACCACAACCTAAATGACCTCCAGAGGCAAGGCCTGTGGCTTATATACCCCCTGGGCCTTCCCGCCCACCACCTGTGACTGGGGTGTGGTGAAGCCCTCACAGGTATAAATAGTGCCTGAGGAGGAGCTGTGTTTTATTAACTCTGCTTTACATTCTCAGCTAGAATAACACTACTACATGTCTGAAAGCATCCTTACAAGAAATAACAGTATGCGTGCTCTCACTGCAATATTGCTAGTTGTGACAGTGATGGGACTAGGTAACAAACATTTTAGAGCTGGACTTTTTGGTTCCTTTCATTTATCGTGCTGCTACAATTCCTGTTCCCAGGTATCCCTATACCCCTACTCGTTAATTTTTCTGCGCTCTTTTCTCTCTTTTTCTTCCCCCCCCCAAGTCTTCAGTATCTGTTCTCTGCCTATACTATTTTTTTCCTTTTCCATCTTTATCCCAATCTGCGTTCCTCATTCTGTTCCCCCACAATTTCACTGGCTTGATCCTTGTAGCTTGTTCTTTCTCTGCACCTGCAAATGCCTTGCTTTTCTTTCTCTTTCTTTCTTTCTCTATTCCTTTGTATTGCTTACTGTTGCTGTTCCAGCTTTTCCATTCACTCTGACTCTTGACACTCCCCTTTACTTCTCTTGCTGTTTCTGAATTTTTGTGCTAGTCCCTGCTCTTTTTTATAATCCTCTGTCTGTAGGGCTCCTAGTTCCTCTCAAACAAGTCAGCTCTTTTTTATGTACACACATGGCCTTATAAGAAATGGCTCAGAGAGCTGGGGTTGTTTAACCTGGAGAAGTGGAGGCTGAGGGGAGACCTCATTGCTCTCTACAACTACAAGATCTACAAAGAAGGTCAAACAAGGGAAATGAAGGGCAATGAAGGTGGGAGAAGGGCAAAGAAGGTGGGAGAAGGGCAAAGAAGGTGGGAGAAGGGCAAAGAAGGTGGGAGAAGGGCAAAGAAGGTGGGAGAAGGGCAAAGAAGGTGGGAGAAGGGCAAAGAAGGTGGGAGAAGGGCAAAGAAGGTGGGAGAAGGTTGGAGAAGTTCAAAGAAGTTCGAAGAATATCGGAGAAGGTCAGAGAAGTTAAGAGTAGGTCAGAGAAGGTCGGATTAGGTCGGAGAAGGTCAGAAAATGTCAAAGAAGGTTGGAGAAGTTCAAAGAAGGTCGGAAAAGTTCAAAGGTGGTTGGAGAATTTCAAAGAAGTTCGTAGAACTTCAGAGAAGGTCAAAGAAGGTCAGAGAATTTCGGTGAAGGTCAAAGAAGCTCAGAGAAGGTCAAAGAAGGTTGGAGAAAGATAAAGAAGGTTGGAGAAGATTGGAGAAGGTCGAGGAAGGTAAAAGATGGTCGGAGAAGGTCAAAGAAATTTGAAGAAGGTTGGAGAATTTCGGATAAGTTAGGAGAAGGTCAGATAAGGTCAAAAAAGCATGGAGAAGGTCGGAGAAAGTAAAAGAAGCTTGGAGAAGGTCGCAGAAGGTCAAAGAAGCTTGGAGAAGGCCTAAGAAGGTTGGAGAAAGATAAAGACAGTTGGAGAAGTTCAGAGAAGGTCGGAGAAGGTCAGAGTAGTTCGGAGAAGTTCAAAGGTGGTCGGAGAAGGTCAAAGAGGGTCGGAGAAAGATAAAGAAGCTCGGAAAAGGTCGGAGAAGCTCGGAGAAGGTCAAAGAAGGTTGGAGAAAGATAAAGACGGTTGGAGAAAATGGGAGAAGGTCGGAAAATGTCAATGAAGGTCGGAAAGGTCAGACAAGGTCGGAGAAGGTGGGAGAACGTCGGAGAAGGTCAGATAAGTTAAAAGAAGGTCGGAGAAGGTCAGAGAGGATCGGAGAAGGCCAGAGAAGATCAGAGAGGATCGGAGAAGGTCGGAGAAGGTCAGAGAGGGTCGGAGAAGGTCAGAGAGGGTCGGAGAAGGTCAGAGAGGGTCGCAGAAGGTCGCAGAAGGACAAAGGATTAGGAGAAGTTTGGGGAAGGTCAAAGAAGCCAGGAGAAAGTCAAAGAAAGTTGGAGAAGTATAAAGAGGGTCAGAGAAGATCAGAGAAGTTCAGAGAAGGTCAAAGATGGTCGGGGAAGTCAGAGCGTGTCTACAGCGACCTCATTGTCGTTTAGAAAGTCTGTGTCGCCTGTGTCTACAGCAACCTCATTGTCGTTTAGAAAGTCTGTGTTGCCTGTGTCTATAGCGACCTCACTGTCGTCTGGGTCGTCTGTGTCTATAGTGACCTCACTGACATTTAGAAAGTCTGTGTCATCTGTGTCTATAGTGACCTCATTGATGTTTAGAAAGTCTGTGTCGTCTGTGTTCACAGCGACCTCATTGATGTTTAGAAAGTCTGTGTCGCCTGTGTCTACAGCGACCTCACTGTCGTTTAGAAAGTCTGTGTCGTCTGTATCTATAGCGACCTCACTGACGTTTAGAAATTCTGTGTCGTCTGTGTCGTCTGTGTCTATAGCGACCTCATTGAGGTTTAGAAAGTCTGGGTCGTCTGTGTCTATAACGATCTCATTGAGGTTTAGAAAGTCTGGGTCGTCTGTGTCTACAGCGACCTCATTGAGGTTTAGAAAGTCTGGGTCGTCTGTGTCTACAGCGACCTCATTGAGGTTTAGAAAGTCTGGGTCGTCTGTGTCTACAGCGACCTCATTGAGGTTTAGAAAGTCTGGGTCGTCTGTGTCTATAGCGATCTCATTGAGGTTTAGAAAGTCTGGGTCGTCTGTGTCTATAGCGACCTCATTGAGGTTTAGAAAGTCTGTGTCGTCTGTGTCCATAGCAACCTCATTGAGGTTTAGAAAGTCTGTGTCGTCTGTGTCTACAGCGACCTCATTGAGCAATTCAGAGAAGGTCAGAGAAGGTTGGAATAGGTCGGAAAAGGTCAAAGAAGGTCGGAGAAGGTCGGAGAAGGTCGGAGAGGGTCGGAGAAGGTCAGAGATGGTCAGAGAAGTTAGGAGAAGTTCGCAGAAGGACAAAGGATTATGAGAAGTTTGGAGAAGGTCAAAGAAGCCAGGAGAAGGTCAAAGAAAGTTGGAGAAGTATAAAGAGGGTCAGAGAACATCAGAGAAGTTCAGAGAAGGTCAAAGATGGTCGGGGAAGTCAGAGCGTGTCTACAGCGACCTCATTGTCGTTTAGAAAGTCTGTCGCCTGTGTCTACAGCGACCTCATTGTCGTTTAGAAAGTCTGTGTCGTCTGTGTTCACAGCGACCTCACTGAGGTTTAGAAAGTCTGTGTCGCCTGTGTCTACAGCGACCTCACTGTCGTTTAGAAATTCTGTGTTGTCTGTGTCTACAGCGACCTCATTGAGGTTTAGAAAGTCTATGTCGTCTGTGTCATCATTGTCTATAGCGACCTCACTGAAGTTTAGAAAGTCTGTGTCGTCACTGTCTATAAAGACCTCATTGATATTTAGAACGTCTGTGTCGTCATTAAATTTAGTGACCTCATTGAGGTTTAGAAAGTCTGTGTCATCTGTGTCTATAGCGACCTCATTGAGGTTTAGAAAGTCTGTGTCATCTGTGTCTACAGCGACCTCATTGAGCAATTCGGAGAAGGTCAGAGAAGGTCGAAGAAGGTCAGAGAAGGTCAAAGAACATCAGAGAAGATCCGAGAAGGTCAAAGAATGTCAGAGAAGGTAAAAGAAGGTCGGAAAATGTCAAAGAAGTTCAGAGAATGTCAAAGAAGTCGGAGAAGTTCAGAGAAGGTCGGAGAAGTTCGTAGAAGGACAGAGAAGGTCGGAGAAGGCAAAGAAGTTCAGAGAAGGCTGTAGAATTCAGAGAAGTTCGAAATAGATCAGATAATTTTGGAGAAGTTCAGAGAAAGTCAAAGAAGGTGGGAGAAGGGCAAAGACTGGTGGAGAAAGGAGGAGAATATCAGAGAAGGGCAAGGACGGGCGAAGAAGGGCAAAGACAGGCAGAGAATTGTGAAGAATATACGAGAAGTGCAAAGATGGGCGGAGAAGGGCAATAATGGGTGGAGAAGGGTAACCATGGGCAGAGAAGGTCAAAAACAGGTGGAGAAGGGTGGAGAATATTGGAGAAGTGCAAAGAAGGGCAAAGACGAGCAGAGAAGGGCAAAGACGAGCAGAGAAGGGCAAAGACGGGCGGAGAGGGACGGAGAATATTGGAGAAGTTCAAAGAAGGGTAAAGATGGGAGGAGAAGGACAAAGACGGGCTGAGAAGAGCAAAGATGGTAGGAGAAGGACGGAGTATATCGGAGAAGGGCAAAGATGGGCGGAGAAGGGCAAAGGGGCGGAGAAGGGCAGAGATTATCGGAGAATTTCAAAGGAGGCAAAGAGGAGCGGAGAAGGGCAAAGAGGGGCGAAGAAGGGCAAAGATAAGCGGAGAAGGGCAGAGAATATCAGAGAAGTGCAAAGATGGGAAAAGACGTACAGAGAAGGGATAAGACGTGCAGAGAAGGGTGGAAAATAATGGAGAAATGCAAAGATGGGCAAAGAGTTTAGGAGAAGGGCAAAGACGGGCGGAGAAGTGTGTACAATATTGGAGAAGTTCAAAGAAAAGCAGAGACGGGCGGAGAAGGGCGGAGACGGTCGGAGAAGGGCAAAGACTGGCAAAGAAGTGTGGAGAAGGGCAAAGTTGGGCAGAGAAGTTAAGAAAAGGGCAAAGAAGGGCAAAGACGGGTGGAGAAGGGAGGAGAACATAGGACAAGTGCAAAGAAGGGCAAAGACGGGCGGAGAAGGGCAAAGACGGGCGGATAATATCGGAGAAGTGCAAAGCAGTGCCAAGATGGGAGGAAAAGGGGAAAGGCGGGCTGAGAAGGGCAAAGATGGGAGGAGAAGGACGGAGAATATCAAAGAAGGGCAAGGACGGGCGGAGAAGGGCAAGGACGGGCGGAGAAGGGCAAGGACGGGCGGAGAAGGGCAAGGACGGGCGGAGAAGGGCAAGGACGGGCGGAGAAGGGCAAGGACGGGCGGAGAAGGGCGGAGATTATTGGAAAAGTTCAAAAGAAGCAAAGAGGGGTGGAGAAGGGCAAAGAAGGGCGGAGAAGGGCAGAGAATATCGGAGAAGTGCAAAGATGGGCAAAGACGGGCGGAGAAGGGCAAAGACGGGCAGAGAAGGGCAAAGACGGGCGGAGAAGGGCAAAGACGGGCGGAGAAGGGCAAAGACGGGCGGAGAAGGGCAAAGACGGGCGGAGAAGGGCAAAGACGGGCGGAGAAGGGCAAAGACGGGCGGAGAAGGGCAAAGACGGGCGGAGAAGGGCAAAGACGGGCGGAGAAGGGCAAAGACGGGCGGAGAAGGGCAAAGACGGGCGGAGAAGGGCAAAGACGGGCGGAGAAGGGCAAAGACGGGCGGAGAAGGGCAAAGAGGGGCGGAGAAGGGCAAAGAGGGGCGGAGAAGGGCAAAGAGGGGCGGAGAAGGGCAAAGAGGGGCGGAGAAGGGCAAAGAGGGGCGGAGAAGGGCAAAGAGGGGCGGAGAAGGGCAAAGGGGGGCGGAGAAGGGCAAAGGGGGGCGGAGAAGGGCAAAGGGGGGCGGAGAAGGGCAAAGGGGGCGGAGAAGGGCAAAGAGGGGCGGAGAAGGGCAAAGAGGGGCGGAGAAGGGCAAAGAGGGGCGGAGAAGGGCAAAGAGGGGCGGAGAAGGGCAAAGAGGGGCGGAGAAGGGCAAAGAGGGGCGGAGAAGGGCAAAGAGGGGCGGAGAAGGGCAAAGAGGGGCGGAGAAGGGCAAAGAAGGGCAGAGATTGGAAAAGACGGGCGGAGAAGGGTGTAGAATATTGGAGAAGTGCAATGATGGGCAAAGACGGGTGGAGAAGTGCAAAGACGGGCGGAGAAGTGCAAAGACGGGCGGAGAAGGGTGGATAATATCGGAGAAGGGCAAGGACGGGCGGAGAAGGGCAAGGACGGGCGGAGAAGGGCAAGGACGGGCGGAGAAGGGCAAGGACGGGCGGAGAAGGGAAAACATAAGGGGATAAGGGCAAAAACGGGCAGAGAAGGGTGGAGAATATCGGAGAAGTGCAAAGATGGGCAAAGATTGGCGGAGAAGGGAGGAGAATATCGGCGAAGTGCAGAGAATGGCAAAGACGGGCGGAGAATGGCAAAGACGGGCGGAGAATGACAAAAACAGGGGGAGAAGGGCAAAGAGGGGCAGAGAAGAACAAAGTGGGGCTAAGAAGGGCAAAGACGTGCAGAGAAGGGCAAAGATTGGCGGAGAAGAGCGGAAAAGATCAAAGAAGGGCAAAGATGTGCGGAGAAGGGTAATAACGGGCGGAGAAGGGCAGAGAATATTTGAGAAGTGGAAAGAGGGGTAAAGACGGGTGGAAAAAAACAAAGACGGTTGGAGAAGGGTAAAGAAGGGGGGAGAAGTGCAAAGACAGGAGGAGAAGGGTGGAGAATATCAGAGAAGTGGAAACATGGGCAAAGACGGGCGGAGAAGGGCGAAGACGGGCGGAGAAGGGCGAAGACGGGCGGAGAAGGGCGAAGACGGGCGGAGAAGGGCAAAGACAGGCGGAGAAGGGCAAAGACAGGCGGAGAAGGGCAAAGACAGGCGGAGAAGGGCAGAGAATATTGGAGAAGGGCAAAGATGGGCAAAGAAAAGGGTAGAAGGGTGAAGAAGTGTGGAGACTATCGGAGAAGAGGAAAGATGGAAAAAGACAGGTGAGAAGGGCAAAGATGGACGGAGAAGGGCAAAGTCGGGCAAAGAATTGTGGAGAATATAGGAGAAGGGCAAAGACGCCTGGAGAAGGGCAAAGACGCCTGGAGAAGGGCAAAGACGCCTGGAGAAGGGCAAAGACGCCTGGAGAAGGGCAGGGAATATTAGAGAAGGGCAAAGATAAGCAAAGAAAATGGTAGAAGGGCAAAGACATGCGGAGAAGTGTGGAGAACATCGAAGAAGTGCAAAGAAGGGCAAGGACGGGCGGAGAAGGGCAAAGACAGGCGGAGAAGGGTGGAGAATATTGGAGAAGTGCAAAGATGGGCAAAGACTAGCGGAGAAGGGCAAGGACGGGCGGAGAAGGGCAAGGACGGGGGGAGAAGGGCAAAGACGGGCGGAGAAGGGCAAAGAAAGGCGGACAATTGCCAAGACGGTCGGACAAAGGCAAAGACGGTTGCACAAGTGATAAGACGGACGGACAACGGCTAAGAAGGGCTGACAAGTGCAAAGATAGGCGGAGAAGGGCAAAGACGGTCGGACAAGGGCAAAAACATGCGGACAAGAACAAAGATGGGGGGAGAAGGGCAAAGACGAGCGAAGAAGGGCAAAGACGGGTGCAGAAGGGCAAAGATGGGCTCACAAATGAAAGACGGGCGGAAAAGGGCAAAGAAGTGCAGAGAGTGGCAAAGAAGGGAGGATAGTGGCAAGGAAGTGAGGAGAGTTGCAAAGGCGGGCGGACAAGGGCAAAGGCGGGCGGACAAGGGCAAAGGTGGGCGGACAAGGGCAAAGGCGGGCGGACAAGGGCAAAGGCGGGCGGACAAGGGCATAGACGGGCGGAGAGGGACAAAGACGGGCGGAGAGGGACAAAGACGGGCGGAGAGGGACAAAGACAGGCAGAGAGGGACAAAGACGGGCAGAGAAGTGCAAACAAGTGCGGAGAATGCAAAGATGGGCAGAGAAGTGTAAAGACGAGCAATGACTTGTGGAGAAGCACAAAGTCAATCAGAGAAGAGCGAAGACATTCGGAGAAGGGCAAAGACAGGCGGAGAAGGGCAAACAAGTGCGGAGACTGCAAGGACGGGCAGAGAAGTGCAAAGACGTGCCAAGAAGAGCAAAGAGAGGCACAGAAGGGCAAAGACGGGCTCACAAGTGCAAAGACGGGGGGAGAAGGACAAAGACGGGAGGAGAATGGCAAAGACGGGCGGAGAAGTGCAAAGACGGGAGGAGAAGTGCTGAGAACAACGGAGAAGGGCAAAGACGGGCGAAGAAGGACGGAGAATACCGAAGATTGGCACAGACAGACAGAGAAGGGCAAACATGGGCGGAGAAGGCAAATACGGGCAGACGAGGGAATAGATGGGCAAAGGAAGGCAAAGACGGGCGGAGAAGGGCAAAGACGGGCGGAGAAGGGCAAAGACGGGCGGAGAAGGGCAAAGACGGGCGGAGAAGGGCAAAGACGGGCGGAGAAGGGCAAAGACGGGCGGAGAAGGGCAAAGACGGGCGGAGAAGGGCAAAGACGGGCGGAGAAGGGCAAAGACGGGCAGAGAAGGGCAAAGACGGGCAGAGAAGGGCAAAGACGGTCGGAGAATTGTGGAGAGTACCAGTGAATGGCAAAGAGGGGCGGAGAAGAGCAAAGACGGGCGGAGAAGGGCAAAGACGGACGAAGAAGAGCCAAAAGGGGTGGAGAGGGGCAAAGACGGGCAAAAAAGTGCAAAGACAGTCGGAGAAGGGCAAAGACGGGCGGAGAGGAGTAAAGACAGGCGGACAATTGCAAAGGAAGGCGGACAAAGGCAAAGACGGGCGCACAAGTGCAAAGATGGGCAGAGAAGGGCAAAGACGGACGGACAAGGGCAAAAAGAGGCGGACAAGAACAAAGACGGTGGTAGAAGGGCAAAGACAGACAGAGAAGGGCAAAGACGGGTGGACAAGAACAAAGACGGGAGGAGAAGGGCAAAGACGGACAGAGAAGTGCAAAGACGGACAGAGAAGGGCAAAGAGGCTTAGACAAGAGCAAGGACAGTCAGAGAAATCCTGAGAATACCGGAGAAGTGCAAAGAGAGGCGGAGAAGGGCAAAGACGGGCGGAGAAGGGCAAAGACGGGCGGAGAAGGGCAAAGACGGGCGGAGAAGGGCAAAGACGGGTGGAGAAGGGCAAAGATGGGCGGAGGAGGGCAAAGACGGGCGGAGGAGGGCAAAGACGGGCGCAGAAGTGAAAAGAAAGCGGACAATTGACAAGACGGTTGGACAAAGACAAAGATGGTTGCAAAAGTGATAAGACGGGCGGACAACGGCTAAGAAGGGCTGACAAGTGCAAAGATAAGCGGAGAAGGGCAAAGACGGTCGGACAAGGGCAAAAACATGCGGACAAGAACAAAGATGGGGGGAGAAGGGCAAAGACGAGCGGAGAAGGGCAAACAAGTGCAGAGAATGCAAGAACCGGCAGAGAAGTGCAAAGACATGCCAAGAAGAGCAAAGACGGGTGCAGAAGGGCAAAGAAGGGCTCACAAGTGAAAGACGGGCGGAAAAGGGCAAAGAAGTGCAGAGAGTGGCAAAGAAGTGCGGATAGTGGCAAGGAGGTGAGGAGAGTTGCAAAGACGTCTGGAGAGTGGCAAAGGCGGGCAGAGAAGGGGAAAGAAGGGCGGAGAAGTGGAAAACCGGGTGGAGAAGGGCAAAGACGGGAGGAGAAGGGAAAAGACAGGCGGACAAAGGCAAAGAAGGTTGCACAAGGGCAAAGACAGGCGGAGAAGAGCAAAGACGGTCGCAGAATTGCGGAGAGTACCGAAGAAGGGCAAAGACGGGCGGACAAGGGCAAAGACGGGCGGACAAGGGCAAAGACAAACGGACAAGTGCGGAGAATGCAAAGACAAGCAAAGACGGGCGGAGAAGCGCAAAGACGGGCGGAGAAGCGCAAAGACGGGCGGACAAAGGCAAAGAGGAGCGGAGAAGGGCAAAGACGGGCGGAGAAGGGCAAAGACGGGCGGAGAAGGGCAAATAGGGGTGGAGAAGGGCAAAGACGGGCGGGGAAGTGCATAGACAGTGGGACAAGTGCAAAGACGGGCGGAGATATGCAAAGATGGACGAAGAAATGCCAAGATGGGCGGAGAGGAGCAAAGACGGGCAAAAAAGCGCAAAGACGGGCAGAGAAGTGCAAAGACGGGCGGAGAATGACAAAGACAGGAGGAGAAGATCAAAGACGGGCGCAGAAGTGCAAAGAAAGGCGGACAATTGCCAAGATGGGCGGACAAAGGCAAAGACGGGTGCACAAGTGATAAGACGGGCGGACAACATCTAAGAAGGGCTGACAAGGGCAAAGATAGGTGGAGAAGGGCAAAGACGGGTGGAGAATTGCGGAGAGTACCGGAGAATGGCAAAGATGGGTGGAGAAAGGCAAAGTCGGTCAGAGAAAGGCAAAGAAGTGCTGAGAGTGGCAAAGACGGGCGGAGAAGGGCAAAGATAGGTGGAGAAGGGTAAAGACGGGCGGAGAAGGGCAAAGACAGGCTGACAAGGGCAAAGACGGGCGGAGAATTGTGGAGAGCATTGGAGAAGGACAAAGACGGGCGGAGAATGGCAAAGTCGGGCAAAGAAAGGCAGACAAGACAGGCGACACAGATGTTATAAATGACAATGAGGTCAAAAAAGAAACAGAAGAAACAGAGGATGTTGACGACACATACAACAAGACATTATAAATGAAAATGATGTGACAATATACACAGATGACACAAACGACACAGACAACACAGACAACAAAGACAACACAGGCATTATTTATGACAATGATGTCACAATAGACACTGCTGACGCAGACGACACAGACGACAAAGACATTATATATGACAATGATGTCACAATAGACACAGAAAACACAGATGACACAGACGACAGATGACACAGACATAAATGTCAATGATGTCACAATTGACACAGGCAACACAGATATAAATTACAATGATGTCACAAAAGAAACTGAAGACACAGATATTAAAAATGACAATGATGTCACAATAGACACAGAAGACACAGACTACATAGACGACACATAGGACACAGACGACAAAGACATGATAAAGACAATGATGTCACAATAGAAACAGACGACAGATATAAATGACAATGATGTCAAAATAGACACTGATGACACAATACACAGACAAAGACATTATAAATGACAATGACGTCACAATAGACAAAGATGACAGAATACACAGACGACAGAGACATAATTTATGACAAAGATTTCACAATAGGCACTAACGACACAGACGACACAGACATTATAAATGAAAATGATGTCACAATAGAAACAGACGAGAGATGAAACAGATGACACAGACGACAAAGACATTATAAATTACAATGATGTCACAATAGACACAGATGAAAGAGATGACAGAGACTTTATAAATGACAATGATGCCACACTAGACACAGATGACACAGACAACACAGAGGACAGAGATGACATATGCAAAAAAGACATTATTAAAGAAAATGATGTCACAATAGACACAGACGACACATACATTATAAACAACAATGATGTCACAATAGACACAGACGAAAGAGATGACAGAGATGACACAGACATTACAAATGGTAATGATGTAACAATAGACACAGACAAAAAAAATTTATAAATGACAATTATGTCACAATAGACACAGAGGATACAGTCTTTATAAATGACAATGGTGTCAGAATAGACACATATGACACAGACATTATATATGACAATGATGTCACAATAGATACAGACGACACAGAGAGCACATACATTATAAATGACAATGATGTCAAGATAGACACAGACGACAGAAAACACAGACATTATAAATGAAAATTACGTCACTATAGACACAGACGACACAGACATTATAAAGGACAACGGTGCCAAAATAGGCACAGACGTCACTGACTACAGAGACACTAAAATTGACAATTAAGTCACAATAGCCACAGATGACACAGACGACACAGATATTATAAATGACAATTTTTTAACAATGAAACAGACGACATAGACATTATACATGACAATGATATCACAATAGACATAGATGACACAGACATTATAAATGCAAATGAATTCACAGTAGACACAGACGACACAGAAATTCTAATTGACACTGCTGTCACCATAGACACACACCACACAGACCACAAAGAAGACACAGATACTGTAAATAACAATGTTATCACTATAGTCACAGATGACACAGACGACACAGACTTTATAAATGACAATGATGAAACAACAGACACAGACGACATACGACACAGATATAATAAATGAAAATTATGTCAAAATAGACACAGATGACACAGATAGCAAAGACAACACAGACATTATAAATAACAGTGAGGTCACAATAAACACTTTCAACACAGACGAAACAGATATTTTTAATGACAATTATGTCACAATAGACACAGACGACTCAGAAGACAGATTTTATAAATGACAATTATGTCACAACAGACACAGACAACACAGACATTATAAATGACAATGATGTCACAATTGACACAGACGTCACAGAGGATACAGACCACACAGAAGACAGAAGACACAGATATTATAAATGACAATGATGTTCACAATATACACAGATGACACAGGCATTATAAATTACAAAGATGTAACAATACAAACGGACGACAAAAAACGACACAGACATAAGTGACAATGATGTCACAATAGACACAGACGACAAAGATGACACAGACATTATAAATGACAAAGCTTACACAGACGACACAGACATTAAAATGACAATGATGTCACAATTGACACAGACGTCACAGAGGATACAGAGCACACAGAAAACAGACGACAGATATTATAAAAGACAATGATGTTCAAAATATACATAGATGACACAGGCATCACAGGGATTATAAATTACAAAATGTCACAATACTCACAGACGACACAAACGACACAGACATAGATGACAATGATGTCACAATAGACACAGACATTATAAATGACAATGATGTCACAATAGACATAGATGACACAGACTACACAGACACTGAAATGACAATGATGTCACAAAAGCCACAGATGACAGAGACCTTATAAATTAAAATTATGTCACAATAAACACAGACGACATAGACGAAAAAGACATTATAAAAGACAATGATGTCACAAAACACAGACAACAAAGACTTTATAAATGAAAATGATTACACAGACGACACAGACAATATAAATGACAATGATGTCACAATAGACACAGATGACACAGACGAACCAGTCATTACAAATGACAATGTTGTCAAAATAGACACAGACAACAACGACTACACAGACTTTATAAATGAAAATTAAGTCACAATAGACACAGACGACATAGAAGACACAGATATTATAAATGACAATGATGTCACAATTGACACAGACGACGACTACACAGATTTTATAAATGAAAATTATGTCACAATAGACACAGACGACATAGATGAAACAGATATTATAAATGACAATGATGTTACAATAGACACAGACGACACAGACATTATAAATGACAATGATGTTACAATAGACACAGACGACACAGGCGTTATAAATGACAATGATAGCAAAATAGACACAGATGACACAGACATTATCAATGACAATAATGTCACAATAGACACAGACAACACAGAGAATACCAATGACAATGATTTCACAATAGACACAGAGGTCACAGACGACCCAGACTTTACAGAGGACACAGGAGACACCAACATTATAATTGAAAATGACATCACAATAGAAAAAGACTACACAGATGACCCAGAAGACACAGACTTTATAAATGATTATGATGTCAAAATAGACACAGATGACACACACATTATGAATGAAAATGTTTTCACAATAGACACAGATGACTCAGAAGACACAGACATTATTAATGGCAATGATATCACAATAGACAAAGATGACACAGACGACACAGATGAAAAAATACATTATAAATGTCAATGATATCACAAAAGATACAGACGACACAGACATTTTAAATGACAATGTTGACACAATAGACACAGACCACACGGATATTATAAAAGAAAATGATGTTCACAAGAGACACAGACGACACAGATGACACAGATATTATTAATGACATCGATGTCACAATAGACACAGACGACTCAGACAACACAGACATTATGAATGAAAATGACATCACAATAGACACAGACGACAAAGACATTGTAAATGACAATGATGTGACAATATACACAGATGACACAGACAAGACAGACTTTGTAAATGACAGTGATTTCACAATAGGCACAGAAATAACAGACGACACAGATGTTAAATGGCAAAGATGTCACAATAAACAGAGATGACAGATGACACAGTAATTGAAAATGATATCACAGATGACACAGACGATACAGACATTATAAATAACATTGATGTCACAATAGACAAAGACAACACAGACCACACAGACATTATAAATGAAAACGATGTCACAATAGACACAAACGACACAGACGACAAGGTATTATACATGACAATTATATCACAATAGGCACAGACGACACAGACTACCCAGACATGATAAATTACAATCATTTCATAAAAGACACAGACGACACAGAACACACAGACATTAAAAATGACAATGATGTCACAGTAGACAAAGATGACACAGACATTATACATGAAAATTATTTCAAAATACAAACAGACGACACAGAAGACACACATTATAAATGAAAATGTTGTCACAATATAAAGAGACGACACAGACATAAATGACAATGCTATAAAAATAGACACAGACGACAGAGATGACGTAGACATTATATATGACAATTATGTTACCATAGACACTGACGACACAGATGACAGAAATGACACAGACGACTAAGACATTATAAATATCAATGATGTCAAACTAGACACAGACGACACTGAAGACAGACATTATAAATGACAATGAATTCACAATAGACAGAGACGACACAGACAGAGATGACAGAGACAACACACAAAATATAAATTACAATGGTTTCACAATAGACACAGACGACACAGACGACACCAATATTATAAAGGACAATGATGTCAAAATACACACAGATGACAGAGACGACATAGACGACGCAGACTTTATAAATGATAATGATGTCACAAGAGACTCAGACGACACAGACATTATAACTGACAATGATTTCACAATAGACACAGACAACACAGACATTATAAATGACAATGATGTCACAATAGACACAGACGACAAAGACAATATAAATGACAAAGATGTCACAATACACACAGATGACACAGAAGACACAAATATTATAAATGACTATGAGGTTAAAATAGACACAAATGACAGACAACACAGACATTATAAAAAACAATGATGACAGAAGAGACACAGACAACACTGTCGACAGAAATTATAAACGAAAATGACATCACAATAGACACAATAGACACAGACGACACTGACATTATAAATGACACTGATTTTACAATAGACACAGACAACACAGACATTATAAATGACAATGATGTCACAATAGAAATAGACGACACAGACGACACTATTATAAATGACAATATCGCAGTTGACACAGACGACACAGGCGACAGATGTTAAAAATGACAATCATATCACAATAGACACAGACGACACAGAAATAATAAATGAAAATTATGTCACTATAGAACAGACAACCCAGATGACACAGACGACACAGATATTATTAAAGACAATGATAACACAAAAGATATAGATGACACAGACAATACAGACAACACAGACATTGTAAAAGTCAAAGAAGTCACTATAGAAATAGACGACACAGACGACACAGACATTATAAATAATAATGAAGTCAAAATAGACTCAGAAGACACAGACGACGTAGAATACACAGATATTATAAATGAAAATGATGTCACAACAGACACAGACGACACAGATGACACAGACGACAGAGACATTATAAATAACAGTTATGTCACAAAAGACAGAGACGAGACAGATGAAACAGACACCATAAAAGACAATGATGTCACAATAAACAAAGACGACACAGAAGACACAGACATTATAAATGACAAAGGTGTCAAAATAAACTCAGACGACACAGACATTATAAATGACAATGATGTCAAAATAGACACAGACGACACAGACAACACAGACATTATAAATGAAATTGATGTCGCAAGAGACAAAGACAACAGAGACAGCACTGTTATTATAAATGAAAATGATGTCAAAATAGACACAGACGACACAGATGACACAGACATTATAAATGACACTGATGTCACCATAGACACAGACGACAGAGACAACACAGATGACACACATGTTAATTAAGAGTGATACCACAATAGATGCAGATGACAGATGACACAGTAGACATAGAGGAAACAGACGACACAGACATTATAAATGAAAATGATGTCACGATAGACATAGACGACTAAGACGACAGAGACGACACAGACATTATAGGTGAAAGTGATTTCACAATTGACACAGATGACACAGACATTACAAATGACATTGATGTCACAATAATCACAGATGACACAGATGACACAGACTTTATAAATACAACGATGTCACAATAGACACAGACGACACATGACACAGACGACTGAGACGACAGAGACGTTATAAATGACACTCAAGTCACCAGAGACACAGACGACAGAGACGACAGAGACATGTTAATAAACAGTGATACCACAAAAGATACAGACAAGAGATGACACAGAAGACATAGAGGAAACAGACGACACAGACAACACAGATGTTATAAATGAAAATGATGTCACGATAGACATAGACGACTAAGACGACACAGATGACACAGACATTATAAGTGAAAGTGATGTCACAATTGACACAGAAAACACAGAGGACAAAGAGGATACAGACGACACAGATAGTATAAATGACAATGGTATCACAATAGACACAGATGACACAGATTAAACAGTCATTATATATTACACTTAAGTCAAAACAGACAGACGACAAAAATATTTAAAAAGACAATAATGTCACAATATACACAGACGACACGGATATTGTAAATGTCAAAGATGTCATAATAGACATCGACGACACAGACGACAGAGATATTATTATTGACAATGATGCCACAATAGACACAGACGACGCAGATGACACAGGCATTATAAATATCTATGATGTCATAACAGACAGCAACACAGACGACACAGACATTATAAATAACGAAGATGTCACAATAGACACAGACAACAGAGACTTTTTAAATGACGATAATGCCTCAATGTACACAGACGACAGAGAAGAAAAAGACATTATAAATGACAATGATGTCACAATAGACACAACAGACACAGACGACACAGACATTATAAATGAAAATTATGTCACAATAGACACAGACGATACAGTTGACATAGACTTTATAAATGAAAATGATGTTCTAATAGACACAGACGACACAGACATTATAAATGACAATGATGTCACAATAAACATAGACGACACATCGTTAACGACAATGATGTCACATGAGACACAGATGATACATATACTATAAATGACAATGATGTCACAGGAGAAACAGATGACACAGACTTTAAAAATTACAATGATGTTACAATAGACACCGATGAGAGTCATAAAGGAAAATGATGTCACAATAGATAGAGATGACACAGAATACAAAGACGACAGAGACTTTATTAACGACAATGATGTCACAATAAACACAGACGACAGAGACCTCAGACACTATAAATGGCAATGATGTCACAATAGACACAGACTACACAGACTTTAGAAATTACAATGACGTCATAATAGACGCAGACGACACAGACCACACAGACATTATAAATGACAATGATGTTACATTAGAAACAGATGACACAGACATTAAAAATGACAATATCAGAATAGACACAGACGACACAGACATTATAAAAGAGAATGATTCCAAAAAAGACAATCTCACAGACTACACAGACGACACAGACATTATAAATTAAAATGATGTCACAAAAGACACAGAAAACACAGATGACACAGACGACAAAGACATTATAAAAGACAGTGATGTCACAATAGACACAGACGACACAGACATTATAAATGACAATGATGTCACAATGGACACAGACGACACAGACCACACAGATATAATAAATGACAAGGAAGTTCAGAATATACACAGACGACACAGATGACACAGACATTATAAATGACACTTATGTCACTATAGACACAGATGACGCAAATATTACAAATGACAATGATATCACAAAAGACACAGACGACACATACGACAACGACGATAGAGACGACACAAAAGACACAGACAATGTAAATGACAATGATGTCTCAAAAGACAAGGACGACACAGGCGACAAAGACATAAATGACAAGGATTTCACAAAAGACACATACAACACAGTCATTATAAATGACAATGATGTCACAATATAAATAGATGACACAAACGACACAGATATTATAAAGGACAATAATGCCAAAATAGACACAGACAACACAGAAGACATAGTCATCATAAAATAAAAAAAGTCACAATAGACACTGACGACACAGACATTAAAAATGACATTGATGTCACAACTGACACAGATGAAACAGATATTATAGCTGACAATTATGTCACAATATACAAAGATGACACAGACGACACAGAAGACACAAATTATCAATGAGAAGGATTAAACAATACACCCAGAAACACAGACGACACAGACATTATAAATGACAAAGATGTCACAATAGACACAGATGAAACGACGACACAAGCATTATAAACGACAATGGTGTAACAATAGACACAGACAAAACAGACAACATAGAGGACACACATGTATAATACAATGATGTTGCAATAATCACAGATGACACAGACAACACAGACATTACTAATAAAATTAATTCCAATAGACATAGACGATAGAGACGACACAGATGACACAGACATTATAAATTAAAATGATGTCATTATAGATACAGATGACACAGACGACACAGACATTATAAATTACAATGATGTCAAAATAGACTCAGACGACACAGACATCACAGACGACAGACAGTATAAATTGCAAAGATGTCACAGTAGACACAAGCAACACAGACAACAACACCGATAGAGATGACACAGATGAAACAGACATAAAAAATCACAATGAAGTCACAACAGCCACAGACGACACAGACATTATAAATGACAATGATGTCACAATTGACACAGACGTCACAGAGGATACAGACCACACAGAAGACAGACGACACAGATATTATAAATGACAATGATGTTCACAATATACACAGATGACACAGACGACACAGGCATTATAAATTACAAAGATGTCACAATACACACGGACGACAAAAAACGACACAGACATAAGTGACAATGATGTCACAACAGACAAAGACGACAAAGATGACACAGACATTATAAATGACAATGATTACACAGACGACACAGACATTATAAATCAAAATGATGTCACAATATACACAGATGACACAGACAACACAGACATTAAAATGACAATGATGTCACAATTGACACAGACGTCACAGAGGATACAGAGCACACAGAAAACAGACGACACAGATATTGTAAATGACAATGATGTCCACAATATACAAAGATGACACAGGCGACACGGACATTATAAATGACAATCATGTCACAATAGACACAGATGACACAGACGACACAGGCATTATAAATTACAAAGATGTCACAATACACACAGACGACACAAACAACACAGACATTATAAATGACAATGATTACACAGACGACACAGACATTATAAATGACAATGATGTCACAACATACACAGATGACACAGACTACACAGACATTGAAATGACAGTGATGTCACAAAACACAGACAACAAAGACTTTATAAATGAAAATGATTACACAGACAACACAGACAATATAAATGACAATGATGTCACATTAGACACAGATGACACAGTCATTACAAATGACAATGATGTCAAAATAGACACAGACGACAACGACTACACAGATTTATAAATGAAAATTATGTCACAATAGACACAGACGACATAGAAGACACAGATATTATAAATGACAAAGATGTCACAATAGACACGGACGACACAGAAGACACAGATATTATAAATGACAAAGATGTCACAATATACACTGACGACACAGATATTAAAAATGAAAATGATGTCACAATACAAACAGACGATACAGACGACAGACATTATATATTACAGTGATGTCACAACAGACATACAAAAAAGACGACACAGACATTATAAATGACAATGATTTCACAATAGACAGAGACGACAGAGATATTTTAAATGACAACAATGTCACAATAGACAAAAACGACACATACGACTCAGACATTATAAATGACAATGATGTCACAACAGACAATGACGACACAGAAACTATACATGACTATGATGTCACTATAGACACAGACATTATAAATGACAATGATGTCACAATAGATGCAGATGACACAGATGACACTGACATTGTGAATGAAAATAATGTCACAATAGACGCAGATGCCACAGACGACACAGACATAATAAATGACAATGATGTAAAAATAGAAACTGACGACAGACATTATAAATTAAAATGATGTCAAAATAGACACAGAAGACACAGACATTATAAATGACAATGATGCCACAATAGACAGAGACGACACATACGACACAGACATTATAATTGTCAATGATGTTACTATTGACACAGATGACAAAGACTTTATAAATAGCTATGATGTTACAATAGACACAGGCGAAACAGACATTATAAATGAAAATGATGTTACAGTTGACACAGACGACAAAGATGACACAGACTATATAAATGACAATGATATCACCATAAACACAGATTCCAGAGATGACACAGAAGTTCAAAGATGACACAGACGACACAGACATAAAAAATGACAATTATATCAAAATAGACCAGACGACACAGACATTATAAATGACAATGATGTCACAATAGACTCAGACGACACAGATATTATAAATGACAAAGATGTCACAATAGACACAGACATTATAAGTGACATTTATTTAACAACACACTCAGACGATACAGATGACACAGGCGTTATAAGTGACAATGATCATAGAATCATAGAATAACCAGGTTGGAAGAGACCCACCGGATCATCGAGTCCAACCATTCCTATCAAACACTATACTATGCCTCTTAGCACCTCGTCCACCCGTGCCCTAAACACCTCCAGGGAAGGTGACTCAACCACCTCCCTGGGCAGCCTCTGCCAGGGACCAATGACCCTTTCTGTGAAGAACTTTTTCCTAATGCCCAGCTTAAATCTCCCCTGGCTGAGCTTGAGGCCGTTCCCTCTTGTCCTGTCCCCTGTCACTTGGAAGAAGAGACCAGCACCCTCCTCTCTACAACCTCCTTTCAGGGAGTTGGAGAGAGCAATGCGGCCTCCCCTCAGCGTCCTCTTCTCCAGCTTAAACAACCCCTGCTCTTTCAGCCGCTCCTCGTAAGACCTGCTCTCCAGCCCCTTCACCAGCTTTGTTGCTTTTCTCTGGACTCGCTCCAGAGCCTCAACATCCTTCTTGTGGTGAGAGGCCCAGAACTGAACACAGTATTCGAGGAGCGGTCTCACCAGTGCCGAGTCCAGAGGGAGAAAAACCTCCCTGGACCTGCTGGTTATGCTGTTTCTGATACAAGCCAAGATGCCATTGGCCTTCTTGGCCACCTGGGCACACTGCTGACTCATGTTCAGTCGCTGTCAACCAACACTCCCAGGTCCCTCTCCTCTAGGCAGCTTTCTAGACAGACTTCTCCTAGTCTGTAGCACTGCATAGGGTTGTTGTGCCCCAAGTGCAGGACCCGGCATTTGGCCTTGTTAAACCTCATGCCATTGGACTCATCCCAGCGGTCCAGCCTGTTTAGATCTCTTTGCAGAGCCTTCCGACCCTCCAGCAGATCGACACTTCCACCCAGCTTAGTGTCATCCGCAAACTTGCTGAGGGTGCACTCGATTCCTCCATCCAGGTTATTGATAAAGACATCGAACAGGGCTGGACCCAGCACTGAGCCCTGGGGAACCCCACTTGTCACTGGCCTCCAGCTGGATTTCACACCATTTACCACCACTCTCTGGGCCCAGCCAGCCAACCAGTTTTCCATCCAGGAGAGTGTGCGCCTGTCCAGGCCAGAGGCTGACAGTTTCTCAAGCAGAATGCTGTGAGAAACTGTGTCAAAGGCTTTACTGAAGTCCAGGAAGACCACATCCACAGCCTTTCCCTCATCCAACAGCCGAGTCACTTTGTCATAGAAGGCAATCAGGTTAGTTTGGCAAGACCTACCTTTTGTGAACCCATGTTGACTGGACCTGATCACCCAGTTCTCTTGCATGTGCTTCATGATCGCACTCAAGATCACCTGCTCCATGACTTTCCCTGGCACTGAGGTCAGACTGACAGGCCTGGAGTTTCCTGGGTCCTTCCTGCGACCTTTCTTGTAGATGGGCACAGCATCAGCCAGCCTCCAGTCCAGTGGGACTTCCCCAGTCAGCCAGGACTGTTGGAAGATGATGGAAAGGCCAGCACATCTGCCAGATCCTTCAATACCCTAGGGTGAATCCCGTCCGGCCCCATAGACTTGTGGGTGTCTAGTCGGGCTAGCAAGGCTCTGACCACCTCCTCTTGGATCACGGGAGCCTCATTCTGCTCCTCCAGCTCCTGGGTTTGTACACAGACGGAATGACCCTCCTTACAAATAAAGACTGAGGCAAAGAAGGCATTAAGTACCTCAGCATTTTCCTCATCCCCAGTCACTGTTGTTCCTTCTGTGTCCAATAGGGACTGTATGGTCTCCCCTAGTCCTCCTTTTATTATGTATATGTTTGTAGAAAGATATTTTGTTCTCTTTCACAGACTTGGCCAATCTGATTTCTAGCTGAGCCTTAGCCCTTCTGATTTTTTCCCTACACAATATGTCACAATAGACACAGACGACACAGATTTTATAAATTAAAATGATATCAAAATAGACACAGACGACAAAGACATTATAAATGAAAAAGATGTCTCAATAGACACAGAAGACACAGACATTATAAATGACAATAACGTCACAATAGACATAGACTCAGACGACACAGACACTATAAACTACAATGATGTCACAATAGACAAAGACTAGACAGACAACACAGACAACAGATATTATAAATGACAATGATGTCACAATAGACACAGACGACACAGACGACCCAAAGGACACAGATATTATAAATGAAAATGATGTCACAATATTCATAGACGACACATACGATGCAGACATTATAAATAAAAATGACGTCACAATAGACAAAGACGACAGAGATGACACAGACAAAAGAGACATTATAAATGACAAAGATTCCACAATAGACACAGACGATACAGACGATAGAGACGACACAGACGACAGTAATTCTAAATAAAAATTAGGTCACAGAAGACACAGAAACATTATAAATGACAATGATATCACAACAGAAACAGTTGACAGACATTATAAATTACAATGATGTTACAATAGATACAGACGACAGAGACGACATAGACTTTATAAATGGAAATGATTTCACAATAGACAAAGACGACACAGATGACACAAATGACACAAAAGAAACAGATATTATAAATGACAATGATGTCACAATAGACACAGGTGACAGACTTTATAAATGCCAATGATGTCACAACAGAAACAGATGAAAAAGACATAATAAATGACAATTATGTTAAAAAAACATACAGAAGATACAGAAGACTCAGACATTATACATGAAAATTATGTCAAAATCTAGAAGACACAGATATTATAAATTACAGTGATGTCAATATAGACACAGACGACAGACATACTAAATGAAAAAGATGTCACAATAGACACAGCTGACATAGACGACACAGACTTTATAAATGACAGTGATGTCACAATAGTCAAAGACGACACATATGACACAGACATTGTAAATGAAAATTCTAAAAAAATCCATAAAAATGATACAGACGACTCAGACATTATACATGAAAATGATGTCACAATAGACACAGACAACACAGACATTATAAATGACAATGAGGTCACAATAGAAAAAGACGACACAGATGACCCAGACGACAAAGACATTATTAATTAAAACGATGTCATAAAGTACACAGACGACAGAGACATTATAAATGACAATGATGTCACAACAGACAGTCGACACAGACTTTATAAATGACAACGATGTCACAATAGACCAGATGACACAGACGACACAGACATTATAAACGACTATGATGTCACAATAGACACAGAAGACACAGACCACAGAGATATTATATATGAAAATGATGTCAAAATAGACAGACGACAGAGACATTAAAAAAGACAATGATGCCAAAATAGACAAAGATTACACAGACGACAAATACAACATAGATATTATAATTGAAAATGATGTCACAACAAAGAAGACACAGACATTATAAATGAAAATGATGTCACAATAGAAAAAGACGACAAAAACAACACAGACGACACTGACATTATAAATAACAATGATGTCAAAATAGACACCGACGACACAGACATTATAAATGGCAATGATGTGACAAGACACACAGATGACACACATGACACAGACATTATAAATGAAAATGATGTCACAACAGACACAGACGTCAGACGACAGAGACTACAGAGATGACACAGATATTGTAAATTAATATTATGTCACAATAGAAACAGAGAACACAGATGACACAGACACTATAAATGAGAGATATCACAATAGACACAGATGACGCAGACGAGAGAGGCATTATAATTGACTATGATGTCACTATAGACACAGACATTATAAATAACAATGATGTCACAATAGACACATACGACAAAGACATTTTAAATGACAACGATGTCACCATAGACAAAGATGACACAGACGACACAGACATTACAAACGACAATGATGTCACCATAGACACAGAAGACACAGACGACAAAGACATAAATGACAATGATGTCAAAATATACACAGACGACAAAGAAATTATAAATGATAATGATGTCACAATAGACACAAACGACACAGACAATAGAGATGACACAGACATTATTAACAACAATGATGTCAAAATACACACGACACAGATTACAAAGACATTAAAAATTATAATGATTTCATAATAGACACAGACGACACAGACACTATAATTGAGATAGATGTCACAATAGACACAGACAGCACAGATGACACAGTTTTAAAAGACAAGAGAGACATTATAAATGACAAAGATTTCAAAATAGAAACAGACGCCACAGACCACACAAAGGACACAGACAACACAGATAATACAGACGTATAAAGGACACAGACAATATAAATGAAAATTATGGCAAAATAAACACAGACGACACAGACATTATATATGACACTGATGTCACAATAAACAGAGACGACACAGATGACACAGGCATTATAAATGACAATGATGTCACAATAGACAGAGACAACAGATGACACAGATGACACAGACAACAGACATTATAAGTGATAATGATGTCACTACAGACACAGACGAAAGACGACACAGACTTTATAAACGATAATTATGTAACAAAACACTCAGATGATACAGATGACACAGACAATATAAATGACTATGATGTCACAATAGACACAGATGACAAACATTATAAATGACAATGCTGTAACAATAGACGCAGACGACAGAAGACACAGGAAGTATAAATAAAAATTATGTAAAAATACACACTGACGATACAGACGACACAGATGACAGTCATTTTTAATGAAAATGACGTCACAATAGACACAGAAGACACAGATATTTTAAATTAAAATGATGTCAAAATAGACACAGAGAAAAAGACATTGCAAATGACAAAGATGTCACAATATACACAGAAAACAGAGACGACTGTGACGACACAGACGTTATAAATGACAATGATGTCATAATATTCACATACGACACAGACATAAATGACAATGATGTCACAATATTCACAGACGACACAGACATTATAAATGACAATGATATCACAATACACACATACAACACAGAAAACACAGACATAAATAACAATGATATCACAATAGACACAGACAACACAAACTACACAGGCAACACAGACATTATAAAAGAAAAAGATGTCACAATAGACACAGAGGATACAGACGATAGAGATGATACAGACCACACAGACGACAGTCATTCTAAATGAAAATGATGTCAAAATAGACACAGAAGAAACAGAAGACACAGACATAATAAATGACAATCATGTCACAACAGACAGAGAAGACACAGACGACACAGATATTGTAAGAAAAACTATGTCGCAGCAGACACAGACATTATAAATGAAAACGCCGCCTGAATAGACACCGACAACAAAGAGGACACAGACAACACATACACCACAGACATTATAAATGACAATGATGTAAACATAGACACAGACATCACAGACGACTCAGACAGTATAAATGAAAATGATGTCACAATGGACACAGACTACACAGACATTATACATGAAAATGACGTCACAATAGACACAAACGAATCATATGACACAGGCATTATAAATGACAATGATTTCAAAATAGACAGAGACAGTATAAATGACAATAATGTCAAACCAGACACAGACATTATAAATAACAATGATGTCACAGAAGACACAGACGTCACAGACATTATAAACGACAAAAATTTCGAAACAGACACAGACGACACCGACATTATAATGACAATCGTGTCAAATTATACATAGAAGACAAAGAGCACAGAGATGACACAAAAGAAAGAGATATTATAAAAGACAAGGATGTCACAATAGACACAGACGACAGAGATGACAGAGACTACAGAGATGACACAGACATTGTAAATTAATATTATGTCACAACAGAAACAGAGGACACAGATGACACAAACACTATAAATGACAGAGATATCACAATAGACACAGACGACACAGACGAGAGAGAGATTATAATTGACTATGATGTCGTTATAGACACAGACATAAATGACAACGATGTCACCATAGACAAAGATGACACAGATGACACAGACATTACAAACGACAATGATGTAACAATAGACACAGAAGACACAGACGACAAAGACATAAATGACAATGATGTCAAAATATACACAGACGACAAAGAAATTATAAATGATAATGATGTCACAATAGACACAGACGACACAGACAACAGAGATGACACAGACATTATTAACAACAATGATGTCAAAATACACACAGACGACACAGATTACACAGACATTACAAATGATAATGATGTCATAATAGACACAGATGACACAGACATTATAAATGAGAATGATGTCACTATAGACACAGACAGCACAGATGACACAGTTTTAAAAGACAAGAGAGACATTATAAATGACAATGATTTCAAAATAGAAACAGACGCCACAGACCACACAAAGGACACAGACAACACAGATAACTCGGATGACACAGATGTTATAAATGAAAATGATGTCACAATAGACACAGAAGACACAAACGACACAGAAGACAGAGACATGAATGACAATGATGTCACGATAGACACAGACGACACAGAGGACAAAGATATTAAAAATTACAATGATGTCACAATAGACACAGACGACACAGATATTTTAAATGACAATGCTGTCACCATAGACAATGATGACACAGACTCCACAGACATTCCTAATGACAATGATGTCACAACAGACACAGAATACACAGACGACAAAAATATTATAAATGACTATGATGTCGCAATAGAGAAAGACCGCACAGATGATAAAGTCATTATAAATAACAATGACGTCACAATAGACAAAGACGACACAGAAGACAAACACATTATAAATGAAAATGATGTCACAATAGACACAGACAACACAGACACTTTTAAATATCGATGTCACAATGGACACAGATGACACAGATATTATAAATGAAAATGATATCTCAGTAGACACAGACAATACAGAAGACACAGACATTATAAAAGACGTTGACAAAATAGACACAAAAAATAAAGACATTATAAAAGACGTTGACAAAATAGACACAAACAATACAGACATTATAAATGACAATGATGTCACAATAGACAAAGACGACACAAACGACACAGACATTATTAATGAAAATGATGTCACTATAGACAGAGCGACAGAAACAACACAGAAGACAAAACCATTATAAATGAAAAGGATTTCACAGTAGAGACAGACGACACACACGACACAGACATTATAAGTGACAATGATGTCACAGTAGACACAGACCACACAGACATAATACGTGACACTGATGTCACAATAGACACAGACGACTGAGACGACAGAGTCAACACAGACTACAAAGATATTATAAATGAAAATTAAGTCACACTAGACACAGATAACACAGACGACACAGAGCACACTCATGTAATAAATGACAATTATGTCACAATACACACAGATGACGCAGACGTCACAGACATTATAAATGACAATGATGTCACAATAGACACCCACGACAGAGACAACACAGACATTATATCTGACCATGATGTCATAATAGACACAGAAAACACAGACATCATAAATGAAAATGATGACACAATAGACAGAGGTGACACAGACAGTGATATAATAAATGAAAATTATGTCACAATAGAAACAGACGATACAGACAGTATAAATGACAAGGATGTCACAATAGAGACAGACGACACAGACGTCACAGACATTATAAATGACTATGATGTCACAATAGACACACTCAACACGTATTATAAATGATAATTAAGTAACAATAGACACATACGATACAGACGACAGATGACAGAGACTACAACGACATTCTAAATGACAATGATGTCAAACTAGACAGAGACGACACAGACAACACAGACATTATAAATGACAGTGATGTCAAAATTGACACAGACAACAGAGACGACATACGACAAAGACATTATAAATGACAAAGCTGTCACAATAGAAACATGACCCAGATGACGCAGATGACTCAGACTTTATAAATAACGATGATGTCACAATAGACAGAGACGACAAAGACGACACAGATGACACAGAAGAAAAAATCATTATAAATGACAATGAAGTCATAATAGACAAAGACAACACTGACGACACAAACATTATATATGATAAAGATGTCAAAATAGACACAGACGACAGAGACGACACAGATGACAAAGACATTATTAATGAAAATGTTGTCACAATAGACACAGATGACACAGACTATAAATTACAATGATGTGGAAATAGACACTGAAGACACAGACATTATAAATGACAACGATGTCACAATAGACACAGACGACACAGACAACAAAGATATTATAAATGACAATAATTTCACAACAGACACAGACGACACAGACAACAAAGACATTATAAAAGACAATGATGTCACAATAGACACAGACGGCACAGACATTATAAATGAAAATGACGTCACACTAGACACAGACAACACAGACGACACTCATGTTAAAAATGACAATGAGGTCACAATAAACACAGACGACACATACAACACAGACACTATATAGGACAATGATGTCACAATAGACACAGACGACACAGATGACAGAGGACAGAGATGAGATATGCAAGAAAGACATTGTTAAAGAAAAAGTAATCACAATAGGAACAGACGTCACAGACGACACATACATTAAAAATGACAATGATGTCACAATAGACAAAAATGACAGAGACAACACAGAGGACAGAGACGACAGATGCAACAAAGACATTATAAATGAAAACGATGTCACAATAAACACAAACAACACAGATAACACATGACATGGACATAATAAATGAAAATGAGGTCACAATAAACACAGATGACACAGACGGCACAGACACTAGAAATAAAAATGATGTCACAATAGACTGAGCCGACACAGACTACATAGACATTATAAATGCAAATGAAGTCACAATAAACAGATACGAGAGATGACATTAATGACAAAGACGACAGTGACGACACAGACATTAGGAATGAAAATGATGTCACAATACACATAGACGACACAGACGACACAGATGTTATAAATGAAAATGATATTAATATAGACACAGACAAGAGACCACAGAGACGACACAGATGTTATAAATCATAGAATCATAGAATAACCTGGTTGGAAGAGGACCACCGGGTCATCGAGCCCAACCTTTAAAGTTGGCAGTTAAGGAACCCAGAGTGTGTTTAAATATTTTCATTTATTCGTTTCCTTTTCTTTCCCCCTTTTTTCTCTCAACAACTGAGAAAAATATATCTGATACATAAATGCGCAAGATCAGATTAATAATTATGGCACTTTCACAGGGCATGTGGAGGCCATCAAACAGACAAAAATATCTACTATAAAATCAAAGGTATAGGACTTACATGCATCCTGCTTCCCTTACTTAAAAGACAATGATGTCACAACAAACAGAGATGACACAGACAATATAAATGACAATGATGTCAAAATAGACACTGATGACATAGAATACACAGACGACAGAGACATAATTTACGACAATGATGTCACAATAGGAACTGACGACACAGACAACAAAGACATTATAAATGAAAATGATGTCACAATAGACACAGACATCACAGACGACACTGACGACACCGTCCACACAGAAATTATTATGACAATGATGTCACAATAGACACAGACAACACAGATGACACAGACGACAAAGACATTATAAATTACGATGTTACAATAGACACAGACATCATAAATGACAATGATGTCAATATACACACAGACGTGAGACGACATATACGACAGAGTTTACAAAAACATTATAAATGAAAATGATGTCACACTAGATGCAGACAACACAGATGACACATGTGACACTCCTATTATAAATGACCATGATGTCACAATAGACAAAGACGACACACACAACACAGACTTTAAAAATGAAAATGATGTCACAATAGACACAGACTTAACAGACATTATAAATGACAATTATGTCAAAATAGACACAGGAGACACAGACGACAAATACTTTATAAATGACAATGTTGTCACAGTAGACACAAACGACACAGATGACACAGAGGTCAGTGACAAGACATGCAACATAGACATTATAAATGACTATGATGTCACAATAGACACAGACGACACACACACACATTTATTATTAATGACATCGATGTCACAATAGACACAGACGTCAGAGACAATACAGACGACACAGACATTATAAATGAAAATGATGTCAAAATACACACAGACGACATTACTGACAAAGATGACAGAGACGACACAGACATTACAAATTAAAATGTTGACACAATAGACACAGACGACAAAGACGAAACAGATGTTATAAATGAAATCCATGTCACATAAGACACAGATGTCACAGACGATACAGATATTATAAATGAAAATGATGTCAAAATAAACACACACGAGAGACCACACAGAACACACAGACGTTATAAATCATAGAATCATAGAATAACCAGGTCTGAAGAGACCCACCGGGTCATCAAGCCCAACCTTGAAAGTTGGCAGTTAAGGCACCCAGAGTGTGTTTAAATATTTTCATTTATTCATTTCCTTTTCTTTCCCCCTTTTTTGTGTCAAGAACAGAGAAAAATATATCTGATATATAAATGCGTAAGATCAGAAAAATAATCATGGCATGTTCACAGGGCATGTGGAGGCCATCAATTAAAAAAAAAAACAACTATAAAACCAAAGGTATAGGACTTACATGCATCCTGCTTCCCTTACTTAAATGACAATGATGCCACAACACACACAAATGACACAGACATTATAAATGACAATGATGTCAAAATACACACACAAGACAGAGACGACACGGACATTATAAATGACAATGATGTCACAAGAGACACAGACGACACAGATGACGCAGTGGACAGAGATGACATATGCAACAAAGACATTATTAAAGAAAATGATGTCACAATAGACATAGATGAAAGAGAAGACACAGACACTATAAATGACAATGATGTCATAATAGACCAGAAGACACAGACGACAAACACATTATAAATGACAATGATGCCACAATAGACACAGATAACACAGACAACACAGAGGACAGATACAAAATATGCAAAAAAGACATGATTAAAGAAAATTATGTCATAATAGACACAGACGACACATACATTATAAATGAAAATGATGTCACAATAGACAGAGACTAAGAAAAATTTATAAATGAAAATTATGTCACAATTGATATAGACGACAAAGACAACTGAGACATTATAAATGATAATGAATTCAAAATATACACAGACAACACAGACGACACAGACATCATAAATGAAAGTGATGTCACAATAGACACAGACGACACAGACGAAAGAGACAATACTGACGACACAGATATTATAAATGACAATGATGTCACAATTGACACAGTGGACACAGACGACAGGAATATTATAAATGACAATGATGTCACAATAGACACAGAGGACACAGACATTATAAAAGACAATGATGTGACACTAGACACAGACAACACAGACAACGCTCATGTTAAAAATGACAATGATGTCACAATAAACACAGACGACACATACAACACACATTATATATGACAATGATGTCACAATAGACACAGACGACACATACAACACACATTATATATGACAATGATGTCACAATAGACACAGACGACACAGAGGACAGAGACGAGATATGCAAGAAAGACATTGCTAAAGAATAATTTATCACAATAGAAACAGACGTCACAGACGACACATACATTACAAATGATAATGATGTCACAATAGACACAGACGACAAAGACATAATAAATGAAAACTATATCACAATAGACAGACGATTCAGATGACACAGACGACAGAGATATTATAAATTTCAATTATGTCACAATAGACAGAGATGACACAGATTATGTCACAACAGACACAGACATTAAAAATGAAAAAGACGTCAAAATAGACACAGATTAGAGAGTCAGTATAAATGACAATGTCATCACAATAGACACAGATGACATAGATATTATAAATGACAAGGATGTCACAATAGACTCAGACGACAGAGACAATACAGAGGAAACAGACGACACAGATATTATAAATGGCAGTGATAACACAATAGACCCAGACAAGACAGAAGAAACAGACAATATAAATGACAATGATGTCACAATACACACAGACGACACAGATGACACAGACATTATAAATGACAATGATGTCACAATAAACAGAGACGACACACAAGATAAAGACATTATAAATGACCATGATGTCAAAAGAGACACAGACGACACAGACATTATAAATGACAAGAATGTCACAATAGACTCAGACGACAGAGACAATACAGAGGAAACAGACAACACAGATATTATAAATGGCAGTGATGTCACAATAGACCCAGACAAGACAGACGACACAGACAATATAAATTACAATGATGTCACAATAGAGAGAGACGACACAGACATTATAAATGACAATTTTATCACAATAGATACAGACAACACAGATGACACAGATGTTATAAAATCCTATCAAGGTAGACACAGAAGACACAGACATTATAAATGGCAATGATGTCACAATAGACACAGATGACACAGAGGACACAGACCCTACAAATGAATATGATGTCACAATAGACATAGACGACAGATGTTATAAATGAAAATTATGTCAAAATAGACAAAGACGAAACAGACGACACAGTCATTATAAATGACGATGATTTCACAATAGACACAGACAACAGAGACGACACAGAAAATACAGACGGCAGATGACAGAGACATTATAAATGACACTGATATCACAAAAGACACAGACTACACAGACAAGACAGACTTTGTAAATGACAGTGATTTCACAACAGGCACAGAAGTAAGAGACGACAGAGACGACACAGATGTTATAAATGGCAATGATGTCACAATAAACAGAGATGACACAGATGACACAGTATAAATGAAAATATCACAGATGACACAGATGACCCTGATGACACAAACGACACAGACATTATAAATAACATTGATGTCACAATAGACAAATATGACACAGACCACACAGACAATATAAATGAAAATGATGTCACAATAGACACAAACGACACAGATGACAAGATATTATACCTGACAATGATATCACAATAGACACAGACGACCCAGAACACACAGACATTAAAAATGACAATGATGTCAAAGTAGGCAAAGATGACACAGACATTATACATGAAAATTGTTTCAAAATACACACAGACGAGACAGAAGACACACATTATAAATGAAAATGATGTCACAATATAAAGAGACAACACAGACATAAATGACAATGATGTCAAAACATACACAGATGACACAGACATTATAATTGACAATGATGTCACGATAGACACAGACGACAAAGAAGACACAGACGAGAAAGAGGACACAGACATTATAATTTTCTTTTATGTCACAACAGACACAGACGAAACAAAGGACGGACATTATAAATGACAAAGATGTCACAATAGACACAGACGACACAGACATAAATTAAAATTATGTCACAATTGACACAGACAACATAGACGACTAAGACATTATAAATGACAACGATGTCAAAATAGACACAGACGACACAGACTTCATAAATGAAAATGATGTTACAATAGATACAGACGACAGAGACAATACAGATATTATTAATGAAAGCAATGTCACAATAGAGAGACAACACAGACGACAGAGACATTACAAATGACAATGATGTCACAATAGAAACAGAGGTCACAGACGACCCAGACTATACAGATGAAAAAGAAGACGCCCACAATATAAATGAAAAAGATGCCAAAATAGTTACAGAAGACCCAGACGACACAGACGTTATAAATGACAATGTTTTCACAATAGACACAGATGACTCAGCCATACCGACGACACAGATATTATTAATGACAATGATATCACAACAGACACAGACGACACAGAAAAAAAAGACATTATAAAGGACAATGATGTCACAAAAGACACAGACGACACAGACAAAATAAATGACAAAGATGTCACTATTGACACAGATGACACAGACAAAACAGACTACTCAGGCATTATATATGAAGAATATGTCAAAGTAAAAACAGACCACACAGACGAGACAGACGACACAGACATTATAAATTAAAATGATGTCACAATAGACAGAGACAACACACACTACACAATCATCATTAATGACAATGATATCACAAGAGACACAGACGACACAGATTACACAGACTACACAGACGACACAGACATTATAAATGACAATGAGGTCACAATATACAAAGATGACACAAAAGACAGACATAATTAACGAAAATGATGTTACTATAGACAGAGACAACACAAACATTATAAATGAAAATGATATCACAATAGACACAGACTACACAGACGACACAGATATTATAAATTACAAGTATTTCACGATACACACAGACGACACAGACATTACAAATTACAATGATGTCACAATAGACACAGACAACACGGAACACGGGAAAGACAGAAACGACCGAGACATTATAATTGAAAATGATGTCACAATAGACACAGACAACACAGACTGTATAAATGACAAGGATGTCACAAAAGACAGAGGACACAGACTACACAGACACTATAAATGACAATGATGTCACAGTAGACACAGATGACACCAACAACACAGACATTTTTAAAGACAATGAAATCACAATAGACACCGACAAAATAGATATTATAAATGACAATTATTTCAAAATAGACACAGAAAACGGCACAGACACTAGAAATGAAAATGATGTCACAATAGACACAGACGACACAGACGTTATAAACGTCAAAGATGTCAAAATAGACAGAGACGACACAGACTACATAGACATTATAAATGAAAATGAAGTCACAATAAACACATACGAGAGATGACATTAATGACAAAGACGACAGTGACGACACAGACATTAGGAATGAAAATGATGTCACAATACACATAGACGACACAGATGTTATAAATGAAAATGATATTAATATAGACACAGACAAGAGACCACAGAGACGACACAGACGTTATAAATCATAGAATCATAGAATAACCTGGTTGGAAGAGGACCACCGGGTCATCGAGCCCAACCTTTAAAGTTGGCAGTTAAGGAACGCAGAGTGTGTTTAAATATTTTCATTTATTCATTTCCTTTTCTTTCCCCCTTTTTTCTCTCAACAACTGAGAAAAATATATCTGATACATAAATGCGCAAGATCAGATAAATAATTATGGCACTTTCACAGGGCATGTGGAGGCCATCAAACAGACAAAAATATCTACTATAAAATCAAAGGTATAGGACTTACATGCATCCTGCTTCCCTTACTTAAAAGACAATGATGTCACAACAGACACAGATGACACAGACATTATAAATGACAATGATGTCACTATACACAGACGTGAGACGACATAGACGACACAGTGGACAAAGACATTATAAATGAAAATGATGTCACAATAGACACAGACGACAGAGTCGACACAGACTACAAAGACATTATAAATGAAAATGATGTCACAATAGACACAGACAACACAGATGACACATATGACACTCCTATTATAAATGACCATGATGTCACAATAGACAAAGACGACACACACTACACAGACTCTAAAAATGAAAATGATGTCACAATAGACACAGACTTAACAGACAATATAAATGACAATGTTGTCAAAATAGACACAGAGGACAAAGACGACAAATACCTTATAAAAGACAATGTTGTCACAATAGACACAAACGACACAGACGACACAGAGGTCAGTGACGAGACATGCAACATAGACATTATAAATGACCATGATGTCACAATAGACAGAGACAACACAGACGACACAGACATTAGAAATGACAAAGATGTCACAATAGACACAGACGACACATACACACATTTATTATTAATGACATCGATGTCACAATAGACACAGACGTCAGAGACAACACAGACATTATAAATGAAAATGATGTCAAAATACACACAGACGACAAAGACGAAACAGATGTTATAAATGAAATCCATGTCACATAAGACACAGATGTCACAGACGATACAGATGACACAGACAACACAGATATTATAAATGAAAATGATGTCAAAATAAACACACACGAGAGACCACACAGAAGACACAGACTTTATAAATCATAGAATCATAGAATAACCAGGTCTGAAGAGACCCACCGGGTCATCAAGCCCAACCTTTAAAGTTGGCAGTTAAGGCACCCAGAGTGTGTTTAAATATTTTCATTTATTCGTTTCCTTTTCTTTCCCTCTTTTTTGTCTCAAAACCTGAGAAAAATATATCTGATATATAAATGCGTAAGATCAGAAAAATAATCATGGCATGTTCACAGGGCATGTGGAGGCCGTCAATTCAAAAAAAAATATAAACTATAAAACCAATGGTATAGGACTTACATGCATCCTGCTTCCCTTATTAAATGAGAATGATGTCACAACACACACAAACGACACAGACATTATAAATGACAATGATGTCACAATAGAAACAGAGGACACAGACATTATAAAAGACAATGATGTCACACTAGACACAGACGACACAGAGGACAGAGACGAGATATGCAAGAAAGACATTGTTAAAGAATAATTTATCACAATAGAAACAGACGTCACAGACGACACATACATTACAAATGAAAATGATGTCACAATAGACACAGACGACAAAGACATTATAAATGAAAAATATATCACAATAGACAGACGATTCAGATGACACAGACGACAGAGATATTATAAATTTCAATTATGTCACAATAGACAGAGACGACGCAGATGATTTCACAATAGACACAGATGACACAGACATTAAAAATGAAAAAGATGTCACAATAGACACAGATTAGAGAGTCAGTATAAATGACAATGTCATCACAATAGACACAGATGACACAGACATTATAAATGACAATGATGTCACAATAGACACAGACGACACAGAAGACATATATTATAAATGACAAGGATGTCGCAATAGACTCAGACATAGCAAATATTTTGAATTTATAAGTAGATCTAATAGATTATCCAGAAAGTATTGACATCCATTTACCCAGTCATGGCGTTATTGAACCATCTACTTCTCCATGGAATTCTCCTATATTTGTAGTGAAAAAGAAAACAGGTAAATGGAGATTATTGCAAGATCTTCGGGCAGTAAATAAGACCATGCATCCTATGGGTGCTCTGCAACCTGGGCTACCTAGCCTTATGGCAATACCACCAAATTATCAGAAAATAATAATTTATTTAAAGGACTGGTTTTATACAATATTGTTAGATCCCGATGATTGCCAGAGATTTGCTTTCAGCGTTCCTTCTGTCAATTACAGTGAACCTATGGACCGATATCAATGGAAAGTTTTACCTCAAGGTATGGCTGATAGTCCCACTTTATGTCAGAAATTTGTAAACAAAAGTCTTGAACAAACTAGATTGTGTTTTCCAACATTAATTTGCATTCACTATATGGATGATATTTTGTTGGCTGCTTGCTGAATCTGTGGAATTACTGACAGCAGCCTATTCTCATATGGAACAACAATTAGAGCGACATGGGCTGAAGATAGCCCAAGATAAAATACAGCGAACTTTTCCTTTTAAATACCTAGGATTTCAATTGTATCCTAAGTATTTTGCACCACAGAAAATTGCTCTTTCAGTACGACAATTAACAACCTTGAATGATTTCCAAAAACTTTTAGGTGACATCAATTGGATACGGCCGTTTCTGAAACTCACCACTTCAGACCTCAGCCCTTTATTTAAGATATTGGAAGGAAACCCTGACCCTAATTCCCCTCGTGGCCTGACTGAGGAAGCCTCTCAAGCCTTGACAAAAGTAGAAAAGGCCATGACAGATGCGAGATTAAATTACGCTGACATAAATAAGCCTTGGGAATTAATTATTCTTCCCACTAAATTATCCCCTACAGGAGTATTGTATCAGGATGGAATCCTCTGTTGGATTCATGGCCATCATGGTCAGAATGTTGTCTTAAAATCATACCCCCATAAAGTTGCAGAGTGTGTGCAACAAGGTCGAAAATTAAGTATAACTTATCTTGGAAAAGAGCCAGTAAAAATAATCTTGCCTTATAAACCTGATCAAATTACATGGTTGCTCAATATGATGGATGACTTTGCCTTATCCCTTGCAAATTTTCCAGGAGAAATATCTAACAAGTACCCATTAAACAAATTACTCAGTTTTGCAACATATCACTTTATTGTTTTTCCCAAAATTGTAAAACAAGCACCTTTACAGGATGCTTTGACTGTATATACTGACGGATCTTCAAATGGTCGTGCTGTACTATTATCACCACCTGATCATTTTGTTTGGATTTTACAGGATGTTTCTGCACAAATGGCTGAACTATATGCTGTTTACCAGGCATTACTGAAATATGCGCAACCTTTGAACATTATTACTGATAGTTTGTATATTGTACAGGCTCTGTGTATGCTTGAAACAGTACCGATGATACATTCTAAACTAACTTTCATTCAACAGCACTTAAGTCTTATACAGTCCCTGTTGCTACAAAGGGACTGCCCGGTTTTTGTGGGGCACATTCGTAGTCATTCTAACCTGCCTGGTCCTATGGCACAAGGCAATCAATTAGCTGATGATCTGACAAAACCACAAGTATATAATATATGTAAGGCTAAACAACTCCATGAATTACATCACTTATCTGCCCGTACCTTAAGAAAAATGTGTAATATTACACGAGAACAAGCACGATTAATCATTAAAGATTGCTCCTCTTGTGCTCCATTACTGCCTGCCCCTCACTACGGCGTTAACCCTAGAGGCTTGTTGCCTAATGATTTATGGCAAATGGACGTTACTCATATTCCAGCTTTTGGGAAACTTGCGTATGTTCATGTCACCATAGACACTTTCTCACATTTTTCCGTTGCATCTGCTCTGTCAGGGGAGAAATTATCGCATGTATGTACACATTTACTTCATTGCTTTAGTGTTATGGGGATTCCGAAAACGATAAAAACTGACAATGGCCCTGCCTACATTAGTCAAGGATTCAAAACCTTTTGTCAACAATTTTCTATTCAACACAAGACAGGCATTCCGTATAACCCGCAAGGACAAGGTATAGTTGAGAAATACAATCACCTTCTAAAAACTCAAATTAATAAACTAAAAAGGGGGACATGGGGAATAAAGGATACCCCATTTTCCTTATTATCACATGCCTTATTTGTTCTGAATTTTTTAACATTGGATGAAGATGGTCAGTCTGCTGCTGACAGACATTGGGATTATAAAAATAACAATAAGCCTGAGATATATTGGAAAGATCCAATGGATGGAAAAATACGTGGTCCTGATCTGGTACTAATCTGGGGCAGAGGGTATGTTTGTGTTTTTCCAACAGATGAAACCTCACCCCGGTGGATTCCAGAACGGTGCGTCCGACATGCCAAAAACAAAAATGGGAAAGCTGTGGAGACGAATGAAAAGACTGTCGTTGAGCAGAGACTGGGAGACGAGGATCCGGTTGGTAGCAATGCTGCTGAGCACCCTATGGCTGATACAACACGGATGTAAGGCAGAAACCTATTGGGCTTTTGTCCCCAATCCTCCTGTTATCCATCCAGTCACATGGGAAGAACCAGTGGACATACCTGTATACAATAATCAGACTATATTTATGGGACAATATTCTGATAAACATATTATGGCCTTTTCAGCAAACTTTAACTTTTCTGGAAAAATAGATGGAAATCCAATGTGTTTTCAAACTAATCGTACTGAATTATTGTGTGAAGAAGTGATTGTTCAGCATGATTGGGATACTGATGTGTCGGCAAGGATTCATTGGGCTTTAGATTTTTATTATCCAAATCTTACGAATGGAAGTAAAGGTTCTGGAGTACCCCCTCCGCATATTCCCCCATGTCGAAATTTATCTCCTCCACAGATGGATTTTGCACCATCTTGGAGAGTGTGTCACGCTAATGAAACAACATGTTCAAATACATCTCTATGTGACTGGAATATAATTAATAAGCAATTGCGGCCAATAAATTTAGTTTCTGGAATATGGACAAAAAATAATCGTACATTCTATTCTAATCTATGGAAGGCTGTTGCCGCCATGGGAAAAGTTAAGGCAAAAAAACCCTAAATATTACATGGACTCAAATAGGATCAGTATGGGCAATGGGAGAGACACAAAATGTCATTGAGTTTTATATGCGGGCTTGTGTTCCAGAACCTTATGCGTTCCTAAGTGGAATGTTGACCATTATTAATAATACAATTAATTGTACCAATTGTCAAATTTCCAATTGCATAAACAGCACTAGTGATTCTTTTTTATTGGTAAAACAGCCTGATTATGTATATTTACCTGTCAATCTATCGCAAAACTGGTATGCAGATAGAGGATCAGAAATATTGGAAAAGGCAACCCAGCAACTCATGCACCAGCATAAGAGAATGATTGGACTAATAATAGCAGGAATTACAGCCTTAATTACTGCTATTACTGTAACAACAGTAGCCTCCATTTCTTTGACCACAAGTATTCAAACAGCCACGTATGTCAATGAGGTATCAATAAACATATCAAAGGCATTCCAAAATCAAATCAATTGGGATGAGAAAATTGAACTATGTTTGAATTCGCTTAAAGATACTGTTGATATTATGGGGAGACAATTGCAGATCTTAGCAACTCGAGAATCCCTTTTGTGCCATGCAAAGTATCGTACTATTTGTGTAACTCCAGTGAAATATAATTGCACTGTATTCTCATGGCAGAAAATCCAAAGTCACTTACAAGGCATTTGGGATAATGCCAATACTTCCTTGGACCTGGACGAATTGAGGCAACATATTCAAGATATGTTAAATTCTCATAAGATAGATCTATCTGTAGCTGAACAGACAGAAACTTTTGTCAATGCTTTAAAATCTGTTTTCCGTCTTTTGAATCTTTCAAACAAGGGATTTATGGCCTGATAATAATTGCTGTTGTAATCTTGTTGGGACTACTTGTCTGTCCATATGTACTAAGACTTATCATAAAACAATTCCGACAATTAATAATAGATTTGAGAAAAATTAAATTGGAACATATTAGAGACAAGCCAATACCACTTTCAATTTAACAAATAAGAAAGGGTGGAATGAGGAGAACTATTAGACATTCTGGGGGCCTGAAAGGGTCAAAGACAGAATAATGAAAGCCAAGAGCCTGGAGAGCAATATTCTGTCTGGCCTGAAAGGGTCAGGAACAGAATATCATGCCAACAACAAAGCTGCTCCTCCTGAAAGGGAGGTTGTGGACTATCAGGGCTCTTGGCAACATGCTTAGTTTCTCATCATTCCAGGGCCCGAGTTAAATATATTTCAAGAACACCTGCAGGTCTAAGATAAGACCAGCACAAACAGAAGAATGTGTGAATCCTTGAACAGACACGTAGTCCCTCACTTGTAGAACTTACATAACTTGTATTCTCACGGTAAAAATAGCCGTAATGTAAACAGTGCACTCAAGATTGGTAGAAAATGACAAGCTCTCCCAGGAGAGTATAAAAACTCTGGTTGAGGAATAAAGATTTGCTACTTGCCACCAGAGCAGTAGTCCGTCTAGTCTCTCTTAGACGTCCCTGTGAGCTGGTCTCCGTCACTAAACGACGATGATGTCACTATAGACACAGACGACAGACACGAAAATGACGACACAGACATTATAAATGACGATGTCAAAATAGACACACACGACACTCACGACACTCACTATATATGAGAATGATGTCACAATAGGCACAGACAGACACAAAAATGACGACTCATACAACACAGACATTATAAATGACAGTGATTTCACAATAGAAACAGACGACACAGACAGACACGAGAATGATGACAGAGACGACACAGACATTAAAAATGACAATGATGTCAAAATAGACACACACGACACACACCATATATAACAATGATGTCACAATAGACACAGATGACAAAAACATCATAAATGACAACGATGCTCATTGCATCTTGAAAGACAAAAAATAAAACCCAAACAAAATTACTAGCTGGCGTTTGTAGGTAATGTAGGTACAAGTCATATCTAACTGTTGACTCGGCAGCCAACCCACCTGGCTATGGGAATCTACCCCCAGTTCAATTGTCACCCCTTGCTGCCAGACCCGATGCCTCTGCACCTGTAGAACTCAACATTCAATAACTTACCCCCAGACTCGATAGTAACTAAACAATTCCACACACTGTTTTGATTCAGGAATACCAACCCTTCTTCACACAACAGCCAGGCAGAAAAAAAAAAGATAAAATCAAATCTTAACAACCATACACACCAGATTTATTGCCCCAAGAATTTAAACTGCTCTACCGACACTCCAACGTTATATCTGAGATGGCTTTGGTCATTCCCTCTGTGGCTGCATAACCGACCAAAAATGATTCTCCTCACCCCATGTATCTATGGCTACTTGCTCTGGAATGCACCGTATCACCTCGCCCTTCAAAGCCTAACTAGACGGGTATATGTAAAGATAGAATTTCACTGCTATTCTTCTGCTAACTACCGTTTCCTTAGCTCAGGCAGAGCAGCTCCAGCCAGATTCAAACGTGCACAGACTGACTCTGCACAGAAAAGCAATGACAGGATGCAGAAACAAAAAGGAAACTTGGTAAGAATGACTCTCAAAAGAGGGCTGGCATTGGGCAACAAGATGTAGGGAGCTGCAAGAAAGATTATGTCAGCCCTTGAAAAATGGAAGACTACGGCCCCTTTAAGAGCCACAGCCACAACTAGAAGGATGCAAGGGTGAGCCCTTCTTAAAGACCTCAGAACAGAGTATGTATGGAGGAAGTGCCAGAACAGGGATTTAAGAAAATGGAATAAGGGCTGAGGATGCTAACGTGTCCTGTGATGCCTACGCAATAGGCAACTGACCAGAAATTGCCAAAATGCAAGACCTACCTGTACATGAAGATCAGCAAGCAAGAAAAGCAGCGCCTGATCAGCACCTTACTAAGAACAGACATCCAAGAGTCTAGAGATGACATATGGATCAAATGCAAAGATGACATCAAGACCTGCAGAAGATTTAAGACACAGCAGAATCTACACAATCTAAACAACAAGACAGATATAGGCTGGAACTGCCCTGCCTGGTACACGCTAGCTTGGGGCTGAAAATTAAACCCCTCTCCAAACGTGTAACAAGGTGCACTCTTCCTGCACAACCCTCTACCCTATGCTAAATCCCCTCCCTGCCATTCTCAACATTCTGCCCTCTTCCCGGACCAAAACCACAGCCCCCTTAACTTTCTGAGGACCGAGGACCAAGGGCCTGAAGATATCCTTGGCAGAAAAAACCCAAACTGCATCAACTAACTGGAAAAATCCTGCACTCTCACATTGTCCTGGACAATAATCTGCAAAAAAAAAAAAAAAAAAAAAACATACAGAAAACAGTGCCAAGTCATCATCACACTGCTCACTGCCAACATCTTGTACTACACCCACTGCAAAACTGCCAAGACATTCTGCTCACCTATTTGATGCCAATTCAAACATTGGATGCTGCAGTCATCATCACCTGGGGCACTTCAGGTAGACAGACGGAAAATTTACTATTGCGCTTCTGAGAAATCAGTCCCGTGCTCCATCTCTCTACTCCCCTGTTCACCTCAACTGCTCTTTGCATTCTAAAAGTGGACCACACAGCATCTACAAAACCAAAGGCCAATGCTCAATGGATTTGCTGCGTACTACAGGGCTCTAACACACCTATTTGAACAACAACCTCCTCACCTCTCAGACCACACATCAGCAAGAAGCTTCACCCCTCTGAGGCTGCATTTGGCACCTGCCACAGGAAAAGCATGCTTTTGTACTACACTAAAGCACAGGCTTCCCCAAGCAACACCTATCTCCACTGTATTAGCTTGACTGCTCAGATGCCCGGCTTGCCTCATCTTCTGTGGTTGTGTTGAGGCTTGAGCTCCACCTGGAATATACAAACAGCAAGGATGATTGTAACTTCATTGAAGAAAACCAACACACGGTAACTGATCATACAGCCACGGTTACATTTCCCTACCAACACCACAGCCAACTCACCTCACTATGGCACACTAACTGCACGCAACTCCATCCGTGCCCCTCGGCACACAGGTCAGCCCGCTACGTCTGAAAAACACAACAGCAAAGAAGTCACCCTGACGCTCAGCAACGCCCTAAGAATTCCAAGACTCTACTGCACATTACAGCCAAGCAAAGCTAGTCCACAACCAAACCCAAACATTAATTGCCGCTCCCTTGACATTCAAACCCCTTCGCTACTGCTCCACTGGCTGCTCCCATGCAGTTTTGGTCACCCCCTCTGTGGCTCCAGAGACAAGCAGAAACTACCCTCCTCACCCGCCACACCGAGGGCTGCTAGATCTGCAAATAAGGGATGCCCCTAGACTGCAATGTCTAGGCACGTCAAAACGTTAAGCACACAATCGGGCCACTATACCCCTGCTGACGCTTATCGCCTCCTCTACACACCTGGCAGAGCAGCTCCAACCAGACACAAACACACACAGAACACCAATACACAAGACCGACGTCAGGAACCTGGAACAAAAGAAAAGTCGCGGCAACAAGGAGGACTCCTGGACCACGCATGCCAATGGGCAAGGCAATGTACAGGGCTCCGAGGAACAACCTACGGTAGCCCTGGAAAAGCGAAGAACCGTGCATGGTTCCAAAGAGATGGTGCCACAACTGGCAAGATGAACGGGCAAGAAACCCTTTTAAAGTCCTAAACATGCAGAGGATGGACGGAACAAGTCCCAGAACAGGGATCCAGGAAAACAGAAGACTAACTATCCCGCATGGCGAGGCAGGCTGCAAGGCTGCAGCAGAAGACAGCTGACCGGATGCTTCTAAAACACAAGAGTGATCCACATTTTAGAAATGCAAAGAAAGAAAAGCAGTGCCCCATCGACACTGCCTTGATGAGTACGAGCATTTGGGACCCTAGACATGGCACCCAAGGCACGCCCGCCATGCCCTGAGCACAAAAGACAACATCAAGACCTGCAGAAAATTTCGGAGATGGCACGGTGACTACACAAACTAGACAACAACAGATACAGGCTGGAACTGCCCTGCCCATACAGGGTTTGAGCTGAGAAGTGGGCCCCTCTGCCTTCGCCTGCCCAAAGAGGACTCTCCCTTCACAGCCTAGGCTACCTTCCAAACCCCTGCCTGCTAGCCCCATCCCACCTCCCGCTTCCCAACTCCGGTCTCTCAATTTAGCTTTCAGAGGGCCACGAATGAAGCTGTCCTTGGCCAAAGCAGCTCAAATCACATCAGCTAACAGAAATAATCCTGCAGTCACTGCGTTCCTCTTCAGCATCTGCAAGAAAAATGAACAGAAAAACACAGTGCCAAAACACGAGAACGATCCCGGCTTCAGGAGCACGATGCAAGAAAAGCAGTGCCCAGTCGACAGTGCATTGATGAGTACGAGCATTCAGGACCCTAGATATGGTGCTCGAGGCATGTCCGGCATGCTGTAAAGGATCCCTCATTACAACGGGATGTGGCCAAAACCAGGAGGATGTACGTGAAAGGATCACCTTTTAAATGACTAAAGGCACAAGATGCATGGAAGAAGTCTCAGGTCAACAGGGATCCTTGAAAATATATGACTAACGATTGTGGCCGCCAACACAGGCTGCAAGGCCACGGGAAAAGATGGCTGACTAGAAACTTTGAAAATGTGAAGCCAATCCACACTTAGGTTATGATGCAAGAAGAACAGTGCCTAATTGGTATTGTACCCATGAGTACAGGCATTCAAGACCCTCGAGATGCTGCTCAAGTCATATGCTGCATTCCTTTAAAGCAAAGTGGACATCAAGGCTTAAGAAACGTAAAAGAGAAACAGAATACAAAGCACACGGCACAGACAAGCTGGAACGGCCCTGCCAGGAATGTGCTAGCTTTGGGCTGAGAAGTAACACCCTCCAGCTCTCCCTGCCCAAAGGGGACACTTCCCGCACAGCCCTCTCCCCTAGGCTACTTTTAAAACTCCTCCCTGCCATCCCCAGCCTTCTACCCTCTGTCATACCCCACCCCTGCCCCCGTCCCTCAACTTAGCTTTCAGGCCACCAGAAGGCTTCCTCAGGAGAAAAAAAACTCTAAGAGCATCAGCTTCCTGGAATGATCCTACAGTTGCCAGGATCCACTTTGCAATCTACAAGAAAACTAAAATAGTGCCAACAGCCAGCATTGCACTGATCAATGTCAGCACCTTACATGACAACTTGTTCTGCCTAACTGCCATGTTCTTCCACTCACTTGCTCCACAGCAGTTCTTCTGTCAGATGCTGCAGCTGTTATCACCCAGGGTAATTAAATTCAGAGAATTACTCTCACACCTGTGAGAAGTCTGCCCCATGCTCCTTCTCCCTACTACCCAGCTCATCTCAAATGCTCTTCCCATTCCCAAGGTGCCTGCCAAACCAAAAGTAAATACTATGTTGCCAAAGAACACTTTGCTCTTCTAGACATACTCAACTTCCTCCTCACCATCAGCCCCACAATGATGAGAATAAACCTGACTACCTCACCAGCACCCCAAAATTCTTTGCCCTCTGCTTACCTCTCCTCTCCTCCTCACCACTTAAGATGTAGGACCAGTAGTGGTGATACCAAGGACAAAAGAAAGATGAGCCACGGAAATCCACATTTTAGGAAGTAACCAAACTTTAGTCGTAGGAGTGAACAAGAAGAACTTGAAAAAAATATTCTTATCAAAACCCAGTAAAGATTATTAACACAGAAGACATAAAAACACAGGACACTCACCACACAGCAATGGAGACTGGAATTACAGAGGCAGTCAGCCAATGAAAAACTCGCAACAGTGGGATTGACTACTCTAAGACCTAAATTGGAAACTCAATGACCATAAAAAAACACAATGGATAACAGGGACAAGGTAACAAACGCTGTAAGCAATAACAGGGCAAACCTCACTGGCAAGTTCAGGAAAAATCCAAAACTCTACTAAATAAGGGAGGCTTGCGTGCCCACAGATCAGATGAAGAAGAGTTGCTCAGCTGCTAACTGTTACGAGCCAAAACAATATCCAATCTCTTCCCTGAGAAATTAAAGGGAAACAAGCGGCAGAATCCTGCACTGTAGATAGGCAGAGAGTCCATACCTTTAAGTAGCAAGGTCTCTGATATTCATAGGATCACCAGGTTGGAAAAGACCCATTGGATCATTGAGTCCAAACATTCCTATCAATCACTAAACAATGCCCCTCACCATCTCATCCACCCGTCCTTTAAACACCTCCAGGGAAGGTGACTCTACCACCTCCTTGGGCAGCCTTTGCCCATCCCCAATAACCCTTTCAGTGAAATATTTTTTCCTGATGTACTGCCTGAAGCTTCCCTGGCAGAGCTTGAGGCTATTCCCTCTTGTCCTGTCCCCTGTCCCTTGGGAGAGGTGACCAGCTCCCTCCCCTCCACAACCTCCTTTCAGGTAGCTGCAGAGAGCAATGAGGTCTCCCCTCACCCTCCTCTTCTCCAGGCTAAACACCCCCAAATCTCTCAGCCGCTCCTCATAAGGCTTGTTCACCAGCCCCCTCACCAGCTACATTACTCTTCTCTGGACATTCAGATGGATGGAGACAGGATGCACGCAAAGAAGTTAGTTGAGGAACACAATAAGTAAAAGGTATAAGGGAGCAGAGATCTCTAAGCCCTAGAGATGACATTTCTTAGGGTAACTAATAATTTTCAACTTGTGTCTCAACCTCATCATTACCTCATTGGCTACAGAGAGACTAGAACAACAGACACCTGAATGGCACTTACATCTGACCACCAAACTGACCCAAGAAAGACTGATGAACCCATCTCCCTTTCCCCAAACCATTAAAGCCCTTTTCTACCCCTGAAGTATCAGAGAAGGAACCCTGCTCCTTCTTAACAGCACCTGCCCTATATTTTAACCCCCCTGACCCTTCTGTGTTGCTGTTCCTTGGGAGCTGTGCTCCTGAGCCCTTCCCAGGGCTCCCCTGGCCCCTTCTATCTTCCACCAACCCACAGACTCTACTTCCTACCCTAGGCCAACAAACTTCATTCCAGATTATTATCACCCACGAGGTGCCCATTACAAACTGCAGAGCCCCTAGGGCCAATACATCATGCCACACAGAATGAGGAACAACAACAAATCATCCCATAACCAAAAACTTGAGGCAAAGCACCCAGAAAAAAAAAAAAAGAAGGAAATCAAAAACATCTTGCCCCCTCCAACACCCAATCAAAAATAACTGACAAAAAAGCCCCATAGTTACACCTGGATGTGCTGCTTCACCTGGATTCTTCTAAAGCTCATACCTCCAACAGATGCCTCTGCTTCTTTAGAAGAACAAAAAGAAAAAAAAAAACTAAAAAAGCCAAAAACCACCACTTACCCAACTACCTTAATCTGCCTAAAAAGCTACAATGAATGGAAACAGCAGCAAAACTCTAATCTCAAGGATAAACCACAACCTAAATGACCTCCAGAGGCAAGGCCTGTGGCTTATATACCCCCTGGGCCTTCCCGCCCACCACCTGTGACTGGGGTGTGGTGAAGCCCTCACAGGTATAAATAGTGCCTGAGGAGCAGCTGTGTTTTATTAACTCTGCCTTACATTCTCAGCTAGAACAACACTACTACATGTCTGAAAGTATCCTTACAAGAAATAACAGTATGCGTGCTGTCACTGCAACATTGCTAGTTGTGACAGTGATGGAACTAGGTAACAAACATTTTAGAGCTGGACTTTTTGGTTCCTTTCATTTATCGTGCTGCTACAATTCCTGTTCCCAGGTATCGCTATACCCCTACTCTTTAATTTTTCTGTGCTCTTTTCTCTCTCTTCCCCGCCCCCCCCAGTCTTCAGTATCTGTTCTCTGCCCATACTTTTTTTTTCCTTTTCCATCTTTGTCCCAATCTGCGTTCCTCATTCTGTTCCCCCACAATTTCACTGGCTTGATCCTTGTAGTTTGTTCTTTCTCTGCACCTGCAAATGCCTTGCTTTTCTTTCTCTTTCTATCTCTCTTTCTTTCTCTATCCCTTTGTATTGCTCACTGTTGCTGTTCTATTTTTTCCATTCACTCTGTATCTTGACACTCCCCTTTTCATCTCTTGCTATTTCTGAATTTTTGTGCTAGTCCTTGCTCTTTTGAATAATCCTCTGTCTGTCTGTAGGGCTCCTAGTTCCTCTCAAACAAGTCAGCTCTTTTTTATGTACACACATGGCCTTGTGAGAAATGGTTCAGAGAGCTGGGCTTGTTTAGCCTGGAGAAGTGGAGGCTGAGGGGAGACCTCATTGCTCTCTACAACTACAAGGTCTACAAAGAAGGTCGGACAAGGGAAATGAAGGGCAATGAAGGTCGGAGAAGGGCAAAGAAGGTCGGAGAAGGGCAAAGAATTTCGGAGAAGGTCGGAGAAGTTAAGAGTAGGTCAGAGAAGTTAAGAGTAGGTCGGAGAAGGTCAGATTAGGTCGGAGAAGGTCAGAGAAGTTCAAAGAAGGTCAGAGAAGTTCAAAGAAGGTCAGAGAAGTTCAAAGAAGGTCAGAGAAGGTCAAAGAGGGTCAGAGAAATTCAGAGAAGGGAAAGGAAGATCGGAAAAGGTCAAAGAAGGTAGGAGAAGGTTGGAGAAGTTTGGAGTGGGTCGAAGAAGGTCAGAGAAGCTCAAAGAAAGTCAGAGAAGTTCAAAAGTGGTCGGAGAAGTTCATAGAAGGGCAGAGAAGATCAGAGAAAGTACAAGAAGGTCGGAGAAGTTTGGAGAATTTCAAAGAAGGTCTGCAAGACCGGAGAAGGTTGGAGAAGTTCAAAGAAGGTCGGAGAAGGTCAAAGAAATTCAGGGAAGGTCAAAGAAGTTCGGAGAAGTTGAAAGGATTTCAGAAAAGGTCGGAGAAGGTCAGACAAGATCAGAGATAGGCAAAGAAGGTGGGAGAAGGGCAAAGAACTTGGGAGAAGGTCGGAGAAGTTCAGAGAAGGTCAGAGACAGTCGAAGAAGGTCGGAGAAGGTCAGAGAAGGTTGGAGAAGTATAAAGACGGTCAGAGAAGGTCAGAGAATGTTGGAGAAGTATAAAGACGGTCAGAGAAGATCAGAGAAGGTCAAAGATGGTCAGACAAAGTCGGAGAAGGTCAAAGAATTTTGTAGAAGGTCGGAGAAGATCGGAGAAGGTAGGAAAATATCGGAGAAGGTCAAAAAAAGTCAAAGAAGTTCAGAGAAGGTCAAAGAAGGTTGGAAAAGGTGAAAGCAGGTCGGAGAAGGCAAGAGAAATTCAAGGAAGGTCAGAGAAGGTCGAGGAAGTTCAGAGAAGGTGAAAGCAGGTGGGAGAAGGCCAGAGAAATTCAAGGAAGGTCAGAGAAGGTCAAAGAAGGTCAGAGAAGGTTGAAGAAGGACAGAGAAGATCAAAGAAGGTCGGAAAAGTTTGGAGAAGATCGGAGAAGGTCAAAGAAGGTCAGAAAAGGTCAAAGAGTGTCAGAGAAGGTAAAAGAAAGTCAGAGAAGGTTGGAGAAGATCAAATAAGTCCAGAGTAGGTCAGAGAAGGTCAAAGAGGGTCAGAGAATATCAAAGAAGGACAAAGAAATTCGGAGAAGGGGAAGGAAGATCGGAGAAGGTTAAAAGGTCGGAGAAGTTTGGAGAGGGTCAAAGAAGGTCAGAGAAGCTCAAAGAAAGTCAGAGAAGTTGAAAAGTGGTCGGAGAAGGTCGGAGAAGCTCATAGAAGGGCAGAGAAGTTCAAAGAAGTTTGGAGAAGGTCAAAGAAGTTCAGGGAAAGTCAAAGAAGGTCAAAGAAGCTCGGAGAAGGTCAAAGAAGGTTGGAGAAAGATAAAGACAGTTGGAGAAGATCGGAGAAGTTCAGAGAAGTTCAAAGGTGGTTGGAGAAGGTCGGAGAATGTCAAAGAAGGTCGGAGAAGTTCGGAGAAGGTCAGATAAAGGAAAAGAAGATCGGAGAAGGTCAAAGAAGTTCAGAGAAGGTCAAAGAAGGTCGGGGAATGTCAAAGCAGGTCGGAGAAGATCAGAGAAGGTCGGAGAAGGTCAAAGAAGGTCAGAGAAAGTCAAAGAAAGTTGGAGAAAGTAAAAGGTCAGAGAAGGTCAAAGAAGGTCAGAGAAGGTCAAAGAAAGGCGGAGAAGGGCGGAGAAGTTTGGAGAAGGTCACAGAAGGACAAAGCATTAGGAGAAATTTGGAGAAGGTCAAAGAAAGTTGGAGAAGTATAAAGATGGTCAGAGAAGATTGGAGAAGTTCGGAAAATGTCAAAGATGGTTGGAGAAAGTCAGAGAAGGTCAAAGAAGGTTGGAGAAGGTAGGAAAATTTGGGAGAAGGTCAAAAAATGTCAAAGAATTTTGGAGAAGGTCAGAAAAGGTGAAAGCAAGTTGGGGAAGGCCAGATAAATTCCAGGAAGGTCAGAGAAGGTCGAAGAAGGTCAGAGAAGGTTAAAGAAGGTCAGAGAAGGTCAGAGATGATCAAAGAAGTCTGGAGTAGGTCGTAGAAGGTCAGAGAAGGTTAGAGAAGGTAAAAGAAGGTCAGAGAATATCAGAGAAGATCAAATAAGTTTGGAGTAGGTTGGAGTGGGTCAAAGAAGGTCAGAGAAGGTCAAAGAGGGTCGGAGAACGTCAAAGAAGGACAAAGAACTTCGGAGAAGGGAAAGGAAGTTCAGAGAAGGTCAAAGAAGGTAGGAGAAGGTGGGAGAAGTTTGGAGAGGGTCAAAGAAGGTCAGAGAAGCTCAAAGAAAGTCAGAGAAGTTCAAAAGTGGTCGGAGAAGTTCGGAGAATTTCATAGAAGGGCGGAGAAGTTCAAAGAAGTTCAGAGAAAGTCAAAGAAGTTCGGAGAAGGTCAGAGAATGTTGGAGAAGTTCCAAGAAGTTTAGAGAAGGTCGGAGAAGGTCAGACAAGGTCAGAGAAGGTCAATGAAGGTCGGAGAAGGTCAAAGAAGGTCAGAGAAGATTGGAGAAGTTTAGAGAAGGGAAAAGAGGGTTGGAGAAGTTCAGAGAAGGTCTGAGACAGTCAAAGAAGGTCAGAGAAGGTCAGAGAAGTTTGGAGAAGTATAAAGACATTCAGACAATTTCTGAGAAGGTCGGAGAAGGTCGGAGAATGTCAAAGAAGGTCGGAGAATGTCAAAGAAGGTCGGAGAAGGTCAAAGGTGGTTGGAGAAGTTCGGAGAAATTCAAAGAATGTCTGACAAGATCAAAGAAGATCAGAGAAGGTCAAAGAACATCGGAGAATGTCGGAGAAGTTCAAAGAAGCTTGGAGAATGTAAAAAGAGGTTGGAGAAGGGTGGAGAATTTCGCAGAAGTACGGAAAAGGTCGAAGAAGTTCAGAGGTGTTCAAAGAATGTCGGAGAATGGGAAAGAAGTTCGAAGAAGGCGGTAGGAAGTCAAAGACGTTCAGAGAATATCAAACAAAGTCAGAGAAGGTCAAAGAAGTTCGGAGAAGGTCAAAGAAGTTCGGAGAAGGTCAAAGAAGTTCGGAGAAATTTGGAGAAGGAAGGAGAAATTTGGAGAAGGTCAAAGAACATCAGAAAAGGTCAGAGAAGTTTGGAGAAGGTCAAAGAAGGTCAGAGAAGATCTGAGAAGGTCAAAGAATGTCGGAGAAGGTAAAGGAAGGTTGGAAAAGATCAAAGAAGTTCAGAGAATGTCAAAGAAGTCGGAGAAGATCAGATAAGGTCGGAGAAGATCGTAGAAGGACAGAGAAGGTCGGAGAAGGTAAAAGAATCTCAGAGAAGGTTGTAGAATTCAGAGAAGTTCAAAATAGATCAGAAAATATCGGAGAAGCTCGGAGAAAGTCAAAGAAGGTCAGAGAAGGGCAAAAACGGGAGGAGAAGGGCAAAGACCAGTGGAAAAAGGAGGAGAATATCGGAGAATGGCAAGGGGGGGCGGAGAAGGACAAAGAAAGGCGGAGAAGGGCAAAGACGGTTGGAGAAGGGCAAAGATGAGCAAAGAAGGGCGGAGAATATCGGAGAAGGGCAAAGATGGACGGAGAAGTGTGGAGAATATCGGACAAGTAAAAAGATGGGTAAAGACGGGCGGAGATGGGTAAAGATGGGCGGAGATGGGTGGAGAATATCGGAGAAGGTCAAAGAAGTTCAAAGTCGGGCGGAGAAGTTCAAAGTCGGGCGGAGAAGTTCAAAGTCGGGCGGAGAAGTTCAAAGTCGGGCGGAGAAGGGCGGAGAATATCGGAGAAGGGCAAAGACAGGCGGAGAAGAGCAAAGACGGGGGAGAAGGGCAATGACTGGTGGAGAAGAGAAAAGAAATGTGGAGAACGGCAAAGACAGGTGGAGAAGGGCGGAGAATATCAGAGAAGTGCAAAGAAGGGCAAAGATGGGCAGAGAATATCGGAGAAGTGCAAAGAAGGGCAAGGACGGGCAGTGAAGGGCAAGGACAGGCGGAGAAGCGCAAAGACGGGTGGAGAAGGGCAGGGAATACCAGAGAAGAGCAAAGATGGGCAAAGATAAGGGGAGAAGGGCAAAGACGAGTGGAGAAGGGCATAGAATATCGGAAAACTGCAAAGATGGGTAAAGACAAGGGGAGAAGGGAAAAGATGGGCGGAGAAGGGCAGAGAATATCGGAGAAGTGCAAAGATGGGCAAAGAAGGGCGGAGAAGGGCAAAGAAGGGCGGAGAAGGGCAAAGAAGGGCGGAGAAGGGCAAAAACGGGTGGAGAACTGTGGAGAATATCGGAGAAGGGCAAAGACGGGCGGAGAAGGGCAAAGACGGGCGGAGAAGGGCAAAGACGGGCGGAGAAGGGCAAAGACGGGCGGAGAAGGGCAAAGACGGGCGGAGAAGGGCAAAGACGGGCGGAGAAGGGCAAAGACGGGCGGAGAAGGGCAGAGAATATTGGAGAAGTTCAAAGATGGACAAAGACAAGGGGAGAAGGGCAAAGACGGGCAAAGAAGGGCGGAGAATATCGGAGGAGTGCAAAGAAGAGCAAAGACGGCCGGCGAAGTGCAAAGATAGGCGGCGAAGGGCAAAGATAGGCGGCGAAGGTAAAAAACGGGAGGAGAAAGATGGAGAATATCGGAGAAGGGCAAAGATGGGCAGAGAAGGGCAAAGATGGGCGGGGAAGGGCAAAGATGGGCGGGGAAGGGCAAAGATGGGCGGGGAAGGGCAAAGATGGGTGGGGAAGGGCAAAGATGGGCGGGGAAGGGCAAAGATGGGCGGGGAAGGGCAAAGATGGGCGGGGAAGGGCAAAGATGGGCGGGGAAGGGCAAAGAGGGGCGGGGAAGGGCAAAGAGGGGCGGGGAAGGGCAAAGATGGGCGGGGAAGGGCAAAGATGGGCGGGGAAGGGCAAAGATGGGCGGGGAAGGGCAAAGATGGGCGGGGAAGGGCGGAGAATATCGTAGAAGGGCAAAGATGGGCGGAGAAAAGCAAAGACTTCCAGAGAAGGCAAAGACAGGCAGAGAAGAGCAAAGACAGGGGAGAAGTGCAATGACTGGTGGAGAAGAGAAAAGAACTTTGGAGAACGGTGAAGACAGGTGGAGAAGGGCGGAGAATATCGGAGAAATGCAAAGAAGGGCAAAGATGGCAGGAGAAGGGCAAAGATGGCAGGAGAAGGGCAAAGATGGCAGGAGAAGGGCAAAGATGGCAGGAGAAGGGCAAAGATGGCAGGAGAAGGACGGAGAATATCAAAGAAGGGCAAAGACGGGCGGGGAAGGGCGAAGACGGGCGGGGAAGGGCGAAGACGGGCGGGGAAGGGCAAAAAAGTTTGGAGAAGTGCGGAGAATATCGGAGAAGGGCAAAGACAGGCGGAGAAGGGCAAAGACAGGCGGAGAAGTGCCGAAAATATCGGAGAAGTGCAAAGATGGGCAAAGACAAGGGGAGAAGGGCAAAGACGGGTGGAGAAGGGCAAGGATGGGTGGAGAAGGGCAAAGATGGGAGGAGAAGGATGGAGAATATCAAAGAAGGGCAAAGACGGGCGGAGAAAGGCAAAGACGGGCGGAGAAGGGCAAAATGGTTGGAGAATGGCAATGACGAGCGGAGAATATCGGAGAAGGGCAAAGACAGGCGGAGAAGTGAAGAGTATATCGGACAAGTGCAAAGATGGGCAAAGACGAGCGGACAAGGGCAAAGACAGGCGGAGATGGGCGGAGAATATCGCACAAGTGCAAAAAAGGGCAAAGACGGGCGGAGATGGGCAAAGATGGGCGGAGATGGGCAAAGATGGGCGGAGAAGAGCAAAGAAGTGCTAAGAAAAGGGGAGAACCTCAAAGTCGGGCGAAGAAATTCAAAGTCGGGCGAAGAACCTCAAAGTCTTGCGGAGAAGATCAGAAATGGGCGGAGAAGAGCAGAGAATATCGGAGAAGGGCAAAGACAGGGGAGAAGGGCAATGAGTGGTGGAGAAGAGCAAAGAACTGCCGAGAACGGCAAAGACAGGTGGAGAAGGGCAGAGAATATCGGAGAAGTGCAAAGAAGGGTAAAGACGGGCGGCAAAGGGTAAAGACGGGGGGAGAAGGGAAAGACGGGCAGAAGAGGGCAAAGACGGGCGGAGAAGGGCAAAGACGGGCGGAGAAGGGCAAAGACGGGCGGAGAAGGGCAAAGACGGGCAGAGAAGTGCAAAGACGGGCAGAGAAGTGCAAAGACGGGCAGAGAAGTGCAAAGACGGGCAGAGAAGTGCAAAGACGGGCAGAGAAGTGCGGAGAGTACTGGAGAAGGGCAAAGACAGTTGGACAGGGGCAGAGACAGGTTTAGAAGGGCAAAGACGGGCAGAGAAGTGCGGAGAATACCAGAGAAGGGCAAAGACGGGCGGAGAAGGGCAAAGACGGGCGGAGAAGGGCAAAGACGGGCGGAGAAGGGCAAAGACGGGCGGAGAAGGGCGGAGAATATCGGAGAAGTGCAAAGAAGGGCAAAAACGGGCGGAGAAGGGCAAAGACCGGGGAGAAGTACAATGACTGCTGGAGAAGAGCAAAGAACTGCGAAGAATGGCAAAGACAGGTGGAGACGGGTGGAGAAGGGCAAAGACGGGTGGAGAAGGGCAAACACGGGCGGAGAAGAGCAAAGACAGGCAGAGAAGTGCAGAGAATATCAGAGAAGTGCAAAGATGGGCAAAGACAAGGGGAGAAGGGCAAGGACGGGTGGAGAAGGGCAAGGACGGGTGGAGAAGGGCAAGGACGGGTGGAGAAGGGCAAGGACGGGTGGAGAAGGGCAAGGACGGGTGGAGAAGGGCAAGGACGGGTGGAGAAGGGCAAGGACGGGTGGAGAAGGGCAAGGACGGGTGGAGAAGGGCAAGGACGGGTGGAGAAGGGCAAGGACGGGTGGAGAAGGGCAAGGACGGGTGGAGAAGGGCAAGGACGGGTGGAGAAAGATGGAGAATATCAAAGAAGTGCAAAGACGGGCGGAGAAGGGCAAAATGGTTGGAGAATGGCAATGACGAGCGGAGAAGGGTGGCGAATATCGGAGAAGGGCAAAGACGGGCGGAGAAGTGTAGAGTATATTGGACAAGTGCAAAGATGGGTAAAGACGAGCGGACAAGGGCAAAGACGGGCGGAGATGGGCGGAGAATATCGCACAAGTGCAAAAAAGGGCAAAGACGGGCGGAGATGGGCAAAGACGGGCGGAGATGGGCAAAGACGGGTGGAGATGGGTGGAGAATAGGGGAGAAGAGCAAAGAAGTGCTAAGAAAAGGGGAGAACCTCAAAGTCGGGCGAAGAACCTCAAAGTCGGGCGGAGAAGATCAGAAATGGGCGGAGAAGACCAGAGAATATCGGAGAAGGGCAAAGACAGGGGAGAAGGGCAATGAGTGGTGGAGAAGAGCAAAGAACTGTGGAGAACGGCAAAGACAGGTGGAGAAGGGCAAAGAATATCGGAGAAGTGCAAAGAAGGGCAAAGACGGGCGGAGAAGGGCAAAGACGGGCGGAGAAGGGCAAAGACGGGCGGAGAAGGGCAAAGACGGGCGGAGAAGGGCAAAGACGGGCAGAGAAGTGCAAAGACGGGCAGAGAAGTGCGGAGAGTACTGGAGAAGGGCACAGACGGTTGGACAGGGGCAAAGACAGGTTTAGAAGGGCAAAGACGGGCAGAGAAGTGTGGAGAATACCAGAGAAGGGCAAAGACGGGCGGAGAAGGGCAAAGACGGGCGGAGAAGGGCAAAGACGGGCGGAGAAGGGCAAAGACGGGCGGAGAAGGGCAAAGACGGGCGGAGAAGGGCAAAGACGGGCGGAGAAGGGCAAAGACGGGCGGAGAAGGGCAAAGACGGGCGGAGAAGGGCAAAGACGGGCGGAGAAGGGCAAAGACGGGCGGAGAAGGGCAAAGACGGGCGGAGAAGGGCAAAGACGGGCGGAGAAGGGCAAAGACGGGCGGAGAAGGGCAAAGACGGGCGGAGAAGGGCAAAGACGGGCGGAGAAGGGCAGCGAATATCGGAGAAGGGCAAAGACGGGCGGAGAAGTGTAGAGTATATCGGACAAGTGCAAAGATGGGCAAAGACGAGCGGACAAGGGCAAAGACGGGCGGAGATGGGCGGAGAATATCGCACAAGTGCAAAAAAGGGCAAAGACGGGCGGAGAAGGGCAAAGACGGGCGGAGAAGGGCAAAGACGGGCGGAGAAGGGCAAAGACGGGCGGAGAAGGGCAAAGACGGGCGGAGAAGGGCAAAGACGGGCGGAGAAGGGCAAAGACGGGCGGAGAAGGGCAAAGACAGGCGGAGAAGGGCAAAGACAGGCGGAGAAGGGCAAAGACAGGCGGAGAAGGGCAAAGACAGGCGGAGAAGGGCAAAGACAGGCGGAGAAGGGCAAACAACTGCGGAGAATGCAAGGAGGGGCAGAGAAGTGCAAAGACATGCCAAGAAGAGCAAAGACAGGTGCAGAAGGGCAAAGACGGGCTCACAAGTGCAAAGACCAGGGGAGAATGGAAAAGACGGGCAGAGAATAGCAAAAAAGGGCGAAGAAATCCAAAGACGGGAGGAGAAGTGCTGAGAATAACAGAGAAGGGCAAAGACGGGCGGAGAAGGACGGAGAATACCGAAGAATGGCACAGACAGACGGAGAAAGGGAAACCTGGCCGGAGAAGGCAAATATGGGCAGACGAGGGCAAAGACGGACAAAGGAAGTCAAAGACGGGCGCTAGGACGGCAAAGACGGGAGGATGAGAGCAAAGACGGGCGGAGAAGGGCAAAGACGGGCGGGGAAGGGCAAAGACGGGCGGGGAAGGGCAAAGACGGGCGGGGAAGGGCAAAGACGGGCGGAGAATTGTGGAGAGCATTGGAGAAGGGCAAAGACAGGCGGAGAAGTGCCGAAAATATCGGAGAAGTGCAAAGATGGGCAAAGACAAGGGGAGAAGGGCAAAGACGGGTGGAGAAGGGCAAGGACGGGTGGAGAAGCGCAAGGATGGGAGGAGAAGGATGGAGAATATCAAAGAAGGGCAAAGACGGGCGGAGAAAGGCAAAGACGGGCGGAGAAGGGCAAAATGGTTGGAGAATGGCAATGACGAGCGGAGAAGGGCGGAGAATATCGGAGAAGGACAAAGACGGGCGGAGAAGTGTAGAGTATATCGGACAAGTGCAAAGATGGGCAAAGACAAGCGGACAAGGGCAAAGACGGGCGGAGATGGGCGGAGAATATCGCACAAGTGCAAAAAAGGGCAAAGACGGGCGGAGATGGGCAAAGAGGGGCGGAGATGGGCAAAGACGGGCGGAGATGGGCAAAGACGGGCGGAGATGGGCAAAGACGGGCGGAGATGGGCAAAGACGGGCGGAGAAGGGTGGAGAATAGCGGAGAAGAGCAAAGAAGTGCTAAGAAAAGGGGAGAACCTCAAAGTCGGGCGGAGAAGATCAGAAATGGGCGGAGAAGAGCAGAGAATATCGGAGAAGGGCAAAGACAGGGGAGAAGGGCAATGAGTGGTGGAGAAGAGCAAAGAACTGCGGAGAACGGCAAAGACAGGTGGAGAAGGGCAGAGAATATCGGAGAAGTGCAAAGAAGGGTAAAGACGGGCGGCAAAGGGTAAAGACGGGGGGAGAAGGGAAAGACGGGCAGAGAAGGGCAAAGACGGGCGGAGAAGGGCAAAGACGGGCGGAGAAGGGCAAAGACGGGCGGAGAAGTGCAAAGACGGGCGGAGAAGTGCAAAGACGGGCGGAGAAGTGCAAAGACGGGCGGAGAAGTGCAAAGACGGGCGGAGAAGTGCAAAGACGGGCGGAGAAGTGCAAAGACGGGCGGAGAAGTGCAAAGACGGGCGGAGAAGTGCAAAGACGGGCAGAGAAGTGCAAAGACGGGCAGAGAAGTGCAAAGACGGGCAGAGAAGTGCAAAGACGGGCAGAGAAGTGCAAAGACGGGCAGAGAAGTGCAGAGAGCACTGGAGAAGGGCAAAGACAGTTGGACAGGGGCAAAGACAGGTTTAGAAGGGCAAAGACGGGCAGAGAAGTGCGGAGAATACCAGAGAAGGGCAAAGACGGGCGGAGAAGGGCAAAGACGGGCGGAGAAGGGCAAAGACGGGCGGAGAAGGGCAAAGACGGGCGGAGAAGGGCAAAGACGGGCGGAGAAGGGCAAAGACGGGCGGAGAAGGGCAAAGACGGGCGGAGAAGGGCAAAGACGGGCGGAGAAGGGCAAAGACGGGCGGAGAAGGGCAAAGACGGGCGGAGAAGGGCAAAGACCGGGGAGAAGAGCAAAGAACTGCGAAGAACGGCAAAGACAGGTGGAGACGGGTGGAGAAGGGCAAAGACGGGTGGAGAAGGGCAAACACGGGCGGAGAAGAGCAAAGACAGGCGGAGAAGTGCAGAGAATATCAGAGAAGTGCAAAGATGGGCAAAGACAAGGGGAGAAGGGCAAAGACGGGTGGAGAAGGGCAAGGACGGGTGGAGAAGGGCAAGGACGGGTGGAGAAGGGCAAGGACGGGTGGAGAAGGGCAAGGACGGGTGGAGAAGGGCAAGGACGGGTGGAGAAAGATGGAGAATATCAAAGAAGGGCAAAGACGGGCGGAGAAGGGCAAAATGGTTGGAGAATGGCAATGACGAGCGGAGAAGGGCGGAGAATATCGGAGAAGGGCAAAGACGGGCGGAGAAGTGTAGAGTATATCGGACAAGTGCAAAGATGGGCAAAGACGAGCGGACAAGGGCAAAGATGTGCGGACAAGGGCAAAGACGGGCGGAGATGGGCGGAGAATATCGCACAAGTGCAAAAAAGGGCAAAGACGGGCGGAGATGGGCAAAGACGGGCGGAGATGGGCAAAGACGGGCGGAGATGGGCAAAGACGGGCGGAGATGGGAAAAGACGGGCGGAGAAGGGTGGAGAAGGGTGGAGAATAGCGGAGAAGAGCAAAGAAGTGCTAAGAAAAGGGGAGAACCTCAAAGTCGGGCGAAGAAACTCAAAGTCGGGCGAAGAACCTCAAAGTCGGGCGGAGAAGATCAGAAATGGGCGGAGAAGACCAGAGAATATCGGAGAAGGGCAAAGACAGGGGAGAAGGGCAATGAGTGGTGGAGAAGAGCAAAGAACTGCGGAGAACAGCAAAGACAGGTGGAGAAGGGCAAAGAATATCGGAGAAGTGCAAAGAAGGGCAAAGACGGGCGGAGAAGGGCAAAGACGGGCGGAGAAGGGCAAAGACGGGCGGAGAAGGGCAAAGACGGGCGGAGAAGTGCAAAGACGGGCGGAGAAGTGCAAAGACGGGCGGAGAAGTGCAAAGACGGGCGGAGAAGTGCAAAGACGGGCGGAGAAGTGCAAAGACGGGCGGAGAAGTGCAAAGACGGGCGGAGAAGTGCAAAGACGGGCGGAGAAGTGCAAAGACGGGCAGAGAAGTGCAAAGACGGGCAGAGAAGTGCAGAGAGCACTGGAGAAGGGCAAAGACAGTTGGACAGGGGCAAAGACAGGTTTAGAAGGGCAAAGACGGGCAGAGAAGTGCGGAGAATACCAGAGAAGGGCAAAGACGGGCGGAGAAGGGCAAAGACGGGCGGAGAAGGGCAAAGACGGGCGGAGAAGGGCAAAGACGGGCGGAGAAGGGCAAAGACGGGCGGAGAAGGGCAAAGACGGGCGGAGAAGGGCAAAGACGGGCGGAGAAGGGCAAAGACCGGGGAGAAGAGCAAAGAACTGCGAAGAACGGCAAAGACAGGTGGAGACGGGTGGAGAAGGGCAAAGACGGGTGGAGAAGGGCAAACACGGGCGGAGAAGAGCAAAGACAGGCGGAGAAGTGCAGAGAATATCAGAGAAGTGCAAAGATGGGCAAAGACAAGGGGAGAAGGGCAAAGACGGGTGGAGAAGGGCAAGGACGGGTGGAGAAGGGCAAGGACGGGTGGAGAAGGGCAAGGACGGGTGGAGAAAGATGGAGAATATCAAAGAAGGGCAAAGACGGGCGGAGAAAGGCAAAGACGGGCGGAGAAGGGCAAAATGGTTGGAGAATGGCAATGACGAGCGGAGAAGGGCGGAGAATATCGGAGAAGGGCAAAGACGGGCGGAGAAGTGTAGAGTATATCGGACAAGTGCAAAGATGGGCAAAGACGAGCGGACAAGGGCAAAGATGTGCGGACAAGGGCAAAGACGGGCGGAGATGGGCGGAGAATATCGCACAAGTGCAAAAAAGGGCAAAGACGGGCGGAGATGGGCAAAGACGGGCGGAGATGGGAAAAGACGGGCGGAGAAGGGTGGAGAAGGGTGGAGAATAGCGGAGAAGAGCAAAGAAGTGCTAAGAAAAGGGGAGAACCTCAAAGTCGGGCGAAGAAACTCAAAGTCGGGCGAAGAACCTCAAAGTCGGGCGGAGAAGATCAGAAATGGGCGGAGAAGATCAGAAATGGGCGGAGAAGACCAGAGAATATCGGAGAAGGGCAAAGACAGGGGAGAAGGGCAATGAGTGGTGGAGAAGAGCAAAGAACTGCGGAGAACAGCAAAGACAGGTGGAGAAGGGCAAAGAATATCGGAGAAGTGCAAAGAAGGGCAAAGACGGGCGGAGAAGGGCAAAGACGGGCGGAGAAGGGCAAAGACGGGCGGAGAAGGGCAAAGACGGGCGGAGAAGGGCAAAGACGGGCGGAGAAGGGCAAAGACAGGCGGAGGACAGCAAGGATGGGAGGAGAAGTATGGAGAATATCAAAGAAGGGCAAAGACGGGCGGAGAAGGGCAAAGACGGGCGGAGAAGGGCAAAGACGGGCGGAGAAGGGCAAAGACGGGCGGAGAAGGGCAAAGACGGGCGGAGAAGGGCAAAGACGGGCGGAGAAGGGCAAAGACGGGCGGAGAAGGGCAAAGACGGGCGGAGAAGGGCAAAGACGGGCGGAGAAGGGCAAAGACGGGCGGAGAAGGGCAAAGACGGGCGGAGAAGGGCAGAGAAGGGCAAAGACGGGCAGAGAAGGGCAAAGACGGGCAGAGAAGTGCGGAGAGTACTGGAGAAGGGCAAAGACGGTTGGACAGGGGCAAAGACAGGTTTAGAAGGGCAAAGACGGGCAGAGAAGTGTGGAGAATACCAGAGAAGGGCAAAGACGGGTGGAGAAGGGCAAAGACGGGTGGAGAAGGGCAAAGACAGGCGGAGAAGGGCAAAGACAGGCGGAGAAGGGCAAAGACAGGCGGAGAAGGGCAAAGACAGGCGGAGAAGGGCAAAGACAGGCGGAGAAGGGCAAAGACAGGCGGAGAAGGGCAAAGACAGGCGGAGAAGGGCAAAGAAAGACGGAGAAGGGCAAAGACAGGCGGAGAAGGGCAAAGACAGGCGGAGAAGGGCAAAGACAGGCGGAGAAGGGCACAGTCGGGCGGAGAAGTGCAAACAACTGCGGAGAATGAAAGGAGGGGCAGAGAAGTGCAAAGACATGCCAAGAAGAGCAAAGACAGGTGCAGAAGGGCAAAGACGGGCTCACAAGTGCAAAGACCAGGAGAGAATGGAAAAGACGGGCGGAGAATGGCAAAGACGGGCGAAGAAATCCAAAGACGGGAGGAGAAGTGCTGAGAATAACGGAGAAGGGCAAAGACGGGCGGAGAAGGACGGAGAATACCGAAGAATGGCACAGACAGACGGAGAAAGGGAAACCTGGCCGCAGTAGGCAAATATGGGCAGACGAGGGCAAAGACGGGCAAAGGAAGTCAAAGACGGGCGCTAGGACGGCAAAGAAGGGAGGATGAGAGCAAAGACGGGCGGAGAAGGGCAAAGACGGGCGGAGAAGGGCAAAGACGGGCGGAGAAGGGCTAAGACGGGCGGAGAAGGGCTAAGACGGGCGGAGAAGGGCTAAGACGGGCGGAGAAGGGCTAAGACGGGCGGAGAAGGGCTAAGACGGGCGGAGAATTGTGGAGAGCATTGGAGAAGGGCAAAGACGGGCGGAGAAGGGCAAAGACGGGCGGAGAAGGGCAAAGACGGGCGGAGAAGGGCAAAGACGGGCGGAGAAGGGCAAAGACGGGCGGAGAAGGGCAAAGACGGGCGGAGAAGGGCAAGGACGGGTGGAGAAGGGCAAGGACGGGTGGAGAAGGGCAAGGACGGGTGGAGAAGGGCAAGGACGGGTGGAGAAAGATGGAGAATATCAAAGAAGTGCAAAGACGGGCGGAGAAGGGCAAAATGGTTGGAGAATGGCAATGACGAGCGGAGAAGGGTGGCGAATATCGGAGAAGGGCAAAGACGGGCGGAGAAGTGTAGAGTATATTGGACAAGTGCAAAGATGGGTAAAGACGAGCGGACAAGGGCAAAGACGGGCGGAGATGGGCGGAGAATATCGCACAAGTGCAAAAAAGGGCAAAGACGGGCGGAGATGGGCAAAGACGGGCGGAGATGGGCAAAGACGGGTGGAGATGGGTGGAGAATAGGGGAGAAGAGCAAAGAAGTGCTAAGAAAAGGGGAGAACCTCAAAGTCGGGCGAAGAACCTCAAAGTCGGGCGGAGAAGATCAGAAATGGGCGGAGAAGACCAGAGAATATCGGAGAAGGGCAAAGACAGGGGAGAAGGGCAATGAGTGGTGGAGAAGAGCAAAGAACTGTGGAGAACGGCAAAGACAGGTGGAGAAGGGCAAAGAATATCGGAGAAGTGCAAAGAAGGGCAAAGACGGGCGGAGAAGGGCAAAGACGGGCGGAGAAGGGCAAAGACGGGCGGAGAAGGGCAAAGACGGGCGGAGAAGGGCAAAGACGGGCAGAGAAGTGCAAAGACGGGCAGAGAAGTGCAAAGACGGGCAGAGAAGTGCGGAGAGTACTGGAGAAGGGCACAGACGGTTGGACAGGGGCAAAGACAGGTTTAGAAGGGCAAAGACGGGCAGAGAAGTGTGGAGAATACCAGAGAAGGGCAAAGACGGGCGGAGAAGGGCAAAGACGGGCGGAGAAGGGCAAAGACGGGCGGAGAAGGGCAAAGACGGGCGGAGAAGGGCAAAGACGGGCGGAGAAGGGCAAAGACGGGCGGAGAAGGGCAAAGACGGGCGGAGAAGGGCAAAGACGGGCGGAGAAGGGCAAAGACGGGCGGAGAAGGGCAAAGACGGGCGGAGAAGGGCAAAGACGGGCGGAGAAGGGCAAAGACGGGCGGAGAAGGGCAAAGACGGGCGGAGAAGGGCAAAGACGGGCGGAGAAGGGCAAAGACGGGCGGAGAAGGGCAAAGACGGGCGGAGAAGGGCAGCGAATATCGGAGAAGGGCAAAGACGGGCGGAGAAGTGTAGAGTATATCGGACAAGTGCAAAGATGGGCAAAGACGAGCGGACAAGGGCAAAGACGGGCGGAGATGGGCGGAGAATATCGCACAAGTGCAAAAAAGGGCAAAGACGGGCGGAGAAGGGCAAAGACGGGCGGAGAAGGGCAAAGACGGGCGGAGAAGGGCAAAGACGGGCGGAGAAGGGCAAAGACGGGCGGAGAAGGGCAAAGACGGGCGGAGAAGGGCAAAGACAGGCGGAGAAGGGCAAAGACAGGCGGAGAAGGGCAAAGACAGGCGGAGAAGGGCAAAGACAGGCGGAGAAGGGCAAAGACAGGCGGAGAAGGGCAAACAACTGCGGAGAATGCAAGGAGGGGCAGAGAAGTGCAAAGACATGCCAAGAAGAGCAAAGACAGGTGCAGAAGGGCAAAGACGGGCTCACAAGTGCAAAGACCAGGGGAGAATGGAAAAGACGGGCAGAGAATAGCAAAAAAGGGCGAAGAAATCCAAAGACGGGAGGAGAAGTGCTGAGAATAACAGAGAAGGGCAAAGACGGGCGGAGAAGGACGGAGAATACCGAAGAATGGCACAGACAGACGGAGAAAGGGAAACCTGGCCGGAGAAGGCAAATATGGGCAGACGAGGGCAAAGACGGACAAAGGAAGTCAAAGACGGGCGCTAGGACGGCAAAGACGGGAGGATGAGAGCAAAGACGGGCGGAGAAGGGCAAAGACGGGCGGGGAAGGGCAAAGACGGGCGGGGAAGGGCAAAGACGGGCGGGGAAGGGCAAAGACGGGCGGAGAATTGTGGAGAGCATTGGAGAAGGGCAAAGACAGGCGGAGAAGTGCCGAAAATATCGGAGAAGTGCAAAGATGGGCAAAGACAAGGGGAGAAGGGCAAAGACGGGTGGAGAAGGGCAAGGACGGGTGGAGAAGCGCAAGGATGGGAGGAGAAGGATGGAGAATATCAAAGAAGGGCAAAGACGGGCGGAGAAAGGCAAAGACGGGCGGAGAAGGGCAAAATGGTTGGAGAATGGCAATGACGAGCGGAGAAGGGCGGAGAATATCGGAGAAGGACAAAGACGGGCGGAGAAGTGTAGAGTATATCGGACAAGTGCAAAGATGGGCAAAGACAAGCGGACAAGGGCAAAGACGGGCGGAGATGGGCGGAGAATATCGCACAAGTGCAAAAAAGGGCAAAGACGGGCGGAGATGGGCAAAGAGGGGCGGAGATGGGCAAAGACGGGCGGAGATGGGCAAAGACGGGCGGAGATGGGCAAAGACGGGCGGAGATGGGCAAAGACGGGCGGAGAAGGGTGGAGAATAGCGGAGAAGAGCAAAGAAGTGCTAAGAAAAGGGGAGAACCTCAAAGTCGGGCGGAGAAGATCAGAAATGGGCGGAGAAGAGCAGAGAATATCGGAGAAGGGCAAAGACAGGGGAGAAGGGCAATGAGTGGTGGAGAAGAGCAAAGAACTGCGGAGAACGGCAAAGACAGGTGGAGAAGGGCAGAGAATATCGGAGAAGTGCAAAGAAGGGTAAAGACGGGCGGCAAAGGGTAAAGACGGGGGGAGAAGGGAAAGACGGGCAGAGAAGGGCAAAGACGGGCGGAGAAGGGCAAAGACGGGCGGAGAAGTGCAAAGACGGGCGGAGAAGTGCAAAGACGGGCGGAGAAGTGCAAAGACGGGCGGAGAAGTGCAAAGACGGGCGGAGAAGTGCAAAGACGGGCGGAGAAGTGCAAAGACGGGCGGAGAAGTGCAAAGACGGGCGGAGAAGTGCAAAGACGGGCGGAGAAGTGCAAAGACGGGCAGAGAAGTGCAAAGACGGGCAGAGAAGTGCAAAGACGGGCAGAGAAGTGCAAAGACGGGCAGAGAAGTGCAGAGAGCACTGGAGAAGGGCAAAGACAGTTGGACAGGGGCAAAGACAGGTTTAGAAGGGCAAAGACGGGCAGAGAAGTGCGGAGAATACCAGAGAAGGGCAAAGACGGGCGGAGAAGGGCAAAGACGGGCGGAGAAGGGCAAAGACGGGCGGAGAAGGGCAAAGACGGGCGGAGAAGGGCAAAGACGGGCGGAGAAGGGCAAAGACGGGCGGAGAAGGGCAAAGACGGGCGGAGAAGGGCAAAGACGGGCGGAGAAGGGCAAAGACGGGCGGAGAAGGGCAAAGACCGGGGAGAAGAGCAAAGAACTGCGAAGAACGGCAAAGACAGGTGGAGACGGGTGGAGAAGGGCAAAGACGGGTGGAGAAGGGCAAACACGGGCGGAGAAGAGCAAAGACAGGCGGAGAAGTGCAGAGAATATCAGAGAAGTGCAAAGATGGGCAAAGACAAGGGGAGAAGGGCAAAGACGGGTGGAGAAGGGCAAGGACGGGTGGAGAAGGGCAAGGACGGGTGGAGAAGGGCAAGGACGGGTGGAGAAGGGCAAGGACGGGTGGAGAAGGGCAAGGACGGGTGGAGAAAGATGGAGAATATCAAAGAAGGGCAAAGACGGGCGGAGAAGGGCAAAATGGTTGGAGAATGGCAATGACGAGCGGAGAAGGGCGGAGAATATCGGAGAAGGGCAAAGACGGGCGGAGAAGTGTAGAGTATATCGGACAAGTGCAAAGATGGGCAAAGACGAGCGGACAAGGGCAAAGATGTGCGGACAAGGGCAAAGACGGGCGGAGATGGGCGGAGAATATCGCACAAGTGCAAAAAAGGGCAAAGACGGGCGGAGATGGGCAAAGACGGGCGGAGATGGGCAAAGACGGGCGGAGATGGGCAAAGACGGGCGGAGATGGGAAAAGACGGGCGGAGAAGGGTGGAGAAGGGTGGAGAATAGCGGAGAAGAGCAAAGAAGTGCTAAGAAAAGGGGAGAACCTCAAAGTCGGGCGAAGAAACTCAAAGTCGGGCGAAGAACCTCAAAGTCGGGCGGAGAAGATCAGAAATGGGCGGAGAAGACCAGAGAATATCGGAGAAGGGCAAAGACAGGGGAGAAGGGCAATGAGTGGTGGAGAAGAGCAAAGAACTGCGGAGAACAGCAAAGACAGGTGGAGAAGGGCAAAGAATATCGGAGAAGTGCAAAGAAGGGCAAAGACGGGCGGAGAAGGGCAAAGACGGGCGGAGAAGGGCAAAGACGGGCGGAGAAGGGCAAAGACGGGCGGAGAAGGGCAAAGACGGGCGGAGAAGTGCAAAGACGGGCGGAGAAGTGCAAAGACGGGCGGAGAAGTGCAAAGACGGGCGGAGAAGTGCAAAGACGGGCGGAGAAGTGCAAAGACGGGCGGAGAAGTGCAAAGACGGGCAGAGAAGTGCAAAGACGGGCAGAGAAGTGCAAAGACGGGCAGAGAAGTGCAAAGACGGGCAGAGAAGTGCAGAGAGCACTGGAGAAGGGCAAAGACAGTTGGACAGGGGCAAAGACAGGTTTAGAAGGGCAAAGACGGGCAGAGAAGTGCGGAGAATACCAGAGAAGGGCAAAGACGGGCGGAGAAGGGCAAAGACGGGCGGAGAAGGGCAAAGACGGGCGGAGAAGGGCAAAGACGGGCGGAGAAGGGCAAAGACGGGCGGAGAAGGGCAAAGACGGGCGGAGAAGGGCAAAGACGGGCGGAGAAGGGCAAAGACCGGGGAGAAGAGCAAAGAACTGCGAAGAACGGCAAAGACAGGTGGAGACGGGTGGAGAAGGGCAAAGACGGGTGGAGAAGGGCAAACACGGGCGGAGAAGAGCAAAGACAGGCGGAGAAGTGCAGAGAATATCAGAGAAGTGCAAAGATGGGCAAAGACAAGGGGAGAAGGGCAAAGACGGGTGGAGAAGGGCAAGGACGGGTGGAGAAGGGCAAGGACGGGTGGAGAAGGGCAAGGACGGGTGGAGAAAGATGGAGAATATCAAAGAAGGGCAAAGACGGGCGGAGAAAGGCAAAGACGGGCGGAGAAGGGCAAAATGGTTGGAGAATGGCAATGACGAGCGGAGAAGGGCGGAGAATATCGGAGAAGGGCAAAGACGGGCGGAGAAGTGTAGAGTATATCGGACAAGTGCAAAGATGGGCAAAGACGAGCGGACAAGGGCAAAGATGTGCGGACAAGGGCAAAGACGGGCGGAGATGGGCGGAGAATATCGCACAAGTGCAAAAAAGGGCAAAGACGGGCGGAGATGGGCAAAGACGGGCGGAGATGGGAAAAGACGGGCGGAGAAGGGTGGAGAAGGGTGGAGAATAGCGGAGAAGAGCAAAGAAGTGCTAAGAAAAGGGGAGAACCTCAAAGTCGGGCGAAGAAACTCAAAGTCGGGCGAAGAACCTCAAAGTCGGGCGGAGAAGATCAGAAATGGGCGGAGAAGATCAGAAATGGGCGGAGAAGACCAGAGAATATCGGAGAAGGGCAAAGACAGGGGAGAAGGGCAATGAGTGGTGGAGAAGAGCAAAGAACTGCGGAGAACAGCAAAGACAGGTGGAGAAGGGCAAAGAATATCGGAGAAGTGCAAAGAAGGGCAAAGACGGGCGGAGAAGGGCAAAGACGGGCGGAGAAGGGCAAAGACGGGCGGAGAAGGGCAAAGACGGGCGGAGAAGGGCAAAGACGGGCGGAGAAGGGCAAAGACAGGCGGAGGACAGCAAGGATGGGAGGAGAAGTATGGAGAATATCAAAGAAGGGCAAAGACGGGCGGAGAAGGGCAAAGACGGGCGGAGAAGGGCAAAGACGGGCGGAGAAGGGCAAAGACGGGCGGAGAAGGGCAAAGACGGGCGGAGAAGGGCAAAGACGGGCGGAGAAGGGCAAAGACGGGCGGAGAAGGGCAAAGACGGGCGGAGAAGGGCAAAGACGGGCGGAGAAGGGCAAAGACGGGCGGAGAAGGGCAAAGACGGGCGGAGAAGGGCAAAGACGGGCGGAGAAGGGCAGAGAAGGGCAAAGACGGGCAGAGAAGGGCAAAGACGGGCAGAGAAGTGCGGAGAGTACTGGAGAAGGGCAAAGACGGTTGGACAGGGGCAAAGACAGGTTTAGAAGGGCAAAGACGGGCAGAGAAGTGTGGAGAATACCAGAGAAGGGCAAAGACGGGTGGAGAAGGGCAAAGACGGGTGGAGAAGGGCAAAGACAGGCGGAGAAGGGCAAAGACAGGCGGAGAAGGGCAAAGACAGGCGGAGAAGGGCAAAGACAGGCGGAGAAGGGCAAAGACAGGCGGAGAAGGGCAAAGACAGGCGGAGAAGGGCAAAGACAGGCGGAGAAGGGCAAAGAAAGACGGAGAAGGGCAAAGACAGGCGGAGAAGGGCAAAGACAGGCGGAGAAGGGCAAAGACAGGCGGAGAAGGGCACAGTCGGGCGGAGAAGTGCAAACAACTGCGGAGAATGAAAGGAGGGGCAGAGAAGTGCAAAGACATGCCAAGAAGAGCAAAGACAGGTGCAGAAGGGCAAAGACGGGCTCACAAGTGCAAAGACCAGGAGAGAATGGAAAAGACGGGCGGAGAATGGCAAAGACGGGCGAAGAAATCCAAAGACGGGAGGAGAAGTGCTGAGAATAACGGAGAAGGGCAAAGACGGGCGGAGAAGGACGGAGAATACCGAAGAATGGCACAGACAGACGGAGAAAGGGAAACCTGGCCGCAGTAGGCAAATATGGGCAGACGAGGGCAAAGACGGGCAAAGGAAGTCAAAGACGGGCGCTAGGACGGCAAAGAAGGGAGGATGAGAGCAAAGACGGGCGGAGAAGGGCAAAGACGGGCGGAGAAGGGCAAAGACGGGCGGAGAAGGGCTAAGACGGGCGGAGAAGGGCTAAGACGGGCGGAGAAGGGCTAAGACGGGCGGAGAAGGGCTAAGACGGGCGGAGAAGGGCTAAGACGGGCGGAGAATTGTGGAGAGCATTGGAGAAGGGCAAAGACGGGCGGAGAAGGGCAAAGACGGGCGGAGAAGGGCAAAGACGGGCGGAGAAGGGCAAAGACGGGCGGAGAAGGGCAAAGACGGGCGGAGAAGGGCAAAGACGGGCGGAGAAGGGCTAAGACGGGCGGAGAAGGGCTAAGACGGGCGGAGAAGGGCTAAGACGGGCGGAGAAGGGCTAAGACGGGCGGAGAATTGTGGAGAGTACCGGAGAATGGCAAAGACGGGTGGAGAAGAGCAAAGACAGGTGGAGAAGGGCAAAAAGTGTTGGAGAAGGGCAAAAATGGGCAGACAAGAACATAGACGGGGGAGAAGGGCAAAGTCGGGCAGACAAGTGCAAAGAGGTTTTGACAAGGGCAAAGACAGTCTGAGAAGTGCAGAAAGGCGAGAGAAGGGCAAAGACAGGCGGGCAAAGACGGGCGGAGAAGGGCAAAGACGGGCGGAGAAGGGCAAAGACGGGCGGAGAAGGGCAAAGACGGGCGGAGAAGGGCAAAGACGGGCGGAGAAGGGCAAAGACGGGCGGAGAAGGGCAAAGACGGGCGGAGAAAGGCAAAGACGGGCGGAGAAAGGCAAAGACGGGCGGAGAAAGGCAAAGACGGGCGGAGAATTGTGGAGAGCATTGGAGAAGGGCAAAGACGGGCGGAAAATGGCAAAAAGTGTTGGAGAAGGGCAAAAATGGGCAGACAAGAACATAGACGGGGGAGAAGGGCAAAGTCGGGCAGACAAGTGCAAAGAGGTTTTGACAAGGGCAAAGACAGTCTGAGAAGTGCAGAAAGGCGAGAGAAGGGCAAAGACAGGCGGGCAAAGACGGGCGGAGAAGGGCAAAGACGGGCGGAGAAGGGCAAAGACGGGCGGAGAATTGTAGAGAGCATTGGAGAAGGGCAAAGACGGGCGGAAAATGGCAATGTCGGGCAAAGAAAGGTAGACGACACAGACGTTATAAATGACAATGAAGTCAAAATAGAAACAGAAGACACAGAGGACGTTGACGACACATACAACAAGACATTATAAATGAAAATGATGTGACAATATACACAGACGACACAAACGACACAGACAACACAGACAACAAAGACGACACAGGCATTATTTATGACAATGATGTCACAATAGACACTGCAGACGCAGACGACACAGACGACAAAGACATTATAAATGAAAATGATGTCACAATAGACACAGACGAGAGACAAAGCAGAAGACAAAGACGACACAGAAATTATAATGACAATGATGTCACAATAGACACAGAAAACACAGATGACACAGACATTATAAATGACAATGATGTCACAACAGACAGAGAAGACACAGACATTATAACTGACAATATCACAATAGACACAGATGAGAGACTACATAGACGACACAGAAGACAGAGACATTATAAATGACAGTGATGTCACAATAGACACAGATGACACAGACAACAAACACATTATAAATGACAATGTCACCGCAGATGACACAGACGACAAAGACATAAAAACTACAATGATGTAACAATAGACACAGAAGACACAGACATTATAAATGAATATTATCTCACAATAGACACAGATGACACAGACAACACAGAGGAAAGACGACTTATGCAACAAAGGCATTATAAATGATAATGATGTCAAAATAGACACAGACAACACAGACCACACAGACATTATAAACTACAAAGATGTCAAAATAGACACAGACGACACAGAGGATACAGAAGACACAAACATTATAAATGACAGTGATGTCACTATAGACACAGACGACACAGATGACACAGACATTATAAATGGCAATGATTTAACAATAGAAACAGAAGACACAGATGCCACAGGTTTTATAAATAAAAATGATGTCAAAATAGACACAGACAACAAAGACAACACAGAGGATACAGACTTTATAAAAGAAAATGATATCAAAATACACAGAGACGACACACACTTTATAAATGACAATGTTGTCATAATAAACACAGACGACACAGACATTATAAATTAAAATGAAGTCACAATAGACACAGAAGACACAGACATTATAAATGACAATGATGTCACAGTAGACACAGACGACAGACTACATAGATGACACATAGGACACAGACGACAAAGACATGATAAAGACAATGATGTCACAATAGACACAGACGACAGATATTATAAATGACAATGATGTCAAAATAGACACTGGTGACACAATACACAGACAAAGACATTATAAATGACAATGATGTCACAATAGACACAGATGACACAGAATACACAGACGACAGAGACATAATTTATGACAAAGATTTCACAATAGGAACTAACGACACAGACGACACAGACATTATAAATGAAAATGATGTCACAATAGACACAGACGAGAGACAAAACAGATGACACAGACCACACAGAAATCATTATGACAATGATGTCACAATAGACACAGACAACACAGATGACAAAGACATTATAAATTACAATGACGTCACAATAGACACAGATGAAAGAGATGACAGAGACTTTATAAATGACAATGATGCCACAATAGACAGAGATGACACAGACAACACAGAGGACAGAGACGACATATGCAAAAAAGACATTATTAAAGAAAATGATGTCACAATAGACACAGAAGACACATACATTATAAATGACAATGATGTCACAATAGACACAGACAAAAGAGATGACAGAGACGACACAGACATTACAAATGGTAATGATGTAACAATATACACAGACAAAAAAAATTTATAAATGACAACTATATCACAATAGACACAGACGATACAGTTGACACAGACATTATAAATGAAAATCATGTTATAATAGACACAGACGACACAGACATTATAAATGACAATGATGTCACAATAGACATAGACGACATAGACGACACATCGTTAATGACAATGATGTCACAGGAGAAACAGATGACACAGACTTTTTAAATTACAATGATGTTACAATAGACACAGATGACAGTCATTATAAAAGAAAATGATGTCACAATATATAGAGATGACACAGAATACAAAGACGACAGAGACCTCAGACACTATAAATGGCAATGATGTCACAATAAACACAGACGACAGAGACCTCAGACACTATAAATGGCAATGATGTCACAATAGACACAGACTACACAGACTTTATAAATTACAATGATGTCATAATAGACGCAGACGACACAGACCACACAGACATTATAAATGACAATGATGTTACATTAGAAACAGATGACACAGACATTAAAAATGACAATCATATCAGAATAGACACAGACGACACAGACATTGTAAAAGAGAATGATTCCAAAAAAGACAACGACACAGACTACACAGACGACACAGACATTATAAATGACAATGATGTCACAATAGACACAGACGACACAGACCACACAGATATAATAAATGACAATGAATTTCAGAATATACACAGACGACACAGGTGACACAGACATTATAAATGACACTTATGTCACTATAGACACAGATGACGCAAACATAAATGACAATGATATCACAAAAGACACAGACGACACATACGACAATGACAATAGAGAGGACACAGAAGACACAGACAATGTAAATGACAATGATGTCTCAAAAGACAAGGACGACACAGGCGACAAAGACATTATAAATGACAAGGATTTCACAAAAGACACATACAACACAGTCATTATAAATGACAATGATTTCACAATATAAATAGATGACACAAACAACAGATATTATAAATGACAATAATGCCAAAATAGACACAGACAACACAGAAGACATAGGCATCATAAAACAAAAAATTGTCACAGTAGACACAGACGAGACAGACATTAAAAATGAGAATGATGTCACAATTGACACAGAAGACACCGACATTATATACAACAATGATGTCACGCTAGACACAGAAGAAACAGACATTAAAAATGACAATGATGACACAATATACAGAGATGACACAGATGACAAAGACATTAAAAAAGACAAAGTTGTCACATTACAACGAAGACACAGATGACACAGATATTATATATGACAATGATGTCACAATAGACACAGACAACACAGACGACACAGACAATATAATTGATAATGATGTCACCATAGACACAGAAAAAAAAGACGACACAGACTCTACAGACATTAAAAATGATATTGATGTCACAGTTGACACAGATTAAACAGATATTATAGATGACAATTACGTCAAAATAAACAAAGGTGACACAGACGACACAGAAGACACAAATTATAAATGAGAAGGATTGAACAATAGACACAGAAACACAGACGACACAGACATTATAAATGATAAAGATGTCACAATAGACACAGATGAAATGACGACACAAGCATTATAAACGACAATGGTGTAACTATAGAAACAGACAACACAGACGACATAGAAGACACAGACATATAATAAAATGATGTTGCAATAATCACAGATGACACAGACAACACAGACATTACTAATAAAATTAATTCCAATAGACATAGACGATAGAGACGACACGGATGACACAGACATTATAAATTAAAATGATGTCACAATAGATAGAGATGACACAGAAGACAGAGACATAAATTACAATGATGTCAAAATAGACGACACAGACGTCACAGACAACACAGACAGTATAAATTACAAAGATGTCACAATAGACACAAACAACACAGACAACAACAACGATAGAGATGACACAGATGAAACAGACATTAAAAATCACAATGAAGTCACAGTAGACACAGACGACAGACATTATAAATGACGATGATGTCACAATTGACACAGACGTCACAGAGGATACAGACCACACAGAAGACAGACGACACAGATATTATAAATTACAATGATGTTCACAATATACACAGATGACACAGGCATTATAAATTACAAAGATGTCACAATACACACGGACGACACAAACGACACAGACATAAGTGACAATGATGTCACAATAGACACAGACGACAAAGACGACACAGACATTATAAATGACAATGATTACACAGACGACACAGACATTATAAATCAAAATGATGTCACAATATACACAGATGACACAGACGACACAGATATTAAAATAACAATGATGTCAAAATTGACACAGACGTCACAGAGGATACAGAGCACACAGAAAACAGACGACACAGATATTATAAATGTCAATGATGTTTACAATATACATAGATGACACAGGCTACACAGACATTATAAATGACAATCATGTCACAATAGACACAGATGACACAGACGACACAGACATTATAAAATAGAAAGATGTCACAATACACACAGATGACACAAACGACACAGACTTTATAAATGACAATGATTACACAGACGACACAGACATTATAAATGACAATGATGTCACAACATACACAGATGACACAGACTACACAGACATTGAAATGACAATGATGTCACAAAAGCCACAGACGACAGAGACTTTATGAATTAAAATTATGTCACAATAAACACAGACGACAGACGACAAAGACATTATAAATTACAATGATGTAACAAAACACAGACAACACAGACTTTATAAATGAAAATGATTACACAGACAACACAGACAATATAAATGACAATGATGTCACAATAGACACAGATGACACAGACATTACAAATGACAATGATGTCAAAATAGACACAGACGACAACGACTACACAGACTTTATAAATGACAATGATGTCACAATACACACAGACGATACAGACAACAGACATTATATATTACAGAGATGTCACAACAGACAGATACAAAAAAACCGACACAGACATTATAAATGAAAATGATTTCACAATAGACAGAGACGACACAGACATTTTAAAAGACAATGATGTCACAACAGACAATGACGACACTGAAACTATAAATGACTATGATGTCACTATAGACACAGACATTATAAATGAGAATGATGTTACAATATACACAGAAGACAAAGACATTAATAATGAAAATGATGTCACAATAGACACCGACGACACAGGCATTATAAGTGACAATGATGTCACAATAGACTCAGACGACACAGACATTATAAACGACAATGATGTCACAATAGACACAGAGGACACAGATGACACTGACATTGTAAATGAAAATAATGTCACAATAGACGCAGACGCCACAGACGACACAGACATAATAAATGACAATGATGTAAAAATAGAAACTGATGACACAGACATTATAAATTAAAATGATGTCAAAATAGACACAGAAGACACAGACATTATAAATGACAATGATGTCACAATAGACAGAGACGACACATACGACACAGACATTATAATTGTCAATGATTTTACAATTGACACAGATGACAAAGACATTATAAATAGCAATGATGTTACAATAGACACAGACGAAACAGACATTATAATTGAAAATGAGGTTACAGTTGACACAGACGACAAAGACGACACAGACTTTATAAATGACAGTGATATCACCATAAACACAGATGCCAGAGATTACACAGAAGTTAAAAGATGACACAGACGACACAGACATAAAAAATGACAATTATATCAAAATAGACCAGACGACACAGACATTATAAATGACAATGATGTCACAATAGACTCAGACGACACAGACATTATAAATGACAATGATGTCACAATAGACTCAGACGACACAGACATTATAAATGACAATGATGGCAAAATAGACACAGACGACACAGACATTATAAATTACTGTTATATCTCAATAGACACAGAAGACACAGATGACATAGATGACACAGACAACACAGATATTATAAATGACAAAGATGTCACAATAGACACAGACGACTCAGACATTATAAGTGACATTTATGTAAAAATACACACAGACGATACAGATGACACAGGCATTATAAATGACAATGATCATAAAATCATAGAATAACCAGGTTGGAAGAGACCCACCGGATCATCGAGTCCAACCATTCCTATCAAACACTATACCATGCCTCTTAGCACCTCGTCCACCCGTGCCCTAAACACCTCCAGGGAACGTGACTTAACCACCTCCCTGGGCAGCCTCTGCCAGGGACCAATGACCCTTTCTGTGAAGAACTTTTTCCTAATGCCCAGCTTAAATCTCCCCTGGCTGAGCTTGAGGCCATTCCCTCTTGTCCTGTCCCCTGTCACTTGGAAGAAGAGACCAGCACCCTCCTCTCTACAACCTCCTTTCAGGGAGTTGGAGAGAACAATGAGGCCTCCCCTCAGCCTCCTCTTCTCCAGGTTAAACAACCCCTGCTCTTTCAGCCGCTCCTCGTAAGACCTGCTCTCCAGCCCCCTCACCAGCTTTGTTGCTTTTCTCTGGACTCGCTCCAGAGCCTCAACATCCTTCTTGTGGTGAGGGGCCCAGAACGGAACACAGGATTCGAGGAGCGGTCTCACCAGTGCTGACTACAGAGGGAGGATAACCTCCCTGGACCTGCTGGTTACGCTGTTTCTGATACAAGCCAAGATGTCAGTGGCCTCCAGCTGGATTTCACACCATTTACCACCACACTCTGGGCCCGGCCATCCAACCAGTTTTCCACCCAGGAGAGTGTGTGCCTGTCCAGGCCAGAGGCTGACAGTTTCTCAAGCAGAATGCTGTGAGAAACTGTGTTAAAGGCTTTACTAAAGTCCAGGAAGACCACATCCACAGCCTTTCCCTCATCCAGCAGCCGAGTCACTTTGTCATAGAAGGCAATCAGGTTAGTTTGCCAAGACCTACCTTCTGTGAACCCATGTTGACTGGACCTGATCACCCAGTTCTCTTGCATGTGCTTCATGATAGCACTCAAGATCACCTGCTCCATGACTTTCCCTTGCACTGAGTTCAGACTGACAGGCCTGGAGTTTCCTGGGTCCTTCCTGCGACCCTTCTTGTAGATGGGCACAGCATCAGCCAGCCTCCAGTCCAGCGGGACTTCCCCAGTCAGCCAGGACTGTTGGAAGATGATGGAAAGAGGTTTGGCCAGCACATCTGCCAGATCCTTCAATACCCTTGGGTGAACCCCGTCCGGCCCCATAGACTTGTGGGTGTCTAGTTGGGCTAGCAAGGCTCTGACCACCTCCTCTTGGATCACGGGAGCCTCATTCTGCTCCTCCAGCTCCTGGGTTTGTACACAGACGGAATGACCCTCCTTACAAATAAAGACTGAGGCAAAGAAGGCATTAAGTACCTCAGCATTTTCCTCATCCCCAGTCGCTGTTGTTCCTTCTGTGTCCAATAGGGACTGTATGGTCTCCCTAGTCCTCCTTTTATTATGTATATGTTTGTAGAAAGATATTTTGTTCTCTTTCACAGACTTGGCCAATCTGATTTCTAGCTGAGCCTTAGCCCTTCTGATTTTTTCCCTACACAATATGTCACAATAGACACAGACGACACAGAATTTATAAATTAAAATGATATCAAAATAGACACAGACGACAAAGACATTATAAATGAAAAAGATGTCTCAATAGACACAGAAGATGCAGAAATTATAAATGACAATAACGTCACAATAGACATAGACTCAGATGACACAGACACTATAAACTACAATGATGTCACAATAGACAAAGACTAGACAGACGACACAGACAACAGATATTATAAACGACAATGATGTCACAATAGACACAGACGACACAGACGACCCAAAGGACACAGATATTATAAATGAAAATGATGTCACAATATTCATAGACGACACACACGATGCAGACATTATAAATAAAAATGACGTCACAATAGACAAAGACGACAGAGATGACACAGACAAAAGAGACATTATAAATAACAAAGATTCCACAATAGACACAGACGATAGAGACGACACAGACGACAGTAATTCTAAATAAAAATGAGGCCACAGAAGACACAGAAACATTATAAATGACAATGATATCCCAACAGAAACAGATGACAGACATTATAAATGACAATGATGTTACAATAGATACAGACGACAGAGACGACATAGACTTTATAAATGGAAATGATTTCACAATAGACAAAGACGACACAGATGACACAAAAGACACAGATATTATAAATGACTATAATGTCACAATATACACAGACGACACAGACCACAGAGATATTATAAATGAAAATGATGTCACAATAGACACAGACGACGCAGAAGACACAGACATTATAAATGACAGTGATGCCAAAAAAGAAAAAGATTACACAGACGACAAAGACGACACAGACATTATAATTGAAAATGATGTCACAACAAAGAAGACACAGACATTATAAATGACAATGACGTCACAACAGAAAAAGACGACAAAAACGACAAAGACAACACAAACATTATAAATAACAATGATTTCAAAATAGACAAAGACGACACAGACATTATAAATGACAATGATGTCACAATAGACACAGACGACACAGAAATTAAAAAAGAGATTTAGGTCAAAATTGACACAGACGACACAGACAAAAATGTCATTATAAATGACAACGATATCACAATAGACACAAGAGTCTCAGATGACACCAACGACACAGATATTATTAACGACAATGATGTCACAATACACAGACTACACAGACAGTATAAATGGCAATGATGTCAAAATAGACAAAGACGAAACAGATATTATAATTGACAATGATGTTAAAATAGAAACAGACGACAGAGACAACACAAACATTATAAATGAAAATGATGTTACAAAAGACACAAACTATACAGACGATACAGACATTGTAAATGAAAATGATGTCTCAACAGACACAGACGACACAGACAACACTGACGTCAAATCATTATAAATGAAATTGTTTTCAGAATAGACAGAGACGACACAGACATTATAAATGACAATGATGTCACAATAGACACAGATAACACAGATGACCCAGAAGACACAGATATTATAAAGTAAAACGATGTCACAATAGACACAGACCTTATAAATGACAATGATGTCACAATAGATACAGACGACACAGACATTATAAACAACTATGATGTCACAATAGACACAGAAGAAACAGACCACAGAGATATTATATATGAAAATGATGTCAAAATAGACACAGACGACACAGACATTAAAAATGACAATGATGCCAAAATAGACAAAGATTACACAGACGACAAAGGCGACATAGACATTACAATTGAAAATGATGTCACAACAAAGAAGACACAGACATTATAAATGACAATGACGTCACAATAGAAAAAGATGACAAAAACGACACAGACGACACAGACATTATAAATAACAATGATGTCAAAATAGACACAGACGACAAGACAACATAGACATTGGAAATGAAAATGATGTCACAATAGACACAGACAACACAGACATTATAAATGACAATGATATCAAAATAGACATAGACGACACAGATGACACTGATATTATAAATGACAATGATGTAAAAATAGACACCGACGACACAGACATTATAAATGGCAATGATGTGACAAGACACACAGATGACACATACGACACAGACTTTAAAAATGACAACGATATCACAATAGACACAGACGATAAAGACGACAGAGATGACACAAACAACACAAACACTATAAAAGAAAATGATGTCGCAATAGACATTGACAGTACAGATGACAAAGTCATTATAAATTAAATTGATGTCACAATAGACATGGACGACACAGACATTATAAATGACAATGATGTCACAAGAGACACAGATAACAGATGTTATACATGACAATGATGCCAAAATAGACACAGACGATACAGACACAGACAGTATAAATGACACTGATGTCACAATAGACACAGATGACACGGACCACACAGACATTATAAATGAAATAGATTTCACAATAGACACAGACTTTAAACATGACAATGATGTCACAATAAACAGAGACGTCACAGACATTATAAATGACAAAAATTTCAAAACAGACACAGACAACAGACGACACAGACATTATAATGACAATCGTGTCAAATTATACACAGAAGACAAAGACGACAGAGATGACACAGAAGAAAGAGACATTATAAATGACAAGGATGTCACAATAGACACAGACTTCAGACAACAGAGACTACAGAGAAGACACAGATATTGTAAATTAATATTATGTCAGAATAGAAACAGAGGACACAGATGACACAGACACTATAAATGACAGAGATATCACAATTGAAACAGACGACGCAGACGAGAGAGACATTATAATTGACTATGATGTCACTATAGACACAGACATTATAAATAACAATGATGTCACAATAGACACAGACGACAAAGACATTTTAAATGACAACGATGTCACCATAGACAAAGATGACACAGACATTACAAACGACAATAATGTCACAATAGACACAGAAGACACAGACGACAAAGACATAAATGACAATGATGTCAAAATACACACAGACGACACAGATTACACAGACATTAAAAATGATAATGATTTCATAATAGACACAGACGACACAGACATTATAAATGAGAATGATGTCACAATAGACACAGACAGCAGAGATGACACAGTTTTAAAAGACAAGAGAGACATTATAAATGACAATGATTTCAAAATAGAAACAGACGCCACAGACCACACAAAGGACACAGACAACACAGATAACACAGATGTTATAAATTAAAATGATGTCACAATAGACACAGAAGACACAAACGATAGACGACAGAGACATGAATGACAATTATGTTCAACATAGACACAGACGATACAGAAGACACAGACATTATAAATGACAATGTTGTCAAAATAGACACAAACAATACAGACATTATAAATGACAATTATATCACAATAGACAAAGACGACACAAAAGACACAGACATTATTAATGAAAATGATATCACAATAGACATAGACGACACAGACATTGTAAATGACAATGATGTCACTATAGACACAGACGACAGAAACGACACAGAAGACAAAACCATTATAAATGACAATGATTTCACAGTAGACACAGACGGCACAGACATCAGAGACAACACAGACGGTATAAATGACAATGATGTCACAATAGACACAGACAACACAGATGACACAAATGACACAAAAGACACAGATATTATAAATGACAATTATGGCAAAATAAACACAGACAACACAGACATTATATATGACACTGATGTCACAATAAACAGAGACGACACAGATGACACAGGCATTATAAATGACAATGTCACAATAGACAGAGACAACAGATGACACAGACGACAGACATTATAAGTAATAATGATGTCACTATAGACACAGACGACAGACGAAACAGACTTTATAAATGATAATTACGTAACAATACACTCAGACGATACAGATGACACAGACATTATAAATGACAATGATGTCACAATAGACACAGATGACAAACATCATAAATGGCAATGCTGTAACAATAGACGCAGACGACAGAAGACACAGGAATTACAAATGACAATTATGTAAAACTACACACTGAAGATACAGACGACACAGAAGACAGACATTTTTAATGAAAATGACGTCACAATAGACACAGAAGACACAGATATTTTAAATTAAAATGATGTCAAAATAGACACAGAAAACAGAGACGACTGTGACGACACAGACGTTATAAATGACAAAGATGTCACAATAGACAAAGACGCCACAGACATTATAAATGACAATGATGTCACAATATTCACATACGACACAGACAAAGATGACACATACATTATGATGATACGACACAGATGACACATACATTATAAATCACAATGATATCACCATAGACAAAGATGGCACTGGTGACAGAGACATTACAAATTACAATGATGTCACAATAGACACAGACGACACAGAGGAAAAAGACGTAAAGGACAATGACATCAAAATAAACAGAGACGACACAGATATTATAAATTATAAAGATGTAACAATAGTCATGGATAACACAGACGACATAGTCATTATAAATGACTATGATGTCATAATAGACACAGGCGACACAAACGACACATATGACACAGACATTGTAAATGTTAATGATGTCACGAGAGACACAGACAACACAGAAGACACAGACATTATAAATGACAACAATGTCACAATAGACACAGACGACACCAACAACACAGACATTGTTAGTGACAATGATGGCAAAATAGACAAAGACGAGAAAGATGACACAGACAATATATTTGACAATGATGTCACAATAGACACAGACATTATAAATGAGAGTCATGTCACAATACACAGAGACGACACAGACGACGCACAAGACACAGACGACAAAGTCATTATAAATGAAAATGATGACACAATAGACACAGACGACACAGACATTATAAATAACAATGATGTCAAAATAGACACAGACGACAGAGACATAGTAAATGACAATGATGTCACAATAGACACAGACAATATAAATGAAAATGAGGTCACAATAGACACCCACGACAGAGACGACACAGACATTATAACTGACCATGATGTCATAATAGACACAGACGACACAGAGGACACAGACATTATAAATGACATAGATTTCAAAATAGACACAGACGCGACAGACGACACAGACAACACAGATGTTGAAAATGTTTTCACAATAAAGACAGACGAAAAAGACAACACAGAAGACAGAGACGACAAAGACTTTATAAGTGAAAATGATGTCACAATAGACACAGAAGACACAGACATGAATGACAATGATGTCACCATAGACACAGACGACACAGAGGACACAGATAATATAAATTACAATGATGTCACAATAGACACAGACAAAGATAATATAAATGGTAACGATTTCACAGTAGACACAGACGACACACACGACACAGACATTATAAATGAAAATGATGTCACAGAAGACACAGACGACAGACTACACAGACATTATAAATGAGAAATATGTCACAAAAGACACAGATGACACAGACATTATATATGACAAGGATGTCACAATAGACACAGACAGCACAGACGACACAGAATACAAAGACGAGATACATTATAAATGACAAGGATCTCACAATAGAAACAGACGACATTAAAGACACAGATATTATAAATGACAATGATGTCACAGAAGACAGAGACAGCACAGAGGGCAGAGTTATTATAAAAGGCAATGATGTCACAATAGACAAATATGACAGAGATGATACAGATGACAAAGAAATTATAAATGACGATTTCACAATAGACAGACCATATCGAAGACACAGACATTATAAATGACACTGATGTCACGACAGACACAGACAACACAGAAGACACACATAAAAAATGACAATGATGTCACAATATACACAGACGACAGAGACGGCAAAGACAATTATAAATGACAATTATGTAACAATAGACACAGAAGATACAGACGCCACAGACATTTTTAATGACAATGATGTCAGAGTATACACAGACAACACAGATGACACAAAGGACACAGACAAAAAAGATAACTCAGATTACACAGATATTATAAATGAAAACGATGTCACAATAGACACAGAAGACACAGACATTTGAAATGACAATGCTGTCACCATAGACAATCATGACACAGACGCCACCGACATTACTAATGACAATGATGTCAAAATAGACACAGAATACACAGACGACAAAGATATTATAAATGACTATGATGTCGCAATAGAGAAAGACCACACAGATGATACAGTCATTGTAAATAACACAGATGTCACAAAAGACAAAGACGATACAGAAGACAATCACATTATAAATGAAAATGATGACACAATAGACACAGAAGACACAGCCGACACAGATGACAAAGACACTACAAATCAAAATGATGTCACAATAGACACAGACGACACAGACATTTTAAATGACAATGATGTCACCATAGACTATCATGACACAGATACCACAGACATTACTAATGACAATGATGTCACAATAGACACAGAATACACAGACGACAAAGATATTATAAATGACTATGATGTCGCAATAGAGAAAGACCGCACAGATGATAGTCATTATAAATAACAATGATGTCACAATAGACACAGACGCAACAGCCGACATAGAGAACACAGATGACACAGACATTATTAACGACAATGATGTCAAAAGAGACAGACGACACAGAGGACACAGACGCTACAAATGACAAAGATGTCACAATAGACACAGACAACACAGACACTTTTAAATATCGATGTCACAATGGAAACAGATGACACAGATATTATAAATGAAAATGATATCTCAGTAGACACAGACGATACAGAAGACACATACATTATAAAAAACAATGTTGTCAAAATAGACACAAACAATACAGACATTATAAATGACAATGATGTCACAATAGACAAAGACCACACAAACGACACAGACATTATTAATGAAAATGATGTCACTATAGACACAGACAACAGAAACGACACAGAAGACAAAACCATTATAAATGAAAATGATTTCACAGTAGACACAGACGACACACACGACAGAGACATTATAAATGACAATGATGTCAGAGTAGACACAGACGACACAGACATTATAAATGAAAATGATGTCAAAATAGACATAGACAGCACAGAAGACAAACATGACACAAAAGACACAGACATTATAAATGAAAATTATGGCAAAATAAACACAGACGACACAGACATTATACATGACACTGATGAAACAAACAGAGACGACACAGATTACACAGACATTATAAATGACAATGATGTCACAATAGACACAGACGACTGAGACGACAGAGTCGACACAGACTACAAAGATATTATAAATAAAAACTAAGTCACACTAGACACAGACAACACAGACGACACAGAGGACACTCATGTAATAAATGACAATGTTGTCACAATACACACAGATGACGCAGACTTCACAGACATTATAAATGACAATGATGTCACAAAAGACACAAATGACACAGACATTATAAATGACAACGATTTCACAACAGGCACAGACGACACAGACATTATAAACAACAATAACGTCACAATAGTCATAGACGACACAGACATGGTAAATTAAAATAATGTCACAACAGACACAGACGATACAGACAGTATAAATGACAAGGATGTCACAATAGAGACAGACGACACAGACGTCACAGACATTATAAATGGCTATGATGTCACAATAGACACACTCAACACATATTATAAGTGATAATTAAGTAACAATAGACACATACGATACAGACGACAGAGACTACAAAGACATTATAAATGACAATGATGTCAAACTAGACAGAGACGACACAGACAAAAGAGAGTTATAAATGACAGTGATGTCAAAATTGACACAGACGACACAGATGACAGAGATGACATACGACAAAGACATTATAAATGACAAAGGTGTCACAATAGAAACATGACCCAGATGACTCAGACTTTATAAATAACGATGATGTCACAATAGACACAGACGACAAAGACAACACAGATGACACAGAAGAAAAAGTCATTATAAATGACAATGAAGTCATAATAGACAAAGACAACACAGACGACACAAACATTATGTATGATAAAGATGTCAAAATAGACACAGACAACAGAGACGACAAAGATGACAAAGACATTATTAATGAAAATGTTGTCACAATAGATACAGAAGACACAGACAACAAAGACATTATAAACGACAATGATGTCACAATAGACAGAGACGACACAGACCACACAGACAATAGAAATGACAATGATGTCACAATAGACACAGACACACATATATTATTAATGACATCGACGTCACAATAGACACAGACCTCAGAGACAATACAGACCACACAGACATTATAAATGAAAATGATGTCAAAATACACACAGATGACAGACGACATTAATGACAATGATGACAGAGACGACACAGACATTACAAATTAAAACGTTGACACAATAGACACAGACGTTATAAATCATGGAATCATAGAATAACCAGGTCTGAAGAGACCCACCGGGTCATCAAGCCCAACCTTGAAAGTTGGCAGTTAAGGCACCCAGAGTGTGTTTAAATATTTTCATTTATTCGTTTCCTTTTCTTTCCCCCTTTTTTGTCTCAAAACCTGAGAAAAATATATCTGATATATAAATGCGTAAGATCAGAAAAATAATCATGGCATGTTCACAGGGCATGTGGAGGCCATCAATCCGAAAAAAATTATAAACTATAAAACCAATGGTATAGGACTTACATGCATCCTGCTTCCCTTACTTAAATGACAATGATGTCACAACACACACAAATGACACAGACATGATAAATGACTATGATGTCACAATAGACACAGACGACAGACAACAAAGACATTATAAGTGACAATGATGTCAAGATAGACTCAGACAGCACAGACGACACCAACATTATAAATGACAATGATGTCACCGCAGACGGAGACGACACAGAGCACACAGACGACACAGACGACAAAGACATAAAAATTAAAATGATGTTACGATAGACACATAAGACACAGATATTATAAATGTCAAAGATGTCACAAAAGACAAAGACGAGACAGACATCATAAATGACAATGATGTCACAATAGACACAGACGACAAAGACATTATAAATGAAAACTATATCACGATAGACAGACAGACGATTCAGATGACACAGACGACAGAGATATTATAAATTTCAATTACGTCACAATAAACAGAGACGACGCAGATGATGTCACAATAGACACAGACGACACAAACATTAAAAATGAAAAAGATGTCACAATAGACACAGATTAGAGAGTCAGTATAAATGACAATGTCATCACAATAGACACAGATGACATAGACATTATAAATGACAAGGATGTAACAATAGACACAGAAGACAAATATATTATAAATGACAAGGATGTCACAATAGACTCAGACGACAGAGACAATAGAGGGGAAACAGATGACACAGATATTATAAATGGCAGTGATATCACAATAGACCCAGACAAGACAGACGAAACAGACAATATAAATGAAAATAATGTCACAATACACACAGACGACACAGACAACACAGATGACACAGAAGACACAGACATTATAAATGACAATGATGTCACAATAGACTCAGACGACAGAGACAATACAGAGGAAACAGACAACACAGATATTATAAATGGCAGTGATGTCACAATAGACCCAGACAAGACAGACGACACAGACAACATAAATTACAATGATGTCACAATAGAGAGAGACGACACAGACATTATGAATGACAATTGTGTCACAATAGATAGAGACAACACAGATGACACAGATGTTATAACATAAAATCCTATCAAGGTAGACACCGAAGACACAGACATTATAAATGGCAATGATGTCACAATAGACACAGATGACACAGAGGACACAGACCCTACAAATGAATATGATGTCACAATAGACATAGACGACAGATGTTATAAATGAAAATTATGTCAAAATAGACAAAGACGAAACAGACGACACAGTCATTATAAATGACGATGATTTCACAATAGACACAGACAACAGAGACGACACAGAAAATACAGACGGCAGATGACAGAGACATTATAAATGACACTGATATCACAAAAGACACAGACTACACAGATGAAAAACACGACACAGATGAAAAAGACATTATAAATGACAAAGATTTCACAATAGACGGAGATGACACAGATGACAGAGACATTATAAATGACAATGATGTCACAATAGACACAGACGACACAGGCATTATAAATTACAAAGATGTCACAATAGACACAGACGACACAGGCATTATAAATTACAAAGATGTCACAATAGACAGACGACACAGACATTATAATTGACAATTATGTCACAATATACACAGATGACAAAGACGACACAGTCATTTATAATGTCTGTCTTCTATGATACCATAATAGACTCTGATGACACAGACACACATATTATAAATGAAAAATATGTAGCAATAGACACAGACCACACAGACGAGAAAGACGACACAGACATTATAAATTAAAATGATGTCACAAAAGACACAGATGAAACAGACAGTACAAATGATAATGATGTCACAATAGACACAGATGACACATACTACACAATCATCATTAATGACAATGACATCACAAGAGACACAGATGACACAGACGACATAGACATAATAAATGAAAATTTCACAATAGCCTCAGATGACACAGACTACACATACATTATAAATGATAATGATGTCACAATAGAGACAGACCACACAGACCACAAAGACATTATAAATGACGAAGTCACAACAGACAGAAGACACAGACATTATAAATGAGAATGATGTCACAATAGACACAGACGACGACTACACAGATTGTTTAAATTACGATGTCACAATAGACACATACGACAGAGACGATACAGACGTTATAAACGACAACGATTTCACAATAGACACAGATGACACAGAAGACAAAGACATTATAAATGACAATGTTGTCACAATAGACACAGATGACACAGACAAGAGAGATTTTGTAAATGACAGTGATTTCACAATAGGCACAGAAGTAAAGAGACGACACAGATGTTATAAATGGCAATGATGTCACAATAAACAGAGATGACACAGTATAAATGAAAATGATATAACAGATGACACAGATGACCCTGATGACACAAACGACACAGACATTATAAATAACATTGATGTCACAATAGACAAATATGACACAGACCACACAGACAATATAAATGAAAATGATGTCACAATAGACACAGACAACACAGACTGTATAAATGACAAGGATGTCACAAAAGACAGAGGACACAGACTACACAGACACTATAAATGACAATGATGTCACAGTAGACACAGATGACACCAACAACACAGACATTTTTAATGACAATGAAATCACAATAGACACCGACAAAATAGATATTATAAATGACAATTATTTCAAAATAGACACAGAAGCAACAGACGCCTCAGATGCCACAGACGCCTCAGATAACACAGATGACTCAGACAACACAGACTTTATAAATTACAATGATGTCATAATAAACACAGACAAAAAAGACGACACAATCGACACAGAAAAAAAGAAGACATAGAGATTATTAATGACAATGAAGTCACAATAGACACAGACGACAGACACAACACAGAAGACACAAACGACACAGACATAAATGAAAATGATGTCACAATAGACACAGACAACCCAGAAGACACACATTAAAACTGACAATGATGTCACAATATACAAAGACGACAGAGACGGCAAAGACATTATAAATGACAATTATGTAACAATAGACACAGACAACACAGACATTATAAGTGACATGGATGTCACAATAGACACAGAGGTCACAGAGGACACGGACATTATAAATGACATGGATTTCAAAATAAACACAGACAACACACAGGACACAGAGGACATAGATGTTACAAATGAAAATGATACCACGATAAAAACAGATGAAAAAGACGACACAGACGACAAAGACTTTATAAACAAAAATGATGTCACAATAAACACAGACGACACAGATATTATAAATGAAAATGATGTCACAATAAACAAAGATGACACAGACGACCCAGACATTATAAATAACAATGATGTCAAAATAGACAGAGATGACACAGACAATATAAATAAAAATGATGTCACAATAGACACAGACGACAATGAAGACACATAAAAAATGACAACGATGTCACAATATACACAGACGACAGAGACGGCATAGACATTATAAATGACAATTATGTAACAATAGACACAGAAGATACAGACGACACAGACATTTTTAATGACAATGATGTCACAATATACAGAGAAAACACAGACGACACAGACATTATAAATGACAAGGATTTCAAAATAGACACAGACGCCAGAGACGACACAAAGGACACAGACAACACAGATAACTCGGATGACACAGATGTTATAAATGAAAATGATGTCACAATAGACACAGAAGACACAAACGATACAGACGACAGAGACATGAATGACAGTGATGTCACAACAGACACATACAACACAGGACACAGGTATTAAAAATTACAATGATGTCACAATAGACACAGACGACACAGACATTTTAAATGACAATGATGTCACCATAGACTATCATGACACAGACGCCACAGACATTACTAATGACAATGATGTCACAATAGACACAGAATACACAGATGACAAAGACATTATAAATGACTATGATGTCGCAATAGAGAAAGAACACACAGATGATACAGTCATTATAAATAACACAAATGTCACAATAGACAAAGACGACACAGCCGACACAGACAACACAGATGACACAGACATTATTAATGAAAATGATGTCAAAATAGAGACAGACGACACAGATGACACAGACACTACAAATGAAAATGATGTCACAATAGACACAGACGACACAGTCGACAGATACAACAAAGACTTTCTAAAAGATAATGATGTCACAATAGACACAGCAGAGACAACACAGTTTTAAAAGACAAGAGAGACATTATAAATGACACGGATTTCACAATAGACTCTGATGATACAAACGACACAGATATTATAAATGATAAGATGTCACAATAGACAAAGACGACACAGACATAATCAATGAAAATGATGTCACAATAGATAGACGACACCGACATTATAAAAGACAATGACTTCACAATAGACACAGACAACACCGACGACACAGACATTATTAATTACAATGATGTCACAATAGACACAGATGACACAGACATTAAAAATTAGCATGATGTCACAATAGGCACAGACAACAGAGACCACACAGATATTATATATGACGATGTCACACTAGACACAGAAAACACAGACACTACAAATGAAAATGATGTCACAATAGGCACAGACAACTCAGAAAACAGAATTTAGAAATGACAATGAAGTCACAATAGACAAATATGATACAAACGACAGACACGACACAGACATTATATATATTAGAATTATGTCACAATAGAATCAGGTGACACAGACCATACAGACATTATTAATGACAATGATGTCACAATAGACACAGAAGACAGAGATATTTTAAATGACAGTGATGTCACAATAGACACAGACGACACAGAGGACAGACATAATAAATGACAATTATATCACAATAGACACAGAAGACAGACGACACCGATGAATCAGACGACACAGATACTATAAATGAAAATGATGTCACAATAAACAAAGATGACACAGACAACACAGACATTATTTAAGAACATGGAACAGTAAGGGCTGAGGATGCTAACGTGTCCTGTGATGCCTACGCAATAGGCAACTGACCAGAAATTGCCAAAATGCAAGACCTATCTGTACATGAAGATCAGAATGCAAGAAAAGCAGCGCCCGATCAGCACCTTACTAAGAACAGACATCCAAGAGTCTAGAGATGACATGTGGACCAAATGCAAAGATGACATCAAGACCTGCAGAAGATTTAAGACACAGCAGAGTCTACGCAATCTAAACAACAAGACAGATATAGGCTGGAACTGCCCTGCCTGGTACACGCTAGCTTGGGGCTGAAAATTAAACCCCTCTCCAAACGTGTAACAAGGTGCACTCTTCCTGCACAACCCTCTACTCTAGGCTAAATCCCTTCCCTGCCATTCTCAACATTCTGCCCTCTTCCCAGACCAAAACCACAGCCCCCTTAACTTTCTGAGGACTGAGGGCCTGAAGATATCCTTGGCAGAAAAAACCCAAACTGCATCAACTATCTGGAAAAATCCTGCACTCTCACATTGTCTTGGACAATAATCTGCAAAAAAAACCAAAACAAAAACATACAGAAAACACAGCGCCAAGTCAGCATCACACTGCTCTCTGCCAACATCTTGTATTACACTCACTGCAAAACTGCCAAGGCATTCTGCTCACCTATTTGATGCCAATTCAAACATTGGATGCTGCAGTCATCATCACCAGGGGCACTTCAGGTAGACAGACGGAAAATTTACTATTGTGCTTCTGAGAAATCAGTCCCGTGCTCCATCTCTCTACTCCCCTGTTCACCTCAACTGCTCTTTGCATTCTAAAAGTGGACCACACAGCATCTACAAAACCAAAGGCCAATGCTCAATGGAGTTGCTGTGTACTACAGGGCTCTAACACACCTATTTGAACAACAACCTCCTCACCTCTCAGACCACACATCAGCAAGAAGCTTCACCCCTCTGAGGCTGCATTTGGCACCTGCCACAGAAAAAGCATGCTTTTGTACTACACTAAAGCACAGGCTTTAATTGCCGCTCCCTCAACATACAAACCCCTTCGTTACTGCTCCACTGGCTGCTCCCATGCAGTTTTGGTCACCCACTCTGTGGCTCCAGAGACAAGCAGAAACTACCCTCCTCACCCGCCACACCGAGGGCTGCTAGATCTGCAAATAAGGGATGCCCCTAGACTGCAATGTCTAGGCACGTCAAAACGTTAAGCACACAATCGGGCCACTATACCCCTGCTGATGCTTATCGCCTCCTCTACACACCTGGCAGAGCAGCTCCAACCAGACACAAATACACGCAGAACATCAACACATAAGACCAACGTCGTGAACCGGGAACACAAGAAAAGTCGCGGCAACAAGGAGGACACCTGGACCACGCATGCCAATGGGCAAGGCAATGGACAGGGCTCTGAGGAACAACCTACGGTAGCCCTGGAAAAGCGAAGAACCGTGCATGGTTCCAAAGAGATGGTGCCACAACTGGCAAGATGAACGGGCAAGAAACCCTTTTAAAGTCCTAAACATGCAGAGGATGGACGGAACAAGTCCCAGAACAGGGATCCAGGAAAACAGAAGACTAACTATCCCGCATGGCGAGGCAGGCTGCAAGGCTGCAGCAGAAGACAGCTGACGGGATGCTTCTAAAACACAAGAGTGATCCACACTTTAGAAATGCAAAGAAAGAAAAGCAGTACCCCATCGACACTGCCTTGATGAGTACGAGCATTTGGGACCCTAGACATGGCACCCAAGGCACGCCCGCCATGCCCTGAGCACAAAAGACAACATCAAGACCTGCAGAAAATTTCGGAGATGGCACGGTGACTACACAAACTAGACAACAACAGATACAGGCTGGAACTGCCCTGCCCATGCAGGGTTTGGGCTGAGAAGTAGACCCCTCTGCCTTCACCTGCCCAAAGAGGACTCTCCCTTCACAGCCTAGGCTACCTTCCAAACCCCTCCCTGCTAGCCCCATCCCACCTCCCGCTTCCCAACTCCGGTCTCTCAATTTAGCTTTCAGAGGGCCACGAATGAAGCTGTCCTTGGCCAAAGCAGCTCAAATCACATCAGCTAACAGAAATAATCCTGCAGTCACTGCGTTCCTCTTCAGCATCTGCAAGAAAAATGAACAGAAAAACACAGTGCCAAAACACGAGAACGATCCCGGCTTCAGGAGCACGATGCAAGAAAAGCAGTGCCCAATCAACAGTGCATTGATGAGTACGAGCATTCAGGACCCTAGATATGGTGCTCGAGGCATGTCCGGCATCCTGTAAAGGATCCCTCATTACAACGGGATGTGGCCAAAACCAGGAGGATGTACGTGAAAGGATCACCTTTTAAATGACTAAAGGCACAAGATGCATGGAAGAAGTCTCAGGTCAACAGGGATCCTTGAAAATATATGACTAGCGATTGTGGCCACCAACACAGGCTGCGAGGCCATGGGAAAAGATGGCTGACTAGAAACTTGGAAAATGTGAAGCCAATCCACACTTAGGTTATGATGCAAGAAGAACAGTGCCTAATTGGTATTGTACCCATGAGTACAGGCATTCAAGACCCTCGAGATGCTGCTCAAGTCATATGCTGCATTCCTTTAAAGCAAAGTGGACATCAAGGCTTAAGAAACGTAAAAGAGAAACAGAATATAAAGCACACGGCACAGACAAGCTGGAACAGCCCTGCCTGGAACGTGCCAGCTTTGGGCTGAGAAGTAACACCCTCCAGCTCTCCCAGCCCAAAGGGGACACTTCCCGCACAGCCCTCTCCCCTAGGCTACTTTTAAAACTTCTCCCTGCCATCCCCAGCCTTCTACCCTCTGTCATACCCCACCCCTGCCCCCGTCCCTCAACTTAGCTTTCAGACCACCAGGAGGCTTCCTCAGGAGAAAAAAACTCCAAGAACATCAGCTTCCTGGAATGATCCTACAGTTGCCAGGATCCACTTTGCAATCTACAAGAAAACTAAAATAGCTCCAACAGCCAGCATTGCACTGATCAATGTCAGCACCTTACATGACAACTTGTTCTGCCTAACTGCCATGTTCTTCCACTCACTTGCTCCACAGCAGTTCTTCTGTCAGATGCTGCAGCTGTTATCACCCAGGGTAATTAAATTCAGAGAATTACTCTCACACCTGTGAGAAGTCTGCCCCATGCTCCTTCTCCCTACTACCCAGCTCATCTCAAATGCTCTTCCCATTCCCAAGGTGGCCCACACAGTGCCTGCCAAACCAAAAGTAAATACTATGTTGCCAAAGAACACTTTGCTCTTCTAGACATACTCAACTTCCTCCTCACCATCAGCCCCACAATGATGAGAATAAGCCTGACTACCTCACCAGCACCCCAATATTCTGTGCCCTCTGCTTACCTCTCCTCTCCTCCTCACCACTTATGTTGTAGGACCAGTAGTGGTGATACCCAGGACAAAAGAAAGATGAGCCACAGAAATCCACATTTTAGGAAGTAACCAAACTTTAGTCGTAGGAGTGAACAAGAAGAACTTGAAAAAAATATTCTTATCAAAACCCAGTAAAGATTATTAACACAGGAGACATAAAAACACAGGACACTCACCACACAGCAATGGAGACTGGAATTACAGAGGCAGTCAGCCAATGAAAAACTCGGAACAGTGGGATTGACTACTCTAAGACCTAAATTGGAAACTCAATGACCGTAAAAAAACACAATAGATTAACAGGGGCAAGGTAACAAACGCTGTAAGCAATAACAGAGCAAACCTCACTGGCAAGTTCAGGAAAAATCTAAAACTCTACTAAATAAGGGAGGCTTGTGTGCCCACAGACCAGATGAAGAAGAGTTGCTCAGCTGCTAACTGTTACGAGCCAAAACAATATCCAATCTCTTCCCTGAGAAATTAAAGGGAAACAAGCGGCAGAATCCTGCACTGTAGATAGGCAGAGAGTCCATACCTTTAAGTAGCAAGGTCTCTGATATTCATAGGATCACCAGGTTGGAAAAGACCTATTGGATCATTGAGTCCAACTATTCTTATCAATCACTAAACAATGCCCCTCACCATCTCATCCACCCATCCTTTAAACACCTCCAGGGAAGGTGACTCTACCACCTCCTCGGGCAGCCTTTGCCCATCCCCAATAACCCTTTCAGTGAAATATTTTTTCCTGATGTACTGCCTGAAGCTTCCCTGGCAGAGCTTAAGGCTATTCCCTCTTGTCCTGTCCCCTGTCCCTTGGGAGAGGTGACCAGCTCCCTCCTCTCCACAACCTCCTTTCAGGTAGCTGCAGAGAGCAATGAGGTCTCCCCTCAGCCTCTTCTTCTTCAGGCTAAACACCCCCAGCTCTCTCAGCCACTCCTCATAAGGCTTGTTCACCAGCCCCCTCACCAGCTACATTACTCTTCTCTGGACATTCAGATGGATGGAGACAGGATGCACGCAAAGAAGTTAGTTGAGGAACACAATAAGTAAAAGGTATAAGGGAGCAGAGATCTCTAAGCCCTAGAGATGACATTTCTTAGGATAACTAATACTTTTAAACTTGTGTCTCAACCTCATCATTACCTCATTGGCTACAGAGAGACTAGAACAACAGACACCTGAACAGCACTTACATCTGACCACCAAACTGACCCAAGAAAGACTGATGAACCCATCTCCCTTTCCCCAAACCATTAAAGCCCTTTTCTACCCCTGAAGTATCAGAGAAGGAACCCTGCTCCTTCTTAACAGCACCTGCCCTATATTTTAACCCCCCTGACCTTTCTGTGTTGCTGTTCCTTGGGAGCTGTGCTCCTGAGCCCTTCCCAGGGCTCCCCTGGCCCCTTCTATCTTCCACCAACCCACAGACGCTACTTCCTACCCTAGGCCAACAAACTTCATTCCAGATTATTATCACCCACAAGGTGCCCATTACAAACTGCAGAGCCCCTAGGGCCAATACATCATGCCACACAGAATGAGGAACAACAACAAATCATCCCATAACCAAAAGCTCGAGGCAAAGCACCCAGAAAAAAATACAAAAAAAGATACCAAAAACATCTTGCCCCCTCCAACACCCAATCAAAAATTACTGACAAAAAAGCCCCATAGTTACACCTGTATGTGCTGCTTCGCCTGGACTCTTCCAAAGCTCATACCTCCAACAGACACCTCTGCTTCTTTAGAAGAACAAAAAGAAAAAAAAACTAAAAAAGCCAAAAACCACCACTTATCCAACTACCTTAATCTGCCTAAAAGCTACAATGAATGGAAACAGCAGCAAAACTCTAATCTCAAGGATAAACCACAACCTAAATGACCTCCAGAGGCAAGGCCTGTGGCTTATATACCCCCTGGGCCTTCCCGCCCACCACCTGTGACTGGGGTGTGGTGAAGCCCTCACAAGTATAAATACTGCCTGAGGAGCAGCTGTGTTTTATTAACTCTGCCTTGCATTCTCAGCTAGAACAACACTACTACATGTCTGAAAGCATCCTTACAAGAAATAACAGTATGCGTGCTGTCACTGCACCATTGCTACTTGTGACAGTGATAGAACTAGGTAACAAACATTTTAGAGCTGGACTTTTTGGTTCCTTTCATTTATCGTGCTGCTACAATTCCTGTTCCCAGGTATCCCTATACCCCTACTCTTTAATTTTTCTGTGCTCTTTTCTCTCTTTTTTTTTCCCCCCCTAGTCTTCAGTATCTGTTCTCTGCCTATACTATTTTTTTCCTTTTCCATCTTTATCCCAATCTGCGTTCCTCATTCTGTTCCCCCACAATTTCACTGGCTTGATCCTTGTAGTTTGTTCTTTTTCTGCACCTGCAAATGCCTTGCTTTTCTTTCTCTTTCTTTCTTTCTCTATTCCTTTGTATTGCTTACTGTTGCTGTTCCAGCTTTTCCATTCACTCTGAATCTTGACACTCCCCTTTACATCTCTTGCTGTTTCTGAATTTTTGTGCTAGTCCCTGCTCTTTTTTATAATTCTCTGTCTGTAGGGCTCCTAGTTCCTCTCAAACAAGTCAGCTCTTTTTTATGTACACACATGGCCTTATGAGAAATGGCTCAGAAAGCTGGGGTTGTTTAACCTGGAGAAGTGGAGGCTGAGGGGAGACCTCATTGCTCTCTACAACTACAAGGTCTACAAAGAAGGTCGGACAAGGGAAATGAAGGGCAATGAAGGTGGGAGAAGGGCAATGAAGGTGGGAGAAGGGCAATGAAGGTGGGAGAAGGGCAAAGAAGGTGGGAGAAGGGCAAAGAAGGTGGGAGAAGGTTGGAGAAGTTCAAAGAAGTTCGAAGAATATCGGAGAAGGACAGAGAAGTTAAGAGTAAGTCAGAGAAAGTTGGATTAGGTCGGAGAAGGTCAGAGAGGGTCGGAGAAGGTCAGAGAGGGTCGGAGAAGTTTGGAGAAGGTCGGAGAAGTTTGGAGAAGTTCAAAGAAGCCAGGAGAAGGTCAAAGAAAGTTGGAGAAGTATAAAGAGGGTCAGAGAAGGTCAGAGAAGTTCAGAGAAGGTCAAAGATGGTCAGGGAAGTCAGAGCGTGTCTACAGAGACCTCATTGTGGTTTAGAAAGTCTGTGTTGCCTGTGTCTACAGCGACCTCATTGTGGTTTAGAAAGTCTGTGTTGCCTGTGTCTACAGTGACCTCACTGTCGTTTAGAAAGTCTGTGTTGCATGTGTCTATAGCGACCTCACTGTCATCTGTGTCTATAGTGACCTCATTGATGTTTAGAAAGTCTGTGTCATCTGTGTCTACAGCCACCTCATTGAGCAATTCGGAGAAGGTCAGAGAAGGTCGAAGAAGGTCAGAGAAGGTCGAAGAAGAGTGGAGAAGATGGAAGAAGGTCGGAGAGGGTCAAAGAAGGTCGGAGAGGGTCAAAGAAGGTCGGAGAGGGTCAAAGAAGGTCGGAGAGGGTCGGAAAAGATCAAAGAGGCTCAGAGAAGGTCAAAGAAGTTTGGAGAAAATCAAAGAAGTTCTAAGAAGGTCAGAGAAGGAAGGAGATATTTGGAGAAAGTCAAAGAATATCGGAAAAGGTCAGAGAAGTTTGGAGAAGGTCAAAGAACATCGGAGAAGATCTGAGAAGGTCAAAGAATGTCGGAGAAGGTAAAAGAAGGTCGGAAAATGTCAAAGAAGTTCAGAGAATGTCAAAGAAGTCGGAGAAGTTCAGAGAAGGTCGGAGAAGTTCGTAGAAGGACAGAGAAGGTCGGAGAAGCCAAAGGAAGTTCAGAGAAGGTAGTAGAATTCAGAGAAGTTCGAAATAGATCAGATAATTTTGGAGAAGTTCGGAGAAAGTCAAAGAAGGTGGGAGAAGGGCAAAGATTGTTGGAGAAAGCAGGAGAATATCAGAGAAGGGCAAAGACGGGCGGAGAAGGGCAAAGACGGGCGGAGAAGGGCGGAGAATATCGGAGAAGTGCAAAGATGGGCGGACAAGGGCAATAATGGGTGGAGAAGGGTAACCATGGGCAGAGAAGGTCAAAAACAGGTGGAGAAGGGTGGAGAATATTGGAGAAGTTCAAAGAAGGGCAAAGACGAGCAGAGAAGGGCAAAGACGAGCAGAGAAGGGCAAAGACGAGCAGAGAGGGACGGAGAATATTGGAGAAGTGCAAAGAAGGGCAAAGATGGGAGGAGAAGGACAAAGACGGGCTGAGAAGAGCAAAGATGGTAGGAGAAGGACGGAGAATATCGGAGAAGGGCAAAGATGGGCAGAGAAGGGCAAAGGGGCGGAGAAAAGCAGAGATTATCGGAGAATTTCAAAGGAGGCAAAGAGGAGCGGAGAAGGGCAAAGAGGGGCGAAGAAGGGCAAAGAGGGGCGGAGAAGGGCAAAGAGGGGCGGAGAACGGCACAGAATATCAGAGAAGTGCAAAGATGGGAAAAGACGTACAGAGAAGGGATAAGACGTGCAGAGAAGGGCGGAAAATAATGGAGAAATGCAAAGATGGGCAAAGAGTTTAAGAGAAGGGCAAAGACGGGCGGAGAAGCGTGTACAATATTGGAGAATTTCAAAGAAAAGCAGAGACGGGCGCAGAAGGGCAGAGATGGGCGGAGAAGGGCGGAGAATATTGGAGAAGGGCAAAGACGGGCGGAGAAGGGCAAAGACGGGTGGAGAATATCGGAGAAGTGCAAAGAAAGACAACAACGGGCGGAGAAGGCCTAAGACGGGCAGAGAAGGGCAAAGAAGTGTGGAGAAGGGCAAAGTTGGGCAGAGAAGTTAAGAAAAGGGCAAAGAAGGGCAAAGACGGGTGGAGAAGGGAGGAGAACATCGGACAAGTGCAAGAAGGGCAAAGACAGGCGGAGAAGGGCAAAGACGGGCGGATAATAGCGGAGAAGTGCAAAGCAGTGCAAAGATGGGAGGAAAAGGGGAAAGGCGGGCTGAGAAGGGCAAAGATGGGAGGAGAAGGACGGAGAATATCAACGAAGGGCAAAGAGAGGAGGAGAAGGGCAAGTATGGGTGGAGAAGGGCAAAGAGGGGCGGAGAAGGGCGGAGATTATTGGAAAAGTTCAAAAGAAGCAAAGAGGGGCGGAGAAGGGCAAAGAGGGGCGGAGAAGGGCAAAGAGGGGCGGAGAAGGGCAAAGAGGGGCGGAGAAGGGCAAAGAGGGGCGGAGAAGGGCAAAGAGGGGCGGAGAAGGGCAAAGAGGGGCGGAGAAGGGCAAAGAGGCGCGGAGAAGGGCAAAGATGTGCATAGACGGGCGGAGAAGGGCAAAGATGTGCATAGACGGGCGGAGAAGGGCATAGACGGGCGGAGAAGGGCAAAGAGGGTCAGATAAGATAAAAGAAAGTCAGAGAAGGTCAGAGAAGGTCAAATAAGTACGGAGTAGGTCGGAGAAGGTCAGAGAAGTTCAAAGAATGTTGGAGAAGGTCAGAGAAGGACAGAGAAGCTCAAAGAAATTGAGAGAATTTCAAAAGTTGTTGAAGAAGTTTGGAGAAGGTCGGAGAAGATCAAGGAAGGTCAGAGAATTTCAAAGGCATTTGGAGAAGGTCGGAGGAGTTCATAGAAGTTTGGAGAATGTCAAAGAATTTTCGAGAAGGTCAAAGAAGTTTGGACAAAGTCCAAGAAGGTCAGAGAAGTTCGGAGAAGGTCAAAGAAGGTCTGACAAGGTCAAAGAAGGTCAGAGAAGGTGAAAGAAATTCGAAGAAAGCGGTAGGAAGTCAAAGAAGTTCAGAGAATATCAAAGAAGGTCGGAGAAGGTCGGAGAAATTTGTATAAGGTCAAAGAACATCGGAAAAGGTGAGAGAAGTTTGGAGAAGGTCAAAGAACATCAGAGAAGATCCGAGAAGGTCAAAGAATGTCAGAGAAGGTAAAAGAAGGTCGGAAAATGTCAAAGACGTTCAGAGAATGTCAAAAAAGTCGGAGAAGTTCGAAGAAGGTCAGAGAAGGTCGGAGAAGGCAAAGGAAGTTCGGAGAAGGCAAAGGAAGTTCGGAGAAGGCAAAGGAAGTTCGGAGAAGGCTGTAGAATTCAGAGAAGTTCAAAAAAGATCAGATAATTTCAGAGAAGTTCAGAGAAAGTCAAAGAAGCTGGGAGCAGGGCAAAAATGAGAGGAGAAGGGCAAAGACTGGTGGAGAAAGGAGGAGAATATTGGAGAAGGGCAAAGGGGAGCAGAGAAGGGCAAAGAGGTGCGGAGAAGGGCAAAGACGGGTGGAGAAGGGCGGAGAATATCAGAGAAGTGCAAAGCAGTGCAAAGATGGGAGGAAAAGGGGAAAGGCGGGCTGAGAAAGGCAAAGATGGGAGGAGAAGAACGGAGAATATCGATGAAGGGCAAAGAGGGGCGGAGAAGGGCAAAGAGGGGCGGAGAAGGGCAAAGAGGGGCGGAGAAGGGCAAAGAGGGGCGGAGAAGGGCAAAGAGGGGCGGAGAAGGGCAAAGAGGGGCGGAGAAGGGCAAAGAGGGGCGGAGAAGGGCAAAGAGGGGCGGAGAAGGGCAAAGAGGGGCGGAGAAGGGCAAAGAGGGGCGGAGAAGGGCAAAGAGGGGCGGAGAAGGGCAAAGAGGGTCAGATAAGTTAAAAGAAAGTCAGAGAAGGTCAGAGAAGGTCAAATAATTACGGAGTAGGTCGGAGAAGGTCAGAGAAGTTCAAAGAATGTTGGAGAAGGTTAGAGAAGGACAGAGAAGCTCAAAGAAATTGAGAGAATTTCAAAAGTTGTTGAAGAAGTTTGGAGAAGGTCGGAGAAGATCAAGGAAGGTCAGAGAATTTCAAAGGCATTTGGAGAAGGTCAGAGGAGTTCATAGAAGTTCGGAGAAGGTCAAAGAAGTTCGGAGAAGGTCAAAGAAGTTTGGAGAAAGTCCAAGAAGGTCAGAGAAGTTCGGAGAAGTTCGGAGAAGGTCAAAGAAGGTCTGACAAGGTCAAAGAAGGTCAGAGAAGGTGAAAGAAATTCGAAGAAAGCGGTAGGAAGTCAAAGAAGTTCAGAGAATATCAAAGAAGGTCGGAGAAGGTCGGAGAAATTTGTAGAAGGTCAAAGAACATCGGAAAAGGTGAGAGAAGTTTGGAGAAGGTCAAAGAATATCAGAGAAGATCCGAGAAGGTCAAAGAATGTCAGAGAAGGTAAAAGAAGGTCGGAAAATGTCAAAGACGTTCAGAGAATGGCAAAAATGTCGGAGAAGTTCGAAGAAGGTTGGAGAAGTTCGTAGAAGGACAGAGAAGGTCGGAGAAGGCAAAGGAAGTTCAGAGAAGGCTGTAGAATTCAGAGAAGTTCAAAATAGATCAGATAATTTCAGAGAAGTTCAGAGAAAGTCAAAGAAGGTGGGAGAAGGGCAAAAACGGGAGGAGAAGGACAAAGATTGGTGGAGAAAGGAGGAGAATATTGGAGAAGGGCAAAGGGGTGCGGAGAAGGGCAAAGACGGATGGAGAAAGGTGGAGAATATCAGAGAAGTGCAAAGATGTGCAAAGACGGGCAGAGAAAGGCAAAGACGGGCTGAGAAGTGTGGAGAACACCGGAGAAGGGCAAGGACAGGCGGAGAACAGCAAAAACGGGTGGAGAACGGCAAAGACGGGTGAAGAAATGAGGAGAATACTGGAGAAAGGGCAAAGACGGGCGGAGAAGGGCAAAGACGGGCGGAGAAGGGCAGAGAATATTGGAGAAGGGCAAAGATGGGCAAAGAAAAGGGTAGAAGGGCAAAGACTGATGAAGAAGTGTGGAAAGTATCGGAGAAGAGGAATGATGGAAAAAGACGGGTGAGAAGGGCAAAGATGGACAGAGACGGGCGGAGAAGGGCAAAGACGGGCGGAGAAGGGCAAAGACGGGCGGAGAAGGGCAAAGACGGGCGGAGAAGGGCAGAGAATATTGGAGAACTGCAAAGATGTGCAAAGACAAAGGGAGAAGGGCAAAGACGTGCGGAGAAGGGCAAAGACGGGCGGAGAAGGGCGGAAAAGATCAAAGAAGGGCAAAGACAGGCGGAGAAGGGTAATAACGGGTGGAGAAGGGCAGAGAATATTTGAGAAGTGGAAAGAGGGGTAAAGACAGGTGGAAAAAAACAAAGACGGGTGGAGAAGTGTAAAGAAGGGGGGAGAAGGGCAAAGACAGGCGGAGAAGGGTGGAGAATATCAGAGAAGTGAAAAGATGGGCAAAGACGGGCGGAGAAGGGCAAAGACGGGCGGAGAAGGGCAAAGACGGGCAGAGAAGGGCAAAGACGGGCGGACAATTGCCAAGACGGGTGCACAAGTGATAAGACGGGCGGACAACGGCTAAGAAGGGCAGACAAGTGCAAAGATAGGCGGAGAAGGGCAAAGACGGGTGGAGAATTGCGGAGAGTACCGGAGAATGGCAAAGATGGGTGGAGAAAGGCAAAGTCGGTCAGAGAAAGGCAAAGAAGTGCTTAGACTGGCAAAGACGGGCGGAGAAGGGCAAAGACAGGTGGAGAAGGGTAAAGACGGGCGGAGAAGGGCAAAGACAGGCTGACAAGGGCAAAGACAGGCGGAGAATTGTGGAGAGCACTGGAGAAGGGCAAAGACGGGTGGAGAATGGCAAAGTCGGGCAAAGAAAGGCAGACAACACAGACGAAAGATGTTATAAATGACAATGAGGTCAAAATAGAAACAGAAGAAACAGAGGACGTTGACGACACATACAACAAGACATTATAAATGAAAATGATGTGACAATATACACAGACGACAAAAACGACACAGACAAAACAGACAACAAAGACGACACAGGCATTATTTATGACAATGATGTCACAATAGACACTGCTGACGCAGACGACACAGACGACAAAGACATTATAAATGACAATGATGTCACAATAGACACAGAAAACACAGATGACACAGACATTATAAATGTCAATGATGTCACAATTGACACAGGCAACACAGATATTATAAATTACAATGATGACACAAAAGATACTGAAGACATTATAAATGACAATGATGTGACAATAGACACAGACGACACAGACTACATAGACGACATATAGGACACAGACGACAAAGACATGATAACGACAATGATGTCACAATCGACACAGATGACAGAATACACAGACGACAGAGACATAATTTATGACAATGATTTCACAATAGCAACTAACGACACAGGCGACAGACATTATAAATGAAAATGATGTCACAGTAGACACAGACGAGAGACGAAACAGATGACACAGACGACAAAGACATAAATTACAATGATGTCACAATAGACACAGATGAAAGAGATGACAGAGACTTTATAAATGACAATGATGCCACAATAGACACAGATGACACAGACAACACAGAGGACAGATACGACATATGCAAAAAAGACATTATTAAAGAAAATAATGTCACAATAGACACAGACGACACATACATTATAAACGACAATGATGTCACAATAGACACAGACGAAAGAGATGACAGAGACGACACAGACATTACAAATGGTAATGATGTAAGAATAGACACAGACAAAAAAAATTTATAAATGACAATTATGTCACAATAGACACAGACGATACAGTCTTCATAAATCACAATTGTGTAAGAATAGACATAGACATTATATATGAAAATGATATCACAATAGATACAGACGACAGAGACGGCACATACATTATAAATGACAATGATGTCAAGATAGACACAGACGACAGAAAACATAGACATTATTAATGAAAATTACGTCAGTATACACACAGACGACACAGACATTATAAATTACATGATGTCATAATAGACAGAGACAACACAGACTACACAGATATTATAAATGACAATGATGGCACAAAAGACACAGATGACACAGACATTACAAAGGACTACGGTGCCAAAATAGGCACAGACGTCACTGACTACAATGACAATTAAGTCACAATAGACACAGATGACACAGACGACACAGATATTATAAATGACAATTTTTTAACAATGAAACAGAAGACATAGACATTATAAATGACAATGATATCACAATAGACATAGACGACACAGACATCATAAATGCAAATGATTTCACAGTAGACAAAAACGACACAGAAATTATAATTGACACTGCTGTCACCATAGACACAGATGACACAGACGACACAGACGACACAGACGACACAGATAATATAAATTGAAATGCTGTCACAATAGACACCGACGACACAGACACAGAAGTCACAGACATTATAAATGACATTGATGTCACAATGGACACAGAAGACATAGACAACACAGACATTATAAATGACAATGATGTCACAATAGACACAGACGACACAGAAGACAGAGACGACACAAACGTTATAAATGATAATGATGTCACAATAAACACAGACGACAGAGAAGACAGAGAGGACACAGACAGCTTAAATGACAATGATGTCACAATAGACACAGACGACACCGTCATTATAAGTGATAATGATGTCACAATAGACACAGATGACACAGATGACAGACGACACATATGACACAGAAATTATAAGTGAAAATTATGTCATAATATACTCAGTTTACACAGACGACACAGACATTATAAATGACAAATATGACACACTAGACAAAGATGATAAAGACGACACATACATTATAAATGACAATGATGTCAAAAGAGAGACAGACCACAGAGACCACACAGATACTTTAAATGACGATGTCACAATAGACACAGATGACACAGACGACACAGACAGTATATATGACAATGATGTCACAATAGACACAAATGACACAGACAGTATAAATTACAATGATATCAAAATAGACACACGACGAGACAAACATTATAAATGACAGTGATTTCACAATAGACTCCGACGATACAAACTACACAGATATAATAAATTACAATTATGTCATAAGAGACGGCGATGACACAGCAGAGTTATTATAAATGACAATGAAGTCCCAATACACACAGACGACACAGACGAGACAGATGACAAAAACATGATAAATGACGATGTCACAATAGACAGACGACACTGAAGACACTGACATAATAAATGACAATGATGTCACGATACACAGACGACACCGACGACACAGACACTTTTAAATATCGATGTCACAATGGACACAGATGAAACAGATAAAATAAAAGAAAATGATATCTCAGTAGACACAGACGATACGGAAGACAGACATTATAAATGACAGTTTTCAAAACAGACACAAACAATGATGTCACAATAGACAAAGACGACACAAACGACACAGGCATTATAAATGAAAATGATGTCACTATAGACACAGACGACAGAAACGACACAGAAGACAAAACCATTATTAATGAAAATGATATCACAGTAGACACAGACGACAGACGACACAGACATTATAAAAGACAATGATTTCACAAGAGACACAGACGGCACACACATCAGAGACCACACAGACAGTATAAATGACAATGATGTCCCAATAGACACAGACAACACAGATGACAAAAATGACACAAAAGACACAGACATTATAAATGATAATTATGGCAAAATAAACACAGACAACACAGACATTATACATGACACTGATGTCACAATAGACACAGACAACAGATGACACAGACGACACAGACATTATAAATGATAATGATGTCACTACAGACACAGATGACAGACGACACAGAATTTATAACTGAAAATTATGTAACAATACACTCAGACGATACAGATGACACAGACATTATAAATGACAATGATGTCCCTATAAACATAGACGACACAAACACTCTAAACTACGATTATGTCACAATAGACAGACTAGACAGACAACACATACGACACAGACATAATAAATGACAGTGATGTCACAATATTCACAGACGATACAGACATTATAAATGACAATGATGTCACAATACACACAGACAACACAGAAAACACAGACATTTTAAATGACAATGATAACACAATTAACACAGACGACACAGACTACAAAGGCAACACAGACATTATAAAAGAAAATGATGTCACAATAAACACAGAGGATACAGACGATAGAGACGATACAGACCACACAGACGACAGTCATTCTAAATGAAAATGATGTTAAAATAGACACAGAAGAAACAGACGACACAGACATAATAAATGACAATGATGTCACAACAGACAGAGACGAGACAGGCGACACAGATATTGTAAAAAAAATATGTCACAACAGACACAGACATTATAAATGAAAACGCCGCCTGAATAGACACCGACAACAAAGAGGACACAGACAACACATACACCACAGACATTATAAATGACAATGATGTAAACATAGACACAGACATCACAGACGACTCAGACAGTATAAATGAAAATGATGTCACAATGGACACAGACTACACAGACATTATACATGAAAATGACGTCACAATAGACACAAACGAATCATATGACACAGGCATTATAAATGACAATGATTTCAAAATAGACAGAGACAGTATAAATGACAATAATGTCAAACCAGACACAGACATTATAAATAACAATGATGTCACAGAAGACACAGACGTCACAGACATTATAAATGACAAAAATTTCGAAACAGACACAGACGACACCGACATTATAATGACAATCGTGTCAAATTATACATAGAAGACAAAGAGCACAGAGATGACACAAAAGAAAGAGATATTATAAAAGACAAGGATGTCACAATAGACACAGACGACAGAGATGACAGAGACTACAGAGATGACAAAGACATTGTAAATTAATATTATGTCACAACAGAAACAGAGGACACAGATGACACAAACACTATAAATGACAGAGATATCACAATAGACACAGACGAGAGAGAGATTATAATTGACTATGATGTCGCTATAGACACAGACATTATAAATGACAACGATGTCACCATAGACAAAGATGACACAGATGACACAGACATTACAAACGACAATGATGTAACAATAGACACAGAAGACACAGACGACAAAGACATAAATGACAATGATGTCAAAATATACACAGACGACAAAGAAATTATAAATGATAATGATGTCACAATAGACACAGACGACACAGACAACAGAGATGACACAGACATTATTAACAACAATGATGTCAAAATACACACAGACGACACAGATTACACAGACATTACAAATGATAATGATGTCATAATAGACACAGATGACACAGACATTATAAATGAGAATGATGTCACTATAGACACAGACAGCACAGATGACAGTTTTAAAAGAGAAGAGAGACATTATAAATGACAATGATTTCAAAATAGACACAGACGCCACAGACCACACAAAGGACACAGACAACACAGATAACTCGGATGACACAGACGTTATAAATGAAAATGATGTCACAATAGACACAGAAGACACAAACGACACAGAAGACAGAGACATGAATGACAATGATGTCACGATAGACACAGACGACACAGAGGACAAAGATATTAAAAATTACAATGATGTCACAATAGACACAGACGACACAGATATTTTAAATGACAATGCTGTCACCATAGACAATGATGACACAGACTCCACAGACATTCCTAATGACAATGATGTCACAACAGACACAGAATACACAGACGACAAAAATATTATAAATGACTATGATGTCGCAATAGAGAAAGACCGCACAGATGATAAAGTCATTATAAATAACAATGACGTCACAATAGACAAAGACGACACAGAAGACAAACACATTATAAATGAAAATGATGTCACAATAGACACAGACAACACAGACACTTTTAAATATCGATGTCACAATGGACACAGATGACACAGATATTATAAATGAAAATGATATCTCAGTAGACACAGACAATACAGAAGACACAGACATTATAAAAGACGTTGACAAAATAGACACAAAAAATAAAGACATTATAAAAGACGTTGACAAAATAGACACAAACAATACAGACATTATAAATGACAATGATGTCACAATAGACAAAGACGACACAAACGACACAGACATTATTAATGAAAATGATGTCACTATAGACAGAGCGACAGAAACAACACAGAAGACAAAACCATTATAAATGAAAAGGATTTCACAGTAGAGACAGACGACACACACGACACAGACATTATAAGTGACAATGATGTCACAGTAGACACAGACCACACAGACATAATACGTGACACTGATGTCACAATAGACACAGACGACTGAGACGACAGAGTCAACACAGACTACAAAGATATTATAAATGAAAATTAAGTCACACTAGACACAGATAACACAGACGACACAGAGCACACTCATGTAATAAATGACAATTATGTCACAATACACACAGATGACGCAGACGTCACAGACATTATAAATGACAATGATGTCACAATAGACACCCACGACAGAGACAACACAGACATTATATCTGACCATGATGTCATAATAGACACAGAAAACACAGACATCATAAATGAAAATGATGACACAATAGACAGAGGTGACACAGACAGTGATATAATAAATGAAAATTATGTCACAATAGAAACAGACGATACAGACAGTATAAATGACAAGGATGTCACAATAGAGACAGACGACACAGACGTCACAGACATTATAAATGACTATGATGTCACAATAGACACACTCAACACGTATTATAAATGATAATTAAGTAACAATAGACACATACGATACAGACGACAGATGACAGAGACTACAACGACATTCTAAATGACAATGATGTCAAACTAGACAGAGACGACACAGACAACACAGACATTATAAATGACAGTGATGTCAAAATTGACACAGACGACACAGACGACAGAGACGACATACGACAAAGACATTATAAATGACAAAGCTGTCACAATAGAAACATGACCCAGATGACGCAGATGACTCAGACTTTATAAATAACGATGATGTCACAATAGACAGAGACGACAAAGACGACACAGATGACACAGAAGAAAAAATCATTATAAATGACAATGAAGTCATAATAGACAAAGACAACACTGACGACACAAACATTATATATGATAAAGATGTCAAAATAGACACAGACGACAGAGACGACACAGATGACAAAGACATTATTAATGAAAATGTTGTCACAATAGACACAGATGACACAGACTATAAATTACAATGATGTGGAAATAGACACTGAAGACACAGACATTATAAATGACAACGATGTCACAATAGACACAGACGACACAGACAACAAAGATATTATAAATGACAATAATTTCACAACAGACACAGACGACACAGACAACAAAGACATTATAAAAGACAATGATGTCACAATAGACACAGACGGCACAGACATTATAAATGAAAATGACGTCACACTAGACACAGACAACACAGACGACACTCATGTTAAAAATGACAATGAGGTCACAATAAACACAGACGACACATACAACACAGACACTATATAGGACAATGATGTCACAATAGACACAGACGACACAGATGACAGAGGACAGAGATGAGATATGCAAGAAAGACATTGTTAAAGAAAAAGTAATCACAATAGGAACAGACGTCACAGACGACACATACATTAAAAATGACAATGATGTCACAATAGACAAAAATGACAGAGACAACACAGAGGACAGAGACGACAGATGCAACAAAGACATTATAAATGAAAACGATGTCACAATAAACACAAACGACACAGATAACACATGACATGGACATAATAAATGAAAATGAGGTCACAATAAACACAGATGACACAGACGGCACAGACACTAGAAATAAAAATGATGTCACAATAGACTGAGCCGACACAGACTACATAGACATTATAAATGCAAATGAAGTCACAATAAACAGATACGAGAGATGACATTAATGACAAAGACGACAGTGACGACACAGACATTAGGAATGAAAATGATGTCACAATACACATAGACGACACAGACGACACAGATGTTATAAATGAAAATGATATTAATATAGACACAGACAAGAGACCACAGAGACGACACAGATGTTATAAATCATAGAATCATAGAATAACCTGGTTGGAAGAGGACCACCGGGTCATCGAGCCCAACCTTTAAAGTTGGCAGTTAAGGAACCCAGAGTGTGTTTAAATATTTTCATTTATTCGTTTCCTTTTCTTTCCCCCTTTTTTCTCTCAACAACTGAGAAAAATATATCTGATACATAAATGCGCAAGATCAGATTAATAATTATGGCACTTTCACAGGGCATGTGGAGGCCATCAAACAGACAAAAATATCTACTATAAAATCAAAGGTATAGGACTTACATGCATCCTGCTTCCCTTACTTAAAAGACAATGATGTCACAACAGACAGAGATGACACAGACAATATAAATGACAATGATGTCAAAATAGACACTGATGACATAGAATACACAGACGACAGAGACATAATTTACGACAATGATGTCACAATAGGAACTGACGACACAGACAACAAAGACATTATAAATGAAAATGATGTCACAATAGACACAGACATCACAGACGACACTGACGACACCGTCCACACAGAAATTATTATGACAATGATGTCACAATAGACACAGACAACACAGATGACACAGACGACAAAGACATTATAAATTACGATGTCACAATAGACACAGACATCATAAATGACAATGATGTCAATATACACACAGACGTGAGACGACATATACGACAGAGTTTACAAAAACATTATAAATGAAAATGATGTCACAATAGACAGACGACAGAGTCGACACAGACTACAAAGACATTATAAATGAAAATTATGTCACACTAGATGCAGACAACACAGATGACACATGTGACACTCCTATTATAAATGACCATGATGTCACAATAGACAAAGACGACACACACAACACAGACTCTAAAAATGAAAATGATGTCACAATAGACACAGACTTAACAGACATTATAAATGACAATTATGTCAAAATAGACACAGGAGACACAGACGACAAATACTTTATAAATGACAATGTTGTCACAGTAGACACAAACGACACAGATGACACAGAGGTCAGTGACGAGACATGCAACATAGACATTATAAATGACTATGATGTCACAATAGACACAGACGACACACACACACATTTATTATTAATGACATCGATGTCACAATAGACACAGACGTCAGAGACAATACAGACGACAGAGACATTATAAATGAAAATGATGTCAAAATACACACAGACGACATTACTGACAAAGATGACAGAGACGACACAGACATTACAAATTAAAATGTTGACACAATAGACACAGACGACAAAGACGAAACAGATGTTATAAATGAAATCCATGTCACATAAGACACAGATGTCACAGACGATACAGATATTATAAATGAAAATGATGTCAAAATAAACACACACGAGAGACCACACAGAACACACAGACGTTATAAATCATAGAATCATAGAATAACCAGGTCTGAAGAGACCCACCGGGTCATCAAGCCCAACCTTGAAAGTTGGCAGTTAAGGCACCCAGAGTGTGTTTAAATATTTTCATTTATTCATTTCCTTTTCTTTCCCCCTTTTTTGTGTCAAGAACAGAGAAAAATATATCTGATATATAAATGCGTAAGATCAGAAAAATAATCATGGCATGTTCACAGGGCATGTGGAGGCCATCAATTAAAAAAAAAAACAACTATAAAACCAAAGGTATAGGACTTACATGCATCCTGCTTCCCTTACTTAAATGACAATGATGCCACAACACACACAAATGACACAGACATTATAAATGACAATGATGTCAAAATACACACACAAGACAGAGACGACACGGACATTATAAATGACAATGATGTCACAAGAGACACAGACGACACAGATGACGCAGTGGACAGAGATGACATATGCAACAAAGACATTATTAAAGAAAATGATGTCACAAAAGACATAGATGAAAGAGAAGACACAGACACTATAAATGACAATGATGTCATAATAGACCAGAAGACACAGACGACAAAGACATTATAAATGACAATGATGCCACAACAGACACAGATAACACAGACAACACAGAGGACAGATACAAAATATGCAAAAAAGACATGATTAAAGAAAATTATGTCATAATAGACACAGACGACACATACATTATAAATGAAAATGATGTCACAATAGACAGAGACTAAGAAAAATTTATAAATGAAAATTATGTCACAATTGATATAGACGACAAAGACAACTGAGACATTATAAATGATAATGAATTCAAAATATACACAGACAACACAGACGACACAGACATCATAAATGAAAGTGATGTCACAATAGACACAGACGACACAGACATTATAAATGAAAATGACTTCACAATAGACACACACGACACAGACGAAAGAGACAATACTGACGACACAGATATTATAAATGACAATGATGTCACAATTGACACAGTGGACACAGACGACAGGAATATTATAAATGACAATGATGTCACAATAGACACAGAGGACACAGACATTATAAAAGACAATGATGTGACACTAGACACAGACAACACAGACAACGCTCATGTTAAAAATGACAATGATGTCACAATAAACACAGACGACACATACAACACACATTATATATGACAATGATGTCACAATAGACACAGACGACACATACAACACACATTATATATGACAATGATGTCACAATAGACACAGACGACACAGAGGACAGAGACGAGATATGCAAGAAAGACATTGCTAAAGAATAATTTATCACAATAGAAACAGACGTCACAGACGACACATACATTACAAATGATAATGATGTCACAATAGACACAGACGACAAAGACATAATAAATGAAAACTATATCACAATAGACAGACGATTCAGATGACACAGACGACAGAGATATTATAAATTTCAATTATGTCACAATAGACAGAGATGACACAGATTATGTCACAACAGACACAGACATTAAAAATGAAAAAGACGTCAAAATAGACACAGATTAGAGAGTCAGTATAAATGACAATGTCATCACAATAGACACAGATGACATAGATATTATAAATGACAAGGATGTCACAATAGACTCAGACGACAGAGACAATACAGAGGAAACAGACGACACAGATATTATAAATGGCAGTGATAACACAATAGACCCAGACAAGACAGAAGAAACAGACAATATAAATGACAATGATGTCACAATACACACAGACGACACAGATGACACAGACATTATAAATGACAATGATGTCACAATAAACAGAGACGACACACAAGATAAAGACATTATAAATGACCATGATGTCAAAAGAGACACAGACGACACAGACATTATAAATGACAAGAATGTCACAATAGACTCAGACGACAGAGACAATACAGAGGAAACAGACAACACAGATATTATAAATGGCAGTGATGTCACAATAGACCCAGACAAGACAGACGACACAGACAATATAAATTACAATGATGTCACAATAGAGAGAGACGACACAGACATTATAAATGACAATTTTATCACAATAGATACAGACAACACAGATGACACAGATGTTATAACATAAAATCCTATCAAGGTAGACACAGAAGACACAGACATTATAAATGGCAATGATGTCACAATAGACACAGATGACACAGAGGACACAGACCCTACAAATGAATATGATGTCACAATAGACATAGACGACAGATGTTATAAATGAAAATTATGTCAAAATAGACAAAGACGAAACAGACGACACAGTCATTATAAATGACGATGATTTCACAATAGACACAGACAACAGAGACGACACAGAAAATACAGACGGCAGATGACAGAGACATTATAAATGACACTGATATCACAAAAGACACAGACTACACAGATGAAAAACACGACACAGATGAAAAAGACATTATAAATGACAAAGATTTCACAATAGACGGAGATGACACAGATGACAGAGACATTATAAATGACAATGATGTCACAATAGACACAGACGACACAGGCATTATAAATTACAAAGATGTCACAATAGACACAGACATTATAATTGAAAATTATGTCACAATATACACAGATGACAAAGACGACACAGTCATTTATAATGTCTGTCTTCTATGATACCATAATAGACTCTGATGACACAGACACACATATTATAAATGAAAAATATGTAGCAATACACAGACCACACAGACGAGAAAGACGACACAGACATTATAAATTAAAATGATGTCACAAAAGACACAGATGAAACAGAAAGTACAAATGATAATGATGTCACAATAGACACAGATGACACATACTACACAATCATCATTAATGACAATGACATCACAAGAGACACAGACGACACAGATGACACAGACGACATAGACATAATAAATGAAAATAATGTCACAATAGCCTCAGATGACACAGACTACACATACATTATAAATGATAATGATGTCACAATAGAGACAGACCACACAGACCACAATGACATTATAAATGACGATGTCACAACAGACAGAAGACACAGACATTATAAATGAGAATGATGTCACAATAGACACAGACGACGACTACACAGATTGTGTAAATTACGATGTCACAATAGACACATACAACAGAGACGATACACACGTTATAAATGACAACGATTTTACAATAGACACAGATGACAGAGAAGACAAAGACAATAAAATGACAATGTTGTCACAATAGACACAGACGACACAGACAAGACAGACTTTGTAAATGACAGTGATTTCACAACAGGCACAGAAGTAAGAGACGACAGAGACGACACAGATGTTATAAATGGCAATGATGTCACAATAAACAGAGATGACACAGATGACACAGTATAAATGAAAATATCACAGATGACACAGATGACCCTGATGACACAAACGACACAGACATTATAAATAACATTGATGTCACAATAGACAAATATGACACAGACCACACAGACAATATAAATGAAAATGATGTCACAATAGACACAAACGACACAGATGACAAGATATTATACCTGACAATGATATCACAATAGACACAGACGACCCAGAACACACAGACATTAAAAATGACAATGATGTCAAAGTAGGCAAAGATGACACAGACATTATACATGAAAATTGTTTCAAAATACACACAGACGAGACAGAAGACACACATTATAAATGAAAATGATGTCACAATATAAAGAGACAACACAGACATAAATGACAATGATGTCAAAACATACACAGATGACACAGACATTATAATTGACAATGATGTCACGATAGACACAGACGACAAAGAAGACACAGACGAGAAAGAGGACACAGACATTATAATTTTCTTTTATGTCACAACAGACACAGACGAAACAAAGGACGGACATTATAAATGACAAAGATGTCACAATAGACACAGACGACACAGACATAAATTAAAATTATGTCACAATTGACACAGACAACATAGACGACTAAGACATTATAAATGACAACGATGTCAAAATAGACACAGACGACACAGACTTCATAAATGAAAATGATGTTACAATAGATACAGACGACAGAGACAATACAGATATTATTAATGAAAGCAATGTCACAATAGAGAGACAACACAGACGACAGAGACATTACAAATGACAATGATGTCACAATAGAAACAGAGGTCACAGACGACCCAGACTATACAGATGAAAAAGAAGACACCCACAATATAAATGAAAAAGATGCCAAAATAGTTACAGAAGACCCAGACGACACAGACGTTATAAATGACAATGTTTTCACAATAGACACAGATGACTCAGCCATACCGACGACACAGATATTATTAATGACAATGATATCACAACAGACACAGACGACACAGAAAAAAAAGACATTATAAAGGACAATGATGTCACAAAAGACACAGACGACACAGACAAAATAAATGACAAAGATGTCACTATTGACACAGATGACACAGACAAAACAGACTACTCAGGCATTATATATGAAGAATATGTCAAAGTAAAAACAGACCACACAGACGAGACAGACGACACAGACATTATAAATTAAAATGATGTCACAATAGACAGAGACAACACACACTACACAATCATCATTAATGACAATGATATCACAAGAGACACAGACGACACAGATTACACAGACTACACAGACGACACAGACATTATAAATGACAATGAGGTCACAATATACAAAGATGACACAAAAGACAGACATAATTAACGAAAATGATGTTACTATAGACAGAGACAACACAAACATTATAAATGAAAATGATATCACAATAGACACAGACTACACAGACGACACAGATATTATAAATTACAAGTATTTCACGATACACACAGACGACACAGACATTACAAATTACAATGATGTCACAATAGACACAGACAACACGGAACACGGGAAAGACAGAAACGACCGAGACATTATAATTGAAAATGATGTCACAATAGACACAGACAACACAGACTGTATAAATGACAAGGATGTCACAAAAGACAGAGGACACAGACTACACAGACACTATAAATGACAATGATGTCACAGTAGACACAGATGACACCAACAACACAGACATTTTTAATGACAATGAAATCACAATAGACACCGACAAAATAGATATTATAAATGACAATTATTTCAAAATAGACACAGAAGCAACAGACGCCTCAGATGCCACAAACGCCTCAGATAACACAGATGACTCAGACAACACAGACTTTATAAATTACAATGATGTCACAATAAACACAGACAAAAAAGACGACACAATCGACACAGAAAAAAAGAAGACATAGAGATAATTAATGACAATGAAGTCACAATAGAAACAGATGACAGACACGACACATAAGACACAAACGACACAGACATTATAAATGAAAATGATGTCACAACAGACACAGACGAAACAGACATGATAAATGACAATGAGATGTCACAATACACACAGACGAAACAGACATGATAAATGACAATGATGTCACAATAGACACAGACAACACAGAGGACACAGTAAAACTGACAATGATGTCACAATATACAAAGACGACAGAGACGACAAAGACCTTATGAATGACAATTATGTAACAATAGACACAGACAACACAGACATTATAAGTGACATGGATGTCACAGTAGACACAGAAGTCACAGAGGACGCAGACATTATAAATGACATGGATTTCAAAATAAACACAGACAACACACAGGACACAGAGGACATAGATGTTACAAATGAAAATGATACCACGATAAAAGCAGATGAAAATGACAACACAGACGACAAAGATTTTATAAATGAAAATGATGTCAAAATATACACAGACGACACAGATATTATAAATGAAAAAGATGTCACAATAAACAAAGATGACACAGACGACCCAGACATTATAAATTACAATGATGTCAAAATAGACAGAGATGACACAGACATTATAAATGACAGTGATGTTAAAATAGACACAGAGGAAACAGACAACATAAATAAATATTATGTCACAATAGACACAGACTACAATGAAGACACACATAAAATGGACAATGATGTCACAATATACACAGACGACAGAGACGGCATAGACATTATAGATGACAATTACGTAACAATAGACACAGATGATACAGACGACACAGACATTTTTAATGAGACAATGATGTCACAATATACAGAGAAGACGACACAGACATTATAAATGACAAGGATTTCAAAATAGACACGGACGCCAGAGACGACACAAAGGACACAGACAACACAGATAACTCAGATGACACAGACGTTATAAATGAAAATGATGTCACAATAGACACAGAAGACACAAACGATACAGACGACAGAGACATGAATGACAGTGATGTCAAAACAGACACATACAACACAGAGGACACAGATATTAAAAATGAAAATGATGTCACAATAGACACAGACATTTTAAATGACAATGATGTCACCATAGACTATCATGACAAAGACGCCACAGACATTCCTAATGACAATGATGTCACAATAGACACAGAATGCACAGATGACAAAGACATTATAAATGACTATGATGTCGCAATAGAGAAAGAATACACAGATGATACAGTCATTGTAAATAACATAGATGTCACAATAGACAAAGACGACACAACCGACACAGACGACACAGATGACACAGACACTACAAATGACAATGATGTCACAATAGACACAGACGACACAGTCGAAAGATACAACACAGACTTTATAAATGATAATGATGTCACAATAGACACAGCAGAGACAACACAGTTTTAAAAGACAAGAGAGACATTATAAATGACACGGATTTCACAATAGATTCCGACGATACAAACGACACAGATATTATAAATGATAAGATGTCACAATAGACAAAGACGACACAGACATAATCAATGAAAATGATGTCACAATAGACACAGACGACACCGACGACACAGCCATTATAAATTACAGTGATGTCACAATAGACACAGATGACACAGACATTAAAAATTAGCATGATATCACAATAGGCACAGACAACAGAGACCACACAGTTATTATATATGACGATGTCACAGTAGACACAGAAAACACAGACACTATAAATGAAAATGATGTCACAATAGGCACAGACAACTCAGAAAACAGAATTTAGAAATGACAATGAAGTCACAATAGACAAATATGATACAAACGACAGAGATGACACAGACATTATATATTAGAATTATGTAACAATAGAATCAGATGACACAGACCATACAGACATTATTAATGACAATGATGTCACAATAGACACAGAAGACAGACGACACCGATGAATCAGACGACAAAGATATTATAAATGAAAATGATGTCACAATAAACAAAGATGACACAGACAACACAGACATTATAAATGACAATGATGTCAAAATAGACACAGAGGAAAAAGATATTATATATGACAAGGCTGTCACAATACACACAGACAGCACAGACGACACAGTTGTAAAAGACAAGAGAGACATTATCAATGACAATGATTTCACAATAGACTCCGACAATACAAACGACACAGATATTATAAATTACAATTATGTCATAATAGACAGTGACGACACAGATGGCAGAGTTATTATAAATGACAATGATGTCCCAATACACACAGACGACACAGACGAGACAGATGACAAAAACATGATAAATGACGATGTCAGAATAGACAGACGACACCGAAGACACTGACATTATAAATGACAATGATATCACAATAGACACCGACAACACAGACACTTTTAAATACTGATGTCACAATGGACACAGATGACACAGATATTAAAAATGAAAATGGTATCTAAGTAGATACAGACAATACAGAAAACACAGACATTATAAATGACAATGTTGTCAAAATAGACACAAACAATACAGACATTATAAATGACAATGATGTCACAATATACAAAGACGACACAAACGACAGACATTAATGAAAATGATGTTACTACAGAGACAGACATTATAAACGAAAATATTGTCACTACAGACACAGACGACAGAAACGACACAGAAGACAAAACCATTATAAATGACAATGATTTCACAGTAGTCAAAGACGACACACACGACACAGACATTATAAATGAAAATGATGTCACAATAGGCACAGACCACACTGACGACTCAGATGACACAGACGACACAGACATTATAGGTGACAATGATGTCACAATAAACCGACGACACAGACATTATAAGTGACAATGGTGTCACAATTAACAGATGACACCGACATTATAAGTGACAATGATGTCACAATATACACAGACAACACAGACTTTATAAGAAACTATGTCACAATTGACAGACAAAACAGACATAATAAATGACAATGATGTCACTATAGACAGACGACAGACACGAAAATGGCCACACAGACATTATAAATGACAATGATTTCACAAAAGATACAGACGACACAGACGACAGACACAAAAATGACGACACAGACATTATAAATGACGATGTCAAAATAGACACACACGACACTCACGACACTCACTATATATGAGAATGATGTCACAATAGGCACAGACAGACACGAAAATGACGACTCATACAACACAGACATTATAAATGACAGTGATTTCACAATAGAAACAGACGACACAGACAGACACGAGAATGATGACAGAGACGACACAGACATTAAAAATGACAATGATGTCAAAATAGACACACACGACACACACCATATATAACAATGATGTCACAATAGACACAGATGACAAAAACATCATAAATGACAACGATGCTCATTGCATCTTGAAAGACAAAAAATAAAACCCAAACAAAATTACTAGCTGGCGTTTGTAGGTAATGTAGGTACAAGTCATATCTAACTGTTGACTCGGCAGCCAACCCACCTGGCTATGGGCATCTACCCCCAGTTCAATTGTCACCCCTTGCTGCCAGACCCGATGCCTCTGCACCTGTAGAACTCAACATTCAATAACTTACCCCCAGACTCGATAGTAACTAAACAATTCCACACACTGTTTTGATTCAGGAATATCAACCCTTCTTCACACAACAGCCAGGCAGAAAAAAAAAAGATAAAATCAAATCTTAACAACCATACACACCAGGTTTATTGCCCCAAGAATTTAAACTGCTCTACCGACACTCCAACGTTATATCTGAGATGGCTTTGGTCATTCCCTCTGTGGCTGCATAACCGACCAAAAATGATTCTCCTCACCCCATGTATCTATGGCTACTTGCTCTGGAATGCACCGTATCACCTCGCCCTTCAAAGCCTAACTAGACGGGTATATCTAAAGATCGAATTTCACTGCTATTCTTCTGCTAACTACCGATTCTTTAGCTCAGGCAGAGCAGCTCCAGCCAGATTCAAACGTGCCCAGACTGACTCTGCACAGAAAAGCAATGACAGGATGGAGAAACAAAAAGGAAACTTGGTAAGAATGACTCTCAAAAGAGGGCTGGCATTGGGCAACAAGATGTAGGGAGCTGCAAGAAAGATTATGTCAGCCCTTGAAAAATGGAAGACTATGGCCCCTTTAAGAGCCATAGCCACAACTAGAAGGATGCAAGGCTGAGCCCTTCTTAAAGACCTCAGAACAGAGTATGTATGGAGGAAGTGCCAGAACAGGGATTTAAGAAAATGGAACAATAAGGGCTGAGGATGCTAACGTGTCCTGTGATGCCTACGCAATAGGCAACTGACCAGAAATTGCCAAAATGCAAGACCGATCTGTACATGAAGATCAGAATGCAAGAAAAGCAGCGCCTGATCAGCACCTTACTAAGAACAGACATCCAAGAGTCTAGAGATGACACGTGGACCAAATGCAAAGATGGCATCAAGACCTGCAGAAGATTTAAGACACAGCAGAGTCTACACAATCTAAACAACAAGACAGATATAGGCTGGAACTGCCCTGCCTGGTACACGCTAGCTTGGGGCTGAAAATTAAACCCCTCTCCAAACGTGTAACAAGGTGCACTCTTCCTGCACAACCCTCTACCCTAGGCTAAATCCCTTCCCTGCCATTCTCAACATTCTGCCCTCTTCCCGGACCAAAACCACAGCCCCCTTAACTTTCTGAGGACCGAGGGCCTGAAGATATCCTTGGCAGAAAAAACCCAAACTGCATCAACTATCTGGAAAAATCCTGCACTCTCACATTGTCCTGGACAATAATCTGCAAAAAAAAAAAAACAAAAACATACAGAAAACACAGTGCCAAGTCATCATCACACTGCTCACTGCCAACATCTTGTACTACACCCACTTCAAAACTGCCAAGGCATTCTGCTCACCTATTTGATGCCAATTCAAACATTGGATGCTGCAGTCATCATCACCTGGGGCACTTCAGGTAGACAGACAGAAAATTTACTATTGTGCTTCTGAGAAATCAGTCCCGTGCTCCATCTCTCTACTCCCCTGTTCACCTCAACTGCTCTTTGCATTCTAAAAGCGGACCACACAGCATCTACAAAACCAAAGGCCAATGCTCAATGGATTTGCTGCGTACTACAGGGCTCTAACACACCTATTTGAACAACAACCTCCTCACCTCTCAGACCACACATCAGCAAGAAGCTTCACCCCCCTGAGGCTGCATTTGGCACCTGCCACAGAAAAAGCATGCTTTTGTACTACACTAAAGCACAGGCTGCCCCAAGCAACACCTATCTCCACTGCATTACCTTGACTGCTCAGATGCCCGGCTTGCCTCATCTTCTGTGGTTGTGTTGAGGCTTGAGCTCCACCTGGAATATACAAACAGCAAGGATGATTGTAACTTCATTGAACAAAACCAACACACGGTAACTGATCATACAGCCACGGTTACATTTCCCTACCAACACCACAGCCAACTCACCTCACTATGGCACACTAACTGCACACAACTCCATCTGTGCCCCTCGGCACACAGGTCAGCCCGCTACGTCTGAAAAACACAACAGCAAAGAAGTCACCCTGACGCTCAGCAACGCCCTAAGAATTCCAAGACTCTACTGCACATTACAGCCAAGCAAAGCTAGTCCACAACCAAACCCAAACATTAATTGCCGCTCCCTTGACATTCAAACCCCTTCGCTACTGCTCCACTGGCTGCTCCCATGCAGTTTTGGTCACCCCCTCTGTGGCTCCAGAGACAAGCAGAAACTACCCTCCTCACCCGCCACACCGAGGGCTGCTAGTTCTGCAAATAAGAGATGCCCCTAGACCGCAATGTCTAGGCACGTCAAAACATTAAGCACACAATCGGTCCACTATACCCCTGCTGACGCTTATCGCCTCCTCTACACACCTGGCAGAGCAGCTCCAACCAGACACAAACACACACAGAACACCAATACACAAGACCGACGTCAGGAACCTGGAACAAAAGAAAAGTCGCGGCAACAAGGAGGACACCTGGACCACGCATGCCAATGGGCAAGGCAATGGACAGGGCTCCAAGGAACAACTTTCGGTAGCCCTGGAAAAGCGAAGAACCGTGCATGGTTCCAAAGAGATGGTGCCACAACTGGCAAGATGAACGGGCAAGAAGCCCCTTTTAAAGTCCTAAACATGCAGAGGATGGATGGAACAAGTCCCAGAACAGGGATCCAGGAAAACAGAAGACTAACTATCCCGGATGGCGAGGCAGGCTGTAAGGCTGCAGCAGAAGACGACTGACCAGATGCTTCCAAAACACAAGAGCGATCCACACTTTAGAAATGTGAAGAAAGAAAAGCAGTGCTCCGTTGACACTGCCTTGATCAGTACAAGCACTTGGGACCCTAGACATGGCGCCCAAGGCATGCCTGCGATGCCCTGAGCACAAAAGATGACATCAAGACCTGCAGAAAATTTCAGACATGGCACGGTGACTACACAAACTAGACAACAACAGATACAGGCTGGAACTGCCCTGCCCATACAGGGTTTGGGCTGAGAAGTAGACCCCTCTGCCTTCACCTGCCCAAAGAGGACTCCCTGCACAGCCTAGGCTACCTTCCAAACCCCTCCCTACTAGCCCCATCCCACCTCCCGCTTCCCAACTCCGGTCTCTCAACTTAGCTTTCAGAGGGCCACGAATGAAGCTGTCCTTGGCCAAAGCAGCTCAAATCACATCAGCTAACAGAAATAATCCTGAAGTCACTGCGTTCCTCTTCAGCATCTGCAAGAAAAATTAACAGAAAAACACAGTGCCAAAACACGAGAACGATCCCGGCTTCAGGAGCACGATGCAAGAAAAGCAGTGCCCAATCAACAGTGCATTGATGAGTACGAGCATTCAGGACCCTAGATATGGTGCTCGAGGCATGTCCGGCATGCTGTAAAGGATCCCTCATTACAACGGGATGTGGCCAAAACCAGGAGGATGTACGTGAAAGGATCACCTTTTAAATGACTAAAGGAACTAAAGACATGGAAGAAGTCTCAGGTCAACAGGGATCCTTGAAAACATATGACTAACGATTGTGGCCACCAACACAGGCTGCGAGGCCATGGGAAAAGATGGCTGACTAGAAACTTTGAAAACATGAAGCCAATCCACGCTTAGGTTATGATGCAAGAAGAACAGTGCCTAATTGGTATTGTACCCATGAGTACAGGCATTCAAGACCCTTGAGATGCTGCTAAAGTCATATGCTGCATTCCTTTAAAGCAAAGGGGACATCAAGGCTTAAGAAACGTAAAAGAGAAACAGAATATAAAGCACACGGCACAGACAAGCTGGAACGGCCCTGCCTGGAATGTGCTAGCTTTGGGCTGAGAAGTAACACCCTCCAGCTCTCCCTGCCCAAAGGGGACACTTCCCGCACAGCCCTCTCCCCTAGGCTACTTTTAAAACCCCTCCCTGCCATCCCCAGCCTTCTCCCCTCTGTCATACCCCACCCCTGCCCCCATCCCTCAACTTAGCTTTCAGACCACCAGGAGGCTTCCTCAGGAGAAAAAAACTCTAAGAACATCAGCTTCCTGGAATGATCCTACAGTTGCCAGGATCCACTTTGCAATCTACAAGAAAACTAAAATAGCCCCAACAGCCAGCATTGCACTGATCAATGTCACCACCTTACATGACAACTTGTTCTGCCTAACTGCCATGTTCTTCCACTCACTTGCTCCACAGCAGTTCTTCTGTCAGATGCTGCAGCTGTTATCACCCAGGGTAATTAAATTCAGAGAATTACTCTCACACCTGTGAGAAGTCTGCCCCATGCTCCTTCTCCCTACTACCCAGCTCATCTCAAATGCTCTTCCCATTCCCAAGGTGGCTCACACAGTGCCTGCCAAACCAAAAGTAAATACTATGTTGCCAAAGAACACTTTGCTCTTCTAGACATACTCAACTTCCTCCTCACCATCAGCCCCACAATGATGAGAATAAACCTGACTACCTCACCAGCACCCCAATATTCTGTGCCCTCTGCTTACCTCTCCTCTCCTCCTCACCACTTAAGTTGTAGGACCAGTAGTGGTGATACCCAGGACAAAAGAAAGATGAGCCACGGAAATCCACATTTTAGGAAGTAACCAAACTTTAGTCGTAGGAGTGAACAAGAAGAACTTGAAAAAAATATTCTTATCAAAACCCAGTAAAGATTATTAACACAGAAGACATAAAAACACAGGACACTCACCACACAGCAATGGAGACTGGAATTACAGAGGCAGTCAGCCAATGAAAAACTCGCAACAGTGGGATTGACTACTCTAAGACCTAAATTGGAAACTCAACGACCGTAAAAAACCACAATGGATAACAGGGACAAGGTAACAACCGCTGTAAGCAATAACAGGGCAAACCTCACTGGCAAGTTCAGGAAAAATCCAAAACTCTACTAAATAAGGGAAGCTTGTGTGCCCACAGACCAGATGAAAAAGAGTTGCTCAGCTGCTAACTGTTACGAGCCAAAACAATGTCCAATCTCTTCCCTGAGAAATGCAAGGGAAACAAGCGGCAGAATCCTGCACTGTAGATAGGCAGTGAGTCCATACCTTTAAGTAGCAAGGTCTCTGATATTCATAGGATCACCAGGTTGGAAAAGACCCATTGGATCATTGAGTCCACCCATTCCTATCAATCACTAAACAATGCCCCTCACCATCTCATCCACCCATCCTTTAAACATCTCCAGGGAAGGTGACTCTACCACCTCCTTGGGCAGCCTTTGCCCGTTCCCAATAACCCTTTCAGTGAAATATTTTTTCCTGATGTACTGCCTGAAGCTTCCCTGGCAGAGCTTGAGGCTATTCCCTCTTGTCCTGTCCCCTGTCCCTTAGGAGAAGAGGCCAGCTCCCTCCCCTCCACAACCTCCTTTCAGGTAGTTGCAGAGAGCAATGAGGTCTCCCCTCACCCTCCTCTTCTCCAGGCTAAACACCCCCAGCTCTCTCAGCCACTCCTCTTAAGGCTTGTTCACCAGCCCCCTCACCAGCTACATTACTCTTCTCTGGACATTCAGATGGATGGAGACAGGATGCACGCAAAGAAGTTAGTTGAGGAACACAATAAGTAAAAGGTATAAGGGAGCAGAGATCTCTAAGCCCTAGAGATGACATTTCTTAGGGTAACTAATAATTTTCAACTTGTGTCTCAACCTCATCATTACCTCATTGGCTACAGAGAGACTAGAACAACAGACACCTGAACGGCACTTGCATCTGACCACCAAACTGACCCAAGAAAGACTGATGAACCCATCTCCCTTTCCCCAAACCATTAAAGCCCTTTTCTACCCCTGAAGTATCAGAGAAGGAACCCGGCTCCTTCTTAACAGCACCTGCCCTATATTTTAACCCCCCTGACCCTTCTGTGTTGCTGTTCCTTGGGAGCTGTGCTCCTGAGCCCTTCCCAGGGCTCCCCTGGCCCCTTCTATCTTCCACCAACCCACAGACTCTACTTCCTACGCTAGGCCAACAAACTTCATTCCAGATTATTATCACCCACAAGGTGCCCATTACAAACTGCAGAGTCCCTAGGGCCAATACATTATGCCACACAGAATGAGGAACAACAACAAATCATCCCATAAGCAAAAACTTGAGGCAAAGCACCCAGAAAAAAAAAAAGAAGAAGGAAATCAAAAACATCTTGCCCCCTCCAACACCCAATCAAAAATAACTGACAAAAAAGCCCCATAGTTACACCTGTATGTGCTGCTTCGCCTGGACTCTTCCAAAGCTCATACCTCCAACAGACACCTCTGCTTCTTTAGAAGAACAAAAAGAAAAAAAAAAACTAAAAAAGCCAAACCCCACCACTTACCCAACTAGCTTAATCTGCCTAAAAAGCTACAATGAATGGAAACAGCAGCAAAACTCTAATCTCAAGGATAAACCACAACCTAAATGACCTCCAGAGGCAAGGCCTGTGGCTTATATACCCCCTGGGCCTTCCCGCCCACCACCTGTGACTGGGGTGTGGTGAAGCCCTCACAGGTATAAAGAGTGCCTGAGGAGGAGCTGTGTTTTATTAACTCTGCCTTACATTCTCAGCTAGAATAACACTACTACATGTCTGAAAGCATCCTTACAAGAAATAACAGTATGCGTGCTCTCACTGCAATATTGCTAGTTGTGACAGTGATGGGACTAGGTAACAAACATTTTAGAGCTGGACTTTTTGGTTCCTTTCATTTATCGTGCTGCTACAATTCCTGTTCCCAGGTATTCCTATACCCCTACTCTTTAATTTTTCTGTGCTCTTTTCTCTCTCTTCCCCCCCCCCAGTCTTCAGTATCTGTTCTCTGCCCATACTTTTTTTTTCCTTTTCCATCTTTGTCCCAATCTGCGTTCCTCGTTCTCTTCCCCCACAATTTCACTGGCTTGATCCTTGTAGCTTGTTCTTTCTCTGCACCTGCAAATGCCTTGCTTTTCTTTCTCTTTCTATCTCTCTTTCTTTCTCTATCCCTTTGTATTGCTCACTGTTGCTGTTCTATTTTTTCCATTCACTCTGTATCTTGACACTCCCCTTTTCATCTCTTGCTATTTCTGAATTTTTGTGCTAGTCCTTGCTCTTTTGAATAATCCTCTGTCTGTCTGTAGGGCTCCTAGTTCCTCTCAAACAAGTCAGCTCTTTTTTATGTACACACATGACCTTATGAGAAATGGCTCAGAGAGCTGGGCTTGTTTAGCCTGGAGAAGTGGAGGCTGAGGGGAGACCTCATTGCTCTCTACAACTACAAGGTCAACAAAGAAGGTCGGACAAGGGAAATGAAGGGCGAAGAAGGTCGGAGAAGGGCAAAGAATTTCGGAGAAGGGCAAAGAATTTCGGAGAAGGGCAAAGAATTTCAGAGAAGGTTGGAGAAGTTAAAAGAAGTTCAAAGAATTTCGGAGAAGGTCGGAGAAGTTAAGAGTAGGTCAGAGAAGGTCAGATTAGGTCGGAGAAGGTCAGAGAATGTCAAAGAAGGTTGGAGAAGTTCAAAGAAGGTCAGAGAAGGTCAAAGGTGGTTGGAGAATTTCAAAGTAGTTCAGAGAAGGTCAGAGAATTTCGGAGAAGTTCAAAGAAGCTCAGAGAAAGTCAAAAAAGGTTGGAGAAAAATAAAGACGGTTGGAGAAGTTTGGAGAAGGTCAAAGAATTTTGAAGAAGGTTGGAGAATGTCAGAGAAGTTGGGAGAAGGTTGGAGAAGGTCAAAAAAGCGTGGAGAAGGTCGGAGAAAGTAAAAGAAGTTTGGAGAAAGTCGCAGAAGGTTGGAGAAGGTCTAAGAAGGTCTAAGAAGGTTGGAGAAAGATAAAGACGGTTAGAGAAGATCGGAGAAGGTCAGAGAAGGTCAAAGAAGGTTGGAGAAGGTCAAAGAAGGGTGGAGAAGGTCGGAGAAGTTCAGTGAAGTTCGGAGAAGTTCAAAGGTGGTCAGAGAAGGTCAAAGAGGGTCGGAGAAAGATAAAGATGTTTGGAGAAGATCGGAGAAGGTCGAAGAAGGTAAAAGATGGTCGGAGAAGGTAAAAGAATTTTGAAGAAGGTCAGAGAATGTCAAAAAAGTGTGGAGAAGGTTGGAGAAAGTGAAAGAAGTTTGGAGAAGGTTGGAGAAGGTAAAAAAACATGGAGAAGGTCGGAGAAGCTCGGAGAATGATAAAGATGGTTGGAGAAGATCGGAGAAGGTCAAAGAAAGTCAGAGAAGTTCAGAGAAGGTCAAAGAAGGTTGAAGAAGTTCAGAGAAGTTCGAAGAAGGTCAAAGAAGGTGGGAGAAGCTGAAAGAAGGTCGGAGAAGTTCAGATAAGTTAAAAGAAGGCCAGAGAAGCTGAAAGAAGGCCGGAGAAGGTCAAAGAAGGCTGGAGAAAGTAAAAGAAGGTCAGAGAAGTTCAGAGAATGTCAAAGAAGGGTGGAGAAGGTCGGAGAGGTTTGGAGAAGGTCGCAGAAGGACGAAGGATTAGGAGAAGTTTGGAGAAGGTCAAAGATGGTCAGAGAAAGTCATAGAAGGTCAATGAAAGTTGGAGAAGTATAAAGATGGTCAGAGAAGATTGGAGAAGTTCGGAGAAGGTCAAAGATGGTCGGAGAAAATCAGAGAAGGTCAAAGAAGGTCGGAGAAGGTCAGAGAAGGTAGGAAAATTTGGGAGAAGGTCAAAAAATGTCAAAGAAGTTCGGAGAAGGTCGGAAAAAGTGAAAGCAAGTTGGAGAAGGCCGGAGAAATTCCAGGAAGGTCAGAGAAGTTCGAAGAAGGTCAGAGAAGGTCAAAGAAGGGTGGAGAAGGTCAGAATAGGTCAGAGAAGATCAAAGAAGTTCATAGAAGGTTGGAGAATGTCAAAGAAGTTTGGAGAAGGTCAAAGAAGTTCGGAGAAAGTCAAAGAAGGTTGGAGAGGTCGGAGAAGTTTGGAGAAGGTCAAAGAAGGTCTGACAAGATCAAAGAAGATCGGAGAAGGTCAAAGAACATCGGAGAATGTCGGAGAAGTTCAAAGAAGGTTGGAGAATGTCAAAAGAGGTTGGAGAAGGGCGGAGAATTTCGCAGAATTACGGAAAAGGTCGAAGAAGTTCAGAGGTGTTCAAAGATTGTCGGAAAATGTGAAAGAAGTTCGAAGAAGAGGTCAGAGGTCAGGGTAAGGGTTCAGAGGTCAGAGGTCGGGGTAAGGGTTCAGAGGTCAGGGTAAGGGTTCAGAGGTCAGAGGTCATGGGTCAGGGGTCGGGGGTCATGGGTAAGGGGTCAGGGGCCATGGGTAAGGGTCAGAGGTCAGGGGTCAGGGTCAGGAGTCAGGGGTCAGAGGTCAGGGTCAGAGGTCAGAGGTAAGAGCTAAGGCTCAGAGGTCAGAGGTCAGTGGACAGGGTCAGAGGTCAGGGGGTCAGGGGTCAGGGTCAGGAGTAAGGGGTAAGAGGTCTGTGTCAGGGGTCAGGGTCAGGAGTCAGAGTCAAGGGTCAGGGGTCATGGGTCAGAGGTCAGGGGTCAGAGGTCAGGGGTCAGGGGGTCAGGGCTTAGGGTCAGGGGTCAGGGGTCAGTGGTCAAGGTGATGTTCAGGGGTTAGGGGTCAGGGTCGGGGTAAGGATGAGGGGTCAGGGGTCAGAGGTCAGTGTAAGGGGTCAGAGGTCGGGGTCAGGTTTGGGGGACATGGGTAAGCGGTAAAGGGTCAGGGGTCAGATTCAAGGGTCAGAGGTCAGGGGTCAGAGGTCAGGGGTCAGAGGTTAGGGGTAAGGGTTCAGAGGTCGGGGTCAGAGGTCAGGTGTCAGGGGTCAGAGGTCAGGGATCATTGGTCATGCTTCAGATGTCAGTGGTCAGGGGTCAGAGGTCAGGGGTCGGGGTCATATGTCATAGGTCAGGGGTCATGGGTCATAGGTCAGGGGTCAGAGCTCAGGGTCAGAGGTCAGAGGTCAGGGGGTAAGGGTCAGGGTCAGGGGTCAGTGTCAGGGGTCAGGGGTCAGGGTGATATTCAGGGGTTGGGGTCAGGACCGGGGTCAGGGTGAGGGGTCAGGGGTCAGAGGTCAGGGTAACGGTTCAGAGGTCAGGGGTCAGGGGTCGGGGTTCATGGATAAGGGGTCAGGGGTCAGGGGGTCAGGGGTCAGAGTCAGAGGTCAGGGGTCAGGGGTCAGAGGTCAGGTGTCAGGGGTCAGGGGTGAGGGGTCAGGGCCAAAGGTCAGAGGTCAGGGGTCGGGGTCATCGGTCAGGGTCAGAGGTAAGGGTTAGAGGTCAGAGGTCGGGGGTCAGGGGTCAGAAGTCATATGTCAGGGGTCATGGGTCATAGGTCAGGGTTCAGAGGTCAGGGTCACGATTCAGAGGTCAGGTGTCAGAGGTCAGAGGTCAGGGTTAGGGTTCAGAGCTCAGGGTCAGAGGTCAGGGGTCAGAGGTCAAGTGTCAGGGATCATGAGTCAGAAGTCAGGGTCAGGGTTCAGAGGTAAGGGGTCAGAGGTCATAGGTCAGGGGGTCAGGGTCAGGGGTCAGGGGTTGGGGTTCATGGGTAAGGGGTCAGGGTCAGGGGTCAGAGGTCAGGGGTCATGGGTCAGGTGTCAGAGTCAAGGGTCAGAGGTCAGAGGTCAGGGGGTCAGGGTCAGGAGTCAGGGGTCAGAGGTCAGGGTCAGGGGTCAGAGGTCAGGGGTAAGAACTCAAGCTCAGAGGTCAGGGGTCAGGGGTCAGGGTCAGGAGTCAGGGGTCAGAGGTCTGGGTCAGGGGTCAGGGTCAGGGGTCAGAGGTCAGAGTCAAGGGTCAGAGGTCAGGTCTCAGGGGTCATGGGTCAGGGGTCAGAGGTCAGGGTTCAGAGGTCAGAGGTCAGGGGTCAGCGGGTCAGGGGTCAGGGGTTGGGGTCAGGGGTCAGGGTCAGTGTGAGGGGTCAGGTTCAGGGGTCAGGGGTCAGGGTCACGGTCAGGGGTTACGGGTCAGGGTCAGGTGTCAGGGTGAGGGGTCAGGGGCCATTATCAAGGGTCAGGGTCAGGAGTCAGGGGTCAGAGGTCAGGGTTCAGGGTGATGTTCAGGGGTTAGGGGTTAGGGGTCAGGGTCGGGGTCAGGGTGAGGGGTCAGGGGTCAGGGGTCAGGGGTCATAGGTCAGGGTAAAGGTTCAGAGGTCAGAGGTCATGGGTCAGGGTCAGAGGTCAGGGGTCAGAGTTCAGGGGTCACAGATCAGGGTCAGAGGTACGGGGTCAGGGGTCAGGGGGTCAGGGGTCAGTGGTCGGGGGTCTGGGGTCAGAGGTCAGGGTCAGGGGTCAGAGGTCAGGGAAAAGGGTCAGAGGTAAGGGGTCAGGGTGATGTTCGGGGTTAGGGGTCAGGGTCGGGGTCAGGGGTCAGGGTGAGGGATCAGTGGTCAGGGGTCAGAGGTCAGGGTAAGGGTAAGGGTTCAGAGGTCAGAGGTCAGGGGTCAGGGGTCAGTGTAGGGGGTCATGGGTAAGGGGTCAGTGTCAGGGGTCAGGGGTCAGAGTCAAGCTTCAGAGGTCAGAGGTTGGGGGTCGTGGGTCAGGGGTCAGAGATCAAGGTTCAGAGGTCAGGGGTCAGGGGTAAGGGGGTCAGGGGTCAGGGTCATAGGACAGGGTCAGGGGTCAGAAGTCAGGGTGTCAGGGTTCATGGGTCAGAGGTCAGAGGGTCATACGTCAGGGGTCAGGGTTCAGAGGTAAGGTGTCAGGGGTCAGAGATCAGGGTGAGAGGTCAGAGGTCAGGGGTCAGGTGTCATAGATCAAGTGTCAGGCTTTAGAGGTCAGGGTCAGTGGTTAGAGGTCAGGGATCATGGGTCAGAGGTCAGGGGTCAGAGGTCACGTGTCAGGGGTCGGAGGTAAGGGGTCAGAGGTCAGAGGTCAGGGGTCAGGGGTCAGAGGTCAGGGTTTAGAGGTCGGGGTAAGAGGTCAGGTGTCAGGGGTTGGAGGTCAGGGGTCAGGGGTCATGGGTCATGGGTCAGAGGTAAAGGGTCAGTGGTCGGGGTCAGAGGTCATAGGTTAGGGGTCATGGGTCATAGGTCAGGAATCAGAGGTCAGGGTAAGGGTTCAGAGGTCAGGGGTCGGAGGTCATAGTTAAGGGGTCAGGGTCAGGGGTCGGAGGTCAGAGGTACAGGGTCAGGGGTCAGGGGTCGGGGGTCAGAGGTCAGGGTATAGAGGTCAGGTGTCAGAGGTCAGGTGTCAGGGGTCGGAGGTCAGGGGTCAGGGGTCATGGGTCATGGGTCAGAGGTCAGGGGTCAGGGGTCGGTGGTCAGAGGTCATAGGTTAGGGGTCATGGGTCATAGGTCAGGGATCAGAGGTCAGGGTAAGTGTTCAGATGTAAGGGGTCAGAGGTCATGGGCCATGGGTCAGGGGTCAGAGGTCAAGGAACAGAGGTCAGTAGTCAGGGGTCGGAGGTCAGAGGTACGGGGTCAGGGGTCATGGGTGATATGTCAGAGGTCATGGGTCAGGGTAAGGGGTCATTGGTCATGGGTCAGGGTCAGGGGTCAGGGTTGGACGTCAGAGGTCAGGGGTCAAAGGTCAGGTTTCAGGGGTCAGAGGTCAGGAGGTAAGGGTCAGGGTCAGGGGTCAGGGGTCAGGGGTTAGGGGTCATGGGTAAGGGGTCAGGGGTCAGGGTAAGGGTTCAGAGGTCAGAAGTCAGGGTAAGGGTTCAGAGGTCAGAGGTCAGGGGTCAGGGGTCGGGGGTCATGGGTAAGGGGTCAGGGTCGGGGGTCAGGGGTAAGAGTCAAGGGTCAGAGGTCAGGTCTCAGGGGTCATGGGTCAGGGGTCAGAGGTCAGGGTTCAGAGGTCAGAGGTCAGGGGTCAGGGGTTAGGGTCAGGGTCAGGGATCAGGGTCAGGGGTCAGGGTCAGTGTGAGGGGTCAGGTTCAGGGGTCAGGGGTCAGGGTCACGGTCAGGGGTTACGGGTCAGGGTCAGATGTCAGGGTGAGGGGTCAGGGGCCATTATCAAGGGTCAGGGTCAGGAGTCAGGGGTCAGAGGTCAGGGTTCAGGGTGATGTTCAGGGGTTAGGGGTTAGGGGTTAGGGGTCAGGGTCGGGGTAAGGGTGAGGGGTCAGGGGTCAGGGGTCATGGGTCAGGGAGTAAGGCTCAGGGTCAGGGGTCAGGGCTTGGGGGTCATGGGTAAGGGGTCAGGGTCAGGGGTCAGCAATCCCCTGATCTCTGACCCCGACCCCTGACCTCTGACCCTGAGCTCTGACCCCTGACCCTGACCTCTGACCTCTGAACCCTGACTTCTGACCTGTGACCCTGACCTCTGACCCCTGAACCCCTGACCCCTGACCTCTGAACCCTGACCTCTGATCCCTGACCCCTGACCTATGACCCATGACCCCTGACATATGACATCTGACCCCCGACCTCTGACCTCTAACCCTGACCCCTGACCCTGACCCATGACCCCCGACCACTGACCTCTTACCCCTGGCCCTGACCCCGACCTCTGACCCCTGACCCCTGACCCATGACCCCTAACCCCGACACCTATCCTCCGACCTCTGACCCCAACCTCTGACCCTGACCCCTGACCCCTGACCCTGACCCCTTACCCATGACCCCCGAACCTTGACCCCTGGCCTCCGACCTCTGAACCCTTACCCTGAACTCTGACCTCTGAAACCGTACCCTAGACCTCTGACGCCTGACCCCTGACCCCTCACCCTGACCCCGACCCTGACCCCTAACCCCTGAACATCACCCTGACCCCTGACCCTGCCCCCTTACCCATGACCCCCAACCCCTGACCCCTGACCCTGACCCTTACCCCTGAACTCTGACCTCTGACCCTGAGCTCTGACATCAGAACTATGACCCATGAACACTGACCTATGACCTCTAACCCCGACCCCCGACGCCTGACACCTGACATCTGACCAATGACACCTGACCCCGACCTCCAACCCCTGACACCTGACCTCTGACCCCTGACCCATGACCCCTGACCCCTGACCTCTGACCCTTGAATCTGACCCCTGACCCCTGACCTCTGACCTCTGAACCCTGACCTCCGACCCATGACACCTGACCTATGAACCCTGACCCCTGAAATCTGACCTCCGACCCCTGACCTATGACCCCGAACCCTGACCTCTGACCCCTGGCCCTGACCCCTGACCTCTGACCCATGACCCCTGACCCCTGACCACTGACCTCCGACCCATGACACCTGACCTATGACCCCTGACCCCTGACCACTGACCCTTGACTCTGACACCTGACCCCTGACCCTGACCTCTGAGCCCTGACCCCTGACCTCTGACCTCTGAACCCTGACCCTGACCTCTGATTCATGATCCCTGACACTTGACCTCTGACCCCTGATCTCTGACCCTGAGCTCTGACCCCTGACCCTGACCTCTGAACCCTGACACTTGACCTCTGACCCCAGACCCCTGACCTCTGACCCCTGACCCTGACCTCTGACCCATGACCCTGACCTCTGACCCCTGACCCTGACCTCTGAACCCTGACACTTGACCTCTGACCCCTGACCCCTGACCCCTGACCTCTGACCCCTGACCTCTGACCTCTGAACACTGACACCTGACCTCTTAACCCTGACCTTGACCACTGACCTCTGAACCCTGACCTATGACCCATGACCCCTGACCTATGACCTCTGAACCCTGACCCCTGACCTCTAACCCTGACCCCTGACCCTGACCCTTGGCCCCGACCCCTGACCTCTGACCCTTGGCCCCCACCCCTGACCTCTGACCCCTGACTTATGCCCCTGACCCCTGACCTCTCACCCTTGACTCTGACCCCTGACCTCTGACCATGACCCCCTACCGATGACCCCCTAACCCTGACCTTTGACCACTGACCCCTGACACCTGACCTCTGGCCCCTGACCCTGACCTATGACCCTCAGCCCTGACCTCTGAACCCTGACTTCTGACCCCTGACCCCTGACCTATGACCTCTGAACCCTTACCTCTGACCCCTGACCCATGACCCCTGACCTCTGACAATTGACTCTGACCCCTGACCCCCGACCCCTGACCTCTGACTTCTGAACCCTTACCCTGACCCCTGACCTCTCACCATGACCCCGAGCCCGACCCCTAAAACCTGAACATAACCCTGACCCCTGACCCCTGACGCTGACCCCTGACCTCTGACCGTGAGGTCTGACCCCTGACCTCTGACCCCTGACCCTGACCTCTGACCACTGACTCGTGACCCTGACCCTTGACACTGACCCCTGACCAATGACGCCTGACCCCTGACCTCTGACTCTTGACTCTGACCCCTGACACATGACCCCAACCCCTGACCCCTGACCCTGATCCTGAGCTCTGACCCCTGACCCTGACCTCTGAACTGTGACCCCAGACCTCTGACATTTGAACCCTGACCTCTGACCCCTGACCCCTGACTTCCGACCCCTGACACCTGACCTCTGGCCCCTGACCCTGACCTATGACCCTGATCCCTGACCCCCTGACCTCTTAACCCTGACCCCTGACCCCTTACCCATGACCCCCGACCCCTGACCCCTGACCTCTGAACCCTTAACCTGACCTCTAACCTCTGAACCCTTACCCTGACCTTTGACCCCTGACCTCTCACCCTGACCCTGACCCTGACCCCTAACCCCTGAACATCACTCAGACCCCTGACCCCTTACATATTACCCCAACCCCTGACCCTGACCCTTACCCCCTGACCCCTGACCCCTTACCTCTGACCTCTAACCCTGACCCATGACCCTCGACCCCTGATCTCTGACACCTGGCCTTGACCTTTGACCCCTGGCCCTTACCTCTGACCTCTGACCCTGACCCTGACCTCTGACCACTGACTCCTTACCCTGACCCTTGACACTGACCCCTGACCAATGACGCCTGACCCCTGACCTCTGACTCTTGACTCTGACCCCTGACCCATGACCCAAACCCCTGACCCCTGACCCTGACCCTTACTCCCTGACCTATGATCCCTGACCTATGAACTCTGACCCCTGACCTCTGACATCTGACCCCTGACCCTGACCACTGACACCTGACCTCTGACCTCTGAACCCTGACCCCGACCTCTGATTCATGATCCCTGACACTTGACCTCTGTCCGCTGACCTCTGACCCCTGACCTCTGACCCTGAGCTCTGACCCCTGACCCTGACCTCTGAACTGTGACCCCTGACCTCTGACATTTGAACCCTGACCTCTGACCCCTGACCCCTGACTTCTGATTTCCTACCCCTGACACCTGACCTCTGACCCCTGACCCTGACCTAAGACCCTGATCCCTGACCCCCTGACCCCTGACCTCTTAACCCTGACCTCTGACCCCTGACCTCTGACCCTTTGTTCTGACCCCTGACCCCTGACCCTGACCGCTTACACATGACCCCCGATCCCTGACCTCTGACCTCTGAACCATTACCCTGACCTCTGACCCCTGACCCCTGACCCCTCACCCTGACCCCGACCCTGACCCCTAACCGCTGAACATCACCCTGACCCCTGACATCTGACCCTGTCCCCTGACCCCTGACATGAGCTCTGACCCCTGACCTCTGACCCCTTACACTGACCTCTGACCACTGACTCCTGACCCTGAACCTGACCCTTGACACTGACCCCTGACCCATGACCCATGACCTTTGACCCTTGACACTGACCCCTGACCCATGACCCCTGACCTTTGACCCTTGACTCTGACCCCTGACCCCGGATCTCTGACCCCTGACCCTGACCCCTTAGCCATGAACCCCAAACCCTGACCCCTTACCCATGACCCCTGACCTCTGACCCCTGACCCTGACCCCTTACCAATTACCCCCAACCCCTGACCCCTGACGCTGTCCTATGACCCCGACACCTGACCTCTGACCTCTGACCCCTGACCTCTGACATCTAAACCCTGACCTCTGACCCCGACCCCTGACCTCTGACCCCTGACACCTGACCTCTGGCCCCTGACCCTGACCTATGACCCTGATCCCTGACCCCCTGACCCCTGACCTCTAAACCCTGAACTCTAACCCCTGACCCCTGACCTCTGACCCTTGACTCTGACCCCTGACCCCTGAACCTGACCCCTTACCCATGACCCCCGACCCCTGACCCCTGACCTCTAACCACTGAACCCTTACCCTGACCTCTGACCTCTGAACCCTTACCCTGACCTCTGACCCCTGACGCCTCACCCTGACCCCGACCCTGACCCCTAACCCCTGAACATCACCCTGACCCCTGACCCCTTACCCATGACCCCCAACCCCTGACCCTGACCCTTACCCCCTGACCCCTGACCACTGACCTCTGACCTCTAACCCTGACCCCTAACCCGTGACCCTTGACCCCTGACATCTGACACCTGGCCCTGACCCCTGACCCCTGACCCTGAACCCCGACCTCTGACCCCTGACCCATGACCCCTGACCCCTGGCCCTGACACCTGAACCCTTACCTCTGACCCCTGACCCCTGACCCCTGACCTCTGACCCCTGACACCTTACCTCTGACCCCTGACCCTGACCTATGACCCTGAACCCTGACCCCCGATCCCTGAACTCTGACCTCTAAACACTGACCTCTGACCCCTGACCCTCGACCCCTTACTCATGACCCACGAACCCTAACCCCTGACCTCTGACCTCTGACCTCTGAACAATTACCCTGACCTCTGCCCTCTGAACCCTTACCCCGACCCATAACACATGACCCCGACCTCTGACCTCTGACCCATGACCCCTGACCCCTGACCTCCGACCCCTGACACCTGACATCTGGCCTCTGATTCTGAACTATGACTCTGATCCCTGACCCCCTGACCCCAACCCCTGACCCCTGACCTCTTAACCCTGACCCCTGACCTCTGACCCCTCACTCTGAACCCTGACCCCTGACCCCTGACCCTGACACATTACTCATGACCCCCAACCCCTGACCCCTGACCTCTGACCTCTGAATCATTACCCTGACCTCTGACCGTGAGCTCTGAACCCTGACCTCTGACCGTGACCTCTGACCACTGACTCCTGACCCTGACCCTTGACACTGACCCCTGACCCATGACCGCTGACCCCTGACCTCTGACCCTTGACTCTGACCCCTTACCCATGACCCCCAACCCCTGATCTCTGACCCCTGACCCTGACCCCTTACCCATGACCCCAACCCCTGACCCCTGACTCTGACCCTTACTCCCTGACCTATGACCCCTGACCTATGAACTCTGACCCCGACCTCTGATTCATGATCCCTGACACTTGACCTCTGACCCCTGACCCCGACCTCTAACCCTGAGTTCTGACCCCTGACCCTTACCTCTGACCTCTGACCCCTGACCTCTGACATCTGAGCCCTGACCTCTGACCCCTGACCTCTGACATCCGACCCCTGACACCTGACCTCTGGCCCCTGATTCTGACCTATGACTCTGATCCCTGAACCCCTGACCCCAACCCCTGACCCCTGACCTCTGAACCCTGACCCCTGACCTCTGACCCTTGACTCTGACCCCTGACCCCTGACCCTGACCCCCTTACTCATGACCCCCGACCCCTGACCCCTGACCTCTGAACCCTTACCCTGACCTCTGACCGTGAGCTCTGAACCCTGAACTCTGACCCCTGACCCTGACCTCTGACCACTGACTCCTGAACCTGACCCTTGACACTGACCCCTTACCCATGACCCCAGACACCTGACCTCTGACCCTTGACTCTGACCCCTTACCCATGACCCCCAACCTCTGACCCCTAACCCTTACTCCATGACCTATGACCCCTGACCTATGACCTATGACCTATGACCCCTGACCTCTGACCCTGACCACGGACCCATGACACCTGACCTCTGACCTCTGAACCCTGACACCGACCTCTGATTCATGATCCCTGACACTTGATCTCTGACCCCTGACCTCTGACCCCTGACCCCGAAATCTGACCCTGACCTCTGACCCCTGACCTCTGACCCCTGACCCCTGACCTCTGACCCCTGACCTCTGACCTCCGACCCCTGACACCTGACCTCTGGCCCCTGACCCTGATCCCTGACCCCTGACCTCTGAACCCTGACCTCTGACCCCGACCCATGACCCCTGCCCCCTGACCTATGACCAATGAGCCCTGACATATGACCTCTGACCCCCGACCTCTGACTTCTGACCCCCGACCTCTGACCTCTAACACTGACCCCTGACCCTGACCCATGTCCCCCGACCCCTGACCTCTTACCCCTGGCCCTGACCCCTGACCCCTGACCACTGACCTCCGACCCATGACACCTGACCTATGACCCCTGACCCCTGACCCTTGACTCTGACCCCTGACCCCTGACCCTGACCTCTGACCCCTGACACCTGACCTCTGAACTCTGAAACCTGTCCCCGACCTCTGATTCATGATCCCTGACACTTGACCTCTGACCCCTGATCTCTGACCCTGAGCTCTGACCCCTGACCCTGACCTCTGAACCCTGACACTTGACCTCTGACCCCAGACCCCTGACCTCTGACCCCTGACCCTGACCTCTGACCCTGACCTCTGACCCCTGACCCTGACCTCTGAACCCTGATACTTGACCTCTGACCCCTGACCCTGACCCCCTTACTCATGACCCCCGACCCCTGACCTCTTACCCTTGGCCCTGACCCCTGACCCCTGACCCCTGACCTATGACCCATGACCCATGACCCATGACCCCTGACCTCTGACCTCTTACCGTTGACTCTGACCCCTGACCCTGACCCCTTACCCATGACCCCCGAACCCTGACCCCTTGCCTCTGACCTCTTAACCATTACCCTTACCTCTGACCTCTGAACCCGTACCCTAGACCTCTGACGCCTGACCCCTGACCCCTCACCTGACCCCGACCCTGACCCCCAACCCCTGAACATCACCCTGACCCCTGACCCTTACCCCTTACCTATGACCCACAACCCCTGACCCCTGACCCTGACCCTTACCCCTGACCTCTGACCTCTGACCCTGAGCTCTTACCCCTGACCTATTACCCATGACCACTGACCTATGACCTCTAACACCGACCCCTGACGCCTGACACTTGACATCTGACCAATGACTCCTGACCCCTGACCTCCGACCCCTGACACCTGACCTCTGACCCCTTACCCATGACCCCTGACCCCTGACCTCTGACCCTTGAATCTGACCCCTGACACCTGACCTCTGACCTCTGAACCCTGACCTCCGAACCATGACACCTGAGCCCTGACCCCTGATATCCAACCCCTGACCCATGACTCCCGACCCACGACCTCTGACACCTTGCACTGACCCCTGACCCCTGACCTCCGACCCATGACACCTGACATATGACCCCGACCCCTGACCTCTGACCCTTGACTCTGACCCATGACCCATGACCCTGACCGCTTACCCATGACCCCGACACATGACCCCTGACCTCTGACCTCTGAACCCTTACCCTGACCTCTGACCCCTGACCCCTGTCCCCTCACCGTGACCCCGACCCTTACCCCTAACCCCTGAACATCACCCTGACCACTGACCCCTGACCCTGTCCCCTGACCCCTGACCTCTGACGTGAGCTCTGACCCCTGACTTCTGACCCCTGACCCTGATCCCTGACCCCTTACTCATGACCCCCAACCCCTGACCCCTTACTCATGACCCCTGACCTCTGACCCCTGACCCTGACCCCTTACCCATGACCCCAACCCCTGACCCCTGACCCTGACCTATGACCCCTGACCTCTGACCCTTGTCCTCTGACCCCGACCCCTGACCTCTGACCCCGACCCTGACCCCTTACCCATGACCCCCAACCCCTGACCCCTGACCCATGACCCCTGACCTCTGACCCCTGACCCTGACCCCTTACCCATGCCCCCAACCCCTGACCCCTGACCCTGACCTATGACCCCTGACCTCTGACCCCTGACACCTGTCCTCTGAACTCTGAACCCTGACCCCGACCTCTGAGTCATGATCCCTGACCCCTGACCTCTGACCCTTGTCCTCTGACCCCGACCTCTGACCTCTGACCCCGACCCTGACCCCTTACCCATGACCCCCAACCCCTGACCCCTGACCCATGACCCCTGACCTCTGACCCCTGACCCTGACCCCTTACCCATGACCCCAACCCCTGACCCCTGACCCTGACCTATGACCCCTGACCTCTGACCCCTGACACCTGTCCTCTGAACTCTGAACCCTGACCCCGACCTCTGAGTCATGATCCCTGACCCCTGACCTCTGACCCCTGACCCCTGACCCTGACCTCTGAACCCTGACACTTGACCTCTGACCCCTGACCCTGACCTCTGACCTCTGAACCCTGACACCTGACCTCTTAACCCTGACACCTGACCTCTTAACCGTGACCCTGACCACTGACCTCTGAACCCTGACTTATGACCCCTGACCTATGACCTCTGGCCCCTGACCTCTGACCTCTGACCCCTGACTTATGACCCCTGACCCCTGACTTCTGACCCATGACACCTGAACTATGACCCCTGACCCCTGACCTCTGACCCTTGACTCTGACCCTTGACCCCTGACGCTGAACGCTTACTCATGACCCCGACACATGACCCCTGACCTCTGACCTCTGAATCCTTACCCTGACCTCTGACCCCTGACCCCTCACCCTGACCCCGACCCTAACCCCTAACCCCTGAACATCACCCTGACCACTGACACCTGACCCCGACCCTGACCCCTGACCTAGGACCCTGTCCCCTGATCCCTGGCCTCTGACGTGAGCTCTGACCCCTGACCTCTGACCCCTGACCCTGACCTCTGACCACTGACTCCTGACACTGAACCTGACCCTTGACACTGACCCTTGACCCATGACCCCTTACCCCTGACCTCTGACCCTTGACTCTGACCCCTGACCCCTGAACTCTGACCCCTGACCCTGACCCCTTACCCATGACCACCAACCCCTGACCCCTGACCCTGACCTATGACCCCTGACCTCTGACCTCTGACCCCTGACTCTGACCCCGATCCCTGACCCCTGACCTCTGACCCCTGACCTTGACCCCTTACCCATGACCCCCAACCCCTGACCCCTGACCCTGACTCTTACTCCCAGACCTATGACCCCTGACCTATGAACTCTGACCCCTGAACTCTGACCCTGACCTCTGACCCCTGACCTCTGACCTCTGAACCCTGACCCTGACCTCTGATTCATGATCCCTGACACTTGACCTCTGACCCCTGACCTCTGACCCCTGATCCCGACCTCTGACCCTGAGCTCTGACCCCTGACCCTGACCTCTGACATCTGAACCCAGACCTATGACCCTGACCCATGACCTCTGACCTCTGACCTCCGACCCCTGACCTCTGGCCCCTGATTCTGACATATGACACTGATCCCTGACCCCCTGACCCCGACCCCTGACCCCTGACCTCTGAACCCTGACCCCTGACATCTGACCCTTGACACTGACCCCTGACCCATGACCCCCTACCCCTAACCTCTGACCCTTGACTATTACCCCTTACCCATGACCCCCAACCTCTGACGCCTGACCCTTACTCCCTGAACTATGACTCCTGACCTATGACCTCTGACCCCTGATCTCTGACCCCGACCCATGACCTCTGACCCTGAGCTCTGACCCCTGACACTGAGCTCTGACCCCTGACCTCTGACCTCTGAACCCTGACCTCTGACCTCTGACCCTTGACTCTGACCCCTGACCCCTTAAACATGACCCCCGACCCCTGAACCCTGACCTCTGACCTCTGAACCCTTACCCTGACCTCTGACCGTGAGCTCTGAACCCTGACCTCTGACCCTGACCTCTGACCACTGACTCCTGACCCTGACCCTTGACACTGACCCCTGACCCATGACACCTGAACCCTGACCTCTGACCCTTGACTCTGACCCCTGAACCATGACCCCTGACCCCTGACTTCTGACCCTTGACTCTGACCCCTGACCCCTGACCCTGACCGCTTACCAATGACCCCCGACCACTGACCCCTGGCCTCTGACCGTGAGCTCTGACACCTGAACTCTGACCCTGACCCCGACCTCTGACCACTGTCTCCTGACCCTGACCCTTGACACTGACCCCTGACCCCTGACCTCTGACCCTTGACTCTGACCCCTTAACCATGACCCCAAACCCTGACCCCTGATCCTGACCCTTACTCCCTGACCTATGACCCTGACCTCTGACCTTTGATCCCTGACCTCTGGCCTCTGAACCCTGACCCCGACCTCTGAGTAATGATCCCTGACACTTGACCTCTGACTGCTGACCTCTGACCCCTGACCTCTGACCCTGAGCTCTGACCCCTGACCCTGACCTCTGAACTCTGACCCCTGACCTCTGATATTTGAACCCTGACCTCTGACCCCTGACCCCTGACTTCTGACTTCCGACCCCTGATACCTGACCTCTGGCCCCTGACCCATGACCTCTGAACCCTGAACCTGACCCCTTACCCATGACCCCCGACCCCCGACCCCGACCTCTGAACCCTTACCCCTGACCCCTGACCCTCGACCCATGACCTCTGACACCTGGCCTTGACCTTTGACCCCTGGCCTCTGACCCGACCCCTGACCCCTGACCCCTGATCTCTGACCCTTGAATCTGACCCCTGAACCCTGTCACCTGACCTCTGACCTCTGAAAACTGACAATGACCTCTGACCCTGATCCCTGACCTCTGACCCCTGACCTCTGAACCCTGACACTTGACCTATGACCCCTGACCCCTGACCTCTGACCCTAACCTCTGATTCTGACCTCTGAACCCTGACCCTGACCTCTGAACCCTAACCTATGACCCATGACCTCTGACCTATGACCTCTGACCCCTGACCCTGACCTCTGACCCCTGACCCTGACCTCTGACCCCTGACCTCTGACCCCTGACCTCTGACCTCCGACCCCTGACACCTGACCTCTGGCCCCTGACCTCTGAACCCTGACCTCTGACCCCGACCCATGACCCCTGCCCCCTGACCTATGACCAATGAGCCCTGACATATGATCTCTGACCCCCGACCTCTGACTTCTGACCCCCGACCTCTGACCTCTAACACTGACCCCTGACCCTGACCCATGTCCCCCGACCCCTGACCTCTTACCCCTGGCCCTGACCCCTGACCCCTGACCACTGACCTCCGACCCATGACACCTGACCTATGACCCCTGACCCCTGACCACTGACCCTTGACTCTGACCCCTGACCCCTGACCCTGACCTCTGACCCCTGACACCTGACCTCTGAACTCTGAAACCTGTCCCCGACCTCTGATTCATGATCCCTGACACTTGACCTCTGACCCCTGATCTCTGACCCTGAGCTCTAACCCCTGACCCTGACCTCTGAACCCTGACACTTGACCTCTGACCCCAGACCCCTGACCTCTGACCCCTGACCCTGACCTCTGACCCTGACCTCTGACCCCTGACCCTGACCTCTGAACCCTGACACTTGACCTCTGACCCCTGACCCTGACCCCCTTACTCATGACCCCCGACCCCTGACCTCTTACCCTTGGCCCTGACCCCTGACCCCTGACCTATGACCCCTGACCCATGACCCATGACCCCTGACCTCTGACCTCTTACCGTTGACTCTGACCCCTGACCCCTGACCCTGACCCCTTACCCATGACCCCCGAACCCTGACCCCTTGCCTCTGACCTCTTAACCATTACCCTTACCTCTGACCTCTGAACCCGTACCCTAGACCTCTGACGCCTGACCCCTGACCCCTCACCTGACCCCGACCCTGACCCCCAACCCCTGAACATCACCCTGACCCCTGACCCTTACCCCTTACCTATGACCCACAACCCCTGACCCCTGACCCTGACCCTTACCCCTGACCTCTGACCTCTGACCCTGAGCTCTTACCCCTGACCTATTACCCATGACCACTGACCTATGACCTCTAACACCGACCCCTGACGCCTGACACTTGACATCTGACCAATGACTCCTGACCCCTGACCTCCGACCCCTGACACCTGACCTCTGACCCCTTACCCATGACCCCTGACCCCTGACCTCTGACCCTTGAATCTGACCCCTGACACCTGACCTCTGACCTCTGAACCCTGACCTCCGAACCATGACACCTGAGCCCTGACCCCTGATATCCAACCCCGACCCATGACTCCCGACCCACGACCTCTGACACCTTGCACTGACCCCTGACCTCTGACCTCTGACCCCTGACCCATGACCCCTGACCCCTGACCTCCGACCCATGACACCTGACATATGACCCCGACCCCTGACCTCTGACCCTTGACTCTGACCCCTGACCCATGACCCTGACCGCTTACCCATGACCCCGACACATGACCCCTGACCTCTGACCTCTGAACCCTTACCCTGACCTCTGACCCCTGACCCCTGTCCCCTCACCGTGACCCCGACCCTTACCCCTAACCCCTGAACATCACCCTGACCACTGACCCCTGACCCTGTCCCCTGACCCCTGACCTCTGACGTGAGCTCTGACCCCTGACTTCTGACCCCTGACCCTGATCCCTGACCCCTTACTCATGACCCCGAACCCCTGACCCCTTACTCATGACCCCTGACCTCTGACCCCTGACCCTGACCCCTTACCCATGACCCCAACCCCTGACCCCTGACCCTGACCTATGACCCCTGACCTCTGACCCTTGTCCTCTGACCCCGACCCCTGACCTCTGACCCCGACCCTGACCCCTTACCCATGACCCCCAACCCCTGACCCCTGACCCATGACCCCTGACCTCTGACCCCTGACCCTGACCCCTTACCCATGCCCCCAACCCCTGACCCCTGACCCTGACCTATGACCCCTGACCTCTGACCCCTGACACCTGTCCTCTGAACTCTGAACCCTGACCCCGACCTCTGAGTCATGATCCCTGACCCCTGACCTCTGACCTCTGACCCCTGACCCTGACCTCTGAACCCTGACACTTGACCTCTGACCCCTGACCCTGACCTCTGACCTCTGAACCCTGACACCTGACCTCTTAACCCTGACACCTGACCTCTTAACCGTGACCCTGACCACTGACCTCTGAACCCTGACTTATGACCCCTGACCTATGACCTCTGGCCCCTGACCTCTGACCACTGACCTCTGAACCCTGACTTATGACCCCTGACCTATGACCTCTGGCCCCTGACCTCTGACCTCTGACCCCTGACCCATGACCCCTGACCCCTGACTTCTGACCCATGACACCTGAACTATGACCCCTGACCCCTGACCTCTGACCCTTGACTCTGACCCTTGACCCCTGACCCTTAACGCTTACTCATGACCCCGACACATGACCCCTGACCTCTGACCTCTGACCCCTGACCCTGACCTCTGACCACTGACTCCTGACACTGAACCTGACCCTTGACACTGACCCTTGACCCATGACCCCTTACCCCTGACCTCTGACCCTTGACTCTGACCCCTGACCCCTGAACTCTGACCCCTGACCCTGACCCCTTACCCATGACCACCAACCCCTGACCCCTGACCCTGACCTATGACCCCTGACCTCTGACCCCTGACTCTGACCCCGATCCCTGACCCCTGACCTCTGACCCCTGACCTTGACCCATGACCCCCAACCCCTGACCCCTGACCCTGACTCTTACTCCCAGACCTATGACCCCTGACCTATGAACTCTGACCCCTGAACTCTGACCCTGACCTCTGACCCCTGACCTCTGACCTCTGAACCCTGACCCTGACCTCTGATTCATGATCCCTGACACTTGACCTCTGACCCCTGACCTCTGACCCCTGATCCCGACCTCTGACCCTGAGCTCTGACCCCTGACCCTGACCTCTGACATCTGAACCCAGACCTATGACCCTGACCCATGACCTCTGACCTCTGACCTCCGACCCCTGACCTCTGGCCCCTGATTCTGACATATGACACTGATCCCTGACCCCCTGACCCCGACCCCTGACCCCTGACCTCTGAACCCTGACCCCTGACCCCTGACATCTGACCCTTGACACTGACCCCTGACCCATGACCCCCTACCCCTAACCTCTGACCCTTGACTATTACCCCTTACCCATGACCCCCAACCTCTGACGCCTGACCCTTACTCCCTGAACTATGACTCCTGACCTATGACCTCTGACCCCTGATCTCTGACCCCGACCCATGACCTCTGACCCTGAGCTCTGACCCCTGACACTGAGCTCTGACCCCTGACCTCTGACCTCTGAACCCTGACCTCTGACCTCTGACCCTTGACTCTGACCCCTGACCCCTTAAACATGACCCCCGACCCCTGAACCCTGACCTCTGACCTCTGAACCCTTACCCTGACCTCTGACCGTGAGCTCTGAACCCTGACCTCTGACCCTGACCTCTGACCACTGACTCCTGACCCTGACCCTTGACACTGACCCCTGACCCATGACACCTGAACCCTGACCTCTGACCCTTGACTCTGACCCCTGAACCATGACCCCTGACCCCTGACTTCTGACCCTTGACTCTGACCCCTGACCCCTGACCCTGACCGCTTACCAATGACCCCCGACCACTGACCCCTGGCCTCTGACCGTGAGCTCTGACACCTGAACTCTGACCCTGACCCTGACCTCTGACCACTGTCTCCTGACCCTGACCCTTGACACTGACCCCTGACCCCTGACCTCTGACCCTTGACTCTGACCCCTTAACCATGACCCCAAACCCTGACCCCTGATCCTGACCCTTACTCCCTGACCTATGACCCTGACCTCTGACCTTTGATCCCTGACCTCTGGTCTCTGAACCCTGACCCCGACCTCTGAGTAATGATCCCTGACACTTGACCTCTGACTGCTGACCTCTGACCCCTGACCTCTGACCCTGAGCTCTGACCCCTGACCCTGACCTCTGAACTCTGACCCCTGACCCCTGATATTTGAACCCTGACCTCTGACCCCTGACCCCTGACTTCTGACTTCCGACCCCTGATACCTGACCTCTGGCCCCTGACCCTGACCTATGACCCTGATCCCTGATGCCCTGACCCCTGACCTCTGAACCCTGAACCTGACACCTTACCCATGACCCCCGACCTCTGAACCCTGAACCTGACCCCTTACCCATGACCCCCGACCCCCAACCCCGACCTCTGAACCCTTACCCCTGACCCCTGACCTCTGACACCTGGCCTTGACCTTTGACCCCTGGCCTCTGACCCGACCCCTGACCCCTGACCCCTGATCTCTGACCCTTGAATCTGACCCCTGAACCCTGTCACCTGACCTCTGACCTCTGAAAACTGACAATGACCTCTGACCCTGATCCCTGACCTCTGAACCCTGACCTCTGAACCCTGACACTTGACCTATGACCCCTGACCCCTGACCTCTAACCCCTGACCTCTGATTCTGACCTCTGAACCCTGACCTCTGAACCCTGACCCTGACCTCTGAACCCTGACCTATGACCCATGACCTCTGACCTATGACCTCTGACCCCTGACCCTGACCTCTGACCCCTGACCCCTGACCCTGACCTCTGACCCCTGACCTATGACCCATGACGCCTGACCTATGACCTCTGACCCCTGACCCCAGACCCCTGACCTCTTTCCCTGACCCCTGACCCTAACCCATGACCCAACTCCTTACCTCTGACCCCTGGCCTTGACCCCTGACCTCTGACCCCTGGCCCGGACCCCTGACCTCTGACCCCTGACCCACTACCCATGACCCCTGACCCCTGACCCCTGACTCCTGACCTCTGACCCCTGACCCTGACATATGACCCTGACCCCTGACACCCTGACCCCTGACCCCGACCTATGACCTCTGAACCCTGACATCTGACCCTGACCCATGACCCATGACCTCTGACCCCTGACCCCTGACCTCTGACCCTTTATTCTGACCCCTGACCCTGACCGCTTACACATGACCCCCGATCCCTGACCCCTGACCTCTGACCTCTGAACCATTACCCTGACCTCTGACCCCTGACCCCTGACCCCTCACCCTGACCCCGACCCTGACCCCTAACCCCTGAATATCACCCTGACCACTGACCCCTGACCCTGACCCCTGACCTCTGACCCTGTCCCCTGACCCCTGACGTGAGCTCTGACCCCTGACCTCTGACCCCTTACACTGACCTCTGACCACTGACTCCTGACCCTGAACCTGACCCTTGACACTGACCCCTGACCCATGACCCCTGACCTTTGACCCTTGACACTGACCCCTGACCCCTGATCTCTGACCCCTGACCCTGACCCCTTAGCCATGAACACCAAACCCTGACCCCTGACGCTGTCCTATGACCCCGACACCTGACCTCTGACCCCTGACCTCTGACATCTAAACCCTGACCTCTGACCCCGACCCCTGACCTCCGACCCCTGACACCTGACCTCTGGCCCCTGACCCTGACCTATGACCCTGATCCCTGACCCCCTGACCCCTGACCTCTAAACCCTGAACTCTAACCCCTGACCCCTGACCTCTGACCATTGACTCTGACCCCTGACCCCTGAACCTGACCCCTTACCCATGACCCCCGACCCCTGACCCCTGACCTCTAACCACTGAACCCTTACCCTGACCTCTGACCTCTGAACCCTTACCCTGACCTCTGACCTCTGACGCCTCACCCTGACCCTGACCCCTAACCCCTGAACATCACCCTGACCCCTGACCCCTTACCCATGACCCCCAACCCCTGACCCTGACCCTTACCCCCTGACCCCTGACCACTGACCTCTGACCTCTAACCCTGACCCCTAACCCGTGACCCTTGACCCCTGACATCTGACACCTGGCCCTGACCCCGACCCTGAACCCCGACCTCTGACCCCTGACCCATGACCCCTGACCTCCGACCCCTGACACCTTACCTCTGACCCCTGACCCTGACCTATGACCCTGAACCCTGACCCCGATCCCTGAACTCTGACCTCTAAACACTGACCTCTGACCCCTGACCCCCGACCCCTGACCCTGACCCCTTACTCATGACCCACGAACCCTAACCCCTGACCTCTGACCTCTGACCTCTGAACAATTACCCTGACCTCTGCCCTCTGAACCCTTACCCCGACCCATAACACATGACCCCTGACCTCTGACCCATGACCCCTGACCCCTGACCTCCGACCCCTGACACCTGACATCTGGCCTCTGATTCTGAACTATGACTCTGATCCCTGACCCCCTGACCCCAACCCCTGACCCCTGACCTCTTAACCCTGACCCCTGACCTCTGACCCCTCACTCTGACCCCTGACCCCTGACCCCTGACCCTGACACATTACTCATGACCCCCAACCCCTGACCCCTGACCTCTGACCTCTGAATCATTACCCTGACCTATGAACTCTGACCCCCGACCCCTGACCTCTGACCTCTTCCCCATGACCCCTGAGCTCTGACTCTTGAATCTGAACCCTAACCCCCGAACCCTGACCCCTGACCTCTGACCTCTGAACCCTTACCCTGACCTCTGGCCCCTGACCCCTCACCCTGACCCCTCACCCTGACCCCTGACACTGACCCCTTACCGATGACCCCCGACCCCTGACCCCTGACCTCTGAACCCTTACCCTGACCCTGACCCCTGACCATGACCTCTGACCCCTGACTCCTGAACCTGACACCTGACCCCTGACCCCCTGACCCCTGACCCTTACCCCTGACCCTGACTGCTTACCCATGACCCCCGACCCCTGACCCCTGACCTCTGAACCCTTACCCTGACCTCTGACCCCTGAACTCTGACCCCTCACTCTGACCCCGACCCTGACCCCTAACCCCTGAACATCACCCTGACCCCTGACCCTTACCCCTGACCCCTGACCCTTGACCCTGACCTCTGACCCTGACCCCTGACCCCTGACCTCTGACCGTGAGCTCTTACCCCTGACCTCTGACCCCTGACCCTGTCCACTTACCCATGACCCCCGACCCTGACACTGACTTTTGACACTGACCCCTGACCCCTGACCCTTGACTCTGACTTCTGACACCTGACCCCTGACCCGGACCCCTTACCCATGACTCCCAAACCCCGACCCCTGACCCTGACCCTTACTCCCTGACCTATGACCCCTGACCTATGAACTCTGACCCCTGACCTCTGACCTCTTTACCCTGACCTCTGAACCCTGACACCTGACCTCTGATTTCTGACCTCTGAACCCTGATCCCGACCTCTGATTCATGATCCCTGACACTTGACCTCTGAGCCCTGACCTCTGATCTCTAACCCTGACCCCCGACCCTGACCCATGACCCTCAACCCCTGACCTCTGACCCCTTGCCCTGACTCCTGACCCCTCGCCCTTACCCCTTACCCCGACCTCTGAACCCTTACCCTGACCTCTGACCCCTGACCCCTCACCCTGCCCCGACCCTGACCCCTAACCCCTGAACATCACCCTGACCCCTGACCCTGACCCCTGACCCTGACCTCTGACCACTGACTCCTGACCCTTACCCTGACCCTTGAAACTGACCCCTGACCCATGACCCCGACCCCTAACCTCTGACCCTTGACTCTGACCTGTGACCCATAACCCCTGACCTCTGACCCTGACCCATGACCCCAAACCCCTGACCCCTTACCCATGACCCCCGACCCCTGACCCCTGACTTCTGAACCCTTACCCTGACCTCTTAACCCTGTCCTATGACCCATGACCCCTGTCCTATGACCTCTGACCCATGACCCATGACCCCTGAACTCCGACCCCTGACACCTGACCTCTGACCTTTGACCTCTGAACCCTTACCCCTAATCTCTGGCCCCTGACCCCTGACCGCTGACCCTTGAATATGACTCCTGACCCCTGACACCTGACCTCTGACCTCTGAACCCTGACCCCGACCTCTGACCCAAGATCCCTGAACTCTGACCACTGACCTGGACCTCTAAACCCTGACACTTGGCCTCTGACCCCTGACCCCTGACCTCTGACACTGAGCTTCGACCCCTGACCCTGACCTCTGACCCCTGACACCTGACCTCTGACCCCTGACCCTGACCTATGACCCTGACCCCCTTACCCCCTTACCCCTGACACCTGACTTCTGTCTTCTGACCCCTGACCTCTGACCCCTGACCCAAGACCCCTGCCCCCTGGCCTCTGATGCTTGACTCTGACCCCTGACCCCTGACACTGACCCCTTACCCATGACCCCTACCCCTGACCCCTCACCCTGACCCCGACCCTGACCCCTAACCCCTGAACATCACCCTGACCCCTGACCCCTGACCCTGACCCATGACCCCGACCTCTGATCCTGTCCCCTGACCACTGACTCCTGACCCTGAGCTCTGACCCCTGACCCCTGACACTGACCCCTGACCTCTGACCCTGAGCTCTGACCTTTGACCTCTGACCCTGAGCTCTGACCCCTGACCCTGACTTCTGACCCCTGACCTTGACCCATGACCCCTGACCTCTGACCCTGCCCCCTTACCCATGACCCCTGACCCATGACCTCTGACCTCTGAACCCTTACCCTGACCTCTGACCCCTCACCCTGACCCCGACCCTGACCCCTGAACATCACACTGACCCCTGACCTCTGACCCCTGACTCCTGACCCTTGACCCTGTCCCCTGACCTCTGACATCTGACCCTGAGCTCTGACCCATGACCCCTCACCCTGACCCTTTCCCCTGACCCTGAACCCTGACCCCTCACCCTGACCCCTGACCCTGACCCCTTACCCCTGAACCTGACCCCTCACACTGACCCTGACCCCTGACCCTGGCCCCTGACCCTGGCCCCTGACCCTGGCCCCCTGAACTCTGACCCCTGACCCTTGACTCTGACCCTGACCCCTGACCCAGACCTCTGACCCCTGACCCCTGACCCCCTGACCCTGACACCTGACCCCTGACCTCTGACCCTGTCCCCTGATAGCTGACCTCTGAGCCTGAGCTCTTACCTCTGACCTCTGACCCCTGACCCTGACCTCTGTCTCCTGACTCTGACCTCTCTCTCCTGACCCTGACCCCCGACCCCTGACCCTTGACTCTGACCCCTGACCCTGACCCATGACCCCTGACCTCTGACCCCTTACCCATGACCCCCGACCCCTGACCCATGACCTCTGACCTCTGACCCCTTACCCTGACCTCTGACCTCTTCTTCGAACTTCTTTCACATTCTCCGACATTATTTGAACACCTCTGAACTTCTTCGACCTTTTCCGTAATTCTGCGAAATTCTCCGCCCTTCTCCAACCTCTTTTGACATTCTCCAACCTTCTTTGAACTTCTCCGACATTCTCTGATGTTCTTTGACCTTCTCCGATCTTCTTTGATCTTGTCAGACCTTCTTTGACCTTCTCCGAAATTCTCCGACCTCTCCAACCTTCTTTGACTTTCTCTGAACTTCTTTGACCTTCTCCAAACTTCTTTGACATTCTCCAACCTTCTATGAACTTCTCTGACCACCTTTAAAGTTCTTTGACCTTCCATAATCTTCTCCGAACTTCACCGACCTTCCTTGATCTTCTCCGACCTTTTCCGAACTTCTCTGACCACTTTTGAAATTCTCTGACTTTCTTCGACCTACTCCGGAATTATTTGACCTTCTCTGACCTTCTTTTACCTTATCTGACCCTCTTTGAACTTTTCCAACCTTCTTTGACCTTCTTTGACCTTCTCCGACCTTCTTTGACATTCTCTGACCTTCTCTGACCTTCTGCGTAATTCTCTGAACTTCTCTGAACTTCTTTGACCTTCCCTGAACTTCTTTGACCTACTCCGACCTTCTTTGAACTTCTCTGACCTTCTCCGACCTTCCTTGACCTTCTCTGAGCTTCTTTGATCTTGTCAGACCTTCTTTGACCTTCTCCGATCTTTTTTGACCTTCTCCGATCTTTTTTGACTTTCTCCCAACTTCTTTGAACTTCTCCCAACTTCTTTGAACTTCTCCGAACTTCTTTGAACTTCTCCGAACTTCTTTGAACTTCTCCGACTTTCTATGAACTTCTCCGACTTTCTATGAACTTCTCTGACCTTCTTTGAACTTCTCTGACCTTCTTTGAACTTCTCTGACCTTCTTTGAACTTCTCTGACCTTCTTTGAACTTCTCTGAACTTCTTTGAACTTCTTCGACCTTCTCTGAATGTCTTTATACTTCTCCAAACTTCTCTGACCTTCTCCGACCTTCGTTGACTGTCTCAGACCTTCTCTGAACTTCTCCAACCTTCTTTTCCCTTCTCCAAACTTCTCTGACCTTCTCCGACCTTCATTGACCTTCTCCGACATTCTTCCAAGTTCTTTGCCCTTCTCCCACCTTCTATGCCTATCTCTGACCTTCATTGACATTCTCCAACCTTCTCTAAACTTCTTGGAACTTCTCCAACCTTCTCCGACCTTCTCCAAACTTCTTTGACTTTCTCTGAATTTCTTTGAACTTCTCCGCCCTTCTATGAACTTCTCTGACCACTTTTGAACTTCTCTGACTTTCTTTGAGCTTCTCTGACCTTCTTTGACCCACTCCAAACTTCTCCAACCTTCTCCTACCTTCTTTGACCTTTTCCGATCTTCCTTTCCCTTCTCCGAATTTCTTTGTCCTTCTTTGACATTCTCCGACCTACTCCAGACTTATTTGATCTTCTCCGACCTTCTCTGACCTTCTTTCACCTTCTCTGACACTCTTCAACCTTTTCTGACCTTCTTTGACCTTCTCCAACCTTCTCCAAACTTTTCCGACCTTCTTTGATCTTCTCTGACCTATTCTGACCTTCTCCACCCTTCTTTGACCTTCTCTGACCTTCTTCGACCTTCTCTGACCTTCCTGGAATTTCTCTGGCCTTCTCCAACTTGCTTTCACCTTTTCCGACCTTCTCCGAACTTCTTTGACATTTTTGACCTTCTCCCAAATTTTCCTACCTTCTCTGACCTTCTCCGACCTTCTTTGACCTTCTCTGATTTCTCCGACCATCTTTGACATTTTCCGAACTTCTCCAATCTTCTCTGACCATCTTTATACTTCTCCAACTTTCTTTGACCTTCTCTGACTTTCTCTGACCATCTTTGACCTTCTCAAAACTTCTCCTAATCCTTTGTCCTTCTCCGACCTTCTCTGAACTTCTTTTACTTTCTCCGGCCTTCCTTGACCTTCTCCGGCCTTCCTTGACCTTCTCCGGCCTTCCTTGACCTTCTCCGGCCTTCCTTGACCTTCTCCGGCCTTCTTTCAGCTTCTCCGGCCTTCTTTCAGCTTCTCCGGCCTTCTTTCAGCTTCTCCGGCCTTCTCCGACCTTCTTTGACTTCTCCCACCTTCTTTGAACTTCTTTGAACTTCTCCGAACTTCTTTGACCTTCTCTGACAACCTTTGAACTTCTCTGAACTTCTCTGACTTTCTTTGACCTTCTCCAATCTTCTCCAACCATCTTTATCTTTCTCCAACCTTCTTAGACCTTCTTAGACCTTCTCCAACCTTCTGCGACTTTCTCCAAACTTCTTTTACTTTCTCCGACCTTCTCCACGCTATTTTGACCTTCTCCAACCTTCTCCTAACTTCTCTGACATTCTCCAACTTTTGAAATTCTCTCAATTTCTTTGAGCTTCTCTGTCCTTCTCCGACCTTCTCCAAAATTCTTTGAACTTCTCTGACCTTCTCCAACCTACTCCGTACTTATTTGACCTTCTCTGACCTTCTCTGACTTTCTTTTAACTTATCTGACCCTCTTTGCCCTTCTCCGCCCGTCTATGCCCTTCTCCGCCCCTGTTTGCCCTTCTCCGCCCCTCTTCGCTTCTTTTGAACTTTTCCAATAATCTCCGCCCTTCTCCGCCCGTCTTTGCCCTTCTCCACCCATACTTGCCCTTCTCCTCCTCTCTTTGCCCTTCTTAAATATTCTCCGTCCTTCTCCTCCCATCTTTGCCCTTCTCAGCCCGCCTTTCCCCTTTTCCTCCCATCTTTGCACTGCTTTGCACTTCTCCGATATTATCCGCCCGTCCTTGCCCTTCTCCGCCTGTCTTTGCCCTTCTTTGCACTTGTCCGATGTTCTCCTCCCTTCTCAACCTGTCTTTGCCCTTCTTTGCCCTTTTCTTAACTTCTCTGCCCAACTTTGCCCTTCTCCACACTTCTTGGCCATTCTCTGCCCGTCTTAGGCCTTCTCCGCCCGTCGTTGTCTTTCTTTGCACTTCTCCGATATTCTCCACCCGTCTATGCCCTTCTCCGCCTGTCTTTACACTTCTCCGCCCGTCTTTGCCCTTCTCCAATATTCTCCGCCCTTCTCCGCCCATCTCTGCCCTTCTGCGCCCGTCTCTGCTTTTCTTTGAACTTCTCCAATATTGTACACGCTTCTCCGCCCGTCTTTGCCCTTCTCCTAAACTCTTTGCCCATCTTTGCATTTCTCCATTATTTTCCGCCCTTCTCTGCACGTCTTATCCCTTCTCTGTACGTCTTTTCCCATCTTTGCACTTCTCTGATATTCTCTGCCCTTCTCCGCTTATCTTTGCCCTTCTTCGCCCCTCTTTGCCCTTCTCTGCTCCTCTTTGCCTCCTTTGAAATTCTCCAATAATCTCTGCCCTTCTCCGCCCCTTTGCCCTTCTCCGCCCATCTTTGCCCTTCTCCGATATTCTCCGTCCTTCTCCTACCATCTTTGCTCTTCTCAGCCCATCTTTGTCCTTCTCCCATATTTGCCCTTCTTTGCACTTCTCCAATATTCTCCGTCCATCTCCGCCCGTCTTTGCCCTTCTCTGCTCGTCTTTGCCCTTCTCTGCTCGTTTTTGCCCTTCTTTGCACTTCTCCAATATTCTCCACCCTTCTCCACCTGTTTTTGACCTTCTCTGCCCATGGTTACCCTTCTCCACCCATTATTGCCCTTGTCCGCCCATCTTTGCACTTCTCGTATATTCTCCACACTTCTCCGCCCGTATTTGCCCTTCTCCACCCGTCTTTGCCCTTCTTTGCACTTCTCCGATATTCTCCGTCCTTCTCCGCCCGTCTTTGCCCTTCTCCGCCCGTCTTTGCCCTTCTCCGCCCGTCTTTGCCCTTCTCTGATATTCTCCTCCTTTCTCCACCAATCTTTGCCCTTCTCCCACCTTCTTTGACTTTCTCCGAACTTCTTCAAAATTATCTGATCTATTTCGAACTTCTCTGAATTCTACTACCTTCTCTGAACTTCCTTTGGCTTCTCCGACCTTCTCTGACCTTCTCCGACTTCTTTGACATTCTCTGAACTTCTTTGACATTTTCCGACCTTCTTTTACCTTCTCCGACATTCTTTGACCTTCTCAGATCTTCTCCGATGTTCTTTGACCTTCTCCAAACTTCTCTGACCTTTTCCGATATTCTTTGACTTTCTCCAAATATCTCCTTCCTTCTCTGACCTTCTTAGAACTTCTTTGATTTTCTCCAAACTTCTTTGACCTTCTCTGAACCTCTTTGATCTTTTCCGACCTTCTCCGACCTTCTTTGACCCTCTCCGACCTTCTCTGACCCTCTCTGACCTTCTCCGAATTGCTCAATGAGGTGGCTGTAGACACAGATGACACAGACTTTCTAAACATCAATGAGGTCACTATAGACACAGATGACAGTGAGGTCGCTATAGACACATGCAACACAGACTTTCTAAACGACAATGAGGTCGCTGTAGACAAAGGCGACACAGACTTTCTAAACGACAGTGAGGTCACTGTAGACACATGCAACACAGACTTTCTAAACGACAATGAGGTCGCTGTAGACACAGGCGACACAGACTTTCTAAACCACAATGAGGTCGCTGTAGGCACGCTCTGACTTCCCTGACCATCTTTGACCTTCTCTGAACTTCTCTGATCTTCTCTGACCCTCTTTATACTTCTCCAACTTTCTTTGACCTTCTCCTGGCTTCTTTGACCTTCTCCAAACTTCTCCGACCTTCTCCAAACTTCTCCAACCCTCTCTGACCTTCTCCGAACCTCTCTGACCTTCTCCGACCCTCTCTGACCTTCTCCGACCTAATCCGACCTTCTCTGACTTACTCTTAACTTCTCTGACCTTCTCCGATATTCTTCGAACTTCTTTGAACTTCTCCAACCTTCTCCCACCTTCTTTGCCCTTCTCCCACCTTCTTTGCCCTTCTCCCACCTTCTTTGCCCTTCTCCCACCTTCTTTGCCCTTCTCCCACCTTCTTTGCCCTTCTCCCACCTTCTTTGCCCTTCTCCCACCTTCTTTGCCCTTCTCCCACCTTCTTTGCCCTTCATTTCCCTTGTCCGACCTTCTTTGTAGACCTTGTAGTTGTAGAGAGCAATGAGGTCTCCCCTCAGCCTCCACTTCTCCAGGTTAAACAACCCCAGCTTTCTGAGCCATTTCTCATAAGGCCATGTGTGTACATAAAAAAGAGCTGACTTGTTTGAGAGGAACTAGGAGCCCTACAGACAGAGAATTATAAAAAAGAGCAGGGACTAGCACAAAAATTCAGAAACAGCAAGAGATGTAAAGGGGAGTGTCAAGATTCAGAGTGAATGGAAAAGCTGGAACAGCAACAGTAAGCAATACAAAGGAATAGAGAAAGAAAGAAAGAGAAAGAAAAGCAAGGCATTTGCAGGTGCAGAAAAAGAACAAACTACAAGGATCAAGCCAGTGAAATTGTGGGGGAACAGAATGAGGAACGCAGATTGGGATAAAGATGGAAAAGGAAAAAAATAGTATAGGCAGAGAACAGATACTGAAGACTAGGGGGGGAAAAAAAAAGAGAGAAAAGAGCACAGAAAAATTAAAGAGTAGGGGTATAGCGATACCTGGGAACAGGAATTGTAGCAGCACGATAAATGAAAGGAACCAAAAAGTCCAGCTCTAAAATGTTTGTTACCTAGCTCCATCACTGTCACAACTAGCAATGTTGCAGTGACAGCACGCATACTGTTATTTCTTGTAAGGATGCTTTCAGACATGTAGTAGTGTTGTTCTAGCTGAGAATGCAAGGCAGAGTTAATAAAACACAGCTCCTCCTCAGGCACTATTTATACTTGTGAGGGCTTCACCACACCCCAGTCACAGGTGGTGGGCGGGAAGGCCCAGGGGGTATATAAGCCACAGGCCTTGCCTCTGGAGGTCATTTAGGTTGTGGTTTATCCTTGAGATTAGAGTTTTGCTGCTGTTTCCATTCATTGTAGCTTTTAGGCAGATTAAGCTAGTTGGGTAAGTGGTGGTTTTTGGCTTTTTTAGTTATTTTTTTCTTTTTGTTCTTCTAAAGAAGCAGAGGTGTCTGTTGGAGGTATGAGCTTTGGAAGAGTCCAGGCGAAGCAGCACATACAGGTGTAACTATGGGGCTTTTTTGTCAGTAATTTTTGATTGGGTGTTGGAGGGGGCAAGATGTTTTTGGTATCTTTCTTTGTATTTTTTTCTGGGTGCTTTGCCTCGAGCTTTTGATTATGGGATGATTTGTTGTTGTTCCTCATTCTGTGTGGCATGATGTATTGGTCCTAGGGGCTCTGCAGTTTGTAATGGGCACCTTGTGGGTGATAATAATCTGGAATGAAGTTTGTTGGCCTAGGGTAGGAAGTAGCGTCTGTGGGTTGGTGGAAGATAGAAGGGGCCAGGGGAGCCCTGGGAAGGGCTCAGGAGCATAGCTCCCAGGGAATAGCAACACAGAAGGGTCAGGGGGGTTAAAATATAGGGCAGGTCCTGTTAAGAAGGAGCCGGGTTCCTTCTCTGATACTTCAGGGGTAGAAAAGGGCTTTAATGGTTTGGGGAAAGGGAGATGGGTTCGTCAGTCTTTCTTGGGTCAGTTTGGTGGTCAGATGCAAGTGCCGTTCAGGTGTCTGTTGTTCTAGTCTCTCTGTAGCCAATGAGGTAATGATGAGGTTGAGACACAAGTTGAAAATTATTAGTTACCCTAAGAAATGTCATCTCTAGGGCTTAGAGATCTCTGCTCCCTTATACCTTTTACTTATTGTGTTCCTCAACTAACTTCTTTGCGTGCATCCTGTCTCCATCCATCTGAATGTCCAGAGAAGAGTAATGTAGCTGGTGAGGGGGCTGGTGAACAAGCCTTATGAGGAGTGGCTGAGAGAGCTGGGGGTGTTTAGTCTGGAGAAGAAGAGGCTGAGGGGAGACTTCATTGCTCTCTGCAGCTACCTGAAAGGAGGTTGTGGAGAGGAGGGAGCTGGTCACCTCTCCCAAGGGACAGGGGACAGGACAAGAGGGAATAGCCTTAAGCTCTGCCAGGGAAGCTTCAGGCTGTACATCAGGAAAAAATATTTCACTGAAAGGGTTATTGGGGATGGGCAAAGGCTGCCCGAGGAGGTGGTAGAGTCACCTTCCCTGGAGGTGTTTAAAGGATGGGTGGATGAGATGGTGAGGGGCATTGTTTAGTGATTGATAAGAATAGTTGGACTCAATGATCCAATGGGTCTTTTCCAACCTGGTGATCCTATGAATATCAGAGACCTTGCTACTTAAAGGTATGGACTCTCTGCCTATCTACAGTGCAGGATTCTGCCGCTTGTTTCCTTTTAATTTCTCAGGGAAGAGATTGGATATTGTTTTGGCTCGTAACAGTTAGCAGCTGAGCAACTCTTCTTCATCTGGTCTGTGGGCACACAAGCCTCCCTTATTTAGTAGAGTTTTAGATTTTTCCTGAACTTACCAGTGAGGTTTGCTCTATTATTGCTTACAGCGGTTGTTACCTTGCCCCTGTTAATCCATTGTGTTTTTTTACGGTCATTGAGTTTCCAATTTAGGTCTTAGAGTAGTCAATCCCACTGTTGCGAGTTTTTCATTGGCTGACTGCCTCTGTAATTCCAGTCTCCATTGCTGTGTGGTGAGTGTCCTGTGTTTTTATGTCTTCTGTGTTAATAATCTTTACTGGGTTTTGATAAGAATATTTTTTTCAAGTTCTTCTTGTTCACTCCTACGACTAAAGTTTGGTTACTTCCTAAAATGTGGATTTCCGTGGCTCATCTTTCTTTTGTCCTGGGTATCACCACTACTGGTCCTACAACATAAGTGGTGAGGAGGAGTGGAGAGGTAAGCAGAGGGCACAGAATTTTGGGGTGCTGGTGAGGTAGTCAGGCTTATTCTCATCATTGTGGGGCTGATGGTGAGGAGGAAGTTGAGTATGTCTAGAAGAGCAAAGTGTTCTTTGGCAACATAGTATTTACTTCTGGTTTGGCAGGCACTGTGCGGGCCACCTTGGGAATGGGAAGAGCATTTGAGATGAGCTGGGTAGTAGGGAGAAGGAGCATGGGGCAGACTTCTCACAGGTGTGAGAGTAATTCTCTGAATTTAATTACCCTGGGTGATAACAGCTGCAGCATCTGACAGAAGAACTGCTGTGGAGCAAGTGAGTGGAAGAACATGGCAGTTAGGCAGAACAAGTTGTCATGTAAGGTGCTGACATTGATCAGTGCAATGCTGGCTGTTGGAGCTATTTTAGTTTTCTTGTAGATTGCAAAGTGGATCCTGGCAACTGTAGGATCATTCCAGGAAGCTGATGTTCTTGGAGTTTTTTTCTCCTGAGGAAGCCTCCTGGTGGTCTGATAGCTAAGTTGAGGGACGGGGGCAGGGGTGGGGTAGGACAGAGGGGAGAAGGCTGGGGATGGCAGGGAGGGGTTTTAAAAGTAGCCTAGGGGAGAGGGCTGTGTGGGAAGTGTCCCCTTTGGGCAGGGAGAGCTGGAGGGTGTTACTTCTCAGCCCAAAGCTAGCACGTTCCTGGCAGGGCCATTCCAGCTTGTCTGTGCCGTGTGCTTTATATTCTGTTTCTCTTTTACGTTTCTTAAGCCTTGATGTCCACTTTGCTTTAAAGGAATGCAGCATATGACTTGAGCAGCATCTCGAGGGTCTTGAATGCCTGTACTCATGGGTACAATACCAATTAGGCACTGTTCTTCTTGCATCATAACCTAAGTGTGGATTGGCTTCACATTTTCCAAGTTTCTAGTCAGCCATCTTTTCCCATGGCCTCGCAGCCTGTGTTGGTGGCCACAATCGTTAGTCATATATTTTCAAGGATCCCTGTTGACCTGAGACTTCTTCCATGCATCTTGTGCCTTTAGTCATTTAAAAGGTGATCCTTTCACGTACATCCTCCTGGTTTTGGCCACATCCCGTTGTAATGAGGGATCCTTTACACCATGCCGGACATGCCTCGAGCACCATATCTAGGGTCCTGAATGCTCGTACTCATCAATGCACTGTTGATTGGGCACTGCTTTTCTTGCATCGTGCTCCTGAAGCCGGGATCGTTCTCGTGTTTTGGCACTGTGTTTTTCTGTTCATTTTTCTTGCAGATGCTGAAGAGGAACGCAGTGACTTCAGGATTATTTCTGTTAGCTGATGTGATTTGAGCTGCTTTGTCCAAGGACAGCTTCATTCGTGGCCCTCTGAAAGCTAAATTGAGAGACTGGAGTTGGGAAGCGGGAGGTGGGATGGGGCTAGCAGGGAGGGGTTTGGAAGGTAGCCTAGGCTGTGCAGGGAGAGTCCTCTTTGGGCAGGTGAAGGCAGAGGGGTCTACTTCTCAGCCCAAACCCTGCATGGGCAGGGCAGTTCCAGCCTGTATCTGTTGTTGTCTAGTTTGTGTAGTCACCGTGCCATCTCCGAAATTTTCTGCAGGTCTTGATGTTGTCTTTTGTGCTCAGGGCATGGCGGGCGTGCCTTGGGTGCCATGTCTAGGGTCCCAAATGCTCGTACTCATCAAGGCAGTGTCGATGGGGCACTGCTTTTCTTTCTTTGCATTTCTAAAGTGTGGATCACTCTTGTGTTTTGGAAGCATCCCGTCAGCTGTCTTCTGCTGCAGCCTTGCAGCCTGCCTCGCCATGCGGGATAGTTAGTCTTCTGTTTTCCTGGATCCCTGTTCTGGGACTTGTTCCATCCATCCTCTGCATGTTTAGGACTTTAAAAGGGTTTCTTGCCCGTTCATCTTGCCAGTTGTGGCACCATCTCTTTGGAACCATGCACGGTTCTTCGCTTTTCCAGGGCTACCGTAGGTTGTTCCTCGGAGCCCTGTCCATTGCCTTGCCCATTGGCACGCATGGTCCAGGAGTCCTCCTTGTTGCCGCGACTTTTCTTTTGTTCCAGGTTCCTGACGTCGGTCTTGTGTATTGGTGTTCTGTGTGTGTTTGTGTCTGGTTGGAGCTGCTCTGCCAGGTGTGTAGAGGAGGCGATAAGCGTCAGCAGGGGTATAGTGGCCCGATTGTGTGCTTAACGTTTTGACGTGCCTAGACATTGCGGTCTAGGGGCATCCCTTATTTGCAGATCTAGCAGCCCTCGGTGTGGCGGGTGAGGAGGGTAGTTTCTGCTTGTCTCTGGAGCCACAGAGTGGGTGACCAAAACTGCATGGGAGCAGCCAGTGGAGCAGTAGTGAAGGGGTTTGAATGTCAAGGGAGCGGCAATTAATGTTTGGGTTTGGTTGTGGACTAGCTTTGCTTGGCTGTAATGTGCAGTAGAGTCTTGGAATTCTTAGGGCATTGCTGAGCGTCAGGGTGACTTCTTTGCTGTTGTGTTTTTCAGACGTAGCGGGCTGACCTGTGTGCCGAGGGGCACGGATGGAGTTGCGTGCAGTTAGTGTGCCATAGTGAGGTGAGTTGGCTGTGGTGTTGGTAGGGAAATGTAACCTGGCTGTATGATCAGTTACCGTGTGTTATCAGTTACCGTATGTTACTGTGTCTTATGTGACATGGATTTCATTTATAACATCTGTTTCGTCTTTGTCGTCTGTGTGTATTTTGACATCATTTTCATTTATAATGTCTGTGTTGTCTCTGACGTCTGTGTCTATTGTGACATCAATGTCATTAATAATAAATGTGTGTATGTGTCGTCTGTGTCTATTGTGACATCTTTGTCATTTCTAATGTCTGTGTCGTCTGTGTTGTCTCTGTCTATTGTGACATCATGGTCATTTATAATGTCTATGTTGCATGTCTCATCAATGACCTCTGTGTTGTCTGTGTCGTTTGTGTCTATTGTGACAACATTGTCATTTATAAGGTATTTGTCGTCTTTGTCGTCTGTGTCTATTTTGACATAATTGTCATTTATATTGTCTGTTAAGTCTGTGTCTATTGTGACATCATTTTCATTTTTAGAGTCTGTGTTGTGTGTGTCGTCTTTGTCTATTGTGACATCAAGGTCATTTATAATAGGAGTGTCACATGTGTCATCTGTGTTGTCTGTGTCTAGTGTGACATAATTTTCATTTATAATGTCTTTGCAGTCTGTGTCGACTCTGTCGTCTGTGTCTATTGTGACATCATTTCATTTATAATGTCTTTGTCCACTGTGTCGTCTATGTCGTCTCACGTCTGTGTATAGTGACATCATTGTCATTTATAATGTCTGTGTCGTTTGTGTTGTCTGTGTCATCTGTGATGTCTGTGTCTATTGTGACATCATTGTAATTTATAATGTCTTTGTCGTCTGTGTCATCTGTGTTGTCTCTGTCTATTGTGACATCACTGTCATAATAATTTCTGTGTGGATGGTGTCGTCTGTTTCGTCTCTCGTCTGTGTCTATTGTGACATCATTTTCATTTATAATGTCTTTGTTGTCTGTGTCGTCAGTTCCCATTGTGACATCATTGTCGTAAATTATGTCTCTGTCGTCTGTGTGTTCTATGTCATCACTGTCTATTTTGACATCATTGTCATTTATAATATCTGTGTCGTCTGTTTCTATTGTGACATCATTGTCTTTATAATGTCTGTCGTCTGTGTCCTCTTGTCGTCTATGTTGTCTGTGTCGTCTGTGTATATTGTGACATCATTATCATTTATAATGCCTTTGTTGCATCTGTCGTCTGTCCTCTGTGTCGTCTGTGTCATCTGTGTATGTTGTGACATCATTGTAATTTCTAATGTCTTATTCGTCTGTGTTGTATATGTCATCTGTGTCTATTGTGAGATAATTTTCATTTATAATGTCTGTGTCTTCTGTGCCTATTGTTACATCACTGTAGTTTATTATGTCTTCGTCATCTGTGTCGTCTGTGTGCTCTGTGTTGTCTGCGTCTTTGGTGACATCATTGTCATTTATATTGTCTGTGTTGTCTGTGGTATCTGTGTCTATTGTGACATCATTGTCATTTATAATGTCTGTGTCATCTGTGTCTGTTGTGACATCATTGTCTTTTAAGTAAGGGAAGCAAGATGCATGTAAGTCCTATACCTTTGATTTTATAGTAGATATTTTTGTCTGTTTGATGGCCTCCACATGCCCTGTGAAAGTGCCATAGTTATTTATCTGATCTTGCGCATTTATGTATCAGATACATTTTTCTCAGTTGTTGAGAGAAAAAAGGGGGAAAGAAAAGGAAATGAATAAATGAAAATATTTAAACACACTCTGCGTTCCTTAACTGCCAACTTTAAAGGTTGGGCTCGATGACCCGGTGGTCCTCTTCCAACCAGGTTATTCTATGATTCTATGATTTATAACGTCTGTGTCATCTCTGTGGTCTCTTGTCTGTGTCTATATTAATATCATTTTCATTTATAACATCTGTGTCGTCTGTGTCGTCTATGTGTATTGTGACATCATTTTCATTTCTAATGTCTGTGTCGTCACTGTCGTCTTTGTCATTAATGTCATCTCTCATATGTGTTTATTGTGACTTCATTTTCATTTATAGTGTCTATGTAGTCTGTGTCGTCTCAGTCTATTTTGACATCTTTGTCATTTCTAACGTCTGTGTCGTCTGTGTCTATTGTGACCTCATTTTCATTTATGTCCATGTCATGTGTTATCTGTGTCGTTTGTGTTTATTGTGACATCGTTTTCATTTATAATGTCTTTGTTGCATCTGTCGTCTCTGTCCTCTGTGTTGTCTCTGTCATTTTTGTCTATTGTGACATCATTGTCATAAATAATGCGTCAGTCTTCTGTGTATTCTCTGTCGTCTGTCTACTGTGACATCACTGTCATTTATAATGTTTTGACGTCTCTGTCTTCTGTGTCATCTGTGTCTGTTGTGACATCTTTGTCATTTATAAAGTCTGTGTCTTCTGTGCCATCAGTGTCTATTGTGACATCATTTTTATTTATAATGTCTGTTTCCTCGGTGTCATCTGTATTGTCTGTGTTGTCTTTGACATCTGTGTCTATTGTTACATCAGTGTAATTTATAATGTCTGTGTTGTCTGTGTCGTCTCTGTCTATTGAGACATCATCGTCATATAAAATATCTGTGTCATCTGTGTTGTCTGTGACATCTGTATCTATTGTGACATCATTGTTATTTATCATGTCTGTGTCGTCTGTTCCTATTGAGAATCTATTGTCATTTATAATGTCTTTGTCGTCTGTGTATATTGTGACATCATTGCCTTATATAATGTCTGTTTCTTCTGTGTCGTCTTTGTCGTCTATGTCTATTGTGCCAACTTTTTCATTTATAATGTCTGTGTTGTCTCTGTCGTCAGAGTCTATTGTGACATCATTGTCATTTATAATGTCTGTCATCTGTGTCGTCTGTGTCGAATGCGACATCATTGTCATTTATAACGTCTGTCGTCTGTGTCAATTTTGACCTCATTCTCATTTATAATTTCTGTGTCGTCTGTGTTTATTGTGAGATCATTGTCATCTATAATGTCTGTGTTGTCTTTGTCTATTGTGACATTATTTTCATTTACAATGTCTGTGACGTCTGTGTCTATCGTGACATCATATTCATTTACAATGTCTGTGTCATCTGTATCGTCTGTGTCTATTGTGACATCGTTGTCATTTATAATGTCAGTGTTTTCTGTGTAGTCTGTCGTCGGTGTCGTCTGTGTCTATTTTGATATCATTGTCATTTATAATGTCTGCGTTGTATGTGTCATCTGTGTGTATGGAAACATGGTTGTCATTTATAATGTCTGTGTCGTCTGTGTCTATTGTGACATAATTGTCATTTAAAATCTCTGTGTAGTCCGTACTGTCTGTGTTGTCTGTGTATTCAGACGGCATTTTCATTTATTATGTCTGTGTCCTCTGTGTCTGTTATGACATAATTTTAATTTACAGTGTCTGTGTTGTCTCTGTTTTCTGTGTCGCCTGTGTCTATTGTGACACCATTTTCATTTATAATGTCTGTGTTTTCTGTGTAGTCTGTGTAATCTCTGTCTGTTGTGGCATCCTTGTCATTTATAATGTCTGAGTCTTCTGTGTTATCTACGCCTATTCAGACGGCATTTTCATTTATAATGTCTGTGTTGTCTGTCGTCTGTGTCTATTGTGATATCATTGTCATTTATAATGTCACAGAATCACCAGGTTGGAAGAGACCCACCGGATCATCAAGTCCAACCATTCCTATCGAACACTAAACCATATCCCTCAGCACCTCATCCACCCTTACCTTAAACACCTCCAGGGAAGGTGACTCAACCACCTCCGTGGGCAGCCTGTTCCAGTGCCCAATGACCCTTTCTGTGAAGAATTTTTTCCTAACGTCTAGCCTAAACCTCCCCTGGCGGAGCTTTAGGCCATTCCCTCTTGTCCTGTCCCCTGTCACATGGAAGAAGAGGCCAGCACCCTCCTCTCCACAACCTCCTTTCAGGTAGTTGCAGAGAGCAATGAGGTCACCCCTCACCCTCCTCTTCTCCAGGCTAAACAACCCCAGCTCTCTTAGCCGCTCCTCATAAGGCCTGTTCTCCAGCCCCTTCACCAGCTTTGTTGCTCTTCTCTGGACCCATTCCAGAGCCTCAACACCCTTCTTGTGCTGAGGGGCCCAGAACTGAACACAGGATTCAAGGAGCGGTCTCACCAGTGCCGAGTAAAGAGGGAGGATAACCTCCCTGGACCTGCTGGTCACACCATTTCTGATACAAGCCAAGATGCCATTACCCTTTTTGGACAATGTCTATGTTGTCTGTGCCGTCTGTGTGTATTGTGATATCATTGTCATTTATAATGTCTGTGTCGTCTGTGAATATTGTGACATCATTGTCATTTATAATGTCTGTCATCTGTGTCGAATGCGACATCATTGTCATTTATAATGTCTGTCGTCTGTCTAGTCTGTGTCTATTGTGACATCATTGTAGTCTATAGTGTCTGTGTTGTCTGTGTCGTCTATGTCTGATATGACATCACTGTCATTTATAATGTCTGTGTAATCTGTGTCGTCTCTGTTTATTGTGACATCAGTGTCATGTATAATGTCTGTGTCGTCTGTGTCTACTGTGACATCATTGTCATTTATAATGTGTGTGTCGTCTCTGTCTACTGTGAAACCATTTTCATTTATAATGGTTTTGTCTTCTGTGTCGTCTCTGTCTACTGTGAAACCATTTTCATTTATAATGGTTTTGTCTTCTGTGTCGTTTCTGTCGTCTGTGTCTATAGTGACATCATTTTCATTAATAATGTCTGTGTCGTTTGTATGGTCTTTTTATATTGTGACATCATTGTCATTTATAATGTCTGTATTGTTTGCGTCTATTTTGACAACGTTGTCTTTTATAATGTCTGTGTCTTCTGCATCGTCTATGTCTACTGAGATATCATTTTCATTTATAATATCTGTGTCATCTGTGTCCATTGTGACATCGATATTTAAAAGTGTCTGTGTCGTCTGTGTCTATCGTGACATCATTGTCATTTATAATGTCAGTGTCTTCGGTGTCGTCTATTGTGACATCATCATTTATGATGTTTTTGTCATCTGTGTCGTCTGTGTGTATTGGGACTTCATTGTCATTTATAACAACTCTGTCGACTGTGTCGTCACTGTCTATTATGACATAATTGTAATTTATAATATCTGTGTCTTTTGTATCGTCGGAGTCTCTTGTGAAATCATTGTCATTTATAATGTCTCACTTGTCTTTTACAACTCTGTCGTCTGTGCTGTCTTTGTCTATTGTGACTTCCTTGTCATATATAATATCTGTGTCGTCTGTGTCTATTGTGACATTTTCATTTATAATGTCTGTGTTGTCTCTGTCGACTGTGTTGTCTGTGTCTATTGTGACATCATTGTCATTTGTAGTGTCTGTGTCATCTTTGTCGTCTGTCTCTCTTTTGACATCATTGTTGTTAATAATGTCTGTGTCATCTGTGTTGTCTGTGTCGGCTGTTGCGTCTGTGTCTATTGTGACATCATTTTCATTTATAATGTGTTTCTCTTCTGTGTCCTCTGTGTCTATTGTGACATCATTGTTATTTATAATGACTGTATCATCTGTGCGGTCTTTCTCTATTGAGACATCATAGCGATTTATAATATCTTTGTTGTCTGTGTATTCTGTGTCTATGGTGACATCATTGTCATTCATGTCCCTGTCGTCTGTATCGTTTGTGTCTTCTGTGTCTATTGTGACATCATTTTCATTTATAACGTCTGTGTCATCTGAGTTATCTGTGTTGTTTGTGTCCTTTGTGTGGTCTGTGGCGTCTGTGTCTATTTTGAAATCACTGTCATTTATAATGTCTGTGTCGTCTGTGTTTTCTGTGTATATTGTGACATCATTGTCTATAAAAATGTCTGTGTCGTCTGTGTTGTCTGTATCTTCTGTGTCTTTTGTTACATAATTTTCATTTATAATGTCTTTGCCGTCTCTGTCGTCTGTGTATATTGTGACATCGTTGTCAATTATAATGCCTGTGTCATCTCTGTCTATTTTGACATCATTGTAATTTATAATATCTGTGTCGTCTGTGTCGTCTGATTCATCGGTGTCGTCTGTCTTCTGTGTCTATTGTGATATAGTTGTCATTTATTATGTCTGTGTCCTCTGTGTCCTCTGTGTCTATTGTGACATCGTTTTCATTTATAATGTCTGTGTCATCTGTGTCTATTGTGACATCATTGTAATGTATAATGTCTGTGTTGTGTGTGTCATCTGAGTCGTCTGTGTATACTTTGACATCATTTTCATTTATAATGTCTGTGTCGTCCTTGTCGTCCCTGTTTTTTTGTCTATTGTGACATCATTGTCATTTATAATGTCGTTGTCGCCTGTGTCGCCTGTGTCTATTGTGTCATCACTGTCATTTAAAATTTCTGTGTCGTCTGTGCAGTCTGTGTCGTTTTTGTCTACTGTGATATCATTGTCATTAATAATGTCTGTATGGTCTATGTCCTCTGATTCTATTGTGACATAATTTTAATATATAATTTCTGTGTCCTATCTTTCGTTTGTATCGTATTTGTCTATTGTGACTTCATTGTCATTTCTAAATTCTGTTTTCTGAGTTGTCTGTGCCTATTGTGACATCATGTTCATTTATAGTGTCTGTGTTGTCTGTGTCTACTGTGACATCGTCATATATAATATCTGTGTGGTCTCTGTTGTCTGTGCCTATTGAGACATCATGCTAATTTTTAATGTCTGTGTCATCTGTGTCTATTGTGACATCATTGTAATTTATAATGTCTGTGTCGTCTGTGTCTATTGTAAAGTCATTGTCTTTTATAATGTCTGAGTCGTCTGTGTCTGTTTTGACATCTTTGTCATTTATAATGTCTGTGTCGTCTGTGTTGTCTGTGTCTATTCAGACGGCATTGTCATTTATGTCTCTGTCTGTTGTGACATATTTTTTTTACAATATCTGTGTCGCCTGTCTCATCTCTGTCTGTTGTGACATCATTGTCATTTATTATGTCTGTGTCGTCTGTGTCTTCTGTGTCTATTTTGACATCATTTTCATTTAGAATGACTGTCGTCTGTGTGGTATGTATTGTCTCTATCGTCTGCATCCTCTGTTTTATTGTGACATCATTTTCTTTTATAATGTCTGTGTTGCCTTTGTAGTCTGTGTCTATTTTCTTATCATTGTCATTTATAATGTCTGTGTTTTCTGTGTTGTCGGCGTGTATTGTGACATCATTGTCATTTATAATGTCTGTGTCGTATGTGTTGTCTGTCTAGTCTGTCTATTGTGACATCATTGTAGTTTACAGTGTCTGTGTTGTCTATGTCTATAGTGACATCATTGTCATTTATAATGTCTCTGGCGTCTGTGTCTATTGTGACATCATTGTCATTTATAATGTCTGTTTCATCTGTGTCGTCTGTCTCTATTTTGACATCATTGTCGTTAATAATGTCTGTGTCATCTGTGTTGTCTGTGTCGGCTGTGTCATCTGTGACATAATTTTCATTTATAATGTGATTCTCTTCTGTGTCGTCTTTGTCTATTGTGACATCTATGTTATTTATAATGACTATATCATCTGTGTGGTCTTTCTCTATTGCGACATCATAGTCATTTATAATATCTTTGTCGTCTCTGTATTCTGTGGCTATTGTGACATCATTGTCATTAGTAATGTCGGTGGCGTCTGTGTCATGATTGTCTATGGTGACAGCATTATCATTTAAAATGTCTGTGTCTTCTGTGTCTATTGTGACATCGTTTTCATTTATAATATCTGTGTCATCTGAGTTATCTGTTTTGTCTGTGTCCTTTGTGACGTCTGTGTTGTCTGTGTAGATTGTGACATCATTGTCATTAAAAATGTCTGTGTCGTCTGTATATTCTGTGTCTATTGTTACATAATTGTCATTTATAATGTCTTTGCCGACTCTGTCGTCTGTATATATTGTGACATCGTTGTGATTTTTTATGTGTGTTTTCTGTGTCGTCTGTGTCTGTCGTGACATCATTGTCATTTATAATGTCTGTGTCTTCGATATGGTCTGTCTATTGTGAAATCGTCATTTATAATTTCTTTGTCATCTGTATCATCTCTGTCAGTTGTCTATTGTGACATCATTGTCTTGTATAATAACTCTGTCCTCTGTGTCGTCTCTGTCTTCTGTGACATCATTGTCATTTCTAATGTCTGTGTCTATTGTGAAATCCTTGTCATTTATAATGTATCTCGTCTTTGTAATCTGTCGTCTGTGCTGTGTCTATTGTGACATCCTTGTTATATATAATGTCTGTGTCGTCTGTGTCTATTGTTACATCATTCTCATTTATAATGTCTGTGTAGTCTGTCTGTGTCTTCTGTGACATCATTGTCATTTATAATGTCTGTGTCGTGTGTGTCGTCTGTGTCTACTGTGAAATCGTTACCATTTATAATTTCTTTGTCATCTGTGTCTATTGTGACATCATTGTAATTTATAATATCTGTGTCCTCTGTGTCGTCTGTGTCTATGGTGACATCATTTTCATTTATAAAGTCTTTGTCGTCTGTGTCGTCTGTGTTGTCTTTTATGTCTGTGTTTATTGTGACAACATTTTCAACGTCTGTGTTATCGAATTCATCTGTGTTGTCTGTGTCGTCTGTCACGTCTGTGTCTATTTTGAAATCTATGTCATTTATAATGTCTGTGTCCTCTGTGTCATCTGTGTCTATTATGACGTCATGGTCAGTTATAATGTCTGTGTCGTCTGTCGTGGGTGTCTATTGTGACCACATTTTCATTTATATTGTCTGTGTGTCTGTGTCTATAGTCATTTATTATGTCATTGTCATTTATTATGTCTCTGTCGTCTGTGTCTATTTTGACATCATTGTCATTTAGACTGTCTGTGTCTATTGTGTCATCGTTTTCATTTATAATGACTTTGTCGTCTGTGTCTTGTACGTCGTCTGTGTGTATTGTGACATGACTCTCATTTATAATGTCTGTGTCGAATGTGACATCATTGTCAAATATATTGTCTGTGTCATCTTTCTCGTCTTTGTCTATTTTGCCATCATTGTCACTAATAATGTCTGTGTTGTTGGTGTCGTCTGTGTCTATTGGGACATCACTGTCATTTATAATGTCTGGGTCGTCTATGTCGTCTGTTTCTATTGTGACATCGCTGTCATTTATGTCTGTGTCGTTTTTGTCTATTGTGATATCATTGTCATTTATAATGTCTGTGGCATCGGTGTCGTCAATTTCGTCTGTGTTGTTTGTGTTAATGTGACATCTTTTTCATTAATAATGTCTGTGTCATCTGTGTCATCTATGTCATCCCTGTCATCTGTCTATTGTGACATCACTGTCGTTTATTATGTCTGTGTCATCTGTGTCTTATGTGACATCATTGTATAATATATTGTCTGTGTCATCTGTTTCTATTTTGACATCATTGTCAATTATAATATCTGTGTCTTCTGTGTTGTCTGTGTATATTTTGACATCATTGTCATTAAAAATGTCTGTCATCTGTGTCGTCTGTATCTTCTGTGTCTATTGTTACATAATTGTCATTTATAATGTCTTTGCCGACTCTGTCGTCTGTATATATTGTGACATCATTGTCATTTTTTATGTGTGTCTTCTGTGTCGTCTGTGTCTATTGAGACACCGTTGTCATTTATAATGTCTTTGTCATCTCTGTCTATTTTGACATCATTGTAATTTATAATGTCTGTGTCGTCTGTGTCATCTTTATTTATTGTGACATCATTTTCATTTATAATATCTGTGTCGTCTGTGTCTTCTGATTCATCGATGTCGTCTGTCTTCTGTGTCTATTGTGATATAATTGTCGTTTATTATGTCTGTGTATTCTGTGTTTTCTGTGTTTATTGTGACATCATTGTAATTTATAATGTCTGTGTGGTGTGTGTCATCTGAGTTGTCTGTGTGTACTTTGACATCATTTTCATTTATAATGTCTGTGTCGTCCTTGTCGTCCCTGTCGTTTTTGTCTGTTGTGACATCATTGTCATTTTTAATGTCGTTGTCACCTCTGTCGCCTGTGTCTATTGTGTCATCACTGTCATTTAAAATGTCTGTGTCGTCTATGCAGTCTGTGTCGGTTTTTTCTATTGTGACATCATTGTCATTAATTATGTCTGTATTGTCTGTGTCATCTCATTCTATTGTGACATAATTTTAATATATAATGCCTGTGTCATCTCTATCATTTGTATCGTATTTGTCTATTGTGACTTCATTGTCATTTCTAAATTCTGTTTTCTGAGTTGTCTGTGCCTATTGTGACATCATGTTCATTTATAGTGTCTGTGTTGTCTGTGCCTATTGTGACATCATGCTAATTTTTAATGTCTGTGTCATCTCTGTCTATTGTGATATCATTGTAATTTATAAAGTCTGTGTCGTTGGTGTCGTCTGTGTCTATTGTGACATTATTTTCATTGATAATTTCTGTGTCGTCGGTGTTGTCTTTGTCTGTTGTGACATCTTGTCATTTATAATATCTGTGTCATCTGTCTATTGCGACATCATTGTCATTTGTAATTTCCGTGTATTCTGTGTCTACTGTGAAACTATTGTCATTTATAATGTCTGTGTATTCTGAGTCTATTGTGACATCATTGTCATTTATAATGTCTGTGTTGTCTGCGTTGTCTGGTCTATTCTGACATCATTGTCATTTATCATGTTTGAGTTGTCTGTGATATTGTGACAACTTTGTAATTTATAATGTCTTTGTCATCTGTGTCAACTCTGTCATCTGTTTCATCTGTATCTCTTGTGACATAATTGTCATATATAATGTCTGTAGTCTGTGTCGTCTGTGTCGTCAGTGTCATCTGTGTCTATTCTGACATCGTTTTTATATATAATGTCATTGACATCTCTGTTGTCTGTGTCTATTGTGACATCATTATCATTTATAATGTCTGTGTCGTCTGTCTGTTGTGACATCAATGTCATTTATAATGTCTGTGTCGTCTGTGTCTATTGTGAAACCACTGTCATTTCTAATGTCTGTGTCGTCTGTGTGCCTGTGTATATTGTGATATCATTGTCATATATAATGTCTGTTGTCTGTGTCGTCTCTGTGGTCTGTGTAGTCTCTGTCGCCTCTGTCGTTTCTGTCGTCTGTGCTTATTATGAAATCATTGTCATTTAAAATATCAGAGTAGTCTGTGTCTAGTGTGACATCATTTTCACTTATAATGTCTGTGTCGTCTGTTTTTGTTGTGACATAATTGTCATTTATAATGTCAGTGTCATTTGTCATTTGTGTCGTCTGTGTTGTCTGTGTTGTCTGTGTCTATTGTGACATCGTCATTTATAATGTCTTTGTAGTCTGTATCGTCTGTGTCTATTTTGACATCAATGTCATTTATAATGTCTGTGTGGTCTGTGTCTGTTGTGACATCATTGTCATTTATAATGTCTCTGTCGTCTATGACTGTTGTGACATCATTGTCATTTATAATGTCTGTCTCGTCTGTGTGGTCTGTGTCATGTGTGTCTATTGAGACATCATTGTTATACGTAATTTCTGTCATGTCAGTGAGGTCTGTGTCATCTGTGTCAATTGTGACATCTTTTTCATTTATAATGGCTTTTTCATCTGTGTGGTCTCTATCGTCTGTGTCCTCTGTGTTTATTGTGAAATCATTGTCATGTATAATGTCTGTGTTGTCTGTGTCTATTGTGACATCACTGTCATTTATAATGTCTGTGTCCTGTGTTACGTCTATGTCTACTGTGACATCATTTTCATTTATAACGGTTTTGTTGTCTGTGTCGTTTCTGTCGTCTACGTCTATAGTGACATCATTTTCATTTATAATGTCTGTCATTTGTGTCTGTAGTGACATCATTTTCATTAATAATGTCTGTGTCGTTTGTGTCACCTTTGCATATTGTGAAATCATTGTCACTTATAAAGTCTGTGTAGTCTGTGTCGTCTGTGTCGTCTTTGTCTATTGTGAAATCATTTTCATTTATAATGACTTTGTTGTCTGTGCTGTCTTTGTCATCCATCATCTGTATAGTCTGTGTCTATTGTGACATTATTGTCATCTATAATTTCTGTGTCGTCTCTGTCGTCTGTGTCTATTCTGATATCATTTTAATTTATAATGTCTGTGTCATCTGTGTCTGTTTTGACATAATTGTCATTTATAATGTCTGTGTCGTCGGTGTCTATTCTGATATCATTGTCATTTATAATGTCTGAGTCGTCTGTGTTGTCTGTGTCTATTTTGACATCATTTTCATTTATAATGTCTGTGTCGTATGCGTCGTCTCTGTTGTCTTTGTCTATTCAGACGTCATTGTCATTTATAATGTCTGTGTCTGTTGCGACATAGTTTTTCTTACTATATCTGTATCGTCTGTGTCGTCTCTGTTGTGACATGGTTGTCATTTATTATGTCTGTGTCTTCTGTTTCTTCTGTGTCTATTTTGACATCATTTTCATTTAGAATGACTGTCGTCTGTGTGGTCTGTATCATCTCTATCTTCTGTATCCTCTGTGTCTATTGTGACATCTTTTTCTTTTATAATGTCTGTGTTTCCTGTGTAGTTTGTGTCGTCTGTGTCTATTGTGATATCATTGTTATTTATGTCTGTGTTTTCTGTGTTGTATGTGTGTATTGTGATATCATTGTCATTTATAATGTCTGTGACGTCACAGTCGTCTCTGTTTTCTGTGTATATTGTGACATCTTTGTAATTTGCAATCTCTTTGTCTCTGTGTCTATTTTGACATCATTTTAATTTAAAATATCTGTCTTCTGTGTCTATTGTGACGTCATTTCCATTAAAAATGACTGTGTCATCTGTGTCGTCTGTATCGTCAGTGTGTATTTTTACATAATTTTTATTTATACTTCCTGTGTCGTCTGTCGTCTGTGTCTATTGTTACAGCATTGTCATTTATAATGTTTGTCATCTGTGTCTATTGTGACATCATTGTCATTTATATTGTCTGTGTCATCTTTATCATCTGAGTGTTTTGTTACATAATTATCGTTTATAAAGTCTGTGTCGTCTGTCGTCTGTGTCTTTAGTGACATCATTATCACTTATAATGTCTGTCGTCTGTGTCATCTGTTTCATCTGTTGTCTCTGTCTATTGTGACATCATTGTCATTTATAATGCCTGTGTCATCTGTGTCGTCTCTGTTTATTGTGACATCAGTGTCATATATAATGTCTGTGTCATCTGTGTTTATTTTGCCATAATTGTCATTTATATTGTCTGTGTCCTTTATACGTCTGTAGTATCTGTGTTGTGTGTGTCCTTTGTGTGGTCTGTGGCGTCTGTTTCTATTTTGAAATCATTGTCATTTATAATGTCTCTCTTGTCTTTTAAAACTGTGTCATCTGTGCTGTCTGTGTCTATTGTGACATCTATCTCAATTATAGTGTCTGTGTCGTCTGTGTCTATTATGAAATCATTATAATTTTTAATGTCTTTGTAATCTGTGTCGTCTGTGTGTAATTTGACATCATTGTTGTTAATAATGTCTGTGTCATCTCTGTTGTCTGTGTCGTTTGTGTCTATTGTGACATCATTATCATTTATAATTTCTTTGTCGTCTGTGTATATTTTGACATCATTGTCATTTATGTCTTTGTCGTCTGTGTCTTCTGTGTCTATGGTGACATCATTGTCGTTTGTAATGTCTGTGTCGTCTGTGTCATCTTTTTCTGTGGTGACATCGTTGTCATTTAAAATGTCTTTGTTGTCTGTGTCTAATGTGACATCATTGTTATTTATAATGTCTGTGTCTATAGTGACATCATAGTCAATTATAATGCCTCTCTCGTCTGCGTCATCTGTGTCTATTGTGATATCTCTTTCATTTATAGTGTCTGTGTTCTCTGTTTCTATTGTGACATAATATTAATTTACAATATCTGTGTCATCTCTGTAGTCTCTGTCGTCTGATGTCTGTGTCTGTTGTGACATCATTTTCATTTATAATGTCTGTGTCATGTGTGTCATCTGTGTGTCTTGTCACATCATTGCCATTTATAATGTCTGTGTCGTCGGTGTCTATTTTGACATCATTGTCATTTATAATATCAGTGTCATCTGTGTCGCCTATGTCTATTTTGATATCACTGTCATTTATAATGTCTGTGTCGTCTGAGTTGTTTGTATCTATTGTGATATCATTGTCATTTATAATGACAGTTTTGTCTGTCATCTGTATGTATTTTGTTATCACTGTCATTTATAATGTCTGTGTCTATTGTGACATCATTTTCATTTCTAATGTCTATGTCGTCTTGTCGTCTGTGTCTATTTTGACATCATTGTTATTTATAATGTCAGTGTCGTCTCTGTCGTTTTTGTCGTCTTTTTCTATTGTGACATCATTTTCATTTATAATGTCTATGTTGTATTTGTCGTCTGTTTAATCTTTGTCTATTTTGGCATCATTGTCGTTTTTAATGTCTGTGTCGTCTGTGTCTATTTTGACATCATTTTCATATATAATATCTCTGTGGTCTGTGTCTTCTGTGTCTCTTGTGACATCATAGTCGTTTATAATGTCTGTGTCGTCTGTGTCTATTGTGACATTTTTGTCATTTATAATGTCTGTGTCTATTGTGAAAACAATTTCATTTATAATGATGTGACGTCTGTGTTGTCTGTCTCGTCTGTGTGATGTGAGACATCATTTTCATTTATAATGTCTGTATCGTCGGTATAGTTTGTGTCTTTTGTAACATCATTGTCATTTATAATATTTGTGTTGTCTCTGTCGTCTGTTTCTATTTTGACGTCATTGTCATTTATAATATCTGTTTCGTCTTTTTCAATTGTGACATCATTGTCATTTATAATGTCTGTGTCGTATGTGTCATCTCTGTCGTCTGTGTCTATTGTGACATCATTGTCATTTATAATGTCTGTGTCGTCTTTGTCTATTTTGAAATCATTGTTATTTATAATGTCTGTGTTGTCTGTGTCGTTTTTGTCGTCTTTTTCTGTTGTGACGTCATTGTCATTTATAATGTCTGTGTCCTCTTTGTTGTGACATCATTTTCACTTATAATATCTGTGTTGTCTTTGTCGTCTGTGTAATCTTTGTCTATTTATACATCATTGTCATTTATAATGTCTGTGTCTTCTGTGTCGTCTGTGTCTATTGTGACATCATTGTCATTTATAATATCTCTGTGGTCTGTGTCGTCTGTGTATATTGTGACATTATAGTCATTTATAATGTCTGTGTCGTCTGTGTCATCTGGTCTATTGTGACATCGTTGTCATTTATAACGTCTGTGTTGACTGTCTATTGTGACATCATTGTCATTTTTAATGTCTCTGTCGTCTGTGTACTTTATGACATCGTTTTAATTAATAATGTCTTTGTCGTCTGGGTCATCTGTGTCGTCTTTTATATTGTGACCTTATTGTCATTTATAATGTCTGTGTTGTCTGTGTCTTTTGTGACACCATTTTCATGTATAATGTCTGAGTCATCTGTATCATTTTTATGGTTTTTTTTATACTTTTCATTTACAATGTCTGTGTCATATGTGTCGTCTTTGACTATTGTGACATCACTGTCATTTATAAATTCTGTGTCGTCTATGTCAGCTGTGTCTATTTTGACATCTTTTTCATTTAGAATATCTGTCTGTGTCTATTTTGACATCACTGTAATTTATAATATCTGTCTTCTAGATTTTGACATAATTTTCATGTATAATGTCTGAGTCTTCTGTATCTTCTGTATTTTTTTTAACATAATTGTCATTTATTATGTCTTTGTCATCTGTTTCTGTTGTGACATCATTGTCATTTATAAAGTCTGTCACCTGTGTCTATTGTGACATCATTGTCATTTATAATATCTGTGTCTTTTGTGTCTTTTGTGTCATTTGTGTCATCTGTGTCGTCTTTGTCTATTGTGAAATCATTTCCATTTATAAAGTCTATGTCGTCTCTGTCGTCTGTATCTATTGTTACATCATTGTAATTTATAATGTCTGTCAACTGTTTCTGTTGTGATATCATTGTCATTTATAATGTTTCTGTGTGTTCTGTGACCTCATTTTTATTTAGAATTACTGTCGTCTGTGTCGTCTCTATCGTCTCTATCGTCTGTGTCTATTGTGGCATCTTTGTCATTTATAATGTCTCTTTTGTCTGTGTCATCTCTGTCGTTTTTTTCTATTGTGACGTCATTTTTATTTATATTGTCTGCATCTTATGTGTCATCTATGAATATTGTGACATTATTTTCATTTATAATATCTGTGTCCTTTGGGTCGTCTGTGTCGTCTGTGTCTATTTTGACACCATTGTCATTTATAATATCTGTTGTCTGTGTCGTCTGTCTAGTCTTTGTCTATTGTGACATCATTGTAGTTTATAGTGTCTGTGTCGTCTGAGTCTATGTCTATTGTGACGTTATTGTCATTTATAATTTCTGCATCTTCTGTGTCTATTGAGACATCTTTTTCATTTATAATGTCTTTGTCGTCTGTGTCTATTTTGATATCATTTTAATTTATAAAATCTGTGTCATCTGTGTCTATTGTGACATATTGTGTAGGGAAAAGATCAGAAGGGCTAAGGCTCAGCTAGAAATCAGATTGGCCAAGTCTGTGAAAGAGAACAAAATATCTTTCTACAAACATATACATAATAAAAGGAGGACTAGGGAGACCATACAGTCCTTATTGGACACAGAAGGAACAACAGTGACTGGGGATGAGGAAAAGGCTGAGGTACTTAATGCCTTCTTTGCCTCAGTCTTTATTTGTAAGGAGGGTCATTCCATCTGTGTACAAACCCAGGAGCTGGAGGAGCATAATGAGGCTCCCGTGATCCAAGAGGAGGTGGTCAGAGCCTTGCTAGCCCGACTAGACACCCACAAGTCTATGGGGCCGGACGGGATTCACCCAAGGGTATTGAAGGAGCTGGCGGATGTGCTGGCCAAACCTCTTTCCATCATCTTCCAACAGTCCTGGCTGACTGGGGAAGTCCCACTGGACTGGAGGCTGGCTGATGCTGTGCCCATCTACAAGAAGGGTCGCAGGAAGGACCCAGGAAACTCCATTCCTGTCAGTCTGACCTCAGTGCCAGGGAAAGTCATGGAACAGGTGATCTTGAGTGCTATCATGAAGCACATGCAAGAGAACTGGGTGATCAGGTCCAGTCAACATGGGTTCACAAAAGGTAGGTCTTGCCAAACTAACCTGATTGCCTTCTATGACAAAGTGACTCGGCTGCTGGATGAGGGAAAGGCTGTGGATGTGGTCTTCCTGGACTTCAGTAAAGCCTTTGACACAGTTTCTCACAGCATTCTGCTTGAGATACTGTCAGCCTCTGGCCTGGACAGGCGCACACTCTCCTGGATGGAAAACTGGTTGGCTGGCCGGGCCCAGAGAGTGGTGGTAAATGGTGTGAAATCCAGCTGGAGGCCAGCGACAAGTGGGGTTCCCTAGGGCTCAGTGCTGGGTCCAGCCCTGTTCGATGTCTTTATCAATAACCTGGATGGAGGAATCGAGTGCACCCTCAGCAAGTCTGCGGACGACACTAAGCTGGGTGGAAGTGTCGATCTGCTGGAGGGTCGGGAGGCTCTGCAAAGGGATCTGAACAGGCTGGACCGCTGGGCAGAGTCCAATGGCATGAGGTTTAACAAGGCCAAGTGCCAGGTCCTGCACTTGGGGCACAACAACCCTATGCAGTGCTACAGACTAGGAGAAGTCTGTCTAGAAAGCTGCCTAGAGGAGAGGGACCTGGGCGTGTTTGTTGACAGCGACTGAACATGAGTCAGCAGTGTGCCCAGGTGGCCAAGAAGGCCAATGGCATCTTGGCTTGTATCAGAAACAGCATAACCAGCAGGTCCAGGGAGGTTATCCTCCCTCTGTACTCGGCACTGGTGAGACCGCTCCTCGAATCCTGTGTTCAGTTCTGGGCCCCTCACCACAAGAAGGATGTTGAGGCTCTGGAGCGAGTCCAGAGAAAAGCAACAAAGCTGGTGAGGGGGCTGGAGAGCAGGTCTTACGAGGAGCGGCTGAAAGAGCAGTGGTTGTTTAGCCTGGAGAAGAGGACGCTGAGGGGAGGCCGCATTGCTCTCTCCAACTCCCTGAAAGGAGGTTGTAGAGAGGAGGGTGCTGGTCTCTTCTTCCAAGTGACAGGGGACAGGACAAGAGGGAATGGCCTCAAGCTCAGCCAGGGGAGATTTAAGCTGGGCATTAGGAAAAAGTTCTTCACAGAAAGGGTCATTGGGCACTGGAACAGGCTGCCCAGGGAGGGGGTTGAGTCACCTTCCCTGGAGGTGTTTAGGGCACGGGTGGACGAGATGCTAAGAGGCATGGTATAGTGTTTGATAGGAATGGTTGGACTCGATGATCCGGTGGGTCTCTTCCAACCTGGTTATTCTATGATTCTATGATCATTGTCACTTATAATGCCTGTGTCATCTGTATCGTCTGTGTGTGTTGTTACATAAATGTCACTTATAATGTCTGTGTCGTCTGTGTCTATTGTGACATCTTTGTCATTTATAATATCTGTGTCGTCTGAGTCTATTGTGACATCATTGTCATTTATACTGTCTGTGTCGTCTGGTCTATTTTGATATAATTGTCATTTTTTATGTCTGTGTCGTCTGTGTCATCTTTGAACTTCTGTGTCATCTCTGGCATCTGTGTTTATGGTGATATCGTTGTCATTTATATAGTCTGTGTCATCTTTGTTGTCTGTGTCAACTGTAACATCATTTTCATTTATAATGTCTGTTTCGTCTGTGTCTATTGTAACATCATCGCTATTTATAAAGTCTTTGTTCTGTGTCAATAGTAACATCATTGACAATTATGTCTCTGTCGTATGTGTCGTCTCTGTCTATTGTGACATCATTGTCATTTATAAAGTCTGTGTCTTCTGTGTCTATTTTGACATCATTTTAATTTATAATGTCTGTGTCATCAGTTTCTATTTTTACATCATTTTCATTTATTATGTCTGTGTTGTCTGTGGTCTGCGTCTATTGTGACATTATTTTCATTCACAATGTCAGTGTCATCTGTGTCATCTGCATCTATTGTGACATCATTGTAATTTATAATGTCTGTGTCGTCTGTGTCCCCTGTGTCTATTGTGACATCATTGTCGTTTATAATGTCTGTGTTGTCTGAGTCTATTGTGACACCATTGTCGCTTATAATGCCTGTGTCGTCGGTGTCTATTGTGACATCATTGTCATTATTAATGTCTTTGTCGTCTGTGTATATTGTAACATCATTCTCATTTATAATGTCTGTGTCTATAGTGACATCATAGTCATGTATAGTTTCTGTGTCGTCATTGTCTGTTGTGACATCATTGTAATTTATAATGTCTGAGTCATATGTGTCGTTTTTGTCTATTGTGACATCGTCATTTAAAATATCTCTGTCGTCTCTGTCTATTGTGAAATCATTTTCATTTATAATGTCTGTGTCATCTTTTTTGTATCTGTCTATTGTGACATTACTGTTATACATAATGTCTGTCGTCTGTATCGTCTGTTTGTTTTGTGACATCATTTTCATTTTTAATATCTGTGTCATCAGTGTCTATTGTGACATCATTCTCATTTATAATATCTGTGTCTTCTATGTCGTCTGTGTCTATTGCGACATAATTTTCATTTATAAATCTGTGTAGTTGTTGTTGTCTGTGTCTATTTTGACATCATTGTCATTTGTAATGACTGTCATCTGTGTCTAATGTGAAATCATTGTCATTTATATTGTCTGTGTTGTCTGTGTAATCATTTTCATTTATAAATCTGTTTTGTCTGTGTTTTGTGACATCATTGTCATTTATAATGTCTTCGTCGTCTATGTCGTCTGTGTTTATTGTGACAAAATTTTAATTTATAAAGTCTCTGTCGTCTGTGGCTTTTGTGACATCACTGTCATTTCAATGTCTGTGTAGTCTGTGTCATCTGTGTATGTTGTGACATCATTGTCATTTATAATGTCTGTGTCTTCTGTGTAATCATTGTCATTTATAATGTCTGTGTCGTTTGTGTTGTCTGTGTGTATTGTGACATCTTTGTAATTTATAATGCCTGTGTCGTCTGTGTCATCTGTGTCTATTGTGACATCATGGTCATTTATAATGTCTGTGTCGCCTGTGTCATCTTTGTATATTGTGAACATCATTGTCATTTATAATATCTGTGTCGTCTGTTTTCTGTGTGCTCTGTATCCTCTGTGACGTCTGTGTCAATTGTGACATCATTGTCATTTATAATGTCTGTGTCGTCTGTGTAATCATTGTCATTTATAATGTCTGTGTCATCTTTGTCATCTGTGTCTATTGTGACATCATTGTCACTTATGTCTGTGTCGTTTGTGTCGTCCGTGTGTATTGTGATATCTTTGTAATTTATAATGCCTGTGTCGTCTGTGTTATCTGTGTATATTTTGAACATCATTGTCATTTATAATATCTGTGTCTTCTGTCTTCTGTGTGGTCTGTATCCTCTGTGACGTCTGTGTCAATTGTGACATCATTGTCATTTATAATGTCTGTGTCATCTGTGTCTGTTGTGAGTTCATTGTGATTTTTTATGTCTGTTTCATCTGTGTCATCTCTATCGTTGTTGTTGTCTGTGTTGCTTGTGTCTACTGTGACATCTTTGTAATTTATACTGTCTGTGTTGTCTGTGATGTCTGTGTCGTCTGAGTCTATTTTGACATCATTGTAATTTATAATGTCTGTGTCGTCTGTGTCATCTGTATCTATTGTGACATCATTTTAATTTTTATTGTCTGTGTCATCCGTGTCGTCTCTATCGTCTATGTCTATTCGAATTAATTTTATTAGTAATGTCTGTGTTGTCTGTGTCATCTGTGATTATTGCAACATCATTGTATTATACATGTGTGTTCTCTATGTTGTCTGTGTTGTCTGTGTCTATTGTTACACCATTGTCTTTTATGATGCTTGTGTCGTTGTTTCATCTGTGTCTATTGTGACATCTTTGTCATTTATAATGTCTGTCGTCTGTGTTTCTGTGTCTATTGTTCAATCCTTCTCATTTATAATTTGTGTCTTCTGTGTCGTCTGTGTCACCTTTGTTTATTGTGACATAATTGTCATCTATAATGTCTGTTTCATCTGTGTCAATTGTGACATCAATGTCATTTTTAATGTCTGTGGAGTCTCTGTCGTCTGTGTTGTCTTTTTCTTCTGTGTCTATGGTGACATCATTGTCAATTATATTGTCTGTGTCGTCTGTGTTGTCTGTGTCTATTGTGACATCATTGTCATAATAATGTCAGTGTCTTCTGTCTTGTCTCTTGTCTGCATCTATTGTGACATCGATATCATTTATAATGTCTGTGTCGTCTGTATTTTCTGTGTATATTGTGACATCATTGTCATATATAATATCTGTGTCATCTGTGTCTTCGTTGTAATGTGAAAACTTTGTCTTTTTTAATGTCTTTTTCATCTGTGTCATCTCTGTATATTGTGTCATCATTGTCATTTTTAATATCTGTTTCGTCTGTGTCTAGCGTGACATCATTGTCGTATATAATGTCGGTGTCTTCTGTGTCAATTGTGACATCATTGTCATTTTTTATGTCTGTGTCGTCTGTGTAGTCTGTGTCGTTGTCTTTTTTGGAATCATTCTCTTTTATAATGTCTTTGTCGTCTGTGTCTATTCTGATATGATTTTCATTTTTAATGTCTGTGTCATCTGTTTCTAATGTATCATCATTGTCATTTATAATGTCTGTGTGGTCTGTGTTGTCTGCGTCTATTATGACATCATTGTAATTTATAAAGTCTGTGTAGTCTGTGTCTATTGTGACATCATTGCCATTTATAGTGTCTGATGTCTCTGTCGTCTGTGTTTATTGTGACATCATTGCCATTTATAGTGTCTGACGTCTCTGTCGTCTTTGTATTCTGTGTCATCTCTATCTATTGTGACATCATTTTCTTTTATAATGACTGTCATTTGTGTCTATTGTAACATCATTGTAATTTATAAAGTCTGTGTCATCTGTGTCTCATGTGACATCATTGTCATTAACGATGTGTCGTGTATGTCGTCTATGTCTATTTTGGCATCATTGTCATTTATAATGTCTGTGTCGTCTGTGTCTGTTGTGTCTATTGTGACATCACTGTCATTTATAATGTCTTTTTCTTCTGTGTCGTCTGTGTACATTGAGATATTATTTTCTTTTAAAAAGTCTCTGTTGTCTGTGTCATCTTCGTTATTTATAATGTCTGTGTCGTCTGTGTTTCTGTGTCTGTTATGACATCATAGACATTTATAATGCCTGTGTCATCTGCGTCGTCTGTGTTTATTGTGGCATCATTGTCAATAATAAAATCTCTGTCGTCTGTGTCGTCGGTGTCTATTATGACATCATTGACATTTATAATATCCGTGTCGTCTGTGTATATTGTGACATTATTGTCTTTTTAAATATCTTTGTCTTCTCTGTCTGTTTTGACTTAAGTGTAATATATAATGACTGTGTAATCTTTGTCATCTGTGTCTATTGTGATACCATTGTCATTTATACTATCTGTGTCGTCTGTATCCTCTTTGTTTTCTGTGTCAATTGTGACATCACTTTCACTTATAACGTCTGTGTCATCTGTGTCGTCTTAGTCGTCTATGTCTATCGTGACATCATTTTCATTTATAACGTCTCTGTCATCTGTTTCCTCTATGTCTTCTGTGTCATCTGTTGTCTGTATCTTTTGTGGTATCACTGTTTATTAACATGTCTGTGTCGTCTCTGTCATCTGTTGTCTGTGTCTCTGGTGACATCAGTGTCATTTATAATGTCTGTGTCATCTCTGTCGTCTGTGTCTATTGTGACATCATTATCATTTATGAAGTCTGTGTCATCTGTGTCGTCTGTGTCTATTTTGACATCATTTTCATTTATAATAGCAGTGCCGTCTCTGTTGTCTTTGTCTCTTGTGACATCAATTTCATTTATAATGTCTGTGTTGTCTGTGTCGTCTGCGTCTATTTTGACATCATTGTCATTTATAATGTCTGTGTCGTCTGAGTTTATTTTGACATCATTTTCATTTATAATGTCTGTGTCATCTGTGTCGTCTGTGGCTATTATTACATCATTGTCATTTATAAAGTCTGTGTCATCTGTGTCGTCTTTGTTTATTGTGACATCATTGTCTTTTATGGTATCTGTTTCATCTATCTCGTCTGTGTCTTTTGTGACATGACTGTTATTTATAATGTCTCTGTCGTCTGTGTCATCTGTGTCGTCTGTGTCTATTGTGATATCATTTTCATTTATAATATCTGTGTCGTCTGTGTTTATTGTGACATCATTGTCATTAATAATGTCTGTGTATTCTATGTCGTCTGTGTCTTCTGAGTCTATTTTGACCTCATTATTATTTATAATGTCTGTGTCGTCTGTGCTGTCTATTTCTATAGTGACTTCATTGACTTTTATAATGTCTGTGTTGTCTGTATTGTCTGTGTCATCTATATCTTTTGTGTTATCATTGTCTTTAATAATATCTGTGTCGTCTGTGTCATCTGTGTTGTCTCTTCTATAGTGACATAATTTTCATTTATTATTTCTGTGTCATCTGTGTCTATTGTGATATGATTGTCATTTATTGTGTCTGTGTCGTCTGTCTATTGTGACATCATTGTCAGTATAATGTCCGTGTCCACTGTGTCGTCTCGGTCTTCTGTTTCTGTTGTGACATAATGCTCATTTATAATTTCTGTGTCGTCTGCGTCGTCTCTCTCGTCTGTGTCGTCTGTGTTTATTATGACATCATTGTCATTAATAATGTCTGTGTCGTCTGTGTCTTCTGTGTCATCTCTATCTATGGTGTGATCTTTGTCATTCATAAAGTCTGTGCCGTGTGTGTCGTCTATGTCTATTTTGTCATCATTTTTGTTTATAATGTCTGTGTCGCCTGTGTCTTTTGTAACATCACTCTCATTTATAATGTCTCTGTCTTCTGTATCTATTGTTACATCATTGCAATTTATAATGTCGATGTCTTGTGTGTTGTCTTTGTATATTATGACATCATTGTCATTCATAAAGTCTGTGTCATCTGTGTCTTCTGTGTCTATTGTTACATGATCATCATTTATAATGTCTGTGTCCTCCGTGTCTATTGTTACGTCGTTGTCATTTATATTGTCTGTTTCGTCTCTGTCCTCTGTGTCGTCTTTGTCTATTGTAACATCATTTTCATTTATAGTGTCTGCGTCTTCTGTGTCGTCAGTGTCTAGATTGGCAACATTGCTATTTATAATGTCTGTGTCATCTGTGTCTATTGTGATATGATTGTCATTTTTAACGTCTGTCGCCTGTGTCGACTGCGATATTGTCATTTATAATAGTGTCGTCTGTGTCTTCTATTTCTGTTGTGACATCATTGTCATTTATAATTTCTGTGTCGTCTGTGTTTTCTGTGTCTATTTTAAAATCAGTGTCATTTATAATGTCAGTGTCGTCTGTGTCTATTGTGTCTATTGTGACGTCATTTTCGTTTATAATTTCTGTCGACAGTGTTGTCTGTTTCTCTTCTGTCATCATTGTTTTTTATAATGTCTGTGTCGTCTGTCGTCTGTTTCTGTTTTGTCATCATAGTCATTTATAATGTCTGTGTCGTCTGTGTCATCTGTGTCTATTGTGACATCTTTGTCATGTATATTGTCTTTGTCGTCTGTGTCTATTGTGACATCAGTGTCATTTATAATGGATGTGTTGTCTGTGTCTATTGTGAAATCATTGTCAGTTATAATGTCTGTGTCGTCTGAGTCTCTTGTGACATCATTATCATTTATAAAGTCTGTGTCGTCTATGTCGTCTCTGTCATCTGTGTGTATTTTGACATCATTGTCCTTTATAATATTAGTGTCGTCTGTGTCGTCTTTTCTATTGTGACATAATTATCATTTATAATGGATGTGTCGTCTGTGTCTATTGTGAAACCATTGTAATTTATATTTTCTGTGTCGTTTCTGTCGTCTGTGTCCTCTCTGTCTATTGTGAATGCATTGTCTTTTATAATGTCTGTCTTCAGTGTCGTCTGTGTCTAGTTTGACATCATTGATATTTATAATGTCTTAGCTGTCTGTGTCATTTCTGTCATCTGTGTCGTCAGTGTTTATGGTAACATAATTGTCATATATATTGTCTATGTCGTCTCTGTCGTCTGTGTCAATTTTTATAGCATTGTCGTTTATGTCTGTGTTGTCTCTTTATATTGTGACAACATTTTCATTTATAATGTGTGTCTTCTGTGTCGTCTGTTTGTATTTTGAAATAATTTTCATGTATGTCTGTGTCATCTTTGTCTACTGTGACATCATTGTAATTTTTAATGTCTGTGTGTTCTGTGTCGTCTGTGTCTTTTATGAAATGATAGTAATTTATCATGTCTGGGTAGTCTGTGTCATCTGTGCCTATTGTCATATCATTGTCATGTCTAATACCTTGTCGTCTGTGTCGTTTGTGTCTATTGTGACATCAATGTTATTTATAATGTCTGTGTCGTCTGTGTCATCTGTGATATCATTTTCATTTATACTGTGTCATTCATCTCTGTTTATTGTGACATCATTGCCATTTAACATCTGTGTCGTCTGTGTCGTCTGTAATTTCTGTGCCTATTGTGAAATCACTGTCATTTAAAAAGTCTGTCTTGTCTGTGTCATCTGTGTATATTTTGACATCATAATCATTTATAAAGTCTGTGTATTCTGGGTCGTCTGTGTCGTCTTTTTCTATTGTGATGTCATTTTCAATTATAATGTTGGTGTCTCCTGTGTCCTCTGTAAAGTCTTGGTCCTCTGTGACCTCTGTGTGTATTGTGAAATCATTGTCATTGGTATTCTCTGTGTTGTCTGTGTCTATTGTGACATTATTGTCATTGATAATGTCTGTGTCATCTGTGTCTATTTTGCTATCATTGTCATTTATAATGCTTTTGTCGTCTGTGTCGTGTGTGTCGTCTGTGTCTATTGTAACATCATTGTCATTTATAATATCTGTGTCATCTATGTCGTCTGTGTCTATTGTGACATAATTTTCATATATAAAATCTGTGTAGTCGTTGTCGTCTGTGTCTATTGTGACATCATTGTCATTTATAATATCTGTCTTCTATGTCGTCTGTGTCTATTGTGACATTATTTTCATTTATAAAGTCTGTGTAGTTGTTTTCGTCTGTGTCTATTTTGACATCATTGTCATTTGTAATGACTCTGTCGTCTGTGTCATCTGTGTCTATTCTGACATCATTGTCATTTATATTGTCTGTGTCGTCTGTGTAATCATTTTCATTTATAAAGTCTGTGTTGTCTGTGTTTTGTGACATCCTTGTCATTTATAATGTCTATGTTGTCTGTGTTTATTGTGACATAATTTCGATTTATAAAGTCTCTGTCTTCTGTGGCTTTTGTGACGTCATTGTCAATTCAATGTCTGTGTAGTCTGTGTCATCTCTGTATATTGTGATTTATAAGGTCTGTGTCGTCTTTGTCATCTGTGTCTATTGTGACATCATTGTCATTTTTAATATCTCTGTCGTTTGTGACGTCTTTGTGTATTGTGACATTTTGTAATTTATAATGCCTGTGTCGTCTGTGTCATCTTTGTCTATTGTGACATCATTGTCATTTATAATATCTGTGTCGCCTGTGTCATCTATGTATATTTTGAACATCATTGTCATTTTAATGTCTGTGTCGTCTGTGTCATCTGTGACTATTTTGATACCATTGTCATTTATAGTATCTGTGTCATCTGTGTGGGCTGTGTGGGCTGTGTCTATTTTGACAACATTGTAATTTATAACGTATGTGTCAGCTGCGTTGTCTGTGTCGATTGTGACATCATTGTCTTTTATAATGTCTTTGTCATCTGTGTCGTCTGTGTCTGTTGTGAAATCATTGTCATTTATCACATCTGTGTCTTCTGTGTCTATTGTGACATCACTGTCATTTATAGTGTCTCTGTCTTCTGTGTCGTCTATGTAGTCTCTCGTCTGTGTCTATTGTGATATTGTCACTTATAATGTCTTTGTCTTCTCTGTCTGTTGTGACATCATTGTCATTTATAAAGTCTGTATCATCTGTGTCGTCTGTGTCTATTCTGACATCATTGTCATTTATAATGTGTGTCTCGTCTGTGTCTATTGTGACATCATTGACATTTATAATGTCTGTGTCTTCTGTGTCGTCTGTGTCATCTGTGTTTTCTGTGTCTATTGTGACATCATTGTCATTATAATTTCTGTGTCGTCTTTGTCTTCTGCTTTGTCTCTCGTCTGTGTCTATTGTGACATCATTTTCATTTATAATGTCCTTGTCGTCTGTGTCGTCTGCGTCAGCAGTGTCTATTGTGACATCATTGTCATAAATAATGCCTGTGTCATCTTTGTTGTCTGTGTTGTCTGTCGTTTGTGTCGTCTGTGTATATTGTCACATCATTTTCATTTATAATGTCTTGTTGTATGTGTCGTCAACGTCCTCTGTGTCTTCTTTTTCTATTTTGACCTCATTGTCCTTTATAACACCTGTGTCGCCTGTGTCGTCTGTCTTTCTTTGCCCGACATTGCCATTCTCCGCCCGTCTTTGCCCTTCTCCAATGCTCTCCACAATTCTCAGACTTTCTTTGCCCTTGTCAGCCTGTCTTTACCCTTCTCCACCTCTCTTTGCCCTTCTCCGCCCGTCTTTGCCACTCTCAGCACTTCTTTGCCTTTCTCTGACCGACTTTGCCTTTCTCCACCCATCTTTGCCATTCTCCGGTACTCTCCGCAATTCTCCGCCCGTCTTTGCCCTTCTCCGCCCGTCTTTGCCCTTCTCCGCCCGTCTTTGCCCTTCTCCGCCCGTCTTTGCCCTTCTCCGCCCGTCTTTGCCCTTCTCCTCCCGTCTTTGCCCTTCTTTGTTATTCTCCACACTTCTCCGACCGTTCTAGCCCTTCTCCACTTGTCTTTGGCCTTCTTTGCCCATCTTTACCCTTTTCCGTAGGTCTTTGCTCTTCTCCGCCCGACTTAGCATTTCGCCGCAAGTCTTTGCGCTTCTCCACCTGTCTTTGCAGTTCTCTGGTATTCTCTGAACTTCTCTGCCCATCTTTGCCCTTCTCAACTTGTCTTTGCCCTTGTCCGTGCGTCTTTGCACTTCTCTGGTACTCTCTGCACTTCTCTGACCGTCTTTTCACTTCCCCGCCCGTCTTTGCCCTTCCCCGCCCGTCTTTGCCCTTCCCCGCCCGTCTTTGCCCTTCCCCGCCCGTCTTTGCCCTTCCCCGCCCGTCTTTGCCCTTCCCCGCCCGTCTTTGCCCTTCCCCGCCCGTCTTTGCCCTTCCCCGCCCGTCTTTGCCCTTCCCCGCCCGTCTTTGCCCTTCCCCGCCCGTCTTTGCCCTTCCCCGCCCGTCTTTGCCCTTCCCCGCCCGTCTTTGCCCTTCCCCGCCCGTCTTTGCCTTTCCCCGCCCGTCTTTGCCCTTCTTTGATATTCTCCATCCTTCTCCTGCCATCTTTGCCCTTCTCCAACCTTCTTTGCCCTTCTCCAACCTTCTTTGCCCTTCTCCAACCTTCTTTGCCCTTCTCCAACCTTCTTTGCCCTTCTCCAACCTTCTTTGCCCTTCTCCAACCTTCTTTGCCCTTCTCCATCCATCTTTGCCCTTCTCCATCCATCTTTGCCCTTCTCCATCCATCTTTGCCCTTCTTTGCACTTCTCCGATATTCTCCGCCCTTCTCCACCTGTCTTCACCGTTCTCCAAAGTTCTTTTCTCTTCTCCACCAGTCATTGCACTTCTCCCCCGTCTTTGCCCTTCTCTGCCTGTCTTTGCCTTCTCTGGCAGTCTTTGCTTTTCTCTGCCCATCTTTGCCCTTCTACGATATTCTCCGCCCTTCTCCGCCCATTTTTGCCCTTCTCCGCTCGACTTTGCCCTTCGCCGCCTGTCTTTGCCCTTCGCCACCCGTCTTTGCCCTTCTTTGCACTTCTCCGATATTCTCTGCCCTGCTCTACCCGTTTTTTCCCTTCTCCCTTTGTCTTTGCCCATCTTTGCACTTCTACGATATTCTCTGCCCTTCTCCGCCCATCTTTGCCCTTCTCCGCCCATCTTTGCCCTTCTCCGCCCGTCTTTGCCCTTCTCCGCCCGTCTTTGCCCTTCGCCGCCTCTCTTTGCTCTTCTTTGCACTCCTCCGATATTCTCCGCCCTTCTCTGCCCGTCTTTGCCCTTCTCCCTTTGTCTTTGCCCATCTTTGAACTTCTCCAATATTCTCTGCCCTTTTCCCCCGTCTTTGCCCTTCTCCGCCCGTCTTTGCCCTTCCCCGCCCGTCTTTGCCCTTCCCCGCCCGTCTTTGCCCTTCCCCGCCCGTCTTTGCCCTTCTCCGCCCGTCTTTGCCCTTCTCCGCCCGTCTTTGCCCTTCTCCGCCCGTCTTTGCCCTTCTCCGCCCGTCTTTGCCCTTCTCCGCCCGTCTTTGCCCTTCTCCGCCCGTCTTTGCCCTTCTCCGCCCGTCTTTGCCCTTCTCCGCCCGTCTTTGCCCTTCTCCGCCCGTCTTTGCCCTTCTCCGATATTCTCCACACTTCTCCACCCGTTTTTGCCCTTCTCCACCTTACTTTGCCCTTCTCCACCCTTCTTTGCCCTTCTCCGCCCTTCTTTGCCCTTCTCCACCCTTCTTTGACCTTCTCCGCCCTTCTTTGCCTTTCCCCGCCCTTCTTTGCCCATCTTTGCACTTCTCCGATATTCTCTGCCCTTCTCCATCCATCTTTTCCCTTCTCCCCTTCTCTTTACTGATCTTTGCACTTTTCCGATATTCTATGCCCTTTTCCACTCGTCTTTGCCCTTCTCCCCTTATCTTTGCCCATCTTTGCTCTTCTCTGGTATTCCCTGCCCTTCTCCGCCCGTCCTTGCCCTTCACTGCCCGTCCTTGCCCTTCTTTGCACTTCTCTGATATTATCCGCCCTTCTCCACCTGTCTTTGCCGTTCTCCACATTTCTTTTCTCTTCTCCACCAGTCATTGCCCTTCTCCCCCGTCTTTGCTCTTCTCCGCCTGTCTTTGCCCTTCTCCGATATTCTCCGCCCTTCTCCGCTCATTTTTGATCTTCTCCACCCGACTTTGAACTTCTCCGCCCGACTTTGAACTTCTTTGCCCTTCTCCAATATTCTCCACCCTTCTCCACTCATCTCTACCCATCTCCGCCCGTCTTTACCCATCTCCGCCCATCTGTACCCATCTTTGCACTTGTCCGATATTCTCCACGCTTCTCCATCCATCTTTGCCCTTCTCCGATATTCTCCACCCTTCTTCGCTCATCTTTGCCCTTCTCCAACCGTCTTTGCCCTTCTCTGCCCTTCTCTGCCCTTCTCTGCCCTTCTCTGCCCTTCTCTGCCCTTCTCTGCCCTTCTCTGCCCTTCTCTGCCCTTCTCTGCCCTTCTCCGCCTTTTTTTGTCCTTCTCCGCCCCCCTTTGCCCTTCTCCGATATTCTCCTCCTTTTTCCACTGGTCTTTGCCCTTCTCCTCCCGTTTTTGCCCTTCTCTGACCTTCTTTGACTTTCTCCGAGCTTCTCCGATATTATCTGATCTATTTTGAACTTCTCTGAATTCTACAACCTTCTCTGAGATTCTTTTACCTTCTCCGACCTTCTCTGTCCTTCTACGATCTTCTCTGTCCTTCTACGATCTTCTCCGACCTTCTCAGATCTTCTCCGACCTTCTTTGACCTTCTCCAAACTTCTCTGACCTTTTCTGATGTTCTTTGACCTTCTCCAAATTTCTCCTTCCTTCTCCAAATTTCTCCTTCCTTCTTTGACCTTCTCCTTCCTTCTTTGACCTTCTCCAAACTTCTTTGACCTTCTCCAAACTTCTTTGACCTTCTCCGACTTTGTTTGATATTCTCTGAACGTCTTTGACTTCCTACCACCTTCTTCGAACTTCTTTCACAGTCTCCGACATTCTTTGAACACCTCTGAACTTCTTCGACCTTTTCCGTAATTCTGCGAAATTCTCCGCCCTTCTCCAACCTCTTTTGACATTCTCCAACGTTCTTTGAACTTCTCCGACATTCTCCGATGTTCTTTGACCTTCTCTGATCTTCTTTGATCTTGTCAGACCTTCTTTGACCTTCTCCGAACATCTCCGACCTCTCCAACCACCTTTGACCTTCTCCGACCTTCTTTGACATTCTCCGACCTTCTTTGACCTTCTCTGACCTTCTCAGAAATTGTCTGAATGTCTTTATACTTCTCCAAACTTCTCTGAGCTTCTCCGACTTTCTTTGACTGTCTCAGACCTTCTCTGAACTTCTCCAACCTTCTTTTCCCTTCTCTAAATTTCTCCAAACTTCTCTGACCTTCATTGACCTTCTCTGACCTTCATTGACCTTCTCCGAACTTCTCCGACATTCTCCCAAGTTCTTTGCCCTTCTCCCACCTTCTATGCCTATCTCTGACCTTCATTGACATTCTCCGACCTTCTCTGAACTTCTTTGAACTTCTCCAACATTCTCCGACCTTCTCCGAACTTCTTTGACTTTCTCTGAACTTCTTTGAACTTTTCCGCCCTTCTATGAACTTCTCCGACCTTCTCTGACCACTTTTGAGCTTCTCTGACCTTCTTTGACCCTGTCCAATCTTCTCCGACCTTCTCCTACCTTCTTTGACCTTCTCTGAACTTCCTTTCCCTTCTCCGAATTTCTTTGTCCTTCTTTGACATTCTCCGACCCTCTTTGACCTTCTCTGACCTTCTTTGACCCACTCCAACCTACTCCAAACTTATTTGATCTTCTCTGATATTCTCTGACCTTCTTTTACCTTCTCTGATCTTCTTTTACCTTCTACGACCTACTCTAGACTTATTTGATCTTCTCTGACCTTCTCTGAACTTCTTTTACCTTCTCTGAACTTCTTTTACCTTCTCTGACTCTCTTTGACCTTTTCTGACCTTCTTTGACCTTCTCCAACCTTCTCCAAACTTTTCAGACCTTCTTTGATCTTCTCTGACTTATTCCGACCTTCTCTGCCCTTCTTTAACCTTCTCTGACCTTCTTCGACCTTCTCTGACCTTCCTGGAATTTCTCTGGCCTTCCCCAACTTGCTTTAACCTTTTCCGACCTTCTCCAAAATTCTTTGACATTTTATGACCTTCTCCCAAATTTTCCTACCTTCTCTGACCTTCTCCAACCTTCTCCAACCTTCTTTGACCTTCTCTGACCTTCTCCGACCATCTTTGACCTTCTCTGAACTTCTCCAATCTTCTCTGACCGTCTTTATACTTCTCCAACTTTCTTTGACCTTCTCCAAATTTCTCCTAATGCTTTGTCCTTCTGCGACCTTCTCCAAACTTCTCCGCCCTTCTCCGCCTTTCTTTGACCTTCTCTGACCTTCTTTGACCTTCTCTGACCTTTTACTTTCTCCGACTTTCTTTGACTTTCTCTGACCTTCTTTGACCTTCTCCCACCTTCTCTGATCTTCTCCGACCTGCTTTGACATTCCCCGACCTTCTTTGACCTTCTCTGAACTTCTTTGACCTTCTCCGATCTTCTTTTCCTTTATCTGACCTTCTCCGAACTTCTCCGACCTTCTTTGACATTCTCCGACCTTCTCCAACCACCTTTGAACTTCTCTGAACTTCTCCGATCTTCTCCAACTGTCTTTATCTTTCTCCAACCTTCTTTGACCTTCTCCGAGCTTCTTTGACCTTCTTTGACTTTCCCTGAACTTCTTTGACCTTCTCCAAACTTCTTTGAACTTCTCTGCCCTTCTATAAGCTTCTCCAACCTTCTCCGACCACTTTTGAACTTCTCTGACTTTCTTTGAGCTTCTCTGACCTTCTTTGACCCTCTCCAAACTTCTCCGACCTTTTGACCTTCTCCGATCTTCCTTTTCCTTCTCCGAATTTCTTTGTCCTTCTTTGACATTCTCTGACCCTCTTTGACCTTCTCTGAACTTCTTTGACCTTCTCTGACTTACTCTGGACTTATTTGATCTTCTCCAACCTTCTCTGACTTTCTTTTACCTTCTCTGACACTCTTTGACCTTTTCTGACCTTCTTTGACCTTCTCCAATCTTCTCCAAACTTTTCCGACCTTCTTTGATCTTCTCTGTCCTTATTCAAACTTCTCTGACCTTCTTCGACCTTCTCTGACCTTCCTTGAATTTCTCTTGCCTTCTCCGACCTGCTTTCACCTTTTCCAACCTTCTTTGACCTTCTCTGAACTTCTTTGACTTTTTTTGACCTTCTCCGATATTTTCCTACCTTCTCCGATCTTCTCCGACCTTCTCCAAACTTCTTTGACCTTCTCCGACTTTGTCTGACCATCTTTGACCTTCTCTGATCTTCTCTGACCGTCTTTATACTTCTCCAACCTTCTCTGACCTTCTCCGACCTTCTTTGACTGTCTCTGACCTTCTCTGAACTTCTCCGACCTTCTCCCAAGTTCTTTGCCCTTCTCCCACCTTCTTTGCCTATCTCTGACCTTGTCTGAACTTCTCCGACCTTTTCCGAAATCCTTTGAACTTCTCCGACCTTCTTTGACCTTCCCTGAACTTCTTTGACCTTCTCCGACTTTCTTTGAACTTCTCCAACCTTCTCCGGTCTTGCAGACCTTCTTTGAAATTCTCCAAACTTCTCCGACCTTCTTTTACTTTCTCTGATCTTCTCTGCCCTTCTATGAACTTCTCCGATCACTTTTCACAGAATCACAGAATAACTAGGTTGGAAGAGACCCACCGGATCATCGAGTCCAACCGTTCCTATCAAACACTAAACCATATCCCTCAGCACCTCATCCACCCGTGCCTTAAACACCTCCAGGGAAGGTGACTCAACCACCTCCCTGGGCAGCCTGTTCCAGTGCCCAATGACCCTTTCTGTGAAGAACTTTTTCCTAATGTCCAGCCTAAACCTCCCCTGGCGGAGCTTGAGGCCATTCCCTCTTGTCCTGTCCCCTGTCACTTGGGAGAAGAGGCTAGCACCCTCCTCTCTACAACCTCCTTTCAGGTAGTTGGAGAGAGCAATGAGGTCACCCCTCAGCCTCCTCTTCTCCAGGCTAAACAACCCCAGCTCTCTCAGCCGCTCCCCATAAAGCCTGTTCTCCAGCCCTTTCACCAGCCTTGTTGCTCTTCTCTGGACTCTCTCCAGAGCCTCAACATCCTTCTTGTGGTGAGGGGCCCAGAACTGAACACAGGATTCGAGGAGCGGTCTCACCAGTGCCGAGTACAGAGGGAGGATAACCTCCCTGGACCTGCTGGTCACGCCGTTTCTGATACAAGCCAAAATGCCATTGGACTTCTTGGCCACCTGGGCACACTGCTGGCTCATATTCAGTCGGTTGTCAACCAACACCCCCAGGTCCCTCTCCTCCAGGCAGCTTTCTAGACAGACTTCTCCCAGTCTGTAGCACTGCATAGGGTTGTTGTGCCCCAAGTGCAGGACCTGGCACTTGGCCTTGTTAAACCTCATGCCATTGGACTCTGCCCAGCGGTCCAGCCTGTTCAGATCCCTTTGCAGAGCCTCCCGACCCTCCAGCTGATCGACACTTCCACCCAGCTTAGTGTCGTCCGCAAACTTGCTCAGGGTGCACTCGATGCCTTCATCCAGGTCATTGATGAAGACATTGAACAGGGCTGGACCCAGCACTGAGCCCTGGGGAACCCCACTTGTCACTGGCCTCCAGCTGGATTTCACACCATTTCCCACCACTCTCTGGGCCCGGCCATCCAACCAGTTTTCCACCCAGGAGAGTGTGCGCCTGTCCAGCCCAGAGGCTGACAGTTTCTCAAGCAGAATGCTGTGAGAAACTGTGTCAAAGGCTTTGCTGAAGTCCAGGAAGACCACATCCACAGCCTTTCCCTCATCCAGTAGCCGAGTCACTTTGTCATAGAAGGCGATCAGGTTAGTCTGGCAAGACCTGCCTTTTGTGAACCCATGTTGACTGGGCCTGATCACCCAGTTCTCTTGCATGTGCTTCATGACAGCACTCAAGATCACCTGCTCCATGACTTTCCCTGGCACTGAGGTCAGACTGACAGGCCTGTAGTTTCCTGGGTCCTCCCTGCGGCCCTTTTTGTAGATGGGCACAACATCAGCCAGCCTCCAGTCCAGTGGGACTTCCCCAGTCTTCCAGGACTGTTGGAAGATGATGGAAAGGGGTTTGGCCAGCACATCCGCCAGCTCCTTCAGTACCCTAGGGTGAATCCCTTTTGAACTTCTCTGACTTTCTTTGAGCTTCTCTGACCTTCTTTGACCCACTCCAAACTTCTCCAACCTTCTCCTACCTTCTTTGACATTTTCCGATCTTCCTTTCCCTTCTCTGAATTTCTTTGTCCTTCTTTGACATTCTCCGACCCTCTTTGACCTTCTCTGACCTTCTCCGACCTACTCCAGACTTATTTGATCTTCTCCGACCTTCTTTGACCTTCTTTCACCTTCTCTGACACTCTTCGACCTTTTCTGACCTTCTTTGACCTTCTCCAACCTTCTCTGAACTTTTCCGAACTTCTTTAACCTTCTCTGACCTTCTTCGACCTTCTCTGACCTTCCTGGAATTTCTCTGGCCTTCTCCAACTTGCTTTCACCTTTTCCGACCTTCTCCGAACTTCTTTGACATTTTTTGACCTTCTCCCAAATTTTCCTACCTTCTCTGACCTTCTCCGACCTTCTTTGACCTTCTCTGACTTTCTCCGACCATCTTTGACCTTTTCCGAACTTCTCCAATCTTCTCTGACCATCTTTATACTTCTCTAACTTTCTTTGACCTTCTCTGACTTTCTCTGACCATCTTTGACCTTCTCCAAACTTCTCCTAATCCTTTGTCCTTCTGCGACCTTCTCCAAACTTCTCAGACCTTCTCCGGCCTTCCTTGACCTTCTCCGGCCTTCCTTGACCTTCTCCGGCCTTCCTTGACCTTCTCCGGCCTTCTTTTAACTTATCTGACCTTCTCCGACCTTCTTTGACTTCTCCGACCTTCTCCGAGCTTCTCCGAGCTTCTCCGAGCTTCTCCAAGCTTCTCCATGCTTTTTTTACCTTCTCCAACCTTCTCCAAACTTCTTTTACTTTCTCCGACCTTCTCCACACTTTTTTGACATTCTCTGACCTTCTTCAAAATTCTTTTACCTTCTCCGACCTTCTCCAATCTTCTCCAACCATCTTTATCTTTCTCCGAACCTCTTTGACCTTCTCCGACCACCTTTGAACTTCTCCGAACTTCACTGAACTTCTCCAACCTTCTTTGACCTTCTCTGACCTTCTCCGATCTTCTCCAACTGTCTTTATCTTTCTCCAACCTTCTTAGACCTTCTTAGACCTTCTCCAAACTTCTGCAACTTCCTCCAAACTTCTTTTACTTTCTCCGACCTTCTCCACGCTTTTTTGACCTTCTCCAACCTTCTCCTAACTTCTCTGACATTCTCCAACCTTCTTCAAAATTCTTTGACCTTCTCCGAACTTCTCCAACCGTCTTTATCTTTCTCCAACCTTCTTTGACCTTCTCTGAGCTTCTTTGACCTTCTCCGAAATTCTCCGACCTTCTCTGAACTATTTTGAAATTCTCCAACCACCTTTGACCTTCTCTGACCTTCTTTGAACTTCTCCAACCTTCTTTGACATTCTCTGACCTTCTCCGACCTAATCTGACCTTCTCTGACCTACTCTTAACTTCTCCGACCTTCTTCGAAATTCTTTGCCCTTCTCCCACCTTCTTTGCCCTTCTCCCACCTTCTTTGCCCTTCTCCCACCTTCTTCACCCTTCATTTCCCTTGTCCGACCTTCTTTGTAGACCTTGTAGTTGTAGAGAGCAATGAGGTCTCCCCTCAGCCTCCACTTCTCCAGGCTAAACAAGCCCAGCTCTCTGAGCCATTTCTCATAAGGCCATGTGTGTACATAAAAAAAGAGCTGACTTGTTTGAGAGGAACTAGGAGCCCTACAGACAGACAGAGGATTATTCAAAAGAGCAAGGACTAGCACAAAAATTCAGAAATAGCAAGAGATGAAAAGGGGAGTGTCAAGATACAGAGTGAATGGAAAAAATAGAACAGCAACAGTGAGCAATACAAAGGGATAGAGAAAGAAAGAGAGATAGAAAGAGAAAGACAAGCAAGGCATTTGCAGGTGCAGAGAAAGAACAAACTACAAGGATCAAGCCAGTGAAATTGTGGGGGAACAGAACGAGGAACGCAGATTGGGACAAAGATGGAAAAGGAAAAAAAAAGTATGGGCAGAGAACAGATACTGAAGACTGGGGGGTGGGAAAAAGAGAGAGAAAAGAGCACAGAAAAATTAAAGAGTAGGGGTATAGCGATACCTGGGAACAGGAATTGTAGCAGCACGATAAATGAAAGGAACCAAAAAGTCCAGCTCTAAAATGTTTGTTACCTAGCTCCATCACTGTCACAACTAGCAATGTTGCAGTGACAGCACGCATACTGTTATTTCTTGTAAGGATGCTTTCAGACATGTAGTAGTGTTGTTCTAGCTGAGAATGTAAGGCAGAGTTAATAAAACACAGCTCCTCCTCAGGCACTCTTTATACCTGTGAGGGCTTCACCACACCCCAGTCACAGGTGGTGGGCGGGAAGGCCCAGGGGGTATATAAGCCACAGGCCTTGCCTCTGGAGGTCATTTAGGTTGTGGTTTATCCTTGAGATTAGAGTTTTGCTGCTGTTTCCATTCATTGTAGCTTTTTAGGCAGATTAAGCTAGTTGGGTAAGTGGTGGTTTTTGGCTTTTTTAGTTTTTTTTTCTTTTTGTTCTTCTAAAGAAGCAGAGGCGTCTGTTGGAGGTATGAGCTTTGGAAGAGTCCAGGCGAAGCAGCACATACAGGTGTAACTATGGGGCTTTTTTGTCAGTAATTTTTGATTGGGTGTTGGAGGGGGCAAGATGTTTTTGATTTCCTTCTTTTTTTTTTTTCTGGGTGCTTTGCCTCAAGTTTTTGGTTATGGGATGATTTGTTGTTGTTCCTCATTCTGTGTGGCGTGATGTATTGGTCCTAGGGGCTCTGCAGTTTGTAATGGGCACCTCGTGGGTGATAATAATCAGGAATGAAGTTTGTTGGCCTACGGTAGGAAGTAGAGTCTGTGGGTTGGTGGAAGATAGAAGGGGCCAGGGGAGCCCTGGGAAGGGCTCAGGAGCACAGCTCCCAAGGAACAGCAACACAGAAGGGTCGGGGGGTTAAAATATAGGGCAGGTGCTGTTAAGAAGGAGCCGGGTTCCTTCTCTGATACTTCAGGGGTAGAAAAGGGCTTTAATGGTTTGGGGAAAGGGAGATGGGTTCATCAGTCTTTCTTGGGTCAGTTTGGTGGTCAGATGCAAGTGCCGTTCAGGTGTCTGTTGTTCTTGTCTCTCTGTAGCCAATGAGGTAATGATGAGGTTGAGACACAAGTTGAAAATTATTAGTTACCCTAAGAAATGTCATCTCTAGGGCTTAGAGATCTCTGCTCCCTTATACCTTCTACTTATTGTGTTCCTCAACTAACTTCTTTGCGTCCATCCTGTCTCCATCCATCTGAATGTCCAGAGAAGAGTAATGTAGCTGGTGAGGGGGCTGGTGAACAAGCCTTATGAGGAGTGGCTGAGAGAGCTGGGGGTGTTTAGCCTGGAGAAGAGGAGGCTGAGGGGAGACCTCGTTGCTCTCTGCAACTACCTGAAAGGAGGTTGTGGAGGGGAGGGAGCTGGCCTCTTCTCCCAAGGGACAGGGGACAGGACAAGAGGGAATAGCCTCAACCTCTGCCAGGGAAGCTTCAGGCAGTACATCAGGAAAAAATATTTCACTGAAAGGGTTATTGGGGATGGGCAAAGGCTGCCCAAGGAGGTGGTAGAGTCACCTTCCCTGGAGGTGTTTAAAGGATGGGTGGATGAGATGGTGAGGGGCATTGTTTAGTGATTGATAGGAATGGGTGGACTCAATGATCCAATGGGTCTTTTCCAACCTGGTGATCCTATGAATATCAGAGACCTTGCTACTTAAAGGTATGGACTTGCTGCCTATCTACAGTGCAGGATTCTGCCGCTTGTTTCCCTTGCATTTCTCAGGGAAGAGATTGGATATTGTTTTGGCTCGTAACAGTTAGCAGCTGAGCAACTCTTCTTCATCTGGTCTGTGGGCACACAAGCCTCCCTTATTTAGTAGAGTTTTGGATTTTTCCTGAACTTGCCAGTGAGGTTTGCTCTGTTATTGCTTACAGCGGTTGTCACCTTGTCCCTGTTATCCATTGTGTTTTTTTACGGTCATTGAGTTTCCAATTTAGGTCTTAGAGTAGTCAATCCCACTGTTGCGAGTTTTTCATTGGCTGACTGCCTCTGTAATTCCAGTCTCCTTTGCTGTGTGGTGAGTGTCCTGTGTTTTTATGTCTTCTGTGTTAATAATCATTACTGGGTTTTGATAAGAATATTTTTTTCAAGTTCTTCTTGTTCACTCCTACGACTAAAGTTTGGTTCCTTCCTAAAATGTGGATTTCCGTGGCTCATCTTTCTTTTGTCCTGGGTATCACCACTACTGGTCCTACAACTTAAGTGGTGAGGAGGAGAGGAGAGGTAAGCAGAGGGCACAGAATTTTGGGGTGCTGGTGAGGCAGTCAGGTTTATTCTCATCATTGTGGGGCTGATGGTGAGGAGGAAGTTGAGTATGTCTAGAAGAGCAAAGTGTTCTTTGGCAACATAGTATTTACTTTTGGTTTGGCAGGCACTGTGCGGGCCACCTTGGGAATGGGAAGAGCATTTGAGATGAGCTGGGTAGTAGGGAGAAGGAGCATGGGGTAGACTTCTCACAGGTGTGAGAGTAATTCTCTGAATTTAATTACCCTGGGTGATAACAGCTGCAGCATCTGACAGAAGAACTGCTGTGGAGCAAGTGAGTGGAAGAACATGGCAGTTAGGCAGAACAAGTTGTCATGTAAGGTGGTGACATTGATCAGTGCAATGCTGGCTGTTGGCACTATTTTAGTTTTCTTGAAGATTGCAAAGTGGATCCTGGCAACTGTAGGATCATTCCAGGAAGCTGATGTTCTTAGAGTTTTTTTCTCCTGAGGAAGCCTCCTGGTGGTCTGAAAGCTAAGTTGAGGGACGGGGGCAGGGGTGGGGTATGACAGAGGGGAGAAGGCTGGGGGTGGCAGGGAGGAGTTTTAAAAGTAGCCTAGGGGAGAGGGCTGTGTGGGAAGTGTCCCCTTTGGGCAGGGAGAGCTGGAGGGTGTTACTTCTCAGCCCAAAGCTAGCACGTTCCTGGCAGGGCCGTTCCAGCTTGTCTGTGCCGTGTGCTTTATATTCTGTTTCTCTTTTACGTTTCTTAAGCCTTGATGTCCCCTTTGCTTTAAAGGAATGCAGCATATGACTTGAGCAGCATCTCGAGGGTCTTGAATGCCTGTACTCATGGGTACAATACCAATTAGGCACTGTTCTTCTTGCATCATAACCTAAGTGTGTATTGGCTTCACATTTTCAAAGTTTTTAGTCAGCCATCTTTTCCCGTGGCCTTGCAGCCTGTGTTGGTGGCCACAATCGCTAGTCATATATTTTCAAGGATCCCTGTTGACCTGAGACTTCTTCCATGCATCTGGTGCCTTTAGGCATTTAAAAGGTGATCCTTTCACGTACATCCTCCTGGTTTTGGCCACATCCCGTTGTAATGAGTGATCCTTTACAGGATGCCGGACATGCCTCGAGCACCATATCTAGGGTCCTGAATGCTCGTACTCATCAATGCACTGTTGATTGGGCACTGCTTTTCTTGCATCGTGCTCCTGAAGCCGGGATCGTTCTCATGTTTTGGCACTGTGTTTTTCTGTTCATTTTTCTTGCAGATGCTGAAGAGGAACGCAGTGACTTCAGGATTATTTCTGTTAGCTGATGTGATTTGAGCTGCTTTGTCCAAGGACAGCTTCATTCGTGGCCCTCTGAAAGCTAAATTGAGAGACCGGAGTTGGGAAGCGGGAGGTGGGATGGGGCTAGCAGGGAGGGGTTTTGAAGGTAGCCTAGGCTGTGCAGGGAGAGTCCTCTTTGGGCAGGTGAAGGCAGAGGGGCCCACTTCTCAGCTCAAACCCTGCATGGGCAGGGCAGTTCCAGCCTGTATCTGTTGTTGTCTAGTTTGTGTAGTCACCGTGCCATCTCCGAAATTTTCTGCAGGTCTTGATGTTGTCTTTTGTGTTCAGGGCATGGCGGGCGTGCCTTGGGTGCCATGTCTAGGGTCCCAAATGCTCGTACTCATCAAGGCAGTGTCGACGGGGCACGGCTTTTCTTTCTTTGCATTTCTAAAGTGTGGATCGCTCTTGTGTTTTGGAAGCATCCGGTCAGCTGTCTTCTGCTGCAGCCTTGCAGCCTGCCTCGCCATGCGGGATAGTTAGTCTTCTGTTTTCCTGGATCCCTGTTCTGGGACTTGTTCCGTCCATCCTCTCCATGTTTAGGACTTTAAAAGGGTTTCTTGCCCGTTCATCTTGCCAGTTGTGGCACCATCTCTTTGGAACCATGCACGGTTCTTCGCTTTTCCAGGGCTACCGTAGGTTGTTCCTCGGAGCCCTGTCCATTGCCTTGCCCATTGGCATGCGTGGTCCAGGAGTCCTCCTTGCTGCCGCGACTTTTCTTTTGTTCCCGGTTCACGACATTGGTCTTATGTGTTGATGTTCTGTGTGTGTTTGTGTCTGGTTGGAGCTGCTCTGCCAGGTGTGTAGAGGAGGCGATAAGCGTCAGCAGGGGTATAGTGGCCCGATTGTGTGCTTAACGTTTTGACGTGCCTAGACATTGCGGTCTAGGGGCATCCCTTATTTGCAGATCTAGCAGCCCTCGGTGTGGCGGGTGAGGAAGGTAGTTTCTGCTTGTCTCTGGAGCCACAGAGGGGGTGACCAAAACTGCATGGGAGCAGCCAGTGGAGCAGTAGCGAAGGGGTTTGAATGTCAAGGGAGCGGCAATTAATGTTTGGGTTTGGTTGTGGACTAGCTTTGCTTGGCTGTAATGTGCAGTAGAGTCTTGGAATTCTTAGGGTGTTGCTGAGCGTCAGGGTGACTTCTTTGCTGTTGTGTTTTTCAGACGTAGCGGGCTGACCTGTGTGCCGAGGGGCACGGATGGAGTTGCGTGCAGTTAGTGTGCCATAATGAGGTGAGTTGGCTGTGGTGTTGGTAGGGAAATGTAACCGTGGCTGTATGATCAGTTACCGTGTGTTGGTTTTCTTCAATGAAGTTACAATCATCCTTGCTGTTTGTATATTCCAGGTGGAGCTGAAGCCTCAACACAACCACAGAAGATGAGGCAAGCCGGGCATCTGAGCAGTCAAGCTAATACAGTGGAGATAGGTGTTGCTTGGGGCAGCCTGTGCTTTAGTGTAGTACAAAAGCATGCTTTTCCTGTGGCAGGTGCCAAATGCAGCCTCAGAGGGGTGAAGCTTCTTGCTGATGTGTGGTCTGAGAGGTGAGGAGGTTGTTGTTCAAATAGGTGTGTTAGAGCCCTGTAGTACGCAGCAAATCCATTGAGCATTGGCCTTTGGTTTTGTAGATGCTGTGTGGTCCACTTTTAGAATGCAAAGAGCAGTTGAGGTGAACAGGGGAGTAGAGAGATGGAGCACGGGACTGATTTCTCAGAAGCGCAATAGTAATATTTTCCGTCTGTCTACCTGAAGTGCCCCAGGTGATGATGACTGCAGCATCCAATGTTTGAATTGGCATCAAATAGGTGAGCAGAATGCCTTGGCAGTTTTGCAGTGGGTGTAGTACAAGATGTTGGCAGTGAGCAGTGTGATGCTGACTTGGCACTGTTTTCTGTATGTTTTTTTTTTTTTTTTTTTTGCAGATTATTGTCCAGGACAATGTGAGAGTGCAGGATTTTTCCAGATAGTTGATGCAGTTTGGGTTTTTTCTGCCAAGGATATCTTCAGGCCCTCGGTCCTCAGAAAGTTAAGGGGGCTGTGGTTTTGGTCCGGGAAGAGGGCAGAATGTTGAGAATGGCAGGGAAGGGATTTAGCCTAGGGTAGAGGGTTGTGCAGGAAGAGTGCACCTTGTTACACGTTTGGAGAGGGGTTTAATTTTCAGCCCCAAGCTAGCGTGTACCAGGCAGGGCAGTTCCAGCCTATATCTGTCTTGTTGTTTAGGTTGTGTAGACTCTGCTGTGTCTTAAATCTTCTGCAGGTCTTGATGTCATCTTTGCATTTGATCCACGTGTCATCTCTAGACTCTTGGATGTCTGTTCTTAGTAAGGTGCTGATCAGGCGCTGCTTTTCTTGCATTCTGATCTTCATGTACAGATAGGTCTTGCATTTTGGCAATTTCTGGTCAGTTGCCTATTGTGTAGGCATCACAGGACACGTTAGCATCCTCAGCCCTTATTGTTCCATTTTCTTAAATCCCTGTTCTGGCACTTCCTCCATACATACTCTGTTTTGAGGTCTTTAAGAAGGGCTCACCCTTGCATCCTTCTAGTTGTGGCTATGGCTCTTAAAGGGGCCATAGTCTTCCATTTTTCAAGGGCTGACATAATCTTTCTTGCAGCTCCCTACATCTTGTTGCCCAATGCCAGCCCTCTTTTGAGAGTCATTCTTACCAAGTTTCCTTTTTGTTTCTGCATCCTGTCATTGCTTTTCTGTGCAGAGTCAGTCTGTGCACGTTTGAATCTGGCTGGAGCTGCTCTGCCTGAGCTAAGGAAACGGTAGTTAGCAGAAGAATAGCAGTGAAATTCGATCTTTAGATATACCCGTCTAGTTAGGCTTTGAAGGGCGAGGTGATACGGTGCATTCCAGAGCAAGTAGCCATAGATACATGGGGTGAGGAGAATCATTTTTGGTCGGTTATGCAGCCACAGAGGGAATGACCAAAGCCATCTCGGTTATAACGTTGGAGTGTCGGTAGAGCAGTTTAAATTCTTGGGGCAAATAAATCTGGTGTGTATGGTTGTTAAGATTTGATTTTATCTTTTTTTTTTCTGCCTGGTTGTTGTGTGAAGAAGGGTTGGCATTCCTGAATCAAAACAGTGTGTGGAATTGTTTAGTTACTATTGAGTCTGGGGGTAAGTTATTGAATGTTGAGTTCTACAGGTGCAGAGGCATCGGGTCTGGCAGCAAGGGGTGACAATTGAACTGGGGGTAGATGCCCATAGCCAGGTGGGTTGGCTGCCGAGTCAACAGTTAGATATGACTTGTACCTACATTACCTACAAACGCCAGCTAGTAATTTTGTTTGGGTTTTATTTTTTGTCTTTCAAGATGCAATGAGCATCGTTGTCATTTATGATGTTTGTGTCATCTGTGTCTATTGTGACATCATTGTTATATATGGTGTGTCGTGTGTGTCTATTTTGACATCATTGTCATTTTTAATGTCTGTGTCGTCTCTGTCATCATTCTCGTGTCTGTCTGTGTCGTCTGTCTCTATTGTGAAATCACTGTCATTTATAATGTCTGTGTTGTATGAGTCGTCATTTTCGTGTCTGTCTGTGCCTATTGTGACATCATTCTCATACATAGTGAGTGTCGTGAGTGTCGTGTGTCTGTTTTGACATCGTCATTTATAATGTCTGTGTCATCATATTCGTGTCTGTCGTCTGTGTCGTCTGTATCTTTTGTGAAATCATTGTCATTTATAATGTCTGTGTTGCCATTTTTGTGTCTGTCGTCTGTGTCTATAGTGACATCACTGTCATTTAGAAAGTCTGTGTCGTCTGTCATCTGTGTCGTCTGTGTACATAGTGACCTCATTGTCATTTATTATGTCTGTGTTGTCTGTCAATTGTGACATGGTTTCTTATAATGTCTGTGTCGTCTGTGTATATTGTGACATCATTGTCACTTATAATATCGGTGTCATCGGTTAATTGTGACACCATTGTCACTTATAATGTCTGTGTTGTCGGTTTATTGTGACATCATTGTCACCTATAATGTCTGTGTCTTCTGTGTCATCTGAGTCTTCTGTGTGGTCTGTGTTTATTGTGACATCGTTGTCATTTATAATGTCTGTGTCATCTTTGTGACATCATTGTAATTTATGTCTGTGTGGTCTGTGTCGTCTGAGTCGTCTGTGTGTACTCTGACATCATTTTCATTTATAATGTCTGTGTCGTCCTTGTCGCCCCTGTCGGTTTTGTCTATTGTGACATCATTGTCATTTTTAATGTCGTTGTCGCCTGTGTCTATAGTGTCATCACTGTCATTTAAAATGTCTGTGTCGTTTTTGTTTATTGTGACATCATTGTCATTAATAATGTCTGTATGGTCTGTGTCGTCTGATTCTATTGTGACATAATACTAATATATAATGTCTGTGTCATCTCTGTCGTTTGTATCATATTTGTCTATTGTGACTTCATTGTCATTTCTAAATTCTGTTTTCTGAGTTGTCTGTGCCTATTGTGACATCATTTTCATTTATAGTGTCTGTGTTGTCTGTGTCTACTGTGACATCGTCATATATAATATCTGTGTGGTTTCTGTTGTCTGTGCCTATTGTGACATCATGCTAACGTTTAATGTCTGTGTCATCTGTGTCTATTGTGACATCATTGTAATTTATAATGTCTGTGTCGTCTGTGTCTATTCTGATGTCATTGTCTTTTATAATGTCTGAGTCGTCTGTGTCTGTTTTGACATCTTTGTCATTTATAATATCTGTGTCGTCGGTGTCGTCTTTGTATATTGTGATATCTTGTCATTTATAATATCTGTGTATTCTGTGTCTACTGTGAAACTATTGTCATTTATAATGTCTGTGTTTTCTGAATCTATTGTGACATCATTGTCATTTATAATGTCTGTGTCATCTGTGTCTATTGTGATGTTATTGTCATTTATAATGTCTGTGTCGTTTGTGTTGTCTGGTCTATTGTGACATCATTGTCATTTATCATGTTTGACTTGTCTGTGATATTGTGACAACTTTGTAATTTATAATGTCTGTATCGTCTGTTTCGTCTGTGTTGTCTGTTTCGTCTGTATCTCTTGTGACTTGATTGTCATATATAATGTCTGTAGTCTGTGTTGTCTGAGTCTTCAGTGTCATCTGTGTCTATTCTGACATTGTTGTCATATATAATATCTATGACATCTGTGTTGTCTGTATCTATTGTGACATCAATGTCATTTATAATGTCTGTGTGGTCTGTGTCTATGGTGAAACCACTGTCATTTCTAATGTCTGTGTCATCTGTGTGCCTGTGTATATTGTGACATCATTGTCTGTTTTCTGTGTCGTCTCTGTGGTCTGTGTAGTCTCTGTCGCCTCTGTCGCTTCTGTCGTCTGTGGTTATTATGAAATCATTGTCTTTTAAAATATCAGAGTAGTCTGTGTCTAGTGTGATATCATTGTCACTTATAATGTCTGTGTCGTCTGTGTTTATTGTGACATAATTGTCATTCATAATGTCTGTGTCGTTTGTCATTTGTGTCGTCTGTATCGTCTGTGTCTGTTGTGACATCATTGTCATTTTTAATGCCTGTGTAGTCTGTATCGTCTGTGTCTATTGTGACATCATTGTCGTTTATAATGTCTGTGTCGTCTGTGTCTGTTTTGACATCATTGTCATTTATAATGCCTGTCTCATCTGTGTGGTCTGTGTCATGTGTGTCTTTTGAGACATCATTGTCATATGTAATGTCTGTGACGTCAGTGACGTCTGTGTCTTCTGTGTCAATTCTGACATTTTCATTTATAATGGCTTTGTTGTCTGTGTGGTCTCTATAGTCTGTGTCCTCTGTGTTTATTGTGACATCATTGTCATTTATAATGTCTGTGTTGTCTCTGTCTATTTTGACATCATTTTCATTTATAATGACTCTGTCATATGTGTCATCTGTGTTGTCTGTGTCTATTCAGACGGCATTGTTGTTTATAAAGTCTGTCTCTGTTGTGACATAATTTTTTTTATTATATTTGTGTCGTCTTTGTCGTCTCTTTCTGTTGTGACATCATTGTCATTTATAATGTCTGTGTCATCAGTGTCTTCTGTGTCTATTTTGACATCGTTTTCATTTAGAATGACTGTCGTCTGTGTGGTCTGTATCGTCTCTATCGTCTGTATCCTCTGTGTCTATTTTGACATCATTTTCTTTTATAATGTCTGTGTCGTATGTGTTGTCTTTCTAGTCTGTCTATTGTGACATCATTTTCTTTTATAATGTCTGTGTCGTCTATGTCTATTGTGACATCGTTGTCATTTACAATGTCTTTGTCTATTGTGACATCGTTGTCATTTACAACGTCTTTGTCTATTGTGACATCGTTGTCGTTTATAATGTCTGTGTCGTCATAGTTGTCTGTTTTCTGTCTATTGTGACATCTTTGTCATTTATAACGTCTTTGTCTCCCGTGTCAATTTTAATTTAAAATATCTGCGTCATCTGTGTCTATTGTGAAATCATTTTCATTAAAAATGACTGTGTCGTCTGTATCATCAGTGTGTATTTTTACATAATTGTCACTTATAATTCCTGTGTCTGCTGTCGTCTGAGTCTATTGTCACAGCATTGTTATTTATAATGTCTGTCATCTGTGTCTATAGTTACATCATTGTCATTTATAATGTCTGTGTCGTCTGTATCGTCTGAGTGTATGGTTACATAATTATCATTTATAAAGTCTGTGTCCTCTGTGTCTATAGTAACATCATTATCATTTATAATGTCTGTGTCATCTCTGTTTATTGTGACACCAGTGTCATATATAATGTCTGTGTCGTCTGTGTTTATTTTGCCATAATTGTCATTTATAATGTCTGTGTCTTTTGTGTCATTTGTGTCATCTGTGTTGTCTGTGTCTATTGGGACATCATTGTCATTTATACTGTCTGTGTTGTCTCTGATGTCTGTGCCGTCTGTGTCTCTTGTGACATCCTTGTCATTTATAAAGTCTGTGTCGTCTGTGTCTACTGTGAAATCATTGTCATTTATAATGTTTTTGTCTTCTGTGTCGTTTCTGTCGTCTGTGTCTATAGTGACATTATTTTCGTTTATAATGTCTCTCTCTGTAGTAACATCATTTTCATTAATAATGTCTGTGTCATTTGTGTCGTCTTTGTATATTGTGACATCATTGTCATAAATAATGTCTGCATTGTTTGTGTCTATTTTGACAACATTGTCATTTATAATGTCTGTGTCTTCTGTATCGTCTTGGTCTACTGAGATATCATTTTCCTTTATAATGTCTGTGTCATCTGTGTCCATTGTGACATCGATATTTAAAAGTGTCTGTGTCGTCTGTGTCTATCGTGACATCATTGTCATTTATAATGTCAGTGTCTTTGGTGTCATCTGTCTATTGTGACATAGTCATTTATCATGTTTTTGTCATCTGTCTCGTCTGTGTCGTCTGTGTGTATTGGGACATCATTGTCTTTTATAACAACTCTGCCGTCTGTGTCGTCGCTGTCTATTATGACATAAGTGTAATTTATAATATCTGTGTCGTTTGTATCGTCAGAGTCTATTGTGAAATCATTGTCATTTATAATGTCTCTCTTGTCTTTTACAACTGTGTCATCTGTGTCGTCTGGGTCTATTGTGACATCATTTTCATTTATAATGTCTTTGTTGTCTCTGTCCACTCTGTCACCTGTGTCTATTGTGACATCATTATCATTTACACTGTATGTGTCGTGTGTGTCGCCTGTGTCTATTGTGACATCATTGTCATCTGTGTTGTCTGTGTCGTCTGTATCGTTTGTGTCGTCTGTGTCTATTGTGACATCATTTTCATTTATAACGTCTGTGTCATCTGAGTTATCTGTGTTGTCTGTGTCCTTTGTGTCGTCTCTGGCGTCTGTGTCTATTTTGAAATCATTGTCATTTATAATGTCTGTGTTTTCTGTGTATATTGTGACATCATTGTCACTAAAAATGTCCGTCGTGTCTGTATCTTCTGTGTCTATTGTTACATAATTTTCATTAATAATGTCTTTGCCGTCTCTGTCATCTGTGTATATTGTGACATCATTGTCATTTTTTATGTGTGTCTTCTGTGTCGTCTGTGTCTATTGTGACATCATTTTCAGTTATAATGTCTATTTCCTCTGTGTCTATTTTGACATCATTGTCATTTATAATGTCTGTGTTGTCTGTGTCATCTTTGTTTATTGTGACATCATTTTCCTTTATCATATCTGTGTCGTCTGATTCATCGGTGTCGTCTGTCTTCTGTGTCTATTGTGATATAATTGTCATTTATTATGTCTTTCCTCAGTGTCGTCTGTTTCTATTATGACATCACTGTCATTTAAAATGTCTCTGTCTTCTGTGTCTATTGTGACATCATTGTCATTAATTATGTCTGTATTGTCTGTGTCATCTGATTCTATTGTGACATAATTCTAATATATAATGTTGTGTCATCTCTGTCGTTTGTATCATATTTGTCTATTGTGACTTCATTGTCATTTCTAAATTCTTTTTTCTGAGTTGTCTGTGCCTATTGTGACATCGTTTTAATTTATAGTGTCTGTGTTGTCTGTTTCTACTGTGACATCGTCATATGTAATATGTGTGGTCTCTGTTGTCTGTGCCTATTGTGACATCATGCTAATTTTTAAAGTCTGTGTCGTCTGTGTCTATTGTGACATCATTGTAATTTATAATGTCTGTGTCGTCTGTGTCTATTGTGAAGTCATTGTCTTTTATAATGTCGGTGTCGTCTGTGTCTACTGTGACATCATTTTCATTGATTATGTCTGTGTCGTTTGTATCGTCGGAGTCTATTGTGAAATCCTTGTCATTTATAATGTCTCTCTTGTCTTTTAAAACTGTGTTGTCTCTGCTGTGTCTATTGTGACATCATTATCATTTATAAAGTCTGTGTTGTATCTGTCGACTGTGTCATCTGTGTCTATTGTGACATCATTTTCATTTGTAGTGTCTGTGTCATCTGTGTCGTCTTTCTCTATTTTGACATCATTTTCATTAATAATGTCTGTGTCATCTGTGTTGTCTGTGGCGGCTGTGTCGTCTTTGTCTATTGTGACATCTATGTTATTTATAATGACTGTATCATCTGTGTGGTCTTTCTCTATTGCGACATCATAGTCATTTATAATATCTTTGTCATCTGTGTATTCTGTGTCTATTGTGACATCATTGTCATTAGTAATGTCTGTGGCGTCTGTGTCAAGATAGTCTATGGTGACATCATTGTCATTTAAAATGTCTTTGTCGTCTGTGTCTATTGTGACATCACTGTAATTTTTAATATCTGTGTCCTCTGTGTCGTCTGTGTCTATGGTGCCATCATTGTCATTCATGTCTCTGTCGTCTGTATCGCTTGTGTCTTCTGTGTCTATGGTTACATCATTTTCATTTATAACGTCTGTGTCATCTGATTTATCTGTGTTGTCTGTGTCCTTTGTGTCGTCTCTGGCATCTGTGTCTATTTTGAAATCATAGTCATTTATAATGTCTGTGTCGTCTGTGTTTTCTCTGAATATTTGTGACATCATTGTCATTAAAAATTTCTGTGTCGTCTGTATCTTCTGTGTCTATTGTTCCATAATTGTCATTTATAATGTCTATGCCGTCTCTGTCGTCTGTGTCTGTTGTGACATCATTTTTATTTATATTGTCTGTTTCATCTCTGTCTATTTTGACGTCATTGTCATTTATAATGTCTGTTTCATCTCTGTCTATTTTGACATCATTGCAATTTATAATGTCTGGGTCATCTGTGTCATCTTTGTTTATTGTGACATCATTTTCATTTATAATATCTGTGTCGTCTGTGTTTATTGTGACATCATTTTCGTTTATAAAGTCTTTGTCGTCTGTGTCGTCTTTTTCATCTGTTTTTATTGTGGTATCATTTTCATTTATAAAATCTATGTCCTCTGTGGCCTCTGTGTTGTCTGTGTTTATTTTGAAATCCATGTCATTTTTAAAGTATGTGTCCTCTGTGACTTCTGTGTCTATTGTGACATCCATGTCACTTATAATGTCTGTTGTCTGTGTCTATTGTTACATAATTGTCATTTATAATGTCTTTGCCGTCTCTGTCGTCTTTGTATATTGTGACATCATTGTCAGTTTTAATGTGTGTCTTCTGCGTTGTCTGTGTCTATTGTGACATCATTGTCATTTATCATGTGTGTGTCGTTTCTGTCTTCTGTGTCTGTCACCTGTGTCTATTGTGACTTCATTGTCATTCCTAATCTCTATGTCTTCCTTTTTGTGTCGTCTTTTTTGTCTGTGTTTATTGTGACATCGTTGTTATTTATAAAGTCTGTGTTGTCTGAGTCATCTGTGTTATCTGAGGCGTCTGTTGCTTCTGTGTCTATTTTGAAATAATTGTCATTTATAATATCTGTGTCGTTTGTTTTGTCGGTGTCTATTGTGATTTCATTCTCATTAAAAATGTCTGTGTTGTTGGTGTCATCTGTGTCTACTGTGACATCATTGTCATTTATAGTGTCTGCGTAGTCTGTGTCCTCTGTCTTTTGTGACATCCTTGTCATTTATACAGTCTGTGTTGTCTGTGTCTATTGTGACATCATTTTAATTTATAATGTCTGTGTTGTCTGTCTCGTCTGTGTGGTCTGTGTTTAATTTGACATATTTGTCATATATAATGCCTGAGTAGTCTGTTTTGTCTGTGTCATCTGTGTCAATTGTGACATCATTGTCATTTATATTGTCTGTGTCGTCTGTGTCTTTTGTGACATCACTGTCATTTATAATGTCTTTTTTTTCTGTGTCGTCTGTGTCTGTTGTGATATCATTGTCATTAATAGTATCTGTGTCGTCGGTATGGTCTGAGTCATCTCTGTCTATTGTGAAAACATTGTCATTTATGTCGTCTGTGTCAACTGTGTTGTCTGTGTCTTCTGTATCTATTTTGGCATCTTTTTCATTTATAATGTGGGCGTCTTCTTTGTCGTCTGTATAGTCTGGGTCGTCTGTGACCTCTGTTTCTATTGTGACATTATTGTCATTTGTAATGTCTCTGTCGTCTGTTTTGTCTGTCTATTGTGACATTATTGTCATTAATAATATCTGTGTTGTCTCTGTCGTCTGTATCTATTGTAACATCATTGTCATTTATAAAGTCTGTGTCGTCTGTGTCTATTTTGACATCGTTGTCATTTATAATATCTGTGTCGTCTGTGTTTTGTGACATCGTTGTCATTTATAATGTCTTTGTCGTCTATGTTGTCTGTGTCAATTGTGACATAATTTTAATTTATGTCTGTGTCGTCTGTGTCTATTGTGACATCTTTGTCATTTATAATGTCCGTCCTTTGTGTCGTCTGTGTCTGTTGTGACATAATTTTCTTTTATAATGTCTGTGTCTTCTTTGTCGTCTGTCTTCTTTGTCGTCTGTGTCTATCGTGACATCATTGTCATTTATAATGTCTGTGTCATCTGTGTATGTTTTGACATCATTGTCATTTATGTCTGTGTCGTCTCTTTATATTGTGACATCATTTTCATTTATAATGTGTCTTCTGTGTCGTCTGTGTGTATTTTGAAACAATTTTCATGTATAATGTCTGTGTCATCTTTGCCTACTTTGACATCATTGTCATTTTTAATGTCTGTGTGTTCTGTGTCGTCTGTGTCTATTGTGATATCATTGTCATGTATAATATCTTGTCATCTGTGTCGTTTGTGTCTATAGTGACATCATTTTCATTTATATTGTCTGTGTGGTCTGTGTCATATTTGTCTATTGTGACATCAATGTTATTTATAATGTCTGTGTCGTTTGTGTCATCAGGGTCACCTGTGTCATCTGTGATATCATTTTCATTTATACTGTGTCATCTCTGTTTCTTGTGACATCATTGCCATTTATAACATCTGTGTCGTCTGTGTCGTCTCTTACTTCTGTGCCTATTGTGAAATCACTGTCATTTACAAAGTCTGTCTTGTCTGTGTCTATTGTGACAACATTGTCATTTATAATGTCTTTGTCTTCTGTGTCGTCTATGTCTATTGTAAAATAATTGTCATTTATAACGTCTGTGTCGTCTCTGTCGTATGTGTCTATTGTGACATTCTCATTTATAATGTCTGTGTCTTCTGTCTATTGTGACATTGTCATTTATAATGTCTTTGTGGTCTGTGTGGTCTGTCTATTGTGACATCATTATCATTTATAATGTCTGTGTAGTCTGTGTCGTCTGAGGCTATTGTGACATTATTTTCATTTATTATGTCTATGTCGTCTGTGTAGTCTGTGTCATCTGTGTCATCTGTGTCTCTTGTGATGTCATTGTCATTAATGATATTTGTGTAGTATGTGTCGTCTGTGTGTATTGTGACATCATTATCATTTATACTGTCTGTTTCATCTGTGTCTTTTGTGACATCATTGTCATTTATAATGTCTCTGTCATCTGTGTCATCTCCATCTATTGTGAAATCTTTGTCATTTATGATGTCTTTTTCATCTGTGTCGTGTTTTTCATCTGTGTAGTCTGTGTCTATTGTGATATCAGTGTCATTTATAATGTCTGTTATCTGCCGTCTGTATTTTCTGTGTCGTCTCTGTTGTCTGTGTCTATTGTGAAATCATCGTCATTTATAATGACTGTGTCGTCTGTTTCGTCTTTGTCTATTTTGACATAATTTTCATTTATAACATCTGTCGTCTATGTCTATTGTGACATCATACTCATTTGTAGGGTCTGTGTCCTCTGTGTCATCTGTGTCTATTGTGAAATCATTGCCATTTATAATGTCTGTGTCTTCTGTGTCGTCTGTGTCTACCTTGATAAAATTTTATGTTATAACATCTGTGTCATCTGTGTTGTCTGTATCTATTGTGTCACAATTGTCATTTATAATGTCTGTGTCGTCTCTCTCTATTGTGACATCATTGTAATTTATATTGTCTGTGTCGTCTGTCTTGTCTGGGTCTATTGTGACATCACTGCCATTTATAATATCTGTGTTGTCTGTTTCCTCTGTATTGTCTCTGTCGTCTGAGTCTATTGTGACATTCTTGTCATTTATATTGTCTGTGTCGTCTGTGTCTCTTTTGACATCATAGTCATTTATAATGTCTTTATCTTGTGTGTCGTCTGCGTTTATTGTGACATCATTGTCATTTATAATGTCTGTGTGGTCTGTGTCATCTGTGTCGCCTGTGTCGTCTGTGTGTATTGTGACATCATTGTCATTTATATTGTCTGTTTCGTCTGTCTTGTCTGGGTCTATTGTGATATCACTGCCATTTATAATATCTGTGTCGTCTGTTTCCCCTCTATTGTCTCTGTCGTCTGAGTCTATTGTGACATCCTTGTCATTTATAATATGTGTCTTCTGTGTCGTCTGTGTCTATTGTGACATCATTGTCATTTATAATGTCTATGTCATCTGTGTCTATTGTGATGACATTGTCATTTATACTGACTCTCTAATCTGTGTCTATTGTGACATCTTTTTCATTTTTAATGTCTGTGTCGTCTGTGTCTATTGTGAAATCATCTGCGTCGTCTCTGTCTATTGTGACATAATTGAAATTTATATCTCTGTCGTCTGTGTCATCTGAATCGTCTATTGTGATATATTTTTCATTTATAATGTCTTTGTCGTCTGTGTCTATTGTGACATCATTGTCATTTGTAATGTATGTGTCATCTGTGACGTCTGTTTCTATTGTGATAAATTATTCTTTAATAATGTCTTTCTTGCATATCTCGTCTCTGTCCTCTGTGTCGTCTGTGTCTAGTGTGACATCATTGTCTTTTATAATGTCTGTGTCCTCTGTTTCTATTGTGACATCATTGTCATTTATAATGTCCGTGTCGTCTCTGTCTTCTATGTGTATTTTGACATCATTGTCATTTATAATATCTGCGTCGTTTGTGTGTGTTGTGACATCATTGTCATTTAAGTAAGGGGAGCAGGATGCATGTAAGTCCTATACCATTGGTTTTATAGTTTATATTTTTTTGAATTGATGGCCTCCACATGCCCTATGAACATGCCATGATTATTTTTCTGATCTTACGCATTTATATATCAGATATATTTTTCTCAGGTTTTGAGACAAAAAAGAGGGAAAGAAAAGGAAACGAATAAATGAAAATATTTAAACACACTCTGGGTGCCTTAACTGCCAACTTTAAAGGTTGGGCTTGATGACCCGGTGGGTCTCTTCAGACCTGGTTATTCTATGATTCTATGATTTATAAAGTCTGTGTCTTCTCTGTGGTCTCTCGTGTGTGTTTATTTTGACATCATTTTCATTTATAATATCTGTGTCGTCTGTGTCTTCTGTATCGTCTGTGACATCTGTGTCTTATGTGACTTGGATTTCATTTATAACATCTGTTTCGTCTTTGTCATCTGTGTGTATTTTGACATCATTTTCATTTATAATGTCTGTGTCGTCTGTGTTGTCTCTGACGTCTGTGTCTATTGTGACATCGATGTCATTAATAATAAATGTGTGTATGTGTCGTCTGTGTCTGTTGTGACATCTTTGTCATTTCTAATGTCTGTGTCGTCTGTGTTGTCTCTGTCTATTGTGACATCATGGTCATTTATAATGTCTATGTTGCATGTCTCGTCACTGACCTCTGTGTCATCTGTGTCGTTTGTGTCTATTGTGACAACATTGTCATTTATAAGGTATTTGTCATCTTTGTCGTCTGTGTCTATTTTGACATAATTGTCATTTATAGTGTCTGTTAAGTCTGTGTCTATTGTGACATCATTTTCATTTTTAGAGTCTGTGTTGTGTGTGTCGTCTTTGTCTATTGTGACATCATGGTCATTTATAATAGGAGTGTCACATGTGTCATCTGTGTTGTCTGTGTCTAGTGTGACATAATATTCATTTATAACGTCTTTGTAGTCTGTGTCGACTCTGTCGTCTGTGTCTATTGTGACATCATTTTCATTTATAATGTCTTTGTCCAATGTGTCGTCTATGTCGTCTCACGTCTGTGTATAGTGACATCATTGTCATTTATAATGTCTGTGTCGTTTGTGTTGTCTGTGTCGTCTGTGATGTCTGTGTCTATTGTGACATCACTGTCATAATAATTTCTGTGTGGACGGTGTCGTCTGTTTCGTCTCTCGTCTGTGTCTATTGTGACGTCATATTCATTTATAATGTCTTTGTTGTCTGTGTCGTCAGTTCCCATTGTGACATCATTGTCGTAAATTATGTCTCTGTCGTCTGTGTATTTTATGTCATCAGTGTCTATTTTGACATCATTGTCATTTATAATATCTGTGTCGTCTGTTTCTATTGTGACATCATTGTCTTTATAATGTCTTTGTCGTCTGTGTCCTCTTGTCGTCTATGTAGTCTGTGTCGTCTGTGTATATTGTGACATCATTATCGTTTATAATGCCTTTGTTGCATCTGTCGTCTGTCCTCTGTGTTGTCTGTGTCATCTGTGTATATTGTGACATCATTGTAATTTCTAATGTCTTATTCGTCTTTGTCGTATATGTCATCTGTGTCTATTGTGAGATAATTTTCATTTATAATGTCTGTGTCTTCTGTGTCTATTGTTACATCATTGTAGTTTATTATGTCTTCGTCATCTGTGTCGTCTGTGTGCTCTGTGTCGTCTGCGTCTGTGGTGACATCATTGTCATTTATATTGTCTGTGTTGTCTGTGGTATCTGTGTCTATTGTGACATCATTGTCATTTATAATGTCTGAGTTGTCTGTGTCGTCTGTGTCTGTTGTGATATCATTGTCATTTATAATGTCACAGAATCACCAGGTTGGAAGAGACCCACCGGATCATCAAGTCCAACCATTCCTATCAAACACTAAACCATATCCCTCAGCACCTCATCCACCCGTGCCTTAAATACCTCCAGGGAAGGTGACTCTACCACCTCCCTGGGCAGCCAGTTCCAGTGCCCAGTGACCCTTTCTGAATTTTTTCCTAACGTCTAGCCTAAACCTCCCCTGGCGGAGCTTTAGGCCATTCCCTCTTGTCCTGTCCCCTGTCACATGGAAAAAGAGGCCAGCACCCTCCCCTCCACAACCTCCTTTTAGGTAGTTGGAGAAAGCAATGAGGTCACCCCACAGCCTCCTCTTCTCCAGGCTAAACAACCCCAGCTCTCTTAGCCGCTCCTCATAAGGCCTGTTCTCCAGCCCCTTCACCAGCTTTGTTGCTCTTCTCTGGACCCGTTCCAGAGCCTCAACACCCTTCTTGTGCTGAGGGGCCCAGAACTGAACACAGGATTCAAGGAGCGGTCTCACCAGTGCTGAGTACAGAGGGAGGATAACCTCCCTGGACCTGCTGGTCACACCATTTCTGATACAAGCCAAGATGCCATTGGCCTTCTTGGCCGATGTCTATGTTGTCTGTGCCATCTGTGTGTATTGTGATATCATTGTCATTTATAATGTCTGTGTCGTCTGTGAATATTGTGACATTATCGTCATTTATAATGTCCACATCTTCTGTGTCGTCTGTGTCTATTGTGACATTATTGTCATTTATAATGCCTGTCACCTGTGTCGTCTGTGTCGATTGTGAAATCATTGTCATTTATGTCTGTCGTCTGTGTCGATTGCGACATCATTGTCATTTATAATGTCTGTCGTCTGTCTAGTCTGTGTCTATTGTGACATCATTGTAGTTTATAGTGTCTTTGTTGTCTGTGTCGTCTATGTCTATTATGACATCACTGTCATTTATAATGTCTGTGTCGTCTGTGAATATAGTGACATCATTGTCCTTTATAATATCTCTGTCTTCTGTGTCGTCTCTGTCAACTTTGTCGTCTGTGTCTATTGTGACACCATTGTCATTTATAATGTCTGTGTCTGTGTCGTCTGTGTCTATTTTGGCATCATTGTCATGTATAACATCTGTGTCTCTTGTGACATCATTGTCATTTATAATGTCTGTGTCGTCTGTGTCGTCCATGTCTATTGTGACATCATTTTAATTTATAATGACTTTGTCATCTGTACTGTCAGTGTCTATTGCGACATCATTGTCTTTTATAGTGTCTGTGTTGTTTGTGTCATCTCTGTCGTCTGTATCGTCTGTGTCTATTGTGATATCGTTGTCATTTTTAATGTCTGTGTTATGTGTGTCATCTGTGTGTCTTGTCACATCATTGCCATTTATAATGTCTGTGTCGTCGGTGTCTATTTTGACATCATTGTCATTTATAATATCAGTGTCATCTGTGTCGTCTATGTCTATTTTGATATCACTGTCATTTATAATGTCTGTGTCGTCTTTGTCTGTTGTGACATTATTTTCATTTTCAATGTCTGTGACGTCTGTGTCTGTTGTGACATCATATTCATTTACAATGTCTGTGTCATCTGTCTCGTCTGTGTCTATTGTGACATCGTTGTCATTTATAATGTCTGTGTCTTCAGTGTCTATTTCCACATCATTGTAACTTATAGAGTCTGTGTTGTCTGTGTCTATTGTGACATCATTTTCATTAATAATGTCTTTGTCGTCTGTGTGGTCTCTGTATTCTGTGTCGTCTGTGTCTATTGTGACATCATTGCCATTTATAATGTCTGTGTTGTCTCTGTCGACTGTATCGTATGTGTCTATTGTTACATAATTATCACTTATAAAATGTGTTGTGTGTGTCTTTTGTGGCATCGTTGTCATTTATAATGTCTGTGACGTCTTTGTCATCTGTCTCTATTGTGAAATCCTTGTCACTTACAATGTGTGTATCATCTGTGTCTGTTGTGACATTATTTTCATTTACCATGTCTGTGTCGTCTGTGCCGTCAGTGTCTATTGTGACATCATTGTCCTTTATAATGTCTGTGTCGTCTGTGTCTATTGTGACATTATTGTCATTTATAATGTCTGTGTGGTCTGTGTCTGTTGTGAAAATATTGTAACTTTTAATGTTTGTGTCATTTGTGTCATTTGTGACATAATTGTCATTTATTACATGAGTGTCGTCTGTGTTGTCTGTGTCTAGTGTGACTTAATTTGCATTTAAAATATCTTTGAAGACTGTGTCGACTCTGTCGTTCAAGTCGTCTTTTTCTACTGAGACATCACTGTTTTTTATAATGTCTGTGTCATCTCTATCATCTCTGTTTATTGTGACATCAGTGTCATATATAATGTCTTTGTTGTCTGTGTTTATTTTGCCATAATTGTCATTTATAATGTCCGTGTCTTTTGTGTCATGTTTGTCTTCTGTGTTGTCTGTGTCTATTGTGATATCATTGTCATTTATACTGTGTTGTCTCTGATGTCTGTGTCATCTGTGTCTGTAGTAACATCATTTTCATTAATAATGTCTGTGTCGTTTGTGTGGTCTTTGTATTTTATGACATCATTGTCATTTATAATGTCTTTATTGTTTGTGTCTATTTTGAAAACATTGTCATTTATAATATCTGTGTCTTCTGTATCGTCTTGGTCTACTGAGATATCATTTTCATTTAAAATATCTGTGTCATCTGTGTCCATTGTGACATCGATATTTAAAAGTGTCTGTGTCATCTGTGTCTATTTTGACATCATTTTCATTTATAATGTCTGTGTCGTCTGTGTTGTCTGTGTCTATTCAGATGGCATTGTCATTTATGTCTGTGCCGGTTGTGACATATTTTTTTTACAATATCTGTGTCACCTGTCTCGTCTCTGTCTGTTGTGGCATCATTGTCATTTATTAGGTCTGTGTCGTCTGTGTGTATTGGGATATCATTGTCGTTTATAATAACTCTGCCGTCTGTGTTGTCGCTCTCTATTATCACATAATTGTAATTAATAATATCTGTGTCGTTTGTATCGTCGGAGTCTATTGTGAAATCATTGTCATTTATAATGTGTCACTTGTCTTTTAAAACTGTGTCGTCTCTGCTGTCTTTATCTATTGTGACATCCTTGTCATATATAATATCTGTGTCGTCTGTGTCTATTGTGACATCATTGTAATTTTTAATATCTGTGTCCTCTTTGTCGTCTTTGTCATTCATGTCTTTCTTGTCTGTATCATTTGTGTCTTCTGTGTCTATTGTGACATCATTTTCATTTATAACGTCTGTGTCATCTGAGTTATCTGTGTTGTCTGTATGCTTTGTGTCGTCTGTGGCATCTGTGTCTATTTTAAAATCATCGTCATTTAAAATGCCTCTGTCGTCTGTGTTGTCAGTGTATATTGTGACATCCTTGTCATTAAAAAAGTCTGTGTCGTCTGTATCTTCTGTGTCTATTGTTACATAATTGTCATTTATAATGTCTTTGCCTTCTCTGTCGTCTGTGTATATTGTGACATCATTGTCATTTATAATGTCTCTCGTCTTTGTAATCTGTGTCGTCTGTGTTGTCTGTGACATCATTCTCATTTATAATGTCTGTCGTCTGTGTCTATTGTGACATCATTATTTTTAGTTATGTCTGTGTAATCTGTGTCGTCTGTGTGTATTTTGACATCATGATCAGTTATAATGTCTGTGTTGTCTCTGTCGTGGGTGTCTATTGTGACCTCATTTCAATTTCTATTGTCTGTGTGTCTGTGTCTATTGTGACATCATTGTCATTTATATTGTCTGTTTCGTCTGTCTTGTCTGGGTCTATTGTGACATCACTGTCATATATAGTATCTGTGTCGTCTGTTTCCTCTCTATTGTCTCTGTCGTCTGAGTCTATTGTGACATCTTTGTCATTTATAATACCTGTGTCTTCTGTGTTGTCTGTGTCTATTGTGACATCATTGTTATTTGTAATGTCTATGTCGTCTGTGTCTATTGTGATATAATTGTCATTTTTAATGTCTTTGTTGTCTGTTTATTGTGACATCATTGTCATTTTTAATGTATGTGTCAACCGTGATGTCTGTTTCTATTGATATTACTTTTTCTTTAACAATGTATTTCTTGCATATCTCGTCTCTGTCATCTGTGTCGTCTGTGTCTATTGTCACATCAGTGTCATGTATAATATCTGTGTCTACTGTGACATCATTGTCATTTATAATGTCTGTGTTGTGTGTGTCGTCTGTGCCTACTGTGAAATCATATTCATTTATAATGGTTTTGTCTTCTGTGTCGTTTCTGTCGTCTGTGTCTATAGTGACATCATTGTCATTAATAATGTCTCTGTCGTTTGTGCGGTCTTTGTCTATTGTGACATCATTGTCATTAATAATGTCTTTATTGTTTGTGTCTATTTTGACAACGTTGTCTTTTATAATGTCTGTGTCTTCTGTATCGTCTGTGTCTACTGAGATATCGTTTTCATTTATAATATCTGTCATCTGTGTCCATTGTGACATCGATATTTAAAAGTGTCTGTGTCGTCGGTGTCTATCGTGACATCATTATCATTTATAATGTCAGTGTCTTCGGCGTCGTCTGTGTCTATTGTGACATCATTGTAATTTTCAATATCTCTGTCCTCTGTGTCGTCTGTGTCTATGGTGCCATCATTGTCATTCATGTCCCTGTCGTATGTATCGTTTGTGTCTTCTGTGTCTATTGTGATATCATTTTCATTTATAACATCTGTGTCATCTGAGTTATCTGTGTTGTTTGTGTCCTTTGTGTGGTCTGTGGCGTCTGTGTCTATTTTGAAATCACTGTCATTTATAATGTCTGTGTCGTCTGTGTTTTCTGTGTATATTGTGACATCATTATCATTAAAAATGTCTGTGTCGTCTGTGTTGTCTGTATCTTCTGTGTCTATTGTTCCATAATTGTCATTTATAATGTCTTTGCCGTCTCTGTCGTTTGTGTATATTGTGACATCATTTTCATTTATAATGTCTGTTTCATCTCTGTCTATTTTGACATCATTGTAAATTATAATATCTGTGTCGTCTGATTCATCGGTGTTGACTGTCTTCTGTGTCTATTGTGATATAATTTTTATTTATTATGTCTGTGTCCTCTGTGTCTATTGTGATATCGTTGTCATTTATAATGTCTGTGTTATCTGTGTATATTTTGACATCATTATAATGTATTATTTTTGTGTTGTGTGTGTCGTCTGAGTCGTCTGTGTATACTTTGACTTCATTTTCATTTATAATGTCTGTGTCGTCCTTATCGTCCCTGTTTTTTTGTCTATTGTGACATCATTGTCATTTATAATGTTGTTGTCACCTGTGTCGCCTCTGTCTATTGTGTCATCACTGTCATTTAAAATTTCTGTGTCGTCTGTGCAGTCTGTGTCGTTTTTGTTTATTGTGACATCATTGTCATTAATAATGTCTGTATGGTCTGTGTTGTCTGATTCTATTGTGACATAATTTTAATGTATAATGTCTGTGTCGTCTCTGTCGTTTGTATCGTATTTGTCTATTGTGACTTCATTGTCATTTCTAAATTCTGTTTTCTGACTTGTCTGTATCTATTGTGACATCATGTTCATTTATATTGTCTGTGTTGTCTGTGTCTACTGTGACATCATGCCAATTTTTAATGTCTGTGTCATCTGTGTCTATTGTGATATCATTGTAATTCATAATGTCTGTGTCGTCTGTGTCTATTTTGACATCATTTTCATTTATAATGTCTGTGTCGTCTGTGTTGTCTGTGTCTATTCAGATGGCACTGTCATTTATGTCTGTCTGTTGTGACATATTTTTTTTACAATATCTGTGTCGCCTGTCTCGTCTCTGTCTGTTGTGGCATCATTGTCATTTATTAGGTCTGTGTCGTCTGTGTCTTCTGTGTCTATTTTGACATCATTTTCTTTTAGAATGACTGTAGTCTGTGTGGTCTGTATAGTCTCTATCGTCTGTATCCTCTGTGTTTATTGTGACATCATTTTTTTTTTATAAGGTCTCTGTTGCCTTTGTAGTCTGTGTCGTCTCTGTCTATTGTGATATCATTGTCATTTAAAATGTCTGTGTTTTCTGTGTTGTCTGTGTGTATTGTGACATCATTGTCATTTATAATGTCTGTATCGTCTGTGAAAATTGTGACATCACTGTCATTTAAAATGTCTGTGTCGTATGTGTTGTCTGTCTAGTCTGTCTATTGTGACATCATCGTAGTTTAGAGTGTCTGTGTCGTCTATGTCTATAGTGCCATCATTGTCATTTATAATATCTGTGGCGTCTGTGTCTATTGTGACATCATTGTCATTTATAATGTCTGTGTCATCTGTGTCATCTGTCTCTATTTTGACATAATTGTCGTTAATAATGTCTGTGTCATCTCTGTTGTCTCTGTCGGCTGTGTCATCTGTGTCTATTGTGACATCATTTTCATTTATAATGTGATTCTCTTCTGTGTCGTCTTTGTCTATTGTGACATCTATGTTATTTATAATGACTGTATCATCTGTGTGGTCTTTCTCTATTGCGACATCATAGTCATTTATAATATCTTTGTCGTCTCTGTATTCTGTGTCTATTGTGACATCATTGTCATTAGTAATGTCTGTGGCGTCTGTGTCATGATTGTCTATGGTGACAGCATTGTCATTTAAAATGTCTGTGTCTTCTGTGTCTATTGTGACATCGTTTTCATTTATAATATCTGTGTCATCTGAGTTATCTGTTTTGTCTCTGTCCTTTGTGTCGTCTGTGTTGTCTGTGTGTATTGTGACATCATTGTCATTAAAAATATCTGTGTCGTCTGTATCTTCTGTGTCTATTGTTACAAAATTGTCATTTATAATGTCTTTGCCGTCTCTTTCGTCTGTGTATATTGTGACATCATTGTCATTTTTTATGTGTGTCTTCTGTTTCGTCTGTGTCTGTCGTGACATCATTGTCATTTATAATGTCTGTGTCTTTTATATGGTCTGTCTATTGTGAAATCGTCATTTATAATTTCTTTGTCATCTGTATCATCTGTGTTGTAGCTGTCTATTGTGACATCATTGTCTTTTATAATAACTCTGCCCTCTGTGTCGTCTCTGTCTTCTGTGACATCATTGTCATTTATAATGTCTGTGTCTTTAGTGTCGTCTGTGTCTATTGTGAAATCCTTGTCATTTATAATGTATCTCGTCTTTGTAATCTGTGTCGTCTGTGCTGTCTGTGTCTATTGTGACATCCTTGTCATATATAATGTCTTTCGTCTGTGTCTATTGTGATATCATTCTCATTTATAATGTCTGTGTAGTCTGTGGTCTCTGTCTTCTGTGACATCATTGTCATTTATAATGTCTGTGTCTTCTGTGTCATCTGTGTCTACTGTGAAATCATTTTCATTTATAATGCTTTTGTCGTCTGTGTCGTTTCTGTTGTCTGTGTCTATAGTGATATCATTTTCATTTATAATGCATGTGTCGTCTCTGTCTATAGTGACATCATTGTCATTTACAATGTCTGTGTCTTCTATGTCAATTGTGACGACGTTTTCATTAATAATGTCTGTGTCGTTCGTGTCGTCTTTATCTATTGTGACATCATTGTCATTTATAATGTCTTTGTCTTCGATATGGTCTGTCTATTGTGAAATCGTCATTTATAATTTCTTTGTCATCTGTATCATCTGTGTCGTCTCTGTCTATTGTGACATCACTGTCATATATAATGTCTGTCGTGTGTGTCGTCTGTGTCTACTGTGTCATCCTTGTCATATATAATGTCTGTGTCGTCTGTGTCTATTGTGACATCATTATCATTTGTAATGTCTGTGTAATCTGTGTCGTCTGTGTGTATTTTGACATCATTGTTGTTAATAATGTCTGTGTCATCTCTGTTGTCTGTGTCGTCTGTGTCTATTGTGACATTATCATTTATAATTTCTTTGTCGTCTGTTTATATTGTGACATCATTGTCATTTATGTCTTTGTCGTCTGTGTCTTCTGTGTCTATTGTGACATCATTGTTGTTTGTAATGTCTTTGTCATCTTTGTCTATGGTGACATCGTTGTCATTTAAAATGTATCGTCTGTGTCTATTGTGACATCATTGTTATTTATAATGTCTGTGTCTATAGTGGCATCAGAGTCAATTATAATGTCTCTCTTGTCTGCGTCGTCTGTGTCTATTGTGATATCTCTGTCATTTATACTGTCTGTGTGATGTGCGTCCTCTGTTTCTATTGTAACATAATATTAATTTACAATGTCTGTGTCATCTCTGTAGTCTCTGTCGTCTGTCGTCTGTGTTTATTTTGACATCCTTGTCATTTATATTGTCTCTTTCTTCTGTCGTCTCTGTTGTCTTTGTCTTCTGTGTATAATTTGACACGATTGTCTTTATAATGTCTATGTCGTCTCTTGTCTGTTTCTGTTTTGAAGTTTTTGTCATTTATAATGTCTGTGACGTCTGTGTCTATTGTGACATCATTGTCATTTATACTGTCTGTGTTGTCTCTGATGTCTGTGTCATCTGTGTCTGTAGTAACATCGTTTTCATTAATAATGTCTGTGTCGTTTGTGTGGTCTTTGTATTTTATGACATCATTGTCATTTATAATGTCTGTATTGTTTGTGTCTATTTTGACAACATTGTCATTTATAATTTCTGTGTCTTCTGTATCGTCTTGGTCTACTGAGATATCATTTTCATTTATAATATCTGTGTCGTCTGTGTTTTGTGACATCGTTGTCATTTATAATGTCTTTGTCGTCTATGTTGTCTGTGTCAGTTGTGACATAATTTTAATTTATAAAGTCTGTGTCGTCTGTGTCTATCGTGACATCATTGTCATTTATAATGTCAGTGTCTTCAGTGTCGTCTGTCTATTGCGACATCGTCATTTATAATGTTTTTGTCATCTGTATCGTCTTTGTGTATTGGGACATCCTTGTCATTTATAATAACTCTGCCGTCTGTGTGGTCGCTGTCTCTTATGACGTAATTGTAATTTATAATGTCTGTGTCAATTTTGACCTCTTTCTCATTTATAATTTCTGTGTCGTCTGTGTTTATTTTGACATCATTTTCATTTATAATGTCTGTGTCGTCTGTGTCAATTTTGACATCATTCTCATTTATAATTTCTGTGTCATCTGTGTCTGTTGTGACATCCTTGTCATATATAGTATCTGTGTCGTCTGTGTCTATTGTGACATCATTGTAATTTTTAATATCTGTGTCCTCTTTGTCTTCTGTGTCTATGGTGACATCATTGTCATTCATGTCTCTGTCGTCTGTATCATTTGTGTCTTCTGTGTCTATTGTGACATCATTTTCATTTATAACGTCTGTGTCATCTGAGTTATCGGTGTTGTCTGTATCCTTTGTGTCATCTGTGGCGTCTGTGTCTATTTTGAAATCATTGTCATTTATAATGTCTTTGTCGTCTGTGTTGTCTGTGTATATTGTGACATCCTTGTCATTAAAAACATCTGTGTCGTTGGTATCTTCTGTGTCTATTGTTACATAATTGTCATTTATAATGTCTTTGCCTTCTCTGTCGTCTGTATATATTGTGACATCATTGTCATTTTTTATGTGTGTCTTCTGCGTCGTCTGTGCCTGTTGTGACATCATTGACATTTATAACGTCTGTGTCTTTGATGTAGTCTGTCTATTATGAAAACGTCATTTATAATTTCTTTGTCATCTGTATCATCTGTGTCATAGTTGTCTATTGTGACATCATTGTCATTTATAATATCTCTCGTCTTTGTAATCTGTGTCGTCTGTGTTGTCTGTGACATCATTCTCGTTTATAATTTCTGTGTCGTCTGTTTGTATTTTGACATCACTGTTGTTAATAATGTCTGTGTCATCTGTGTTGTCTGTCGTCTGTGTCTATTGTGACATCATTGTCATTTATAATGACTGTGTCATCTGTGTGGTCTTTCTCTATTGCGACATCATAGTCATTTATAATGTCTGTGTCATCTGTGTCACCTGTGTCTATTGTTACATCATTATGATTTATAATTTCTTTGTCGTCTGTGTATATTGTGTCATCATTTTCATTTATTTCTTTGTCGTCTGTGTCTTCTGGGTCTATTGTGACATCATTGTAATTTATAATATCTGTGTCCTCTGTGTCGTCTGTGTCTATGGTGACATCATTGTCATTCATGCCTCTGTCGTCTGTATCGTCTGTTTCTTCTGTGTCTGTTGTGACATCTTTTTCATTTATAAAGTCTTTGTCGTCTGCCGTCTGTGTTGTCTTTTTCGTCTGTGTTTATTTTGACAGCATATTCAACGTCTGTGTCATCGAATTCATCTGTGTTGTCTGTGTCGTCTGTCGCGTCTGTGTCTATTTTGAAATCTATGTCATTTATAATGTCTGTGTCCTCTGTGACTTCTGTGTCTATTTTGACATGCATGTCACTAATAATGTCTGTGTCGTTTGTGTTGTCTGTGTGATATCATTGTCATTTATAATGTCTCTGTAGTCTGTCGTCTGTGTCTATTGTGACAACTTTGTCATTTATAATGTCTGTGTCTTCTGTGTCTATACTGACATCATTGTCATCTATAAAGTCTTTGTCGTCTGTGTCAGCTGTTTCTATTGTGACATCATTTTCATTTATTATATCACTGTCTATGTCGTCTCTGTCTAATGTGTCATCATTTTCATTTATGATGTCTTTGTCATCTGTGTTTATTTTCACATCATTTTCATTTATAATGTCTGTTTTGTCTGTGTCTATTATGACATCATGGTCAGTTATAATGTCTGTGTTGTCTCTGTCGTGGGTGTCTATTGTGACCTCATTGTCATTTATATTGTCTGTTTCGTCTGTCTTGTCTTGGTGTATTGTGACATCACTGTCATATATAGTATGTGTCGTCTGTTTCCTCTCTATTGTCTCTGTCGTCTGAGTCTATTGTGACATCTTTGTCATTTATAATACCTGTGTCTTCTGTGTCGTCTGTGTCTATTGTGACATCATTGTTATTTATAATGCCTATGTCGTCTGTGTCTATTGTGACATAATTTTCATTTTTAATGTCTTTGTCATCTGTGTCTATTGTGACATCAATATAATTAAGAATGTCTGTGTTGTCTGCGTCGTCTCTGTCTATTGTGACATAATTGAAATTTATGTGTCGTCTGTGTCATCTGAATTGTCTGTCTATTGTGATATAATTGTCATTTATAATGTCTTTGTTGTCTGTGTTTATTGTGACATCATTGTCATTTTTAATGTGTGTCGTCTGTGACATCTGTTTCTATTGATATTACTTTTTCTTTAACAATGTCTTTCTTGCATATCTCGTCTCTGTCCTCTGTAATGTTTGACGTCTGTGTCTATTGTGACATCATTGTCATATATAATGTCTGTATTGTATGCGTCATCTGTGTTTATTGTGACATCGTTGTCATTTTTAACATGAGTGTCGTCTGTGTTGTCTGTCTAGTGTGACGTCATTTTCATTTATAAAGTTTGTGTCGTCTGTGTCTATTGTGACATCATTGTCTTTTGTAATGTCTGTGTCCTCTGTTTCTATTGTGACATCTTGTCATTTATAATGTCTCTGTCGTATGTGTTGTCTGTGTGGTCTGTGCCGTCTGTGTCTATTGTGACATCATTTTCATTTATAATGTCTGTGTCGTCTGTGTCTACTGTGATATCATTTTCATTTGCACAGTTGGTGAATGAACCAACCAGGGAAGGTGCCCTCCTGGACCTCCTGTTGGTGAACAGAGAAGGCCTTGTAGGGGATGTGGCGGTAGGTGGACGCCTAGGACTAAGCGACCATGAGATTATAAAATTTTCTGTTCTAGGTGAAGTGAAGAGGGTGGTTAGCAAGACGGTAACATTAAATTTCCAGAGGGCAGACCTTGATCTCTTCAGCAGGCTGGTTGGTGAAGTCTCATGGGAGACAGTACTCAAGGGCAAGGGAGCCCAGGAGGGCTGGGAGCTCTTCAAAGGGGTGGTCCTAGCAGCTCAGGAGAAAGCCATCCCCGTGGTCCAGAAAAAAAGCCGGCAGGGGAGAAAGCCAGCTTGGTTGAATAGAGAGATCTTGAGGGATATCAAGAAGAAAAGAAATGTTTATGGCCTCTGGAAGAAGGGACAGGCCTCGTGGGTGGACTACAGGAGGGAAGTGAGATTGTGTAGGGAAAAAATCAGAAGGGCTAAGGCTCAGCTAGAAATTGGATTGGCCAAGTCAGTGAAAGATAACAAAAAATCTTTCTACAAATATATAAATAATAAAAGGCGGACTAGGGAGACCATACAGTCCCTATTGGACACAGAAGGGACAACAGTAACAGGGGATGAGGAAAAGGCTGAGGTACTTAATGCCTTCTTTGCCTCAGTCTTTAGTCGTAAGGAGGGTCGTTCCGTCTGTGTACAAACCCAGGAGCTAGAGGAGCATAATGAGGCTCCCGTGATCCAAGAGGAGGTGGTCAGAGCCTTGCTAGCACAGCTGGACAGTCACAAGTCTATGGGGCCGGACGGGATTCACCCTAGGGTACTGAAGGAGCTGGCGGATGTGCTGGCCAAACCCCTTTCCATCATCTTCCAACAGTCCTGGAAGACTGGGGAAGTCCCACTGGACTGGAGGCTGATGTTGTGCCCATCTACAAAAAGGGCCGCAGGGAGGACCCAGGAAACTCCAGGCCTGTCAGTCTGACCTCAGTGCCAGGGAAAGTCATGGAACAAGTGATCTTGAGTGCTATCATGAAGCACATGCAAGAGAACCGGGTGATCAGGCCCAGTCAACATGGGTTCACAAAAGGCAGGTCTTGCCAGACTAACCTGATCGCCTTCTATGACAAAGTGACCCGGCTACTGGATGAGGGAAAGGCTGTGGATGTGGTCTTCCTGGACTTCAGCAAAGCCTTTGACACAGTTTCTCACAGCGTTCTGCTTGAGAAACTGTCAGCCTCTGGGCTGGACAGGCACACACTCTCCTGGGTGGAAAACTGGTTGGATGGCCGGGCCCAGAGAGTGGTGGGAAATGGTGTGAAATCCAGCTGGAGGCCAGTGACAAGTGGGGTTCCCCAGGGCTCAGTGCTGGGTCCAGCCCTGTTCAATGTCTTCATCAATGACCTGGATGAAGGCATCGAGTGCACCCTGAGCAAGTTTGCGGACGACACTAAGCTGGGTGGAAGTGTCGATCTGCTGGAGGGTCGGGAGGCTCTGCAAAGGGATCTGAACAGGCTGGACCGCTGGGCAGAGTCCAACGGCATGAGGTTTAACAAGGCCAAATGCCGGGTCCTGCACTTGGGGCACAACAACCCTATGCAGTGCTACAGACTGGGAGAAGTCTGTCTAGAAAGCTGCCTGGAGGAGAGGGACCTGGGGGTGTTGGTTGACAGCCAACTGAATATGAGCCAGCAGTGTCATCTGTGTCTATTTTGAAGTCATTGTCTTTTATATTGTCGGTGTCGTCTGTGTTGTCTGTCTAGTCTGTCTATTGTGACATCATCGTAGTTTAGGGTGTCTGTGTCGTCTATGTCTATAGTGATATCATTGTCATTTTTGATGTCTGTGTCGTCTGTGTCTATTGTGACATCATTTTCATTTATAATGTGATTGTCTTCTGCGTCGTCTTTGTCTATTGTGACATTTTTGTTATTTATAATGACTGTATCATCTGTGTGGTCTTTCTCTATTGCGACATCATAGTCATTTATAATATCTTTTTCATCTGTGTATTCTGTGTCTATTGTGACATCTTTGTAATTAGTAATGTCTGTTGAGTCTTTGTCATCATTGTCTATGGTGACAGCATTGTCATTTAAAATGTCTGTCTTCTGTGTCTATTGTGACATCGTTTTCATTTATAATATCTATCATCTGAGTTATCTCTTTTGTCTCTGTCCTTTGTGTCTTCTGTGTTGTCTGTGTATATTGTGACATCATTGTCATTAAAAATGTCTGTGTCGTCTGTATCTTCTGTGTCTATTGTTACATAATTGTCGTTTATAATGTCTTTGCCGTCTCTGTCATCTGTGTATATTGTAACATCATTGTCATTTTTTATGTGTGTCTTCTGTGTCATCTTTGTCTGTTGTGACATCATTGACATTTATAATGTCTGTGTCTTCGATATGGTCTGTCTATTGTGAAATCGTCATTTATAATTTCTTTGTCATCTGTATCATCTGTGTCGTAGCTGTCTATTGTGACATCATTGTCTTTTATAATAACTCTGCCCTCTGTGTAGTCTCTGTCTATTGTGACATCATTGTCATTTATAATGTTGTGTCTTTAGTGTCGTCTGTGTCTATTTTGAAATCCTTGTCATTTATAATATATCTTGTCTTTTTAACATGTGTCGTCTGTGCTGTCTGTGTCTATTGTGACATCCTTGTCATATATAATGTCTGTGTCTGTTGTGTCTATTGTGACATCATTCTCATTTATAATGTCTGTGTAGTCTGTCGTCTCTGTCTTCTGTGACATCATTGTCATTTATAATGTCTGTGTCGTGTGTGTCATCTGTGTCTACTCTGAAATCGTTACCATTTTAATTTCTTTGTCGTCTCTGTCTATTGTGACATCATTGTCATTTATAATGCCTGTGCTGTCTGTGTCTATTGTGACATCACTGTAATTTTTAATATCTGTGTACTCTGTATCGTCTGTGTCTATGGTGACATCATTGTCATTCATGTCTCTGTCGTCTATGTTGTCTGTGTCTTCTGTGTCTATTGTGACATTATTTTCATTTATAAAGTCTTTGTCTTCTGTGTCGCCTGTGTTGTCTTTTTTGTCTGTGTTTATTGTGACAACATTTTCAACGTCTGTGTTATCGAATTCATCTGTGTTGTCTGTGTCATCTGTCACGTCTGTGTCTATTTTGAAATCTATGTCATTTATAATGTCTGTATCCTCTGTGTCGTCTGTGTCTATTATGACATCATGGTCAGTTATAATGTCTGTGTCGTCTCTGTCGTGGGTGTCTATTGTGACCTCATTTTCATTTATATTGTCTGCGTGTCTGTGTCTATTGTGACATCATTGTCATTTATTATGTCTCTGTCGTCTGTGTCTATTTTGACATCATTGTCATTTATAATATCTGTGTCGTCTGTGTCTATTGTGTCATCATTTTCATTTATAATGACTTTGTCGTCTGTGCCTTGTGCGTCGTCTGTGTCTTCTGTGTGTATTGTGATATCGCTCTCTATTATAATGTCTGTGTCGAATGTGACATCATTGTCAAATATATTGTCTGTGTCATCTTTCTCGTCTTTGTCTATTTTGCCATCATTGTCACTAATAATGTCTGTGTTGTTGGTGTCGTCTGTGTCTATTGGGACATCGCTGTCATTTATGTCTGTGTCATTTTTTTCTATTGTGACTTCATTGTCATTTATGTCTGTGTCATCTTTGTCTATGGAGACATCATTGTCATTTATAATGTCTGTGTCGTCTGAGTCTATTGTGACATCGTTGTAATTTATAATATCTTTTTCCTCTGTGTCGTCTGTGTCTATGGTGACATCATTGTCATTCATGTCTCTGTCGTCTATATCGTCTGTGTCTTCTGTGTCTATTGTGACATCGTTTTCATTTATAAAGTCTTTGTCGTCTGTGTCGTCTCTGTTGTCTTTTTCGTCTGTGTTTATTGTGACAACATTTTCAGCGTCTGTGTTATCGAATTCATCTGTGTTGTCTGTGTCGTCTGTCGCGTCTGTGTCTATTTTGAAATCTATGTCATTTATAATGTCTGTGTCCTCTGTGTCGTCTGTGTCTATTATGACATCATGGTCAGTTATAATGTCTGTGTCGTCTCTGTCGTGGGTGTCTATTGTGACCTCATTTTTATTTATATTGTCTGTGTGTCTGTGTCTAATGTGACATCATTGTCCTTTATTATGTCTCTGTCGTCTGTGTCTATTTTGGCATCATTGTCATTTCTAATGTCTGTGTCGTCTGTGTCTATTGAGTCATCATTTTCATTTATAATGACTTTGTCGTCTGTGCCTTGTGCGTCGTCTATGTCGTCTGTGTTTATTGTGACATGACTCTCATTTATAATGTCTGTGTCTATTGTGACATCATTGTCAAATATATTGTCTGTGTCATCTTTCTCGTCTTTGTCTATTTTGCCATCATTGTCACTAATAATGTCTGTGTTGTTGGTGTCGTCTGTGTCTATTGGGACATCACTGTCATTTATAATGTCTGTGTCGTCTATGTCGTCTGTGTCTATTGTGACATCGCTGTCATTTATGTCTGTGTCGTTTTTGTCTATTGTGATATCATTGTCATTTATAATGTCTGTGGCGTCGGTGTCGTCAATTTCGTCTGTGTTGTTTGTGTTAATGTGAAATCTTTTTCATTAATAATGCCTGTGTCATCTGTGTCATCTATGTCATCCCTGTCATCTGTCTATTGTGACATCACTGTCGTTTATTATGTCTGTGTCATCTGTGTCTTATGTGACATCATTGTATAATATATTGTCTGTGTCATCTGTTTCTATTTTTACATCATTGTCAATTATAATGTCTGTGTTTTCTGTGACTTCTCTGTCTATTGTGATATCATTGTCATTTATAATGCAGTGTCGTCGGTGTCTATTGTGACATCATTGTCATTTATAATGTCTGTGTCTTCTGTGACTTCTCTGTCTATTGTGACATCATTGTCATTTATAATGTCTGGTTCGTCTGTGTCGTCTTTGTCTATTTTGACATCATTTTTATTTATAATAACTGTGGCAATTGTGTCGCATGTGTTGCCTGTGTCGTCTGTGTCAGCTGTGTCTATTGTTATGACATTGTCATTTATATTTTCTGTCGTCTTTGTCTATTGTGACATTGTTGTCATTTATAATGTCTGTGTCTTCTGTGTTGTCTGTGTCTCTCGTGACTTCATTAACATTTACAGTGTCTGTGTCATATATGTCGTTTGTGTCGCCTGTGTCTATTATGACGTCATAGTCATTTATGATGTCTATGTCGTCTGTGTTACCCATGACTATTGTGACATCTTTATAAATTATACTGTCTGTATCGTCTCTGTTTATTTTGTTGTCTTTGTCATTTGCGTCTTTTTTGTCTGTGTCGTCTGTGTCTATTGTGACATCATTGTGATTTACAATGTATGTGTCGTCTGTGTCTATTTTGACATCATTTTCATTTCTACAGTCTTGGTCGTATGTGTCATCTCTGTCTGTTCTGACATCATTGTAATTTATTATATCTGTGTCCTCTGTGTTGTCTGTGTCTATGGTGACATCATTTTTCATTCATGTCTGTATCGTCTGTCTCTTCTGTGTCTATTGTTACATCATTTTCATTCATAATGTCTGTCGTCTGTGTTGTCTGTGTATATTGTTACACCATTGTCATTAAAAATGTCTGTGTCATCTGTGTCGTCTGTATCTTCTGTGTCTATTGTTACATAATTGTCATTTTAATGTCTTTGCCGTCTCTGTCGTCTGTGTGTATTGTGACATCATTGTCATTTTTTATGTGTCTTCTGTGTCGTCTGTGTCTATTGAGACATCATTGTCATTTATAACGTCTGTGTCATCTCTGTCTATTTTGACATCATTGTAATTTATAATGTCTGTGTTGTCTGTGTCATCTTTGTTTATTGTGACATCATTTTCATTTATAATATCTGTGTCATCTGTGTCGTCTGATTCATCAATGTCGTCTCTTTTCTGTGTCTATTTTGACATCATTATAATTTATAATGTCTGTGTCTTCCTTGTCCCCCCTGTCGTTTTTGTCTGTTGTGACATCATTGTCATTTATAATGTCGTTGTCACCTGTGTCGCCTGTGTCTATTGTGTCATCACTGTCATTTAAAATGTCTGTGTCGTCTATGCAGTCTCTGTCGGTTTTGTCTATTGTGACATCGTTGTCATTAATTATGTCTGTATTGTCTGTGTCGTCTGATTCTATTGTGACATAATTCTTATATATAATGTCTGTGTTATCTCTGTCGTTTGTATCATATTTGTCTATTGTGACTTCATTGTCATTTCTAAATTCTGTTTTCTGAGTTGTCTGTGCCTATTGTGACATCATGTTCATTTATAGTGTCTGTGTTGTCTGTGTCTACTGTGACATCGTCATTTATATTATCTGTGTGGTCTCTGTTGTCTGTGCCTATTGTGACATCATGCTAATTTTTAATGTCTGTGTCATCTGTGTCTATTGTGACATCATTGTAATTTATAATGTCTGTGTCGTTGGTGTCGTCTGTGTCTATTGTGACATTATTTTCATTGATTATTTCTGTGTCGTCGGTGTTGTCTTTGTCTGTTATGACATCTTGTCATTTATAATATCTGTGTTGTTTGTCTATTGTGACATCATTGTCATTTATAATGTCTGTGTGGTCTGTGTCTATTGTGAAACCACTGTCATTTCTAATGTCTGTGTCGTCTGTGTGCCTGTGTGTATTGTGATATCGTTGTCATATATAATGTCTGTTGTCTGTGTCGTCTCTGTGGTCTGTGTAGTCTCTGTCGCCTCTGTCGTTTCTGTCTTCTGTGGTTATTATGAAAACATTGTCATTTGAAATATCAGAGTAGTCTGTGTCTAGTGTGACATCATTTTCACTTATAATGTCTGTCGTCTGTTTTTATTGTGACACAATTTTCCTTTATAATGTCTGTGTCGTTTGTCATTTGTGTCGTCTGTGTGGTCTGTGTCTGTTGTGACATCATTGTCATTTATAATGTCTTTGTAGTCTGTATCGTCTATGTCTATTGTGACATCATTGTCATTTATAATGTCTGTGTCGTCTATGTTATGACATCATTGTCATTTATAATGTCTGTCTCGTCTGTGTGGTCTGTGTCATGTGTGTCTATTGTGAAATAATTGTCATTGATAATGTTTGTGTCGTCGGTGTCTATTCTGATATCATTGTCATTTATAATGTCTGAGTCGTCTGTGTTGTCTGTGTCTATTTTGACATCATTTTCATTTATAATGTCTGTGTCGTATGTGTCGTCTCTGTTGTCTTTGTCTATTCAGACGTCTTTGTCATTTATAATGTCTGTGTCTGTTGTGACATAGTTTTTCTTACAATACCTGTGTCGTCTGTGTCGTCTCTGTCTGTTGTTACATCGTTGTCATTTATTATGTCTGTGTCGTCTGTTTCTTCTGTGTCTATTTTGACATCATTTTCATTTAGAATGACTGTCGTCTGTGTGGTCTGCATCATCTCTATCGTCTGTATCCTCTGTGTCTATTGTGACATCATTTTCTTTTATAATGTCTGTGTTGCCTGTGTAGTCTGTGTCGTCTGTGGCTATTGTGATATCATTGTTATTTATAATGTCTCTGTTTTCTGTTTTGTATGTGTGTATTGCGATATCTTTGTCATTTACAATGTCTGTGTCGTCTGTGAATATAGTGACATCATTGTCATTTATAATGTCTGTGGCATCTTTGTCTATTGTGACATCTTTGTCATTTATAACGTCTGTGTCATCACAGTCGTCTCTGTTTTCTGTGTCTATTGTGACATCTTTGTCATTTATAATGTCTTTGTCCTCTGTGTCTATTTTGACATCATTTTAATTTAAAATATCTGTGTCTTCTGTGTCTATTGTGACGTCATTTTCATTAAAAATGACTGTGTCGTCTGTGTCGTCTGTATCGTCACTGTGCATTTTTACATAATTTTTATTTATAATTCCTGTGTCGTCTGTTGTCTGTGTCTATTGTTACAGCATTGTCATTTATAATGTTTGTCAACTGTGTCTATTGTGACATCATTGTCCTTTATAATGTCTGTGTCATCTGTATCGTCTGAGTTCATTGTTACATAATTATCATTTATAAAGTCTGTGTCGTCTGTTGTTTGTGTCTATAGTGACATCATTATCACTTATAATGTGTGTGTCGTCTGTGTCATCTGTTGTCTCTGTCTATTGTGACATCATTGTCATTTATAATGCCTGTGTCATCTGTGTCGTCTCTGATTATTGTGACATCAGTGTCATATATAATGTCTGTGTCGTCTGTGTTTATTTTGCCATAATTGTCATTTATAATGTCTGTGTCTTTTGTGTCTTTTGTGTCTTTTGTGTCTTTTGTGTCATTTGTGTCATTTGTGTCATCTGTGTTGTCTGTGTCTATTGGGACATCATTGTCATTTATACCGTCTGTGTTGTCTCTGATGTCTGTGCCTTCTGTGTCTATTTTGACATCATTGTCATTTATAATGTCTGTGTAGTCTGTGTCATCTGTGTCTACTGTGACATCATTGTCATTTATAATGTCTTTGTCGTGTGTGTTGTCTGCGTCTACTGTGAAATCATTGTCATTTATAATGGTTTTGTCTTCTGTGTCGTTTCTGTCGTCTGTGTCTATAGTGACATCATTGTCATTTATAATGTCTGTATTGTTTGTGTCTATTTTGACAACATTGTCATTTATAATCTCTGTGTCTTCTGTATCGTCTGTGTCTACTGAGATATCATTTTCATTTATAATATCTGTGTCATCTATGTCCATTGTGACATCGATATTTAAATGTGTCTGTCGTCTGTGTCTGTTGTGACATCATTTTAATTTATAATGACTTTGTCATCTGTACTGTCAGTGTCTATTGCGACATCATTGTCTTTTATAGTGTCTGTGTTGTTTGTGTCATCTCTGTCGTCTGTATCGTCTGTGTCTATTGTGATATCGTTGTCATTTTTAATGTCTGTGTTATGTGTGTCATCTGTGTGTCTTGTCACATCATTGCCATTTATAATGTCTGTGTCGTCGGTGTCTATTTTGACATCATTGTCATTTATAATATTAGTGTCATCTGTGTCGTCTATGTCTATTTTGATGTCATTGTCATTTATAATGTCTGTGTCGTCTGAGTATTTTGTATCTATTGTGATATCGTTGTCATTTATAATGACAGTTTTGTCTGTCATCTGTATGTATTTTGTCATCACTGTCATTTATAATGTCTGTGTCTATTGTGACATCATTTTCATTTCTAATGTCTATGTCGTCTTGTCTTCTGTGTCTATTTTGACCTCATTGTTATTTATAATGTCTGTCGTCTGTGTCGTTTTTGTCATCTTTTTCTATTGTGACGTCATTGTCATTTATAATGTCTGTGTCTTCTTTGTTGTGACATCATTTTCAGTTATAATGTCTATGTCGTCTTTGTCGTTTGTGTAATCTTTGTCTATTTTGGCATCATTGTCATTTTTAATGTCTGTGTCGTCTGTGTCTATTTTGACATCATTTTCATATATAATATCTCTGTGGTCTGTGTCTTCTGTGTCTATTGTGACATCATTGTCATTTATAATGTCTGTGTCATCTGTGTCTATTGTGAAAACAATTGCATTTATAATGATGTGACGTCTGTGTTTTCTGTGTCGTCTGTGTCTATTGAGACATCATTTTCATTTATAATGTCTGTATCGTCTGTATTGTTTGTGTCTTTTGTAACATCATTGTCATTTATGATGTTTGTGTTGTCTCTGTTGTCTGTTTCTGTTTTGACGTCATTGTTATTTATAATATCTCTTTCGTCTTTGTCTATTGAGACATCATTGTCATTTATACTGTGTTGTCTGTGAATTGTGACATCATTGTCATTAATAATATCTGTGTCGTTGGTGTCATCTGAGACGCTTGTGTCTATTGTGATATCATTGTCATTTATAATGACATGTTCGTCTGTGTCGTCTGTGTCAATTTTGACCTAATTCTCTTTTTTAATTTCTGTGTCGTCTGTGTCTATTGTGACATCATTGTCATTTATAATGTCTGTGTTGTCTTTGTCTATTTTGAAATCATTGTTATTTATAATGTCTGTGTTGTCTGTGTCGCTTTTGTCGTCTTTTTCTGTTGTGACGTCATTGTCATTTATAATGTCTGTGTCTTCTTTGTTGTGACATCATTTTCAATTATATTGTCTGTGTCGTATTTGTCGTCTGTGTAATCTTTGTCTATTTTGACATCATTGTCATTTATAATGTCTGTGTCTTCTGTGTCGTCTGTGTCTATTGTGACATCATTGTCATTTATAATATCTCTTTGGTCTGTGTCGTCTGTGTATATTGTGACATCATAGTCATTTATAATGTCTTTGTCGTCTGGTCTATTGTGACATCGTTGTCATTTATAACGTCTGTGTCGACTGTCTATTGTGATATCATTGTCATTTATAATGTTTGTGTCGTCTGTGTACTTTATGACATCGTTTTAATTAATAATGTCTTTGTCGTCTGTGTCATCTGTGTCGTCTGTGTCTATTGTGACATCATTGTCATTTATAATGTCTGTGTCGTCTGTGTCTATTTTGACATCATTTTCATCTATAATGTCTGTGCTGTCTGTGTCATCTTTATCCTTTGTGTCTTTTGTAACATCATTGTCATTGTTTGTGTCGTCTCTGTCATCTGTTTCTAGTTTGTCGTCATTGTCATTTATAATATCTCTGTTGTCTTTGTCTATTGTGACATCATTTTCTTTTATAATGTCTGTCATCTGTGTCGTCTGTATAAATTTTGACATCCTTTTCATTTATAATGTCTGTGTCGTCTGTGTCTATTGTGACATCTTTTTCACTTAGAATGACTGTCGTCTGTGTCATCTGTTTTTTTTTTACATCATTGTAATTTACAATGTCTGTGTCGTCTATGTGTATTTTGACATCATTTTCATGTATAATTTCTGAGTCGTCTGTATCATTTTTATGTTTTTTATATAATTTTCATTTACAATGTCTGTGTCATATGTTTCATCTTTGACTACTGTGACATCACTGTCATTTATAAGTCTGTGTCGTCTATGTCAGCTATGTCTATTGTGACATCTTTTTCATTCAGAATGTCTGTCGTCTGTGTCGTCTGTGTCTATTTTGACATCACTGTTATTTATAATATCTGTGTCTTCTATATTTTGACATAATTTTCATGTATAATGTCTGAGTCTTCTGTATCTTCTGTATGTTTTTTTAACATAATTGTCATTTATTATGTCTTTGTCATCTGTGTCTATTGTGACATCATTGTCATTTATAATATCTGTGTCATTTGTGTCATCTCTGTCGTCTCTGTCTATTGTGAAATCATTTTCATTTGTAAAGTCTATGTCATCTCTGTCGTCTGTATCTATTGTAACATCATTGTCATTTATAATGTCTGTCATCTCTTTCTGTTGTGACGGAGACCAGCTCACAGGGACGTCTTAGAGAGACTAGATGGACTACTGCTCTGGTGGCAAGTAGCAATTCTTTATTCCTCAACCAGAGTTTTTATACTCTCCTGGGAGAGCTTGTCAGTTTCTACCAACCTTGAGTGCACTGTTTACATTACCGCTATTCTTACCATGAGAATACAAATTCTGCAAGTTCTACAAGTGAGGGACTACGTGTCTGTTCAAGGATTCACACATTCTTCTGTTTGTGGTGGTCTTATCTTAGACCTGCAGGTGTTCTTGAAATATATTTAACTCGGGCCCTGGAATGATGAGAAACTAAGCATGTTGCCAAGAGCCCTGATAGTCCACATCCTCCCTGTCAGGAGGAGCAGCTTTGTTGTTGGCATGATATTCCGTTCCTGACCCTTTCAGGCCAGACAGAATATTGCTCTCCAGGCTCTTGGCTTTCATTATTCTGTCTTTGACCCTTTCAGGCCCCCAGAATGTCTAATAGTTCTCCTCATTCCACCCTTTCTTATTTGTTAAATTGAAAGTGGTATTGGCTTGTCTCTAATATGTTCCAATTTAATTTTTCTCAAATCTATTATTACTTGTCGGAATTGTTTTATGATGTCTTAGTACATATGGACAGACAACTAGTCCCAACAAGATTACAACAGCAATTATTATCAGGCCATAAATCCCTTGTTTGAAAGATTCAAAAGACAGAAAAGCAGATTTTAAAGCATTGACAGAAGTTTCTGTCTGTTCAGCTACAGATAGATCTATCTTATGAGAATTTAACATATCTTGAATATGTTGCCTCAATTCACCCAGGTCCAAGGAAGTATTGGCATTATCCCAAATGCCTTGTAAGTGACTTTGGATTTTCTGCCAAGAGAATACAGTGCAATTATATTTCACTGGAGTTACACAAATAGTACGATAATTTGCATGGCACAAAAGGGATTCTCGAGTTGCTAAGATCTGCAATTGTCTCCCCATAATATCAACAGTATCTTTAAGCGAATTCAAATGTAGTTCAATTTTCTCATCCCAATTGATTTGATTTTGGAATGCCTTTGATATGTTTATTGATAGCTCATTGACATACGTGGCTGTTTGAATACTTGTGGTCAAAGAAATGGAGGCTACTGTTGTTATAGTAATAGCAGTAATTAAGGCTGTAATTCCTGCTATTATTAGTCCAATCATTCTCTTATGCCGGTGCATGAGTTGCTGCGTTGCCTTTTCCAATATCTCTGATCCTCTATCCGCATACCAGTTTTGCGATAGATTGACAGGTAAATATACATAACCAGGCTGTTTTACCAATAAGAAAGAATCACTAGTGCTGTTTATGCAATTGGAAATTTGACAGTTGGTACAATTAACTGTATTATTAATAATGGTCAACATTCCACTTAGGAACGCATAAGGTTCTGGAACACAAGCCCGCATATAAAACTCAGTGACATTTTGTGTCTCTCTCATTGCCCGTACCGATCCTATTTGAGTCCATGTAATAGTTAGTTTTTTTGCCTTAACTTTTCCCATGGCGGCAACAGCCTTCCATAAATTAGAATAGAATGTACGATTATTTTTTGTCCATATTCCAGAAACTAGATTTATTGGCCGCAATTGTTTATTAATTATATTCCAGTCACATAGAGATGTATTTGAACACGTTGTTTCATTAGCGTGACACACTCTCCAAGATGGTGCAAAATCCATCTGTGGAGGAGATAAATTTCGACATGGGGGAATATGCGGCGGGGGTACTCCAGAACCTTTACGTCCATTCGTAAGATTCGGATAATAAAAATCTAAAGACCAATGAATCCCTGCCGACACATTAGTATCCCAATCATGCTGAACAATCACTTCTTCACACAATAATTCAGTACGATTAGTCTGAAAACACATTGGATTTCCATCTATTTTTCCAGAAAAGTTAAAGTTTGCTGAAAAGGCCATAATATGTTTATCAGAATATTGTCCCATAAATATAGTCCGATTATTGTATACAGGTATGTCCACTGGTTCTTCCCATGTGACTGGATGGATAACAGGAGGATTGGGGACAAAAGCCCAATAGGTTTCTGCCTTACATCCGTGTTGTACCAGCCATAGGGTGCTCAGCAGCATTGCTACCAACCGGATCCTCGTCTCCCAGTCTCTGCTCAACAACAGTCTTTTCATTTGTCTCCGCAGCTTTCCCATTTTTGTTTTTGGCATGTCGGACGCACCGTTCTGGAATCCACCGGGGTGAGGTTTCATCTGTTGGAAAAACACAAACATACCCTCTGCCCCAGATTAGTACCAGATCAGGACCACGTATTTTTCCATCCATTGGATCTTTCCAATATATCTCAGGCTTATTGTTATTTTTATAATCCCAATGTCTGTCAGCAGCAGACTGACCATCTTCATCCAATGTTAAAAAATTCAGAACAAATAAGGCATGTGATAATAAGGAAAATGGGGTATCCTTTATTCCCCATGTCCCCCTTTTTAGTTTATTAATTTGAGTTTTTAAAAGGTGATTGTATTTCTCAACTATACCTTGTCCTTGCGGGTTATACGGAATGCCTGTCTTGTGTTGAATAGAAAATTGTTGACAAAAGGTTTTGAATCCTTGACTAATGTAGGCAGGGCCGTTGTCAGTTTTTATCGTTTTCGGAATCCCCATAACACTAAAGCAATGAAGTAAATGTGTACATACGTGCGATAATTTCTCCCCTGACAGAGCAGATGCAACGGAAAAATGTAAAAAAGTGTCTATGGTGACATGAACATACGAAAGTTTCCCAAAAGCTGGAATATGAGTAACGTCCATTTGCCATAAATCATTAGGCAACAAGCCTCTAGGGTTAACGCCGTAGTGAGGGGCAGGCAGTAATGGAGCACAAGAGGAGCAATCTTTAACGATCAATCGTGCTTGTTCTCGTGTAATATTACACATTTTTCTTAAGGTACGGGCAGATAAGTGATGTAATTCATGGAGTTGTTTAGCCTTACATATATTATATACTTGTGGTTTTGTCAGATCATCAGCTAATTGATTGCCTTGTGCCATAGGACCAGGCAGGTTAGAATGACTACGAATGTGCCCCACAAAAACCGGGCAGTCCCTTTGCAGCAGCAGGGACTGTATAAGACTTAAATGCTGTTGAATGAAAGTTACTTTAGAATGTATTATTGGTACTGTTTCAAGCATACACAGAGCCTGTACAATATACAAACTATCAGTAATAATGTTCAAAGGTTGCGCATATTTCAGTAATGCCTGGTAAACAGTATATAGTTCAGCCATTTGTGCAGAAACATCCTGTAAAATCCAAACAAAATGATCAGGTGGTGATAATAGTACAGCACGACCATTTGAAGATCCGTCAGTATATACAGTCAAAGCATCCTGTAAAGGTGCTTGTTTTACAATTTTGGGAAAAACAATAGAGTGATATGTTGCAAAACTGAGTAATTTGTTTAATGGGTACTTGTTAGATATTTCTCCTGGAAAATTTGCAAGGGATAAGGCAAAGTCATCCATCATATTGAGCAACCATGTAATTTGATCAGGTTTATAAGGCAAGATTATTTTTACTGGCTCTTTTCCAAGATAAATTATACTTAGTTTTCGACCTTGTTGCACACACTCTGCAACTTTATGGGGGTACGATTTTAAGACAACATTCTGACCATGATGGCCATGAATCCAACAGAGGATTCCATCCTGATACAATACTCCTGTAGGAGATAATTTAGTGGGAAGAATAATTAATTCCCAAGGCTTATTTATGTCAGCATAATTTAATCTCGCATCTGTCATGGCCTTTTCCACTTTTGTCAAGGCTTGAGAGGCTTCCTCAGTGAAGCCACGAGGGGAATTAGGGTCAGGGTTTCCTTCCAATATCTTAAATAAAGGGCTGAGGTCTGAAGTGGTGAGTTTCAGAAACGGCCGTATCCAATTAATGTCACCTAAAAGTTTTTGGAAATCATTCAAGGTTGTTAATTGTCGTACTGAAAGAGCAATTTTCTGTGGTGCAAAATACTTAGGATACAATTGAAATCCTAGGTATTTAAAGGGAAAAGTTCGCTGTATTTTATCTTGGGCTATCTTCAGCCCATTTCGCTCTAATTGTTGTTCCATATGAGAATAGGCTGCTGTCAGTAATTCCACAGATTCAGCAGCCAACAAAATATCATCCATATAGTGAATGCAAATTAATGTTGGAAAACACAATCTAGTTTGTTCAAGACTTTTGTTTACAAATTTCTGACATAAAGTGGGACTATTAGGCATACCTTGAGGTAAAACTTTCCATTGATATAGGTCCATAGGTTCACTGTAATTGACAGAAGGAACACTAAAAGCAAATCTCTGGCAATCATCGGGATCTAACAATATTGTATAAAACCAGTCCTTTAAATCAATTATTATTTTCTGATAATTTGGTGGTATTGCCATAGGGCTAGGTAGCCCAGGTTGCAGAGCACTCATAGGATGCATGGTCTTATTTACTGCTCGAAGATCTTGCAATAATCTCCATTTACCTGTTTTCTTTTTCACTACAAATATAGGAGAATTCCATGGAGATGTAGATGGTTCAATAATGCCATGACTGGGTAAATGGATGTCAATACTTTCTGGATAATCTATTAGATCTACTTATAAATTCAAAATATTTGCTATGCAGCACTTAGCATATTCATTTATCATTGGGATATAAAGGATCGTTGAGCCTTGGCCTAATAACTGAACACTTCTTTTTCTTCCTTTAATGATTATCATTATAATCATTTCAATTTTAGTGAATATGGGTTTTGGGGTTAATGTGGCAAAATATCCACTCAATAATTTGTAATGAAGCTTTGAATTTTCATCTATTATTGCCTCAATTATCCCTAAAGGTTGTCTGCACTAGGACCCAGCAATTGCTGACGAGCAACAGTGGAATGCAGAGCGTTCTCACAACATTTTCCTAGAAAGATAACACCATTAACTCCTTTAGACTGCTGCAAAGCTGAAAGAAAAAAAAAACTTAGAAGGGAAAGAGAAGGGTGGGAGGGCGGGGGGGGGGGGGGGGGCACTCACACACATACAGCTGCATGTTTTGCTAGGCATTTTAAAACTTTTTTCTTTTACTAGGTATTTTAAAATTTTTCTTTCTGAAGCCTTTCATTCCAAAGATCTCCAGGTAAATCTACCTGTTTGCCTGCTTAGTGGACATTTGAGATTGAAAGGTCCCAGAGATATATTTTCAAGGTTAATCAAAAACAATTTTTAAGTCTTACAAACGTTTGAAGCGCTTCAAACACACACACGCACACCCACTCATTTCTCAGCTAGCCGAATACAGTCATACAATGTTGGTTATTACTATTGGATCCACAATTTTTCCATGTTACGGATGTTTAAATTACACACGGTACCGGGAACATACAACACTTAAATTACGTAGATGCATTATCTAATAAGGCTTATGTCAATTGTCTAACAAATATTTCACTTATGGTAATCTTTTGTAGTTTCTGTATTGATAGAATCACGGACTGGTCAGTTGAACCACAGCCTCTGTCTCTTCATGGGGTACAACTACTGAAAAACAAATCAGTTGAATGATTCTAGTGCCCTTTAATATAAAGTCAGGAGGCATAGGCATTCAAGCTATTACTTGCATCGCTCTCATAAAGTCGGCATCAGTCAATTCTGGTAAAACAAGCAATCTTTGTAATAGGTGATCATGCAATTAACAATGCACTAAGTCCATCTTTGCATTCTTTTAGGCTGATCGTTTAAGCAACACTTATCTAGCGGTGATATTGTCTGCTTGCTTATCTAGGGTCTCTTGTAGTTTGTCTAGAAAAGTCATGTAATAAATGCCATTTTCTAGATTTCTTTTTTATTACAAAAATGGGTATGTTCCAAGGACGATGAAATAGGACTGTATGTCTGTGATCTATTTGCTCTTCCACTAAATTTTGAAATGTACCCAATTTTTCACTCATTCATGATTCCAATGTCTGTTCCCATTGTATTTAACACATCTCTCCCCCACAAGATTAGTGGAACGTGCACAACTAAGGGTTACACTACATTTCAACATAAGAGGCTGAGTTTATAGGGACTAAGTCAAATGTATTTCAGGGATTCTAATGGACTCAAATCTTTGTGAGTCATGCTCTACAGAGTCAGCTTGGAACACAATTGCTTTGAATAAAATTAAATACACTATTCGGCTATCTGTTGGTATTAATACTAGTGGAAATGGTGTTCATAACACTAGTGGAGACAGCATCCATACTCTTGCTTAAATCGTTCCAGTACAGCCTGCATTAATGACCCCAGGTAAAACAAAGATTCCCAATCGAATTATTGACAATCATTTTAATTACAAGTTAGTAAAGCCACCCCCCAATGGTCCGTTTACGTTCCGTGGTATTGTGTGAAGTGCAGACGATTGCAGCACCACTTGGTTTCGTGGCGGCAGTTGTGGTGGTGAGCGGCCGGAGCAGAGCTCCGGGACCCCGGGAGGGGGGGGGGCGGCGGGGGGCGAAGAAGGAAAAGCATCCAGAGACTTAGAACGGGGAAGCAAAGGATACAGTCGTTTAATGGAGGAGCGCGTTTCTCTTACCCACTTTTCATCACCTGTGTCCCCTCTTAAACATTCTTTAACCAGAGACCACAAGGGGAAAGCATCAATAGGGACCTTTTCAGGCCCATGAATAGTATAATAGCTTTGAATCTTATCTCCTACCTTATTCCAAATTTCAATATTAATTGTACCGTCTTTAGGAAACCATGGACAAACTTCTTGTACGAAATCTAAAAAATGATCAACTTGTTTTCTTGTAACTTTTACCCCCCTAGCACAAAGCAGGGACTTTAACATACTTGCAAAGATGTTACGTTCATTACTCAAAGAAACTCCCTTCTTTCTTTTTTTTTTTTTTTCTCTATTCTTCTCTCTCTCTTTTTTTTTTCTCCTTTTCTCTTTCTTTCTATTATTCTTCTCTTTTTTTCCTTTTCTCTTTCTTTCTATTCTTCTCTCTCTTTCTCTTTTCTTTCGTCTGCCTCAAAATCCCTTGTCCTCGCCCTCGATTCCAACTTACCAACCGCGGCTCGTGAAGGCGAGTGACGTCCTGTCCTTTAGCAACCGAGTATCCCGGGTTTCGGCACCAAATGACGGAGACCAGCTCACAGGGACGTCTTAGAGAGACTAGACGGACTACTGCTCTGGTGGCAAGTAGCAATTCTTTATTCCTCAACCAGAGTTTTTATACTCTCCTGGGAGAGCTTGTCAGTTTCTACCAACCTTGAGTGCACTGTTTACATTACCGCTATTCTTACCATGAGAATACAAGTTCTGCAAGTTCTACAAGTGAGGGACTACGTGTCTGTTCAAGGATTCACACATTCTTCTGTTTGTGGTGGTCTTATCTTAGACCTGCAGGTGTTCTTGAAATATATTTAACTCGGGCCCTGGAATGATGAGAAACTAAGCATGTTGCCAAGAGCCCTGATAGTCCACATCCTCCCTGTCAGGAGGAGCAGCTTTGTTGTTGGCATGATATTCCGTTCCTGACCCTTTCAGGCCAGACAGAATATTGCTCTCCAGGCTCTTGGCTTTCATTATTCTGTCTTTGACCCTTTCAGGCCCCCAGAATGTCTAATAGTTCTCCTCATTGAAGTTACCACAAAACACCTGGTGTCAGTAAAACTGGGGAATTTTTGCAAGTGGATTTCTAGGAAAACATTTTATAATTCACTTTTTATTAATTTGGATATAAATGATACTCATGTGAAATTGGGGGTGTTGGTGGATGAGAAGCTCAACATGAGCCGACAATGTGTACTTGCAGCCCAGAAAACCAACTGCATCCAAAGCAATGTGGCCAACAGGGGAGGGAGGGGATTCTTCCCCTCTGCTCTGCTTTCGGGAGAGCCCACCTGGAGCCTGCGTCCAGTTCTGGAGTCCTCAGCCCAGGAAGGACATGGAGCTGTTGGAGCGAGTCCAGAGGAGGCCACAGAGATGATCCAAGGGCTGAAGCACCACCCATACAAGGACAGCGTGAGAGAGGCAGGGTTGTTCAGCCTGGAGAAGAGAAGGCTGTGGGGAGAACATAGAGCAGCTTCCAGAGCTGAAAGGGGCTCCAGGAAAGCTGAGGAGGAACTCTTGATCAGGGAGTGCAGAAATAGGGTGAGGTGAATGGTTTTGAGCTGAAAGAGGGGAGACTGAGATGAGATCTTAGAGAGAAATGTTTTGCTCTGAGGGTGGGGAGGCCCTGGTCCAGGTTGCCCAGAGCAGTGGTGGCTGCCCCATCCCTGGAGGGTTCAGGGCCAGGTTGGGTGGGTCTTGGAGCCCCTGATGCAGTGGGAGGTGTCCCTGCCCATGGCAGGGGCTGGGACTGGATGGGCTGTGAGGTCCTTTGCAATCCAAACCATTCTGTGATTCCATGATTCTATATTTATAATTTTAACTTCTAAATATTCTGCTATCATCAGTGTTACAGAACTTAATTTACATTTGATTCTATGAGTTTTGAAATATTCCTCGTTTCTTTCCTTGTTCTGGTAAGGTCATTATTCCTACAACATGATCCTCTTTCCATTCTCTTAAAAAGTTCTGTTGTAATATTACACTCTCTAAGAAAATGTTTTAAAAATATTCTAGTCCAGCTTGTGCAATGGTCAGGAGCTTGATTTCTAATTTAGGATAAGCTTTAGAAATGATTCTCATTCTTGCAGTGAACCTATGTGCTCCTGGAGGCATATCCTCCAGCTTGCCTCCTGTGGGTTGCTCACAAGGTACATTTAGATAGGTAATTTCCTACACGCCCATAGTAAATACACACTGCTTCAGACTGGCATTCAGAACTTTAAATGAAATTATAGGAGTTCGGTTTCTGTTAGCTAAATTGGCCATCTGTCATCTATTATGATAATATCACGTATACAGGCACAAAGTTCCTCTAATCATCTGACTTTTCTTAAGCCTCAGGGTATAAAACCCTATAAAACAGAGAAAATGCTCTTTACACCCACTGAGCAAGTGTAGGAGAGACTCGGAGCTTCCTGAGAGGATGGAGACATGGGACATGAGCATCCATGTTATTGATTAACACTTGGAGGGATGGGAAATGGTCTGGACCCCAACTCTGCAATGCTTTAGGACTTACTGAATCACCCTGATGTTCTTGGATGAATAGTTACTAAAATGACTCAGTCCCTATTTGGTAACTAAAGGCTGAGTGCCCTGTGGTAGGTGCATCTGGGGTAAGAGGTTGGTTTCCCTCCCTGCACGGTGGTTGAGTTCCAGTGTTTGCCTTTCAGCAGGGCAGAAGATCCTGGTTGTGCCCTGGATCTCTGGAGCTGGAAGAGAGCCAGAGAGGGCTGAGGTTGCTTAGCTGAGAGGCAGCAGTGCGGTGGATCCAAGTGCTGTGCACACAGCTGGAGTCTCGATGAGAGCAGTGGCATCTTCATAAAATCATAGAATCATAGAATCACTAGGTTGGAAGAGACCCACCAGATCATCGAGTCCAACCATTCCAATCAAGCACTGAACCATGCCCCTCAGCACCTCATCCACCTGTCCCTTAAACCCCTCCAGGGAAGGTGAATCAACCACCTCCCTGGGCAGCCTCTGCCAGTGCCCATTGACCCTTTCTGTGAAAAATTTTTTCCTGATGTCCAGCCTAAACCTCCCCTGGCAGAGCTTGAGGCCATTCCCTCTTGTCCTGTCCCCTGTCACTAGGGAGAAGAGCCCAGCACCCTCCTCTCTACAATCTCCTTTCAGGTAGTTGCATAGAGCAATGAGGTCTCCCCTCAGCCTCCTCTTCTCCAGGCTAGGTTTTGCTGTGATGAAATTCACCCAAATGGAAAGAAAATGCATGAGGCTTTCTGAAATGCGGGTCGCTAATAAGATAATGCTTTTTTTTTTTTTTTAATGTAGGAGTATCAGTTTCCAATGTGTCATTCTTAACATATGCTATCTATAAAGCTTTTTATTACTTTTATTTTGCAGAGTAAATAAATACACAGTACAATTATTAGATCTGTGATAACATTGCCAAGAGAAGGTTTGTTTTTTCCAACAAATATTCTGTGTTTCAGTTAAAAAGGAATATAGTCCAGTTTAACTAAAAGGGAAGAATTCTGCTATTTCTGTTTTTTTCTTTTAATCAAATTGACCTTAATTTGCAAGTGCAGCTCTGGGGCTTCACATTTCTTTGACAGGAGTTGGGTTTTGCACAGAAAAAAGAACATCTCTCATTCTGAGTGCTTATAATGTAAATCAACTAGATGCAGTAATTTAACATACATTTATTTCAGTGTAAATTAAAATTTGACACACGTAATTGCTTTTTTGCGTCTGTGTTGTAAATGAGGAGAAACAGTGGTGATGTATCACAGTAATCAGAATGAGCATGCAAGAAGAAGAGAAGAAGGATTACCTGTGAGAATTCAAGGTAATTTTCTGTCACAGCAGACACTCCTTGGGAGTACCAGAATGATGTTCTTAGTTCTACTAGTTCAGTACGGAAGAAACCCTGTCATCGGGGATGAGGTGCTGAGGGACATGGTTTAGTGATTGATAGGAATGGTTGGACTGGATGATCCAGTGGGTCCTTTCCAACCTAGTGATTCTATGAGTCTATGATTCTAGGATCTCCACTAATAGTTCAATTTGCTTTCTGTCTTCTAGGACCACCTTACAGCTTGTCAAGAACAGAATGAGGTGCCACAGGCAAGGTGGGCAGCAGGAACAGCAAAGCACTCCTCCTAAGACAAAGGATGAACTGGACCAGGCCAGCACTCCCGCAGATGTGAGAGATATCAACCTGTGAGGACAATGGCACAGAAAGTCACGGTTGCACCCCTAGCCCCTTTTTTTTATTATTATTTTTAGAGTGAATTTTTTTTTAATCTGGTCTTATATAGAATGTATTTAAAGCTCTTTTAAGGTAAAAAAATTATACAAAAACTGAGTAATGCAAAAAACCCCCATTGATGCCTATGATGTTCTTTAGAAGGCAATTCCACAATATATTTGGTAATTGCTATTTAATTATGTATCAGCGATATTAAATGCTTGTAAAAGTATACAAAGTAGCTGGATAAATATAAGCCAGCATTTGTGAGAACAAAGTAATAGAGCATACTCGTCTGTCTGTTAAGAACTAGTGCATACATCCCTTTTTGAGATTTAAGAAAGGAATTGTGTGTGCGGCTTTATGGCCTGACTAGATTGCAAAGCAATAGAATAAGGGATTCAGGGCAAAGTGGGAAAAGATTCCTGAAGCAGTGGAACGATTCTGAATGCAGAAGAGATTTGCTGATCTGCCACCTCTATTGTTAGTCAGAAGTGTTTGTTGGATTGTATGTTACTTCTGTTTATTCTTGCTGTCTGTGGTAGCTGCTACCTAAGAAAGAAAATACTTTATTTTGCCAACCAGAAAAGCAGGTGGTGGGGATTTTGAGTTGGTATTTTTTGGTTTCTTTTTTGCTTTTTTTCCCAAATTCCCCTCTCCCTTCTGGACTTTTTCCCTGCTTTTCCTTCAGAAATGGTTCATTGCAAACACAGCAGCCATGAAGACATTTTACTGATGCTCTGATCATCTTCCTTTTTAACGCATTCTCACTGTGTTAAAGAAGATGAGATTTGATCTGATCCTTCTTCTGCCTACCCATCTTCCCCCACAACTCGATGATCCTGGAGGTCTTTTCCAACCCAGTGATTCTGTGACAGCCATCCTACATTAGCAAATATACCTTCACAGGGAGCATGGCAGAGGGTGCCCAGACAGTGGGATAGGGACTGGGCTGTAGCACAGCTGCCCACGGTTAGTGTAGGCATGACGTCCACTGCATTCACACGGTTTGCTCCCCTCTGTGTCATAGATTGGGTGTACGCAGGAGTGGTATTTAGGATGCCTCCCCTGGCAGAGCTTGAGGCCATTTCCTCTTGTCCTGTCCCCTGTCACTTTGCCGGGGCTAAGGCTGTCCTCAGCTGCAGTGACATACTCAAAAAATACAAACCACGTCGTTAGAACCAGAAGTGTGCTTCTGTATTTGAACTCTAGAAAACCTAGAAGTTGAGCATTTTTCACAGTAGCATCAAAATTAAAATGCTGCATAGTACTCCTTTTAAGAGAAATTAAAAAATATGAAACTGCTATTGCAATCGAGCTGTGAGGCTTTTTATTCTTTGAATTGCAGAAACCATAAGCCTTCCTACTGATTAAAAAAAGGACTTTGCTAGTTATACTTTCACAAGTGCCAAAAGATTGGCACCACTGCTAAAAGTGTTTCTCTCTCAGCTTCCTATTTTTAATACTTTCCCCCCTCTCCTTACTGTACTGTAGGAGCACCTCATAAGCAATTTATTTATATTCCAGCATATATTTATATTCTCTTGTAAAAGAGAAAAAAACTGTTAGTCCCATTTTTATACAATTTGTGTCTGAATAATTGGATGGCTCTTAATTACTCAGCAAACCACCTGGCGACTGGATTTTTTCTACTATGCTTATTACCGTGTTCTCATGTACCTCAAAAATCACTCTTGCTTGCACAGTTTCTGTTCATATACTTATTGTCTCACAACATGCCTTTTAAGAGGTATGGATGCTTATGTGGTCAGGGAGGCTAGAAGGTGCAGTGGTACATATGAGCAGTTTAAACAAAAGTTTTTAGAAAGAATCATAGAATCACCAGGTTGGAAAATACCCACTGGATCATCAAGTCCAACCATTCCTATCAAATACTACACCATGTCCCTCAGCACCTCGTCCACCCGTCCTTTAAACCCCTCCAGGGAAGGTGACTCAACCCCCTCCCTGGGCAGCCTCTGCCAGTGCCTAATGACCCTTTCCATGAAACATTTTTTCCTTCCGGCTTCTTCGGCAGCATCTAGCAGCAGGACGGTGAGTTCTGTGGTGGGGTGGACTTTTTGAGGCGGTGGGAGCTTCCCGGAGCCGGGAAAATCCCAGAAAAAATAAAAAACCCAGGCGGGGGTCCTGACAGCCCCACACGCCGGTCCCGCGCGGTGCCTGACGGGAGGGGGCGGTCCCGGCAGCTACCGCGGGAGATTTAAACTGCGCCCCTGGGAGCACCGCGACCTGGAGCACGGCGAAGAGGAGCGTGGCAGTTTGAGCGGCAGTTCGAGCGGGCAGGGCGAGAAGGCAGGGCGCAGAGAGGACCTAGAGACTAGAGAGAAGACACCGAAGACCATGGTGGCCACCCGTCAGAAGGCTAAAGCTGCTCCGTGTGCTGCAGCAGGCAGGGTGGATGCTGCCACCCAGACAGAGCCACAGTGGGTGCATGCAGCTACCCAGACCCTGGGCTGCAGGCAGTGCCCCCCTCCCACACCGGCTCGTGCCTCTGGTCCTGGCCCCACTTGTGAAAGCTGCGCTCGAGTGGGGGAACTCCTTCACATGGTGAAGGAGCTAAGAGAGGAGGTGAAGAGACTGAGGACCATCAGGGAGTGTGAGAGGGAGATTGACCAGTGGAGCAGGGCCCTCTCACTAACTCAGCAGCCTGCTGGGGCTGGAGTGTCCGAACATCATCCACCTGCAAGCTGTAAGGTTGGGGTTACAAGAGATGGGGAATGGCAGCAAGTTCCTGCCAGAGGAAGGAAACCTACTCCCCTCACCCATACAGCAAAGCCCCAGATCCCCCTGGTGAACAAGTACCAGGTGCTGCAGGTGGAATCCAGCCCTGAGGATGAGGATGGTGGCTCCCACAGCCTAGAATCCTTCCCTAGGCTGCACCATTCTCAGAAAAAGATAAAAACATCCTCCATCAAGAAGAAGAGGAGGGTGATTGTTGTAGGGGACTCCCTCCTAAAAGGAACGGAGGGACCCATCTGCAGACCGGACCCGCTCCACAGAGAGGTCTGCTGCTTGCCAGGTGCATCAGGGAAGGAGGTAGCTAGAAAACTTCCTTCCCTGGTTCACGAGACGGACTACTATCCTTTGATAGTAGTCCAAACTGGTAATGATGACCTAACAAACAAAAAGGCCAAAGCCATCAAGAATGGCTTCAGGGCAATTGGGAAAGTGATGGAGGGCTCTGGGGCACAAGTAGTATTCTGCTCCATCCCAATGCTAAATAGAGAGGAGGGGGAAGCCAGGAGGAAGAATTCGATTAATACCTGGCTCCGAGCCTGGTGCGAGGAGAGGGGCTTTGGTTTTTTTGATCATGGGGGGGCTCATGCACCCCCAGGCTTTCTCGCTAAGGGCGGGACACATGGGTCTCCTAGGGGGGCTAAAGCCCTTGCCAGAAACCTAGCCAAGCTCATAAATCGAGCTTTAAACTAGATGTGAAGGGGGAGGGGGTTGAGCCCAGGCTAGACAGGAATGAGCCTGGATGTGGGGAATTGGTGATTGGGAGAGGGTGCGCGGGCGAGGACCACCAGTACCTCACCGCACAAAAAGTGGGGGAGAACACACCTCGGGGTGTTAAGGGAGATGCAGGCACTCTGGTGTCAACTGATCCAGTTACCAGGCAGTTGGGAACGAACCCTGTTCCCTCTAGGAGGGCTGAAGGCTCGGCAGCTCAGCTGAAGTGCATTTACACCAATGCACGCAGCATGGGAAATAAGAAGGAAGAGCTGGAAGCTGTCGTAGGGCAAGGGGCCTATGATGTTGTTGCCATCACGTAAACGTGGTGGGACGACTCATATAACTGGAGTACGACTATGGTGGGGTATAAGCTTTTCAGGCGGGACAGGAAGGGTAGGAGAGGAGGTGGGGTAGCCCTCTTTGTAAGGGAGGACTTGGACATCACTGAGATGGATTGTGGAGATGAGGAGGTTGAGTGCCTGTGGGTCAAAATCAGAGGAGCCCACCAGAAGGTAGATTTTGTGATGGGAGTCTGTTACAGACCATCCAACCAAGGAGAAGCAGCTGATGAGCTCTTCTATAAACAGCTGGGGTTAATCTCTAGATCGATGCCTCTCGTTCTGGTGGGAGACTTCAATCTGCCTGATATCTGCTGGGTGTACAACACAGCAGAAAGGAAGCAGTCTAGGAGGTTCCTGGAGTGCGTGGGAGATAACTTCCTTGTACAGTTGGTGAATGAACCAACCAGGGAAGGTGCCCTCCTGGACCTCCTGTTGGTGAACAGAGAAGGCCTTGTAGGGGATGTGGCGGTAGGTGGACGCCTAGGACTAAGCGACCATGAGATTATAAAATTTTCTGTTCTAGGTGAAGTGAAGAGGGTGGTTAGCAAGACGGTAACATTAAATTTCCAGAGGGCAGACTTTGATCTCTTCAGCAGGCTGGTTGGTGAAGTCTCATGGGAGACAGTACTCAAGGGCAAGGGAGCCCAGGAGGGCTGGGAGCTCTTCAAAGGGGTGGTCCTAGCAGCTCAGGAGAAAGCCATCCCCGTGGTCCGGAAAAAAAGCCGGCAGGGGAGAAAGCCAGCTTGGTTGAATAGAGAGATCTTGAGGGATATCAAGAAGAAAAGAAATGTTTATGGCCTCTGGAAGAAGGGACAGGCCTCTTGGGTGGACTACAGGAGGGAAGTGAGATTGTGTAGGGAAAAAATCAGAAGGGCTAAGGCTCAGCTAGAAATTGGATTGGCCAAGTCAGTGAAAGATAACAAAAAATCTTTCTACAAATATATAAATAATAAAAGGCGGACTAGGGAGACCATACAGTCCCTATTGGACACAGAAGGGACAACAGTAACAGGGGATGAGGAAAAGGCTGAGGTACTTAATGCCTTCTTTGCCTCAGTCTTTAGTCGTAAGGAGGGTCGTTCCGCCTGTGTACAAACCCAGGAGCTAGAGGAGCAAAATGAGGCTCCCATGATCCAAGAGGAGGTGGTCAGAGCCTTGCTAGCCCGACTGGACAGTCACAAGTCTATGGGGCCGGACGGGATTCACCCTAGGGTACTGAAGGAGCTGGCGGATGTGCTGGCCAAACCCCTTTCCATCATCTTCCAACAGTCCTGGAAGACTGGGGAAGTCCCACTGGACTGGAGGCTGGCTGATGTTGTGCCCATCTACAAAAAGGGCCGCAGGGAGGACCCAGGAAACTCCAGGCCTGTCAGTCTGACCTCAGTGCCAGGGAAAGTCATGGAACAGGTGATCTTGAGTGCTGTCATGAAGCACATGCAAGAGAACCGGGTGATCAGGCCCAGTCAACATGGGTTCACAAAAGGCAGGTCTTGCCAGACTAACCTGATCGCCTTCTATGACAAAGTGACCCGGCTACTGGATGAGGGAAAGGCTGTGGATGTGGTCTTCCTGGACTTCAGCAAAGCCTTTGACACAGTTTCTCACAGCGTTCTGCTTGAGAAACTGTCAGCCTCTGGGCTGGACAGGCGCACACTCTCCTGGGTGGAAAACTGGTTGGATGGCCGGGCCCAGAGAGTGGTGGTAAATGGTGTGAAATCCAGCTGGAGGCCAGTGACAAGTGGGGTTCCCCAGGGCTCAGTGCTGGGTCCAGCCCTGTTCAATGTCTTCATCAATGACCTGGATGAAGGCATCGAGTGCACCCTTAGCAAGTTTGCGGACGACACTAAGCTGGGTGGAAGTGTCGATCTGCTGGAGGGTCGGGAGGCTCTGCAAAGGGATCTGAACAGGCTGGACCGCTGGGCAGAGTCCAATGGCATGAGGTTTAACAAGGCCAAATGCCGGGTCCTGCACTTGGGGCACAACAACCCTATGCAGTGCTCCAGACTGGGAGAAGTCTGTCTAGAAAGCTGCCTGGAGGAGAGGGACCTGGGGGTGTTGGTTGACAGCCGACTGAATATGAGCCAGCAGTGTGCCCAGGTGGCCAAGAAGGCCAATGGCATCTTGGCTTGTATCAGAAACGGCGTGACCAGCAGGTCCAGGGAGGTTATCCTCCCTCTGTACTCGGCACTGGTGAGACCGCTCCTCGAATCCTGTGTTCAGTTCTGGGCCCCTCACCACAAGAAGGATGTTGAGGCTCTGGAGCGAGTCCAGAGAAGAGCAACAAAGCTGGTGAAAGGGCTGGAGAACAGGCCTTATGAGGAGCGGCTGAGAGAGCTGGGGTTGTTTAGCCTGGAGAAGAGGAGGCTGAGGGGTGACCTCATTGCTCTCTACAACTACCTGAAAGGACGTTGTAGAGAGGAGGGTGCTGGCCTCTTCTCCCAAGTGACAGGGGACAGGACAAGAGGGAATGGCCTCAAGCTCCGACAGGGGAGGTTTAGGCTAGACGTTAGGAAAAAATTCTTTACAGAAAGGGTCATTGGGCACTGGCAGAGGCTGCCCAGGGAGGTGGTTGAGTCACCTTCCCTGGAGGTGTTTAAGGCACGGGTGGACGAGGTGCTGAGGGATATGGTTTAGTGTTTGGTAGGAACGGTTGGACTCGGTGATCCGGTGGGTCTCTTCCAACCTGGTTATTCTGTGATTCTGTGATTCTGTGATTCCTAATGTTCACCCTAAGGTATGTGAGGTAGTAAAGTCTTCACTGCCTTTTAAAAGGTCTTTGTTCAGTGCTGTCATTTTTATGAATAACCTGTTCTTTTGACTAGTTTAAAGAGGGTTCTATGAAAACTGTTTTGGTGGGATTAGGTATGCTGTATGGACAACAAACTCAACTTGACCCAAGATTTCTCTCTTGGTTTCATTCATTCATTGTGAAGATAGCACAAAACAAGATGTGGTTCTAGATAGATGGTGTTAGCAGGGACGTAAAATGCGAACTATTGAATGTTGCAGTCACAAAACAAGTTTTCCTCTAAAACATAGTTACTGTGTAGGTAAATTCTGGCATGTTCCTTCTGTGAAATTGTCCCATGAGATCTAAAGAGAGCAAAGTCCTACAAACGGTAAGCTACTGGATCAAAACATTGTGGAAATTAAACTGAGCTTGTGTAAAAGTGTTCATAAATATACAGAATGCATTGTTTTGCCACTAAAAGAAATATTTAAGTCTTTACTCAGTTATTCGTTGCATTTAAAAGGTTACTGCAAAAATTACATTGTTTTGCTTTCTATGAGCTTTTGGAAAACTGTGAGTAAGAGGAGAGGGCTTTGTGGTGCAACCAAAGGGAAGAAATTAGCCTCCACACACCGAGTCTCTGTCCTCAGCCTGTGCCCAGGAGGCAGGATCTTCACCCTTTACCTTTCTCACTTCCAGGTCTCCTAATTGTGGATGCTTGCCTTGAATTGAGCTCCAGTGTGACCTCAGCATCTCTCATTCTCCACTGCCATCTGGTGGTAGTTTTCTACTGAATTTCAGGCGTTTGAGCATCCCTGGAGAAAGAGAGGTATTCGAACAAAACTGTGAGTGGGACATAACCAGCTGGAGGATGAGGAATTAATTCAGGACTCCTGAACAAAAGTAGTTTCCCTCAGGTTTTCTAGCCTCCTCAAGTTCAGTCTCTCTTCTTCTCCAAGAAGGATTTTATTTCAATTTCTTTGGATTTGATTCTAACACACAGCAAAATAATTATCTTTCTGGAGTGCCCTGACAGTATTATTTAATTTTCCAAGTTAATTAAGACTTGGCCTAACATTACAGGAGTTTACAACAGAAATGGATGAAATTTGGATGTGATTTTCCTTGATGGCTAGCAGCACCAGAGTTAAAGATTAAATCTGTAATCTAAGTGAAGTGCAAAGCTTGCGGGATGGGAACTGACTAAAATGGGACTGTAAAACCCGAGGGTGTAGAACTGCAGGAGGATCACTAGATGTAATGTAGCTCATGCAGACGCAGCTATTCCTGGAGCTCCACCAGGAGCTGCCTGGGGTTTCCTAGCCTTATGGAAAGTAAAATGTTTAACTGAACCTTCCCACTTCTCCAACAGCTCACCTGAATGCCTTCATCCCCTGAATGACTTCATCCACCAGAAAGCCTGCAGACTGATTTGAATTTTTACACCTGTGCACTTGTAACCCCTGTGAGCAAATTGGTCTGAAGTGTTTAGCTTGAAACCAATTCCTCTGTGCAGTTTGAACATCTGAAAGTGGCAGAAGGCCATCTGAGTATTTGTGGAAGCAGATGTCTTCTATAGTCATGTGTGTGCCCCTGGGGGGAGCAGCTAGTGGTGAAGTTTGGGAGCTTTCTGACTAATCATGTGGCTGAGTTCTCCAGACCTAGAGTTGGGGTGTGTACAGCTTGTTTCATTTAAGCTCTCAGGGTGTTGTTGCTTGTGCCTGACCTCTCTGGCTCTCTGTTGGACACTGGAGCCCATCCATAAAGATGAGTGCTCGAAGGAGGTTTGCTTTTATGCTGAAAGTTATGGAAGTGCTGCAGTTCAAAGATGGAGCATAAGTGGAAGTAATAGTTTATGAAGGGAGAATCCAAAATAGTTACATTTCAATTTTTCTGACAACAGGCAGGACTAGGGTTGTATGTGGAATATGTGAAAATTATCCCGGTTGTTTGGTGTTCTGTGCTAGAATAGCCAGAGGGTGTGGTTAGGAGGGAACAAAGCTTTTGTCTGCCTGTTACTGGCTGGGATGCTCTGTTCCAGACCTTCTTTCTTCCTGCTAAAATAGACAGGAGAAACTTGTAAAACAGAAAACCGTGCTACAAATGTGGCATGCAACATGTATGTCTTTTGACTGCTGGTAAATGTTTTAAAAACTTTGGAGTTGCATGAACTTCTTGCAATTGTTGAATATTTTCTGTTTGCAGGGTTGGTAGCATTATATGAAGAACCAGAGGAACCAAGTAGTGCACCGGAGTATCCTTTTTATCCTTGTGAATGGTTCATAGAGATCTCACGCCAAACAGCAATACGGCTACTGACTCGTAGAAGAGCTGAAGAGGCTGATTTAGAAGACGTATGCTGAGAACATGGCTTTTATGGATGCCTTTTAGCCAATAATTACATTCTTACAAGCTAACAAAGTTTGACAGAATGCAAGAGAACTGTGTGTGTGCCAGCAATTACAATGTCAATTTATAGGCCGTTACAAAATGACTTGTAGGATTAGATTTGAGTATTTACAGTATCTGTGGCTTCTGAAGTCTTTAATGATACAAGAGGGACAAGAAAGGAACATCTTTTGTTTCTTGCTGGTTTTAAGCAGCATCCGCTTTTGGCTCTCACTTCTGTTTCTTGTTTATTCCTTGTAACTTCAAAACTTCTACATTTAAGGAAGGAAAAGAGGAGGAGGATGTAGTGAAACATGAGAATTTCTGCTGTGCCAACTGATGTCTTGTTTTTGTTCTTTTTTTTTCCTTAGGGACTGTACCAATGAACTTGAAAAGCTTTCTTATTTTTGTAACTTTTTCCTGGAGAATAAAAAAATTGTAATACTCTTGAGCAGTTTAATGCAATTTTGCTCACGCATATTGCAGCACTGACTTCATTGTAAGTGTGAAAACTAAAATGCAGTTCTGCTGTCTAACTGAAGAAATACTTAACATCTGAACATCAGCTTTCTGAAGCATCATCTGGGAGCTTCAGTTCCTGAGAATCCAGAAATAGAGACACTTTGCTTGGAAGCGGCAGAGCAGAAATTAAAATATGAAGCTGTGTTGGAAGAAAATAAAAACCTGAAAATAAAGGTAAGATATAAGTATCAACCACAACAGGTTGTTTAGCCTGGAGAAGAGGAGGCTGAGGGGAGACCTCATTGCTCTCTACAACTACCTGAAAGGAGGTTGTGGAGAGGAGGGAGCTGGCCTCTTCTCCCAAGTGACAGGGGACAGGACAAGAGGGAATGGCCTCAGGCTCCATCAGGGGAGATTTAGGCTGGACATCAGGAAAAAATTTTTCACAGAATGGGTCATTGGGCACTGGCAGAGGCGTCCCAGGGAGGGGGTTGAGTCACCTTCCCTGGAGGGGTTTAAGGGACGAGTGGACGAGGTGCTGAGGGACATGGTTTAGTGTTTGATAGGAATGGTTGGACTTGATGATCCGGTGGGTCTCTTCCATCCTGGTGATTCTATGATTCTAATGTATCTCTTGTAAAGGCTTTCAAAAGGCAAATGGAAGGAGGGCTATTGTGTATTAGTTTGCGTGTGACCTGGCAGACTTGGATGTAGCAGTATGTTACCAGTGGAGGGACTCCTATCCATGTGGAACTGGCACTTTTCAGCTAAAATTATCTAGGTATTTCTGACACAAGAGTGGATCTGAAGTGCCAGCTGAGGTACAGCTGTTCTGTAATGGGTTCACAGGCTGTGAAACAGCTCTGGGGAGCAAACAACTTGCCTTTATGAGAGGTTACTGACTATAAACCTAATGACGTTGCAGAATGGCACCTTTGAGAACCTTGATAAGCTGGAGGCTTATGTGCTGCTGTAGGTTTCCATGCAATTGTTGGAAGAGGGTGGCTGTTCTTTTATGTGACCATCACTCTGGGTTTGTTACTGGGAAACAACCACCCCACTTTAGTTCCAGGAGGAGGGGTTCTTGGTCATTACTCCTTTGTATTTCTCTCCTGGAGTGCCCTTTTGCTGTCTTAGTAGCTCTCAACCTCCTCTGTTATCCACTGTGAGTCCTTCCAGCTACATTTGTTATTTCTTACTAGGAATGATACTGAAAATGCTGGCAAATAAACTCTCTAAGACTCATTATGGAGTTTTACAAAGCAAGCATCCTTTATTACAGTGTTGGATGCACGGAGGAATAATTCCATCAATTGTGCCTAATGACGCAAGCTTGTTGCAGAATTGATTTCCCATCTGCCTGCATATGTATAACATTTCCCAGTAATCTCATGCATATTCTGTTACTTCCAAGAACTAATTTTAATATCATTATGAACTTCACAAAAGGCAAATCTCCTCTAATTTGTACCAGTTCTCTTGTCTGTTCAACTGTGCATTCTTTAGGTAAGGAGAACCTATAAACAAACGGAAATGATAACATAAGACACATCTGTCCAGCACGCAATATACCTAACACAAGGTGTTATTCCTAGCGAAAAGAGCGTCTGACAAACATGCTGGGAGACACGCTGTCTGAAAAGCAGCAGCTGGCTTTCAACAAAATAGTTACTTGGATGAGTCTTAAATGAAGTTAGAAAACTGATTCTACTTTAGCTCAAACCAGAATGTCCCAGTTTTGCAACAGTTGCTACTTCTTGCATCATATCCCTCCTTTTCTTTTGGACCCGTTGATTCTCATCTAAAGGTCCACACCTTTCTCCCCGCAAGATAACAAGCAAAGCAGAATGACACTAACATTGTTCGCCCAGCTGGGCTTTCCCCTCAGGCCTCTGTACCCCCTTGATTCCCATGTGGTGAGCAGTTGGGGATTGCTGTTCTGCAGTCCATGTAGCAGCAGCCTTCTTAGTCGGTGAATAATGAATCCGAGGTCCTTTTCCAGCTTACTTCACAGCTCTGTATATAGTCAAAAGTACTTTGTACGGTCCTTTCCACCTGGGTTCGGAGGCCCAGGACTTGATACACACCCAGTCTCCAAGCTGGAATGGATGTGCTGGTGTATCAAGGCCTGGAATTTGTTAGCAGTCACTAATTTCTGCAACTCCTAGAGAGTCCTTCCTAAAGACAGCAAATAGTTATTAATGTCCAAGTTCCCTTGAGTGGTGATATCTCCTGGGATATGTGACATCTCCATGTAGCAGGTAAAATAACTCACGGGATAAGGCCTCCTTATCCAATCCAAGGTTGAATTAAAATTCTTAATAATGTTAAAGGTAGAGCTTCTACTCAGGTCATAGAAGTTTCCTGACATGTTTTACCCAACTGCAACTTCCAAGTATAATTCATTCTCTCTGCTTTCCCACTAAACCGAGGCCTGTAAGGCATATGCAAATCCCAAGATATTCCTAGGACACTGCTTATTTGTTTGATTACTTCTGCCACAAAATGAGGACTTCTGTCTGAAGACCTTTCTTAAGGCACCCCAAACCCTGCAATAATTTATTTAAGTAAAATTTTTACCATTTCTCTTGCCTTAGCAGTGCGAGATGGGAAAGCCTCTGTCTGGCCCAAAAAGTTTTCTACAAAAACTAGAATGTGTCTATATCCTTATTTTTGGACTAACTCAGTAAAATCTATTTGCCATTCTCCAGGGGAATTTCCTGCCTTAACATTCCCAAGTATTACTCGATTATTGAGATTGGGATTGTTTCTTTGGTATACCCCACACTTTTCCACACAGAAGGAACAACTTTTGTCATGGCTTTTCCTGTAACTACTTTCTTTAAGTGTTCTAAAAGATTTTCAGTTCCTCAGTGTACTTTATAATGCTCTATTTGGCCAATTCCCTTAAAGGAATAGGAGGCATTACCACCAGGGGGTATGACAAAGTCCTTCGCCTGCTCCTTCGCTTGTTGTGTCCTAATCAATTCAAGCATCATATCTAGGAACTGTTTCTGGCAATTTTATGCCCTTATCTGGTGCTAAGGCCACGATGCCTGTTTCTGCAACCTCTTTTGCAGCTTTATTAGCTAATTGATTTCACAATATGGTATTAGATTTCTCCAGCTGATGTGCCTTACCATGCATAGTACCCACTTCTGTAGGTTGCTGAATGCTGGCTGGTAATTTTTTCATTTCTTCTGTATACTTGATTCCAGTCCCTTGTTCTGTTAAGCTCCCTCTCCTTCCATGTGGCTCCAGGGGTGTGCACAACTCCCATGTTTGGAGTCTGTCCAGATATCTACTTTCTTGTCTCGACTTAAATCCAAGGCCCTGGTTAAGGCCACTGATTTGGTTTTCTGAACAGAGGTGGTTGATGGCAAAGCACAAGCTTCCACTACTGAGCTTATTGTGGTAGCTGCATACCCTGACGACCTCTTTCCTCCTTGCACAGAGCTGCTCCTGTCTGTAAATAATCCCTAATTTGCACTCTGAAGTGGTTGATCTTTAAGGTCCAGGTGGCTGGAATATACTTCTTCAGTCGTCTGCCAACAATCATGCTCAGGAGTCCCTTCTACATGGTCAGTAGAAAGAAGCACTGCTGAGTTAACAGCTGAAGTGATCTTAAGCAGGACATCACCCTGCTCCAAAAATGCCACCTGGTACTTTAACATTCAACTAGGAGAGAGCCAATGTCGTCCTTTTTGTTCCAGGACAGCGATAACTGTGTGTGGTACATATACTGACATTTTCTGGGGGTTGTAAATCTGCGAGCTTCCTGGATCGACATAACTGTAGTGGCAACTGCTTTCAGGCAGCCCAGCCATCCTTGGCTGACGTTATCCAGTTCTTTTGAGACACAGGACATTACGTGTCACTCTTCTCCCAGAAACTGAGATAGTACTCCCAGGGCTGACCCACGTCTTTTATGCATGAAAAAGCTCAAAAGGCTTTATTAAGTCCAGTAGCCTGAGTGCTGGTACTTTAATTAGAGGCAATTTTAAATATCTGTAGGCTGCCTTGCTGTTATCGGTCCAGTCCACATGCTCAGGGGGAGATATCTTTAATGCCTTGTACCAAGGCTTTACTAACAGTCTATAATTTGAAATCCAAAGCCAACACTGTCCACTATCCCAAGAAAGGCTCTCAACTTGTGGACTGTACGGGGCTCTGGGAGTTGATAAATAGCTTCCTTTCTTTCTGTTCCCAATTGCCGCTGTTCTTGTTCTCACATCCAAGCTAAGTCTCAGTTCATCGTGCCAGCAGAGCCTTCTCTCTAGGAACTCTGTATCCACTTAGACCCCAAAAGTTTAAGACTTCTGATCAGTTGCAAACAATCCTCTCTAGCAGTTGTAGCAATGAGGATATCATCCACGTATTGTAATATTGTTCCCCCATCTTTTTCTTTTTTCCATGTTTCTAGTTTTTCAGCTGATTGATTCCCCAGAATTGTACTGTTTTTAAAGCCTTGGAGTAGAACAGTCCATGTATACTGATGTTTTCTGCCAGTTTTGGGGCTTTCCCATTCAAAAGCAAAAAGCTCTTTGCTTCCCTTTTCAAGGGAAGTGCAGAAAAAGGCATCTCAGAAGTCTAGCAGTGTAAACCAACCCTGTGTTTCAGTTAAACCTGTTAAAAGAGTGTATGGATTCACAACCATTGGAAGTATCCTATACTAAATGGTGACACTTACCATTTGGCTTTTAACTGGTAAAATCAGAGTATTCTATTGTGACTCGCATTCCACTAACAACTTATATTTCAAGAATTTCTGAATTACCGATGCTAACCCAAGCTAGCTTCCAGTTTTGTAGGATATTTTTTAATTCTTGTTGGGACCAATACTGGTCTCAAATCGCCTCCTTACAGTTTCTGTTTACTTAGACCTTCCAGCTGTCTCTCTAGCCCGCGCTGCCAGGACCACAGCATCTTCAGCCTCTCAAGGGGTTGCTTTTCCTTGAAAGCTGACATCCTGTAATAACAAAGCTGTCGTTTGATATGTTTGGATTCTGATATATAGACCTCGGTTTCCTGTTGCCCAAACCTTATTTGAGCCTTGGCCTCTTCCCCTGTATCATCCCCTATGTCCTCCTTTTCCACAAGCATTCCCTTCCAGCACTGCTAATAATCTCTTTCTCTCCCTATTTCTGTATGCCACTCAAGCAACATCCAGTAATTTTCCTGAGTCTTGTGCTCAGCTCCTTGTAAAACAACGGAGCCACTATTCCCCATAAAACTCCCAATGCCTGCTTTATGAATCCGCTCCTTCTCTGTACCATCAAACATTACTTGCTTAATCACCATAATGTCTTCCCAGTCAGTGCCTTGCATTTCAATCATTATCTCAAAAGCGCTAACTGTCCGATCTGGATTATTTCTATAATTTCCCACTGTTAACTTCCAATTGTTCAAGTCAGTAATAAGAAAAGGGACTTTTCTAATCACTTGTTCTTCATTTCCCACAGCCTGATATAAGGGAGTTTGTATAACTTCTCCTTGTTTACCTCTCATTCATCCCACTGTCGGACTGAAGCCTTCTGCTCCCATTAATGATCAGCCACCCTGAGCGTCATTCTCTCATTCATCTCCTTCTCATCCCTCATTGTGAGACCCTCTAAAGTGGTGTCCAGAAACGATCAATAAATCAGTTTTGTCCTCAGGTCCACCACCTTTTTTGTTGTTCATAAACTTCCAAACATCTTTGACAATACTACAAGCAGAGCAATATCTTTTCAAAGTCTTTCCCTTATCTTTTTCGAAGGCTAAGAGAAAGGGATTACCAGGTGCTAAGATCCCATTATTTTGGCCGCTCTGGGCAATTCTGCAAAGTGAAAACCATATCAGCATATATTGCCTCATGCCACTTCTGTTCCCTTCACAAAAACATCATCTGCAGCAAAGTATTATAATCTGAAGTCGTATTGAAATACTGAATAAGATTTTCTCTAGCTACCACCTGATTTGGAGGTCCACTGAGTTGTCTCCAATGCGTTAAAACACACACCAAAAGGGATTTCTTTGCAATGATCCCACACCCATATTATAAACAGTCAATTATGGACAGACCAACCAAAATAAATTGCGATTACCCCTGCAGTGTCGAGATATTAGACAAAACAAATCATGCCAAAGTCAGTTTCCCAAACTTAAACAAATTGGAACTCTTGACTGCTCACACAGACAATCACACAGGCAGTTATGAATCACAGGCAAACTGAAACAAAATCATGCTTATATGCTGAAACTGGAGACTGTGACCCCAAAATCCTGATGGTATGCCAAAGCTGGGGACTCTAATCTCGAGTCCCAATTCAGGGACTAACCCCTTAAGTGCCTTTACATCCCAACCCTGCAGGGCTTTCATCGCCACCTTACTAGCAGGCAAACGGAACTCAGGAAGGATGCTTTAATTCTTGCCAGTGGAATCCTTGCTCCCAAGACACAATCCAAAGAGTCAAGAGTTTGGCCCTTAGTGGAAAACAAAATGGTCTTGATTGTGTAGTGGCCATCCTTTGTGGTAAAATCTACAAGAATGATGAAATGCTGCTTTAGCGGTTCTCGTTAGTGCATAGTGATTGCTGTAATTTAGTGTTGCTATGAGAAACATGGGTATTTTAATTTTTTTGAGTACTTGTTTATTTTTAAACTACTCTGCACTGGCATATTTCAGAGACTCGGTCCTAATGCTTTAGCTGTTTTAGAAGCTTGAGCTTCCCTTTAATTGACCTCAGCTCCAATAAACACCTTCATGTGTTTCTTTGGGAATGGCTTGACAAGTAAAGGTCGTCCTTTAGTGCCATAATTTCCAGAAATTGTAACGAGAGCCAGACCGATTACAGTAAATGTTAGTTTAGGTACTGTTGCTACGAATGTGACAAGGTATGGTGTCTAATTATTCACTAAGAAGAGCTGGCTACTGATTTGTTTCAGTAACACCTGAAATCATATGAGTATCATGAGTACACTGTCAGCAGATCTGTCCTGACAAATAAAAGAGGTCCAGGAAATAAGGGAGAAAATTAAAGTAGGACTCCTGGTTGTCCATAATGCTTTTTTTGTTCAGTTTCTTTTGGACTCTCGTTTCAACCACTTCAACAGGCTCTAAGATAAGTTTGCTCTACAAAAGGCCAGCTGCAGGCAGTGCGGGTGTGAGCTGGTAAGTAAAATCTGGTGTTAGAACTAGGTATTAGTTCCTGGTCCTGCCTATTCAGCATTATCAGTACAGCCTGGAGTCTAAATTAAAAGCCTTTGGCTTACCAGTTGATACAGATGTTTTACAGTTTTCTTGATGCCATCCTGACGTAGACAAGTACACTGAGAGTCATAGGACAAGACTAACTCCATCTCACTCTAAGCTGAGAGTTGCTACGCATACACCCTAATATCTTAGGACCACCAGACTAACTCCTGAAAAAGATTTGGACACATTTTCAAGGTGGAGTTGGATGGCTCTGAGTTTAAACCGAGGTATCCTAAGAACAGTGGTGATCTGCTCTCCAATGAAACTAGAGCGACTTAGGAACTTCTGTGCTTGTTTTTAAAACTATCTGCCTCAGATCTTGGGACGCTTTCAACTCTATTTAAAGTTCAGAATTTGCCACCTCTCCGATGTGCCTTTGCTGCAGGTTATGAGGGAAGTGGATTGGGGAAGTGACCAGACTTTAGATAAAAGCTATCAAAGATTCTCTTAACCCAGATGATTTCTTTTATTTGCTTTAGAGCACGGCTGCCAGCACAAAAACTGGGAGGAGGTTGTAAACTTTTAAAAATGTTGCAGTAGAAGATGAATGTATACACCTAGAGTATTTGTGCAGAGAAGCTACAAAATGTTTCTTTCGGTGCTGTAGCCTCACTAAGTGACTTATACCATACTCAGAAAGAAGTAGAGCAGGTAAGGGCAGTGACATGATTTCAGGTAAATATCCTACAGGCAAACATCCTTGATTAACTTTTCTGAGTATGGTCCAGTCTCGGTGTTACTTTATAGCTTAGATATTACACACAACAGAATTATGGACCCAAGCAACCCTTTTGTTTCAGACAAAACAACTGGGAGACATGTAAGCAGTCTACAGTTTTAATCCCTGTATCTTGTATATCCAAAGTTTGGAGTTGTTTTTCTTTGAGCTGTTGAAATGGAAAATCAAATGTTACTTCAACAGTGACATAGCAAAGTCTAAAGTGAGGGACTGTTAATAGAGTTCGAGCTGACATTTCAGCTTGGAAGTCAGGGGAAGGAATGAAATGAAGCAGCCAGCATGAATGCTCACTTTTCTGGAGGGAAAATAACATTTAAGAGATTATTTTTCTACTGATATTGCAATTCCTAAAGCTGCATCTGAAGCCCATTTATTCTTATACCTTTCAAAACACATTCTTATTTAACACAAAACTAATTGCCATCTGCTTTCCTTACCCCATCTCTCCATTGTCTTTGAATTCTCTGCAGTCATTCCCGAATATAGATTGGAAAGGAAACTATTTACCAGCCTAGAATGATTATAAGATTTGGTAACAAATCTTGACATGCCAAACTTGGTGTCTGCAGTTGGGAGAATTCCTCATTGCTGTTTTGTGTGGGCTAGCCTGGAGCCCTGCTCGTCTAGGCAGTATCACATATCCAGGAGCAGCATCCTGAGCAGCCTCTGCAGAAGGTGTTTTTTATAAGAACCTTTAAAGCAAAGCAGTCTGAGGTGAATGAGACACACAACACAGGTCGGCAAAAATTTGCTGGGGCTGGAAAGTGGGAGAGTTGCCCACAGATTTCTTCCTTTGCATTCCCTTTCACTGTAGTATTGTAAACAATAATTAATATTTTTGTGGTAGTTCTGGGACATACTGTCCTCATTGGGTGCATAAAGTCTTGGATGATCCCTCTGTCTAGAGAGATACTTTTTTTTTGACCAAGCCAGGCTAGCAAAGAACTGCCTTTAGGAAGTAGTAAAGCTGGTAGCCAAATAAAAGGCAATGTTTGACCTTGTGTCTTTAGAAAATAACCCTGCTTTTCTGGTCTTTGTGCTCTTGCCGCTTTGTGTTCCAGAGCTCAGTGTGTGAGCCCTGCTCAGTGCTCGCTTCAGGTTGCTGTGATGAACTGACTATGTGCTCTTGCTTGTTTGCTACATTCTTGTTCACTTGTTTTTCTATTAATTCCTGTTATAAGAAGTCCATTTTCAATTGAAAGTGAAGCTTGATAAGCCTCTCCTGCTCTCATCTTTATGAAGCCAGTGTAAGCTTGGCTGTAGGACGTGGCACCTGGGAGATTCAACTGCAACATGAACAGAGAAACACGATTAATCTAGCTATAATCCAATCAGTTAGTGGAATCTAAACGAGAAAGCTGTAACAGTGACAGCCATAACATCTTACCTGCTACCCTGGATATATATTCAACAACCACATTTTCTTTACAGTATGCCTCTGCTTGTTTTCACACTTGGTAGATATAACCCTCAGAACAGACCATGTTTCTTCACAAAGCAACATCCTGAACAGCCTCTGCAGATGATATTTGTTATGCTCTACCTGGCAACATCTTCAACAAGTCCCAGAGGGTTTATTACCTGCTTAAGCAATGACTAAAATCCTGTGCTTATTAACTCTATTCCAACATGTCCTCTCCACTGGGAATAAGCTTATCTGTCAATTCTTTAAAGGACGTAGATGATTTATCTGGCTATGGGGTACTCCGGCCGTGCGTTCTGCTGCCAGATTTCCCTTTCTCCTGGTGAATGCAAAACCAAGAAACTTGAAAGTCCTGCTCCAAGGAGAAGATAATGTAAAAACTTCTACTGATGTGAGTGAAGCCAGGATTTCATGTCATTTTACCTCATTTTCATTTATGAAATCCAGGTAGTGTGTCAGGAGGTCCCTGAAGTCAGAGGAGCTGTGCTCATTTATGCTTCACATTTTCTGCTAGTTAAAACCTTCTATAAAGTTTATGTGGAGATATTTCCTTACAGTTTCCTCCCCTTGTGCCCCACTATCTCCTTCTCGTGCCATTTCTTATCCAACACTTCATTGTCAGTTTTTGTCTCTTGACATTTTTCCCCACTAAGTCCAAATCCCCCTCATTCCCAAGCTTTCACTGCATGTACCATGACTCTTGTCCTTGCAACACAAGGCTTTTTAGCCTTCATAATGAATTTGACGGTTTTTATCAATGAAAATAAGGATAGGATGAATGAGCTGTGTTGCTTCTAAAAAATGCTGTGACATAGTTACATGTCTGAATGTTTTCGGCACAAATACCTTTATTTCAGGTGATTCTAGACTCCAAGATAATGAATAGCTCTTTCTTAGGATATTATGCAATGGACTGGTTTGCCCCATAACAGCTTCCTCTTCAATTTTAATGACGTGATTGCAAGTCTTTGGTGTCAGAGTTCAGTGCTGTCCCAGCAGCTCATCTGTCATAGATCTGTGAATTCAGTGAGGGTTTTGATCTTCTAGATTATTTCAGCAAACAAAAATGTTACTACATCTTTGATGCAATAGAAAAACACAGAGCACTCTCAGCCCACTGTGTAGTCTTTTCACTCCTGCCTTAATTATCTCCATTTAAAGTAAAACATGTTCCACCTGGGTTTGATATTTTTTGTAGGTGAGTTTATTTTTTCACACTCCTGGGACGTGTTTCTGCTGTCTTGGAAACAAGAAGCTGTTTTCCCGGAGTCCACAGCTTGTCTTGGTAAGGTCTTTCAAAATACCAGGGAGACCAGCATCACCAGGGAACAAGGCTGATACAAAATAGATTGAAAAGATGTTCAAGGCCAGGTTGGATGGGGCTTTGAGGAATGTGATTGAGTGGGAGGTGTCCCTGACCATGGCAGGGGGGTTGGAACTGGATGGGCTTTAAGGTCCCTTCCAACCCAAACCATTCTATGATTCTATGAAAATAATTAAGACGTTAGCATGTCCCTGGATTCCAAGTTATTATTTCTCTTATGGAAAAGGATGATCTCTATTAACTAGACAGGCATATCAAAATGATTAATACTAAATTATACACCTATGTTTGAAAACAACAATTGCTGGCTCTTGCAGACCTGTGTGGACATTGTATCTCAAATCTGCATGCATAGAGTTAGACATTCAGCTGTGAAATGGTTATGCTTGTGTCCTTCAGAAAGAAGGGCTGTAAGGCTAAATGAAAGTGTCCTCTCTCCTCCTGCCGACCTACAAGCCACCGTAAAAAGAATAACTTTGACTTTTGAAATCAAAACTCTCAGGGTTCTCCCACTCTTGCTCACTTTAGAGAAGACAAACCACAAAAAGTAAAAAAAAAAAACAACCCCAAAGTTGCATCGTATTGGAACACCTGCAGGGATGGGTCATCCACAGCTTCCCTGGGCAACCTCTTCCAGGACCTCACCACTCTCATCATGAAGAAACTCCTCCTTATGTCTAGTCTAAATCTGCTCCTCTCCAGTTTATAACCACTCATGGTTCCTTGGGTTGGTTGCCTTCATCACAGTAGCACCTCATAAACGATGACTTTATCCTCTCAGCCTTCATGACCATTGTACAGTTAATAGGCTCAAATGTGTGTATGGCAAGTGGCATTATGGAAAAATTGAATCTGTTAACTTAAAACACCAAGCTACCAGAATGAAGTGGAGCTCTTACAGTACAAAAAGAGATTGTAGGGAGTCAACAGCTACCTGACAGGTAAAGATTAATAAGACTTTAGTATTCAAAACCATGCAACTGTCCATCTTTTGAGCTCAGGTTCTGCATGCTTCTGAAAAACAGTCAAATAAACAAAAACCTCAGCTGCATATTTAAGCTGACCAAATGGAAAAAATGTGGCCTATAGAAAGCATAAACCTGGCTGGATTCCTCCTGCACAAGAGGAAACTGAAGGTATATGAAGGGGCCAAGAGAACACCTGCTGTTTGTGTGGCCTTACTCTCTATCTCCACAGTACAGGGTGTTTTGAAGTGCTGTAAATATAAGAAATACTGGACAAAAAAAAATCCTCTGTGTAAAATAATGCGAATCCTGGATGCCGGCTAATTCAAAAGGGATATGTAAATTCTCAGGCATTTGCCAGAGACCTATGACTGTATTTGTCTAGTGTTCTCCACTGGGAAATTCTGAGGATATTGGCAATACATTTTTAATTAAAAAGTACTTTTTTGCAAACTTTAATCTTGCACATCGCACCACAGCTGACTGTGGTGTGTGTATCGTCTCGTGCAAAAATAAATGTATTTCCAGAATCCAACAGATTAACATCCTGAACTCAAGTTATATCAATGGTGAGCCTTGTTCTGCTTATTTGCCCTCAGGAAACATCAAAGCTAATGAACTAAGCCTGGAGATCACAGACTCTCCTGTGTCATGCTCATAGCCGTAGTATTAACCAATTTGACTAATATCTGTGGTGTGTTCTTTCATCTGTTTTGTCTCTTCTTTCCAAAGTAAATTTTCACAATTTTCAAAGAACAAACCCCAAATTATAATCCTTTTAGTGGGTTTTGTTTTAAATAACTGTTTTGTAAAATGAAAGTGCAATAACAGCAGAACAGAACAGCAGTGACCAAAACATTGCATCTCTTCTCTGTCTTTACCCATTAAATATTTACTTCCTATTCCAGTTCGTGCATAAATCAGCAAAACTTTCTTAAGATTTTCTTCCTTTTCTATCCACAGCTGCCAGTGGAGCTGGGCTAGGCACCAGAGCGGGTGTCTGACTGTGTTCTGTCAGTCTGCCTCGGAGCACAGGCGTGACCACAGTTATTTCTAAATGTCCAGGGAGTGAAGAAGGAACAATAATTGATGCTGCTAGTAGCATCTCTCTTTTTAAATTATTCTCTTGTTTAGGATCACAAGAAAGATGTTTTTGTAACATCCTGTACAGAGGAAGTGCCTTCTGGCTACAGCTTGTCATCGCTGTATGTTTGAAGCACTAAGTCGTCCTTGTGCCATACAAGTTTTGCACATTCAGAGCTGCACAGTTTTCACTTAACCTGGCAATGTGGCCATGAAAACTATTCACTGCCAGCACAGGCAGATTTATAGTTTAAGGACTGACTTTCTGCCTAAAAGACAAGGATTTAAAATCTTTCTGTTACCAGCTGTTTTATTAAATACCAGTGATGTGAGGGTTTTAATGAAAGTTCTGTCTAAGTATCTGAAGGGAGTGTTTGCACCAGTGTCTGTGGCAGGTCAGGGCTAAATTCATTCATGGAATGACCTGACTGAATTCAAGTCATACTAGGAATAAACTGTCCAATTTTGGCTTTTGCTAGATGAATGAACAGACTAGAGACATGTGGATGTTAATGTACCATAAGATTGAGTGGGACTACGCCCTGCTGGATCCCCTCTGATCACTCTAAATGTATCTGAGCACTTCAGACTACAGCAGAGCATAGATCTGTGCAGGTGGCAGTTATCACCAGCTTGCAGCCATATAATCTACAATTACCATCCATTTATCCTCATTTAGCATTAGCAACAAAGATTCTGGCATCAGAATTAGTATGCACGGCTCCACACTCTGTCTAGGTCACAGCCCAGACATATCGAGTCCTCGGAGACCCAGAATGTTTCCCATATGCACAGTTTGACTGTAGCCAGCGGATCTGATGCTCATCGCTCTTTGGGTTGCTGACTGGGAATCTCTGCAGTCTGATTCACTGTCTGCAGGCGACCTGTGGTTGAGTAACCATATCTTGCTGCCACTGAAGTTGGTCTGGGAGTCCTTGCAACACATTTGCATGTCCTTTAGGGAATATCTTCTTTAATATTAAAATAAACAGATGTCTTGGTGGTTTCTGATATCATAAGTATTCTTTCCTGTGAAGTAATATTATTATTATTACTGGGTTCATATGCATTCAGAAAGTTCTTTTATTCCCCTCTCCTTCTTTCATCCCGCATACATTCTGTTTTTACGTGTGCAAAGAACATTGCTCTCCTTGTGGTTCTTGTCAATGTGTCAAGCTGCTCCTAATGGGATTTCAGTATCATCATATGGGTCTGGGATGTCTGCTTGGGGATTTGTTGGTCATACATTTGTAGTAAGAATTCTGTTAACAACTACAGGTTGGATAGTCTGAGTGCATTTTTAGATACGAACATGTGCCGTCAGTGTAAATACACACACACACACATATATATATTTATATTTACTGTTTGACTAAGCCTGTTTCCATAAGCCATGGGATAGCAACACAGGGGCTGGACATGTGGACAGAATCTTATCTGTTGATCTGGGGTCCTGAATACCTTGCTATAGTACCAGGCTGTAGGTTCAGGATATGTATGAGTGTACTCCTGGATTTTGGGCCTGTTCTTCCTTGCTAAATAAATCGTGGACAGCTTTCTCATCCAGATGCCAAAGGATGCAGGCTGGCTACATTCACGTAGCTGTGTTTTCTGCGCTGTTTGTGTGACTCTTAACACACAGTTATTAGTTTTCTCATTCTTGTTTTTTTCTCAGTTCAAGATGCTGGAAATAGTGCAAGAACTGTATTGTAGCCCATCAAAATGGTGGTTTCATGTTATGAGTACAAAGATGCTGCATGCCTTGGGAAGTACCATGAATGTGTACTGGGAATTTCTGAGGATGTAAAGTCTCCTGGACAGTGTAAGGTAAAGAAACCATGCTGGTGCACTCTTTCCTATGTTACCCATAAGCCCTGGAATTTGTTTATCCCAGAACTGGGTCTAGATGTTGCTCTGAAGACTGCTAGGGAGCATAGACCACAACTGTGCATGGGAGACAGCAAAGACTGGCATGGTACTGACTGTAACCACCAGAGCTCAAACCCTTTGACTCACCCTGTTCCATTTGGTGCTATAACCACAGCCTGGGTGACTACAGAGGAATCTCCTGAGGCTGGAGTTGCACCTTTATCACAGAACTATCATAAAATGGTTTGTGTTGGAAAGGACATTAAAGCTCATCCAGTAGCAACCCCCTGCTATGGTCAGGGACACCTCCCACTGGGTCAGGGGGCTCAAAGCCCCATCCAACCTGGCCTTGAACCCCTCCAGGGATGGGGCAGCCACCCCTGCTCTGGGCAACCTGGGCCAGTGTCTCCCCACCCTCACAGGAAAGCATTTCTTCCCAAGATCTAAGTTTATGAGCTAAAGACAAATGCTGGCTATCTAAACGGCATCCTGCAGAGGTATGCAAAGAGCTTAGTAAGACGTTGCCACGCTAGTATGACTCTACTTGTGTTCCTTCCCCAGGGCTGGCTGGCACAGCTGTACTAAGCCAGCCAGCGAGCTTTCCTTGGGAAGGACGGATTGCACTGTGTAGGAAAACCCTGGTTACAAATGTCCTGCCTTTGTGGTCTGTCTGTTTTGGTTTAGGGATCAGCTTTAAAACACCTAGATGTTCATTTTGGAGTTTTTAAGAATGCAGAATGTTAATGAAGTATTTTGTTCCAGAGGGAAATCCATGAGTGAATTAAGGCACGGGTAACATCCTAGGCAAAATTTATCTGCGAGAATAGAAAAACACAGTGGGAATACTCACTGATTAAGAATGCTGCTGCTGTCATCTTGCATAATTTGTTAATGTTCGGTGTCCTCAAAAAAGCATAAAGGAATTAGGGCCCTAATTCCATGAGGATTCACTGGGTCTTGATTATGCTACTTCCATGGCCTGTTTGGTAAACAAACCCTATTAGAGTCACCTTTGCTCTTCAGCACATACGCACAGCCCCTACTTGTCACTGCTGAGGAAACATGAGCTTGTGCAGATGTGCATACTTGACTTCTGCTCTGGCGCAGTGTGAAAGCTTGTTGTGTTGCATTTAGGGTACAAATTGCATAGTAACGTGTGATCAATATGCTAACCCCACAAAATTTTAAGGTGTTTCTCACACAGGCTGAGAAAGGCTTTGCTGTGGTGCTCCTTTCGCATCATTGAACCTCACTTGCTTCCTTCCACCACCCCCCACTACAGTGATGCTGCAGCAAAACCAAGCAAGCTGCCTTGGACAGATTGACCCTTGGGGAACTGTTGTTGATGAAGCAGACTGTAGCCTGCTTACTGAACAGAGTAACTCAGCAAAGCCACAGCTGATGCTCAGAAGACTCTATTCTGTTCTTGAACCAAGATATCCAAAAGCCTGGGCCTAGATTACTTCAAAGGCTGTGTTCTACTCCACTGACTAGTGGCACACACTCTCCTGAGTGGAAAACTGGTTGGATGGAGGGCCCAGAGAGTGGTGGGAAATGGAGTTAACTCCAGCTGGAGGCCAGTGACAAGTGGGGTTCCCCAGGGCTCAGGGCTGGGTCCAGCCCTGTTCAATGTCTTTATCAATGACCTGGATGAAGGCATCGAGTGCACCCTTAGCAAGTTTGCAGACGACACTAAGCTGGGTGGAAGTGTCGATCTGCTGGAGGATAGGGAGGCTCTGCAAAGGGATCTGAACAGGCTGGACCACTGGGCAGAGTCAAATGGCACAAGGTTTAACAAGGCCAAATGCCGGGTCCTGCACCTGGGGTACAACAACCCTGGGCAGCTACAGACTAGGAGAAGTCTGTCTAGAAAGCTGCCTGGAGGAGAGGGACCTGGGGGTGTTGGTTGACAGCGACTGAACATGAGCCAGCAGTGGCCCAGGTGGCCAAGAAGGACAATGGCATCTTGGCTTGGATCAGAAATGGCGTGACCAGCAGGTCCACGGAGGTTATTCTCCCTCTGGACTCAGCACTGGTGAGACTGCTCCTCGAATCCTGGGTTCAGTCCTGGGCCCCTCACCACAAGAAGGATGTTGAGGCTCTGGAGCGAGTCCAGAGAAGAGCAACAAAGCTGGGGAAGGGGCTGGAGAACAGGTCTTACGAGGAGCGGCTGAGAGAGCTGGGGTTGTTTAGCCTGGAGAAGAGGAGGCTGAGGGAAGACCTCATTGCTCTCTACAACTCCCTGAAAGGAGGTTGTGGAGAGGAGGGTGCTGGCCTCTTCTCCCAAGTGACAGGGGACAGGACAAGAGGGAATGGCCTCAAGCTCCGCCAGGAGAGGTTTAGGCTGGACATTAGGAAAAATTTTTCTCAGAAAGGGTCATTGGGTACTGGCAGAGGCTGCCCAGGGAGGGGGTTGAGTCACCTTCCCTGGAGGTGTTTAAGGGACGGGTGGACGAGGTGCTAAGGGACATGGTTTAGTGTTTGATAGGAATGGTTGGACTCGATGATCCAGTGGGTCTCTTCCAACCTGGTTATTCTATGATTCTATGATTCTATGATTCTCCTCCTCCTCACCTTTTTAGGAAGCTGCAGATCATGATGAGGTCTCTCCCCTCAGTCTCCTCCAGGCCGAACAGACCCAATGACTTCAGCTGCTCCTCACACAGCTTCTTCGCCAAACCCTTCACCAACTCCATGCCTTCCTCTGGATGCTCTCCAGGAGCTTTAGAGCCTTGTTATCCCATGGAGCCCAAGCCTGCATGCAGTGCTCAAGGAGGGACACTTGGGGCGCTCCCATGAGAAGCCACTATGGGACACAGCTTGTTCCTCCAGCTTTATTAAAGACAACATATATTGGAACGCATCCACTCTGGGAGGACAACTTGGTCTCTCCAAGGTTCAGAAGGGCCACCAGCACAGCCACTGCAGCCTCCATCTTCGAGTGGGCCTCATTCTCGACAGGATGCCCAAGGTCTCAGTTGTCAGGGAGCCGATCGAGGGATCTGGGTCCTTCTTCAAGGGCAGGAGGGCTGCAAGGACAGGAAGCAGAAATCAGAGAATCATGAAATGGTGTGAGTCAGAAAGGGCCTTAAAGCCCATCCAGTTCCTCCCCCCTGCCATGGGCTGGGACACCTCCAGCTGGTTCAGCCCCATACAACTTAGCCTTGAACACCTCCAGGGATGGGGCAGCCACGACTACTCTGGGCAGCCTGGGCCAGGGCCTCTCCACCCTCACAGGAAAACATTTCTTCCTAAGGTCTTGTCTCAATCTCCCCTCTTTCAGCTCAAAACTGTTTCCTTCATCCTATCCCTGCACTTCCTGAACAAGAGCCCCTCCCCAGCTTTCCTGGAGCCCCTTCTCATGCTGGAATGTTCCTCTAAGGTCTCCTTGGAGATGAACCCCACTGCCTGCAGAGACCCCCAGGAGTCTCCCCAGACCCTCCCAGCCCTGGTCATCTCTTTTCTTGGCCAGGAGGTGCAGCTGAGACAGACGGCAGCTGGAAGCTCGTGCTGGGGAATGGCCCATTTGCCCGCGACACGTTCCTCTGCCCCGAAGCGTCTCCCTGGAGCAGAACCAAGCATGGCAGCTCTTCCCAGGCTCTGTTCCTGCCCCACCAGCCCAAGCCCTGCCCCTCCTCACCACCGCAGATCTCCAGCAGATCCTCTGAGCTCCAGTTCTTAAGGCACCATGTTGCCAGACCTGGAAAGAGAACTTGGTCACACCTCCTGCTCCCCAGCACCCCCCGCTCCCAGCCCCAGGGCAGGGTGATCCCGGGAAGGGCAGTGCCCAAGGTGCTGGGATGCAGCTTGCCTCCCAGTCCCACCGGCATGGTGGGTGCTCCTTGGGGCCACCAGGGCTCTCGGCAGTCATCAGGCTGTCCCGTGCTGCCAATGTAGAGGTGGGGACTGGTGCTAGGCTGCCAGGAGAATCACAGAATGGGTTGGGCTGGAAGGCCCTTCAAAGCCTATCCAGTTCCAACCCCCTGCCATGGGAAGGGGCACCTCCTACTGGATAAAGTGGAGCCAAATCCAACCTGGCCTTGAGTATCTCCAGGGATGGGATACCTGGAGATTGGGGGGTTTAGTTGATGGCAAGTTAGAATCATGAAGCCATAGAATGAGTTGGCTTGAAAGGCACCACAAAGCCCATCCAGATCCACTCCTCTGCCATGGGGAGGGACACCTCCCACAGGACCAGGCTGCTCAAAGCCCCAGCAACCTGGCGCTGAACATCTTCGGGGATGGGGCAGCCACAACTTCTCTGGGCAACCTCAGCCAGGGCCTCCCCACCCTCATCGTGAAGAATCTCTTCCTAAAGTATGATCTACATTCCCCCCCACCCTCCAATTGAAAGCCATTGCCCTCATCCTATCACTCTGTGCCCTTGGAAAAAGTCCTAGAACCATGGAATGCTTTAGGTTAGAAGAGACCTTAGAGATGACAAAGATTGGAAAGGGACCCGGGGTTGTGGCTCACCCAGGAATGAGATGGCCGTCACACGCAAGGTGGCCTGAGGGTTCTGCAGGTAGGGCAGGCTCTGGTGCAGGAATTTTTCCACGCGGCTCCTTTTGCACTCCAGCTAGGTGGAGCACAAGAACACAGGGCTCTTCGAGATGCTCCACAGCTGAGGTTCAGAGGGAGCCTGGGTGTGCCCAGACCCCACCCACCCCGTCCCACCCCCAGCCCCCATCCCACTGCCAGAGCTGGGCTGGGCCAGCATCTCCTTCAGCATCCAGGACAAGAAGGGGAGTGGGGCTGGAGAAGAGCCCGTGGGGGCTGTGTGCTCCAGGACAGGGAAGGAGGAGACAGGCATGGGCTATGGGTTCACGGGCATGGGGGACAGCCCAGCCCGGGGCTTCAGGGTTCTCCTCACCAAGCACTTTCCCATCTGGGGCTTCTGATATGTCTGGGCCAGGCAGTTGAGCTTCCTCCATCCCAGGAACTCTGAGCAGACCAGGAGGGTGTCCCTGGAAGCCTGCAGAGAAGCAAAAGCTGGAAGATGGTGGCACAGCCCAGGGAAGGAGACCTGGCATCCTCCTACTCCTCTCATCTGGGCTCTGAGCTGTTGCCAGCAGGGTCTGAGCCAGAACTGGGTTCCATGCCCAGGGTAGGAACATGGGGCAGCCGCCACCTCAGGCATCTCCCACCGCCGGCCATAGGAACAGAGATCCTAGAGAGCTGCGGAGCTGCAGCTAGGGGTGGGGGCAGGCTGAGGAGCCATGTGAGACCAGGGCTGGAGTCCTGTAGATACCAGGGCAGGACAGAGCCAGCAGCACCTCCCATGTATCACAGAATCCTAGAATCCCTAGGTGGAAAAGACCTTTGAGATCACCGGGACCAACCGTACCTATCCACTACTAAACAATATCCCTGAGCACTTCATCTGCCTGGCATTTAAACACCTCCAGGGACGGTGACTCCACCACCTCCCTGGGAGCCATTCCAGTCCCTGAGAGCCCTTTCAGTGAAGAGGTTTCTCCTAATCTCTAGTCTGAGCCTGCCGTGATGCAGCTTGAGGCCATTCCCTCTCATCCTATCACCTGGGAGAAAGACCAACACCCACCTCTCTACAACCTCCTTTCAGGTAGTTGTAGACCGTGATCAGGCCTCCCCTCAGCCTCCTCTTCTCCAGGCTAAACTAACCCCAGGTCCCTCAGCTGCTCCTCGTAAGATTTGTTCTCCAGCACCTTCACCAGTTTGTTGCCCTTCTTTGGACGTGCTCCAGGACCTTCATGGCATTCTCGTAGTGCAGGACCCAGAACTGACCCCAGGATTCGAGGGGTGGCCTCACCAGTGCTGAGTCCAGGGGTAGAATCACTGCCCTGGTCCTGTTGGCCAAGCAGTTTCTGATCCAAGCCAAGATGCTATTGGCTTTCTTAGCCACCTGGGCCACTGCTGGCTCATCCTCCAGCAGGACACTTGGCTGTCCCACTCCTTCATTCTGTGCTCCGAGTGGGCCGAGCTTTGATCCTGGGATGCAGGGTGGGTCCCCCTCTGGCTCTATCTCCCTTCCAACTGCTCTCTCTGCCCCTGGCTGGGGAACAAGCTGGCTCTCCTCACCCTGCTGGAGGAGGCAGGGCAGGGCTGGGAAATGTCTGTGCCAGGGACTCCAGTGCTGCTGGGACTCTGGCTTTGGGCTGGGGGAGGGCAGAATGGGGAGAGAGGGTCTGTGGGGGGACCGCAGCTCCTCACCCTCCGTAGCAGCCAGCCATGGTGGGACCAGCACAGGGAATGAGGGGAGCGGTGGGACCCTGGGGGGACACATTCCCAGGCTCTGACATCCAGCAGCCCTTGACCCGCACACCAAGGCCACCCCTGTGGTGTCCACATGCCCTTCCCCGCTGCCCCGGTCCCTGCTCACCGCACCTTGGCCACGCTCTCCATCTCATCGTCCATGTGGAAGAAGAGCGGGATCAGGGCCCTCTGCACATTCTTCTTCATCTTCCTCTTGCGTCTCCCCTCCACTGCCTTCACAACATCTCCAAAGAGGATGATGGACAGCCGCCGCACCTCGCTGTGCTCCTGCAAGGGAGGACAGGGGAATTCAGCCACAGCCACTTCTTGCCCACGGCGAGCGAGGGTGTTAGCGTGGCGGCTGCAAGGGCGGACACTCCGTGGCCGGATCCCCAGCACCAGGGCTGTGGGGCAGAGCTGCAGCTGAGGCTGAACAGCCCTGAGCCCCGAACGGCACCACGGGAGGAGCGAGGAGAGTCCTCCTGCCCGTCTGCGGCCGCCTGGGCCGCGCTGAGGGGCAGCGTCAGTGCAGAGCACCCTGCAGGGCTGAGACCCCCACGGCTCCTTACGTCCTCAAAGAGGGGCAGGAGCTTCTCCGCCAGTGGAAGAGCCAAGGGCCTGGCCTCCTCCTTCAGCATGGGATCCATCACGTTCCTGAGGAGCTGCAGGGCCTTCATCCTGTCATCACCGCTGGTGTCCTGCAGGTTCTCCATCACATCTGGAAGCAGGACTGTCATTTTTCTGGCCTGTGTGAAACCGTTTTCTTGTTGTGAAGGGGGAAAAGACCACACTGGCAACACTAGCCCCGAGTAGCTGCCTGCTGTTCAGCTTCCCCACAGGTGGGACAGGAGAGGCTGCAGCACCTCCTGGCAGGCAGTGGCTGCTGATGGGGATGCGGAGAGAGCTCGAGGACTGGAAGGGAGTGCAGGAGAGCTGTCAGCCACCCCACTTTCTGACCAGCAAGAAGGGGCAGATGGATTTGTTTCCCTCTGCCACCCACCATTTTGACCCCCAGCCCATGCCAAGCCAGCACATTCCCACCGCCCCGGGCCCCAGCCACCAGTACAGCTCCACTTGGCTGCACCCCGCTCACCGTCTTGGGATTCTCTGAAAGCACGCCGAGGGCTCTGAGCACCGGTGAGAGCATCACCGGGCTCGCATGCCTCAGGTATCTCTGGGCTTTATACAGGGCAGCAAACTCCTCTGCTCCAAAGTCATTGCAGGCCAGCTGCTGAAACACAGAGAGCAGTGAGAGGAGCAGAGCCTGCTGGGCTCCCTGCACCTCTCTGGCACAAAGGAGGTGCGAGGCACGGGCGGTGGCTTGAAGCCTCCTCAGGCTGTGCTGAAGGCCTGGCCCCATCAATTACTCTGCCCCTTCCTCTGGCCCGGCCTCAGGTGTCCAGGCTGCAGATCCGCGCAGGGGACGCCGCAGGAGGGAAGCAGAGGGGCTGTGTCCATGTGTACCCCAGGAGGTGCCCATTTGGAAACAGGGAGAAGGGGAGGGGCTGTGCCTTTTTCCAAGGAATGCAGGCACAGCCCTGCAGGGAGCACGGTCACTCACAGACAAAAGGAAGATGAAGGCATCCTCCGTGACACAGCTGAACACCCTGCGCAGCCTCTGGTCCTGAAGCACGTCAAGCAGCTCCATCAAGACATTCCACAAAGTCTTCGGCAGGGAGATCATCGCCCCCCATATGGCCAGGGCAGCGCTGCAGACCCAGAGCGCTGGCTCAGCATCGCTGCTGCAGCCCTGCCCCATCCCACCCCCATCCCTTGGGGGGCCGGGGGGCCCTGCCTGGGCAGGGAGGAGGGGGAGGAGGGGGGTTCCCCCTGTGGCAGGGAGAAACGTGGTGGTGGGGCTCTGGCTTGGGCAGCTCTCCGTGCTGTCACGACCAGTACCTGTCACACATTGGAGAGATCTCCAAGAGGCTCCTGACTGCTTCCCTGGGCCTCCACTGGGTAAACAGGAGAAGGAGCTGGACCAGAATTTGCCAGGCTTCCTCCCTGTGGATGTACTCCATGTTTTTGTGGATTCTCCTCATGATCTTTGGCACCTGGAGAAGACACAGAGAAGGATGCTGCTGCCACTGGAGTGCAGCCATGCCCAAACATCCACTGCAGCTGCTGCCCTTCCCATCCCTCCGCTGCCTTGGAATGGCTCCAGGTGCCCCAGAGAGCTGGGTTAGAGCAGGAGGGAAGAACCGGGCCTGACGGGGCTGGTGGGCAGGGTAATCCAGCCCTGGGCACTTACATCTGTCAGACAGGAGTCAGTGTCCCTCAGGGCCATTTCCAGCATATTCCTGCCCCTCTGCCATACAGAGATTTCATCTGCAGTCAAGTCGTCGATGGCCTCAACGAGAACGTCAGTCAGCAGGGCAGACTGGATGGATTTTCCAAACACCTGTGGGAGGAAGGAAGGGAGGGAAGACATGTCACGCTGAGCACCTTGACGGTGCTGCTTGGCTGAGCAAGGCGAGTGGCTCATGCAAGAGACGCCCAGCAGTGCTGGCAGCAGAGCCCACAGGAAGGCAGGGAGCAGGGGTGCAGTTTCTGCAGGCGAAGGATGAGAGCAGAGGGTCCCCAGGGCAGCAGGAGGAGGGCTGGGCTCATGGACACCATCTGTTGGCCCTACAGCTCACTGGTGGCCAGGAGGTCTGGAGCTGCTGCTGGGACACTGGAATGCTGCCCCCAGATTGTCCCTGCTTGGGGACAGTAGGAACCCTCTCCCCGGGGACAGTGAGGCTGTGCCAGCCCTACTGGTTCTGGGGCCCTTTGCTTACGGAATCCTCCTGGCAATGCCGTGGATCAGAGTCCTGGGAACTGCTCGTGTTGCTGCTGTCGAGCTCAGAAGGCAACGAGGCGCTCCCAGAATCCCATCCGGGTTGGAGCTCTGGGTCCTCTGGATTGTTCCCTGGCAGAGTCTCGCCTACAGGGAGGGCAAACACAAATGAGTTGGTGAGACACAGCATCCTTGCCAACGAGCTTCCCAAACAGGGAAAAGGGCTTTAAGCATGGCATGGCTGTGGATGGAGGCTGTGCAGGGGTGGCTCCTGGCCCCCAGCAACCCTGGCATCCCAGCCCTGCTGTGCCCCCTGCCCGTGGGGCTCCGGCTGCTGCTGTGCCGAGGAAACAGGAGCCTGGCATTATAGAATCCCAAGGCTGGAAAAGAAATTTCAGATCCTCAAGCCCAACCATACCTTTCCACTACTAAACCAGATCCCTGAGCGCTTCATCGGCCCAGCTTTTAAAAACCTCCAGGGGTGATGACTCCACCACCTCCCTGGGAGCCATTGCAGTGCCTGAGAGGACTTTCGGTAAAGAAATGTTTCCAAATGTCCAACCTGAACCTGTCCTGATGCAACTTGAGGCTATTCCCTCTTGTCCTATCACTTGGGAAAAGGTACAAACAGCCAGCTGTCTACAATCTACTTTCAGGCAGTTTAGACACTGATAAGGTCTCCCCCTCGGCCTCCTCTTCTCCAGGCTAAACCCCAGGTCCCACATCTGCTCCTCCTAAGACTTGTTCTCCAAGCTCCAACCCAACCCCACCCTCACTCACTGTGCTGCAGTGGCTGGATCAGGGTCACCGCAATGGGCTCCAGCCGGGAGCTGCTCTGGGGTGCCCCCACCTCCTCCCAGGCCGCCCTGGGGCAGCTGGGGGGTCTCTCTGCTATCCTGTGGGATGGAGGAAATTGGGGGTGTGGGGAGATGAGCTGAAGGGAAATGCGTCAGCGCTGTGGGGCTGCTGGGGCGTGAGGGAAAGATGTGGGCTGCACTTGGAGTCTCCTTGCCAGCTCCATGCTCCTGCCCTTTCCCGTTGCTGCCTGGTCAGACACTGACAAAGGGCCCCCCTGCCACTGCTGCTCCAGCCGGGAGGGGCAGGAGCTCCACTGGGAGGGGTGGGAGCTGGGTCATCATGGCCCATGGGGGCTCTCAGGGTGTCCCCAGGCCCCATCTACCCCTGTGTCCCCTCAGCTCCTGCCACTGCCCTCGTCCCAGAGCCCTGTGTCCCTGGCATGGTCCCAGCACTTCCCTGGGAGATCCCTGCCTCACCTTTGGGGCTGAAATCATCATTTCTAACATGTCTTCTGTTACCCAGAGCATTTTCTTAGGGTCCATAGTTTCATTTTGAAGGCCTAAATCCCCATTTTTTTGGCATAAAGCCTCTTTTTAAGTTCCAAAACTACATTTCTAGTGTCCAAAGCCTTATATTACTTTCCAAAGTCTTGGTTTGGGCTCCAAAGTCTTATGTTTTGCTTCTGAAGCCTCATTTGAGGCTTCAAAGCCTCGTGTTTATGGGTCAAACTGTTATGGATTTACACGCACTGGTTACTGAAAAGGCAAGGTCAGAGTGAAGGCTCCAATACTCTTTTAATCGTTCTCAGGTTCCAGGTGGTGCTTAGTACCTCCAGAGAGGGACCTCTAGGCCTGATCACACCCCTCAGTTGTTCCCGCGCCACCCATCTCCCCATCCCCAAGTCTAATCACTTCATTCTGGTCACTTGGTTTTCTCTGTCGCTGGGCTGGCCATCTTCTGAGGTTCATTCCCTCTTGGAATTCTTTCATTGCTCCTTATTGTCTACATTCTGCTTGCATCTGCTGGATCCAGTGAGTTCTTCGTTAGCGGCACTTGTTTTACCAAGACGCTTCCGTGGAGCCTGCTGAGGAAGGTTCACTATGCAGAGAGTGGTGCCTCCCCCTGAGGAGCTCAGTTGTCCTCTCTGTGCATGCTGGCCCCCAGACGTCCTTCCCGAGGCTGGAGGGAGCAGAGCCCTTCCTGGAGGCATTGGTTGCACTGGCTGAGCCTGTGCTTGGCTGCATTTTAATTCATTCCTGGCACCATGCCTGGCACATTTAGCTCCTGGCACCAACCCATTCTCCAGCACCATCTGGGCTGGTGCCACCATCCCCAAATGCCTGGGATCATAGAATCAGAGAAACACAGAATCAGAGAAAGAGAAAATCACAGAATCAGAGAACCATAGAATCATAGTATCATCGAATAGTTTGGGTTGGAAAAGACCTTAAAGATCATCCAGTTAAAACACCCCTGCCATGGGCAGGGACACATCCCAACCTGGCCTTGAACACCTCCAGGGATGGGGTATCCACAACTTTCCTGGACAACCTGTTCCCGTGCCTCACCACTCTCATAGTGAAGAAATTCTTCCTTATGTCTAGTCTAAATCTGTGCTTTCTAGTTTGTACCCCTTCCCCTCATCCTATCAATCGTTACATGCCTTTATAAACAGTCCCTCCCCTGACTTCTTGTAGCCCCCTTAAGGTTCTGGAGGGTCACTATAAGGTCTCCTCAGAGCCTTCTCTTCTCCAGGTTGAAGAAGCCCAACCCTCTCAGCCTGTCTTCGTATGGCAGAGGCTTCAACACTCGGATCATCCTTGTAGCCCTCCCCTGGACCCGTTCCAACAGTTCCATCTCCTTATGCTGAGGGTTCCAGAACTGGACACAGGACTCCAGGTGGGGTGTCACAAGCGCAGAACAGAGGGGCAGAATCCCTTCCCTCTTCTTACAGAATCTTCTTACAGACTGGGTTTTTGTTTAAAATTTATATGGCATTTTAAATGTAAATCATACGAGAAGCCTTTCCATGAAGAATGTTATTCCCTACAGTAAATAATTGTATTTGAAAACCTAATGGAAATTCAAAATTGAAAAAACAGGCATGACTTGAGTAAAAGATTGGTCCCAGAAAATATGAATCTCTATATATGGAAGACTGTTCACAAATCTTGTATCTGTGGGCACTTCCTCGAAGGTTAGAATAAAAGATGGAATTCTGTTGGACAAAAATGCAAAAAATAAAACCTGAATGCAAAGTTTTAGCCAATTATTAATGTACATCTCCTAGTTTAATAGTAAGACTATGACAGAGGTGATGGATGGTTACGAACCAGAGGACATTTAATGAGCACCCCAAGCACAGAGCAGCTTATGCTAAATGAAATAAAGGCACCTTAGCATAAGGCCTCACAGCTTTTGCATGAGAATTAAAGCTAACTTTGCAGAAGCAGCAGCTATGGTAAATGACACACAGTCTTCAAGGTTTCTCTTTGCAACAACAGAGAGTTGTTCTACCTTATACTCCTCTCATTTCTCACGGGAAGCTTTCCTCGGTAGTCCTTGACTTGTTACTTTGTAGTCTATCAATTTGTAGACTGAGATGCTCACATAGCTATTTCTCATGAGAAAATACAATAATGTATTGTAACTAATGATTACTTGTTGCTAATGGAGAATTGTCAAATCAGCTTGCAAAACAATGGCTTGCTTTAGCAAGTAAGGTATAAAATGTGTTGTGAACTTCAATTAAATGGCTTCACTTGGATCATATTGATCACTGTGTGTTGTGCCATATTTTTCTTCCGTCACAGAGGTTATAAATGAAGGAGACATAGAGGAACTTGAATAAAATCTGTACCATACAAATTTTGATTTTCAGAGTGCTGTATACAAATAGCTCTGAATTCCGTCAGTTCTCTGAGGGGAGGGATTGATTTACAGCGAGCTAAACAAGCGTCCACACTGCACATTTGGATTGGTTAAGCCCGAGTTCTTTCTGCAAGTTTTATTTTCTGCATGTTTTCTTTTCTGTGTGTCATGTTTGGATTCCGTGTGTGACTTTTTCTAAAACTCTTTCCATATACTGTAAGTTTTGCTTTCTCCGTCACCACTTTATAAAGGAAAAGAACTTCCCTTTTAATGCTTGTCTTTCCCCCTTTTTAATATTTTTAAAGGTGTCCAGCTGTTTTTTCACACCTTTCACCTTGAGAGCTCTCATGATAATTTGCTCATTACTGAAAATGCAAATTTTACTGCACAGCTTTGATTTATATCTGATTTTTCAATTTCTCATGAAGGCTTCAGCATCACATTTTCAGATAAGAAATTCAATTCTGCTACATGTCTAGAAACTGTTTTCAGATATTTTTAGTTGTAGATGGCAAAAACATTATGAAGAATCAGGGGAAAAAAGAGCAATATAAATTATATAGTCCTTATTGTAAAAAATGGGCCAAGTTTTATAGGGCGGCGAACAGATAGACAAGAATGTTTGTTATGACTCTTTTAAGGAAACTCAAGCACATTTTTTGAAAATGTGGTCATATATCTTTTCATTCACCCTTTATTTGACTTTTTGTTACATTTTTCTTCATATATAATTTGGTTTTTTAACTCGTTTGACTTTTTGTTACATCTTTCTTCATATATAATTTTTTTTTTTAACTCTCTCACTTGTAAATCTGTTTGGGGGTTGAAATGAATCACGAGTTATGTACAAGGCTTATAAATAATTAAAGAAAATGATAAAATATTAAAACTTTTACAGTACAAGCTGATTGCAGCCCTAGAAAATAAGAAAATAAATGCAATGTTGGTGGGACACAATAGATAGCTAATTACCGTAGATATAGCCATAAAGACACACAGAAACAGTACTGAGTATCAGTAGAGAAGACAACTCTGAAATGCACATTTTCCAAGTGTTCCATACTGACACAATGCAACTGGGCTGGTTTTAAGGGTCCTTTTTCATATTGTGTTTTCATTCTTTTAACTCTTACCTGGCTTGTTTTGGTTTGGCTTGTTTTGTTTACATTTTAAATCATGTAATACAGCGTCGTGAACTACAGTATTTAAACATAATGTCTTGTTGTTCAAAGTCAGCTCCAGGTCAGCGAATAGTTCTTTTCTGGGAAAAACCCTGGGGCTGGAAAAAATACCAAGTTTTATGAATCCAGTTTTGGTAGCCCTATTTTTATCCTTTTTGTTATCTTAAGAGACACTTTATGTAGATTAGTGTGAAAATTCGATTTGAAGTTATAAGTTTCCTTATAGTGAAGGTGGGAAGGAAAAAAAATAAGAGACCCCTCTCTATAAGTATAAATCAATAAGTATTGACTTTATTAATCTAGACATTCCTAACTTTGTTGCTACACCTGTTCTTTTTAACAAGACTGAATTACACCATGAAATAAGCAAACCTTTAAGAATCCCCTACGGGATTAGAAAGTTACAGTCAAAAGAACAGCATTTTCTCCATCTTTACCAACAAAATTGCTGATAATAAACACCTCCAGGCTTGTGTGGACACAGTGAATTAAACACTGCCAGACCGTGGCCTGTGGTTTTTCCTTTAGATCAAAATGAATTGAGTAAGTGGGCAAAATAGGAGGTCTGTATTATCCCTTGGTTGATACTGTCCCCTCCCGTGGTCTGACAGTGCAGACAAAAAATTCAACTCCCCACTGAGCTTCTCGGCTGTGGTCCCTCTGGCTCCCAGTAGATTTGCACATATGTAGCTCAGTGCACTTGCCCTGATTATAGCAACAGGTAATTTATTCAGGTCACGCAAGCTTGGCCACTGCCTGTGCTCCATCGCCCCTACGGTCCCTCAGGCTCCTGATGGGTTAAGTTAAGCAGCACTTCACCATCTCTTCCACCTCCTCCTAACGTGTTGTCTTTGAAATCTGCTAGTCCTTTAAATTAATTAATGCTGCTAGAAACTTACTCGATGCCATCAAATCGTGGAAGTTCACTATGTACTGCATGAAGAAGTCATTGTTTTCATCTCTTTGAAATCCACATTCTTAATTGATTAACGAAACATCTAGTTTCATTAAGTGCCCTTTGCTCTAACAGTACTGGTTTGATGAATAGTTTTGCAAGCTTGCTGTCCAACACCTTCATGATTTTGTAAACTTCAATCATATCCCTTCTCAGCCTTCTCTTGTCCAAACTGAGTCTCTGCTTCTAAAACACAAACCCCTCAACAATTGCCTGTGTCTGTGATTTCTACAGCTCTGCTCTGTTCTTCCACACTTGCACAGACAGAAAACTCAAGAAATGGGCACTAAAAGGCAATAAACAGAGGCAAAGAAATGCCCACCGTTTTGTTTTTAAACCTCATTCCTCTACAAACTCTCATATTTCAGGGCTAAATCATCTTTAGGACTAATTGTCAATTTTGTTTGTACACGTGTGAATTGATGTTTTCTCCTTCATACAAGGTCATGTATTTTTCTTCTTCAGAAATTTATCAGAAGTCACTATTGCATTCCTTCTCCATTTTGTTTTTTAATTTTTTTTTTGCAAAGAAAGTAGCCTTTTAAATATCAGTTAGGAAAAAGGAAAATGTCTTATGGACTACAGCACCTAGTTTTTCAGCAAGAACGAGTTCACTCTCAACTGACATAACATAATCCTCCCCTCCCTTTTGGGAGAGCTGTGGGCTCCTGAAGTTTTCTTCCTTACCTATTTGTATCCTAAATATGAGCAAAATATGTTATAAGCCCCAGTTTTCTGTCTTGTGTCTGCACAGGGGAAAGTCCCAAGATGACCTTGCAGGCAACTTGCAAGGGATGCACTAAGGATGAAGAATATTTATAAAACCTCTGCTGAAATGCAGGGCATTTTCCCACCTTACTCTGTTTTTAAAGAGAACAGGTACATACGTCGTTCCACATTGGGTGCAGGTGCCCAGCCTTCCACAGGGGTGGCTGAGCCCCATAGCCAAGGTGGTGGTGCCTTGGGAAAAGGGGATTTGTAAAAGGGCAAAAAATGCTGTGCAAGAGTGTATGAGAAAGAGGAGTGAAGGAAAGAAGCGTGAGGAAAGAATCTTGATAACGCCAAGGTCAACTCAACATGAATGTCTTATGGTGTACACAATATCGCTATTAGTTTGAGACAGGAGCACTAAGAATTCCGTGAGGATGTAATTAAGAGATTTTGGAATATATATAGGAAGGTGCATAAAAATGTCAGGAGGCTATACAGGAATTATCCCTCAAACCATAAAAGCTTTTAAAATACATTTCCCTTTGGGATGATTTTATGCCATTAAAATCTCTGCAATCAAAGACAATTGAAAAGTTTATTTGTAAGTAATTTCTCTTTACTGTCAGAATGAGAAACTGGAATTGAAGAAAATCCAGCCAGCCTTTCCCCCTCCTTCAGATGAGTGTCTGATTTTATATTCTCACAGCAGATGCAGATAAATTAGCACTGTTACTACCTCAGGAATAATTGTAGCACTGTCCTCATGCCTACATATTTTAATCCCAGCAGTAGAGCAAGCACTTCCCTTTCAGTTCATCAAAAATAACATTTGCAAGTGTGTTTCTGACCTCAGTAGGAATGTGAGGGGGAGTCAAAACTCATGTTTTCAAGGAGAATTCATGCAGGTTAATGACTGAGTAGCAGGCAAAGTTTTCTGCAGCTGTGGCAAAGTCTGAACTTGAATTAGCAGGGAAGAAATCTGAACTCAAATAAAGAAATAGAAACAGAATCACCATTTTGAGGCATATGGCAAAACTGAGTACCTGGATTATCTGTTTATTTTAAACCTTATCCTTTCTCATCACTAACACTTCAGTTTCCCGATCTCCCTGCTGTAACTCCCACTCGAAATTTCATAATTCTTTAAAGTGGCCACTTACAGTGAAATCTTTATAACACAATCGCTGTGAATTTGTCACAGGTAAGAGGAAAACCAGGATGTTATTCCATGTCTTTCATCTATTTGGCCATATAGACCTTCTCTATGTGGTCATGACAGAGAAAATAGTAATCGTAACATGTGAATGTCAAATGGATCCTCCTAAATGAGTTAAAAATGTGTGATCTAATAGTGATAATGTCTAGATTAATGTGTTAAATGTGTTCTCCAATTGTCTAATTTTCTTTCCCAAGGGTGATTCAAGCTAGTTATCAGTTTAGTCCACGGAGTTTCAATGCAATATTATTTCAATTACTAGACTAGACATGTACCTACTTATATCTGTAATGTTAACAACGGGATAAGTGTCCCCAGTTAAAAATTGTTAGGGTTTTTGCATCTACTGTCATACGATACGTCTTATCTCATTTTAACTTCATCAAACAATGTTTTCATTTGTGTCTGGATTCATCTTGAGGGATGCAGTGTTAGAAAACTGTTGGAACAGGATGTCTAAGGAACAGTGTTAGTCATCGGCTGATTTTGGTGTTTTGTCTTTTCTATTTTAAGGTGAAGAAAAATCACATTTTTAACATAGTTGTGATACTTTATTAATGACTACTAAAAATAGATTATTCCATCCCTCAATCCAAGTAAATTTTCTCTGTGTTTTTGCATAATATGTGTGACCAGAATGTTATTAAACAATAAATCTTATGATGAACAAATGCTTATTTATTTTGTACAATGGATTTACAGTTCTGATAAATAAAGTGTAATCAATCCATGAAAGATCTGTGGTTCTGGCCTAGGACAATGGTAGAAGCCAGGAAGCATTTTTTCAGATGCTCTTAGCACAGCTTAAAGTCATATTTCTGCCTACAGGTAGACATTAAATACGTGTTACTGCTTGCACAAATCTTAAATACAATTGTCTCTTCTGAGAGCTCATCCATGTGGCCTGATATAAGACAATCTTTCCTTAGTAATAAAGACAGAATGCATTGTTCTATTAATGGCTAGCATCATGTATTATTTTTCAAAAGATTCTTTTATGGAGGGCAATTATTTATATTTGTTTATGTCAATTAAACTAAATTTAGGATTTTAACTTAAAAAATCTCTGTGCATGCTGGCTTTATTAGTTTATTTTGCTAGTGTCAGCACTTGAAATGAATTAAGAGCTTAAAATACTTACTGTAGTTGTGTCTTTTATACTAGTTATCTGCAGTCACTCTCGCATGTATGACATCAGGGTAAATTATCTTTAATTTCATATTAGAAGAAAGCTGTTCAGACTGATTATTTGCTTTTCCATAAGCATTCCCATGATGCATGGTATACGCTTGGAATTATGAAACACACTTCATATTTGTTTATTTTTCCATGATAAAGTACAGGTGATTTATTTAATTTAAAGAAGAAGTTATCTTTTTTTTTTAATTCATTTTGATTAAAAAAAAACAAAAACCAAACCCAAACAAACAGAAAAACCCATAGAGGACTGTTTCGGTTCTTTATGGCTTTCAAGGTTTTGCAATAAGGAAAAATAAATTTTCAAGCCCTAGCCAATTCTTTGTGCTTGTCCTGTACTGGTGAACAATCTAAAGAACACTCTTATTCATTCTGTGACTGGAGGTTAATAGTGTTGATTTTGTCTCTCATTGAAAGTTTTTAATAAAATAACATAAGTAAAGAAGATCATCTCTACACTTAGGCTGGAAATAGACTCAAACCTTTATTAAGACCTTTCTTTCTTTATTAAAACCTTTAGTAAGACAAAAAGTTGCTGTAGGTTTAGAATCTGAAATAAGCAGTGACAGATTGACTCCCTCAGTTCTGATGTTAATATCTCCGGACACTAGAAAACAGAGCAGTTACTTACTTCTGTGGTGATTTCAGAGGTCATGCTTCTGTTAGCCTTTGTGAATAATCATGAAAAATAATCTGATTTTATGAAACCTCAGAAGGTAGGCTTGCTTATAAATACTAATTCCATTCAAAATGACCTCACAAAACTGAAAAGGAAAAAAGACTGAAAAACATCTTAACAGTGACAGAATATTTTATATTTCACTGAACTGCGTAACCAAGCCGTATGTACCTGACACAATGGAAAGTGATGCTTTTGGAGAAACTATTGGCCATACAGAGCTGTTGTATAAGGATAAACTAATATTTTTCAGATATTTAGATAAGATGTCCAGTTCAATGCTATTATTTGTTTTCCACAAGGTGTATGATGGAAAAGACAGTTCTGCGCACTCTCTGGGAGCCTTCACCAAAAATGACTTGATGGGAGTTATCCTGAATAGCACCTCTAACCATTTGTGGATAGAGTATAATACCAACAGATCTGATACTGACCAAGGATCTCAGCTCACTTACACAAGTAAGTAGCTCACAAAAATGTTCTGATCGACTGTTAAGTGGGGAAACGTGCATTTCCCAGCTGCAGTGATTTCTCATGGAATGGTAAAGATAATATCCTAGAACGTACTGAAGTTCAGAGTCTGAATTTTACTTGTCTATACGTGTGGATAAGTTTCAGTAATTAGAGAGCATTACTAAAAGAAAAATTGTAACCTTTCAGATATAGAAAGCGTTGTTATTTTGAGGATTTAGCAGTGGGGTTTGAATAAGATTGAACTGTGACATCTGTGGGTTGAATATATTAGTGTTGTACTGTAGCAGATGCAGAGCCAGGTATTAAAAATATAACATTTAATTCCTGCAGACAAATTAAAAAATATAAAAGAACAAATGAGAATAAAAAGAATGAAGTGTGCTTGAGTGAACACTCTACATGTCTGCTTGTCAGGATCAAGGTGAAGTTCGCTGGAAGAAGAGCTGAGTAAAAAAGTTTTGACAAAGGGTGCACTTGTCCTACAGCTTGGATGTAATTAATTTAAGTACATAAGCTGGCAAAACAATGAGTCTTTTGGAAAGGAAAACTATGGGGAGAGCTAGTTTGTTTCCAACACACATAACAAAATTTTGTCCACCTTTCAAGGAATCTTCAAGTTCCCTTTGCCTTCAATTTGTCATCTTTTATATCAGTTTCCGTGAACCTCTACTAAATCCTTTGGAGCAGAGCAGCACATCATAATGTGACATAGAAATGGAATCACGGCTGTTTGTAATACATCTGCTGATTTCCCTTTGGATTGGAGCCAGCTGTGGAATAAGCAGAAATATTTTAGTAATGTGGAATAAGCAGAAATAATAAGCAGAAATAATAAGCAGTGTGCCCAGGTGGCCAAGAAGGCCAATGGCATCTTGGCTTGGATCAGAAGTGGCGTGGCCAGCAGGTCCAGGGAGATTATCCTCCCTCTGTACTCGGCACTGGTGAGACCGCTCCTCGAATCCTGTGTTCAGTTCTGGGCCCCTCACCACAAGAAGGATGTTGAGGCTCTGGAGCGAGTCCAGAGAAGAGCAACAAAGCTGGTGAGGGGGCTGGAGAACAGGCCTGATGAGGAACGGCTGAGAGAGCTGGGGGTGTTCAGCCTGGAGAAGAGGAGGCTGAGGGGAGACCTCATTGCTCTCTACAACTCCCTGAAAGGAGGTTGTGGAGAGGAGGGAGCTGGGCTCTTCTCCCAAGTGACAGGGGACAGAACGAGAGGGAATGGCCTCAAGCTCCGCCAGGGGAGGTTCAGGATGAACACCAGGAAAAAATTCTTCACAGAGAGGGTCATTGGGCACTGGCAGAGGCTGCCCAGGGAGGTGGTTGAGTCACCTTCCCTGGAGGGGTTTGAGGGACGGGTGGATGAGGTGCTGAGGGACATGGGTGAGTGATTGATAGGAATGGTTGGACTCGTTGATCCAGTGGGTCATTTCCAACCTGGTGATTCTATGAATACCAGAGACCTTGCTACCTATAGGTATGGACTCGCTGCCTGTCTGCAGTGCAGGATTCTGTCCCTCCTTTCCCTTGCATTTCTTGGGGAAAAGGATGGATTTTATTTTGGCTTGTAACAGTTAGCAGCTGAGCAACTCTTCTTCATCTGGTCTGTGGGCACACAAGCCTCCCTTATTTAGTGTTTTGGATTAGTGTTTTGGATTTTTCCTGAGCTTACCAGTGAGGTTTGCTCTATTACTGGTCACAGCAGTTGTTACCTTGTCCCTGTTATCCATTGTGGCTTTTTACGGTCATTGAGTTTCCACTTTAGGTCTTAGAGCAGTAAAATCCCACCGTCGCGAGTTTTTCCTTGGCTGACTGCCTCTGTGATTCCAGTCTCCATTGCCGTGTGCTGAGTGTCCTGTGTCTTTAGCTCTTCTGTGTTTATCATCTTTACTGGTTTCAATATTTTTCCATGTTGGCCCTTTCGAGGCAGGGCCAAGTGTTGGCCCTGGGCATGGGCGGGTGCCCCGCAACCTTGAGTGAGGAAACCGCAGATTGACCCTAGAAGGGATAATCAATCCTCGAACGGCAAATTGACCACATCAAGGCAACCTCAGCCAATAGCCGTAATATTGCAAACTGAACAGAAATGGGCAAATAGGCAATAAAAGAGGCTCTGAAGCAAGTCCAGAGGGAGTAGAACCTCCCTGGACCTGCTGGTCACACCGCTTCTGATACAGGCCAAGATGCCATTGGCCTTCTTGGCCACCTGGGCCACTGTTGGCTCATGGTCAGTCGCTGTCAACCAACACCCCCAGGTCCTTCTCCTCCAGGCAGCTTTCTAGACAGACTTCTAGTCTGGAGCTGCTCAGGGTTGTTGTGCCCCAAGTGCAGGACCCGGCATTTGGCCTTGTTAAACCTCATGCCATTGGACTCAGCCCATGGATCCAGCCTGTTCAGATCCCTTTGCAGAGCCTCCCTATCCTCCAGCAGGTCAACACTTCCACCCAGCTTAGTGTCGTCCGCAAACTTGCTAAGGGTGCACTCGATGCCTTCATCCAGGTCATTGATAAAGACATTGAACAGGGCTGGACCCAGCACTGAGCCCTGGGGACACCACTTGTCACTGGCCTCCAGCTGCAGTTAACTCCATCTCCCACTACTCTCTGGGCCCTCCATTTAACCAGTTTTCCACCCAGGAGAGTGTGCACCTCTCCAGGCCAGAGGTGACAGTTTCCAAAGCAGAATGCTGAGAAACTGTGTCAAAGGCTTTACTGAAGTCCAGGAAGATACATCCACAGCCTTTCCCTCATCCAGCAGCCGAGTCACTTTGTCATAGAAGGCAATCAGGTTAGTTTGGCAAGACCTGCCTTTTGTGAACCTGTGTTGACTGGGCCTGATCACCCGGTTCTCTTGCATGTGCTTCATGATAGCACCCAAGATCACCTGCTCCATGACTTTCCCTGGCACTGACGTCAGACTGACAGGCCTGGAATTCCCTGGATCCTCCCTGCGACCCATCTTGTAGATGCGCACAACATCAGCCTCCAGTCCAGTGGGACTTCCCCAGTCAGCCAGGACTGATGGAAGATGATGGAAAGGGGTTTGGCCAGCACATCCGCCAGCTCCTTCAATACCCTTGGGTGAATCCCGTCCGGCCCCATAGACTTGTGGGTGTCTAGTCGGGCTAGCAAGGCTCTGACCACCTCCTCTTGGATCACGGGAGCCTCATTTTGCTCCTCTAGCTCCTGGGTTTGTACACAGACGGAATGACTTTACAATTAAAGACTGAGGGAAAGAAGGCATTAAGTACCTCAGCCTTTTCCTCATCCCCTGTCACTGTAGTTCCTTCTGCGTCCAATAGGGACTGTATGGTCTCCCTAGTCCTCCTTCTATTATTTATATATTTACAGAAGGATTTTTTGTTATCTTTCACAGACTTTGACAATCTGATTTCTAGCTGAGCCTTAGCCCTTCTGATTTTTTCTCTACAGTCTCACTTCCCTCCTGTAGTCCACCCAAGAGGCCTGTCCCCTCTTCCAGAGCCCATAAACATTTCTCTTCTTCTTGATATCACTCAAGATCTCTCTGTTCAACCAAGCTGGTTTTCTCCCTTGCCGGCTTTTTTTCCGGAAAGTGACTCCCCAGCCCCATAAGTGAATCCCCAGCCCCATAAGGGACACCTCCTGCCCCATAAGTTACACTCCCCAGCCCCATAAGTAACTCCCTCTGCCCCATAAGTGACTCCCCAGACCCATATGTTTCTCCTCCTGCCCCATAAGTGAAACCCCATTGCCATAAGTAACTCCAGCCACATACGTAACTCCTCTTGCCCCATAAGTTACTCCTCTTGCCCCATAGGTGACTCTCGAGCCCCATAAGTGACTCTCAAGCCCCATAATGGACTCCCAAGCCCCATAGGTGACTCCTCCAGCCCCATAAGTGACCCCTCCTGCCCCATAAGTGACTCCCCAGCCCGGTAAGTGACTCCCCTTCCCCATAAGTTACTCCCAAGCTCCATAAGTGAATTCTCCTGCCCCATAAGTGACTCCCCAGCCCCATAACTGACTCCCCTGCCCCATAAGTGACTCCCCGGAACAACATGGAAGAACATGGAATGACACGGAACCCAACAAAAAACCACAACACAGAATTACACGGAAGGACATGGAACAACACGAGATGGAACAAGCTGGAACAACACGGATCTGGGAGAGGGCTGGACACGGGCTGGGAGAGGGACAGCGCCCCATGTCCCCCTCGGGCCCCCGCGTCCCCCCCGAGCCCCGTGTGTCCCCTGTCCCTGCCCGGGGCGCCCGCGGGCCCCGTGTCCCCCGAGAGCCCCGCGTGTCCCGGCTGCGCTCGGCTGTCCCTGGGCAGGGCCCCGCACAGAGCGCTCCCATTGGCTGCGCCGCGCGTCACTCAGCGAGCGGCGGCCAATCAGCGCCGGGAGAGCGCCCGGGGGGCGGGATCTTCCGGATAATTGCTGGGAGTCCAATACAGCGGAGGGGAAGCAGTCTAGGAGGTTCCTGGAGTGCGTGGGAGACACCTTCCTCACACAACTGGTGAGTGACCCGACAGGGGAAGGTGCCCTCCTGGGCCTCCTGTTTGTGAACAGAGAAGGCCTCGTGGGGGATGTGGTGATAGGAGGACGCCTGGGACAAAGCGAGCACGAGGTGATGGGGTTTTCAGTTCTAGGTGAAGAGGGAGATGAGCAGAACAGTCACATTAAACTTCCAGAGGGCAGACTTTGGACTGTTCAGAAGGCTGGTTGGCAAAGTCTCATGGGAGACAGTCCTTAAGGGCAGGGGAGCCCAGGAGGGCTGGGAGCTCCTCCAAAAGGAAATCCTAGCAGCTCAGGAGAAAGCCATCGCCATGCTCCAGAAAAGGAGCCGACAGGGGAGATAAACAGCTTGGTTGTGTAGGGGGATCCTGAGAGACATCAAAAAGAGGAGGTCTATGAGCTTTGGAAGAAGGGACAGGCATCTTGGGTGAACTGCAGGGAGGAAGCGAGATCGTGCAGAGAAGAAATTAGGAGGGGTAAGGCCCAACTAGAAATCAAATTGGCTAAGTCTGTGAAAGATAATGAAAAATCTTTCTATAAATACATTAACAATAAAAGAAGGACTAGGGAGACCATACAGTCCCTATTGGATGCAGAAGGGACAACAGTGACAGGGGATGAGGAAAAGGCTGAGGTACTTAATGCCTTCTTTGCCTCAGTCTTTAATAGTAGGGAAGGTTGTTCCCTCTGTGTCCATACCCAGGAGTTAGAGGAGCAGAATGAGGCTCCCATGCTCCAAGAGGAGGTGGTCAGAGCCTTGCTTGCCCAGCTAGACAGCCACAAGTCTATGGGGCCAGATGGGATTCATGCAAGGATATTGAAGGAGCTGGCTGGAAGCTGGATCTGCTGGAGGGTCGAGAGGCTCTGCAAAGGGATCTGAACAGGCTGGACCGCTGGGCAGAGTCAAATGGCATGAGGTTTAACAAGGCCAAATGCCGGGTCCTGCACTTGGGGCACAACAACCCTGAGCAGCTCCAGACTAGGAGAAGTCTGTCTAGAAAGCTGCCTGGAGGAGAGGGACCCGGGGTGCTGGTTGACAGCGACTGACCATGAGCCAGCAGTGGCCCAGGTGGCCAAGAAGGCCAATGGCATCTTGGCCTGTATCAGAAACGGCGTGGCCAGCAGGTGTAGGGAGGTTCTTCTCCCTCTGGACTCGGCACTGGTGAGACCGCTCCTCGAATCCTGTGTTCAGTTCTGGGCCCCTCACCACAAGAAGGATGTTGAGGCTCTGGAGTGAGTCCAGAGAAGAGCAACAAAGCTGGTGAGGGGGCTGGAGAACAGGCCTGATGAGGAGCGGCTGAAGGGAAGTGGGTATTTTTTAGCCTGGAGGAGGCTGAGGGGAGACCTTATTGCTCTCTACAACTACCTGAAAGGAGATTATGGGGAGGAGGGTGCTGAGCTCTTCTGCCAAGTGACAGGGGACAGGACAAGAGGAAATGGCCTCAAGCTCTGCTAGGGGAAGTTCAGGCTGAACATCAGGATAAAATATTACACGGAAAGGGTCATTGGTCCCTGGCAGAGGCTGCCCAGGGATGTGGTTGAGTCACCTTCCCTGGAGGTGTTTAAAGCATGCGTGGATGAGGTGCTGAGGGGCATCGTTTAGTGATTGATGGGAATGGTTGGACTCAATGATCCAGTGTGTCCTTTCCAACCTATGGATTCTATGATTCTTTTTGCTTTGTCAGCAGAGCGAATCTGACAGAAGTATTGATGATGAGAGAGCTCCTGTGGGATCCCAACGCCTCCTCAGGGAGAGAGGAAGAAGCGACGTGGCGGTGCCCTCCAAGCCAGCAGCATTCGGGTACGTGGCTTTCTCGGGACTCACTCCTCTTTGCTAATCACCATCGATTGTGTTGACGGCGCGAGCCGGAGCGTTCTCCGCTTTGGGTTAGCATGTGACGACATCGCGTTTAGTGAACGCTGGATCGAGACAACAATGCTAGGGTGCCAGGGGCTTCGCCAGCCGAACCTGTGCACGCCACATGCCATAAACATGCCACATGCCAGGCCCACGCCACACACATGCAATTCACCCCCCATGCACATTGTGCTGCCCCCATGCACACGCCGTGCACATGCCAGGCTAGCACCACAACCACCCCATGCACATGCTTTTAACATGCAAGCAGCATGCCACACACACCACAGAGCCCTTGTACACATCGCAACATGTCACACAGGCCACACACGTTATCTACATGCTGTGTACATGCTGTCCACACACAAGGCATACGCTAGCACACACCATGAGGATGTCACACCAGCCATGCACATGCCATGCACATGCCACTGCCCCATGCACATGCCACGCACATGCCTTTTACATGCAAGCAACATACCACACCCCACACACATGTATTGCACACACAAGCAACATGCCACGCATGCCAAGCACATGTTATGTACATGCCATACACACACCACACATGCCACTGCTCCCATGCACATTCCAGGCTCATGCCACAAGAGTCAAGAACGTGTCACGCACACGCCTTCCACATGCAGGCAACATTCCATGCACGCCACACACTCCATGCATATGTAATGTACGGGCCATGTACATACCGTACACACGCCATGCACATGCTAGCACATGCCATGAAGATGACATGCCAGCCAGGCACATGCCACGCACATGCCAGACACACTGCAAGCACGCCTCACACACACTGAGAGGGGAAGGGGAGATTTGGAAAGTGCTTTTATGTTGTTTGTGTAGAGAGAGCCAGGAGAGAGGTTGCTTCTTTGATTCCCTTCTATAACCAGGCGTCTTTGCATTTAAAACCCTTCTGTGTCACAGCATTTTACAACGGTGCAACATCCGTTACGCTTGCTGCAGATCCTCTTGGTTCGGACATTTCTGTTTCCTGTTACACAGAATACCTGTTTAGCCTTCTCTTCTATTCTGAGGCTTAACATCTTTTTAGACTTCTTTTTAGTATTTGTGTTAAACTATGTCCCATAACGGAAGGGGAGTTGTCGCATTCTTAACAGTAACTGTAGAGTTAAGGTACTTCAGGTGCCTTGGGGATATGCAGATGCACCTCTTAGACATCCTTCATCTTTGCAGAGCGCTATGGAGCCTTCCCATCTCTCTCATACGCTCGCAGCGGAAGAAGAGAAGGGCGCCCATGGGTGAAATGGAAGCGGTTGTCATTCAGGTGAGAGGAGAAACCTCCTATTTGTACCTCTGAGCGTGGGTGACATTCGTGATGCTGACTCCTGGTTCAGGAAGTGGCTTCCGGCTCCTTCGTTTGTTCCTCTGTGGATGAGGGCTCGGTGTATCGGCCCGGCTTCTGTGCCAGTGGCGTGGTCATGTCGTTGACCGCATCGTCGTTCATCGTGCCGGGCAGGGGGGGCTTTGTCTGTTTTCGTACTTAAGCTCTGATTGTCACCTGTAACTGGACAAATGACTCTGTTAGCATCATGACGGTATTCGAGGTGGCGTTAAAAATTCCTTAACACATCATGCACGTGTCTCTTTCCTCGCAGCCCAAAAAGGCAGTCTGGAGAATGTCCTTGCTGCAGAAAACCTGGCAAAAGTCTTGCAGAACTGCCCTGCTTTTTCACAGCCTGGTATTGTTCTGTCCCGTTGTGAGGAGTAACGGTGAGCGAGCTGGCATGGCACGGGGCAGGGAGGAGGAGGGTGAACTTTACCTGCTCTCCATCGGCTAAATGAAAAGGCCTTGGTCTGGCTTCTTTGGGACTGTTTTAACAGCACTGTGGCTGAGTGAGGCCTCGTGTTGTTGCTGTTTTAGCGTTCCTTTGCACGTGTGTACGTGTGTGCTTACACACGAGTTGATGTTGCGTCACGGCTGTTGGGTGAAAGCCATGGGGAAGGTGATGGCCAAGTGGAATGCGCACAGGCCGGCCGACGCGATTCCTCAGAAAGCGCTCAGATCCCCAGTGAGCCCACAGAGGCGCCTCAGGGCCCCGCAAGGGTGAAACGCTCGTGTTCGCTTGGGGTGGAGACGGACGACAGCGCAACTAAGCAGGTAGCTTCGCTGTCGGGATCTGCAGCTGGAAGCTGTTGTGGGGTCGTCCCATGGGTCTGAATTTTTCCAGTGCAGAGGCCGTGTGCTGGGACTGCTGATCTGCTTGCTAAGCCAGAGGGATGAGCTCTAGGGATGGAAAGGTGACACGGTGTTGGGCATCCTCGCCACACGAGAGCCGGCAGCACCAGGAGCCTCCGTAGCGTGAGGGTATCTACAGCTGAAGTGGCTTCTTTTGCCTCTCTCTGCCCAAATTGGGCAGATCTCATCCTTCAAGCGAACGCAGAAGGCTGCGTATGCTCCCAGGTCCCCTAGAAAGGGAAGTCTTTGGATTCCCCAACTGCAGTAACCCCTGCTGCTGCCTGTGGGTTGTTGCGCTGAAGACACCCTTCGCACAGGGAGGGGCCACGTGGGAGACGGGTGACGCGCTGACATAAACAGTGTCCTGCGGGCGGTGTGTCTCCTCGGAGCCATGTGAAAGCCGACCTCTGCTTTCTCTTCCCCTCTAGAGCAGGCAGAGGATGGGCTGCAAGGCCGAGAAAACCTGAGCGAGACAAGCGGCCAGCTAGACTCAGAGTGGGGAGAAACGCTGATGCCTGGTGAACAAGGGAGTTTCCACTGCTGAAACGGATGAGAACGGATGTCACGAGCGTCCTTCTGTTTGGGGCCGGCAAGGGAACTAGAACCATTTCTCTGGGGAGAACTTGCACATGGCCGGAGGGTTCTGTCATGGGAGGTGACTGAAACCCGATTCCCAATCCTGGTTTGGTGAAGGAGAAGAAAGGGCTGTGAGACCTGAAGGCAGGGCTCTGCCTCGAGGCAAAGGTGAGTGAAATAAGCTCGAGTTTCTCATGCTACTTGCTGCCTTCTCAGTGTCTGTCCTCTACTTCAAGTGTGGCTGAACCAGTGCCTCAGGAGGTTGTCGGGTGGGAAAGAGCGGCCACTAAAATATTTCTCCCGTTAGCTTAAGCGCTAAGGTATCCCGTGGCGCTGAGCTCGGGGTCAGGAGTTGGACGCACGGCCTTTCAGAGGCTGCTCTACCCGGGTGAACCGCAGTACACCTGCCTCCCTCGAGGGAAGCCTCCGTTTGGAAAACTCGGTCGCTTGTCCTCCCTCCGAGGGCCTCAGCGTGGCAGGGAGAGCTAGAGGAGCTCTGCCTGATCCCGTGGCAGGCTCGGGCCAGTCTGGCACAACTTAGAGCTTGCTGGGCGTTGGGGTGTGGCTCGTAGTGGTGAGAGCTGCGGGGGAGGGAGTTTTTTGTCATAAAAGCTCCTTGCTTTGGCTTTGTCAGCAGGGAGAATCTGACAGGAGTACTGTCAACAAGAGCCCCTGCGGGATCCCGACCCCTCCACAGGGAGAGAGGGAGAAGCGACATGACGGTGCCCTGCAGGCCAGCAGCATTCAGGTACGTGGCTTTCTCGGGACTCGTCTTTGCTGATCACCGTCGATCAAGTTGACGGCGTGAGCCGGAGCATTATCCGCTTAGGGTTAGCACGTGACGGCATCGCGCTTACTGAATGCCGGATCGAGACAACAATACTAGGGTGCCATGGGCTTGGCCAGCCAAACATGTGCATGCCACACGCCATAAACATGCCACACACATGCTAGGCACACACCACACACATGCCACACATGCCACTGCTCTCATGCACACGCCACGTACATGCTACGCTCATGCCACAACTCATGCACATCCCATGCGCACACCTTGCACCTGCAAGCAACATGCCACACACTCCATGCGCATGTTATGTACGTGCCTTTTACACGCCATCCACATATCATAAACATGCTAGCACACACCATGAAGATGACACACCACCCGTGCACACACCATACACACACCTTGCGCATGCAAGCAACATGGCAAACATGCCATGTGCATGTTATGTATATGCTGTGTACACATCATCCACATGCACTAGCGCACACCATGATTGTGACACACCATCCATGAACAGGCCGCACGCACACCATGGACATGTGAGCAACATGCCACATGCTATACACACGCCATGTGCATGTTATGTGCATGCTGTGTACATACCATACCCATGCCACGCACATGCTGGCACATGCCATCAAGATGTCACATCAGCCATGGACAGACCACGCACAAGCCACACACGTGCTCACACACGCCATGAAGGTGACCCACCATCCATGCACATGCCTTGCACATGCAAGCAAGATTCCACACACTGCACACACAACATTTGCATGTTGTGTATGTGCTGTTTACATGCCATCCACATGCCACTCACACATTAGCACATTCAAAGAAGGTGAAGCACATGCCACGCACATTCCTTGCACACGCAAGCAACATGCCACACATGCCATGTGCATGTTATGTAGATGCCGTGTACATGCCATACACATGCATCCAACACACTAGCACACACCAAGATGACATCCAGCCATGGACATGCCACACACACACCATGAAGGTGACACATCAGCCATGCACATTTCTTGCACATGCTACACACATACCTTGCACACACAAGCAACATGCCACATATGCCGTGTGCATGTTATGTACATTCTGTGTACATGCTATACATATGCATCAAACACACGTCATCAGGATGACACACCAGCCATACACACGTCATACACATTCTAGGCTCACGCTATGCTCACCCCATGCACACACCACGCATGTGCCTTGCACATGTAAGCAACATAGAATCATAGAATAACCAGGTTGGAAGAGACCCACTGGATCATGGAGTCCAACCATTCCTATCAAACACTAAACCATGCCCCTTAGCACCTCATCCACCCGTGCCTTAAACACCTCTAGGGAAGGTGAATCAACACCCTTCCTGGGCAGCCCCTGCCAGGGACCAATGACCCTTTCTGTGAAGAATTTTTTCCTAATGTCCAGTCTAAACCTCCCCTGGGGGAGCTTGAGGCCATTCCCTCTTGTCCCCTGTCCCTTGGGAGAAGAGGCCAGCACCCTCCTCTCCACAACCTCCTTTCAGGTAGTTATAGAGAGCAGTGCAGTCTCCCCTCAGCCTCCTCTTCTCCAGGCTAAACACCCCCAGCTCTCTCAGCCGTTCCTCATCAGGCCTGTTCTCCAGCCCCCTCACCAGCTTCGTTGCTCTTCTCTGGACTCGCTCCAGAGCCTCAACATCCTTCTTGGGGTGAGAGGCCCAGAACTGAACACAGGAATCGAGATGTTGCTAATGGCAACATCTTGCTGTGATTCCTCAAGCACTTTGGAAAGAAAGTCAGAGACGGTTATCCCAGCTCTTCAAGACGGGGAAGCCCAGGCACAACACCAGCTCCTGAACTGCTCCTGGTCATTCTGAAGGCAGACGATGACCACCACCACCCCTGCTCAATCCCACCCAGAGCTGTTAAGGTGTGGACACAGCTGTTTTTTAACACATGGCAGTTGACATTCCACCTCACCATTTACAAATCACCATTTCAATCGCCGCCCTTTCAAGGCCTTTGCAAATTTTTTTTGCAAAAGAGTCACAACAGGTCTTCATTTAGAGTTCTCTTAAAATATTTTCCAGATTCTACTGTGTGTCTGATCTGATTTCTTTTCCATGTCTCACAATCTTCTGCTGGTCACTGACAGCACCAAAATGCACATTCGAACACTATACAGGTTAACAAAACTAATAGTCCATGTGCTACAATGCAAAGAAAAAGTTGTTTTAACCAGGACAAGTTTAGGAGACAAGAAATTAACTAAGAAATAGCTTTACCTTCCCGCTAAGAGGGCCCTACAAATTTTATAGAGGTTCCTACAGTCTGAGATTGATCAGTCAAATTGAAACAACCCATGCCCTCAAAGTCAGAGCATCCTTTATGGTGCCTTAAACACAGATAATCAATTGCAGCTTGATTTTCTGAAACCGCTGCATGAAGTTGTCTAGTCTCAAGACTCAAGGCCTCCAAGGCTCCAGAGGTAGAACTGAAGCTCCAGAGGTAGAATTTGCATAGCTACAAATGAATCTCTTTGAAGTATTCTAATTCATGGGCATGACTACTCCTGCCATTAAAAGGAAGCCAGCGTAATTTCAGCTTTAGATGACAAAGTTTTGACAACCACATATAGTTTCCCAAGGCTGGAATGCTTGCGGGGATACCCAAAGCACGGGGAATAAATACATTTTGTACTGAAGAACCAGCATTTAAACAAAAGCCCATACTATTGTCTATTGTACAAGCCAGTTCTTCCCAAATGTTTACAGAGGCATCCCACTTAGGGTGCAGGGTATGTCACGCGCTCAGAAAAGCTCCAACACCATCAGAGCAGGAAAACCCCACCAAGGGCAATGAAGGTAAGCTCAGCGCTGCTGCTGGAGGTCAAGTCCATAGGGGTGTCCAAGTTTGTAGAGTCCAGGACAAACATGGTGTCACCTATTGGCTGTGATCCTGCTTGTGGTTCACTGGCAATAAGCCTTGACTTGTGGGAGGCTTTGTCCCAAATCCAAAGGTTTAAGAAGCTCAGCACAAGCCTAGCAAGCTGCCTGCTGGACAGGCTCAGGTCCTGCTGCATTCCTCTTTTTTTTTTTCCCACGTCTGTTCTTGGGTGAACCCACATGCTGTGCTGAGGGCTTTCTGTGACTCACATCAGGGTCAAAGTCAGAGACACAATCAACTCCTCCATGAAAAGCCTTCTACATGGTGAACTTGATGAAAATTCATTCCTATTGAACTGCTTAAGGTAATTAAAACCTAGGCAGAGTTTCAGAAGGAGGCAGACTTCACTCCTTCCAACTTCTCTTTTATTAAGCCAAGAAATCACAAAAGATTGACTTTTTCATATAGAATCACAAAATCACCAGGTTGGAAAAGACCTCTGAGGTCATCGAGTTGAACCATACCTGTCCTGAGTTACTTGATCTCACTGGCTTTTCCTTGTGACTGTCTGTGCTCTCCCAGACCGTCACCTGTGTGTGAGGGAGCCCAATCTTCCCACAATGGCAAGGAGAGAGGCTCCTCAGAGCAGTTCTGGCTTGGTCTGGGGGCAGGGCTGTGGCCGAATCCACTCTGTGGGATGCGGAGCAGGGGGAGCAGCCGGCGGGGTTGTGGAGCAGAGCCCTGGGCTGGCCAAGTCCCCTCGGGAGGGGCTGGGGCTGGGCTGCCAGCCGGGCTCATTCTGCTGGCCCAGAGCCGGGGGCAGCAGGGGCTCCTGGGGAGCCAGGGATGGGGACAGGAGAAGGGGGAGCCTTGCAAACCCCCAGGCTGCTGCTCTCTCGCTGGATGGCCCAGGCTCTGGCAAGGAGGTCCACTGGAATGTCAACCGCCATGTGTTAAAAGCGAAGTTTAACAGCTAGGGTAATGATAATGACCCTTATCTTCTTGTCACCCAGAGTTGTTGAGATTGACCCCTGAGCTATGGCCACACCTTAACGACTCTGGGTGGGATCAATCTCATCTCCCCTGGATATGCAATGAGGGGCCAGGAATGAAGTGTGCTTGTCATTTCAGGGAAAAACATGAGTATGAAAACAAACTCCTGAACTGCTCCTGGTCATTCTGAGGGCAGATGATGACCACCACCACCCTCAGCCCAGCCCCCTCCTACCTTCAAATTGCTTTTCTGGAACAAAATTGCATCAGCAGTGCCACAGGTAGAGCTAGATTCTCTGCTGGACCTAGACACCCTCCAATGCCTCTTTTTCCCCCTTGTCTTGACTCCAGCCTGCATCGCAGACCCACGAGAGGGCACTGCGTGACAGCGGCACGAGGACTCGACCACTGCATCCTCTGGAGAAATGTGGGGTGCAAGCCCTGCACAGAATCATCTAATCGTGGAACGTGAGAAATTTCTTCCTAAATAACCTGGAAAGTATTGCCTCAACATACTAAGAATAGCCCAACTATTCTTGGGAACCAGCTGTCTTGAGACCTGGAAACCTGGGACTAGAACCCTGCTGCAGGATGTGATGATCTTCCAACAGTTACATAAAGTAAGTAGGATGATGTGAAATGGACCGTAATCTATTGAACTTTCTGGGATTGAGCGGGTATTGGGTCTCTCAGCAGGAGCCCCAGCCTGTGCAGCAACAAGTTACTTACCTTGGATTTGAGATCTCCAGAGGACAGTGTGAGCTCAGGAACGCCCAGCAGGAAGCTATTTGCTGCACACCCATGCTGGGGACAGTAATGGTTCTCAGAACCTTCCTGGCAATGACAGGTTGGTGTCATTTATCGATATATAACTATGGACTGTTAGTAAAACCATTGCATGAACTGTTGAAAGAATAGCCAATGGGATCATGACAATTGGTGTGGAATGGGGGAGACAAGAAGGGCATGTGAATAATGAAAGACAGAATCGATGAAGGTCCCAGATTTAGGTCTCCTCAATGTTTCAAAGCCATTCTGGTTATTTTCACCTCTAACATTGTGAATCCAGCAACTTTCCTTAGTGGAGTCACTTTGGAACCAGTGATACGTGACTGCCTGAAGGTGATGGAGACAGTCTATTCCAGCCATCCAGATCTTAAAGAAGATCTGCTTATGAATGTGGAAGATTCCTGGTACACTGGTGGAAGCAGCTCTGTGAAGCAAGGGCATCACAAGACAGAGTATGCTGTAACCAACACCAGAGAAGTGATCAAGGCCAAACCATTACCCCTAGGAACATCAGCCCAGAATGCCGAAATAGTCACCCTAATTCGAGCATTGAAATGACTCAACTTCCTTGACCCTAACCCAAACTCTAACCCTAAATCTAACCCTAAACCTAACCATAAACTTAATGGTGCCCTAACCCTAAGCCCAACCCTAAACCTAACAGAAACCATAATGGTGCCCTGACTCTAATCCTCACCCCTAAACCCTAACCCTAAACCCTATCCATAACCCTAACCCTAACAAAAGCCCTAAACTTAACCCTAACCGTAACCCTCAGCCCTAACCCCTACCCCTAACCGTAATGACCCTAACCATAACCCTTAAACTAACCCTAACGGCCCCTAACCTTAACCCTAACCCTTACCCTAATTTTTTCCCCTATCCCTAAGTCCAAACTCTGAATCATTAGTGGCTCTAGAGGCTTTCTTCAGGTTACTAGTGTGTTCCTGCACAGCTTTAGTGTCATCATGGGATTCTAGAAGTCCCCTGGGAGTCCTTAAAGAAGTCCTGGGTTTCTCTTGAGTGGACCTGAGGAGTCCCTAATGGGGTTGTGTGGGGCTCTACAGGATTCCCTGGAATTCCTAGAGGGGTCCTGTAGTCCCTATAGGAGTTCTGGTAGGTCCTAGAGGGCGCCCTGGTAGTCCCCAGAGAGATCCTTGGGGCTTTAGGTGGGTCCTGGAGAGGTCCTGGTAGATCTATGTGTCTTGCTGGGCCTAGAGGACTCCTGGTGGGCTCTAGAGGGGTCCTGTGGTGTCCTAGAGAGTTCCTGGGTGTCCATGGAGAGGTCTTGGGTGTCCTGGGGACCCTAGAGGCACCCTGGGGGTCCCTACAGGTGTTCTGGGTTTTCCAAAAGGGGTCCCTGGGGGTCCTAGAGAGGTCCTGTGGGTCCCTAGATGGGTCCTGGGGGTTCTAGAGGGGTTCTGGGGTCTCTAGGGGGCTCCTGGGAGTCCTAGTGGAGTCCTCAGAGTCTTAGAGGGGTCCTTGGGTCCGTAGAGGGTTCATGAGGGGTCCCTAAAAAGTGCTAGATTTCCTAGAGGTGTCCTGGGTGTCCCCAGAAGTGTCCTTGGGGTACAAGACAAGTCGGGGGGCGGGGCTCTAGAGGGGTCCTGGGGGCTCTAGACCGTTCCTGGGGATTTCTAGAGGGGTTCTGGGTGGCCCTAGAGGGGCCTTGGGGGGCTTTTGAGGGGTCCTTGCTGTGACTTGAGATGCCTTGGAGGTCCCTAGAGGAGTCCTGGGTGTTCCTAAATGGGTCCTGGGGGTCCTAGAGGGGTACCTAGTGTGTTCCTGGGGGCCCTAGAGAGGTTCTGGGGCCCTCTAGAGGGGTTCTGGGGCTTCCTAAAGGGGTTCTGGTGATCCTAGAGAGGTTCTGGGGACCCCTGGAGGGGGTTTGGGGGATCCTGGTGGTCCTAGAGAAGTCCTGGGGGTCCCTAGTGGGGTCTTGGGGGCCCTAGAAGGGTCCTGGGGATCCTCAGAGGGGTCCCAGTTGTTGTTAAAGGGGTCCTGGGTGGTCCTAAATGGTTCCCGGGGGGGGAGGCTCTAGAGTGGCCCTGGTCATGCTAGAGGAGTCTTGGGGTGCTCTAGTGGGATCCTGGGGTTCCCTCAAGGAGTTCTAGGGGTCTCTAGAGGGGACCTGGGTCATGCTAGATGTGTCCAGGGGGTCCTAGAGGGGTCCTGGGGGTCTCTAAAAGGCCCTGGGGTTCCAAGGGGGGTCCTGGGGGTCCCTAAAAGGCCCTGGAGTTCCTAGACGGGTCCTGGGTGTCCCTAGAGTGGTCTTTGGAGTACTAGAGGAGTCCAGGGGGCTCTAGACAGGTCCTGGTGGTCTCTAAAAGGGTCCTTGTGGAGCTCTATAGGGGTCCCTAGAGGGGTCCTCGGGGGCTCTAGAGGGCTCCTGGCATGTCTTAGAGGGGTCCTTGCTGGCAATAGAAGGGTCTTTGGGGGGGGTCTAAAGGGTTCCTTGATGCACCTTGAGGGATCTTGGGTGGTCCAAGAAGGGTCTGGGGGGTCTAGAGGGGTCCTGGGTGTCCCTAGATTTGTCCTGGGCATCCTGGGGGCGCTACAGTGGTCCTGGGGGTCCCTAGAGGAGTCCTGAGTGTCCCTAAATGGGTCCTGGGGGTTCCTAAAGGAGTCCTGGGGGCATCCTAGAGGGGTTCTGAGGGTCCTTAGAGGGTCCTGGGAGTTCCTAGAGGGGTCCTGGGTGGTGCTAGAGGTGTCCTGCAGGTCCTGTAGGGATCCTGGGGACTCTAGAGGGGTTCTGGGGGACCCTAGAGGGATCCTTGGGATCCTAGAGGAATCCTGGGGGTCTACAGGGGTTCTGGGGTTCCCTAGAGGGGTCCTGGGGGGCTCTAGAGGAGTAGGGGCTTGGTGTCCTGTCACCTCCCAACTGCAGGATATAGAGACAGGGGTCTGGGGACAACCATGTCCCCTCAGCCCCCCACTGCCTCCCCCCATACCTCTGGACATGGCGGGGCCCTTGAGCAGCTCCTCGCTGAGGGGTAGCATGCTGTTTTCCCTTCCGTGTCCCTGTTTCCCCCCACCGCCCCACCAGGGTGACCCGGGGACTGATGTGCCCCCCATGCTGTCACTCTTTTATTTCACATCTTGGGGGGGCACCCGTGTTTCACAGTGCCTGGCTGCCCAGGGAGAGCTGCCTGCCCCCCACTTCCCACTGGGAGGTCCCCAAGAGTCCTCTGCTGTGATGGCGGTGATCCTAGCAGCTTTGTGGGGGCTGTGTCCTCATGCCCCCAAGGAGTGGCTCTCCATGCTGGGGGGGCAGATGAGATGGGGGGGTGGGCTCCGAGGGCCCCCCTCCCTCCCTCCTGCATCCTGGGCGGGGTGCGTGGCTGGGACTCAGCTCAATCCATGGGGCCCATCTGCAAGGAAAGGAGAAGCAGTTTTGGGATGGAGTGGTGGGCCTAGGGTGGGGACAGGGTGTGGGGCTCAGGGGGATCCCTCACCCCCAGGGACGTCCGAATGGCGGAGAGCTTGAAGAGGACTCGCCGCCACTCCTCGGGACAGACAGCTCGCAGCTCTGTCGGGGTCATCTGCAGCAGCTGTCCCCCTGTCAGTACCCCCAGGCACCGCACCGTGCTGGAGGGAGGACAGACAGATGGACGGTAAGGGGGTGCACTGGGAATGGCCCCCCAAAACGGAGCCACGAGGGCCTCAAGGCTCTACTCACATCCGCGAGAAGCCCTTGTCCTTCAGCCATGCTGTCACCTCAGTTGGTGAGGAGTTGGGGTGCAGGTTGGGGGGGCTGGCCTGGAGTGGGGGCCCCCCTGCCATACCCTCCTGGTGGCGTGGGTGCGAGGAGGGGAGGGGAGGGGGTGCACCCCTCTGGCTGCCTCTGTGCCCCCCAACACCCTGTGCTGGCGCCAGGGGCTCCAGGATGTTGCTGGGGATGTAGCCCTTGTCCCCACGGTCGTCCTGCACCAGCCACCATTTCTTCTGCTGGTCCAGGACCTAGGAGGGTTGGGAGAAGGGGGACACACCACCCTGTCACCCCTTTCAGCACCCCAACAGGGTGGGGTTCCCCACTCCATCTTCCCCCCACTTTCTACCTGCAGCGTGTCTCCCATCCTGACACTCAGCTCCTGTGGATTCCTGCTCTGAAAGTCATACAGGGCTCGGACCAAGCCCTCGGGGTGCCTGGAGATGAGCGGAGGCGGGGGCGGGGAAGGAGGGGGGCATGAGCAGCCAACTGGGGACTGGATCCTGCCCCGGCCATGGGGGTCCATGGGACAGTGGGACCACTTACGCTTGGCCGGAGTTGTCTCTTAAGCCAGTGGTTGGCAGCTGCGTGTGGAGCAGAGAGAAGGGTGGTGGTTCAGTGAGCTGGGGAAACTCAGGCAGGTTCAGAGTTGGGGAAACTGAAGCGGGTTCAGAGTTGGGGAAACTGAGGCAGGCAGCAGGGTGCCCTGCGCCCTCGTGCCGTACCTGCTCCACTGGAGGGGGAAGCCACCCATCGGAGAAGACAGGGATGTAGCTGGGCACCAGGTCACCATTGGGGTACTCAGCCCTGCAGCAGGGAGGAAGCCAAGGTGGGTCCGGTGATACTCCACCCCCCGCCCCTGTGCCAGGCTGGTCCCCTCTTTGGTGCAGTGGGGCTGCCCCCAACCTGCTCTGGTTCCAGGCACTGCCCAGGGCCCTCCAGGTTTCGCGGTGCTCCTGGGACAGAGTCTCCTCCAGCAGCTCCAGCGCCTCCGGCACCAGCAGTGGGGCCTCCACAGCTGACCCCAGCCCAGGCATGGGGCAATGGGCCAGGACCTGCTCAGGTGGGTGGAGGTGAGGTAGCACGCACAGAACTGCCCCCCAGGATGGAGGGGGGGATTGGGCAGAACCCCCGGAACTGCCCCCCAAGATATGGGGGTGGCAGTGGGCAGCACCCCCACAACTTCCCCCCAGGATGGTTTGGGGCTGCTCCTACCCATCCCCATGGGCACAAACCTCCTGAACGCCAAGACCTCATGCCCAAGCTCATCCCCCAACCCCCACACCCCATCCCATGGCTCGGCTCCCCCCCTCCTCCATCCACATGGGCTCAGACATGAGTGGCTGAGACCCGCTTTAGGGGGCACTCACGAAGGAGAGGGCTGTGAATATGAGGTGCACTATCTCTGAGGGGTCCGGTTCCTGCACGAGCCGATGGGTCCTGCCCTGTGTGGAGGGAACAAAGGGGGTCCCCACGCAGCTACCCCCATCCCCACACAGACCCTTTTTTGTCCCCACACCCCCCCAACACCATGCACCCTCCTTGTCCCCACACAGCTCCTTTTGACCCTACTCAACTCCCCCATCCCCACTCAGCCCCCTCTGTCCTCATAAAATCCCCCTTCCCCACACACACACCCCATCTTGTCCCCCACAGCCCCCATCCTCGTGCATCCTCCTTGTCCCCATGTATCCCTCCATGCCTCCTAAGCCCCCTATCCACATGTACCCCACCATGTTTCAACGCCCTGCCATCTCCACACAGCCCCCTCCATCGCCTTGCAACCCCTCCATCTCCATCCCCACCCCCCGCCTTGTCCCCCACAGGTCCCCTGTCCCTATGTCTCCCCCTCCCCATGCCCCCCTTAACCCCCTTACAGCCCCCCATTCCCACCCATCCTGCCTTGTCCCATGCACCCCGCATCCTCACACAGCCCCCCCAACAATGCGCCCCCGAGCCAGAGACGCCCAGGAGCCATGGGGTCACTTAAAGCCCCACGGGACCTACCAGGAGGTTGAGGGCATATTTCACCTTCTGGAAGAAGTCCTTGTAGTCTTCCTGAGGGGGCAGAGCTGGGAAGGGGGGCAGAGGGGGAGGGGCTGGCACTGGGGTGCCCTCCCTGCCCCGAACCCTCCCAGACCCTCAGGACACAGCCCTCCCTCACCACCTTTGTTCTTCATCTTCTTTTTCTTCTTCTTCAGCTGGGAGGTGCTGGCCAAGCCCAGGGCTGTCTTCAGTCGAAAAACGAAGAGGTCCACGTCACCCAGCACATGGTTGAGGACCTCCTGGGGGAGCAGGATGGGGCCCAGTGGGTGCCAGTGGGGAGAACTGGGAGGGTCCCCATCCCAGGAGGTAGGATATGACTTACCACATCTCGGTCCACGACGGACATCACCAGGCTGGGAGTGTTGGTCCATGGGGTCTGCTGGGTGTCTGGTAAGCCTAGGGACAGCAGAGGGTCCCAGCTCTGTCTCTCCCAGTAACACTGGGGAAACTGAGGCGCAGTGTTTCCCTATGACTCACTGTAGTCCGAGGAGGGCAGCGAGCGGTCGAGGGGCTCAGGGGGCTCTGCCCGCTGCTCTGAGGGTAGGGAGGGAGCTTTCGTGTATGGGGGGCCTGGGATCGGCAGCACATCCAAGCTGTTCCTGCGCAAGGAGGGAATGGGGGTTCTGAGTCCATGGGGATGGGGTAGGGAGGTGGGGCTGAACCCAGGGATCGGGTATGAGAGTGGGGGGGGGTGCGTCTGTGTTCATGGGGGTGGGAGAAGCTGAGCCCTTGGAGATTGGGTAAAAGGTTGGGGGGGTCTGTGCCTATAGGGATGGGGTAGGAAGAGTGTTCAGCCCTTGGAGATGGGGGAGAGGGGTGGGGGTGATCTGTGCCCATGGGGCTAGCAGGGCACTGAACCCTTGGAGATGGGGAAGAAGGGGGGTGGGGGTCTGTGCCCATAGGAATGGGGTTACACTGAGCACATGGAGATGGATACTGGGGGGAGCCTGGGTTTTGTGCCCATGATGGTGGAGCTGGGGCTAGGTGTGGGAATATTCTGCTTTAGGGGTACAGGGCAGATAGGTGTGGGGTAAGAGGCAGGGCTGTGCCCATGGGAAAGGGGTAGAAGGGGGATGCTGATGGGGGTGGGGGGCTGATTCACCACAGCTTTAGGGGACTTGGAGGGCAGGCTTGGCTGTCCCCCAGGAGGGGGTGAAGAATCAAGCACCCCCTTACCTGTGCCCATACGGCCGCCTCTGCTCCTCCTTCCCCTGCTTCACCAGCTTCTCCAGGCTGCTCTTCAGCGTCTCTGCCTGCCACAGACCCCCCCACCATCAACCCTCCAGCCTGGGGTGCTGCCCCCGACCCCCTGATCCCCCTCAGGGCTCACCCCTGGGTTCTCGCATTGGAACAGCAGGACACTGGTTCCTGGGGGGCTCTTCTCCTGCACACTCACGGCCAACACCGAGTTGTAGGTGCATATGTCCAGCGCAGCCAAACACCCCTGCACACTGCCCAGTGGGAAAGCGTCCAGCTCCTCCTATTACAGGGAGGAAATGGGGTGCTCAGCCCCCCAGAATGGCCAGTAGGGGTGAAGAGCTAATGGTGTGGAAGGGTTATAGGAGTGCTAAGGCATGCAGGGATTGAAGGGGTGTAGGGTTGCAAGGGTTAATGGGGGGGCAATGTTATGAGGGTGGCACAGCCAGAAGATGCCAAGTTTTTGGGGGTGCTGAGCCTGGGGAGGGGGGCATTGTGGGGCAGGTTTGGGGGTGCCAGGCTTGTAGGGGTGCGAAGGTGTGGCAGTACCAGGGTTGTGGCAGTGCCATAGCCGGGGGAAAGCCAGATCTAGGGGGGTTGGGTCCAGGGTGAAGGGCATGGGCATGGCCAAGGTGGGTGCCACAGTTGTGGGGTGCTGGTGTTAGGGGGGCAGGGTGAGTGCCAGGGATAGGGGTGCTGAAAGGCTGGTGTGCAAAGTGAGGTCAAGAGGGGCACCAGGACTAATAGGGTGCCATGGCTAGAGAGGATGTGGGACCAAAGGAGGTGGTAGGTGGAAGAGGCCAGCATCATGGGAGTGTGAGGGCTGCAGGGGATCCAAGAATAGGAGAAACACCGCATTTGTGGGGGTGCTGCATCAAGAGTGGGTTCCATGGGTAGGGAGTGCCATGGTTCTGGGGGTGCCAGGCTTCAGGGAGTGCTGTGGGCAGGGGGTGCCGTGTTTTGGTGGGTGCCAGGGGCAGGGGTGCCATGTACCTTGCTCTCCACATCCCTCAGCACCAGCTCATGGTCCTTGACTTGCAGGATGAGATACTGCCCCCAGACCCGACCCTGGGCCTCCAGCACCTTCAGGTGTGCCAGGCAGTCCTCAATGCTGCGCATGTTCCTCTCCAGGCGCATTGTGAGCAGGTGCTGGAGGGGGACACGGCAATGGGTGTCACCAGGCACACCACCTCCCACTACTAACCGGGACACCTTGGCAAGGCTGGGGGCAGTTTCGGGGTGTCCTACCTCGACATGGTGCTGGAAGTCGCTTTGGGGTTTGCACAGGGTCTGGCTGTAGTCCTTGCGCTGGTCTGGGGGGACACACAGGGTCGGGGGATGGGGATAGGTTGGGGACACAAGCTGGGGGGTGGGGTGCACTCACTGTAGATGCTTCTCCCACTAGGGCGGGTGAAGTTGATGGTTTGTTGGAATGGGGAACTGTCATCATATTCATTCCTGGATGGCCAGACAGATGGACATTTATTGCCTGCGCCATGGTTCCCCCCTCCCCATCCCCAGTCCCTGGGGGTCCCCAAGGTGGGGACACCCCACCCCGCTGGCTGCTTACCAGGATGGGGGGTTGCTCTGGTGATGGAAAGGGTCTCCCATCTTGCAGGGGGCAGCAAGAGCAGCTCAGTCCTGCTATGGGGTCCTGCGCTGGGCATGGTCCCCATGTCACTCCCAGTGTGTCCCCAGCCACTTGGGCCCCTTCCCATGCCATCCACCACCCCAGGACATTGCCCTGGTCTCCATCAGGACCCCCCCTCCTACCCCTCCCCAGCTATCCTGTCCCAGCCCAGCCCCTTGGGATTCAGCCAGAGCTACCCGCTCTGTGTCACCAGATGGGGTCCCTGACCTGGGGGGTACACCTGGGGTGTGCCCACTCACCTCAGTCCTGATGCTGCCAGCCCAGGTTCCCAGACCAAGTGCGCAGTGGAGGGTGATGTGGGTGAGGGCAAAGGCTTGACGTCTGCACCACACCCGCCTGCTCTTTGTCCCATGGCATCTGCTTCAGGGCAAAGGTGGGGGAGGGGATGGGGGAGGGGGGACAATGACAGCAGGAGGAGACAGCCACCACTGGCTGCCACCACCCTGCTCACCCTCCAGGGCTCACGCTGGGCTGTCACCACCCTGCTCACCCTGCAGTGCCACCACCCTGCTCATCCTGTGGTGCCCACTCTCCTAACCCTGGAGTATTGCCACCCTGCTCACCCTCCAGTGCCCACCCTGCTAACCCTAGGGTCCCATCACCCTGCTCACCCTGGGGTGCCCAACCTGCTCATCTTGTGATGCCACCACCCTACTCACCCTGGGGTGCCCACATTGCCACAGGGTTTGGGAGGACCTTGGGAGCACCCAGGTGGGGTGGACAGGGTGCTTCCCACCTCAAAGCCAGCCTGGCATGCCCCCAGGGCTGAGATTTGCTGACAACCTGTGTAGCAGCACCCAACCCTGTCCAACGGACCTCACCCCAGACCCACCGCGACCCTCAGTCCTGCCAGAGGAACTCTTCCAGGGTGGTTCATGCCGAGGAGGGACTGGATCCAACATGCAGCTCCATGACTGGTGGCAGAGGGTCACCATCCCCAACACCACGGGGCCACCTTTGCCCCAGATGTCCAGCCCTGCTCCGTCCCACAGGGTCCCCTTTGCAGAATCCATCCTTTAACACCCCCAGGAGCCCTGGGCAGAGCTCCTGCCCATCTGTCCCCTTTGGCCAGGGGACACTGGGTGGCCACATTGGGGTTGGCACTGGCCAGGGGTCGTGTCCTTGGGACCAGAGTGACCCTCCTGACCAGCAAGATGGATTTGGGGCTCACTTTGATCCTTTTGGAGTCTCAGGGCTGACCCAAATGCAGCTTGACAGGGGTGATTAGTCGACTGGGCTGTGGCCACTGCGTCCCCCTGGCCCCATCCATGCCCCTGCAGCCCCATAAGCTGTCACATCCCAACTGAACCTCTCTCTCTTCGTTTTCTTTCCAGTTTTTTAGGCCAAACCAGCCCCACCACAGCAGAACCTTGGCACCCCGCGCCCCAGGCCATTGCACGGGGCTGGGGGTGACACCTGTTTGGGGGCGTCCGGAGACGGGCAGTGGACAGGTGCGAGCAGAACCAAGCGGAGGGGGCTTGGTGTGCCCCCCAGGGAACAGGGGGCAGGGTTGGGGTCATGCCTGTCTCCCCGTTTCTGGGAGGGGCAGGGTGCAGCCCCCACCTGCGGCCACCAGTCGGCAGCACGTTCCCATCCGTGTGAGCCGCCCAGGTGCGTGACCCCAACCCCCCGAGGTGTGTGACGCCCCCAGTTACAGGTCCCCAAGTGGGCCCAGTGCCACCCCAGATGCTGCTGGCACCGCCAGCCCCGCTGCGGTCCCTGGCACTGGGAACGTTTGGGTGAGTCTTCTCAAGGAGGGGCGCAGCGGCTGCTGCTCAGTGGCTGCTGCTCAGTGGCGTCACAGTCATAGAATCATAGAATCATAGAATAACCAGGTTGGAAGAGACCCACCGGATCATTGAGTCCAACCGTTCCTATCTAACACTAAACCATGTCCCTCAGCACCTCGTCCACCCGTGCCTTAAACCCCTCCAGGGAAGGTGAATCAACCCCCTCCCTGGGCAGCCTCTGCCAGTGCCCAATCACCCTTTCTGTGAAAAATATTTTCCTAATGTCCAGCCTGAACCTCCTCTGGGGGAGCTTGAGGCCATTCCCTCTCGTCCTGTCCCCTGTCACTTGGGAGAAGAGGCCAGCACCCTCCTCTCTACAACCTCCTTTCAGGTAGTTGTAGAGAGCAATGAGGGGCCCAGAACTGAACACAGGATTCGAGGAGCGGTCTCACCAGTGCCGAGTCCAGAGGGAGAAGAACCTCCCTGGACCTGCTCCCTCCTGGGAGCCAAAGGGGCAGGCAACTGAGGTGCCACAGCACCCCCAGCGCTGCTGGCTCCTTGCACCAATGCCTGCGTCTTTCCCACTGACACTCCCCAGTACTGGGGTGGCCTCAAAGGCGTGACAAGCTGTAAGGAGGAAGCAAAGTTCATGTGATGAGGAAAACAAACCCTATCAGGCTCTTGCTAACCAGGAATGTCAACCGCACTGGCTCAGCCCCAAATTGTGCACCCTGGGCCTCCCCAAGCTCCCCCCTGAGCCCAAGCCATGTCCCAGGGGCTGAACAAAGGCACCCTGACCCAAGACCTGCTGCAAGCTCAGCCATGGCTCAGTTTCCCCAGCCGCATCCCTCTGCCTCTCCAGGCTTTATCAGGCTGGAGGAATCCGGCTCCTTTCCTTGCTCCTAACCTGATCGCCTTCTGTGACAGAGTGACTCGGCTGCTGGATGAGGGAAAGGCTGTGGATGTATCTTCCTGGACTTCAGCAAAGCCTTTGACACAGTTTCTCACAGCGTTCTGCTTGAGAAACTGTCACCTCTGGGCTGGCCAGGCGCACACTCTCCTGGGTGGAAAACTGGTTGGCTGGAGGGCCCAGAGAGTGGTGGGAAATGGTGTGAAATCCAGCTGGAGGCCAGTGACAAGTGGGGTTCCCCAGGGCTCAGTGCTGGGTCCAGCCCTGTTCAATGTCTTTATCAATGACCTGGATGAAGGCATCAAGTGCACCCTCAGCAAGTTTGCGGACGACACTAAGCTGGGTGGAAGCTGGATCTGCTGGAGGGCAGGGAGGCTCCAAAGGGATCTGAACAGGCTGGACCGCTGGGCAGAGTCCAATGGCATGAGGTTTAACAAGGCCAAATGCCGGGTCCTGCACTTGGGGCACAACAACCCTGAGCAGCTCCAGACTAGGAGAAGTCTGTCTAGAAAGCTGCCTGGAGGAGAAGGACCTGGGGGTGTTGGTTGACAGCGACTGACCATGAGCCAGCAGGGGCCCAGGTGGCCAAGAAGGCCAATGGCATCTTGGCCTGTATCAGAAACGGTGTGGCCAGCAGGTCCAGGGAGGTTCTTCTCCCTCTGGACTCGGCACTGGTGAGACCGCTCCTCGAATCCTGTGTTCAGTTCTGGGCCCCTCACCACAAGAAGGATGTTGAGGCTCTGGAGAGAGTCCAGAGAAGAGCAACAAAGCTGGTGAGGGGGCTGGAGAACAGGCCTTATGAGGAACGGCTGAGAGAGCTGGGGGTGTTTAGCCTGGAGAAGAGGAGGCTGAGGGGAGACCTCATTGCTCTCTCCAACTACCTGAGAGGAGGTTGTGGAGAGGAGGGAGCTGGGCTCTTCTCCCAAGTGACAGGGGACAGGACAAGAGGGAATGGCCTCAAGCTCCACCAGGGGAGGTTTAGGCTGGACATTAGGAAAATATTTTTCACAGAAAGGGTCACTGGGCAGTGGCAGAGGCTGCCCAGGGAGGGGGTTGATTCACCTTCCCTGGAGGGGTTTAAGGGACGGGTGGACGAGGTTCTATGGGGAATGGTTTAGTGTTAGATAGGAATGGTTGGACTCGATGATCCAGTGGGTCTCTTCCAACCTGGTTATTCTATGATTCCTTATGGGTCCCATGGGTGTGGGGTGGGCCTGATCCCCCCCCCACTCGGCTTCATGTACAGCGCAGGGAGGACCATGGCCTATCCATGTCCACCCCTCTGCAGGGACAGGGTTGTCGCCTCACTCTTTCCCAGCTCCTCCCAGTCACCCCACTGGGTAAGCTGGGAATGGTGCCAGCCGCAAAAATAATATAAAAAGCCTCATTTTGGGTTTTCTTTTTCCCCCTTGATTCCTGACAAGAAGCGACATATCCCTGCACATCCCAGCCCTGCTGGGCTCCCTGCGCCTTTCTCCAGGCTCAGAAAGCCCCCAGGGGCCACCAAACTCCTTGTGAAGAGCTGGGAGGGAGCTTGGAGGCTTCTCCCACCCAGGTGATGCCCAAGTCTTTTGCCATTTTGGGTTTAGAAACCTCTGACATCAGAATGTGCTAAATTGTAGAATCATGGAAAGGTTTGGATTGAAAGAGACCTTAAAGACCATCTAGTTCCAACCCACTGCCATGGACAGGGACGCCTCCCACTGCACCAGGTTGCTCCAAGTGCCATCCAGCTGCGATGGCAGCTTGAACCCCTCCAGGGATGGGGCAGCCACCACTGCTCTGGGCAACCTAGGCCAGGGCCTTCACACCCTCAGCATGAAGAGTTTCTTCCTAATGTCTAATCTAAATCTTCCCCCAAGATTTAAGTCATGAGTTGGCCCCCAAACCACAACTATTCTAGAGAGGAAAACGACCCCATCCTGCACCCCATTTTCTACCCTGCAAAGCTGCTGGGTGGGGGGACACCCACTCCCACCCAGGGGACAGCGCTGGGGATACAGCCTTGTGCCTGTCGCCGCAAGGATGCACTAAATGATCCTACCGCAGGGGCAACATGGCATTGGTGTGGATTTGGGGATACCCAGGCAGAGGGAGACCTTGGGGCCACCAATTCCTGGAACTGCTAGTGACACATTGCCCCCAGCCAGGTGCCACGGGGGCCATGGGGCCAGAAAGCAGCTGTGGCTCTGGCTGCTGGGTGCCAGCCAGCAGCACAAACCACTGGCCAGCTGGGATCCGTCCCCACGTCATCGAGGCCAAGAGTGGGATGGACCGTGGTGTACCCAGACCTGCCACCTAATTGCTGGGGACCAGCAGCTCCCTGTCATTTTGGGGATGCCTGAGGAGGGTTTAACCCTCCGAGGGCTGGGAAAATGGCTTGGATCATTCTCCCTGGGCTGGAGGAACAGAACAGCACTGCCCGGCACAGCCCCCAGGTCGAGATGTTCCTCTCGGCCTTGCCGAAATCCACAAGTCCTTCTGTCCTCCATGGGGTGTCCCTGGTGGCAATGGTGTTAGGCCGATGTCTCCACCACCACAGCAGCCAAGCTCAGACACTTTTTTGGGGGTGAAATACGGTGATGGAAGGAAGTGACACCCTGCTGTCATCCTGCCTCCCTGCACCCTGCTTGTTGTGTTCCCATCCGCAATCACCCTGTTGCCCTGTCCCTGTGGCATTAGACCCCTCTCCAAAGAGCCAGAGCAGGGGGAGTCACAGGTGGGAGCCTGGATGCTCCTTCAGGCATGAGGCCAGGGTTGCAAGAGCCCTTCCTCAGCTTTCCTGGAACTCCTTTCAGTACTGGAAGCTGCTCTAAGTTCTCCCTGGAGCCTTCTCCAGGCTGAACAATCCCCACTCTCTCAGCCTGTCCTCATAGCAGAGGTGCTCCAGCCCTCAGATCATCTCTGTGTACTCCTCTGGACCCATTCCAACAGTTCCGTATCCTTACTATGTTGGGCACAACAGAGCTGGCAAATCATAGAATCATAGAATAGTTTGGGTTGGAAGGGACCTTAAATATCATCTAGTTCCAATCCCCCTGCCATGGGCAGGGACATCCCACTAGATCAGGCTGCCCACGGCTCCATCCAACGTGGCCTTCAACACCTCCAGGGACGGGGCAGCCAGGAGGAGTTGGAACTATGTGATCTTTGAGGTCCCTTCCAACCCAAACTATTCTATGATTCTATGATTCTATGATTCCACGATTCTGTGATTCCAGAACTAGACACAGGAGTCCAGGTGGGGTCTCATGAGAGCAGAGCAGAGTGGAAAGAGAGGAGCAGAGGGAATCCTATTGGCTTTCCAAAAATCCCTCCAGGAGCATATCTGAAGGCTTTTCAGAAGAAGCACCCCAGAAGCTAGCCTCATCCTTTGCTTTTTAATCTGCTGCTATGTGACTGCCCACGCTCTTTTTTTGGAAGGTAATGGAGAAGATGCTGATGAGTGAATGATGCTGAGGGTTATGAGGTGAGCAGGCGCCCATGACCAGATCAGCCAGGGATGCCCATGGCTGGTGGCTTCTGGCTGAGGCACAGGGAACTGGCTGGAGGCTGGAAACCTTTGGACTTTGAGTTTATTTTGCTTTGAAGAGGCTGAAATGAAAAAGAGCAGCAAGGGAGCTGCAGGGATTGAAGGCAAGGATTGCTCAGCTGCCCCCAGATCCTGAGCCATCATCCCAGACCAGGGACAGGGCAGGAGCCCTGCAAAGACACATATGGCCACATAGAAAGCTTTTCTTACCTCTAGAGATGCAGCAAGCCCTGTGGTTTTGACAATACACCTGCAAAAGGCATCTTGGTTTTGGGGTGAAGCGGGAAAACCAGCATCCGCATCACCACCCCTGTATGCGCGGGGCACATCCTTCTTTGCTCCCCACCATCCCGTATCCCAGCAGCACAGCCTGGCCACAGCCTGGGGATTTCCAGAGGTGGTGGGGGCCACAAGGGCATTGGCAACACATAGGCTTAATTAGCGGTGATGAGGGCACGCAAATGAGCAGGTTGCAGCCCTTCTAGTGTTGGCCAAGCTGCTGCAAATCCTTGGAGGCTTTTGAGGTGCTTCTTGGTGTTTCCCATGCTCCATGTGCCCAGGGAAGGATGGGTTTTGGGGTAAGCACCGTCTGGAAGACAAGGCTGGGGGTTGGAGAGAAGAGGGAGATAGGTCAGGGAGGTCAGATCTCCAAAATCATCCCTGCCTGGGTCCCTCATGTGCAAAGCATGGGGAAGCCCAAGCAGCCTGGGGACCCCAGTGAGCCCAAAGAGAGCTTGGAAAGGGGTTTATTCTACTCCAGTTTTGGCATTTGAGATGAATGCCCCCATAGGAACAGCTGGCATCTCCGTTGCCCCAGTGCTGCTCTTCAACTTTGCTTCCTACCCTTTCCCTCCTCATCATTGCTGTCCAAACTGGGGGTAAACTTAACCCCAAAGCTTCCCAACATGCCCTCCCTGACTAGCACCTTCTCTAGCAGCAGGATCTGGCCCTTGGAACTTTTCTCCACCCCTAAAACCCCACAAATCCGTGGGGGAGCAGAGCTCAGCCATCAAATCCCTCATCCTGGTGGGTTGAGGGTCCCTACTGGTCTTGGCATGGTGATCAAAGGAGCTCTGCCAAAGCCCTGGAGCCTCAACTCTTCCCTTGAAGAAAATGAGCTGAGATTCTCACCTGGACCCATCACCATTGACCGATGCAGCCCTGCTGTGAGAGTCACCTCTAGATACTGAGCCTGGGGCCATGATGGGGAAGGATCAAGTGGTGCAACCAATGATGTTTCCAGGGAAAATGTTTTCACTAGCATCTTTCCAGGGAAGGTGATGAAGGCAGTGATTGAGGTGGCACATGGGGGATGGCAGCACATGATGCTGAACTGGTCTGGATGCCAAGAAAGGCTGCGAGTGGGCAATGCTGTGGTGGGCTGTGATGAGTGGTTCCCTTCCCAAGGCAGTGTGCTGCTGAGTCAAGGCTTGAAGAGACCTTGTGGGTGGTGGGATTGATTTGGGAGCCACCCGTGAGGTCACAGGAAGGGGACAGGCGAGGGGCGTGCTGCTGAGCATGGTTTCGTGGTGTCTTGCATGATGGAGAAGCTCCGGAGGAAATTGTGAAAGGGTGACCAGATGCTCTTTGCGTGGGGTGGTGGGAGACACAGTGTGAGCTAGGTGGGGAAAGCCCCCAGCAGGAGCTTCCCAGGGCATCAGATGGGGTGGATTCCTTTTCACACATCATAGGATGTGTCCACGATGTGGTGCTTTGGATCTTTCCTGCCCTCGGGCATAGGAGAAGCTGGGTAAAAGGTGGTTGCAAGAGGTTGCAGGGCTGGTCCAGGCACCCTGAGTTCCTCAGGACTGCTTCCAGTCTGACACAGCTGGGTCTTACTGGGAAACAAATGGCAGTTTTATCCCCCAAAAGGCAAATGTTTCCTGACAGAAAATGTCTTTCCATTGATAAATACTCAGAATGAAAAACGTTTGATCTTTCCTATTGTTTGGCTCCCATGGGAAGCCGGCCAGGGAGGAGAAACTGCCTGTCTTATTCAGCCCAGTGCAGCTTCTGCTGGACGCTGGGAGGGAAGTGTGCCTGAATGCCATGAGCATCCAAGACCACTTGCTGGATGGCAAGGGGTTGATCAGGTCCTAGACATGCTATATAAGCTTCAGGAGAAGGGTATCCAAATCTGAAGGCTTGGATTATTGCTCTTACTTCGGCATGTCTCTGGTGTCTTCCTATCTGTGAACCCCAGGTGGCATCTTTAGAGTGAATCCAGCCAAAATCTGGAGCCTTATTCTCCTGGTTTGGAAGGTGTTCAATGGCTGTGCCACTCATGGAAGTGACAAAGGTAAGGGAACAGCAAGCCCAGGTGATTCACTGATGGTTCTGAAAATAACTCATCCCTACAAGTCCCCAGGTCCATCATCAACAAGGGCTGGAGAAGCCAGGGGGCTGGGGAGAGGAGCTGCAAGGCAAAGGGGCTCTGTGTTCCCTGTAAGTGATTTTTGCCATCTGAGCCTCCAAAATGGCTTTTAAGGTGCAGGTAATAGAAGGCAGCCAAGGTCTGTGAAGCTGGGAGATGGCTAATGCCTCCTGAAGCACCTCCAGCAGCTTCCTGGGGTCACTGTGTGAATGGTGTCATTGATCATACAGGATGTAGATGGTCCTGGAGCGATGTGGTAGGTCTGAGGTGGTGCCTGCACATTTAGACCTCCCTGGTATTTGCTGGTTTGGTTGGAGATGTCTTGGCCAAGGCTCGTCTATGGGACATGAGGGACCCAAGTGTCCCTGAGCCATCTCAGGGTCTGGCAGACGGAGATGCCAATGCAGGAGCTAGAGTTCAGCTCCCTCCAGGTGAGGACTGGAATGGTGGTGCAGGATGCTCATTAGGTTTTTCAGAGAAGGCCATGGCAAAGAGCTGAATCTTGTGCAGCAGCTGGGATGGTTCAGGCTTGTAGTCACCCCAGCATGTAAAAACGGATCTTCAGGCTCCAGATGCTGCAATCAGGCAACTGCTTGAAAATTTCAGCTTGCATTTAGAAAAAAGAGAATAAACTAACAAAGCAGCATGCTTCTGGCTTTCAGGGTGGTGCAAACCTAGACATCATCTTGGGGGTGCTGATTGATGACTCAGGGATGCTGATTGATGAGAACCTCGATATAAGCTGGCAATGTGCACTCGCAGACCAGAAGGCCAACTGGGCTGCATTGAAAGAAGCGTGGCCAGCAGGGCGAGGGAGGTGATTCTGCCCCTCTATTCCTCTTTTATGAGACCTCATCTCGAGTATTGTGTTCAGTTCTGGAATCCTCAGCACAAGAGGGATGTGGGACTGTTGGAATGGGCCCAGAGGAGGGCTACAAGGATGATCAGAGGGCTGGAGCATCTCCCATACAAGGACAGGCTGAGAGAGTTGGGTTTGTTCAACCTGGAGAAGAGAAAGCTCTTAAGAGACCTTACAGCAACCTTCCAGTACTGAAGGGGGCTCCAGGAAAGCTGGGGAGGGACTTTTTACAGAGGCTTGTAGCGGTAGGACTAGGGGCAATGGCTATAGATTGGAGAGGGGCAGATTTAGGCTAAATATTAGGAGGAATTTCTTCATGATGAAAGTGGGGAGACCCTGGCCCAGGTTGCCCCAGGATGTTGTGGCTGCCCCGTCCCTGGAGGTGTTCAAGCCCAGGCTGCATGGGGCCTTGGGCAGCCAGATGTGGTGGGATGTGTTCCTGGCCATGGCAGGGGTGGTGGAATCTTTAAGGTCCCTTCCAACCCAAACTATTCTATGATCAAGAGGAGACTGCAAAGACCTAGGGCCTTGGGTGCTCTGAGCCAGAAGGAAAGCCCTGCTCTCATCAGCTTGGACCCCAGAAGAGATGCTCCATGTGTCATTATCCTCACTGTTGCCCTTGCAGCTTGGGCTTTTTGGCCATTTCTTTTGATTATTAATAACTTCTCCGCTTTTTGTTTTCAATATTCATCTCACTGCTCCAGGGAGGATTGAGGTACACCCAACCCTGGCACACAGGCAGTGGCTGCTGCTCAGAAGAGAAAAAATGAGGATTGCAGATCCTGCCGGGCACCATATCGCAAAGCATGGGGCTTTGTACTCACCAGCACCTGAGGGTGACCCCACACCAAGAGAAAGGTGCTCAAGAAGATGTGGTTGAGATGGAGCCTGGCTCGCTGGAGGGGTTAAAGCTCTGCTCCCAGGAAGAGCCGGCTTCTTTCCAGCCTGAGTAAGCCTGCTGCTCCTGCCAAAACCCAGCGCTGAAAGCCATTGCAGGGGTTTTTTCAGCTGTAAACAGCATCGCTCCATGGTGCCGCATGACCCATGGGACTGGCATCGCTCAAACCAGAAGGTATTTTGATAACGTTCGTTAATTAAGAGCTGGCAAGAGGCACTACCCAGAGGCTGGCATGGGAACGAGCCAGGAAGGAGGTGGGGGGGGTCTTGTCCCTGTCATGGCTTTGGGGTCACATGTGGCAAAACCCCTTGGAGGGACGGTGGGGATTTGTGGCCGCAGCAAGGACAAGAAGCACCATGCAGCACCGGGCAGTGTGTCTGGCCAAACCATATTGGCTCTTTGCAAATACTCACATGGACCACCCACCTGGCCCTGACTTTTCAGGGCATGGAAAGCAACCAGTTGCATTGCAGCAGGGAGGGGGATGCTGGTGTTACCTCCAGTTCCCAGCCACCTCTGCAGGATGAGTATGGTGAGATGGAGGTAGCTGGAGGGGTTAAATCCCCTCCCCTGCTCCTGGGAAGGGTTTCCTTCCAGCCTAAGTAAGCCCATCACCCTGCCAAAATCTTGCTTGGCACGGAAATCCAGCAAAGGGTTTCTCTGCCCGAGGAGCAATGCTTGGTGCCTGATGCACTGGCTGCAGGGGCATGGAGAAGAGAATGCATCCCAGCATAACCTGGCCTTGAGCCAGCGATGACAGCACCCGAGAATCCTGCAGGATCTGGCCCTGAACAGCACCCAGCACTCAGTGTCTTTGCTGGTTCCTGCCTCTGCAGCTCCATCCAGCAGCTCCAGCCCAAGCTGCATCGTTCTTATTTACAAGAGGGGTGGGAGTTTTACTTCCCCTTATTTTTAAATTTATTATTCTTTATTTTGGATTTCTGACTCATCTCAGCCTGTTGCCGGGAGGAAACCAGAATAAAAAGTGCCTCATCTATTATTTGTATCAGCTAAATAAAATCCTCCCCCATACAGTCAGGGAGGAAAAGTCAAGCAGTGGCTTCCTGAGGCAGCCCAGGACTCAGAGCCACTTCTCCTTCCCCCACTCTCATTCCTACGGAGGAGGAAAAAATCAAATTTTCCTCTTTTATTCCAAACCACAGCTGGTTTCCGGCTCTGCAAGCACAAAGCCAAGCTGGGAGCTGCTCATATGCTTGGAGGGTCAGAGACATGATGGATGCTCCCCAGCCCCTGCCTGCCCTGGCTGCCTTTGGGGTGCCAGGCCCTGGTGCCCATGGGATGCTCCACAGGGAAGCAGCACTATGCGACTGCCAAAGCAGGGCCTGGACCCTTGTGTGGATGAGAGTAGAGGGGAATGCTCTGAGGGGTACCCTGGAAAGGAGTGTCCTATTAATGAGGGTGCTCAGTTAATACTGGTTGCCCTATTAATATAATGGAATCATGGAACAGTTTGGGTTAGAAGGGACCTTAAAGCCCATGCAGTTCCACCCCCTGCCATGGGCAGGGGCACCTCCCACTGGATCCAGTTGCTCAAAGCCCCATCCAACCTGGCCTTGAACACGTCCAGAGATGGGGCAGCCACCACGTCCCTGGACAGCCTGAGCCAGGGCCTCCCCATCCTCACAGCAAAACCTTTCTTCATAAGACCTCATCACAATCTCTCATCTGAAAACCATTCCCCCTCATCCTATGCCTTCATTCCCTGGTCAAGAGCCCCTCCCCAGCTTTCCTGGAGCCCCTTTCAGCACTGGAAGCTGCTCTAAGGTCTCCCCACAGCCTTCTCTTCTCCAGGATGAACAACTCCAACTCTCTCAGCCTTTCAATGCAGGTGCCTAGTTAATAAGGGTGCCTCAGAGATGCTGTCAACCCTTGAAAGGGGGGCTCCCTCAGGGTGAGGGTCTTGAAGATGATGGTGCCCTATTAATGTGCGTGCCGCATTACTAAGGGTGCCACAGAGATGAGGGTGTCTTGGAGATGACGGTGCCCCACAGGTGAGGGTGCTGCCATTAATAGGAGTGTCTCAGAGAAGAGGACATCTCAGAGGTGAGGTTCCCCCATTAATAAGGATGTCCTGAGATGGCACGTGCCCTTCTATTGAGGCCGTCCCAGATACACTGGTGCCCTATTAAGGCAGGTGCTCTATTAATAGGGGTGCCCCATTCCTAAGGGTGCTATGAAAGAAAGATGCTCAAAGGCAAGAATGCCCTGTTAATAAGAGTGCCCTTTAAATGAGGTGAGATTCCCCCAATTAATGTGTCTGCCCTATTAGTAAGGGTGTCCCTGAGACATGGGTGCCCCGTCAAGGAGGATGCCCTGGAGATGAGGGTGCCTGGTGCTTTTCCTCCCCAGAGTGGTTTTGATGGGTCTCTCCCCACGAGGTGGGGGCAGGAGGTGGGAAGGTCCTGTGTCCAATGCCAGGTCCTTTCTCCCTTTGCCGGCCAAGTGTGACTCAGCAGCTGAGCCCGGCTGGAATGTGTGATGACTGGGGAAAAGAGCCCAAAAGCAGCATCCTGGAGGTGTGGGAGTTGAGCTGTGACTTGGGCATGTGAAGCATCCACCCAGACACCCCCAAACCCAGCCCCCCAGTCCCTTAAGGGGACATATCCTGCCATGTAACAGCAGCAAGCCTGCTGCATGCACAGCCTCGTCGCCCGGCCCACAGGAAGGTGGTGGGAGACCTGGAGCCACTGGGGAGGCTGAGTTCATCCCCTCATGCTGCTCCTGTGCTTTGCCCCAGGAAATCATAGAATCATGGAATGGTTGGGATTGGAAGGGACATCAAATCCCATCCAGTTGGAAACCCCTGTCATAGGCAGGGACACCTCCGACTGCACCAGGGGCTCCAAGCCCCATCCAACCTGGCCTTGAACCCCTCCAGGGATGGGGCAGCCACTGCTTCTCTGTGCAACCTGGGCCAGGGCCTCCCCACCCTCAGCATGAAAAATTTCTTCCTAATGTCTAATCTAAATCTTCCCCTCTCTAATTCAAAGCCATTTCCACTTGTCCTATTACTCCAGGCTCTTGGAACAGTCCCCTTCCCAGCTTTCCTGGAGCCCATTTCAGTACTGGAAGCTGCTCTAAGGTCTCCCTGGAGCCTTCTCTTCTCCAGGCTGAACAACCCCAACTCTCCCAGCCTGTCCTCACAGCAGAGGGGCTCCAGCCCTTAGATCATCTCTATGGCCTCCTTGGAATCTGTTCCACCAGTTCCATCTCCTTCTTATGTTGGGAAGAACAGAGCTGGACATGGGACTCCAGGTGGGGTCTCACGCGAGCAGAGCAGAGGGGCAGAATCCCCTCCCTAAATCTTCCTGCTGAGCCCCACAGCAAATCCAGATCTACTTTCCCTTTTCCAAGGGGGAAAAAACTGCTTGGCTGATGCTGGGCCATATCCTGCATGGCTGCCTTGAGCCAGGTGAGCCCTGGGAGCTGAGAGAAACCAGCTGCCAAGTGTTGGCTCTAATACAGAGGAGGATAAATTTGCATCCTTGGCTCAGCAAAAGCATTTCAGAGTGAGGCTGTTGAACTCTAATCCCAATCTCAATCCCAACCCATTTTCTATTGCAATAGCAGTTTGGGTCCTGGTCCTGTTTGTGCCCTAGTAGGAAGGGATTAAGCTTTATTTCTTCTTAAAGCCACAGCCTGGAGATGATCCTACTGCCAATGCCTCCTGCAGTGAAACATGGGGGTCTTTTAGGGGTGGCTGTGGGTACTGCATAGGACAGAGGTGCTTGGAGCTGTTTGTCCTTGCAGCACCTGGGCTGGGGTCTGTACATGGGTTTGGGGACAGGGGTGAGGGCAGCGTGGTGGCACAGGGGAGGGGCTGAGGTGGGGATGGGATCTCTCCCTCCAAGTCACTGGAATCACCTGTTGTCCCCAGTGGCTGGTGCTGTGGCAGCTTCTGGCACGTTTCGGGAAGGAGTTGTCTCGGGCTCCATCTGCACCCTGAGATGCTTAACCTGGGGGGGTGGGCGAAGCAAGATCCCTCTGGACAGGGGCTGGGGCTGCAGGGAAGCACCCTTCATGCTGGTCAGCTCTCCTTGCTGTAAGCCTTCCTGCCTGCCCCAAATGGGATTTCAACCCAAGAGCTGCTCCAGGTTAATTTTTCCTTGCTGGGGGCAGGCACGGGTCAACCACAGCTTCAGAAGCTTTCCTGGGATTTGGCTCTTTCAGTGCCCTGAAATGAAGATGCTGCTTTTGGAGTCAGGTACCTTATAGCGATATTGAGCTCCATCTGCAAGGGAAAGGGCTGAAGTGAAGCCAAACCACTCCAGCACCTTCCAGCCAAGAGACCTGGTGCTGGGCAGGAGGAATTAGCACTTCCAAGTGGTTTGGACTTTTCCCAAGGAGCTGACTCTAGCTCGTGTCCTGCTTTGCCACTGTGTTTCCAGCAGCTTAGGGTAACTGAGGGATCTCTGCTCCGAATCCTGTCCAGGTCCCTGCTGCTTCCAGCTGCAATTTTAACGTCCCTAGAGATGGAGGTGGGCTCCATCTTCCCTCTTCTTAATTAGCATTTGCCTTCCTGCGGTGTGGCTCCATCAGCCCTGGGGTGGGATGGGGATTCAAGCAGTGGCTCTGCCTTCCAGGAGCTGAGCTCTTGAGGCCACCACCACAGGGGTGGGAGAGAGAGGATGCAACCCACCAGGAAACCACAAACGGTTTCGATGTATTTATTAGCCTGGGCACAACTTCCCCTGGCTTCATTTCCCAATGCTGGCTGCTGCATGTCAAAGCTGCTTGAGCTTGGCTTGACGTACATGAAGGATGCGCAATGTGGAAGGATGCAGCACCCATGGGTGCATGGTGATGACCCCATCCAGTACTTGGGGTGGGTTTAAGGGGTGGCTCATGGATCAAGGCAGAGATGGCTTTGGAGAGGTGAATCACAGCTCCAGCACGGCTGGGAGTGATGTTCTTGTATCTGTCCCCATGTCCTGGGGATGCGGGAGTGGAGCTGGATCAGCACATGGGCTGGGAGGGTTCACCATTCCCCTGGGGTGATGCTCACTGTTGTGGAAAGGGTGAGTGGTGCTGGCTGTGGGTCACATTCTCTCCCCCAGAAAAAGCTCTTGCAAAGGTTATTCTTTAAAAAAAAAAAATACTATGTTTCCTCTTTTCCTTCCTCATCGGAGGCACGTGGCGGTGAGGTCATGGAGCGCCTGGGCTCGTGGCAGGACATGCTTACAGCTCTGCATAATCGCATCCCCAGGGCCACGGCGAGACTGTTCTTGGAGGGAAGGGGTGAGCAGTTGGTGAGAGGTTTCTCCTGCTTCTACTCCCTACCCCCAGCCCCAAGTTAGCTCTTCCTCACTGCCCCTCCAGCTCCACTTTCCTCCTGGTCAAGCAACCACATCCTGAGCCAGCCTCCTGAGGCAGCCCTTGGGCTGTTTTCTTTGCTCCCGCTGGTTTTCCCAGCACAGGTTCTATATCCCAGAGGCAAATGTGGCTTTGCATGGAAAATCAGCCCCAGATGTGGCTGAGCCACTGTTGCTCCAGCACCATGAGCAGTGGTGAGGCTCCAAGGAGGGCTTGGGAACATGGGAACAACAGAAAGGACCTGCTGGATGTCTGGGACCTGTGAGCCAGGAGCTCTTGAGGGGTTTATCCCACCAATTGAGAAGCACAGGCAGGGTGACAGTGACTTCTCTGCAGACTCGTGCACCCCAAGGAGGGGTGATGAGGTATCCAGGGGCTCCCCCATCCTTGAGGACAGTCACTTGGCTATGTAGTGGCCAGTGCTCAGTTGCTCGGTGACCAGCATTGGGCTGAGCAAAGCCCTAGTATTTAATTTATCCTGTGTGTAGGAGCCTGGTAGAGCCTCCAGCTTGGCTGTGCAGCACTTGGCTTGGGAGGGTGTGGGACAGCCCCTCTTTGGTCGGCTCTCAGTTCTCATCCTGGGCCTGTTTTCTGGGAAGCAGGATCACTTGCAGGTAGGAGGCAGGTCCCCATCACCGTGACACCACCCTCTTCTAGCAGAGCCACAGGGAGCTCGGCTCTGCCCCTATCTGATGGCCCAGCCATACCAGGAGGTCATCATGAATGTCAACAGATCACGGATGTTTGGGGACCCTTGGAGATCCCGTGGCTGAGGTCCCTGGCTGAGTGTGGGGCTGGCAGCCACGCTCAGGGCAAACTGGCAGAGGGCTCTGGGGCAGAAACCGCACGCTAATCAAAAGAGGATGGAAAAACTTGTAGTTGCTTGGAAATGAAGCATGGCTATGAGCAGACCACACCAGCCTCCAGATGCGACAGCAGTGGCCACAGGATGGAATTCCACTGGGTTATACTTAATTATGAGCACTGAAGTGGGGGCAGGGTGGGGAGGCAGGAGCAGACTGGCCTTGTGGCTTTGCCGGGCAGGGGGAGCAGCATGGACCACCTTTCCCATGGCTGGGAGCCAGTTTGGAGGTGGATTGGCTCTGGCTCATGCCTGGGTCTTCTTGTTGAGCTAGGACTTGTCTGGCTCATTTCAGCTCCTAAATTTAAGCCTTTCCAAGATCTCTGGGGTTCCTACATCCACCTCATTGCTTGGGGTGGGAGGAATAATGCTGAGGGTTGCTGATTTGGAGGGACTTGGAGGGACTCGGTGTCCTGGCCCCCCATCTTCTCCATGCAAGAACATGGAATATGACCCAAAGTGAGGTTCCAGGTGAGGGGGTCTGCAGAGAATCACCTTCTCTCTGGGGCCACAAGTGCCCTTGCAGGTTCTCCCTATCGTGGTTTTGTGCTCTTCAGCCTCACCGGGTACCGCTTCCGCTCCCACTGCTGTTGCGACAGCGTGTTGCTCCATGAGGTTCCAAAGGGGCTGCTGGGGCCGTTTTTGCTGGCGGTCCCATGGGCCGAAGGGCTGCTGGAGGGAGGATGGGTGGAGGCGCAGCACTGTGTGCCAAGATGCATCAGCCTGTGTTTTGCTGGTGCCGGCTGAAGGTTGTTTATGCTGTTATGGGGATGATACAATTATCTTGGCTTAGGTGCATGACCCAGTAGCAGGATACAGACGGTGCTATTGGCTAGGAGGAGGGTGTGCTGGGCTACCTCGTGGTATCTTCTCCTCCAGGTGTGAGCTGCAGCTGCATAAAATCTACTGTGGGACCTCATATTTGAGCAGCTTTGCTGCATGCCTACAGGAGCACCCCACTTTCCAGCTCTGCTCAAACACTCCATTGCAACTGTGGCATGACTGATGTTCCCCGGAGTGGGATGGGGTGTTTGCTCCCTAGTTGAGCAGGGAAACAGTTCACCTGCTGAAAGGACTCTTTGTTTCCCTGGGAAAAGCAGTAAATACATCAAAATTGGAGTCTTCAATCACGTACAAACAGCGGGAGCTGGTTCGCATCATCACTGGGCGCTGCTCAGCTCCACTCTTGGATGGTGGTGGAGGCTATCATGAGTGACGAGAAGAGGGTGAGGAATGTCCCCTGGGGGGGAAACTGAGGCCGCCAGGATGGAGGCAGGAGCACTTCAGCTACCTGTGAGGGAGATGGGAAAGGCCGGATTTACCATTGGCATTGGTATTGGTATTGGTATTGGCCGGGGAGCATGGGAGTGGGCAGTGCTTGCTGGCTGATGGCTTTTCAACAAGAGATGCCAGCATGACACCGATTGCATTTGGGCGTGTGTTTGGTCCTTCTATGTCACCTCTCTTGATGCCGAACCCAGGCCACCTGGATGCAGGGGACAGGAGTCAGTGTTTGTAACATGTTTATTTCATCTCCCAGAGTGTGAAAGGTGCTTTTAATAAAACAGAGTGGATTCCAGACCCTTCCCAAGTACATAGTTTGGCTGGAGAAGTGAGAGGCTTGGAGGGCCTTTTGCAACACCCCAAAAATCCCCTTCACTCCCTTATTGCCACTTTCAGCCCAAACTGCCATCACAGAGGGGCCCAGCCTTCTGTTTTCAGCCCAAAATGAACCACTCAGCCCTCAGCCAGGGCGCTAGGTTGCCAGCACAGCTGGGCTTGCAGCATGTGTGTGCCACTCCATCAGCAATACCTGGCACCAGTGGCTCCATCAGCACTGTGCTTTCTTCAAACAAGCACCCAAAATGCTTCCCTGTGAATGAAAGGGGCCAGATCCAGGCATGGAGCCACTGGGAGCTCTCACAGCCAAGGTTCATTAGGATAAAACCACTGCTGGGGCTTCCCTCAACCTGCTTTTAGCATCCTGTCCCCCCAGGTAGGACTTAGGCTCTTGGCAGCTGTCCCAGAGCTGTGGTTAGTAGGGAGGAGGCGTTTTTATGGCACTAAAACCTCTGCTGCTAATGAAAAACAGGTTCTGCACAGCCAAAACAGCTGATACGCGGCCGCTGAGCTGAGTAATGCCTTGAATTCCTGGCAAGAGCTGCTTCTTTTCGGGAGGCAAGAGCTTCTTTCCCAGCAAGCAGGGCCCTTTGTGTCCCTCCCTGCAAGACACGGAGCTCTCCCCAGGGCTGAGCCCTCTTAGGGACCAGTTACCCTGCTGGGCATCCCTTGGGAACAGGAGCTGGTGTCAGGCAATACAATTATGAGAGTTTGCAAGCTGCCAGGGGTCTGGAGGATGATGGTCAGTCTGTCTGCCCAGCCTTCTGCCCGTCCGTCCACTGAGCTGGCCCCATAGGTGCTTGTCTTGGTTTCCCTCCATCCACGAGGAGGAAGGTGATAGGGTTTGAGCCCCGCTGCACCCTGCAAAGCCTGGGGACCGGTATAATTTTGGCTGGCAGGGATGTCCCTTGGGGCTGGGGGTCCCCCCTCATTTCAGGGAAGGAGCTCTGAAGCTCCCAGGGATGGATCCTGTGCAGTGGAGAGCTGCTACCACGAGTGGGGCTGCTGGTGTGGAGCAGGATGAGGCCATGACTCGGGCATGCCAGGACTTTTGCACACCCCCATCTATCTCCTTTCCCCCTCCTTCTCCTGCAAGGCCCCCACAGTGCCCAGGGACCCTGGGGTACAGCCAGGGATAAGCCCCCAAGTGTGTGTGTCCGTGGCAAAGATCGGGGCCAGTCACTAATGTAAACAGCTCTGACTGCAGATAAACAACCAGCCCTGTTGGGGAGGACAAATAGCTTCTCTGTTCCCAAGCGGGAAGGCTCCGGATCCTCCCTGAGAAGCCCTAGCAGCATCTCCATTGCTTTGGGTCAGTGGCTTGAAATGCCCCCCTCCAGCCTCACATTTGTGGGTGGCACAGGGATGCCGCCCCATCAGCCTGGAGCTGGATCCATGTAGGGTGCAGATGCCCAATTTGGGGGGCAATTTAGCCCCCTGACCATGGGCCTGAGTCAGGGATGATGCTGGCTACATCCACCAGGGCAGCCTGAAGGCTGTGCCATCCTGGCGAGGGTTTGGAAGGAGCCCATGCCAGACCCTGATGACAGCAGGGACCCCTCAGCCCTCCTGGAGGGGCTGCTGCTGCCCCCCTGCCACGGTGCTGAGGCCAGGCTTCTCTGCAGTGCTCCCGAGCCCTTTGCCCAGCCTGCCCCCGGTCCTGGCACTGAGCCACGCTCCCCCCCGCTGCCACTCAGCCACCCGCCCCCACTTGCACCCAGCTGCTCCCAGCACAGCCCCCGGACCTTCCCGTGCATTGGCACCCGCTTGGCTCCAACTAGGCTGAGCTGGAAAGTGATGGAGCTGCACCCGCACGGCTCTGTGCCATGGGCAGCGGGTGATGCCAAGCCGGTGGGTGCTCCCTGTGTGGGGCCAAGCAGGGGATGGGGCATGCTGGGGGCTGCACCCCCCACCCAGTACCCGGGTTCATGGTATACTGGTGGTGCTGGAACCCCTGGGCACCCTTGAGTGCAAGTCCCCAGAATGTGGGCACATGGAGATGCCACGGAGTAGGCAGCCTCCTGTCGCCACCCCGAAACCTCTGCAGCCAAGGGGCTGCTGATGACACCTCCTGTCCCTCTTTGTTTCCCCCCAGGCTTGATGGGTGCTGGTGGGCAGCCACACAGGAAGGCTTTTGGCTCTGGTTCCATCCGCATTCCTTCGTGGAGGGAGGAGTGGAGCTGGAGCCTAGTGTGACTCAGCCCTGGAAGGCTGGAGACGTGCTGGTGACCCGTATGTCCAGGGTCTAGAGGAGACTATGAAGATGATCTGAGGGCTGGAGCACCTCTGCTATGAGGACAGGCTGAGAGAGTTGGGGTTGTTCAGCCTGGAGAAGAGAAGGCTCCAGGGAGCCCTTAGAGCAGCTTCCAGTGCTGAAAGGGACTCCAGGAAAGCTGGGGAGGGGCTCTTGATCAAGGAGAGCAGGGATAGGAGGAGGGGAACAGTCTGAAGCTGAAAGAGGGGAGATTGAAATGAGATCTTGGGAAGAAATGTTCTCAAGTGAGGGTGGGGAGGCCCTGGCCCAGGTTGCCCAGAGCAGGGGTGGCTGCCCCATCCCTGGAGGGTTCAAGGCCAGGCTGGATAGAGCTTGGAGCTCCTGATCCAGTGGGAGGTGTCCCTGTCCATGGCAGGGGCTTGGAACTGGGTGGGCTTTGAGGTCCCTTCCAATCCTTCCATGATTCTGTGTGGGGCCATAACTCATCCTCTGTCCTCCCTTGCTGCTTTGTATGCACCCCTGGCATAGGCAACTGCTCCTTGACCCAAGGGGCTAAGTCTTATCTCTGCCCAGGGACCCCTCAGTGCACACCAGCGTGGTGGCATGTCCCCCAGGAGTCTCTGTGGTTGAGGACAGCCAGAGCCTGGGTTATGATAACTCTAGAAAGGGACTTCCTCTGCAGGCGCTGGATGCAGCCTGACCCTGTGGTTCCCTTGCTCCTGGCCTGGCCAGCTGACAGCCATGGATTCCCCTGCACCCCCACCCATTCAGTGCTCTCCTTGCCTGGGTGACCACTACATGGGGAGGGTCTGCTGCTGGGAGACCCCCAAGCATGGGGGTGATGGGGGTTGGATGGGGGATCCAGAGCAGGAAAGAGGTTCCTAATCTGGAGCAGGTGACATGGGAATTCTGGAGGGGAAAAAGTGAGGGCTTGCTGCAGGATGAATGCTCCAGCCTCATCCTACTGTCTGCTTGTGACATCCTGAGTCCTCAGAGCTGGCAGCGTCTCGGGAAGTGCCTGCCACCCGCATTCCTCTGCTCCTCAAGGAACTGATGAGGGACCTTCCCACGGGGATTTCCAGCCTGGGCACACACAGCTCCAGCCCGGATCGTGCTGGTGGGGGTCCTGTGGTCCTGGCTCAGCTGCAGCACCCGGGGAAACTCATCCACCACTTGTGGAGAGAGTGTGCTGACCTGCGGTGAATCACTGGGAAGGAACTGATTAAGAACTCGCAGCTCTTTCTTGCTGGAAATAACTTTCTCTGCAGACACCAAGTGCAGCCCAAAGCTGGTCCCTGACACAGCCAGGGGGCTTCAGATGTGCCACAGATTTTACTTTCCTTTTTGGTGCTTGCTAGCCTGAAAAACTTCCTAAAATGAGGTGCTGGGTTGGGGTCTGCTCCTTCTCCATCAGGAATGGGAAGAGGAGGAGTCGCTGAGGCTGAAGCTGCCCAACCAGCGTTACTCCAGCTCCCTGAGATGGGGGTCAGGGTCTAGGGTTACTCTGACCTCAGACGTGGAGATGTGGCTGCAAGTGGGGTGGTAACCATGTCTCATCTAGGCCCCTCAGAGCTGGGAGCACCCTCCATCCCCTTGCCTGCATCCCTGCATCCCCCTGCACTGGGGGCCGCCTGGGGACCACTCTGCCCCCCCGGGATGCCCACAACCCCTCCACGGCCTCATCCCACCTTTTCCCCCAAGGTGACAGCCGCAAGGCTTGGATATGGCTGTGGGGGAGATGAGGACAGGAACCCCTGGGCAGTACCAGAGCGCTAACACTGCCACTGGTCCCAGTTTGCAACTGGGAGAGGGACAGCCAGGTCTCTCCACCCCATAGTTTGCTGGTCATGTTGTAAGCACGGATTGGGGGGGCACTGCCACCACCATCACCCAGTGCCACTCTTGATGTTGTCACTGTTTCTGCCCTGTGACTCAGGGATTTCGACAGGTTTGAGAGGGGAGGAGGGGCAAAAGCCACTTCCCTGCCAAAAACTATGAGGCAGCTGCTGCTGCAGGAGGTGGATTATTAACCCGGGCGCAACACTCTGCTGCCATCCCTCTGTCCTTCCATCCCACTGTCCCTCTGTCCTTCCATCCCTCTGTCCCCCTGTCCATGCTCACTTGTCTCATGACTGGGGATGTGACACTTTTCCTGTCACTTAAAAGAAGGAGGGGATGATGAGTGCGATGGAGATAAGAAGGAGCGTGGTCCTCAGCCATTGTAAATGGGCCTCACGCGCTGGCACGGGGTTCCTCTGAGTCACCCCCAGAGGCTGACGTCACCTGGCTGTGTCCCTTGGGTGCCCACCCCGGCGTCCTCCCACTGCTGGGTGCTGCTGGGGCTCCCAGGACAGCTCGTCATGGAAAATGAAGATAACGTCTCCGCTTTTGTGGGGAGAAAGGGGGTGTTTTGTGAGTATGGCTCATTTTTAACCCCAGCGTCCTTCCTTCCCCTATCCGCATCGCCCTCAGCATCGATGTTTATCTGCAGTTGCTAAGGGCCACCCATGGGTGATAAGGACAGATGTGGCAGTTATAAACCAATGCAGATGTGATGCCATTTCGGGGCTGTCACTCTCTCACCTCCAAGAGAAACCCTCAGCAGATTCTGAAACCTGGCATTTCTGGCCCCAGGGAGCAGGCGCCACCACTTCCTTGAAGCTCAGATGTGGTGGCTGTCACTGATATGTGGCCTCATTGTCATCATACCCTTTGTCATAGACGAAGCCCAGGGCCGCTGCTTGCATCCAGTTGTTTGTGGAGGATTTCGCTTTCTGCTTCCACATCGGGGTGATGAACGCTTTCCAAGGCAACAGTTCACCTCGTGGCAAACAATTGTTTCCAGTTGCCTGCAAACAAGCAGGGAGAAAGCAGGTAAATCCACAAAGCAGAGGTTGGGGCTGTCTGCATGCCCAGCGTCTCAACAGTGGTGGCCTTTCTGTATCCAGCCCCAGATAGGTCTGTTCATGTACTCGTGGATATCTGTGTGCACACCCCTGCACACAGACCTGCCTGTGCACTTGCGGGTCCATCCATGCACATGTAGGTGCATCCACGCAGATGTGGATCCATCCACACAGATGTAGGTCCATCCGTGCACACATGGATCCCTCCGTGAACATGGGGTCCATCTACACACACGTGTGCACACAGACCTGTCCATGCACACACATGCAAATGGATCTGTTTGTGCACACACGGATCTATCCATGTACATATCTACATGTGGGTCCATTCATGCCTATGTGGATCCACCCATGCACACGGATGTGTCCATGCATGCCCATGCCCATGAACCCATTCACACACCTCAGTGACTGCCTGGCACCAGCAACAGGAAAAGCAGCCATGGGAGCTGGAATAAATTACTGCAGGAACACCCTGGGGCCTCTCCCTATCCTTCTGTCCCTGATGCCTCCATGCCTGCCCTGATCAAACCTGCTGACACCCTAAATTCCCCTTTGCTGTTGTTCCCAGCACCCTGGCATGCTAGGGCACCTCAGTCCTGCATCGCCTGCCATCCTCTGCATGGCACAAACACCTCTCAAGGGCATTCCGGCTGCAGACAGCAGGGTTGTGGGGGGCTTCACCGGCAGGAGGTGAGTGTGTGATGCATGGGGAGGGAGTCAAACCCACACAGGAAAACTCATGGTGTGGAGCAGGAACAATGCACGAAGTCACAAGTAGGGCTGAGTGTGTGCATCACTGATGCGCCAGGGCACGTTTGTGTGTGCTGTACAGGGCTGTACGCCTGCATGTGAAGGGGTGTTTGTGGCTTGTGCACAAATACAAACATGTAACCCTTTGTGCTTGTAGCATGTGGGGGTGTGCGCACAGCCACATGTGTGGACATGGGGTTCATGTGCGTGTGCACCTCGCATGCGTGTTTGTGTGCACACATAGAGTGTGCATGCAGGTTGAGGGTGTGTGCGCATATGTGCATGGCTGTGCATGCAGGTGCGGTGTCCATGCATGCACGCATGTGGTGTCACACGTGTGTGTGTGTGTGTCTGGGGGTCAGCACGTGCGTATAGGTGTCTATATGCATATGCACACGTGCAGCCCCAGGGCTCTGTGTGTGTGTATGTGTGCATGGGTACCCATGCCCAGAAGAGAGCACACACATACACGTGTGCAAGTCCCAGTGCTGCACATGCAATAGTGTGCACGTGTGCACATGTGTGTGTTCCAAGAAGCGTGCATACGTATACAGTGGGATGGCTGTCCCTGGTGTGTGCACATATGCGCATGTAAGTGTGTGCATGTGTGTGCACTCAGGACTGTGCATGGATGTGTGTGCGTGTGCATGCACGTGTGTGTGTATATGTGTATGCGTGTGCGCACGTGTGTGTACATGCAATAGTGCAGGGGCTGGGGCGATCATCCACAACAGTGCCCAGCACTGATCCCGATCCAGCGCCCAGTGTCCCGATCTGAGTGGGGTCGATCTGATCGGAGCCGAGTCGGCTGATCCGGTACTGTCTGATCCAATCTAATCAGAGCCGAGCGGGCTGATGTGATCTTATCCGATCAGAGCTGATCTGACTGGGGCCGAGTGGGCTGATCCGATCCAATCCCATCCCATCGGAGCCAAGCGGGCTGATCCAATTTGATCCGGTTGGAGACGAGCAGAGCCAATCTGTTCCGTTCTGATCTGGTCGGAACCAAGGGGGCTGAGCCGAGCCGAGCCGAGCCGCCTCGAGCGGAACCGATCTGTTCCGATCTGTTCCGATCGGCTCCGAGCTGACGGGAGCTGCCCGGGGCCGATCCGCCCCGATTGGAGCCGACGCGGTCGGGGCCGGGGGGGGCTGATCCGAGCCGAGCCGAGCCGTCCCGCCGCGCTCGCAGCCGCGGGTCCGCCCCGCTCGGGGCCGGGGCGCTGGCCGCCCGCCAGCCCTTTCTCATAAACCACATGCTGCCGCGCCGCTATAAAGGGAGCGCGGGGCGGCGGTGGCTCAGCCCGGCCCCGCTCGGCCCCGCCGCCGCCTCGCCCGCTCCGCCCGGCCCCGCGCAGCCCCGGCCCCGCGCAGCCCCCGCCCCGCGGCAGCCCCCATGCCCCGCGCCGGAGCCCAGGTACGGCGGCCCCTCCGCCCCTGCGGTGTGCGGGGAGCGGCCCCCGCCCCGCGGCAGCCCTGGGCGCCCCCCAACCCCCCCTCCCCGGCCGGGCGAGGGACGTGGCACCGCGGGGTGAGGCTCCAGACCCGGCCCCGCTCCAGGACCCGCGGGGCTGAGAGGCACCGGCTCCATCCCCATCCCGACCCCGATCCCCATCTCCATCCCCATCTCCATCCCCATCTCCATCCCCATCTCCATCCCCATCCCCGGCCCGATCCCCAGCCCCGGCCCCATCCCCGGCCCCCGCCAGCCCTGGCCGTGTCTCGGCCGTGGCCCAGGCGGCATCTTGCAGTTTCACAAGAGGGGAGGATTTCTGGACCCCCTTCAAGGGAAATTCCCCCGCACCCACCCCTCGGACACCCTCTGGCTGCCGGTGCGGCGCGGGGCACACGTGCCCCCGCCAAAGGGCGCTGCTCCATCCCCACCGCGGGGATCTCGGCTCTGGGACGAGCCCTGGTGCCCACTGTGATCCTGCCACAGCTGGGGGCCTTCCCGCTTCTTTGCGGGGGGATTGGGAGGGGAATTTGGGGTGATGCCAGAGCTGCTGCATGGAAAGAGCCCGGCGGGTGTGGGCACTGGAGCCTGGGGAGGTCCAGAGGGTGGGAAGAGGATTTTTGGGGATGGGTGGGTCAGTGCGTCAGACAGCTCCCTGGAGCCAGGGTGGAGGAGAAGACTTGCAGGACAGATGGAGAAATGGTGTGGGAAAGGGGACAAGGGCTGGATAGAGAATGTGGAGGTGGTGGAGAGCTGTGTCCAGACTTTTGCCAGCTGGGCTCCAGTAGCCCCCGCACTGGGCACTGGGAAGTTCCCTGGTGCTGCTAAAACTAGCAGGATGGGGTTGGCACAGGGGCTGGAGGACCACGGTGGGGTTATCCTGCCAGGCCGTGGTAAAGCCCTGTCCACCACAAAGGTGTCTGCTCTGGGGGGTGGTGAGGAAGGGCAGGGGGCTTGGGGCTGGGATGGGATTTTAGCCCTGCTCCAAGCCTTTGCTCTGCCTTGCTCAGGTGTGCCTGCTCCGCTGCACCCTGCTGTCATCCCTCCTCCTCCTCCTGGTCTGCAACATCCATGAAACGGAGCAGAACAGCTACTGCCAGCAGATCATCACAGAGAAGCACCTGGCTGAGCTGGAGGAGCTGGTGAGTGCCCTCCCTGGGCTCCACTACAGGATGGGGGCTCTTTTGGGGCTGGGCAATTGCAAATAGTCCCTTATTTAGGGATAAAAATAAGCTGATTTTATTATTTTTAGTCCTATATAAGAGGAGGGGCTGATCTCTGTGTGGGAGGGCTGGACCTCTACCAGGAAAGTGATGGTACCCAGGAGCTGAGCATGCATGGGTATGAGGGACAAACAGGCATGGGGGGACAAGAGTGAGATTCTATCATGCCTTTAGTTGGGGTGGCTGTGAAAATGTGCTGGTAGAAGAGATGTAGGAAGAGGGTAAGTGGGAACTGGCAGGAACATGGCCAGGAGGTTGGCACAAGTGGGGCTGGACGGGTGTAGGGGCGATGAGGAAACGATGAAGGAGGCAGGCGCTGCGAGGCTGCTGCGTCTTCCGGGCGGCCGTGCAGGGGTTAAGCCAAGGAATCCGACTGCATTCCTGAGTCCAGCTGCTTGCCTGGAAGCTGGGCTGGCAGTGGGGCTGTGGGTGGGTGGCAGGCAGTGAGGGGGGCCACTGGTCGGGCTAGCCAGGCGCTGGAGCCAGCCAGGCTGGGGCGATGGGTGCCTTCATCCCGATGGGTGCCTTCATCCCGCGTGGCCTGTGGGCAGCTCCGGGTGGTCACACCCACCCCATGGGAAGGCAATTCCTGGCCTCATGCTGGCTGCTGGGGCTGTATCTTGCCCTGGCCCTTGGCTCACTTCCGAGCAGGGAATCACGCGGATGTTCAAGGGAGAAATGGGAATCGGGGGCATGCAGGGATTTGTGTATTTGTCGCAGATTAAATTCTGCTGTTGCAGCGAATGTGGTGCACGGGCGAGAGGTGGTAACGGCACCTCTGAATCCTTGCTGCCTGCTTGCTTTGTATTGAGCTCTCTGGTCTGCAGTGTGGAACCTCTGTGTCTGGGCTTGCTTTACCTCTTCCTCTTTAAACACTGAGACGTGGTGCTAGGAGCTGGCAGATACCATCTGTGCAAGCTCGGCTTCCTCTGCCTGAGCTTCCCCTGCACCCTACATCCCTGGGAGCCTTTGCTTTGCAGCCCCCAGGAATAAAAGTGGGTGCGTGGCTGGGGAAAGAAAGGGGATGCAGCAGGTTTGAATGGAAGTTGTGGTTTCCCTGCTGGGGATCGCAGCCTTCTCCTCTTCCCGCTGGCAGAGGAGCCAGTCCTCGCTCCAACCCCTCTGGGATAATGGAGCAATTGTTTCCAGGCCGGCATCCCAGGCTGGGAGGATGAGGGCTGCCAGAATTGCCGGCCGGCCGGCAATTCTGGCAGCCCTCATCCTCCCAGCCTGGGATGCCGGCCCAAAGGCAGGGGGGCTTGTTTGGGGTGGGTTTTCACCTGCATCAGAAAGGGTCATGGGGTGGGGGGCCAGCAGCGCTCTGTGTGTGACCCCTGCATTGGTGATGTGACCTCGATGTCGCAGCCACCTCCTGTGTGGCAGGATGGTCCTTTGCTGCCCGGCTTTTGTAACAAGAAGGGTGGGGGAGACCCGGGAACAACTGAGAAGAGCTGGACTCTGCTGTGGCACCGTGAAGAAGCAGAGGAGGAGAAGGAATAGGGGTGGGAACAGGCAGGAGGAGGAAGGTGTCCCTGGTATGGGGAGTACAGTGTCTTGGTGGGAGCGGGGATCCTGGGTTCACCCCTGCCAGAGGTTTGACCATAGGGAAATGTCTATATAGGAGGAGGAACATGGTGTGGGATGAAGCAGGGGTAGGAGCAGACACAGCCCTGTGGATCTGAGGGGCTCAGATATCCCTTTGTGTGCAGGGCATGGTACAACTTGGGGCTGCTTGGCTCCACCCTCTTGGGGAGCTCATGCCAGCTGCACTGTGTTGGTCTCTCAGAGCCGTGGGGTGACATCCTGCTCTCTCTTCCAGGCTGACACCCAGATGCAGCAACCGGGCAGGGTCTCCTTCGAGTTCATCAATAAGACGCAGCTGGTGAGTGGCTCCTCGCTGAACGCTGGCAGACAGAAGGGGAGCAGAGCTCCAGAGAGCTCCAGAGAACCAGAGCTGGCTGGTGCATAGGAGGGTCCCCAAACTCTACAGGCCCCCTTTGCAGGAGGCAGCTCGGGAAGGACCCATCCTGCCTGGCTGGGCGGCTGTCAAGTCCCACCTCAGGCAGCCTGTGGGACCACAGAAAGGCATTTTATGGCTCTGTGACTCAGTTTCCCCCAGGCAGAGTGGGGCAGGTGGTGCTGCCTCTTCCCATACAGTAATCAGTCTCGCATATTTGGGGTGGGGGTGTTGTCCATGTCCTTGCAGAACAACTCCGTCTGCTATGTGAAAGCAGCTTTTCCACTGCTGGGCAAGATCCTGAAGCAAACAGAATTTAAGGAGAACTCATCTAATGCCAAGAAGATGCAGACAGTGCGCAGGATGTACAATAGCATTGATGAGAACATCGACCCCTGCATCAGGGAGGAGGAGGAGGAGGAGAGAAAGGTAGGGAGTCCTCTGCCTCGTGGGGTGCCACATGTGTGGGAATGTGGGTCTGAGTCCTTATCTTTGGGTGAAATGGAGTCTATGGAGCATCTTGGGTGGGTGCATGGCCAGGACCTTGAAGTGAAGCAGAGATGGGGTGTGCATGGACACATGGGGGGTGTCAAACCCTGCCCTCGGGCTTTGTGGTACACCATGTAGTGACACCAGCTGCCTGGCATGGTTGTGGAGCTGATGCTGAGCCCAACTCTTCCTCCAGCTCTCACAGATGTGCTTTGAGGAGTTCACCACCTCCCCATATGAGATGCTGGTGCTGGTAAAGCAGTTCTTCCAGGACATCAACCAGCTGCTGCAGGACCAGGAGACCTTTGAGAAGGACTGCAGTCAGGTCTACCGCAGGACCTGCTTGGGTCCCAGGAAGGCTGGGTCCTCATCAGGTGAGATGCTGAGGCTTTGCCTCTGCCTGGCAGAGTCATGTCAAGCTGGAGGGTCTTGGGCTCGCCTGCATGGAGCAGCTTGACAAGCCGTGTGTGCCCATCTCTGGTGACACACGGGCACCATGGGCACAGCACGTGTCTGCGTTGATCCCCGTCTCTGTTGCTCAGCTGTCCCCATGGGCTGGTGTTGATGGTGTGTCAGCAAGTTCTGCATCTGTGTCTGGGGAGACCTGGGGTTGGAGAAGGGGCTGGCCACCCTTTGGAGGTGGTGTTTGGGCCAAATCCTCTGGAAGCAAGGCCAGAGAGAGATGCCAAGGGGGAATAAGGAGGTATCTCCATTGGCCTGGCTGGAGGCATCGGGTTTGGCTCCATCTCAAAGCCCCAGTGCCCAGGCTGAGCGTAACATGGAGAAAACGAAGCACCAGGACCCTGCTGCCACTGATGTGCTGCATAACCTCAGCTGCATCACTTCAGCTGCCCTGTGCTTCAGTTTCCCTGGGAGAGGATTGCCTGCTGGGGTGGAAGAACCCATGTTGCTGTCCATGCTTTCACAAACACCCGTGCTGTGTTTGCATGCCCATGGAGGAGACGTCTTGCTGTTGTCCATGTGTTGAAGCTGTGCTGTGTCCTTGTGCCTTGGGGGACATTAAATGTGGCTGTCCGGCTCCTGCCAGTCATGGATAACCCACTGCCGTTGGCTCAGGGGACCCCGTGATTCGCATTTGCTTCATCCTGCCTGCTGCTTGTCACCTTTGTGCTGCCACATCTGTCCCTGCCTGTCCCCTGCCTCATCTTTGCTCTCCCTTTTTGGGGGGGAAGCTGTTTGACCGTCTTGCCCAGGGCTGTGGGGAGGGATGGGGATGCTCCCCCTTACCTCAGGTCTGTTGACTGTGCCCCTTTTGGAGGCTGGTGACCCCACAGCCGTCTCTTCTCTCTGCTTCTTTCAGGTGTGGGGACAGATCCTGACTGCAATTGCCTGTCCCCTGCTCTCCCTTCTGCCACTCAGCCTTCCCTCTCTGCTGCCACCCACGCCAGCAGGGAGGTGGCACCCGCTAGCACCCAGGTCCCTTACAACCTCCTCCATGCCACGCTTGCTGACTTAGACACTCCATCTCAGCACCCCAGTGGTACGGACGGTGGCTCAGGAACCGAGGAGGTCCTGAGTGCCGGGGTAGGTGACACAGTGTCAGTGCCATCCCCTGCGATGCAGCAGACAGCTCCAGCTGACAGCGCCGAAACCCTCCTGGATCCAGCCAGGACCCTTAGCCTGGCAGCCGTGGATGTCTCTGTCCTGCGCAGGGATGGAGAGCTGGTGGATGGGGGCACCGAAGTGGTGGCTGGCCACCTGCCACATGATCCAACCTCCATCCTCCTGGACCATCCCAGCGGGCTCAGGACCAACACACCAGCAGCATCCCCCAGCACTGGCTCAGCAGGCAGTGGAGCCAGGATCCATCCTGGCGAAGCACCTGAATCCATCACACAGTTCCGTTACTCCAGGATGGCCTCGGGGATGCGAGGCAGAGCACCAGGCAGCCCCGGGGATGGGGCAAGGGCACGAGGCTGGGGGCTGAGCCGGCAACAGGAGCCCGAGGATGGCAGGGCTGGCCCCAGCTTTGACTCTGACTTTGTTCTGAGCGCAGAGCAGCGCAGGAAGGAGCCGGCCGTCAGGAAGGGCCGCCAGGAGCCCCTAATGTACATCATGGTGGCCAGCGTGGTGGCTGTCTTGCTGGCCGTGGGAGGGCTGCTCTTCTACAAGTATAAATCCAGGGTAAGCCCCCTCCTACCTTATCCTTCCCTCTCACTGGGTGCAGGCATCCTCTCCTGCCTAAGTTTCCTGACTCATCTCTCAGTGCATGTGTGTTAAGCCTCATTTTCCCCATGATTTTGAGATGGGGGAACAAGTAGTGGTGCTGAGCAGGGTGGGAAGATGTCATTTGGGAGATCCGCTCTGGTGAAGGGTGAGGGGGGAGAACCCCCTTGCTGCAGCCCCCTCCCCTTCCCCAGGGCCCATCTCCCCATTTTCCCTGCTCCACGCAGGTCCTGGAGCGGCCACTGGAAGATGGAGGCTGTGACTCCGAGGACACGGAGAGGAGGTGGGTGTGATACCATTCTGCCTGGAGGGGGTTGGGGTCCCTATCCAGGGCCACCCTTCCCTTACCGCCCCTCCTTCCCCACCACTTTCCCTCACAGGGTGCTGCAGGGAGTGAGGGGATCTCCAGAGCTGGAGACTCAGGACCTCTAAGGTGAGCAGGAGTTGATGGGACCTTGCAGAGCTCCAGTCCAGGCCCATGGGGACCGGTTTGAGTCCTTGGGTCATCCCCACCAACACTGACCTCAGCCATGGGCAGGAAAATTTGGCTGCTGGCAGGGGGTGGATGGGATGGAGAGACATGTGGAGGAGCAGGTTTGCACACTAGTGCTGCCAGCATGTGGTTTCACAGCCCATTAATCCATTATGAGCAATTTTTTAATATATATATATATATATAGCATTTTTTCCTGTGGTTTTTGTGTTGCTCCTCCACCACCTCCTTGTCAGAGCCTTGGCTCGCACTCATATTCCTCCTTTCCCCAGGGCCTGAGGCGGGACGTGAAGCTGCTCAGGGGACAGATCTGGATGCTCCTCGCTGTGTGAAGGAGGGTCTGTGCACACTGGCCCCGATGCCGTCCTGCCATGATACTGATGCTCCTTCTTCCCTTGCCCTCTGCCCGTGGCCAGAGACTGCAAAAATCCTCCTCGGCAGGGATGAAAGGATGGGGGGATGCGCCCTGAGTGGGACCCCAGGCACTGGGAAGTGAAGGGCTAGAAGGTGTCAGACCAGCACCAAAGGGCTTTGCCAAGGACAGTGGTGGCGGTTGATGTGACATTGCGGTGCTGAGCAGGATGCTGGAGATGCTGGATGTGGGATGATTCTGACTGGACGTGGCCAGCACTGGCTGAGGATGGAGGGCACCGCTCTCTGAATGCCCTGGCTCTTTCCCAGCCCCAGCACAGCAGGGTTTGGAGCAGCACCCATCGCCTCCTGGCTTCACCCTGGCTTTCTTCAACCAGAGCATCCCAGCTGTGGGGGAGTCAATCTGCATGACCCCAGCCCCGATTCTCAATGTCAACCCTCACACTGTGAATATTTAAAGCCCACTGGTGCGGGGCTGGGCTTGCGGGGTGATGCTTGGCACCGTCCCGCTCCCCATCCTCCTACTGCCGGAGATCTGGCTCTGATCCCACCCCCGAGCTGGCCTCGGCTCGCCATCGTGCCCTTAGGGTTATAGTTTAATATAGCAGCTGAAAGCCTTTATCCTGCCGAAGTATTGACGGGGGGCCTGCCCTGCCCCCTCACAGGGTTATTGCTGCGAGCTGGCCTCGCCTGCGACTGGATTATTATTTTGTGACTGCGCTTTAGAGAAGGGAAATGGGGCCTGGGAAGGACTGGATCGACAGGTGGAGAAGAGATGAAGATGCCCCAACTGAGTACCCAGAACCTTTTTGGCTCAGCCCCGCTCCTGGCTTTGGGAAGAGCCCAGGCTGGGATGCTCTAGACCCACAGATATGCCACACCCTGGGCTTGGGCCTCATCTTGCCCTGCTGCAGCATCCCTCCGGCCCTGAATGTGAAGCGTGGTCCGCGCTGCTCTTGGGTTTTGAAGTATTATTTTTATATGATGGATGAAATTATGGACAAACCAAACTGTTTTTACACAAAGCATTACTATTAATGGGGAGGGGGTTTGGTTTTGTGGTTTTTTTTTTTTTTATTTTTACACGTGTATTTATGACTGCCAAAGGGAGGGGTTCCCAGTGCAAAGAACTAGTGTAAATCACGGGGAAAGCCCTAACTGCAGCAGGGAGGCTGGGGCCAAGCTTGCTGCTGGTGTAAACCACCAATTCAGCACTGATTTGCACTGTGGAGGAGATGGTTTTCTCCACTTCTAGGGGAGAAAATGCCTTGAAGCTGTGTTGGATTTATTTTGCCTCGGTTTTGTTTGTTTGTTTGTTTGTTTTTTGATACAATGAAATGTTAAAATATTTTATATGAAGTCATTTAAAGAAGTCTATTTAAAGAAAATAATAGAAAACAGCTTGTATATTTAATATTATTAATAAACAGAGATGTGTAGCACTGTGTAAGCATGGGGGCACAGAGGTGATGGAGGGATGCAGCCTGTGACACCCCTGGTCCCTGATGGGGTAGGGAGATGAGGGGACATCTGAAGGCATGGGGGGATGGAGAGGGGATCTGTCCCCAGTGCAGCTGCATTTGGGGGAGACATGAGCGTCCTGGAGTAGCCCCACCCATCCTTGGCCATGTCTGGGGTGTCCAGGAAGATGTGGATGGAGTCCCCCCTTCCTGGCTCCAGGATGGTCCAGGACCCAGGGCTGTGTCCTCTCCACCTGCGCTGCTTTTGTGTCCCGCAATGTGGGGGTCCCCACTGGGGCAGCTCAGGGCTTGAGGGGATGCAGGGCAAACAGCTGAGTCCCTGCTCAGGCACTATGGCGTGGAGGTCTGGAAGCAGCCGACAGCGTGGTGAGTGTGAAGGCTCCCGGCTGTCCATGCTGCTCTGACCCACTTTCCTGTTGATACAGACAGGAGTTCATGGTCACTGGCGTGAGTTCGTGGTCACTGGTGAGGAGAGAGGGACAGATCCAGCCTTCCTGCTCCCCACCCAACTGCATGCTCCCAGCATCACCAGGCTGAGGGGCTCCAGGTGTGGGGTCCCCTTCCCAGCCATGGGGCCCTTCAAAATCCATGTGGAGGGCTGGGAAACAGCTGTTTAACACAAACACACTCCTGTGTGCTTCCTGTGGACGCTTCACTTGGAGAGACAACACTCAAAGAGGTATTTCCTCCCCCCACCCCCAGCAGCTCACCCAGCTCCTCTTGTCTTCCAGGAATGGGGGAGCCCTGCATCCCACTCCCCTTGCATGGATCCAGTATCTCTGGGGTAGGTACCATGAGAAGGCTTCAATGCCATCCTGAGCCTCTACTGGTGTCCTCACAGAGTGGGGTTGGTGCTCGGGGTGCAGGGTTAAGCCCTTCCATCACTTGCAGTGGGGATGGGAAGCGCAAGATGGGACTCAGGAGCCCTGTGCGGGTGTCAGGGCGTATTTGCTGACAAACAGAATTCCTCGAGGGGAGCTGACTCAGCCCAGCCCTTCCTTTCCCCAGCAGTGGCCGGGGGTTTCCCAGCTCCACATCCTCTTCCAGGGGAAGTGGGACCTATATATAGCCCATCAGATTCAGGCCACAATCATTATGGTTGGGTACGGGGAGGGATTTAAGGACAGAGGCTACGCTTACGAGTGGGCAGGGTGCCCGGGACTGGGGGTGCTGAGAGCAGCGAGCCCCTGCCCTGCAGGCAGCTCCAGGTGGCAGCCAACTGCATGGGAGAGGGTGTTAACACTGGAGCTGCGTGATGGCAGAGCTCTACTTGGCCTCAACAAGGACAAGTGCAAGATCCTACACCTGGGTCAGGGCAATCCATGTTTTCAGCACAGGATGGGGGACAATGTGATTGAGAGCAGCCCATGAGGAAAAGGACTTAGGGGTGCTGGTTGATGAGAAGCTTGGTATGAACCGGCAATGTGCGCTCACAGCCCAGAAAGCCAACCATATCCTGGGCTGCATCGAAAGCAGCATGGCCAGCAGGGGGTGGGGGATTCTGCCCCTCTGCTCTGCTCCCATGGGATCCCACCTGGAGTATTGCATCTGGTTCTGGAATCCCCAACATAAGAAGGAGATGGAATTGTTGGAATGGGTCCAGAGGAGGCCACAGAGATGATTTGAGGGCTGGAGAACATCTGCTATGAGGAGAACCTCTGTGCTGTGCTGGAAGGGTTGGGGTTGTTCAGCCTGGAGAAGAGAAAGCTCCAGGGAGACCTTAGAGCAGCTTCCAGTACGGAAGGGGGCATCAGAAAAGCTGGGGAGGGGCTTTTTCACAAGGGCATGGAATGACAGAACAAGGGGGAATGGCTATAAATTGGAAGGGGGAAGATTTAGATTAGACATCAGGAAGAACTTCTTCACACTGAGGATGGGGAGGCCCTGGCCCATGTTGCCCCGAGAAGGCATGGCTGCCCCATCCCTGGAGCTGTTCAAGATCAGGTTGCATGGGGATTGGAGCAACTGCCCATGGCAGTGGTTTGAAACTGGATGGGCTTGGAGATCTCTTCTAACCCAAACCATTCTGTGATTCTATGATTTGATGTCAGCAGCTTATTGCTTTGGTAGAGCTTGGAGGAGCAGAGGTGGGAGTGTCCCTGGCTACTTGGAGGGGGACTGTGAGGTGCACCAATACCCGTCCTTTCTGAATTTACCCCTGAACAAACCCTAACCCCAAACCTCCTGGCTGCTTCCAGCAGCCCAAACCTGAGAAGGCATATGATAACAAAGTCAACCCATCTCCCCATCCCAGAGTTTGGGCTGAGAGGGTCTCTCTGCTTCTCGTGTCCCCAGCTGATGGCCTCTTCCCAGCCCTATTTCTGACCTGGCTGTGAGCAGAGAGGGGATTTCCTGCCCCACATAGCCCCCAGGTCCCACTCAGTCCCCTCAATGTGAGCAGGAAAAACCTGCTCATAGCTCCCCACATCAGGGATCCCAGCACTGGGGGGGGGCATGGAGCTGTGTTCCCATCCCTCCTGCTTGGAGGAGAGAGTGGAAAAGAAATTCCTCTCCACCCCTGGACTGAGTGGGGCACAGGGGTGGTGGCACCCGAGGTCCCTCCTGGGGTGCAAAGTGCTGTTTGTGCCTTAAAAAGCCACTTCAGCCAGGTGAAAATACATGTGTTATTTTTTTGAAGGGGGAAGACGGCTAGTGGGAGGGGAAGGCATTGGTGAGCGGCTCCTGGGACCTCTGGGTGCCAGCACCACATGGGCATGGGGGGGCACGGAATGGGGGCACCCTAGCATCCACCTCAGGCACCCCAGCACTGAACCTGGGGGTCCCTGCATCCCTGGTGCTAGGGGCATCAGGAGGGGACTGGAACCTCCCAGACTGCCCTAAGATCCCCTCGCCCAGCACCCTGAGACCACCCAATGCCCCAAAGCTCCCCCCAAGCACCCTGAGCCCTACCAAGTGCCCCAAGACCCCTGCAAGCCCACCAAGAACCCCCTCAAGCACCCTGAGACGCCCTAAAGCATCCTAAGACCCCTCCAAGCACCCTTGAGACCTACCAAGTGCCCCAAGATCCCCCCAAGCACACCAAGACCCCCCAAAGTGCCCTGAGACCCCTAAAGCACCCCAAGACACTGCAAGTGCCCCAAGACCACCTAAAGCACTCTGAGACCCTCCAAGCGCCCCAAGACTCCCCAGAAACCCAAGTTTCCCCAAGCACCCCAAGACCCCCACAGCACCCTGAGACCCCCCAGGTGCCTGGAGAGGCCTTTGTCCACCCTGGGAACCCTCCCCCGGTGTCGCTGTGGGCACCGCAGAGCTGCTGACGGGGCAGAAGCGTCTGGAAAGGGCCCAGGCCCACGGGACAGGGGTTTGGCCAAGGAGCTGTTGGAGGGGTTTGGTAGCCAGACGCCATTTTGCGGTCAGACACAGCGATTTTGGTTACAAACTATTATCTGAACCACCTCCACCCCACTCCCCGGGGTTTTAACCCAAATGTGGGGTTTCCCAACTTGTGTTTTAGAGGAATGGTACTGGGAAAGCGAAGTCTGAGGGGGGCCCAAAAACCCCAGTGTTTGTGGCGTTGTGGATGGGGACAGGGTCGGGGGGCCCCATCCTGGTACAGAGGTAGCAGCCGGTCCCCAGAGCCACTGCGGGGATCCTGTGGCCATCGGGAAGGGGCCAGGAGCGTGATGATGCCTGGCAGGACAGACAGATGCCCACCAGTGGGACAGAGGCATGGGCAGGACAGATGGATGTCCCTCAGCAAGGGCAGGACCCACGCTTGCACCCCACTGCGTGCTGCCAGAGTGGTGCAGGTGCTCTTGAGAGCCCTAGGTGGGTGCTCAGCCCCAAGGCCCGCAGGATGTGACCCCTCAGCGTCCCTGGCCCCATGGCATGTAGGGGGTCCCTAGCTGAAACCGAGGGGCCAGCATGGGGCGGGGAGGAGGAGGAGGGGAGGAAGGCAGTCCTGCCAGGCCCAGCACCCCTGGGCAGGGCTCAGCACCCACTGCCCGGGCTTGGGCCCCAGGCAGCTCGTTAATGGATAATGTGGCCCCGGAGGTCACGGACCAGCTGAGCCAGGGGGTGCTGGGCTGGGGGAGCTGAGCACCCACCAAGGCCTGGGTACCCACTCGGGGCTGAGCACCAACCCTGAACGAGGCACCCACCCGGGGCTGAGCATCAGAAACAGCGTGACCAGCAGGGCCAGGGAGGTTACTCTCCCTCTGGACTCGGCACTGGTGAGACCGCTCCTCGAATCCTGTGTTCAGTTCTGGGCCCCTCACCACAAGAAGGATGTTGAGGCTCTGGAGCGAGTCCAGAGAAGAGCAACGAAGCTGGGGAAGGGGCTGGAGAACAGGCCTTATGAGGAACGGCTGAGAGAGTGTTTAGCCTGGAGAAGAGGAGGCTGAGGGGAGACCTCATTGCTCTCTACAACTCCCTGAAAGGAGGTTGTGGAGAGGAGGGAGCTGGGCTCTTCTCCCAAGTGACAGGGGACAGGACAAGAGGGAATGGCCTCAAGCTCCACCAGGGGAGGTTCAGGCTGGACATTAGGAAAAAATTCTTCACAGAAAGGGTGATTGGGCACTGGCAGAGGCTGCCCAGGGAGGGGGTTGAGTCACCTTCCCTGGAGGGGTTTAAGGGACGGGTGGACGAGGTGCTGAGGGACATGGTTTAGTGTTTGATAGGAACGGTTGGACTCGATGATCCGGTGGGTCTCTTCCAACCTGGTTATTCTATGATTCTATGATTCCATGATTCCCCAGCCCCGGATCTCCTGGTCCCTCTCTCTCCACTCCCCACGAGCCCCGCCCCAGCCCCGTCTGTGGCTCCGCCCCCGGGCGCTCCCGTAGGCTCCGCCTCCCCGAGGCCCCGCCCCTTCCCCGGCCCCGCCCCTCCCCTCGCTGTCCCCGTTCCCCGCCCCCTCCTCTGGCCCCGCCCCCTCCGTTCCCGCTCGCCGCCGCCAGGGGGCGACGCCCCCCTGCCCGCCGCCGCCCGCGTCGCCGCGCGGTGACGTCACGGCGGGGCCGCCCCCCGGGCCGCAGTCCCCGCCGCAGCGCAGCCGGGAGCGGAGCGGCCGCCGCGGCGCAGAGCAGGGAGCGGGGCTCGGCCCACCCCGCCGGGTCCTCGCCATGTCGGTGCCGGAGCCCGCCAGCGGCGGGGAGGGGAAGCGAGCGAAGGAGGTGGAGGACGCCGAGAAGTACTCGTTCATGGCCACCGTCACCAAGGCCCCCAAGAAGGTACCGGTACCGGCGGGGGCCGGCCCGGTTCGGGGGGAGCAGCCCCCCGGTTCGGGGGCGGGTAACTGGGAAAGCTGAGACTGGTCCAGTTTCGAGGGGGGTGGAACTGGGAAGGGAAGGGAAGGGAAGGGGGACCGCATTCGATGGAGAAGAGGGGAATCAGTATCGGGGGCTGGGGGGGGACACCGGCAGGGGAGGCTGGCAGCTGCGGGGGGCGGGCACAGCGACGAGGGAGGGGGTACCGGCAAGGAGGGCAACAGGAGAGGAGGATGGGTTAACGGGGGGGGAGGCTGGCACCGGCGGGGGCTCTGGTTCTGGGGAAGCCGTCCCCAGTTCCCAGAGGGAGTGGGAGACTGAAAAAGCGGGGACTGGTCCGTTTTGGGTGAAGACTGGGAAGCGGGTGTGCTGGGGATGGAGGGGCCTGGCAGAGCCTGCTGGCCCAGTTTGGGGGTCGTGAGGGCAGCTGTAGCCTGGTCTGGGAGGGGGCTGTTCCCAAGGGGAGGGGTGCAGCCCTGCCTGGGGGGAACTGGTCCCAGGGACAGGTGTAGCCTGGTTTGGAGGGGCTGGTGCAAGGTACAGGCAGGCACCAGAGGCAGAAGCTGGGGAGCAAAGCGGGGTTTGGTTGTGCCCTAGGGGTCCCGGGTGGGTCCCAGGCAGGGGGATGGGCAAAGGGGTTGCAGTTCTCTCTGTGTGGGGACAGGGGTGGTGACAGTGCTCTGCAGTGGGGACAGGACCTGTTATGTGAGGTGAGCTGACCACAGTGGCCGGGAGGTCGGCGGTTGGTCAGGAACAGCCTGTGAGGGAGTCGGGAGCGCCCCACTCTTTTTGGACCTGGGGTCTGTTGGAGGCACAGATGGAGGAGAACATTTGGGCTTGGAGACGAGGCTGCCAGAGTAGCCCCTGGTGCTGAGCTTGCCCGAGTCACCCCTTCAACCCTTCATCCTTGAAGGCTTCACATGAGCTCCTGAGTTCTTCTGGTGTTGATCTCTATTGGTGCTTGCACAACGCCCATGGGGTTATAGATGGCCCGGTGGGCAGGCGAGCAATGGTGATGCTGCCCTGGCAGGTGGTGGAACCTCCACTGGAGTCACTGCCTTTTAAATGGGTGAGTGCATGTGCTTCTGGCTTGGTGCAAACCTCCTGGGCGCAACAACGTGTTGCTGAGGTCCCAGTCCTGCCACCTAGGTAGATTTGTGCTCCGAGCACTACGCAGATTGGCTCAGAAGTCCCTGCTGTGCTGGACATCATGTTCCCCATGGGGCTGCGGCCGCCTGTCTCAGCACTGGAAGCAAAGAGCATCTTCAGTGAATGGGAATGTCATCCTTCTTTGGGACAACGTCTCGATTGCCTGCTCTGGCCAGTGGTGGGATTAGGCCAGAATCCAACCCTCATGGAGGGGCTACTGTCAGGCACCTGCAGAAAAGCAATGGAGCTGTTGAAGGGGCTTGAGAACAAGTGTTATGAGGAGCAGCTGAGGGACCTAGAGTGGTTTAGCCTTGAGAAAAGGAGGCTGAGGGGAGACCTCATCACTGTCTACAACTGTCTGAAAGGAGGTTGTAGTGGGGTGGATGCTGGTCTCTTCTCCCAGGTGGCAGGTGATAGGATGAGAGGGAATGGCCTCAAGTTGTACCAGGGAAGGTTCAGGAAAAATTTCCTTACCAAAAGGGTTCTCAGGCACTGGCAGAGGCTATGCTGGGAGGTGGTGGAGTCCCTGTCCCTGGAGGGATTTAAAAGACAGGTGGATGAAGTGCTTAGGGATCTGGTTTAGTAGTGGACAGGTACAATTGGACCTGATGATCTCAAAGGTCTTCGATTCAGCCTAGGAATTCTATGATTTCTGGCATCTCTCCTTGCCCAGGCTTATGGCTGCTGCAGGGTAACAGGGGTCTGGAGGCTCTGCCTGTGCCCTGGCCCTGTTCATCCAGGCTGTGGACATAGCCTGGTGGAAGGAATGGAAGAATGCAGAGCTGGGATCTACCTCTTCCAGCTGTGGCCCAGCACGGCTCAAACTCCAGGATTCTTTTTACCTTTTCATTGCCATCTTTCTCAAAACTGGGGAGCAAAGAGTGCGAGGCTGCAACAGGCTGGGTTGAAAAGGGAGAGCAAACGACTAATCCTGAAGTGTCCTACAGGGCCAAAATGAGCATCGGAAAAAGAAATGGGATGTATGAGTAGGGGGGAATCAATCTGGCATCCTCAGAGATAAAGTTTGCTCGTGTCTCAGGGTATGCGGGATGTTGAATCACCTAGAATTTGCTGCTGTGTGCAGAGGCTGATTGCACAGCATGGGGAGCCACAGTTAGGACTTGGTGGCTGTTGCAGCCATTCCTGTCTGGGTGATGATTCTAAAGGTGCACAGCGCGGTGCATGACATTTGAGGCTGGTAACAGCAGCAGCCAGTGAGATCCTGGGGAGCCTGCGATGCGTCTGAGGTCAAAGAACAAAATGCTTGGGGCCACTGTTTTCCTTGCCTGGCTGGCTACTGCGAATGGCACTCAGTAATAGCAGAGGCATTGGCAGGAGTATAAAAGGAGGAGGAAGGGAGAATTGCCCTCCTGAGATAAGATGCTGAGTGCTTCCAGCTCAGATGTCTTTGAAGCAGGATCACAATTAAACTATTAAAAGGCCTTTCTGTTTCAATGTGAGTTGAAGCGACTTTTGTGCTTGCTGCCCTGGGAGCACTCAGCAGGTCAGAGGCCAGCAAAGAAGATGGTTGAGATGATTTACCAGCATCCAGGTAGAGGGAATTGTGGCGTGCAGCTGAAGCAGTTCCCTCCAAAGGTTTTTAGGCTGCTTGAACTTTGCTAATGTGGCTTGCATAAGGCAGTTGGAGATGGGGAGCATGGGAATGTGGCCAAGTTTAGTGAGTGCTTGCTTTTCAAAGAGAAGCCTTAATTTGTGCTGGTGCTTGGAGAAAGTGCCAGTGTGCAGTGGAAGAGCTGGTGGGAGCCTGCCAGTGTCCCGTGCTCAGCTTGGACTGGGGACATCGGCCTTGCGGGTGCTGTGAAGGAGTCAGCATCCTCCTTGCTGTCCGCAAGCCCCAGAGTGAGCCTGGGGCATTGCTGATGTCTGTTTCCTCTCTTGTCAGTGACTTGTTTAAGGTGAAAAAGTGAAACAGCAGGAGGTAAGAGATTAAGAGATTAAATATGATCAACTCCAGATTTAAGTAGGAGCTGGCGCGGTTGAAGTGAGGAGAGTATAGCCTTTCTGGGTGCTTTTCCCCAAAAAGCTGTGGTTGCCTGGCTCTGCCAAAGCTCCTTTTTTTTCTGCAGTTGATGGGAAATTGGGTTGTCAGCAGAATAATACCAGCTTTGGTCAGAGTGAGGCAGTTCTTTGGCGAGGAGAGGTGTAAAGGCAGAGGTGAGTGATGCTGAGCTTTCTACTTTCTCCACTGTGTGCCTTGATGTTGCTGTGGCTTGTTTGGGAATGTTGAGGCTTGTGCCTTGCCCAGGTGAATACGCGTGTGGGGCTGAAAGGAGTGCTCAAGGATGCAGGTTGTGTTCTTCTAGATCCCTGTGTGCAATTGCAGTTGTTTCTGGGCATCTGCTGTTCTGCCTGCCTGGAGACTGTAGGTGCCCTTGACAGCAGTCACTTTCTGAATCCCCGTCAGCCGGTCGGCAGAGCCTTAAACTCCTGGCTGATCGGGGCCATGGGTGCCCTTGAGTGGGCAGGACACATCTCTGTGCTTAGAGATGGGTGGCAAGGCAGGGGACTCGGCAAGTGTTGCCCCTATCTGTCCTTCACTGATCCCTGTTGCATCCTTGTTGCCTGGGGATCACTGTCTGGTGGGCTCTGTCACCCCTGGGTGCTGGCAGACAGACAGATGGACTCTCTGCAGATGGATCTGCTTAATCATGCATCAAGGCTGGAGTGTGAAATGGGCTAAAGCCTTGGATTTGCTCCCAGGGAGGTGAACTGCATGGCAGCTCTGTGCTCCAAGAAGGTGGCGAGTCAGTGTCCAGTGTGTTTGGGTTGGTGCTATGCCCCTGCAGATGCCAGCACTGGAGGAATCCCGCTGAGGCTGTGCAGCAGGGAATGCTAATGCTAGCACTGCAGCTTTGCAGGGTGAGCAAGCCGGAGCTGCACACTGACTGGCACAGGGGTGGTCGGAGATGGAAGGGGAAGGCTGGGAAGAGGGGAACAGAGCCTGTGGGGAGCTGCTGTCCCTGGGGAGGGCTGGATACTCTCTCTGGAGCATCGTCTCTGCTGCTGCTATTTGCTGTTGCCTGTGGAGCTGCGCTCCTGCTGCCCGAGCGGTGTTGACCTTGCTGCAGTCTGCTGCTTCCCTTCCTGGAGCCAGGTTTTCTGCTCTGTTTTTCTCAGTCCAGAGTCATCTCAGGTCCCTGCAGCCCTGCCAGTCTGGGTGCTCATAAACCACAGGGATGAAGACTGTCCTTGTTTGTAGTGACAGAGCTCCTGGCATCGCTCATTTTTCCTCTTTCTTTAATTTCATCCCTTTGGCTGCTCATAAATCCTCCTCTGCCTTTGTGTTCTTGTCCAGAGCAGTGCCACCACCTCTCCTGCATGTTCATCAGACACTGTACGCTCAACTATCCTTTCCTTGTCCCAATCCTCTCTTCTTTTCCTTTCTCACTCTCCTCTCACTGAAGTTTTTCCTTCACCTAACAAGGTGCCAGTATTGAGGTGAGTGAAACAGCTCATCCTGCTCTGCACAGACCAACTGGGATGGATCTGTCCCTCCTTGGGGTGCAGAAATGCCCTGATAAGGGAACATGTTGCTGTGGTTTGATGGTCACAGGCTGAGCTGGTTGTACCCTGGCCCATGGGGCGAGCAAACAACCAGGGTGTTGTGAATGGTGATTGCCTGGGGGCTGGGATCAGACCTGGGGGCCAGGGGCACTGGTGGTGCTGTATTAAATGACGGATTCATAATTACTTCTGTAATAAGTTGCTCTTAGGTCCTTCTTATCACTTTGGCTTTTTGGAGGGCCTCATCACTGTCCAGAGGTGACCCTGTCTTTGTGATCCAGCACTACTTCAAGGCCAGAAGATGCTTCATTTAAGTTTTTGACCTGGAGTGCAGGAAGAAGGGAGATTTTCCTAGAGTCATGGAATAGTTTGGGTTGGAAGGGACCTTAATGCCCATCTAGTTCCAGCCTCTCCCATGGACAGGGACACCTCCCACTGGATCAGGCTGCTCCAAGCCCATCCAAGCTGGTGTTGAACACCTCCAGGGATGGGGCAGCCACATCACCTCTGGGCAACCTGGGCCAGGGCCTCCCCACCCTCACAGGAAAATCTTTCATCCTAGGATCTCATCTCAATCTCCCCTCTTCCAGCTGAAAAATGTTCCTGCTTGTCCTGTCCCATCACTCCCTGATCAAGAGCCCCTCCCCAGCTTTCCTGGAACCCTTTTTAGTACTGGAGGCAGCTCTAAGGTCTCCCTGCAGCCTTCCCTTCTTCAAGCTGGACAGCCCCAACTCTCTCAGCCTGTTCTTATATGGGTGGTGCTCCAGCCCTTGGATCATCTTCATGGCCTCCTCTGGACTTGCTCCAACAGCTCCAAGTCCTTCCTGTGCTGAGGACTCCAGAACTGAACACAGGATTCCAGGTGAGGTCTCATGAGAATGGAGCGGAGGGGCCTGATGGACACAAGCTATCTTCAAAACACTGCACCAAGGCATGTGGCTTTTGCTTCTCTATTCTCCTCTTGCAGTCCTGTGAGGTAGGCTGGGTTTCCACTCTGATATCTGGCCTTTGGAGTTGGGAGAGAAGTTGGATATTTGTTCTCCACAGTCTTCAGAAGCATCTCTTGTTGTCTTTGGATGGTGTGGGTGTGGGGTCACCTGTGAGCCATGCTGTGCTTAGTGGGAGCCTCCTTTCCACCTCTTCCAGGTCTGGAGTGTAGGAAGTCTGCTGGCAGTAGAAGCACAGTGTTTTCCTTAGGCCTTTCCCAAAACCCAGAATTATCTTCTGCTGAGGCCCAGCCTATCACAATACTTTCCTTGGGACCTAGACAGTTTTCACTGTGCTTTCCAGCCCATGCAAAACTTGGAGCCTGCTCCTGTGCTCCCTCCCTAAGAGATTGGAGGCTGGGTTTTGTTTGGCTCTGGAAACCAGCTCTTCGAGGTTGGGTTGGAGATGGTCCTTCTGGGTAACCACCTGGCTCGATGCAGGGCTTTCCAGGTGAGGATCGTGTCCTCATAATTCATCTGAGGAGTTGGTGAGTGCCTCATCCCAGGCACTTAAACATGGGGAGGTGAGGGACTCGGCAGTTGGTTGAAGAGATTTGCTCATGCTTGGCTGAGTCTTTTATCGTTGGGAGTTGACGCTGGCATTTGCAGAGGGCTTGTGGCATTTCCTGCTGAGCCCTTTGATCAGGGCTGCTTATCTGGGGACTGTGACTCACCTTAACTCAGCAGATGTGGTGACATTCTGGGTCACTGTCCAAGGGCCTGGGGAACCATGGGTGCAAAGGACCTTGCACTAACTAAAGGACCCTTCTGCCCTGCATGACCCCACCTCCCTCTCTCAGTGGGACCCTGGGTTGGATGAGTGCGGCACTGGGAGCTGATATAGGAGGGTGGGGGGTTCCAGTCAAGGAGGAACATCTTCATACCATCTCATCAGGGAACACTAGAGCCCCTTATCAGAGCCGCTGGCCACCCTCAGCAACACCCAAAGCTGGTCTACAACATAACCTTCTCAACAGTGAACTGAGCATCATCTTGACATACTCCCCTGGCGCCGCTAACCCTCAGCCAGGCATGGCATGGGGAACAGATGCTCTGGGGCATCTTGGCTGATGATCTAAAAAGGAAGCTGCCGCTTGGGGTGTTTCTTTGCTCTCGCCCAGTGGGCTCCCTGCCCCTGAGAAAGTAGAATGTGGAAGCTGGGACTATTCATGCCTTTAGGAGGCTGCCCCGGATGCCCTGTCGCATTGGGCTGCTTGAACTGTGAATTTTAATTACACTTTGGGATCAATACAGTGGCCTTGGTAACGAGCTTATTGCTGCTGCAGAATCTGTTTACTTCAGGTTGGTGACAGCCAAAGAACTTAGGTGGCCGAGGACATGATGTTCCAGCTTGTCAAACAGGCTGCATTATAATTCGGGTGAGGCTTCCGCGGTCCTCGCTCCTTGGAGGTGGGTACAGCTTCCCCTCGGCTGCCTCCCACAGATCAGGACTTCACTGGCAGACCCATTTGTGCCTGGCAGAGGAGCTGCCTTAATTCAGGAGCCGTGCTTTGGGTTGGGGTTTGTAGGAGCCTGGTTTATCTCCAAGGTGTGGGCGTAGGCAATGGCTCCTTCCAGCCTTTTGTGAGGAGGGAGAAGGTAGGCAGCCAGGAAAGGAGGTTCCTTGGGGATTTGCTTTGCTGAAATTCATGTTTTGGCTTCCTTGTTCCAGATGGCCTGGGGTGAGGTTCAACCTGTGTCTGCTGTTTTCTGTGTCTTCTCCTTTCACCTCCCAGGAGGAAGCCCTGAACATCACACATTCTTGCACTGCGGGGAGAGGCTCACATCCAGCCTGGGCCTGTTTTGGAGTGCGAACATCTGTCCAATCCCTGTTGACCTTGGAGGTCAGCCTCTTGCAGGCAGCACAGTTTCTCTACATTAACCAGCCCCTTCTCCAGTTGTTCTCTGAGCTTGCCATCCATGCAGGAATGTTACTTCTGATCCCTCCTGCCCCACTGAAAAGAAAAAGCCTGAATTGAATTAATCCTGTTTGCAGGAAGGGTTTGGATCTGCTCTAATATGGTCCAGGAGGGTGATGCTTGTCCATCCTGATAATGGTTCCTCTGAGACCTGAGCAGCCTAAGCTGAAGCCTGAGCTTTCTGTCCTGCCTTGCCTCTAATCAAATGCATCAAAAGCAAAATCTTTTCCAGGACTGAAAATAGACTGCATAGGTAAATGAGAAATGGACAGCCCTCAGTGCTGCGTTTGTGGAAACATCACTGTGAGGGCTTGTGGAGCATCAGCTGGGCAGGAGGAGGATGTATTTCCAGCTTTCCTGTTGCACAGATGTATTTGCTGACTCTGAAATGTATTGCAAACAGGCTGCCTCTGTTTCAATGGTGATCCTGCTGGGCTTTTTTCCCTTACAGCAGTGGCATAGGGACAGAGGGTCCTTTAGGTGTAGCTGAGAGGATCTGGAGCCTTGCCTGAGTGGTGTTTCCTGTATCAGTCTCTTGGAAGGTCAAAAGGGATCTTGAAATGGTGGGACACTGCAAGCTGGTTCTGGGGAAGAAAAGGAGAAGGAGTAGGATCTGTCCTCCCCCAACGCAGAGGCTTCTTTAGTGTTACAGAGCAGAGGTCTGGGGTTTCAGTTTGGGGGTTTGTGGCTAACCCTTGCTTCAGGCCCCTGTGGTGAAGCCGAATGCACCCTCTGGCAGCACTTGCAAGCATTCCCCTGGTCTTGGACAGCTGTGGTTCTAGAGGAGTTTTCTAATTAACTTAAAAATCAATGCTAAGTAAAGATGATTCCTGATCAGCTATGACACACAAACACACTTCCATGGGTTTCCAGCTCAGAAGCAGCCAGCAGCCTGTTTAAGGCTGTTGGACCCCTTGGCACAGGAAGGACGTGGACCTGTTGGAGTGAGTCCAGAGGAGGCTGTGAGGTGATCTGAGGGCTGAAGCACCTCCCATATGAGGACAGGCTGAGAGAGTTGGGGTTGCTCAGCCTTGAGAAGAAGAGGCTTTAGGAACATCTTAGAGCAGCTTCCAGTTCTGAAAGGGGCTCCAGGAAAGCTGGGGAGGGGCTCTTTATCAGGGAGTGCAGGGAGAGGAAGAAGGGAAACGGTTTTCAGCTGAGAGAGGGGAGGTTGAGATGAGATCTTAGGAAGAAATGTTTTGCAGTGGGGGTGGGGAGGCCCTGGCCCAGGTTGCCCAAAGAAGCTGGGCTCCAGGAAAGCTGGGAAGGGGATTTTTCCAAGGGCCTGGAGTGATAGGACAAGGGCAAATGGCTTTAAAATGGAGAGGGGAAGATTTAGATTTACTTTAGTAAGGAATTCTTCACGATGAGGGTGGGGAGGCCCTGGCCCAGGTTGCCCAGAGCAGTGGTGGCTGCCCCATCCTTGGAGGGGTTCAAGGCCAGGCTGGATGGGCCTTTGAGCCCCCTGATCCAGTGGGAGGTGTCCCTGCTCCATCCAGGGAGCTGCGCTGGGTTCCTTCGGTTAACCTGTGAAACATGATGGGAATTTGCTGCCCTTAGTGATCCCAGATATCAGATTCTGCTGTTCCTGCTGTGAAAGAGATATCCTTCTTCGTTCAAGTGGGGTGCGAGCCTTTGCCTCAATTCTTGGAGTCCAAGGACAAGATTCCTTATCTGCTTGAGGAGCTTCCCCTTGGCTCCTGCTGAAGGCAGCCCACCTTTGACCTCAAGGTGTTAATAAGGCAGTAGCTATTCCCAGTTATTTTCAGTTACTATTTAACAGCTGGGCACTCAAAATCATATTTTATTTAATCTTGCCTTCTGTTTATTTTCCCTTTAACCAGCATTTACAATTATTCCCACGATAACTGCAATTTTTGTAGTGGTTTCGAGCCTATTAACCTTTGGTATTGGTTCATTTCTTTCCTGGTGCTGCTTCTTCTCTGCTGAGCTTTGGGATTTGTGTGAAAGTCCTCAATTCTCCTTTTGTACTCAGGGAAACTGGTTCTTGTTTTTTCTCTCTGGTGCTTTACCTTTATCCTTCTCTGCCAGCAAAGGATGGAGGCTGGTATCAGGGCTTGGCAGGTTTACTTTGCTAGGACCTCAGTGCCCCTTATTTCCTTGTCAGGAATGGTGTAAAGGTTTCCAGGCAGAAATCTGGCAGCACTTCCTATCCTCTCTCAGTGAGGAGAGTGCCGAGCAAGGCTCTGCCTCCCTGTGGAGGAAAACCTGCCCTGTGAGCCCTCTGGGAGCTAGAGATGCAGATCCAAGCAGCACCAAATTCAGCACTAGTCGTGCTTCTCTCCACAAAGCAGGCAAGTGCCCTCAAGCAGCTTTTCCCAGCTGTGTTGTCAGAACGAAGCACTTTGTGGTTTATCCTAAAGATTTGAGTTGAGGGGAAAACCATCAGGAGAAAGCCCTCATGTTGCAAAGCCACACCTGGAGCAGAAGCAGGTCCTGTTCTTACATACAACATATGCTTGCATACCAGAAAGCCAACCGTATCCTGGGCTGCATCCAAAGCAGTGGGACCAGCAGGGAGCGAGGGGCTTCTGTCCCTCTGCTCAGCTATGGTGAGACCCCACCTGGAGCCCTGTGTTCAGTTCTGGAGTCCTGAACACAGGAAGGACATGGAGCTGTTGGAGCAAGTCCAGAACAGGACAGAGAATATCTGAAGGCTGGAGCACCTTCCATATGAGGACCAGCTGAGAGAGTTGGGGTTGTTCAGCCTGGAGCAGAGCAGGCTCTGGGGAGACCATAAAGCAGCCTCCAGTACTAAAAGGGGCTCCAGGAAAACTGGGGAGGAGCTCTTGATCAAGGAGTGCTGGGACAGGGCGAGGTTGAATGGTTTTCAGCTGAAAGAGAGGAGATCAGATCTTGGGAAGAAATGGTTTCCTGTGAGGGTGGCAAGGTCCTGGCCCAGGTTGCTCAGGGAAGTCATGGCTGCCCCATCCCTGGAGGTGTTCAAGGTACCAGATTGAATGGGGCTTTGAGCAACTGGATCCAGTGGGAGGTGTCCCTGTCCATGGGAGGGGTTGGAACTGCATGGGCTTTAAGGTCCCTTCCAACCCCAACGATTCCATGATTTGATGATATAACTTCTCTAGTTGAGGCTGTGCTACTTCCAGCTCTCTCCAAGTCCCTTATTGCTCTGCCAGTGACCCTGGAGGATCAGGAGCACCTGATCTCCAGCATCTCTGCAGTCTGGTGGGGCTGAAGCTGTGGGCATTGCTAATGCAACCTCTCCTACTGGTGCCTGGCCTCATACTTGGGTTGGGCTGTCTTTTGCTGCTGAGCTGCTTGGAATCAGAAACCTAGCTGTCCTGTGAGCTTGGTCACCACCTTGTGTGAATTCCTGCTGCTGCCTGTCCTCTAGCTGTGTGCTGGTTTGCTTGGCCAGAGCTTAAAGGGAGTGAAATGGGATGGTTTATCAGTCATGTAGTCAAACCCTCCCTTTGCTGGTGGTTTGGGGTTGAAGACGGTGAGTGGGAGCCTTACTGACCCTGATGCCCCATCCTTCTGCTCCAAGGACCTGATTTGTCCTTTCCCTCAAGCCTTATGGGATGCTGTGGTCCAGAAATACCGCTCCAGAGCTGGGTAACCTTACAGGAGAGGAAACTCAAAACAATCCGTGCCTGCCTTGCTGATTTCCACCCCAAAACTACCCATCCTGTCGGGTCATGGAGCAGCAGCTGTCTCCCTCTCTGTACTGGAGGACTAGGGGCTGCGGCAGTTTCCCTGTCCCATGTCTGGATGTCTGCGGAAGGCTGTGGGCTCTGCCAGCTGGAAGCAGGGAAGGCTGGGGGGAGCTGAGCAAGGCAGCCAAGTCCTCTTAAAAAAATCTGAGTGCTCTGGCACAGCCGCACTTGCCTATTCCTATGGGAGATGCTGCCAGCCCCAGGGGAGGGAACGCTGGGAACCTGCTGTGAGCAACTTGGGGCAGCTTCAGTCCCTCACTACATGGAGGGCACGCGTGGCAGGAGGCTATGGGTGGCTTCAAGAAGGGTTCTTTTCCTGAGCAGGAGAAACGCAGAATCCACAAGCAAAACTGCTGCCTGGCTCTTCCTTTTGACCTAGAATAGAAGAAAACCCTTGTGCTGGTTATGTTATTTTACTTTTTCCTTCTGCTAATGGGTGTTTGAAGGGACTTCAGCCCCTAAGTGCATCTTCCCTCCCTCTCTGCTGCCGTGCCTGAATGTGATGACTTGCTTCTGCAAATAAATGGAATAAACCAACTTTTCCTTTAGACAGTTGGTGCCGGAGCACTTCTGCTATGAGGACAGGCTGAGAGAGCTCAGCCTGGAGAAGAGAAAGCTCTGAGGAGGCCTTATAGTGGCCTTCTGGTACCTGAAGGGGGCTACAGGAAAGCTGGGGAGGGACTTTTTTCGAGGCCATGGAGTGATAGGATTAGGAGGAATGGCTTTAAATTGGAGAGCAGAAGATTTAAATTAGACATTAGGAAGAAATTCTTCATGCTGAGTGTGGAGAGACCCCGGCGCAGGTTGCCCAGGGAAGTTGTGGCTGCCAGTAGCTGTTCAAGCCCAGACTGGATGGGACTTAGAGCCTCCTGATCCAGTGAGAGGTGTCCCTTCCCATGGCAGGGGGTTTGGAACTGGATGGGTTTTGAGGTACCTTCTGACCGAAACCATTCTGTGATTCTGTAAAATGCCCAAACTCATCATGACCCAGCTCCTCACAAGAAACCTGTGGCAGCTTCCCAGCAGGAAACCGTCCTGCTGTAGATAACGTGTCCTTGGTGTCTGAAGTTGTCCATCTCCAGGTCTGCTAACCCTGGTACAGCTGCTGATCACGTCTCATGTGCAAGCGGGGCTGGTGAGGAGGACGAGGGCTGATTGGATCTGTGAAGCATCTCTAGTCTGGCTGAATACCCAGGAATGACAAAGAAACAATGAACTTAATAGACAGGTCACATCAGGGCTGCCTGTGCAGTGAGGGCAACCGGCAGCGCTTGCCCAGCCTCTGCCAGAGAGTTTTTGTTGAGGACAGAAGGTTAAATAAGGGGAACTAGCTGCCCTGAATAGTCTCGATCTCTGCTGCTGGCTTTCAGCAGCCAAAGGAAAGGTCCCAGCGCCTTGGATGTTTTCAGGGTTTCTCCTGGCAGGATTGGTTTACAGAGACTTCCTTGCTTTCCAGGAGGTTGTGTTGCTGCGAGAACATGTTCTACTCTGGTTTTGCTGTTTCTCCCTAGGTGACTGTGCTGTTGTCACATCCAAGGATGTGGTGGAGGAAACTTAGGAGGCTGGAGGATAGTTTACTGCTTCTTTCTTATCCTGGATGGTGTGGACAGGCTGCTCTTGTAACCCCCTCAATTACTCCAGGAGTGGCTGCTTACACTTTTTTTACACCACTATAGACGTGCCATGGCTGATGTTGTCCCTAATGAAAACAGCAGTTATAATAATAAAAAAGACTGGTAAGGCAAACCTGGTTGTGGTAGGAAGGGAGCCTGGAGCTGCTCCCCAGCACGTGTCCATTCCTCCATGGAGCCTGTGCCTCAGTGAACCGGGTCAGCGTGCAGCCCCAGGGATGGCTGTGAGTTGGTCCATGCTTTACAAATCCTCCTCCTCCACAACCTGTTCCACTGCTGTCCCCCAAGGCTGCACGAGATGCAGTCAGGGATGCATAGCACAGCAGAGTTGCTCAAGCATCCTCTCTGGAGCCATTTGGGGATGGAATGAGTTTTTAATTTAAAAGTTGGGTCATCATGTGTGAAAGTGATGTGCCTGCCTCATCTGTGCCTGAGGTAAATCCAGCTGGGTTTAGAAAGTCCTCTGGAGCTCAGAGTCGGGGGAGAGCTCCCCTTGCTCAGTAAGTTCAAAGAGCTGCTCTCCTGGCTGACTGCTGGGGGCAAACGCAGTCTGAGCCCTCAAGGTCGGCACACCCAGCAGTCTCGAGCTGCTGGTTCCTTTAGGCGGTGGCAATCCAGATCTGGAATCTGTTTGCCCTTCCTATGTCGTAATAATTAAACAACCTAGGCTGTACGTGCTGGGGACGTGTGTGCCACTGTGTTTGGAACAGCCCAGCCAATAAGCCCACATCCGGGCAGGTACCTTATAATGTAGGAAAAGCTCATTTGAAGATGATTGTGGGTGGGTTTGGGATGCATCAGGCATTGCAGCCAAACGAAGAGCCCAGGGGCCCCAGCACCTCATTTGACCCTTTTTGGGATTCGGTGCTATATCAGCAAGGATGATGTTCCTTCAACTCCTGCCTGGCCAGTCCCAGTGCCTGGAGGGGTGGTTTGAGCTGAAAACCAGCCACCAGTGTTGGGAAGCATCAGATCTGCATGGGAGTAGGCACAGTCGTGCCAGGTTTTGCAAGGGGAGCGAATGTACTTCTGGCTTGGCAGGTGGGACTGGGAGCAGGCAGCTCAGCATTGCTTTGTGAAAGCTTGGCAGGGAATATCACATCCTTGGGTTTTCCTATAGGGCACGTCCCAAAACTCCCCTGCTGTACCATGCCAAGCCAGGAGCTGCTCCTTTGGCACAGGCCTCCATGAGGACCCCGGCCCCATCTCCTCCTCTAAGGGGGCAGCGATGCTAGGAAACAGCTCGGCTCCATTTCTGTGCAGAGGATTCGGTGCTGTGTTGTTTTGCCTCCTTGGTCATGAATTGCCGGGACAAAAAAATATTTTCCTTGCTCTTAAACTTGTGCTCCACCCGGTTGGAAAAGCTGCTTCCAGCAGGCTGAAGTTTGGGATGTGATTTGTGATCATGCTTTCCGCAGCTCGACAGTCCCGATCCCAGTCCCCTCTTGCTGCAGCCAGCCCGGCTTTGATCAGCTGCAGCCAACTCATCCACAGCCTCCCGCTGGCGATGCTGTTCATTCAAATTCCCACGACAAGCCGAGGGATTACGAGATTTTCTCCATCACCTTAATGCAGCTCGAGAGCCCGGCACATGGAAGGTAACACGGCCAACGGTCATGCACGTCACCAGTCGGCTCGGTGGCTTTGCACCCGCCATCCTCCCTCATCTGCCTCTCAGCTGGATGCCTGACATGGTGTTAATTTGCAGGGCTCGGAGGGGGTTTGATGTGCGAATGGCTCATTGGATTCAGAAGCTACTTGAAATGTTAGATGATAATTTTAGCCAGGGCAGATTTTGCTAAGCTGTGGAGTTCCGGTGAGCTCTGGTAAAGCCATGGTGGGGATTACAGTGGTTAATTCAGTACTTGATTTCTTTAATGGTGATTTTTTTTTTCTCTGGGATTTAAACTCTGCATTTCTAGAACTGCCCTTTCTCCTAAAAAGTGCGACTGTGCCTTGGAGCTGGCTCAACATCCACGATCGGTGCCCCAGGAGGGATGGTGGTGCCTGGCAGACGTCGGTTGTGCTGGTGGTGTGGTGATGGCGTAGACCTGGGGAGCGCCGCAGCCATCCATCCCCAGCCTCTCATTGCACCCCAGATGAGCCTTGCTCCATGAGCCCATCTCGGCAGCATGTTCTGCTGTTGGGAAGTGTGGTGGCCTGATGCTGTAAGCAAGGACAGACACCCACCTGTGCCCTGGGCCAAAGCAGCAAAGCCTGGGTTATCTGTTTTTTTTTTCCCCTCCTGGGTTCACCTCTTTCCCTGGAAACCTTTCCCTGAAATTCCTCAGCCAACACTTTAAGCTGTTTTAATGCCAGCAGCTGTTTTATGGGGCATGTTTACACCCTCTGGCTTGATGAGTTGCCAGAGGAAGAGCTGGGAGCAATGGGGTGGCAATCGTGTTGGTCTGAAATTACTGATCTTCTCTTCCGCACCAGCAATGCCCATGGCACGGAGGTGGCACAAGCTTTTCTCAGGCTAACAGGAAAGACTGATCCCAGCAATGGACCTTGAACAGATTCCAGCAATATCATTTCTTGGTTGGGAAACTGCTCTGCCTGCCAGCTCTGGCTCCATGCCCTGTGGATGTTGCTGCTACCTGCCTGGAGTTGCTTGCTGGAAGTGCTCCTGCACCTTTTGTCTCTCAGTGCCAGCTCTCCTGGAAGTGCTGGAGGTTACGATGCACTCAGGTTCCTTCCTCTGCACCAAACAACCTAGATCAGTTACAAAACCAAACCTGAAAACTCCATTTACCATTCCCATTCCTTCCACTAATGCAAATTCATATAATTTGCGTCACAATTACACAATGTCTGCTGGGAAGTTTGTTCTGGGAAGCAGATAGCAGGCTGTGATGTTTCCAGTATGGAGGAGCTGGGTAGCAACCTTTCAGCAGCAGCACCTGCAAAAATGCCTGGGATGCCTTGCCTGGGTGTGATGATGGACTTGATCTGGAGCCACTGTTGCCCTACATCACCCCACATGCCCTCTCTTGGACTCTGCAGTAAGTTTTCAGGTCCCTGTCTCCCTTCCAGAGCTGAGTACCAACACTGCTTTTGACCCCTCAGCTGGGTTTCTCCTCACACAGGCTATTTTACAGTCCAAATATCGGTAGCAGTGCTGTGGACACCCCAGACAGTGCAGATTCCTCCTCTCTGGGATGGATCATCTGTGCTAAATAGTTTCATTCTTCTCCCCTTTAAGGCTGCTTCCCACATCAAAGCTTTTGGGGAGCTTTTGGAATGGTTGTGGCCTGGAGAACTGCTCCTTAAGGCCCCCATGGCCTGTCTCTTTCCATCATTTGATTTCTTTGGGACTCTCTCCTGGGTCTATGGAGATGCTTTGTTGATTCCTCTCCCTGTGATAACATCTCATCTCTGTTAAGTGGCAAAACTAATTCCTGCAGATTTAAGAAGAGGCCATGCCAGGGCTCTTTGTCAGGGTCACTTGCCTGGCAGTGTGCCAGGGAGGGGGGCATCAGGCTGGATTTGCTGGCATTTTTCCTAATTCCTTGACATCTCCATTATCTTTCTCCCGCAGAAGCAGCAATAAGGCTCTTTCCTGGTGGGTCACATGGGATGAGTGCAGCAGCAGAGCAGTTTGGGGCTATTTTTCCTCTCCTTTTAACCCAACGCGCTGGAATTTGATGAGCTGGTGATAGGTGCCGGAGCCATGAGTTGCCTCTGGCCGAGAGAAGAATAAAGGATGGCTGTTTTAGGGCTTCTCTTACAGTGGAAATATTGGTAGCGCAGAGGAGACTGAAAGCCAATGCAATGTCAACTGCTTTTTGTTGAAATGTTCTCTCTTGCAGTTATTTTTCCCCCTGCTTTTCGTATCGGTTTTGGAAGGATGTGCCGTGTTTTTAACCTGCAGTTTTTAACCTGCTCCTGGGGAAGAGCCTGGAAGCACCAGGGATCTGGGTCTCTGTTGGGACCACCCTAGCTTGCTTGCTTGCTGGGCTTTGGGGCAGAAATCTGTTGGGATCAACTGGGGCAGGGTCTGTTGGAGCAAGGTCTGTGCCTATACAGGGCTGCACGGTGTTTGCGTTGGGCTGACTTTCTTGGAGGAGCTTCTGGGAGACAGAGATGGGTTAAAGGGGATGTTTTGAGCCTCACTGGGTGCTCTTTTTATCATCAGGTGTTAAGTGTCGAAGCTGCTTTAACCTTCTGGTGACAGAGATGATCGGGCAGAGGAGGGGGGGTAATTTTTTGTATCTATAGCCACAGATCTGTTCCTTGATGCACGTGGTGATGCTCATTTATGCGACTACAGCAGTTAAGGTGGGCTGAAGGGAGCCACAAACCTGTATAGCCTGGAAAGAGGATGTGGTGTAAGGAGCAGGTGCTGAATGAGCACTTCTCTTCCTTTGCACTTCTCAGCAAATCCAGTTTGCAGATGACATGCAGGAGTTCACCAAGTTCCCAACCAAGACGGGCCGTCGGTCCCTGTCCCGCTCCATCTCACAGTCTTCCACTGACAGCTACAGCTCTGGTAGGTGCCAGGCTTCTTGTTCATGCATGGTCCTCTCCCAAATCCGGCAGTGGTGCTGCTGTGAAAATGCTGCTCACCCCACATGTCAGGAGGCTCCATGCTACTGTGTTGTACTCAGATGTGGAAGGGATAATTCTGGGGATTCCTGAAGCTCAGGCATTGATACCAGTTGATAACCTGGTTAATTCTGGGCTAGCTTAGGGACTAAGAGTGCAAAATTCCCTCTGGACATTGGCTTTCCGTAGGAAACTCATAGTTTGAGCCATGACTCATAGTTTGCACCCTAAGTAAGTTTGCGGATGACACTAAGGTGGGTGAAAGTGTCGATCTGCTGGAGGGTAGGGAGGCTCCAAAGGGATCTGAACAGGCTGGAATGCTGGGCTGAGACCAATGGGATAAGGTCAAATGCCGGGTCCTGCACTTGGGGCACAACAACCCTGTGCCGCTACAGACTAGGAGAAGTCTGGCTGGAAAGCTGCCTGGAGGAGAAGGACCTGGGGGTGTTGGTTGACAGCGACTGAACATGAGCCAGCAGTGTGCCCAGGTGGCTAAGAAGGCCAATGGCATCTTGGCTTGGATCAGAAACAGCATGGCCAGCAGATCCAGGGAGGTTCTTCTCCCTCCGTACTTGGCCCTGGTGAGACTGCACCTCGAATCCTGTGTTCAGTTGTGGGCCCCTCACCACAAGAAGGATGTTGAGGCTCTGGAGCGAGTCCAGAGAAGAACGATGAAGCTGGTGAGGGGGCTGGAGAACAAGTCCTACTAGGAGTGGCTGAGGGAGCTGGGGTTGTTTAGCCTGGAGAAGAGGAGGCTGAGGGGAGACCTTGTTGCTCTCTACAACTCCCTGAAAGGAGGTTGTGGAGAGGAGGGAGCTGGGCTCTTCTCCCAAGTGACAGGGGACAGGACAAGGGGGAGTGGCCTCAAGCTGCCCCAAGGGAGGTTCAGGCTGGACATCAGAGAAAAAAATTTCACAGGAGTCATTGGACACTGATAGAGGCTGCCCAGGGAGGTGGTTGAGTCACCATCCCTGGAGGTATTTAAAAGACAGGTTGATGAGGTGCTCAGAGTACTCCCACCTGATGGGTGGGAGTTCCTGGTATAACGTGTGTTCCTCTCCTGGCTTTAGCTGCCTCCTACACAGACAGCTCTGATGATGAGGTTTCCCCCCGAGAGAAACAACAAACCAACTCCAAGGGGAGCAGCAACTTCTGTGTGAAGAACATCAAGCAGGCAGAGTTTGGGCGCCGGGAGATCGAGATCGCTGAACAAGGTAAAAGTGGAGCACGGGGTTTATGGGACTTGCAACTGGGTGCTGTGCTCTCTAGAGACCAGGAGCTGAGCCAAGGCAATTCTTACCACTCCTGCTGCATCCTTGGATGCCCTTTCCTTACCCTCTGAATTAGTGAATTATGTGGGGAAGAGCTAGATGCAACAGTGGACATTAACAACGTGTGGAATCTGTTTTTAAGCAGCAGCAGAGCTCTTGCAGGGTTTAACGTTCTGGTAGCTTTGGATGAGAAACCTCAGTGGGCTGGGATCTTGCAATGCCTTTGGAGACACAAGAACTGATAGTCCCAACCCCTTCCCCTGGAGCTTGTGGGTAGCAGAGTTACCATTTCCAGTGGGGAGAGTGGCTGACTTTGCTTTTGGGATCCTTTTAGACACAGGCTGCCAGAGCAGTAGAGGGGGAAGATAATCCAGGCATGTTTAAAGCAGCTCTTCTGAAATGTGGCAGAACTGTTTTTGTCATCTATAGGTGCTTCTCGTGGGTGCTGTTCTGCTGCAGGGCTGGTGGCTGTCCCGAGCTGGCGCACATCAACAGCCTTCCCTGGGCAGTCCCCATCCTAGACCTCTCCTGTTAGGTGGTCAGAAGGACACTGTGTCCTGTGTGGCTTTGTCGAGTGACAAATGACATGGGTGTGTTGATCCCATTTTGGGATCTCTGCCAAGCCAGGGATGGGGAGTTTTCTCCAACTATAACAAAAACTGTGGGGCTGCATGTAGGCTGTGAGACGCCAGAAAGGACGGCAGGTCTGGCAGAGAGGGGCCTCTCTGGATTTAGATATCATTAAAATCCCTCTGTTCCTTTTGCAGACATGTCTGCTCTGATTTCACTCAGGAAGCGAGCTCAAGGGGAAAAGCCTTTGGCTGGAGCTAAAATCGTGGGCTGTACCCACATTACAGCACAGACTGCGGTGAGTGGCCACTTATTTGGGGTGTCTGGGATGGGAGAGACCTCTCTTAAGTCTCTTAAGTTTAAGACAGGCTGTGAGTGTTTGAGTTATTCAGCCTGGAAAAGAGAAGGCTCCAGGGAGACCTTAGAAAAGCTTCCAGTACTGAAAGGGGCTCCAGGAAAGCTGAGGAGGGGCTCTTGAACAGGGAGTGCAGGGACAGGAGGAGAGGAAATCGTTTTAACCTGAAAGAGGAGAGATTTGGATTAGATATCAGAAAGAAGTGTTTTCCTGTGTGAGTGGGGAGGCCCTGGGCCAGGTTGCCCAGAGCAGTGGTGGCTGCCCTGTCCCTGGAGGTTTTTAAGGCCAGGCTGGATGGGGCTTGGAGCCCCTGATCCAGTGGGAGGTGCCCCTGCCCATGGCAGGGGTATGGAACTGGATGGGCTTTAAGGTCCCTTCCAACCCAAACCATTCCATGATTCTATGATTCCCAGCCTTGGGAATTCAGAAAAGGAACTTTTACTTTTCTGGAAACACCTTGGAGAGGTTCTGCATTTCCCCAGAGTGATATTTGCTGGAGCTGATCTCTAGTCAGTTCCTCGCTGCCCATTGCGCAAGGTTGTGTGTGGCACCCTGTGATTGTGCCCATCACCACAGCCCCAGGCCTGCTGCTCACCCTGCTGTCTCGCAGGTGCTGATTGAGACGCTGTGTGCATTGGGAGCACAGTGCCGCTGGTCTGCCTGTAACATCTACTCCACCCAGAACGAAGTGGCGGCTGCCTTGGCAGAAGCTGGTGAGTACTGCTGAGACTAGGGTCGCAGAGGCTTTCCAACCCCTCTCATGGCTCTGTAACCTTGTCCCCAGCTGGCTGGTTAAAGGAATAGCTTGGACCATGTATCTTTTAGGGAGGGATAAACAATTCTGATGCTGTTGTGGGCTGTGGTTTGATCTCTGTGTGGCCTCTTGCCCTTCCTGTCTGTGGCTTTCCTGAAGAGAAAGCAAGAGAAAGCTCTGCCAAACTTAGCTGATTCAAAGGGTGCTCCTCTTTTTCTAGGTGTTGCTGTGTTTGCCTGGAAGGGGGAGTCGGAGGATGACTTCTGGTGGTGCATTGACCGCTGTGTTAACGTAGATGGCTGGCAGGCCAACATGGTAATGAGCCTTTTCCCAGCCCTTCCTTTTCCTCCATGGAGTGGTCACTGGGTGCTCCTCACCCTTTTCTCTATGGGGCTGCTCCTGGTACCTGCTGGCATTGCAAATGGGGGCTGAGCCCCCATTAAAGTGGGGATCCTGGAGAATGGCAGCCAGCACTGTGTTGGGGGTCACTGTGGGCACGGTCACAGTTGCACACAGTGTCTTGAGTTGGTACAGCCCAGGGGCACAGGAGCATCTCCTGCAGGAGCTGCCCCTACCTTGCTGAAGGCAGATGATGCCTCTCACTGCCTTGATGCATGGTCTGTGATCACTAATGATGCGATAGCATGTGTCAGTGGGCTGTGGCAGCTCCCGCAGCCTTTCCTCTTGACTGTTTGCTTTCAGGGTATGAATGCTGTGGCACCCTTCTGATCTCAGCCTGTTTAGTTAGTGCTGCCTGCGGTCATGTTTCCAGGCTGCACAGCTATAGCAGGGGCAGAAAACCCTGTTAGGATCCATCAGCTTCATGCAGGGGGTAAGAAATCCTCTATGTTTTGGAGGACACCCCGAGTTGCTGGCAACTGGAGGAACCCAGGAGTCTGGGCCCTCAAAGAGCCCCGCGTCAGTGCCTGAAGATGCTTGCCATCACTTCTTCCCTGTCCTGTCCTCAGCAAAAGCTTTTCCCAGTGGAAAGCCTGAGTGCTCCATGTTCTTCCTTGCCTGTTCTTTAGATCCTGGATGACGGTGGGGACCTGACCCATTGGGTTTATAAGAAATACCCAAACGTATTTAAGAAGATCCGAGGGATTGTGGAGGAGAGTGTGACTGGTGTGCACAGGTAGGACGTTTGGGAAGGCTGGTCTGGAGATCTCTTACTGAGTTGCTGCTCTCTGTTCTGACCTGCCCCTGTCCTCTTCCAGGCTGTACCAGCTCTCCAAGGCCGGGAAGCTGTGTGTCCCAGCCATGAATGTGAATGACTCCGTTACCAAACAGAAATTTGATAACCTGTATTGCTGCCGGGAATCCATCCTGGATGGGTGAGTCCAACCTTTCTCCCCATCGCTGCTTTAACACACACGCTGGTTGACGTGGCTCCGATTTCTCTCCAGCAGATATTAGGCTCTTTGCTGCTTTGCCCTTGTTTTGTGTTTGCAGGACCTGGTTTGGGGGGCTCTTGCAGTGCAGCGCTGCCCTGTGCCATCAGCGGTGTACGCTTGACTAATTCCAACACAGGTCTCTCTCTGTCCCCCAGCCTGAAGAGGACCACGGATGTGATGTTTGGAGGGAAGCAAGTGGTGGTTTGTGGTTATGGGGAGGTGAGTTTCATCAGCGGTGAGCATCCCCTGGGCTCAGCATCCTGCATCTTCCCTGTGCAAAGACCATGTGCCCTTAATATAGGAGTAGATCAAACCTGCTGAGTGATTACCAGGAAAATATTGCTAGAACCTGCTGGGAGACTGGAGAATCAGCATCAGATTTCCCAGTTTGCCTCCAGATTAGCTGGGCTGTGAACACAACAGTTGCTGGGAACATGGGCCTGAATTATAACTACCCATGGGTGCTCCCATCTGCTGTCCCTGGACAGAGATCAGCATCCAGCCTGGCTGTCACCGAGCCTGTGACAGAGAAGGCGGAGGGATAGGCTGCATCTCGCAGTGGATAATGTTCTGGCAGAGAGCAACTGTATCACGAACTTGTAAGTGATTCTACCCTGGAAGAGCATGGAGCTGGGAGCTAACACCTTCCCTCCATCTGTGTGCTGTCTGTGTGGGTGTTTATCTTCCTGCGCTGCGAAGGGCCTGGCAGTAGCTGCAAATGCTCTTTCTGGCAGGAACGCTCTTAGTAATTTATTTAGACACCAGTGGAGCCCAGCTCCGCTCGATCAAGGAACTGCACTGGCTCTTGCCCAGGCACTCCAGGGTGGCGTCTGAACCTCCAGCCTTGAGTTGTGTGGGGAGTTGTAGTCTCCAGGCCTTGTCCCAAGTTTTACTGGACTTCTTCCACTCTCACTGGTTTTTCCTTGGGAGGCAGGTTGGAGTCCCAGTTTGCCCTGCTTGGCTGTTTTCAGTAGACCTGTGGCTGGACCTCAGGAGATGTTTCTGACCTGGCAGCATCTTGCTGGTCAAAAAATGGGGCTAAGTGTGGGTACGTGCACATCAGCCAGGCGTTAGGTGTGTGAATGGCATGGAGGACCAGACTTCAGTTTAATTTTGTGGTGAGGAGAGGGGTAAAGTCAGAGATGCTGCTACTGGAGCTCTGTTTTTCCCTTTGCTGAAGAGCAGTGCAAGACAGCTCTGAATACCAGAGTGCCCTTTCATTTAAAGGCACGTGGGGGAAGTACATGCTTGTCTGGGTGGGCTTTAATCTCCTCGTGGAGAATTGCTCAGAAGGGCTCTTGCAGTGCTGGGGTCTGTGCAGGCTGTGAGCAAGTTTGTTTTGGAAAGCTGCTGCACCAGCTGGTGGCCATGCTGGAGGGCTGGTGGCTTTGGAGGGGGAGCTAGGCTTGCGGCAGAAGTGCCACTCACCAGGTACATTGCTGAGCTGCTCTTGGCATCAGACAGATGGCCAGGACAAGCATCTCCCAGCTTGGGACATGCTGGGTCTGTTTTAGGGAAGGGATTGTAGTGCTCAGCGAATTCTGTATTCAGCTTCATACTGATGCTTTGCCTCGGCAGGTTGGCAAGGGATGCTGTGCTGCTCTGAAAGCCCTGGGAGCAATTGTCTACGTCACGGAGATTGACCCCATCTGTGCTCTCCAAGCTTGGTAAGATGTTACATGCTGCTTGTGAACATCTCGTTGTCTGCTCTCTACCCTCCTTTAAACCCTAACAGAGGCTGAGGAACAGCCAGGAGGATCTGTGCCTCATCTTGGAGAATATGGGTCTCATTCAGGTGTGATAGAAAAGTGCTGGGGCAGCTTGCAGAGCTGTGGGGTGCAGGTGACAGGCGCACTGGTTGGTTCAGGAAGGCTGCTCAGGAGTTTGCGCAGGGCTGGCTGTTTGCCCCACACATCCCCCAGCTCCTCCAACATTTGTGAGAGCAGGTTTGCCACCTCATCCCATCCTTTGCACAGCCCTTCCTCTCACATCTGGCATCCCTGAGGGTGTGGAGGGGGTAGCCTGGCTGCGGCGTGAGTGATTGGGAGCTGCCTTAGTAATGCAGCACTGAGCTCCTCCTGGCTTGGAGTAGATGGAACAGGCTTCTCCTCCTCATCGTCGTCCCTTTCCCCTTTTTTGCCAGTATGGACGGATTTCGGGTGGTGAAGCTGAGTGAAGTAATCCGTCAGGTGGATGTCGTCATCACCTGCACAGGTAGGGATGAAGGAAGTTGAGGGTGAGCCTTGGAGCAGTCACTCCCAGTGGGTATCTCAAGGGCTCTGGGGGAGCTGGGGATGGAGGAGACTTTGCTTCCATGTGCTGCTCATTTTACAACAATAGCTCTGCTCTGGCAAGAGCTTTGCATCCTATTCCCCCGAGTCTGCTGTTTGACCACAGTCTTTCTCAGCTGCCGGGAGGAGGGACGTCACAGCCATGTGTCCCCAGGTGTATTTTGGAGTCTCCTAGAACCTAGGTAATTCGTGGGACCAAAGACCGGCACTCATTCCCTGTGTATCTGTGTTGTCACAGCCAAGAGGGCTCTCGTTCTGGTTCAAGTTCACTTGTTGTAGCCCCAAACTGAGCTTCTCTGACTCTAGTGCAGGGAAGGAGAAATCAGAGGGTTTCCATTTCCACCACTTTGGGTTCATCTGTTCCCTCTTTGCAGGAAACAAGAACGTCGTGACCAGAGAACACCTGGATCGGATGAAAAACAGCTGCATCGTCTGCAACATGGGCCACTCCAACACCGAGATTGATGTGGTGAGTCTGCCTGCAGTCTCAATGTTGCATCTGCCCCACCATCCTCCTGCGATGACTCCAGCCTCTTCCTTCTGCTCTTGCAGACCAGCCTCCGGACCCCAGAGCTCACCTGGGAGAGGGTCCGCTCCCAAGTGGACCATGTCATCTGGCCGGATGGGAAGCGAGTGGTGTTGCTGGCTGAGGTGTGCTGAGAGCTGTTGCTTTGGGAAATAACTGTGGGCCAGAGTTTGTAACGGAGGTTTAACCAGATGGGAAGGTGCTGGGACACTTCATACCTAGGAGGAAGTTCAGGGCTCAGGAAAGGCTTTCCTAACTTATTTTCCTTTTCTTGAGGTAGAGGAGGTATCGGGTACCACATGCAGCCACAGAGGTGCTATCTGGCTCCATTCTTTTGAGCCAGGAGCCATTCCTATCAGCAAAAAATTGTCAGCTTCTGGCTTTGGCAAGATTTGCCATGCAGCAAACTGGCTGGGTGTCTCCTCTTCCCACTCAAGCCTGGCAGTCAGGAGTGACTTATTCTTCCTAGGAATCACGAAACTTCCCTGCCTTAAAGCTAAGGGTCAGAGCGGAAACAGAGTCAGTTTGAGTGCTTTGGTTGCGTCAGTGGCAGCTGAATCACTGTGCTGTGGCTGCCCCTGTCCCAGGGAGGGTGTAGGGGTGGATCCTATCTCAAAGTGCTTCAGTTTGGCTTTGGGGGCAAGTTTAGCTCTCTGCAAACTCCTCCTACTGTCTCCTAGGGCCGTCTTCTCAACCTGAGCTGCTCCACGGTTCCCACCTTCGTTCTCTCCATCACAGCCACCACTCAGGTCTGTACACCACAGGGCTGGGTCGTGAGGGGTGGAGGATGCTCTGAGGACTTGCGTGAGCCTTGGGATGGGGCCAGTTTGGAAGAAGCTGGGGATGCACAGTTGGATGGGTGCTTGGGATCACACTGATGCCAGAGATACTGTAGCAACCACCTCTTGGCCAGGATGCAATTAGTAATGGCATGAATTTATTGCTTTGGTTACAGCTGGGAGAGAGCTTTTAAATGAGCCACGCTTTGTGGCAGAGCTCCTGCTGTGCTGTAAGCCACTGCCGAGCTCCCCTAGCACAGGTTTAAGCTCACCTCAAAGCCAGGCTTAGCTTTGTCTTTGGAGTCTTGATTTCTATGTCACTGAAAAAACCCTCTGGCATGAGTTTTGGGGATCTGGAGGTCAGGGGTTAAAATGCTCCCCGGCATCAGTGCCAGCTCAACTGGGTGGACACGGCTGTGTCTCTGTTTGTTGTGACTCTGCCTTTCCAAGGAAAACAATTATTAAATTTGGCTCTGCTGTGTGATTGGCAGTCAGCGCATGCTGTGCAGCAGCTGAGGTCGGCACAGCCCTGGGTCTGTGAGTGATGGAAGGAACGCGTGGGGCTGGAAATGGAGGGGACTGGCTGGGGTCTGATGGTGGGGGAGGACAGCTGTGCCAACGGTGGGGAATGTCCTTCCCCTTGCATTTGTCAGCCCAAACCAACAGGGACCGGGACTGTGTTTTAGACCTGGGGCTCTCAGCTGCATGAGCAAGCTCTCAAGGGAGATGCAGTTTTGTTTCCGCTGAAGGAGCGGCTCTGAATTTTGGAGTGATGCCACCAGCTTAAAATGAGCAATCCCTTCATTTCCACGTGACATGGCAGCTGTATGATTTAAGAGAATTAGAGCTGCTCCCCTCTCCTCCACCCTTATGTTCTGGTTTTCCCAGGAGCATTAAGCCCAGATGCTGCAAAGATGCTGGGTCCATCTCATCTCCTATCTCTGCTCCAGTGGCAACAGGATTATGGAAACCAAGAGAGGGATGTACCCTTAGGTGGAAGCCTGTCCTTCAAGGCATTTTGGGAATGATTACGCCCTCCCTCAGGCTCCCAAGCCCTTATCTCTGCTGCTGAGAGCTTGGTGTCACTGCGAGTGCTCTGCTGCTCAGATTGGTGGCTGTCCCTGATTGTCCCTGGGTGTCCCCTTTGCAGGCTCTGGCTCTGATCGAGCTTTACAACGCTCCTGAGGGCCGTTACAAACAGGACGTGTACCTGCTGCCGAAGAAGATGGGTGAGTGGAGGGAACTCGGACTGATTTATCTCTGGGCTGCTGTGGACCAAAAGAAACACCAACCTGGACTGGACAGAACTTCTAGGGACAGGATGGATTCAAGGAAGCCCTCAGGGGCAGCAAACTTGCAACACCTGCAAGTTGTTAGGTTCCTTGTCCTTGATGTTCTGCAGTGTGGCAGGTGTCCCTTATGCTGCAGACTTCTTGCTCCAAGGCTTCTCATGCAGCCCCTGTGTCTTTTGGTGCACATCCAGCCCTGCTCAGCACCAGGGCTTGAGCTCAGCTCTGCCATAGGCTCACCTGACAGTGAATCCATGGTGCCAGGGCTGCCTGGCCAGACCCAGCACAGTGCCCTGGCCCGTTTTGTGCCATATGATGAGTCCATGCATCATCTCCTTGACAGTGTGGTAGGGCACAGGCACCCCCTGATCCTCACTTTCCTCTCCCCCTTCCCAGACGAGTATGTTGCCAGCTTGCATCTGCCTTCGTTTGATGCCCACCTGACAGAACTGACGGACGATCAGGCGAAATACCTGGGACTCAACAAAAACGGGCCTTTCAAACCCAATTACTACAGGTTAGTGCCAGCCAGGGCAGGGGGCCACTGCCTTCCCACCCAGTGAGTGCTGCTGGGGCATCTCCTCACTCTGGGACAGCACAAGCTCCTGGGAGCTGTGTCCCCCAGCACCCACGGCCTCACTGTCCCCTTCCTTCTCTTGTAGATACTGATGGACCATACCCATGAAGGACCAGACCACACAAGACAACGTTAGAGAGATTATTTTTAAATATCGTTTTATTTTGGTTTATCTATTCTTTTATTTTTTTTAAACCAACAAAGAAACCTGTTTTTACATTTATCAGTGTGATTTTAGGGTCACCTTTTTTTTCCCCTCTCTGTTTCACCCTTTTACATGATCACATCTCTGTCTGATCTTGGCAGACAACCTGGGATTTGCTTCTTGCTTTCATGTGGCTGAAGCTGCTGGTGGCTCCCAGCCCTGGCTCCCGGAGAGGGCTTCCCTTTTCTGAAGTGCCAAGGGCAGTTCATTCCTGCAGTGATGTTTTATTCTTTGGTTTTTCCACCTTTACAGCCCATGTCAGTCACAGCCGGGATCCTTGCAGATACGGAGATGCTGTTCTACCTTATCTTATGTTTGTTTCTTTGTGTGGATTATCTGCAACTTCTAAATTGCCTTAAAGAGCCCAGTTTTAGCTGCTAGATCAGTGCTTCGAGTGCTGCTTGGGAGCAAAGTGGCGCCTGCTGGCCACCTCGCAGATGGGTGACTGGCCTCAAGCCCAGCCAAGGGCCCTGTGCTGAGGTGGCCCAGGTTTGGTAGCCACTGGCCTGGGTTTGGAGGCTGGCTGGGTGCAGGAGAGTTCACTGTTTCAGGGTGCTAATCTGAATCCAGATGGGGGTCGCTTACCCAGTGTTATTTCATCTCTCTTAGGTTTTTTAGCCAAACTGCACCTTAATTGAGTTAAAACCATTTTTTTTAATTTGTTTTTTCCTCTTTTGCTTTTTGATCTGTAAAGAGATGGTTTAAAGCAGGGCAGGAGCGTCAGACATGTGGCTGCCTGCCCACTGCATCCAAGTGGCCCCATCTCCCACTGAGAAGTGTGGGGTGGTTTTAAGGGTGCCCAGGGTTACTTTTGGGAATCATTTCACTTTTTGTTTTGTTGAGACAAACACAGAGATGAGCCTTCCCTGTACCCAGCCTGTGCACCATGGATCCCTGCACGAAGACCTCAGCTCCTTGTTGCTCTGGCTCTCGAGCTGGGCTTTCTCAGTCGCCTTCCCTACCCTCTTGCAGTGCGTTTCAGCCACTCTTGTTGCTTCGTTCATCCCCTTCCTGCATCCTCACCCATGACTTGTTTTTCTTTTCCATCACTTGCAGCTTGTCCCAGGACTGGGGAAGCTCCTTGCAACCCAGTGAGGTTTCTCTTGGCTGTTTTATTCCTCCCAAAATTGGCTCTTTCTTACCCCAACCAAGGCCAGAGCACGGAGGGAAGGAGGACCCCCACTGCTGCATCTCCTGGTACACGGATAATGGAGATGCCACGGTACCCACGACTGGGGCTGCTCCTTCACTTCCGGGCACCGGCTGCTCCTGTTTCCCCAGGGAATGCAAATCTCCTTTGGTGAGATAGGAAGAATATGTTATAGGTGATGCTCGTGGCTTTGATCACCCTATTTTCTCCTTTGACTGTCCCTTTTTCTCGCCCTGCCCAGTTTCCTCCTGGTCTGTCGTTAGGTCGCTTGCTTCCTCATGGATTTTGGGGATTGCCTGCCTCACTGGGACCCTGCAACCACCCCTTAAACTTCATGGGGGACTCACGCCTGGCTCAATGAGCTGGAATCTCACTGCTTGGGGGTCAGGGCTCCCCCCTTTCCTATCTGCATTAGGGTTGATGCCCAGCATAAGGGCTCCAGCTCTGTATAAGCCATGGTGGAGAGAGGGGGGGGGGGGGTGGGGATGGTGGTGGCAGCGCTGGGCTGGGAGGGAGAGGTTTATTTTATATATGAATGATTTTTAATGAATGCAATATTAATCCTTGCAGATGAGCAATAAATCATTAAAGTCTAATTAAACTATTAGGGAAAATGAAGTGATTTCACTTGTGGGCAGTTTAATTGGAAGAGCGAGTTGAGTCGGAGCCCAGAAATGGGGCTGTGCTCTGCCTTTGGCCCCCTTGAGAGGGGCTTTAGCCCCCCCCCACTCCCCCCCAGGATCCCACGAGCAACTCCAAGACCCTGGATTTTGGGGTCTGACCCACTCCAAGCCCTTCTGTGCCTTTTCATTTGGGATTAAACCCATCAGGCCCCTCTGGTGGGGTCTGGATCCCCTCTGATCCCTATCAGGCAAACTTTCTTTGGCGTCTGAGACCCACAACCTCCTTGATATGAGGATTCACTTGTTCTAGTGATACCAAAAATGCCAGTAAATGAACTCTCTAAGACTTGTTTTGGAGTTTTAGACACAAAGTGTCCTTTAATCAGGTGTGGGCAACAAGAGGGAGTTACTTGCATCACTCCTGCAGCGAGACAAGAGCTGGGGACAGAATATATGTATATTTTACATGCATATGTGTACATTTTCCCAGAAATCTATTGCTTTCCATGGAGTCGTTTTAATATTATTAACTTCACAGAAGCCAAATCTCTTGCTAATTTGGAGCTTTGGCACCAGCTTTGTCTGACATTGCATTTGAGAGGGGAAAGGATGCAAACAGAGGTGATTAGAGCAGAAAACATCTTTTCAGCGCAGATCACCCCAAACACAAGATGTTTCTAAAAGAACAAAGAGTGCAAGGTGTCTGGGAAAACACTATTTAAAGAAAAAGGCAATAAACTCCGAAGCTATATTTTTTTAAATCTATAAAAATGCTAAAAACTTATATAGAAATGCTAAAAATTATGTAAAATGTTATGAAAATGTTATTAAAATGCTCTTAAAATGCTATAAACCCCATGCTGTCAGGGCCCCGCCCAGCCCCCCTCGCCACTCCCAACATGGCGGCCTCAAGCGGCCGGGCGCGACTTCCCCCCGCCGCGGGAGGCCGGAAGCGCCACTCTCAACAGGGCGGTGCCCGGCGGCTCGCCACACCTAAGATGGCGGCGAAGGGGCGGAGCGCGCCTTCCGGGCCGGCGCCGCGGCGTCTGTGGCCGGTGAGGGAGGCGGGCGGTACCTCGGCCTCTTCGGAGGAGCGGCGGGCAGAGCGGACAAAGCCGCGCCGCAGCCTCCCGAGGGGCCGGAGCTCTTCCCTGGAGCCCCGGGCGCCACTCCCAACATGGCGGCGGCGCTGCCCCGGCTGTCCCTGCCGATCCCGCGAGAGGAAGGGGTGAGTCCTCGCGAGAGCTCGGCGCGTGCGGGGCCGACATGGAGCTGGGCGGCGCGGGGCCGGTCCCGGGCAACAACAAGGCCCGCGGCGCGGCGGCGCCGCCCGGAAAGGCCCGCGACCTGGGCCGCCCCCCGCGCAAGGACTCCGAGGTCAGCGGCGCCGCGGCGGGGAGGGGGGCGGCTGCGTGGGGACCGGGGCCGGGCCGAGTGATGCTTGCCGGGCCCTGCCCGCCCTCTCCGGGATCAGGCGATGCTCCCCACGCTCGGAACGTTCTCGCCGCGCTCTCCCGGCGCTCCCCCGGCCCGTGCAGGTTTCCCGCTCGCCTGTCTCTCAGAATCACAGAATCACCAGGTTGGAAAGGATCCACCGGATCATCGAGTCCAGCCACCCCCATCAATCACTAAACCATGTCCCTCAGCGCCTCGTCCACCCGTCCCTTAAACCCCTCCAGGGAAGGTGACTCAACCCCCTCCCTGGGCAGCCTCTGACAGGGACCAATCACCCTTTCCGTGAAAAATTTTTTCCTGATGTCCAGCCTGAACCTCCCCTGGCGGAGCTTGAGGCCATTCCCTCTCGTCCTGTCCCCTGTCCCTTGGGAGAAGAGCCCAGCTCCCTCCTCTCCACAACCTCCTCTCAGGTAGTTGTAGAGAGCAATGAGGTCTCCCCTCAGCCTCCTCTTGCCGCTCCTCCTGTTCTCCAGCCCCTTCCCCAGCTTCGTTGCTCTTCTCTGGACACGCTTCCCCAAGTCTGGGGCGGTTGTGGATCCCTTGAGGGCGTTTGAGGGGGGGCTCTTCTCCAATGGGACTCCCAGGGGACCGGTCCGAGGGGCTGGCCTCCAGCTGGAAGGGGTGTTGTTCGGCTGGCCTTTGCCACTTGGGGGTGGACCTGTCCCCAGGCATGGGTCGGTCCCACCATCACGCTGGGTTCAGGGATGGCTTTGGTAAGAGGTGAGCGATCCCTCCAAGGAGACACCGGCACGCTGGGTTCAGGGATGGCTTTGGTAAGAGGTGAGCGATCCCTCCAAGGAGACACCGGCGTCTCGATGGGGACCCCTGAGTGAGGAGGGATCGAGGGGTTGCATGTGTCTGGTTTAACCCATGGCTTTCCCATTGTGACCGCTGATACCTGGGGTAGCTCTGGAGTTGTCACTTCTACAGGTGTCCTCACCGGGCTGGGGAACGCTCCCAAAGGACCCAGAGCGGGGTCTGCTCGAGGGTCAGGTGGCAAGGAGTGCTGCCAGCCCCACAGAGCTGCCCAGCCCTACCTCCTGTCACGCAGTCAGAGGCTTGGATCTGCCCCTTGGCTTGGGAGCAGGTGCCCTCAGACTCCGCAGGGTTTTGCTGTGGGTCTGTGTTGGTGACGCTTAAAGAGATTGGATGTTTTGCACTCTGAGGCTTCTCCTGGATGCCTTTCCAGGCTCGTCAAAGCTGCTTGGAGTCCTTTCATTCTCACTATTCACATCCTCTTGCTTTGCACTGGTCAGCACTGGGGCGAGAGCTGACGTTGTCACACAACTGTGTAAAATGCCTGAGCTCTGAGACCTCCCTGGTCGCACAAAAACCCATCCCCACCCTGAGATGAAGCGCGCCCTGTCTCCTGCATTATTTTTTGGTTATTTGGGGCTCACAGCGCATTCTTGAGGTGGTGCAGTGGCAGTGGCTGCCCGGACGCAGCGTGGCTCACTGCAGTGGAGCTGCAATGGAGCTGCAGGAGGTAGGCAGGAGTTGCCTTGGTAACATTTACACTGCTGCGAGTGTGATTTTGGTTTCTTAAACAGATGATACAATCCTGGATTCACAGAAGGATGAAGTGAATTCTGAATGTCCTGGTGTTCTGGAAAAATGCTGAATTTAACTGAAATCTTCCTCTGCTTCAGGGCTATTCGGAGTCCCCGGACCTGGAGTTTGAGTATGCAGATACTGATAAATGGGCAGCAGAACTCTCTGGTAAGAGACTCGCCCTGATGTACCAGTCAGCTATGATTTTCTTTCCTGGTAATGATTAGAGGATCTCTTTCTACTCCTGTATTGCCCTATTGTCATCCTTAAACACCTTGTTTGTGTAAAAAGAGAAGTAATAGCCTGAAATTAATTTTTTTAGCCTTCTTCTGGGTGTATTTTTTTTGCATTTTCCTCCTCTTGGATAAACCTGCAGTTAATGTCACCGAGTTGCAGCTTTCTCTGACAGCTCGGTGCAAGCTGTTGGAGATTTTCTTTTGTGCTCTTTCGGCAGAGCTGTACAGCTACACAGAAGGGCCAGAATTCCTGCTCAACCGTAAGTGCTTTGAGGAGGACTTCAGGATCCATGGTAAGACCCTTCTCTCAGACTTCTTGTGCCTCTAAGGAGGGACAGGAATCTCCTAAAGGAGTCATGGGGATTGATGTGTCAGAAAGCTCCAGCCGTGCACTGATAATCGTAGAATCAGTGAATGAATCATGGAATGGTTTGGGCTAGAAGGCACCTCAAACCCCATCCAATTCCAACCCCTGCTATGGTCAGGGACCCCTCCCACTGGACAGGGGCTCCAAGCCCCATCCAACCTGGCCTTGAACCCTCCAGGGATGGGGCAGCCACCACTGGTCTGGACAACCTGGGCCAGGGCTTCCCCATCCTCACAGGAAAACGTTTCTTCCTAAGATCTCATTACCATCTTCCCTCTTTCAGCTGAAAAACCATTCCCCTCATCCTATCCCTGCACACCCTGATCAAGAGCCCCTCTCCAGCTTTTCTTTAGGCAAACACAGTTTGTCCTGGAGCCCTTGTTAGAGTGTATGGGCTGGCCCTGCAGCACAGCTGGTTGCCCCCAGCATGTTCAGTATTGACTGATGTTGATGTCCGAGGTGGTTCATTGGCACCAGGATAGCCATGTTGGAACAGACTAGTAGGAGCAAGAGCATCCAGTTCATTTTCCAGCAGCTGACGTGCTGGTTCAGATGGATGTGATTCATCCAGTCATCTGATGGAGGGCGAAAGACAGTCCCTCTGGGCCAGTCACACCTGGTCGTTGCTTCCATGAGCACAGTGTTCCTGGGACAGCTCTGTTTTCCACCACACTGAATCCTTTTGAGCTGTTCCTGTGACATTTGTGTCCAGGGTGGACAGAGGTGCTCCATGCCCTCAGCCTGATTTGCCTTTTCAGTGCGGGATAAGAAATGGACCGAACTGGACAAGAACCAGCAACGCACCCATGCCATGCGGCTTCTCGATGGGCTGGAGGTCACCGCACGGGAGAAGAGGCTAAGGGTTGCCCGAGCCATCCTTTACGTTGCCCAAGGTGACACTGGACCTCTGCTTCCTTACTTTTCCCATTGCTAAATCTGGGTAATGGATGGGAGGCTATCAGTTTAAAATATTTGAAGTAATTTTCTTTCCTTACATCTTTGGTTTCACCTGGAATGTTTGGAGCAAAGCTAATTCTCCCAGGAGCCAGACAATTTATAGGAGTTTGGTCCAAAATTGGGCTGAGTTCCCTGTGCTATGCCAGCTGCGGTACCCACAGGAGGGTAGTCCTGTCCTCTGCACCCAACTTTTTGCTTTAAAATTAAGCCTTTGTTTTTCATTCCCCCTGCAAAGCGCTCTGGTGATGTGGGAGGGCTTTGGGATCCCTGTGGGGGTGGGATCCAGCAAGGTTATCGTTGCAGGCACATTTGGGGAGTGCAGCTCTGAGGCTGAGGTGCAGGCTTGGATGAGGTACAACATCTTCCTCTTGCTGGAAGTGGGGACGTTCAATGCTTTGGTGGAGCTGCTGAACATGGAGATTGAGTGAGTACTGGGGGAAAGCCTTTCAGGAACAGCTCTGGAGCACCTTGGCAGGTGTTTTTGCAGTTTGCGGTGGTCCCATTCCTGGTCTGTCTATCCCTGATTTGATTCCTACATCTACTGGAGTGGCTCCTGTTGTTCTGGGTGAATATGTAATGTAGCATTATACCCGATTTATTCACTGTGAGCAGCAAATAGTGATGGGTCTGTGCCTCCTTCCCAGCTGCTCTGTGAACAGGGGACTCATTGCAGCAATATCTGTCCCAGGGTTTGGCTCTGGCCTGTAGGTTGCTCCTGGCACAGTTAAAATGTCTCCAAAGGCACTTCTGAGGCTGTTTTCCCTCTGCAGCAACAGTGCAGCGTGCAGTAGCGCCGTGAGAAAGCCAGCCATCTCCCTGGCTGACAGCACGGACCTGAGGTACGGAGCAGGGCTTGGGAGGAGGGGACGCACCAGGGGTTGGAAGGGGAATCCAGCGTTTGCTGGTTTCTTTGGCAAGCTGAGATGGGCCAGCAGGCACTGGAACATGTCCCAGGGCTGCCCCAGCTTCTGCCCCAGCTCCATCATTAACTGTGCTCAGGTCTGCTCAGCTGCAGATGTCGTATAATCATTGAATGATAGAATGGTTTGGGTTGAAGAGACCTCAAAGCCCATGCCATTCCAACCCTCCCACTGGACCAGGGGGATCAAAGCCCCATCCTACCTGGCCTTGGACACCTCTAGGGGTGGGGCAGCCACAACTGGTCAACCTGAGCCAGGGCCTCCCTACCCTCCCAGGAAAACCTTTCTCCCTAAGGTCTCATCTCAGTCTTCCTTCTATCAGCATGAAACTGTTCCCCCTCATCCCATCCCTGCCCTACCTGATGAAGAACCCCTCCCAGCTTTCCTGTAGAGCCTGTAATTTCTGAAGGTCTCCTATGTGTCCTTTGTACTCGGCCTGCACCACAAGCTGGGAGCACAAAAGTATTACGAAGCAGGTTTTTTACCAGCTTTGACTCAGAGACCTTTTTCCCCAGTGCCTGGTCTCCAGTCCCCTGAAGCGAAGCAGGTGCATGGTAACTGGACGTGGTCTGGGCTGATCCAGCCTCCTCCAGAGCCCTGGGTGCTGGTGGTGCCTCCGTAACTGGTGATTTGGCCGACCTTTGAGCTTCTGGTGATATGGCCGACCTGCTTTTTGCAGGGTGCTGCTGAATATCATGTACCTGATCATGGAGACGGTTCGGCAGGAGACTGAGGGGGACAAGCCCGAGTGGAAGAGCATGAGACAGACCTTCCGAGCGGAGCTGGGTGAGGACCAGGCACTTGGGGCTGATGGGATGGAGGTTTCCAGGGTGAGGAGCAAGACAGGATTTGGCTCCAGGCCTCATTTAATCAGGACTAGCAGGGCTGGGTTAGTTTCTCCTGGGCTGAATCTTGCTGGTGGGGCAGAGAGGGATGAACAGAGGAAGCCAGCCAGCCTTTTCTGCTGTCTGGTTTCTCCCTACCCAGAGAAAAAAAATGAATATTGGGGCTGTTGTTTCCTCCTGACACAGAAGTAAGAAATTATGGCAGGTACAAGGCCTTGCAAAGGAAGAGAGAAGTTGCTGGGGTGGGATTACAGGCTTGAAGATGGGGGTGTGAGACTGCAGAGGCCGTGAGAGGGCAAAAGGGCTGGTGGTGTCAGACTGAGAGCAGGGATGAGGAGAGCCTGACTATCGCTGCTGTGTTGTTTCAGGAGCCCCTCTGTACAATAACGAGCCCTTCTCTGTCATGCTTTTTGGGATGGTGACCAAGTTCTGCAGTGGCCATGCTCCACACTTCCCCATGAAGAAGGTGCTACTCTTGCTCTGGAAGACAGTGCTGGTAAGGAGAGGCCGCAGGGGTGCCAACATGTGTCTTGCAGGTTTTCATTTGGCAGAGGAAGGGAGTTCTGCCCTCAGATCACTGTAATTGCTCCATACTCCTTTTTTTGTTTGCTTGTTTTTTATGGTATTCAGCTGAGTAGTTTGCATCCTATAAAACCCCACGCCCAGTTTTCAGCTCACGGGGGAGCACTGGATACCGGTGTCTGGAGCTGGATACCAAGGACAGACCCCAAGTGAGGTCCCTGACTGGGGTCTGTGTGAAATAAAAGGTCCAGACACTTCACTTGCAGATGGTTGAACGCCTTCCTGCCCCTTCTGCCTTTCACAGTGACGGGAGCAGCATGGGGACAGGCAGCTCACAGCTCTTGTTTTGCATCCTGGGGAGAGATTTGGAACACACTGGATCTGGGGAGGGCAGAGGAAGAAGCCCCTAGTGCTGGACATCGAGGAGTCCCCTGTGCTGAGGGTGCTGTGGTTTCCCTTGCAGTGCACACTGGGGGGCTTTGAGGAGCTCCAGAGCATGAAGGCAGAGAAGCGGGAGATCCTGGGCCTCCCACCACTCCCAGAGGACAGCATTAAAGTGATCCGCAACATGCGAGCTGCCTCTCCGCCCGCCTCTGCCTCTGACCTGATCGAGCAGCAGCAGAAGCGTGGCCGCCGGGACCACAAGGTGAGGATGGGATGGGTGCAGGGGGGAGTGACATATTAATGAAGGGACAGTTGAGGTCTGGGCACCAACCTTGGAGCAGCTTGTCCCCAGGGTATTCACTTGCCTGTTTTGCCCTCTCCAGGCCTTGATTAAGCAGGATAACCTTGATGCCTTTAACGAGCGAGACCCTTACAAAGCTGACGACTCCCGTGAGGAAGAGGAGGAAAATGATGATGACAACAGCCTGGAAGGAGAAACTTTCCCCCTCGAACGGGATGAAGTGATGCCTCCGCCTACCCAGCATCTTCCCAGTGACCGCATCACCTGCCCCAAGGGGCTGCCTTGGGCCCCCAAGGTCCGGTGAGTCTGTGGGGACTGATCTACAGGGAGAGAAGGAGCAGGGTGAGGAAATGAGAGGCTGTCAAATATCAAGAACTTCTGACTTCATCCCTTTCTTACTGGGCTTGTCCCAGAGGTGAGGCCAGCAGCAACTAACCACCCTACCCATCATCATCAGTCACGACTGGGAGAGGAGTAACAGGAGGGACTTAAAAAGATGATGGGACCAGGCTGAGGCTGGCAACATGGATGGGGGGTCTGTTGTTTGAATCGCTGCTGGGGAAGCTTTTGGAGATGGCATGGTCACTTTGGTGGCTGTTCTTTTGATGGGGTGGGCTCCACACCATCTCCTTTATGTGTCTATGAGGCTTTTCCTGATGCCCTGTGCCTGGATCTGTGGTGTAGCCAGGCGGGCAGAAAAATGTGACTCTTCTCCTTGTCTGTTTGCTGCAGGGAGAAGGATATTGAGATGTTCCTGGAGTCCAGCCGCAGCAAGTTCATTGGCTACACTCTGGGCAAGTAGGTTCCGGCAGAGCCAGCCTGGGGAGCTGCCGATTTAGTGTGGGGGATTGCAGCAGAGGCTGCTGCCACCCTCCACTTGGCTGCAGAGACCTGAGCTCTCTGGCTCCTTCTTGTGGTGGTGGCTTCTGACCTGTGGGGGTTGCTCAGGTTCGCTCCTGCTTCCTCCCAGCCTGGCTTTTTCCCTTCTCTCTAGTGACACCAACACTGTGGTGGGCTTGCCCAGGCCCATCCATGAGAGCATCCGAACCCTGAAGCTGGTGAGTACATTGGCATATTCCTTCACTGCCTGCCGCCGTGTGGGTGCCCCTTTCCCAGCACGCAGCACTGATCACAGGTTGGGACCAGTGGGGCATTTTCCTCACCCATCTCCCACTTGCTCAGCCCTGTAATGGGAGAGCCATGAGGATTCCATCCCCATCCCTGGTCTCCCAGGCTGGCTGAACCCCTTTCCTCACTGACTTCATCCCTTTCTTACTGGGTTTGTCTCAGAGGTGAGGCCAGCAGCCACCGTCAACACTGGTCACCGCTGGGACAGGAGTAACAGGGAGGGACTTAAAAAGGTGGTGATACCAGGCTGGGGCTTGGTGACAAGGATGGGGGATTTGTGGTGTCAACCCCTGCTCTCTCCATGTGCAGCACAAATACACATCGATTGCGGAGGTGCAAGTGCACATGGAGGAAGAGTTCCTGCGCTCTCCGCTCTCTGGGGTGAGTGTGGGGATGAGGATGGGATGAAGATCCTAAGTTTGGCAGCAGGGTGCACTCAGTCCTGCCAGGTGTTTTGGGTTGTGGGAGGGCTGGGGTGTTTACTCTGCTGAGGAAGGAAGAAGCCATTTCTCTGGGACAGAGGATGGGGAAGCTTCGGGCAGGAGCTGGGTTTGGGGAGCCTGGGGCTGAGCCAGGCTGCTGGTGCTGGTGGCAGCTCCTGGTATGAGGTTTTCTGATCTCTCCTGGCACCAGGGAGAAGAAGAAGTGGAGCAAGTCCCTGCAGAGATCCTGTACCAGGGCCTCCTGCCCAGCCTACCGCAGTACATGGTGAGCTGGGGAGTGGCAGGTTCACGGGGCTCAGTGGATGGGGCTTCCTTCCTCTGCTCCATCTGTTTCCAGTGATACCCTCCAGGTTTTCTTCCCTCTCCACCTATACATTGCTGTTGTGGGGTGATGGCTGGTCCCCCCATTCCCATCGCCTTTACATCCCTCCCTTCTCCCCAGATTGCTCTGCTGAAGATCCTCCTCGCTGCAGCCCCTACCTCCAAAGCCAAGACAGACTCCATCAACATCCTGGCAGACGTCTTGCCAGAGGAGATGCCGTGAGTGACTGTGGAGGGCAAGCAGAGGTGCTGGGTGTTGGTGAGAAGGGAAGGAGGATTGGGAGGGACCCAGGCAGGGTGGCATGATTTGGGCTAGGATCGTGCTGAGGCCTCCTGGGAGATCTGACTGTCTTCTGCTGGTTGGCATGCCAGGAATTGTGTGTTGCCAGAGTTGCTGTTTGGATGTGGCTGCTGAGAGCCCAGGGGATGACAGGACTGTCTGCTGTCACCTCTGGGGCTGGCCGGTGCGGATAGTGCCCCAGTCCTAGGATCCCTCTGTGTCCCTTAGGACCACAGTGCTGCAAAGCATGAAGCTGGGGGTGGATGTCAATCGCCACAAGGAGATCATCGTCAAAGCCATTTCTGCTGTGCTGCTCCTCCTGCTCAAGCACTTCAAGCTCAATCACATCTACCAGGTGAGGTGGGCCAGGGTCCTGCCGCTCTGCATGGGGCTCTGGGGATGGGCAGGACCCGGGGTGGGTCCCTATTCACCCACCTTTCTCCCCAGTTTGAATACATGGCCCAGCATCTGGTCTTTGCCAACTGCATCCCACTTATCCTGAAGTTCTTCAATCAGAACATCATGTCCTACATCACTGCCAAGAACAGGTAGTGGAGGGGGCTGCCTGCCTGCATCTGTGCTGGGCGTTATGGGGGGATCCCTGCTTACTTTGCTCTCTCCACAGTTGCTCCCTGGCTGTGGCTTGGGCACAGGTAGAGCCGGGGAGGTGCCCACCACTGCTGATCTCTGGTGGGTGGGAGGTATGGGGCTGCATTGCCCCGAGGCCAAGAGGGATATAGGGGAGCAGCATGACATGCCTTCTCTTTCCTGCAGCATTTCTGTCCTGGACTACCCTTACTGTGTGGTGCACGAGCTGCCGGAGCTGACAGCAGAGAGCCTGGTGAGTCACTCCCTTCTCTGCCAGCTCCTGGCATCCTAGGGTGCTTTCCAGGGGAAATTGTGGATGCAGGGAGGCAATGGGGCTCCAGCACGCAGTCTTGGCACCCTTAGTGCTCCTGCGCTCGGGCCCTGGTGCTGCTGGGGGGGGCCAGTGGGTGCACTGGGGCTGCTGGCATATGTCTTCTGCCTGTGTATTCGGCTATACCCCTTTGGGCAAGGGTCCTCAGACCAGAACAGCCTCTCCTCATCTGCACTCTGAGCTCTTGCCTGACCCCTGTTTCTGCTTTCCCACAGGAAGCCGGAGACAACAACCAATTCTGCTGGAGAAACCTCTTCTCCTGCATAAACCTCCTGCGCATCCTGAACAAGCTGACCAAGTGGAAGCACTCCCGCACCATGGTGAGGACCAGGGAACCCACAGGGGCTGTCACAGGCTGCCCAGACTGGATGAATAGGCTGTGGATTCCTTGGGATGCTTTTTGTGCTGCACCCCAGACCTTGCTGGGGAGCAGCAGGCAAGGGAGGGTTGATGGAAGGGGAGAGGGAGAGCACGCATGCTGCAAGGAAGGACTTCAGTGTGCTGAGGGAGTGGTTGGCACACGTGGAATGAGAGGTGCCCAGGTATCCATCCCAGCCGTGTCATCCTGCTGTGCCTGGCTGCTCCTCACAGATGCTGGTGGTGTTCAAGTCGGCGCCCATCCTGAAGCGGGCACTGAAGGTGAAGCAGGCCATGATGCAGCTCTATGTGCTGAAGCTGCTCAAGGTGCAGACCAAGTACCTGGGGCGGCAGTGGAGGAAGAGCAACATGAAAACAATGTCGGCCATCTACCAGAAAGTGCGGCACCGTCTCAATGACGACTGGGCTTATGGCAATGGTATGTCTTGCAGCAGCTGCAGAGCATCCTGTCACCCATGGTCCTTTTTACTCCATGCAGTGACCTGTCTGTGTCAGTGTCCCTTTGCTGCCTAGGGCTTGTGCAGCCCTTAGGTCTCAGGTGTGGGGGAGGGCTTTTGGGTGGTGGTATCATGGAGTAGAGGCTAGCAGTGGTCAGTGTTGGAGCCATTGGTGGTTGCCCACACTGTGCCCTACATGTTGCTTTTTGAAAGCACCTCCAAAGATCTTTCCTGAGGGATTTGGGCTGGCTGAAGGTCCCCCACCTCTCCTTTGACACTCCTCTTTCCAGACCTGGATGCTCGTCCCTGGGACTTCCAGGCCGAGGAATGTGCCCTGCGTGCTAGCATCGAGCGCTTCAACTCACGTCGCTATGACCGGGCACACAGCAATCCCGATTTTCTGCCTGTGGACAACTGCCTGCAGAGCGTGCTGGGCCAGCGTGTGGACCTGCCCGAGGATTTCCAGGTCAACTACGACCTGTGGCTGGAGCGGGAGGTCTTCTCCCGACCCATCTCTTGGGAGGAGCTGCTGCAGTGATGGACTACAGGGAGGCAGGAGGGAATGCTTTAGGGGAGATCTGGAGGCTAGCCTGTTGCTGAATGGCAGGGGAGCCAGGCTTTGGAGATTCTGTGGGTGCGTGGACCCCCTGTGGCGGACTTGGGAAGAGGTTGGAGCTGTGGCATCCTTGCTGAGACACCATCCTGCCTCTGCCTCCTTCCAGGCTCGACCTCGAGCCAGGGACTCAGTGCCTGGGAGTTTCCTGATGGGTGGGAGGGACCTGTGTGCAATGGATGCTTTGGGACGCAGCACCCCCATCATCCTCCCCCTGCCCACAACCAGCTGGAGCCGAGAAGGGGGGAGCAGGTGGAGGAGTGGGACAAAAGGGAGCAAAGGGCCTCTGGCGCTGCATGGGACGGGGGAGCAGAGGCTGCTGCAGCAGGAAAAGCGCCTGTGACCCTGTCCATCCCCTGCCTGGGGTCGGGGGCACTGGGAGGGGCTTGGCAGGGGCCTGAGGGGCTGGGGAGGGTGGGAGCCTGCAGTCACCCCTCATCCCCCTGGGTGGGATGGATCAGCTGTACATATATATATATATTTCGCGATATCTCTGACCTGGGCGTGTCTGGACTCGTGTCCCCATCCCTCCTGCCCTGTGAAGCAGCCACAGCTGAACCTAGTGATGGGGCTGAGCTGGTGCCCACAGTTTGATGTCTTAAGTCCTCGATCCCACTCCTTTTTCTGGTTCCACTGGGGATGGATTACTTCTTGCCAGAGATTTAGTGGTTATGTTGCAACTGGATGTATTGGCCTGGGGTAGCCCAGGACCTTGTGTGGAGGTGCCTGTCCCCTTCCCTGGGCCTTCCTCACACTTCTGACACCGGCCTGGTGGTGTCATTGGGATTTACTTTGGCTGCTGCTCTCAGTGGAGGAGCCAGGCATCTAGTCCCCATCCCCAGAACCTGGCCCTGCCAGAGCTCGCCCTTGCACCTTGCTGTGCCTCAGTTTTGCTGGCAGAGGGGCAACAGCCACCTTAGCCAACTCGGGTGGGTGAAATCCTGGGAGCTTCACCCCTGGTTTGGGAGGGGAGAGGCAGGGCAGAGGCAGGGGAGGTTCCTTGCTTCCCTGCCCCAAGGTGGCGGTGGCTGTAGGCAGAGGGAGGCAGGAGCAGCCTTGATTTACTCCCTGTTGGTGTCAGGATGCATCAGGGGCTGAGTCCGTGTCATTCCAGAAGCGAGCCTGGCTCTGGGGACCCTCTGGGGACTTTGAAGGCAGGAAGCAGCAAATTCAGCCCTTGGTAGACATCAGAAAAGCCGCTGGCTCGGCGTCGATGGTAAAGACTGCATGGCTGTGAGGACCCATCCTGCCCTCCTCCCTCTTAGCCATGGGTAAGGGCTGGGAGGTGATGTTGAGCTGGAGTCCAGCACTGCCTCCAAGGTCCTCATCCCTCTGGAAGCAGCACAGATCCAGGGGGAATGTACCCTGAGCAGGATCTGTCTGGGCCACAACCACCCCTCCATCACAGCGGGTGATAGAAGTATCTGCAAAGCATGCTGAGCACCCTAGGGTGCTTTCCTTCCATGTGGGTACCCCCAGCACCCACCCCGGGCCCTGAAATCTGGTTCTGGTGGAGGAGTTGGCCCAGGCAGCACTACAGGGTGCTCACAGATGAGGTGTGAGCTGAGCCAAGCTCTCCATCACACCTCGCTCCCCTCTGCCTGCTCCAAAATGTTCCCCAGCTGTGCTGGGCGATCACAGAGCACCGCTTTTATAGCATTGCAGAGCCATAAATAACTTATTAAAAATGTGTTTTATTGTTTATAAATGAATAACAAAATCCCCACTGGTGGGAGGGGAGCTGTGAGAGCTAGGGTGTGAGGTGGCCTGGACATGGGTGGGCCCATTGGGTGCCAAGCCTGGTGTGTGAGGAACAACATCTGCACAGGTCTTGGAGCATTTGTGCTCCCTTTGGCTGGAAACCTTGGGTTTTGGCCCAAATCGGGCTGGACCAGCAGATTTGATGCCTCCTGGAGGGGGTCCGTGGTGTCTGACCGAGGTTCCCTGCCTCCAGCATCAGGGTGCAGGAGACCAGGAGATGTGGGCAGGGTGGCATTACAATTTTGGGGTTTTGGGGGCACAAGGGGGCCCTGGAGGGTGCAAAGAGAGATCCCCTTTGTGACTTGATTTGAGCCATTTGCCTGCAGTGTGTGGGGGTCACACTGGCTGGAGGATGGGGTGTGTTGCCATGGCCTGGCACTTGGAGGGACACCTGGAGCAGATGAATAATGTTGAATGTGATGGGGTGATGCCCCTGGACATGCAAGACGGGCTGTACCAGTACCACCACCACTGGGCTTCCCGCAGGCCCCAGGAACCAGGGAAAATCCTCCGGACTGACCACTTCTTCTCCAAACACCCCAGCTGGGGCACCAGGGATGGTACCTGGGATGGGGGAGTCTCACCCACTGGGACCACACCACCTCCCACGTTATTGATCTGAGGGCTAATGGGCATGGGATGGCTATGGTGATGCCCCCAGGGCAAAGCGCTTCAGTTTAAGTGTCTGCATCCCTGCAGCCCACAACCCCATACTGGCTTATTGCCTGTCCCGGGGGCCTCTGGGCATTGCAGGAGCTGATGACAATGCTCAGGAGGTCACCCTGAGCCTTGTTTCCCGTCTGAGGGAGAACAGAGAGGGCTGCTGGTGGTTTGGCGGCGGGAGGGGGCTTTGAGGGCTCCTTGTGCACGGCTGGGGGTTTTACCCTGCCCCCAGTAACACCTCCTGAGCGCCACAGTTGTCCCAGCTTGTGTGGGTTTGCCCAGTACCATTGGACTGGCATATGAAGAACCCAATTTCTGCCATTGCTGGCTGTGCTGGGGGTGTCTAAACTTCAGCTGGGGAGGGGAGCACTGTCCCCAAGCAATGCGGTGCCCCTTCCGCCCCTGGCACCCCCCATCGGCACAGCCCCCTCCCTTGGCATTCCCAAGACTGGTGCTCCCGGGATTGGGTCGGGCAGGGGGACGATGCAGGCGGGGGTGGGGGGCAAGAGGCTGCACCCTACTGCAGACTAGCAGGCATCTCCATCAAATCCCATTCTCTGAAGGCACTCAAGGGAGCTCAGGTATTTTGGGAGCAATTTTGGGGGCCCAAAGCTGCCAGAGCCAGCCCTGGTGGGGTGGGCTAGGCTTTTGGGGTCCCCCAGCAGTCCTGCTTTGATCCCCCCTCACACAGGGAGGGGGCTGACAGCAGTGATGGAGCAGGGTTGGGATACAGAAAGCTCACAGAGATCAGGGTATATGGGGAGGGAGGTAAGCGTGATCCCACCAAGCTGCTCCCAACCCCTGGTGCTAGGAGGGGACAGACACACTACAGAGGGGACAAACAGTCCATGTCCCTCCTTGGAGGGGGAATCATGTAGCCCAGTTCAGCAGGGTGCTGGTCACTTCTTTGCTCTTCATCCTCAGCGGCACCAGTGCAGGTGAATTGTAGTCATGTTCAGGTGCTGCTTCGAAGCGGTGGGTGCCCAGAGCCGGGGCGGGGAGGCTGTGCAGGGAGTAGAGGCTGTTGATGCCGGGGTGGGGGCTGGGAGAAGCGGGGATGCCCATGAAGCCAGTGATGTTGCTGTGAACATGGGAGTACGGAGACATGCAGGGTGACGGGACGCTCTCGGGGGGCAGGAGCCCTGTGGGGGTCCCGGGGCCAGAGCTCGGCCAGAGGTTGTTCTGCAGCTGGAAGGACCGAAAACAACAAAAAGAAGCCAAAAGTGAGGCGAGGGGAGACCTGATGTAGGTGAGGACCACATCCTCCCCTTGGATCCCACCCACAGGGTGCAAAGCAAAGGATGCCTTTGCTTATTTGAATTCCTTCGGGGGGGGGCGGTGGGGGGGGCGTTGAATCCTGATTGAAATCTTCCTCTCCTGCCTGGTGCAGGGCAGCTGTGGGAAAGTTCGGGATCAGAATGTCCTGAAGATGAATTTTAAATTATTATTGTGCTTTTCAATGTGGAAGAAAGGGCAATTTTGCAGAAAAGGGAGGCAGGAAGCACTGATGGATGTGGAACAAAGGTGGGGGGCACCCCAAAACCTGCCCCGAAGGGATGTTCCTGTGGCAGATGGAGGGGGACATAAAGCAGCAACTTCTTGCTTGCGGCAAAATCTGATGCTGCATCTTTTCCATGCAGGGTCATGTGCTTTCCCAAGGGCAGATGGAACCACAGTGGAGGAAGGGGCAAAAATGTCACCCCATGGGGACCCTGGGTGAAATGGGATTGGACCCTGGCCCCAGGGGGACACGGCTGGGGCAGGCAGCCACTGCAGCATCTCTTACCTCCTGGATTTTCCCATAACGCTCCCGCTTCCGCCACTTGGCCCGTCGGTTCTGGAACCAAACCTGAGGAATGGAGGAGGGGGCTGAGGCACAGGGACCCCTGCCTGCCTGGGGTGAGAGAGGCAGCTCTCTGGCCACATCCACTCTCATGTTCCCAGCAGGAAAAGAGCTGTAATACAATGGCCCATCCCGATAAACTGGAGATGAACAGAGAACGCTGCCCTTGTGCACAGCTCTGAGTTCACCAGCCTTTTCCCTCACCAAAAGCGTGAATTGGCTCCTATCTCTCTTGGAAAAAAAAAAAAAAAAAGAAAGCAGTCCTGCTCTGTGTATGGTCCTTTTCTCTCTCTTGTGTTTCTGGGCCCCATTCACCCCAGGTTTCAATGCAGAATGAGGCTCATCAGGTCCTGTGTGGTCAGAATGACCCATCTGCATGTCCCCTCTTTGCTGCTGGGTGGAGCTGGGGACTGGTGCTGGCTGGGAAGGGATGGATCCAGACATGTCTCCTGGAGAGGAGGAGGGGGTACTGGGATGCTTACCACAGGGCTTTTATGGTTATGGGTAATTTCGTCTAAATCCACCCCAAATCAGGGCTCAGAGGCTGCAGTGGGTGCGGTCTGGCTGGGTGGTTGCAGGCTTGGAGTGTGCATCTCCTGCTTCTGACTTATCCCCAGCTCCTGCCCCACAAGGAGGGCATCGCCAAGGATTTGGTGGCTTGAGGCACCTGGCACAACTGGGCGATCCTGGCTCTCTCTATTACCCACCTGTCCTTGTTTTCTTCCCCACCCGGTGCCCCCCTCCAGCCATCTTTTCCTGAAGGGAGCCTCAAACAGCACGGAGGTGCCTCTGAAAGAAGCTTGCTGGCCTGACACAAGTACAATGAGGGCAAGCCTCATCCTGCCACATCCCGCAAGGCATTGCCCCCACCCCCATCCACGCTGAGCCCCCAGGGTCCCCTTACCTGGGATGGCTGGATCCCTCACTGCTAGTTCTGGGCTGGAGGGAGCCGAGTTGGGGGCTGAGGCAGGGAGGGAGGCTGGGGATGATGGATTAATGGTGGGGATCACCAGGGAGTGATGCGACGGGAGGTTGGCGGTGACCTCTTACATTTTTGCTCTTCCTATTCCTTGGGTGCTGCTTGGGAGAACTGTAGAGACCTCAGAGAGGAAACCGTCATCTCCACCCAGTGGCAGTGGGTGAAGTGAGTGCCTAGGCTGGGATTTCCCCTCTGGGGCTTAACGTAATCCTCCTGGGAAAATCAGCTTCTAACTCAGCATCACCCAGCAGAGGAGGGGAAAGTACTCTCCAGCTGTGCCCAGCACCACCCAGGGTGGCCGTGCCCATCCTTGCGGGAGCCAGGGACCCATGCTCGTACCTGCACCCTGGCTTCTGTCAGGTCTGTCCGTAGTGCCAGTTGCTCACGGGTGTAGACGTCGGGGTAATGCGTCTTCTGGAAGACCTTCTCCAGCTCCTCCAGCTGGAATGTGCTAAAGGTTGTCCTGTTCCTCCGTTTCTTGTTCTTGCTCTTGCCCAGGGACTCGGGGAGTTCAGGGACCCCGTGTTTGTGCAGGCTGCCCAGGGGTGCTGTCAGTGGGTACCCCAGCTCCCCTGGAGCTTTCGGGGGGAGCTGGCAGGCTGGGGGCACCACCTGGTACCCGCCATTGCATCCCTTCTTCCCACCTGGCAGCGGGAGAGGCACAAGGCAGGGTTAACAATATTAATGAAGTCAGGAGTCCTTCATCCTTGCAGCCCCAATCCTTTCCTCCTGCCTCTGCAGGACCCAAAGCTCCAGGCACCGTCACCCTGAGGGGATGTAGGGGTACAGTCCCAGGGGAAAGAGCCTCAGCACAGGCGTGCAGCAGGTCAAATCCATCCCTGGGGAGGGAAAAATCCCCACTTCTTGTGGAGCTGCAGGCTAGTGCTGTTCCCTGAGAGTGGGAGGCAAGCCTGGCTGGGGTGGTGGGTGTCTTGGGTGCTGCCACCAGGGGATGTGCGGTGGGCAAGGGGCACAGAGGAGGTGAACACAGAATCATCTCACAGACAGGGCTTTGCTCAGCTCTCCTTATCTCTCTCCTCCCACTCTCTTCCAGCATGGTTGATGCCTCTACTCTGCTTGGCTGCATCTGGAACAAAGGCCTTGGATCCACCAATAACCCCAGCCCACCCCAGCGTTAGGCCATATCCAGTCCCCTGTCCTGAGCTGCGTTCAAGGGGAGCCTCTATTTACCCCTCAGGCCAGCATTTCCCTGTAGCTGTAGCTCACAGGAAACCATTTGAAAAGGAGTGAAAAATACCACCTCCTCTTTTTAGCTGAAGAAGAGCTCCCTTTCCTCACCCTCCTATGGGGCCAAGAGGCCAGAGCAAAAAAATGTGGGAGTTCCCCTCCTTCTCCTCACTTCTGAGGTGTCTCACAAAATGGTTTCAAGCAGAAAAGTCATTGCCACACATTTCAGAGGTCAACTTTGTCCCCTGGGAGTGTTGTTTGTCCCCGTGCCAGGGCATAATGAATTCAGTGACTCTGGCTGATGCCAGGTGCTGCTGGGATCCTGAGGAACTGAACCAGTGAAGTAAGGACTGAGGGGATGCTTAGCAGATAGTTGGGACAGCCTGGGGACCCCCAGCAGCCAGGGAGGACACAGGGGGTTCACCAAGGAAGGGGACAACCTGGAACTGCTGGGTTTTGCCCTAGTTTACCCCCCCCCTCCATCTCCAGAGACTCCACCTTGCTGCAGGTGGACACCACTGGCTCCCTTGGAGGGGCAGGATCAGACCCACGGCCAGGCCTTGGGCACAGCATTTGGGGCCAGCGAGGGAGAAAATTGTCTCCTTCAGGATGGATCCTCCTGCCTGGCCTGTTACCATCACATCCTGATGGAGCAGGTCAATGGGGTTCCCATCCCTGCAGACCCACACAGGGCTCCACACGCTCCAAACCAGCCCACGCTGTGGCCTTTTCCTGACTTTTGGTTTTGATTTTTGGTTGTTTCCTCATTAACGCAATTTGGGGGTTACAGCGCGTGTCCGACAGCCGAGGTCCAGCTGCTTCGAATTAAGGGGAAAACATTTCAGGGGGCTTGGGTGGGGGGCAATTGCTCCCCATCCCTCTTGGTACCAACCCATGTACGTGCCCGACAGCGGGTAACGGTGTAGGGATAAGGCTGAATTGCCATCTCCTCCTCGCTTTGTCGTCCAAAGGGCTCAGCCTCTGGGCCGGGATGTTTTAACGATGAAAAACAAGCCCTACCAAGGAGCATAGCAAAGGCAAAAAAAACCCCAAATATGACTGAAAATAAGGAAAAATGACTGAAATTAAAAATCCCACTGCACAAAGCGGTCCCATAAATGCATTGGGTTAGGGGTTTTCCATCTTTCCAAAAGCAATGCGCCGTACTTCCGAGCAACCAGTGGGTTTCAGCATAGGAGACAAATAAATCAATGCCCAAAAAGAGAAGGCAGGAAGGGAGCAGGATGCGGGCGGCTAGCTAAATAAACACGGCATTGCAGGAGGACAAAAAGAGATGGGAAAAAGAGAAGATATAGATATTTCTTCCCCCCTTCCTTCCTAAACTGACACCCCCTGAAAAATTTGGCGGCTCTGGGAAAGGCAGCAGCTGCGTAACAGCTGTACGATTCTTGGGTTAACCGGGAGGGGAATGGAGAACTCAAAGGGATCATTAGCAAAGGGATAGGGGCATGGAAAAGGCTCCTGGGAATGGGAGCAGACCCCGCAGCTGCCAACGAAAGGCACCCCCAGGGGTGGCAGCATCCCCTCTGCTGCACCAGGAGCAGGTAAGCGCGGTGGAGGGGATGGGCCTGGTGTCCCCACCTCCCCTGGGGCTTTTTCTACCTGTTGCCCTCTGGCTGGGAGTGGGGCAGCGGGCGAGAAATCAAAGGCCCATGGGACCGGAGAGATCCAGAGGGATGGGACGAGCATCCTCAGCCCTGATGTCTCGGCCGGGAGGGGAAGCGCAAGGGAGCGGAGGGTGTTGCTTGGCCGGTGGAAGCGATGGGGAGAGCCCTGGGGAAGGGCCTCGTCCTGCCCAAGCCTGGAGAGGGGTGCAGAGCCCCGGGAGCTGGGGAGCGGTGAGCCCCGGGAGCCCTGGAACTCTGCACCCAGGGCCACGCACCGGGGAACTGGGAGCTCTGGAGACCCACGCACAAGAGAACTGGGAGCTCTGGGACATGCGCCAGGGAACCGGGAGCAATGGAGACCCGGGAGCTGGGAGAGCCGGAGCCCCGGGCCGCGCACCGGTGAACCGGGAGCCCTGGAGCCCCGTGCACCGGGGAGCTCTGTGCTCAGCGTGCCCCGCGGCTCGAAGCTGTCGGAGCCGCCCTGGGCCGCGGGCCCGCCGGTTGCTGCCCCCGGGGCTGCCCGGTGAGGCTCGGGACGCGCCTCTCCAGCCTGTTCTGAGAGCCCCGGTGACCGGCTGCATCCCTGGTAACGGGCTGAATCCTCAGAGACCGGCTCCCTCCCCAGGAACGGCCTCCATCCCCGGTAACCGGCTCAGCCCTCGGTAAAGGGCTAGATCCCCGGCAACGGGCTCAATCCCTGGTAAAGCGCTCCATCCCAAATAACTAGCTCCATCCCCGGTAACGGGCTCCATCCCAAATAACCGGCTCCATCCCCGGTAATGGGCTCCATCCCAAACAACCAACTCCATCCCCGGTAACGGGCTCCATCCCAAACAACCAGCTCCATCCCCGCTAACGGGTTCCATCCCCGGTAACGGGCTCCATCCCAAACAACCAGCTCCATCCCCGCTAACGGGTTCCATCCCAAAAAACCAGCTCCATCCCAAATAACCGGCTCCATCCCCGGTAACGGGCTCATTCCTCAGTAACTGGCTCCCTGCCGCCGCTCCTCCGCCCGGGACGGTCCCCGCCGTCGCGGTAGCGGGGTCGGGTCTCTCCCCTCGCCTTTCCTCCCTCTTTCCCTCCCCGGTTCTTGCAAAACGCGGGGGACAAACGATGCGGGAGCCCCTCGCTCTCTGTCACGACAAGGTCCCGGCTGCCCCGACCCGCGGGGGCCTCCCCGGCTCCCGTTGGGGATGCTGAGCCGGCCCGTGTCGCGATAGCGGTGACCCGGGCCGGGGGACGTGTCGGCGATGAGGATGCTCTGGAGGGACCCGAGATGCGGGTCCCGGCGCCTCCCCGAGGGCAGGATCGGCCCCCGGGAGGGGTCGGGAAGAGAAGAAGGGACCGGGGAGGGGGACGGCAGCCCCGGTGTCCCCCTCCACCCGCCGCTCGCCCCGGTACCTGCGGCCCCGGCCGGGCTTGAGGGTTTCGCACCGACGGCCGCGGCGAGAGGTGCCGGGCGGGCGCCCCCCGGGTACCGGGCGGGGGGGCAGCGCGCCGGGCGGGGGCTGCGGGGCGGCGGCTGCCGGGGGGGCCCCGCCGGCCGCACCGAGAAGGCGAGGGGAGCCCGGGGATGCCCCGGGAGGGGGGGTCCTGCCGGGCGAGGAGGGGGGAAGGCCGGGCATCCCCGTGACTCCATGGCGCGTGGTGGAGGGAGCAGGGGGGTCGCGGAGCGGGGTTTTGTGCGGGGGGATGGGGGGGGATGGGGAGGGAGAGAGGGATGGCCAAGCACCCCCCCTTCACCCCCCAGCCCGCTTCCCCCACTCCCTGGCCAGTCACGTGCGCCCTCCCATCCCCTGCGTTAACCCTCTAATCCCGGTTCCCCCATCCCAGCACCCACAGGTCCTGTCCCGAGCGGGTCGGACCCCAGCACAACCCCTGCATCCCCAGGGCAGGGGCCGTGGGGGGAGCCCAGACCCCCCTCCCCGCCAGCGTTCCCAGCGCTCCCAGTGTCTCCCAGCTACAGGAAATGCCCAGGGCCCTTCTTTCATTTCAGCCTTCATCTCCGGCTGCTACAGAATGCAAGCAAAGGGAAAAACTTCCCTTTTTTCAGACACCCTCTGGGTTTCTTTCCCCTTTTCAAGTTGTATGGAACCCATTGGTTCCCTTGCCTCCCCAAGGCCGGGGCTGAGGCCTGAGCAGGTCAGTTGATGATGATCCCTGGTGGGACTCGGGATCCAGGGATGGTGGTGATGCTGGGACATGGGATCCAGGGATGATAGTGACCCTGGCACATGGGATCCAATGATGTTGGTGACCCTGGGACACTGCATCCAGGGATGATGGTGACACTGGGACACAAGATCCAGGGATGGTCATGATCTTAGGACAAAGGAGTCAGGGTTAATGGTGACCCTGAGACACAGGATTCATGATCGCATGTAGCTGAGTCTTGGTGGAGGCGCTGGGCTCTGCCAGCACAGATGGTGTTTGTTCCCAGCACCGAGGAATTCCTATCCTGCTCCTTCTGCTGGTCCCACACTCCAGGATTTGGGTTCCCCATCAACCCCAACAGCTTGGCTTTGCCTTTTGCAGTGGGTGTTGCTGTTGGGGCAGAGCAGAGCAGAGCTAGCCTGGACTATTTCCCCCTGTTTCCTCCCTTTTTGTTCCTCTGCATCCCTCGGCTGTGGAGCCGCTGTGGCTTCTCCCAGAGGCTGGCGTTTTGCTGCACAGAGGCAGGAGGTTATACAGCTCTGGGGATGTTTGAGTGCAAAATGATGTGGTTTGTTGGGTGATTTAAAGTCTTGGTGTCAAAAAGAGGGGATTAAAAAGCAGGCACGGAGAAATAAGGAGATATCTGGGCTGATGGGTGATGTTTTACACCTCCATTTACTATTTTCCCCTGGCACAGCATAGACCACAGCTTTTAACTCATCCTAGGGCACTGCTCCTTGCTCCAGGTCTAAGGAAAAAACAACCTCCAGGTATCAGGGCTGACGGGTAGAGGTTGAACAGTGCGGGAGCAGCAAAAAGAGGCGAAGGACCAGGCTGATCACAGCCATGTGATGTTAAATAGCGGGACAACAGGATAAAACTGACAATTAAATAACACTATAAAGAGTGCTATTGCTTTTATTGGTGGTGCTGCGGCAGTACTTTGTTATCCCAGGCATGGTGCAAATCTGGAATTACAAGACAATCTTGCTTCAAAGAGTTGATGATAAAAATAGAATGTGATCCTTGTGTCTTGGCTACCGTTTCAGGACTGATACAACATTGTTGGGTCAGTGCAAAAGCCAGTGTTATCGCAGCAGTGCCGGGTTCATGGCGTGTGGTATAAATCATGGCTGGATTTTTCAGCTTCCCGCTCAGAGGAACTGCATTTGCAAGAAAAATAGTGGCTGCGTTGCAGTCTTAGGCTCAAACGTATTCCGGCAGAGTCCTGTGAGGGGCTGGCTCTGTAAACAGGGGTCTCAGGGTGTGGCGCCTCCTCCCTCCCCACACTGGCTTCCTCCACATCTCATGTCCCACAGCATTCACTGATGTTTTCCCTTCACAGCAGCTGGAGCTGCTGAGATTTTCCCTGTTCATAGGTCACTGTGTGTTGTGAATTCTTGCAAAACCGAGACTACAAGTTCGCTGGGGTGCAAGAAGTCATTAAATATTATTAAACATAGCGTAATTCCTGTAAAGTCTTAGTTTCAGTGTTCCTCTCCCAGTTTAACTGCTGGCATTTAAAGGATTTTAATAGCAGAGGGATAAGTCTATTCATGTGTGCTGGTGATGTAGAGGGGTACAGGTAGGCTGATTTGGGATATGCTGGTTTTCCAGGCTGGTGCCATCACTTGGACCCTCCTGGGCAGGTGGAAAAGGTCTTGGAAAGATGAGATTTGGGGTATTTGGTAGCTGAAGGCAGCATGAGGAGAGGTTTCTGAGATCTTTTGGGTGTCTGTGGGGCTGGTGTTGGTTTGTGGAGCTGCTGAGGGGTTTTGTCCCTCCAGTGGTCAGGGCTGAGGACCAAGACTCCTGGGGACTCCTTCTGAACCTGCCACCAGCCCTCTGTCCTGGGTTTTCTGCTGTGTAGAGCCAGACCAGGGTGCCTCATTCTCCTGTCTTGATGAATGGTTAGGTGCTTTGTGATCAGGGGCAAAAACTACTGGCAGAGAGCAAGGTGGGTGCCTCTGCTTTGGGGTCTCCTTTGGGGACCAGGGCTCTGCCCCTTACACCATGTGTGGCACTGACCGGGAGAGGAAGGTCACTACAGGCTTCTGGGTCTCATTGGGTTTCGTTTGTCATAAACCAGATGATCTGTGGTCAAAGGGTGGTCCCAAAAAACTCCTTGGCTGAAAAGCTTCAAGGAGAGCTTTTCACAATGTCCCAGAACCCGATCCCAACATCTCTGCATGGGGAAGAACTGCTGGGCCAGCTCTTGGATTGGAATGACCTTTGTGGCCCCATTTTAATTGCATCTGCCACTAAACAAGCCACAGCAAGAGAGCCACCAAGTGCACCTGGCAGACTCCAGTGGGATGTTCTGTGGGAGAACATTTTGTGTTTTCAGTTTCTCTCTTGCTTGCTGGGAGCAGGAATTCCTCCTCCCCCTCCCCCCTCTTTTCTTCTTTGCATCCCATCGGCTTTCTGGACCTCTCAAACCATCCCAGAGAGCTGCCTCACCTCCTCAGGGATCAGGAGATGTCACTGAAGAGCTCAGCAGGAGGCCGGGAGGGTTTGCATAGCTCTGTGGTTTGTATGAACGTCCTTGCACAGCCGAGGCTTTGTGATGTTACTGAGCGCCTTGGAAATGCTGGCAAGGCACGGAGCAATGCCTACTGCCCAGGACCAGGAATGGCTTCTCCTTCTCCAAGTTCATGCTTTCCCTCCCAGCCTGAGGGTCAAGCAGCAGGAAGAATAGATGGGGACTAGTGGCTGTGGTCCAGCCCGTGGGCTTTTTCTCAAGGGGGCTGATTTTTATTATTTTTGACTCTGCAATCTGCAGTTTGGGAAGAAAGCCCATTCCTGGGATCCTGCTGGGAAACAGCTACAGCTTCCTCTGGAAAGCAGAGAGGCAGCTCAGCTCAGCATGGATCCGGGGCTTCAAGGTCAAGGCAGAAGGGACAGAGCCTGAGGACAACTGCGCTCTTGATGACACTGTTAGACAACAAAGTCCCCTCTAGCGTGTGGCATCCCTGTCTGTGTTTAGCAACCACTGGCGAAGCTCAGAGGCAGCTCTGCTGCTCCTCTCCATGCCCTGGACAGGTCCTCAGCCTGGAGAAACACCACGTGTGGGCAAGAGGAGCTGGGACAATACAGGGGCCATTCCCTCTGTCCTTTGCAAGGACACCGTTTTGGGGAAGCCCATGAGATTCTTCCCTCACCCATGGAAATTTTGTGACTCACTCAGCCATCCTGGCTGCTCTTTTGCTGTGTCCCCAGCCTGGGCTCCTCCAGGCTGTGTGCCCCACGGTGAGGACCTTCTCCTAATGCTCAGGGAAAGCCATCGACGGCTCATTTGTGCTCCTTGTCGGGTGCCAACATAGTCTTCTAGTTTGTCTTGGGCACGTCCCTGCATCTCTGTCACACAAGGACAATGATCTCAGCCCCAAGCTGCAAAGGGAATCCCTGACCTTGCTTACATTGCTAAAGCTGCAGAGCTACCACGGGTTAAATCCTCAGCCTTCGTCCCTCTGCACATCCCTCTCTGCTTCCCAAATATCCCAGAAAATCCTCAAACTCCTAATGTCCAACTCATTGCAGACCTTCATCCCAACCCACGGCTCGATCTTGCTCAGGAATGTGTCTGTTGACGGCAGGAAAAAAATGTCCTTAATGATTCCTTCAAAATCTCCCTTGCAGATTGCAGCCCTGTTTTGCATTAGTGAGTGGGAGACAGAGCCCCTCAGCTTTGACCCTGTCAGAAATCCATTGGGTCCACCGAGCTGGGGCCACCTTTGTTATTTAATGAGGCCGATGTTATAGAAAATGGACCCGTTTCCAGATTGCATAGAGTGAAAGCACAAAACCAAACATCCCCCCCATGTGTAATAACAATGCACAAAGGTGGGCGATAGCCTCTGCGTCACACACGTGCTTTACGTGCATTCATATGGATTTATATACACACATGAATATTTATATATGCACATATATTTATATAATATACACATTTTTATCCATATGCATATTTATATCCATCCAGATGTATGCTCAGATAATTTAATTCCATGCAAACTTGTGTTACAATTTTGCAGACAAACACAGGGTATTTTGAAACTGCGTATTACTGACACGTGGGTGCTAAAATCAGATAAGTTTGTGTCTACACTGCAGAAAGGGAGCGTGTCAAAATCGCACCCACCTCATTGCAGAAATACCTACATTTGTACAAATGTGTTAAGATCGTATCTGCCGTCCGCACAGCCCTGCGGAGCTGGGTTACAGCCTCGCGGGTGCATTGAGGAGGGGTGCACGTCTGCTGCTAGAACACACGGACACCCTCAGCGCTGGCAAAGGGGGGATTTTTTTTCCTGTAAAATAGGGTATTTGTTGAAAATGCAATTTTTTCCAGGTTATTTTGTTGGTTATTGAAATCTTTAAGTTGCCAGTTTCCTCTGCTGGCTTCGGAGCGATGTTCAGAGTCAGAACGTACTGTGAATTAATGATCACTACATTCAACAAGCAAACAAACTGTGGGGCTGTGCACAGGATTAAACCCAGAGGGAAAGCAAAGCCCCATCGCTATTATTTTAGTTTGTATTTCATTGAGAGAGATTAAGGGGAAATTAAAAAAAAAAAAGGAAAAAAAATCATCAATATTTTAACTTGATTTTAACCAATGTGAAAACTAGCAGGGTTTTGCAGCTGCTGGATTAAAAAAAAAAACAACTAGGTGTTTAGAAAGTGCTTTGGGGATGTCTTTAGAGGAGCTGCAGGACTAAATCAGCTTAATTCCCTTAGTCTGCTTTAAACCAGGATCCAGCCCTGTCCTTGCAGTCAGGGCTACGGTGAGGATTTTGTCTCTATAAACTCAATTTTACGCTGCAAGACAGAGGGGACTTGTGAGCGCTGCATTGCCGGCTCCCAGCCGGAGGGATGGATCCCTTCTCCCATCGCCGTCCCAGTGCTGCGCCTTTACGCCAGGCGTCTTCCTGCTTTAATAAGGAAAGATTTGTACTTCGATGCGGGGAATTTTCAGGCTGCTTTGGAAAGTGCTTCAGGATGCCAAGTTCAGGCTTTTATTTACTTCAAGCTGCTCCAAATATACATATTATTATTAAAAAAAAAAAAAAGGCTGAAATGAAGCAGCAGCTGGGATTTAGGGGAGAGGCTGGGCTGGATGCTTATGGCATTAATCCCAGTAAAAGACGTGTAACTGGGAGCTGAATGGGACTTCTGACTCCTAAAAATCTGATAGCAATTGCAAAATATATCGGAATATATCTAGGGATTAAAGGAAATTTATTCCAGGGTTGTTCTGATGAGAAGGGATAGGATTCGAATTGATTCGAATTTCTCATTTTAGAATAATACTGTTACGTGTTGTAAATCAGAAATAATGACACAAAATAAGCGGGAGCATTTTGGATTTAACAGATATGAAACCAGGAGTGGGATCTGGCGCCTGAATTCACACAGCAGCTAATTAAAAGGGTGTAAATCAGAGAAACCCAGTGCTGGGTGTTATTAGAGATTTACACTGCCTGTAGGATGTACAACGGAACGGAATTGATTCTCCGTGTGGTTGATTCCCCATCGGTGCGGGGCTGGCCCGATCCATTCACAGTTGGCTCGGTTATTCTGGGTTTGCATGGGATCACCCTGAGCAGAGTTTGGTCCTGAACTGGGAACCAGCTGAAAACTGGAGCATATGGGGGAAAATAGGCAAAAGGGAGGGGGCATATTTTTGGGTGCTGGGTGTGTGTGTGGAATTTAGCCCAGCTCCTGTCTGTCGAGAACCACTCTCTGATCCCAGGAGAGATTGGAAATAAATCCAAGCCCTTCCAGAAATTAGTTTTGTAAAAGGAAACATATTTGTCTCCAGCTTTTCCTGCTTGTTCAGCATCCATGGAGCGGGTCCCAACGCCACGCTGGGGGTGTAAGCAGCCCCCATTCATCCTGCTCACGGGTGCTCCAGGATGCTTCCCCCACCCTGGGGGTTTATTTGACACCCCCTCACCCCCCCCAGCCCCAGTTGGGGCTCAGCTGTCCCGGCAGAGGATCTCATACCGTGCTGGAGATGCTGAATTCTCCCAGCGACGCCAAATTCTCCCAGCGAGCGCCCTACTCCCTGTCTGGCTGCCACTGAGCAAAACCCCCAGACCCTACTGTGGGATTTGCAAGGGTGACATCGAGCTGGGTAAAGCTCTTCCCCTCCCTAGGTAACTGATAGATTTATTAATCTCATCCTTTAATAAGCCACTTCCAGATCCCAGTAAATTATACCCACCAGGATGGATGAAATCTTGCTCCATAAATCAGATCTAAGGCTGACAAGTGCTGCCTGCATCATTATCCCGACGAGCTGTGGAGATCCCAGGCATCACCGCCTCCTTTGCAAATCCCAATAAATCTGGGAGTAATCATTCCCGACAGAGAGCTAGAAAAAGCACCAGAAAATATTTTCTTCCCTTAAAATTTAAGTGGAAAATTTATTGCAAGGAGAGGAAAAATCTTCTCTGGAGAGTCCATAACAAACAGTGCTGCAAGCAACTCCCTGGGGCCAAGCCGGTGGGATGGCGTTGCCTGGAGGTCACTGGGAGAAATTCGTAGTAGCCCCTAAAAGTTAGGGGAGTTTGGGTTTTTTTTTTTGGAGGGTGAGAAAACAGGAAAAAAATAAAGCCAAGTATCTGCAATTGTATCCCAATAGGACAGTGGAGCCAACACGCTGGAGCCCATTGCCTTCTGGTTTGTGTTTAGCCTTTGGAAAAAAAAAATCCCCCCTGCAAACCTCCTCTTTCCTTAGGGGGAAGATTGATTTTATGAACTGGCCAACACCTGAAAGTAATCGGCTTTTTTTTTTCTTGGTGGCTGGGGGGAAGGAACTATTCCTGGGGGCTCTGCAGGGAGGAGAGCTGTATTTTCTCACTGCTGTTGCTCCCAGCCGGTGTGGATGCACCCGTCCATCTAAGCAGGCCTCATATATACGTGTGAGTCCTGCCACTGGGTGAGACTTGCTTGGACAGACAGACGGATGCATTTCAGGAACATGTGTGACTATGTATGTGTACAGGATGCTCTGGCTCATCAGTGTTTTAAGTGGTGGGTACTGGATGTCTCGTTCCTCCTTACCCTCATGGTTCCATCAACGAGGCAACACAAGAGGACAAAGTGGTCCTCTATTCAGATGGGGAAACTGAGGCACGTGGCACTGGCATAGGTGTTAAGGATTGCAAATCCCCCACCAGCTCATCCTTGGATAGTTTATTGATGGGTTCCTGATGCTTGGCTGTCTTTACAACTGGGGGAAGCCAGGGGAAGTGGCACCTTCATGCATCTCAGAGGGCTTTTTTTTCCCCCCCTCAAAGTGTGCTTTCCCCTCCTCCCAGCCAAGTGCTCTTCAGAGTTTTGCTTTCCCCAAAGGCACATCAGCAAGAGCTCTTTTATTTCCATAAAGGGATTGTGCATGTCAGGACTTCAAGAGATCAGGCTGGTGGCGATCCCTGTACCTGTCAGGATGAATGAATGGTGACAATGCCAAGAGCACTGGGGGAGTTGTGCAAAACCCAGATGGGCTGTCAGGGCTTCTTGCTTCCCACCAATTTGTTTTGCCTGCCCCAGCTCCAAGCCTGGCTGGGTTGGCTGAATTAAGGTGTATGAGGACCAGCTCATGTGAGGAATGGGAAGGAACACATAGGCAGGAGCAGGGAAAGGGGAGAACAAAGTGCCTGACAGCTCAAAGCACTGTTTGGATGAGCAATGTGGTGCTATGGTCTAGGATGGATGGATAGAAAGAGGAGAATGAAGGCTGAGAACAAAGCAGGGGTGGGTAAGAGCTGAGCCCAGAAGCATTTAAGCATTGCTGTTGCTGTAGGATGCTTCTGGACCCTGGTGATTTGGGTCAGGAAGGCGAAGGTGGTCAGATGAGACACATCATGTTGCTCGTCCCTCAAGGCCAGGACTCTGTTTAGGATCAGGAGACCTCAGTCTTGTAAAGCAAAATGCTGCATCTGCTTTTCTGTGGTGGGCTTTTTGTAGCTGGTCATGACCATGTTTCTGCTCTGAAGGGGACCCAGCACCCAGGCCCAACATGGGGCCTCATCTGTGTCAATGGTGAGAGTCAAACCAAATGCAGGAGGGATGCAGAGCAGGTTCAGGGAGGTAAGTGGACACTAATGGGTCCAGCCCCTGGCTGCAGTGACCAAATCCAGTTTGGGCAATGGCATCCCCTGAACCATTGCATCCTACTGCCTTTGGTTCCACAGCAGATGAGACTATGGGGCCTGCTACGGTGGTGGGAAGAGTAGCCTTTCCATCCATGGTCTTGCTGTAGGTCTGGAGATGGGGCATGATTCCTGTCTCCTGGGTTTCTTCTCACCTTCTGCCTCATCTCTGGATCCCCAGTGCCCCGGTGCTTTGTCCGTGGTGTGACCTCCCCTACCCGACCCAGATGGAGAAAGGTTTCCTTCTTGCTTGGCCAGCTCTGATAAGGAGAACCAAAACCAGCTTTGATCTTTCAACTGCAAATATCCCTGCAAGGAGCTGCAAGCGGTTTCACATCTCAAAGGACCCTTGATACAAAACAAACCCCATATCATTAAACTTCTAAGCAATTTTACCCCCCAAAAATCTCATAGGCACACAAAACCAGCTCAAATGAAGACGACTGGGTGGTTTTAATGCTGCTGAGAAACTAGGCCAGCACGTACAACGTGTAAGAGGTATCTTGGGCTGATCAGTTGTCTGGAGCATTGCTTTCTCCTTCCCTTTTGCCTGCTGCACATGTGGAGACCCACTGGTGGGATGTGAAGGCTTTGGGGGAACTTGTCACCTCCTTTCCTCTTCTCTGAGAGTGAGAGACCCCAATTACGCTGAAACCTTTACCGCTGCTGCCCCCAGGAAGACTGGGGACAGATGGATGGGCCAACGCGGATGAGAGGTGTTGGTGCAAGTTTGATTGAGGGGCTTGTTGGGAAAGAATGATTTAACCCCTGGGATTTCAGCAGATACACTATGAGCCTGTCAATGCAAATCTTTTTCCTTGCTTTCTTTCCCATCCCAAAGTGGTGCAGTCCAGCATGGTGACGTGCTTCCAACCTCTGGGTCACTGTTGATAAAGAAAGGTGATGGCTGGAGGTGCAGGAGCTTTGAGCAAGTTAATTGGTAAAAACACAACAAGGGGAGATGCAGCAGCTCTGCAAAAGGGAGAGTGCTGAGTTCTGAGGGGGAATTGAGCAGAGGTCCCATGTCTTGGTGGTCAATTGGACTCCAGTAACTGGGTTAAGGCTCTCGGGACCACGTGCCCCATGCTGCTGCATGGCTGTGGGCTGCATCTTGCTGCACGTGAACCCACGGGGTGGAGGAGAGCAGCATGCTGTGATACTTTCCCCAAGCATGTCCCCACTTAGTTTCCACAACTTGAGCTTTTCCACACTGGGGTTTTCCCCTGCATTGGGTGTTTATCAAGAACAGCTTCGTGGCATGAAACACAGGGCTTTCCTAGGTGATGGAGAACTCAAGCATCCCACAGAATCGGGCTCTAAACACCATCAAGCTCCTTATATTTCCTCTCATATTACCCCTACATTTTCCCTGCTGTTGCTTAACTCCATTAATGCCATCTGAGTCAGTTCAAAGCCTTCAGAGCAGCAGGGGGGGAAGTACAGAGCAATAAGTGGAGGCGACGTCTGCCAAATTGGAGTAAAAGATGTCTTCCTCCAGCTCCCCAAACAGCCCACAGCAATTTCACATTTAAACATCTGTGCCCAGAATAGTTGGGGAGGAAGAAATAGCCAGGATCAGCCCTTTCTGCAAAGAGCCAGGTGTAAAAGGGGTTGTTGCCTTCTGGAGCAGGGGGTCAGGGTTCAGCAGCCAAGCCCATGGTCCAGCATGCAGGAAAGGATGCTCCTGGAGGGCTCACCAAGATCCCAGGATGTAAAACCTATGGGAAAGTCATCAAACCCAGGTAATTTGGGGGAAAGTGAGTGTTTTAGGGAGCTATGCCAGGCGGAAGATTGTCATGGAGTCTGGGCACAACATTCCTCATTTGAAATTGGTAGAATGGTCCATTCTGGAGCAAAAGTGTTGTTTGATGATAATCTTCTTCGATGCTGCTTCTTCTGAGCATCTTTGAGGGGGGTTACCTACTCCAACTTGGCTCTGCAGAGCCCCAGAAGCTGGAGCAATGTGAAAGGGAGGAGGAGTGCAACTGCTTTGCTCCTGGAAGGACCATTTGCTGCTGCCAGGAGGTTTTGAGTGAGTCCCCATCAGAAAGGACCCCCATGGCAGAGGGAGCTGGAGCCCCTTGTGCACTTGGAGGCACTATGAGTGACATGGCTGGCTGGGTGCTGAGGTCTTGGGGGCCTTTGTGGTGGCAGGGGTCCTGTGTGAGGTGGTTTCATGGGGGCAGAGCTTCTCCCAGCACAGATATGGTCACACAGGCTGAATTACAGCAACAGCCACTGTATTTGGGTCTAAAGCTGCTAATTTGGGTAATACAGATCCCAGCACATCCACTCTCAGTGGAGTTACCCCATGAGCAGGATCTGCCCAGCACCAGCAACTCCCCTTTGCTCCTCTCCTTTCTTCCCAACAGCATCTCTGTCTGTCCTTCCATCCTTTCCTGCTCTTGGGGTTTTCTCCTGGCCCCATTTGTGGGAGGACATTGCTAGGGTGGGAGGAAGAGGGGTCCCACCTTTCTCCTGGGGACACGTGTGACCAGTGGGACGGTGCTGCCTTGTCCCCAGTGTGGGGCTTAATGGGTCCCACCTGGCTCCCAGGCCAGCGTGCCCTGTGGCAGTCCCCACGCTTCTTCCCTTCTGCTCATCGGAGGGGAAGTAAATTCATTAAGTTCACTGAGGGCATGAGCTCAGCAGAGCTGGCCGAGGCTTTCATTAGCATTAACCCTGCTTCCTCTGCCCCACAGAGGAGTCATGGTTGTTAGCGGAGGCTGACGGCAGTGGAGGGGAGGCAGAATACCCCTCTCTGTGTCTTTGCTCCCCAGGGAGCTAAGAAGGGGCTGCCCCATCCTCTCAATCCAAGCCTGGGGACCTCCTGATCTAGGCAGAGGATAAAATTGCAGGGGAAGTTTAATTGGCAACAGGGAGCAATAAGGTGGCTGTAGCATCTTTCTTTCTTTTTTTATTTTTTCTGTCTGTTTCACTGCAGCTCTGTGTTTGGTCACCATCCTTCTGGCACAGCATCTCCCTGGAGGTGTTCAAGGCCAGGTTGGATGGGGCTTTGGGCAGCCTGGTCCAGTGGGAGGTGTCCCTGCCCATGGCGGGGTGGAACTGGATGATCTTTAAGGTCTCTTCCAACCCAAACCATTCCATGATTCCATGATCCTCTCTGCCTGTTGGACCAGCCTGGGCAAGAGCAGGACATCGAGTGTGGATGCTCAGGGTGGGAATTTTGCAGCGTCCCCTCATTCCTGCCCTGCGTAGCATCTCCCATGGGTCCCTGGTACGGAGACAATATTGGTGAGCTGAATGCAGGAATGCCTTGCCACAGAGGAAGGCACAGAGCCTCCTCTGTGTTCCTCCAACTTGCAGTAATTTCATTAACTTGTTTCAATCAAAGGAAGCCAGACCCTGGCAGTGTGGGACACACTGACTCTATCGAGGCTGCAGTTTCTTGCAGGCTGAAATCCATCCTTTCATTGATTCCAGCAGGGCCATCTCCCAGCCCAGCCAATTCCCATTCGCTGTGCACAGAAGGTTAATTCCTCCCCTACTTTTGCCCATTAATGCAACTGCTTCTGGGTGACAGCATGACAGCCTTTTGCCAGCGGCAGTGGTTTAGGGTTGTATCCAGCCCAAAACGGGACTGAGGGGCAGCAGAAATACACCCTCTGGATAGGAGTGGGGCAAAAAGAGCATTTGCTATAGGAAGAAAAACGCATCTGCTCTGCAGGAGTCATACACCACCATGAGCTCCATCATCCCACCATCCCTTTGCTTCTTGCTGGGATACCTCTGCCCCTGAGGGACCTGATGCGCTGTGACAACCCCCCTTCCCATGGGGACCCCCATCCCACAGGGAGGCTTGGTGGGTTGTGCCAAGCATCTGGGTTTGGGATGATGCCTTTTTCCAAGGCACCTGACTCTGACTTCGGCTTCTGCCAGCCCTACAGGAATGTGTGAGGGCACCTGGAGGAAGAGCCTCTGTTGTTTTAATAAACACAGAGCAGGCAGATATGGTGTGGGGTAGCTCTCCTCCAAGGAGCTGGATGGGCTAGGAGTGAGGGAGAGCAGGGAAAAAACAGGCAGAGAGTCTCAGCCCCATCCTGAGCTCCTGTCAGTCACTGTTATCAGCTGTCCCAGGGCAGGGTGATTGACAGCACGTGGAGGGATTCCTCAATATTTGCTGTCTCCTGTTTCCTTCTTGCTGAAGGGTAAAGGATGAGCAGTAATGAGAAATGGGGTTGAGCCCTTAGGGTTTGTTTTCTTGGAAACTCCCTGCAAACATCTTTTCTTCTTCAGCCTGAAGAAGAGGAGGAGGAGGAAGAGATGAAAAGAGAAGAAAAAGGAGGAGGAGGCTACCCACTATGCTGACGAGAGCCCAGAGCAGGCTCATGTTCTCCCCACTGCCCTATTTCACCTTCTCATCCCAGGAGTTGCAGGAGATATGTTGTGCCCTTCCTAAAGAAGCAGCACCAGAGGATCCCTAGGATGCCCCTTAGGATCCACCCCAGCATGTTTTACCCAGCCCATAGGGTTGGTGCCTCAAAGGGACCTGGGCTCTATACCTGTCTCCGCAACAGCCAACCTGAAGGCATCAGCTTCCAAACCCTGTCCTGGCTCCCAGGGCCTCCCATCAGCCCCAATTTCCTTCAGAGCCCAGTGATAAGAGGCTGATCCTCAGCCTTGGAAATCCGATGCCCCAATGTCAGGAAAAAACACATCCTGGGGGACTATGGAGACACAGCTGAGAATGAGCAGATCTTGCTCTTTCCCCTCCTTCTCTCCAAGAAAGAAGTAAATCCCTTTAGAGGATGCATGTGGCCTTAGTGCCACTCTCCGGTATTGCACCTGGACTGCGTTGCCCTGGTTTCTGCCAGCAATGTTGGTTTCTGCGTGGTTAAAAGCTGCCAGGCACACCTGCACCCACTGAAGCACCCAAAGAATAATTGGGTTCAGGTTCAACAAGGCCAAGTGCAAAGTCCTGCACCTGAGTCCAGGGATGATGTGATTGAGAGCAGCCCTGCAGAGAAGGACTTGGGGTACTGATCAATGAGAAGCTCAACATGAGCCAGCAACGTGCACTCACAGACCAGAAGGACAACTGTATCCTGGGCTGCATCAAAAGAAGCGTGGCCAGCAGAGCAAAGGAGGTGATTCTGCCCCTTTATTCCTCTCTTGTGGGACCTCATCTGGAGCATGATGTCTAGTTCTGGAATCCTCAACATAAGAAGGATACGGAACTGTTGGAACAGGTCCAGAGGAGGGCTGTAAGGATGATCAGAGGGCTGGAGCACCTTCCATACGAGGACAGGCTGAGAGAGTTGGGCTTGTTCAACCTGGAGAAGGGAAGGCTGTGAGGAGACCTTATAGCGACCTTCCAGTACCTGAAGGGGCTCCATGAAAGCTGGGGAGGGACTTTTTACAAAGGCTTGTAGTGATGGGACTAGGGGTAATGGCTATAAACTGGAGAGGGGGTGGATTTAGACTAGATTTAGAGCACTACAGTGATTGAACTAAACTGATTTATTTGAGGAAGTCCTTTGGGAGTGCTGGCTTCAGCCGCTCTGCTGCCAGCCTGGCTGGGCAGTTTACTCCTCAAGGCTTGTTGTTCCCATGAGATTGTGTCTGCATTAAAGAGACTGGTTTTACCCTGGAGATTATGGCAGCTCAGGACAGGGATGACAGCTCTAGGTTTTGTCTTGCCTGTCCTGTTTACAGCTTGTATAACATGGGGTCGCTGCACTTAGCCCCATCCCCAGGATACAGGAGAGCCAGAGTCTGTGCAAAGACGGGGGCTTTATTTGCAGCACTAGGACCAAGCAGGGAATTTGGGACCTGCATCACGCTCACGCCTGGGCTCTGTCAGGCAGAAACGTGGGCAGCACACGTGAGTCCAGAACCAAAACCATCGCAGGAGAAATCCCTGTTAAGCAGCCAAGATCTTTGTATTTTCCACCCAAATAAAACCTCAGCCAGCAAACGGGCTGTATCCAGGGCAACGCCAATGCCTCACAGCTTGGGTTTGCTGAGATCCAATCTGTGATCCCTTTGGACCAGCATAGGGGTAGGGTGACTGCAGGCATCAATCTAGGGTCTGCTCGGAGAGCTGGGAGAGGCTGGGGGTCTCTGGGGCCTCCAGGCTCCCCAGAGCCCCATGGAGATGCTCCACTGCCATCTAGTGACAAGGGTACCCCAGAAGAGAAAGTCAGGGGCACGGGCCCAGAGGAGCCCAGCCGGAGCCAGCAGGTCCTGCCTGCTCTCCCTGGGGGTCTGGGTGTGGAGCTGAACCTTCTTCAAAGGAGAAAGGACTGGCATCAAGACTGGTTTCTTCCCTGCAAGGAGAGAGTGTTTCCCCGCTATTCTCTCCCATGCAACCTGCTCTGGGCACCTGCCTGCGTCGTCACCACTGGAGTGGAAATGCCTTCTCCAGCCCTGACTGTCCAAACACAGCATGCTCAGGCTCTAAACATCTCTAGATTAGGCTATTACGTTTTTAAAACCCACTTTTCCCAAAGGAGCTGATGGGAAGAAGATGTCTGTGCATCTTGGGCTGGAGGTACCTTATTCTCCGTGCCTTGGACATAGCACAACCTCGCGGAACATCTCTCCACCGCCTCCTGTCTTCCCTCACCAACACAATGAAATTTTTTAGTGCCTTTAATGTAATTAACACGTTTCAATCCTAAACTGCTAGCAGCTGCCTGGCCTGGCAATTTATCCTTCCACTTGGCCATTAATGCCTCCCCCTGGGGGATTTCAAAGCAGAAAAATCCTGCAAACCCAAGTCCTGGTCTGGAGGAAAAGGAAGAAAAGGGGCAGAGGACCTGTATGCGTTAATATAATTAACACAAATTGCTTGGTGGCTGCCTGGCTCCATAATTCATCCTTCCACAGAGCTGTTAATGTGCCCAGAGTGGCTGTTAGGGCACATGTGTGTGCAAACACATGTACAAGGCTGTTATGTTCATAGAATCATAGAATAGTTAGGGTTGGAAGCGACATTAAAGATCATCCAATTCCAATCCCCTGCCATGGGCAGGGACAATTCCCACTGGATCAGGGGCTCCAAGGCCCATCCAGCCTGGCCTTGAACCCCTCCAGGGATGGGGCAGCCACAACTTCCCTGGGCAATGTGTGCCAGGGCCTCCTCACCCTCATTGTGAAGAAATTCTTCCTTATGTCTAGTCTAAATCTTCCCCTCTCCAATTTATAGCCATTGCTCCTAGTCCTGTTACTCCATGAATTTGTAAAAAGTCCCTCCCCAGCTTTCTTGTAGGCCTCCTTCGGTACTGCTGCCCCTGTCCCTCACTTTTTGGAGGTTATTTCCCTCCCAGCATCATCTCCCTGTGCACATCTCGCTCCTCAGTTTTAATTCACAGCAGTTGCTGTATGATCATATGCCTCCCTTCTCTTATTACTTTTGCTTAGGCTAATTGTGTAATTGGGAGAGGCAATTACCTGCTGAAATGGGATAGAAAGAGGGGCTGGCTCACTCTCCCAGCATGGCTGCTGGGGGGAATCCCTTTCCAGCTGGTAGTGAGGTAAACCAGGAGTAGGGTCCCTGTCCCTCTTCGGGGGGGGACACCTGTGTTTGCAGCACAGTCACATCCTGCTCACACAGAAGCTGAAGCCGCCCCTTTCCAATCTTTTGGAAACTTTTCTAACTTCTTATTGCTCAGGCTCCTGACCTTTGGGGTTTATCCCAGCAGTGGTGTCTCCCCACTGAATACCAGCCTCTCACCCCAGCCAGCAAGATTCCCCGTGTCAGGGTCACAAATCATCTCCTGCATGTGCTCTTTTCCGTTTCTCCAGGCATTTGCAGACTGACGTCCCCAGATCTTGGCCTGTCCTCAGCCTAACCCTGCTTCCCATGATCCACATGGATAAACCCTACCCTGGGATACTGGAAGAAAGAGGATGAAGTCCCAAGAGGAACGATGGGGCAGGGAGGGAAGGGCTCCACGAGGGATTTGCTCCAAGATTAAGGGTCTGACTTCTTTCAGACATGGCTTTTTCTCGTTGGTGCTCTAAGCTGATTGCGTTAAGCTCCTTGGTGAGTGATCACTTTGGATGGATCTTCCCAATTTTGCCTGGGCTGTCCCTTTGGGGCAGGCTTTTGGAAAGGAGCTGGCTGGGCACAGGGTCTGACAGGGAATTGCTGGCTCCCCACCAGGCACAGCACACCGATTCATCTCCCAGATGCCCTCACTACAAGAAAGCTATTGAGGTCCTGGAGTGGGTCCAGAGAAGAGCAATGGAGCTGATAAAGGAGCTGGAGAACAAGTCTTACCAGGAATGGCTGAGGGAGCTGGGGTTGTTTAGCCTAGAGTAAAGGGGGCTAAGGGGAGATCTCATCACTGTCTACAGCTGCCTTAAAGGAGGTTGTAGAGAGGTGGGTGTTGGTCTCCTCTCCCAAGTGACAGGTGATAGGATGAGAGAGAATGGCTTCAAGTTGCACCAGAGCAGGTTTGGATTCCACATCAGGACAAATGTCTTCACCAGAAGGGTTCTCAGGCACTGGCAGAGCTGCTCAGGGAAGTAGTGGAGTCCCTATCACTGGAGGGGTTTGAAAAATGGGTGGATGAGGTGCTCAGGGATCTGGTTTAGTAGTGGACAGGTACAGATGGACTCGATGATCTCAAAGGTCTTTTCCAACCCAGTGATTGGCCTTTGGCCTTTCACCTCCACTGATGAGCCCAGGTCCATCCCCAGGTTTTGGTTTTGCTGGGTTGGTTTCACCCACTGGGGCTGGCGAGTGGCTCAGAGACTGAACCCCAGTAGAAATCTGAGAAATTCATCACAGCTGGCACCCAGCACTTGGACACTGCAGCTCGCTGTAGTAGCCTTGGATTTCAAACTTTCCCAAGGAAGGAAATTAAGCCCCAGGCAAATAAGATTTAATCTGCCAGCAGCACTAATCCTGTTTGTAAACACTCAGCTGAGGGACGCATGGCTCCAGTGTTGGCTGAGCTCCTCAGCTTCCTGACCAGACCACCCTCCTGCCAACACACACCTTAAATGTGGGAAGACGGGCTGCCTTTTCCCCCCCTTTTTCCTAAACCCCAGCAGTTTTGCAGGATGCAGGTGATCCCTCTTGCGAGACAACCAGGGAGCTCAGCATTCCCAGAGCTCCCAGCAGAGCTGGGATCTCTCATGGGATCCCACTGCAGAACCCTACGGTGCCAGGATCTGCAGCTCCTGCTGTTTTTCCCTGGCATGCACAGAGCTGTGTGGGTCATGGTGTGGCACCATCACCCCAACATTCCTCCTGGGCTGTCCCCACTCTGTACAAACAATTAACAGGCCCTGGTTAAGGGGATCCTTGAGGGGGCATGCGGGGAGAAGGATGGGGACGCAGAGCCAGACCAGCTCAGCAGAGAATCTGGGACCTTTCAGGACCCTAGGAACCTCCCAAAGGGCAGGTGATGCCCAGCCCATAGCCAGCTACTAAGCCAATGGGAGAGCAGATGCTGTATTGTGGGAGTAAATTCATGCAGTACAGCCAATGGGCAGCGGGCTTTTTGCATATGTGATGAAGGGATAATTAACAACTGCGGTTTCCCTCCCATCTTCACGCCTCAGTGGGGGATAAAAGGGCTGCGGGGAAGCACAGGGGTTTCTTGTGGTGGTGGGGACCCCTAAAGCCACCCAGTGTATGCTGTGGTGTGACCACTGGCACAATACTGATCTCCTTCTGGTCTGGCAAGAGTGATCCCATGCTGAGGAGGGCAGGAGATGCCCAAATTTATGGCTAGTAATTTTTGTGCCTTTGTCTACCAGTTTGGGGGTGTGGATAAAGCAACACTGGAGGAATGGGGACCCCAGGGTAAGGGGTTTTAGGAGGGAGGCAGGCAGGAGGGCAGCAATGGGAAGAGTGAGTGAGGTGTCAGGATGTGCAGATGGTACAGAAGGAGCTGCTGAGGTAGAGGGAGGATAATTATAGTCTGGAGCAGAGCTGAGCAGAGCTCAGCAGCCCCAGGTGCGTGTCCCTGTCTCAAGCTCCAGTGCTTGAATTAAGGCATCTTAAAAAAGCTGTGAGGGACTGGGGCATCTGCCTGGTTTTGTAAAGCATCTGTGGCTGCTCTGAGCAGCTTTTCCTTCCCTGCTCCAGCGTGGTTCTGCCAGAGCTGGCTGCTAAAGGTAGTTTGCCCAATGAGTGATTTGGTGATGGAGCCCTGGCTGGTCCCATCCTTGGCACAGATGCTTCTTTCCTCAGCTCAGCCCTGTGAAACCTGCCTCCTTTCTTTCCCCTTGTCACAGGTGGGCTGTTCCAGGGCTGGGTTTCATCCTGTCTCATCCCTGAGTGTCCCCTGTGATTCAGGCTGGTGCTGGGAACCAACTCCCATTGCTGACAGCTCTTGCAGCAAAGCCAAGGCAGTGGAGCTGAAATGAGCCTAAGCAATTAAAAGCACCGGCAGCAGATGGTTGGTGCAGTCTGTCTCCCCGCCACTGCCGCCTCCTCGCTGCTTCCTTTCCTCATCCTCCCTCCTAACTCTTTTTCTTCTTGTTTGTGCTGACTCAGGACCTCTCAACCCTTCCCCAAAGGAGGATGCTGACCCTGCACCCCCACCTCTATTCCCTCTATGAACAGGGATGCATGGTGCAAACCTAAAGACTCATCTGCTGAGCTCAGGTTTTGTTGAGGAGACATCATTTGTGGAGAAACCAAGGCTGGAATCTGCTGGTTCTATCCGATCTTCCCCATCCCCAGCTGGAGAGAGATGGTGCTGCATGTTTTGTATCCCTGGTTCCAGCTTTGAGCATCTTCTTGAAGGGGCTGTAAATTGCAGGTAACAAAGAGAAGCGAAGGTTAAAATAGCTGTAACATCGGCCTTACTGAATGGGTCCTATTTTATCCAGGCTCCTTCTGCATCACTCAACCCTACCCTTGATTTGCAGCTCCCTCCTCAGCTCTGGTTCAGTTCCCAGGTGGTGCGGTTGAAATAGAGCCACGAGCATTCATTCATCTCTGACGGTGCTTTGCAATCCCTTCTCCCAGACACGAACACCCCTGTGTCTACCCCTTTCCCAGGGACTCCTGCGTGGCTGCATTCCTCCACAGTGCTGTTCTCAGTGGTGGTGGCCATGTCATTCAGCCAAGGTTGAGCCCTGCCGCGGGGACGATGGGCTTCATCCCAGCCTTGGAAAGAGGCATTGTTTTTTGGAGGTTTGATTTCTTCACTTATTTGTCTCTTCACCTCCTCTAGGGTCTCTTTGGCACTGCCAGTTTTGTTGGGTGTCCAAACCTCCTCTCGGTTGGCAGCAGTTAAAGCCTGACCCAGACAATGAAATGTGCTGCTGCCTTGGCAGCGTCTCCATCTGCTGACAGTCATGGGGATGTTGGGGGTGGGGGTACAAGATGGGTACCGACAGGCAGTTTCGATGGTTTCTCACATAAAGGCTGAGCTGGGTGGGTGTTTACACTGGAAGATACCCTGGGAGGTGCCTGAATGGCTGTTTTTGAGGTGCCCTCATGGGGGTATGCCCTGGGGGTTCCCAGCTGGGATCCTGCTGTGCTGAAGCTCTGAGCACTGTTAAGGAGGAGGCAAGTCCTGTCTGCTGAAGTCTAAGTAAATCCTTCCCTGATCCCATCAAGCATTGCTTGATCTCAGTGCTGCCTGAGGCTTCACTTGGCTCAAGCAGGAGCCCTAGGGGAAGGGATGGGGCATGGCAGGGGAACCCCCACATCACAGCTACCACAGAAAGCTCTGGGCAGTGGGGAAAAGGAGGAGAAACCAGGAACACAGAAGGATGGGACAGGTACAAAGCCAGACCCCAAACCACAGCCGGTGGGTAGAACTCACCATGCTGTGCAGAGCCATCTCCTGCTGTTACCCCTGTCCAGGCAAGGAGACTTGGGGAGGAAAATCTCCCTCTCCCAGCTCCTTGCAAAGCTGCAGCAAATCTTGCCTCAAGGCATGAGCTTGCATCCCTGATGTGAGCAGAGTGGGGCAGCGTGGCTACATTGGACCCACACAGCTCAGCACAGGAGATGCTGCCCAGGCAAAAAAGCTCCTCAAAGATCTTCCAAGCCTGATTCCTTCTGCTGGCCCTGTTGCAGTTGGGCTGGGTCTGTGCTATTGGATGGGAGAGAAGAAGAATCAGCCTGAGGGAACTAAATGCGGGGGGAGATGCTTTCACTTGTGCCAGCTATAGAGGGGCAGCCTGGCTCTTCCCGATGAGAGAGGGCTCCAGAGCGGCCAAACATCAGCAGCTTCTCCACACCAAGGCAGGGGAGAAGCAACCCTGCAGGCAGCTTTCTCTCTGTGTAGATGGAAGCTCAGCAGGGAGGGCAAGGGATGACATCCAGGCTCCTCTCTCCAGCAGTTTTTCACATACCTTGGGGCTTGCTCTGTTCTCAAAGCACAGCGAAACCCCCTTGTGTGAGGAGCTTGGAGGGTTGAAGAGCATGAGAGGGTGGGAGGATGGCTTATCTCAACCCACTTGTCTTCATGTGGAAGATAGTTTCCAGCTGAAGCGCTGGGATGGGATTTTTTAAAATCAGCTGCTTTAGTCCTCCAAGCCTCCTGTGATTCCCCCTCCACTGGTACAGCTCCGATGGGGGCTGAACCGCAGCTGGAGACATCCCCCCCAGCAGGCGAGATGTAGGAGAGCCTAGGGAAACCCCCAGCTGGGTGATGGCCAGGGTATTCAAAGAGAAAAGCTTTGAGACCAGGGATGCTTGCAGGATATTGAAGGGAGGTTTTGTGCCAGGCAGTAGGTATCCCCACAGCATCTCCATGAGTAGCCTGATTTCAGGGACCTCCAAAGCACACGGAAACCCTTGTGTGCCCAGTGTTGGCACTAAGATCCACTGGGATGTGTTGAAATGGAGCTGCAGGTAAAAAATTCCCATGAGGGGAAAAAAAAAGGTTGGATCTTTGCCCTGTGCTTCTCTCTACTGGTCATGGGTCAGCCTGAACAGCTTGGCAGGAGGCGATGCGAGGCTCAGGGGAACGTCTCTGGGGACAGACAGCTGCTGTTTCTGGGACAAGACATGTGAGTGAAAAGCTCAGTGTGAGTTTGTGCTGCAAAACACTGCTCAGCCACTGGAACTAGTGCAGCGGCTGTGCTGCTCCATCCCTGCCCAGATCCTTTTCCCCAGGTGGCTGTATCCTGCTCCTGGAGGTGTTCAGGCCTGGGATGCAAGGGATATGGAGGCTTGCTGCTGGTATGAGACTGGGTGCAGCAATTCATTTAGGGCTGGGACTAATTGAGGAGAGCAGTTGGGATGGAGAGGATTGGATGGAGTCTGGTTCCCAGTTCAACGCAGACCCTGTCAGACCCAATGGAGCTTGTCGGGGTGGTCTTTTGGGGCATGGGAAGGATTTTTCACTTGCACCCAGCTCCAAAAGGAAGGAAGGAGCAGGGTGTACCCACCACCCTGGGTGGTTCCAGCTCCTGGTGCCTCACTTCCCACACCCACCCTGTGGGGCAGGTCCTGCTCCAAATTGCCAGGTGAGCCAGGCATCTTGCAGCCTGTGGTTTTTTCCACCTTTGCCTTATTCTGCCAAAGAGGAGGCTTAAGTATCACCTCCCTCATCCTCAGCTCTGTTCAGCTGTGAAGGGGCGACCTGGCTGTGGGGACGCGGTACCGCAGGGGACAGGGGAAATTTGGGCCAGGGGAGATCGCTGCCTGATGGAGGGAGGTTGATGAGGAGACTTGGGCACAGTTTTGGCTGGAAATGTGTAGAAAGCAGCATCCTGGGGAAGAAGGTGTGACGTCAAAGGCAGCGCTTAAAATATACTCAGGACAAAATCACATGGCAGCTCGTGAAACAGGAGCTGATGGGCTCCATGCACAGAGTCCTGCGGGAGCCTTGGGGATCTGGTGGGAAGCATCCCCAGACAAAGCCGGCAGCTTTACTTTCTCTGCTGTCTTATTCCAGCATGTCCCTGGCCCTTGCCATGATCTGTGAGCTGTGTTGCCAGACTGGGGACAGCAGGAAGGACTGGCTGGTGGCAGGCGGCTGTGGGACCGCAGGTGGCCGGCTGGTTTCCATCTGTTCCCCGCCAGCCGGGACTGCGACTGCACAGCCCCAGGGTGATTCCTGGGTGACTTCTGTGGGAAGCAGCTACTGGTGAGGACCAGCTGGATGGCATTTGGCTGCTTCTTGTTAGCTGGCTAGAGAAGGGTGCTAGATGCCAACTTGCTAGGGGGTGGGCAGAGGCTGCAGCAGGGGATGATGAGCAGCTCTGCAGGGCTGGCCTGAGGGCTGTGTCCAGGACATGCTTTTCCACCCCAGTGGATGTGGGTGGGGATGAAAATCCTCTGGTTTTAGCACTTGGAGCCATGTCAAGTCTGCTGGACAGGTTGCATGGTCAGGGTGGACCTCAGAGAAACAAACCACGTGTTCGTTTGGGCAGCATCGGACAAGGCCATAGCAAACTCCTTCCCTGCTGGGCTGTGTCCTCCCTTTGGGACTCAGAAAGGAGACACATGTTCCCTCGCAAAGAAGCTGGCCGAAAGGCAGGCTGAGCTCTCGCTTTATTCCTCCAGGAATAAAAGGCACAGCCAGCAGCAGCCGTGCAAGGAGATCTGAGGCTGAGCAGCCCTTTGAAAGGTTTTTCTCTTCATTTCCAAGGACAAAATGTCCATGGGCCCTGCAGCTTTTCAGAGCAGGTCCAGGCACTGAGACTGTCCCAGATCTCTGCCTCGGGGCCCTGTGCCAGGCAAGGAGGGCTGGATCCAGCCAGGAGGGAGGGTGGTGGGGTCTATCCCACCGCACACCCTCCAGGGTGGTGGGTTTGGTTCAGCTGGGGGGTGCAGGCAGTGAGGGATAAGAGAGGATATTGGGAGGAAAAAGCAATATCAGCCAAGCTCCAGGTAATGCCTTCAAGAAAACCCTCTGAGGTCATTCAAATCTCCTCCAAAAAGACCCATCCAGGCCACAGAAATCACCTGGAAGTGTAGCCTGCTCTGCCACAGCACCCCGAGCCAGTGTGGTGCCACCCAGCCCCGGCACTCATGAATTCGCCTCATTGCACAACGCAGACTCAGCTGCATCTGATCCGACAGCAGCTCTGCATGTGAAGAAAATTAAGACCAGAACTCAGGAGCTGCAGCTCTTTAAAGCGTGTTGTTCTGCTGCCAGGAGCCCTTGCCCAGGGGTAATGGGACATGGTTCTCATTCCTATGTCTATGCTGGGGTTTATTATTTTTCCTTCTATTGTGCAGAGCCCCCTTTATTCCCTGCATTCTTGTCCCCTGGGGCTGAATGAAGCCGTGTGGTTTTCTTTTTGCGCTCAGCCACAACTTATTGCCTCCTCCCAGCCACCCTTTTGTTTTTTGGACATGATCTCCAGGCCAAAAATAGATGATCTTTGCTCCTCACAGCCCTGAAGTAAAACCTCCAACAGGTGAGTGCATGGAGGGACACCAGGGCTGGTTTTATTAAGATCATTAATAAATGGTAGATGTTTGTTTTAAACATCACTTCCTCCGTGTTTCTTGATGTTTCCAGCTAAGGCTGTCTGGCATTCATCCCTCTCCTGGGGATATGGTACCCTGTGGGGTTGTCATCATGCTCTTGGGTGACCCAGGAGGTTTGGGAGCCCCTGGAAAAGCCACCACATCTATGCAGGCTCAAAAGCTCACCACCCCAAGTTGTCTCTGTCCCCCACTGTGATGATGAGGATGGTGCATTTCTGGGATGAGCAGGGTAAATCCAAGGGGAATGTCCTGGTTAGGATTCTGCCTCACCTGTAGCCTTGGGTGCAACCTTTCACCCTGTGAGATGGGGGAAGGAGCTTGGTGTAGCAAGCTGGGATTCTTGGGTGGAAAATGCTGTCTAAGAGCCAGAAATTCCTCTGCTCTGAGTCAGGTCAAGCTCTCCTTTCCCAAACTCTGCTCCTTTCCCTCTGTGTTAGCAGCGCTCAGCCTTGAATGAGCGACGACAGGCACTGGCTTTGCAGGCAAATACATATTTAGAAACCAAAGGGCATTATCCCCTTCGATTATTGTCACTTGAATGTAGGCTGGCTTGACAGCTTAGGTGGAAAATGATCTTCTGAGAGTCCTGACAGCTTCGTGCTCACTGTCCTGTTAATTCCTCCCTGCTCACACCCTGCTTTGGGAGGAAAAGCCGGGTTTAGGAGCCATTTCACCAGCAGAGACGGCATGAAGGTGAATTATTAAGGCAGCCATCTCCTTCCAAAGGCACAGGACGCAAGGGTGTTTTTTGCAGCCAGGGGAAGACAGGGTGATGAATGGAGATCCTCATGCTGGAAACACCCTCATGAAGGTCCAAACTGCCAGGGGCTGACCAGGGAGGGATTCATTCATCCCTGCACAGCTGTCTGTCCATTTGTCCCTGCCCTCTGCTCACGCAGGCTCATCTGTCCCTGCCTGGCTGCAGCGTGTTTGAAGACGCAGGCTCTGCTGCATCCTCACCTGCTCCCTCTAAAACTCCCTGCTGTGTTTTTTCCTCCTTGATTGGAAGAATTCATCTTTTAAAAAGCCTCAGCAATGCCTCCCCCATGCCAGGCCCCCTCCCTTGGACCAAGCCTATGAATGAATGCCTGGTGGCCCTGTGATGCCATTTCCATGGTGACAGATGGCAGCCGAAAATGCGGGGATCAGGGTCACATGAGAACACCGGTAAATTCAGGCAGTTATTTATAGGCTGCTGCTGCTCCGGCGTTTATGGAAATGCGTCTGTCTTCAACTACGGTATCAGCCCTTCGCTGGCTCTCCGGGGCACTGCTCTTCCAGGAGAGACATTACTCATGCTCTGCTTTAATCCAGACTGTTCCTGCTGCTCAAGCTGGTGTTGGAAAAGTACCGGGCTCTCTGGGTTTGGGGGACTTTTTTTTCCCCCTCTTTGAACCTGAGTGTCTGGATCAGCCTCAGCCAAAGGCAGCCGTAGCCAGAGCTGCTTGCTTCTGTCTGTGGCACCTTCCATGCTGATTACTGCCACTGTCTACAGTGCAACAGCCAGGGCCATAACCTGAAATATCACCCCTGAGCATGCATGTTCATGGCAGAGCCTGGATCTGGCTTTGCTTGGTCTTTTTTTTTAGTTCCAATATGGGTCTGTGCCTCAGTTTACCAACCTGTCTGTGCCTCAGTTTACCAACCAACAACTTCGGTGATGTGTGGCCAGTCAAAGGAAAGTCTATAAAATCCTCAGGCAAGGATTTAGAACTCCTCAAGATGTTATTGAGTCACCCAGGAACCACCCCCTCCCCAACCCAAGTAGGCTCATCCCTGCTCCACATTGAGATGTGCAGGTGCATGGGAGCTATATGGCTGGTTCAGACCCTCTTAATAAGGTTGCTTGGTTTCCCTTTGCTTAAGATCCCCTTAATAAGGTCACCCGATCTTCTTTTGTCTAATCTCTGAGTGCGTGGAGAGCTTTATGCTCCTGGCATTTGCAGCTGTGGGCTCTGCAGCTCCCCTTCCCCAGCCTTCCAAGCTTGCATCCATCTCTCCATGGATTCATCACTGGGATATAATAAAAATCTCTGTCTTTGGAAACGAGGAAGGTTTTCTTGTGCATGTAGATGTAGGGACCTTTCTCCCATCACTGGGCTCTTTCCAGTGCCTGAGATGAGCCTAATGCTGCTCTGCCTGGGGGTGGTCATCACCTTGCAGCCCGGGGAGAGTACATCTCACACCAGCTCTGCGTGGGGTTGAATTTCATGGAGATCCTTCACTCCCCCCATGGGTTTGTCCCAGATCTATGGCTTCATCTGGGTCTCTGAGCAACCACACCAGTAGTTCGAGGCTGGAGACCTGAATCCTTTGATGTTCATCTCTTCCAGCATCTGCCAAGGGTTCTCCATCCCCATGGAGGTGACGTGCCATGGGACATATTTCTCTCTTGCTGCTCATTAATGCCTGCCATTGCCTGTCGTCTAGGAGGTGGAAGGGGGACCCCATCAACATGTTCTGTGTTCAGTTCTGGGTCCCTCACCACAAGAAGGGTGTTGAGGCTCTGGAGCGAGTCCAGAGAAGAGCAACGAAGCTGGTGAAGGGGCTGGGGAGCAAGGATTACGAGGAACGGCTGAGAGAGCTGGGGGTGTTTAGCCTGGAGAAGAGGAGGCTGAGGGGAGACCTCATTGCTCTCTCCAACCACCTGAGAGGAGGTTGTGGAGAGGAGGGAGCTGGGCTCTTCTCCCAAGTGACAGGGGACAGGATGAGAGGGAATGGCCTCAAGCTCCACCAGGGGAGGTTTAGGCTGGACATCAGGAAAAAATGGAACATGCTGCCCAGGGAGGTGGTTGAGTCACCTTCCCTGGAGGTGTTTAAGGCACGGGTGGACAAGGCGCTGAGGGACATGGGTTAGTGATTGATAGGGATGGTTGGACTCGATGATCCAGTGGGTCTTTTTCCAACCTAGTGATTCTGTGACATCCTGTCTGTGCTGGCTCCCAGTCTACCCATCCTTGCCAACCAGGGAGCTGCATCCCTGCCTGCCCTGCTTGAGTCTCCTGTCAACCTGTGAGTGTGATCTGCAGGAAGCAATGCAACAAGATGACACGTTAAAACACAGAAAGCATGAAGTCTTCAGAGCTGTCATGAAGTCTGTCTACAAACCAGAGGGGCCCCTGGCAGGCTTTGCCCTGTACCCCATCTCTTCCTGGCTGGCTCGTATGAAGCCTCAAGCTCTCCTCATCCCTGCCAAGGTTCATCAGCCCCTGTGAGATGTGCAGAGCCACAGCAAGAAGTCAAGCAGACGGCGGGGATTTCACACAGCAGTAAATCGCAAGTGCAATGTGCCTCTTACCCTCCAGGCACTGCGTGGAGCTGTGTTACCCCTGCCCGGGATGGGTAAAGGCACAGATTTAATGGAGTGTGGCCTCATTTCTCCCGAGGGGACAGAAGGGAGAGTTATGACCGTCGCTTTTGCACTGGAGCACTGGATCTCAGTGCAGATGCTGGCTGAGCTCCCAGGTACCTAGGAAAATTGATCATTTTGTGCCTAATAGGCTGGAAAGGGAAATGGGTCCATATGCCAGAAATGTGCAGAAACATTTTGATCCAGGACCTGTAAGGAGCATGATTTGAGGCTGGAGATATGAATCCTTTGGCATTTTTCTCTTCCAGATGCGTTTTTCCTCCAGTCAGGTTTTCTTACAGGCCCAGGAGCTGGACATTAGCAGAGGTGTTGCCAGCACCAGTAACACACTGGTTAGGGAAATGCCACCAGGGAACACCACTGGGGTTTCGATGGGTTGAATTTGGCTTTTCAGGACCCAGAGATCCTAAGAATTTCTATAGGGAAATGTCACCAGGGAACACCACTAGGGTTTGGATGGGTTGAATTTGTTTCTTCAGCACTGAATAGAAGGGGAGGGCTGATGTGTGGAGATGTGCCTGGGCTCTGCTACAGTTACTGCATGAAAGCAGCCTAAGTGGCTGTGATAAATCAAGCCTGTCTGAGCTGGAGTTAGTTTGCCCTGAAGAGCTGTGCATGAGTATTTCTGCTTCCCTCCTTATAAAATACCTGGTGCTGCCATATCCCACTGTGTCCTGTTGGGAGGGGGAGTGGGACCCCTTTGCCTGCAGAATTTCACCACTGGCTTTAAAAGTGGGTTAATAAATGCTAATACCTCATCTCCCAAAATTGCCTTACACCCCTAGCTCAGCCTCAGTCCAGCCTGTGCAGTTCCTGCGCTCAGCTCTGGCATGAGAAGACATTGGTGTGGCTGGGCACGTGGTGTCCTCTGAGCCCAGTGTTGGGTCTGGGGTCCCTGAGTGTCACTGGGCTGTGAGCAGCTCTGAGCATTGCTGCCTTCAAAGCGCAAAGTCCAGGTTTGTGCTTGAGTTGCAGGAGGCAGAATTTGAGTCCCAATCACTTCTCTTGCTTCCCTTCGTCCCTGCGAGGTCTGAAATAAAGTGACTTCTCTAATTTATCAAGCCATCCTTGGAGGAATTCCTGTGCGCTCGCAGCCCAGAAAGCCAACCATGTCCTGGGCTGCATCCAAAATAGTGGGAGCAGCAGGGAGGGAGGGGATTCTGCCCCTCTGCTCTGGTGAGACCCACCTGGAGCCTTGTGTCCAGTTCTGGAGTCCTCAGCACAGGAAGGACACAGAGGTGTTGGAGCAAGGCCAGAGGAGGGCATGGAGATGATCTGAGGAATGGAGCACCTCCTGTGCAAGGACAGGCTGAGAGAGTTCGGGTTGTTCTGCCTGGGGAAGAGAAGGCTCCAGGGAGACCTCAGAGCAGCTTCCAGTGCTGAAAGGGGTTCTAGGAAAGCTGGGGAGGGGCTCTTGATCAGGGAGTGCAGGGACAGGACAAGGGGCAACGGTTTTCAGCTCAAAGACCAGAGGTTGAGATGAAGTCGTAGGAAGAAATGTTTTGCTGTGAGGGTGGGGAGGCCCTGGCCCAGGTTGCCCAGAGCAGGGGTGGCTGCCCCATCCCTGGTGGGGTTCAAGGCCAGGCTGGATGGGGCTTGGAGCCCCTGATCCAGTGGGAGGTGTCCCTGCCCATGGCAGGGGTGGGACTGGATGGGCTTTGAGGTCCCTTCCAACCCAACCCATTCCGTGACTCCTATGGAAGGGGTGACCCAATGCTCCCCTTCCCCACGGCAGAGCCATGGGGGCACCCAGCGTGTGTGTTATAAAGGGGATTTTACCTCTCCCCGCAGTACCAGGGTGGGTGTAGCTGACCCCACCTCTTCTGCCAGGACTCATTCCTATTTTCTTTTGATGCAAGAGCCCCCTCGGAGAGGAAAGGGGGGGGGGGGCGGCCCGACACCCCAGCTTTGACGTGCAGCCCCGGTGACTCAAGCCTGCGTCAGGGGCCGCGTGTCCCTTCTTTATTTATTTTTTTATTGCTTTTCCTTTTTTTTTTTTTTTTGTCTTCTGGAGTGGAGTTACCTCCCCTCCCGCGAAGAGGAGTGAGGCAGCGCTGAGCCCAGCGCGCATCTGCCGAGCGGCGGCAGGGGAGGAGGAGGAGGACGAGGAGGAGGAGGAGGGGAGGACCCCGAGCATCTTCTCCACCGGCACCCGCAGCTTCCCCGCTTCCCTGCGGGCACCGGAGCCGCGTACCAGCCCAGCCGCCCGGCCTCACCCTTCCCCGCGCTGGGGCAGAGGCAAAACTGCTGGATTTACCCCGGGAACGGGCCAGTTTCTCCGAGGACCCGGTCAATCTCACCCTCCCCGGGAGCTCCGGGCAGCCGCAGCGCCGAGGTGAGGCTGCTCCCTCCGTTCTCCCGTTCCCGGGGATGCTCTCCACCTCTCCGGGTCCTCCCTGCCCTGCCTGCCCCCTCCCCACCTCTGCTTGCCCCCTCCCCACCTCTGCCTGCCCCCTCCCCGCTCTGCTCGCCCCCCTCCCTGCTCTGCTCGCCCCCTCCCACCTCTGCTGTCAGGGTCTTTCTGGGCAAGGTGCGCGGAGAGGGGTGCCACCTCCGTCTGGAGGCACCAGGCGTGGCCCTAAGGGTGGTGGCACGAAGGGCTGAGGGGACACACACACACACACGCGTTTTGACACAGCAAGTGGCTCCAGCCACCCCGGCGAGGCTGGGGGCGGCTGCCGGGGGGCTCGGGTTGGCGGGGGGTTTATCCCCTCCGAGCTGCTGCCTGAGGATGGGTAGAAACGCAGCTTCCAGGTTGACCTTGACGGTAACATTGGGAGAGGAGAAAGCATTCAGCTGCGCTGGGTATTTCATTCCTGGCTTTCAAAGTGTTTGGTGTTTATTTTCTGTCTTTCTCTCTTTTTTTTTTTCTTTTTTTTTTTTTTCTTTCTCTCTGCTACTCCCTGAATGGAGGTGGCTGGTTTTGAGGCAAAAAAAAATGAGGTTTGGGGTCCTGGTTTTGAATAAGTCTCAGTATAAAGTGTGGGGAGTCTTTATTCCCTTCCGTGCATTTACTGATGTGCCCAAAGGTGCGTGTTTTGGGCTGGCGTCTTGGCCAGGTGCAGACTTGCATCACTCTGGCGATGTGAAGCTGTAGACTGGCTGAAAAATCTGGCTCCAGCTCTTTGTAAAGGACCCAGAAGGTGAAATCCTGCTTCTCAGCTTGTGTCTGAGGCACCTGAGGTTTGAATCCACCAGGAGCTGATGCAATTATTTCTGGTCTTGATAGGAAAAAAACCCAAAATGCCACGGCAGCTGAACTATTCTTGGCAGGGCGTAGAGTTTCTCGTGAATATTTCTCTAGAGGTGTCGGGACTAGGTCAAGGAACCTGGATGGTGGTTTGAGTGCAGCTCGGCTGCTTGGAAGGGAAATAAAATGTGGGTCTGAGCTGTCCTCTGGGATATATGGGAGATGGCTCTGCTCAAGTCAATCGGAATAGAAAATGGCTTGGTTTAAATCTGGAGTGACTCCACGGGTACTTCAGGCTTGCACAGAGCAAGGATTGGAGTTATAACAGTGCCAAGCTGGAGTCATGAGGATCAAATTTACCCTAGATCAGATGCTGACCTACGCACATCCAGACTAAACCGTTGCCTTGGGAGGAGGGGTTCTGATTTTACCCCATCCTGGATCGCTGTTTAGACTTGTTTGTTTACAAACATAGCAGCAGCTTCATGAATTACAATAGGAAAAACAGAGCTTATAGAGGGATTGGGGTGCTGCCTATTTGCTGCCTTTAAGATCAAACCTGGGCTGGTTTTGGGTTCAGTCACTAGCTAATGGGTGAGTTAAGAGAGATCACGGAGATCTAACTGGAAAAAGATCATCTGGTGAATCAAACAGGGCCCTGAAGGAATCATATGACATTGGCTTTGATATGGAGTCACGCTACTGCAGCTGATGTATGTTTTTATGATACTAAATGAAGGATGAAAGGAGACCAAATGTGATGAATCAATGGGTTCATACACTTCGTGACAAACCCAAGTGCCAAGGCTTCCCCTCCTCCTGTGCTGTTGTGTCTGTCTCATGACCCATCTGCAAAACTGCTTTTTCTGAAAGTTTGTTGGTACCTATTAAAGAAGAATCGCTGTAATGTCACAGCCTGCCACGGGGCACAAAACACCTGGGCTGGCGTCGGTGGGAGACGCACCCACCTCTAGGGTGGAGCAGGTGGTGGCTGCTGGGGTAGTTCCATCTCTGTCTGCCTTTATAGGAGCTGGGGATATTTATAACACCTGGGTGCTTTTGCTGGCAAAAGCCACTTAGGTAGGTGTAAGACAGAAGTGGAGGCAGCTCTGATTCATCAGTGAACATGAACCGCTCCTGTCTCATGATGCTAAAGTGGGCCTGGATGTTCACACAGGAAGGACGCGGATACAGAGCATCTCCAGCTCCTCCAGCAGGGAAATGCTGGATGTGTGCCGCCGAGCTGCTCTCAACCCCATGCTGGGGCCAGGAGCTTGGTTTCCAGCAAAGCTTCTTGTGGGTGCCGTAGTCTTCAGACCCCATGTGCTCTGCTTTCTGCTTACACTGACCCTGTCCAAAGCTTGTGCCTCTTCACACGTGGGTGTAAAGGAGGGAGCACACCAGGATGCAGCTCAGTGGTGGGACTGAGTCACTGGATGGCATCTCTGCAGGGTGTTGAGAGCCTGGTGCTAATTAACAGGGTTCGTTTAAAGAAGGGGAGAGAGGGAGCAGCCCTAATGAGCCCAGATGGCAAAAACCTTCCCAGTGGAGTCACAGAGGATGGGCAGGGAGGAGCAAGACCCAGCAGTGAAAATATTTAAAATAGAGGCATCTTGGATTCGGCCTTGGCTTGTGGAAGGGAGGTTTGCGTGACAAAGGCTGCAGGAAGGTCTTTTGAGCAGGGCTAGGAGGGATCAGAGATGCAGTGTTTCCACACTGGGCAAAGATCTCTTCTCAGGGCTTTGAAGTGGGGCTTGGGTGCTGCTGGCAGGGTCTTGCCCTTGGTTTCTAGGGGCTTGTAAGAGTGGGATACCTCCCAAAGGTGGAATAACCCTAGAAGAACCTTTCCTAGCATGGAGGCTCTCCTGACTGCAGGGACCTGCAGGTAGGGCCTGGAGCCATTTTTCTCATGGTTTGGTCTCAAATCCGTGATGTGCACCCAGGGCTCCTGTCCTTCACTGCTTGGTTTTGCAGTGTACAGGGGATAATGGGAGGGATGCTTGTTTCTTTCCTCTGCCTGGTTCTTTTCCTCCTCCTGGTTCCTGGGTGACCCTGGATCCATCTCATCACTTTCCTGCTTAATCCTCTTCATCTGCACCAAACAGCCCAGCCCTGGTTGCAAGGTTTCCCTGGCCCCATGTGTGGTGGGGGGAATGGGAAGCTGCAAATCGATGCTTAGATCTCCCAGCCTGAACCTGAGAGTGGCCTTCCACCTCCTGAAACCCCTCTGTGCCCCTGGCCCCTTTGCTTTTCCCTCCTTTCCCTGCTCTGTGACCTTGATGGAGTGAGCTGGACCTTCCTGAGCCTGATGAGCCAAATTCTTCACCAGGAGCAGTGGGGGCTTTGCCTGGAAGCTTAGTGCAGTATGGTCCCAGCTGAAGGAAGAGAGGTGATGGGAAAGGGAGGGACCAGCAGAGAGTACCCATGGTTTAAATGTTAATTTTGCATTCACTCGATCTCAGCCTTTTTGTTCCTGACTCAGTTTCCCCTTTTTGGACTCAGGGTGTAAGTGGAGAATTTCGACACAGAAGAGGAGAAATGTCCCACTGTGCCTGTCCTTCAGACTCAGAGCACATTTCCTGCTGGTGGCTGCTCTCCCTAGAGGCTGCTGTAAATCTCTAGTTCCTCCCCACCTGCCTCTGCACTCCCAGACCTAGCTGAAAGCTTTGCTGACGTGTTTCCAGCCTGCTTTATTGCTCCCCAGCTGCCTTCCTGAGAAAGCAAAGAGGAGCCAAGGCAGGACACGGGGCTTGGAGCATCCCTCCTCCGCTGAACAATTTGTGATGCTGCTGACAGGGCTGGGCTGGGGGCCGTGGTGCCCTCAACTCCTGGAGGGCTTCACTCATCCTAAATAGCAGCTTTTCCCCAGTGGGTGTTTCTGTCTTCAGCTAGGATTGATAACAGCCCTGGGCAGGGATTAAACACCTTGAGTGTAGCAAAGCTGGAGCTTCTCCATCTCTGCCCTTTCCCTGGGTGGGGTGAATCCAGTTTGTACCATGCCAAACCATTGCCGTGCACCTTCAACAGGCTGCGTGCTGTGGCTCCTGAGCTGTCAGTGCAGAGGGCGGTCAAGGCCACCCCTGTGTCACCAGGACAGGTGAAACGCAAATGGGGGATCGGCAACATGGTGCAAGCAGGAGCCCTGTGCTTAGCCAACAAGTCTGATATGGGAGAGGAGGTTGGGGGTTGGTGGCTGCTTTGCATGGGGGCTGAGGTCCTGCAAGGGGTTAGGAATGAAGGCACCCATCAGAGACCATGGAAGTGGGAATCCCATTAAGGAGATACCTAAGGATGCCAAGTGGGGGGAGATGCAGGAGGTAAGTTCCCCCCAGAGACAACCCAATGGTTCTTTCCCCAGTGTCTCCCCTTGCTGTGCCCCTTGGCTGCTCTCAAGTGATCTCTAGAGACACTGGCACCAACCCCAGCACAAACTGGTCCTGCCATAAGAAAAGCCACGGTGCCTCTCTGGGCACCAGCGTGGGTGACATCAACACCAGTTTTTACCTGGGCAAGGCAGCTGCTGCAAAGGCACCTCTGGTCTGGCAGTGCAAGCGAGGTTATTAAAAGCTTTGGGCTTGGAAAGACCCTAATCTGTCTTCTAAAGAGAAAGAAAAAAATGCACGTTTAAGAAAATTAAGGTCATGAGGACTAAGTAAACAAACTGAATCTCCATCTGTCAGTGACAAGGGTTTTCTATCTCTCTCTGGCCTGGGAAGCTCCTGGTTGTCAGCTGATCTGCCTTGTCTTTCTTGCAGGGTGGTTATTATTTTTGGCAGATGAATTCTTGATTAAATTCCCTTTTCAATCAAAGAAATGAGTGGAAATACCTTTCTTGGATTTGGATTGCACTTTTCAATTTGAGGGCTGCGGACCCTGGGGCTGATGTAAAATGCTGGGAAATCACTAGGGGAGCTCTGTTGATCTCAGTGTTCCCTGGATGAGGTCCCCATGCTGGGCTGGTCAGTGACTTTGTGTTGATTCGAGATGGTTCATCTCGTGGTATGGGCAGGGATGTGGACGGCAAAGGTTGGGTGCACCCATGGCGTTGCTGTTGCCCCCTCTCCTTCAGGCCTGGGTCTCCTCTGGGCAACACCACCATCACTAGACTGGGCCTGAACCATCTGGGAGAGCAGGATCTTCCCAAGCAAACCATTGGGACAAAGTGACAGAGCCATGCTGGAATAAAGAGTTGGACCTCTGCCGTGGTTTTCCTCTGCTCTGGTTCAACTTGGGCAAATCTCCCATGGGGAGGAAGACTTGTACCTCTGCTCCTTCACCCTTGTCTCATCCTCTGGTGTTGTCTCACCAGCCTAGAGAGCCTTTGCCCCAGGAGAGCAGCTAAGCACTCTCTTTGATTCCCAGATCCTTTGGGAATGTTGTTTTCTTGAAAACCCTCCAAGGAGCTGAGAACATTTGGGGCTTTGAAGATGCTTGAAGAAACCTGCTTTTCAAGGACTACTGTGTCCTGCCACCTCTCAGCTCCTAAGGATAATGCTGGGGGAGTGGGAGGTGGGGAATCTAAACTGAGAAGGGGGAGAGGTAGAGATCCAGAGAGAAGTGCTGTGGGGTCTGTCCTAACCCTGTGGTGCTGGCCTGGCTCAACACCACCTCTCTGGGAGGTGGGCACCTGGCGCCTCTGAGGCTTTGCTCCAAGGAAATGAATTGTCCCAGGAGAGAAGTTTGGGTACCCTCATGACAGGGCACCGAGCTCTGGGAGCTCAGCCAGCAGGTCCTAGGTCTCCAAGGCTCTATCCCTAACAGAAACAGAGACTTTAGTCCCTGTGGCTGAGTCCTACTGAAGGTCTGAGTCACCCTCACTCAGAAGGAGCTTAAGTGGCTGCTGAGCAGACAGGGAGCAGCAAACAACCTGTGGGGGATTTGACCAGGTTTGTGCTAATGTATACAGAGCCTGATCCAAAATCGATGGAAATCCCAGTGATTTCCTGGCTGCTGGATGAGGCCCTTCCCTACCCTGTGTGCCTGTCGCAGTTGCGGCTGAGGATGCTCCAGCCCCAGGCAGCCACGTGCCGGTAATTGCCACGATCGCGCCATGAGTGGTTTACGTGAATGAGCCCTCGTTAGGAAATTAAACATTGCTGGGCCAGGCTTGAAAGAATAATTTAAACGGCTTCTCTGGGGGAGTAGGATCCAAGAAAGATGTGGAGCCGACAAGGTTGCTTGGCAACGGATGCAGCCAACAGCTGAAAATAGCTTTTCTAATAGGAACAGAGCCTGGCAAAGAGGGAACTTTCTTCAGGGGTGAAAAAACACCAAGGTAAGGGTGAGGAAGGGTGAGGTTTCCTCCTGACAATGCTTTGCTTCCTTCCCACACTGGATTAGGACCTTGGTGCACTGGTTGGGATGGGCTTTGCTGCCTGGGCTGAACCCACTGCTGTGAAAAGGTTTGGAATTGAGAGCTAAATTGGGTCAAAAAGATTGATGTGTGTCTGAAGGAAAGAAGATCTGCAGATGGCTCTGGAAAACCATGAGTTGCCCTTTGGATCACCAGAGGGGACAGTGGAAGGTCCATCCTGCATCATAAGGGAGAGCTTATCGCTGTCTACAACTCGCTGAAAGCAAGTTGTGGAGAGGTAGGTGTTGGTCTCTTCTCCCAAGTGATAGGAGTGGTGATAGGACGAGAAGGAATGGCCTCAAGTTGCACCAGGGCAGGTTCAGATTGGACATCAGGAAAAAAGTCTTCACTCGGAAGGGTTCTCAGGCACTGGCAGAGGCTGCCCAGCATGGTGGCGGAGTCCCCATCCCTGGAGGGGTATAAAAGATGGGTAGATGAGGTGCTCAGGGATCTGGTTTAGTAGTGGGCAGATAGAGTTGGGCTTGATGATCTCCAAAGTCTTTTTCAACCAAGTGATTCTGTGATTCCTTGATTCTATGGAATCTATGATTCCGTGATCATCTGTCTTGGTAGAGACTGGCCACCTGCACTGAGCATGTACTGAGCAAGGACTGCGCTGATGGGTTATTGGTGCAGCATCACCTGTGAGCTGCCACTTATGTCTTGTATGAGCTTTGAACTGAATAAGAAAGCCCCCAGGGTGAGATGATGCTGTGGCCAGGCTGGGGTGAGACAGGTCCCCAGGCATAGCACTATTACTTTCCCAGGGGCTGGTGACCATCCTGGTGTCCCTTAGGAAGAAGGAATGGAATGCAGAGAAGAAGCAAACTCTCATTCTGGAGAGTCGATTCGCATCATGCAATATTTCTTGTGGAGATTCTGTGTCTGCTTCCTAGCTGGTGAACCTCCAGAGTCCCAACTGGGGCAGAAACTGCCAGTCAAACCCCAGTTCTCCCTGTAAGGCAAAGAGGGATGTGATACTTTTCCGAGGCTGGGAAGCCCCAGCCCAGCAGAGTGGATTTCCCTGATGCCCCAAGGCTTTTCAAGGTGGCGGTGAGCATTGTGGGGCTGAGCCACATCATGGGCACTCCCTGGAACGCCTCCATGGGGCATCACTCCTGCAGACGGAGTCTATGAATCATAGAATAGTTTGGGTTGGAAGAGACGTTAAAGATCATCTAGTTCCAATCCCTCTGCTATGGGCAGGGACACATCCCACTAGATCAGGCTGCCCAAGCCCCATCCAACCTGTCCTTGAACACCTCCAGGGGTGAGGCAGCCACAACTTCCTGGGGCAACCTGTTCCAGTGCCTCACCACTCTCATTGTGAAGAAATTCTTCCTTATGTCTAGTCTAAACCTGCTCCTCTCCAGTTTATACCCATTGCCCCTCGTCCTATCACTACAAGTCTTTGTAAAAAGTCCCTCCCCAGCTTTCTTGTAGCCCCTTCAGGTACTGGAAGGTTGCTATAAGGTCTCCTTGGAGCCTTTTCTTCTCCAGGCTGAACAACCCCAACTCTCTCAGCCTGTCCTCATATGGAAGGTGCTCCAGCCCTCTGATCATCTTTGTAGCCTCCTCTGAACCTGTTCCAACAGTTCCATATCTTTCTTATGTTGAGGATTCCAGAACTGGACACAATACTCCAGATGAGGTTTCACAAGAGGGGAATAGAGGGGCAGAATCCCCTCCCTCTCCCTGCTGGCCACGCTGCTTTCGATGCAGCCCGGGATACAGTTGGCCTTGTGGGCTGTGAGTGCACATTGCTGGCTCATGTTGAGCTTCTGATCAACCAGCACCCCAAGTCCTTCTCTGCAGGGCAGCTCTCAATCACATCATCCCCCATCCTGTGTTGAAATCAGGGATTGTCCCAACCCAGGTGTAGGACCTTGCACTTGACCTTGTTGAACTTCATGAGGTTCTCACAGCCCCACTTCTCCAGCCTGTCCAGGTCCCTCTGGATGACATCTCATTCTTCCAGTGTGGCAGCTGCACCACTCAGCTTGGTGTCATCTGCAAACTTGCTGAGGGTGCACTCATTCTCACTGTCTATATCATTGGCAAAGATATTAAACAGCACTGGTCCCAGTACAGACCCCCGAGGGACACCACTTCCCACAGATTTCCATCTGGACTTTGAGCCATTGACCATTACTCTCTGAATACGACCATCCAACCAGTTTCTTATCCACCAAACAGTCCACCCATCACATCCATATCTCTCCGATCTAGAGAGAAGGATGTTGTGGAGGACCACGTCAAAGGCTTTACAGAAGTCCAGATAGATCACATCTGTTGGTTTTCCCATGTCCACTGCTGCGGTTACCCCATCATAGAAAGCCACTAGGTTGGTCATACAGGACTTATCCCGGTGAAGCCGTGCTGACTGCCGTTAGTCACGTCCCTTTCTCCCTGCCCATCACCACACTAGCAGTCAACTCACGCTCCTAGTCGCGCTCCCTTCAGGGATCCAAAAATTACCCTGCCTGTGCCCATCACGGCCCAACACTCATGGGATCTGGTACCATCAATTTGGGAAGTGAGGCAGTGGGGGCAAACTGGTGTAACATGTGAGTGCTCTGGGACTGGTATGGCTGGTCTGAGGTGAAGGCTGGGAAGGTGGAGGGGGAGAGACAACTGATGGCTTTCCTTGGCTGCTGCTTGTTTGCAGCCGTTATCTGTTGTAAGGCTGTCTGGGAAGATTTAGCTGCTGGCTCCCAGGCTTTTAAGTCTCTGACTCCTGATAATGTCTAGGGATGGAGAGGTAGCCTTGGCGTTTGTCACCGTCCCTCCAGTGCTTCTGAGCCAAGGGGCCAGGAGGAGAGGGAGCAGAGCAAGGAGAGCAGAGCCTTGGCTGGTGGTGCTGCTGGCCTCGGAACGGGGTTGTTAAAGGATAAAGGAGGTGTCACAGCAATATGATTTGGCTCCATCACTTGTCACCATCCCCTGCAGCCCAGGGAAATTCTTTCTTGTGGGTTGTAGGAGGCTCTACTCCATGAATGCTGAACTGCGGAGTTGCTCCTGGTCTGTCATTCATGGAGTGGGGGCACTTGGCGTCTCCCAGCCCAGAAGGAGGTCCCCAAGGCATGAGTCAATGGACATCTTCTCATGGTGCTGCCGCTCCCACCAGCACAGGACACATAGGCCAAGGCAAAACCAACTGTGTTGACCCATTCCCCACCCAGGTCCTACTGATGAAGAGGAGGTGAGGCCTGAGCTGTAGCTCATACAGGTACTGTTCCCTGCAGGACGCTCATCTCCCCTCGCGCCATCCCACCCCCGGGGGCCACGTAGAGTCATCCCGATGCCAAAGAACAGCAAGGTGACGCAGCGGGAGCACAGCAGTGAGCATGTCACCGAGTCAGTGGCCGACTTGCTGGCCCACGAAGAGCCCGTGGACTACAAACGCAGCATCCTCAATGTGACAGGGGAGACCTGGGACAAGCAGAAGGATGGAGAGGAGGAGCTGGATGCTGAGAACCGGCCTGCATGGAACAGCAAGCTGCAGTACATCCTGGCACAGATCGGCTACTCCGTGGGGCTGGGCAATGTCTGGCGCTTCCCCTACCTTTGCCAGAAGAACGGAGGAGGTGAGATTTGGGGCACAGATGGGCTCAGCTTTTGGGGAAGGAGGTATGGCCCAATCCTGCCTTGGTGCATGTTGGGATGTGGATCCTGGGGCGGGACAGGGACTGTTTGGGTTCTAAAGGGGGAAAGGAGCAGCTGGGAGCTGTTCACTGCAGTGCGTGCATCAGTGCAGAGATGCAGGAACCTCCAGGATGTCTGCCTGCATGCTCCAAAGTCAAGGCAAATCCCAGGCTGGGAGCCAGGATTTCTTGCTTCAACCCCCAACTATTTCCCATGGTCCTGAAGCCAGGTTGTGGAGGCTCCAGCCCCTTCCCTAATCCTCCTTCCAGCCATCCCATTCTCCCACCCAACCCCGTGAGGGTGGACCTCATGACTGTCTACAGCTGCCTTAAAGGAGGTTGTATCGAGGTGGGTGTTGGTCTCTTCTCCCAGGTGATGGACAAGATGCAATGGCCTCAAGTTGCACCAGGGCAGGTTCAGATTGGACATCAGGAAAAATGTCTTCACTGAAAAGGTTCTCAGGCACTGGCAGAGGCTGCACAGGGAGGTGGTGGAGTCCCCACCCCTGGAGGGGTTTTTAAAAGATGGGTGGATGAGGTGCTTAGGGATCAGATTTGTAGTGGACAGCTACTGTTGGGCTTGATGATCTCAAAGGTCTTTTCCAACCTAGTGATTCTATGATTCTGTGCCTCCCTACTGTGGACTTACAGGAGCAGCCCAGAGGGCCAGGTCTCTTCCAGCCGTGCTCAGTACCTTTCATGACACTGATGAGAGGGTGGGTTGCTCATCATTAATCCAAACCCAGCACTCATGGCCCCTCTTCCATAGCACTGAGCCTTGCAGCCAAGGGAAGCATCTTGTGCTGAGTGGCATTGAATGAAGCCAGTATCAGCCCAGCTTCCCCTTCATTCCCTTCCCCTCCCCTTCTTCCCAACACTGCATCATTCACCATGCCCCCAGCCCTGGAGCTGGCAAGCCTTCAGCGCTTTCAATAATTAAAACATCTTTGGTGTCATCTTCACAATGAGTCATTCTCCCAAACGAAGACCTGTGCAGTCAGCACTTCGCACCCCAGGCTGCTAGCATTCCCATCACCCTCCCTTCCCAGCTGGGATGGAGCACAGATACTGCATCCCATCTGCTGGCACACTCAGCTCCCAGTACACTAGTTTGGGTCCAGGTGAGGCTCAGTTTTGGTGCAGCATTGGCTTCGCATGCTGTGTTTGCCCTGTTGCAAAGCCAATGAAGGGGTCTCAGCATGGTCTTGGGTTGCAACAAGGAGCTGCAAGCATTGCAGGGCTCCGGTGCTGCGTTAGCTGCATTGCACGTGCCAGTGCGCGTGTGCATTGGGTGCAGCAGGGAGGGTTGCATGTATGACCTGAAGGATGTCAGAGCCTGGAGTAAATTCAGGGCTGGGTTAGATCAACACAGCCCTGCTGGCTTTGTTACACAGCTCTACGTGTGGACTGTGACTTCCATGCAGGTTTTCTGATTCAATAAGACTGGCAACCAGCTCAGACCTGGAGTGTAGAGACTCAGAGTCCTCCTTCTCTGTAAACCCATAACCCAGCTGTGCCTCAGTTTCCCCGCTGGCACAGCAGTGAATAACTAACTGTAATTAGTGCAATGAGTAGAAGTTTCTCAGTGTATGCTGAGGTCTCTGCTGTCCTGTGTTGTTGTGGGGCTTTCGCATTGGGTGTTGGGAGGCAGGAGTTTCAGCTTGTGTTCCCAGGCTGGAACTCATCCTGGTGAATTCCCTAGCAATTCCAGGGCTGAATTTTCTGTCAGTGTCAGGGGAGCATTATGCAAGTGTTTTTAGACAAAAAGCCGGATGAAGTGAGGAATGGGGACAAGGAATTGAACCTGCAACAACCCTGGGACCCACCGCAGCAGAGATGGGTGTGCTGAATTGGAAGCTAGTGACTCAGCCCCAACTTCTGGTGGGATACACGGACACCGACACAGGTACTGAAACAAGCTGGTTGTAGGAGCAATTCACTGTTGGGTGACATCTTCCTACAGCAGGTCTCAAAAAATGTTTTACAGGCTGCCCCATCCATTGCCCCTATTTTACAGATGGGGAAACTGAGGCATGGAGCTTCAGCCGTAGATTGCGGAGCTTTCCTGCACTCCACATGAGTCACCTCTTATTTTTTTTCACCCAAGTGGCATTTTCCTCCTCTGTCTCATGGGGCAGACACTGATTTTTCTGCCTTTTCTTTCCACCACGTTTAACCTCATAGCCTCTGTCTGGGGTTCTCATCAGGCTGTCAGGCTGGTGCCAGACAAATGGATGTGGGAGCTGGGGTGTGATGGACAGACCACTTCTGGGTGTGCTGAGCAGCCCTGGGACGTGGTGGCAGCTGCTGCTTTCTCTCCTGTTCCCTCGACAGGCATCTGCATGGGAGGACGGCTGCATGCCTGTAGCAAGATGGGCTGGAGCCAGATTTCCAGGACTCGATGTGCTGGGAGCTGGCAGTGCTGCCCATTGTGCTTCCACACCGGTGCTGCTGGGCACAGCAACGCATAGGCATCAGCTGATGCTCGTCTTTCCAGAGATCACAGGAAGAAAATCTCCAATACTGGACAAATTTACATCTCAGTCTGTCCATCTGTCTCATCTCTGTCCATCTGCACATCAAGATGTAGATGCCCAGGAGGGTGTTGCAGAGATGGGATGCTCATGGTCCTTCCTGAATGACGTGCTTTCTGCCTCTCCTTTCATCTTCCTCATTACCCTGGGCCTCTGCATCTTAATGTGTCTCCCCACCTGCGCTTCTAACACATCATTCCCCAGCCCACTGCCAGCATGCTCAGCCCGGGACAGGATTGTGGGTGAACCACTTTGCAGGTCCAACGCTTGGACCAGCATCAGCTGCTGCAGGTCCTGCCTGAGGCAGGGGTGTCTGTCACCAGGGTGTAAATCCAAACAGGAATGTGTCCAACACAACCAGGCTCTGGTGTGTGCCTTTGGATTGCCTGCCACCCTGCGGGAGCGAGATACAAGCTCCTAAACCTGTTCCTCAGCCCCTGGCAGGAGGTTGGAGTAATCAGCTGGGCACTGCAGCGTGAGTCATTGCATCCTTTACGGTCACTTCGTTACGCTTCAGCAATTGCTAATTTCTCTGTGGCTTCCTCAATTAGGCAGAGATTATTAACTGAGTTTCTAATTTGAACTGTTTCTACCCCTAACAGAGGACCTCTTTCTGCACAGTGCAGTGTTTGGTGTGGTGGATGGTGCTACCGAAGATGTGGGTGTTGGCGAGGGGGTGTATCAGTGCAGGTTGTGCTTGAACATGCGTGTGCAGGCAGGACCTGGGTGAACAGGAGGGTTCCTGCCTGCCTCTGTGTCTGAGATGGCTGGGACCATGCGCACATCCCCAGGGGCTGGTTTACGGAGGTGTCACTTTGCAAGTGGGACCATGTGTCTGTACCAATGCAGAGTGTCTTTAGTTTCATCAGGGTTTATCCCACGTGTACCCACACTGGCAGGGGATGTTGCAGCCTCTCCTTACACATGCGTTTGCTCCTCTCCATGGCTATCTTCTCTGCTACCCAAGCACTGATCTGCATACCCAGATCCACTGCAAATGAACTGATGAATAAGGCAGAGCCTGTCCCTGCTCTTCCCTGCCTGCCCATCCCTGTCCATCCATCCTTGGTTGCATCAGAGCAGGCAGAGACAGCCCCATGATGAGCTTTCTCTCCCCTGCCAGGTGCCTACCTGGTCCCATACCTGGTCCTGCTCATCATCATCGGGCTCCCCCTCTTCTTCCTGGAGCTGGCAGTGGGACAGCGGATCCGCCGGGGCAGCATCGGTGTCTGGAATTATATCTGTCCTCGCCTGGGGGGCATCGGCTACGCCAGCTGCCTTGTGAGTGCACCCATGGGTCCCCTCAGATCTCCATGTCAGGGTGTGCAGAACGGCTTTAGAGGCTGCAAAGCAGAGGGTGGCCTGGGAGTAAACTTTTTGGGGCCCCACACAGAGGTTTGAGAAGTCAAGAGGAGTTTTTTCAGCTCCACCCATGGGTCTAGGGCTGGGTGGGAATGGGCACATCCTCTGATCCCAGCACCCCTGCTCCCTCCAGATCTCTGCCCAGCAGAAGGCGTGCTGGGGGATTTAACACTGTGTCCTCCTTCTTACCCCCAGGTCTGTTTTTTTGTTGGTCTCTATTACAATGTCATCATCGGCTGGAGCATCTTTTACTTCTTTAAGTCCTTCCAGTACCCTCTTCCCTGGAGCGAGTGCCCCATCGTGAAGAATGGTTCAGTGGCTGGTAAGGGACGGCTGCTGGTGCCAGGGGAAGTTCAGCTGTAAGGGAACAGTTCCCAGGGAAGGGGGGCTGTGGGACACAGGGGACCCTCAACATCTGTAGCTGTTACAGGTTGGGGACACTGGAGGTTGAGGTGTCTTTTAGGGCACTGTGTCCTCTCCTGTCCAGTTGCCTTGATCATACGGAGGTGTTTCCCCTGGATTGAATGAGTCTCTCCCATGCTCTCCCCTTGCTGTCTGTCCTCACTGATGGGATTTGATGCCAGTTGGGGATCCAGTGCTTGGGTCTCCAGGCTGCCTCAGTGCTCAGGGCCAGGATCCGGCCCAGGACCATGGAGGGAGGCAGCGAGAGCCAGGCAGGGCTCACCTGGCTGCTCCATCAGTGCCTGACGGAGATGCTGATGGAACTAATGGTGTATAATAACATCTGAGCACCTCCTTGGGACACTCTGATAGGGTTTATAGCAAATGCAAATGTCTCTCCTAGTATTTAACATCTTATTTTCACCTGACAATGGCTTTATGTCCTGTCTCTGTGTTTTCCTAATAAAAAAAAAGAGCCTTATTAGTTCCTGTTCCTTAGTTTTCCTGCCTTTCCTGGCTGGCTCCAGCAGGTCTTTGATATTAATTGGTGTTCCTCCCCTAAGAGTTGGTGGGTGACTCTCCCCCAACCCCCTCATGCTCTTTTGCCTCTATTTGGTTACAGTTGTGGAGACTGAATGCGAGAGGAGCTCAGCCACCACCTATTTCTGGTACCGAGAGACCTTGGACATCTCCAACTCTATCTCAGAGAGTGGGGGGCTGAACTGGAAGATGACCCTGTGTCTGCTGGTGGCCTGGAGCCTTGTTGGCTTGGCCATGATCAAAGGCATCCAGTCCTCAGGGAAGGTGGGTAGCGGTGACCACCTGATCCTGGTTATGGTCTGTTATTGAGGCAGAAACATCCTACTGGGACCCTGATCTGGAGTGGCTGGGGGTCCCCTGGGATGCTCACACCCGCTCCAGAGTTGGGGCCGTCTCTGAGATGATCAGGAATAAGATCAAAAGAGAGTGTAGGGAAGATGTTTAGTCCAACTGACACTCACAGCCGCAGCCCAGGACTCAGCCACATCAGGTGAGACAAATCACCTGCCCAGCCAGAGCATTTGGGGGCTGTCAACTGTCAGATCCCCTGATGCACGGCACCTGAGTAGATGTTGGAGGAAAACCGAGCCCTCCTTCATGGGGGGAGCACTGGGACTCCATGCAGGAGAAGCAGGCAAGGGAGGAAGAGATTGCTTTGGGAAAGGGATGCGGTTAGCTTGCAGAGGCATTTCAAGCAAGGCTGTGTAAGCAGTGGAGTTGGATGGAGAAGGCTATGGTCTCCTGGCACACTTGAACATCCTTTTCTCCAGATGTGCTCTGCCAAACATCCAATGCCTTAGCATGAAGCAGAGGGCAATGAGACCCCTGTCCCACAGCCGCAAGAGCAGGGTGGTGGGAGTGAGCTGCAGGGACAGGACCACGGCAGCAGGTCTCCCCTGCCCAAGATGAAGTCCCAGCTACACCTGTATTATTGGGGCATTGGAAATGTGCTCCATGCCAGGAACCAGCTGTGGCTACCTGCAGCCCTGGGCAGATGCTGGAGGAAGGGAATGGTGGGTGCAGAGCTGTCCTTCCCTTGGGCTCACAGAACACCAGAGGTTTGTGTTTCAGAGATTTTCTAAGCCAGATCCAGCATCTTCACATTCAGCAGCCACAGCAGATTTTCTGTCTTAAGAGTGCCCAAGCACTTTGCGAATCCACTGCAGCGCTTGTAACATCCTGCACTCAGACATCAGAAAAAAAATTTTCATGGAAAGGGTCATTGGGCACTGGCAGAGGCAGCGCAGGGAGGGGGTTGAGTCATCATCCCTGGAGGTGTTTAAAAGATGGGTGGATGAGGTACTGAGGTGCATGGTTTAGTGATTGATAGGAATGGTTGGACTCAATGATCCTGGGGGTCTTTTCCAACCTGGTGATTCTGTGAGGAGTCCCACAGCTTAATCCTGCACTGCCTGCAGAGTAGACCTCATTGTGCGGAGGGTAACCCTCCCTTCTCCCCCATAGTGGTGTCCTTGGCTTGGATGTTTCCATCATGGCTTGGCTTGGACATCAGCCATAGGTGACTGAGCTCACTGGGCAAGGAATGAGGTTGAGCCGATGTTGCCTCCCTCTTGCCCTAGGTGATGTACTTCAGCTCCCTCTTCCCCTACGTGGTGCTGGTTTGCTTCTTGGTGCGGGGACTTCTGCTGCGCGGGGCGGTGGATGGGATCATGCACATGTTCACACCCAAGGTGAGACCCTCCAAGCCCCACAGACTCTAAGCAGGTTCTCATTCCAGCTGGCCACACCCTATTCTCCCTTATGCTCCCTACCCTCAAACCAAGAGTACCAACCCCAAACTGCCTTGGTGATCCTGATAAATCATCAGCACCCTAAAACCAGGGGACAGTCACAGCCAAGAGCCTCACAAACTCGCCATCCTGGAGCACCTTTGAGCCTCAGCATCACTCCCGTCACCTTTCATTGCCCAGACGCCAGTGTAGGGGTGGGAAGGTGTCCAAGGCAATCTATTTTAAAGCTTCATGGGAAGATACTGGCTGGCAGCAAAACTTCCATTGGTGGCATGCATCCCTTAATTAAACAGCTAATTAATTAGTTAAGCAGAGATGTAGATGAATCAACTCAGGCGGTGAGGCTCTTAAAAGATATTAATTATGATCTCTTGATGAATGATGCTCAGAGGCCTCCAGCTTGCAGCTCTGGCTCGCAGGAGAGGGCGGATGTGGCTGGGGGATGGGAGGTTAAACAAACACACCAGCTGAGACCTTTGATTGCAGGTGCTCCAGGTGCTCTGGAAGCAGTAGATGGCTGAGGGAGGATAGACACCCATTGCTGGGTGGCGGGTGGCTCCCTTGGGTTCAGAGACAGGGATGTCAGATCCCAGGGCAGCTGGGTGGTCTATTGGGAAGCTGTAGGGCTTTACACTGGGAGATCAAGCGCCCAGCTTGGGCTCTGGGGCAGATGGAGCACTCAGAGACACGATCAGATCAAATCTTTGCCTGCCTCTCGCCATGCCTCAGTTTTCCCCTCTGTGAGAAAGAGAAAAAGGACCTATGAGTGCTGGGTAATGCGAGACCTGATTGTGGTAGATCAACGGCCAGGGCTGCTCCAAAACCAGCCCATGTTGTAGGCACAGCATCCTTTTAATTTCGCTCTGGCTCCAATGGAATGAGTTGTGAGGCCACTGAACCACCTAACTACTTCTGTCTCCCTTCCAAGCTGGACAAGATGCTAGACCCTCAGGTGTGGAGAGAGGCAGCTACACAGGTTTTCTTCGCCCTGGGCTTGGGCTTTGGTGGAGTCATCGCCTTCTCCAGCTACAACAAGCAAGACAACAACTGCCACTTTGATGCCACGCTCGTCTCCTTCATCAACTTCTTCACATCTGTCCTGGCCACTTTGGTTGTGTTTGCTGTGCTGGGCTTCAAGGCCAACATCATGAATGAGAAATGTGTGGTGGAGTAAGAGGATTTGCTTTTTCTCTGTTTGGGGTGGGCAGGTCTTTGCGGCTGCTGGTTGTGGTAGGTCTGGGGGCAAAAGAGTAGGTGCCCCGGAGAGAGCTCAAGCTCCTGATGGTCAGGACCTGGATCTCCAGAGATGTCCCACTGTAGCTGAGGCAGTTGGGTATTCAGTGCTTCCAGCCTAAAATTCAGCTCTAGGATGGTCTCCTCATCTGAAAATTGAGGGTAAATCAAACGTGTCTGGTCGTATCACCTGGGTTCTTCCCAGTTTTGACTCATCATAGGATCCACTTCTTTGCAAGACTAAGGGAGCTGCTGTGTTGTACCCCAGAAGCAGCTGGAGGAAGGTGAATTTGGGCACCTAGTGTTGTCTTTAGACAATGACCTGAATCCATAACAATCCTGGCCATGTGGCGTGGAGTCCCAGAGCAGAAGGGAAGCCACAGGACCACATGGCTGAGAAGGAGGCACTGAGAGTTACCTGGTGTTACCACTTCTGCGTCCTCTGTCACGTGGCCTAATGCAATGTTTACTTACACCTTGGGAAACTGCAAAGAGGTCCTCTGTCTGGGTCCTGATAATGTGACCCAGGAGGTTCATCCTGCCTGTGCAAAGGCAGGATGATCAGGCCCCATCTTCTCTACCCAGGGAAGAAGGGAACATCTCTGGGTAACCAGGCTCTGTTCTCCCTTAGGAACGCTGAGAAGATCTTGGGCTACCTGAACACCAATGTGCTGAGCCATGACCTCATCCCACCCCATGTGAACTTCTCCCACCTCACCGCCAAGGACTACAATGAGATGTACAGGGTGATAATGACAGTGAAAGAGGGGCACTTCAAAGAACTGGGTTTGGATGCCTGCCTGTTGGAGGATGAACTCAACAAGGTACCTGGTGGCATTCCTAGTAGGACCAGGAGATCACTTACTCCATTGCCTCTCCCTGGTAGGATCTGCTCTACTTGTGTGTCTGCTAGCACATGGATCTGGAAAAACTCTTTTAGAGGGATTCCCTCTTTCTATGATCTTCCCCAGCACACAGTGGTTCTTCCTGGGGTGGGAGAAAGATCTGCCCATAGCAAGTCTGGCAGGGTCAGCACTGTTTCCAGGCTGGGCTACCAGACTGGGTTTTTCTTTCATCAGAGTGGTTCAGTGCAACAGGAGAGACCAGAGACATGCAGGAGCTTGTAGGCTGTGTCCCTGACATGTTTCTCCTCATCTTGTGGTCCTCTCTTCCCCTGAACAGTCGGTGCAAGGAACTGGCCTGGCCTTCATTGCTTTCACAGAAGCCATGACCCACTTCCCAGCCTCACCATTTTGGTCCGTCATGTTCTTCCTGATGCTGATAAACCTGGGCTTGGGGAGCATGATCGGGACCATGTCTGGCATCACTACACCCATCATCGACACCTTCAAGGTGCGGAAGGAAGTGTTCACAGGTGAGGTCTTTTCTCCCACATCCTCCTGGGGTAGGGCTGGAGGGTCCCCATTGCCCTGGGGGTCACTCCAGAAAAGTGTGAACATAGTGGATGTGTTCTGGGCCCTGCTGATGCAGGGAATGGATCTTGTTGTGGAGGCTTTCATTCACCGCACGATGCTCTGCTGACTGTGCCTGTTTGCTTCCCACAGTTGGTTCCTGCATCTTTGCCTTTGTGGTGGGACTGATCTTTGTGCAGCGCTCTGGGAATTACTTTGTCACCATGTTTGATGATTATTCAGCCACACTGCCGCTCACGGTCGTGGTCATCCTGGAGAACATCGCTGTGGCCTGGATTTATGGCACCAAAAAGTAAGGCATTTGTAGAACATAAAGAAGAGCTGTGTTGTAACTCATGGCTAAAGTCCCCCTGTCCTTCCAGCTCTTTTCCAGATGACGTTTTCTCCAGGAGGCCAGCTCTGAAGGAGCAAATGCCCCAGGGTCAGCTACTTCATAGAGGCAGGAACTCAGTTCACCTTGATCCTCTTGGCCTGCCCTGGGTGTAACACAGCCCCAGGAGCAGGTTCTTCTAGAGGGTATCTCCTGTTGGTTGTGGTGCTCCGTCACCTGAGATTCCTGTCTTGTCTGAGGATTTCAAGCCCTTCTGGAAGGGAACCTTGTTCCCCCACTGCCTGCTCTTGTCATTCACAAGTTGGCCAAGGCAGAGGTGGCTCTGCCTAGTGCTCCAATGGGCTTTTCCTTAGGAGGTTTCCAACCAGTCCTATAGGCTTGAGGGACACAGTTGCTCATCTGGATCAGCTTGGGTTCTTCTTCAGGCTCTGCCTTGAGCATGAGCATGCATTCCAACAGGGGCTCCTGGGAGGGAGTTTTTCACTTGGAGGTGGGGAACAGCGTGGTTCCATCTCTTTTTCTCGGCAGGTTTATGCAGGAGTTGACAGAAATGCTGGGTTTCCAGCCTTACCAGTTCTACTACTACACATGGAAGTATGTCTCTCCCATCTGCATGGCCGTGCTCATGACCGCCAGCATCATCCAGCTGGGAGTCAGCCCCCCCGGCTACAGCGCATGGATCAGAGAGGAGGTGAGCACAGCTCCCCTCCCCACAGCCATCTCCACTCAAAGTCTGACTGAGCAGGGGGCAGCTGAGAGCTGGAGACCAGCCTGGTCTTACCACCTCTGCATGTTTCTCCTCCCCTCTCCTGCTGGACAATGTCCTGCCTGTGGCTGCTTATCCTCTGCAGGCAGTCAGGTTTGTGCATGCTGCCCAGAAATCTCCAGCCACCTCTGACCATGGACTTAGTTTGAGGTTGGGTTTTGGTTTGCCTCCACAGCTCCATGCTGTGTGCAGGGCCATGTGTGCAGGCGCACACTCTCCTGGATGGAAAACTGGTTGGCTGGAGGGCCCAGAGAGTGGTGGGAAATGGTGTTAATTCCAGCTGGAGGCCAGTTCCAAGTGGTGTCCCCAGGGCTCAGTGCTGGGTCCAGCCCTGTTCAATGTCTTTATCAATGACCTGGATGAAGGCAGCGAGTGCACCCTTAGCAAGTTTGCGGACGACACTAAGCTGGGTGGAAGTGTTGACCTGCTGGAGGGTAGGGAGGCTCCAAAGGGATCATAGAATCATAGAATAACCAGGTTGGAAGAGACCCACTGGATCATCAAGTCCAACCATTCCTATCAATCACTAAACCATGCCCCTTAGCACCTCATCCACCTGTGCCTTATACACCCCCAGGGAAGGTGAATCAACCCCCTCCCTGGGCAGCCTCTGCCAGGGACCAATGACCCTTTCTGGGAAAAATTTTTTCCTAATGTCCAGCCTAAACCTCCCCTGGCGGAGCTTGAGGTCATTCCCTCTTGTCCTGTCCCCTGTCACTTGGGAGAAGAGGCCAGCTCCCTCCTCTCTACAACGTCCTTTCAGGTAGTTCACAGAATCACAGAATCACAGAATAACCAGGTTGGAAGAGACCCACCGGATCATTGAGTCCAACCATTCCTATCAAACACTAAACCATGTCCCTCAGCACCTCATCCACCCGTGCCTTAAACAGGTGCCCCTCACCAGCTTCGTTGCTCTTCTCTGGACTCGCTCCACACCCTCAACATCCTTCTTGTGGTGAGGGGCCCAGAACTGAACACAGGATTCAAGGATCTGAACAGGCTGGACCGCTGGGCAGAGTCCAATGGGATGAGGTTTAACAAGGCCAAATGCCGGGTCCTGCACTTGGGGCACAACAACCCTGAGCAGCTCCAGACTAGAAGTCTGTCTAGAAAGCTGCCTGGAGGAGAAGGACCTGGGGGTGTTGGTTGACAGCGACTGACCATGAGCCAGCAGTGGCCCAGGTGGCCAAGAAGGCCAATGGCATCTTGGCTTGGATCAGAAATGGTGTGGCCAGCAGGGCCAGGAAGGTTCTTCTCCCTCTGGACTCGGCACTGGTGAGACTGCTCCTCGAATCCTGTGTTCAGTTCTGGGCCCCTCACCACAAGAAGGATGTTGAGGCTCTGGAGCGAGTCCAGAGAAGAGCAACGAAGCTGGTGAGGGGGCTGGAGAACAGGCCTTATGAGGAACGGCTGAGAGAGCTGGGGGTGTTTAGCCTGGAGAAGAGGAGGCTGAGGGGAGACCTCATTGCTCTCTACAACTACCTGAGAGGAGGTTGTAGAGAGGAGGGAGCTGGGCTCTTCTCCCAAGGGACAGGGGACAGGACGAAAGGGAATGGCCTCAAGCTCCACCACGGGGAGTTTAGGCTGGACATTAGGAAAAAATTTTTCCCAGAAAGGGTGATTGGTCCCTGGCAGAGGCTGCCCAGGGAGGGGGTTGAGTCCCCTTCCCTGGAGGGGTTTAAGGCACGGGTGGACGAGGTGCTAAGGGGCATGGTTTAGTGATTGATAGGAACGGTTGGACTTGATGATCCGGTGGGTCTCTTCCAACCTGGTTATTCTATGATTCTATGTCTTTTTCCTTGATTTAAATCCACCTTCTGATAGCTTCACATGGTGCCCCTGAGGATGAAGCCTGACAGGAGGCAGCAAGAATTGCCTAAGCCTTAGGAGATGTCGTACATGGTGTGCATCACCTTTGCTGTAACAGTCCCTTGACACTAATATCTGTCTGTTCCAGGCTGCAGAAAAGTTCCTTTTCTACCCAAGCTGGGCCATGGCTATTCTCATCTCTCTGATCATCCTGGCATCCCTTCCTCTACCTCTGGTCTTCATCCTCCGTCAGTTCCACCTCATCTCAGATGGCTCCAACGCCCTCTCTGTCACCTATAAAAAGGGCCGGATGATGAAGGACATCTCCAACTTGGAAGACAATGATGAGACCCGCTTCATCCTGAGCAAAGTGCCCAGCGAGACCCCATCCCCTATGCCCACACACCGTTCCTACCTGGGTCCCGGGAGCAACTCCCCCATGGAAATGAGCAGTGCCCCCAATGGACGATACGGGAGTGGGTACCTACTGGCCAGCACCCCTGAATCTGAACTGTGATGATTGCCTGCCGACCACCCCCACTGGGAGAGGAGGTCACTGGGGAGTGGATCCTGGCTGTCCAGGCAACAGGAAAATCAATTAAGAAGAAAGATGAAGAAGAACCCCCTCTTAAAATTGTACCCAAAAGCAGCCATTTCTACAGTGACATCGGGAAGAAGGGACTGCGGGAGGGGCAGGACTCCTCCAACAACCCTCAGCTGACAGGCTTGCCTTTCAGGGAAGGGAGGAGGAACAAGGGACGCTGCAATATCTTGCCAAGAGTTGTTTCCACACAGCTTAATTCTGAAGCAAAGAAATCTCTCTTTTCTAAGCAGCTGATGGTTGGAAAAAGGACCTGGCGGCAGGTGGAAAGCCAACCGTACTTCCTCCTGGAACCCAGAGCTCTTCTCTCCCTGACTGTTGTCCTTTAGCTGGGAGGAGTCATGGCCTTATTCCAACGAGCACAATTAACCGTCGGTGTTCATAGCACAAAACGGTGCTGCTGTTGTCACCATTGGTGTTGTTGTAGTATCTCCTGTAGTTTTTAGCACTATGGACACACCCAAATAACCCCCAAATCTTGACCAAGGTTGGTAGGGAGCAGCATGGGGCTGGCTGAGATGTTGCAATGTGTGAGACAGTGGATGGTGGATCCTTGGGATAGGTTTTGTTACCACCAGCAATGGGGCAGCGTCTGTGGGGTCTTCTGAGGCATGAAGATGTCACGTCAGCATTGTGTCACGTTCATGATGTCCCTGTCAGCGTGTTCTGTGGTTGAGCAGTTATCAATCATGCTGAGTGTCAGAAGCACCTCTGAAGTGAGGGGGCTTTGGATGTGGGAGTATGTGTGTGGGCCTGGATAGGGTTATCATGGTGGGGGTCAGGAGCACTCTCCTGGAATTACTCCTGACACATGGAATGCTCTGCTGAACCAAAATCCCTGGCATGGTGATTGTCTCCTCTTGCTGCCCACTTTGGATGCCCCAGAAGGACGTGCAGAGACACTGTGGGGCATCCAGTGCTACCACAGTCCTGGTTGAGCTCTCAGGAAGCCACCCCCTGACTTATCTCCCTTGCACCCACCAGCTGAGATGAGCTAGGCAGGGAGAATCCCTGGACACGTGTCCTCATTTCTCATAGCTTTGAGCCAGGGTGTCTGCATTGCCTCCCATTGCACCTCCCCAGAAGGTCACCGACCTTCGGCCCTTGGGGACAGCAGGTTTCTGCTGAGCAGCAGTTCTTGGGAGGCAGTGCCAGGACCTTATGTCCATGGCAGCTCTTGATCCAGGACTGGGGGCAGGAGGGGCCTTTTTAGAGCCCAGGGGCCTTTATCGTGCCCCTCCACATTGTCTGGCGACCAGATGGATGTGACCTTATGCTGTTTTTCCCCAAGCTAAGAAAGATTGTGATCTCCCAACTCTCTGTCTCTCCTGCTGGGACTGAAGGTCATTTCCCTGAATCCTCCATGTGGCTGAGCATTCTGTCAAGGGCACCAGCATCTTCCTCCTTTCTCCACAGAGAGCAGGAGCCTGCTTGCACCCTCTCAGTGCATTGCTATGGCCTCCAAAAGCCAGTGGAGCTCCTCATCCTTGGTTCTGCTGGGCTTACATCATGCATGATGTTACTTGAAGCCAAACTGAAGGCCAGGTTTGTGAGTGCTTGCCCACAGTCCCCTCTTTCCTCCACTTTCCTATCAATGGATTTTCTTCCACCTCAATTCTCCTTTCAGCTGAGAGGCAAAGGCAGAATGGACCCGGTGCATCTGCCACATCCTTCACTTCTCTTAGCATCCCAGGGGCCAGGAGGTCCTGCACGATGGCATTTGACTTGTGGGTTGTGATCCTTATTGATGGTTCTTCTCCATGGGCTTGGCTGGTGACCTGAAGCCTCTCTTGGACAATGAGGTCGGGCCCTTCATTTAATCATCTTTCCAGGGGGAAAATGGAGGCATCGACTGAACCAAAGCAGCTCAGTCATTGGTGGCTCTGAAAAGCGCCAGCCCTGTGTGGTCAGGATGAGCCATGCTCTCGTCTCTCCTCCAGCAATCCCCACTTTACCATCCTCCCGCTTTCCTTCCCCTGGCTGTGCAGAGGGACAGAAATATTCCCACCCCGTCATCTCTGAAGGGGAGAAGAACAAAACCTGTGGCATTTCCCCACTACGAGGCAAACTGTGCCCTCCTATCTATTATTTCTCCCTCGGTGCCCAGTTTCCTTCACCCAACCAGCAAAACAGAGGATGAGCCAAATTCTTGCCCAACATCACCTTCCCCATCAATGCCCCTGAGCCCAGGGGCCGGATTCCCACCACAGCTCCCATGGAGAAGGGCACCTCCCAGAGCCAAAGTGCTCAGTCCCATCCCCTCTTGGGGCACGATGCTCCTTCAGCCCTGGAGGGAAGGATCCAGCCCTCCATCTCTCCCATCCCTACTCCCAAACGAGCCAGGGAGGCGTTCCTTGTCCACCCCTCTTTTTGCAGTATCAAAGTCAATAAGAAGGATAGAAAATTCACCCCGAGAGAGGAGATGGACCAATAACGAAGCGGTTCTGTTTCTTTTGGAGATTTATTGGCAGCCCTGCCAGTGCTGTTCAAAGCGGGTTCCACAGTGCCCCATGCATTTCCCCCCAGTGCTGCACACATCAGTTCTCACTGGAGAGCAGGACAGATTTGCACCTCTTTATTTCTCATGGGTAGTGGGTGGCCATCCCCACCCCAGTGCGTCCATCCCCACCCCAGTGCGTCCAGCTGCCCTGGGGACCCAGCAGGGAGGAAGAAAAGGGACCCCATCTCCCTTTTCAGCTGTGGCAATACTGCGTATCTCTGTGGCATTAGCTTGGTGCTGAACACAGGGGTTGGGGACAAGGGTTCCATTCTCAGTGAGCTGCATCGTCGCTGTATGAGCATACGCAAGCTTGTCTGTAGATGCCATGCGTCGGGCCAGGGGGGGAACGACACACACACATATGTGTGCACAGGTGTGTTTTGTTTAGGATTCACTTCTCACTGCACTCGGTCACTTTGGGAGCCTGCATTGGGGATTTCTTCAGCTTGCCAGGGCAGGCTCTCCCTCCATGCACCTTCTTGGGGTCGCAGGCTGTGGATCTGGCCATCCCCAAGGGCTTTTTGCCCTGGAAGGCACCTTCTTTCCTCTTTTATTTTTCTCTGGTGGCACAGGGAAGAGCTGCCAGTTGACACAACCCCATGCAGCTCCAGGCTTGGGGAAGAGCAGCTGGAAAGTGGCCTGGCAGAGAAGGACCTGGGGTGCTGGTTGACAGCACCTGAACAGGAGCCAGCAGTGGCCCAGAAGGCCAGTGGCATCTTGGTTTGGATCAGGAACAGCATGGCCAGCAGAAGCAGGGAAGGGATCAACCCCTGGTGAGGCCACATGTCAAATCCTGGATTCAGTTTTGGGTCCCTCACTCCAAGAAGGACATTGAGGGGCTGGAGCACATCCAGAGAAGGGAACCGAGCTGGGGAAGGGGCTGGGGAACAAGATTTATGAGAAGCGGCTGAAGGACCTGGGTTTGCTTAGCCTGGAGCAAAGGAGGCTGAGGGGAGACCTCATCACTGTCTACAACTGCCCAAAAGTGTAGAGAGGTGGGGGTTGGTCTCTTCTCCCAAGTTACAGGTGATAGGATGAGAAGGAATGGCCTCAGGTTGCACCAGAGCAAGTTCAGATTGGACATCGGGAAAAATTTCTTTACTGAAAGTGTTCTCAGGCACTGGCAGAGGCTGCGCAGGGAGGCGGTGGAGTCCCCATCCCTGGAGGTGTTTAAAAGATGGGTGGATGAGATGCTCAGGAATGTGATTTAGTAGCGGACAGATGTGATTGGGCTTGATGATCTCAAAGGTCTTTTCCAGCCTAGTGATTCTATGATTCTAGTTACCAGCACAAGCACTTTGGAGTTTGCCTCCAGGTGGTGGGAGAAGGAGGGCAGAACTGCTTCCCCTAGATGGGCTCGCCACTCGGTTCCCAACCTGGATCCTGCTGCTCAGAGCAGGGTGGTGTCGCTGGCTGGGGGACACAGAGGTGTTGGGTATCCCAAGAGTGTTTTAAATCACAAAAGGAGGGGTTGAGGGGGTCGAGGCTGCAGCAGGGCAGAGGGGATGGCTGGTGCTGAGGGCAGAAGGCTTTGCAGGAGGATGCCCACCCCATGCTGGCAGTGCTGCATGTCCAAGGGGGTGCAGTCCTTGTAGGGTTGGGGCTTGGTTGTTCCATTCCTGAGTGTCCAGTTCTGCTGCCTGTGCTGGGGGTAAGAGCTGTACCTGTCCTTGACCCTGGTGCAGAGCAGAGGGGACAGCTGGAGCTGCTCGTACTCTTCTGATCTGCACCCTCCCTAGGTGTCCGTTGGCCTGTTCCCTTCTATCCATCCAAAACAGCCTCTGCTTCACCTCCCAGACCCCTCCCCAGACCCTGACAGGTCCTGTCAAACCCCAGCACCTCTCTGGAGCAACTCCCACTGCCTTCCTTCTGTCCCCACCTTTCTCCGAGCCTGGGTCTTGCTGGCAGGAGCATGGAGCAGAGCCAGGTGGCCTTGGTGGCCTCGGGGGACATGGCACAGCCCAGACAGAGCCATGACAGCATGCGGGATGCAGCTGCTTCCCCTGTGGGCAGGTAGAGTGCTGGCAAAACCCTCCTGTACAGGTAAAAGCACAGATCTTGTAGTAACTTGTCCCATGTATCCTTGTAGCCGGTGTATTTACCACATGTACCGTGCTGGCCGGACTCCTCAGGAGTTGAAAAAAAAACCCTGTAACAGCTGTAACGGAGTTCAATTAAAAGTCTCTTCTTACCAAATCTCACCAAGTCTCTTTTCTGCCTCGATTTCCTTTCTTGGGGTGGGCTTTGGGGTCTCGCTAAGCTTTGCAGTTGCAGACAGCTGAAGCCAAGGTTATTGGGGCTGTCAGTATCCATGGCACTGGTGTCTCTGTCTTTGTCCTGTCCTGTCCCGTCCCTGCCATCAGTGGTCTGTCTCCCCTCATCCTGAGTCCCTTCCTCCATCCATCATCAGCCACTTCAAGGGGGTTGCTCAGGGCTCGGCTGCCAGCAACTGCTGCAGAAGCATCATGGAGATGATCTTCCATCCTGGACCAGTTCTACCAGTACACACTGGCTTTGTTGGGTACACGGACTGGTAAGATGCAGCATCTGCTGCTCTGCACAATGCCCTGCTAACGTTGCTGGTGGTTTATCCTGAGCATCTGGAACTGGAAAAACTATTTTGAGACTTCCCAGGGACAGGGATGACCACCAGCATCATCCAGCTGGGAGTCGGCACCCTTGCTGCAGCACAGGTCCAGCCAAAACCAAGAGCTGCAATTGCATCAAGAGATAGTTATCAGAGCGGGGTGGCCAGCGATCCCGGCAGGTGCAGTCTCCTGGCCGTGCCTGGGCTGGACGAGACAAGGCTGGGATCTCCAGGCGTGCTCAGTTCCCCAAAACCCAGCCCTGTTCCTCGTCAGCACTTGAGGGAGCACCCAGACCAGGCTCCATGCGCTGGGAGAGGCACCTCTCCATCGCTCCCCCTGCACGGCTCTCCCCTCCGGCAATCCCCAGCTGAGGCTTGGGAAGAGCTGCACTCGTCTCTCGCAGACGGAGCGAGCCACGTGCTCCAGTGGCTGCAGTAGCGCCTCGGCCAGGACGCTGCTGGTCTGACTGGGAGGCCAAAAGCCAGTCCCAGGCGTGGCCGTGCTCAGGAAGCACGTGGGCCACATCCTGGTCCCAGAGGAAAGCTGGAAGCTGGTATCCAGCACAGCTGGGTCGTCGCTTTCCCAGGTTTCTGAAGAAAACTCACCGAGAAACACCACAAGCTCCAGGATTATGATTTTGATCATAATCTCACCTGCCAGCAAGAGGCAGGCACTCCCTGCTTCCTATCCACTGTGGTGCCCCGTGGACCTCCCTCTGACATCCAGCGCGCGGAGCCTTTCTCCTCCTGCTCTTAGCTCAGGAGGGCTCCCCGCACTGATGCTTTTCTTCCACTCCAGCAGCGCGGGCTGTCAAGGCAGAAGCAGAGCAGATCCTGGACGGGGCTGGGGACAGGGCACGAGCACAGTTCCACATCTGATGCTGCAGTGGGAGCAACCGAGCTCCTCATCGCCAGCTCTAAGTGGAAGTTCCCGGGGGAGGAAAAAAGACAAATTTCAGTTGCCCCAGAACACCAGTGGCAGCTTCCCTGCTGCTCCACACCCCATAGGCCGAGTTTGGCCACAGCCCTGCTCCCATGTCAACCCAACGCCCCAAGCAGGTGTTCCCCGCTTCCTCCCCTTGCACTGCCCTGCTGGTTCTTGGTGGCCCCGGCTCCACCAGGAGTTCGAGCGGGCCCTTGGCTCCCAGGTGGGAGCCTTTCTCCTCGCAGCCTTCAGCTCAAGAGGTCTCCCCACACAGACACAGCTCCTCATTCCAGCAGAGCTGAGACGTGGCTGGGCGTGGGCACAGCTCCCCATCGCAGTCCTGCTTGGCAGGGAGAGCAGCTCAGGTCCTGAGGGCCAGCTCCAGCTCCAAGGGGAAGCTTCTGGAGGAGGAGAAAATCATGGAATCATAGGATAGTTTGAATTGGAAGGGACCTTAAAGATCATCTAGTTCCAACCCCCCTGCCATGGGCAGGGACACCTCCCACAGGATCAGGGGCTCCAAGCCCCATCCAACCTGGCCTTGAACCCCTCCAGGGATGGGGCAGCCACCACTGCTCTGGGCAACCTGGGCCAGGGCCTCCTCACCCTCATTGTGAAGAAATTCTTCCTTATGTCTTGTCTAAATCTGCCCCTTTCCAGTTTATACCCATCCAGTCACTCCAAGCCTTTGTAACCAGTCCCTCCCCAGCTTTCTTGTAGGCCCTTCAGGAGCTGGAAGGTCCCTATAAGGATTCCTCGAAGCCTTCTCTTTGTGGCAGAGCCCAGGGCCAGGGCTGATGGAATCGCGATGGAGGAAGAATCACAGTGCGGGGGAGGGATAATCGGGTCCGGGGAATATCGCAGGGGCTGGGGGGAAGAATCGGGGTGGGAGGTGATTCATGCTGGGAGAGGAATCATGCTTGGAGATGGGAAATCGGACTTGGGGTGAGGGGAGTGGGAATCGAGCTTGGAGAGGAAGGAACGGGCTTGAAGAGGGGGGAATTGGGCTTGGGGGGTAGATTGGGCTTGGAGGGGGAATCGGGTTTGGAGGGGGTGAATCAGTCTTAGAGGGGGAATCGCGTGGGGGGTGGAGGGAGGATCGGGTTGGGGGAGGAATTGGGCTTGGGGGGAACCACGACTGGGCTGAGCAGCTGCAGGACGGAGCGAGCTGCTTCATGCCCTCGGTACAGTCCGTCAGGGGCTTCAGTTTCTCTGCGAGCACCAATGAGCACAGAGTTCGACACAAACACAAAATCCAGCAGTGACCCCTCGGGGAGCCTCTGCCACGGGTTGGGGTGAGCCGAGGGGTTGGGGTGACCCTGGGGTCAAGTGCTGGGTGACTTGGGGGTGTTTGTGTAACCCTGGTGGAGCCCTGGTTGCCATTGCCCCCTGGGTGCCCAGTTGAGGGTGGTCTTGGGGTGCCCAGTTTGAGGTCACTGCTGGCTCCTGGGTGCCCGGTTTGGGGTGGTTCCATGGTGCCCTGTTTCTGGTCCCCACTGGCTTGGGTGGTCTCACAGAGCCTCCTTTGTGGTGCCCTGTTTGGGATTGTTCCTTGTCCCCAGCTGCCCACATGGGGGGCTCCAGGTGCTGGGTGGGGCAGAGCAGCCAAGGGTGCAGTGCCCAGCTCCACCCTAAACACCCCCGTCACGCTTCCGAACACCTCCAGGGCACACAAATAGACACATTTTGTCTGGATACTGGAACTGTGGCTTGGCATTGCAGCCCATTCTGACTGGGGGTCCATGGGCCAGCACCCCCAGGAGCCACCTTGCACCCCAGGTCCTACTCGGGCATGATGGTTTCATCACCATTGTGCCCCACAGGGCTGGCAGAGCCCCAGGCCCAGTGCTAAGTGACCCTGGGGAGGTTTGGGGTGACACTAGGGAGCCCTGTCCTAGCTCTGGGTGACCCTGGGGGTTGACCGAAGGGACGGGGGGTTGGGGGGTGGGATGACCCAGAGGGAGCCCCTGCCCCAGTTCTGGGTGAGCCAGGGATTTCTGAATGACCCCAGGTGGATTTGGGGTGACCCTGCAGGAGGCCCTGGCCCAGGTCTGGGTGACCTTGGGGGTTCTGGGGGGACCCTCAGGGGTCCATACTGGGACCAGTGCTGTTTAATATCTTCATCAATGATATAGACAGGGAGACTGAGTGCACCCTCAGCAGGTTTGCAGTTGACACCAAGCTGAGTGGTGCAGTTGCCGCACCAGAAGGCCAGGGTGTCATCCAGAGGGACCTGGACAGTCTGGAGAAGTGGGGCTGTGAGAACCTCATGAGGTTCAACAAGGTCAAGTGCAAGGTCCTCCATAAGGGTCAGGACAATCCCCAATTTCAGTACAGGATGGGGGATGATGTGATTGAGAGCTGCCCTGCAGAGAAGGACTTGGGGTGCTGGTCGATGAGAAGCTCAACATGAGCCAGCAAGGTGCACTCACAGCCCACAAGGCCAACTGTATCCCAGGCTGCATCAAAAGCAGCGTGGCCAGCAGGGCGAGGGAGGGGATTCTGCCCCTTTACTCTTCTCTTGAGAGACCTCATCTGGAGTATTGTGTCCAGTTCTGGAATCCTCAACATAAGAAGGATACAGAGCTGTTGGAACAGGTCAAGAGAAGGGCTACAAAGATGATCAGAGGGCTGGAGCACCTTCCATATGAGGGCAGGCTGAGAGAGTTGGGGTTGTTCAGCCTGGAGAAGAGAAGGCTCTGAGGAGACCTTATAGAGACCTTCCTGTACCTGAAAGAGGCTACAAGGAAGCTGGAGAGGGACTCTGCATAAAGGCTCATGGTGACAGGACAAGGGGGAATGGTTATAAACTGGAAAGGGGCAAATTTAGGATATAAGGAAGAATTGATATACGGAAGAATTTCTTCACCATGAGAGTGGTGAGACACTGGAACAGGTTGCCAAGGAAAGTTGTAGATACCACATCCTTGGAAGTGTTCAAGGCCATGCTGGATGGGACATTGGGCAGCCTGATCTAGTGGGAGGTGTCCTTGCCCATGGCAGGGGGGTGGAATTGAGTGATCTTTAAGGTCCCTTCCAACCCTAACGATTATGTGAGTTGCATGGGGGTGGGGGGGGTGGGGGTGGGGTGTTTGTGTGACACTGATGCGGCCCATGGCACAGTTCTGGGTGACCCCAGGGATTTTGGAGTGACCTTGGAGGAGCCCCCGGCACAGTTCTGGGTGACCCCAGGGATTTTGGTGTGTCCGCTTGGCTTCGAGGAGCCTGGTTGTGGGTGTTTGGCAGCCACAGGGTGCCCCATTTGGGGGGTTCTGGGTGAGTGACCAGGGAGATCTGGTTGAGGCATCTGGGTGGCCCCAGAGTGCTCTGTTTGAGGTGGCCACATGGCTCCAGGGTGGGGCTGTTGGTGCCAGGAGAGGGGAGAGCTGCCCTAGACGTGGGGCTGAGCCCATTCCCAAACAAGCCCTGCAGCCCTTTTCCCCACCCCATCAGTCCTGGGTGACCCCGTGGTGCAGACCTGTCCCTGAGGCAGGGGAAGCGTTGGCTGAGCTTTATTGCTGGTGCAGTGGCCACAGTCATACAAATGGCAAACAAGGCTTTATGCCAGGAAGATCCAGGGGAGCTGGGCATCAACACAGCCCCCAAACCTACTCCAGGACCAGGAAGAGCCCCTGGACAGACCTGTGCCCAAAGGCAGAGGGGTGGGCAAGGCTGCTGGGGACACCTCAGTCCCTGGGTGAGCCCTGCTCTCCCTGGGCAGGATTTGTTTTCACACAGGGGGCAGGCAGAGTGATCGAGTGTGGGGTCCAGAAGGTGGTGGGTCAAGAAGACGGAAAGAAAACCCAAACCTGAAAAACCCATCTGCAAAAATGCTTCAGGCTGCAGGACAAAATGCCCTAGGCTCCGGTGGGCCCTGAGTAAGGCTGGCTGCGGGCACCAAGCCCCTGGCTCCAGCCCCAGCTTGACCAGTTGCCTCATCTCCCCATCACTTCCATCCCCCTTCTCTCCCTGGCCTCTCCTTTCTCCAACCTCCCAGTTCCTCCCAGAGTAGAGCCTGCACCCCAGCAGCTGGCACCCCACTGTTGTGCCTGCACCCCCTTAACTCTCCCAGCATCCGGGGACCCCCTGGAGAGCCAAGCTGTGATGATGATTGGGTTGTCTCCTCTCCCTCCAGAAAGCAAGGCTGGGGCTACCTCTGCTCCCCCCAAGCTGGACCACCCTGGGGGCCCTGCTGGCAAGCCAGGATGGAGGGTGCCAAGCCTCTTTGGTGTGCTCCGAGGGGAGCTTCCCGCAAAAAACTGTACTGCAGACCCCTCCTCTATCCTTGGCATCTCCAGGCGGCCAAACAGAGCAGGGCACGGTGCTGGCAACAGAAAGAGCTCAAAGGCTTCACAACCACAAAAATAATAAATACATCTTCCTCCTGTGCTGCATCCAACAACCGTGCTGACCCTCCTTGGGCCCAGCCCTTCGTCCGGCCATCCCAGAGAGATCGCTGCTCCTTGATGCTGGTCACTGCAGGGTCCCAAAGGGCTTGTCACAGAAACAGTCATGAGAAAGGTGAGTGTCCTGGGCTCTGCCACGCCGGGCTGCGGGGGAAAAGCCGTTCCACTCCCTACTGCAGCAGCTTCGGTACCTCCACCTGCAGGAGAAGACATCCCGTTACTGGGGGGAGCAGGGACCGATGAAAGCAGATGCGGGAATGGCTCAGGCCTGCTCCCGTGAGGAGACCCACAGTGGAAGAGCTGGGTCACTCCATTGCTTCTGGGGATGCTCAGCCCACTAGGACATCTCTTCCTCTTGGCCAGGCTGGTTGTCCCCACACTCCAGCTAGTGGTCTGCCTGGCCAAGGGACATAAACCACCTGGGGTGAGGGAGACGTTTCAAGGAAGGGAAGTGACTGAGCCCTTGTACTCGGCATTGGTGAGGCCAACCTCAAACACTGAATTCAGTTTTGGGTCCCTCAATGCAAGAAAGACATTGAGGTTCTGGAGCACATCCAGAGAAGCTGGAATGGAGCTGGTGAAGGGTCTGGAGAACAAGTGTTATGAGGAGCAGCTGAGGGACCTGGGGTTGTTTAGCCTGGAGAAAAGGAGGCTGAGGGGAGACCTCATCACTGCCTACAACTGCTCAAAAGGAGGTTGTAGAGAGGTGAATGTCGGTCTCTTCTCCCAAGTGGCAGGTGATAGGAGAAAGGGAAGGGCCTCAAGTTGTGCCAGGGCAGGTTCAGATTGGACATCAGGAAAAACTTCTTCACTGAAAGGGTTCTCAGGCAGTGTCAGAGGTTGCCCAGGGAGGTGGTGGAGTCCCCATCCCTGGAGGGGTTTGAAAGATGGCTGGATGAAGTACTCAGAGATCTGGTTTAGTAGTAGGCAGGTACTGTTGGGCTTGATGATCTCAAAAGTCTTTTCCAACCTAGTGATTCTATGATTCTAAGGCATCATGCTGGGAGCAGCAGTGGAGACACAACCTCTCCAGCCACCCTAGGTGACTTCCCAGCTCCAGGGGTGTGGGCTCAGCTATTCCAATATGGCAGCAAATGCTCCTGGAGCTGCTGCCCTTGGGAACCCATTGCCTGCATTCTCTTGCCTGCAGGGATATAAGTCCATATAGTGCATGTGAGCCTCCTTTTCTGCATGAGGAGGTCCTGGATTTCCATCCTCTAGGACTATAGTTTAAAGCTGGCTTCTTCCTTGTGTCACAAAACCTGCAGCCAATCCTGACTGCTGGAGTGAGGTGAATCTGTTCATCCCAGGGGCTCTGCCAATGCATGGATCTGCCCCTTTCATGCTCTCTGACAAGGGACGGATCTTCTCCTGTTGGATGGGATCTGCTGACCCCAGCTGCTCTGTAAAGAATTATGCAAAAGGATGGATCTGCCCACCCTATGTGCTTGCTGAAGGGATGCATTTAGCACACCACATTCTCTGTGCAGGGGCTGGGAGCACAGACACCCCGCACTGGAGAAGGACAGCCCTCACCTCTCCACTACCCAAGAGACAACAGATGTGACCTCAGATCTCAGCCCATAGAGCAATCCCACGGGTGCTGCCTGGAGGCCACCCCACCGCAGCCCTGCACTTGCCTTCTTGAGCTGTTTGAGGTTGCTGGAGCGGATGGCTGCCAGCAGCTGGTCCCGTGAGTTCTTCTCCTGGACAGGCAGCACCCGGTCTCCCAACTTCCTCTGCGTGGCTGGTGAGAGCGAGTTCCTCAGGTTCTCATTGATCAGTGGTGGAGCGAGTGGAGGAGGAGGTGGGGGTGGTGCGGCAGATGCCTCTCCTTTCTTGGGAGAGCTTTTGGGGGAAGCCTTGGGGGATGGCTGCGGGGATGGCTTGGGGGACCCCTTCGGCAGGGCTCCAGGCTTAGGCACCTCCAAGAGGTCTTTCTTCTCCCCACGCTCCTGTGCCATTTTTTGTTCCTGGAGGCGTTTCTGCCTCTGTTTGTCCATGTTTCGGCTCAGCAGGTTGGTAACTGTCATGCGTGGTCCAGCCAGCTCAAAGTGGTAGCCCAGCTTCAGCAGCGTGGTGTTTTCCTTCAGAAGCTTGGCAATCTCCATCTCCGTCTTCCCCCCACAGATGTGCCGCTGGTTGTGGAAACGCAGCTCTGTCAGTGTGTTGTTCTGCAGCAGTGCCCGGAAAATGGCCAGGATGCCCTTGCCTGTAATGTGGTTGGAATCCAGGTTGATGCTCGTCAGCACCTTGTTGGACTTCAGCATGATGGCAATGGCAAAGGCCACGTGGTCATCGGCACGGGTGTTGGCCAAGGCAAACAGCTTGACCACAGTGTTGAACTCCAGGGCCTCAGTGAAGCGCACCAGGGTCTCGTTGTTGATACAGTCCGAGTTGTTGACGTTCACTTCAGTGACGTCAGCATCGTTGTTCTTCACCTTCTCAATGAGCTCATCGAAAATGCTGGAGGCTTCATCGTCCTTGGCCTGATCTGGGGAACTGCTGGTGGTGGGCTTGGAAGGGCTGCTCTCGGCTGCCACCTTGGCCTCCTGTTTCTCTTCCACTGCCTTTTGTGCCTCTGGCTGTGGTTTCTCCTTCTCATCTGCTTTTGATTTTTTCAAAGCTGAACTCTTTTCCTCTTCTTTTTTATTTTTTTCGTTCTTATCTTCTCCCTTTTTGTCCTTTTCTGCCTCTTTCTTTGATCCTAAAATCTTCTCTTCCTCCTTTTTGTCCTTCCCTGTGCTCTTCTTCAATGCAGAACCCTTTTCTTCTTCCTTTTTGTCCTTCCCTGTCTCCTTCTTTGCTGCTGAGCCCTTTTCTTCCTCCTTCTTATCCTTCCCTATGTCCCTCCTCAGTGCTGAGCCCTTCTCTTCTTCCTTTTTATCCTTTCCTATGTCCCTCCTCAATGCTGAGCCCTTTTCTTCCTCCTTCTTATCCTTCCCTATGTCCCTCCTCAGTGCTGAGCCCTTCTCTTCTTCCTTTTTATCCTTTCCTGTGTCCCTCCTCAATGCTGAGCCCTTCTCTTCCTCTTTTTTATCCTTCCCCATCAGCTTTTTCTCCATGGCCTTGACTTTGTCATTGATAGCCCTCTCCTCTCTGGTCTTGGTCTCAGCCTCAGCTTGGACTTTTGGGTCTGTTCTTTGAACACTTTCTTCCTTTTTAGAGTCTTTCCCAACTTTTGTATTCTGTTTCCGGGCCAGGTCTTTGGAAGGAGCTTCTTTTCCCTTTTCTTCTTCATTCTTGGCTCCTTTATTCTTCTCACTCAATCTGGTTTCCTAACAAGAGAAAAATACCAAGGTGTTACAGAGAAAATTGCCTCCAACCTCCACACTCACCACCCCAGTTTCGTTGTCACCAACTCTGTGTCTCTGTCACACAGGAGCAAGCATGGGGCCCTGTGGGGTAGCACTGCAGCTGGGGAAGATGCATGGGAGCGAGTCCAGAGGAGGCTACGAAGATGACCTGAGGGCTGGAGCACCTCCCATATGAGAACAGGCTGAGAGAGTTGGGGTTGTTCAACATGGAGAAGAGAAGGCTCCGGGGAGACCTTAGAGTAGCTATCAGTATGGAAAGGGGCTCCAGAAAAGCTGAGGAGGGGCTCTTGATCAGACTGCAGGGGTAGGACTAGGGGAAACAGTTTTCAGCTGAAAGAGGGAAGATTGAGATGAGATCTTAAGACGGAGGTGGCTCCTCCGTCTTGTTCTTCCCTCCCTCCTTTGCCCCCTCTGGCCTAGGTTGACCAGAGCAGTGGTGGCTGCCTCATCCCTGGAGGGGTTCAAGGCCAGGCTGGATGGGGCTTGGAGCCCCTGATCCAGTGGGAGGTGTCCCTGCTCATGGCAGGAGGTGGAACTGGATGGGCCTTGAGGTCCCTTACAGCCCAAACTATTCCATGACTCTGCAGGACAGTCCAGCCTCGGGAAGGTCTTAGACTCTGCCTACGATGCATAAGCTGCCCTACACCAGGCATTTGTGATAGAAACCTGGTGAAAGCATCAGGCAGGTTCCGCAGGAGGCAATGTGGAGGTGCTGGGGAGGAAGCATGAGGACTGCGAGTCCTGGTCTGAGCAGTGGCAGGGGACAGCCCTGTGGCCAGGACTCATCAGGGAAGTAAGTGACCCTCTCCAAATCAGGGTGGTTTGGCCCTGAACATGGGCCACAGCCTCCTCCATCTCACCTGAGTGATTTAGCACCACATGTTCACACACTGCAGCCTGTGGCTGGGTTTTGGAAGAGTAAATTTTAACCAAGCCAAGGTCCTGGGTCTAGGGAATGGTTCAACATCCAAATGCCCGAAATGCAGGCAGAGCCTGCAGGACCCAGGAATGCCAAGGCATCTCTGCTCTTCTTCTGCCATTGGTCCTGTCCCCAAAGGCTCCAGAACTTTGTGGGATGTCCTCCTTCATCCCCAGTGAACAGATGATAACCTAACAAGCAGCAGGATGCATCTTCCTTAGCAGACTGGACTGTCTGAGCCCTTCCTATCATAGCTTCCATGAGCTGTCCTCTTTTAATCACCTTTTGTTATCATCTTTTTAATCCAGGGATAGATCTAGTGCCTGTACCTCTGTGAACCCCAGATGTTTTCTCAGCTTTCCTAAATGGTTTCCAGCTGAATGCTCTGCACGTTTGCCTGGTCCAGAGCCCAACACACTTCCCATGCTGGCCTGGATGCTGCAGGTGATGGCAGAGGTGACACTTCTGATCCAGCAGTCACACCTGGGCTCTCTGAAATGTCCTCCTTTTGACATGAGCTTGTGTTTTTGAGCTCCCTGCGTAAAACCAAGGAAATGGAGACATGGTATTTCTTGCTTTCTAATGCAAGATGTTCTCCCAGCACATCTGCTTCCAGCATCCAAAGGCATCAAAGGGGGAAAGAGCTTCACTGGGGTGGTGTTGGGGAAGTTTTTGCTGCATGTGTCTGGCAAAACAGCATCACTGCAGCTTCCCCTGCTGCCCCTGCCCTGGGATCTCCATAGTTTCTCCATTCTAAGAAGTTCTGCAGTGCCCTGGACCCCATGAGTTTCTCCTTTTATCTCCAGGCCACCCAAGGTGCCTGGTCATTTCTTAGTGGCCTGGCAAACATCAGCGCTTCTGTTTGGGCTGCCTCCTTGTATATTCACTCTTCAGAAGTGATTTCTGCCTTTGCTTTCATGTTTGTCATGATTCCATTGTTGTGTTCATGGGACTTTGATAAGCATGAGGAGCTTAGTATGGCTTTCAGCTCTCCAGTGCTGACCCTCAGGTAGCGACTATCTCCTCTCTGCATGCAGAGGGATGAAGCCCAAGGCTTGATGGCCATTTTCTTACAAACTGCCCTGGCAGCAAAGGATTTTCCTCTTTCTCTCCTTGCTTGAGGGCCCTTTGTTCATTCAGCTTTTGTCCGTCAAACCCCCTTTTCACATAGTTTTTGGTACTTCTATCAACTAACTGCACCTCCCCCTTGGTACAGCCTGTGTGGTGCACAGCTGCTGACCACAGCCAATGCCAACAGCTCCAGGACACAGAAAATGCCACACTGCAGCCTTCACCTCTGGCTGGTGAGGCTGGGAAGTGTCTTCCATCAGCACCAGCTCTGCTTCTGCAATTAAAGCCTTCACTCGCAGCTTGGGGCATGCAGCCTTCCAAGCCTGATGGTTTTCTTATGGCACCAGATTCACTTTCTCAAGTATCTGGAGAGATGCAAACACAGGACTGAGACTTTGTTACAGTTTGAGAGCAGGACACCAGGGCAGAATTCATCCCCGAACATCAGATATGAGACACAAACCACAACAGAGATGAGTCAACACTAGGGACCCATAACTGAAGACAGATGAACCCTTGACATTGAGACCACACAGCTCCTGCCTCTTGCAGCTGGCCTGGCTCATCCTGGGTGCCCAGCTTTTGCAGCACAGCTTGGCTCTGCGTTACAGCTGGCACCATGGGGTTTCTGTCTGGAGATGAGCAGAGGGTGGCGTGCCGGGACTTTGCTAGCTGGGAGCCCGGCAGCAGAGCCCTGGTTAGGTCAGGCTTTGTCCTACAGCTGCAGGATTAATCTGGGCATTGTCATCTCAACCACAGCGATGCTGGCGAGCTGACAGCAATGCTGGTTGCAGGAGGAGGAGGAAGCATCAAGGTGAGGGGGTGACAGAGTGAATGTCATCGTTGCCAGGGGGAGTTTAGGACTTCAGGGAAAGGAGATAGAAAGACTCCTGGGAGCTGCAGCTGTGACATCTTTATGAGCTCTCAGGGACCTCCCAGGGCTAGGACAGCCCTGCGGCTTGAACCCCCAAATCTGAGTCCAGAGACCCTGGTCTGCAGCCAGGGCTGCCCTCTTCCAGCTGATGCCTTGGCTGTGCTGTCTTCCCCAGCCCAGTCCCCGTGGTGTCTGTACAGGGGCAGAGTGCGGCTTTGCCTTCCCAGCATGCGGCACTGCTGGCCCTCAGGGACTGCTTTTAGTGGAAAATACTGGCCTGGCAGCGAGCAGGGCAGCCATGGGGACTGTTTGTACCTGGCATATAAACAGAGGCCATCTGAGGTGAGAGAGCTGTTTATTTAGTTAAGAGATTTCTTGGCTCCCCTGTGTAGACCTAAATAGGTGACAGAAATGCACAAGCCAGACCCCTACAGAGCCCACCCATGCATCCACAACCACTCATGGCTGCAAAAGGACCAGGGGTGGGGCTCCCAGAGGTGTCCCAGTGCCAGCACACCCCTGTCCTGGGGACTGCAGGGAGCAGGCTATGTCACCTCCTCTGGCACTGAGCTGGTGGCCCGTCTCACCAAGGTGTGCCTTGTTCGCAGGAAACTCAGTGACATCATGAAGCACCTCAGGGAAGGATGAGCCCCACCTGCTCTGGCAGGAGGCTGCCCAGGGAGTGTGTGGGGGATGAGGACTCTGCTGCCTAACTCTGTGCCCCGACATCCAACCATGCCTTTCGAAGGTGTTTGGGGATGTCTCAGGTTGGAGGTTGCTTGTAGCTCCCTGAAAGAAGAAGCAGTTGCCCCCCAAGGGCTCTGCAGCCCTTCTGTGTCCACAAGCTGAGCAGTCCTCGAGGCAGAGACACCAGCCTCATCTCCACACCAAGCTCTCCAAAAAGCCTTCTCCTTCCCAGCCCAAGCTCACATGATTTGACAATGAGGAGCCCTGAGTCTCCCCTAAGTTGCCTTGCCCATCCAAGACCAAGCAGAGCAAAAGTTTTGGCCAGGAATGAGAGATCTTGGAGAAAGGAAGGAAAACTCTGAAAAGAAGGACCTATATCTCCCAGCTCAGAGAAGGCAATAGATTTCTCCAAACCAAAGGAAAATAAGATGCATAGCAAATACCTGCTTAGCAAAGATGCTGAGAATGTCTCATTCCCACACCGTTAGTGCTGTTCTTGTTAAAGCTACCATCCAGGGATGTGTTGCCACATGTCCAGGTGCTGCGTAGTGGGACAAGTCTGGGGGAAGCAGGGAACTGGAGCCAGAGTGCAGGATGTGAAAAAGGAACCAGTGGGGGAAGAAGCCAGCTGTGTTCCCAGGCAGGGGAAACCAGGCAGGCAACGGATGTGCAGTGCCCAGCTGTGGGTGTTACAGCCACCATGGGCAGCGTTTGTAGTATTGCATGTGTCCAGCAAATTTGGGATGTGCTGGAAAGATCATGTCAAAAGGGCTGCAAATTATTACAGACAGTGCTGGCTGGTGGCAAGAGGTATTCCTGCTGGTTCAGTTGATGCAGAGCTGTCTTGACTGTGACATCCTTGTCCCCATTGGGGAAGCCCTCTGCAAGCACCTGGTTCCAGCAGGAGGAGCAGAAGGGGAGGAATGAGGAGCAAAACCTTCCACGCAAGAAGGAATGTTTCTAAAACCAAAGGTCACCTTTTACCCATCTGCCACTGCCTGCATGAGACTTTCTGTCCCTTAGAGGAGATTTGGGACATCCCTTAAGCCCATTTAGAAGCCGCTCTTGGCAGGCAACTCTCCTGCCTCTGCACCCATCCCCAGGCTCTCAGTGTGCCCCACTACTCTGGCTCCACCGCAGCCAGCTCCGAGTGGTGACATCAACCCTAACTCTGCTCACTGGTGATGGTGCAGAAGTCCTCATCTCCAGGCTGGCAATGAAGCATGCTGCTTCAGCTCCTGGAGCTCAGGAGAGGAGCTGCATGGCAGAAGAGGAGAGGGAAAGGCATCTTTCTCCCTGGTCTTAAAATCCTGGCTGTCTGCACAGCCCCCAGCACACCTCCTCCCGCAGTGCAGGCCACTCGCCAGGCCGTCTCCAGCTGCAGTGGCCAGTGCCAGACCTGTGCTCTCCCCATTGCCATCTTGAGTCCTGCCTGCTCGCTCCTTTCCACCGCGCTGACATATTTACCTTGGATACCTAGAAACCAGAGCCACTGCACCCCCTTCTGTGCCATTCCCCCTGCCACAAGCATCATTATTAGGGGAATATTCTTACACTGCATGTCAGACCTTTAAAAATAAGCCTAATGAAAACAGCCTGGTGCTTGGCTGATTAATCATCAGTGTTTTGATGAACTGAAATGCCTTCCCCTTTCCTCTAAATAGACTAAAATGAGCATTGCCATTGCTTGTTAGCGTTTGTAACCCTCAAACCCACTCAGATGTTTCCTTAAAAGGCAAAGGAGACTGGGAACTTCTTGTCTGGAATTTGAGCACTTGCAGCACCGCTCCTGATGCTGAGCAAGGACTGCGGATGGAGCAGCCGTCCAAGCTGGGGATGGCTGGGAGCGGAGCAGAGCAGAGGGGCTGCTGAGATCTGCTGTGGGTGGTGGGGATGGGCAAATGTGCCCGTCCGCTCTCCAGGGCAGGATGGGCGCCTGCCGACTCCACTGTAACACTGTGTTAACTCAACTTAAGCCTGACTGAGGCTTTGCATCCATGGAATAATTTCTACGGAAATACTGACATTCATAGCAGCAACATGTACAAATCACAGCATTTCGAGAGCCCGAGCCCATGGCTCTATCTGGTTCCTAGTGTGGAGCACGCTTTCTCAGTGGTCCTTGTGAGGTTTTTGTTTGTGCTGCATTGCATCAAGAAGTCACGTTCAAGCAGGGACATCCTGCAGATGAGCAAACCATCCAAAAGCAAATGAAGCTAAAAAGCATATGGAGTGCACCAGAGAAGTTTTAAACTAGTTAGTAGGAAATACTACTTCACCAAAGGTGTTGTCAAAATTGGAACAGGCTGCCTAGGGTGGAGTCCCTATCCCTGGAGGGACTTAAAAGCCATGAAGATGTGGTGCTTAGGACATGGTTCAGTGGTGGAGTTGGCAGTGTGAGGTTTACGGTTGGACTCAATCATCTTTAAGATCTTTTCCAACCTAACTAATTCCACAGTTCCACGATTCTGGGATGTGATGGTGGACTGAGGTTTTTGCCTTCTGCCCTGAAGGCCCCATAGCTCACTTTGGGGCAGAAAATCATTACTTAGACAGTAGGTATTGATCTGGCTGCTTGCTCAGCATGGTCAGTGAGAGCTGGCCACCCCACTGGGCCCACAACAGGTTCCTAAGTGAAAGGGGAACACACTGGAACAGAGAGGAGAGGATGGGTTGCCCAGGGACTTGTGGATCTGCACCCAAGCTGGAGGCCAGGGGCACTTTGTGGCCTGGCTGATGCTGTTACATTAGTCTCTGGCAAAGGGGACGTATGGAAATACATTTGCAGAAGAAATGTTTTGTCCCTGGAATGGGCCAGCTCTCAGCAGCTTGCAGTTATTTTGAGAGGCACATCTTGGGAAGAGTCCCTGAAAGCCTGGATTACCAGGCTGAACATACCACCCCACCATGCTGCCACGTGCTTGGCTCAGCTCAAGAACAAGATGTAAGGATGGAAGCCGTGGGGGCGCACGTGCTGCCCCGAGCTTGGTACTGGCTCAAAGGCACTGCACCCCATCTGGGTTTGAGGAGGGCTTGGATGAAAGGGGGAAACCAGAAGAGTCCAGGATGGCTCCTCCAGGAGGCTCGGTGCTGGGGGCACATGGCACACTGCACCCAGAAGGAAAGGGCACTGTCAGCAGAGTCCTCAAGGCCAAACCTCCACCTGCAGTTCATGTGAAACCACTCCAGAAATAGTGAACTCAGCCTGCAGGCTTTAACTGACTCAGTCCCTAGTGTCACCTCCAGCTCTGGTGGCCTCTGGAAGCCAACTATGAGACCCCCCATCACCCCTCTGATATGAGAATATCAAGAGCACAGGACAGGAAGCCTGAGCTGGGATGAGACTCACCCCAACCATCAGCACTGCTGGAAAATCCAGGATTAGCTCCAATGGCTCCAGCAGTGCCTCGCTGTGCATGGCAACAGGGACATGGGCTGCACACCCCCCACACACAGGGGCACGGTGCTCGCCTGCATGCAGCCGTGGGGAACTCTGATCTTGAGGGGTAGAAGGGGAAAATATGGAACAAAGTGAGAGGCAAGTGTCGGTGCCTTCAGAAACTGCCTGCATGTGTAAACTGCACCCATTTAGCTCAGCCAGTTGGGCCACACGTCCACTTGCAGGCACAAGTCTTGCGCCTATGCTCTTGCAAGCACCAAGGAGTTACCACTGCTTGTAACTGAACTGTCCTACACCAGTGTGTGGCCTTCCCAACCCATGATTCAGGTGCCCACTGAGGAATGACTAAACTTAATTAATCCAGCAATTGTTTCAGCCAGGTGAAGTGATTTCTGCAGGTACCCTAGAGCCCGTGAGTCTTCTTGCAACTCACTTCTCTCCAGCAACTCTACTTGGCATGCTGCCTGCCTGGCACCTGGCTTTTTCCACCAACAGTGACTCTCCACCCAGAGCTGTGCTCCTTGTCATCCAACCAGAATCCCTCCAGAGAAGTAGGGATGGGCAATTCAGTCCAGGCCAAGAGACTGTCCCTCTCTTCCAGCATCTACTGGGATAATAAATTTCTCCTACAGCCAAAAGGACATTTCCCAGTTTGTCTCTTGGAGGGCATGACTTTGGCAACAGGTACCCACCAGCAAAGCTCCATTGGCCCCATGCAAACTCTGAGTGATGGACGGGCTTTGGAGGTGGGAGAACTGGGAAGCAAGGAAGCCTCAGGGAGGAAGGGAAACCTGAGGGACAGCTCGTTGGTCAGCTGGGGGCTTCTGAACCAGGCTGGCAAGGGAAGGCACTGGGGTTGGTTATTTGAAGTAGGGAGTTTAGGCACAATTATGGATCCATAACTAACAAGCCAATCTGGTATCATGGCCTGAGGGGTTTCAGTCTGTCCTATGCATGCTAAAGAGTCCTACAAATGTCTTCAGAGCCACCACGAGACTCTGAGGTTGAACCAATGTCTCTAACTCTGGGCATCTGTGTGATCCTCTGGAGATACCAACATAGATGTGTGGGCATTAAAGGATCCTGTGTCTCTCTCTGTCCTGCCCAGATACCCCAAATCCCAGCCAGAGGCTGTGAGCAAGGCACCAGCACCCCACCACCCCACAGTGTGGGTGAAGGGGGCTGAGGAAGCAACATACAAGCCACATGAGAGCTCCCAGAAGACAGAGATGCCCCCAAGACTGCACAGAGAAGTCCCTTGGGTTTGCCAGAGGGCAAAGGCATGTTGATTTGCACTTTATGTTCCTGCGTATTTGGGAATTGTGCTCTGGCCATGCAAGAGGGCTACTGGAGCCAAGCTAAACCACAACAAGTTAGCCAAGCTGCTCCTTTTGTCCATTCCTCAGCCAGTTTTGAGTAACTTAGGGACAACTCAGAGCCAAGGACATTCCTGAAAAAACTGCTGCATCCTTGGCCGAGTCCTGAGAGCCAGAGACCACCAGAGGCAGTGGGACCGTGAGGACCTGCTTGCCCAGGACAGCAGAGTCCAGGTCTGTGTGACACACCCCATGCACAAGGGGACCTGGCCTTGCTCTACCTGGAGCAGTGCCAGGGCAACCCCTGCTCCTCAGCTAAGAGCAACCACTCCGGGCCAGTGTGGTGCGATACCTGGCTCGCAGCCCCCATGTGCCTCACAGAGGTAGGGGCTGCCTGGCAGGACTATTCTCAGGCAGCAAACCACTTCTCTCTTGGCATGTTTGCATTCTTTTGTCATGAAGCAAGGGTGAAAGAACCCTGGCTCCCAGCACTGGGACACACATAGACCTAGCACAACTCCACGGCTGTGCTCTGCTGAAGTCCAGAGCGATGTAAACAATTTCTGGCCGTGTCCTGCCCCAGCTATTGCTGTTATTTTAATGAGGAGCTCAATTATTCCCTTTCCCTTCTGCTTAGACCTTTCTGACCCCAAATATCAGTCTTTTTGCACTTCCCAGGCCAAGGTTTTGAAAAACATCCTCCTCCTGAGATGCAGTGCTCTTCTCTAGAGCCTGGACAACTTCTGGCCCTGACTTCTGTCTTGCTTTGCTTTCTCCGCAAACAAACGTTTCAGTTGGGTTTCCTTTAATGGAATAGCTCCAGCCCTTCCTCAGCAACGCACGGCCATTTGCCAGAAAGCCCTTAAACCACTGGATACTTTGCAAAAGGAAACTTCGGGGTTTCACTGGTTTAAGAAGTTGGGTTTTTTTCTGTTTTTCCCCATTGTTCTCCCAGCCCCTTCTCCTGGCACGGCCATGGCTGAACTGGCTATTCCCAAGCTGAGACCTGGTCTCTGATCCTTTCCTCTTCGGCAGAGGTTGCGAAGGGCAGTGAACATCAGCCATTCACACTGTGCCACCTCAAGGCTGGATTTACGCCTGGTGCGCTTTCCGTAGGAAGCCCACGAAGAGCATTCCTCAGATTTTTAGGAACAGAAAAACTGTAAATCAGCCCTAGCAAGTCTTAGCTCCTGTCTCCCATCCTCTGCATCACGGGGAGGGGCTGGGCGCTCAAGACACAGGACTCTGTCTCCCAGCCTCTTGGGATGACATGGAAAGCATCTCCAGATCCCTAGCTCGTATAGGTCTCCCGTGGGTCCCATCAGCCCAGGGGACTATCACAGACATCCTATGGCATCAACAGTGGCTGTGGGCACCCAGTTTGGGAGGATGAATCAACATCTTAGAAGCAGGTGAGATGAGCCCCAGCCCCAGATGCCTGCCTGCCAACATCAGAGAGCTGGTTTACTGGTCAAACCCCTTGAATAGCTTATGAGGAGGAGGAGCACTGGCACCCTGTGCTCCTACACCACGCTGGAGCTGTAGCCAGAACGCAGCACTTAATGAGATCAAGCAGGGCGTGCCAGGAGTTGTGATCTCTAGTTCTTAGAAACCGAAGTTCTTCCCTGAAAGGAAGCAAACCACAGCTCCCTCTCTGCTGCAGGCAGCTCTCAGGGCTGTGCGGGTGCCTGTTCCCATACCGGGCATGACCAGCTGCTGCCACGGTCCCCTGACAGGAGGCAGAACAACTTGGAGCCCTCAGTAGAATTCAGTAGGTCCTGGTGTGAATCCTGACCCAAATATCATATCTCAGCCCTGGGCTACTCAACCCAACGTCAACAGGTGCACTCACCACCTCTGCGACCCTCGGCCATCGCTTCCCCTGTTGGATTTCTGCAGCTCTTGTTCCTGCCTCTTTTCCCTTGTCTGCTCCTTGCAGAGGAAGGGACTGAGCAGGGCTTACATCACTTCATGGTGTGGCTGCTCCACCACTGTTGCCACTGTCCCCACCGTGACTTCAAAACAAGTACCCTGATACTCTCCTCCCTGCAAAGTGAGATCGTCTCACTCCATCGTGCTGTGATTCCCACCATGGCACAGGGTGGGCTTGAGTGACACAATCTGTTAATCCCAGCGTCCTGCTGGGAGCTGAGTCACTGGGACCATTTTAGTATGCAAACGTTGTCATAATGCTGCAAAAGAAAGTGATACATGAAGGGTCCCAGCTCTTTTCCTCTTCTCTATGTCTATTTATCAGCTCAGCATAACAAGATAAAAAAAAAAAAACTCTTGTGCAGCTCAGCCCATATAAACTGAACACTGCATGGAGTTAATCTGCATCCCAGCTGTGGTTTATGTAAATACAGAACTCATCTTTTTACTCTTGGGTTTTCAGCCTGACTGGAAATTGAGCTTTTTCCCTACTCATTCCCTTAGATGGACCTCGTGTCTTTCAGACAGAGTGTGCATGACCTAAGAATCATGGGAACTTAGTGCTGCCACTCGCCCCCATCACAGCAAAACAAGGTTTCTGCACCATTTCCCAGTGGCATTACAAAAACTCTGATGCTGCCACGAGGTTCCCTCTCACACTGCTTGTTCAGAAATGCAGCTCAAACCAGGGTGTGTGGCCACTGCACTTGCTTCAGCTGTTCTCAGTCCTCTGGCATGGGATCACTGCTGTTTCTCTTCTCACCTTAGAGCTCTCGCTTCTGATGTTTGTTTGTCCTTCTGATTATTGGATTGGTATCTTTCCAGAAATGAAGAATTTAAACATCCAAGCTCAAAGAGCAGTTTTCATTTCTGGACAATGGAAGGGTTCTCCTACACCGGCTGTTCTGCAGCTGGCTGTGGACACCACAAAGCAGAGACCATCTGCGGCCTCCTTTAATCCTAGAATCATGGAACAGCTTGGGTTGGAAATGATCTCAAAGCCCATCCAGTTCCACCCCCTGCCATGGGCAGGGACACCTCCCACTGGATCAGGGGCTCCAAGCCCCATCCAACCTGGCCTTGAACACCTCCAGGGATGGAGCAGCCACCACTTGCCTAGGCAACCGGGGCCAGGGCCTCCTCACCCTCACAGCAAAACATTTCTTCCTAAGATCTCATCTCAATCTCCCTTTCAGTTGAAAACCATTCCCCTCATCCTGTCCCTGAACTCCCTGATCAAAGATCTCTCCCGAGCTTTCCTAGAGCCCCTTTTCAGTACTGGAAGCCGTTTTAAGGTCTCCCCAGAGCTTTCTCTTCCCCAAGCTGAACAACCCCAATTCTCTCAGCCTGTTCTCGCACAGGAGGTGCTCTAGCCCTCAGGTCATCTCCATGGCCTCCTCTGGACTCACTCCAACAGCTCCATGTGCTGAGGGCTCCAGAACTGAACACAGGACTCCAGGTGGGTTCTCACCAGAGCGGAGCAGTGGGGCAGAATCTCCTTCCTCGTCCTGCTGGTCCCACTACTTTGGATGCAGCCCAGGGCACAGTTGGCTCTCTGGGCTGCAAAGACCAAATAGGAAAGACTCAATACCTTTTTTTGATAGGAATGGTTGGACTCGATGATCCGGTGGGTCTCTTCCAACCTGGTGATTCTATGATTCTATTTGATTTCTTTCAAAATGCATGACAATTTTGGACACCCGTGTCTACGCTCCACAAGAACAACACAAAGACCAGGGAACTACAAGCTCCATTTCCACTCAGTGTGTTGATGGAAGGACCCACACCATTGTCCCCTGACCACTCCAGTGTGAGCCAGGTGCTGCTGGACAAGCAGCAGGAGAAAGGATGCCCCAGTAGCACCCACCCCTTACGGCTCTTTTGGAGGCCAGGAGTGGGGCAGAACAGCCACATGTTCTGATGACAGAAAAGCAAGCACCTATAGACCTGCCTAGGACACGGATAAAAGAAAACCAAGAACCAGGAATTGGTGAAGGCTCTTAGAACAGAGAAGGAACATTCTTGGCACATTGACAGAACTGGCTGATAAATAGAACAGCAGAGTTTAAATACATGTGTGTTAGTCAGAGACTGGTAAGATGCTTAAGGAATGATACAACCAATTCTTTTCCTTTGTTTGCAGTTTCCCTTGGGTCTGTCCCAGCTTTTTAAACATGGAGCTTGTATTTCCGCCAGATATTTTCATTTTCATGACAAGATGACCAGCTTGGGGCATTTATAAGAAATTTAGATAACAACTTGTTTTTCTATGGGGTTGAAGAACAGTAAGGATCTTCACTGGTCATGTTCTCTCCTTCCACACATGGCCCCAGGAACCAGATTAAACACCACCCAGCAGTGAGCACCCAGCCTACACGCACACCCCAGTGAGCTGGAAAGGAAGGAAGGACTTTTTACAAGACCTTCCCAAGGGGTTTTGTAATCCTTATCCATGGCAACAGGACCTGCTGCCCTCTGGCACCAGCATCCTTCAAATAGGCTGCATTTGGAGTAAGTAAACTCCCTCCAAGGTCACTGCTTTTCCCTCTGCATCAAAACCCAGCCATGAGGAACGCTGTCCCAGCATTCACTGCATCCAGCCAACAGTGAAGAGTGTTTGGGGTCACAGGGACATCTCCAGGAGCCTTGGGCCAGGCAAAGCATCCTGAAGAGATAAGGATGCGTGGACCTGGAACAGAAGTGCACATGGGTAGTAGGACATCTGAGAGGAAGGGGAAAGGTGTTGGAAGACACTTTCCTGAGCCACCTGAACTTCTCCTCTGGGAAGGGTGCTCAGCCTTCAGGGGACAAAAATACAGGGACCATGTGCACTGTGCACAGCTGGCCATGGCTGCATGCACCTGCCCTGGCATCCAGTATCTCCTGTCCAGAGCTTTCTGCTTCAAGAAGCTGGTCTCTGGGCTTACATGGAAAGAGACAACCCTCATGTGTGAAAGCATCTTGCTAAAAGAAGTGGGTTTATGGCCCTGGAGTTAGTCCCCTCCATCAGAAAGATAACACTCCCACATCCAATCAGAGAATCATAGAATAGTTGAATTGGAAGGGATCTTAAAGACCACCTAATTCCAACCCCCCTGCCCTGGGCAGGGACAAGTCCCACTAGATCTCCCTGCATCTTCCCAGCATATGTGCTTGAGGCAGCATGAAATCAGTGTAGCCTTGCTGGGAGGAAGGACTGGGGACTCTAAAGAGACTGGGACATCCAGGTGTCCTCTCATTGCAGGTGGAGCTGAGGGAAGGGGGCTCCATCCAATCTCAGGGCAGACAGTGGTGCTAGAGAAGGAGAGCACGAGGAGGCCCCCCTTCTGCCACCAGGGATTCAGTGTTTTGGGCACCGCAGCGAGGCCAGGTGGGAATCCAATAGATCCTAGAACAGCAGCAGGTGGGTTTTGTGGCGCGTCTGAAAAGTAAAATCTCCTGATATGGATATGGTGACTGCTAAGGAGCACTCATCCACCAAGCCACCGGGTCCCATGGCACGTGCAGTACACACAGAGCAGTGGTAGCTCTTCTCAGCCAGGTTCCTCTGGCAAAGGTCCCCCTCAGGGGGTTTAAGAGTGACCAAATTCCAGTGGGAAAGATGGGTGTACCCCTGGGGTGTGTGTTGTAGTGCTGTATGCACAGATACAGGCTCTGCAAAGATTTCACCAACAGCAGAGGGAGAACATGTCCAGAGAAGAGCAATGGAGCTGGTGAAGGGGCTGGAGAACAAGACTTATGAGGAGCGGCTGAAGGACTTGGATTTGCTTAGCCTAGAGAAAAGGAGGCTGAGGGGACATCTCATCACTGCCTAAAAAAGGAGGTTGTAGAGAGGTGCTGGCGTCTTCTCCCAAGTGACAAGTGATAGGAGAGAGGGAAGGGCCTCAAGCTGTGCCAGAGCAGGTTCAGATTGGACGTCAGGAAAAATTTTTTCACTGAAAGGTTTCTCAGGCACTGGCAGAGGCTTCCCAGGGACGTGGTGGAGGTGGTTTGAAAGACAGGTGGATGAAGTGCTCAGAGATCTGGTTTAGTAGTGGGCAGGTACGGTTGGGCTTGATGATCTCAAAGGTCTTTTCCAACCTAGGGATTCTATGAACAGGCCAAACCCAGCTGGAGGAGCACTCACAAATCCATCTCCTCATGCAGCTCAGCTCTCAGACAAATCCGCCCTACAGAGACACCCACACGGAGACACCCGCACTGAGCCCTGATGCCCTGGGGCAGCAGCTATTCCTTTTCCAAAGAGAAATCCCAGGCACCATACAAAGATTTCAAGTGACAGCGAGTCAGCTGTGCATCCAAGTAAATCATCCTCCAGTTATGCCACTGCTTCAATTTCACAGCATGTTTCTAGCCTGAGTTTCTCATTATGTCTTTTCATGCTACACTAATGAGCCATGAGCCATTAGAAATCATCTTTTCATTTATCTACTCAGGAATATGAGTTTAACTTTGGCTCCCTTGATACCTGTACCTTGTTGAACACATCTGTGGAGAGGTACTGTCCCAAGCCCCACTCCTGAACCACACTTTCACTCGCTAGCACCGCAAAATGAAGATTAATGAACTAATACATCACCAAGATGTGAATTTGGCTCCCCAATGTGGAGAAGTGAGGGCAAAGCTCATGATTATTTTGGGCTGTTTATAAACTGCTTCCTAGTTACCCAACTTTGCCCTTTCAATCACTAAGTAGACATTCTTTTATGCAGTTACAATATTTCTAAATATTTTGAGTATTTAGGAGGGTATGGGGAGACTGGAACCAGTCCAAGAACAGGGCAATGAGTGTGAGAACTGAGAGATGGACAGAAACTGAGCCTTTTCCTTTAAAATATTTTATTTTGAACATTAGAGAAATTCTTGCATAGAATCATGGAATGGTTTGGATTGGAAAGGACCTCAAAGCCCATCCAGTTCCAACTCCTGTCATGGGCAGGGACACCTACCACTGGATCAGGGGCTCCAAGCACCATTTAACCTGGACTTGAACACCTCCAGGGATGGGGCAGCCACCACTGCTCTGGGCAACCTAGGCCAGAGGGGGCAAAGGAGGGAGGGAAGAACAAGACAGAAGAGTAAAAATAGGTAGGGAGACAGGGGTGCAGTAGCTTGGGTCAGCATGCTGCCAGCTTCGCACCAATGCGAAGCCCCAGCCCCAGTCCTGGCAGCCACAGGAATCTGGAGCAGCTGCTGCCCCACATGGGCTGCGACCTGGGCACCTTCTGGCTTTGCAAAACAAGGTTTAGTCACAAGGGTAGATCTCAAGGCACTGCTGCAGAGCTGGGACAGGAACTCCCTAATGTTTTCTATCCTTGCTGCCTTTATGCAAGGCACTACAGTCCTATAAACTCTGTAGTTTAAGGACATGATCAGTGATAGGACTCAATTATCCTTGCGAATCCCTTCTGACTCAGATAATTCTGTGATTCTGTGACAATAATAGAACCTCCTGTCTCTCCCTACTGCAGAGACATCACAGACATAGGATAACATCTCCCAGATGTTCCAGCCCTACTGGAAGGACCTTCCCTGCCTTCCTGCCCACACTTTCCTCCCATGCTCACACATCTGCTTCTTGCTTGCAAAGGCTTTGCTCCGTGCATTTAATCAGGGCTGCTGAGTGGTTGGTGATGCCCAATGCTGGGAGCCATCAAAGGAGAGAGATGGGGACAGACACCGAGGGGTGATGCCTGCATCCACCCGGGGAACACCGTCCCCTGTGGGTGTGCAGCCACAACGCTGTGTTGGCAGGCACGAGTTCACAGTGGGAAAGCCACTGATATAAGTGCTTGGAGAGCTGGGTGAGCTCAGGAGCTTCCCAGGATGCTCCAGATGGATCCGTGTTGTCACTCCACCCTGCAACAAAACATGGCTCTGTGGCCTCCTTGAGCAGAGGGAATCATCAGCCTCCTGGGCTGGTTTCTATTATTGCTTCTGTGGGCTAATAATCCCATCCCACCCCATCCCATCCCACATCACCTCCCAAGGTCCTGCTCCACCACCGGCATGGGCTGACCTGCTAGCCCTGTGAGCTGGCATTTTCTAGGCACTAATTCCAGCTCCTAACAATGCCAAGGAGGAAGGGGTGGAGGGTATTTTTTTCTCGGCCTCCAGGGTTTGAAACAGAAGAAGACAGACAGTTCTGCTGTATCCAGTTACTGCACTGCAATCTAACAGAGCCAGTTCCACAGACAAATCTGACCGACAGCCAATTTGCTTTGTCTTCCCTGGCCCATGGCTGCTGATGTTCAAAGAGAAGGATGAGGAGCGCTTTTCTCAGGACCTCCATTGCTGCCCTCTCTGCCAGCTGGAGCTGGACATCTTGTCCTGGGGTGCCTCTCTTCCCCATGCTGTCCCCTGCCACCACCCCATGTCCTCTCCCACAGAACACGCACACTCAGGCATCTTTGAAGTAACACAGTCTTTAACTAGAACTTCCCAGCTCTCTTATTTTTTCAAAAAAACCCACACATTTCCTCCCTTCCTCCTGATCACAGGCATTTCCCCATCCCAATTCTCAGTTGACTCCTCTTCTTCCCACAGTTAAAACCAAAATAGCATCACTAGTGATGACAAACACACGAGTCCCTCCTGCCTGGAAAAGCAGCTTTTCCAATGTCAGCTCCCAATGCTGGCATCACCACCAAACCAGTGCAAACCCCTGAGGTGTCACTGGGCTGACTGCACACATAACAGCGTTCCTTTTTCTGGGCAGGCTTGTCCTGCAGCACCTGCAGTTCTTCACAGGGAAATTTTGGACCAGCCCACTGGTGGGAAAACAAAGCCCATGCTGGGGGCACAGCGCTTTCTGTCCCGCAGCCCACGTCAAACGCCACATAAAGGTGAAGGTATGAGGGCCGTGTCCTCACAGCCAGAGGAAAGCTCCCAGGTGGCCTAAGCCTGAACTTGGAGATGGGCAGCGAGGGAACTATTTAAGCCCTTTTTGAGATCTCCAAAATAAATCTGCATTTACGCCCCCTACAGCTGCAATTTTTATCCTTTTCTGCCTATTCTCTCCCAGGCCCTGGTCGGGAATGGACCCTCCAATAATAAACTCCATACACATTGATAAAGAGCTGTTTCCAAGCGTGCATGGGCTACTTAGAGCTGGATTGCTCAGCTGAGAGGTCCAGGTACTGCTGGGTGACCTGGAATTGATAAAGAATTGGAGCCAGAGCAGTCAACAGAGGGGTATCCAAGTAAGCCCCCACGCTGCTTACACTGATGATGGTCCTCACCACTGTCCCGACCCAGCAGATGCAAATCCAGCCCAAGATATGAAATCTGCCTGTGACTACACAGATAAATAGCTGAAGAGTTTCCTTCTTTCCCCTTGTGGCTTAGCCCGCCATGAAAAACTAGGGAAACCAAATGCTTCCCAGCCTCCCACACATGAAGCACATACCAAATATTCTTAGTGCAGAGTTTAATTAAACATTACAGGGTAGTGGGACTGGCTCTCACTAGGATGAGCAGGGGGACTGGCACAAAGCTTCCTAGCTCAAAGCAAGCTATTAAAGAACTTGCCAGGTGCAGTGAAGGAGATGAAGGTACCCAAATCAAAATAAAAGAATAAATTTTAACTGAACAATAAGCCCAGAACAAACAGCCTGAGATAAAGCCTGCTTCTTGGGGTGATTTCCACAAAGGTGCAAACTTTTATTCCACAAGAATCAGAGACTGTCTAAGTTTTTGCACAAGAGGAACTGAAAGGACTGAGAGTCTGGAAATGTCCAAAGGAAAAAAACAGGAGGAAAAAAAGCACAGCCAGCAGGATCGCTGTCACTACACCTTCCCTGCTCCCTGCCCTCCCAAAGGATGTTAGAGCATAGGGAGAATCCCTGGCACCAGAAAGGTTTTGTCTTTGCAAGTAACGCCAGGATTTCATGAAATACTCCATTCCCTCCCAGAGTGCCTGGACCAGCTCCCTGCCTCGCTCCTCTGGTCTCTACATGGCAACTATTCCTCTCTAGAAAGCACAGTGCACCTTTCCTGGGGTTTCTGGCTTCCATCTCTCCCCTAAACCGGCGCAGCAGCAGTCATAGGTACAGCCCTGCATTGCTCACAGAAACACCTCAAGTATGAGGAAATGCGACTTACGTCTATCGAGTGTTCCCTCTGAATGCGTCTCCTGGTCTCCTTTTCGCAGTGATTGTGCACCGTGTCACAGTTTTGTGGGCCAGGTGGAGAACTTTCTGTTTGGTTTTTCTGACTAAGCTCCAGAGGGATACTGCCATCTGCATCCACCACATCCAGCTCCTTTTCCAGCTCTTCCATCTCCTCTGGGGACAGAGTAGACAACAAATTGTCAATATCTGGATCTTCACTAACTTGTCGCCGATATTTGGCCACTTTGGACATCTTGGCTCGCTGGCGAGACACGGTTGCGGTTGTGTGTGGTACCAAAGAAAGGAGAAAAACGAGAAGCCGAAGCTCCAAATCTGCTTCCCCCAGCAGCAGCAGGTGCTGAAGCGTTAAATTGCAGCAGCCCTCAATTGCTGCAGCCCAGGATATAGTAGTTATAAAGAGGGGACACCCCTCGGTCCAAGAGTTGGCCAATAACAGGACCCAGCCAGGATTTCGGGTGCTGGGAAGCCAATGGAGCCCAGCGGGAGGCGGGGAATGGTGCTATCGGAGGAGTCTGAAACCCGAGGACATTCCAGGGAACCATGCAGAGCTGCATGACCAAATTTAGTCCGGAGCATTTAGCCTTTTAAAGGCAATGGGCCAACCTAGTGAGAAAACACACAAAAATGCACAAGCTGGCAGGCTGGGGATCCGGGGGTGGGGGAGGCAGATCCCTAGCGTGTGCCCATCTCTGCCAGAGGGCTAGTAAAGAGGTCAGTGTGACTCCAAAGGTAAAGGGCATCTCCTGGTTACAGGAGAGGAGAGTTCCTGCTGAGACAGTGACAGCTCTGGGCTGTGATCAGCAATAAGGCATCCACCCCAGAGAAAGTTTTCATCTTTATCCCACTGCTCCCCAGGGTCTGCACTGTAAACCAAAGCACACAGCCCTTTGAGGAAGAGGTGGTTGTGCTGCTCGCGCAGGATGGCTGCTTTACAAAGGATATGCAAAGCCCAGCACCTTTAAAGTGATGAGAAAGAAGGCAGCGAGCTCAGCCCAGCCTGGCGCCTGCTCCTCGCTCTGCAAAGCCTGACACCAGCACCATCCCTGGGTCACTTTATCAGAGCTTCTGCCAATTCCTTGACCTCTGCAGGGGTGTTTCTGCAGCTGCTTTTCATCACAACACTCCCATATCCCCTCACCAAGCCCCATCACTCCCTCTGCACAGACTAAGTTCCTGAGTCTCTCCTGCTTCTGGTTCAGGCAGTGCCCTAAGCCTGGGCTTTGGCTCGAGGCACCTATTTTTTTTCCATCCACCTAATCCATCAAGGAGCTTCCTGGCACCTGCAGATTCTCCCAGAGGCACAGAGGCAGCCAGGTGCTTCTCTCCAAATTTCAAGGCAGCTTTACCCCATACGCAGCACTTTGTACCCATTCGTCATGCTGACAGCTTCAGCCTTTTTTATTCATCCTCCTCCTAATATTTACTGCCTGTTCTCAGGCCTCTCTCTCCCTGCTAACCCAAACAAGCAGCCCTTTGGTCATCTTCTGTAAAATAAGCCCTCATAAGATTTTCCTCATCCGTCTAATTTCCTCCTCTGCCCATTTTCCTCGCTCAAACCCCATCCTGAACACAGGCACAGGGCTCTCCAGGTGAGTGTCCCAATGCCTTGTGGTACAAACCAGACATTTTTCATCCTAACAGGAAATGCACATTCTTGTTGCACTCTAGGCTTTCACTTATCTCCAGCATCCCAGCTCCTGCTCATAGCCTTCCGATGATTCACCAGCATGATTGAGATTTTTTCCAGACTGTAGAAGAAACTGTTGGGTTTGGTTGCCAAGTGCAGAACCTTAAACACTGCTCTGTTGAATTTCAACCCACTTCATCCCATCACTTCTTTCTCCCTGATATCCTGACCCTCACCTTGGTGCTCACTTGTACCGAGTACTAGGAGGGACAAGGCCAGCCCCTTCCCCTTCTTCTGGTTAAACGCAGTCAGGCTCTTCTCCTTCCCATACACCAAAGCTGCCACAGCTGCAAGAGCACTGAAGGCAAGAGGTCAGTGGGAACTGCATGCAGGGCTGCATCCAAAGCAGTGGGACCAGTAGGGTGAAGAAGGAGATTCTGCCCCTCTGCTCCACTCTCCTGAGACCTCACCTGGAGCCCTGTGTTCAGTTGTGGATCCCTCAGCACAGGATGGACATGGAGCTGTTGGAGTGAGTCCAGAGGAGGCCGTGGAGATGACCTGAGGGCTGGAGCACCTCCTGTGCGAGGACAGGCTGAGAGCGCTGAGGTTGTTCAGCTTGGAGAAGAGAAGGCTCTAGGAAGACCTTAGAGCGGCTTCCAGTACTGAAAGGGGCTCTAGGAAAGCTGGAGAGGGATCCTTGATCAGGGAGTGCAGGGATAGGATGAGAGGAATGGTTTTCAACTGAAAGAGGGGAGATTGAGATATCAGAAACAAATGTTTTGCTGTGAGGGTGGGGCGGCCCTGACCCAGGGAGGCCCTGGCCCAGGTTGCCCAGGCTGCCCCATCCCTGGAGGGGTCAAGGCCAGGTTGGATGGGCCTTGAAGTCCCTGATCCAGTGGGAAGTATCCCTGCCCATGGCAGGGGGTGGAACTGGATGGGCTGCGAAGTCCCTTCCAACCCAATCCATTCTGTGACTCTGATTCTCTCGCTGGCCGCGAGACAAACTGAGCAGGAATTGCTTATAAAATGAGAAGAGATCAGTGTGTTTAACATTTTCTCCTGCAGGTTCTGAAGGAAAGTGAAATAAAGCAAATTGGAGGAATCCTTCCAATTTTCAGTTGTCCTTTATCAGCTAAGAGTAAAAAATAAAGGAAGACAATTGCCCTAGATGGCGACACGAGGAATGGGGGCACAGAAAATTTTTCCAGCTCTGCCAGAGACCCTGTACATGAGCCTGGAAAAGGTGCTTGATCTGACTCTGTCTCAGCTCATCATCTCTAATCATGTTGCTATGTTTCAAACTGCTGTGCAGAAATACTCATTGGTGCCTCTGTGGTGCTCATCTCCACTATCGCATTCATCTCCTGCTCCCATCCTGCTTTCATTAAGGACAAACATGCCATGAAGGCTGACATTCACAAGGAGTCTTCTAAAGAATTCAAACCCAGCACATGAGAGTAGGTGGAGTGTTTTGGCTCCTTTCTGTTGCGTCAGCCCATGGTTTATTAATTAAGTACCTCAGCACGCAATCCACATCGCCTGTTGCAACTGCCTGATTTACTGCCCTTACAAGACAGCACGTGTGCAAGGTTAAATTAGGAGTGTGAAAAGAACAAGCGATTTACAACATAGAACGCTTGCAACCATGTGGGGAATGGCTTTGGGGGCTCTGAGGCTGCTCTGGTGTTTGCTGCCAGCACAGTAATTCTCTGGTTTTCAGCTCTGCCTTCCCAGCCTCCTGGGAGAACCTCTCTCCCACAGGCACTATCCCTCAAGGGAGACCACAAAGCCCAGCTCTTGTTCACACTGACCAGTACCCAGGGACACGTCAAGGTCAGCCAAGCTGATTCAGCAGCACCAGGAAGAAGGTGGTCACTGCTTCTGAGTGTCTCAGCTGCTCTGGTGGGATGGACACTCTCACCTCGCACCAATCTCTCCATCACCAGGCACGAGCTATTCTATAGCAGGATACTGACAGGCTTCTTCTCCACTTCCACTTCCAGGATTCACACTGTTTGCTGGGATCATAGAATGGTTTGGGTTGGAAGGGACCATGAAGGTCATCTGGTCCTACTTCCCTGCCATAAGCAGGGACATCTTCAACTCAATCAGGTTACTCCAAGACCCATCCAACCTGACCTTGAACACCCCCAGGGATGGGGCAGTCACAGCTTCTCTGGGCAACCAGGGCCAGGGCCTCCCCACCCTCATAATAAAAAATTTCTTTCTAATATCTACTGTAAACCACCTTTTAGTTTCAAACCATTCCCTGTTGCCCTATTCCTACAGGCCCTGCTAAAATGTTTCTCTCCATCTTTCTTATCAGCCCTCTTACAGTACTGAAAGGCTGCAATAAGCTCTCCTTGGAGTCTTTTCTTCTCCACACTGAACAACCCTAACTCATTGGGGATGCATTTACAGATGGATCAGTTGCCTGAAGCCTCAAAGATCGGCAAAGCAGACTCCTGCCTCTCAGATTTGCCCACATTTCTACTTGGCCATTATTTCTTAGAAGGCTAAATCATAGAATCATGGAATGGTTTGGATTGGAAGGGATGTTAAAGCCCATCCAGTTCAAAAACCCTGCCATGGGCAGGGACACCTCCCACTGGATCAGGGGCTCCAAGCACCATCCAGCCTGGCCATGAACACCTCCAGGGATGGGGCAGCCACAGCTTCTCTGGGCAACCTGTGCTTATACAAGAAGTAGTTATGATTACAGTAAGTGGAATATTTTTATTTAAGCTAAAGTAAAGTTCATTTAAGTAGCTGTATTTTTTTGAGTGTTGGACATCATGTTCCTCCAATAGCATGGGATTTTATAGCATGGGTTTTTTTCAAATGTTTTTCCAGACACTGTTCCTACACCATTCTTTGAGAAATTATAACAGCTTGTGTTCAGTGTGATCTGTGCTGAACAGATGTGGTTTCTTCCCTCACCACCTCTGTTTGCAGTCTTCCTCTATCTCAAATGCAAGTTCAGACAGAACTGTTGCCAAAGCTCCAATTAGCAAGAAATCTGGCTGTTACAAAGTTCATAAAATAACATTAAAATGAGTCCTTTGAAAGTAATAGAATATGCGTAGGATTTCTGGGAAAAAAATATACTTATGCATGTAAGTGGGAAATATCTTCTGTCCTCAGTTCTTGTCGTGTTACACACATGATGGAGATCACTCCCTCATGCATCTGGCACTGAATTAAAGGATGCTTGCTTTCTAGAACTCCAAAACCAGTGGCCAGCAGGAGCAGGGAAGGGATTGTGCCCTTGGACTTGGCATTGGTGAGGCCAGACCTCGAATCCTGGGTTCAGTTTTGAGCCCCTCACTACAAGAAGGACATTGAGGGGCTGGAGTGCATCCAGAGAAGGGAACAGAGCTGGGGAAGGGCTGGAGAACAAGTGTTATGAGGAGCAGCTGAGGGACCTGGGGTTGTTTAGCCTGGAGAAGAGAAGGCTGAGAGGAGACCTCATCACTGCCTACAACTGCTCAAAAGGAGGCTGTAGAGAGGTGGATGTCGGTCTCTTCTCCCAAGTGGCAGGTGATAGGAGAAAGGGAAGGGCCTCAAGTTGTGCCAGGGCAGGTTCAGATTGGACATCAGGAAAAATTCCCTCACTGAAAGGGTTCTCAGGCAGTGTCAGAGGTTGCCCAGAGAGGTGGCGGAGTCCCCATCCCTGGAAGGGTTTAAAAGATGAATTGATGAAGTGCTCAAGGATCTGGTTTAGTAGTGGACAGGTACGGTTGGACTTGATGACCTGGTCATTCTATGACTAAAGAATTTATTTGTCAGCATTTTCGGTACTGGTGCCAGTGCCGAACTAAAAGCTACTTTGCCGAACCAAAGCTACTTTGTGTGCCAGGCCTCTATCAGAGCCAACACACACTTTTACTTCTGCATTTTTTACTTTTTACTTCTGCATTGGCAAAGTCTGTGAAAGATAACAAAAAATCATTCTATAAATATATAAATAATAAAAGGAGAACTAGGGAGACCATACAGTCCTTATTGGATGCAGAAGGAACAACAGGGACAGGGGATGAGGAAAAGGCTGAGGTACTTAATGCCTTCTTTGCCTCAGTCTTTAATTGTAAAGAAAGTCGTTCCGTCTGTGTACAAACCCAGGAGCTAGAGGAGCAAAATGAGGCTCCCATGATCCAAGAGGAGGTGGTCAGAGCCTTGCTAGCCCGACTAGACACCCACAAGTCTATGGGGCCAGATGGGATCCACCCAAGGGTATTGAAGGAGCTGGCGGATGTGCTGGCCAAACCCCTTTCCATCATCTTCCAACAGTCCTGGATGACTGGGGAAGTCCCACTGGACTGGAGGCTGATGTTGTGCCCATCTACAAGAAGGGCCGCAGGGAGGATCCAGGAAACTCCAGGCCTGTTAGTCTGACCTCAGTGCCAGGGAAAGTCATGGAGCAGGTGATCTTGAGTGCTATCATGAAGCACATGCAAGAGAACCAGGTGATCAGGCCCAGTCAACACGGGTTCACAAAAGGCAGGTCTTGCCAGACTAACCTGATTGCCTTCTATGACAAAGTGACTCGGCTGCTGGATGAGGGAAAGGCTGTGGATGTGGTCTTCCTGGACTTCAGTAAAGCCTTTGTCACGGTTTCTCACAGCATTCTGCTTGAGAAGCTGTCAGCCTCTGGCCTGGCCAGGCGCACACTCTCCTGGGTGGAAAACTGGTTGGATGGAGGGCCCAGAGAGTGGTGGTAAATGGAGTTAACTCCAGCTGGAGGCCAGTTCCAAGTGGTGTCCCCAGGGCTCAGTGCTGGGTCCAGCCCTGTTCAATGTCTTTATCAACGACCTGGATGAAGGCATCGAGTGCACCCTTAGCAAGTTTGCGGATGACACTAAGCTGGGTGGAAGCTGGATCTGCTGGAGGGTAGGGAGGCTCTGCAAAGGGATCTGAACAGGCTGGACCGCTGGGCTGAGTCCAATGGCATGAGGCCAAATTAACAAGGCCAAATGCCGGGTCCTGCACTTGGGGCACAACAACCCTGAGCAGCTACAGACTAGGAGAAGTCTGGCTGGAAACTGCCTGGAGGAGAAGGACCTGGGGGTGTTGGTTGACAGCGACTGAACATGAGCCAGCAGGGGCCCAGGTGGCCAAGAAGGACAATGGCATCTTGGCTTGGATCAGAAATGGCGTGACCAGCAGGTCCACGGAGGTTATTCTCCCTCTGGACTCGGCACTGGTGAGACCGCTCCTCGAATCCTGTGTTCAGCTCTGGGCCCCTCACCACAAGAAGGATGTTGAGGCTCTGGAGTGAGTCCAGAGAAGAGCAACAAAGCTGGTGAGGGGGCTGGAGAACAGGCCTGATGAGGAGCGGCTGAGAGAGCTGGGGGTGTTTAGCCTGGAGAAGAGGAGGCTGAGGGGAGACCTCATTGCTCTCTGCAACTCCCTGAAAGGAGGTTGTAGAGAGGAGGGAGCTGGGCTCTTCTCCCAAGTGACAGGGGACAGGACGAGAGGGAATGGCCTCAAGCTCCACCAGGGGAGGTTCAGGCTGGACATTAGCAAAAAATTCTTCACAGAAAGGGTGATTGGGCACTGGCAGAGGCTGCCCAGGGAGGGGGTTGAGTCCCCTTCCCTGGAGGTGGACGAGGTGCTTAGGGGCATGGTTTAGTGTTTGATAGGAATGGTTGGACTCGATGATCCGGTGGGTCTCTTCCAACCTATTCTATGTTTCTGTGATTTGGAGCCTATCCTCAGCGTCCCAACCCGCACCGGGGGGGGGGACCCGCACAGGCCCTGCGAGCGGCGCTGCCCCCAGGCGTCCTCTCCGCTTCCCCAGAAACACGGGACGGGCCGCGCGGGGCCTCGACGCGCCCCCCACACCACGGACCCGGCGGCGGAAGAGCGCTGCGCACGCGCCGGCTGCCCGCGCGCCCTCGCCTCACCCCGCCCTCCGCGCCCATTGGCCGGCGGCGGGGCCACCAGCCAATCGCGGGCCGGGGGCGGGACGAGGCGGCTGCGCGGCTGGCGGCGGTGCCAAGATGGAGGAGTACGCGCGGGAGCCCTGGTGAGCGGGCCCGGGCCGCGCCGCGCCGGGCCTGAGGCGAGCCCGGGCCGTGGGGGCAGTGGGACCGGAGCCGTGGGGGCTGGAGCGGGGGGGGAGCCGCGGAGCCGCTCCCCGGAGGGGAGGCGGAGGTGACCTTGGCGGGGGAGGCCGCGGCCTGTGCGGCGCCAGTGCCGCCGGTCCCGAGCGCGGCCTGGTCCTCTCGGCACCCCTGCAGCCTTTTCAGTCCCCCAGCCCCCTCCCAGACCCTCCTTCAGTTCTCCCAGCCCCTTTCTTTCCCCATCAGCCTTCTCGGCCCCTTTCAGCTCTCTCAGCTCTGCCCCAGCTCCCCTACCAGCTCTTCCCCGGCCCCTGCCTCGACTCCCTCATTACTCTGCTCCCACCTCGCCATAGCTCTCCCAGCCCCTTCTTTATTCCCTGTGACTGTTACCGGTCCCCCCTCAGCTCTCCCCCGCTCCCCAGCCTCCGCTAGGCCCCTCTCAGTCTCCCCTTTCATTCTCCATCAGCTCTCCCTGCCCTCTTTCAGCTCTTTTGCCCCACCCTCAACTCTCCCACCTCCCTTCAGCCCCCGCCCTTGGCTCCACTTCCCCCCCACCCCTCCCGCCCTCCTTCAGCTTTCTCACCCACTTTCCCAGATCGCTTTCAGCTCTCTGTGCCCTACTTCAGCCTCCCCTTAGTTCGCCTCAACCTGCTTTATTCCCCATCAGCTCTTCTGACCCACTTTCAGCTTTTTCAGCTCCCCACCAGCCTCTCCTCAGCTCCCTCTCTGTTCTCCCCAGTCCCATTCATTCCCCATCAGCTTGCCCAGCCCCCTTTTAGCTTCCCAGGTACCCCCTCAGCTCCCTCTACCATCTTCAGAACCCCCTCTGGCCCCCCATAGCTTTTCCTGCCCCCCCTTCATTCTCTCTCAGTTCTTTTTAGCTGCCCTCAACCCACTCCCCTCAGCTCGCCTCACTCTCTCCTGCCTCCCCTCAGCCTCCCTGCGCCCCCCTCAACTCCCCCTCAACTCACCCCACTCTTCCCTGCCACCTCACAGCCTCCCTCAGCTTACTCTATTCTCTCTTAGCCCCCCTCAGCAATCCTGCCCCACTCGGCCTCCTTAATCTCTCCCCACCCTGTGCGGCTCCCCCAGCCTCTCAGGCCTTCTCTCAGCACCCCCAGCTCCTGTCCCTCAGCCCCCCTGGCTGCACAGGTGGCCTTGCTGCTGAACTGGCTGCATCTAACACTAATCACATTTCTGCAGTGTCTTTGCAGCCACCTTGGTTGCAACTTAAAGTATTTAGCTGTAGTACTAAAGCATTGAAATGAAAGCTTAGGCTCAGGATTAAGTATGCAGCGTTCTGCTTGACTGCAAAGAGAGACCTGTGGCACTTGGCGAGGCTTTTGCCACAGTTCTGGGCATTGCTCTGCTGTCGTATGTTAAGTTTCTCCAGAAATGTCAGCTCTGCCTTTCCCCAGCACAAGGTTTGGGACATCAGCAAGATCAATTCTGTTTCTTTACTGATTGCTCTTGGCTTCAGGAGGTCTCATTCTCTCTTCAGTATGGTCAGGCGATATGGGGCCATTAGAGGCCCTGCTCTCTTTTGTCCCTTTTGCTGCTGACAACACTGTTTTCTGTGCCCCCCTTGTAGCAGCGTGGGGATTTGCTGCTTCTGGAAGTAGTGTGACCTCGCTGGAAGGTTGGCTGTTGGACCTGGCTGTAATCCACATCACAGTCGCCTTGGTTAGGAGCACAGATCGTTGTGTAGCCATGTCCATGCTGAGAATGACCCGGATGGCTGAGGTGGAGGTCAAGTGTGTCGTGTAACAGTGGTTCCTGTCCTGTTACCGCTGTTTGCCAACAAGGCTGAAGTGCTGCCCCTTCAGCAGCAGCGCTGCTCTCAGGCTGGCACCCAGCTGAACTCTCGGTGCTGAGGAAAGGCACTGTTGTTTATTTAAAGTGCTTGTTGTTTGCTTGCTGTTGGGAGAACTGCCGCAGCCCCTGTGCTTAGGGGGGACAATTCTCCCCTTGGAGCAAGGATCCTGGCTCGCAGGCAGTTGGAGCTGGTGTGGTGCCCTGGCTTTCCTCACTCTGCTGGCCCAGCCACCTGCTCCTTGTTTTATTGAGCTAAAGATCTCCCATGTTGCTGTGCCACTGGCAGCCACCACAGGCCTCTCCAGATGCCTGAGGTGAGTGGCATCCTCAGCCTCTCCGGCTGGCCTGGTGCACAGCTGTCCCAAGGCCCTGGTGTAAGTGAAGTCCTGGCCTATGCTCTCCTTATCTCTCAGTCATTCACAGGACATCAGGAGTAGGAATGTTCTCTTAACTGCAGCAGTGCTTGCAGCATCTTTCCTCTACTGTGAGGGCTCCCCTTGAAGTCAGGGAAACAATTGACAGCAACATTAAGCTTGTAGATAACCATCACATTAGTAATGGACTAATCCCTTTTATTGTCATCTGATTCTTTCCTCTGCTGAGGTCACATACTGCCAGGCACTGTGCCGTATGCCATGTGGGCTTTCAGATCCATGCAGTGTCCTTCCGCAAGCTCAAGGGAGCCAATATATGAAATGGCTGTGATGGATTCCAAGATGGAAAAGCTGCTTGTGGCATAGTTTAAAAGGGAAATTGAGAGCCCCAAAGGTAACAGACACTGAGCTGTACATCTGATGTAGGGTTAAAGACGGAGAGAAATACAGGAAAGCATTCCATGGCTGGGGTCTAATTAATGAAGGTTCTGCAAAGATCCGTCATGATTTAGTAAACTGGAATTCTTCGACTGTGTGGGTAAAAGAAGACTCATTTACACAGTCTGTTTGGATTTCCAGAAAGTCTTTTAATGAGATTACTGTTAGCCAGCTAACAAAGGAGGAGATCTGGGATGAGATGTTTTATTTGGAACAGAGTAAGTCAGGGTCTTGAGAGACACAAAATGCAGAGTGAAATGAGTAATGCACATCAATACTCTTCTCTGTGGTTTGCTGATGTGAGCACTGAGCCCTCCACAGAGCTTGGTTTGTGACCCCAAGTGGGGATTTTGCCAGGTTTGCAGATCATTGCCAGTGCGACAGTTACCATCACCCAAGTGCTGGGCTGCTGCTGTAGCATTCTGATATCAGATGGAAGAAAAAGAGTAACTTCTTTGTTTTATGCTTTGAAATTGCCAGAGGTGGCAGCCCAAGGTTGATAGTGGATTAGTGCTCTCCTAGCTTAGGCGTGAGTTCAGTGATAGACAGTCACATGGCTCCAGAGCTTCGCAGCAGCTTCGAAGGGGGTTTTGAACCCCAGATTAAAGCTCCTTTCACCAGTATTGAACATGTTTGCTGCAAGGAAGGTGCTTGTTCTGTTGCAAAGCTTTCGCTCACCAGTTGGAAACATTTGATGCTCTATTCTTGGAAGCAGGAATCGTAACTGCTGAACCTCTGAGGAGATCTGTGTTGTGATTGGATGAAATTCCAAGATCCATGAGGAAAAAATGTTCAATTTAACAAAAGATGGCTTTGAAATCTCTCATTTAAGTAACTAGAACCAATGAAAAGCTTGGGTAGATCAGGAAAGTTTTGTGCCGCATGGGAATTGAGTCCCATCAAAGTGGTCACCTGTGTGACCTGTGGGTCGAGACAAAGATAAGAACGATAAACATAGAGCCATTTACTCTCCATAAGAGTCAGAACTGGAATTCTGTAGAAATTTTCCATGATAGAAATATGCCTTTCTGCCTTGCGTGGGGAGTTCAGGGAATTCTTGTCTATTCAACCCATACCGCTCTAGGGAGACGGATTGATCAACTCTCAGCCAAGGCTGAGTTTTGTTTGCTGTACTATTGCCTTTCTGTGTGGTTTGATGTGTGCTCAGTGAGCTGGATGTGTGGACAGCACAGCTTGGGTTTCACTCAAGTTGCACTCAGTGCATGAGTGCTGAATCCATTACAGGTGCCTGCACGGTTTAGTGTGGTGGAATTTAGTATATTTATTTTTCTTCACAGCCCCTGGAGGATAGTAGATGACTGTGGAGGGGCTTTCACCATGGGAGCGATAGGAGGTGGCATCTTCCAGGCTATCAAGGGGTTCAGAAATTCCCCAGTGGTAAGTAAAATCCTTTGGGAGTGCATTCAGAGTGCATTCTTGCTTTCTTTGTCCATCAACAATGAATCCAGCCATCTGAGGGTAAGGGAGAAGAGATCCCTGTGCCATGAATGGGGCTGGTTAATGGCCTGTGTGTCGCTAATCCAGACCAGGAGGGCACAGCTGGTGACTGTCTCAGGGTCTACATGGGTCCTCTGTCTGTCTGGGTGAACATTCCACTTTCCCAGTTCGGTTCAATGGCAGCAGCGCAGTGCTGGCAGCTGAGAGCTGTTTCTCTTGGTGGGGAAAGGGAGGGCACAGGAGAACATGTCCATTGTGGCTGATCCTCTGCCTTTGCTCTGTCTGCGGCTGCGGGTGTGCAGCCCCGGCTGTTCTTCCCCTTCCAGACTGCCCCTCTCCCTTGCTTTTTAGAAACTGCAAGATGTGAAGGAAGGATCTTTTTCTCCTTCAGATTTATATTAGAGTATATTATTTTCTTTAATTAATCTCTTAATAATTAACATAATTTATTAACTGGATTTTTTGGCAGGTTGTTCATGCAGAACTGTGTGTAAACACAGAAGTTGCAGTTTAGCCGATGCGAGTCAGGTTTCACTTTCAGGATTTCTGCTGTGAAATTTTGACTGTAAGGCTGTTGCTGAGACATTTTTTGGAATGACATCCAATTCCTATTTGAACATTGATTTTAAAACATTTCCGTGGCTTCATATTAAAGGGGGTTTTGAGGTGTTTTTTGGTGTTACTACCTGACAGTTTGTTTGCCACAAGTTTCTTGATGAGCCTGCAATTTGAGGTGAGGTTTGTAAATAAGTAAATGCTTCCAAATTGCTCAGATCCTGCAGACACTTAACTTGAAAAGGATTATCTGCTTAACTACAGTCTTGATTTTGCTGAAGGCTTATTAAATAAACTGTCTGTGCATCTGACTGCTTGTATCAAAACTAAAACTTGGGTATACATTCTTCAAATCTTCTTAAAGGGTAGGGAAGGAGCTTGTCATAGTTCTGTGGGGTCGTGGATGTTGTGTTCTGTGTTACGCTCTGGAAGGCTCAGCACTACGCTTAGAAGCTGGATTACTTGCTTCTTGTAGCTGGGCTGGTGAGACAAGGGCTAAGTACTCTGCCTGGCCCGCAGGAATGTGGGACAACCAAGGAGGCTGTTGCTGCCAGCCGTGCACACTGCTCCTGGAATGTGGGCGTCTGCAGCAGGGCTGAGGTGGTTTTGCTAAACCATATCAAATACCAGTGGCAGCGTACGATGACAGCAGGCAGTTTGCCTCTCACATGGCACCCCATGGGCAGATTTCCCTGTTCCCCACAGACAGAGCCTCCTCTCTGTGGTTGTCTGTGTCTGGTGCTGCTGTTTGCTCTGCTAGTGCCCTGTGGGCAAACTGCCTGAAGCATCCAGGCATCCGATAGGAACAAAGAAATGATAGACATGAAAAGTATATCTGCTTTTCTTGCTAAAAGTGTTGCTTTGAATGTCTCATTCAGTTATGGAATCTTAGAATGGTTTGAGTTGGAAGGGGTCTTAAATATCTTACAGTTCTAACCCTCCCATGGGCTGGGACACTTCCCACTGGATCAGATTGCTCAAGGCCTCATCCAGCCTGGCCTTGAACACCTCCAGGGATGGGGCAGCCACCACTTCCATGGGCAACCTGGGCCAGGGCCTCCCCACCCTCATTGTGAAGAATTTCCTCCTTATGTCTAGTCTTCACCTCTTCAATTTAAAGCCATTTACCCTCATCCTATCACTCCATGCCTTTGTAAAGAGTCCCTTCCCAGCTTTCTTGTAGCCCCCTTCAGTACTGGAAGCTGCTCTAAGGTCTCCTTGGAACCTTTTCTTCTCAAGGCTGAACAACCTCAAGTCTCTCAGCCTGTCGTCATATGGACAGTCCATTCCAGGCCACTCAAACCAACCTTCAAATCAAATTGTTCAATACCTGGTGGCTGTAATTAATTTCTGTGTCTTATGTGGAGTGATAAATACTGAACTAATGGCTCTAAATTGGAAGAGGGAAGGTTTAGATTAGACATCAGGAATTTCTTCACCATGAGGGTGGGGAGGCCCTGGCCCAGGTTGCCCAGAGCAGTGGTGGCTGCCCCGTCCCTGGAGGTGTTCAAGGCCGGGTTGGATGAGGCTTTGCGCACCTGCTCCAGTGGGAGGTGTCCCTGCGCATGGCAGGGGTGTGGAACTGCATGGGCTTTGAGGTCCCTTCCAACCTCAACTATTCTATGATTCTAAGCAGGTGTGAAATGCCTTTTCTGCCAGCTCCTGATCTCAGCTCCTGAGAGAGCCTAGGAATACTTAGGGCCTGTGCAGGTTTTGCTTTATTCACTCAAGAGTGGCTGTAAGACTTTGCTTTTATTCTAACTGTCATTTCTTTTTTGTTGCAGGGTGTCAACCACCGGCTGCGGGGAAGCCTGACAGCAATTAAAACCAGAGCTCCCCAGCTGGGAGGTAATTAATTGTGTATAGTTGTTGCAGTCAGCAGGCTGCTTGTGGATAAACCTGGCTTGGGATCAGAGCGTGGTATAAGCACAGTGCTGCTGGGTCTCAGCAGGGTTTGTCAGTCCTAGCAATGAGTAAATGTGGTTTTGATGCATGCAAAATTATTTTGGGTGTGGAGGAAACATGCTTGTGCTGATAGGGTTAATAATTGTCCTGTTTTAACCAGTGCTATGCAGAGCTGCTTGGGAGCCTGGGCATTGTGTACAGGGCTTTAAAATAAACAAAACTGACACATTAAAAGAAATCATCGAACTGGGAGAAACAATGAAGTGGATAAGTGGGTCTGGGTAGGATTCCAGACCACTCCTCTGGGGTTAGCTGGGTAAATTTCTTTTGTCACATGGATTTTGTGTGTAAAAGTCTAAAAATCACAAAACTGCTGGAGTTGAAATGACTTTGAGACCTCTCTGGGGCCAGGCTGTGGTCACGGACTGCGCTGAGCTGTTTTGACTGCAAATGGAGTTGATACATTACAGGAGAAAATGGGGGAATGATGTGGAGCTGGGAAATGTTAGCTGCAGCAGAACTGCTTAAATACATCAGGGCTGCAGGCTGGAAAGGCTTTATGGCTGCAGCCTGTGGTGGCTGCCTGGAGAGGAATCCTACCTCCCAGTGTATACCTGGTATAAGGTGTTAAAACACCTCAAATTAAGGGGGGGCTGAACTTACTCTAAATAGTTTTCCCAAAATTAGTCCAGAAATCAACATTCCTTTTACTTTATAATGCACATTATTGTTACAAGACTTCCAAATGTGCATTTGGAAAACTGTCATGTTCTTTTTGCATCTGCCCTACAATCCTGACCTCTGAGATGTCAGAGGCAGGATTAGAATAGGGCACGAAATTCCTCTACGTCATTCTATATGAGGAAATACGTTTAAACAGTGAAAAATAGGTAAATTCCCTGAGCTGTTCTGGTTTTATTACGATGAGAGTTCATTTTAACTGCTGTTTGATGAGCTTTCTGTTGTTAAATATAAATTAGTAAGTTATATATGTTGTGTGTGTGAGAGAGGTGTTTGTCACCTGGCAAGATGAGAGTTCTCAGCATTGATTTTTACCTGTGTTTGGTTCTTTGTGGCTCAGAACATGCTTCCATGTGTGAAAGCAAACACAGCCCTGCACCATCTCTGGATTCTCTGGCTGCAGTGTGGTGGGCAGCTCTGCTGTCTCTAAACTGGGTTTTGGTGGGTTCTTTTTCCACAGGTAGCTTCGCTGTCTGGGGAGGTCTCTTCTCCATGATTGACTGCAGTATGGTCAGAATGAGAGGGAAAGAAGATCCATGGAATTCAATCACAAGTGGAGCCCTGACTGGAGCCATTTTAGCTGCCAGAAGTAAGAAACTGGGGGTGTCAGTTGAAAGGCTCCTGTATTCTAAATGCCCAGTTCCCATCATTACACTGAAGCAACTGTTTGTGATACCCAGATTGGGATTTGCTTCCTAAGAGAAGCTGAGAGACAATCTGAAGCTGATGTCGTGTGGTTATGAAAATAATAACTGTCTGTCTTAGACATTACCGGTGTTCCTCTGTTTCCTTGAGGAGGAGGGGAGAGTTGCCCTGTAATTATCCTTTTAATGGTGATGCGAGGGAGCCTTAATGGATGCAAAATAACTGCTGCTGAGTCTGCTTATAGGAGAGCTGATAACTAAAGAGAGCACTCTTGTATGCAAATTTAATGCACCAAAAAAAAAGAAAAAAGGGTTGGCTTATACTTTTTATTTTTAGATGGACCCGTTGCTATGGTCGGATCCGCTGCGATGGGAGGAATTCTCCTGGCTTTAATTGAAGGAGCTGGTATTCTCTTAACAAGATTTGCCTCCACACAGTTCCCAAATGGTAAGAAGCCATCTGACTGCGGCATCACAGGGCTTTTAGAGTGCAGCACTGATGTACCTTTGGCGTTCTGACCACTTCTAAGTCAGCTTCTAAGGCTGCGGGAAGTAAAGGAGGAGCCACATGCTACTGCTGAGACCAGAGTATCATCAGCTCCTTCCCTGGGGTGATGGGAGATTGCAGAGAGCTCCTTGTGTCCGTGCCTTCCCCCCTCCATCCCCTGGTGTCCCGACATGGCCCGTTTGGTGGTGGCTGCAGTGTTTCAGTCGGCGGGGGGGGTGACACAGCAGGATAGGGGGAAGAACCAGCAGGAGGGCTGGTTGTGGCTGGTGAGGGCTGATTCTGGCCCGCTGGCGAGGGTCTGTGCGCGACTCTGCGGGCAGCCCTGGTTTAAATGTGGGGGTAAGAATGAGCAGGCACGTACAGAGAAAAGGTTTTGAAGAGGGGTAGTGGGGGGGGGGTGGTTTTCTAAACTGCTTCAAAAACTACATCCCTTTTTTTTCTTAAGTAAAATGGAAGCTGAGGTGTCAGTTAGCTGAGTCAGTAACTGTGCGTGTAAACGCTTGCCTGTGCAAAATACATAATGCCTCTATTGCCCCCCCTTTTTGGGAGGAACACAGACAAAACCACTGGTGCTGAAAGGATTGGGAGCAAGCCACTAATTCCCAAGAGGCTTCCTCTCTCATTTGTTCACTGATGTTCTTTGTCTGATCTAAATTGTAATAGTTTCTGTTCTTAACACAAAGACATTTGAAAGTTAATCTGCTTTGGAGTGGAGTATCATCTGCCTGTTGCAATTTGTTCTCTAAACCTGGCATGCAGTAGATGTGCTGCTTCCCTCCAGCAGAACATCAGTAAGAGGAGTCGGGAAGCTGACTCCATGATGACTGTTCTGTTTCACTGGTTGTATTGTCAGGCAAGTGATGGTGGATGAGCCTTTACAGAGTGGCTGAGTTCAGCTGGAGGGCGATAAGGCAGCGGTTTCCCTCTCACTGCTCTGATTCTTTTACCTGTTAGTAAGGGAGATATAAACAGGTTCCTTGTTGGAGTCATGCTCTCATCAATGCAGAAGCTCTTGAACTTCTTTGAATGAAAAAAAATTAAATGTCAAGTCTTGTTCATTAATTTTACAAGGGGCTTATATGAAAAATACTGTGGATGTTTAATGCTTCATAGAAAGAATCTCAGTCTTTTGGTATTTACTGCGTTTTTTCCTCTTGCCTTATTTGCAGGCCCTCAGTTTTCCGAGGACCCCTCCCAGCTGCAGACCTCTCCGTTTGGCGAGTACCGACAATACCAGTGATCTCCCTCCCTCTCCTCATTCGTGCTGCTCCTGTGCTGTGATTCCAAGTGCTGGAGGACTGGAGTGCATTGTGTCTTTACACCAGTGGTATCTCCTATGCCAAGAAGACCTCCAGCACTTTCCAAGGTAAAGCTGCACAGGAGAACTTCTAGAAGATGACAAATCTATTTATTCCTGATAGATTCCGTTGCTGTAGTGTTAACATGTGTCTGACAGAATACATGGAGATTTAAGACAAGGACTACATGGAGTTTTGTCATCCTTTGGACGTGGACTGATCTGAAAGTCTTTGGAGTCTGCCCTAGGATGTGGCATTGACCATCCACAGTGCACACAGCTAGAATTTAGCCTCTTCCCTACTGGATTTAGGTTGCTCTGCATATTTCAGCTTAAGGACAATAATCCAGCTACACACAGCTTTGCGTTCCTGAAGTGAATGTTATTGGGAGAATGTGCGAGCCAGTGAAAATTGCTTCCAGCAATGTATATTCCACTGCTGTGCATTGTTCCCTAAGCTGCTGCCACGCAGCCCAGCTTGTTTGGTTAAAGCAGAAGCCGCCTTTTGTGGATCCGCTGGCTGTAGCATCCCTCTGCTTTCCCTTAGACCCACAAGGTTTGATCCCCTTTTAGCAAGGTGACAGCAAGCAGGTTCTCCACTCCTGCTGCTGCTTGCGGTGGCTCTCGGGCCAGCCTGGGAAGAGGCCACCCCACCCTTCCCTCCCTGCGTAGGGGCCCCAGACAAAACCACACAGGCTCCTAGGGCTGGAGGGGCAGCACACTGTGTGCCCGCTGCCAGCCCAGCTCTTCCTTTTCACCTGGGATCCAGTCCTAAGCACAAATAGCAACTCTGCTCCATCTTTTTGGTCTTAAACTTCAGTTGTGGAGGCTGGTTCCCTTTTACCAGCAGTTGAAAACCTCACTGGGTGTGGTGTTTTGTTGTTAATGCTATTGCTTGCTGACAGTTCCTGATAGAATATCATATTCAAAAAGGCTTGGGTATTGTTCTCTGAGCTGCTTCCTGGCTTTTTCCTCTGCCTGGGGAGGAGCTTGGTCTCTGCCCTTTGTCAGGAAACGAAGTCAGACCTGTGTAGGAGGGGAGGGTGAAAATAACGTGGAAGCAGTGACAGTAATGGCTGACAAGTGGGGCCAGACTTTGGGGTTTTGACCATGGATTGGTCTGTACGACACCACACTTGCTGACAAAGGATGGGGTACACTTGTCCCCACGGGGCTTCCCAAGACGCTGGCAGGGCTTATCAGTAGAGCCTTAAACTAGATGTGAAGGGGGAGGGGGACAAAACCAGATTTGATCGAAAAAAGCCTGGGAATGGCACTCCAGTGTCTGAGGGATGCTGTGCCAGGGAGGCTCTTTGCTCTGCCACCTCAGGGGAGGTGGGGGAGAGCCCTCCAGGTGGCAGCAAAGATGCAAAGGTTATTGATGGGTTAGAAATGACAGTTGGAGTCACTTGGGAATTGAGGGTATTCCTCCCAGCAGCGTGGCAGGATCAACAGCTCAGCTGAAGTGCTTCTACACCAAAGTCTGTGTATGGCAAGAAAACTAAGCTATTAATTGCCATCACAGAAACGTGGTGGGGCAGCTTGCATCACTGGAGTGCTGCCAGGGCTGGATATAAACTCTTCAGACAGGACAGGCAAGGAAGGGGTGGCGGTGGGGGAGTTGGGGAGTGGTTTGAGTGCCTTGAACTCAATGAGGGTGGTGACAGGGTTGAGTGTCTATGGATAAAAATCAGTGGGGCACCCAATAAGGCAGAGATCATGGTGGGAGTCTGCTAGAGACCACCCAGCCAGGGAGAAGAGGCTGCTGAGATACTCTACAAGCAACTGGGAGAAGTCTCACGATCGCTATCTCTTGTCCTTGTGGGAGACTTCAACTTGCCAGATGTCTGCTAAGAGGTATGATACAGCAGAGGGGAAGACCCGAGGCCAGTTCAAGCCCACGGCAATCAACCACAGGCAGTCTGTGGGAATAAAGCTAAATCTGGGGAGAAAGGGGAACCCTAAAGCTTTCTGAATACCTCCCTCCCCAAGGCAGTTTTTCTTTAAAAGATGCAACGCAGAGGAGCAGCACACTTTTCACCAGAGAGGAATGCAGCACGGACACCTTGGCCTGTGAAGGGGAGGTTGGGATGTTGGGAGACAGACAGAGCCGGTCCCTGCTGTCAGCAAGGAGCCTGGTACCCAAGGGCAAACTGCAGCTGTGGCACTCCTGCCCTCCAGCTGTCCTGTACTCATTATCATGTCATTATAATACTAAAGCGCATCTCCAACTGAAGGCTGCCTGCCCTCTCCCTGCCTCTGAGGCAAACTGCTCCCAGAGCCACTGCTGCTGGGCCGGCGCAGTTCAGGTTTGTTGTGTGAAGCAAGAACTTTCTCCACAATCAGCAGGGTTTGATGTGATGACTTCAGGCACTTGAGCCTCACCTAAACCTCTGCCCCAGAGATGCAAGTGATCATAAAATTGAAAACAAAGGGGAAAATTTATGGGGGGTGGGAAACATCATTGAAACTTGGGATCAGGTGATGGGTTGGACACCACCTCCCCTCACATTGGGACGCTATTTGGGTAAGACCTTTGTGTTACGTGTGCGAAGTATATACCTTAACATCAAGCTAATTATTAGTATTTCTCTGTACACTGACCTTAACTACATATTCCTTACCTTCTTATTGCTCTGATCTATGCTCAGGTGCTCGACTTCCAATGTATTTTTGCAAACAGCGTCTTGTTCCCCGCCACCACGAAACCCTTATTCAGTTGCGATTTGTTATAACAGAATTGTTATAATAAAATGACTTGTTTGCACATAGACAAGTCTCAGGAATCCTGCTGTTAAATGGGGATTTAAAGGGAGTTTCTGGTTTAAGCTTAACAAGTTGGCTAATAATGTTCCTTGTGTGACTGCTCGATGTTTGCTGTGACCTGACAAGCTGAGCTGTTTATTTCCATTCCTGTCAGAGAAAGGTTTAAGCAGATTGGTAAAATAGAGACTGGCCCAGCTATGGTCAAAAAGAGAAACAAGGGAAAAGCATGAAGTGTTTTCTTAAATTTCCATTCAATTTATAAAATCCCAACCCCTCAGTGAATCTAGACCGAGCAGCAAACAGCAGCTCAGCCCTCACTGGTGGAGAAATGAGACTCAGGGAATGGTTCTGGTTGAAAGGGACCTCAAAGCCCATCCAGTTCCACCCCAGCCATGGGCAGGGACACCTCCCACTGGATCAGGGGCTCCAAGCCCCATCCAACCTGGCCTTGAACCCTCCAGGGATGGGGCAGCCACCACTGCTCTGGGCAACCTGGGCCTTAGGGCATTGTTCCAGGCTGCACTATGAGCAGAGTAAGGCATTTGTTCTCCAGCCCAACCCTCAAACCCGTGAGCTGTCCTTGGGGCTTAGCTGGAAAGGCAGAGGACTCAACTGAATCCTTTCCTGGCTGTGTTTAAGCTGCAGCCTGGAGCACTCGGACCTCTCTGGCAAGGGTGGGACAGGCTGACTGGGAGCAGCTGCAGGTGGATCTGCTGACCAGGAACCCTCTGCTCCCCACACCAGGGGCTCCAGCCTGGCCCCAAAGCCCAGCCACATCCAGACACCTCAAGAAGGGCCACACAGCCCTTCCCCCCAGCAGCAGGGACAGAGGGGTGCGTGCCCCAGCTGTGGCCAGGGGTGCGCTGGCACTGCAAGGTACCAGGCTCCAGCTGCCCCAGCTGTTTTGTTCTGCTCCGCTCTTCCCTCTCCTCGACCTTGATCTGCTCTGGACGGTCACTCACACACTCCTCGAGAAGCCTCTGGCTCCAGCTGCCATCCTCAGCCCTTTGCTCATTGTCCCAAACCGGCTGGGAGCCCTCTGCCCACCGAGGGGGAAGGTGGCAGATCCGTCCCTCTGTGCCCAGGGAAGGGTTTCCTGTCCTGCCCAACTATTTCCCGTGGATCATTTCACTGTCAGGGGTGTCCAGCCTCGCTGCCTTGGCAGGGGGAATCCTGGTGCTGCTCAGCACTGACGGCCCTTGAGGGGACGCACGCAGAGCCTGCTTCCCCGAAGCCACCCACACCCCAAAAACGAGACAGACACCACCCCACAACACTGAACTATCAACCTTTTATTTCAATCGGCTACAGCAGCTCTACGTTCCCCAAGGGCTCTGCCCCTCCGTCACGGACAGCCAGAGCGCTGAGGACGCTGCGCAGGCAGCGAGTCTCTTTAAAGCTTAGTATTAAATATTAAATATTCTCTCATTTCTGTTTACATTACTTTGTCAAGGAAAACAAACAACCAGAGACAATTAAAACTTAAGTTACATGAATCTATGCCTGTGCCCTGGGCGGCAGCACCAGGTGCTGCAGAGCTGCCTCTGGCTCTGCAGGAATCGCTGGCCCTGGGAGCACAGAGCTCTGCTCGCTCCAGCCGCGAGCTCGGAACAAGGGGCGCTCGGCTGGGCCAGAAGCAGGGCACCCACACCCATCGCTTTTGGGACTTGGCCTTGGCCGGGGAGGCCCAGGCACCCCGGAGCAGCGAGGATGCCGTCTGGAGGAGGCGAGGCTGCCAGGGCCTGCGCGGCCTCCCCTCAGGCCCCACAAAGTGCATGGGGAGGGGGCGAGGATTTGGTCAATGACTTCGCTAACAGATTTTTCTGTTTCGTTTTTGTCTTGTGTTTGTTTTTTTTTTTCTTAAAAAAAAAACCACCAAACCAACAACTCCAAACAGTTTTGAGTCTTCCTCTGATTTTAGCAAAGACGAGTTTAAAAAGCACTTGGGAAGCTTGTACTAAAATCGGGCGCTCTCAGAGGAGAGAGTCGTCTGTGCACCCCCCTTCCAGGCCATAGCGGAACTCCTGCAGGTTGGACACCCCATAGAAGTGGACAAAGGCCGCAGCCACCACAAGCACATGGAAGATCTGATGCGACTGGAACTGCAGGGAAGCAAAAATGCCCCTTAGGCCAGACCAAAGGGGACAAAGCAACACCAGGAACACCTCTTTCTCCTCCTCCCTGTTTCTGTGCTGCCCCCCGGACTCGGTTCCGCTTCTTCCTCCTCACTGCTCCCAGGCAGCGTTTTCCACCCTGTTCCCCCAGCAGTGCTCAAGGTCTGGCTGCCAGCACAGGCACTGGGCACACTAGGCCACCCCCAGCCACCTTCTCCTCATCTCAGAGCTCACCTCCTCCCCAACCTCGCAGCTGCACCCAGAGCGCCCCGTCTGCTGCCTCAGCCGTGCACTCACCCAGATGTCGAACTTGCCCGGGAAGAAGCGCTCAGGAACGCGGGCGGCGTACAGCCCCGCACCCGTGATGTACATCACGGCCATGAGGAAGAACCAGCCCATCTGGCCAACGGTGGTGGCTTTCACGAACCCCTCAGCGATGGTGAAGTGCATGGTGGGCACCACACCGCTCAGCCCCAGCCCCAGGAAGACACCTGTGGCAGAGAGGAGAGGTCAGTGTGCTGCTCCCCACACTCATCCTGCACAAAGGGAAGCTCCTGGAGGCACCACCAGATTTCCCTCACTCAGTCCTAGATTATCCCACCCCTGTGGCATTTATCCTTCACAAAGCAACAGATCTCTAGCTCTACGTCCTGGTCAAAACCAGTGCTGGCCCCCACTGCTTGCTGGGCAGATGCGTTCTCCGAGCTGCAGCAGCTCCTGCTCCTGGCTACAGGAATGGCCCTTTTGGAAGGTGCTAGCCCTTTGGAATACACTGAAGCCTCACAGGCAAGGAATGCAGCAGCCCTTCAAGGAGAAGCTTTGCCAGAGCCACTTGGGTGAAGCCGCTCATGGGGAAGGTGCTCACTTAGCAGTGCTGGAATTTTCAGCTCTGGCTGAATGAGTTCAGCAGAGAACAAACAGCACAGCAGCAAGAAACCCAGGGGACTGTGGCTCGTACTCCCAGCAGGATCCCGTGGCGCACTGGGGTGGCCAGCAGCCTGCACCAGGAGCTGCCACTGGGATCTCGGCACCGGTGGTGCCACAGGGGGTCAGAACGGCTCCAGTGCCAGCAGCGCTGCCCGGCCTCCAGCTCCACAGAGGCACTTGGCAGGCAGGGAGGATGGGTGAGAGACCGATTCTTTTTGCTGTCTTAAACTACTTGTTGTCAACTGCAGCAGAAGCAGCATCCTCCAGCCTTCTCTCACTCTCACAAGCAGCCCAGCTGTGCTTGCTGCCCAAAAAGCCTCCTGGAAGGAGCAACCCCCAGCTCAGTTCTGGAACTTTCCTAGAAGAGGCACTGTGAAGGGTGAAGGCCCACTGAAAACTATAAATAATGCTCTGCAAGAGGGGTGATTTGCATGCCCGCCATCCTGGGAGGCAGACCAGAGCACAGGTGGCATCTCTCTCCCTTTCTCTCTCTCTTTTTCCTTAACACAGGTTTAGCAGCCAGTGCCAATCTTATTCCTTAGAATGCCTATACAAATAATTTCCTTTTTGGACCAATCGTTTGGCATCATTTTGCTTTCATTTAGCTCAGTAGGTATCAAACCCACCAGGGCAGGTGGGGTCTGCGGGGCAGGACGGGGTCAGACACAGGGAGCAGGCTGGAGGCAGCCTCACGGGAGGCAGGAGCGTGCCAGCACATCCTTGGCAGGGGAGAGGCGAGGGGATCTCTTCCTCCTCCTGCCTAAGCTGCAAGCTCACGCTGCCGAACTGCTTCCCGGAGGAGGCAGCTTCACATGGCGCAGTCCCCAGCCACCCAGACGCTGCTCACAGGGCTGTTTTGAAACACTATCTGCCTGCTCCAAACCCTGGGCTTGCCAAATGCCAGGTGGAGCTCAGGCACTGCTCACTGGAGGACCTAAACGCCCCTGTGCAGCGAGAGGAAGGAGGAGACCTCTCCCTGCCAGGAGCTGCTGCAAAGCAGCATGGTGCTGTGAGGGAATGAATTCTGCAGATGCTGAGGATCTTCCAAAGTAGGAACAGTCACCCTGCAATGTGACCTTTCCAAAGTGCCTCCCTGAAGCCTCCGCAAGCTCCCTCTGGGGACTTGGAGAGAGGACTCCTACCTGCTCTTGTCTGCCTGTGCTTGGGGGTGGCGAATCGGTCCCACTGGGCGACAATGATGGCAGAGATACCCAGGACACAGACGATGGAGAGGTAGATGAGTCTTGGCTGCGGGGAGCAGTAGAACGAGTAGTAGAGCCACGGGACAAAGCTCCCCATGATCAGCAGTGCAATTCCTGAATAGTCCAACCTGCAGCCGGGGTGCAACAACAGAGTCACAGAGGAGCCTCAAAATCCAAGCCCCCTCCTCACGCCTGCACATCAGAACCCTTGGAGTCACTGTGATCAGGCAGGCAGCCACGGCCCCACACAGTCTAGAAAGGGGAGAAAGGCTGCACTCAGGTCTCATCAGTGCGATGTGGGGCAGGAGGTGGGCCGGGCAAGAGGACCGGGGCATGCATGCAGCTTCTGGTGCTTGGCAGGAGCACAGAGGAGAAATGGGAGTTGCTGGACACAGGGCCGTGCACCCAAACCCCCATGCCAGGACACAGGTGCCGTGCCCTTGCACAGACAGACTGAACCGTGATTCTCCACTGTAAAGTGCAATCGATTTATCGATCCAGGACCCATTTCACCACCATACTTCAGCCACTCACAACATCAGCACCACCACAGCAGCTGCAGGAAATGCCTTCCCCAGCACACAAGGACACCGTGCTGCAGGCACGATCCCACATGATCTCTGGAGCAAATGGTTTCCCAGCAAGGAGCACCCAGGTGAATGCCTCTGACATGACCTGCATAAGCCAGCTCTGCTTTCAGAGCCCTGCTGCTGCCCTGCCTGTGCCATCAAGCTTAACTCTGAGCACAGCTTGTGCTCCGGCCTTGAGGGAGGGCCCTCCACTGCCTGGCCTTTCCACAGTGCTGGGAATCCTGTTTGGTTTGTTTCTTTCAGCTCGGTTTCACTCCAAACTGGATTTAAACCAGAGTTTTTGAAAGCAACCAGTAAACTGGGAGCTGCCAAATGGCTGTGTCTCATGAGACCAAGACCCCTTCTCACGTCAGTGCTACAAGGGGCACAAGGCCATTCCCCAGGTTCCCAAAGTCCCTGTCTTTATCTTCCATCACTTGAGCTGGTGGATTCCTGGAGGGCTATTCCAGGTGCTCAGGCACCTCGAAGAGCCCTCCAGGACTTGGCCATGGCTCCCTCTCGGCTCTGTGCTGGATTCGGTGAACACTCCCTCCCCGCAAGATAAATACTTGGGCGTGCAGCACTTTCCAAGAGGAAGCACTGTGAAAACTCAAAACCTCCTGTGAGGCTGTGTAACTACATTCATGCTGACTCACTTCGAAAAAGTCCGCGAGACCTTCTCTGAGTGGCAGTAGACAGTGTGGAAAAGCCAGGAGAAGCTGAGGCACAGCACTGCTCCCAGGAAGAACATCCCGAACACCACCTTCTCCTGGAGAGGAGCCATGAAGTACATGTTGGGCCGCAGCATGGTCAGGATTCCCAGGCAGAGGAACAAAACGAAACCTGCAGGGAACACACCAAATGGGCAGTTAGGCAGAGGAGAGCCAAGGAAGTCAGCCAAGAGCCAGGAGAAACAGAGCCCTGGAGGTATCCTGCTCACAGTGGTGCTCAGTCCCACCCAGGGCTGGCCTGGCAGCAGGCCATTAGCCAAGGCCATTGGTACCGCAGATGAGCGGAGCCAGGGCAAGGGCATGGCCAGACACAGGGTGAGGAACCACTGACCATCCCTGGGCTTCCAAGGAACATGCTCTGATGCTCTGCTGGTTTCTCCAGGACATGTTTCTCTGTCTCACTCTTGTAGAGCGTCAGCAAAGCCCCAAACTTATCCCAGCCCTGGGGCCTCACTGTGAGGAAGTGTCCTGGTCTCTCGTCACCCATGGAGCTCCAGGAACTCTCAGGTACCTCCTGACCAGGTTGGGGTAGGTGATTTCCAAAAGGAGGCCCCGGGCATGGAAAGACCCAGCACCAAGCGAGTCCTGCCTGTGAACAGCCGCCCTGTGTGCGGGGGCCAAGGCCACCATCAGCTCGGGGGCTACTGAACCCCCTGTCACCTAGCAAGTGTGTCCAGATGTTGCCAGTCTCGGTGTGTATTCGGAAGATGCTCTTGAAGCAGGCTCGGAAGGACGGCATGGGAGGCCGGTGTCCGTGCAGGAGGTAATCGTTGTCCTTCAGCCAGTCAGGCAGCACATCATAGGGGATCACACGCCAGCGCCCTTCCCACACCTGCAAGACACCAAGCTGTGCCAGGGGCCCACGGAGTGTGGGACCAGCCCGAAGCCTCCCATTTATTCCTCCTCAAAGCTCTAAGTCACATGTTGAACAAGCTTGGCTAGGGCCAAACAGGCTCCATAAGGCTCCTCGGGCAGAGGAAGTTTGGTTTCTGCAATATCAGCATCCTGAAGGATTCCTCTGGTCACCCACATCCTGCAGAGACTCCCCACACCTCCCTCCAGCATTCTACATCCTCGGGTTTAACCCTTCTGCACCCAAAGTGATTGTTCTTGCAGTGGGGAATTCCCTTCCACTTTGCTCAGGGAACAGGGAGCCCCAGCTTCCCGAACTGCAGCGACCGTGAGGACAAGCACCAGGGAAAAACCCTTGGGGGTCCTGGTCCCCGTTAGAAGAACATGAAGACACCGGGATGCTCAGGTCATGGCTTATGAGGCACAGCTGGGCACAACTTCCAGCCCCACCAGCACTTCCCATCCTCTTCCTGCCCCACTCCAGTGGGAGCAGAGCTGCACAGAGCCCCGGGAGCTTTACCCAGACAGAACAATACATCCCAGCCCCCCTCCACCACCTCGAGCCCCAGGCTCGGGGCACGTGGCCCTCATTAATATCCTAAAATCAGGAATGGCAGATCGCCACTTCTCTACCTTATACACAAATTCCTCCATCTTCTCCATGGCGTGATGAGCTTGCAGGGGCAGAGTCAGCACACGGACCACCTCTTCCTCTTCCTCAGGGGCTGCTGGGCATGGTGGATCTTCAGCCTAGAGGGGAAAAGGCCGGGAAGAAATCATTCCTGCCAATGAGAGGAGAAATGGTATGCGGAGCACAGAGAGTCCATTCTGACGGCACCTGGGGCTTCATCCCTTCCCGCAGGGATGGGAAGGACCTACTGGTCACCACCGCTTATGCAACAAACACTGCCCGAACAGTCTCAGGCAGGCTAATCCCAGATTTATTCCTGTTGAAAGGTGATTTTACTAGGGGGATTTTCAAACCACAACCAAGGCTGGAGCAGCCCCTTGGCTCAGTGAGGAAACCTGGCCCTCAGGCCCAGCTGTAAGCGGAGGCAACAGCTCCCTGGCCCCTGCCTAGGCTGGAAACATGCTGCCCACCCCAGCTCAGCTCCATCTCTTCTCCTTATTCCTTAGCGGGTATGGAAAATGATTCCAGCCCTGCAGCTGCATGACTGAGGGCTCCCCTTTGTGCGAGTGGCTGCTGTCTCCATGCGAGAGCTTCCACGACCCCGTGCCTGCCTGGCGCAGCTCCCCAGCCAGCGCGGTGCCCGGCCCAGCCAGGCTGGTGTGTTCAGGCAGCAAAACGCCTCCCAGCTCCTCGCACGGAGCAGCGACCAGACCCAGGGCTCTGCCACCCGGCCGGCTCGCAGCCTCCGAGCTGCTAATGGGATAACGGGCAGATTCCCAGGTTAATCCGCAAGGACGCAGTGGAGAGTCGGGAGAGCAAACCCAGCGCCCCAGCGCGGCGGAGGCTTACGCTGGGCAGCCCGGCAGCCCCTGGCTCGCCCTTCTCCTCCAGCAGCGGCCCCAGCTCGGCCAGCTCCAGGTGGGCTCGGTCCCGGCCGGAGGCGGCCAGCCCGCTGCCCTGCCCGGCGGCGGAGGCCTTGCGGGACGCCATGGCGGCGGGGTCGGTCCTGGTGGCCGAGGAGCAGCCGGGGCCGGTCGCTCCGCGTCCTTCTGCCGCTGCGCTGCGGAGGAAGGAAGAAGAGAGTTACCGCGAACCCATCACCGCGAGCCGGGCGCCGATAACCGGCGGCCGCGAAACGAGCACCGTGAACCCGGCCCCGCGAACCGCCCCCCGCCGGCCCCGCGCCCGCCGCGCTCACCGGCCCCTACATCCCGCGCGGGGCGGCGGCACCGGAAGCGGTACCGGAAGTGACGTCAAGAGGCAGCCGCGCGCTGACTGGCAGCGCGGAGCCGGGAGACGCTCTGGCCAGGACGTACGTCTCGGTGGCGCCGCCTCGGCCGCCCCCTGGCGGTGGGGGGGGGAGGGGAGGCGCAGAGGGGCCCCGGGGCGGGCAGCGCCACCTACAGGGGCCGGGGGGATCTGTCCCTGTCCCTCAGTCCATCTCTGTCCCTCTGTCTGTCCCTGTCCCTTTGTCCGTCTCTGTCCCTCTGTCCATCCCTGTCCCTCAGGCCATCCCTGTCCCTCTGTCCATCTCTGTCCCTCAGTCTGTCCCTGTCCCTCAGTCCATCCCTGTCCCTCTGTCTGTCCCTGTCCTTCAGTTCATCCCTGTCCCTCAGTCCATCCATGTCCCTCTGTCTGTCCCTGTCCCTCTGTCCATCTCTGTTCCTCTGTCTGTCCCTGTCCCTTTGTCCATCCCTGTCCCTCAGTCTGTCCCTGTCCCTCAGTCTGTCCCTGTCCCTGTCTGTCCCTGTTCCTCAGTCTGTCCCTGTCCCTCAGTCCATCCTTGTCCCTCTGTCTGTCCCTGTCCCTCTGTCTGTCCCTGTCCCTCAGTCCATCCTTGTCCCTTTGTCCATCTCTGTCCCTCCCTCTGTTCCTGTCCCTCAGTCCATCCCTGTCCCTCTGTCTGTCCCTGTCCCTCAGTCCATCCCTGTCCCCCTGCCCATCTCTGTCCCTCTGTCTGTCCCTATCCCTTGGTCCATCCCTGTCCCTCTGTCCGTCCCTGTCGTCCCTCAGTCTGTCCCTGTCCCTCTGTCCGTCCCTGTGCCTCTGTCCCAGACCCTACTGGTCTCCCCATTGCTCCAGGTGCCACCAAAGCCGTCGAGGGCTTCCCCGGCCACCAGCCCGCAGAGCAGTTGCCCACAGCAATAATTGATGGCCAAGGTCGCCCTGGGCCTGTTGGGACCAGCTCATCTTTCCCTGCCTGGAGGTTTAATTACCACGCTAACGAGACCTGGGGCTGGAGACTCCCCTCTGCCTTGTCCTGCACACAATGGTGGATCCTGTTCCCCATCAATCATTCATGGCCCTGCTGCTGGAAGGGATTTCTCAGGGGCTGCCTGGATTTTCCAGTCTTCCTGGCGTTCCATAGGCGCTGCCGGGGCGCGTCAAGGTGCCCAGGTCACCCGCTGTACCCAAGGGTGAGTGGTGGCGGGTCTGGGAGGGGACACGAGGTTTGGGGGGCAGTGGGTGTTGGTGAGGGACGGGAGGTGCTCTGGGGATTCTGGGAGGTTGTGTCTTGGCTGGGACAAACCCCATGTCCCTGCCAGAGCTGGGGTGGTGGGGGGGGCAGGACAGGTTGGGGCTGGCTGTGGCCAGGGCTCTGCTGTCCCCTCCACAGGGACAAACGCTGCTGTCCCCTGCCCCGGAGTCCCCATGGGTGTCTTGAGCTGCATGAAGTACCTGATGTTCATCTTCAACGTGCTGGTGTTTGTGAGTCCGTGGGGTGCGGGGGGCCCAACCCTTGGCCATGGGATCTCAGGGAAGGAGGGGGGGACACCAGCCCAAGGGAGGGGACGCCACAGAGGTTGGAGCACCCCCTGCCCCTATGGGATGCTTGGGGCCAGTCCCTGCACCCCATAACCAAGACGTGTCCCACAGGCTGGGGGGACGTGCCTGGTGGGCGTGGGGATCTGGGTGGCCGTGGACCCAGCTGGTTTTCAGGACATCGTGGCTGCCAAGCCGGTGTTGAGTGCCGGTGCCTACCTCCTGCTGGCCGTGGGCATCGCCCTGGCGCTGCTGGGCTTCCTGGGGTGCTGCGGGGCCCTGCGCCGGAGCCGCACGCTGCTGCTGGTGGTGAGTGAGGGCAGACGGGTGGGAAGGCAGCACGGGATTGAGGAGCCAGGGAATGGAGGGTGTTGGGGGATGTGGGGTGTCCACAGATGAAACAGAAGCCTTGTTTTCCCCTTCTTCACTGCATCAGTTCTCAACACCTCCACCTAATCCAGTCCCCATTTTGTGAGTCTCTCAGTTTAGAGCTCAGAGGATTTCACAGAGCCACTGAGTGGGGTCATTTCTCTCTGAAGCTTCTGGCTTGTTCACTTGGCACTTCCGAGCATTTCTTCTCAATTGTGAGGGCTGAACCCCCTCTCTGAGCACTGACACCACAATTTCTTTGGCTTCCCCAGACCCTGACAGCTGGTGCTTGTTTTTACCACTCTGCCTCACACCCATGGCGTTTGCCCCTGAACTGCTCATCCCTGTGTCCCCTGGGTCTCAGGGACACAGGGCTGGCTGCAGGAGAGGGGAGGAGGAGCCAGAGTGAGTTGCCTGCAGCGTCAAGTTGCTCTCTGACTCTTCCATCCTTCTGCCTTGCAGTTCTTCATCCTCGTGAGCCTCGTCTTTGTCACACAGCTCATTGGAGCTGTTCTCTTCCTAGTGCACTGGAAACAGGTACTGTCCCTATGCCCTGACACCACGCCCGGCATAGCCAGTGCCTCTCCTCCCTCTGTCATGCCATGGGTTGTGGCTCCAAGTCCCCCAGGGACCAGGAACATCCTTTCTCACACTCATCTTCATAATCAGCACCCTGATGCTAGCTCAAACCTGGGTGGGTGGGTCTCATGAGTCCCTCCTCTGCCCTCAAAGAGAGCTGGTGCCCCAGGCAGGGTGGCGCTCGGCAGGGTGGGTTATGATGGGATCACAGCCCCCACAGTCCCATCCCTGGTACTGGTGCAGCAGTGCTCACAGACAGCACCGGCCCACAGATCCAGCCAGAGCTCTTCCTGTCTGAGCTGAGGAGGAACTACCGCGGGGACGATGGTGCGGAGGTCTTCTCCACCGCCTGGAACACACTCATGGTGACAGTGAGTGGCTGGGAAGCTCCTGGTCGGCTGGGGGGTGTGTGTGTGGAGCACTCACAAGAACTGCTGAGGGTGGCCTGGATGCATGTGAGGGACTTGTAGACTCCAGATAGGGACCAAGAGCTATGCAGGTCTGTTCCCCCTCCCTCTGTCACCTCTGCAAGTGGCATCCCCCCAGTCTGGACAGCACACTGATGGTGTTTCCCTTCCTTTTCAGTTTTCATGTTGTGGCGTTTTAGGACCTGAAGACTTTGGGAATGGCTCCCGCTTCCAGGAGCTGCACCCAGGGATGCCCTGGCCGCAGGCATGTTGTGCCCGGAATGGGCTCCTGCAGGCGGGCGAGCTGCTAGGCTGGGAGCAGTGCCAGGAGAGAAGCCCCGGCTACATCCATGAGCAGGTAGGACACAACCCTACCACGTCCTCCTCTTGTCCCCAGTGCTCCCCAGGCACAGGGCAGTGGGGCACTAGCACCCTCTGTCTCTGAGCATCAGGGACAGGAGCCTAGGACGCTGCTCGGCCGTGGTGCCACAGCCTGGGGACTCCCTGGCTCATCCAGCCACAGTGCCCCCCAATCCCAGTCACCCTCTGAACTTTCTGCAGCCACAGGAAGCATGAGGAAGCTCCTCCAGCATTTTTCTCTCCTGCAGGGCTGCTTCTCCACCTTTGGCAGGACCTTGCAGAAGTACATCTCTCTCCCTGGGACTTGCAGCTTGGCTGTGCTGGGCATCGAGGTTCTGAGTGGGGCTGGAGGGGACAGGGCAGAGGAGGAGGGACAGGGCAGGCAGCAGGACACCTCACACGGGCTCTTTTTTTGCTGGGAGGGTGCTCAGGCTGGACCCATCCGAGCCGCTGGCTGTCACAAGCACACCCAGAAAGCAGGTGCCTGTGGAGCAGGTCTGTGTCAGGGTGTGAGGCCAAGCTCTGGCTGCTGATGGGCCAGGTTAAAGGACCAGGGTGGGTTTGGTTTGTTCCTGGAGCCCTGGAGGGCAGGTGGGTTGGGCTCCCTGCAGACCCTGGGGAGGTTGGAGGGGCCTCATTCACTGCGGTGTCCCCAGTGCCCGGTTTGATGCAGAGCAGAGGACAGCAGCCCCTTAGTCTTCCAGCTTTCTGATTTCAGCAAGGCAGGAGCGTGGCTCTGTGGCGCGGGGCTAACTTGTTCCTCCTCCGGCATTCCAGATCTTCGCCATGTTCTTTGCCTTTTGCCTATATTACAACTTCGACTGAGCAGGACGGAGCGTGGCAAAGATGAGCCACTTTGGAAACAGCAGCAGGCAAGGACTCTCCACTTCCCCACGTATCCGAGCACAGCTCTGTGGTTCAGCACTCCGATTACTTCGAGTCCTGTCTCTGCTCCAGCCGGCACATAAAGATGGGTCTGGCTCACTCTTCTTGGAGCAGTGACAGGACACAGGTTGAATTCTTCATAGGCAACCACGTAGAGCGAGAGGCAGAGCACCAAACTTGCTCCCGCTGCGATCCCATCGGTCTTCACACAGTAAAACAGCCCTGGTGACAGAAACTTCTGCCCTGCTCACCTTCATATCTGCTGTAACACCAAAACCTGTCCTGCCTCGTCCCAGTCCTCTCCAGCTCCTTGCCCTGCACGCTGTCCCTCACAGCCCGCTGTCTCCCCCTCCTGCCCCACTCGCAGACCTCCAGGCACCCTCTAGGCTTTTCTCCATTGCTCTCAGCTGGCCACCTCCTGGAGACACAACCTAGTCCTGTTAAAGGCTCCAAGAGGCAACTGGGATGTGACAGGCTGCTCGAGGGAGCAGGACTTTTAAGCCTCCTAGCATTTCTGTTTTAACAATAGACATATATTTCAGTATTGATGTTACACAGAAAAGAAAGCCTTTACTGGAGAAGGGTGGCCCTAATGTGTCTGTGACTCAGTTTGTTCTGAGGCAGGAACAGTAAAACAGAAAGTTCATCCCGTTCCAACTCCTCTAAGAGAAAGTGGGAAATCAGCAGCTGAACCAATCCTTCCCCTCTTCCATTTCTTTGGAATACTCCCAAAACCCCACACATCAAAACAAGAAAATAAACACAAATGAAAATTATTTAATTGACAGAATGGAACTTGTCACAACTGACATCTGTAACCACTGTGCAGAGCAACGAAGGGAAAGCAAAAGCAACAGCGGCCACAAGAACAAAACTGCTTAGGAATCCAGGCAAGATTTCTTCTCCTTGCTGGTATCACTCCTTTCTGTCTCCCGCTCGGGAGCCTCACTGGTGGCACTGGTTTTACTTTGGGTTGTTGTCTCTTCCGAAGGCTTGGAAGCCTATGACAACACAAGAAACAAAAGCAGCAGCTGTGAACAATTTGGTTTTACAGCCCTCAGCGCCACTGTGCATTCCCAGCTCTGTGTGCATTGTGCCCTAGAACACCCTGTGCTCTAGGAAGAGCAGAGCTGACTACGCTCCCAGCTTTTCTGCAGCGACCCTTAATTCTCCCACTGCTGGCAGTTTTAGGGAGGAGGAGTGACAGGAGAGCAGGATAATGGCTGAGCCCAGCAGTGAAAACTGGATGAGCCGGGTCGCTTGGGGCTAAGGCTGTTGCTGTGAAGGTCTCTTCACCCCCAGCCCTTTTAAGAGCCCCCATGATGAATATGCAAATGTGCTCAGAGCAGGAGCAGCGAGGGCCGCTCATGGGCCTTCCACACACACCCTTTTTGGGAAGCAAGCTGTCTGGGTTGGGTGCGGGGAGGGAAAGCTCTCAAGGAAGGGAGAAGGCCCCAGTGGAACTAATCTTTGGGAACAGGATTTAATCTGCTTAAATGCAATTTTGTTTTATGCAACGACAAGTCAGGGTGCAGAACAGAGGAAGGAAAAGAGGAAGGGAATGATTGCAGGAAGGCTGAACTCTGCTGGGGATTAGGAGACCAGTCAGTGACTGGATAAGCAGGTGGGGAACAGCCATAGCTGAACGTTAGGCACAACCACAGCAGAATGCAGAATCTGGTGGGAACAGAGCTGAGAAAGAGACAGGGCTGCAGGGTTCCTGGGGAAGGGTTTTGTCAGGCTCCAGTCCCTCCTCCTTCTCAAGGAGCACTGCACCTAGCTGTGAAGGAACACTTATTTGGGAGGACTTAAGCTAGCAATCTTAAAAGTAAAAGCATAATGAAACACCCACCCAAAACACAGAATGGAAGGGAAGGAAAGGAAGCAGCTGCCAGAGGCGTTGCCCAAAATGATCTTGAAAGGCAAACTGAAACAAGACAGGCTGTTCACAAACAGGGAGCTGCTCTCTGCTGGGAAAGCAGAGTATGGTTCCTACCTCCTTCTGCTGGATTGCGTATTTCTTGGTCCACTCTCTGGCACGCAGCAAGAACACTTCCTTGTTGTACTTGTACTCCGAGGACTAAACATCACAAGCAAGAAAAAGACAGAGATTTGACTCAAGACAAACACCAGATGAGAAACTGGGACTCGGGGCTGCCTTTAGGGCTCCCAGAACCACACTGAAACCACTACAAGCACATGGCACAAAGCTTAAAATTCATTGTGCTCTCTTTAGTTTGCTTAAAGAGCACACACTGCCTTTTGTACTGGCAGGTGTGAAGAGAAGACTTTTAGCATCCCTTTTCCACTGCTGGCATTAACCCTGTCGCGCACACCTCATCTCCTCTGGGAAATGCAGTCACGTCCCCAGGCCAGATCCAGGTCAAGCTACACAACCATGTAATGTGCTGGCGCATCAATCCACAGCAAGTGGAGTGGAAGCAGCACCTACATCTAACGCCCTGTCTTTTGACAGTCCACACCTACAGCCACAGGAGAAAGAGGAGCTCACGTACAATTTCTGCCATGAGAGGGTCATCAGGGTTGGGCTCTGCCATCAGCAGCTGTATGGAGGTCAGCAGCGTGACGATGTTCAGGCAAGGAGTCCATGTGCCCTTCAAGGAAATGGGGAAAAGAAGCAGTGACGCAGAAGGAAACCTGCCCAGAGAAACCTCAGGACTTGGAGCAACTGACCCACAAGCTGCCCGAGGATTCACAGCACTGAAGCCCCCACGGAAAGCAGCAGATCCCTTCTCAACACACCAGCGGCCTCTCTGAGGAAGCCCAGCTGTTGCAATTTGAGATAATTAGGATCAATTTTCTGACTTTAGCTCAGACTCATCTAAGTAACTTCATTTTCTGGAAGTTGACTGCAGGTTTTTCAGACAGTTTTTCTCTCTAGCAGCAGTCACAGGGGGCACCGGGATGCAGAAAGGCCAATGCTTACACTTATTCCTACAGTAACCAAGGCCATCCTCGAGCTGGCAGAGCCGTAAGTCAAAGAGGTGAAGAAGGTGAAACCTGCAGGGAGGGGCGGACAGGAGAGGTGATCCCAAACCGACCAACAGAGGATTCCATCCCATACATGTCAGTTTTACTAAAACTGAGAGATCACAAGGGTCTCGCTGTCTTCTTTAATGGCTGATGTCCAGTGAGGACCTCGTCTCTCTGTTTGCCCCCAGCCGCAGATCTGTGCAGTCCTGAATGCAGCTCCTGAGCTCAGCTCCTACCCAGCCTTGGACCCCTTCCCTTGTGTCTGCTCTGCAGCATCTGCGGGGATGCAGTCATCGGGGGGGGTTGCAATCTCACATATTTGTATACACTTGATTACTTTCTAATTGTTCTCATCATCACCGTCTCCATTATTATTTCATTAAAACTGTAGTTTTAGATTCTAACCTGCACATCTTTTCCTCTTGTTTCCCTTTCTCCTTTCCCTGAGGGTTGGAGGGAAGGGAATTGGGAGCCCAACTGGTCAGTTTTAGCTGCTGAAATTGGCTGGGCCGGAGCTAAACCATGACACCGGCTGACAACCGCAGGCTGTATCCTGCACACCCCTGCTGGGGCAGGTCAGGGTAGGCCCCTTTCACAGGGCGCCCTGATGCCTTTGGACTCCAACCCTTAAAACCTTGGAACCTCATATAGAACAATGCAGGTCGTGTTCTAGTCTCTAAAGAAAGGAGACACTGCTCAAAAACATCACCCCGACACTCTTGTGTAAATAAGTCAGCAGCAAAGAGACATTCCATAAGAGTTTTACAAGAAAAAGATAGAGTTCGTTCTCCTCAGGCTCACTTACCCACACCCAAGCAGCACTGCCTTACCTTTGGAGGTGATTTAAGAGCATCCAGGCAAATCCTTCCAGCAGAGTCGATGTTAGGATGATAGATGGGGGTCAGAAAGCGAATCTTCGGGGGCTCAAACGGGTACCTTTAAGGAATAAGCATCAAGAAACAAAAGCCAGCTCTCTATTTGTACTCAAGTTGTCCCCTCACCCAAGCCATGCCATTACTCCTGCCTCCTGTCCATTCTCTAAGCACTTTCCTTCCCCAGAAAGCGTTGGGGGAGGCAGTGCTGCGCCTCCAAAACTTTCAGCTGTGTCTGACCGGCACTTCTCCAGAGAGCTTTCCACAAAGAAGTGATTTGTAATGGGATAGGAAACTTTATCCTCATGACAGAGCTCCTTCACAGAAGGCTTTAAGACTGGCTGGCTGGCCAGGGCCCAAGAGTGGTGGGGAACGCAGTACAATCCAGTTGGAGACTGGGCACAAGCAGTGTCCCCAGGGCTCAGAGCTGGGGCTGGTTTACCTCAATATCTCTATCCATGACCGGGATGAGGGGATCGAGTGCTCCCTCAGTCAGTTTGTGGATGACACCGAGCTGTGTGGAAGTGTTGCTCTTCACACAGAGGATCTGTATGGGCTGAATCCATGGGCTGAGGCCAACAGGATGAGGTTCAACGAGACCAAGGTTGCCGAGTCCTGCACTTGGGACACAAGAACCCCGTGCAGCTCCAGGCGTGGGGAAGGGCTGCTGGAAAGCTGCCTGGTAGAAGAGGACCTGGGGGTGCTGGTTGACAGCAGCTGTACGTGAGCCAGCAGGTGGCCAAGAAGGCCAATAGCATCTTGGCCTGTATCATAAACAGTGTGGCCAGCAGGAGCACCAAAGTGATTGTGACCCCTGTGCTCAGCGCTGGTGAGGCCGCTAAGCACAGGGGTCACGCTAGTGACGTCGAACCCTGGGTTCAGTTTTGGGTCCCTCACTCCAAAAAGGACATTGAGGGGCTGAAGTGGATCCAGAGAAGGGCAACAGAGCTGGTGAACAAGCCTTATGAGAGGTGGCTGAGGGACCTGCTGTTGTTTAGCCTGGAAAAAAAAGAGGCTGGGGGAGACCTCATCACTATCTACAACTGCCCAAAAGGAGGTTGTAGAGAGGTGGGTGTTGGTCTCTTCTCCCAAGTGACAGGTGATAGGAGAGAGGGAAGGGCCTCAAGCTGCACCAGGGCAGGTTCAGATTGGACATCAGGAAAAACTTCTTCACTGAAAGGGTTCTCAGGCTCTGGCAGAGGCTGCTCAGGGAGGTGGTGGAGTCCCCATCCTTGGAGGGGTTTAAAAGATGTGTGGATGAGGTGCTCAGGGATCTGATTTAGTAGTGGACAGGTACGGTTGGACTCTATCTCAAAGGTCTTTTCCAAACGATTCCAAGACAGTATGATAAAGGTAGAGATCTTGTCATAACACTTTTAGGTTGTTAATCACACAACTTAGGGAGTCCAAGGCGAATCAGCCAATGGAAATAATAACTACATTCCATAATGTCTTGCCTAATCAACCACATTCTTTGTTGGGAGGTAAAAGACCAAATGGTAGCACTAATGGGGAGTATCATACATGAACGAACTTATCTTTGAACTTATCTATTTCACTGGATGTTGTTGCCCAGTTACCTTTCAGGAACAACTATTTCCAGGTTGAATATTCCTTTCTCATAAGGCGTGCCTGCACCTCCTGTAATTTCTTTAAAAGCAAGATTACAACATAAACATTACATTCAAATCATTGGAATTTCTTCAACCACCTCCACGTACTTCCCACAGCTACAGGATTCTAACACTGCTCAGATCTAGGAATAACACAATCTCATCCTACCCAAGTCTAGTTCCAGCCCACTACAATCAGGACCGGAAGCAGACTGGCCCAGCTATGATTAAAGAGAAACAAGAGAAAAACCCTAAGCATCTTCCTAAAATTCTACACTTCCATGCAATTTTATAAAGCCTGCACCCCTAAGGAATCCAGACTGAGCAGCAAATCGCAGTGCAGCTCTCACTGGTGGAGAAGTCAAACTCATGGAATGGTTTGGGTTGGAAGAGACCTTAAAGCCCATCCAGTTACAACTGCTGCCACACGCAGGGACACCTCCCACTGGATCAGGGGCTCCAAGCCCCATCCAACTTGGCCTTGAACACCTCCAGGGATGGGGCAGCCACCACTGCTCTGGGCAACCTGGGCCAGGGCCTCCCTACCTTCACAGCAAAACATTTCTTCCTAAGATCTCATCTCTATCTCACCTCTTTCAGCGGAACACCATCCCTCCTTGTCCTATCCCTGCACTCCCTGATCAAGAGCCCTCCCCACCAGAGAAGTACATACGCGCCCTTAGCTCATCCAGACGGTCTTCATGCTGCCAGCAGGTGATTCCGGGAGGTGGCTCTGTGACCAAGAGGCAGAGTTCCCTCTTGAGCCGAGAGAGTCTTTGCATTGTGGTGAAACTGAGAGATGGAAGGGTATTGTTGGCAAAATGGGATTTTCAAGAAGAGTGCTTAATATTGAGAGTGGTTTTGGCTGAGGAGAGTTAACGCGGGTTCCCAGCTATTCTCCTGAGGTGATACCCAGCGTCCCGGGAGCTGTTCCCGGCCCCTGCTCCTGGAGCTGCTCTCGCAGCTGAAGGAGAACCAAATCCCCACCCTGTGCCACCTGCCCTATCGCTCCGTCCGTCCCCAGCTGGGTCCGATACCCCCAGGCCCAGGCCCGCCCCCCTTAGGGAAAAACTCCGAAGCCCCGGGGTGCCCGGAGCTCTGTGGGGCCGAGCCCCGGCGCTGCCTCAGCCTGGGCACCCGCAGCAACCCCTCAGCAGGCAGGGACCCCCCCTGCCCCAAGAAGGGCTGGAGAGCGGGAAAGCCCGAGGGATCGGACTCTCCTTACTAAAGGGATGCCCACGGCACTCCTCAACGGATCTGTCTCCCCAGGCCCCACGCTGCCGGTACCTGGCCCCACAAGCCCTACCTGCCCCTCTCGCCAGCCCCCACAAGCCTCAGCTGCGCCCCCAAACTCCACCTCCTCCCCCCCCAGGCCCTACCTCCCCCCAACAAACCCCACCTGCCCCTTCACCCCAGGCCCCTCCAGCCCCCCCCTACCCCGACCTGCACCCCTCCGTTCCTTCCTGCCTCTGCCTTTTCCCCAAGCCCCACCTGACCCCGGTCCCCCATGCCCCCTCCCCCGGCCTTACTCCCCCGCCGTATCTCCCTTCCAGGCCCCAACAGCCCCCCAGGCCCCACCTGCCCCCCCAGGCCTTACCTTCCCCTCACTGTATCTTTCCCTCCGGGTCCCACCTCCCCTCACCAGCCCCTCCAGGTCCTTCCTGCCCTCCCCAAGGTCCTACCTACCAGCCTCTCCCCTCCCTCACCCTCCTAATGACCCTAATTACCCCCTGATCCTAATCACCCCCCGTTCCCCTCAACCGCTGCCGGTGGCGCCCGGACCCGCGCGGCGGGGGCGGGACTCGCGCCGTCGCCTAGCAACCACGCGAGGTGCCCGGCCTGTGGCCCCGCCCCCCGCGCGCAGCTCCGGCGCTGATTGGTTCTCGCCCGTCCCCGCCCTCCCGCTGGCGCTGCTGCTATTGGAGGAGCCCGGCGGGCGGGCGAGCCCCGCCCCCTCGGGGAAAGCGCGCGCGGGGGGGCGGGGCTTGTGCGGAGGGGCGGGAAGCGGGGGGGGCGGAGCGGGGCGGGAACCGGAGCGGGACCGGGGGAGGAGCGGGGGCCGCGGAGGCCGGCGCTGGAGCCCGTGGGAGGAGCGGGGACCGGGCCCGCCGCCGCCTCCGAGCCGCGCGGCCCCTCCCCAGCGCCCCTTCCCCCCCGCGGCGGGCGTTGTGTGACCGGACACGGAGGTAACGGCGGCGCGAGGGTCCCCGGGGCGAGCTTCACGTCCCGGTCCCTTCGCCCCCCCGGGCGGGGTCTCTGGCCCGTGTCTCCCCCCTCCCGAAGCGGGATTCCCCTCCCCGTCCCTCTGCGCCCCCCGATCGGGGGTTCCCGTCCCTTCCCCCGTCCAGGCGAGGGGTCCGTCCTCTCCCTCCCTGGTTTTGCGGCTCTTTTCCTGTTGCAAACTAAACCACCGTTTTCTTTGGTGCCTTCTGCTTCATAAACTGTCACCTCTGGCCTGGCCAGGCGCACACTCTCCTGGGTGGAAAACTGGTTGGCTGGAGGGCCCAGAGAGTGGTGGGAAATGGTGTGAAATCCAGCTGGAGGCCAGTGACAAGTGGTGTCCCCAGGGCTCAGTGCTGGGTCCAGCCCTGTTCAATGTCTTTATCAATGACCTGGATGAAGGCATCGAGTGCATCCTTAGCAAGTTTGCGGACGACACTAAGCTGGGTGGAAGTGTGGATCTGCTGGAGGGTCGGGAGACTCCAAAGGGATCTGAACAGGCTGGACCGCTGGGCTGAGTCAAATGGCATGAGGTTTAACAAGGCCAAATGCCAGGTCCTGCACTTGGGGCACAACAACCCTGAGCAGCTACAGACTAGGAGAAGTCTGTCTAGAAAGCTGCCTGGAGGAGAGGGACCTGGGGGTGTTGGTTGACAGCGACTGACCATGAGCCAGCAGGGGCCCAGGTGGCCAAGAAGGCCAATGGCATCTTGGCTTGGATCAGACACGGCGTGGCCAGCAGGGCCAGGGAGGTTCTTCTCCCTCTGGACTCGGCACTGGTGAGACCGCTCCTCGAATCCTGTGTTCAGTTCTGGGCCCCTCACCACAAGAAGGATGTTGAGGCTCTGGAGCGAGTCCAGAGAAGAGCAACCAAGCTGGTGAGGGGGCTGGAGAACAGGCCTGATGAGGAGCGGCTGAGAGAGCTGGGGGTGTTTAGCCTGGAGAATAGGAGGCTGAGGGGAGACCTCATTGCTCTCTCCAACTCCCTGAAAGGAGGTTGTGGAGAGGAGGGAGCTGGGCTCTTCTCCCAAGTGACAGGGGACAGGGCAAGAGGGAATGGCCTCAAGCTCCACCAGGGGAGGTTCAGGCTGGACATTAGGAAAATATTTTTCACGGAAAGGGTCATTGGGCACTGGCAGAGGCTGCCCAGGGAGGGGGTTGAGTCCCCCTCCCTGGAGGGGTTTAAGGCACGGGTGGATGAGGCGCTGAGGACATGGTTTAGTGATTGATGGGAATGGTTGGACTCGATGATCCAGTGGGTCTCTTCCAACCTGGTTATTCTGTGATTCTATGATTTTAAGTGCCGTGTGCCCCCCCAGAGCTCTGGAGCCACGTCAGAGTTGTTGGCTCAGCAGCTCGGGCTGGCGCCGGGTGGGGACTAGGAGGATGCCAACAAATCTATGCAAAGGATGCATTCCCAAATCCCAGGGGAGGAGTTGTTCTCCAGCCCGTGAAGTCAGAACACTGGGGAACAACTCCACTGTGGGGATTCTTCCACTTCCAAAGCCAAGTTTTGGAGGGTGGCCTTTTTCGTGCTGGCCAACATGTATTTAAAGCTTTGTAATTGCATTCCCAGCACTTCAAGCTGAGCAGGCAGGGAGAACACCTGCAGATTGCCTCATTGGGACAACCAGGAGTGCCTGCAGAGGAAAATTAAACTGTTAATTGCTTCCCTCCTCGCTCCTGGTCTTGTCCATACATCCTCTGAGTGTTGAGCCCACTGCCGTCCTCCTCTCAGGGATCACACAAAGCCTTGAGTCTCTCAGACCATCATTGATGTGCATATTCATGGTATTTAGGAGTGTTTAAACATGGTCAACTCCTTTCTCAATGCTTGTAGGAACAGCAGTAGCACAGCTGGATCTGCACAGTGATGCTCTGAATACTGTGCATCCCTCCGGCAGAGAAATGTTCCTCAGCGGGAGAGCTGGGAGCAGCAGTTGTGTGGCATCCTCTTCCCAGGGTGACATGTAAATACTCTGGAGTGTTAGCCTGGTGATCTTGAGAGAAGGCCCAGCTGTCTCACCCAGGGTTTCCCTGCTTTCTGCAGTGCTGTGCCTCTCCAAAGAGCGGGGATGCACCAGGCGCGAGGTGTATTTGCTGCCAGTGCTGGTGGGTTTTTGATGGACAAAAGCAATGCAGCCGTGGCTAGCCTAGCACCACCACTTTGGAGGGAGTTGGAACAGTGACAGAGCATAAATCATATAATCCGGTGTCCCCCTGTCCTGGAAGCCCTGTTCCCCACTGGCTCCGATTCTCCCAGTCCCCTGCGCTGGGATCCCCAGAGCTGCCCCAGGCCAGGTGGGGTGCAGGGCACTGTGGCAGAGCAGCCTCCCGAGAGCATGGGGGGCTGGGGGGCTCCACGGGCAGTGTGTGGGGCTGGGGGGCTCCACGGGCAGTGTGTGGGGCTGGGGGGCTCCACGGGCAGCGTGTGGGGCTGGGGGGCTCCACGGGCAGCGTGTGGATCTTGAGTGACTCATTTGGAAAAGAAAGCTTGCTCTGTGGAGCGAGGTGATGCTGCTGCAGCTTAATTAGACCTGGCTGAGGAGAGCAGTTTGGTCCTGTTTCTGCTTTTCTTTCACAAAAACTTACCAAAAAGCAGAAGAGATCTGCGGTAAAAAGAGCAGAGGGTTGTTTGGAGCTGCGTTTCTGATTGTTAATTGCTCTTGTTCTGCGTAGGGATTGTGTACCCCGAAAGCTAACGGTTCCATCCCTCTTTCAGCAGATCTGAGAGCAGCCAGGATGCCGCATCGCACTATTCATCTTTTCCGGAAGGGACTTCGGCTTCACGACAACCCGACACTGCTGGCCGCGCTGGAGTCCTCAGAGGTTGTCTACCCTGTCTACATCCTGGACAGGACATTCCTGACATCTGCCATGCACATTGGGAACCTGCGGTGGCATTTTCTGCTGCAGACCTTGGAGGATCTACAGAAAAACTTGTGCCAGCTGGGCTCTTACTTGCTGGTTATTCAGGGAGAGTATGAGTCTGTTCTTAGAGACCATGTCCAGCAGTGGAATATCACCCAGGTGACACTGGATGCAGAGATGGAACCATTTTACAAGGAAATGGAGGTCAACATACGCCGTCTGGGGGAAGAGCTGGGCTTTGAGGTGCTTTCCCGGGTGGGCCACAGTCTGTACAACACCAAACGGTATGTGGCTGCCCTGAGGACCAGTGAGGTATCTCCAGGAAGGTTAATTTTAGATTTAGCAGGCACCAGGGAGAAAAGGCCGGGTATCTTGGTCTTTCTAGATGCTAATGTCTTTCTTTTGATAAAATGGGGTGGTCTGAGATGGACATAGTGCTATTTGCTGGAGGTTTTTCCCTGTGTTGTTCTGCTGTGAGAAACAGAAGAGATTTCATAGAACGGTTTGGGTTGGAAGCCTACAGACACAGTCATGGAATCATGGAATGGTTTGTGTTGGAAGGGACCTCAAAGCCCACCCAGTTCCACCCCTGCCCTGGGCAGGGACACTTCCCACAGGATCAGGGGGCTCCCAGCCCCATCCAACCTGGCCTTGAACCCCTCCAGGGATGGGGCAGCCACCACTGCTCTGGGCAGCCTGGGCCAGGGCCTCCTCACCCTCACAGCAAAACATTTCTTCTTAAGATCTCATCTCTATCTCCCCTTTTTCAGATGAAAACCATTCCCCCTTGTCCTATCCCTGCACTCCCTGATTGAGAGCCCCTCCCCAGCTTTCCTGGAGGCAAATTTGCTGGGTTGCACAGGCATGAGGATGTTGGGCTGTGATTTGAGCGTAAAGAGTTGGTTTGTGTTTTCCTTTTGGACTTTTTAATTCCCTTCAATACTGGCACGAGCTGCTCTTTTAAGCAGAGTGGAAGCCATTCTTTAACATTTAATAGGACTTTTCCATAAGAATTCTTTGCGTCAGATTCTTTTGTAATCTTTCTAATCAATGTTTGCTGGTATCTGGATACACTTGGATCCAAGCTATTATTCTGAGCTTAACGACTGAAGATATTGAAATCGATAATAGCAGAGAGGGGACCAGTAATGCTGAACCAGCCTTAGCACTCCAGGTCTGGAAAGGCCGTGATGTAAATCACTGACTGGATGCGTTTGCCTCGCCGTCTCAAATTCAGGCTGTCTGTTCACATAGGTGGTTGCTTGCACAGAAGAGTCATTTATTGCCCTGAACCTGTGGGTTGTTTTGTGATCCAGCTGCTTCTGGCAGCCGCAGAGGTGCCCAGCATTGTGTCCTCTGCTATCCTGGCTCTGTCTGGCTGCATGGAGCTGCCCAACTGAAGCCGTGGCTGGTATCCTGCTCCCAGTTTTGTTGTCTTGAGACCTGAGAGACTGCTTGATAGGAATGGTTGGACTCGATGATCCTGTGAGTCTTTTCCAACCTAGTGATTCTGTGATTCTGCTTTCAGTATGGGTGCGTGTTCACCCAGAGAGGTTTTACTTGTAAAATCTGTAATTTCCACGTTCAGTTGTACAAGCAGGGGCTGTTCCAGCCTGTGCAGTCACCTTCCTACCCACTGGCAGCTCCAGCTTCCTTCTTGTTTTTATACTGTGGTGAAAAGTGATCTTTATTTTATGTAGGATTTTGGACCTGAATGGTGGGATGCCCCCGTTAACATACAAGAGGTTCCTTCACATCCTGTCTCTGCTTGGTGACCCCGAGGTGCCTGTCCAGACCCTGACAGCTGAGGACTTCCAGTAAGTTACACTGAGATGGCAGGAAATTGCAGGTGCTTGGAGAAAAACTTTTAAGTTTAACAGAGGAGTTTACTCCCCAGGAATGTGCAGCCTGGGGTTTCGGCTGTGCTTGTGTTCTCTGGTGCTCTGGCTGTGCTGCAACAGAGGAGCTCTTGACGTGCATGATGAACAGGGCTCTTCCACTTTCCTCTGGCTCCAGTTCCTTCTTTGAAAAAGGCCTCTCTTTCCCATTAGGGGATGTCGTCCTCCTGCCCCAGGCCTGGCTGAGCATTACAAAGTGCCTCTCCCTGTGGATTTGAAGATCCCCTCGGAGAGCCTTTCCCCCTGGAGAGGAGGGGAGACCGAAGGGCTACGGCGCCTGGAGCAACACTTGACTGACCAGGTCAGCCTTGATTTTCTGTGGGTGGTGATGGAGGCTCTGGATGGGCTGGGGTTGGTGTCCACCTCGATCCTTTGGTGTGGGTTTGTGTCTGGACCTCAAGAAACTGCTCAGCTCTCCCAGCTCTATCTGAGATTTCCTCCACTGGGGCTCAGCTCTTGGCAGCCCAGCCTGCCTTGGTGCTGGCTACTTTTAAGCAGATGCTTTACCCACTCCTAATTTCATAAAGTTGTAAAGCTCTTCAGCGCGGTGCTGTTGGACCCAGAGAGCTGTTCCTCATGGGACAAAATCACCCAGTCCTTGGGAGAGCAGAGCTTCGCAGCACCCACAGGCAGGATGTGGCCTTGGTGTTGCTCTTGGAGGAGGCTGCGTGTTTGGAGATCTTGGAGGAGGATGGCAGCCAGGTCTCAAGATTTCATTGTCCTTGATGGTGGCATTTGTGGGAGGGTGGGTGGTGAGAGTGTTTCCCAGGCACAGCATTGATCAAGCCTTTGTGACGCAGAAGCCAATTGACAAGAGTTTTTTTCCTCTTGACAGGCTGAGAGAGTTGGGGTTGTTCAGCCTGACAGAAAGAAGGCTCTGGGGAGACCTTAGAGCAGCTTCCAGTGCTGAAAGGGGCTCCAGGAAAGCTGGGGAGGGGCTTTTTAAAAGGGCTTGGAGTGACAGGATAAGGGAAAATGGCTTTAAATTGGAGGGGGGAAGATTAGATTAGACATTAGGAAGAAATTCTTCACGATGAGGGTGGGGAGGCCCTGATCCAGGTTGCCCAGGGAAGCTGTGGCTGCCCCATCCCTGGAGGTGTTCAAGGCCAGGTTGGATGGGGCTTTGAGCCCCTGATCCAGTGGGAAGTGTCCCTGCCCATGGCAGGGGTGGAACTGGATGGGCTTTGAGGTCCCTTCAACCCAAGCCATTCTTTAATTCTATGATTCCTCTTTCATTAGCCAGACGCGTGTCACCTTGTACTGCCTGAACCTGGTTTTCTGTTTCCATTTTAGGGTTGGGTGGCAAGTTTTACTAAACCAAGAACAATCCCAAACTCACTGCTTCCAAGTACCACGGGCCTGAGCCCATATTTCAGCATGGGCTGTCTATCGGTTCGCACCTTTTTTTATAGGCTGTCAAACATTTATGCTCAGGTAAGGCAATAATTGGTCATGGTTAATCAAATCCAGCACTCTCAGGTGTCTGGCATGTATGGCTGGGATTTAACCCTCAAATCATCTTGGTTGAGACCTGGTGCAGCAAAAATGCCACTTTGCTGATGTCCTCTCAGTGTCCTATGAGATCTGTGAGTGGCTTTGTTGTGTGAAAAACCTGTGAACAGATACAGCTTTTCTCAAGCAAGTTTTATAAATATGATCATTAGGGAGCAGTGAGCCCTGGAAGCAGCAGGGAAGCCCAAGAAAACTCCTAAAAGTCAAGAAGTTCAAAATTTCTGCTTTATATTCAAGTGGAGTTTTTGATCAGTTTAGCCTATTAAAACAGTTTTGGGTTTAGAAAACATTTGTTTCCATCTTAGACAAGTTTTAACTATAGAAGAAGCCCAACCACACTTCTGAAAACTTGTTTGATTCTTAAGGAAAGGTATGGTTTAAAACAACCCAAGACAATCAAGGTCCGCCTGTATCTCCTTCTGAAGAGCATCTCTTGAGACATGGCTGAGCCACCTCAATCCAGCCAGCTGAGCAGTTAATATGCAGATTTGGTTTAAGAAATCCCAGTGCAACACCTTTTTGGAAGGTGGGTGGAGAATGTTTGAGGTAACACTGAGGTTTAACAGAGTTCAGCTTTGGTTTTGGGCATAGAACATTGCTTCAGATCTTTGATTCCTGTCCCTTTCATCGTAAAGTGCCATTAAGCCAGCAGTACTGTTAAATTAATCTTTACTTTATGGGCCTGACAGTCACAAAACAAGTGAGACTGCAATGTTATATATGAACTGAAGTTTTCACCTCGTATGTCTCTCGCAGGCCAAGCATCACTCTCTGCCCCCGGTGTCGCTCCAAGGGCAGCTTCTGTGGAGGGAATTCTTCTACACAGTGGCATCAGCAACACCAAACTTCACCAAAATGGCTGGGAACCCCATCTGTCTTCAGATCAGTTGGAACGAGAATGCAGAGAAGCTCCACAAATGGAAAACGGTAACAGGAAACATTGCGACAACTGCTCCCTTTCAGTTTAGAGTTGTTCTGTTGTCCTGGGATCACTCCCTGCTGGCTCTTTGAGATGGGATGTGGAGGGAAGAAGCGTGAAGAGGCTTCATGCAGGGGGGCTCATGTTTCTTCTCTGCTTCAGGCACAGACGGGGTTCCCATGGATTGATGCAATTATGACCCAGCTGCGCCAGGAAGGCTGGATCCATCACCTTGCTCGGCACGCTGTCGCCTGCTTCCTGACGCGGGGAGATCTTTGGATCAGCTGGGAAGAGGGCATGAAGGTTCCCTTCTGGTTTTTGGTTTTCTCTGCAAAGCGTGAGCCTGGCAGCGTGAGCCTGGCAGCGGGAGCTGGGGCTGAGGAGCAGTGCTTCCTTGCTGAGCCCCACTGGAGATCTCACAGCTCATAAAATCTCCTGGTCTCTTGCTCGAGCCTGAACCCTGCTGTGCTGGGTGCAGCGGTAAGAGGCCACTCCCATCTGCACAGTGTAGTGATTTGGAATACTGAGAATGTTGGAAACCTGCTAAGTCTGCAGCAGGCCAGGAAGACAGAGCTTTGGACTTTGGGTTACTCTATGCTGGGGTCCTGCTCTAACTTCCTGATGGTAAAACATCTTGCAGGGGAGCCTTCCCCCTGTGCCCTGGGAGAAGAGCAGCCCCCAGAGCAGCACAGTGCTGAGCTTCACCCTTTGTCTTCCAGCTTGTTAAGTTGTTTTTGGTTTTATTTGCCATGAAGGCAGCTGTTCCAGGGGTGTTGTTGTCTTTCTCTTCCCATCCCTGGGGTGCAGGTGTTTGAAGAGCTGCTTTTAGATGCTGACTACAGCATCAACGCAGGGAACTGGATGTGGCTGTCAGCCAGCGCGTTCTTCCACCAGTACACTCGGATCTTCTGCCCTGTCCGCTTCGGGAAGCGCACGGACCCCGAGGGGCAGTACATCCGGTAGGGCGATGCGCAGCGTAGCACTGTCTGCTCTGCTTCCCTCGCTGCTCTGACAGCAGGACCTGATGGATCTGGTCTGTTTGAAACACAAATCCCTGTGAAACCGGGGCTGTAGCAAAGGTTTTCTGTAACATAAGGAAACTGAGGCACAGAGAAGCAGAGAGGCTGACCCTGGGTTGCACAGGTGATGGCTGAGCGAGGTGTTGTGTTGATTTGTGAGCACCTGGCGCTCCAGCACCAGCTCTGTTCGCCAAGCTAGGTTCTCTTTTTCTAAAGGACTGGAGTAAAACTCCCCACAGCTTCCTGCTCCAGTCTGTGCTGTGTTTCTGGGGTTTGTAGGTGATCAGAATCATTTCAGACACTGCAGTTTTATTTCCTGCTCTGAGTGAGTCCTCTCTGCTCCAAAGTCTTGGTTTTCTTATCTCTGGATCAGGCACTGATGGGCTTCCGCGCGGGCAGTGGGTGATTTTACAGCTGGCTGCAATAGGTGCAGGCTGTGGTGTCTGCGCAGATGGCTCTGTGTTCCCAAATCTCCTCTTCCTCTCATCCTCTTTGGCTTTGTGCCTTCCCAAGGAGAAACCCACACTGACACAGAGTGGGGCAGAAAATGACTTTTTTCCATTCTATAAGAATTTGCTAGATATTTTAAATTTGTTGTTCAATTTATAGTTTTGAAACTTCAGTTAAAATGTTAAAAACCACAATATTTTGAATGAAGTAAAGACTGAAGTAATTTTTAAGTCAACCCATTTATTCTTTGTGGTAAAAACAGTTCTGTGTAAAATGACTCAGGACTCCCCAGTGGATTGTGGTATCAGTCTGATCAGCAGGAATTAATGTGGCATTGGGTGGTTTGCACATACAAATATGGTCTGCAGGATTATAAACCCCCATACTATCCTTGTTTTGTAGGAAGTACTTGCCTGTACTCAAGAACTTTCCCTCCAAGTACATCTATGAGCCCTGGACAGCATCTGAAGAGGAGCAGAAGCAAGCAGGGTGTATCATAGGTAATTTGGATTTGTTGCTAAGGATTTTGCTGCTGCCGACTGTTCCAAATGATTGTGTGAGCAAGTTGGAAGTGTCACACTTCCAACACAGGTCATGCGTTTATTTTCTGAGACTGGATTAAACCAGCAGTCCACCTTCTGTCAATTTTCCCTTAGAGTTTTTTTACTGAAGTCTGAGTTCAGAGAACATATTTTTGCCTCAACCTCATGTCCTAAGACTATTGGTCTCTCTCCGCTGTTGCTTTTGTGTTTATCTATCTTGGATGCCTGGCTGTCTTTAAAGAGTGTTTCAACATCTTGTTCTTTCATGCTTGCGCTAACCCATCTCTGGAGCCTCTTACAAGCTTATGTCTAAATGAGAGCTCTAAGTCCTTGATGGAGAGCAATCGGTCTCCTGAGGAGTTTAGCTTAGATGCAGTTTCTGTTAAGAAAAGGCACAAACGTTTACCCCGGTGCAAATCCAGTCTACTCTCCTTGATCAGTTCCGTGAAGGCCACTATCTCTGTGTTGCACCAGGTGAAGATTACCCCTTCCCGATGGTGAACCACAAGGAAGCCAGCGATCAAAACCTGCAGCTGATGAGGCAGGTCAGAGAGGAGCAGCAGAGAACAGCACAGCTCACGAGAGGTACGAGGGGCTGAACACTGCACACTGTGCTGCAGCGCAGAGCTGCCACTGGGAGCTGATGGCTCTGGGGGTTGGTTTTGTGTGGTTTCCAGGACGCCTTTCCTCTTCGTTACCAACACCACACGCTGTTCTTCCACTTACTGTTCAAATGATGTCCCAAGAGGGAAAGCCAGAGGTGGGGCAGTGTCCCTTCACTTCTGGCTGCCCTTGTGGGACGGGAACTTGCTTCTGCCTGCTGGAGGAACGCCTCCCCCACAGCAGACCTCTCGACCTTCTGTAGGTCAGCACAGACAACCCGGCCCCCAGGTTTGCCCGGTCTGTGTCCAAGGTGCAGAAATCTCTGCAGCTCTGCCCATGCCTCCTGCAACCAGGGCATCGTTGTTTCTCCTTTTTGCCATGACCTCCCTGCCCCGTAGCAGGGATTATTTGAGATTCCCCCTGACCACTAAGGAGCAAAAAGCCTTTGAGACCTGAGTTGCTCTAAGAAATTTACCTTTGACCTTGTCTTTCAAAGAGATTAAGCAGATGCACAACAAACCCATAGTTATCAGGTAAAACTGGAACACTCAGACTTTGGGGAGCCTAAGATAATTAGGTATTTCCAATTACACTTATGGCACCTGTGCTTTTAAAACTGAAGTCCTAGGGCCTGTGATGAGCTCTAGGCCTCAAGGAATCCTCTGCAGGAATGTAAGTGAAGCAAGGCTTTTGTATTTCACAAAACACCATGGCAGCCTCTTGGTATTGCAGAAATCCGACATGCAGCAGCCGAGGGCTGCGGGGAATCTTAAATATTCCTGCATCAGTTGTTATGGTCAGAAGGAACTACTTGTTCTCAACCTTAATGTCTCCAGAAGGCTGCACAGCAGCACCTTCCAGGTGTAACCAACATCTGCTGACAGTGCTTCCACAAACCCTGTGGTGTAGGGGAGTAAACGCTGCTGTGGTTGCTGTTGGAGAGAGGGAAAACTAAAATCTGAGAACCAGAGTCCCTCACTCCCAGCCAGCCTTATTCTTGTTGCCTGTGAATGGAAGCAATTTTTGGCGCTCTTCACCTGCTGCTGTTGATCTAGGCTGTTGCACTGAGGCTGGAGAAGGACCTGCAGACTTTTAATTCTTATTTCTCTCTTGCCCTAGATGATACAGATGACCCAATGGAAATGAAGGTAAAACGTGAGCGCTCTGAAGAACACACTTCAAAAGGAAAAGTGGCCAAGATGACAGAACAAACTGAGATTCCAGCAGGGATTGCCTGTTGGGAACCAGAAAATGGCAAAGGGGGAGAGCCAGGGGCCAACTGAACAGGACAAACCAGGACAAACCGTACCCAGTATCTTACCCTGCAAGTGGTGTCCCTTGCTTGTGAAGTGACCTCAAGATGAGTGTTGGATGCTGAGTATGTTCGTTAGTGGAGTTGTTTTGAATGGAATCATCCGTCTGTGAGGGGCTTACAAGCCATTTGTAGCAGCTCTTGGGTGAATCCACGAGATGACTGGTTTCAACAGGCCATGATGCTACAACAGTGTGCAAATCCTCTTGGTGTTCATGCAACCGTATAGTCAGTTTCAGTCATAACTACTGGTCTTTCCAACATGCCAGGTTAGTATCAGTTCATACACACATTTATGTGATCACATATTGGAGTTGGAAGCTCGATTTGCCTGTCTTGCAGAGACAGAGGTTTTAGGATTTCCAGATACGGGTTTAAAGTTCACAGTTTGTGCTTACAGCCCCAGTGTGTGGGTAGAGCAGAACGCAGCCCACTGTAAGGCTGTGCGTAGTTCTTATGACTTAATTGGGGTTTGTTAAGCATTTTAAGGGTAATGTTGCAAAATATTTCACTAAATTAGGGCTGATGTACAACTTTCTTCACTGTAACTCTCCTTCTTGGCTCATTCCTCTAGAACTGTAGGGCAGATGTCATTTCTACCATGCACCACATGTTAAAAATGGAACCTTCCATTGAGATGTCTCCTTGCGAAGTTTCAGAATGCTGCATTAATCGATTATCTTTGTTACAGCTGGGAGTTTAGTGGTGGTAGGAGGAGTGGGGTAGGTTTTTAATCACACTAGGTACTATTTTTGGTTTTAAAAGAAATAAAAATTTATTTCTGACATTAAAAATGTAAGGTCTTGTTTTACCACAGAGTGCAAATCACAGAGTGTGATCAGCATAAAAAGCCCAGACTCTCAAATGCATGTGAGATCAAATTTTACTTAACTTATTAAAACAAGAAAGGTAACAAATGATTTGTTAATGGTAACACAACAACTGGGAAGTTGTACGCAGTACATCCACTCACAGGTGAAGTCTCCAAAGTCAATACAAGAGCGTCCAGCTTTTAAATCACTAAATAAACAACTTACATAATTCTAATAATGTGTAATCCCTCGTCTCAGCAGTCCGTGGCCCCCCTTCTTGGAGCTGTGGCCAGGCCAGAGCTCAAGAAAGGAGATGACAGCCCGATCTCTCTTATCTTTGAACTAAGGGGGTTGTTGAGATGCAGCATTCCTGCACAGCTCTTCTCCTTTCACACAGTGTTGACTGGCCAGCCAGGGTGTGGATGGCTCAGGAACTGTTGCTCTTTTTCACCTCCTGTATGTGCTGGAGAAGCTACAATTAATGTGGCAAAGCCTTGACCCAGGTTGCCCAGAGCAGTGGTGGCTGCCCCATCCCTGGAGGGGTTCAAGGCCAGGCTGGATGGGGCTTGCAGCCCCCGATCCAGTGGGAGGTGTCCCTGCCCATGGCAGGGGTGGCACTGGATGGGCTTTGAGGTCTCTTCCAATCCAAACCATTCCATGATCCTATGATGGGGCAGGGTGTCCCCCAGCAAATTTGCAGATGACAGAGAAGCAGGAAGCAGCGGTGACAAGTCCAGAGGGACTCTGCAGCCTGGAGCAATGGGCAGGAAGAACATGGAATCATAGACTATTTTAGGTTTTGAATATTACATAATATATATTATATATTATTAAAGGTTATTTAAATATTATATCTGAATATGTAGGAGATAACCTGAAGGGAGTCTCCAGACATGGTTGGATAATCCAAAAATATAATGAGCATTCTTTGAAGATTTACATGGTTCTTTGTCTAAAACTAGCATATATACCCACTGCTTTTGTAAGATGTTATGCATTTTTTAGAAGGACATCCAATTCAGCACTGAATTGACTCATGGAATGATGACACTGAACTCAGAGTTAGGTGCAGGTATGCAGCCGTGTACAGGGTGCAAGGGGGATTTTTCCTCCAATCTTGCACACCAGGTGTCCAAGCTGACACATTTTTATTGAGCTGTTATTCATATGTATTGGGTTAGTATACATAGTCATGACTTTTCCAAGAAGTGGGTTGGGTTAGTAAGATTAGTCCCAAGAATTTATTAACGCGCATGTGTTCCTCCTAGTGGTAGTGGTGGATGCGGGTCTTTGGAGATGAAGGCAGGCCATCCTCGTCACGTTGGACTTCTCAACTTTCCTTCTTGCACATGCTCTTAGACTTCTTGGGCATTTCCTCAAGGTTCCATCTGGTCCTGGCTGGTTCTTCTTCCTCTTATCATTGCACCAGTCCTTGTTATCTAGCTTATTTATGTGAGAATGGGTAGTAAGGAGATTCGTGTCAACATGGCAGGAAATGGCAGCAATTGTGAAGTTGTGAATGTTTATCTCCAAGTTTAAGCGTTTGACAAAATTCGCGGTTTAACATTTTTGCGGGGTTTAGCTGTATTGGATTGTGCAGACTGGGGTGTGCGGATGGGGGCGTCTGTGTTCAGGGGGCCTCGGGGAGCAGCTCTTGAGAGTCCCTGGGCGGCTTAGGAGGGGCCGGGTGCACTAAGGGGAAGGAACATTCTCGAAGGTGATTGTGATATTCATGAGGCTAAATGAATATGCATGAGAACAAATGTATAAAAAGGTGTGGCCAGCGTTGTTTAGTGCACGTGTTGGTAGAGCCAGACTCCCCACGCACCCACACACACAGAATCACACAGAATCACACAGAATAACCAGGTTGGAAGAGACCCACCGGATCATCGAGTCCAACCGTTCCTATCAAACACTAAACCATATCCCTCAGCACCTCGTCCACCCGTGCCTTAAACACCTCCAGGGAAGGTGACTCAACCACCTCCCTGGGCAGCCTGTTCCAGTGCCCAATGACCCTTTCTGTAAAGAATTTTTTCCTAATGTCCAGCCTAAATCTCCCCTGGCGGAGCTTGAGGCCATTCCCTCTTGTCCTGTCCCCTGTCCCTTGGGAGAAGAGCCCAGCTCCCTCCTCTCCACAACCTCCTCTCAGGTAGTTGTAGAGAGAAATGAGGTCTCCCCTCAGCCTCCTCTTCTCCAGGCTAAACACCCCCAGCTCTCTCAGCCGTTCCTCATCAGGCCTGTTCTCCAGCCCCCTCACCAGCTTTGTTGCTCTTCTCTGGACTCGCTCCAGAGCCTCAACATCCTTCTTGTGGTGAGGGGCCCAGAACTGAACACAGGATTCGAGGAGCGGTCTCACCAGTGCCGAGTCCAGAGGGAGAAGAACCTCCCTGGCCCTGCTGGCCACGCCGTTTCTGATCCAAGCCAAGATGCCCTTGGCCTTCTTGGCCACCTGGGCCCCTGCTGGCTCCTGTTCAGTCGCTGTCAACCAACACCCCCAGGTCCCTCTCCTCCAGGCAGCTTTCTAGACAGACTTCTCCTAGTCTGTAGCACTGCACAGGGTTGTTGTGCCCCAAGTGCAGGACCCGGCATTTGGCCTTGTTAAACCTCATGCCATTTGACTCAGCCCAGTGGTCCAGCCTGTTCAGATCCCTTTGCAGAGCCTCCCAACCCTCCAGCAGATCGACACTTCCACCCAGCTTAGTGTCGTCTGCAAACTTGCTCAGGGTGCACTCGATGCCTTCATCCAGGTCATTGATGAAGACATTGAACAGGGCTGGACCCAGCACCGAGCCCTGGGGAACCCCACTTGTCACTGGCCTCCAGCTGGAATTAACACCATTTCCCACCACTCTCTGGGCCCTCCATCCAACCAGTTTTCCACCCAGGAGAGTGTGCGCCTGTCCAGCCCAGAGGCTGACAGCTTCTCAAGCAGAATGTTGTGAGAAACTGTGTCAAAGGCTTTACTGAAGTCCAGGAAGACCACATCCACAGCCTTTCCCTCATCCAGCAGCCGAGTCACTTTGTCATAGAAGGCAATCAGGTTAGTTAGGCAAGACCTGCCTTTTGTGAACCCATGTTGACTGGGCCTGATCACCCGGTTCTCTTGCATGTGCTTCATGATAGCACTCAAGATCACCTGCTCCATGACTTTCCCTGGCACTGAGGTCAGACTGACAGGCCTGGAATTCCCTGGATCCTCCCTGTGACCCTTCTTGTAGATGGGCACAACATCAGCCTCCAGTCCAGTGGGACTTCCCCAGTCTTCCAGGACTGTTGGAAGATGATGGAAAGGGGTTTGGCCAGCACATCTGCCAGCTCCTTCAGTACCCTAGGGTGAATCCCGTCCGGCCCCATAGACTTGTGGGTGTCTAGTCGGGCTAGCAAGGCTCTGACCACCTCCTCTTGGATCACGGGAGCCTCATTATGCTCCTCTAGCTCCTGGGTTTGTACACAGACGGAACGACCCTCCTTACAACTAAAGACTGAGGCAAAGAAGGCATTAAGTACCTCAGCCTTTTCCTCATCCCCTGTCACTGTTGTTCCTTCTGCGTCCAATAGGGACTGTATGGTCTCCCTAGTCCTCCTTTTATTATTTATATATTTATAGAAAGATTTTTTGTTATCTTTCACTGACTTGGCCAATCCAATTTCTAGCTGAGCCTTAGCCCTCCTGATTTTTTCCCTACACAATCTCACTTCCCTCCTGTAGTCCACCCAAGAGGCCTGTCCCCTCTTCCAGAGCCCATAAACATTTCTCTTCCTCTTGATATCCCTCAAGATCTCTCTATTCAACCAAGTTGGCTTTCTTCCCTGCCGGCTTTTTTTCCGGAACATGGGGATGGCTTTCTCCTGAGCTGCTAGGACCACCTTTTTGAAGAGCTCCCAGCCCTCCTGGGCTCCCTTGCCCTTGAGTACTGTCTCCCATGAGACTTCACCAACCAGCCTGCTGAAGAGATCAAAGTCTGCCCTCTGGAAATTTAATGCTATCGTCTTGCTAACTACCCTCTTCACTTCACCTAGAACAGAAAACCCTATCATCTCATGGTCGCTTAGTCCTAGGCGTCCACCTACTGCCACATCCCCTACAAGGCCTTCTCTGTTCACAAACAGCAGGTCCAGGAGGGCACCATCCCTTGTTGGTTCATTCACCAACTGTGCAAGGAAGTTGTCTCCCACGCACTCCAGGAACCTCCTAGACTGCTTCCTTTCTGCTCTGTTGTACACTCAGCAGATATCAGGCAGATTGAAGTCTCCCACCAGAACGAGAGGCATTGATCTAGAGATTGACCGCAGCTATTTATAGAAGAGCTCATCAGCTGCTTCTCCTTGGTTGGGTGGTCTGTAACAGACTCCCATCACAACATCTACCTTCTGGTGGGCTCCTCTGATTTTGACCCACAGGCACTCAACCTCCTGATCGCCACAATCCATCTCAACGGAGTCCAAGTCCTCCCTTACAAAGAGGGCTACCCCACCTCCTCTCCTACCCTTCCTATCCTGCCTGAAGAGCTTGTACCCCACCATAGCCGTACTCCAGTTATATGAGTCGTCCCACCACGTTTCCATGATGGCAACGACATCATAGGCTCCTTGCCCTACGACAGCTTCCAGCTCTTCCTTCTTATTTCCCATGCTGCGTGCATTGGTGTAAATGCACTTCAGCTGAGCTGCCGAGCCTTCAGCCCTCTTAGAGGGAACAGAGTTCGTTCCCAACTGCCTGGTAACTGGAGTAGTTAATACCAGAGTGCCTGCATCTCCCTTAGCACCCCGAGGTGTGTTCTCCCCCACTTTCTGTGCGGTGAGGTACTGGTGGTCCTCGCCCGCGCACCCTCTCCCAATCACCAATTCCCCACATCCAGGCTCATTCCTGTCTAGCCTGGGCTCAACCCCCTCCCCCTTCACATCTAGTTTAAAGCTCGATTTATGAGCTTGGCTAGGTTTCTAGCAAGGGCTTTAGCCCCCCTAGGAGACCCATGTGTCCCGTCCTTAGCAACAAAGCCTGGGGGTGCGTGAGCCACCCCATGATCAAAAAAGCCAAAGCCCCTCTCCTCGCACCAGGGTCAGAGCCAGGCATTAATCGAATTCTTCATCCTGGTAACCCAGTGCTGTATTACCCAGCTCTCCATCCCCAGCTAATAAAATACTTCGCTGCTGAATTGGCCTGGCAGTGGAGTCATTTATAACATTTAGATACAGTCATATTCTTTCCCGTTCTTTCTAACTGCAGCTTTGCTAAAATTCCTTCTGTAAGCCTAAATAAGTTCTAAAATCACAGAAACTATACATAATATTCAAACTTATAATAGGTTAGTAACTTATAACAACTGATCTCTTTTTTTAGAATTGTAAAATAAAAATATTATTGCATTTGCTTCAGGGTCTTCAGCCAAATGCCGGGTCCCGCACTTGGGGCACAACAACCCTAAGCAGTGCTACAGACTAGAAGTCTGTCTAGAAAGCTGCCTGGAGGAGAGGGACCTGGGGGTGTTGGTTGACAGCCGACTGAATATGAGCCAGCAGTGTGCCCAGGTGGCCAAGAAGGCCAATGGCATCTTGGCTTGGATCAGAAACGGCGTGGCCAGCAGGGCCAGGGAGGTTATCCTCCCTCTGGACTCAGCACTGGTGAGACCGCTCCTCGAATCCTGTGTTCAGCTCTGGGCCCCTCACCACAAGAAGGATGTTGAGGCTCTGGAGCGAGTCCAGAGAAGAGCAACAAAGCTGGTGAGGGGGCTGGAGAACAGGCCTGATGAGGAACGGCTGAGAGAGCTGGGGGTGTTTAGCCTGGAGAAGAGGAGGCTGAGGGGAGACCTCATTGCTCTCTCCAACTACCTGAGAGGAGGTTGTGGAGAGGAGGGAGCTGGGCTCTTCTCCCAAGTGACAGGGGACAGGACGAGAGGGAATGGCCTCAAGCTCCGCCAGGGGAGGTTTAGGCTGGACATTAGGAAAATTTTTTTCACAGAAAGGGTGATTGGGCCCTGGCAGAGGCTGCCCAGGGAGGGGGTTGAGTCCCCTTCCCTGGAGGTGTTTAAGGCACGGGTGGATGAGGTGCTGAGGGACATGGGTTAGTGATTGATAGGAATGGTTGGACTCGATGATTCCAATCTGGTGATTCTATGATTCTGTGATTCTATGACTTCGTCCTTTTCAATATTTTACCAGTGAATGAGTGTCTCTCACAGACTCGATGACCTAAAAGGTCTTTTCCAACACGGTGATTCTATAGTGCTATATTATATCTTACGTTGTTAAATATTAATTTAATTTTACGGTTACATATTAATGTACCGTCACGCTCGGACCCGCCCCCCGCGCTCGCCCAGACCGGAAGCGGCCCCGCGGCCGGAAGTGCCGCGCCGGAAGCGCCATACCGGAAGCGACCCACCGGAAGCGGCCCCGGGGCGGATGTGCGGCGGCGGAGAGGCGCGCCGCTGGGCTCCCCGCCCGCCGCCGCCTGGCCATGTCCCGCCGCGCCCCGCGGAGCAGAGAGGAGCGGCCGCGCCGCGCCGCGCAGTTGTGAGTAGGGGCCGGGGCGGAGCGCGCCCCCTCCCGGCGGCGGGCCCGGCCGGGGCTCGGCGGCGCCGCCGCCCCGCGGCCGCCGCTCGCCTGTACGGCCCGGCGGCGCCCGGCGCGGCCGCGCAGGGACGGCCCCGCAGGTACGGCCCCGCAGCGCCTCGAGCTCGGCGGGAGCGGCAGCGACCCGCCGTTCACCCCGGTCCCGCCGCCGCCCTCTTCCCCGGCCCCGCCGCCTCCAACGGCCCTGGCACCACCGCTGCTCCCGGAACCGCCGTTGTTGCCGTCCCCGATCCTGCCGTTGCGTCCAGTTATGCCATTGCCGTCGTCCCCGGTCCTGCCGCCATCCCCAGTCCCGCTGTTGTCGCGATCCCCGGCCCCACTGTCGCCCTCCACCCTGGCGCCGCCATCACCCCCGGCCTCGCTGTCGCCCCCAGAACCTCCATCACGCCCATCCCCAGTCCGACCATCACCCCCGTCTCTGACCCTTCCTTTGCCCCGGTCGTGCCATCCGCCTGTCCCGGCGGGCGGTGCTCTGGGCCTGGGAAGCGTCGCCCTGCATGGCCGGGCCCCAAGAGTGGTGGGGAACGCAGTACAATCCAGTTGGAGACTGGGCACAAGCAGTGTCCCCAGGGCTCAGAGCTGGGGCTGGTTTACCTCAATATCTCTATCCATGACCGGGATGAGGGGATCGAGTGCTCCCTCAGTCAGTTTGTGGATGACACCGAGCTGTGTGGAAGTGTTGCTCTTCACACAGAGGATCTGTATGGGCTGAATCCATGGGCTGAGGCCAACAGGATGAGGTTCAACAAGACCAAGGTTGCAGAGTCCTGCACTTGGGACACAAGAACCTCGTGCAGCTCCAGGCGTGGGGAAGGGCTGCTGGAAAGCTGCCTGGTGGAAAAGGACCTGGGGGTGCTGTATGTGTACAGCAGCTGTACGTGAGCCAGCAGTGGTCTAGGTGGCCAAGAAGGCCAATAGCATCTTGGCCTGTATCATAAACAGTGTGGCCAGCAGGAGCACCAAAGTGATTGTGACCCCTGTGCTCAGCGCTGGTGAGGCCACACATCGAATCCTGGGTTCAGTTTTGGGTCCCTCACTCCAAAAAGGACATTGAGGGGCTGAAGTGGATCCAGAGAAGGGGAACAGAGCTGGTGAACAAGCCTTATGAGAGGTGGCTGAGGGACCTGCTGTTGTTTAGCCTGGGAAAAAAGGAGGCTGGGGGAGACCTCATCACTATCTACAACTGCCCAAAAGGAGGTTGTAGAGAGGTGGGTGTTGGTCTCTTCTCCCAAGTGGCAGGTGATAGGAGAGAGGGAAGGGCCTCAAGCTGCACTAGGGCAGGTTCAGATTGGACATCAGGAAAAACTTCTTCACTGAAAGGGTTCTCAGGCTCTGGCAGAGGCTGCTCAGGAAGGTGGTGGAATCCCCATCCTTGGAGAGGTTTAAAAAATGTGTGGATGAGGTGCTCTGATTTAGTAGTGGACAGGTACGGTTAGAGTTGATTATCTCAAAGGTTGTTTTCAACCAAGCAGCCCAGCTCCTCCTCCCGCTGTGCCCCTGCCCCTTGACACCTCTGTCCAGCATGTGGTGCACCTGCCCCACATGGTGGTACCCGCTCCTTGCCATCAGAAGTTTGTGTTTGCTGGAGGTGAGGGTAGTCTTGGTGCTGTTAGAGCTGTACTGGGGCTACCAGAAAACTGGGAAGAGGAAGAAGGATGTGAGATATAGGGCTCTGACCTTTCACAGGGGTAGAATAGCTTTGTACCAGCCTGTTAATCAACTGCAGTGTGAACATGCATCCACAGGCCTAGTGTGAGCTGGAGGGTTGGAGCTCGATGATCTATCTTTAAGGTCCCTTCCAACCAATTCCATGATTCTATGATTTTTTTAGGCTGTCTAAGGCTCTAGTTTTACATTCCTGCTTTAAACTAGAAGGACCTTGGCGGTTGTATTTTGGCTCCTGCAGCGTTTTGGAGTTCTCCGGTTGCCATTTCTGTTTGATGAGGGGGTTTGGGTGAGCTCATTCGAGCTACGGGGCTGCAGTGGCTATGGGAGGTGGCTCTGACACTGCTGGCATTCTCTGTAATTCCACCGAAGTTTTTAGAGCGAAAGGAGGACCTGGGCATTGATCGGTAGAGCTGTGGTTTACAATAATGCACAAGGACTGTTTCCCAGCACTTAGTGCATCCTAGAACAATTATCTGTGTGCCAAGGAATATTCCCCAATGGGTGAACGTGTTTCTGTGTGAAATCAATGTCAAACAGGAAGTGTTTCTCCTGCCATTGCTGAAAGCTTCAGGATAACGATAAACCCCAAGCCATTAGAACCTAAATTGCAGGCAGGATTCCCAGTTTTGTGTGCAAACTCAACATAATTTCTGGGTTTCCTTCAGGTAATAACCATAGAATAGTTTGGGTTGGAAGGGACCTTAAAGATCATCTAGTTCCAACTCCCCTACCATGGGCAGCGACACCTCCCATTAGATCAGGCTGCCCAAGGCACCATCCAAGCAGGCTTTGAACACCTCCAGGGGTGGGGCAGCCACAGCTTCCCTGGGCAACGTGTTCCAGGGCCTCACCTTTCTCACAGTGAAGAAATTCCTCCTTATGTCTAGTCTACATCTGCCCCTCTCCAGTTTATACCCATTGTGCCTAGTCCTATCACTACAAGCCTTTGTTAACAGTCCCTCCCCAGCTTTCTTGTAGCTCCTTTCAGGTACGGAAAGGTTGCTATAAGGTCTCCTCAGAGCCTTCTCTTCTCCAGGCTGAAAAAACCCAACTCTCTCCGGCTGTCCTAGTACAGGAGGTGCTCCAGCCCTCTGATTGTCTTTGTAGCCTCCTCTGGGCCCGTTCCAACAGTTCCATCTCCTTCTTATGTTGAGGATTCCAGAACTGGACACAATACTCCAGATGAGGTTTCACAAGAGAGGAATAAAGGAGCAGAATCCTCTCCCTCGCCCTGCTGGCCACGCTGCTTTTGATGCAGCCCGGGATACAGTTGGCCTTGTGGGCTGCGAGCGCACGTTGCTGGCTCATGTTGAGCTTCTCATCAACCAGCATGTCCAAGTCCTTCTCTGCAGGGCAGCTCTTAATCACATCATTCCCCATCCTGTATTGAAACTGGGGATTGTCCTGACCCAGGTGTAGGGCCTTGCACTTGGCCTTGTTGAACCTCATGAGGTTCTCACAGCCCCACTTCTCCAGCCTGTCCAGGTCCCTCTGGATGACATCTCATCCTTCCAGTGTGGCAGCTGCACCACTCAGCTTGGTGTCAACTGCAAACTTGCTGAGGGTGCACTCAGTCTTGCTGTCAATATCATTGATGAAGATATTAAACACCACTGGTCCCACTACAGATCCGCGAGGGACACCACTTCCCATGGATTTCCATCTGGACTTTGAGCCATTGACCACTTCTCTCTGAATGCAACTATCCAACCAGTTTCTTATCCACCAAACCATCCAGCCATCAAATTCATATCTCTCCAATTTAGAGAGAAGGATGTTGTGGGGGACCGTGTCAAAGGCTTTACGGAAGTCCAGATAGATCACATCTGTTGGTTTTCCCGTATCCACTGCTGTGGTTACCTCATCGTGGAAAGCCACTAAGTTGGCCGTACAGGACTTGCCCCTGGTGAAGCCGTGCTGACTGCCATTAATCACCTCCCCGTCCTCCACATGCTTTAGCAGAGCTTCTGGGAGGATCTGTTCCATGATCTTCCCAGGCACAGAGTTGAGGCTGACAGGTCAGTAGTTCTCAGGGTCGTCTTTCCTACCCTTTTTTAAAAAGGGCACAACGTTACCCTTCTTCCAGTCACCAGGGACTTCTCCTGATTGCCATGACTTTTCAGATATTATGGCGAGTAGCTTGGCCTCTATATCGGCCAATTCCCTCAGGACTCTGGGATGCATCTCATCAGGTCCCATATATGTTCAGGTTCCCCAGGCGGTCATGAACCTGATCCTCCTCTACAGTGGGAGGAGGTTTACCCTTTGGTCACCATCTTGCTGTCCTGTGACCCAGGAGGGGTGTGGAAAGTGGTTACCAGTGAAGACCAAGGCAAAAAAAAGTTGTTAAGTGCCAAATGACAATGACAAAAGATGTTTATTATGATATTTAGTGAGTACACAGATGGGATATGGCTGTGTAAAATAGACTACAATCTGCTAGTTCTGCTTTGTCCCTTGGTGTGTGCTTCCAATTTATAATAAATGTTATTTGCCTCCTCTGGGATTTGTAGTGGCGTGTAGTCCGTCTTTGATGTATTCATATGCATGAAAGATGAAGATTGTCTCTAAAGTGATAGCTGGGAGTAAGGGCTGGCTAAAAAGCTGCTTGCTTCTGCTTGAGAGGGAATGTTCTACTGACAGCTTCAAGGCGTAGCTGATGTTTGAGAAGTCTTTCTGGCTTTTCTATCACCACTAATGCGTTGTTTTGGGCGGCATGGCTGTGATTTGTGTTGCAGTAGTGTGTTGGGTTGTACTGGATCTGGCAGATGGATTTATTGATGGCAAATACTCTGAGTGTGATTCTGTTAATGCAAAAATTGCAGAGAGAAGATGGGTTTTAAAGTATTTGGTATTTTATTATCTGAGCATGGTGCTTTGTAAGAGTGGTAAACAATACAGTATGAGAATTTTAGACAATGAAATTGATGTAGCAATCATATAAGGAAAGAGAAGAGGAATTCTGTTTCAGTTGAGGGAAATATAGGCAAATCTTTTTATTTTTCTAGCCTGATAGAAGTAATAATCAATAAATCTTGCCGTTCCTGAGCCATCAACACCCTGGCTGACGGATCAACACTGTATGAAAGGAGAAGAGCTGTGCAGGAATGCTGCATCTCAACAACCCCCTTAGTTGAACGATAAGAGAGGTCTGGCTGTCTTCTCTTCTCCTTTCTTGAGCTCTGGCCACAGCTCCAAGAAGGGTGGCAGTGGGACTGCTGAGACCAGGGACTACACATTTTTAGAATGAGCTGGTTGCTCTTGTAGTGACTTTGGAGACCTCTCCTGTGAGTGGATGCACTGCTTACAACCTCCCAGTTGTCATGGGAAGGCTCCCCAAATCCTTTCTGCAATAGGGGCTTCCCAGCAACTGTGGACAATTGGTGCTGGATCTAATTGCTATACTTAGTTCTCTTGTAGTAATGATTAAACATATTACCTTTAAAACTGTTCCTGTTAACTTGCTGTTAATCGCTACTAATCATCTATTACCTTTCTTGATTTAATAAGTTAAGTAAAATTTGATCTCGCGTCATATTTGAGAGTTTGGGCTTTTTATGCTGATTGCACTCTGTGCTTTGCACTCTGTGGTAAAACAACACAGCAAAGTGTTTTCAGCTTCTCTCTGAAATAGCAAATGTGTCTACAAGCTGTGACAGCTAAGTCTCCTTCCTCTTGCAGAGATATCTGTGTAAATTTGTCTGTATGCAAGTTCTCAGTATCTCATCTCATTCCCTTTCCTTCTTTCTTGCCTATCTTTTCGCTTTTGGTGATTCTGCAAACCTCTAAGCGTCTGCTCTTTGTTTCAAGCAAATGAAAGTCGTGGTAATTTTAGGCTTTGCTGCTCTTCTTTGCATGGAGCATGAAGACAGGAAGCTTTTGCTTTGGGTGATCATGAAAAGCAGATTGAACCGGAGTTGAGGTGAACTGGGTTTTGTAGAGGAGGTTCTTTCCTCAGCTCACTTAACAGATCCCATCTCTAGCACAGGGTCAAAACCAGGGTTCTAAGCCCACGGAAAGGGCAGTGAACAATGACTCCAGGCAGGAATGCGAGGAATGGAGGTAGCGCTGGGAACCCGGCATTGCTGCTGGAGAATATGTTCACACAAACACACCGTCTCTCTCTGTTTTGCTTGCTTCCTCCCTCACAGATCCACTCCCCCTTCTCTTCCCAGCAGTTAGAGGTGTCCGTTTGCTTTGACAGGAAGAAGAGCATCCCTCTTCAGAGATCATCTCTGCCCTCTGATGCCCGTTTGCAGAGCTGGTTAGTTGGAGTCCAGGTAACTGTCTGTTTACTTCTAAAAGCTGTTGTGATGCAGCAGTTCCATCTCTGTGGAAGTTGCTGAAAATTCCCTTCTGAATTCACCTTCAGAATATTAATTTTTATAGATAGAAAAGAATTAAAGACTGTAGATGATGCTGTTATTGAAGAAGCCGTGAGAGATTTGAAGCCCACAACAGACAGAGATGCAAAAAGCTGTCTGGGAGCTTAGTGCTCGCTGTCTTGGTTCTTCATTATCAGTGATGCTGTGAAGTGGCTCCAAAAATGAGTCTTCTGCTTTAATGAAGTTCAAACAAACAAATATTTTTAGTTACTCTTTGCTTAAGCAAAACTATTTCTGTAAGATCACTACCCTTCAGTGCTAGTCCTTCTCAGCTGTCATTTCTGATTCCAAAACTTCCAGCTCCTTTTACTACTCAACACTCTGGTAGCAGCTTCCACCAGGAACCATGTTGGACATTGTCCATTTTTTTTCATTTGCAGTTTGTTATTTTTAAAACAAAAGTATCATGGGAATTTTCTGCCCACTGTGCTGACAAATCACGTGAACATCTGCTTTTCCACTCAGTATACCTAGAAATGTGGCATTGTACCAAAACACTGGATGTAGGAGTTATTTCTAAGGTTACAGTGAGGGAAGATCTACATATCTAAAGCCTTTATGGCTTAAATGAACAATAGTGTGGTTATTTATGTTGACCACCGAGGGGAGCATCACCCCTTGGGCTGTATCAGGAACTATCTGGCTCTGGGAGTGAAGAGCATCTGTGTGACTTCTCACTGGATGGGAAAAGGCAATGTCTTGACTGGCTTCTTGAGCAGATACAACGGTGGGACGCACGAATGGTATCTCCTGGTCACTCTGTTCCAGGCTGAGTTGGAAGCCCAAACTGTAATGCTTCACTGCCAGAAAAAATGCTGGTGTTTCCAAACTACTTGAGAGTAAACAGAACATGATACTGCTGTCATCTGGACTGGGAATAATCTCATGTCCATGTTCTCAATGCATTTATTGATGTAGAAAGTCAATGGGACAGAGCTGGAATGCTCATGGAGTCTGAAAGTGGAGTTGGGGAGCTTTGCCATGTACTCATTCTGGACCTGATGTGAAGACCATGAAACCTACTTCTAATTCATTTGGTCTCCTCTGTGCTGGTGAAAGAAACTCTGTTTTGATCACGCGTGTCTCAGCATGCCCTGTTGCTTCTACAGTGCTTTGGGCATTAGATTGATCTTCCGAGAGTCCAAGATTTCCTTGGGGAAGATGCCTGCATGCGGGTGAACTCAGTTGAAGTGGGAAAGAATCTCTATCTTGCAGTGGACTGGAAAAGTCTTGGCGTTTGAAGCAGTCACAGCTTCCTTGTGGTTTGACAAGGCTCTGTCTGTCTGTCTGCTGTTTGAAGTACCTGTCTTCATGGACAAATCATCTCCATTTATTCTTGTGATTACACTGGTGCTGTTTTCATTGTGCTCCTCCTCATTCTGAAGCCAATCCTTCTTTGACTTAGATTTCTGTCCTCATCGATGTTTGTACCTTGAGAGCATTTGAGGTTTTTTTTTCATCTCTTTAAAGATGACCACCTTTGTAGTCTGTATCCACCTAGAGACTGAGCAGGCAGGTGGGACGTAGGGTACGTATTGGTCACTGAGATCCTGTTCCACAAGATAAATGTATTCTGCATCTTAATTCTTTTCGTGTATGTATCTGTCTGAAGTAATTTCCTCTTCCATCTTGCTGTGTGACTAATCTGCCTGTGTTTTCCTGAAGCTTTCCTGAAATCCATATTTCATAGCACTGAGTAGGGAGATTAATAGTAACAGGAAGATGGGAAAGCAAGAAGTCTGGCTTCTCTGTGAAATCTGGAGATAACGTTTTTCTTTTTCAGAATGACAGGCCTTCTGAGTAGAGGAGGAGGATAATATAAGGTGGTTTTTAGGTCTTTTAACTTACTTTTTGCTTAAAAAGGATACCGTATCTTGCTGTGGTGTAAAGGCTGGGCATCTTTTTCATGCAGTTTTTGGTTTTCTGAAATGCTAACACAGTGGATCAGGATGATTTTTGCCATTGAGCTTCCTGAAGATGAGATCTGGCATTTTTCGGTTGTTAATCTGTTCTGAGATGTAGCAGCACTGGATATGCAGTTCAGTGATGCACATTAATTGAAATATCTGTGCCATTTTCACTTGTGCTCTCTTTCATTGTTCTTTTTCTTCTCTCTTTTCTTTGTTTTGTTAAGCATTGCAGGCTGTATGTACCGAGTAGTTCAGACGACGGGACCAGACGGAAAAAACCTTCTGAAATTACTTCCAATTTCTAAATCTACTGGAAGTTTTGTGCCAATAGTTCAGTCTTCAACCAGACCAAACAATTCTAAAGCGAGTATTTCTAGTCCGGTCCATCTTACATTTGAGACGCAGCTTGCCAATACTACTGCGCCTTCGTCTGTTAAGATACCCATTTTTCCATCTCCTAATTCTGGAAAGATCATTCTTACAAGGACATTAGACTCACAGGAAAGGGTTAGGGCAGGTTCTGAAAAGGAAAGCTTGATTCCAAAGTCAGCTGCTGACACCCAGAGTAGCCGTGTGTCCATGGATAGGCTGTCTGTGCAGAGCATGGCTGTAACGAGTTCCTCCAACCAGCATCGCGCTGCATATATGCTGGTGAACTCAGACAGCCTTCCCCTTGTTGTGAAGTCTCCAGCGCTGCTCTCTGGCCACCACCTCCAGATACCGGCTGATGCAGAGGTGAAATCTGTCCCAGCTTCTGTGTTACCACCTGCAGTACAGCAAAAAATACTTGCAGCTGCCGCAACAAATATGTCTAGAGGAGCTGACAGTACAAAACCGCCAACTGTTATTTATGTGTCGCCAGTGAACACAGTGAAAACAGCACTTCCCAGGCATTTTCAAGCCATTTGCCCCAAACCTACCATGGAAACTTCAAAATCAGTAATGACAGCTACGCATACAGAGAGTGGTTCTCCTCAGACAGCAACCTCAGTGTGCCCACGAACTCCAGTGAAATGGGTTGTGCAAGAAAGCACACAGTCATCAACGTCTTGCCTGATTCCTGTGAAGTCATCAAATAATATGGCTTCCAGGATCCTGAAAACACTGTCAGACATGAAGAATGTAGAAGTTAACTCAGCAAATATTTTGCCGCTCAGTTCTAGTGATCCTGATGGAAGCCAGACAAAAATCACACCTATTAAACATAACGCTCTGGTCATGTACAATGGGAAAGTCTATTTACTGACCAAAAGAGGCTTGGATGTTCCGACAGCTCAGGCTGACAAGCAAGCACCTTCCTCTTCTGATACTTCACTTAAGAAGGGGTCATCCAAGGTCATTGAATCTGCTGCAGTCAATAAAGTAACGAATCTGGTATTGTCAAAAAACGGAGGAATGGTGGTGTCTCAGAAAGATCCAAATCCAGGTACAAACTCCAACAGTTCTTCACCAGCTGGCTTAAGAAATGAATTAAAACCTGCACCTGCAGCTCTAGTGACCCCAAGTGCTAATCAGCAGGATTCAGGTGTGAACCAGGAAAAGAGTTTGCCCTTCACCAAGAGCATTTCAAGTGGAGTGACCCATGGTCCAGCAGTAGGGACACAGGAAAATGGGTGCCAAAATGGTGAGGAAAAGATCCATTCCTTCAAAGCAGCAAGGGCTCTTTTTCCTCAGCCTGAGCAAGAGTGTGCTTCCAGTGAAGACAGGCAAAAGGTAACTGTCTAATAAATGTGCCCATCACAGTCTCTGTTGAATCATTACAGGATCTTTGTTCTATTTGAGTGAAATGGCTGCTGCTAAGCTCACAGATTTTTGTAGTGGGGTATACTGTCGCTGGAAACACTGGTCTGGAGTGGGATAATGATCAGTAAATTATCTTTCTTTTTCAATGAAATTGCACTATGCACGTGAGAAAATACAGAAAGAGCAGAAAGGGGCAGGGAAAAGATAGCTTTTTATTTCCACAGAAGATAAATCATTGGTGTCAACTGAAACTGTAGGAAAGTTGTTCATTAACCTCTGAGAGTTCTTTGCTTGTGTTGTTGATGCCACACTCTCAGAGCACGGCCATTGACTGTGTTGTAGGTGGGATGTAAGGTGGAGAAGATTGCAGCTATGCAAGAGAAAAACAAAGTGCAAGAGCAGGGTTTGTTATCCAGAGACAAACTGAGTTGCACTCTGTCGGCTCCATCCTCTGCTAGCTCAGGCAGCCAAAGGTGGGAGCTGCCTTTCCTTCCTTTTGTGCTGTGACAGGGAGAGATCCACTTATGATTTCATGGCAGACAGAAGAAACTGGAGGTCTTTAACGTCTTTCCCCCTTAAGCCTTGGCCTACCTATTCTATTAAGATCTTAATGGCGAATATGTAAAATTTCCTTAGTCTCAAATCCCATGAACTCTACCTGTGAGGAATTGTAGGTCCAGGTTTCAGATGTTGAAGAGGACAGAATGAATTTGCCTGCCATTAAACTGGTTTTGGAATGATTTTTTATGCTTTTCCTTGTGGTGAGCAGACAGAAGAGAGATGCCAGCTAGGTGTATTTGTGCAAGTTTTAGACATTGAATATTTGCAGCAACTGTGGGGCCTAATTTTTGAAAAGTCATTAAAATAGCCTTTTTTTTTTCTGTTGTTTCAGTGCTGTGTTATGCCAAGCATTAGCCTTCTCATTTGCTTTAACCTCCGTGGGAGTAGTGTATCAAGTTTTTGCTGCTTTTAGTCTGTAGGTTTGCAAGCCCACAGATTGCCAGACATACCGATGTGAGATCGAACCTGTAGATCAGAAAGAGCTCAGGTTACGATGAGGCTGGATACGAGAGGCAGCTGATGGCACTTTGTTATTGTCATCAGCCACAGTGCAAACATGGAATGCGTTCAGCACTCTGGAGGTCATGCTGTGAAGACACTGTTTGATCTTCCCTTGTTACTTTGAAATGTTAGAACAGGCAATTCCCCTGTTGCTGCTTTTACTTCTGTGGTTTACAAGTTGAACTGTGCATTTCTGGGATGTTCCACAGTGTCCTTGGGTGTTTAGATAACTACAAGAGCATCAGACCTGTGATAATATATCTATAATTGGTTTACCTGTGTTAATATAACTCTGGGAGAATGGCAGGCAACATGAACATTCACTTATCTTTCTAGAAATGAGTTTTTAGTTTGTGTGTGTGGGGAGAGAAAGAGAGACTGTGACTGATGGTGCTATCACTCTTTCTGTATTTCAGATCCAACGTGACAAGATGGATTCACTGGTAAAGGTTATTCAAATTGAACACCGGGAGAAGCCGCATTGGAAACAATACTTGGAATTAAGGAAAAAATTTGGTCTCTCTAAGGAGGAGAGAGTGTACCTTAAAAGAATACCTTTAAGGACCTCCTGTGAGAAACCAGAAGAAAGGGTTGGTTCCAGTAACAGCTTGGAAAGGAGAAATGATTCTTGCAGTTCATCATCATTAGATGTGGAAATAAATCAACATCAGGAATGTGTTAAAGAGGAAAAGGTATCTTGACATTTTTCATTGCTAAAATGTGTACTGTGGCATGTGCAGAAAGCAGCGCGTCTAGTCAGTACAGAGCCATGTGTTCGTTTGGATGCTCCTGCCTCTGGGCTCATCCGGGCAAGTCGGGAATTGCTATGGTCTAGAACTTTCTAGAACTTCTGTGTGTACCACAACAGAGCTGAGTGAGTTCAGTATGACTTGAGAATCATCTAAGAATTTTTATCCTCTTTTCTGGGTTCCTTTAGAGGAAAATAGAACAACAAATGCTTTGAGGAAGACTGGATGCTCTAGTGGTGGTGGAACGGTCAAAGGGAGAATCTTTATTGCAATAGAAACTGAACCCCTGTATCCTGATACATAGTTAGAATTATAGAATCATTGAATGGTTTGAGTTGGAAGGGAACTTAAAGAGCATCTAATTCCAAACCCCCTGCCATGAGCAGGGACGCTTCCCACTGGATCAGGGGCTCCAAGCCCCATCCAGCCTGGCCTTGAACATTTCTAGGGATGGAGCATCCACAACTTCTCTGTGCAACCTGGGCCAAGGCCTCCCAACCCTAATTGTGAGGAATTTCCTCCTTATGTCTAGTTTAACTCTGCCCCTCTCCAATTTGAAGCCATTCCCTCTTGTCCTGTCACTACAAGCCTTTGTAAAAAGTTCCTCCCCAGCTTTTTTGTAGGCCCTCTTCAGGTACTGGAAAGTCGCTGTAAGGTCTTCTTGGAGCCTTCTTTAGGCTGAACAGCCCCCACTCTCTCAGCCTGTCCTTGTATGGGATGTGCTGCAGCCTTCTGCGAACAGTTGTGTTTATCCAGTAGTGCAATGGGTAGAAACAGAACAATAGAATAATAGTTTCTTGTGAGGCTTTGACATTGACTTTGAAATCAGTTAAGTGCAGTCATTTCAAGGCACTTCAGTTGCTTACGTGAGTAGGTGTGGCTAGTTGAAGAGAAAGGCATCTGCTTAGTCATGGTCATGTGGTGGTTTGTGGAAAGAAATGTACCCCTGTGCTGTCTAATTTTTGCTGTTATTAGTATCTTTATAAACTTAGTCCTTGTCATTGGCTAGGAACTCGCTTGGATCCTTCTGGAAAAGTTCCCTTGGTGCAAGGACTTCCATCTCAATGCAACGAAATGATTTTATCTGTCCTGAGTAGTTCTGTTCATAGTGCCACCCCCAGTCAAAGGCTTTCTCAGGTTTTAACAGTTCTGTGTTGAGTGCCCTGGTTTGAGCAGATCTATGGGTGAAGTACGCTAACATTTTAATAACAAAACAGCCAGCAGCAATGCAGTCTGGTAATGGATGTTGCAGTGGGTGAGCTTTTTGGAAACGTAGGCCTAGGAATTCTTCTGCATTTTGAATTTTCTCATCAAGTTAGATAGAAAGCTTTTGTCTTATGCTGTTGTTAAAGAGTGCAAGGAGCCACAGGAGCTGGTAGGTGTGCATAGAGAAGGCAGAAATGCACTGGGAGTTGTTAACTGGGAATCTTTGCTAGAAAAATATCAAATACAGAAGTATGTTTGCTGAAACTGTTGAAAGAAACGTCTCCCATGTAGTAATTCTGAGACATTTACAAGTAACTTGTAATTTATGCTTAGGGAATTGTGATATTGCCATATAGATGCTCAGTTTAACAGTACATTTTGTGTGTTCCTTGATTTTACAGATAATTGTGGATCTGGAAGAGAATTTGACTAAGAAAAGAAAATCAAAATCCTCACCACTGTCAGACAGTGGAAAGAGAAGGAAAACTTTTGTCACATCAACCACAAATTCAAATTCAGAAGGCACCAGCTCCAGTGCCACTGTAGTTACCAGCAGTGTTTCACCCACACCGGTCTCGTCACAGCAGGGTGTGCCCACAGACTTTGTGTTATCATCTCCAGGGAGTGACTTCGAGCAAGGCCTGTACCCCCAGTATAGCGATGTTACAGACTCGAGTGTTCCAGTCATAGTGTCTTGTGAAGGTAACGCTTCAGTTCTGGAAGGTTCTTTCAGAGATGATGCTTTCCTTTTGACTCCCCCAGACCTGGATGAAACGATACGGGATGAAAGAATAAACCGGCTGAAACAGCTTTTAAGAGAACGAGAAGCGGCACTCGAGGAGATGCGTAGAAAAATGCAGCAGAGCTGAGATGCTGAAGCTGGTGATCTGGACCATGTTCATCTTCATTTTAGTGACTTCAAGAAGAAATTCCATGTTTAAATTAACATGAATATTTCTGGTAGATGGAAGGTGATAATGAGATTTACAGTGTTTGTGTATTTAGAAAAGTATAGGTGTCTTGTTGAGCACCGGAAATAAAATAGTTGGACCATCAAATTCTGCTTCTGGGACAGTCTGTGCATCAAAGAATGCAGAAGACAAGCATTGTAATTATTGTATTCTTTATATTTTGAATTGAGGGGTTTCTGTATTAGTCCTAGCAAATGAACTTCCATGGCCTCCTGTGGAAACTGAATGTAAATTGCAAACCCCACTTGTACAAATATTTTTGTTTTCCTACTGTTTTCTAGTGTTTGACAACTTTTGTGAACTGTCAATTGTCATATAAGGTCAATGGTTAGTGTTTAATACGGTCTGTTTATGTGATTTGGGAATTAGACTTCAGGTAGTGATGATTTATATGAACCCTTATGGAATCTGAAGCAGTAGGAGCACCCCGTGACAGTGACCTGGATACACGTCCCTTATGCTTGTAAGCCTTTGCGAGGCCTCTGCCATCAGTGCTGTGTGGGAGTTGCATTGTGGGGTTATTTTTGGGGGAAAGAGTATTTTTTTTAAGCAGAAATATGTTGAAAAATAACTTATTGAAGCAAAAAAAGGGCATATTTCTATATCCAGGGGCGGCAGCTTTTAATAATTCTTGAGTATCTTTTCCATTGATTTGTTCAGTCATTGCTTGAACTTGTTCTTGCTGCCTTCACTTGGTGTTATTGTAGTTTTTCATTGCAGGAGAGAACGTGCACTCAAACTGTCTCTGGCATTGGAATTTTCTAGATCTTGGTAGTGCATTTCCTCACCATGTTCCATCATATCTTGCATGGACACCTTTCAGTCCTTTCTATGGTCCATGTCATTGAATCTTAAACAACCATAAAGAATTGTTTTGGCGATAGAATTTGCAATTGTTTTTTTAATGCCCATTTGTGGTTGGATGCGGCATTGCTGATCCCTGCAGAATTCCACTGCTGATTTCTGTGCATGGGAGACTATTGCTACTCTTCTTATTTTCTGTATTTTAATCAAATTTTCATTCGCAAGGTTTTTCACTGTTATCACACGTGTATGCAGGCTCTCTGGAGAGCCTCATGGACTTTGTCAGCTCGTGGACTGTATCACCCCTGCTGATACACACCTTGGCAGCGTGACAACCTCAAGTGGATTAGGGAGACACACCAGCCTTAACAAGAGAATAAAAGATGGTCCCTGCTCTGAAGACTTGGAGCTAGAGCCAGCGTAGGAGATGATGATCCTCAAACGCACTGTGGTGGTGAAGAAGGAAGGTGTGGAATGGAACTGAACTCCAGCGAATGAGATTGCTGTATGAGGCAGCTGCCTGTGACAGAGCTGGCAGGGATGACATCATCGTGGGTTCACTGTGCATGGGGAGGGAGTGTGGGGTAGAAATCCTGTCGTTTAGCATCGGGAAAGTGAAGGCAATGAGGGGCTGGTGCACAGCTGGGAGAATGATGTGAATGAATTTGGTCTTGCGCTGTCCATTCTCGCGCAGCCCCAGTGTCTGAGCTGAGAGCGTGGGCAACACAGCCGAGCGCCTGAGGAAAGAAGGTAGGAGCAGTACCCTGCGTCCTGCAGCCTGGCCGAGCTGCTTCTGGAGCAAGTGTGCATGGATGTCGTTGTGTTCTTTAGTGGTAAATGTGCAAAGGGCAAAGCAAAAAAAAAAAAAAAAAAAAAGCAGGCTGATTTAGACTAGACATATGGAAGAATTTCTTCACAGTGAGGGTGGAGGGACACTGGAACAGATTGCCAAGGGAAGTTGTGGCTGCCCCATCCCTGGAGGTGTTGAAGGCCAGGTTGGATGGGGCTTGGGCAGCCTGATCCAGTGGGAGGTGTCCCTGCTCATCGCAGGGGGTTGGAATTGGGCAATCTTTAAGGTCCCTTCCAACTCAAACCATTCTATGGTTCAATGATGGATCGGAGATGACTTTTTTATGAAGCTGATGGTACTGGTGTGGAGGGTGTCTGTGCAGTCTCATCTGTGCTCATTCCAGAAAGTGTGGAAGAAGCGTAAGTTTGGCCAAGCTTCCCTGTCAAATATAATCAGTGATGAGGAGGGAATAGTTTTGTGTGAACAGTGGGAATATTCCCTGTGTGTACATGGGTGTGATGAGCTCACCCTGGCCAGCTGCCATGTGCCCACCCAGTTGCTTGTTTGCTCCCCACTCCTGCGGAATGGGGACGAAATAGGAGGCAGACAGGACTTGAGAACTGAGATTAAGAAAGTTACAGGTAAGTAAAAGCTGGATGCAGGCAAAGCAAAATAAAGAACTTAATTACCATGTTCTATCAGCAGGCAGAGGTTGAGTCATTTTGTGGGTCTTGGCACACGTAATGCTTGCATGAGGACAAATCCTGTAACCATAAATGTCTCTGCATCCTCCTGTCATTAAGGTTTTGTTTGCAGAGCATGACATGATAGAATCATAGAACCATAGAATTGTTTGGGTTGGAAGGGACTTTAATATAGTATGGAATATCCCTTTGATCAGTCTGGGGCAATTGGATGTATCTTCCTGGACTTCAGTAAAGCCTTTGACACAGTTTCTCACAGCGTTCTGCTTGAGAAACTGTCAGCCTCTGGCCTGGACAGGCGCACACTCTCCTGGGTGGAAAACTGGTTGGCTGGAGGGCCCAGAGAGTGGTGGGAAATGGCGTCAAATCCAGCTGGAGGCCAGTGACAAGTGGTGTCCCCAGGGCTCAGTGCTGGGTCCAGCCCTGTTCAATGTCTTTATCAATGACCTGGAGGAAGGCATCGAGTGCACCCTTAGCAAGTTTGCGGACGACACTAAGCTGGGTGGAAGTGTCGATCTGCTGGAGGGTTGAGAAGCTCTGCAAAGGGATCTGAACAGGCTGGACCGCTGGGCTGAGTCCAATGGCATGAGGTTTAACAAGGCCAAATGGCGGGTCCTGCACTTGGGGCACAACAACCCTGAGCAGCTCCAGACTAGGAGAAGTCTGTCTAGAAAGCTGCCTGGAGGTGAGGGACCTGGGGGTGTTGGTTGACAGCGACTGAACATGAGCCAGCAGTGGCCCAGGTGGCCAAGAAGGCCAATGGCATCTTGGCTTGGATCAGAAACGGCGTGACCAGCAGGTCCAGGGAGGTTCTTCTCCCTCTGGACTCGGCACTGGTGAGACCGCTCCTCGAATCCTGTGTTCAGTTCTGGGCCCCTCACCACAAGAAGGATGTTGAGGCTCTGGAGCGAGTCCAGAGAAGAGCAACAAAGCTGGTGAGGGGGCTGGAGAACAGCTGAGGAGCGGCTGAGAGAGCTGGGGGTGTTCAGCCTGGAGAAGAGGAGGCTGAGGGGAGACCTCATTGCTCTCTCCAACTCCCTGAAAGGAGGTTGTGGAGAGGAGGGAGCTGGGCTCTTCTCCCAAGTGACAGGGGACAGGACAAGAGGGAATGGCCTCAAGTTCCACCAGGGCAGGTTTAGGCTGGTCCTTGAACTCCTATGATCTGTTAAGAATTTTGTTGTGACAGAAGAACCGGAGTCCTGGGAAAACTGGCTGTGAAAGCTCTCGCAGCCTTGGGTGGCAGAAGGCATTGCAGTTTCACACCATGTTTGCTGTGTGAAATACCAGCATTATGAAACCCATGGATTTAGGCTGGGAATTCAAACTTACTTTCAAGCAAATATAAAGAAAGAGTCAGTGGAAGACCTTTCAGGAATTCCTGAGTCCAGAGAGCGAAGGTGGCAGGATGTGCTGGGCAAAACCAGTTGGGACACAAAGACAACACTTGGGCCAGTTGCCAGCATCAACCTGACCCGGTGAGGTGGAGCGTCTGGACGGAACTATCCATGTGCCAGGGTGTTACTTTTCAGCTGGAGGACAACACACCACAGCAGCAGCATGAATCTTCATGCAGGTTGTCCCAGACACTGAGCTGGAGAGGCCACTTGGAAGCTGGACACCTAGAGCCCATCAGGTTCTTCCAGGACAGCCAGCAGTTGGCTGCTGTGGGTGGAGGTGTGCAGGAATGCTAGAAAGTGAGTCAGCCTGCAGAGATTTCTCATCAGGGGTGTGCAAATTCGGCTTTCAAACTGTTTCAGACAGGTTGGAAGTGACCCTGAATTTCCTACAGCTGCGTGGTTTGAGTGGATGATTTGCGACCCATTTCCAATGGCGCAGTCAGCAGTGGGAGGCTGGGTTTGGCCAAGCCCTACCTGTCCTCCTCTTGTGGGTGTGGGAGGCGTAGGGTGGTTACAGCGCAGTCCAAAGAGAGCTCCTGGCAGACAGGAAGGAAGAGGGCCCTGCTTTCGAAGGCAAGACATAAAAGCATGAGTAGTTGGTGCTGGTTTAGTCTAAAGATCCATCCAGCCCGTTATTGAGTCTCTAGTAGAGAGAAATGAGAATGGAGGGTGATAGTGGATGCCTAGAAGAGAGTGCAGAAGCATGCAAACCATATGCAACCATCAGTCATGGAGAACATCATCTTTGTCATCACACAGGTGATCAGGCCAAGTCAGCATGGGTTTATGAAAGGCAGGTCCTGCCAAACTAACCTGATCTCCTGCTAGGACAAGGTGACCTCCTTAATGGACAAGGGAAAGGCTGTGGATGTAGTGTACCTGGATTCAGTAAATCCTTCAACAGCCTTTCTCACAGTGTTCTGCTTGAGAAACTGGTGCCACTGGCCTGGGCACGTGCACCCTCTGCTGGGTTAAAAACTGGCTGGCTGGCCAGACCCCAAGAGCAGTGGGGAATGCAGTTCAATCCAGTTGGAGACCACGCCCCAAGAGCCGTGTCCCCAGGGCTCAGAGCTGGGGCTGGTTCTGTTCAGTATCTCTATCCATGATCTGGGTGAGGGGATCGAGTGCTCCCTCCGTCAGTTTGTGGATGACACTAAGCTGGGTGGAAATGTTGATCTGCTTGAGGGTAGGGAAGCTCTACAGAGGGATCTGGATGGGCTGGATTGATGGGCTGAGACCCCAGTGGGGTGAGGTTCAACAAGGCCAATTGCTGAGTCCTGCACTTGGGACACAAGAACCCCGTCCAACTCCAGGTGTGGGGGAGAGCTGCTGGAACGCTGCCTGGTGGAAAAGGACCTGGGGGTGCTTGATGGACGAAAACATGGCACAACACGCAGTGATCAATATGATCCAAGTGAAGCCATTTAATCGAAGTTCACAACACATTTTATACCTTACTTGCTGAAGCAAGCCATTGTTTTGCAAGCTGATTTGACGATTCTTCATTAGTAACAAGTAATCATTAGTTACAATACATTATTCTATTTTCTCATGAGAAACAGCTATGTGAGCATCTCAGTCTACAAATTGATAGACTACAAAGTAACAAGTCAAGGACTACCGAGGAAAGCTTCCCGTGAGAAATGAGAGGAGTATAAGGCAGAACAACTCTCTATTGTTGCAAAGAAAAACCTTGAAGACAGTGTGTTAGTTACAGCAGCTGCTTCTTCTGCAAAGTTAGCTTTAATTCTGGTGCAAAAGCTGTGAGGCCTTATGCTAAGGTGCCTTTATTTCATTTAGCATAAGCTGCTCAGTGCTTGGGGTGCTCATTAAATGCCCTCTGGTTCATAACCACCCATCAATTCCCCCGTTTTCTTTTTGAGCAATCTAAGCACTGTTGAAAGCATTCTTTATGGCCGTATCAATCATTCGTTTTACACAAGACAAAATACACGGTATCACACTTAAAATTACCAAAATGACAATCAAAATAATCAGACTTTGCTTTAACAATTCTTTAAGTCATCCTGTTAAACCTAATCCTGTAAATCAATTATCTAAAAAGTTTTCAGATTGTAATTTTTTCATAGCATTCGCCATCCCTTTCAATTTCATATGTATCGATTGAGAGTGATCAGAAAGATTCACACAACACATTTCAGCAAAATCTTCACATCCATGGCCATGAGTTAAAAGCAAAAAATCAATCGCTGCTCAATTTTGCAGTATGGCATGTCTAATACTATCTAAGTCATATAAAATCTGCGAAGTACGATTTATCTGTTTACCTGTCTAGCAAGCTAAAGTATGCAATGAATTTAGTGCCTGTATGCTCGTTATTTGTGGAAGAAAGAGAGAATCAACTATAGATAAAGCTCGGCCTCATAAAACTACATTATCATTATAGGTCTCTCTCAATTGGAGGGTGGATCTCCTTTTTTTTACCACTGTTTTGTTAAGTTCCTTAAAAAATTGCATGTTCTCTTTTTGAGGCATCGGGAAACTCAATTTTCCAATATAACAAGGCCCTCTAAAAGGTAGAGCAGGTATTCTGGGCTATGCCCTATTTCCACAAATTAAAAAGTATCCAGGTGGAAGTGCCTTTGGTTTAGTATCATGATAGGGTATGTGAGGGGAGGATCCGTTACAATAAGAACCATCATGATACCATATTCTTTGAGGTGACACATGGGTTTCAGCCCCGATAGACGGAGTACTAAAATATCAACATCCTCGAGATGAATCTGACTCTAATAAATCTAGTTCTTGTGGGGGCAACATTGTCTCATTTAAATTTTTTACTATTAGAGCCATGGCAGTGGAGTCATAACCCCACCCCATTGTTGCAGCAGTTTTATTTATAACTGTTTTCTTCAACCAATGGTCTACTGTGGTTCAATTTCGAAAGTCTTCTAGGTTCGAGTATGGTATCCCTATCAGACAAGTTTTAAAAGGGTCTCCTACTTGCTTTAACAACAAACAAAACTCTGTAATATTGGCTTTGTAGGCCCAAGAGAACCACACATTCGGTGAATTTTGTGACAGAGCCATATCAATTGTGACCGACTGAACTCCCGTTACTAAACACTATAGGCCACAAGAGAGAATGATGCTGAAGGATTTCATTTTTGACTCATTTTCTTTTTCCAGCTAAAACACTTTTCACGCTGTTTTACTGTTCTATCCCAATTGTCACTATTGTCCAAATATGAAGCACTAATAATTTTTTTGCTACATACTATTTTCAATACACAAATAAGATCACTTTTGTTTCTGAATTCTGTTTGCCACACAATTTGATTGCTATATAACCGAAATGTAAAACCTGGTTCATGACCTGTGACTATTGCAATTCTAATGGCTTGTTCTATAGTCTCGAATTGTTTTTGTAAACATCGATCACACTATCTACATGTTAATGATGCTTTTCGGTAAAAACAAACATTACATTCTCTACATACAGTTTCCACCCAAGGTTCACATTTTACACATTCTTCACATGCTAATCTCTGTTGGTGCACTTCCTTATACTCTCTTCGTTGTCTGGATTCTGTATACCCGGTGATGACCGCTCCTTCCAGGGCTTGATCCACTTCTGTGGTACCCAGTGAGGTCCTGTATCTGTTAAAACACAAGCATAACCTCTCCCAGTCATTTTAAGTTCGACAGCTCCTTTCCATTCACCTGAAACCCAGTCTTTGTACTGTACTTCGATGCCTTGCTGATCCTGGTTATTCAATCCTGATTCCAGTGATCGATGATGAATTACAATTGGAGGGCTATTCCTAGTTCCAGTGAGACGCAAAAAATTTAACACATAAGTTGCTTTTGCAATTCATTCACTAGGGGGTAATACATCTCCTCCCCCTTTTTGTTTTTGCAAAAGAGATTTCAAGGTTGCATGAGAATGTTTAATGATTGCTTGACCTATTGGAGAATGCGGGATACCCGTAATATGACGGATTCCCCATTGAACACAAAAATGTTTAAATTTTTGAGAGACATAAGTTGGCCCATTATCTGTTTTTATCATTTGAGGTATCCCTAATGCCATTATAGCAGCATACATGTGTTTAATTACGTGTTTTGCAGATTCCCTGGTCTGTGCCGTGGCCCATATGGCCACAGAAAAAGCATCTACTGAGACATGCACATATTTCAATCGCCCAAATTCTGGAATGTGGGCCACATCTATTTGCCATAATTGTAAGGTTTGAAGCTCTCTGGGGTTTATTTCAAATCTTAATCCCATACTTTGTTTTTGACAATCTGGACAAGAATTGATTATACCTTGTGCATCAGACAGAGGAATATTAAATTGTCATTTGAGTACTTTAGCACTTTGTTGAAAAAATTCATGTGAGGTTTTGGCTTGTAAAAAGAGATTTGTTCGAGGATCATTCCAAACTGCAGCAACAAGGCGATCAGCACAATTATTCCCGATTGCCAGGCCAAAACTAGGTTGATGGCTTCGTATATGAGTAATAAAATACTTATGTTCTCGTTGTTCCAACAGGTACAGCAATTGTAACAATAAGGCGTACAAAATTGCATTTTTAAGTTTTTTTATCATAGCTCGTTCTATTCTACAAACAGTACCTACAACACATAATGAATCAGAAATTATATTAATAGGTTGTGATGTATATTGTTGAAATACCCAAACCATTGCTCGTAGCTCCATAGTTTGTAATGAATCACCTGGTTGTGTAAATATTAACTTTTGGTTTTATTGTCCTCACTTTTGCCAGGTAATAGCAGCTCTACCAGATTTCTTTCTTGCATCTGTAAAAAATGTAATGTCTTTTACTGGCGTCTCAGATCGCATAGGTATCTGTTCAAAGATTTGACTTTGTATTAAGGGTATCATTTTACTAATTGGATATGTGTTGCTAACTTCTCCCATAAAATCTGTTAATGCAATCTCAATAGGTTCTGAATGTTCTTATCCCTTATTAATCGGTAGATAAATTCGTGAAGGTTCAGTCTCAGACAATTTTAAACATCTTTTTCTGCCTTTCATAATTAATTGACCGAACAGCTCGAGTCTAGTGGTTATAGTATTTTTCGGTTGATACGGTAAAAATATCCACTTAATAATTCATAATGAATCATTTGAATTTTCCTCTATCATTGGCTCAATTATCTCTAAAAGTTGTCTGCACTAGGACCCAGCAATTGCTGAAGAGGGACACTGGAATGCAGAGTGTTCTCACAATTTGGCATTCTTCTAGAGAGATAACACTGTTAACTCCTCTGGACTTCTGCAAAGCTAAAAGAAAAAAAAACTTAGAAAGGAAGGAGAAAGGAGGGGGCGGGGGGGACGGACACTCACACACATACAGTTGCTATGTTTTGCTAGGTATTTTAAAATTTTTCTTTCGGAAACTTTTCATTTCAAAGATCCCCAGGTAAATTTACCTGTTTGCTGGTTTAGTGGACATTTGAGATTGAAAGGTCCCAGACATATATTTTCAAGATTAATCAAAACTAATTTGGAAGTCTTACAAATGTTTGAAGCGCTTCAAACACACACACACGACCACTCATTTCAAAGCTAGCTGAATACATTCATACAATTGTTAGTTATCACTACTGGATTTACAATTTTTCAATGCTAAGGATATTCAAACTACACACGGTACTGGGAACATACAGCACTTAAAATATGGACATGCATTATCTAATAAGACTTATATCGATTGTCTAACAAATATTTCACTTATGGTAATATATTGTTCTTCTTTGCTCTGTAAGTACTGTACTTTGCAAATTCATGATTTTGGTAGTTAATCACGGACTAGTCAATTGAGCTAAAACTTTCATCCCCCTGTATATAATTTCCCTTGCTTGATTTATTTCAGTAAAACTTGCATCTATAACAAAAGCCTTTCTGTCCGGTGCACAGTCAGGGCGGTAGCCATCAGCTGTGCTTGATAGGTAAACAATCCCAGCTGTTGTTGTAGGGGTTTTCAGACCACACCATATCTTTCTATATTTGTCATTAGGATTTTTTGTCACTGATTGATTGTAAAATTAAGGTTTCTTTAACTGCTCAGTTGTCTACTTGCTTGTCAAGCACATGCTTTGATCTATTTATAAACACCATAATATATACATATACACACATATAAACACTATCTATAAACACCAGGTCATGCTTGTTACAACTTTTAAAATCTGGTATCTTTATAAGTGTTTGATAAAATAAAAAGCCTCATCTGTTGTAAAATCACATTATTTAAACTGTCAGCAGTGGCGAGCAGCCCTCCCTCAGCCCAGGGCAGTGAACCCCCGCGGCGAGCTGCTCTGTGGGAGCTGGAATGGGGGGGTGTGTGTGTGAAAACCTTGGCCGGGCGGCTTGGCTCCGGAGTACTTAATTAATTCTCTTTTGTGGCTTTTTTAATCTCTTTTAACAATTTCTAATTAAATGGTTCCTATTTGCTTACTCCTATTTGTGTATTTAACAATACAGGATACGCTTCCACAGTTACTCTTTCTAAAACCGTGTCCCTAATTACCCCCTGCCAACGCGCTCCCGGTCCCCACCACCTTGTCCCCCCAGTGCCGGTATCAAACCCCATCGATGGCAGAGCCAGTGCAGTCGGCTCAGGCCGTGGCTGCGTTCCTGGTGATTGGGCAGAGATGGTTCAGCTGGACGGCTCTCCTTTTCCTCGTGAATTCGAATTTCTTCCAGCTTTGCCATCAGTTTATCAAATTCTTGTTTGAAATTGGAACACTCAGGAAAGGGCAACACAGGACGTTCAGAGTCTGCACTAAACAAATCCTCTAAGGAATTAATTGAAGGGCTTTTTGGAGGAGGAGGACAAGGAGGACCTTTATGTTTTTTGCCATCGGTAGTGTGAAGCTCCTCATGTTCTTCCACTGGGAGAAATGGGGGAGAAGGCCAATCTTTGGAAGGTGGTGGTGGTGGTGCCTGCGTGGGTAAATTACTTTCACGGAACGATAAGGCAGATGCAAATGAACCACCACCGTTCTCTTGATTCCTATGCATAGCAGCATAAGCTGATGCTGCAACTTCTCGCTCGACTTTCATATCACACAATGTCTCTTTAACTAATTGCCAAAAAGTAAGATACTGCCAAAGGCTCTTATTTCCTTTCGTGCATTCATCAAACAGTCTTTGTCTCATTTTTTCCCAAGTTTCTTCCTCGAATAGGGCAGTGGTCATTGTAACAACGCCACTTTGATAAGCCCATGTTAACATAGACTGCATTGCAGCTTTTTCGTAAGTAATTACTCTCACTGAGAGCATATGTTGGAGGAGCTTCTGCGCAAATTCTATCCGAGCCTTATCCTCGGAAGAAAGCGCCGGCCCCATCTCCTCCCCGACCGCTCGCCTTGGCCAGTGGCGAGTTTCCAAATTCTTAAGCTGCACAGCCCTGGAAAACAGTTTTTCCCGAGTGCTGGGGACAGCACTCACCTACGGTCGGCTTTTCCGTACCCTCTGTTTTGCATCTTCAGTCGTTCAAGGCAACTTCAGCAGGCCATCCGAGAGCCGCCTGTCCCTGTTCAGGCACCATTTGATGGAAGAAAACATGGCACAACACGCAGTGATCAATATGATCCAAGTGAAGCCATTTAATCGAAGTTCACAACACATTTTATACCTTACTTGCTGAAGCAAGCCATTGTTTTACAAGCTGATTTGACGATTCTTCATTAGTAACAAGTAATCATTGGTTACAATACATTATTCTATTTTCTCATGAGAAATAGCTATGTGAGCATCTCAGTCTACAAATTGATAGACTACAAAGTAACAAGTCAAGGACTACCGAGGAAAGCTTCCCGTGAGAAATGAGAGGAGTATAAGGTAGAACAACTCTCTATTGTTGCAAAGAAAAACCTTGAAGACAGTGTGTTAGTTACAGCAGCTGCTTCTTCTGCAAAGTTAGCTTTAATTCTGGTGCAAAAGCTGTGAGGCCTTATGCTAAGGTGCCTTTATTTCATTTAGCATAAGCTGCTCAGTGCTTGGGGTGCTCATTAAATGTCCTCTGGTTCGTAACCACCCATCAGGTGCTGGTTGGCAATGGCTGAGCATGAGCCAGCAGTGACCCGTGAAGGCTAACAGCATCGTGGCTTGGATCAGCCATGGGGTGGCCAGCAGGAGCAGGGCAGGGATCGTGCCCCTTGTCTTGGTGTTGGTGAGGGAGCACCTCAAATCCTGGGTTCAGTTTTGCATCCCTCACTCCAAGATGGACATTGAGGGGCTGGAGAATAAGTGTTATGAGAAGTAACTGAGTTGCCAAAGTCAGAACCACCCAGGAGATGTGAGGAGGGTCTGGAAGCTGGTGTCATCCTTCGTGTCACAGCAAGCAACACTGGATAAGCCACCTGGATACGGTATCTTGGCACTGAGCTACCGGCCACACCACGTCAACATCTACTTTGAAACCTGCCTGTGGTCAGGGGCTTGGGAGAGGGGTTTAATTTAAATAAAAACACCTTCTCCAATAAGATCTCCCCTTAACATTTTCTGCATTGTTCTGCAATGTCAGCGTTCTCCTAAACAGTCTGGCATGGATGTTCCATTATTCCATTTTATCATAGTTTCTACCTATTTTATTGGGATGGACATGAAAGCACTGCTATTATGTCTCCCCAGACAGCCTTGGGAAGGCTTTGGAAAGCTGGGGTTGTTTGCTGCTCTCCTGCCCTCCAGCGCCAAAGCAGTGTTCAATAAAAACTTGTTTCAACTGGTTTTATCCTTTAGGGTTCTTATTTGACCCTGAGGATTTAACCCTGTTCATTTGTAAACTCACTGCTCTTCATCAGTTTGCTTGGAAACGTCTCACCCGTATCTCAGCCAGATCCACCAGTTCCCTGGGATGAAAGGGTGGGAACATTTCTGGGCTCTTCTGTCGTGATCATGGATGCCAATACCTTCTTTTTTTCTGATGGAATTTTCTTTGAAGAGTCATGTTAGACCTTGATCCTAAAAACCTTCTGGCCAATTTTCTGCTACTGTTTGAAAACATGGGTTTGCTCCTTTGGATGCAAATTCAATATGTCTGAGGATTTTTTCCCCTCCATCCATGGTTGCCTAACCCCAGTTCAGCTGCGTTGGCTGTCCCACTCCCTCTCCAAGGCTTTCTGGGCTAGGTGGAACGTGTTTGCTCTCTTAACAAGCTCCAGCAGCTTGCATAGGTTTTGCCTCACTTATAATAATTTTTCTTTAAATAATAAAAATAATAACAAGGATAAAAGCCACAAAGACCTTGTTTCAGTGTGTAATGGATGAGCCAGCTGGAACAGTTTCCTTCCGTAACACTACAAGCTCATGCCTCCTGCCCCATCTGCTCCTGCTTCTCTGCAGGTAATGCTCAGTTCTTATGGCCCTCAGTGGTGGTTTTCCCTTTGCATGTTTATCCCATCTCTCTTACACCTTCTTATCTCTCCCCAGAGCTTCCCCCCAGCCCCTGGCTACAGCCTCCTGGTTGGCTTCAGATGGGAATATGTGCGTGGTTTTACACTCCACCGTTCACACCTGGCACACGGGGCTCAAGCTTAACACAAGGTGAGACACCTGAGCTGCCCAGGGGATTGGCTGAGGGCTCATCAAGAACCTGAATGCCGGCTGAATGGTTTTCTCCATCTGTAATGGGTGTCATATGTCAGCATCACTGTTGGTCTTAGCAAGGGCTGGGACTCCTTGGTGTTCTTCCTCTCCAGGTGCTGGCAGATGCCTCCATCCTTGTGGCAGGGTGTGGGGCTCAGTCTGGGATTGAGCCAGCTCGCACACCAAGCAGGTGGGAGTCAGTGCTGATTTCGGTTATGTTCTCACAAGAGGACACCAGCCCAGGTCTGTAGGTCTACTGCAGTCAGCCAGGAGCAGAGGAAGAGCGAGTGCACAGGAACTGGCGAGGACAGGAATTATGAGTACAGCCATCCCGCAACGAGGAGATGCTGATGAACTCTGTGGGGTTGACTGAAACATCTCACCTTGTCTGGGAGCAGCAGGAGTGGGGCTGCTTCCCGTGGAAGGATGCGCTGGGTGTCACAGGAAACACCCTCAACAACCAGTGAGCTGGGTCAGGTACACAGAGCAGGGTGGTGGTGACAGGGTCTGTGGACAGTCCAAGCAAGGCAACACAATGAATGAGACTCCGGCTCAATCAAGGTCAGGAGCAGCAGGAGAATCACAGAATAGTTTGGGGTGGAAGGGACCTCAAAGACCATCCAGTCCCACCCCCTGCCATGGGCAGGGACACCTCCCACTGGATCAGGGGCTCCAAGCCCCATCCAACCTGGCCTTGAACCCCTCCAGGGATGGGGCAGCCACCCCTGCTCTGGGCAGCCTGGGCCAGGGCCTCCTCACCCTCACAGGGAAACATTTCTCCCTATGATTTCATCTCAATCTCTCCTCGTCCTCTCCCAGCACTCCCTGATCAAGAGCCCCTCCCCAGCTTTCCTCAAGCCCCTTTCAGCACTGGAAGCTGCTCTAAGGTCTCCCCAGAGCTTTCTCTTCTCCAGGCTGAACAACCCCACACCTCTCAGCCTGTCCTCGTACCAGAGGTTCTCCAGCCCTCAGGTCATCTCCATGGCCTCCTCTGGACTCGCTCCAACAGCTCCATGTCCTTCCTGTGCTGAGGGCTCCAGAACTGGACACAGGACTCCAGGTGGGAGTCTCACAAGAGCAGAGTAGAAGGGGACAATCCCCTTACATCATGAAGTAAACGCAATTGGCTATCCAGAGGGGGTCCTACCTTTCCGTACATCGCGAGATCTTCCGACCGCCGGGCCTTAACTACCCACATTTCCCCCCTACCTATGCTTAACAAAATAGCCAAAAAAAAAAAAAAAATAAAAATCTTAACAAATATAAAAGTCTTAACAATATAAAATCTTAACAAATTTAAACAAATTAACAAATATAAAAATCTTAACAAGTCTCAAATGTAACATCAAAAGTCTAAATTTAAAATATAAAGTCTAAAAAGTGCAAACAACAGTTTCATAGTAACAAACATAACGCACACTTGGGCCAATGGTAACTTGGAGGTAACTGGGTGTAACGCTAACCAAATACGTTCTTAAAGCAGTTGCTGGCATTCTACAAACATAATGTTAACCTTCTCTAGCCAGCTCTTAACAAACAACACAAGCTTACTCAATATACAGGGTCCGAAAATCAATGCCAATATGATTATTACAATCAGCCCTAAAATCAAAATTACACAAAGGCATCGCAGCCCCTCCCCATAGAGGCTGCGTCGCTGTTGTTTGGATTCCGCCGGTGTGGAACTCTCAGGTGCAGACACAATGCTTGTTGACTTGTCGTCCTCTCCTGCCACCGGGGCGTTCGGGTTACAAGGGCATCTGATAATCCGGTCCTGTGGACAGAAACTCTGAACAAAAACCGTCAAAGAGTCCCTCAACCGAGGGCAGTTTGCTACAACGAGACCCGCCTGGCCGCACGTAAAACATGCCATCACGTTGGCTATTGCGGTGCCAACAGCCATCTGGATCGGGGCTAGATGCTCTTCCTTTACGACGTGCTTAATCATGTCTGTGATACTTGACCCCACCGGCAATGACCACAGAATTTCTTTGGTTGCCGAGTTGCACTGCTGACGCAAGCATTCTGCTACCACCGGGCCTTTTGCTTCCGCAGGCAGGCTCGAAGAGTCGACCGCTGCCTGGAGACGGTCCACGAATTGTGCGAAACTCTCACTTTCACTTTGTTTTATCGTGGACCATGGTGATGGCTTGGTGATGACTCTAGAAGCTGTGCGAATGGCTTCTCTGGCCGCACGGGTAGTTGCCAGGACTTCATGGGCCCGCAGGCCCTGAGCTTGCGCCTGAGGGGTGATCATTGCTGGGGCTGTTCCCACGAGCCGCTGCAGGCTGGAGCCGTGCAGTGGGTGATCTGCCCCAGCCACTTGGGCCAGTTGCTTCACGCAGGTGTCCTCCCATTCTTGTTTAAAAACAATCATCCCTGCCCCGCCCAATATTAATCTACAAGTTTGTTTTATATCAAAGGGGAGCATGTCGTCTCCCCCAAAAACACTGTCTGTGAGGGTGGAGACCATGGCAGAATTGAGCCCTTTGTCCGCAATGGTTTAACAATCGCTTGTACGTCCTGAGGGTTTATTGGTGAGTGGACCCTCTGTCCCCTCTGTCACCCGGACCGGGAACGCCAGTGTGGCTGATGGGGCCCAATCGGCACACACTATCTTTATTTTCCTCCAATCCGTGAGAGGGATTCGTCCCCCTCTCGGCTTTTCTTTAATTCGAGTGGGGATATTTCGGCTTTCGACTCTATCCACCCCCATTTCCTCCTCCTCTGAGCTGGAGTCAGTTGTGAACCACCCGCCCCAACTAGTGTCCGAGCCGGAGTCACTTCCAACGCAATTGGCTCTCCGGAGGGGGTCCTACCTTTCCATACATCGCGAGATCTTCCGACCGCCGGGCCTTAACTACCCACAGTCCCACTGCTGGGGATGCAGCCCAGGACACGGTTGGTTTCTGGGCTGTGAGCACACATTCTTGGCTCCTGTTGAGCTCCTCATCTCCCAGCACCCCAAGTCCTTCTCCTTAGGGCTGGCCCCATTCCATTCTCCTCCCAACCTGGATTTGTGCTTGGGATGACCCTGATATTTTTCAGTCACTGCTTCCCCCTCAAGTGAGCAGGATACGGGCTGTGTACACTGACTCCTCTGGGACTTGAGCAGCAGCAACACTGCATGAGGGCTCTTCGATGGACCTCGCTCAAACAACTGGCAGGAAGAGGGTGGGAAAGAAGAAATAGTAAATCTCAGATTGCAGCTGACTTAATGCCTGCAGGCTCCTTCCTGCCTCTTTTGGACACTGTATCTTCTTCTCTACCTGCCCTGGGAGCTTCTGCTCATGTAAACATGTCATCACCATTCCAGTCTTCTGGCATCACACCTACCACTCCTCCTGACTCCTCAGTACAAGTTAAACAAGAACCTGTCTCTCCAAAAGGCTTAGAAGGAAATGAGAATTCTGTGCTCCAGAGTGCTCTGTGTGCTTCACGAGCAGAAGAGGTGAAGCAGAAGGATGAAGAGACCAAGCAGAAAACTTCAGTGTATCCAGTTATCTCTGCAACTATATCCCTACCAGAGCTGACCGCTTGTTTACAACACACTAATCAAGATGTTCTCAAGCCTGCTGGGGATGGAAGAAAGGCTGAACTTCCTGAGAATCCATGTGCTCATTCACTGTCTGTTTTCAGCAAGAGAGAAGCAAGTGATACGGTGACTGAAAAGTTTTTACTGGATCAGTGCAGCATGTGTCTTCCAAAGCATTCAGTCCTTCTAGAAATGCCAATGGATAAAACCCCCAAATTGTCAGCAGAACCATCCAAGCAACAAGCAGTAACCACTGTAGTCCCAGCAGAGAAAGGGAACAGGAGGAGAAGAAAATTAGGGAAGAAGAAAACTCTGAGGGCAGCCCATGTGCCAGAGAACAGCGATACAGAACAGGATATAATCAACTCTAAACCTGTCCAGAAAGTCAAGGGTGGAAAGGTCCCTAAAGGAGAAAAAGTTACTACATCCATTCCTCCAAGACAGGAGGATGGAGCTACTGCTCAAACAGCACGAAACAAAGATGAGAATGACAGTGATGCTTCTCTGCAACTCCTGGAAGTTCCGGCGTCCCAGTGTGAGGTGGTTGATGTTGGCTCATCAGAGTCAGGAGATGAGAAATTCAGAGTGAAGTGATTTGGTTTTGCAGCAGCCTGCACAGATTCTTGCTGCTGCTCCTTGTCACTCCTCTCCAGGAGCAAATGCACGGCTTCCACAAGAGGGGAGCTGGCCAAGTCCTCATCTGTCTCCTCTCCTCTGGAGGAAGCTGGGGTGGAAAGAGGGATTTCCTTGTGGGTTGCTCAAAGGATAAAGGGGCTTGGGTCCTTCCACCCTGGCACAGTGCGCAGGGCTGCCCCCGAGGCAGCTGCAGGCATGGAAGGCTTGAGGCTGAGCTCCATGTATCCAAAAGAACTTGGCCTGAAGAACATTGGAAAGAGGAGGGCAAGGGGCTGAGGAAGGTAACTGGGTCAGGTGGAAGTGATGAGGAGACACAACCTTTCAATAACCTTCATTTAATTAGTCTGTGACATTGACACGTGCAGAAATGTTCCAGGCCTGTTTCCAATACTGATAGTGCTTACATTGCTGTGGGGTTAAGAGCAAAGCCCTCTCTGTCAAGTTCCATACAATAACTTCATAGTCTTTATATGTAACATAAGTGCTTAGAAATATAAACTTATTGCTATTAAATTCCTGAGTTATGCTGAGAATGTATTCTCTTTCCCTTCATTAGATGCTCCCTGCTATCAGCAGCGCCTGCTCCTCACTCCCCCTGCTCTGTGGTATATCGTACAGGGTTTGTCCATGCAAGCTGACAACCGCACGCAGCGAGATTTTCTATAGAGGGAAAAGGAAAGAAACTCCAAGTTAGCAGGGGTGTCGCTGTCACAGCACGGGCAGCTTGAGGAGGCAGATTAAATGCCAAAACGCAGATCGGCTCCAGAACTGTAAGCCTGACTCCCAAGCTGTTCTCCTGGACCAGCTCCTGTGTTTGCCTTGCAACAGCCACTGTGCTGCGGACAATCTCATGAGGCAGGGGGCTGTGTTAACACAGCAGGGTCAGTCCTGCCAGGGAAAGTTTGTGCTGTTCATGCTTCACGCCTTCAGCCTCAATGACTGATAAGGTACAGCAGCCCCTCGGGCTCATTAGAGCACTGACCCTTAACTTCATTTTACCTGGAAGTCACGGATATAGGTGAGGAAAAAGCTGAGGAAGGAGAACGCCAGTGACCACTCTGAGATGGTGCTGATGATGTGAGCTGTGTAGCCCTGTGAAAGGGGAAAAAAAAACTGTGAGAAGCTCCCCTTGAACCTCCAGTGGCAGAAAGCAGGCTCGCACGTACAGCACCTCCCACCCAAAACCATTCATTTGGAGAGCAACATTTCTTAGCATATCATGAGTCTCTAAGAATGAAGCATTGAACTTGGCAGAAGAGTGAGAATGACCAGGAAAATGCCTGCTCCACACACCTGGGGTGACCTTGCTGGGAATTTAATGCTTACCTGCAAAACCTGGGGCTCAGTGAAGAGCTTAGCACAACTAACAGCAATGCCTCCTTACAAAAGCAAGGTTTGAGACCTGCTCTGGATGTAAGCAGATTTCCGAGAGCAGATTTTCACCTTATGCTTTAAACAAAGGGAGGAGTGGGAAAGCATTCAAACCCAGCCTGGATAATGTTCCTTCGAGTAAGTGCCCACACTCCAGCAGAACCTGGAGAGGATGCGGAGGGCAAGGGAGTAAGGCAGAGCTGTAAGACCTACACACCCTTTCTCTGTCACATTTGGGATCCTTCACTGCGCAGCGCTCATCATCTCTCTGGCAGCTTTACTGCCTGTATCCTTTGGTGGTGTTTTCCTTCCAAATCACCCGACACCCATCGTGTAGCAGCCAGGAACTCAGCTTTGTGGCAACCAGCTGGCACCTGAGCTGCATCACCAAGAGTGGCCACGTAAAGGTGAGAGGGAATCAGTGACCACGCAGACTGGACGGGCTGCCAGTCTGACACCTGGTTGAGGTGCCCATAACACTATAAGCAACTGCTTTGTTCCGAGCAGCAAGTGGCTGCATACTGGCTCAACCGGTAATGCTCACTTACGCTCCCCCATCCCAACAGCACGCACATGGCTGACAATTGGTGGCACTTGGGGACATGGTTTAGCAGGTGTGGTGGGGTTGGGCTGGCAGTTGGACTGGATAAGCTTGGAAGTCTGTGGGTAGTTAAGGCCTGGCGGTCGGAAGATCTCGCGATGTACGGAAAGGTAGGACCCCCTCCGGATAGCCAATTGCGTTTAGTTCATGATGTAAGCAGACGGAAGTGACATCGTAAACCCAGGCTATATAAGGCTGTGTTACGTATCAATAAACGCCATTTGCCATCCACCACATTGGTGTTTGTGAGCTCATGGACCAAGCGGCCTGGGGTTGGTCGCCGTGCCGTTCCTGAACCAGGTCGCCACGCCTCCGAAGGCAACGCCCTCCGAAGGCAACAGAAGTCTTTTCCAACCTTAGTGATTCCATGACTCTATGGCTCCAGTCAGTGCCCAGATGCATTTGTCGCTGTGAACGTAGCTGGGTTTTGATCTGTTTCTCTGTTCATGCTCTTACCTTTTCCTGTGGGTCCCAGTGCAACTTCTGCACCAGATTCATTCCGTACAAGCCGCTGTATAAGATAACTGAGGAAATAAACACTGTAAAGCAATACGTTAAGGAAGATTCAAGACCAAGAATGAGCAACTTGGAAATTTCACACTCAGCTCTGGATTGTGTTGAGCTGAGGCTGTAAGGAGATCCCTGTGTGTTTGCCACAAGGTCTCCCCAGCAGAACGAACAGCAATGTGACGTGGATTGCTTCACACACAGGTTGTTCCAGCTGACTGGTTACTGTCACATGAAAAGGTTAATTCTAATCTGAATTGATTCTCTTCATTCTCTGTATGCTGCATCTTGTACCTCTGCCACCAGAGAGCATCCTGGGTGAAAAAAGCATTTGGACTGTGATCAAACGTGAATACTCAGCAGTCTGACTTTTGTTTCAGTGGTATCTTCCAGGCTCACAGTGACTGGACCTCTTTCTCTGATTGCTTTTTGACATCCCAGCCACCTTGAACTCTTGCTCTGTGGGTTCCAGGCTGGAACGCTGCATCATTTGCCACAGACAGGGCTACTGGCTGTTCTGTTCCCCTCTTGGCTCACTCAGCGTTTGATAACTGCTTTGGTGCAGCAGTCGAGGAAAAACCCCTTGTGGCAAAGATTCCTCCTTTGATCACAGACGGGGGATCTTCCTAGAGTGACTGAGATGTCACTTTTTCTCCACTACATTAGTGTTACTGCCCTTATAAATGAAACTGGGAGCTTTAAGTTATAGAAGACCTGATTTTCATGGGATTAAGATATTAACTTCTTTAATCGTTAATAAGATTAAGCATCAAGAGCCTCCTGATGTGAAAGATTAATTCTGGTGGTGAACAAGGCTGAACTTACTGGCACAAACATGTTTGAGAACCCAGACTTCCAAAGCTTGTTAAAAAAAGGATGTGGGTGGTCCAGGGAGCTCTGGTTACTGATCTGAGTGGGAGATACCCATTTCTCTGCTAATTAAAATGTACAGCGTTAGTAGCTGTTACTTACCTGCCCGAATTATTACCGCAATGGAAAGAATTTAATCATCATGGTACAAAAATAACTGGCTGCCATCCTCCCCTCATTACCGAGTGGGTAATGCTTTGCCCTTTCTGTATTGGCAATTCCGTTTCACTCCTGCAGAGGATCAACAGCTGCTTTAGGTTTCTTTCTGTTCTCTAGTACCAGTTACAACCATTTCACCCATGGCCACAGACCTCTGCCTTTCTGTTATTGCATTATGAGCTGTCAATACAGAAAATGCCCTGACAATTTCCCCTTTCCTCCCCTTCCACACAGTTCTGTGTGTATGTGTATTTCTGCAGCTGTCTTTATTTCTCTCTAATTTGGGTTAGACCACGCTGCTTTAATCTCTCTACATTTGGGGTTTATGGGGTTTTGGCATCTGTAAAAGGCTCCTAACTTGTAGCAGATTTTGCTGTTCCATTTTAGTTTTCCCCAATTCCATTTGGCTCCTAACTGTCCCAACCTGACAATCTTGTTCTTCGCTAGCATCAACATTTCTGCCAGGGCTGGTGATTCTCTCTGTCTCACAGATGAGCTCTGTGCTCTGCCCTGAGCCTCTGCAGCACGTAAGGGTCCTTGATGCTACTTTATAGACAACCAGACTGTGCCTCAGTTACCGCTTCTTGTCTAACTGGTATCGACTACATAAACTTGCAGTAGCAGGTGTCTCCCACTTAGCGAGATCATCATGGGAAATGGGGTGTACAGTTTAGTGTTAGTTTTGGCTGCCAGCCTGGAAAGAAGTGGAATTGGTGGGGATTAAATCGGTGGCCTTGATTCAGCTGCAGAAGAGACTTAAGTAATGATTTTTGCACTCGCCCCTGACATGTAAATTTGAAAGCTTTAGTGTTGTAGTCCTGTTTGACACAAAACTGAGTCAGTTTTCAAATTATAATGGCCAGGGTGATCAAAGTGAGCAAAGGAACAGCTAGAGTTCCTTTTCTCGATGGCTAAATGACTCCGGACAGGAAAAAGGCCCCTCTCTCTGGAAGGGTTTGCCCATATTTTCTGTAAAACCCACAGCTGCTTCCAGCACTCAGAATACAAAGTTAAGGGAGACGATGGATTCCAGAGCCGAGAGATGGCTCTAGGGAATTCTGGTCAGAATGACTTGTCTTTTGAACTGGGAGGGGCAGGGGAGGAGAGCAGAGGGCAAATGTCTCTTCTGATGCAGCCTTGGCAATACGCCCTAGCAAACACCAGCACTTCAGAGCAGCTTCAGGAGCAGCTGGCACAGTGCAGACCCGATTCAGTGGTGTTTTTTCTTGTGCTATGTCTGTATTTCCCTTTCAGTTGTATCCTTACTATAAAACTTGGTCAACCATTCCTATCACTGGGGAACAGACACTTTTATTTCTTATCTGCCCATCTCTTAAGTACATTTCCCTTTCTTCCCATCCTTCACAATCTACAATCAGAGTCTCTGTGCCCTCATATCTGGTCGTTTCCAGTCTCTGGTGTGCAGAAAGAAAGGAGAAGAGAAAGGGGGGCAACCATCCCTCTTACCTTTCTTTTTCTAATTAGTCAGTCACTCGCTACTGGGCTTAATCTGATGGTTCCATTTTCCCTAAAGCTCCCAGGTTGCAACATGGAGTATGAATGGACAGCCTGGCACAAGCTGTACATGTGAGGACAGCCGTGGCCTTCCGTGGCACAGCCCTTCACACGGGGGGGGGGTTAAGTTAATGTAAATGCAAATGCTGTCACTTCTGATGGCTGCTTGAGTTTGTGGTGACGCCGCACAGCAAAAGGATACTGCTCACAATGCTGGAACAACACCAGAGGAACATGGTCAGGCGGATCCAGAAGATGTCTTTGCTGTGAAGTTCTGGCTGCATCAGGTAGGACAGGACAGTCTGAACCAGCAGATAAATTGCCCCAACTCCGAACGTCAGGCATGCTCCAACCACGTGTATGTAGTACAGAATGCATTTCTAGGGGAAGAAAGCAATGGTTGTACAGAACTTGGTTTCATTTCAAACTCTGAGAACAACTTTCTCCTGTACACCTTTGGCACTTCACTGAACTACTTTCCCGCATCCCAGGCTAAGCATTTCTGGAATGTGCCAGCACTTCAGAGGTTTTTCTCGGAAGACCCATGTGGACGTAGCTGGAAGCCAGCACCTAGCAGCCCTCTGTAATGCTGTTTTTGTGAAGTTCCTGTGGCTGTTACAGGTCACAGCTCTCTCTTAATTATGGAATTTATAAGAGTTGTTCTTATCAGCCATAATGGATAGCAACAAAGAAACTGGATGACGGAATCCCTGCAGTTGGGCAGGTATTGAGAGTGACATCAGGCTATTTACTTCTGTCCTTGGAATCAGTACTTCTCTGACAGAGAATGCAATAGAGGATAAACATGACACAGCTCTAGTCCCTAAACTGGGACTGAAAATAATGAGGTATAGTGTTTCTCTGAATTACTCTAGTCTGAATAAGCCTTGTTTGTTAAATTACTATCTTTGACTACTCAGAGGGACTGAAGTTGAACAAAGCAGTAATACTTCTTAGCTTAATAAACGCTATAGGAGAATCAACTGTCAAATAGTCAAAATTATCAAAACTAGAAGTTATTTCAAGAAAAAGAACCCAACTTGAATTCGTACCTTGAAAAATCACATTGTGTTCAGTCCATTCGTCTCATCCCTGCTGAAGCACAGAACCCAATGACAGAAACTAATAATTGTTTTATTGCAATTGTGATGTGAGGCCTGGCAGCCTCCCCACACTCCAGTCGTGCAGGGGATCTTTTATGTCCTAGAGCCTGAGACGGCCTGTGTTTGACTGAGTAACTCCACTGACTGGGAAGCGGAGTGACTCTTTCCCCACGATCTTCAGATGTACCTTATCTGCACAAATGAATTTGAGGTGCTGTACCCACAGTATAACAGAAGTGGGAACTGATATTTAAACAGAGATCTCAGAGATTTAAACAGAGGATCACGGAGAGATCTTCACACTCTATGAGATGATATTGGTAGCCACAGCTAAAACAGAGCAGTATGGGCTGAAAAGCAGGAATTAAATCTCCCATGATGGGCCTGCGCTATCGCTTTGCCAGCAGCGAGGGCTGTCTGGAGCTCTCTGTGTGATGGCTCTTTGGTGTGTATTTGCACACCTCAGTTCTCTTCAGTAATGAGTGGATTTCCAGGGCATTTAGCTCCTTTTGGAGCCATCCTGCCAGGGTGGCCCTCAGCCGCTCCTCAGCATCCCTTGGATATGCAGGCACATCACTTCCAATTGCTGTCTTGCTCCAGATTAAATGTTACACAAGTTCTTTAACAAATGAGCATGTACCTTCTATGTTTTGATTATCTGAATCTGCAGAAAGTAGACAAACTCCTTCCTGACCAGCGGTGGAGGGAAATGATGGAGCTGAACACAGCCTGGAGGCTGGTGCTTAGTGGGTGCAACAGGGGCTCCAGAAAAAGTAAATAGATTGAGGCTTCAAAAAAACCCCAAATGAGTGTGCTGAGGTGACAGGGGCTGCTGAACAGAGAGCTGGGGTAGGGGAAAAGGCAGAGCTTTCCAGGAGCTTTTCTTCTTTGCTTTTCCTGGGTGCTGATCCTGCAGGAGCCCAAGGTGACACTGCAGACGCCAGAGAAACCCAGCCAGTACCTGATATGGAGAGGCTGGCAAAGGCACAACTGGGTGCATCGAACACCAGTCCTGGAGAACACGGTCCTGCTGACAGTGTGATATGTGAGAACACCAGAGCCTTTTTTCTGGAGCGTGTGGGAAGTACTGGGGAGGGAAAAAAAAAATAGACCCTCTGGGATGGGGAAACTGAAAAGCTGGATGACACCGCAGTATTTTCAAGAACTGCAAAGGTCTGAAGGAAAATATACCTCAGAGGGCAGGCTTTTCAGAGCTAGGCTTCTCATGGGGTTGGGGTTTTTTGTTGTCTTTACTCTCTTCTAACAGTTTTTAACTATTTTGGCACTTGTTTCTTCTTAAGTCAAAATACACCCGAGTTGTGGCCTTTTAACCTAGAGCCAAGACTGCAAATGGCCTACAAGGAGATCCGAGATGAGTTTGCTTTCTGCGAGAATTCAGGGTTTCTGGATGTTCTGGAATTTCATGAATGGCTGCTCACAAGTCCCAGTAGATAAAGAAAACAAGAAATGAGTAAGAAATTCTAAACTGAAACTGCTTTTGTAATGTTTTCCTCTAGGGAATTTGACAAAAACCCATATTTGCCCTACAAAGTTTTGCTTTCAGTAAATCCCCATTTTATCAGATGTCTCCGTAACCAAACACACACAACTGGGCAGCTTTGGGGAATCATGAACAAAGCACAAACCTGGAAATTTGCAATAATGCAGAGTCCAAAGCAGCTCATCAATCCAAGCGTAAGGGCAATCTTATTCAGCTTGATGATCTTGTTTTTTTCCGGATTCAAAGCATAAACTTGTTTATAGCGGACGTACATGGTAGCCATACCTGTTAACAAAGATCCCACTCGCAATCAGATTTTCAGCTGATGAGTAGCCTGTCCTTCTGTAACTAGGAAGATGTCAGGTGACAGGGGCCACTATTTAAAATACCAGAACTGTCTGAGGGGACACTGGCATGGGAAAGCTGCAAATCTGGAAGTCAAACTGAAATAACACAGTGGTAAACAAGTGAGCTTACTACATCTTTCTGATCTCTTTCACCTGAAAGACATACTGGGCTGTACTTCCCCTTCCATAATTGCAGCACAAGTAAGGTGAATGCCTTGAATTCACATTCCTCTTTCTCTTACATGCCTGCTGGGTATTTTCCAAACAAATTTTTGTCCTTCTGGGATCTGCAACTGTCATGCTGGCTTTGCGGGTAACATCACTGCCATGCACTTTTCTGTCAAAAGGAGGTTGTAGTGAGGTGGGTGTTGGTCTTTTCTCCCAAGTGACAGGCAATTGGACAAGAGGGAATGGTCCCAAGTTGCACCAGGGTAGGTTCAGTTTGGACATCAGGAAAAATGTCATCACTGAGAGGGTTCTCAAGCCCTGGCAGAGGCTGCCCAGGGAGGTGGTGGAGTCCCCATGCTTGGAGAGGTTTAAAAGACAGGTGGATGAGGTGCTTAGGGATCTAGTTCAGTAGTGAACAGGTACAGTTGGACTTGGTGATTTCAAAATTATCTTAAGATAATTAAGATTGATTGATTAGAATTTAGTTATTTACTGAGAATTATAGGCTGTCTAATGATCTGAATAAGGAAATTAAATTGTTTAAAACTGTGCGTTACAGAATTGCCTGCGGTTCGTCAAGGACAGCTTCCTATACTCACCCAAGAAGGCCGAAATATTTAACATTATCCCAAATAAGCATCTTTCAGGAGGTATGGTCCCTGTATCACTGGAAGAGATAAACAGGGTGATATATATCTATCTATATTAAAAATACTTGCAACACAACTTTACTTATTTCAGTCTACAAATGAACCATAAGAAATAGATTTGTACAAACCCTCCCAGGTGTGTTTCACTGCATTTCTTGTTACTCTGCTGATTTTAGAGCTGTAAAAATAAGACTGATAAAACCACGCTATCCTTAGAACATGGAATGAAGTACCCGGTATAACTATTCCTTTTTTATTGATTTTGGTTCCACAAAAGGTAAACAAAGAGTATTAAAGCTGGGAAAATGCAGATATTGGAAAGCTGAAAGACCAAACTAAGGTCATAGGTACAGCCTTGATGCAATGCAGGTAGGAGTACAGGTTATAGAACAGATTTACTGCTGCAACCACACACCGTTAACAGCAAGACGCTTTACTCTGAACAGAGGTGTGGAGATGCACTTCCAGGTTTCCTGTTCATCATCACTTCAAGGATATGATCGCACAGACAGATCTTAAAGGTTAGACTTTTGCACAAAACCAGACAGCTTTAGAGTGAAACACAAATAGCCACACCAGCTGGGAACTTTGGAGCTGGTAGGGAAGAACTGCTGTTTGCAGTTTGGAGTTGGGGAACAGTTCACAGGAGCAAGAGGCCAATTCCATACCACGGTACTCTTCATGAGGCAGCTGCATGAATGCTACTGACCTGATGTACGGCACCAAGGGGTCGACGTGGTGTAGGACGATTGCAGTGATGTAGGAAAACACAAAAGATGCCGCTGACCAAACCACCAAAGCCGCAGGCAAGAAAGAGAGGCCTTGCTGAAACCACCACATTTCAGCGCTGACTTCTAACTCCAAACACTGTGAGGAACCAAATACAAAGGTTTACTAAGATTTCTCAAAGGTTTTGCTTTTCTTGAGGCAATTGCCTCAAATGCAGTGATTTGTTATTGCTCTCACTCCTGTCCTGCAAACCCATCTAACTTCATGGCACAGCGATCACACATAAGCAGAAAAAACATCTGGAAATGGCAATGCTGAAATTCTTAGAAGATAGTGAGAAAAGAGACGAGTAGTGTCACTTACTACATGTCTCAGCATTTATTGCTGCCAGAATAAGGTCAGGTGGGTCACTGTGAATAATAGACTCTATTTAATTCTTACCCTTGTGTCATAACACCAGGTCAGAATTAGTGCAGCTGACAGAGAGCATGTCCCAGCAGTGACAGTTTAACTGACAGTGGCTGTTTTGGAGCTTCTAACTTCAATTAACAATCAACTGGGTGACGTGGAGGAGATGACCTAGAATTACTTTAATATCTGCACTCATTTACTACCTGTCATGCTGTGTGACTGAACATCTGTTACAAGCATCCCTTAAGTACGCTTACAGGTATCTCTGAGCAACAGCTGACTCTGATGAACCACAGCCTTCAAACTCAAGGGCTCCTCTTCCTCAGAGGCAGTAAGCAGCTGTCATGTCTTAACAGGTGGAAGGAATAGGCTCACTCTGTGCTCCCCAAGTGCCTGATAGCAAATCATTGCCATTACCTCAGCTCTCTAAGAGCAATGATGTGTACCTCTGTCACCCTGGTGAGCTCACGCAGAAAGAACCGTGCCTCCTCTCCGCTGGCTTCAAATACAAAGTCTACTGGCTTCAAATACAAAGTCAAGCTGTGCTGATTTCAGAATCCCAGGATTACTGAGGTGGAAAGGAGGTCCTCTTGTCCAGCCTTCTGCTCAAGCAGGGCCATCCAGAGCCGGGTGTGTTGTGTGGCTTTTGGATATCTCCAAAGGTGGAGATCTACAGCCTGTCTGGTCAGCCCGTGCCAGTGCTCCATCAGCCTCACACTGAAAGGGTGTTTCCTAACGTTCACAGGGAACCTCACATGTTTCAGTCTATGCCCGCTGCTCCTTGTGCTGGCACTGGGCACCACTGATGAGTGCCTGGCTGGATCCTCTTTGCAACCTCCCTGCAGGTATCAGCACACCCTGGTGGGATCCCGCCTGAGCCTGCCCTCCAGGCTGTGCCTGGCCTGGTGTTTTGTGCCATTTTATGGATGCCATCCCATGGATGCCATCCCGTTACATTTACACTGGGAAGAAGAGTACAGAAAATGTCTGAGCACAGATGAAACTGGAGACTGTAAACGGAATATGAGATAGGAAAAAGGTGAAGAGGAAATAATAAAAATCACAGATTCAAGGGCATCCAGGCAAATATCAAACAGCATGTGAGAAAAGCAAAATAATGCTGAGATAAAATAGGGAGGAGTGCAGCGCCGAGACGCTTCAGGAGGTGGGCACTGCCTAGGGTGTGAGAGTTAGAAAGAAAGGAAAAAGAGAAAAGGAGGAAAGAGATAGGAAGCACCAAGACTAGAGAGTCTCATGGGAGGAAAAGAGATGTTGAACCAAAAGTGGGTGAATCCTGAAAGAAATCAAAGCTGACCAGCACCCTTGTGTCTCCCTTAGGAGGCCTCAGGACTTCACTGACGTTCGTTTACTGCACCCAGCAGGCATTCAATCCAGACACACCTTTGTCACTCTATGGTACAGCTTTCTGCTGAACTTCACCAGCACGCGTGTCAAGGAGCACTTGAGGAAAGCCAGGTTGATAGATTCATCACATGATGCATAATGAGAGCTGCTCACTTACCAGAAACTGGCCACTGCCCTGTGTCTGTGCTGCTTTACAGCCTAGAATTTTATTGGCTCAGGTATGAACAAAGGAGCTCTGGTGTGCTCCTGGGAGGTAAGAGAAGCCAACTCTGACTGATAACCCTTGAAAAGAATGTATAATCACCTCTCTGTACAATTATAGGTTCAGCTGCTCCTAGGGAAGATGCTGGGTAGCAGGTACAGGTGTCAAACAGGAGATGGAGTGAGTAAGAACAGAGCAATAGAATTAATATTGCTCCCTTACCCTTCAGCTTTCATTGTTAAGCTAAGCATAACACTTGCCTGCTAATGTTGACTTTCATTTTAAGACCGTAATGCAGTAAAAATAGTACTGAACGTGCCTCCACAGTCCCATCTCTTGCATGGGTAAACTGGGAATTTGTCTGATAGAGGAATGCACATTTCACATGGTGTTCTCTGTTAGAGCTATGTTACCTGCCTGAGCCTGTAATTCAAAACTTCCAGCAGTCTGATGCTTAGACTGTACTTTGCCTTTAGCATTTAAACATTAACAGTGCCCTGGCTTTATTTCTGAGCTAACAGATCTCTGGATGAAAACGAACCAACCAACCAATATGTCACATACCTGAGGACACAGGGTGTCAGAAAGACCATTGCCTCACGGGGAATCCAAAGGCATCTTCCTGGTGAAGTTCCACATTCACCTCATTTTCTTTCCAAGCCTCTGAGATACAAAGGAAAATAATCAAGATGTGAGGTACTTCTATAGCTCTTACTCTACAGAATTTACTCTCCTATTAGTCATTGCTGCTGACTGGACCTTGGATGTGCTGGCCTGACACAACGTGTTTTTCCTGTGTTCCAGGTGGTTTGAGTGAAGGATGCGCATGGCAGGATGGTAGAAAGGCAGAAAACAGGTGGTTGGAGACTTTTTGATGTACAGGAGTTGTCTATGCAAAGATTTAACTTGGAATGAGATGCTTTCAAGAGAAAAATAAAGCAACTGTTTTGGGTCAACATCCCAACATGACGTTGATGCTACACTAAATATGTGGCAGGATAGGTGCTGAAGCAGCCTGAGTGTGAACAGACACCCTGCAACACCTGCCCTCTCTTTGCATCAGCACCTGCCATTTCCACACACTGGAGAAGCTGTAGAAAAGAAGACTTTGTGCTGCCTTCCCACCAGCCGGCAGCGTTTGGGTGCTGGTGAGAGGCAGCACTGGAGTCCTGCTGCCATGTGAGCACAGGCAAGGTTGGTAAAACCGAACAGCTTTATTTCATCAGTGGATATTGCTCTTATCACATAATAAATGTGCGCATGCAGGCAGCTCATCAGCAACACCAGCAGAAGAGCCCTCAATCCATCCAAGACTGGGCATCTTTGCAACCTGTGCTGTTGCTTCACCCAGAGAGAAGGCACAAATTGTGTTTATTTCCATGTGGTTGGGCATTAAGAATAGTGTAGAAGCTTCAGTCACAACCTGAGAGCTCTGGTAGGCACAACTTCTTCCTGTGACAATAGCTGCAGGCTGGTACATCCCAACAGCATGGGGATGAGAGCTCTGTCAGACAACTGTGCCTCTGGCTCTCTGATTTCCACAGACATAAACCCTGGCAAACTCTTGTTACACTCACAACAGTTTTGTAATGTTTTCCCCACTAAATCCTCTTTCTTAGTTCTGTCAAGATCTTCTCTGAATTCATAGAATCATGAAATGGTTTGGGTCGGAAGGTACCTTAAAGATCATCCAGTTCCAAGCCCCTGCCATGGGAAGGGACACCTCCTACTGCATCAGGGGCTCCAAGCTCCATCCAACCTGGCCTTGAACCCCTCCAGGGGTGGGGCAGCCACCACTGCTCTGGGCAACCTGGGCTAGGGACTCCCCACCCTCATCGTGAAGAATTTCTTCCTAATGTCTAATCAAAATCTTACCCCTTCTAATTCAAAGCCATTGCCCTCATCCTACCACTCCATGCTCTTGTAAAAGGTCCCTCCCCAGCTTTCCTGGAGCCCCTTTCTGTACTGGAAGCTGCTCTATGTTCTCCCCGGAGCCTTCTCTTCTCCAGGCTGAACAACCCCAACTCTCTCAGACTGTCCTCATAGCAGAGGACAATTCTTATCATCTCCCTTCCTGTTTAAAGCTTTTCTGCTGTTCCACGGTCAAACTACATACAGCAAACACAGTTTTGTTCCCTGCAAAGCACTCTGTGTGTTTATGTGCCTCTACTTGTGCCTGTCCCAACTCCGCACTGCTGCAGATTCACCGAGTCTCATCCAGCTCCCGCGGCTCGCGCAGTGTCTGGGCAAGCACAGGTGAGTAACGAGGCATCGTAGATCCCTGGGAGGCAGGAAGGAATTGCCTCGCAATTTGCCAGCTGGAAGGTCCTGAAATAAATTAACACATCATCCTGTCTTACTGTTTTCAATATTGAGAAATAAAAGTCAGCCTCCTTGTTTTTTCACAGGGCCCTTTGCCAACTGATGATCTAATGGCCATGGCCAGCCTCGCTTCCCAGGAGCACTGATTTTCTTAAACATTTATCCGGATTTGTAGGCACTTCCCTGTCCTAAGGGGTTTTTAAAGCCGTAGATTGAGAATCCAAATCTTTTCTGCAACAGCCATTATCAAATCATCATCAAGAACAAGTCGAGGAAGCGTTTCAAAAGCAAAGGGGACTTAAACCACCCCTGAGGGTTTTCCATAAAGGCAGGAATCACGCATTCTGTGCAAGTTGAGCACGGGGAAACAAAACTGCAAGTGAAAATGAAAGGTGGCCAAGACCACTAACGGCAGAAAGTTAACGTTACCTAGAATGGTAACGCTGAAAAGATGCTCAAAAGGATGTGTGGAAAAGGGAAATGTCTAAAATAATGCTGATACCCTGAGGATCAAGCTGCCTCTCGTCGGCCCTCCCAGCAAGACATGCAGAAATAAAGCTGTGCTGAGGGAACTTCCTTTTTCCCTCCAGCAACACTCCAGCAGACACCATGCTGAAGGAAGAAAGACAAAGCAATTGGCCACGTGCGCTCCTAAGTGAACACAAAGGTTGGATGGGGTTGAGTCAGGAAGGGATTGACCGCTTGCATTAAGAGCACGCGAAGGTTGAATGAGGGTGAGTCAGGAAGGCATTGATTGTGTTCATTTGCACAACTCAACGATAACAGGGGTTAGAGGCTGCCAGTCCTCAAGGAACTGGAAGTAAGAAAGTAGAAGATGGGTCACCTTTGCTGTTCCCACCGCAGGATAATGACACATGACTCTTTTTGAGTGTTTTCATGGTATAGGCACCAAAAAAAGTTGCTGTTAAATCATTTGGGTATGGGGGTCAGCATCTGGAGGGTTGAGGTGAGGAGCTTTATGCCCTCGCTAACCTGGCTGGGGAAGGAGCAGGACAGCACAGTGCCAAACTAAACAGAGCCAGGCAGAAGATGCTGCAGCAGGAGGATGTTCCAACACCTGTTTTACAAACCCCAGTACCCGCCTGTCGCCCCAGCTGACCAGGGGGCTCCATGTTCAGGGTGAACGGACGCTACCTGTCAGCCCGACCTGTCTAACTAGAGAAAAGCAGCTAAAAGTATGTGGGTGCTAAAAGCAGAGCACGGAGACAGGTTCCCACCTTCCAACTGGGGAAGCCACAGCAAGGTCACCAAGAGAGGCTGGAAGTGCCCAGGGCAGCTCTGGAGAGAGCGCAAAGGGACCAGGATGGAAGGAAGGTTTAGGAGAGCAGCTGGGCAGGAAGGATGAGGAGATGGAGTGGGGAAAGCAGGGGCTGAGGGTAGAAGGGAGAAAGGATAGAAAGGCTCGAGGGGTTTTCAGGGCATGGGGGGACACTGGGAACAATGAGGGGACACTGGGAACAATGGGGGCCCACAGGGAACAGTGGCAGGGGGCACTGCGGGGACAGGGACAGGGTGGCGAGGGCTGAGGGGGGGGGGGTATGGGGGTGACAGAGGCTCTGTTAGGGGTGGGAGCAGGGACACCCGAGGTGACGGGGCCTCTCGGAGTGCTGAGGCTCCAGCCAGGGCTGACAAGGGGTCACGAAGGGGGAGACAGAGCTGACAGAGGAATGTCCTGGGGGGTGGGGGGGCAGGGGGTGATGGGGCGCTCGGGGGGTGACAGGGGGTGACACAGGTTGACGTGGGGGTGGGGACAATAGGGGGTGACGAGGAGTGCAGAGGGCACTGAGGGGGTGATGGGGGGTGACAGGGGGAGGACAGGGGGTGACGAGGGGAGCGAACAGGGGGTGACGAGGAGGTTGGAGGGCACTGAGGAGACACGGCAGGGGCACTGCGGGGGTGCGGGGGCAGCCCGGGACCCCCCAGATCCGGCCCCCCCTTACCTCGGCCGCTCCCGCGCCGGCCCCGCTCCCCCCGCCCGGCCCCGCCCCCTCCCCGCCCCCTCCCCGCCCCGCCCGTCGCTACAGGCCCCGCTCCCCGCCTCAAGCCCCGCCCCCCCCTCACCGCCCTCGCCCCCGCCCCCTAGCCCCGCCCACCGTCCTAACGGCCGCCCACTCCCACAGCCGCTCTCCCACCTTCCCCGCCCTCTCCCGCCTCCTTTGCGGCCGTCGCAAAAGGGGCGTAAAGCAGCGCCCGGTGCAGGGAGGTTGAGGTAAATGCTGGGCGGGGGGTGCGGGCCGGGGCGGTTGGCCGGGGCGGTTGGCCAGGCCCGGGCCCTGGGACTCGCGGTCGGGCCGGGGCGGTTGGCCGGGGCCCTGGGGCTCGCGGTCGGGCCGGGGCCGGGGCTCTGGGGCTCGCGGTCGGGCCGGGTCGGTTTGCTGGGGTCCTGGGGCTCGGGGGCTCGCGGTCGGGCCGGGGCGGTTGGCCGGGGCCGGGGCCCTGGGGCTCGCGGTCGGGCCGGGGCACGAGGGGGGCCCCTTCTGCCCTCCGTGGTGCCGGGCCCCGAGCGGGCGGGGCTGTTTGTTCTGGAGCCGCCTCTGCTGTGAGGCCAGGCCGGGAGGTATGGGGTTGTGTAGCCGGGAGAAGAGACGGCTCTAGGAGACCTTAGAGCAGCTTCCAGTGCTGAAAGAGGCTCCAGGAAAGCTGGGGAGGGGGCCCTTACAGGGGCCTGGAGTGACAGGATGAGGGGAAATGGCTTTAAATTGGAGGTGGGGGGAAGATTTCGATTAGATATTAGGAAGAAATTCTTCACGATGAGGCTGAGGAAGTCCTGGCCTAGGTTACTCGGAGCAGTGGTGGCTGCCCCATCCCTGCAGGGTTCAAGGCCAGGTTGGATGGGGCTTGGAGCCCCTGATCCAGTGGGAGGTGTCCCTTCCCATGGCAGGGGTGGAACTGGATGGGCTTTGAGGCCCTTTCCGACACATTCTGTGAGGCGGTCTCTGGTTGTTTTCTGTTCTCAAGGGGAGCAACCATATAGTAGGAGAGGAAGCATGTATTGCTTTCTGTTTTGGAACAGGCTTTCTGGTCATCTGGGACAACGCCCACAGGGACCACATAGGTGACTCAGTGGTGATCTCCTGGTACAGAAGCAGTTGTGAGTCTGCTTATCCTGGACTTATCAAGGCCCTGTTTGCTCACGTTCTCCTCACCTTCCACTGACAGCGCTCTCTGCCTTTTGCTCTGCTTCTCTCTCTCAGCCTTTTGCTGTCAGAAGTTGCTTTAATTGAGCTGTGGAGAACGCAAATGAGAGCACTTGCTGTTGTGCCAGTAGCGACCTTTGATTTGTATAGTTTGTTTTCCCTGCCTGGTGTGTGCATTGCTGATGGCTTTGGAAAGAGCTGTCATCTCCTCTTCTCAGGCTTACATACTGGGCTTCACAGCCATCAATTTTTCTCTTTTATTGAAACATCAAACTTTTCTCTTTAGTCCCTTTTCTCTACTGTTCCCCTCCCCTCCCATTTGTATGGATAGCTGTGTGTTCCTGGTCACCTGCTTTCATGGGACATCATGGGGGTCCCTGTTTGTACAGGAAATGCTGTTCCTGACTCTTAAGCTTTCTTTTCCAGGCTGCCTTGTGCTTGTAGGCTGTCTCTGACCAGCTAGAGCTCTCTGGTTCCTGTGTGTTTCTTGCATATCTTTAAAGTCAAATAGGCAATGAGTTTTCACCTAAACTGGGTTAAATTTGGAGAAGAAAAAAGCCACAGTGAAACTGAAATAAGGAACAATGGTATGAAAAAATAAGCTTATAACTACCTTTATATGTTTGTTCGGATTCACCAAAGAGCAATGCTGCTGCAAGCCATTTAAACTAAAACCACTACAAGTACAGAGCAACAGTTACTGTTGTCGCTTGACAAGCTGAAGTGGTATGTTCTGTTGGGAACAGCCAGCTCTCCTACAGGAGAGTTGCGAGGGACCTGCCTGTACCTCAGTCTATAATATCAGCTGGTGGTGTGGTGTCAGATTCTGCTGCTGAGGTTCAGGCTGGTGACTGCAGGCAGGATCTTTGCTTCAGTTGGCAGCAAAGAAAGTAAACAAGTGCAACCTAGTGGTTTCTAACTGTATTGAGGGCCTTTGTTTCCTGTCTTTGCCTCAGCAATTCTCCAAATGTAGAATCGTGGAATGGTTTGGGTTTGAAGGGATATCAAAGCCCATCCAGTTCCACCCTCGTACCGTGGGCAGGGACACCTCCCACTGGATTAGAGTGCTCAAGGCCTCATCCAACCTGGCCTTGAACAGCTCCAGGGATGGGGCAGCTATGACTTCCCTGGGCAACTTGTTCTTTCCTAAGGGAGAAATCTTATGAAATCTTCTTGGTTTTCTGGTAACAAATGAAATGCTCATTAGGGCAGTGCCTTGGAACGTTAGTAAAATCTCAGTTGTCTTTTCACCTTCAGTGTGTCTCATCCCTTTATGCTGCAGGATCTTATGATTCTCCGTTAACAGCTGCTACCTGCCACACAGATCTTGACGCAGCCTAATCCATGAGTGGGTATCGGAACATAAAGAGGCGATATGGGGAGTCGCACCTGGAATCCCCCACAGGTTGCGGCCACGGTCCTGCTGCTGGATGCATGTTAAGCAAACTGGTTCAGTTGCCAACACCACCCCTATCAAAGCACCAGCTGAAACGGTTAGAAGAACATAAATATCGGAGTGCTGGACGGTCCCTGCTTGAACCCATGATGCAAGGTTACTGGGAATGGTTAGTTGGAAGAGTTCCTGCCTGGATTGCTCCAAATCTCATCACCATAATTGGACTATCAATAAATATATTTACAACTCTACTGTTAGTATATTACTGCCCCACAGCTACGGAACAGGTAAGCTATGGACTCTGACAATCTTTGGTTTTGTTTGCTGTCACCTAGTAGCAGCAGGCACCTGTTTCTGGTGGGTTCTTGTCTTTGGAGAACTGTTTCTTGTTGGTCAGCCCACAGGTTTTGTACATTTAAGCTGATCTCTATGAATATTTGCGATGTGGGTGCCTCTGTATGAGCATCTGCATGCAAAAAAGGGCGTGTGTGGATGCTGGGGTCAGCATGCTGCTTGCTGAGTGAAACATCAGCTCTTCTGGCCAATGTGCGCTGTATGAAATGGGGTCCAGTGCCAAAATAGCTGTTTGGCTGCAGCTGTGAAGGACCTGCTGCATGAAAGCTGCAACCCTGTGAGGCTTGGGTGCATGTGCAGACAGCTAAGAAATGGATTCACAGCTGCCGTGCGTGATAGGTGTAGTTTTGCCTGTTTACTTTCTCTGCTGGTGCCTGGGTTAGTCACCTTCAACTTTCTGATCGAGTTACCACATGACAAGAGGTGCAAGGTGACTCGCTTGGCAGCAAGCTGGCTCTGCCCACGAGCCCAGCTAGGGTTGCAACACGGTGAGGAACTCTAGCTCGGACCCGGGGCTGAGCTCCAAAGTGGTGTGGCCTGAGAGATCAAGGCTGGCCACTTCCGCCGTGGTTGTGTGACTAAACCCAGCTTACTGCGATAAAGGAACACCTTCATCTGCCACAGGCCTTGGCAGTTCCTGCTAACATGCAGCTTGGAGCAGGGCCCTGCATACAGTCTATGATGAGCTTTGGGATCACAAAGCTCTGCTCTTGAGCAACTCTGCTGTGAGAAGGCTGGATCAAAGTCAGTGGTTTTATTCTTTGTTCTGAATGCACTAAAAGCTCCTGACCAGTCCTCTGGAGAACTGTCTTAACTGCCTGTAATTTGTGGTTTCAGGGAATCAAAGTCTTTACAAGGCATTTCAAGTTACCAGTTTCAAAGACTCCTCTCTCACCACAGTTGCCTCATAAGGCACTTAAAGACTTTAATTTTAGTGCACTAGAAAAGTTTTGTCACTTCAGTGTTAAATCCTAAAAGCTGCTCATATCTGTATGCACTGAGAAAGGGAATTATTTGGTACAGAAAATGTGTTACATGCCTAATAGCTGGATAGCCTCTTGTAAGTTCTCGCTTTTAATGTATCTGAACTCCTTCATAACCAAGTCTCCCAGCTGATGGGAGAGTGCTTCATAGTCAAGTGGACTCTGTTTCTACCCAGACTAAAAAACCCAGTTGGCTTGGTACATTCCACACGCTGCATCTGTGTCCCCATTGGACATAGCAAAGGTATGTTTGCCTCCTGTAGAGTTCTGTTAGAGTAGATGATTTCCCCATAATTGTTTGCGTTTGGCAGGTGTAAGATGAAAAGTGAGAATTAGCAGTGAAGACTCAGAGCAGCCCCTTTCTTTTTCAGGTGGTAGCTTTGTTGTGTGGCTTGGTTTTCATTAGGCACTTGCTCCCATAGCAGCTTTACCTGGGGCCAGGACTGAGAAATCCGATTTGATAGAGAGACTTCAGCCCAGCTCTGTTTCAGCAGCTTAGCAGCTGGTGTAGGCCACTGAACCAGGGCATAATTTAACATTTAGAGTACAGTTGTGCTTTGGTGGGTCATTAAACTTCTGAAGAATAAAGCTGTCGTGTTTGCTGTCCTCTGCTGTGTTTAAATGCCGTTTTATGTTTAACGGTGTGAGAGTTACTTTGTGATAGGGAATGAGGTTATCTTCTCACTTCAGCTGAAGAGTAGCTTTGTGCTGCCGTAGCTTTCAGCCTGCTCTGACTTACCATATGGCACTGCAGCCCCGTGTGAGAGAGGGAGACATGGAGAGGGAGAGCGATGTCTCCGTGGTGGAGCTGCTGTGAGCTTGTGCTGCTGGAGTGTCAAGGAGCTCTCAGAGAAGGAAATGGGGCTTTGACATTCCAGAAACAGAGTTGTTTGGGTTTTTTTTTTTTCTGAAAGCACCATTCCTTTCAGATGTAAATTGTCTCTTTCATGTAGCTCAGTCTTAGTTCCACTTTTTCCAAAAGCGACTTGTCTCTCCCTGCTGAGGAAAGGTGTAGCCAGGGGAACACAGCTACCAGGGGCAGCCAAAAGAACATGACATACAAATTCTACTGCTGGCCCAGTTGTGAGGGCCCGAGTTGGCAAAGCACTGGGCAATGGAGGGGTACCCGGATTGTTGTGGTTTTGAAGAAGGGAAGAAGATTTGGATAGGAGAGGAAGCTGTGGAATCTCATGCAGATACAAATAACGTGTAAACATTTTGATAGAGGCAGACTGTGGAGGGGCTCTTTATCAGGGAGTGCAGGGACAGAACAAGGGGGAAGGGTTTTCAGCTGAAAGAAGGGAGATAGAGCTGAGGTCTTGAAGAAATGTTTTCCTGAGGCACTGGCCCAGGTTGCTCAGAGCAGTGGTGGCTGCCCCATCTCTGGAGGTGTTCAAGGCCAGGTTGGATGGGGCTTGGAACCCCTGCTCCAGTGGGAGTTGTCCCTGCCAGTGGGAGGGGTTGGAACTGGATGGGCTTTGAGGTCCCTTTGAGCCCAAACCATTCCATGATTCTGTGTTTAAGTAGAAACCCTGCACTGGCGATGAAAGAAACATTTCAGAAAGAAAAGCCAGCAGCCTGGTTTGGGTTTTGTTTGGTTGGTTTTTTTGTTTTTTTTTTAAGTTTACATGGAATAGTTGCATGGCCCTAAAGTGAACATAAACATTGTGTATAAATCTATACATGAGAAATAGAAATGGTATCATGAGATGGAATTCTGTGGCATCCAAACCTTGTCTAAGTGTGGTGCTCTGCTGTTAGGTGACTCATTTCCCCCTTGCCTCTCTTCTCCTGCTGGTTGGTACAGACACAATGCCAAAAGCAGAGCATGGTGCCAGCTCTTGGGGCAGAAGGAACTGGTTTAGTCAAATGCAGTAGCAGGAACAATGCAAGCTGTAGAAGGAAATCTGTTTAATACATAGTTGATGGACAACAAATGAGTCATGGCTCTGTAGACCAAAAGGGGCTGGACTGCAGTGCTTAGAGAGGACAGTCAGCTTGATTGAGCTACTGAGCTGTACTTGGGCTTTGTTGACATGGTCTGTGAAACACCGCTGCTTGTGAATGTTCACTTTCTAGTGTGTTGAATGAGAAGCTTGCAAAATACCCAATAATACCAGTTTTGTGGATGTATAAACTATGACAGTAATGGGAGCCCTCTGGCTTTTGTGGTCACAGTGGTTTAAAGTTTCAAATACTGAAAAAAGCCTGAATTGCAGTCTTTGGTCTAGCAGGGGCTTGGTGTTTGTGTTTCTGTAGAAATAAAGTTGTCATACAGGACATGAATATGAAGGGTTATTAATGGAGATTTGGCAAAGCTGCTGTTACTCAGTAATACAAAAACTGGTTGGTGCTGTGCTGCGGAGCACTGGAGCTTTCCGAGTCTCAGAAAACGTAATGAGCAAACATGCACTGTGGAAGCGTGGGCACTTTGTGGTGAGGCAGTTCCCTAGTGCCGCTGCAGGCCAGCAGTGCCCTGTGCTTGGCAGGGGTTCAGTATGTGGCGCCTCGCTGGGGGCTGTGCAAACGAGCTCAGGGTTTGTGCTACAGTGGCACAGTTTGGGGACTAAAAATTTTCTGGTTTCTCAATCCCTTGGACAACTTACACATACCTCTTCGGGAAAGAGAAGCAAGACAAGAGCTTGATTGCGCAGTACTGAATCTTTTTCAGAGGTACAGTGGAGCTTCCTGCTGTACAAGCTGTGATGTACCTGCTAATCCAGGCTGGCAGTTCTGTCGCTGGTTTATTTACACTTCATGTTGATGACCCCCACTGGCTGTCCCCACAGGACCAGCGACTGGGCTACCACAGGGTCTGTGCATCTGATGAGGAATGTGCACAAATGAAAAAACACTGTGGTAGAGTGTGAGAGAGTTCAACTGAAGGCTTTTTGTTTTCAAGTTTAAAGAAATCTTTTACTGTCATATCTGTTTCTCAGGCACCTCCCTGGGCGTACATTGCTTGTGCATGTGGCCTTTTCATCTACCAGTCTCTGGATGCCATAGATGGAAAACAAGCGAGAAGAACAAATAGCAGTACTCCGTTAGGAGAGCTGTTTGATCACGGCTGTGATTCACTTTCCACAGGTATTGTCATTTTTAATTGAAGTATGAGGGTTAAGTGACTCTATTTCAGGGATCAAGTCTGGAACACAGGAAAATGGTTCTGTACTGAAGAAGACAACCGATACCGCTGTATGTGTAACTTTTCAGTCAGCCTTCTTTCCACAGACAGTACCTTTGATCAACTGTATGCCTTCTCCTGTATTACACTGACGAGAAACGAAGCATGTGGTTAATTTGATCTGATCCAGCAGGGTCTGTGTCTGCTTTTATCAGTCTTGGGTCTAAAAAATGATCTGTAAGAAATTGTCAGACTGTGCTTCTGTATTATTTTAGATTGAATCTGTACAGAGCAATTGCAAGACTGATAAGAAGCCTAAACCCTAGGACAGCAGAAGTCCAAGTTCCTAGGTAGATCAAGGTCACCGAAGCAGCCTGAAGTTTAATCCTTTTGCAAAAGAATGAGTAGATGCTTTTGGTTACTTAAATTCTAAAGCTCTCATGCTTTTAAATTTTTAGGAATGCTTTAATGAAGTCACATATTTAAAGGTGAGAGAAGCACAAATCTTGAATGCCAGACCTTAGGTTTTCTTAACGGCATAATAAAAATTCAGAAAAAGGTTGGGGGGAAATCAAAAAAAATAGATGTCATCTTGTATACATGGGGACCCTGGAACTCTGGCTATGGGCTGCAATTGCATAAATCACTCCAGTCCTTTGATGTCTGATACCGTTAAATACAATAAAAATGTAGGAGGCTAAGAAACCCTCAATACTGGGGACTTCTGATAATGGATATGAATTTAAATATATGTTTTACAGTCTGTACTTCTTAAGATTCAGTATTAATCTCTTATGTCTGTGAAATAAAACACATCAGGATGCCTTCTCAATATCTCTCCTTCTCTGGATCCCTTTTAGATGTGTTTTGGGTAAGGATTGTCACACATACACACTTTATCTTTTTACTATGTGACTGATTTTCTTCTGCAGTCTTTGTGGTTTTGGGAACTTGTGTTGCTGTGCAGCTGGGAACGAACCCTGACTGGATGTTCTTTTGTTGTTTTGCTGGAACTTTCATGTTTTACTGCGCTCATTGGCAGACCTATGTCTCTGGAACGTTGCGCTTCGGCATGTAAGTACTTTGGCTGAAAATAAAACTGAAAGTTGGGCTGCTTTCCTGTCTAGTTCCATGTTATGTGATTTTAGTTCAGAATCTTAGAGCAGTATGAAATCGTTTGTATTCATATGTACACACTTAGAGCTTGTGGCAGCTGTTACCTGTGGGATCTGCAATTAATACTGAAAGTTATTTGGCTTGTTTTAAGAGGTGTAAAAATATCCTTTTGTCATATTAATGGATTGGGAATTTCTGATGTGATTTGAACCTAAATAAATAAGGGGAGGTGCCTGGTATTCCGTTGCCAGGAACAGGCGCTGTTGTCAGATGGTGGCAGTCTGGCTTCAGCATTTAGTTAACTCTTGATCTGGCTTGCCTTGTGTTGGTGGGTAGCTAACCTTCACTATTCACTGTAACTCTTAAAATATAGTGTAGTGATTGGTGTTGTGCCTACAGTTTAAAGTTCTGAATCCCTTTTAGTTAATATAGGCCCTGGTTCTGTCAATAGTAGCACCAAAGCCACAATGCCAAGAACGTTGACACCTGAAGTCCTGTTTGCTGCTCAGCGAGGGCAGATGGGGAATGGAACACGAGGACCAGTGAGCTGTGGGATTCAGTAGCCTTCGTGTAGAAATGCCTATTTGTTCTGTCTGTCCGTACATAGATCTTGTAATCTAACAAATGTATTTCAAATAAATATACTGTGGAATGGTTTTCTGGAAACCTCTGAAATTTATCCTTAGTTTGTATGGGATTTTGAATGCACTGTCTATTAACAGTCTGTTATTGATCTATAGATATCCAAGTACTGCTAAAACAGCGCAATTCTGGACCTCTTGTCTGTAACAGCTCTTATTGACAGAATACTAATGCAGATTCTCTTGAGAAACTGCTGTTTCTGCTCAAATATGTAAGACAACAAAGCAGCTTTCAATGTCTATTGGAGGATGAAAACTAGACTCCTATTCTAATCCTGACCACACCAAAGCAGATGGAATTGTTTCAGTCCATTCTCTGATCTTTGCAGTAATGAGTCTATCTTGACTCTTATACTCTTTTAGGCTGCTTGCTTTTGTGCTGTACTGCAAGTCTCAATGCTGACTCTTTTTAGCTCCCTTTGAACTTTACAGGGCCCTGATAATTAAAGTTTTACTGTGGGAACCCACCCCACCTGACTTCAGCATGTGCTTGACTTTCCAGATGCAAGGATCAAACCAACCCGACTTGCCTTTGTGCTCCAGGCAAACTTGTGCATCATCTTTGGTATTCATTGTGACTATGACTTCTTGCTACAGTGAGGAGTCTTTTGGAGACAGAATTTTGTAGCAGATAGTGTTTTCGGCATGGTGTTACATTATGAGAATTTGATGATCCATCAATACGTAGCTAAATTAGAGAAGGCAATAAGCACGCAAATGCATGTATTTCTTTTAGATAAGACAGCATGGTTGTAGTGCACGAAATTGTCTTCATTTGCCCTGTGTCATAAGGTTAATAGGTTGCAATAAGCTAATGTTCATTTCTCTGGCAAAAACTCAGATTATTTTTTTTTTTAATCTAGCTAACTGATTCTCCCTCTTTGATACTGGGTTTTTCTGAAGCTTTCATTTCACCAATCATAAAACTGAAAAGAAGTCTATCTCATCTACCCTTTCAGAGTTAGTGGAGTGCACAGGCTTAGGTATTTTTACTTCTGAATAAATGGACTTTGAGACATGTGGTGAAAGGAGCCAGGAAGGCCTCAGTGCACTGAAGCTTTTTCCTGTCTGTGTATCCTACAGTCACTCTGTCAAAAATACACTGAGGAGGCTGGAAAGAGTAGTGATGTTTTAGGAAACAGGCAGCATTTCTAACTTCCATTCCATTCCAAATAAGCTGGAAAGAGCACACAGTTGGTTATCACTTATTGTATTTCTGAGATGAGATTATGCCCAGAAATTGTATTTCATTAGAGATCAACTCAATAAGCAAATTGGAAATGGCTCAGAAGAGCAGTAGAGCGCTAGAGGGCGAGATTAATAATGTACTCCTTACATGCAGCTCAGACTTGAACAATTAAATGCATAATCAACTCTGCTTGCTGAAAAAATCTGTTGTCTTCACAAAACCAAGATAAATTAGTGTGTCAAATTGAGTGTCAGCTTGCAGAACAGAATGTCTGATGCATGTACGCTGTCTCTGTCCCAGCCCTTAGAATCTACTGGAGCTGTGTCAGACTTGATCTGCAGAGCAGGAGTGTTCACCCCAAGGGAGAAGAAAATGGGATCACTCCTGCTTAATTCCTACAGAGCATTGCAGGTGGAGTAGGAAAACTATTAGTTTAATTGTTCCCAATTACTGAGTACATCACCTGCGCTGGTTCTTCTTCCCACTGACAACTGCGGAGCTGCCTGCACTGCTCCGGGACTGCAGGATGATCAGTTGAGACAGTAAGGGCCTGGGATCTGTCTCCATCATTAAATGATCATGTAATTTTATTAGATCTTGGCTTTGCAGCTGATGCAGAGTTTTCAAAGAGCAACTCGAGTTGGTTAAGCACCTCAAAATTAGCTAGAGGTCAGTGTTGCTTAAGAATTCTCCATGAGGAAGCAGGAAGTGTCTCAAAGGGGAGCTAGGTTGGCTACAGTGAAAGTCACTGTAAGTGACATCAGCAGTGCAAAGGCAGCAGGGGCTGGCATGGGTAGGGTTGTTTTGTTTAAAAACAAACACCTGATCTGGGAGTGAGCTCATGAAAGAGCAGGACACTTGAAGAAACAAAGGTGATTCTGAACTGCAGGACAATATTCAATATTAAAGCAGTCCTGTACTTTGTTCTCCTGCCCTTGTTTCCAGCACAGCAACTGGTTTATCAGGACTGTGGTATTGTGGTGCTGCAGTACAGAATGAGCTTTGTTTCTGGCTTCATCTTTATGGGTACAGCTGTGCTATAACTGGGGCATCTCTGGTTTGAAACACTGCATTTTCCTCTGCATATCCTAAAAATCAGACCTGTAAGCTCCACTGGACCTTCACATATCCATGTGGAAGCAGAGTTGGTATTTTAGGAACACTGTGTAGAAACTGGAGTCATTAGGGGATGTGGTGCACAGACGCTGAAGGGAATTTGCCTGCCATTAGCTGGAGCCCAGAGGTAATTCCTAGATCTGGTTCTTCCAGATCCAAATTTATTCCACTTGGATTCAGTAGTGCACTTGCTCACTGTTCTGGCTTCATGAAGGGTATTAAGAGGTGTCTGTTCATGAAGGTTCAGTGCTGGATCCAAGCTCCCAAGGTCAGTGCACAGCTGATCTGGCTCTGCAGGAGCTGTTTCAAATCTGGGATAGCTCAGGTGAAGCTGGAACTGTCAGTCTGTCAGATCTGAGCCAGGTTCTGCATAGCAACTTGAGTGTTGTCTGTGAGGTGCAATGTTGTGCAGGTGCTGGGCTGGGCAGGACTGGGGAGTACTGAGTCATACTTCAGGAACCCAGTGGGTGCTCAGCGAAGTCCCAGTCAGAGACATGAGGGTGCTGCTGCGCTGTGGTCTGCAGTGTTTCTCCTATGAGTTACTGCATTATTTGATTTATTACTCTGCTACGAGGACAGGCTGAGAGAGTTGCCGTTGTTCAGCCTGGAGAATAGGAGGCTCCAAAGAAACCTTAGAGCAGCTTCCAGTACTGAAAGAGGCTCCAGGAAAGCTGAGGAGGGGCTTTTTACAAGGGCCTGGAGTGACAGGAATGAGGGGGAGTGGCTTTAAATTGGAGGAGGAAAGATTTCGATTAGACATTAGGAAGAAATTCTTCACAATAAGGGTGGGGAGGCCCTGGCCCAGGTTGCCCAGAGGAGTGGTGGCTGCCCCATCCCTGGAGGGGTTCAAGGCCAGGCTGGATGAGGCTTTGAGCCCCCTGATCCAGGGGGAGGTGTCCCTGCCCATGGCAGGGGTTGGAGCTGGATGGGCTTTAAGGTCTCTTCCAATCCAAACCATTCCATGACTTATGATTCCTATCTTTCTAAATTGAAATATGGGAAGCTGGTAATAGTCGAAGTTATAAAGGGGATGTGCATATACATGTATGTAGATAAGGATGCTTCATGAAGGCCTGTCAGCAACCAGGGAGAGGAAGGATCAGTCCTTACCAGCTTTCATTGCAAGTGAAAAATTACAGATATTCCTTCACTGCTTGAGTAACAGTCCCTAGAGAAAGTGAAAGCATTCAGGCTGTCTCACAAAACAGCATTAGTGAGGAATGTTGGAGAATTTGGGAGAACATTCTTGTTCAGTGATTTGTAGCAGTTGCACATAAGCAAAAGCCCACTTGGTAATGGGCTGGTTTAAGAGAGAAAAGGGTAGTTTGCTTAATCCAAGCCCTCTGGCTGGTACAGCCACTGAGGTACAAGGGAAAGGTTAGGAAATGAGGCTTTGTTTCAGAAAGCAGCTAAAATGAAGCCTTTCTCTGTAGCAGCTGGCAGGAGTGGAGTCCGTGTGGCGTCTTGGATAGACAATTCACAACAAAAATCAGAACACAGAGATGGAAGCCTTCCAAGTCAAAGTTTAGCAAAGCGAGTTCTTGCTCTTGGGAACAGCTCTGGGTTCTCAGGACTGTGGTAGGAGATAAGAGTAATCTCCCTGATTATATGGCTTAAAACCCCTTTTTATGAGTTTTTCCAACACTTCTTAAAAGAACTCTGACACCTTGGGTATTTGCAGAGGCAACTTTGAAGCTCAGTGGAGTCTCTTGGAATGTCAGAAGGGGCTCAGTTTCTCTATGCGTGCAGGAAGTGTGTTTTGAGGCATTGATGTGGTGGGTGTTATATTTGCTGCCTACAACCTGCTGCCTTCTGGGTCCTTTGGTAGCTCATTGCCACCTGCCAGTGTATCTGCAGTGCTCGCTGTGTGTCATGTTGATACCTGTAGGTGCTCTGCTACAGTGTGATACACACAGCTGAAATTGCTGAGGGCTGTCATGAGTGATGAGAGGTTTTTCCACATCCTCCTTATTGTCCTTTCCCTGTCACAAATTCCTTAGCAGTGTTTTAAACCAGGAACCAATCCTGTGCAGATATGCTGTTGCTGCTTTTTCTGCTTTTATCATTGAAAGACCTTCTTGCTGCTCTGTGAAACTGAGCTTCAACATCATGGCCACATGCTTCACCTCCTTTTCTCCCCTGTGCAACCTTTAATCAACATTAGTGAGCAGCAAAAGATAGATGTCCATGTCATCTGAAGTGTGTTAATACAGGGAAAGGAGAAAAGCTTCTGGCTCACTTTTAATGCTGTCTTTAGCTCAATTAAAATCTACTGTAGCTGGAAATAGTTTTGATTAATACGTTCACTTCTTTCTTCTGTATAGTTTGCTTTATTCATGCTGTTTGTGTTTCATTACGCCTGAGTGAAAATGCTGGTTTGGAATGAGTTAAGATTAAACTCCATAATAACCTTTAAAACTCAGCATTTGGACTTCCAGCATGTGACTCTTTCTTTCGTGTTGTGATGATGAACATTCTCTTCTTGCTGCAATGGCTTCCTTAAGAAAACAATCTTTTGTCTCGTGCTTAGAGTTGTATTTTTTTGTGCAGCCTGAGTAATCCCACTTGTATGCTTGGTAGATACAGCTGAGACAGATGGAGGAATCATCATTTCTCAGAGTAGAGTGCTGCTGTGTGGAATATTAAATGGCAGAGACAGCCCCTTGAGCCTCCCAGCCTTGCAACTTCTGTTTTCTGATGAGGCAAGAGTGTTTTTCTTGTCTGTTGTGTTTTGCCGTGTGGAATCATTGCAAGGAATTGTGTGCTGGGGGGAGGAGCAGGAGGGTAGATAAGTGCCCCCCTTTAGTTTCACACAATGTTAAAAAGAAGCTGTGTTAGATCAGCGGAATTGGTAGTGATGGATTTGGTTCAGAGCAATCTCTAGTGTAAGTGTCTGTTTCCTGTTGTTCACTTTCCCAGGAAATTTCTCCACATTTTGAGTCTTTTGGTTCACCCGCTCTGGATGAACGACGGAAGAGTTGGCTGCAGCTCTCTGTGCTGACGCTTGGTTCTGTGTTGGCCCTTGTAAAGTATAATGCCTTGTTTAATCAAATGATGCCTTTTAAAAATCACCCATGGAATATGCTTAATGAATTGGTACTGACAGGGATATATTCTGGGTGCATGTTTAATGAATTGCCTGTTAATTGGCTCAAGATTCCTGCCAGCTTGACAAGAGAACCCAGCAGCAGACAGCACACAAAATAAGGCTTGTCCCTGCCAACATCCAAGTAGAGTTAAGCACATGCCAAGGTCAATAGACCCTCTTAAGCTTTCCCAGATAATGTTTAAAGTATGAATGCATGCCTGAATAACAAATATTGCTTACAGTGACAATGGGAAACAAGGAAAAACTGCAGCTGTCCAGAAGTGCAAAGTTAGTGGTGGTGTTGGGCCATATGGCTTTCTTTTCCGGTATTCCCTAAAATACCGTATGGCACCTTTCCCAGCTATATGCTGTGTTATGTGCTGTGCTAATTACACTGAAAAAGCTTATCTAAATGGACCTGAGTGCACGCTCTCAGCAGGCATGGGACTGCCCATCCTTATTGCACTTCTTGAGCTCTGTCAGTGTGAGCTCGAAGAATATTGGTTCCTTGATGAACCTTCTTAATCCCCTGCCCTGTTACTGTGTGGCAGCCTGCACGCTTGTTCTGAGCATGCTTTGCTAAGCGCTGCAGTAAACAGGATCACTCTTATGGCTGAGTTTTACTGCTGAATTATTTTTTTTTTTAGACTAGATGGTTTGATGTAGTTCTAATTTGGTCATGCTTCAAAATTTGCTTATCAAATGCTATAAATCTGTTTCATCATAATGGTAGTTATGACTTCATCACAAACTGTGTCGCAAAATATACTACAGCGTATTTTTCATCCCTTTCTGTCAAGTGTGAAAAATCAATGTATGCAGAATGGAGTTTGGTTTCCCCTGAGTAGGGGTCCAGAGCTCACTTGGCATCTTCTGGCATTATTTGCCAAGGAGCTGGGTGCAGGAAGCTGTAACTTGGGTTTTCCCCTTGGAGGTGGCAAACTGAAGATGCTCTGTGCTTCTGCTTGACAGAAAATAGGCAGTAGCGTCTTCAGATGAAGAATTATGAATTTGGTGTCATTTGGAGATTCGAGCATAGGACAGGAAGACAAGAGGTCCTGAATTGTGTTTGATGATGAATGTTATTTGCTGTGACTTAGAGCAAAGAATTTCACTTTGTTTCCTGGTGGACACACCAATGACTCTGTGTGTGTACATGTGTTGGAGTGGTAAAACTGCAGATTGGAGAAGCTCTGTATGGAGTTTGAATGTGTAAAATGCTATCTGGGTTACAATATAATACATTTTTTTTTTTGGGGGGGGGGTTGGGGGGAGATCATTAATTCCTTTCTTTTGACCTTTGAATTCTTTCACTGATGCACAGTAGCTCTCTGGATTGTGTTCTTTATGCCGTGACTGAAGATCCATTTAATGATTCCCTGTAACTGAAGTGCTTGGGACAATGTTTTGAAATGTTTCTTTCCCTCGCGTGTAGATTTGATGTTACGGAGTCCATGCTCTGTACCATAGCGATCCAGCTCCTCACAGGAGCTCTGGGGCCCTGGATCTGGAACTGCACGGTAAAGCAAGCGTGAATGCTATCTGCGAGCAATGGCATGGACTAAGCAGAGCCAGCGCCTTTGTCATGCACAGAGTTACTGGGACATGAGAAGCATCTTTCCAAGGGTGTTTCACAAGTGTTTTTATCCGTAGGGAAAACTGTTTGTGAAATATGAATGAGCAGTAAAAATCTGACTTAACTGGAAACACTTTTGAAAGCATCATATTTTACTTGGAAACAAAGCAAAAACCTGCATGTTAAACAGAAGAGTTTGCTTTAAATGTTTCTTTTGATTTTGTCACAGTTCTGGCTTCCCCTAAAGGAGACCCAGGGCTGTGGGAGCTGCACTGTGCCAGGGCTGTAGTGATTCTGTTGGAACTGCTTTTTAGAGTTGCAGAAATGTTTTTGGTTGCTGCTGTTTAAATACCTTTCCACCAGAAAGAAAGAATTGCTTGGCTGGTTCAGGGATCCATGCCCTGTGCAAAAGCCGAAAACATCATCAGCAAGGGGTTAGAAATGCCTGTTTGGTGTACGCCACTTACCTGTGTGGACTGATTGCTTGGCTGGGCTTCTTGCTTCATTATTCCCTAACTTCATTTCCTGGTTCTCTTTATCTTCAAAATGTTTTTCCTTCTTTCCATGCTACATATATCCTTCTGCCCTCTGGTTGACTGCTCTTGAGAAAGGACTTTCTCTTCCCTATTTCAGCTTTAATGCAATGGCTCTAGGTAGAGTTCCCTCCCAGTAACATGGTGTTATTAACAGTGAGTCAGCTGGGTTCCTTGATGTTTCTCATAGTTGCCGAGAGTTTTTCTTGAATTGTTAAGGATACAAGGATAGGTTTTTGATAGCTGCCTTACAACTGCATCAGATTGTAAATAGAACCGAAAGGCATTTTTCTGGTGACTTGTTTGTGCACTCTTAGTTAAACTTGTATTGATGCAAATTATGCCTTTTCTTTTTTCTTCATGTAATGGATTTGGCAATTTCTGCTTTCATGATGCTGTTAGTCTTTAGTTACCAGCACTCCTGTTGATCTGACACTTTGGTAAATCATGGTGTGTGTCATCCATTGCCTCCATCTGGCTGCATGAGCCAAGTGCTAGCTTGGTGTGCTCACAACTTCTAAATACTTGGAGAGGCTGGAAGTGCTCCACGTCAGGAAACGGTTGCGTAGCAAGGAGTGACTTAAGAGAAGGAAAAGCTCCATCAAGCTTTTGGCCTCGTGCAATAGCAGCACTGGGACTCTGCCCAAAGCGGTTCTTTGGAGCGGGGAAAATAGAAACAAATCCCTTAGTAGCAAACATTTAAAGACTTCCAAAGCCACACAGGGGTATGTGGGTGATGTCAGAGGAAGCAACTCAAGTTCTGTAATGGAAGCGAGCTATTTAAACTGGACAAGGACAAGTTGCTGTCTCATGAAGGAGAGAAGGAAGAGTTTGGATCCTCCGCACAGCTGAGTGGGAGCTGATGGAGGTGTTGGTATGTGGAGCCCACTAACGCTCTCTGCCCATGGAAAGGATGGTGATGCAGCTGCCAGGCAAGAAGGAATTTGTTTTGCAAATGAATTCAGTGGCTGATAGGACTGGGGTGTGTGTGGGTTGAGCCCAAGCAGAGTGCTTTGGCTCTTCTGCTGCTGTACCGGAACACTGAGTATTTGCCTGGGACAAGTCCCCTTGTGCATGCTAATCTTAACCAGTTCTCATGAGACCCCCACCTGGAGTGTTGTGTCCAGTTCTGGAATCCCCAGCATAAGGAGGACATAGAACTGTTGGAAAGGGTCCAGAAGAGGCTACAGAGATGATTGAGGGCTGAAGCACCTCTGCTGTGAGGACAGGGTGGGGGAGTTGTGGTCAGCCTGGAGAAGAGGAGGCTCTTGGGAGACTTTAGAACAGCCTCTAGTACCTAAAGGGAAAGCTGCGAAGGGACTTTTTGTAAGGGCCTGGAGTGATGGGACAAAGGGGAGTGGACTTAAATTGGAAGGTGGAAGATTTGGTTTAGACATTAGGAAGAAATTCTTCACTGTGAGAGTGATGAGGCCTTGGCCCAGGTTGCCCAGGGACGTGGTGGCTGCCCCATCCCTGGAGGGGTTCAAGGCCAGGTTGGATGGGGCTTGGAGCCCCTGATCCAGTGGGAAGTGTCCCTGCCCGTGGCAGGGTGTGGAACTGGATGCATTTTAAGGTCCCTTCCAACCCGAACCATTCTGTGATGCTATGATACTAAATTACAGAATAGACTTAATTATCTTCTTAAATCCTTCCATGTGTTTCAGATGTCTTCTAGTATCTTTATTTCTAGTTGTAACTAATAAGGATGCTGCTGCTGAGTCCTTTACTCGGAACACCCAGCATCACGTGTACTTTACACTGTTTGGGGTCAGGAGTTGCAGAGTGATTTCAGTGTGGCACCAGCTCTGAGAGTGTTAAGCTACAGAAATTCCATATTCATTCTATTCTTTCATCTGATAACTGTTTCACATGACAAACACTTGTAGTAAGAAAGTATAATGATACACCCCTGCCTGGGAAGTACTGCATAACTTGGTCAGACATGGAGTGCCTGGATTGCAGGGCTTGCAGCATGAAAACTGTGCCCTGTATTGGGCAGTGAGGCTGCTCAGTTATCCAGGAGGGGAGAAAGCCTTGAACTGTTGATGGAGTTTGCTTATGCCTTCAGCCTGTGGAGGAATTATTTAAAACCATGGCAGCTTGAAACAATGGAAAACAAAAATATGTTGGGAATTGGGTTAGGACGAGTTTACGCTAAATTGCAAAATCCTCCAGGGCTTCAGCCCTGCCTCTCTTCCTGTGGTGCTGCAATGTCAGCTTGCAGCACTTGTGCTGTTGGAATGGGACCTTGGCTGGTCACGCTGTCAGCTTATGCTTTGGGGGTTTGTCAAATACTAGGGAGTTTGAGCATGGTTCAGCCACCCACACAGAGGAATTGTAAATGAAGGTGTTGAAGATGGCTGGGTCTGCAAAATAGTCAGACTTCTACAGGAAGCTATGTTAAAATAATACTGCTCCTAATTATGTATGTCAGGAAATAGAAGTTTGAGAACTAGCAGGTTAATCTGTATTCGTTAGGCACAATGAAGATGGAGAGATGAGGAGTAAAAGGTGGGTGTAATCAAACACCTCGCAGTCTCACAGACTGGGAGGAGGCCTTGCAGCTCTGTGGTTGTTCTGTTGTCCTGTGCTTTTAGATAGACAGGGAGTGAGGGACAAAATGTGCATTTTAAGTCTCGCACCTCATATACTTTATGTGAATTAAAATGCTCATATATCCTTGTGTGCAGCCTTTAATTCACCAAGGCCACTGGTGCAGTGGTGGTGACATTGTCTGCCCTAGTCCTTGCTTGCCACCTTCAGCTCTGCAGAGCTGCTGTTATTCCTCCCTAACATTAGTTTGCTGCAGTCAGTTTGTTTCAGGGTCATTTCAGTGTTCTTCCTAGTCTTGCAACGAGATACTCTGTTTTGGCATTTTTAGTTTGTTAAACTATTGAGTCGAGGTTCTTCGTTGCTTTGTCTTCAGTGTTTGATCTTTGTTCTCTGGTTCTTTGCTTGATTGTTCCTGGTGATCTTAAAAACTTGATTCAGGGTCTTCTGTTTATTTTCTAGAAGATGAAAAAGCCCCTGGCTTATTTGAAGAAGCGGTCGTTGGAACTCGGCTGCTGTGTGTCTGTTGAGGAACTGTGATGACAACTTTACACCTATCTGTTGTTGCAGGGACGTGTCTTGGGGGAAATGGTTTGTTTCATTTTCTTCATTTCACAGGAACTGCGGATCTACCATGTGTTGTGCCCTGTGTTTCTGCATCATGCTAGTAACACAAATGGTTCCGGCAATGCTGATGTGACTCAATTTGTCAGGAAGCATCAGGCAAAAAAGCTGTCAGGTCAGGGGAAGCATGGCTGGAGCGATTGCTGAAAATATCCTAGCTTTAAGAAACCCTGGAGCTGAGCTGCAGAATTCATGCTGCTCACTCTTTTTACTTTTTTTTTTCTTAGGATGTGCACTGTAGCATTTAAATGCATAAATAAATACAAACATGAGGAGAAATAATAGAATAGAACCAAACTTAGAACTGGCAGGTTCCGTTCTTGCTTGGAAATGTTTTTGTTTTCGTACCGGGTACCAGGCTCCTGGCTGTACGCAGTAATTAAAGGGAGGTCCTGCAGCACCAGAGGCCCTTCACGCTTTTGATTTCCCAGTGCTGTGAAGTTTTCTTCCTTGAGGAACACGTCTTTGTGCATTGATTCTAAAAATACTTCTCTATGAGTTGATAGCTGATCCACTACTCCATTTTTTCTGTGGTCCTTATCACAGGAAGAGGCGCTCCAATGTGCAGTGGAAAACCCATAGTGCTCTTACTGTACCATTTAAGCAGGAATGTTATCACCCTGCTTTGCAAATCATTTCCCTCGCCACTAAAGTGAGCTGTACTTTTCCTCAAGAGGCCAGCAGAGGTAGTATAGAAGTTTTATCTGGTCTCCATCTAAACTGCTCATCAGCTTTCCCTGTAGCCCCTCTTTTCTCCTAGTCCTCCCAGAGTTTAGAAACACTGTGGTGAGTGATGATTTATGGGTCTCTGTTAGTGGTGTATTTTATCTTGGAACAATTCGTAAACATGAGTTAATAATTACAGCATAGGAAAGGAATGTCCTCTAGGCTGCCTGTTGTGTTGGCATTTTCCAGGTAGTGCCGTACGTTACCTTTGCTCAGTATTTTTCTCGATAAAATCATTGGTGCTTTGCTTTCTAATTACATTCTTTCACTTCCACTGTGTTCTGTTTTAAGGACCGTTCAGAACTCTTATGAATGCTAGGAGTGGTCCGCTTGTTCAAGCTTCCAAATGCAACGCTTGTTCCCATTTATTCCTCCTTTTACTCCCCTGTCATCTAGGTCTGTAGCTGCACCATCACTTTGACTCAGCACTGTTCAGGTGCCAAGAGAGGCAGTGCTGACCTTCCTCAGCCCTCTCCTTTGCGCTTGCATCTTCATGAGGCCACGTAACATGGAGAAGGAAAGCTGTTATGCTAGAAATTTGGACAGGAACTTTTATTTTCCCTTCTTTTTAGATCAGGCTGTTTTAGCTAAGCTGATTTTCCACTCAAGTTGATGGTGTGAGACTGTAGTGCTGGCATGAGGGAGAAAGTGGGCTTTGGGAGAGAAAGTGGTTGGGCTTTAGAGGAGCCTGAACGACTGCTCCTTTTAGCAGCAGCATGGCTTTATTCTAGCTTATGCTGTAGTTGCACAGTCGTCTTGAATTCAAGTTAAATGAATAGAGGAAGAGCATGCCTCCTTTCCCTTTCACCCAGCTTCTGTTTCCAAATGCTGTTCCCTTTTGTGGTCTAGCCTCAAGGAGCAGCTCTCTAGATCCCTGTATTCCCAGGTTTTTAATTAGTGGCCATTTGATGCTGAAAAAAAAAAAAAAAAAAAAGAAAAAACATGCACTGGGTAATTCTAGCACCAGGCATGTGCTCTGCAGATGCCGAGCACGTCATCCAGCAGTGATTTGAATGAGCATAGGATGTTCCCAATTCTCTTTCATCCTTGGCCTTAAGACCTTGTACTTTACTTTAGGTGCTAGGTGTTTAGTTTCTCCTCAATTTGTTTTGTCTTTGTCCTCTCTCAAGAGCGCTATAGCGTTAGAATCTTCTCTTTATGTAGATTCAAAGTTAAGGCTTTGAAAAGGGAGGAGTTTTTAACCAAACACACTTGCAGTTCATTACTGTACCCTTTCCAGCTTCCTGATGCTGTTTTTATTTGAGCTGGGGAGGGCAGAACTACAGGCTGTGGAGCAAAGGTTGTGCCTTGGCAGTGGAAGGAAGCTCATGCCTTCTCCCTAACCTGAGTCCACGCACTGCATCCATAGATTTGGTTGGGCTCCCAGTTTTGTGTAGTGTTTGTTTTTCAGAATACTTTGTCTTTTATGAGCTGAAACTTTTTTGAAGTATGTCCTTCCTCTATTCTGCATTAAGATTGCTGCTGCCCAAGAAAACCTGTTTAACTATTCAAGGAGAGCTGTGAACTTGAGTTACCCCATTAGTTCTTAGTCACCGTTTCCATGAGCTTTCTCAATTGCCTTGTGTTCTTTGAGGTCATTGACAGCAGTGGTGAAACAGGCTGAAATTGTTCCTGTTTAACCTGTGTGGATTCACCAAGCTCCTTCAGCCCTTTCTCAATTGGACACACTGCAAGCACATTTCTGAGCTGACTCCAAAGCGAAGAGGAAACAATTTGCATTTAATCAGATGTTTTCTATATCTCTTTCTGAGCAGGTTTAGTTTTTCTTGCAGGGTGGCTCAATGACTTAATTTGTATGAGAGCTGAAAATATGGATTTTTAGAACATGCTTTCCTCCTTGTGGAAATTAATTTTTCCCATAGGTGGTTCTGATTGCCTTACAGGGTTATTGAACAGATCAAATATAGGAGAACCCCTGGGGACATTTCCCATGTATTTCATATTTCTGTGCTTGGTGTGGTGAAAAGAAAACTTACGAAACAAAGACATCTAAAGGAAACTGTCTTTTATTGGAACCTTCTCTAGATTCCCGCCAACAGCTTTAGCTGAACTTCACCATTATATGCTGTGAGTTGGGTTTAGTTCCTGCCTATCCCTGCTTTCCCATCTGCTTTATCCTTTGTGCTCCCCTGTGCTACTGCACTGCTTGTTTATGTGTGACTTTAGGAGTGAGCAGTGGTTGCTATGCCTCATACTCTGCTTGCCTGCTGTCAGTAGTGCCACTACATGTGGATTCTGCTGTTCCATAGCATGGGTTGGATTGGAAGGGACCTTGGAGATCATCCAGTTCTAACCCCGATGCCATAGGCAGCTCCATAGGTGTCCTGCTCTTGGAGTTGTTCAGGAAGTCTCTTGGCTGATGGAATGGTGACGTTGTACAGTGGGAGATGGATGCGGTGGATTTTGCAGCAACCAGCCCTTGGTGAATCCATAGTAAGATAAGAGACTGAATGGAATACCACATACTGGTGCCCTTCTGCTTCCTTATGCTTTGGGGGATCTTCCCGGGGAGCTGGGTGTAGCCTCATGAGGATCCCTTGTGCATATGGACCTGCTGCCTAAACACAACTGTGTTTTGTTCAGACTGGAGATGCTCTGATGAGGGGATCCACTCCAAAACTGGAACAAAGGCTGTGGAAGAAAACTTGGTGGCAGCCTGGTCATATAGTACACATCATTGGACTGTACCCTTATCGCTCACCGAAGGCACATGGGTGAAATAACCTCACGGAACCATTATTCCCTGATGCCTATGCAGTTACTACCCACAGTGTTTTTGTAAGAGCAGAGCTTGTGTTTTCCAGAAGTGATTTAAGTCTTTTTAGGTAGAACTATTAGAGATGAGGAATATGCAATAAATGTTTCAAATTGTCTCACAAAGTTCCACAGAACGCACCAGTGTGGTAAGACCAGAGGTGGCCTGTCTGCCTGCTGGAGACTGAACTGTGTCAGCATCAGTGCTGCAGCTACTCGTGCTGCTTACATTTATGTAAACTCTTCAGGGACTCATGCTGCTTTTTCAGACTTTGATGCTATGCGTAGGGAGCATTCATATGAAAAAAAATAGGGTAGGGGATATAATAAGAAATAGAAAACAGCTTTCCTGCATTTTCTCATTTGAAACAAATTCTTATTTTGGTAAGCAAGGTTAAAACTGAGTATTTATTTCTGCAGCTGGTGGCCAGTTAAGAGTTCCAACTGTTCCTTCTGGCAAAATGGGTTTTTATGGCACTGTGAAATAAAACAAAAAATAAAGCACAGCAAGGCTCTTAATCCTAGCAATAAAACTAAAATATATTTTTGCTTTCCAAATTACTTAGAAATTTTGCCTCTTGTTTTCCTCAGTACTTTGGGGTTTTGACACTGTGCATGACAAAGGAGAGCTGCTGAGCTTGCAAATAATGGACTGGGAATTGCTTTCAATAATTGTGCTTTTCTTTGGCTTTTTGTACCTAATCAGAATTGACGTGACTGAAGTACAAATCTTCATAATACTCATGCACTTTCTGGCAGTGATCGGAGGACCTCCTTTTTGGCAATCTCTGGTAACTTTGTTCTTATTTTACCCTTTTTAATGCTCTCATACACCTGGAAGAGCTGCCTGCATGCATCGGAACAACTGAATTTGTGGAATTTCCCTTTGGGGAAGGGCTCACTCCTCCTTATAAATGGAAATACCCTTCCTAAGCACAGGTCCCATGGCAGTGACTGTGTTCTGGTTCTACCAGACTTCTCAAACAAGCAGTTACTGTCTCTTGTGTTTGCAGGTAGAACGGTTATTGAACACTGCACAAACTGACTTGTGCCTTCCCTGCAGCCCAGCCTCCTCAGGGAGAGCTGGACTACTTGGGAACCAATTCCATGCATGAGCCAGACCAGCAGCAGGAGTGCTGAACTGGACTGGGGATACTGGGGAGATGCTTGAAGAGCAGTTGGTAACCATCAAGAGATAATTTGGCCTGAGTGTGGCTGGCAGCTCTTATCTGGGGGTAGCGGTGGGTAAAATCATGTGTTTTTATTCTGGTTTGGTATGGGGCTTTTTTTTTTTTTTTTTTTTAATTAATAGTGGCAAGCATCCTAATTGGGAAAGCTGGCTGTCCCAGCCTGGCTGTGTGAGGATCCTGGATGTGTAATGTAGGCTCATGAGGCCCTGTCAGCTGGCAGTTTATAGGCTCTGTTTGCATTCCTGAAGCCACACTGGGCTGTCGAAATAGCATAGCCCAGAGAAAAGCATATCTGTGCATACAGAAATAGAGCAAATGTCTGTAAATACCATCTACAACATGGATTTCCTGGAGGCTTTTCTTTCCTGAGCATTGATCTTGTCTGTGGGCTTGATAAATCCTCCTCTTAAGGAGGATAAAGAAATCTTGATTTGCACTGAAACCAAGAGATGGTCAAAAATTACTGAAATGTCCCCCCAAATCGATGAATTTCTAATCTGCTTCCTGTAACTGGAGAAATGAACCCACTAACACCGATGAGAACATCTGGAAAAAGGCACTAACCTTGGCTACCCCAGTTTTGCTATGCGTGCTCTCAGGCTTAAAAACCCAATTCTCTCTAGTGAATTGTGTAAACTCTGCAGGAAATTCTGCCTAAACTTGAACTCTGGCAGAGGTTCTAGGCTGCAGCAGCATTTGGCCAAGTCAGCTCCCAGAATATTAAACTATTTGAACCTCGGTGTTGGATGGATCGAGGCATTTCTCCAGAGAACAATCCTAATTGGATTTCCCATGCCAATTGGGAATTTGTCATTCAACTTGTGGTATTTTGGGTCTATTTTGAGATAATTGTTATTTACTACTGGGAGAGCCAAGTAGTTCACACAACCCCTCCTTGCCCCCCTAATCCTTTCATGTTTTATATGATAGCAGAATTGGTGGTTTGGCATTTTCAGTTTGTTTCTGTTTGAGTGGAAGAAATAACAGAATACAATGTGGTTGTGTGCTCAAACATTCCACTTTGTGACACTAACATGTGAAAAGCAAAACAATCGGAAAGGGCTACATGCAGAATTTTGTATTTTGTCAATTATTGCTTTTATTAGCTGTCTTTCTTTCCACAAAGCAGTATGTACCTGTGCTGGCTTCCTCCTCTGTGTCGGTGTGGAGTCTCTTTAAAGGTGTTAAATGCTGTTCTGGGAGCTTGGTAGGTTCTAGTGGATGGGGCACACAACTGCAGCTGGGACCTGCATTCAGAAAGTGTGAGTAAGCTGAGGTACAGCTTGTCTGATACATCGATTGTAAAGAGGTGTTTTTCTCTTTGAGGTGAGAAAAGTGCTGCAAGCGCCCGAGTTTTATTCCACAACATAATCTCAAAAAGCAGAAATACTTCATGTCTATAAAGCAGCTTTGTTTTTGTCCTGCTATGGGTTGTTATTCCCCTTGGAGAAGTGACTGAAGTGTGCATGTGTGCAGCTCTGAACTGAGGGGAGACCTTATCTCTGTCTACAACTGCCTGAAAGGAGGTTGTAGAGAAGTGGGTGCTGGTCTCTTCTCCCAAGTAACAGGTGATAGGGTGAGAGAGAATGGCTTCAAGTTGCACCAGGGCAGATTCAGATTGGACATTAGGAAAAATTCCTTCCCTGGAAGGGTTCTCAGGCACTGGCAGAGGCTGCCCAGGGAGGTGGTGGAGTCCCCATCCCTGGAGGTGTTTGAAAGACGGGTGGATGAGGTGCTCAGGCATCTGGTTTAGTAGTGGACAGCTATGGTTGGACTTGACGATCTCAAAGTTCTTTTCCAGCCTAGTGATTCTGTGAACTACAGCTGGAGCTGCCTTGTGAGGAGGCCTTGGAACACATAGTCGTGGGATTTGTGGCTAGGAGCTGGCCCAGGAGGGGCTCTAGAAGGAGCGCCTCTGTCTAGTTGAGTAAAGGGAGAGTGGGAGCTATACTCGGATCTCTTCCTAAAAAATGGCATCGCAGCCAGGGTTGTGTCATCTCTTACACACTCTTCGCTGCTGCTTCCCTTACCTCTTAACTGTATGCTTTTCCTGGCTGTTTCCTAATTATATTGTTTTTTACACCCTGATTCCTGCTGTTCAAAGCTCTGATGGCATCCAGTCTGAAGGCCTGATGTTCACTTTCTTGTGAATGATTGTAGACTTGCTTTAACTTCCAACTCTGGCCAGCACTTTTTAATCCATTCTGTGCCTGCTGCTGCTTGTTTTTAGTAATATTGAATCAAAGAATGGTTTGGGTTCGAATGCACTTCAAAGCCCAACTGGTTTCACTCCCTGTTGTGGGCAGGGACACCTCCCACTGGATCAGGGGCTCCAAGACTCATCCAACCTGGCCTTGAACCCCTCCAGGGATGGGGCAGCCACCATTGCTCTGGGCAATATGCATGTTTTTCCCAGACAAAATTTGGAATGCACTCTTTACCAGGATCTATCCATAGTCAGAAGCTTTCTGCGCAGTGCAGCCTTTTTTTTATAATTGGCTTCAAAGGATTGAACAGAACAGAACTTACCTGCTGAAGATCTGGCCTGTGGTACTTCTCTGCAGTATTGCCATGTTCTTGTGAAGCTCTGCGTGCATCTGAGTGCTGGTGGGACCCATGCGATTGCCAGCAAGGGCAGAATGATTGCATGGCCTGTAGCGATATGTGGGATGCCAGATAAAATCTGTGACTTGCCCTCTAACGTCCTCATATTTACAAAATCAGGGCTGCAATGTAGGAAGATGTTGGAATACAGCTCCTTCTCTCCCTTTAGTCAGATGTTTTTCCTTTTCTCTCAGTGCTGTTTGCTTGCCTTTGCTACTTCCAAATTATGGTCTTGCTGCTTTCATTTTCTATGCAAAACAGTTTAGCAGGTGCTGCATTTTTATACCTCTTCTTTGACTTTTCTCTAACAACTTCTTCATGTCGCTTTGCTTCCCAATAATGATTTCTGCCAGATAAGTGCAGTTTGATACCTGTTATTGAAACAGCTATCAGTGGGAGCAAAAAAGAGAGTCTTAAAGCATAAACATAGCCAAACTGGATGTTATCACAGTGTGGTCTCATCCTTCTGCCTTTCCTGAGCATTGCTTTCAGCTGTGTTGGTGGTAGCTTGGAGTTCAGGGTGGGTTTTCCTAGCAAACTCCCCTGTACTTTGGGAAATGTTAAGCTTAATGTCTTTTGACTCCTGTATGAAACTTGCCAGTGTTTTCTTCTTCCTATAGAAGAGCAAATTCACCCTGTTCTTTAAATACCAAAGTATTGTTACTGGAGCAGAGGGCAGCACAGGTGCTCACCATCCTTTTTTAGACTGAGGAGAGACTGTCACAAGTCCTGTGCCTCGTAACAGTAATGAGTGGTTACAGTTGGCTCTCCAGTCTGTGGCAATATCTGCCTTTGGTTCACTTGCCATTGTTCATTCTTCGCTATCTTTCAGACGATGTTTCTCTGACTTAACAGTGCAGCCTGAGCCAATGGAGAGATCTGTTTGAGTGTCATGGAACTCTGACAGCTGTCTAGAAGCCTGCAGGGCAGTGATGTGGAGTGGTGATGGGCTTCCTAAGAGCAGCACATGAAGAGTTAATGCTGGCTCTGCCTCTTACTTGCACCGTGAGAAGATCACAAGATTGTGTTATTGAATGTGGCAGAAAATAATTATCTTCACCTGTTTAAAGCTACACTGAGAGTGTAACTGAATTAAAATAGAAACTGCTTGACCTCATGTGAGCCTCTGCTTGGAGCTGGACTCTGTGCTGTTGGGGAGCCAAGTGTGTTTGTGCAGCTGAGCGCTGTGACAGATTCTGGAATTAAGAGCCCATGATGTGAATATGTTGAATGGATAAAGTTGGAAGGCTTGGACAGTTCTCCCTAAATGCTTGCTTCAACAACACATTTGTTGTGGTTTATTTAGAACTTTCTTCACTTCTGGTTTCTCCTGTTCTGCTTGAAACACTGCTGTTAAAGAACACAACTGCTTTGTTGCTTCTTTAGCACCTGGCGCACTGACTCTGAGATGACTTGTCTGGTCTGAGTTTGCTTCCTATGTCTTGCCCATAAGGCAATGTTCAGCCCCTTAAAGGGCTTAGTTCCACCATCTCTAGTGGCTCTTGCTTTGCCCAGTTTGATCTTAGGCTGCAGCTGTGAGTTTCACAACCAGTGCAGAAAAGGGGACTGGCGCCTTTCACTTCCATGTGATTGCCGGGTGACTTAGCTTGCAAGTTCTTGGTTCCTGTGCACTTCTCTGCTTTTGATGGCTTTTTTCAGGTAACTGGAGATACATCTGGCTTTGTGGAAAGCTTGATGGAAGGATTATTGGAAAAATACATGCTATTCTGTGCCTCTTAGAAATTTAATTCTCTGTATAGCAGAGAAAGAAAAGCAAACATGTTGGAAAGTGGAGTGTTTGATTGCACCACAAGTTTTAAAACAGATTTTTGTTTGCTTGTGCATATATTAAGTTCTTGTCTCTCTTTCATTAAGATTCCAATAGTGAATATTCAGGTGAAAATACTCCCGGCTCTCTGTACTGTCGCGGGAACCATATTCTCCTGCACAAACTACTTTGGTGTGATCTTCACAGGTGGAGTTGGCAAAAATGGATCCACTATAGCAGTGAGTACTCTGTTCTGCTGGTTCCTTTCCAGCACTCTGTGGTTTTCAGCCATGCCTTTAGTTTTTGTTTAACATAATGACTCCTACATGTAAAATCTTTTCCTTTCAGTTCCTTGCTGTCTTGGGATAAATAAGTAATATTGTCAGTGTAAGAACAGTAGCTTTAGGAGTCAGGAGTTTTAACATTTTTGAATGATGAAAGGTGGTTATAGTACTTTGATATTTGCTTTTGAATTAATCATATAAAAGGGGTTATACAAATAAACACTTCCCCTCTCCCCCCTCAAGTTCACAGAGAAGCCCAGTGCAAAAATCCATTCAGAAGGAAAGCTGTCAAGAAGATTGGTTATGCTTTTTATGCTATTGAGCCTTTTAAAAGCTCTCTATTGTTCATATTGCCAGGGAAAGGTGCAGGTGGGGAGGTGGGGGCATCAGCACAAGTGCCTTCAGTTTCTGTAAAGATGAGGATTGATTCTGGAGCCTCAGGAGCTTTCCAAAAAGCAATTGTATACTGACCTAATAATTATTTGTAGTGTAGAAGGCTGCTTAGTTGCTTTCTAGCTGACAAAAATTGATACAGGTATTGTCTCCTGTCCCTTGCTAACAGAGTAGCCACTGCCAGTGTGACGAATTTCAGAGCTGTGCACTTCTTGCGGCCTAACACCTCAGCACAAGACAGGTTCAACCATGTTCTCAGCTGGTGCTCACTCAGGTTTCACCACACTGTTTTGCTGTCAGTGCCAGTGTTCAGAAAGACAGGTTTTTAATGTGATTCTAATTAGAAACCACCCATTGCAAACCATGTGAGCGTTTGACTTGTTGGGATTTCTTTGCAATGTGCACATTTTATTAACCTAATGCTTTAACTTTACTCTCACTGCAGGGAACGAGTGTCCTTTCACCTTTTCTTCATATCGGGACAGTGATCGCATTGGCTGCAATGATCTACAAGAAATCTGCTGTGCAGCTCTTTGAAAGGCACCCCTGCTTGTATATACTGACTTTTGGGTTTGTGTCTGCCAAAATAACAAATAAACTGGTGGTAAGTATGCCAGGACCTTCAAGTTTCTTGTTATCGCAGTAAAACTTTTTGCAGGTTTTTAAGTTCTCTTATTGTTCCAGTGACTGACTTGTGTTTGTACTGAAGTGATACATGCGCTTCAGTTATTTTTGGTATCCTGGAGGTGCAGCAGAGCCTTTATCCTGTCTGAAAGGGGAGTAGCTAGTGCTGTGGTTACACAGTCAGCACCAGCACAGTTGACAGTTGCCAGAGTTCTGTTTCTCACCCTTTCCCAGTGGTTTATTTGCACTTTTGCAGTGTATTTGCACGTGTGTTATGAGCTGGGTTGGAACAGAACAGTCTGAAACCCTCAGGTGCAGGTGAGGAAAGTTTGTGAGAATGAGAGAAGGTGACAAAGCTGTTGAGATCTGGAGCAGTTGCTCAGGACTTGACTTAAGCAGTTGGAGAAAGATGGTAATTGAAATTACAAACAGGTTTGTACCTGTGAATGCTGTCAGGAGAGGAGCCCCTGTGGAACAGAGTGAATGGGGGCATAAACAGCCACTGCCCCACACCATCTTGGTTCTGCGGGCGTGTGAACTGGACCAGAGTTGGATGTAAGTCACCGTGGAAAGCAAGTTTATTCCTTACCAAGACCAGGTTACAACACAGTCACATCCAGTTGTGGTGGATGTAGTGTAGGACAGCCTCTGTGTAGGCAGGGAGGCTGGGAAGACCACGCTTGGACACAAAAATGCCGGATCATCCAACTGTGACCAGGAAGAGGTCACAGGAATAAATAGGTGGATGGATTGAGAAACAAGAAGTGTCGCTGGCTTTTGAAGATCTGGCAGCTGTGAGTTCTTGTTTCCAGGCTAAACTAAACTCTAAAATTCACCAGTCTACTTCCATTTTACTGTTTCTTTTCTGGTAGGAGGAAGAGTTTGTCAGCTGGGAAGTGTTAGTTTTTTCCTGTAGCTGCTTTCTTTATTCTGATAAGATACTTCCCTGCAAACCTTATATAGCTGTAGGCTTTCAAGGTTAAAACCATATTGCTGCTGTGCCTTAATTACTCCATATATCTTACAGTAATTTTTCTTGACTGTAACTTCTGACTGTGTGTTCTGAGATCACTCTGCTTTGGCTGGTGGATGATTATTTATGAAACTTCCTTTTTTTTAATGTAGGTTGCGCACATGACCAAAAGTGAAATGCACCTACACGACACAGCATTCATAGGCCCAGCACTGTTGTTTCTGGACCAGTATTTTAACAGCTGTATTGATGAGTATATTGTACTCTGGATTGCCCTGGTAAGTGTGGGCTCCCTTTGCTTGTCAAATACCATTTGCGTTGACTGAGCCTTGCTGGCTAACCCAGAGGCTGCTGGGAATGGGACTTGCCTTAACGAGTTGATTTTAAATAGAGCTTGTGCAAACAGAGGTAAATGTGGTTCGCTTGCTTTAAAACTGTTCAAACCATAAACCAATGTAGCAAATACTCAAAGCTGAGAATAGACTGTTTCGAAGATCTGTGTTGATGCCTTGTTAGCAAGGGGTTATATTATTAACAGTGCACGTGTGGTGTGACTGTGCCTTAAGCTCTTGAAAGCATGGCTGTTATTGCCAGAGCACCCAGGAGGAAAAATATCTGAAGTTAAATTCTTATGGGCTTATCAAACACTGAAGTGTTATCAACCAAAATGCTGCGTTAACCTTTTAATAAAATTGATTTTTTTTTCCTGTCTGTTTATCACCCTTTCAGAGTTAATAGGGTGTTTCATGTAGAGCTGCTGTAACTGTGTTCCTCCCTCTGACTCTGGAATTAAGAGTCTGTTCTTACAAAGCTTAAAGAAAGCCTAGCAACCTAGAAACCACCTTCACTGAGTGGTTACTCCTGCAGAGCTGGAGATTTAGTTTGTGAGAAGACCCTGTCTTCTAGATCCAGGGGATCTAGGGGCAGGTGTCCTTGCCCATGGCAGGGAGGTGAAACTGGATGGGCTTTAAGGCCCCTTCCAACACAAACCATTTTGTGATTCGATGACCCCAGTGAATTTCGTCTGAAGCATGCTGGGTGTGCTGTACTGCTGTGTTTCACTGTGTGGAAACCCAGATCTGAATGTGTGTGATCTTTTTCTCTTGGCAGGTCTTTTCTCTCTTTGATTTGCTCCGATACTGTGTCAGTGTATGCAATCAGATTGCTGACCATCTGCACATCCACGTATTCCGAATCAACTCCTCCATGCGTTCAAATCACCATTAGTAAATGGGGAGTCGCCATAAGGAGAAATTAGAGTTTTCTATATGAACGGATGTGAAGATATGTAGGAGACTGAGGCATAAAGCAGATAAGAACAAAGTAATTTATAATAATGAATGTTGTATAACTTTTGTTCTTTGTTATCGGTAACACTCCTTAACTAGTCTCCTGCCTGAGAGAGTGAATTCCAAGTCCACCCTAGTCAACTCTACATGTAGTCAACTCTTGGGTTCAAAGCGTGGGAAAGCATGCAGGGAGTAATGCTCTGTCTTTGTAATTACCTTGATTACAAAATAATCTATATATGGTGAATGGATCCCCAACAACTGAAGTTTCTAATGTAGTATAATTACAGCTGCAATACGACTTGCTTTTAAATTTAATATTTCATCATCTTAGTGAAATACTTGTTTAGTGTCCACTCAAAATTTATTTACTAAAGATCTGAGCTGGTAAGAACAGAGATGTCATGCTGGCTTGTGTAGCTGAAGCAGCTGTCGAGGTTTGAGTTCAGACTGATGTGGTTCTTTTGCTTATGCATTGTTAATAAAGCGGTTTCTTGTTAAAAAATGTGTTGAGCAAGGTTCTGCAAGCAGAAGGGGTGACCGGCACGTGTGGTACCTTTTTCAATTAATTTTATTTTTTTAAATAAACATTATCTAAAGAGACAACATATTTCTCAATTTTCTTCAGCAGAAAGGTTCTAAAAAGAAAATTTTACTGTTTACATTTTTATGTATAAAACTTAAGCAGAATTTCCTTTCTTCTCTTAATAAATAAGAATTCTGAGAGCAGCAGTTGTCGTCAGATGTGTCTGTTGCTCTGGGCTGCTTAGACTTAAGTATAACCCTGGCTGCTATTCAGAAAACGGGTTTCTAACACTTGATGCAGATAGTGATGTCGCTCCGGGATCTGAGAGCTTTCTCTGCTGCATGGTTTTCATGGTTTAACTCCAACCTAGCCAATTTCGGCAGCTAAAACTGAGCAGTTGGACTCCCAGTTCCCTTCCCTCCTACCCTCAGGGAAAGGAGAGGAAAAGACTTGCAGGTTAGAATCTAAAACTACAGTTTTAATGAAATAATAATAATAATGGTGATTAGAACAATGAGAAAGTAATCAAATATATACAAATATATGCGATTGCACCCTCACCCCCTGATGACTGCATCCCCCCGGATGCTGCAGAGCAGACACAAGGGAAAGGGGGTCTGAGGCTGGGAGGGAGCTGAGCTCAGGGAGCTGCATTCAGGACCGCACGGATCTGGGGTCGGGGGCAGATGGACAGATAATGCCCTCACTGGACATCAGCCATCAAAGAAGACAGCGAGACCCTTGTGATCTCTCAGTTTTACACCAAGTGTGATGTGTATGGGATGGAATCCTCTGTTGGTCGGTTTGGGATCACCTCTCCTGTCCGCCCCTCCCTGCAGGTTTCACCTTCTTCACCTCTTTGACTTATGGCTCTGCCAGCTCGAGGATGGCCTTGGTTACTGTAGGAATAAGTGTAAGCATTGGCCTTTCTGCATCCCGGTGCCCCGTGTGACTGCTGCTAGAGAGAAAAACTGTCTGAAAAACCTGCAGTTAACTTCCAGAAAATGAAGTTGCTTAGATGAGACTTCACTGAAGTTAGAAACTGATTCTACTTTAACTCAAACTATAACAGTGGTGCAGTAAGTGTGGGCTGGGTTTGGTTGTTACTTTAATATCACACTCACTGTGGTGAACGGCCTCAGGGAGGCTGGGTTGGATGTTGTGGAGGGTTTAATCACACAGTAGTGCAGTGCTGCAGGCTGTGCCACAACCCTGGCACGCAGGGGAACTTCAGCCCTGAACAAATTGCCCAGGGTTGCTGTACAGAGCAGGATCTGCCCTGGCTATCACGATGCTTGGGATGGGCAATGCGGGTGACTGAAATCCCGGTCCTCTGCCCATGAAGTATCTTGCTCAAAGTGGTAGGAAAATGCCTCTCTACTGAGGTGCAGCAGTACCTGAGCACAGCTGCATGTGTCTGCTCTTTGATAGGGTTAAGCACGGTCACTTTTAAAACCCCAAGAGCAACAGATCAAACCCCTCTTGGCCCTGGCAAGTGGTGAGTTGTATTTCCTGTGATGACCTAGCTGAGGAAGGGGAGAGAAAAGTCAGTTCCTTCAGCAATCAGAGCTTTTGCACCCCTTCTTCCTGTCCCTGGGACAGTACCCACCATCAGACTGTCCTGGACAGAGAGATCCCTCCTTGCAGAGACACAGGACTGCTGGAGATGGAGAGAGAACATGAACAGGGCTCCAGTCGGGTTGTGTGTGGTGTGTTCGTCTCTGCAAGGGAAGAACTGGGGCTGGCCCCTGTTTGAGATGGGGCAAGAACTGGAACCGCGGTGCTGACTTCTCCAGCCAAGCATTCAGCACATGGACATGCTCTCTCCAGGGTCTTCTCTGCGTGGAAGAGTTTTGGTTCCTTCATGTGAGGTGATGTCATTTCAGCAAGCGAGTTGGAGGTCATTTCTTGGGATTAGGACACAGGAAGGAGGAACACCTTCAGGATGAAGAGGAATTGATGTGAACTTCCCCACTTCACCCTTGAACTTCCAGGCATTTGTATGCCTATCAGCAGTTATTTTATGGCAAGTGCAGCTGGGAGCTCTTTGGGGACCTGGTGGGTTTGTACTGGGGGTTCCCTGCCAGAGTGAAGCCTGAGGGAACGTTTGGTCCCCACGTCCTGACCACATACCTGGGCCACAGCTCTCAAGTGTCCTGGAGGTGTTATGGTCCAGGTGCCTTTATTGGGAGTGTCTCCAGTGTGTGAGGTGGCAGCTGTCTCCTTAACATCATGGTTTTAGGCACAACTGGAATTAGGATATTTCGCTTTAGCTGTGCTCTGCTGGGCGGTGGTTTGATCGGGATGGTCTGGCTTCTGCCACTGCCCTTCGCGTGGAGAGTGGGACACAGTCTGGAAGGGTCCGAAGGTGTGGAGGGCTTATCTCTCCTTTCACAAACTGTTTCTTTCCATCTGCAGAAGTGGGTGCAAAACTCAGTCACTTGGGAAGTCCCTGCCGTGTCAGCGGTTTTCTAGAGATGCAGATAAGAAGAATCATGCTCTCAGTCTTTGTGGGTTTCAGATTAAGCTGGTGTAAACAATATGTCACTGATACTTGAGACTGGTGAGGAACTGAAGGCATTAAAGGGTTGTGTAGGACCAAACTTTCACTTCTGAGACATACCTGAGCCTGTTCGTGTTCAGGAAATGCAGCAGGGCACCTTCTCCTGAGATGTTTTCCTGGAAGAACAGCTCCTGCCTGGAAGTTTGGATGCCCTCTCTGTTCAGCTGCCCAGGAAAAATTCCCATTTCTATCCTGATAAAGTTCCAGTGTTACTAGGGAATGGTTACTGTGGGTAATCGAAGCCCTATAAAGTGTTGCTATGGGTGTAGGCATTGTGTATGTGTCTGTAATAAATACTGGAATAAATGCAGTTCACCCTGGCGCTCACACAGCGCTGCCCTCCGTGCTGCTCGGTTACTCAGGTTGAGTGAGGGAGTGAGGGCTGCTCAGGGAGCTGGGAAGGGGGACGGAACCCTTGTGGACTCTGCCTGATCTTGTGAGGTGCTTTATCGCGTGCTGTTTCGTTCAGAGGATGCTTGGAAGGAAGAGCTTTTGCAAGAGCAGCCTGTTGAGCTTCTTGGAACACCTGTGGCTGAGCACATTCCACTCAACACAAACACAACTTGCTCTCTATGAAGCAAGTTTTCCTGGAGAACCGCAAAGGCAAGCTGAAAATTCCCACTTGCTGTTGGAGTGTTGCCTCTTCTCAGAACTAGTAAAGGAGTTCCCTTGCTCTGGCAAGGTGTTTAACACAGGGAAAAGACAGGCCAGAATACCTCAGGGCCTATTTCTGTTTCATCTGAGTGTCGGTTTGGTTTCACACCAGTGTTTTTCTCTTCTTTCCTTCCTCCCCTGCATGTACGAGCTGCATCCAGTGCTGCGCTGTGCCTGGTCTCTGGGCTTGGGATGGAGCTGCTGAGAAGTTTAGTCACTTCCAGAGAGCAGAAGGTGAAGGCTGCAGCACTGGCCCAGGTTGCCCAGAGCAGTGGTGGCTGCCCCATCCCTGGAGGGGTTCAAGGCCAGGCTGGATGGGGCTTGGAGCCCCTGATCCAGTGGGAGGTGTCCCTGCCCATGGCAGGGGTGGAACTGGATGGGTTTTGAGGTCCCTTCCAGCCCAAACCATTCCATGATTTTCAGAGGTTATAGCTGCGTGGGAAGTGACGTGAGGTTGGAGCTGTCTGTTATTGTACTGGAGTGATCTGAAAGCACTTGGCAGTGATGACTGCGATGGCTCTGGTAGTGGAATAAGCCCAGGACTATTTGCTGGCACCCGGGCCAGTTGGCACCAAGTGGCACATGCCATAACACAAACCTTATCTTCTACGCAGGGCAGCTGCATGGCAGGAATTGAACCGCAGCTCAGGAGCAATTCCTGAGCTGACTCCCAGACCAGATCCTGCCTGGGAGAGGTTTGTACGGGTGTGAGTCGGCTAATGCCATGCTGGGAACTGCGTTAACCATTTCGCATGATAAATGAGCCTTTTCTGGTTCAGGGATGACATTTCTTGGCACTGTTGTATTTACTGTTGTAGACTTAGATCAAATATTAAATCTCGAGGAGGAAGAAGGATTTAAAAATACACTGAGTTTTGCTGATCAGCTGCAGGGTGACCTGAGCCCAGCTGGATGTGTCCGTGCTCTGGGCAAACAGCAGCTGAATTTATCCATGTCTCCAGCAGCAAACACTGTGCCCCCAACTACAAGCAGGTGGTTTAAGAGAGGCAGAAGGAATTTAAAGCAATAAATAGGGTATTTTATTCAGCATTTGCCCTTTCAGCACAGTGTCTTCTTTCTTCACTGACCTTGATTGATCACAGGGATGTGAATCCTTGTTGCAATGTGCAGCCTGTCAGCCTCTGGGCATTAACAGGGAGGGGATTTCAGCTCTCACCAGACTGCACCCGTCAGGTGAGTAAGCAAGCAAGGTGATAGAGCGTCATAGCATCATAGGATGGTTTGGGTTGGAAGGGACCTCAAAGCCCATCCAGTTCTACTCTCTTACCATGGGCAGGGACACCTCCCACTGGATCAGGGGCTCCAAGCCCCATCGACCTGGCCTTGAACCCCTCCAGGGATGGGGCAGCCACCCCTGCCCTGGGTGACCTGTGCCAGGGCCTCCTCATCCTCACAATGAAGAATTTCTTCCTGATGTCTAATCTAGATCTTCCCCCTTCCAATTCAAAGCCATTTCCCCTTGTCCAGTCACTCCATGCTCTTTTAAAAGGTCCCTCCCCAGCTTTCCTGGAGCCCCTTCCAGTACTGGAAGCTGCTCTAAGGTCTCCCCAGAGCCTTCTCTTTGCCAGAGGTGCTCCAGCCCTCAGATCACTGGACCCACTCCATCAGTTCCATATCCATATCAAGCCACTTCCCAATGTTCAGGCCAACCCAACTCAAGAAACCCTTAAAACCTGCTGATCAGCAATGGCATCAGTCATGCAGGTTTAGGAAACAAGGACAGAGCTGTCGGGTAGAGGAGCAGCACACTGAAAGGGAAAGGGTGTGAGAGGAGCGTGGAGCATATTATGTCCCTGGAATATCCACCACCCGTACGTCTGGAGCTGTTGCTGGATGGTGGGGAGAGAAGTTGGTGCCCAAAAAGTGCCTGCCTGCTCCTGTTCCTCTGTACCTGTTCCTCTTGTCTTCCTGCAGTGACTGGAAAGCTGGGCTTAGAGCTGCTGTGCTCCCTCCTCTGAAGGTGCATTTCTGGGCTGGTCACTGGGAATGGATCCCTTTTCCCAGAACAAGACTAAAAGGAAAAGTGCTTTAAGTAACTTAACGTGATATTTCAACGTTCTTTGCTCAGAAGTTGCACAAGGTGGCAGCAACCCTTCTGACTCCCTGTAGTTAACCCTTGCTGACCTCTGCAGTGCTGCCTTAAACATTTAAAGGTCAGGTTTTGTGTACCTGTTCCTTTCAGCAGCTGAGGAATAATCTTTATCTGGCAGGGATTACGCAACCACAGAATCCCTTATGTGATTTCTAATTCTTCTTTTCTAAAGAGCCACTGCAAAACCCAGGACCACTGCCCATTTTTCTCAAAAAGATGGTGTTAATGCTTCACACCCAGCAAGGCTGGCATCTTCTCACAGTGGTGATGAACGGAGGAGATGGGGAGGCAGGTGGGCCTGAAAGAAACAGTTCATGTTAGGTGCCTGTGATTTTTCCACCCACACAATATTCAGCTGGCTGGGGAACTTATTTAAATAAAAAAAAAAACCACAAGAGACCACTAACCTTTAATTTCCTGTAGTTAACCTCTAGCACTCTCTCTACCCAGGAGGGGGAAGTTGTGGAGCCAGAGAACATCCCCATGGTGCTAAAAACTCCCCTCTTTTCATGGAATCACGGGATGGTTTGAGTTGGAAGGGACCTCAAAGCCCATCCAGTTCCACCCCTGCCATGGGCAGGGACACCTCCCACTGGATCAGGGGCTCCAAGCCCCATCCAACCTGGCCTTGAACCCCTCCAGGGATGGGGCAGCCACCACTGCTCTGGGCAACCTGGACCAGGGCCTCCTCACCCTCATTGTGAAGAATTTCTTCCTAATGTCTAATCTAATCTTCCCCCCTCCAATTTAAAGCCATTTCCCCTCATCCTGTCACTCCAAGCCCTTTTAAAAAGTCCCTCCCCAGCTTTCCTGGAGGCCCTTTCACTGCTGGAAGCTGCTCGATGATCCAGTGGGTCTTTTCCAACCTAGTGATTCTATGATTCTAAGGTGTCCCCAGAGCCTTCTCTTCTCCAGGCTGAACAACCCCAACTTTTCCAGCCTGTACTCATAGCAGAAGTGCTCCAGCCCTCGGATCATTTCTGTGGCCTCCTCTGGACTCATTCCAACAGCGTCAGGCACTGGCAGAGGCTGCCCAGGGAGGGGGTTGAGTCACCTTCCCGGGAGGGGTTTAAGGGACGGGTGGACGAGGTGCTAAGGGACATGGTTTAGTGATTGATAGGAATGGTTGGACTCCATGATCCAGTGGGTCTCTTCCAACCTGGTTATTCTATGATTCTTATGCTGGGGATTCCAGGACTGGACACAAGGCTCCAGGTGGGTCTGACCAGGGTGGAGCAGAGGGGCAGAATCCCCTCCCTCGCCCTGCTGGTCCCACTGCTCTGGATGCAGCCCAGGACACACTGGCCTTCTGGGCTGTGAGTGCATGTTGCCAACTCTTCTCTATTTCCTAATGAATAATTCTTGTTCCCTCCTCAAACACATGTGGGGCTGGACAAACCTCAGCAGATTTCTCTCAGAAGGGCTGTGCTTTCACCTCTGTTCAGCCTGTGCCCTCTGCCCAAATTGTGTTGCTGTCACGTACGTTTGTGCCTGACTGCACAAATCATCACTTCTAAAATAAACGCCCTTTACATCTGTCTTGTTTTCGTTAGATGCTCAACAGCTCTGAAAGCAAATGCTGTCTGGCAGCCAGCCTGCTTATGCACTATGTTTATGTACAATCTCACTGTCACATTCAATACCACTGCAAAAGGTGTATTAACTGTGCTTTTGCTAACATAGCTCTAGTGGGTCCTGAGTGATATAGGAGCTTGGCTAGAACATCCTGGAGAGTCATAGAATCTTAGAATTACTAGGTTGGGAAAGACCTTTGAGATCATCAAGTCCAATCCTACCTGTCCACTACTAAACCAGATCCCTGAGCACCTCATCCACCCGTCTTTTAAACCCCTTCAAGGATGGGGACTCCACCACCTTCCTGGGCAGCCTCCGACACTGTCTGAAAACCCTTTCAGTGAAGACATTTTTCCTGATGTACAATCTGAATCTGCCCTAGTGCAGCTTGGGGCCATTCCCTCTCGTCCTATTGCCTGTCACTTGGGAGAATCAGAGAATGGTTTGAGTTGAAAGGGACCTATACAGGTCACCCAGTCCAACCCCCTGCAGGAGCAGGGACATCTTTAACCAGATCAGGGGGCTCCAAGCCCCACCCTTCCTGATATCCAGTCTAAATCTCCCCTCCCTTAGTTTAAACCTACTACCCCTTGTCCTATTGCTGCACTCCCTCATCAAGAGCCCCCCCGCTGCTTCCCTGGAGCCCCTTTGCTGCTCTAAGGTCTCCCCAGAGCCTTCTCTTCTCCAGGCTGAACAACCACGACTCTCAGCCTGGCCTCATAGCAGAGGTGCTGAGAGGAGAGGATGAAGCTCTGCCTTCAACCCCAGCCCTTGCTGGGGGAAGTATCTGGCTCAGGTTTGTCTGGGAAGGAACCAGGAGGATCTGCAGTGAGCACCAGCTTCCCCCACTGCGCTACTTATTCCCTTGAGGAGGGAAAGGGGGGAACCTCAGTGCAGCTTTGGGGTTGCTGCAGGCATCACATTTCAGACAGCGTTTCAATGGACTGCAAGGCTTCAAAAGAAGTTGGCATCATAAACGAGGAGGATGTCGACATGTTTTACTACTGGATTTAACAAATACTTCCTCCATACCCAAAGCTGTTGCTTGTCCGTTTCCCTCTCCCACAAAACACAGCCCTGTGGCCTTCACAGTTTGCTTACAGCATGAATAAATAACCTGTTGGAAAAGAATGTTTTTGTTTCTTTAAAGAGCTAAACTGAGCTGTCAGTGGTACCGACACCCGAAGCAGAGAGTCGCTAGAGAGGAAACCACTAAAACCCAGGGCAACTGTTCCTGCCGGTATTTAACAATTAGCAAAACAATGAGAAAACACAGTGAAAGAGCTGTTAATAATAGAAACCTCACAAAGTTATTCAATAGGATGTTACCTATTTGTAAAACCTAGATTTGTTTTAATTATAATCAACACTATTTCCTACTCATCCTTATTTTTTTTTCCCCCTTCTAACAATGACTCTACGGCTCCCCGACTTCCCTCCTGCCCTGCGTGAGGTCCTGACGGGGCCGAAGACTGCACAGGGCTGGGCACTGAGTCGCCGTTTGTCCCCGTCGCTAGCAAGGTGGGAAACGAAATCACAGCCTGCTCGCCAGCTCTGTGCAAAAGAGTTTTCCAGTGCAATGACGCCCTGAGGGAAAAAGAAAGGCTAGAAACGTGTTCAGTGCTGCCCGTGAGTCTCAGGAGTCACAAGTGGGCAGGCAGAGCCAGCAGAGTCCGGCGTGCTCTGCCCTGAGTCTGCACAGCGTTGGTGCCACCGGCAAGGGCTGCCTGGTCCCAGCTTGTGTGCACCCTGGCTGGACTTCAAGAGTCTCTTCTGTGCTTCTTCTGTTCATGGTACTCTGCTATCTTCTGCTGGAAATATGCTGTGGAGGAGAAAAGGTCGTTAGTGAAATGGAAGCGTTTGGTCTGGGAAGGATGCAAGGCTGCCCAAGCTCCTGGGAGTGTGCAAGGACACCAGGAGCCAAACCCTGCTGGGTTATGGACAACTGCTCCCTGGTGAGGACCGAGGTGAGACTGGTGTTGCTGCACCTAATCACAGAATGGAATCACGGGATGGTTTGAGTTGGAAGGGACCTCAAAGCCCATCCAGTTCCACCCCTGCCATGGGCAGGGACACCTCCCACTGGATCAGGGGCTCCAAGCCCCATCCAACCTGGCCTTGAACCCCTCCAGGGATGGGGCAGCCACCACTGCTCTGGGCAACCTGGGCCAGGGCCTCCCCACCCTCACAGCAAAACATTTCTTCCTAAGATCTCGTCTCAATCTCTCCTCTTTCAACTGAAAACTGTTCCCTCTCATCCTCTCCCTGCCCTCCCTGATCAAGAGCCCCTCTCCAGCTTTCCTGGAGCCCCTTTCAGGATGGGAAGCTGCTCTAAGGTCTCCCTGCAGCCTTCTCTTCTCCAGGCTGAACAACCCCAACTCTCTCAGCCTGTCCTTGGACAGGAGGTTCTCCAGACTTCAGATTGCCTTTCAGAATTTCACCCATCCCTCCCACCTTCTCCAAATGGGCTTCATTATGCTGGGTTAGTCCAAGTCTTTAACCCATACATTCAGTCCTGTTCAGTTTTTGTGTTTTCAACAAGCAAGGAAGAGAGGAAGCGTGACACCTTGGCAACGCAAAGAGCCAAAAAGGTGATGTAGACTGGGAATATAACAATAAAGCTGGAATTGTGCCATCCCTCTCTCCCAAATCCTGCAGATCCAGGTCTGTGTCTGCCCTATAAAAAGCCTGACCCAACAGTGTAGAGAACACAGCAGCCGAGGTCGTGCCGGGCTCCGAGTCACTCAGCCAGGCTGCAGATGAGCCAGAGAGGGACTCACTATGGGCACCATCTGCTTCTCAGCATCTGAGGTGATGAGCGCTTTACTCCAGCAGTTGAGCAGATTGAGTGCAATGATTGCACCCTCTTGCACTCTCACCAAGTGCAGCAAGACCTCAGGGGTGGCAAGTCCTGGGCCAGGATGTCTGGGGCCAGCAGAGATGTTTTAGGCTGTTCCCTCAACCTCTAGCGCCCTGTTTGTCCTTATCCTGGGTGGGAAGGAGGCTCAGCTCTATCCCATGCTCTGTAAATCCCCTGGAAGAGGAAAGGACCATGCCTGCTGCCACGGGGAGCTGGTGGCAGAGCTGAGTCAGGGCTGAGCCAGGCCCCTGCTGCTGACTGCATCCAAGCCAAATATTTGTGCTGCCCCTGGCATGTTTCCCTGGACACTGAGCTCTCGGTAAGCCCGCCCCATCCCCAGACAAGCAACAAGATCTAAAATGAGCCCAGGGATTTTGTTGGAGTGCTTGACAGAGATGGAGAAATGCAGCTGTGGAGAGCAAATAGGGGCCACTCACTGCCCTGAGCACCCTCAGCCCTGAGCTGCATCCCTCTCCGGGCACCAGGCATCTCCTTTCCTCTAACCAAACAGCCCAGGAGTTTGTAGAGCTCATCTGACTGAAGAAGGAAGGAGGGATGGGGCCGTTTACCTTCCTCTGGCATCCGCCTCTTTTCTGCTTCCTCAATAAAGAGGGAAAACATGTTTGTCTTCACAAACTTTTTCACAAACTTGCGGCTGGTCTTGGAGGTGATGGCTTTGCAGAAGGCTCGCTCCTGGAAGGTGCCTGAGCCATTTTTACTCCACTTGATGTGTGAGGTGTAGTGGCCAACCATTCGGACAAAGAAGTTCACGAATGCTTCGGAGACGAGCGCGTTCACCTGCTCAGATGCTGGAAGAGGACATGGAGCATGAGATGTGGGGATAGGAACTATGAGTATAGGATGGACCTGTTCTAACCTGGCTGGTTCACAGTCTCTGTTTGCACCCTGAGAAATCATTTGATTAAAACCTCCCTCTGCGAGTAAATGAAGATCAGACTAATTTTGCTGAGGGAGCCTTGGCTGTGTTTGTTTTCCAGGGTGGTGGCATCTTTGAGGCCAAATATCAGCAAAACTTCATTGCTTCAGCAGCAATTATAGAATCCCTTGGTTGGAAAAGACCTTTGAGACCATCAAGACCAACCGTACCTGTCCACTACTAAATGAGATGCCTGAGCACTTCATCGACCTGTCTTTCAAACCCCTCCAGGGATGGGGACTCTACCACCTCCCTGGGCAGCCTCTGACACTGCCTGAGAACCCTTTCAGGGAAGAATTTTTTTTTAATGGCCAATCTGAACCTGCCCTGGTGCAACTTGAGGCCGTTCCCTCTCTCCTATCACCTGTTACTTGGGAGAAGAGACCAGGACCCACCTCTCCACAACCTGCTTTCAGGCAGTTGTAGACAGTGCTGACGTCTCCCCTCAGCCTCCTCTTCCCCAGGCTAAACAACCTCAGGGCCCTCAGCCGCCCCTCATAACACTTGTTCTCCAGACCCTTCCCCAGCTCTGTTACCTTCTCGGAAAACGCTCCAACCACTTAAGGTGTTTGGGGTGAGGGGCCCCAAACTGAACCCAGGATTTGAGGTGCAGCCTCACCAGCGCCGAGTCCAGGGACACAATCCCTGCCCAGGTCCTGCTGGCCACGCTGTTTGTGATACAGGCCAAGATGCCATTGGCCTTCTTGGTCACATGTTTTGCAGGACAGGGGAAAGGCCAAGGGTCTCCTGTAGCTGCATTTTATTGCAAATCAAGGCAGAAAAATCCCAGGCCAGGTGTCTCTAGGACAATCATTTCACTGAGGACTCTGCCCATCTACAGAAGGCAGCTCACCCTCGTTTTATAATATATAAAGAGAGGCCCTTACTGTGTACATTGTTGTTGTTGTTGAGCCTGTTCAGAGAGGTCAGCATCTCTTTCTGCTGCCTGATGGGCAAGATCTCCTCCTCATCGCCAACCTGTAAAGCAACGGGAATATGGAGCACCCTGCACGAGGGGGAACAGCTCACATGGCCCTGGGCAATGATTAGTGGAGCTCCTAAGCGGGGCTTCCTGCAGAGCTCATTAATTAATTATCACTGCAGAGATGCTGGGAGCGGGATGTGCAACACACAGACCCTGCCACTCTGGCTCACAAGAAGGGAGACACAGGGGATGGAGACATCCCTTTGTGGGATGCTGTCACTAAGGTGTCTCTGCCCCCAGCACGTGAAAGCTGGGATTAAGGGTGGAAAGGGACCCATCCCAGCACTACCCAGCCCAGGAGAGCCAACCCCTCGCCCTGCACCTACCGCCTGTAGAATCTTCCCTTCGCAGAGGTCAACCATCAGGGCCTGAAAGAGCAGAGAGCAACCAGGTCAACCTGACCGAGGCAGCCAGGCTTCCTCCCACCCGTTTTATGGTCAAAACTCTGTCTGCAGCCCACAGGGGTGGCAGGGGATGGATTGGTCCCTCTGGGCAGGAGGAACCCGGGCAGAGGGACCAGGGCATCTCCCCAGGGACCATGGTTGCCCCAGGCTCAGTGGCTCGTCCCAGCGCAGCCTTTCTCCACTTCTGCAAGGGTGGGACGATGCCAGCAGCCAGCCTGGCCCACAGCAGCTCCCTGAGGCACCTTCTCAGGGCTGCGGGTCCTGGGGTGGCCGCCAGCACCCAGGCGTATCCCAAGGTGCCAATAGGAAAGGACATGCAAGAAGTCACAATCTCCAGCCTCCCTGGATGAGAAAAAGGCACAACCAGAGCCTTCAGCCCCGGTGCCAACATAAACCCAGGGTCACTGACTAACTAAAGGCTCCCTTCAGAAGCTTTCCCCAGCCCAGATAAAATACCTCCTCCATCGGCTGGTCCAGGACACGCTCCAGGTGCCGCCTCTGGATGCCAACCATGAAGGGCGTGGGGCAGCAGACGGTGTCAAGCAGGCACTCAGGGACCACAGGGATGTAGGTATGAGCCCAGGTGAAGGGGTAGAGGAGAGCAGCCACCGCATGGATGCACTGTGAGAGGACACTGTGGGACAAGGAGCTATCATGGTGGCATTGAATGAGGAAAGGGAATTTCACTGCATGGAGGGAACCACAGAATCATGGAATGGGTTAGGTTGCAAGGGACCTTAAGGGCCATCCAGTTCCACCCCTGTCATGGGCAGGGACACCTCCCACTGGATCAGAGGCCTCAAAGCCCCATCCAACCTGGCCTAGAACACCTCCAGGGATGGGGCAGCCACCACTGCTCTGGGCAAATATCCCACCTTGAGCTCAGCCGTGTCCTGCACTCCTTCAACAGTGTTGTGGTTGTTTTCTTTTTTAAATAAAGAGATCAGGACTCACCTCAGCTCCTCTGCCAGGAAAATGAGCCGTCGCTCCAACACAGCAGAGGCGAAGATGTGCAAGATGAGGTGGGGACTGAGCCGCTGGAGCAGAGCCTGAAACTCCACATGCTCCAGGTGGGCATCCACAGGCCGCGTGAGCTCGATGAGCTGCCAAGGGAGACCCAGCAAAGCCCGGTGAGGAGGTGCAATGCTTCCCCTACACCACACTGGCCCCCGAGAAGGTGACTTGGGACCAATTAATGACTCATAGTTCGCAGCCTCTGCATCACATCCTTCTGCAAGGGACAAACCTTATCTTGTCCTACCTGGAGATCTGGGCTGTGCAGCACTAAGGATGCAGGGGAAGCCAACAGCAATGTGCACTGTGGGATTTATTTATTGGGGCACTAGAGTGTTAACCAAAATGTCTCTTTCCTCCAGTGTCCACAAGCCCCTGATGGGCAGTGATGTGTCCCCATCTCAGTGTCTGACAGCTCAGCTGTGAACAGCATCTCCCAGGATAGGGAGGAGGAATGACAGCCTGATTTTTGCTATAAAAAGCTTCCTCAAAAGCCTCTCTGGAAGGGCCAGTTCACCTTTTCCTAGCTAGGGTGGTACAAAAGTGAATTATCTGATGGATATTTGCAGGTCTGTTCTGCTGACTTTGTCTCAGACAAGTCTCCCCAACCCAGTCCACCCCCCTGCCCTGCTGCAGGCATCCCTAGACGGTGACTGCTCAAGGGTTAACAGGACTGTGCAGCTCCTGACACAGCCCCAGTGCTTCTCCCCAGCTTTAGGAGGGGTAGAGTCACCCTCCTCCATATGCCAGGCTTAGTGGGCTCTGCAACCCCTTTCCAGCACAAATCTTGCGTGATTCCCAGCTCTCGGCCCTTCCAGCACCCCTTTTCCTGTTTCCTCACTGATCTCCTTGCCTTGCTTCAACCTTGCCCAGCACCCCAGAGCCCAGCTCTTTCGAAGAACGAACTTGCACACCCTCCCCGTAGCCTGACCCAGGGCCAACACATTGAGCAATGCGCAAAGCCCTTGCACAAGCCTTCCTGGATGAAGAAATCTCCTGCAGTTTGAGAACCAGCTGCCAAACTGGCCTCAAGCTGCACCAGGGCAGGTTCAGATTGGACATCAGGAAAAACGCCTTCACGGAAAGGGCTCTCAGGCACTGGCAGAGGCTGCACAAGGAGGTGGTGGAATCCCCATTGCTGGAGGGATTTAACAGATGGTGGACGAGGTGCTCAGGGATCTGGTTCATTAGCGGACAGGTATGGTTGGGCTTGACGATCTCAAAGGTCTTTTCCAACCTAATAATTCTATGATTCTGAATTGCACTAGAAATGAGGGATCTTGCTCTCAGACCCATCTGGCGGATGGATACTCAGCACTGAGGTTATTTTCATAGAATCATGGAATCACTAAGGTTGGAAAAGACTTCTAAGCTCATCCAGTCCAACCATCAGCCCAACTCCACCGTGTCAACTAAACCATGTTCCCAGGTGCCACGACCACATGGTTTTGAACCCCTGCAGGGATGGTTCTCTACCACCTCCCTGGGCAGTGGTTCCAGTACCTGAGGACCCTTTCAGTGAAGAATATTTTCTTAATATCCAATCTAAATCTTCACTGGTGCAACTTGAAGCCATTTTCTGTCATCCTATCACTTGGCACTTGGGAGACTACCCACCTTACCACAAACTCCTTTCCAGGAGCTGTGGAGAGCAATGAGGTCTCTCCTCAGCCTCCTCCAGGCTAAACAGCCCCAGGCCCCTCAGCTGCTCCCCATAAGTCTTGTTCTCCAGCCCCTTTTGCTCCAGGCCAAGGTAGATCCTCCCCCTTTTCCCACCCTGGCTTTGCCATAAAAGAAAGAAAAGACAAAAGCCAAGGCTCTGCCTGTGGGAGCCTGAGCCGTGCGTGGGCAGCCTAGCCCATGGGCACCGTGCCCATGCCCGATCCTCTTCCCACAGGTAAGGTCTGAGCTTGCCGCGTGCCTGCGTCACGGCAGCTGCCTGCCCTGCGATGCCGACCCGGGGCAGGTGCTGAGGCTGAGAGCTGAGCTCCGCGGTGCAGAGGGGAAGCTGCAGCCCACCACAGCCCCGGCACCACCACACACCCTAAGACCCTTGCCTGCTGCACCCAGAGTGCAGCCAACCCCGCTCCATGGCCCCCGGCAGGACGCGCGGCTCTGACATAAAGGCTGAGCAAGCACCAACATGTTAAGAAATGGCGTTTGGGGAGGTTTAGTGCTGGCAGCTCCAGCTCAGGGGTTATGGAGCTGCAAAGATGCTGCTTTGCAAGGATGCAAAGATGGAGCAGCATCACGTGTTGATGGATTCCATCCTCACCCTCACCGCTTGCTGCTCTTTTCTCCTGGACCTAGTGACACCCATTTACCTAGGGCACAAGGCCCCCAGCAGCCCAACCCACCAACAGTGCACCAGGGAACACCCATGGGTGCCACAGGCGTGGAGGATGCTCACGGAGATCGCCCAGGCTCCATGTGTTGGAGCAGCCCAGAGGGTGCCACTAAGCCTCACACCAACCTCCGTGCCCGACTCGGGGATGAAGCTTTTAATGGTGACAGTTTTCCCTGGAGCTGGGAAGGAGGATTCGCGAAGGCCCTGCATGAAGGGGTAGATCACCGCCATGGAGATCTGGCGCCTCTTCTCCACCTCATCCAGGATCTAGGGGAGAAAAAAAGTGAGCTATGAAACCCCAGCAGGCAATGGCACCACTGCCCGGGCACCACTATGCTGGATGGAGTCACCACATCCCTACCTTGGAGAAAAGCCCAAAGCAGCCCAGGCAGCTGATGATGCAGAAGACCTCAGGGAGGCGAACACCACGGCCAGATGGCTGGAAGAGGATGGGAAAAGGGTTTGTGCATCTCCCAGCCCCACTGGGCCAGCTCCTTGCTCCCAGAGACCTCTTGGCCCCATTCCCCTCTCAACATGCCCGATCACCCACTTGGGGATTTTCAGAGCCGGAGGCCAAGGACATAGTTGATGCTATAAAATCAGAGGGTACCCAGGACCAGAGAAGACAATTCAGATGCAAAAGCTGTCAACCATTTTTGTGCTAAGCCCTGTGGCACATTCCCAAACTTTCCTCCACCCCAGATACATGTCCTTCACAACCTCCTGCCCCACCATCCCTGGGGTTAATCCTGCCTCCCACTGAAACAGGGACAAGTGGGGTGAGGTCCCAGACTGTTTTTCTCTTTCCAACTAGGCAATTCCTGGGACTGTTTACACTTTCAGCCCTCAGAGATCCAGTTCAGAAAGGCAAAGCTCAAATCTGGATGAAGAAGTAGGCAAATCTGCCAGGGAATGAAAGGGTGGTGAGATCCATTGAGTCATCGAGCTGTGGCATACGGCCCCATGTCTTTATGTCCCTATTTAAACAGGTTGAGTGTAAATCAGCAGCCAAGAAAGACCTTCATCATGTCACACAGCCCCCAGGCTGGCTGAATCCGTGAGCTGAGAAAGGCAGCTACTGCTGAGATGCAATGTTTGGGGACAGGGTTGAGGGCACCTGGCTCCCTGGCACCTGGATGGGTGAACTCGCACCCCCATCCTGATTCTGTGGCCAAGGGAAAGGAGCTGTGGGAGATCAGTGGGGAGGTCGCGACAACTGGTACAGGGAACAGCACTTCCTAATCATCACATCTCCTGGCTGCATTTTAGGCCAGCCCTGGACTCCAGCAAATGCTGCTTTCCTCCATCTAGCACCTAAGTGATACTCCAGCAGAAGAAAGCTCTAAAACTCCCCTTGAGCAAGCCCTGGCTGCTTGTCATCCTCTTTGTCAGGGAAAGTGGCTTTCTAAGGCATGTTGCCAAGAGTTGTTCCTCAGGCATGGCACCGCGTCCCACCATGGGGATGGGATGGCAAGGCCACCACCAACCCAGCAATGGGTGTACAGCGGTAGGATGCTCACCAGCAGCCGCCTGCAGTAACCGATCTTCCTGCTGCCATCCACATTGGTCAGGACGAAAGAAAAGGTTTCACTGCAAGGAGAGACAACACATGGGGATGGGATGGCTCTTCCAGCCCTCAGGGGTGTGAGAGCACGTGGTGGGAAACCACGGCCAAGGCCCCGCAATGGGGCAGGTACCTGGTGAACTCAGTGACAGGGGCCCAGTTGTTGCCATCGGGGAAGCAGAAGAGGGGGATGGCTTGCAAGAGACGTTCCTCCTCCTCCTTCTGGCCCTTCAGCAAGTTCTCACGCTGGAACAAAGGGATGCCAAGAGTCAGGGGGATGGAGAGTGCCCACAGCCCAGGGGATGGGGTATGATGGGACAGAATAGGGTGGAACGAGGTGTGTCCCAAAGCAACCTCCAGCTCAGAATGAAGCAGAGTGCCTGCACATCCCTGCACAGGTATCTCCCCAAAATCCAATTTTTTGCTCTTTTGCCTTAAGGACAGTGGAGCAAAGCAGAGGCACCCAGGGCCTGCAGAGAGGGGCTCTCCTCCTGTGCCACCTGCCCCCCGGTGTGATTGCACTGCCATGGGCTCCCCTTTTGGCAAAAGACACCAGGGAGCACCCTGCAATTTTCCTCCTGGGATTTGTAGCCCTGGGCTGGGATCGCAGGGTGGGATGAACAGTCGCAGCAACCCCAGCCTGCAAATGGGAAAGACCTGGTGTGACACCAGGACACAGGGCATTTTTCTGTTCTCTTACCCCAGATCTGGTGGTGGAGCAGGAGCAACATAGAATCATAGACTCATGGAATGGTTTGGATTGGAAGGGACCTTAAAGCCCACCCAGTCCCACCCCCTGCCATGGGCAGGGACACCTCCTACTGGATCAGAGTGGGAGCCCCATCCAAGCTGGCCTTGAACCCCTGCAGGGATGGGGCAGCCAGTGCTGCTCTGGGCAATCTGGGCCAGGGTCTCCCCAACCTCATTGTGAAGAACTTCTTCCTAGTGTCTATCTAAATCTTCCCCCCTCCAATTTAAAGCCATTTCCCCTCATCCTGTCACTCCAGGCCCTTGTAAAAAGTCCTTCCCCAGCTTTCCTAGAGCCCCTTTCAGCACTGGAAGCTGCTTTAAGGTCTCCTTGGAGCCTTCTCTTCTCCAGGCTGAACAACCCCAACTCTCTTAGCCTGTCCTCACAACAGAGGACACCCTCTTTTACTTTAATTTTGGAAAACTCATCTTCCCAGAAACACAAAACTAAGTACCTTCGGGAACTGATAGGTTATCTTGGGTTCATAACGTCCATCTAGCGTCTTCTTCAGTGATACCACCACCAGGTACTCAAAGAAAAACTGCCCGGCAGAATAGAAGGCAGAGCTCCGCTCTCCTGGCTTCCCCTGTGACACCTGTGAAGGGTTTTTCTCCGCAGCAGGAGCCTCTTGTTTTCCTTCTGTAGCCAAAAAAAAAAACAACCAAAGCAGAGTGAAATGAAAGGGCAGGAGATGTTCTGATGGCAGGACAGGAGATGCAGAGCCATGGACCAGCCAGTGTGGCTGGAGGGAACCAGGACCTGGTGCACGGGGCGTTTTGTTCCCTGACAGTGAACAGCTAGGGACATGGAAAGGAAAGAGCTTTGATGAGGCTTCTGGGGGAAATCAAAGTGCATTAGACACCTCCAGCAATCCTTTGCTCCATCCCAGTGAGAGCAGAAGGACACCCAAAGCGAAGCCAGCACATGGGATGGTGGGAATAGAGTCTCTGCAGCAAACATCTGTGAGGAAGGTGTGGGAATTCTTTCGGAGCAGTTAATTTCTTTTCCTTAGGGGGAAAAAAACCCCCACAAACAGCACAGACCTTGTTTGAGCACCTCCAATAGCTCCAGTAAGATGAATCCCAACCTCTCCCTGCCAGATGTTCTCAGTCCTGGGAAATGCTGATCGCAGATGAGATAATCAAGGGTTTCCCCTAAACCACGGCTCCCAAAGCAAAGCAATTCCAAGATTACATCCCATTTATTTTTCAGCCAGTTGGGTAAGACAGGTGGGGGGCATCAGCAGTGACAACTCAACAAACTAGGAATAGGAGTCTGAAGAGCCCAAGCCTCCATATCCAAGAGCCCTGGGATGGAGATAGTGGGGGGAGTTAAATGCCAGCAGGAGGCTGCAGCCAGACCATGCCACAGCTCTTCCCTCTTGCAGCAGCCATTTACAACTCTCTAAATCTCCAGTTCCTGGCACTGAAACTGTCCTGGGCTTGGCCTTGGCTCTGACTATGGCAGGGAGCTGGAACAGAAATGCTTGAGCTGCTTCTAGGAATGACAGGCAGGAGAATAAATGCACGGCTGGATGAAATACTTCCGTTCATCCTGGAGTTTGGCCCTAGGCTCTTTTGGTTGTGCCTCAGCTCAGCAGCGCCAAGGATGCCCATGGCTGGCTGCTCTCAGCATCCCTCTCCCTTGTGTACAACATCCTCCTCCAAAAGTAGGGCAGGTGGACACCCCAACCTACGTATCCCTCTGGCTCCACATCTGCCTCATTTGGTCTGGAAACAGCTTTCTAGTCTCCAGGTCATTGGGAGCCAACAGGAACAGAAAGCTCATCTGAGGAGGTGACACACAGACCCAACATAGGATGTTCCTTCTCAAGGAAGAGAAGCACCTTTCCCAGTCTGAGGTGGGGAGATGCACGTAGCTGCCCCCCATGTGCACCCCGAGGCTGCTCCACCTCCGCATGTAATATCAGCAAGGTGAAATTCATCCCAGAAATGTCCCTTCACAGCAGGGGCAAGTCCAGGAGCATCCTGAGGATGGGACCCAGCTGCAGACACCTCTGGTTTGTCCTCAGTGGGAATCACCTGTGTGACAGCCCAGGGAGGTGCCCCAGCCAGGGAAAAGGGTTGACTAGGTCCACTTTGCTACTCCTGCTCCTCCTTGGGGTGTTCCAGTGGTTCAACCTCACCTAAGGGGCCAGGACAGGAGGTTGTGCTGGGGGGACCCCAGGGATGAGGGCTGTGCAGGGCGATGGCTGCTGGTGTCCCCCACTCTCACTGGATGCTGTTGTCGTTGCGATCCCATTGCAGGTAAGGTGAAAGCCCAGTTAAATCTCACCTCTTCAGTCCCACCCTGCATTTCAGGGAACACAAGGCATGTCCTCAAGCAAGGGCTGGATTTGTATCACGTCCGTGGAGTTCCAAAGAATCCAAGCACATTCCCAACCTGCCCCTCCTGGGGGGCCGGTGGTGCAGGGCTGCAGGTCCCACAGATGGACCCACGCGCCTGCCCGAAGTGTGACCCAAAAGCGCGGCGTCACCCAGCAGTGCTCCTCTCTGCAGTGCTCCCCTCTGCCAGGTCTGGTGGCAGAGCTCTCACTGGCAGAGCTTAAATCCCACTGGGACCACAATCCCCCATCCCTGGGCTAGAAGACAAGCTCTGGAGACATACGGGGCTGTGCACCATCATGCTGCATAAGATGGGTGTAATGTGAGGCCCTGGCCCAGGTTGCCCAGAGCAGAAGTGGCTGCCCCATCCCTGGAGGGGTTCAAGGCCAGGCTGGATGGGGCTTGGAGCCCCCGATCCAGTGGGAGGTGTCCCTGTCCATGGCAGGGGTGGAACTGGATGGGCTTTGAGGTGCCTTCCAACCCATTTGTGATTCTATGAATGTGGCATCAGAGGCCCGAGCACTGCCCAAAACCGGCAGGATGTGGAGTCCCACGTGTTACCTGGAGACACAAGCCACCTCACAAGAGCTTTGGCCAAGGACTTTCCTGTAGCCCAAGCAGGGAAGATATGGGGATGAGCCCTAACCTCCCACCAGCAGAAGCATCCCCTGCAAAGAGGGGAATGACCCAGGCAGCTGGGGGACCCACGCAGCTCCGGGATTTTAAGCAGCTGCGGGTGCTGTGCATTTTCACCCCTCCCTCCTCAGGCATGGAGGGGGCAAAGGCTGCTGCGCTGTGCCCTGGCCCACACGGAAACGGCGCTGGCGCTGCCGGCGTTCAAAGAAAAAGACATTTTGCTGCACAACAGCTTCCCCAACAAGCGTGGGGGTTTCTTATCTGCCCAGGGCTGCACTCAGACCCACACTGCAATGTGGCATAACCTGTTTCTTTCCTCCTGGAAAACTCCCGGGCTGCGGCGTGCCAAAACCTCTTGGCCTGGCATGAGGGTTTGCAGGGAGCTCTGTTTCCCACACCGTGCAGCTACCCACCTACCCCAGCAGAGAGGAAATGGCTTTTGCTTTATCGAACCTTTTCTGCTAAGCTTGGAAAAACACCTCTCACAGCCACAGCAAGAGGCAGCCAGCACAAATCAGAGGGGTGGGGGGACTTGCACTCAGACCCCTAAAACCTGCCCCAACCTGCTCTGCTGCGCCTGGAGACAGGGCTAGCCAGAACCCCCCGACGACCCGGCCCATACCTGAGAAAAACTCACAAATCATAGACTCACAGATTTGTTAAGGTTGGAAAAGACCTCCCAGCTCATCCAGCCCAACCCCACCATGCCCACTTAACCCCAAGTGCCATGGCCGCACAGTTTTTGAACCCCTCCAGGGATGGAGACTCCACCACTGCCCTGAGCAGCCTCCATCAGGGCTTCATCACTCTGTCAGGGAAGAAATTTTTCCCAAAATATTTCCAATCTAAACCTCCCCTGGCACAACTTGAGGCCATTTCCTCTTGTCCCATCCCTTGTTAATTAGGAGAAAAGCCCAGCACCCACGTCACCAAAACCTCCTTCGCAGGAGCTGCAGAGAGTGATGAGGCGTCCCCCCAGCCTCCTCTTCTCCAGACTAAACAGCCCCAGGTCCCTCAGCCGCTCCCCATAAGACCTGTTCTCCAGCCCCTTCCCAGTTCTGTTGCACTAAATCCCAAAGGACTGATTTCTGCCCCATCTGCTGTCACCCGGCCAGGCTGCCCTGCCCCGGGGGGACGTGTTCCCACCGATGCCCTCAGTGCCACCCTCCTGCGAGCTCTGAGACGCTGGTGCTGGTGGGCAAAAGGGTGGGGAAACCTGGGATGGGGGGGCAAAGGCCTTGGGAGGGGGGCAAAGCCTGGGGTGGGGGGCAAAAGCCTGGGATGACAGGGCAAAGCCTGGGGTGGGGGGCAAAAGCCTGGGGAGGGGGGGCAAAAGCCTGGGACGATGGGGCAAAAGCCTGGGGGGGGGGCAAAGCCTGGGGGCGGGGGGCAGACCCTGGTCTCCCCGGGGCCCCTAGGGATGCGGGGCAGCTCCGGGCTGGGCTGAAGCCCCGGGATGCGGGGCAGCTCCCGGGATGCGGGGCTGGAGCCGGCTCCCACGGCCCCGGGACGGCGTCAGCACCGACACCGGCCCCGACACCGGCGCGAACACCCGAAGCAGCCCCGTCCCGGCCCCGCTCACCGCCGCGCGCCGCCCGCCGCAGGCTCCGCCGCCAGAAGCTGCCGAGAGAGGCCATGGAGGCCATGCCGGCCCGGCCGGGGGGAGGGACGGGGCGGGGGCAGCACCTGCACCGGGACCCGCCCGGCGTGGGCGGCAGCGAGAACCGGGGGGGCCTGCCGGGAGCACCGGGAGCGCTGGGAACAGGGGAGTCGAGAGCACCGGGTGTGGGGGTCCCGGGAGCACGGGGAATCATAGAAGCGCTAGGCTGGAAACGACCCACCGGATCATCGAGTCCAACCATTCCCATCGATCACTAAACCATGTCCCTCAGCACCTCGTCCACCCGTCCCTTAAACCCCTCCAGGGAAGGGGACTCAACCCCCTCCCTGGGCAGCCTCTGCCAGTGCCCAATGACCCTTTCTGTAAAGAATTTTTTCCTAATGTCCAACCTGAACCTCCCCTGGCGGAGCTTGAGGCCATTCCCTCTCACCCTGTCCCCTGTCCCTTGGGAGAAGAGCCCAGCTCCCTCCTCTCTACAACCTCCTTTCAGGTAGCTGTAGAGAGCAATGAGGTCTCCCCTCAGCCTCCTCTTCTCCAGGCTGAACACGCCCAGCTCTCTCAGCCGTTCCTCATCAGGCCTGTTCTCCAGCCCCCTCACCAGCTTTGTTGCTCTTCTCTGGACTCACTCCAGAGCCTCAACATCCTTCTTGTGGTGAGGGGCCCAGAACTGAACACAGGATTCGAGGAGCGGTCTCACCAGTGCCGAGTCCAGAGGGAGAAGAACCTCCCTGGCCCTGCTGGCCACGCCGTTTCTGATCCAAGCCAAGATGCCATTGGCCTTCTTGGCCACCTGGGCCCCTGCTGGCTCATGGTCAGTCGCTGTCAACCAACACCCCCAGGTCCCTCTCCTCCAGGCAGCTTTCTAGACAGACTAGTCTGTAGCTGCTCAGGGTTGTTGTGCCCCAAGTGCAGGACCCGCCATTTGGCCTTGTTAAACCTTGTGCCATTGGTCTCAGCCCATGGATCCACCCTGTTCTTTGCAGCCTCCTGACCCACCAGCAGATCCAGCTTCCACCCAGCTTACTGTCGTCTGCAAACTTGCTAAGGGTGCACTCGCTGCCTTCATCCAGGTCATTGATAAAGACATTGAACAGGGCTGGACCCAGCACTGAGCCCTGGGGACCCCACTTGTCACTGGCCTCCAGCTGGCGTTAACTCCATTTCCCACCACTCTCTGGACCCTCCAGCCAACCAGTTTTCCCGGGTGGTCCCGGGGACACTGGGCATGCGGGAGCTGGGAGCACCCCTGGGATCGAGGATACCTGGAGGAGCTGGGCTTAGGGGAACTGGGAGCACCAGACGTGGGGATACTGGCAGCACTGGGCATGGTGGGAGGTGAGCAGGGGTGCATCCCTGTGCGTGTGGTCGGCATCCCAGTGGGGAGCTGGCGGCGGCATAGGGGCACCCTGGGCAAAGGGGTGACTGGCACACTGGGGACAGAGGCAGCCCAGCACCCTCATTCTGGCATGCAGAGTAGGGTGGGAGTAGGAGCAGGGACCCCATGGACAAGGGGTGGCTTTGTCCTACACCATAGGGGACAAAGCGCCCTGTCCCATACCCCCAGCATCCCGGCCTGAGTCCAGCTCTGGCCTCCCCACCTCCTCCAAGCCCTTTTCTCCCTGTCAAGACATCAAGTGTGAGGAATAGTGCTCAGCACAGCTGCTGCAGGGCTTGCGGATGGAGGATTTTGGGGTGTCCTGCTCCACAATGTGATGGGGAGTCAGCTGAGCTGCCCTGATGGTGCCACTGTGCTTTTGTTTCCATGGTCATCAGCTGTGAGCTTGTCCTGACTCCATTTGGGAACGCTGGCTGGGTTGTACTTTCCCTTGGGCTGGCGCTTCTCCACCAGGCAGAGATTTATTCCCCCTTGCAGAATGACTCAGAGGCACCTTGGCCAACTCTTGAGCTTGAGGCCGGTTGCCATCTGTCTTCGTTACAGGAAGGAGGAGCAGTTCATTAGTGCTGCGATACGGCAGCCGCCTCATCCTGGGCATGCAGCCGGAATGCCTGTGGAGCTGCTGGGTGGTTTTGCTGCTGTGAACCCATCAACGAGCAAAGTCTCTTTAAAACCAGTGATATCTTTAATTAAACATTTCCCCTTTCCCATCCTTAGCCACACCCCTAACATTTCCTCTGCAGCACTTCTGCCATAATTAAACAGACAGAAGGGGCTTCGGGCACAGCTGTGGGTTACGAGGACCTAAGTTGTGATGAGCTGTGCGCAGTTCTCAGCCCTAATGCTGGCACGTGGCTGTTTGCAGATGTAGATGTGATTTCCTCCACCAGACTTCCTCCTTTCATGTTTTGCAACATCTCCCATCCTCTCCCCTTCCCTGCGTGTGGGCTGGAGCTTGATTGTGGGTTTGTAGCCAGGAGAAATGGCCTTTGCCAGCTTGCAGAGATGGCAAATGCTTTCAGAATCTGGCCAGGATGCTGCTGCCTGTTGGGGTTATCAGGGAATTGCTGGTCTGGGCGCTGCTTTCTGGCTGAGATCAGCGGGTGAGTGGGTGGAAGAGTGTTTGTGCTTCCCGGAGGTGAGGGCAGTGTGTTTGTTTGCACACAGGGCTTGTTCCCAGGAGAAATTTCCTCTTGGCATGAAGGGAAAATGAAAAGTTAGGGGATTTCCCCCTTGATTTTGAAGGAAAATCCCTGCTTTCCTGGAAATGGAGCCACTTTGGAGAAACAGCTGCTGCCTTCAGCCAAAAGAAACCCCTAAGTTCTTTGATTTTTTTTCCCTATACACACAGATCTTTCCTGCTTTCACCCTTTGAGGCAGGTCTCTGCCTGTGATCCCGTCTTGGAAGAAAAGATTCGTGTTTCCAGACAGAAAACCTCCATGGCTCCAGAGGAAACACTGTCTCTTTGTGCCTGTCGTGCAACCCAGCAAACCTTGCCCTGCTGAAAGAGGTTGAACTTGTGAATATTCCCACTGAAAGCTCCTTTCTGCGGGAAGCCAGCCGCCCACCGGGACAACAAACGGGCACATTGTGGGAGCCCAGAGCTGCCACCACCGCGGATGCAGCACTTGCTGTCGTGCTGCTCAGTCATTGCTGCCAAAGTCATTTTGCTTCCCTGAACCAAGCCCAGGGAGTTTTGTATTTGATTTTATGCCTTATTGCAGCCCCAGTGCTGATGAATACGCTCTGGAATTTGGCTTTCTGCAGGCGGGGTGTGCTTAGACTACAAATATCCTGTGGCTGGGGGGACACCATTGTGAGCATCCCATGGGGCTGCATCGCACCAGACTGCGGTGTCCTTGCCACTGGGATCCTGCTTGCACTGCAGCTCTTCGCCTTCCTCCTCCTCCTGAGGAGGGCTCAGCTGTCTCCTCTTGCCTCATCCTGGTGCATCTTTACCCCTTCCCTGTCCCCTCACTGGTTGCTGCGTTTTGGGAGGTGCTGGGGCATCTCAAACATGTGGCATGTGAGGGGTTTTCATTTTGCCCGTTGCAGCCAGGCTGGGGTGAGGGCTTGGAGATGGAGGCTTGGGCTTGGCCACAACTTCCCTGGCAGGGAGGTGCCTGAGGGCAGCTGGTGGTGTGGTGGCTGCCCCCTCCGGGCTGCGGACCCCAAGGCCCTCGCTTCCAGGCTTTCCTATGCCAGGGAGTTTCTCCCACTGGATGGCAGCATTAGAGCAAAGAAACGTCTCTTGGAGACCTTATGAGAGGGGAAACTTCCTCCAGGATTTTTCTCTCTGGTTATTCAGCTCCAGAGAGATTTGCACTTGGGCTGAGGAAGTGTGGGTTCAGCTCACTTGTCTTTGCACTGTTCCTGCCACTGATGCTTCACTCACTGCCCTCTTTGGTGCTTTGTGATCACTCCCAGCTCTCCAAAACCTGGGGCCCTGAAACACCCTCTACCTGCTCCTCTTCCCCCTGATGGTTGTGGAACCTGTGAGAAAGGGGGGGAAGAGAGACAGCTGGGATGCTTCCACCCATGGCCAGGAGCAAAGCAGACCCAGACTGGGCAAAGAGAAGAGATGTCAGCTCTCACAGGACACCAACATGGCTTCTTAGGAAAGTGCATCCCATATCCCCAAAGCCCTCCCTGCTCCGATCACTGTGAATCATAGAATCAGAATCACTAGGTTGGAAGAGACCCACTGGATCATCGAGTCCAACCGTTCCTATCAAATACTAAACCATGCTCCTCAGCGCCTCGTCCACCTGTGCCTTAAACCCCTCCAGGGAAGGGGACTCAACCCCCTCCCTGGGCAGCCTCTGCCAGTGCCCAATAACCCTTTCTGTGAGATTTTTTTCCTAATGTTCAGCCTAAGCCTCCCCTGGCAGAGCTTGAGGCCGTTTCCTCTTGTCCTGTGGTACCAGAGAGCCCAAGTCCAAGTCACAGACTCCAAAGGCTGCATGTTTTTTGCATGAAGAAGAGCCATAGGGACTGTTTCTTGCACGGTGGTTACGAAAAGGGCTGCAAAACTCCTAGCAGTTAGAAAACAAAACTAATCTGACCATTTTTCCTTCCATGTAATGGTATTAATTGCAAGTATTTCAATCCACCTTTGGGGTTTCTTGAAGGTGATGTTTGGCAGAGGCTGTGCTGGGCAGACAGGGAGGACTGGTGCTGGGCTGCAGCCCCCTTGCAAATATAGTGCAGGGGAACTGCTCCTTTCCAAAGCCACTTAATGGTCAGAAGGTGCAAAGACGTCTCAGCTTACAAGCTCCTGCCCAGGCTGGCATTGCTGTTTGCGAGCGGGCATCCATAGATGGAAAGGGTCAAGCTGCAGAGCCTGGCCACAGGTGTAGCATGCGATTTTCCCCAGTCCCTCTCGTACTGAGCCAGTCACTCGTCCTGGGTTAAAATGCCAGTTCTGGGCCACTTTGGCCTTGGGAGCATGTGTCAGGAGTTGATTTCCTGCAGCATGCAAAGCCTGTGGCTGATTTTCCATCTGGAAGGCCCTGGGTTTGGCTCCCAGGTGCTTGCTGCCCCCTTTCCTGGCTAAGTCAAAGCCCTTGTCCCTCCTCTTTGTCCCCCAGGCAGGACCTTGATGTAGAATTAGCCCCCAGCTGAGCTTGGGAAACTCGTGACATATCTGGAGGAAGGTGGTGACACTGAGATCCAACCTCCTGGGTGGCATTTACAAAGACCTGGATGTCCCCACCCTGAAGCATCATAATTTGGTGTCCTGCCAGTGTGCTGGGGACAAGGGGAACCTTGGGCAGGGTGATGCTGCCTCACCCCAGGGAGTGTGGGGTAATGGTGGAGGGGGCTGAGCAGCTAGTGGGGAGCTGAGTTTGCTACTTAATTAAAAAAGAGGAGGAAATGGGATTTTCCAAGCTGGGCAGGGAAATCAGGGACAGTACTGCTTCTTGGGAGCATGGGATGGGCACCTGCATGTCCTGTAGCCACACACCCTGTGCTGACCCCAGACCTTGTCCCATCTCTGAGAAGCTTTGCAGCTTGGTGCAACCCCCTGGGGCTGTGGGATGCTGAGAGCCCCCCAGTTCCACTGGCAGGGCTGCAGAACACCACCCCAAACTGAGCTTTAACCCAAGTAGCTCTGTTAGATTTGCTAATCTCAAAATATTGTTGGCATTCAGAACAGTGATTTACTGCGTGTTTTGCTACAGCAAGTACTTTCCGAAAGGCCATGCTAAGTTTACACTGGGGCTGCCGGGATCAGATAACTGGTCGCTGGCAGCTCCCTCTGTTGTCTGGCCCCCCACCATCCCTCCTGGTTGCCATGCAGGGGTGCAAGAGGACATCAGCTTCTCCTATGCCCTGCAAAGAAGAGGTGAACACAGTCATGAGCAGCAGAAAAAAGGGACTGCCAAGGGTGTTTTCACTTGTCCAAGTGGGATGGAGGTTGTGACCTGGATTGCAGGAAGATGTGAACTCATGGACAGCCCCAACACTTTGCTTTGCAAGTCATGTTGGCAGGGACAGAAAATAACCAGCCCTGGTGTCCAGCGTGGCTGTGTTCACCTCCCCAGGGACTTTGCAGGTTGTGAAATTAAATCAGCTTCTCACCTTCAGTGGCACCCAGGGCTGGGCAAGAGCCCTGCACGTTGCTTTGCATTCCTGTGGTGTTTTACCACCCATGGGATCCTCAAGGGCTTTACAGGTGCTGGGCAGGAACGACGCCTCTGGCTACCATTGCCTGGTGCATTCTTGGGGCATTTCCAGCCTCTGGAATGGGTGAATTCTCTCATGGGGCAGGTGGTGGGTACAGTACCTCCATCTGTCTTGCTGTTCATTGGAGAAGTTCTCCTTCATCCTACGGGCCAACACTTGGGAGGCACGGCACCTCTCCATCTCTCCGCCTTGTTCCCAGATCCCTTGGGATCTCTGCCACCTCCTAACCCTCAGCAGATGGGAACAAGCCCATCACATGCGCTCATGGCAAAAGCTGCTGCCAACCCCAGCCTTGAATCTCCTTGGTCATGGCAGCATGGAGGTGGTGGCCTTCCCTGGTAAAAATATGTGTCCTTCCCATGTTGACATGCACAGGGACAAGGAGGAGGATGGGGCATCCTTTTCCATGACTGTTTCCTTGTAGGAGATTGGATCAACAGATCAAACCCCATTTGCTCTCTGAAGCCCGTGTCCTGACCCAGCTGTTCTGAAGATGCTTTGGAGTGATGCTTCTCCAGGGAAGGCACAGGGCTGTCACTCTGTGCCGTGTTGGGATAACCAGGGTGGTCAGGGCAGGGATAAGCGGCTCGGTGCCCCAACCATGGCATCAGTCACCCTGCGACAGGTGGAGCCTCTGCATCCAAAGCAGGGCTGGGTCAAATCTGGCTGTGGGGACACCGAGGACACCAAGAACCAGGCAGAAAAGAAACAGCATCTTCCTAAAGCCTGGAACAGTATCTGGAGGGTTTCAGATGGAGCCGAGATGAGGACTACCCGATTAAATGTCCCCATGTTGCTCCCTGGTGGCAGCAGGGAAGGGTGCAGCTGGGCCACGTTTGGACAGCCCCAAACTGGTTTGTATTCCCAGTTTGCTGGGTCCTGGAGTGAGCCACTGGGATTTGGGGATGGTCCAAACCTCCCCTGATCCAGCGAATCTCCAGGGAGGGAGACATAGCAGGGATGCTCCCAAACAAGGGTGCCTGGGTTAGAGAGGTACAGGGAGTGGGGCTAGGTCATGCTACCCCTGTAAGGGAGAAGATCTCATTTGCTTCAGAGCATCCTAGGAAGGGACAGCCCTCCCCAAAACCCTCAGACTGGGCAGGGTGTGGGAAGCCCTTACAGTGCCCACCACCACCACCAGTCTGGCATCAGGGAGAGGACGAGAGAAAATGGCCTCAAGTGGTACCGGGGGAGGTTTAGGTTGGGTATTGGGAAAATTTTATTTACTGGAAGGGTAAGTGGCACTGGAAGAGGTGGTGGTTGAGTCTCCATCCCTGGAGGGGTTAAAAAATTGTGTGGCTGTGGCACCTGGGGACATGGTTTAGTGGGCACGGTGTGAACAGGTTGATGGTTGGACTGGATGAGCTTAGAGGTCTTTTCCAACCTTAGCGATTCCATGATTCTATGACCTCCTTGGGTTATTGGCTGCCCCGTCTGGAACACGGCTGCTGCCAGGGCCGTCAGGGCAGGACGTTGTGCTGGTCCCTGTCTTCTGTGCTGCTCTCAGCCAGGCAAGTTTTTGGCTGCTCCAGCTGTGGTGGGTGGAGAGCAGCAGTGTCCTGCAGAGACTCTGCACGAGGTGAGAAGGAGGTTGGAGGGTGAAGGTAGGAGAAGCGGACAGGAGAGCAGAGGACAAAGTGCAAGTGAAAGCATTTGAGATGTGAGAAAATAAGGGAGGAGCTGGAAGGGGAATTGCAGACACCAGCGTCCAGCGTTGGTCCTATAGGAGGGACTGGAGAGGAGCAATGGCCTCAAGAACACTTAAGGTGTTACCTCCTTGATAGAGGTAAGGGGACTTGAGGGGATGCTGGAAGCCAAGTAAGACCGCAACCGTGTGCCTGGGGTGTAACTGGGCAATGGCACGGTAACCCTGGCAGGGGGTCCAGTGCCTTGAAGTCCTTACGTCAGGGCTAAACACCCTCCTGGGGACCAGCAGTTACTGGCACTGCCTGGGACTGCGGGTGTGGAGACGGGTACAGTGAGGGTCTGGGTACAGCATTGCTGTGGGCAGCCGATAGCCAGCCCTTCAACAACCTAATGATACTTAATGATAAAGAAATTCACTCTCAGTGCCAGTGGAGCCCGGGGCTGAGCTGTGTCCTCCCCCTTCTCCTGCAGAGCCTCCCAGCCCCACGCTTGTTGCCACAGCTCAGGGACAGAAGCAGTCAGGTGGTTGGCTCTGTCCCCCAGGTGTGACAACCGTTTGTGCATGTCCTGGATAAAAGAGCAAGGGTGGCTTGCAATGTTTTTGGAGTTTCTGAGCACCTGCCTTCTAATGCAGAAGGGAAAACCCAAGCTGCTGTTTGTAGCCTTCCTCTGCTGCAGAGTGGGACCAGGCAGGGCAGGTGGTGACAGAGCCTTATTGGCGTCCCCAGCTGCTGTCCCCAGCCCTCAGTAGAGGTGACCCCTGGCAGGCTGAGGACAGCAGGGATGGATTCAGCCCCTGCGGGCTCTCTGCCTGCCTGTCCTGGGCAAGCTCCTGCTGTCATCCCCACAGGTAGGGCAGAACTGAAAAACAATCCACAAAGGCAGAGCAGTGCCCTGGTTTTGACATTGCTTCTGGGCTCTGGAGGCACAGGAGGTACTGAGGCAGTGCAAGGTGCATGAGGGCTTCTGCCAGCCCATCACATCCTGTCCTGGCTGGCCCTGGGTGCAGCTGATGGGGGTCCCCACGCCGAGTCAGAGGGTGCTGCCCACCTCGCGCTGTGGCTGTGATGTGCGATGGCCCCGTGCATAGGGCTGGTGGGATCACTGGGCTGGAGGCAGTGGGTGATGCCCCTCCACAATGGGTTTTCCTCTGCTGGAGGGGATATGGAGCTGGCACTGGTCTCCCTGGTTCAGTTCCCAGTAATGCACTGGGCAAAACGAAGGCATCCCCACACGGGTTTCTCTGTTTCCCTCCCCTTGACAGCTCAGAGGGTAATTATCCCATCATAGTCCCAAAATACCCCCTCAAGGAGGTGGTGCTAGGTGTTTGCAGCCGCAGGTCCTGTGTACATCATCAGTTCCTGATCCCAGGGGACAGGCTGCTGCTCCAGGCCCTCTCTGTGCTGCTCCGTAAGCCGGTGCTGGCGGAGCTGCTGGTGCATGAGCCCCTTGCTCAGCCTGCCTGATCAGAGAATTGGAAAATCATTTAAGTTGGAAAAGACCTTGAAGACCACCAAGTTTAACTATTAACCTCACACTGCCACGTCGACCACTAAACTGTGTCCCTAAGCACCACATCCACATGGCATTCAAATCCCTCCAGGGATGGGAACTCCACCACCTCCCTGGGCAGCCTCTGACAGTGCCTGAGAACCCTTGTTAAGAAGAAAGGATTATTGTTGTGTCCAATTCTAGTCCCCTCATTAAAAGAAAGACATTGAGGTCCTGGAGCGCATCTGGAGAAGGGAACAGAGCTGGGAAAGGGGCTGGAGAACGAGTCTTATGAGAAACAGCTGAGAGACATGGGGTTGTTTAGCCTGGAGAAGAGGAGGCTGAGGGGAGACCTCATTGCTCTCTAAAACGACCTGAAAGGAGGTTGTGGAGAGGAGGGAGCTGGGCTCTTCTCCCAAGTGACAGGGGACAGGACAAGAGGGAACGGCCTCAAGCTGCATCAGGGGAGGTTCGGATTGGACATCAGGAAAAGTTTCTTCCCTGGAAGGGTTCTCAGGTGGTGGCAGAGGCTGCCCAGGGTGGTGGTTGATTCCCCATCCCTGGAGGGGTTTAAAGGCTGAGTGGATGGGGTGCACAGGGATGTGGTTTAGCAGCGGACAGGTATGGTTGGGCTCGATGATCTCAAAGGTCTTTTCCAACCTAGTGGTTCTATGATTCAATGTTTCGATAATTAATCAAACTGTAACAACTGAGTTACAACAACTGAGTGTTGGTGAGGCTCATGTGCAACCACACGACAGGGATAACTCTGGAGTGTGCAGCTGGGCTGCATGAACCCCATTTCTGTGCCCAGCAAGGGATTCCCAGTAGGACCTCAGGGATGCCCCATATCATGCTAACCATGTCTGTTGTCTGGCCAGGCTTTCTAGACCAGAGAAGGACATTTTAAAGCAGTATTTTTTTCCAACTCCCGTTCCAGGACGGCACTGCAATGAGCAATACCCAGGGGGGCTTTGAGAGAGGGGTCAAGCCCACATCCCAGCTTGGCCCCAGGAGCCCCGGCCTGCAGTCATTGCTTTGGGGTGAAGTAAGTGTCCACTTGTGTGCGACACAGAGTGGAAATCTTGCCTCTGTCCCAGCCCACCTGCTGCCTGCCCCGGCTGCTTGACTCAGTGCGCTGTGAATATCACGGTGACACGGAGGCTGGAAATGCTGCTGGGAGCCGGGGAGATGTGGCGTGGTGCTGAGCAGACCTGAGCTTCAACCCTGCTGACATTTGTGGTGGGGCGCTGTGTTTTTTCCATATGACCTCCCTGGTTTTCTGGAGAACTGACTTAACCCCACCTGGAAAGGGGACAGGCAGAGTCAGGAGCAGGGTAAGGAGCTGAAATGAGGACACAGCCCCACACAGGACCCGTTTCCAGCTGCATCTGTAACCAGCAGCAGCAATGTCCTCCCTGAGAGGGCTCTGGGCATCTCCTTTCTGCTGAAGTCCAGGGGGTCTGGGCATTTTTCCAGCCATTTGTGGTGTCTCCTATGGACTCACAGCCCATGAATCATGTTCATGGCTGGATGTGTCTGTAGGGAGGTGAGGACGGACCCTGCTTTCTCTCATTGGATGGCTTTGAATAAATCCCACTGGGGGGTGATAATGGGGACCCTGTCAGTCCTGGGTGTCCCCTTCCTCACCCTGATATAGGCTATGGGTGACAGCTTCTTGTTGACACTTATGATACCATTGCTTGGAGCCTGGCTCCGTTCTCTGCTCCAGTGAAGCACATGGCTTGTGCCAAGGGCCTCGTGATGCCATGCTCTGATACCTCATGATGCCAGTCAGCAGTAGCCCAGGTAACAGTGTGTGACATCTACACTGCTGCTTTCATGGTCCTCCTGGGTTGCATAGAGCCCACACGGGGTCTCCAGAGGTGTTCACAAGGACAAGGGCAAAAGGAGATGAGCGTGGAGGATGTTATGACTTCAACCCTTCCCACCTGGACGACACAGGCCCATCATTTATTCTGGGCCTTTGGCATCTCCACTTTGCTTTATGATGTGCAAGTGGGAAGGTCTCGCCACCTCCTGTCTAATCCTGGAGCCTGTTTTAGGGGCTGGTCCTAATCTCCAAAAGCCTCCAGGATTTCCCCCAGCTGTCAGAGGCATCTTCTGTATTCCTGCACCAACACATCAGCTGTTGGGATGGGGAACAGAGCTGCCGAGGCTTTCCCGTGTCCCACCTGGCAGATCCTCGATGCTGTGTTTTCCTAAACTGGCAAATCTGAGTCAATGGGTAGGCCTGATGCTTTTGGGGTATAACAAAATTTATCTCTTTAAAATGGGATCCCATCAATAAATCCACTTGAAAGATGACCGTGCTGCATCTTCGGGGGACTTGAATTACAGTGGCCTGAGGAAGATCTGATCCTTTAAGGAAGAAACGATACGCTCGTTAGACCTATATTACACCTGGAAGATAAGTAAAGCAATATAATGGGTGCAGTGGGCTGGAAATATGGGTCAAACCCAATTTGTAAGAGATATCTGCTTCCTGATGAGAAGAAATCTTTTCTCACTGGAAAGCATGAATATTCTGTATTTCAGCTATATCCCATGGAGTTTCAGGCAAAAATGTGTTGAGATTTAAATTATCACTAAAATTTTAATGTTCAACCCTCCCAGTTGCCTGCAGGAACAGCCAGCACAGCCCACTCGATGTGCTCTTATTTTCCATGCTGAGGAGGAGGAGCCGCACTGGTGGACATTTCCTTCTGTTTCTGTTGCCAGATGCATTCCAGCTCCTCTAAAGTCAGGGACTGAGACCCCCTACTCCAGTCCTTGTTGGTGAAATGATTCCACAGATGCAGTTTCTCCCTCCCTGCTTTGCAAGTGAAGCCATCGCAGTGGGTAACAAAACCTTTGGCTCCAGAGTCTGATTCCTATGGAAAACCCTTTGACTTCAGACTTCTGCAGCCTGCCATGATGCCTTTGTCACCTACAGCAGGGAGCATAGTGTTTCCATGCTTGAGTTCACTCAACATACTACGGTCCTGCAGGCAATGTGTGAATAAACGAGATGCCAATATACTACAGTAATGCCGCCCAGATAAGTCTGGGTGATAAACCACATTGATTCATTTCTTTTAACCTATGAGTCATCCATGAGTCAACAGAGCAAACGGCATCTAAACATCATTCAGCAGGTTGAAAAACTCAAGTTTTGATCAAATTGAGAACTTTAAGCAAAATAATTGCCTTGATAGTCTTCCCGGGGAAAATAATTTCCAACTGCACTCACCCAAATTGAAATGGGAGAGAAATCTGAGAGCTCATTTCCTTATGAGCTTGGGTTTGGATATTGATTTTTTTTTTTTCTGAGCTTTTTAAATTGCTTGGTTTAACACAAAATCAAAAGAAAGCTGCTTTTTTGCAGAGCATTTTGGTTTAGATAAGACTTCATGATTGCCTTTGGGAAAGACTTTGGAAGACTTCTGAACAGAGCTGATGGTTGTGGGAGTCTGGAGGTGGCCACAAGTGAGCTGATGGAAGAAGTCATCAAGGCATGGGCTGTGTGAATGCTGGGCAGTCAAGGAAGTGCCAAGAACATCTGACAGGATGAAATCCCTGTGGGCCAAGGTATGGAGAAACCAGAGTTTGTCTAATCCTCCCCTCTGGGTGCCTAAGACTCACAAAGGAGCCAAAGGTTGCTGGAGAAGGACAGATGGACAATTTCCTCCAGTCCTACTTTGTTGTGTTGGGGCGCAGGGCTGTAGAAGGCTTTGTTAGAGCAGCTGCAGAAAAGTTCCTGGTTCATGACCCACTTGACAAGTTTGCGTCACACTGAGCTGCTCTGGTGGCCAGGGGGACAGCCAGCACCCATCCATGGCTTGCAGACAGCAAAAATGGCTGGGAGCCCCATGTCACTCTCTCTTGCCTCAGGGTTCTCATCCCTCAGGCATCCCAAAGGTATTTTGGGGAAGGAGGAGACTTTCTTAGTCATGTTCCTCCTCACTGGTGAAAGTAATCGAGGAACATCTGGGTTATCACATAGCTTTGGAGGAAAAATGCCTTCTCTGCGATACTGATACCAAATCTTGTTGTCCTGGCTTCGTCCCACTGCCAAACACTGTTTCTGAAATAACCAGGGGAGAAAAAAATATCTCTCCCTGGAGCAGGAAGGTCATGCTGCAAGGCTGCAGCCTCTGGGCAGGATTGGAGACCATGGGGGACCAGGTTTGCACTCGTGTTACCTGATCCCCCTGTGACTTGTAAGGCTGATGGCATGATGAACTTCCTTAGCTTACAGGAGAAACTGGGCTAGCAGTAAGTGTGGGGTCTCCTTTGTGCTCTTCCTAGGGGCTGGCAGTTGTCGTCTCCACATCCTGCTGTCTATGAGGAGCACTATGGGCACTGGTCCTTGGGGCAATGTCTCCCTGCAACCATCAGTACTTGCCTGTTGCTGTCTTGCTGATAGGTGACGAGCCTAGTGTCTGGCCAAACCCAGCACCCCTGTGATCCCCCAATGGACTAAAGAGCCAGTATTGCTGCCCTGACCTCCTCTCTCCTTACCCTCTTCCCACCCAGTCCAGCTGGGATGGAACCCTCAGAGCCCCATGGCTCTTTTCTGGGATATCTCCATCCCTTCAAAGACCAGCCTAGCTCATGGGGTTTTGCTCTTTCTTCTCTCCCTCCCCTTCTCAGGTGACCACAGCTCCCCCCACCTGGAAAACCACCCCTTTGTCAACAAGACTCAGTTCATCTGGCCCTGTCAGAGGACACAGCTTCATGCTCTGGCTGCCTCAGAGGTGTCCCTGGGCCCTGATGTCCATATTCAAGGTGTTCTTTGGGGGCCTTTGAACCATGAGCCTTTGGACCAATGCCCAGGTGGGTTGGACTTGCTTAGCTCCTCTGTAGGAGCATCCTTGGAGGCAGGCAAGTAGCTGGGGAACAGGAGAAAACACTGTCGATCCAAATTTGAAGAAGGTTAGGGAATTAGACCATAGGTTATGGAGACATTTTTAGTAGTGTCTCCTGCACAGCATGGCTAAGAGGGGAACAAGGACAGGCAGGCGGAGAGTGGGGTTACATCTTATGATACTGAAGGGGCTTTCTTGGGTTAGAGGGGGGCTTTGGGGCAAATTTGAGTTTGGGGAATAACAGAATGGTAGCTGCTTACAAGTAAACTCTATGGGCAAGGTCCTGTGAGCAGAGCAGAGGATGGAAGACACGGTGCAGGGCTGGCCAGTGATTAACCTTCTCCAGGAATGTGGGGCAAGGGAACGAGCAGCTGGGTTGGTTCAGGTGATCCGAAGAGTTGCTTTCCAACCTTAACAGTTCTAGTATTGAGATGGAGCCTGGAGGAGGACATGGGGGAGCAGAGAGGTCCGGGGTTACAATAAGGACCGTGTGAGGGAGCAGATGGGTTAGGAGGGTCAGTTAAGAAGGAGGATTGGGGTGGGCCAGTCTGGTGTTAATGGGGGCTAGGGGAAGGCATGGGGGTACAGGCTTAATGGGGAGGCTGGAATAGGACCCGGGGGGACAGTGGATGGTTTGAGGAGGTGGCAGTGGGAGGCCGGGAAGCCCTTTGCTAGAGGGGTGTTGGTGCTGGGAGAAGCAGCCACGTCTCCAAAGAAAAGTGACCTGGTCCTGGCCTGCCTGGTTCCATGTGAACCTGGGGGGGCTGGTGGGGGAGCCCTAACCAAATGCTGCAGCCCCATAGGAGAGGGTAGGGGCGTGCTGCTGAATGTGCAGGTCCCCGTGGCTATTCCTGGCAGCCCCCGCCTGCGCAGGCAGATTGGTTTGCAGGGAGGTGACAAGTGCCAGCCGAAGCCTATAAAAATCTCCCAGCCCCTGTTCTGGCTCAGTGACCCGGTTCCCTCCTCCCAGCACAGCTGTCCCGAAGCAGAGCTCATCCATCCATAGTGGAGACGCCTGATCCACAGCAGGGACCCCAGCTTCAGAGTCGAGATTCCATATCTGGAGGAAAGACCTTTGGCCCAGAGCAGAGACCCCAAAGCATCCTCTTCCTCATCCCCCAGTCTTTGGAGCAATGACTGGCAAAGCAGCACCTCCAGCCGCAAGCCCAGCTCCAGCAGCTCCACAGAAAAAGCCAGCGCCAACCCCAAAGGAAGAACCAGCACCAGCTTCAGCTCCAGCTGCTGAAGAGACCCCAGCCTCAGAGCATCCCCCTGCCGCGGAGCAGCCCCCAGCCCCTGCAGACGAGCCTGCTCCTGCCCCCATGCCAGAAGGAACTCCAGCCCCTGAGGAAGGTGTCCCGGCACCTCCAGCTGAACCCCAAGCCCCAGCTCCTGAACCTAAGCCTGAGAAACCAAAGGCAGGTGAGGATGGGACCAGACACTAAAGAGGGGAGAGGAGATATGTGAGGCTGGGAGGAGGCACGTGAGGGTGACGGAGAGAAGGGATGGAGGGATGAAGTCATGAAGGATATTTTTGCAGGGGATAGGGCTGGGGGACTGGGAGGATGAGGGGGCTGAAGGCCAGCATGGAAGTTGGGTAATTGTCCTTCAGCAGCCTGAGAGCCTGACGTCACCACTGTGGTTTTGTTACAGAGCCACCCAGCTCCCCCTTGTCTTTGACTGTGGAAGAAGTAAGTGAAAACTCGGTTACGCTGACCTGGAAAGCCCCGGAGCAGACAGGCCGGTCGGGCCTGGATGGATATGTGGTGGAGATCTGCAAAGATGGAAGTAGGCTTGGGCTTTCCTGCCTTAAAAGCATGGAGTGCTGGTGTGTTGCTGCAGAGACATGGGACGGAGCTGGGCAGAACCTGGCAGCACGTTTCCCTGGGCACCATTTCCCTTTCCTTGCCCAAACGGGTTCATTTTAAATGGTCACTTTTTTTTCCACCTGGTGGAAAGGGTCTTCTCATTGGCTTCAGATAGTAGTGATGTCTTTAGTTGGGGGTTGGACAAGTTTTAATGTTGCTGCCATGTCCATCTAGAGGGTGGAGGAGAGACTAGCATATCCGCTGAGAATGGTCTCTGATGAACTCCTGTTCTGCAGAGACCTGGGGCTGGGATGGTGATTCGAGACCTCAGGAGGAAGAAGATGCAGGTTTCCCATGCTTGCCCAAAATGAAGTGCAGAAGGAATGGGGATAAGATGGGAGGAGGAGGGAGGAGGAGACCCTGGGCAGCACGAGGAGGGCTGGCATGCATTAAGAGGCAAGCTCTGCCAAATGACTTGGGGCTCAAGGTGCCTGCAGGAGAATGGCTGCAGTGGATAGAGGTGGACTAGTGGGATGCAACAGTTATCTGTGGTTCTCCAGTTGCTTTGCTGGTTTGTGGACTTTGCTGGTTTGTGGTTTGTTTTGTCGGTGGAAAAGACTGGTGTTCTGTGGGTTCTCTTGAAGCTCTGCTAGGCTTTGGTGTGAAAATGAATGACCTGTGTGGATGGGGGATCTGCAAGGGGAGGCTGGGGCTGTTGGGCTGGGTGCTGCATGAGGCTGCAGTGGTTTGGGAGACCCAGGTGATCCATGGGCCTTGGGGAACTTGATCTACTACGACACTCAGCTGTATAGCTTGTAGCAGGCGTGATCAACACATGCTTGGCTTTCATCATGGGAGGCTTTCATCATTGGGCTGGGGATTGAGGAGGTAACAACAGCTGGATGGGATGCATGAGGAGGCCCTTGCGTGGGACAAGGAAAGATGAAGCTGTTCCTGGAGCATGCTGGCTGACAGCCACCCAAAGGTCACAGTTTTGGACACTCTCCTGGCTTGCTTTGAGCTTGGTTGTATAACAGGTCAGCTCTACTCATTTGATGATAACCACATGGACTCCATGATTGCTCTGTTTGGGCTGCTGCAAGACCCTGATTGTCTAAACCATGGGGAGATTTGAGTAAGGGCTGGTTGAATAATGCTAGTGGTGAAGGGAAAGAAGAGCTGGTGGGATTTGGCTGGTCTGATGGTACTGACAGTAAAACCTTCTTGGTTTGAAGGTGCACATGTTGGCTCAGCAAACCCTGGGACACATGGGTTGCTCTAGTTGTCTGCCTGGGACAGCCAGCCCATTGGTGACTGGACCAGTCTGTTTTCTAACTGACAAATCTCTTAAGAGGTTTGGCACATTGCAAGGGTGATGTAGGAGGGCTTCTACATCTTGGTTGAGTTTGGCATGCCGCTTCCAAGCAGGAAGAACGGTTAGAGAGGTCTAGCTGGCTGGTGGCAGATGATGAGCAGACTTTGCCCCATATGGAGGATGCACGGGGGAACATGGTGAGCCCTGAGTTATCCTGGGGCAGCAAGAGGAGCAGACTGGCTGGTAGGGTGGTCAAAGGATCTTAACTACTTCCAGAAATATATCTGGAAGGTTAGCAAGGACCATATTTGCTCGCTTTCATGTCTTTTCTTACTTGTGAATAGCCTCCTGCTCAACAATTGACCTTCTGTCATGGTTTTGTACCCTCACTCCTTGGCAGTGTGGGGTGCCCAGCCGCCCCTCTAGAACACCTTTTGGGACTGGTGCCCCAAGGCATGCAGCCTTTGCAAGGAAGAGGTTCTTTGCCTCTGAGTTTCAGCCCCAGCTCCTGCTTTTTGTGTGGCTGCCTGTTCATTGCACGCCTGAAGTGCTCTGCTGGGTTCTTTGTAGGTGCAGACTGGACAGCTGCGAACGAGGAGCCTTTTCTTTCCACCCGATACACAATCCGAGACCTCAGGTCCGGTGACAAGATCCATGTACGAGTGAAGGCTGTCAGCGCAAGTGGTGCCAGTGTCCCAGCTACTTTGGAGCAGCCTGTCCTCATCAGAGAGATCCTCCGTAAGTGCTGCTCCTGCCGTGCATATTCCTGTGTGCTTTGTCAGCGGCTCAAAGCAATCACAGTCCATCCCTGCAGTCTGAGCAGCCTCTGCCCTATCAAACACGACAGTCCAGCTTTTGACTGAGATGTTGTTCTCCACAACTGTGTTCAGTTCCCCTGGGGTGGGATGGAGAAACTTCCTGACCTCAAGAAATTGATCTTGCAGATGGTGAAGCATTAGTGGTGAAGGACTCAAAATGCAGAGTGGCTGAGAGAGTTGGGGTTGTTCAGCCTAGAGAAGAGAAGGCTCCGGGGAGACCTCAGAGCAGCTTCCAGTGCTGAAAGAGGCTCCAGGAAAGCTGTGGAGGGGCTCTTGATCAGGGAGTGCAGGGATAGGACAAGTGGAATGGTTTTCAGCTGAAGGAGGCAAGACTGAGGTGACATCTTCAGAAGAAATGTTTTGCTGTGAAGGTGGGGAGGCCCTGGCCCAGGTTGCCAGGAGCAGCGGTGGCTGCCCCATGCCTGGAGGTGTTCAAGGCCAGGTTGGATGGGGCTTTGAGCAACCTGATCCAGCAGGAGGTGTCCCTGCCCACAGCAGGAAGGTGGAACTGGATGAGCTTTGGTTCCCTTCCAACCCAAACCATTTCATAATTCTCTGATCCTATGAATTTCCCATTTCATTGCAAGAGCTCAGAAATAGTCTCACTGTCAGCACGTCTCCTCTCTTTGGCCGTGCATACATCTCTAATCTGCCATCCCATGCACATTGGCCGGCTTTGTTTATTTACCTAAGGAAAGTCAAGAGCTGGTGTCTGGAGCATGAGAACTTTAACCATGCTGAACTCACTAATGAAGGGCTTGCTCCCATTCTTAGCAAGACTCGCATTCCTCCCAGGGTGCTGCAAATATACTGGAGCTGATGGACGGTTGCAAGGCTGGTTTCCACTTATCAAACAGCAAATATAGACTTATTTTCCCTTTACAAGGAATTATTAATGCATGAGGTTTCCTATTACTCGAAGAACATCTCGGATTTTTCAGCTGCTTAAAAATAATAATAGTAATAATAAAGAAAGTTGTTCCAGGAACTGTCAGCTTTTCCTAGAATAAGGCTTGGAGAAGGCTGTCAGCATCTGGAAAGGATCCTGCAGGGTCTGTCCTCTCAGCCTGCTTGGAGGAAGTGGTTGGTGTATGCTGTCATGGTCACCTCCAGCTCTCAAAGCCATCCCAGCCTGCCTGTGGAACTGGGGAAACCGAGGCACGGGTGACTGGCATAAGATGCCAAATACACAGCTCATGTTTCCTACTTCTAGTGTCACCCACCACTGCCACTTGTTCAACCCCCCTGTCCTAGCCGTCTGAGCTTTGTTCCAGCTGTGGGTACTGGCTGAGGAATGTAAAACCCAGAGAGCTGGGAAACCCCCAAAACAACTTGCTTTTGCTCCGCACTACTGTTTTTTTCCCCTTCTCTCTTTTCTTTTTGCCAGCTGAAAGTGTTCATCAGCAGTAGGTTGGGTGGCTCTTGGGCACCCTGATCCAATGGGAGGTGTCCCTGACCATGACAGGGGTTGGAAGTGGATGGTCTTTGAGGTCCCTTCAACGCAGACCATTCTATGATTCTATGAAATAGCACTTGCCTACATTTTCATTTCATTTAAAACCAGCCCTGTGCCTGGCTTTGCTGAAGAGTAATTTAGCCCTCAACATCCCCGTGCCCCCTGTGCCCACCCCAGTGGTGCTGGTTTGTGTTGGGTGGATGAGTCTGCTTCTCTCTGCCCTATCTGTTACCTCTGGTCTTCACAACTTATTGGGGACTGCATTTTGTACCTCTCACCAGTTCATTTATAGCATCACAAGGGATTTTAAATAGCAGCAGTACAGACGGCAGAGAGTTTAACAGCAGGTGGGACGAGTGGGTTTGGGAAGTGGAGAGAGACAAGGAGAAACCAGTAGAAGGTTTGATGTGGGAGTTGCATTTTGCAGGGAGCTGGGGCAGGAGAAATGCCTTCCCACCCATGGCAGCGTGTCACCTGGGCCACCAGCCTCGGCCAGGCCTCTCCAGTGAAAAATGTGCCGGGGAAAACACCCATGAATTAACATTCTTCCATGGAGGTCAGGTTTCTCTGCCCTGCTGAGACTGATAAGCCCAAGTGGTAGCATTGCTGTGTGGATCCCTGACTGAATAGCAGCATGAGCAGAGACTTTCTCAGCTGTTGACGGGGCCACCTCGGACCGCCGAGCATCTCCTTGCCCTCCCCAGCCCACCGCCGGCGTTTCATGCTCACAGCTGTTTTGCCATTGCTCAGTCCCACTTTAATTCTGTCCATGTCCCCTCCCCAGAGCTGAGCTCCAGCATGTTTAATCCAAGCAGAGACATACAGCTCTTTTATGAGGGGCTCACGTAAACCCAGTGCCTCTCCAGAAGGATCACCAAGTGGCACCAAGCCGGTAGGGTTACAAGGCTGCTATTTTCACCCTGGGAAGGAGACACATGCTCCATCAGCATTCTCCAGTGGGTCTTTTGCTTATCTTTGTTATGTTCCCTTGGGGACGTTAGCCTTCATTTTAAGCCTGGGGCTTTCACAGCTCTGCTGTGAGTAACGATGCACCACCTTGGTCTCTCAATGGCCTTGAGTGCACAGTGAAGGCAGAGGTCTGTTGAGCCTTGTCCTTGCTGGAAGTTGGGCTCTGTGCCTCTGGAAAGTCTGCTTTCCAACCTGGGAGGTGGAATATTTCCAAAGTGGGAGATGCTGTACTCTGCCTTGCTACCATATAGACTGTGCTGTGGCTGTTCTGGTTAAGTCCATTTTGGTCTCCATGGCCTGGCTATAACGAAGAGGGGAAATGGTCCTTCGGGGTGGTGCTGTTGGATTGGTGACCTGGTATCTCAAGGATGGATGTGATTTTGGGGTGCAGGCAATAGGGTGGGTTGGACGCATTCCTGCAGGGAAGCAAACGCTGTCCAGGAGATGAGAGGGAAGAGGTGGCTGTGACCTTGGGTGGGGTTTTTGGTGGCCAAGCAGGGGGATGTGTGGGGTGGGTCACACTGTTGGGAGCTGTGATTTCCTTGGCCCCATAGCATGACTTTCTGGTCTGTAGAGCTCCCAAGGATCCGCATGCCACGTCACCTGAGGCAGACTTACGTCAGGCGTGTTGGCGATGCTGTGAATGTGATGATCCCTTTCCAGGTAGGTGGACAATTTGATATTTAATCCCTCAGCCTTTTTCACCACAGGTTAACTTCTACAGTGACTTCTTTAGCCACCATGACATGCCTGGGGCCTGTTGTGGGCTGTTTTTCCTGATCCCCTTGTCTCATGGGTGGGAGATGGGGTGGGAACCTCTCTCCCATTCCTGCCTAGGCCTCATTTTTCTCCTGCTATGTCTTTATTGATGGTGTTGGCAATGGGACAATCTCAAACACACTAGGGCATGGGCCAGCTATTGCTGCTTTCTCAGCCCATGAGCCCTGTTGAGCTCATGCTGCTGGCCGAGCCCGGCAGGGATCTGGGCAGTTACCACAGGACCCCGCAGCACAACAGTGGAGATCCCCAAATGGCCTTTGAAGCAGGGCAGCCCCAGGGCTGTGTGATGGGGGGAGTGATGCTAGCACTGGTGGGGCAGGCTGGAGGACCTCTCCTCAGCTATCTATTGCATGCAGCCTGGGGCATCACCAAAGCATCTCCACCACTGCATCTGGTGTGAAAAAAAACAGACCTGGCACATGCTGTGCGAGCAGGGCTGAGCAAGGGGCAGAAAACTGCCTCTGAGATGAGGCACACATCCATGCTATGTCTCATAGGCAGCTGGAAGCCTGGGGTGGCCATCCTCCAGGCATGACTTGGCCTTGGATGATGAATTCAGGTCCCTCCTGCAACAGGAGCACAGCTCTGCCTGCAATGCCCTGGGCAAGTAGAGCTGGGCTTGCTCTCTGGGAACTTCAGGGGAGCAGCAGCATCACTGGAGCCTGGTGGCTTCCTGTGAGTGATGCTGGCAGCGATTGGCTGCGGTTTCTTCTGTGGGGACTGCTGGATGGGAGGCCTTATCCAAGCCACTGCTGCCTGGAGAAAGTGGAGTGGCTTTGCCCACCCATCCTTCCCAGCAGGACTTGTTGGGACCGTGTGCTTGAGTGGCCCCTAACCTGCCTGTGGGCATTGCTCCAGGGAAAGCCGAAGCCTGAGGTGATCTGGACCAAGGGGAACCAGCCTCTGGATACCAGCCGCATCAACATCCGCAACACAGAGAAGGACACCATCTTCTACATCCGTCAGGCGCAGCGCAGTGACTCGGGCAAGTATGAGCTCACTGTGCGGATCAATGGAGCAGAGGACAAGACGACCCTGGACATCCGAGTAATCGGTAAGGCTGGGGATGAGTCTCTGTAGTTTTGCACTGGGGGTCATTTCTGCCCCTTGGCTGGGGGTAGCTCTTGTTCTGGGTGGGATGGGAAAGCACCAGCAACAAGACAAGGGACTCTGGAGTCCTCTTTCCAGTGGAACTTTCTCCATGATTATGGAGGTGAAATTTAGCTGGAGGGTTTGTCCCAGCCCATGCCCAACACAGCTTCTCATCCCTCCTGTGCTGCAGTGGGGTGAGAAGAGATTAGAATTGAGGTGCAAGGCATTACCAAGGCATGGAATCTGAGGAGAGCGAATAAGGATGCCACCCTGTGAGAGTTTGTATTTGCAGAGCCTCCTGGACCCCCACGGAACCTGAAGCTGGTGGACGTGTGGGGCTTCAATGTGGCCCTGGAGTGGACTCCCCCAGTGGACAACGGGAACTCCGAGATCAAGGGCTACGTGGTGCAGAAGTCAGACAAGAAGAGTGGGGTGAGCTGGGCACTCCTGGGCTCCCTGTGCCCCAGTGCTGGGGATGCCCTGATGGACCAAGGGGAGCTGCACACCCTTCTCTCGCCCTACACCTTCTCCATTCTTTGGAAAACCTGTGTTTCCTCAACACTCTCTATTTTTCCTCCCAGAAATGGTTCACGGCGCTGGAGCGCTGCACCCGCACCAGCTGCACCATCTCTGACCTCATCATTGGCAACACCTACACCTTCCGGGTATTTGCAGAAAATGCCTGCGGGCTGAGCGAGAAAGCAGCCGTCACCTCTGGGGTGGCCCATATCGAGAAGACAAGTGAGGACAAGGCCCTGGCTAAGGGGTCAGGGGTGGTGTTGGACAAGAGGGGTCCTATCTCTGATAGCTTTAAATTGGAAGGGAAGATTTAGATTAGACATTAGGAAGAAATTCTTCATGATGAGGGTGGGGAGGCCCTGGCCCAGGTTGCCCAGAGCAGAGGTGGCTGCCCCATCCCTGGAGGGGTTCAAGGCCAGGTTGCATGGGGCTTGGAGCCCCTGATCCAGTGGGAGGTGTCCCTGCCCATGGCAGGACCTTGAGGTCCCTTCCAACCCAAACCATTCCATGATTCTATGACTCTATGGCTCTATGACTCTATGATTCTATCCCCATTGAAGCTAACGAGGCTTCATCGCTATAGTGGTGATGCCGCTTGGCTGGTCTCCAGGATGAGCCCTGCAGAGGTGAAGCCATGCATTCCCAGGGCAGAGGTCCAGATGTCCTCTGCCCTCCTTCTACACCTCCTTTCTTCTCTGGGGAAAGCGTGTGCCATGGTCAGTGCCTCGAGAGGGAACAAGACATGGTTATCACTGGGGTGAGATCGAAGCAGGAGGGAGAGGAACAGCCTCAGCTTTGGCTCTGCAGCAGAGGAAGAGACTCCTGCTGTGGTCTGTCTCAGGGCCAAATCTTTAATCCAGCATCCCTCAGCCCTGCTATCCATCCATTTCCACCCTGCTCCATGGTAGCACACAATGAGCTGGGGTCCCTGGCATCTGCAGAGCTTACCTCTAGCTCCTACTTCAGAATTTTGGGGGTGGAGTAGGAGATCCAGAGAGTCGCCTAGCCTAGATCTGACACGCTACACATAGCATGCATCACAGGGTGGGTTTGCTCATTGGCATCTCCCTTGTCCCCCACAGGGGCTATAGGCACTGACGTGACATGGTTGGATGAGAAAGGATTTGCAGGCAGGGCTGTTCTGACCTGAGGGCCAATTCCTTGAGTCAAACTAGTTGGTGTCTTGATTATTTTCTGAGGGAGCAGGGTATTTTGGGGTATCTTGGGGTGACTTCCCCTAACCACATGCCTATCAGCTCAGGAGCCTGAGCTCTGCTTCAACCTAGAATTAATTATTTTCTTAGAAGCTGCTTACCAGCCAGAGAAGATCCCCCAGCGGGACATGATGGAGCCTCCAAAATTTACCCAGCCCCTGACTGATAGAACCACCACCCGGGGTTACAGCACACATCTTTTCTGCTGCGTCCGGGGCTTCCCCCAGGTCAGTGGTTCCATGGACAATGTCACTTCCACACATGGTCAGCCAGCTGTGGGCAGTAACAAGAGATGGGACAAGAGGAAATGGCCTCAAATTGCACCAAGGGAGGTTTAGATTACACATCAGGAAAAGTTTCTGTATTGAAAGAGCACTGAAGCCCTGGCAGAGGCTGGCAAGGACAGTGGTGGAGCCTCCATCCCTGGAGGGGTTCCAAAACTATGTGGCTGTGTCACTTGGGGACCTGGTGGGGTTGGGCTGATGGTTGGACTGGATGATCTTAGAGGTCTTTTCCAACCTCTTTGGTTCTATGATCCCAAGGTTTTGTAAGGTGGCTGGAGGTGTTGGAAGACAGGTTTTCCTGACAGGTTATGGCTGGATGAGGTTATGGGGCTCCATGAGGATGGGAGATTGGTCTTAATTCAAGCCATGCCCTATTTCCTTCTTCACTGGAGGAAGACACAAGACACTTGGGGCAGTGATTAGGACTCAAGAATGGGTGGTTTAGCCCTTCAGATCGCTTCCGACAGTGAATCACATCATGGCCACCAGCTTCAGGCAGGGCCAAGACAAAGGCAGAGGGAGGTGGTTGCATTCTGGGGCTGGTTAGGTTTCTCATTTCTCTCCCTGCTTTAAACAAGTATATAAATCCTGCTGCCTTCCAGCCCAAAATTATCTGGATGAAAAATCAGATGGAGATACGGGAAGACCCAAAATACATAGCGATGATCGAGCAAGGTGTCTGCTCCCTGGAAATCCGCAAACCCAGCCCTTTCGATGGGGGCATCTACACCTGCAAAGCTGTGAACCCCTTGGGGGAAGCCTCAGTAGACTGCAAACTTGACGTGAAAGGTAAGACTGGCCGAGGAGATAGAGGAGCCATTCTCGTTGTCTGTCTTTTCCTGTTTTCAATTCCACAATGTTGTGTTTTGTCCCTGTTTTGTGTCAATCCTGCTGGTGGGGAAGCCTGGGGCTGCTCCATGGAGCTGGACCTTAGGGCTTTTTGGGTTTATTGTCCTGAAGCATCTTGAAACCTCCTTTCCACATTCATAGCAAAAAAATGGGAAGGAAACTAGAAACCACAGAGCCCAAGGGCCAGAGGTGCTGGTGGAGGCCAGGACAGTCACTTGCCTTTCACTATGCCCACCAGCACTTATGTCCCAAGGCTTCTGCGAGCCATGCATTTGTGTTCTGTGCTGAATCCCCTCCACTTGCACGTGGGTTGTTCTAATTTATGTCTTGGGATCTTGACCAGCCTTTCCAGCTCACATTTCCCTGCCTCAGCAGAGCACCCAGCCCAGCCCTGTATGGAGGTGCCCTGCTTTTCTCCTCCCAGAGATGCCTCTCTTCCCTGCTGCAGAGCTGCCTTGGCATGCAGGAGGCTGCATGCTCACCCATACACACTCTATGCACGTTCCTCAAGTAGCGGTGTGTCCTCAGACACGTGTTATTTATATTATTTCTCCTCCCATGGATTCCCAGCACATGCTTGCCCCGAGACATGCTCTGCCCTACTTCCCACGCAAGCACAGCTCCAATCCAGCAGGCGCCTGGCACTCTCGGTCCCTTCTGAAGGTGCAGAGCTGCTGGTGTGGCACAGGGTTGGGGCTTGGCTCTGCAGCAGCCGATGCCAGGGCTTCCCGTTGGTGCAGCGAGCGCTGACCCAGCCGGTGCGGGTGACACTGCCCTGCAGGCAGGGCTCTAGCTGCAGCCAGCACCACGCAATCAGCCAGGAGGATGAGCTTGTTGTTGCGCTGGAGACACAATGCACCTGGGATTCATCCAGGCTGGGTCTCGGGGACGTGCTGGATGGAAGCAGGCAGTGATGCTTCTGTGGTGATGGCTTGGAGTGCATGTGCACAGGGAGGGTGAGGGCAGGTGGACGTTGGTGTGGGAATGCAAGTGGGCTGGTTATGCCCTGGCTTACTTTTGGAAGTCAAAAGGGGGCTGAGACAAGGGGAGTTCAGGGGGTTTATGTCTCCTGTGCTCTCCTGCAGTGCCCCAGTGAGGACAGATCAGAGGGCAAGGCAAAGATCAAGGTAGGTCTGGGTTGAGGCTGTGGGGTGGAGGGAGGGCAGGTCACTTCATCGGGGTGGAGTGGTTTGAGAGTCCTAGATAAGCCCTTGTCACATGCTGATGGAGCCCCAGCGTGGGTCTTCCTCAGCCCAGGGCTGGAGATGCACTGGTGGGGTGGGATGCTGTGGAGCCTGAGAGAAACCTGGCCCTGTGCAAGGTGGAGGGAGGGCTGCAAATATGGCCAGGAGGATGAAGATCCACGTGGTGACTGGTGTGCCTGGCAAGTGCATGGGCAGCGCAGTGGGCAGAGACCCAGTTTGCAGGCAGAGCCCGAAGACCTGGGGTGCCAGGGGTTGGATGCAGATGAGGGGCAGGTACAGGGGCTGGGGCAGGTCTAAAGGGTTGAGAAATGGGGCTGTGGGGTGCAAAAGCAGAGGTAAAGAGTTCCACTTGAGTTTTGTGGAGCAGGAGAGGCGGGAAGAGCTGGGCTGGGTTTGCCTTGCATTGGAGTCATAGCTGGGATGTGGTTTCCCCTCTCGTCCCTGACCATTGGTCTCTCAGCAGGGGTGCTCCCAGGACTCAGCTCGTTCCTTTAACCCAGGTGGATGCTGCAGATGCTGGGCAGTAGCATGGCACATGGTGATGTTCCTGGCCATGGTCTCTGCTGCCTGCTGGCCTCCTTCCTCTCTGGCTGTGGTCGGAGCGGGGCTGCACCTCATCCTGCTGTGACATAGTCCTCTCTGAATGTGTCCTTAGCTGCGACAATAAAACCCAATCTGAGGGGCTTTGGTCCTAATAAAAAATACCCCAAACCACTCTATTCTCTTTGTTGTGGGGTTGGCTTGTGTTGAGGCTGGTAGAGGGGAGAGAGCTGCTGGGGATGCTGTAGTTTCATATAGCATCCCACCAAACCATGGGTGGAGGAGATGTGGTTTGAGCTCAGGAGGAAAGGACTGGCTTTATAATACACATGAAGATGGGTTTTGAGCTTGGAAACAAAGGACTCCTTTATAATTAGCCCAAAATTAGCCAGGTTGGGGCTAAGCTGTGACAAGTGCATATGGTGATGACTAAACCAGAAGCAACCCAACAAGGAATAGAATGGGGGAAAGTTTCCTTCTGCAGCTGGAGAATGATTCTGGCTGGGAAGAAAAAAACAGCAACATCAAAACTGCGGCATGTTGATTCATCTTCATCGAAGCCAAATTTCTTTATCCATGGCAGTGATGCAGTGAACCCGCCACGCGCTGCCACCAGCATGCCCTCCCCATGGCACGAGATGATGGGGGCAGGACATGCTGATACATTATCCAGATGAGGATGAATTAGCCCCGTTAGGTACTGATAACTCCTGTGCAGAAAAATGACTTGTCCCTCCCAGCCCTGGGACAGCTCGGGTCAGACGCTGTTTATTAACAGAGAGCTCAGACAGATCCATCAAGCTGAGCGAGCGCGTTGTTAAGCAGGGGCCAGCATCGCCGTGTGCCTCCTCCGTCCGCACCGTGCTGCCCGTGCTGGCATGCGGGCGATGGCAGGGGCTCTCCCGGCCACATGCGAGGTCGGTCATGGGGACAGACCCAGATCCTGCCCTGAGAAAGGCACAGCCCAGCAGGCTGTGGCACTGCACGGGTGCAAATCCAGCCTGTGCATCTGTAGATTTGATCCCCTCCCAGCCTTAGTGCCACTGAAGAGCAAAGCCAGACTGTGCCTATGGCATCTCTCCTGCAGCCCCTCTGCTTTGTCTCCAACTGCCCCCAGTCACCTACTCTCCGTGCCCAAGATGAAGTCTGTGGGGTACCCCAGGGGCTCAGCACTGGCCGCAGCGCACATCATTTCTACCATCAGAGGGCATCGTTGGATTGGTTTTTGTCGGGCTGGGTCACTGAGGTGGTTGGTGTCAGCGATGATGGTGTGGAGGGCGCAGTCCAGAGAGATCTTCTCCCACCGCCTTGGACACTGATGGGGGTATCCTGCTCCCCTTGATGTCCCTGGCATCTTGGCATGTGGCTTTGGCCGGTGGGAGCCTTGGAGGACAGAGGTGGGGAGCAGGCTGTGTTGGCTGGGGCTGCGCTAACCCAAGGGAGAAGCAGCATTTCCAAGGCTGTCTTATGCTGCACACCGTGCCCTTTCCAGACTCTTACTGCAGCCCTACGGGGCAAAGACTCTGTCTCTAACCCCACGGGGGACCAGTGAGGGTAACAGCATCCACTTTTAGCAAACTTTCCCCGGGAAAGGTCTGGAGAGCATGGAGTGGAAAAATCCACTAGATGTTTATTCTGAAAGCAATCGTCCACGTGTCTTTTAATTTATGAGCATCCCCGTCATCAGGTTTCTGGGCACCTTAGCAAGGATCAGGCAAAGGCATCAGTTCCAGGAAAGCAGCCTCTTGCAGAAATGAGATGGAAGTGGGAATCATTCCTGTGCCCTGTAAGCAGCAGCCCTAACCTGCGGTGAAGCTATTCCTGTGTAGATCATGGGAATGGCAAAGGGGGGTCCTGTCTGTGCCAGCCTCGATTGCAACATCTTTAGGCACTACTGATAAAGGATGTGGGATTCTTCACCTTGAGGACCTTGGGAAGCCTCCTCTTTCATGCTGAGGCCCAAGGGAAGGAAGGATTTGCTCCTCTCCTTGCCATTGTTCTGCTCTGCTCTTGTTTTGCCAGGTGTGGTCTAAGCCAGGAGCCTAGAGATGATACACTGAGGCCCATGCAAAATGTGGGAGGGTAAGCCCCTCATCTGCTCCCATCCTTCCTCCCCCACTTCTTTGCTACCCTCCTCTTCATCTCAGAGAAATGGAGGAGGTCCCTCCAGGTGGTTGCAGCCATGGGCGAAGGGGACACCCAGCAGCCCTATTGGCCATGCTACGTGTGTGTGACATTGCTCTCCGTAGCCACCCGTAAATCTCAGCCATCCAAGGTCCTTTCCTGATCCACACCCCCTCCCAGCCCCTGCAGGAACTCGCTGCAGTGGCTTTGCCTGTCAGTGACGTCTGAGGGGCACAACCCTCCTGGGGCAGAGCAAGGGTCATAGGAAGTGTGTTTCCAATGGGAGACTGGTGAACAGAAGATGTTGATAAGAAAAAAATCCTAATTAACTCAAATTAACTCTTTTCACCACCACTTCAGCCCTGCTGCAGAGCCGGGACTGAGCATCCATAGTGACCACAGAGCTGGTTGGGGGCGGTGGCTCATCTCCAGCCATCCTCAAATACGACCAACAAAGCACCATGTCCATGGCTAAACCTTAGGAAGATCTAAAGAAGTAAGCAAATGCCTCTGTGGCAACATCAGCACCAACAAGGTGGCCTGCAGCTTCCCCCAGCTCAGCCCCAAACCTCAGGGACCTTGCTACTCAACTGGGCAATGGGAGGCATTAACCCACAAAGTCTGGGTCAAAAGGCTTTGGCTGCACAGGGAGGGAGGGCGGTAGGGAGCAGTGTGGGAGACATGAGACAAACATCAGCTGGGAGACACTTGCCTCTGCCTTTCACAGAAGAGAGACAGGAGAAAAGAGGGAAAAATGACTCAAAGCCAAAGTAAAAGGAGAGAAAAGGCACGTGGAGGAGACCCAGCTGCCTGGGTGCAGGTCACAGAGGTGATGGGTGCTGCTGGGGTCTGTGGGGAGAAACTGAGGCAGCAAAGGGTACTCTGGATTTTCTTTCCCCTCTTTGGTAGCATTGGGGTTGGAGACTGACCCTTTGCTCCATGTGGATGGTGGGTTCATCACCTTGTGTGTGCTGGTGTTGCCATGGGACACCTTTTACTCTCAGCTGTCCCAACCCAACTCAACTCTTCCTGGTTATGGAGGGGAAAGAAAAGTCTTGAAAGTTCCCACCTTCCGAGCTGCAGAAAACACATTGACCTGGGCTCTCCAGGTTCTCAGCAGCTTCATTCCCAGCAGGCACCCTTTGCCCCAGCGCGCAGGTCCCCCATGGATCCATGGACACGTGAGCCAGAGCGTGAGATGCCCCAGCATCAGTGGCTGCTACACTACATGGAGCCAAAGGTCTCCATCAATGGCAGGGGGACCTCCTCGGTGGTTTTGATCATTTTACTTTATTTGCATGAAGATAAACTGTGCCTTTGTTTGTACAATTTCTCCTTAAATACTTGGCAACCCTTAAAAAAAAAGAAAAGAAAAACAAAAACAAAGAGAAAAAAATCTGAAAGAAAAGAACAGTGCAGGCTACAATATCAAAACAGTACAATGCTTGTGAATAAATAACCCCCCGTGGCAGCTGGGGGACATGGCTGTTCGGATCGCACAGGGTTGGTGAACCCAGCTCTCCTGGGTCTTCACCAGCCCTTCCCGTGGCAGCAGGACCGGGCTGGGAACGGAGGAGCTCACTCTGCTCTCACAGCTCCTACGGGCCTGGCTCATCTGTGGTGGTACTGACGTTTTTGTTGGTTTTGCAGCAGAAGTACTGGTTCCAGATCTGCAGGAAAGCTGTCCGGAACTTCTTGATCCTGAAGGCGTAGACGATGGGGTTCATGGCTGAGTTGCCATGGGTGAGGAAGATTGCAATGTAGGTGAGGATGTGTGGCGTCTCGCAGGATGGGCAGAACAAGGTGATGCAGTTGAGGACATGCAGAGGGAGCCAGCTGAGCGCAAAGAGGAAGAGAACCAGTGCTAACGACTTGGCGATCTTCAGCTCCTTCCCATAATATTTCTGGGGGTCGTTGGAGCTGGAGGACACCTTCTTGTTGAGTTGCTTGCGGATGAGGTTGAAGACTTCCAGGTAGATGAGCAGCATCAGCAACAGAGGAGGCAGGACCCAAACGAAGAAGTTGAAGTACACCATGTACTCCATGCTGATGACAGTCTCAAACTGGCACTTGATGATAAACTCTGAGTGGCTGGCGTTCAGCTCCTGAGTCCTCCTCATCTTGTTCAGATTGTTCCAGCCAAACATAGGAGTGAGTCCCACCAGAAAGGAGATGATCCAACAGCAAGCGATGGCCACTGCTGCCCGCCGGGGTGTCACCACGCTCTTATACCTGTGGAAGAGACAACAGTCACAGGAAAGAATTAGACACAAGTGGGATGCTCTGCCTGAGGGTTAAGACTGTTCCACACAGAGTGGCAGTGCCCATGCTGACAGTCAGTAACAGCCTGTCCTGATGTGTTAACAGGTTGGTTTCTCTGCATGTGCGCTGGGGAGCCTCACCCAGTCCCTCATCACCACCCTTGGCCCCAGGGATGGACAGAGAACTCAGACACGATCCTGGAGCTCTAGGGGTTGATGTCCAGCCAGCAAATGCATTAGCAACCTGGGGTGTGCCAGTATGTTCATATCTAATGGGGGTTCATATCACTCTGGCATCTCACCTTACATCTGAGCACCCCACACCTAGAGCAGCAGATCACCTTTCCCTCCTCCATGCATGCCGCCAGCACCCTGTCCCAGACAATTTCCCCCTGTACTAGGGGAGAAAAGTGCCACTAGAAGCATCCTCTGGGACCTGCTGGGCTGGAGGAAGGATCTGCTGGTGCTAATGGTCTTCTGGGGAAGCTTCAGGGCACAGCCTGCTTCATATCCTGATGTGCTGGGCTGGTTGACAAAAACCTCTTTCCTAATGGGCCGATGCCAAGGGATGGAGGAGGATGCCCTGGCTGGGCTCTGCTCCCTCCCTGATACCACTGGGGAGCACATTGGAGCTGGGCTCGTCTCTCTAGAGTTCTCCAAGCGGGAAGTGGAGCCTACTCGATTGATTCCCCTCCCCGGCCCTCAAACAACAGCTTCTCCTTGGAGGCTGAGAAGATTCACAGCCCAGCTGTTATCGCTTTCCACCAGAGGGGATTGAACAAAGAATGTTTTTCTGACTGGGTTTTTCAGTGATGCCCGTGTTAACCCAGCCATGGGGACCACAGGGAGGTGGCTGGCAAACCTGGATCTCCATCCTGACACTCAGAGGTCCCTGCTGCATCTCTGCAGCCTTTAGTGTGGAGGAAAAAACTGAGCATTTTGGGGCTTTATAATACAGTCAAGGATCCAACCTCATCCCCACTCCTCGATGGTCCCTTCTCAAGACCCATCTCATGGGCGAGGTGACAGGCTGTGACCATGGAGAGGTGAGGGGTGGGACATCCATCCCCATGAGTCCAGAGGGTCCAGAGCCACCAGTCTCCAATAGCTTTCCCAAATGAACCCCTCTGACCTGGGAATAGATTCCCAGCATCCCCAAAGCAGCCAGCTCCCGTGGGAAGGAGGTGGCAACATGGGCTGCTGTTTCCTCTGAGAGCAGAGGCTGGAGCTGGAGGGTGATTTATTCCTTGTTGGGAGGAGAGAGGGCGGGAGACCCTGAGAAAGATGTGGGGCAGGGAGAGCCGGGACACGGTGAGGATGAGAGATGGTGGGAGAGCACCAGCGCTGTGGGCAACTGAAGGGAAAGGTGGTGGCGGGGGCATGGGAATGGTGGGTGGCAGAGGGACACCAGAATCCCCCGGGGGTGTGTGTGTGCTGACCTGTGCACCCCACATCACCAGTAACAGGTCCTTGCGGAGGGCTGATGTGCCTTTCCAGCTGTGACACCCCACTCCCACTTCCCTGGGCTCAAGCAACTTGGGGAGGGGGAACACTAGAAATAACAGCATCATCTCCCCTGCCCTAGCTCCTTCCCTCTTTGTGATCCTTGCAAGCCAAGGCTGAGTCTCATCTCCCCATTCCCAGGAGATTTTAGGGACTTCTACTGATTTTGCTGAATGTGCTGCAGCCCTGGGTGCTCCCTGCCCTGCAGAGATGTGCAACAGTGATCACCAGAGCTGCTGAGCAGCAGCCACATCACCGTGGCCCCCAAACACCCTCTCAGGCTTGCAGCCAGCACTGGGGCATGAAGCTGCTCCCAGAGCACTCACCCCTTCTCCCCCTGGGTTCAGGGAGCACGATGGGCAGAGTGAGCACGGACACCCCGTAGTTAACCATGAACGGATCAGAGGACGTGGTGTTCACTCTCGCAGCCAAGCAGAGGGCACGAGGACTGGTTGCAGGGGGCCCAGCCCAGATGGTCCTGGCCCCCCGCAGCTCCAGAACACTGTGTGTTGTTGCAGATGGCTATCAGGACAGCTGTGGAGGTCGCACAGACCTCAGGACCCTGGCTGCACACAAGCCTGCATAGTCCACAGCATGTAACACGCATAGCAGAGCAACCACCCCACGCGCTGCTGGCTGCTTCTCCACCTCCTCGCTTCAGTGCACGACCCTCCCACCTTCTCGCTGCACATCTGTCCTCCTTGCTGCACATCCATCCCTCCTGGATACATATCCATCCCTTGTCAATGCACATCCATCTCTCCCCTTCATGCACATCCATCCCTCCTCACTGCACATCCATCCCTCCCCAAAACACATCCATCCCTCATTACTGCACATCCATCCCTTGTTCATGCACATCCATCTCTCCTTTCACTGCACATCCATCCCTCTCTGAATCACAAGGATGCCTCTCCCCCTCTGCACATCCCTCTATCTATCCATCCTCCTTGCTGCAAACCCTTCTCTCTACCATGGTTCGCATCCGCCCCTCCTTACTGCACATCCACCTCCGTGCACAACCCTTGTCTGACACACACGATGAGGTCATGGCTTTCCCTGCTCCTCGCTTCTCTTCACACCATGAGGTTTAAGCATGATGCCACAGAAGCAGCCAGCAGCTGAGAGCAAGTCTCATCCTTGCATCCTCCTGCACGTGTGTGACACGGCCACATTTGGAGCCAGGGCTGTTGTTCCCTTTGCTTCTTCAAGCAACAAGCTGAGGGCAGAGGCAGCTTTCCTGCAGGGAAACGTCCTCCTGGGGGCTCTGGGGTGCCCAGTGGGTCCCGTCAGCCCTACAGGGACGATGGCAAAAGCCATAAAATGACTTTGAGATCCTCCTCCCTCCACCCCACAGGGTCTGGCCATGCAGCTTTCATGGGGATCAGCTGCTCTGAAGGCTGCAAACCCTACTTAAAGGAGGAAAATGGAAGATCTCACCTAACACCCAACCCCGTGGCACAAGGTACTTGGTGGGGAGCTGTTAGCAGAGAGGTCAGGGACAAATTTCACTGTTCCCATGTTTCTGCCTTGGTTTTGCCATAAAGAAAAAGCCCTAGATATCTCATTCTGCAGTAATGTGATAGGGCTGGAGCTTGGGACAAGTCTGGGAGGCAGAAGCACTAGAAAATGATGGTAATGGCTCACAATTAATAAATAATCTTATTATTATCATCGGCATCAGAACAATTGCTAGCATCATGGCAATTTTATTACTGCTATTATTATTATTAACAGCTGAGACTAAACCATCCATGAAAATAATCACTGCCATCATCCTGCGCTCTGGGTTTGTTTCCTTTTTCTTCGGAGTTTTGAGCCTGACCATAATTGTTAGATTTTTCTCCTGCCCTCCCTTGCTGGCAGTTTTTGCTCCATCCCTTCCCCGCAGAGATGGGCAGGGCCCCAAGTTCTCTTGGACACCCTGCCAAGGCCAGGAGAAAGGAGCCTACAGGGAGCACAGAACCCACCCAGTCTCATTGATGTCCCGGTGAAATGGAATGAGCAGGAGCTTTGGTTTGGTGTGGAACAAAAATGACTTTGAGGGTTTGGAAATATAATGCAAAAAGGCAAAATATCAATTATTGATAGAGCACTGTTTGCATCCCCAGAGGAAGCACAGGAAGGGATGTTTGGAGGCAGAGGCAGACAAATTGTCCCTGAGGGCTGCACAGAGCTAACTGGGAGACATGGAATGGGCTCCTCAAGGGAGAGATGCTGCCTTATAGAATCATAGAATGATAGAATCATGAGGTTGGAAAAGACCTCTTGGATCATCGCATCCAACCATTCCTATCTGCCCCTAAACCATGTCCCTGAGCACCATATCTACCTGTCTTTTAAATACCTCCAGGGATGGTGACTCAACCCCCTCCCTGCACAGCTTGTTTCAGTGCCTGATGACCCTTTCTGTGAAAAATTTCTTTTTGATATTTAGTCTGAACGTCCCCTGGTGCAGCTTGAGGCCATTCCCTCTCATCCTGTCCCCTGTCACTTGGGAGAAGGGCCCAGCTCCCTGCTCTCCACAACCTTCTTTCAGGTAGTTGTAGAGAGCAATAAGGTCACCCCTCAGCCTCCTCTTCTCAAGGCAAAGGATGGGATGCTCCATGAGATATTGCAGTCCAAGGTCCTTGGGCAGAAGATGGAGTCACTGGGGGAGATCATTAAATACTTCCCAAGCCCTCACCCTGAGGACACTACCCACCCTCCTTTCCCTTCACTCAGTATTCCTGGACTAGATTAAACTTCTTCTGCCACATCTTGAGGCCAATCCTCTGCACCCTGCTGCAGCCAAGGGAGCCCAGCTCACCCGAGGATCTGTTCTTCAGGTGTCTGGCACAGGGTGGGCAAAGCCCCCATGGCCATCTAAGGACACATCTGAAAACAAACAGACAGCAGCATGTTCATTGCATTCCTATTGATTTGACTTTTGTCTTGGGGTCATCCCCCAAGAGAGACAAGGGTTCGTTTCCAAGATCTTCACCCCATAGGTCAATCAAAATCTAGCACTTGCAAAACATCTCCTCTTGGTTTAGTTGAAAAAGCTTCCAAGTTTCCAGATTAGGTTTGAATAAAATTTGTTTGTTAGGATTTCTGTGAATAACCATTTTCTCCAGCACATACTTGTGATTCTCCAGCCAACAACATTCATAGAACCATGGAGTTGTTAAGGTTGGAAAAGACCTCTAAGCTCATCCAGTCCAGCCACCAGCCCAACCCCACCGTGCCCACTTAACCCCAAGTGCCACGGCCACACAGTTTTTGAATCCCTCCAGGGATGGAGACTCCACCACTGCCGTGGGCAGCCTCTGCTAGGGCTTCACCACTCTGTCAGGGAAGAAATTTTTCCCAATATATTTCCAATCTAAACCTCTCCTGGAGCAACTTGAGGCCATTTCCTCTTGTCCCATCCCTTGTTAATTAGGAAAAGAGCCCAGCACCCACGTCACCGAAACTTTTCCAGGAGCTGCAGAGAGTGATGAGGTCTCTCCTCAGCCTCCTCTTCTCCAGGCTAAACAGCCCCAGGATCCTCAGCTGCTCCAGAAGCCCTGGGCTCCAGCCCCTTCCCCAGCTCCATTCCCTTCTCTAGATGTGCTCCAGCTCCTCAAGGTCTTTCTTGTGCTGAAGGGCCCAAAACTGAAGCCAGGATTCAAGGTGCGGCCTCACCAATGCTGAGTGCAGTGCGATGGTGTTTTTTCTGCTCCTACTGGCCACACCATGGCTGATCCAAGTCAGGATGCAGCTTCACTGGTCCTTGCTCTGGTAGGATTTATTGCAGTGCAATTCCTGAGGAATTAATTCTCTAATGAAGGCAGGTCATCACTAATGAAATGAAGCTGGAGCCAACATCGTAGGATGAAAGGAGGCCAAGCTGACATGAAGCTCATCTGTGTTATGAATGCAGCAAGGAAATGCAGCCAGAGCATGTCCTGATCTAATTGACAATCTCTAGACAGAAGTGCTTTGATCTCAGAGGGTTTTGGTTTCTGCTCTTTTTTCCTGGCTGTATCTTTGCTTTGTATCTTTCAGTGTCTCAGAGGCCGCTGGGTGGGAAAACTTAGATGTTGGTGTTCAAAACTGCTGAGACAAGTGAAGCAGAGAAATGCGGAGTGACATTCAGGTCTTGTGAGGGCAGGCTTGGCTCGGCTCAGGACGGGGATGAGAAGGTCCCTGCACACCCACACAAGGTGGGAAGCGCTGCAGAACATAAACTGCATGAGAGAGGGACCCTGATTCATGGCTCCTTTGTCACCCCTAACCCTGGACATGAAAACTTCATTCCTTCTCCAGTCTCTTGCTTTGGCTCTTTTTCTCTTTCCCTTCAGATCTCTTTTGGGCTTCGTTTAGGTAAAACCCTAAGTTAAAAATCTTAAAGGTTATCAAGGATTTGAAGGTGTATTCTAGTGTCTAAGAAGTTCCGTTAGCATTGGCATAAATGTCTGTTAGCACCCTTGCATCATTTGAGTGCATCTCCTCTTGGTTCACACCCCTTCTACTGGGAGCTTTGTGGCTCAGCTCTTCACACTCCTGACAACATCCACACAGCAACTGCAGCAAGTACACGCTAGTGATGGGTCCATATTGTCTACAAACATGGCTGGAGCTGTTGGATGGCATTTCACACCCTCCTGCATCATCTCAGGAACTCTTGCAGCCAGGAAGGGGTTGGCAGGTGGGAATGACACAACCATGGAGGTGAAGTGAGAAAATGTCTTCTGGGCAGAGGGGTGCAAACACTGTTTCTACATGTTGCTCTCATGGTCATGTCACTTCTGGATTTCCACCTTGGTTTGTGACAGCTGGTGGGTGCATGGCCACATGAATGGTGGCTTTGGGTGGGACAGATGTCAACCAACGTCAGCCGAAGCCAGAGCCCTGGTGGGATCAAGGCTCAGCCCACATTGACCTTGGCGTCTCCTGTGGGTCAGCATCACCCACAGCTTCATGAGGCTGCCTAAGGGCTTGTTTCCCTGCTCCCTGCCTCTCCTCCCCCACTGGTCACCTTGGGTTTGAGTCCAAACCTGCTGTATTTCAGGCTCTAGCTAGAGGATCGAGTTATATCTTTGCCCATTGAGCAGTCTTATCATGTGTCTGGTCCCTGGGATATTTGAAGCAGCCACATTATACCAGTCTGGAAGGGTTCATTGCCAAGCCGTTGCACATCCCTCCTGGAGCTGTTCCTGGCTTCCACGGAGAAGTAGTTGCTGTCTGCATCTCTGCAGACTGCTTCGTTTGGGATGTCTGTGCTGCCGGACTCCCTGGGCTCTGGTGATGAATCACAACCCCTTTGGGAACAAACCCCAGGCTTCCAGGAACTGTGGAGCTCTTTCAGTTCACTTGCCCAGTTGTCCTCATCTCAGAGGTGGGATGTCAATAACCTCCACGGCAAATCCACCGTGGACCAGATCTGACAGCTTCCCCTTGGGCGTCCCTGAGGCTTCTGCTGCAGCAGGACGCTCTGAGGAGAAGGGGGAGCACAGGAGGGCTGGAGATTGCATGAAGGGAGGATGGAAAGCATTGAGATCTTGCACACATCCTTTCCCTCATGCTCTGCCTGGGTGTGGAGGAGACACTGCTGTGTCCAAAGAAGGCAAAGGGGCGCGTGCCGGCTGCCACCGCTCCATGAGAAAGGGATTTTTTCTCACATCCTTCAAGCAGCATCCTTCACCCCAGCATCAAACATAAATCCTTTGGGCACATAAAGTTAATCTTGTTTTCAAACTCGGCTCGGTTTACAGCCCATCGCTGGATCCCGGCACGTTCAAGTGCTCTGTCAGTGTGTGAGCAGCAACGCTCAGCAGGGACCACTCATCCAAATGTGTGTGATGGGGGCTAAGCAGGGGGCTGGGGACGCCCTAGGCACCTGATGCCTGATAGAAATAACTTCATTTGTGCCTGTCAGGGAGTGTTTGGGGCCCTTTCAGGCCCCAAAGGGAGCCATGAGACCGTGGGCAGCACTGAGTGCGTCCGAGGGTGCTGAGTGCCTGCGCCACAGTAGCTGCACTCTGGATGTGTCACCCTCCTGCTGCTGTGTGACAGTGCTGAGGGTGCACACGGTGTTCCTCAACAGGGCACAAGTCGCACTGAGCGACTTTAGGGGTTGGAACAGATGGCCTTTATGATCCCTTCCAACCCAAATCTATGATTCTACAATTTACACCCAGGCAGCTCCTGGGCTCCCTCCCATCTCCACCATGGGTGGTCACAGCCCTCCAGGATTTTCCTGGATCTCTGGTTTCTCCCTCCAGGACCCTGAGGTAGGTGGGAGGGAGATGATTTAACACCATTGGCAGTGGCTGCAAAATCATGAAACAAGCTGCAGAATCTCAGGGCTGGGGAAAAAAGTGTGATGTTCTTGTCTTTTGGCTCCTGGTTTCAGGCAGCAGCAATTTTGAGTGTTGCTCTGCAGTGCAAAGCATGAGAAGCACTGCTTTAAAAGAGAAAAAGAAACAGAAGCTGAGATTCTTTTATAGAACCAGAACTTTGGAAATTAGGGCACATGGAGAAGGACAGCCTAGTCCCTAAGAAATGGGGGTGGAATTCCAAGAGCTGGCTACATCGCTGATGGACAGCGTGACAGGCACGATGAACTTGGTTCTCAGTGTTCTCTAGTACCCCCGAGCAATGGACTTACTGGACATTTGTAGTGTTTAGAGAGTTTTGTTTTCAAAAAGAGAAATGTGAGTGTGAACATACGATCACAGAATCACAGAACGATTTGTGTTGGAAGGGATCTCAAAGCCTATCCAATTCCACCCCCTGCCATGGGCAGGGACACCTCCCGCTGGATCAGGGGCTCCAAGCCCCTTCCAACCTGGCCTTGAACACCTCCAGGGATGGGGCAGCCACTGCTGCTCCTGGCAACCTGGGCCAGGGCCTCCCCACCCTCATCGTGAAGAATTTCTTCCTAAGATCTAGTCTAAACATCTTGGAGAGTAGTATGGGTCTGGTTCTGAGTCTGAGAGAGGGCCCTGCACATCCCCATCACACAACTGAGCCCTTGCTACGCTGGGAGCAACCCCACCTGCAGCAGAAGAGCTTCTGCAGGAGAAGAAGGTTGCAGGAGGAGGCACTCAAACTCCATGTGTAACGCTCTCTGGACAATGTGCTGGAGGTGGTTCTTGCTTGGGATCTCGGTGGGGAGATCAATCTGCTTGGCCAGCAGTCTCAAGTCACCTGTCCTGGCCATGCTGGTCATCATCCTGGGGCTGTGGCCACTTCCAAGCTCTCACACATCAGCCCTGCCCCTGCCATGGGAGCTCATTGCCCAGGTCTGGCTCAGGTGCTGATCGTGCGTGTCTCTGCGTGTCACTGTGCGTTTAGAGAAGTCAGGGTGGTGCAACCATGAATTACAAAGGAGAAGGGATAAAAGGTAGCTTTGGCTGTCTTCACTGTAACTCCAGGACTGTGCTGTATAAAAGCAGTGTTTTTTCTATTACTATTTGCATTGTACTTGATTGTACATGCATTGCGTATTTTTGTTCTTTATGCAAAAGAACTTCTTTGAAATGAGGACTTGGAAAGTCAGTGCCCAAAATGGAAAAGGGAGGGGGAAGAAGGGAGGACAAAGAAAGAAGGCAGCTCTAAAAACCACTTAAAATGCCAAATCTATCCCATGTGGGCTTTCTGAGGAGTTGAAATGAGACGGCAGATTGAAAATTCCTGGTGTGATTGGGCTGTGAGAGCCTTTATGGCTCATACCCCATCCCACAAAACCCTGTGGCTTGCAGAAAGCTGGCCTCACTAGGAGGAAGGTGCCAGCTAAGGAAGCACCTGGTACCATCTGTAGAGTACCAGGGCAGGCTTCCCAGCACCACCGTCCTTCCCTGCATGTCACCACCATGCTCTGCAAAAGCTGCTAAATCAGAGGACAAATTGGTACCCAGAGAAGACCTCCAACCAGGTGAGCCTGAAAAGCCCTGAGAGCCATTCAAAGGAAGGAGGAGATTGGAGATCCCAACTAGAAGAGAAATAAGACAGATCTCGAGAACTGCTGGGGCGTTTCATCTGAATTCAACAGGACTTGGAGCTCTGCTCCCTGGATAAATGGGAGGCAGGAAACCAGAGATAGCATCTCTCATGAAGAGGCATTAACCCAACAACTACGCAGGGCTGAGGTGGGTCTTTATCTCACCAAAGCAGAAGGGCGCTACAGAAAAAGAGATAACCTAAATTGCAGCTGGAACAAGAGATTACTGTTGGCTGGCTTTTAATTTCTTGGTTTTTTACACCTCTGCTTGCTTACCTGACTCCTGATTTTGCAGTCAACAACTGAACCACTCAGTTTCTTAGGCTACAATGTGTTATTCCTGTCCAGGATCCTCACAGCACAATTTGTCGCTGCAAAGGGAACATTCCCCCTCTTGTACATAGCCCAGTTCAGAAGATTAGTACGTTCAAGACTGAAAAATTGGCTGGAAGCTCACAAAATGAGAGAGGTTGTTTTCTCTGGCTAATGTCTAAATGAAAATTAGGAGAGCCGGCGAGATCTACTGTTTCTAAACCTCAGAGGACACGGTAACCCAAAACAACCAGTTCAGCGTCTTCTGTCCAATGCATATTCCTCCTGATTAAAAGATCAATTTCAAATGCAAAAAGCAGTTGGATTACTTTAATTTTTTTCTTTTTTTTTGCTAATGAGTTGGCTATATGTATGTTCAATCAGGGAGAATCACTTTGGAAATGCCAGTTTGTGTTATAGTAGAATTCCAGCTTCTGTCCAAGCACAACCTGTCATAGAATCATAAGAGCACAGAATGCATTGGGTTGGATGGGACCTCAAAGCCATCCAGTTCCACCCTCCTGCCATGGGCAGGGACACCTTCCCTTGGACCAGGAGCTCCAAGCCCCATCCAACCTGGCCTTGAACACCTCCAGGGATGGGGCAGCCACCCCTGCTCTGGGCAACCTGGGCCAGGGCCTCCTCACCCTCACAGCAAAACATTTCTCCCTAAGATCTCATTTCAACCTCCCCTCTTTCAGCTGAAAACCATTCCGTTCATCCCCTCCCTGCCCTCCCTGATCAAGAGCCCCTCCCCAGCTTTTCTGGAGCCCTTTTAGTACTGGAAGCTGCTCTAAGGTCTCTGTGGAGCCTTCTCTTCTCCAGGCTAAACAACCCTAGCTCTCTCAGCCATAAAGCTTGAGCAAATCTTGAGCTTCAGCCCCCTACATCACCTTAAAACCAGGAGAAATGAGGGTCAGAGTATATATGTGTCAAGCCATTACGTTACTTGCATTGGGATGAACCTGTCCAGTGCAGATCTATATATCTTGATGAGGCAAACAAAATGCCAAATTGAAAGTGAAGGCTTTGGTGAACACCACAATCAAGTGTTCCCTCACTGCAGAGAATTGATTTCACCAAGAAAACAAATAAAAAGTGCATGTGCAAAGCAAACCTGAAGTTTATTATTAAAACTCTGTTTCCTCTTTGGGATTTAAGAGATGATTTATTCCCATGGAGGAAAACTGATTGACCTTGCTGCTCAGAAGGAAGCAGCTCGATATTTCCATCAGGGCAGTGGAGGGTAAGAGCTGAGACCCAAGACCAGGAATCACAGCAAAATACATCAGTTTGGTATAAATTACACCCTGTGCACCTTCTTAATGACTCTGGCAATTAAATCCAGGCAAGGAGACATGGGCAAACATAGCCCAGATCTTCCTTGGCTCAGGGCATGGAGATGAAGGATGGATGCCCAGGCAGGGTCAAGCTCTCCCCAGGCACCAAAACTTTGCCAGTCTCTGTGACACCTGTGATGGACCCAGCATCCCCTTTCCGTGGTGTTCAAGGGACATGCAGCGCTGCAAGAGACCTTAGAGCAGCCTCCAGTACTGAAAGGGGCTCCAGGAAAGCTGGAGAGGGGCTCTTGATCAGGGAGTGCAGGGATAGGATGAGGGGAATAGTTTTCAGCTGAAAGAGGGGAGACTGAAATGAGATCTTGTGAGGGTGAGGAGGCCCTGGCCCAGGTTGCCCAGAGCAGGGGTGGCTGCCCCATCCCTGGAGGGGTTCAAGGCCAGGCTGGATGGGGCTTGGAGCCCCTGATCCAGTGGGGGGTGTCCCTGCCCATGGCAGGGGCGGGACTGGATGGGCTTTGAGATCCCATCCAACCCAACCCATTCCATGATTCTAAGAAGGTTCCCATGCTGCTTTGTCGTGGCTGGTTTGGGAACACTCAGGGCAGGGAACAGCCCCATGGAGGGTGGCCATCTGCACCGCCGATGCTGCTGGCATGATAGGAGTGGGTGTAAAAGCAAGACAGGGGTGGCTGCTGGTGTCACAGCACCTTGAGCTCCCTCTGAACAAATTGATCCCTCAGAGTCCATAAAGCCCCTGTGTCCCAACAGTGTTGAACGTGGGGAATGTTCTCTCTTAAAATAAACCCTTCTCCCCTGCACCCCTGTGGGCGTCCGCCTGGCTCTGTGCAGGCTTTGCCACATCCATCTGGATGCAGGCTGTGGTCTAAGCTCTCTCCCAGTCTCAAACACTCATTGCCACAGGCAAACAGAACCATCCACACTGAGCAAAATGAGTGTTTCATTTTCACATATTACAAGGTTTAAGTCCTTGAGAGTTGTTACCAGTGCAAAGAAGAGAAATAATTCAGTCTGTAAGACTGTGCTAATTATGGCTCTGACTGAGACAGCATTTCTCAGCATCAGCTTCTTGATGCATTTAGAGAGTTTGTAGCATCATTCCCTCTGTGAACAGATGGGGAAACTGAGTCTCAGAGGGGAGCCATGACATGCCAAGTAAAGCAAGATGAACTGAGCTGAATGAGAAAGCATCCCTGGTGCCAGGAGCTGGCAATTTCCTTATTTGAAGCCAAGAAAAATCACCCTGGGTTCTGGATGCAGGGAGAGAAATGGCCCAGAGATGGCAGATAGACAGCCATGCCAGTGCTGTCCCAGATTTCTGTGCTCTGGCTCTTCTTTGAGAGGCAATGGAATGGTGTTATTGTCACCCCAGGCATGGTCCAGGACTGGGGGTTCCACCTCCCTGCCTCTGTGTCCCTGAGGTCCTGCTCAAGCATCTCTGGTACCCAGGGGTCTGCACACACAAGCACTGCAGTCTCAAGGATGGTATGGTTGGAGGCTTCTGAGGAAGACAAGGGAACAGGGCTGGGGAGCAAACTCCCTATCATAGAATACCAGACTCTATGATTTCATGAAATCCCCTTTCCTGCTCCAACTCCTTTTTGGGAGCAGAGAATTTTGTTCTTATCAGAAGTCCAACCAAACCATCCAAGACTTCAGTGGCTGTTGGAAGTGCTCCTTGTTTGGTGCCAGAGGGCAAAGCCCAGGCAGGGAGGGATGGGAGCAAAGACAGTGAGAGATGGGGCAAGGGTATAATGGGGAGCTACTGGGTCCCACCAGCCTTGGGGCAGTGAAAGGCTGTCCCCTACCATCAGCGTCACCGACAAGGGCAAACCCAGACACTACAAAACATCCCAGTGGTTGATCCTGGCCTGTGCTGCCCCACATCCCCCAGCATGGTCCTTTCTTCCCTGTTTGCCACCCATCACCCCTCTGGTCCTTAGCTGGTCGGTGATTGCTGCCTGTGCTCTATGGGAAGAAGGATCCCAGCCCCTTGGGGTTATTTTATATTCTCGTGCTGGTGGCATCACCTGTGATGCCTCCCTAACACCCAGGCTTGCCTGTTCAGCTGCTCTCTGGTCGTCAAGGTGTCTACGTGCCCGCAGGCAGGCTGCAGCGGGGCTGGGCGCTGCCGGAGCAGGGGTGCTCAGCTCATTGCTATTCTGCAAGGCACCGTGCTGGCTGTGGGGCTTTTCTGTGGCTGCCTTGGAGAGCATCAATTGCTCTTTCTTGCAACTGAGCATCTTGGGCAAGAGTGTGTGCTTGCCCCAGCAGCTGGGCAGCCGTGCTGCCAGCAAAATCATGTCCCTGCCAGGAGTCCAGGAAGCCTCTGGAATGGCTGCTTTCCAATTTCATGGGCTTGAAAGTTTGGGTCACCTTGGATGAGATGTGTCCCAGTAGGACCAGCTGCCTGGGAACACAGTTCCCAGCCCATCAGCAGCCAGCACGCAGGGTTCTCTCCCAGCTCCTGTATCCATCCCTGCTGTATCTAGCGGGATCACTTTGAAAAAATACTAATACAATTCATGTTAGCTCAGCAGTGCTGGCTGTCATTTCCCCAGACTCTGAGATGGTGCTGTTGTCCCCAAGGGGACAAGCCTCTCAAGCTGTCCCATCTCTCCCAGGAGTCACTCACCTACATGGTCTTCACCATGCTCCACATCCTGCTGTCTGCAGGGACCACAGCCCTCATGAGCTCATTGCTGGGTCCAGCCCTGTTCAGTGTCTTTATCAATGACCTGGATGAAGGCATCGAGTGCACCCTTAGCAAGTTTGCAGATGACACTTAGCTGGGTGGAAGTGTCGATCTGCTGGAGGGTCGGGAGGCTCCAAAGGGATCTGAACAGGCTGGATCCATGGGCTGAGACCAATGGCACAAGGTTTAACAAGGCCAAATGCCGGGTGCTACCCTATGCAGTGCTACAGACTAGGAGAAGTCTGGCTGGAAACTGCCTGGAGGAGAGGGACCTGGGGGTGTTGGTTGACAGCGACTGAACATGAGCCAGCAGGGGCCCAGGTGGCCAAGGAGGCCAATGGCATCTTGGCTTGGATCAGAAACGGCGTGGCCAGCAGGGCCAGGGAGGTTATTCTCCCTCTGGACTCGGCACTGGTGAGACCGCTCCTCGAATCCTGTGTTCAGTTGTGGCCCCTCACCACAAGAAGGATGTTGAGGCTCTGGAGCGAGTCCAGAGAAGAGCAACAAAGCTGGTGAGGGGGCTGGAGAACAGGCCTTATGAGGAGCGGCTGAGAGAGCTGGGGGTGTTTAGCCTGGAGAAGAGGAGGCTGAGGGGAGACCTCATTGCTCTCTCCAACTCCCTGAGAGGAGGTTGTGGAGAGGAGGGAGCTGGGCTCTTCTCCCAAGGGACAGGGGACAGAACGAGAGGGAATGGCCTCAAGCTCCACCAGGGGAGGTTCAGACTGGACATTAGGAAAAAATTCTTCACAGAAAGGGTCATCGGGCACTGGCAGAGGCTGCCCAGGGAGGGGGTTGAGTCCCCTTCCCTGGAGGGGTTTAAGGGACGGGTGGACGAGGTGCTGAGGGACATGGTTTAGTGTTTGATGGGAACGGTTGGACTCGATGATCCGGTGGGTCTCTTCCAACCTGGTGATTCTATGATTCTATGATTCTATGTTCTGTGTCTGGGCTTCCCTCATACCCTTCCTGGCAGGACCGTGCAGGACTTTTTCGCTGTCCTTCCTCCAGCCAGAGGTTTTCTTCCAGCCCATCCATTTCTTTCCACTCTTAAATGACTCCTGTGTGTGTCACGAAGAAACTCATCTCCCAGGTCATTTCACCATGGTGCCTTCTGCACCTTTTCCTCCTTTTTTCCACCCTTCTTTGCTTTGCAGTGACTTTTTTATCCCCCCACTGTCTCCATGCTGAAATGTAGACCTGCCAAGGTGCCGGCTTGCTGAATTCAGACCCCTCGCGTCTGCTCCAATCAGTCCCACCAAACTCCCTTCCATGCTGAGGCTTACGCTGTGAATCCTTGGGATCAGGATCCTCCCCACTGTCAGGCTGGTTTTGAGCACAGACATTTGGATGCAGTAGGTCCATGACCTCCATCCCCAGGCCTTTGCTTTGAAGGTCCAAGGACATGGAGGTCCCAGGCCACCCAACTAGGTGGTTGTTGAGACCTCTCAGAGCCCATCCCTGTGTCCAATGGTCCCTTGTGTTTGGCTACAAGATGTTTTCAGATGTCCTGGGCAGGAGATCTTGCTGGCTCTAACCTTACTGACTGCAAACTGCAGCTGTGGGTTTGGGGACCCCTCCAGATCAGACTTCGAAAATGGAGCCTGGTGGGCTGTCTCCATCCAAGCTCAGGACCTGGTCAACAAAGTCAAACCGGCACTTTCAAGACCCAGTTAAACTCATCCTAACACCACGAATGGGATAGAGAAACCCCACTGTGATGTGCCCCGGGGTGTAAAGGAGCTGAGGGTGGCTCAGCTGTTGGTGGCCACATGGCACATGTCTGACCAGAGCAAGGACAACACATGAATGTGCCCAGGGCCAGGCAATGACACGGAGAGCAGCCTGCGACCCAAGAGCGAGTCTGCCTGAACCCAGTCCTGACTTCATGAGTCACTTATTTCTGCTCTATTGCCTGCTTTGTCTGGCGTGGAGTGGAGGTGGGAATTGTTTCTGCAAAGACCAGGTGATGACAACACCTCCTGTTGATGGAGTCACATTCTTCCATCTTAGGGGTGGGGAAAGACCCAAGGCCACCTATCAAAGGGCTCCTGCATGCCCTGAGCCAGCTCCAGCACTGGATGGCTTTGGTGATAGCACACACCATGGTGAGCTGGTCCTGACTCACTTCTGACGTGCTGCCTGCAGGGCCAGGCTGGGCTGGTGGGGACCAGGCAGGCTGAATCACCAGATTTTGCTTCAGCAAAACCTCCTCCTGTAGGGTGTTTCACTTGTCCTCCTGCCAGCAGCTGCATTGGGTCCTTAGAAAGCACTTTAACACCAAGCCTCAATGTTCTTCGCCATTGCCTCCACTAAGCTGCCACTCTTGGAAGCACACCAGTCACTTCAGAAAATGGAAAGGCATCTCCAAAGTGCTCAGTGGTGCAGTTGGAAATGTGGCAGAGGCCCTCTGAGTGTTCCCAGGTGTTTTCATGGGCTCTGCTGCTCAGTCACAGGTGTGATGGACTATCGTACCATGCACACCGAACCATCACTCACCTGCAGTGAAGGATCTCACCTTTGTCACTGCAGACACCTAGCTGTTCATCCCACCATCTCCAGGTGGCCCTGGGTGTTGGTGCTCCTCATCTTTTGCTCAACAGAGATCTTGTGGTCAGTATACATGGCCATGGGATAAAGAAATGCAAGCTGGCTACTGTCCCACCTGCACACCTCGTAGAGTAGGTCCTCTTGGACTGATGATGTCCAACACACCTGAATCACTGCTATGGACTTTGCAGAGCCTTGTTGGGTTCCATCCACCCATCTCAGCCTGGAGAGGGGAGGGCTCCGGCAAGACCCTAGGGCAGCATCCCAGTACTGAAAGGGGCTCCAGGAAAGCTGGGGAGGGGCTCTTGATCACGGAGTGAAAATATAGGATGAGAGGGAATGGTTTTCAGCTGAAAGAGGGGAGATCTTAGGAAGAAATGTTTTGCTGTGAGGGTGAGGAGGCCCTGGCCCACGTTGCCCAGAGCAGTGGTGGCTGCCCCATCCCTGGAGGGGTTCAAGGCCAGGTTGGATGGGGCTTGGAGCCCCTGATCCAGTGGGAGGTGTCTCTGCCCATGGCAGGGGTGGAAGTGGATGGGCTTTGAGGTCCCATCCAACCCAAACCATTCCATGACTCTATGATACTATGATTCTATGATTGTGAGGTTTTTCTGTGATTTTGTGATTTGGTGACCTCCACCTGGTTTGATGCGTGCATTCCCTGCAGGACGAATTGATGGGCAGCCCCCCCCCTTGCCAATGGCATTGTTCCTACATACGAGTTTCACCCTCTTTTGATTCTCTCAGTGGATGCAGATGTCATTTTTAATCAGGACCCATTGCTGGCCAGAGTGACTTTTGTCATTCTTGACTCCAGGCTCTGCAGATCAGGGACCTGCAGCCCAGAAGGTCCATTTGGCCTCCTGGATAATTCCGTCTCATTGAGTTACTTCTGCACACATCACCATGGTCTGTGCTGGGATCATGGAGGAGCCTGACTGCCAGGTGTCCTGAGCACAGTCATGACATGAGAACCCAACAGAAAAACCAGGTTGTTCTGGCATAGCTCAGCTTCCACACGTGCTGAGCCCCAACCTCCATCCCTGCCTGGTGGGGTCACTGTCAGGGAGCCACAGTGCTGCTGTGTACCTCAGTTTCCCTTTCTGTAAATGTGCTACTGCCCTTTCTGCGAACATGCCTTCCAGTTTACTGGTGATGCATGGTCAAGGGTCAATGCTCTAACTTGAAAATCTGTAGAGAAGGGGGTGTGGAGGGTTGGGGGGTGGAAAAAACAATGAAAATATTCCCAGAGCACCTTTTCTGGGTGTAGTGGGCGAAGACCAGCAGCGAGAAGGTGCTGGTTCTCATTCATCCGCCTGCAGCAGAATGCAGGCAGACCTAAGCTCTGCCAAGGGGACAGATGTTGACTTGCAGATAACGGGGTCAGGGCGAAAAGATGCCCTGGGCAGATTATCCAGCACAGGGACCACATCTCACCCTGCTCAGAGATTCAGCGCTGGGATGACACAGGGTGCTGCTGCCCAGGAAGCCCTTCCAGGCTCCCTGGAGGCCACGCATCTCCACTCATCCTTTTAATCCAGAAAATTTAGGAATAACCCCAAATATCAGCAAGTCTAGAGCATCCCCACACAGGATTCACCACTCTTCTCCCCTTTCATCTGTGCTACCAAGAATGGAGCAGCCCACAGTCAGACTCTTGCTGCATCCCAAGCTGGGGGACACCTGCAGACCCCAGCCTTTTCCCTAGGAGCCCAGGAGCTGGGAACACTGCGACCAAGTTGCTTCCTTCTGGCTTACACGGCAGAGTCTGTAGCTTTTTCAAGTGACCTGATTTTGTGTCTGTCAGCAAACGTCTCGTGGTGCTGCAGCAGCAGCTGCGTGTGCTCCCGCTGAGCCTAATCCAGACGTCCCCTCACCAAGGGAAGAGCCCTCGTGGCTTTGATCTCTGACCTAGCCTGCTCTTGGCTGACATTTACCCCATAGATCAGAGTCATGCTGAAAACCATCTCATCTGGGTATTTACCAGGATCTCAAGACCATATAACCTGTTGGTAAATCCATTCCCATTTCCAAAGCTCTGAGTATTTTCATGATATCAAAATTCAGCTCTTGGTCCTGGACTGGCACAGCTCATCCTCGCAGATTTTAGTGTGAAATGCTCTGATTTAGCCCCCACAGGCTGAGCTGATATGGGGTCCTGGAAACCGCAGCCTGGAAACAGCCCCAAGACTCCAGCAAAGCTCTCCGAGCTGTGATTTCTGCCTTTTATTCTCCATCCTTAGTTCAGATCTGCCTGTTCCTTGTGAATGAAGGTTTCCATAGATCACCCTTGTTTGCTAAAAATATAATGGCAGAGGGCAACAAAGGAAGAAACAGAGAGGTGGCTGCAAAGACCTGTCAGCCCCTAAAATTTCTCCAGTTTAGGAAAAATAGGAGCATATTTCACAGGGGCAGGGCCTGCAAGGACTGATGGCATCTTTTCATTGACCAGTGGAGGTTGAAAGAAACCTAGATGAGCTCCTGGGCATGAGAGACCTCTGCAGCTCTCCAAGCTCACGCTCCTGCCTCTGAGCCACCTGGACACTTTGGAAGTATTTCCTCTGAATTAAAAAATAAGCCTTGGAAGAGCCAAGGTTTTATTCCCTTGCCTGGCTGGGCAGGATTGCTTGCTGCTGCCCTCACTTATCATCTACTGTTTTGGCTGGCCAGACACATCTCCAGTCACCCAGGCCTCCCAGGGAAGATATGAAACACAGCACCTTGCTGGCAGATTGCCCTCAGATGTGGCACACGTTTCCTTTTCTTAATTTCATCCCATTGCTCTGGGTTGAAAACCTTATGTCATCTGGAAAAATTGATCCTGAGGTTGGAGATCTCCCCATTTCACTGAGTAGAGTCCCTGGGGGACCAGCTCTGGGGCCTCTGTGCATCCCAGTCTGGACCAAAACCTTCCCAACTCCATCTCGGACACATCTTCTGGGTCTCAGAGCCCAGGTGTCTGGGGAAGTTCTCTGGCGCTTAGTGTGAGGGTGCTTGAAAGATTTGGGCCAAAGCAGGGTCTTATCCCAATGTTCTCCTCAGCCCCCACCTCACGTCAATGAATGCCTGTTGCTCTCCTGCCAAGACTCTCCACGAACTCTTGCTGGAGGAAAGGGGGGAAAACCATCTCAGACACATGCCCTGCTCCACGACCCAGCTGGCTGAGGGTGACAAGACTTCCTAGGCTTCCCCGTGACCCAGCCCCAGCTGGCCCCATGCCTGTGGCTCTTGGCAGGCCTGGAGAGAAGGGGAAAGAGCGCTGCAATCCTAGCAAGAGTCTGAGCTCAGGCAGGAGGACGAAAAACAGTGGGGTGAAGGGGGAAAGCTGCTAGGTCAATACACGAGCTCACAGGCTACCTACAATTCCACCTCACTCCCTGCCTTGCAGGCACTGCAGTCCAGGGTCAAGGGATGCTTCTGCCATCCTGGAGCTGTTTTATCTCCTAAGGCTCAGGACAGGGTACTTCTGAAGCAGTAGAGAGTGACAATGGTGCCCACAGAGCCAGCCACAGACTCTGCTTTAGCTCTACTCTCTCCTGCTGCAACCCAGCCTCCTATCCCCCCATTTCATAGCAATTTCCAGCCTGGTTTGATCTTATTTCTGCAGCCTCACATGTGTGTTTGAAAGCTTCAGCACAACAAAATGCAGCTGGCCATGGTGGGATGCTCCCGGGGATGCTGCAGGGTGGGGAGAGCAAGGCTGGCAAGGGCACTCTAACATCAGCCCAGGCACAGAGGGTGGTGGGTCTCTGCCATGGAGGGAAAGACCCCACGTACAAGGGCTCTTGCTGTCAACAGTGTTGTCCAGGTTTTCTCTTCCCGACATATATTTCACAGCATTTGAAGGAAGACTTGGTGGTCCAAAACAAGCAGACAATGGTAGGACCCCCAAAGAACACCCCGAGATGGGACCAGGCTGCAGCCAGCCAGCCCCCCCGGCCAAGGGGCTGTGGTTCAGCGTTTCTCGAGAAAACCAACTCCTCCCACCATGCAAAAAGCTCTAAAAAGCCTAAAGCAGCATCTCAGAGCAGAGCCAGGCCCACCGAACCAGCCTCGGAGCAGAGACCGACGCCAAAGTAGCTACATTCCCCACCAGACATCCCTCCGGCACCGTCCCCTCCAGCATCCTGCCACCAACCTGCACTGCGGGGATGCTGAGGGGCCAGTTCCTGCCAGACACCCCCAGCCGGCTGTTTCCCTTCCCTTTGAACTTGTTTCATCTTCCCTGAGCACGGCTGTGAGAGGGAAGTTTGGGCTGGGCTGGGGGACCCTGCTGTGCCTGGCCTGGGGGGACATCAGAGCGAGGGTCCTGCTTTGGCGCCGGGCTGGGAGGAAGGATGCAAAAGCGGAGATGTGTGCTTTTCTGCCAGCATGAAGGCAGCAAACCTATTTTAGGTGACTTCCAGCTGTTTACGGTGGTTCCTGTGGGGCTTGGGAAGTGTGGTAAGTTCTGCTTCAGCCTGCTCAACCGGAGCGATGTTCTTGCATCCCTCCTTGCTGGGGGAGGCAGCATCCTTCAGACCCCAACAGCCAGGAGGAATAGGGCTTGGGACAGAGGGAGAGGGTTCGGTGCAATGTCCTGGTCCCCTGGCATTGCTGGATGTGCACTGTGTTTAACTCCAAGAGCAGAAGCAGGTGGCAACTCAAAGCTTGCAAGATTACTCTCCATCCCCCAAAATCTACCTCCACCTTGCATGGGTGGCCCAATAGTCATAGAATCAAAGAATCATAGAATAGTTTGGGTTGGAAAGGACCTTAAAGATCATCCAGTTCTACCCCCTATGGGCAGGGACACCTCCCACTGGATCAGGCTGCCCAAACCCCATCCAACTTGGCCTTGAACACCTCCAGGGACGGGGCAGCCACCACTGCTCTGGGCAAACTGTTCCAGTGCCTCACCACCCTCACTGTGAAGAAATTCCTCCTTATGCCTAGTCTAAATCTGCGCCTTTGTGGCTGTGTCAACGTGGCCATGGGAGCAAGCAGAATGCCTGAGCTAGAGCATCGGATGCTGGAGCACTGTGTTCCCCCCTCCCTGCCAAGCTGCACTTCCAGTCCCCACTCTGTCTAATTAAATAGAAAGCCTGGAAAGTGGTGACTTTGCTTTTTCTTCAGATAACTCTTCCCAGCCAACAGTCCCGTTGTCTTCCCCTGCAACTGTCCAGTACGTGACAGGGACATGGAAACCCTTGCGTACCCCTTCATGAACACTCAAATGCAAGTGGTGCCTCATTGGGGTCCCTGGAGTGGAGAAAGCATTTGCAGGGTGGCCAGCATGAAGGTGGAGCCGGGGTGCATGTGGCCTCTGTCCTTGCTGCTCCGGGTCCCTGTCAGCTGCCTCTAGGAAATGCGTTTCCCCACTGTCCTCTCTCCCCAAACCTCAGCAGAGCCAGAGCTGCCTGTGAGCTGATAGCGGGGCCAGGGATGTGGGGGACCTCTGTGCCACAACAGCCCTGAAGACCCCCTCGGCCACGCCAAGCCATGTGTTGGTCACACTGGCGAGAAGCCACCTTGTGCCAGGCTTATCTGGGGACCTTCTTTGGCACAGGAGCAAGCTGTGGCACGCATGCTGCCCACTGACCTGTCCCCTCTGAGACTGATGCTGGAGGGGGTGTCCCTGCTCCATGTCCTGGCTGCTCTGTGGCTGAAGGAAAGATTCTCCTCCCTGTGTTGTTCCCCACAAGACTGCAAATCTCTGTGGGGTGCTATCACTGCCCAGGACTGGATGGACCTCCAGGGATGTTAGCAGCTCTCCCTGAGGTCTCCCAGGAATTAGGAGCCACATGCATCTCACTGCGGACCCAAACTCCTGCCGAGGTGGTGCAGGCTCTCAGCACCCAGCACCAGCTCACACACCAGGAGGTTCAGTGTTGTGGTGAGGAACAGCGTGGCCAGCAGAAGCAGGGAACAGATTGTGCCTCTGGACTTGGCACTGATAAGGCTGCACCTCGAATCCTGGGTTCAGTTTGGGGCTCCTCACTACGAGAAGGACCTTGAAGAGCTGGAGCACGTCCAGAGAAGGGAACGGAGCTGGGAAGGGGCTGGAAAACAAGGGTTATGAGAGGTGGCTGAGGGACCTGGGGTTGTTTAGCCCAGAAAAAAAGAAGCTTGGGGGAAACCTCATCACTGTCTACAATTGCCCAAAAGGAGGTTGTAGAGAAGTGAGTCTTTGTCTCTCCTCGCAAGTGACAGGCGATAGGATGAGAGGAAATGGTCTCAAGTTGCACCAGGGCAGGTTTAGATTGGATATCAGGAAAAATTTCTTCCCCAAAAGGGTTCTCAGGCACTGGCAGAGGCTGTGCAGGGAGGTGGTGGAGTCCCCATCCCTGGAGAGGTTTAACAGGCGGGTGCACGAAGTGCTCAGGGATGTGGTTTAGCAGTGGACAGGTACAGTTGGACTCAATGATCTCAAAGACCTTTTCCAACCTAGGGATTCTACGGTTCTATGAACACCACCAAGCCATGAGTCGAGCTGTCAGCCCTGTAACACTGTTTTCAGCACCATCTTTTATCATCTACCAATAAGCTGGGAGAAACTTGAGGATTTCAGATCCAGGGAATTTTCTTTAGTGACGTTTTCTGCCATCTACAATGTTGTTTTGCTGCTGCTGTGTCTAGGACGTGAAAACCACCTAAAAGCACTGTGTTTGCCAACTGCCAGGAATTCGTGCTGGAGAAAGAAGGAAATATCCAGGCATGATTGAACAGAAGAGTTGGCAAAGCTGAACCCTTCATGTTGAGGCTACAAAGCTGTTTAATATTAAAGTAGGCTACCAAAAAATCAGAGGAAAATCTCGTGATGCTGAGTGCTCAGGCACATAATGGGATGACAAAATTCAGGGCTCCCTGAAAAGGCCCATTTGATGCTCAGAGGCAGCAAGGGAGTAAAAAAGACTGGGTTTGTTAGAGAAATGACAGCGATGAGCCAGGCAGTGTTGCTATGCATAAAGCCGCAGTCCTCCCACACCTGAACACATCCCCACCATGCAGGGGATGCAGAAGGACCAAAAAAAGCACTGAGAGCAATGACAGGGTGAGAATCGCTTCGGTTACACTGATGGGCTGGAAGACGATGATTTTTCAGGCTGGGAAAATCACACTTTGGGAGGAAGTTGGGAACAGTCTGCAGAACCAAGTGTGGCAGGGAGGGGTTGGGACTGTGGTTTTATTCTCTGCCCCCTGACTTCTGCTCCTTCACAAAGCAGACTCAGCTGGCCATGGCTGCATGAAAAAAAACCCAAAAACAAAGCAACAGATCTCTGGGCTGATCCAGTGGATCTGGGGACACAAAGCAGTGTGAGGCCGCCAGATGATCGCAACACAGGCACCTTCTGTCTGGCTCTCCCTCTATGGGAAGGTGGTTACTGCCCTGGGAAGGGTCCTACGTAGGGCTACGACGATAATCCAAGGGCTGGAGCACCTCTGTTATGAGGACAGGCTGAGCAAGCTGGGGTTGGTCAGTCTGGAGAGGAGAGGCTCCAAGGATCTTAGAACAGCTTCCAGGACTGAAAAGAGCTGCAGGAAAGCTGGGGAGGGACTTTTTACAAGGGCTTGGAGTGACAGGATGAGGGGGAATAGCTTTAAATTGGAAAGGGGAAGATTTAGATTAGAGGTTAGGAAGAAATTCTTCACTATGAGGGTGGGGAGGCCCTGGCCCAGAGCAGGGGTGGCTGCCCCATCCCTCGAGGTGTTCAAGGCCAGGTTGGATGGAGATTTGAGCCCCTGATCCAGTGGGAGGTGTCCCTGCCCATGGTAAGAGAGTAGAACTGGATGGGCTTTGAGGTCCTTCCAACCCAAACTATCCTATGATTATTATTCTATGATCCTACATTCATCGGGATCTGGACAGCACCTACCACAAGGAGTCTGTGCCCTTTTAGGGGGTCTTTATGCTGATGAAGGGTCATGGACCCCCTCCAAGCCAAAGGGCTGGAACCCATATCTGAGCTGCAAAGGGGTTGCTGGGGTGATAGGAGCTGGATGTGTACTCAGCCATCCTGAGTTTTCCAGCAAAACTTTCAGAAGCAAGAGCCTTCCCAGAGCCAGAGCCTGGCAAAGATGTCCCTGCAGCCTAAGGATGTCCTTGAACAGAGCAAAGGGGGACAAGTGATTGTACAGCGAGGGGCCGAGCTGGGATGTGTGGACTGCATTCAAGTGGCACCAATATCAGTTGTCACATCCCCTTCCAGCCCTGCTGACACCTCCCGGTCTCATTGTGGCACTCCAGCCTGTGGCACTGTGGCCTGAGCCCCAGGGGCTGCAACACCGCACCAGAGGGAGGGAGCCAGCCACGAAGCAGTTAAATATCTCCTCCAGGAGCATCAGAGTTCAAATATAGTGCATCCCCCCCACCCCTCCATTTAAACCCCATGGTATTTGCTATGGACTTGGCTTTGACAACAGATACAGATGATAAGTCATTTGTGGGGCAGCCCCAGAGTCAGGGTCTCTCCTGGGTGAGCTTGCCCTCCGAGATGTGTTGGGCTGTCACCTCTGGTCCCTCAAAACCCCAAAGCTGTGTCCTACATGTCCATCAGCAAGCAGGTTGTCACCCCTGCGCTCCCCATGGCAAGGGAAAACCTGGGCTGAAGACAGATCTCTTGTCCCCTTTGCGCTCCCCAAAGCACCTTGCCGGGTGGCAGTAGGACACACTTTGTCCCTGCCACGGGCACCCCAAGAGGGATTTGTCCTGCCCTGTCTGACAGCTGCCTCAACACAGTCTCTGCCTGCACACCCAGCGCCCTCTGAACCCCCAAGTCAAGCTACTGGAGACCCCAGGAGCCCCCAGCCCACCCTGCCCTGACTACTACCGTGGCCAGCGGTGCCCTGGCTAGCAGTGTGGAGAAAGACCTTTCTCCCAGTGCTTCTCCAAGAGTTTGGGGCATCCTCGTTCCCCTATAACACAGCATCACCCCAGAGTTGGTCTTGAAGCATTTTTCCTACCTGACTGGGATCTTCACCCGCAGGTACCGATCCACAGCGATGGCCAGGAGAGCCAGGATAGAGCTCTCGGTGAGGATGAGGACGGGACAGGCTACCATGAGACAGCTGTAAAACTCCGTCTGTGGTCCGATGTTGATGATGATGGCCAGGGGGATGACCAGAGCCCCCACGGCCACGTCGGCCACTGCCAGGGAGACGATGAAGCAGAAGGTGGCATCCCGCAGCGCCTGGTTCATCTTCACAGCCCAGATGACCAGGATATTCCCCGGCACAGACACCAAAGCGATGAGGACTTCGATGGAGATGTAGGCAGCCTGGAAGGCTGACACAGGCTGTGCCATGATGCTCCGGTCCCCTCCTCGCTCGCTCTGGGGTCCCTCTGTCACCTGCAAAACGCACAGGGAGGCGGTGAGCGAGTGGCATCAGCGACCTGAGCTGGAGCCCGGCCAGGGGGGTGGGAGCCCCCTCTCTCTCCCGCCTGCGCCGTCCCCTGGGGCTCCGGGGACTCATCGCGCACCCACCTCCATCCCGCTCCACGACCGCTCCGGGAGCCGCGGGGCGAGCGCCCCCCGACCCTCGGGGCCGCCCGAGGCTGATGCCGCCGGAGCGGGGCTGCCGTCCCACCCCCGTCTCGTCGTCCTCCTCCTCCTCCTCCCCCCTCCTTTCCTCGCCCCGCGCCCCGGCATCAGCCGCCCCTCCGGCCCCAACGCCCCTCACCGTGCCCTGCGAGCCGGGCGCAGGTGTCGGGGGGCGGCAGGAGCCCCTCACCGTGCCCTGCGAGCCGGGCGCAGGTGTCGGGGGGCGGCAGGAGCCCCTCACCCGCAGGGCGAGGCTGGGCGCATGCTGGGGGCGCAGCCGGGGGATGCTCGGGGCTGCGCTCGGTGCCCGTTCCCGGCGCCGTTCGGCTCCCGCAGGCTCTGCCGGCTCCCAGCCCGAGCTGGAGCATCACATGGTGCAGCCTCCCGGCCGTTTAAAGAGCGAGTGACCCGATTTGGGGCTCCCCGGCACCCCCGCGGTCGGGGTGGGGGGCGGGCAGCAGAGCCGGTGCCAGCCCCGGGCTCACGGGTCCCGGTTTGAGCCCCCAGACCGGTGTGTTTTTAAGGTCCGGCTGGGGGCAGAGGGTGCGGGGAGGGGAGCGTGGAGGCCGAACCTGAGCTCGGGGTGAGCTGGGACCCCTCGCATCGCCCCCAGGGACCAGCGGCTGCTCCGGGCTCAGGTCCGGGACCGGGCTGGACCCCAGCTCAGGCCAGAAAGAGCTGGGGTGCTGACCCGGGCTCCAGCAGATGATGTCTCACCCCAAATCCCCCACTGCGGTGTGCCAGGAGCGAGCCCTAAGCATCCTCCATCCACTGAACAGCGTCCCAGTTCAGATCAGAACCAGTCCAAAGAGCTGGGCTGCTCATATGGATTCTGGCTGATGATGTCTCACCCCAAATCCCCACTGAGGTGGGTCCGAAGTGATCCCCAGAGAGAGCATCCTTCATCCACTGAAAAGCACTCTGGGTTGGGGGGGGAGGCTGCACCCCTTGTGGGCAGGAGGAAGGTGTGCAGAGGAATGGTGGCACCGAACTGGTGCTGAGGCTTGACCAGACACTATTTAAGATCCTAGGAGAAGTTTGGGGAAAATTGTCCACCCTCAAAAGTCACCTCCTGGTCTGGGTAGCAGAGAGGCAATGGGTCTGGGGGCTTGGTCTGACTGATGGGACCAAACCAGCCATGGACACCCATCCAAGAGTGAACAAGGCACCTGCAAGATGTAAGTTGCTCCCCAGGAGCGGGGCTGGTTTACCCGAGCACTGCAGGGACCAGGACCTGCTACAGCCTCAGAGCAGGGGCGAGAGAACTCTCCCAAGCCCTGTCTGCAACTCTCTTCATCTTTCTTCCTTCCTTTGGTGGGATTTGAGGCTGGACTTGTCCCCTGCTGCTCTGCACTGCCTCAGTGAGAGATGTCCCAACACCTGGATCTGTCCCTTGGACCTGACCCTCAACTCTCTCCTCCGTCCAAGCCTGCGCACCTCGAGACAGAGATGGGAATGGCTGTGGGACCATCACAACCCCAGTGCTGGACTTCTCCGTCAGCTGGTGGCCCGTGAGTTTCCTCCTCACCGCAGTGGCCTGGAGTGTGTCCAGAGAAGAGCAACAAAGCTGGTGAAGAGGCTGGAGAGCAAGTCTTACTGGGGTTGTTTAGCCTCGAGAAGAGGAGGCTGAGGGGAGTCCTTGTCACTGTCTACAACTACCTGACAGGAGGTTGTAGTGAGGCAAGTGTTGGTCTCTTCTCCCAAGTGACAGGTAATAGGAGAGATGGAATAGCCTTAAGCTGCACCAGGGCAGGTTCAGACTGGACATCAGGAAAAATGTCTTCACGAAAAGGGTTCTTGGGCACTGGCAGAGGCTGCACAGGGAGGTGGTGAAGCCCCCATCCCTAGAGGGGTTTAATAGGTGGATAAGGTGCTCAGGGATCTGATTTAGTAGTGGACAGGTACGGCTGCATGTGATGATCTCAAAGGTCTTTTCCAACCTGGGGATTCCGTGATTCTGTAGGGCTGGAGGGGTTGAGCATCCAAAGACTGGCTGGGGACTATGGCAAGGTGCCAACTCTGGCCACCAGGCTGTGCCAGCAGCAGGGTAAGGAGAGCTCATTTGGATTTCAACTGTTTGCTCTGCAGGGAGAAAAATAAACTGAGGATGGCAGGCTCACGTAAACACTGTGCTATTTATGGGAGGTGTTTGCTGGAGCATCTCACAGTGCACCTCCTCGCACATCCTCCACCACGGAGAGGAAGCCGTTACCCCACTATAAGGCTGGAGACCCAAAGCCAGAGGTGTCGTGTGGGGTGGGTGTGCTCAGGATGGGGTACCTGGAGTGGAAAGAGCATCCCCAGAGAGCCCCGATCCTTCTGTCCTGCTGCCTTCCCAGGGTGAACATCTTGGCAATCAGCCTCTGGCTGGGAGCAGAGCAGGAAAACTGGCAGGTTCATCACGAGAGTGCAATGCGGAAGCAACCGTGGGCAGGTCCTGGCTTAATTGTATGCAAATCTCCCAAACACAGCGATTAAAGCCACTCCTTTTCCTTCGTGGATTTGCAGTTTGTGTCCCCTCCCTGGACTTGTGTTCCAGCCACCTTAATTTTAGCAGCACCCCTCCAAAAAGGCAGGTTATGCGCCAACAAGCTGCCTGGCTGGAATTCTGTCCCAGTGGGGTAAGAGCTCTCCCACCTGCCCAAGTAAAGCCTCCAGGGCTTTGGTGAAGGCTCCAAAGGCTGAACGAGCCAATGCTATTGCTGGTTGCTGCAGGCGGTTGTACAGACCCCGTTCCTGGCAGACGTGGCATCATCTGCTCGTCTTCCCAGACACCAGGCTAGGGCTTGCGTTGGGTCAGCGTCAGAGAATTCTTAAAAACCCGGGAAGATAATTTTCTGGTGAACATCAGCCACTCAGAAGGTTATTCAGATCTTCCAGGTTCTTGCTGGGGTTTGAAAGGAGAAGATGACCTAAGAACCGTAGTGTATTATGAAGATCCCAAAGAAGTGTTGAAAGAGGATGTGATGTGCAAACACCCACTGGCTTCCCCGGTGCAGAGGGGAAGATGGAGTGAAGGAGCACAAAGAGGAGACACGGCATGGCTTCAATACTCCTGTGCTGTCTTTTCCACCTTGCTGCCTCCCATGAGATGGTGACAGAACTAAACCTTGTCCTCAGCAGGAGGCAACGGGTGGCATCTGGCTTCATGCCAGCGCGAGGCACCGGAGGGTTCGGCATGTTGGGGCCGGCTGAGCCAGCTCAGCTGGCTGACGAGATCAAACCCCAACTGAACACCCCCAGGGCTCGTCAGCAACCAAGAAATGCTTTGTAAAGGAGAGAAGCCAAGGCATGGGTAGCTCTTTTCCACCCATATCTTCTTCAGTCATTCTTGGGGGTTTGAGCTTCACCCCCCGCCCCTGCCTCAGTTTACCTACATGAAAAGCAGGTCCAGGCTGCTCAGGGAAGGAGAAGCTGAGGGTTCCTCTACCTTTTCCATCATGACGACCATCCCACAGCCCTCTGGTCACAGAAAGGGGCCTCTTAATTAGGAAAGTTAATTAAGAGTGCGACTGGTGCCAGCAGCACAGGGCTGTGTGTTTGGAGGGCTGACGTCTCTGTGAGATATTAATTAGGGCGAGTGACCATCCATATGCCATGGTCTGGTGGGTCAGGACAAGATGGCACAAGGTGAAAAAAGAAGGAGTAGACAAAGGGGAAACACAGAGCGGTTCCAAAGATACCTCTGCTGTGCTGAGATGCTGGGGAGCGATGCTCACCCCATAGCACCAGCCCCGGGGCCACCGCTCTGTGTGTGCTGGGTGACACAGAGTGCTGGCAGGACTCCACTAAGGACACAGGGCTGCTCCATGGCTTGAGTCCAGTTTCTCTCTGTTTAATGGGATACACGACCCTTGGGAAGCTGTTTGAGGAGCAAGGAGCACCACGCTTCTGCAGGGTGACACATCCCTCTCTGGGCTTTGCAACAGCTACTCAGCAGTAATGACACAGCGGAGAAAAAAATCCCAGGAGATAAACCAGGAAATCCTGGAGGGCAGATGGGGGAATGGCTGCTTCCAACTGATGCTTTCCAACAAGTGCATCTCAGCCCTGTCACCCACAGCAGGTTAACGCGGGTGGGCAGCCCTGCCCATAGAATGGTTTGGAAGGGACCTCAAAGCCCATCCAGTTCCACCCACCCCTGCCATGGGCAGGGACACCTCCCACTGGATCAGGGGCTTCAAGCCGCATCCAACCTGGCCTTGAACCCCTCCAGGGATGGGGCAGCCACCACTGCTCTGGGAAACCTGGGCCACGGCCTCTCCACTCTCACCATGAAGAATTTCTTCCTAGTATCTAATCTAATTCTTCCCCCTTCCAATTTAAAGCCATTCCCTGAGGGGAAAACTGAGTCACGGGTGGTGTCTGTGGTCACTCAGCAAGTGGGTGCCGGTGTGAGGACGTGTCCTGGCTCCCCTCCATGCTGGGTTGATGCCATGTTCACGAGGATTCATGCTCCTCTGGGTGGAGAGGCCAAGCCCTGCTCTGTGCCCTGCCAGATGCCAGCCAGGAGCCGCCTGCGGGCAGCTGGGCTGTAGCCGAGCCTCACCTTGGCACAGCAGGATGGGGCTTCTGCGCTTCCCTGGCTGGGAAGAACTGCTGAGCCATCACTTGATGGAAAGGAAAACACGTCCAATGCCTGGGCGAGCTCTGCGCCAGCGCTGTCCTTGGCACGCAGTGGGGTAGAGCAGAGGTCTGCCCTGCTCTTCGTCTCCGTGGTGCACTCGAGACTGCAGCGGGGTGCCAGCGTCCACCCCCGTGCCCCACTCCAAGCACTTTGCCTTTTCGCCGCAGCATCTTCCTCACCAAGCACCGGGTTTATTTTAATTGCAAGGGAGCCCCAGGAGTGTTATCGAGCCAGGCTGCTGGCCAAGAGTTATTCCTGCCCACTGCTTCAGCAGGCTCAGCAGTGCAGGATGGAGTGAAACCTCTCCCTCTCCACAAATCAATTTAGAGGGGGGTTAAAACCCTTTGCTCCCACTCCATCACCACCCCTTAAACAAATGAAGAGATTGTTAACCTCTCAATTTATTGAAGAAGCCCATGGAGAGGCAGGACGGTGCTTGCTACCTCCAGCCCCACGGGCACCCATGGGGAGGGGCAGGGAGGCTGGTGGTGTAAGCGCTCGGAAGCACGCAGCAGCGATGACAGATCTTTCTGGGGCAAAGACTCGTGTGAAACAGTGACTTCCCAGCAAAGGGGAAAAAAAAAGAGAGAGAGGAAAATGTAAAAGGAAAAACGTGGATTCTGCGAATTCTGGTTTGCTACAAGCAATGTATAGGGGGAACCACTTGCCTTGGTGGATTTCTGAGATGGTGTTGCCATTTTCTGACTGATCTTTGGGGAAATATTGGGGAGGGGTGATGAGCTGTGCCTGGAAGACTCCAATGCAAGCTCCAGATGTGGAGCTGCAGTGGCCTGGGGACAGCTGCTCTTACCCACCCTGTACTCGGTAGAGGAGGTGGAAGATGAGGATTTGGGGCAAAGGAGAAAGCAGGGAGTGCAGGAGTGACAGCAATGGGAGGGAAGCGGCTGAGTTGGGCCTGGCTGGTTTGGTGCTCCAGGAAGAAGCTGGTGAGGTGCCCCTCATGTGGTGCATAATGACAGCCACGTCCCCATGACTGCTGCTCCCAAAGGTTGTTTTTCTTCCTTCAGAAATATATTCTGCATTTCTATTTTAAACTTCTTCACATTTAGTTTCCAGTTGTCCCTCACTGCATCTTTTCCAGCTGCCTGGGCAGCTCTCGATTTCAGTAACAGGGTTTTTTTTCCCCACTCAAATGCTTGCAGATTGTAACCACATCACCAGTCTCCAGCGCAACGGCTCTTCTTCCATCTGATTCATGCAGCCTCCGAGCCCCACGCTCTGCTGCTGCCCAAATTATTTCCTCCCAACCAATTTAAACTGAAATGCTTTATTTCCAGAAATTAACCCAGGACAGAAATCCACTGGACAGGTCCTCTATGTTGTAGGAAAAGCTGCTTAATCCCTTCCCATGTGCCTAAACCTACAGATTCTTATTGAAGAGGTGGAAAATTCCTTATCAGTGAGTGGAATCTACCTCCAGCCCTGTTCCCCTTCTCCCCTTCCAGCTGGGATTGTTTCCCTGTGGCCCCAGAGCCGCACAAACATTACTCGAACCGTCTGAGCACCGGCAAAAACAGCCTCCCAGCCCTGGTCCCTGGGGGATGGCTTCTCCAGGACGGTGACGCTGCAGCAGGACATCTGACATTTTGCATTGCACAGAGCAACCCTGAGATGGTCAGCAGTGATATTCCCACAGCTGGCTACTTTCTTTGGGGACACACGATCAGAAGTTCCCTGCCACGAGCTCAGAGCGTATCAGCTTTGACAGACATGGAGACTGCTTCTCCTGCCTTTTCTCCCCTTGCTTCCATGGGTGGGGAGGATTTGTGGGGCAGGATCAAGCTTAGGGCTCATGCAGCCTCGTGGTGGGATGTCCTTGGATGAATCTGTGCCCTGGGAGGACCTTATTTGCCACAGTGATGCCCCATGGACCTGCTGCCACTGCAGGATGCTGCATGGCTCTGAGGCTTGGAGGTGATGGATAAGTGGGGACCCATCACTGAAGGTCCAGTGCTGCAGAAGTCAGTTGGCTGGCTGCAGCTTTTGGGGTGCCGAGAGCCCCCAGATGCTCTCCTAGCCCCATGGGGCAGGGCCTGGCAGGGAAGGCCCCCCCCTTGATGCAGACATTGCCTTGCTGGGAAAGGAGGGATGGGCCAGAAGAGCACCTGGCTGAAGAGCAGAGTCCTCTGATAGGTGTGGTGAAGGCAGCTGGATATGCAACCCTGAATTTCCTCTCCTGTCCCCCAGGAGCAGCCCTTTCCCATGAAAAGCCCTGGCCAAACTGATGTTTGCTGTCTGTGTCTGTCTCCTCCACCCAGGGTGTAGGTGCAAGGATGGAGCAGGGGAAGGAAGCTCTCCTCCATGTCACAGATCCATGTGTTTTCCTGCGAGGATGAAAGACGTTGAGACCCCATCTCAGGGTCCTGCTCAGCCTTCCCAAAATATTGCAGAGGCCAGGAGCTATGATGCTTTGTCTTTGTGTATTCCCTAGGGTTAGGGGGGAGCAGAAACCCAGCACAGCCACCAAAGAGGCACTGGAAAAGAAGAATCCAGCTCTAGCCCCAGGTGCACCCCAAAATCCCCTCCTGCCAAGGGACCTGCCAAGCCAAGCCCTAGGGGCAACTGGGGTTCCCAGTTTCAACTCCTTAAAAAATGCCCTTGAATATGTGGAGACCAATACGGATGCTGGTGGCCAAGGGGTTCTGCTCCTCCCCACCTATTTCACTCCTCAAAAATAAATAAATCCATGGGGCCAAAGGGACCAGATGTGACACAGGCTCCAGGTGAGAGCACCCTGTGAAGGAGAGAGGACACGGCTCCTGTAGGAGGAATAGAAAGGGTGGAAATGCTCAAAGCACATTCTTGTTCCTCTCCGTGGGGTGAAAGCCAAGCTGCTCCCCAAGAGACACTCAAGAGCAAGCGTGGCTGCTAGAGCTGAGGCCAAAAATCCCTTCTCCGGGAAGATTTCCCCTCCAGTGGAACATACAGATGCAAAGAAAATGCTTTCTGGGAAGTCCTCACGCTTCCCCAGAGCCTCCCCTCCCCGGATTGGGATGTTTTGGCCCAGACGATGAATGAGGGGACTGGGAGGGGGGCAGGAACTGGTGGAAGCCAAACCCCAGGACCTATTTTCAGCCCTTGGGCAGGAAAAACATCTGCTGGGGCCATTATGCCTTGGGGAAAAAACAAACCTCAAGATTTTCTCGCCGGGGAGTAGGAATTGAGTAGCTGGGCTCACCTGTGATGGGGAATTGGTGCTGGATAAGAGGGGGTCACCTCAAGCGTCTCCAGATCCCAATCCCCCTTCTCATCCCTGGTGCAAAGGGCTGAGTCAGCACCCTGGATCCTGCGGGGGAAGGGGGGGAAGGGGGAGGTGGTTCTTTCCCTCCACCCCAAACTGTTTTTAAAGGGTTCTGAGATGAATTGGCCTCTGTCTGGTGTGCTGCCCCAAATTCGGGCTCAGTGTACAGATCAGCGGGCTGCTGGTGCCCTCTCCCGTTGGCTGCACGGACACAGCGACTAGAGGAGCTGATGGTTTCTTCATCCCTTTGGGCAAAGAGCAGGGGACACTCAGTGACCTGGACAGGGAAGAGATGGATTATCGTCAGTCGTAACCCCAGGGGTCCAAAAATTTGCATTTTAAGGCATTTCTCCTCTCAGGCAGACAGGGTTTGCATTTGCTCAGTGATTGAAGTGGGCTAGAAAGAGCTCGACCCTCTGCGATGGGGTGTGGGGAGCCCCCCAAAAATGTCTACGCCTTTTCTGTTCCTTATATCAAAACCTACCAGACTTCCTCACCCCTCCCAGGTCTTCCTCATCCTCCTGGCTCTCATTTTCCCTGGCCAGGGTCCAGCTCCATCAGTTTGTCAGGTGTGGGACGTCCCAACGGTGGGTGGCCCGGGGACCCCCATGGGGTGAGCGCTGCCTGCTTGGCCCAGGGTCTCGCTGCTGTGGGGTCGGGATTGTCCTCCAGCTGCTTGACCGGTGCCGACAGCACGTGCCGGAGCCGCCGACAGCTAAGCACACGAGCGGAGTCAAGGTGTTGCTGAGGCAAGGCCCCTCCATGGGGCTGAACACGCCAGAAATGAGAAAACCATCCTGGGGAGGGGGCACCGTGCCTGGGTTGGGCTGAGCCAACAACCTCTGCCCCCACGGTGGGAATTTGCAGGGTGAGGCCACCCCAGAAGGGCTGGGGGCCCCTCCCTGGAACTGGCTTCTCCAGCATCGCTGCTGGCATGTCCTGGTGAGGGTCTGCTATCCCTTCTCCCCTTGACCACCCCACCCTGAAGCCACAGAATCCCCCCACCTTCCATCCCCAGCTCTCTGAGTTACCTCAGCAGTCACCGTCCTTGTGCTGGTATTTGCTGTCCCATAGGGTGGGGACAGAAAAATGCCGGAGTCACCTGTTGATGTCCTGAAAGTCCCACATCAGCATCACCAGCTCATTTTCCTCCTGTTCACTGGACCCTGATCCCATAGCCCTGATCCTGCTGGACGAGCCCCAGCAGGAACGTGTCCACCATGGGGACAAGATGATGGTCAAACACCCAGGAGACCTGGCTTGCAGCCACCCAGATCCCTCCCAGCCCCCTCCACCACCACGTGGCTCCAGGTGTCCCATCTCAGGGCTGTCCCCTGCCGAGGGACACTGCTGTCCCTGGGTCCCATCCCTGGGCCTTCTGCCATCCCCTGGCCCAGGCAGCTGTCCCTCTCAGGGGTCGAATGGCCACCATATGTTGCTGCTGAATCCCTTGCATTCATGGGTCTTCCTCCAAACCCCCACCTGTCCTCCAGCTTATCCGAGCCAGGCTCTCCCACTCCGAAGAAAACAGCCCCTTGTTGACAACTCGCTTCCCCCCTTGGTCTCTCCGTGACACATGTGGGGACAGCACAGCCCGTGCCACCATGCAGGGGAAGGAGGAGCAGCCTCTCACGTGCCGGGGATGCCACTGGCATGGGGGTCTCCAGATGGAAGAGCTCATGGCGGGTGTTGTGCTGGATGAATCCCTCCTCCCACTGCAATTTGGGGCTGGGGGCTGGAAAGGGGAAGGGCTGTGTCCAGGCCATGGGGTCATGGAGCAAAGGAGGCCATAGCAGAGCAGATTTAGTGCTGGCGGTGGGGCAGAGCACACCACGATGAGTGCGGGCAAGCAGGGACACCAGAGCCCCCCCGGATGGTCCCTGGACTGGGCTCCAGCTGACTAGTGTGTTGGGGTGCCTAGTTTGGTCCCCACACTGGGATCCAGTTGATTGATATGTTGTGACATCCAGTACTGTCCTCAGCCTGTTGAATGAGGGCTCATACCCTGCCCCCATCCCAGCTCAAACCTGTACAATCAAGACCCAAAATAAACCTCCACTCCAGCTAGACCTCCATCACTATCCCTGATTTCCTGATGGGGAAACAGAGGCATGGAGGGTGGTACCTGCGATGGTGGGGATGAGAGGGAAGGTGGGGGCCAGGTACACATGGGGACACGGTGCTACAGGAGCATGAGCAACCCCATCCCACCACCCTCCCAACCCGCCAGCAAACCCAAACTGGGCAAACTAGCACATAGGGGTGAGGAAGGTGTTGTTGGCTAGTCCTGCTACCACTACTCCCATCCCAGGTGGAGACAGACAGCAGGAGACCATCCCCCACTGTTCCCCAGGGGCTGGACTGAAAACCAACCCTGAACCCCAGAAGGCTGAGCGGTGGCTGGTGGGGATGGGGTAGAAGAGGCAGGCTCTGCCTTGGCCCCATCTCTGCTGAGCAGCTGTCACCATCCCAAATCTCCAGTGGACAGGCATGTCGGATATCCCGGGTGTCAGAGGAGAGGTCTGCTCTGCATTCCTCAGCCGGGAGTGGGGAGAGGGCCAAGCATCTCCCCGCCGCCTGCAGCTGCTCCCAAATATGTTATGACTTGTCACTGCGGAAGGAAGGGATGTCGGCAAGCCTGGAAAGCAAGAGGGGATGTGAGGCAGTGAAGTGCCCGGCAAGGTCAGGAAGGTGGGTCCTATTGCAAGTGACATTTTGCTGGGAACCCCTGTCCTGTGGGATCTCTTTGCTGAGTCCTGGCCACCCTCAGCTTCTCTTTCCCCACCAGTGGGATGGTGCTTTCACCCTAAGGGTGTAGAACATAGAATGATGGGATCATTAAGGTTGGAAAAGACCTCTAAGCTCATCCAGTCCAACCATCAGCCCAATCCACCCCACCATGCCCACTAAACCATGTCCCAAAGTGCTACAAGGTTTTTGAACCCCTCGAGGGATGGAGACTCCAGAACTGCCCTGGGCAGCTTCTGCCAGGGTTTCACCACTCTGCCAGTAAAGAAATTTTTCCCAATATCCAATCTAAACCTGCTCTGGCCCAACTTGAGACCATTTCCTCTCATCCTATCACCTGTCACTCAGTAGATGAGCCCAGCATCCACCTCACCACAATCGCCTTTCAGGAGCTGCAGAGAGCGATGAGGTGTCCCCTCAGGCTCCTCTTCTCCAGACTAAACAATTCCAGTTCCCTCAGCTGCTCCTCATAAGTCTTGTGCTCCAGCCCCTTCCCCAGCTCTGTTGTCCTCCTCTGGAAGAGGAATGCTGCCTCCACCGCCTAGTTTGCCTTGCCAGCCCCTAAAGTCTGCTGCTTTTCCTGTCCTTTCTGATGGAAGGAGCCAGCTGGCACCATCCTTCCTCCAGTGTGGGGACTGTGCAGCTCCATGTACCAAGCAGGGACATGAAAACAGTGTGTGCAGCTCTCAGCAACGAGCAGGGATGTGCTCTGGATGTGTTCATCTTGGAGCACTGAGCAGGAACGTGCACTGGTTAAGGATCTGCACATTGTGAGGTGTGTGCAGCTCCAAGCACCAGCCTGGGCTGCAACACCTCCGTGTGCTTCCCCAAAACTCAGCAAACCAAGACCATCAGCCATGGTGGGAAAGCAAAAGAAGCCGGTGCAGACCCTGAGCATCTCTTCATGACCCCATGCCATGGATCTGGCCACCAGTTTGGGAAGGTGCCCCGGAGGAGCAAGGACAAACCCTCCTTGCTGAGATTTTCTCAATGGACGGGTATTTTTAGCTCAGGGTGCATGGCTGCCCATCCCCTCCAGCTGTGACGGGGTGAGCTGTCCCTGTGAGGCCTCCGCCAGCCGGGGGAAGGTCACCCCATGACGGATCACAGCACGTTCTGCCCAGGGCTCACACAGCGTCGCCTTTGTGTGCCTCCCAGCCGCCACCATCCATCACGGGCTAACCTGACAGCCGGCAGCAGAGCCCTAATCCCTTGCCGGCTCCAAATTATCCAGGGCACAGCCTGCAGCCGCCATAGGCACCCATGGGACCCAGGAAAAGACTCCTTGCTCATCCACCCCCACCAGTCATCTTTGTGGGGTGCTCAGGGGGTGTGAGCAATGATGGGATCCCTGTGGTTGCCCAGACACCAGCATCCCTCAGCTATGGCTACTTGCCTGGTGGCTATAGTTATCCCTGATTGATATCTGGCTGGATGAGTCCACTGGGGCCACGGACTCCAGACGCCACTGTGTTCCCCAACCATGTCCAGGATTAGGGTCATATTTGGCAAAGAGGCTCTGATGGAGGAGCCAGCACAGCATTATGCTGGCTCCCCGTATCAGAGGCAGCCTGGATGAGATCATAGAATCGTGGAATGGTTTGGGTTGGAAGGAAACTCAAAACTCATCCAATTCCAATCCCCTGCCATGGGCAGGGACACCTCCCACTGGATCAGGGGCTCCAAGCCCCATGCATCCTGGTCTTGAACCCCTCCAGGGATGGGGCAGCCACCACTGCTCTGGGCAACCCGGGCCAGGGCCTCCTCACCCTCATCGTGAAGAATTCCTTTCTAATGTCTAGTCTAAATCTTCCCCCTTGCAATTCAAAGCCATTCCTGTCACTTGTCCTGTCACTCCAGGCCCTTGTAAAAAGCCCCTCCCCAGCTTTCCTGGAACCCCTTTCAGCACTGGAGGCTGCTCTGAGGTCTCCTCAGAGCCTTCTCTTCTCCAGGCTAAACAACACCAACTCTCTCAGCCTGTCCTCACAGCAGAGCTGCTCCAGCCCTCAGATCATCTCCATGGCCTCCTTTGGACTCGCTTCAACAGTTCCATGTCTTTCTTGTGTTGGGGATTCCAGAACTGGACACAGGACTCCAGGTGGGGTCTCACAAGAGCAGAGCAGAGGGGCGGAATCCCCTCCCTGGCCCTGCTGCCCACGCTGCTTTGGATCCAGCTCTTCATCTCTTTTGATGAGATCCCCAAAAAGGTTCTGGAGCAGGTGCTGGGCCTGCCCCTCAGATGTGGAGTCCCTCTTCCTCAGTCCCCATCCTGCACTGGCATTAGGTGTCCTTTCCTCCCTGAGTCCCTGGGCTGCCTCCTGCCTCTGCTGTCCCCTCGGCTGCGGGGACATGGTGGCCTTGGTCGCCTGTCAGAGCTGGCTTGACCTGTGTCCCTCCCTGTCCCTCTTCTGGCCAGGGAAAGGCCACCAGAGCAGCCAGCACCTGCTCTGCTGCTGCTGCTTCTCCTCTTTTATGAAGTGCTAAATACTTGGCTGCTCCAACGCACAGGTCGGCCACATGCCCCGTGGAGCCTCTTATGTCACCACCGGGTTCCTCAACCTCCAAACATCCTCTTGCAATTAAAAAAAGCCAACATTTATAAGGTAGAGCCAGGGTGGTCTGTCAGGCACCCCTGCCCTGGGACCTGGCTGCAGCTCGAGGGGATCATCAAGGTCACGTCCACCAGCAAGTTCCTCTCAGAACAGGCCCCATGAAAAAACAGCTCGATGTGATGATGGGAAGTTGATGTAAAGCCCTCGGGCTCAGATTATCTCCTCATAACAGCTTTGTGTCTGCCCCTGACTCCTCTGCAAACCCTCAGGGAAGAATCCTGCCCCTTCCTAACTCTTCTAGTGCTTTCACCTAACACTGAGGTCAAGCTGATGCTCTGATGCTCCTTCTTGAGTATTTTGAGGGTTCGCTTGACCCTGGGGAGCACAGGGGCTGTGCTGAGGGTGAACCTCGGGGCTCTGGGTCCTGCCTTCCTTACTGCAGATTTTTTTATAGATGCTAAAACCATAGGGTCAGCAAATCCCCAGGGCTGACAGCCTGTGAGAGCTGAAATCAGGGTGATCCTGAGTTACAAGGATCCTAACCCCTAAAAAATCCCTAGAAAGAGAGAAAAGCATCCTAGTGGGCTCCAAAAAAGCCAGAAATCAACACAAAGTGAGCAAGGGTGTTGGCAAAGGATGCAGGGAACGTGCTGTGATGCTGCCTCTCTGGGGAGGGGGAATTGGGGAAGGAAAATCCCAGCAGGGTTGGCCCTGCTCTTTACTGACATTCTTTCCACTGACCGATCCCTTGGCTGGAATCTGGCCCGGAGCAGGAATAGGAGGAGATGGGAGATGGGTTCTGACGTTCCCAATGGAAAGAAAATCCCCTTCTGAATTAAAGACAAAGCAGAAGGGATGTGGTTGAGCAGTTGGAGTCATGAGGGAAGGGCTGTGGGTGGATTGAAATCCTACCCACGCTGCTGCTTGTGCACGGTCTGTGATTGTGCCTCAGTTTCCCCGCTGGGGAGGTGGGAGCAATGCATCTTTGCTGGGAGAGGGGTGTAAAGGGGTGATGTTGGGGCTTTGGTTATCCACACGTACAGACGTTGGTACTTGAGAAGCCAGAGCCAGGGTGAGAGAAAATCCAGTCCAGCTTGAGCCAGGGTGTGGAGAGACACGGGAAGGGTATCCGTTGGGTTTGGTGCAAATGTGGATTTTGTGCCAAAACCACCATTCTGGGATAAAGGACTTAGCCAGGGACCTTCAGGAAGCCCATGGTGGTGGAAAGGCTGGGACTGGCACTGCCCTACCTGCTCTGTTCCGGTGGGACAGGCAGGAGGGACTGGGAACAGAGCACAGGGGTTGGCATTGGGGTGGGCTCAGTATGGCCAGGGGTGCCCGTGTGGAAGGGTTGGACCCCAGGGTGCTCCTTGCATCCAGACATCCCTCCAGGGGCTGGGTTCCTCTGCTTCTCAGCAGAAGCAGGATCAGGCCCTTACCCTGTGACAGGCAGTGGCAGGATGGGGCCATGCGAAATACGGGGGGGGAGTGGGAGCAGTGTGGGGCAGAGCAGGGTGGGAGGTGGGAAAGGCAGAGTGGCAGAGGATGCTGTGTTGGTGTCGAGTCCGCGTGCAGGGAAGACGCAGATCCAGGGTGCTGTGGGATCGAGGTGGGCAGTCACAAAGAGACAAGGGTGCCCTGGCCATGCAAGCTGGCCACGTGGCCACCATGGGCGCCCCCACCCCTGCTCTAACTGAAGGGACCAGATGATACAGGATCGGTGAGGAGAGCTGGCAGCCCCCTGCGTCACCAGTGCCACCCCTAGGCTCAAACAAAGCCCTTGTTCGTGGGGCGGCCGAGCTGCCCTCCCCTCTGTGCCAGCTCCCCCAGCCCCCCCGGCACGGCCGCCGTGCAGGCAGCGTAATCCCCACAGGGAGAGCACATGAAATCAGATGGACAAGTTTTGATGTGAGGCAGCAGCTTAGGGTGGGCTCAGGTTTCCCTTAGGTTTTCTATATTTATCTCCGTGATTTAATGCCAGCGCCGGGGTTTAAATGGCACCAAGCAGTTGGCGTGGGGAGAGGGAGCAGCCGACCCCAAGCCGCACACACGTCCCTGAGCTGCCCACACGTCCATGGAGCTCTTTGAGACCAACCCTTACTTTTTCCCAGACCAAAGGTTTTATGACGGGGAAAATTTCCTGGGGTCCCGCTTGCAGGGCTATGAGCCAGTGGCGTTCCCCGAGCGGCCCGAGGTGGCCCTGTGTCCAGAGGGCAGGGTGGCTTTGGAAGAGAAGGACTCAGCCCTGCCTGAGCATTGCCCTGGACAATGCCTGCCCTGGGCCTGCAAGGTTTGCAAGCGGAAAACTGTCTCCATCGACCGGCGGCGGGCAGCCACCCTGCGGGAGAAACGCAGGCTGAAGAAGGTGAACGAAGCCTTCGAGGCATTGAAACGCAGCACCCTGCTCAACCCCAACCAGCGGCTGCCCAAGGTGGAGATCCTGCGCAGCGCCATCCAGTACATTGAGCGCCTGCAGAGCTTGCTCAGCACCCTCAACCAGCAGGAGCGGGAACAGAGGGACCTACGCTTCCGTCCTGCTGCTCCCCAGCCTGGGGTAAGTGGCTCTGAGCAACCCCCGGGGCCTCCAGACCTCAACTGGGGACCAATGTGGGGGTGATGCTCCCTAAGGATGATGTCTATGGGGTGATGTTCTAAGGGGCGATGTTCTAAGGGGCTGGTGCATTATGGGGGTGATGTTCTATGGGGGTAATGATCTATGAGGATGTTGCCCTATGGAGATGATGCCCTGTGGGGTGATGCTCTATGTGGGTGATGTTCAATAGGGTTATGAGGATGGTGCCCTACAGAGATGATGCTCTATGAGGATGATAACCTGTGGGAGTGATGTTCTATGATGATAGTACCCTGTGGAGATGATGCCCTATGGAGATGATGCCCTATGGAGGTGATGCCCTATGGAGATGATGCCTTATGGGGGTGATGCTTTAAGGGGATGATGCCCTATAGGGGTGATCCTCAGGCAGAGGCATCACAGGCAGCTCTGGAGCAGTGTGGGAAGCAGGACACCCAGCCCTGGGCAAGGCAGATGCTGGTGAGTGCGTCCTGCATACAAGCTCCAGGTGGTGGTGACCCAGCCCCAGCTGTGTGACGTGCTGTTGCGGTTGCCGTGACACGCTGGGGCATGGGGACTTCTCCTGCTGCTCGTGTTGGCACAGCGCTCCTGGGCAGGGCACGAGGGGCTCGGTGCAGGGCCACCTCCAGTTTCTCAGACCAAAGGTGCCAATGTGAGAGGCAGGCAAGGATGCTTGCAGTGGCTGCATCTTGTCACAGCCTGGGGCAGAGCTGCTGCAAAGCCAGGCCCTGTTGGATCGCAGGGTTTTGATGGTTTAACCAAGTTTTTGGTTAAAACTCAGGTTTCTGGGGTGATCTCTGGGCATGCACTTCCCTTGTGCTCTGAGGCTTTGTATATCAAAATGTATGTAGATATATACACGTACAGATATATCGGCACTGGTATTGATAGAGATGATATAGATATGTGTGATATAGATGATAGAGATTAATGTGGGTATAGGTATTTCTTAGCTACCCACAGGTTTCTCAGTGGGGGATCTCTGAGCATGCACTTTCCTGGAGTTCTAAGGCTTTGTATATCGCAACATATATATATATATAAATAAAATACAGGTATCAGTATTGATATACACAATATAGATACAGATAATGTATTTATAGATGACAGAGAGAGATGTAGTTGGAGGTATAGGTATTGATGGCATAGATATTAGTGATATAGACACAGGTTTTATAGATAGAGAGCTGTAGATGTAGATGCTGTGGCCATGGCTATAGATACAAAAGGAGGTTATAAGAGGCACAGAAAAGTGGGATTCAGGGAGTTTCACCTCCTTTCAGACTCTGGGATTTAAGGACCAAACCTGCAGGTAGCCTAATGTAGTAAATTTAGAGGCTGAATGACTAAAAACAGTCTTACGGGCTCCATCCTAAATATTCTTGGGATTCCCGGTTCAAACCCAATGTATCTGGTGGGTTTGTGAGCAGACCCTGCAAAGCTGAGCTGGGTATCTTCTATGCCACTACTCCTCCAAGGTGTCCGTTCTCCAAGGCACAGCCAGGAGTTCACATATTGAATGCAAAATCCAGTATTTTTCAAGAAAAAAAAACAGATCTGTAAGAATTTCCTATTTTAGTGGGAAATAAATCCAAGGGTTATTAATTTGCTTGTGCTACTGCAAGCTCGTAGATCCACAGTGTCATTTCTAGGCTGCTGCAAATAGCTGGGTCCTTGGGGTTGCTCCTATAAATCTTATTTTGGGTTTAACCTGAGCCAGCATCCACTTCCAGATAAAGACACACACTCAGACGAGCTCATTCAGAGCTTTCCTGAGTGACGCTGTCCTTTGTCAGGCTGGCAGCTTCTTTCTCTGAAAGAGCCGTTCGGACTCAAATTCACAAATCAAGCTGCCAACAGATCTTCCCCAGAAACACTCTGAGACATCTTAGTGTGCCCAGTGCACCCGCTGGCTTTTAGGAGCCTGATCAAGCAATTTGCAGCAAAAAGCTTTTTTACCCAAGGACGTTGATCTGTCCTGGTCCTTTCTCATCCTCACTGGGTGCAGAGATACTTTTTTTTTACCTGCAGAGAGTGGGTGGTCCCATTTCTCTTGTGTGAAGAGCTCGTAAAGGGTTTTTTTCAGCATTTATGGTTCATGAAGCATCTGCTGGCTGAACATGAGCCAGCAGTGGCCCAGGTGGCCAAGAAGGCTGATCTCATCTTGGCTTGGACCAGCAAAGCGTGGTCAGCAGAAGCAGGGAAGGGATTGCACCCCTGGACTTGGCGCTGGTGAGGGTGCACATAGAATCCTGGGTTCAATGTTGAGCAAGAAAAACCTTGAGGGTCTGGAGCACGTCCAGAGAAGTGAACGGGAATGGGCTGGAAAACAAGGATTATGAGGAGTGGCTGAGGGACCTGGGGTTGTTTAGCCTAGAGAAAAGGAGGCTAAGGGGAGATCTCATCACAGTCTACAACTGCCTGAAAGAAGATTGTAGAGAGGTGGATGTTGGTCTCTTCTCCCAAGTGACAGGATGAGAGGGAATGGCCTCAGGCTGCTCCAGGGCAGGTTCAGATTGAACACTGGGAAAAATGTCTTCACTGAAAGGGTTCTCGGGCACAGGCAGAGGCTGTGCAGGGAGGTGGTGGAGTCCCCATCCCTGGAGGGGTTTAAAAGATGGGTGGATGAAGTGCTTATGGATCATGTTCAGTAGTGAACAAGTATGGTTAGGCTCGATGATGTTGACATCATGTTGTAGGTCTTTTCCAACCTACGGATTCAGTGATTCTATGATGTGTCCCTGATGAGTCCTGGGGATCTCGAATGCTGTTGGCCTCCCCAGCAGCTTTGTGGGAAGGACGTGCCCCTCTCTGCAGGGACCTTGTGCTGTGGTGTCTGGCCCCCGCTGGATGGGTTTGGGGTGGCTGGAGGGGTTTTGCTGGGGTGGAGGAGGTGAGACCCACGGGTGGCATCTTATCTCCTTGCAGGCAGCCAGCGAGTGTGGGTCCAGCAGCTCGTCCTGCAGCCCTGAGTGGAGCAGCCAGCTGGAGTTCGGCACCAGCACCGCGGGTAAGGTCCTCCTGACTCGCCCCATAGCCTGGGCTTGGGGGGAGGAAAGAGCATTGGGAGACACTGCAGCCCTGGGGCAGAGCAACCCCAAAAGAACAGCAGAATCTCAGAGAAGAAGACAAAGGGAGCCTTGTCCTCCTCTCCCCACCCTGCTGGTGCAGAGAAATGAGCTCACAAATCCTCCAGTGCTTCCTTGGCCCGACACTCAGTGAGTTCAGGTTTCTCCCACTGCCTGATTTCCCCGTGGTACCTGCTCCTGGTGTGACGAGGCTTTGGACTGCAGCAGCCCGGGGCCCCATCAGCTTGGTCCCCATCAAGGGTTCATCCCTTGGCTTGGCTTTGCCCACTGCGGCGCTGAGCATTGCTGAGCATCGCAGAGCATCTCTGCCCCTCCCCATGCCCCCTCTGCAGCTGCTATTTTTTTTTCCCATTATTGCAGTCACCTCCCCCCAAAATCCACCTGTTTCTTTCCCCAGAAACTTAAATCTCATTTTCCAAGAGAGAATAAAACTAAAAAAACATCAAGAAGTTTGGCTCCCTGTTGCCCTCTCCAGTAAATTGTCTCATCCCCACCAGGGTGGGAGCTGGGAGTTGGTCCCGGGTAACTCCAGACATGTGGGGGATCTTGAGGTCTCCCCTGTGTGGTGACAAGAGCCGTCCCAACCTCTGGTCCCTGTCCCCACCAAATCCACCTCCAGGAGCCTTCCAAAGACACTGGTCCCCATCCCCAGAAGCTGTCCCAAGACCCTGGTCACCATCCCCAGTTCTTGGTCCCTATCCCCAGCAGCGCCATCCCCAGGAACCGTTCCCAGCACCTGTTCCCTGTCCCCAACCCATGTCCCCATCCCCAGTTGAGCCAACCCCCTCCTTGCTCTCTGCAGATCACCTCCTGGCCGACGAGGCAGAGGACCGCAACCTCCACTCGCTCTCCTCCATCGTGGAGAGCATCGCCGTGGAGGACGTGGCTGTGACGTTCCAGGAGGAGCAGGTTCAAAACTGAGCTGGTGCAAACCCCAGCAGCTCTACAAGCTGGTAACTGGGTGGGAATAAGTTGCCAGAAGGAAAATCGTATTTACCCCTCTGGCATCGTGGACCGCATCGCTGAAACCATCGCCTCCTTTCCCACTCCTCGCAAAATGCTCCCGCTCAGTGAACGACGGGGAGCAGTGGGATTTGGGCAGCGCCGCGGCCCCGATTCCCACGAGGACGGCCACCCGGCGTCGGGCTCTGCTTTGCTCCCTGACTGGGGGCGATCGGTTTTTGGGGGCCAATGTGTGTGCTGGGTTCGCTTGCTGATTTTTGTCCAAGATGCTCTTTGACCAACGTCTCTCTCCAGACAGTGTCCCACAGGCGCTGAGCCCTGTGGAGCCTACTTTTTCCTTTTCTACTGAATGCTGTTTGGAGTTGCTATTTTTTTTTTTTAATGATTATTTTTGCTAACTTATTTGTTTGGGGTTTTTTTTGTTTTGTTTTGGTTTGTTTTTTTTTTTAAATAAAGGCATTCTTGTTTGAACGGCTCGGGGCTTCTCTGCACATCTCTCCCCTAATTCCACTTTGGGGATTTTTCCCTGTCAGAAAATCCAGCTGGACCTCAGTGTGGTCACTCAGCAGTGGGAACTGGGTGTCCCCCATTTAAATCAGCCCTGCAGAGAAGAGGGATTTCACTGGTTGGCAACCAGGACTCAGCCCTGTACTCCAAAAAACTCTCAGAGGACCTACAGACCAACACTATGGATGTTATCCAGAGGGACCTGGACAGGCTGGAGAAGAGGGGCTGTGAGAACCTCATGAGGTTCAACGAGGCCAAGCACAAGGACAAACTCCTGGGTTGGGGCAATCCCTGATTTCAGTACATGATGGGGGATGATGTGATTAAGAGCTGCCCTGCAGAGAAGGACTTGGACATGCTGGTTGATGAGAAGCTCAACATGAGCCAGCAATGTGCGCTCACAGCCCACAAGGCCAACTGTGTCCCGGGCTGCATCAAAAGAAGCGTGGCCAGCAGGGCGAGGGAGGGGATTCTGCCCCTCTATTCCTCTCTTGTGAAACCTCATCTGGAGTATTGTGTCCATTTCTGGAATCCTCAGCATGAGAAAGATATGGAGCTGTTGGAATGGATCCAGAGGAGTCTACAAAGATGATCTGAGGGCTGGAGCACCTCTACTATGAGGACAGGCTCAGAGAGTTAGGGTTGTTCAGCTTGGAGAAGAGAAGGCTCCAAGGAGACCTTGTAGCAACCTTCCAGTGCCTGAAGGTGCTCAAAGAAAGCTTGGGAGGAACTTTTTATAAATGCATAGAGTGATAGGACAAGGGAGAATGGTTTTAAATTGGAGAGGGGCAGATTTAGACTGGACATAAGGAGGAATTTGTTTACAATGAGGGTGGGGAGGCCCTGGCCCAGGTTGCCCAGGCTGCCCCATTCCTGGTTCAAGGCCAGGTTGGATGGGGCTTGGAGCCCCTGATCCAGTGGGAGGTGTCCCTGCCCATGGCAGGGGGGTTGGAATTAGATGGTCCCTTCCAACTCAGACCATTCTATGATTCTATGATTATGTCCTTAATTTGGGCTCTAGAAAGAAAGCTCAAGCCAGCACTGTTTTAAAATCCCGTTTATTGGAACACACATACATCCTTTCCTGACCCAATCCAGGGTTTGGAGTCCATGCAGTACCAATAATGTGATGAAAGAAATAGGGCATTGATATAAAGGGCTCACCGACTCTTCAAATTAAAAAAATATTTAATACTGTATTAGGCAAATAATACACCGAAAAGACATCGTGACTGTATAGCCTCTCAGATATTGCACTTCCAGACAGCACATGATAAGTATAAGGTCATTCCAGCCATCAATAAATATCACATCAGAAATAGGGGCCACACAAGGCAAACGTGGCATGAGGAGACAAAGAGATCCTACCCTACAGGGGAGATGTGGGAAGAGTTAAAAGCCTCCTGGATTGATCCCTGCCTGTAGCATGGAGGCAGGAGGGGAGAGCATCTCCCCTGCACCCAGAGAGGAAGGGATGGGCACATCCCAGGGTGGTGGGTGACCCTGCTGTCTCCCCCGTGCCCTGGGTGCCAGATACCGTCTTGGCCGTCAGCAAGCCAGATGGAACAGTTCTAGCCCTTCCCCACGCAACCCTTCATGGAGTCACCATGCAGGTGCAGCCTCCCCACACGTGGTGTCTGGTAGCACCCCAAAATTGCAGCACCCTGGCCAACAGCCACTCTCCTTTCCCCAGCACAACCAGTCCCTAATCCACCCTGTGCAGTGGTGACCCTGGCACTGACCCCAGCCCACCCTGGCGCAGCTCCTTCTTGCCCGGCCGCCCCAACGTGAGGATTTTCACGAGTTTGACTCATCCTTGGCTTCGAGTCCTGCGGGCAGCAGCAGTGTCCCTGACGCGTGAGACTTGGGCGAGTCAGTGCAGCAGCCCACAGCATATTGGCAACAAGAACCAGGCAGGAGAAAGGGTTCCACATCTCGCAGCCCACTTTCAGGGTGGCCCTGCTGGGTTGTACCACACTTCTGCCAGCGATGGAGTGAGCACCCAGTGAGAGCATCCACAGCCCTGCCAGCGTGGGGAGAAGTGGGTAGAGAAGCCACAGGCAAGAGCCATGGGGAACCGGGGGAAGCGGTGGGGGGCACAAGCAGAAGGGAGAAGATCCTTTTCGGTCCAGAGCAGCGCAACTGTAGCGTCTGTTGCTTTGAGCTGAGGAACAGGCGCAGGCTGGGCTCTTGTCCTGAAAGGCAGCCAGCACGTGGCTGTATGGAGAGTGGGGATGTGCTGAGAAATGAAGTGGGAAAGGCCTCATTAGGATGGCAGCTCACCTCTGCCCGTGCACCCACAGGCCAACAAACACAGACGGAATCTGTAAATGGCACGGGGTCCCAGGAGACTCTCTGAAATGCTTGACTATCCTTCCCTCATCCCAGTGGGAATCCCCATCTAGGATTGCATTCTTGGGTCCCCTGGAGGTGTCTGTCCAGGGAATGGACAAACTGGACATGGTTGGGATGCTGAGCATCCCTTCAACATCATCTTAGGGTCCTGTGAGCCTCAGGAAAGAGCGGGCTGTTCCCCCACCACCGAGGTCTCTGTGGTCCTCCATGGCAAGGCAAACCTTGATGAAGGCAGTACACCCTGCCTGGGTGATGCTGGGCAGAGGATGCTGGGCCTTGTGCTCTCCTCTCGGTCCCCATCCAGCTCCAAGGTCTCAATCCTCCTCTCACTTACCCAGGGCCTGGGCTGGTTCCTGTCACGCTGACCCTCAGCAGGAGTATGTCCGGACCGTGGAGGTCTCCAGCCTTGGTGACCCGGAAGTACCAACTGGAAGGGAGTCAAAGAGCAGAGTGTGCAATTAGGACTGCTCCAATTAGCCCTTGGCTTCCCACCAAAACATTTATTAGGTAGGACCTGTGCCCTAAAGCCACAGGAAGATGAGAATCAAATAAGGAGGAACGTTTGGCCAACTCATGCTTCCAAAGCTCTGGGGTAGTTGGAAAGTTGCCGCTTGCCATCGCGACTCTTGAGCAGGTAGTGCTCTGCTGCCCAGGTCTGGGTGCCATCAGACCTCGAGATATAGTTTCAGATTTCATTGTCCACAGCTGGGTGGGAACTGCAGCTTCCAGGGGTGGAGTGGAAATGGGGGAGCAAAAGCTTCACCCAAACCACTGGATGGAAAGCTGTGAAATTTCAGCAAACTTGGAGACAGGAGAAGAGCTGAACCTGGGGTTTGGAGCCAGAAGGTGAAAGCACAACTTTTTAATTCACATTCAGTCATTCCTGAGCCTGCTGAAGCCAGTTCTGATCAGTGATGCGGCAAGTGGCTTAGGACAGTGGCACCAAGGTACCTGAGCCAGGGGACAAACAGAGGTGACCTGGCTGGAGCTTGTGCAGCTTTGGAAGGGACAAAGACGACTTGTAGAAAGGAGCAGTGTGGTGTGGGGCAGAGCCCAGGAGGTGTGTGCTCAGTAAAACACACACGGCAGGCAGCAGCCGGGGCAGCGTCTCAGGACCCTGCCAGCCCTGGCAGAGCAGCTGCTCAACAGCGCTTGCCTGAATTGAGCTGGTTAAAGAGCCCCTTTGGGTACGGATTCCACAAGGCAGAGTGGACAAGCCTGGATCAGAATGGACTGGCTCTGACCTGGATGCCAAACCCAGGGTGGGTGACACATGTCCCCATTCCATGCCCCAAACCAGGCCTCCCCCTCATCCTGACAGCTGGAAACAAAGAAACAGCGACAACCCTCCTGAGAAAAACATTTACAGCAGACACTGGCTCAACTATCACACGGATTCAACATCACAAGTGAGCTTCTCTCGCTCTCCATTCCTGGTGGGACATTGTTCCCCATGCACCCCATACACGAGGTCTGAGCAGGGGTGGGAGAGCACCCCAGGGAGAAGAGGGTGACCTACCTTCTGGGGGCATTTTCTTGGCAGATGGAGGGGCGGACGGAGGGGGCAGGGGCACCAGGCTGGTGACACGGAAGCCAGCGGGCAGTGTCTCGGCCGAGCCGCTGAGCATGTTGATGCTGTGGACATCGCGGGGGCGGAAGCGCTTTCGCCAGGATGGGGTTCGACGGAAGGTTTTGTCGTCGCTCTGTGAGGGAAGAGCAGATTATGGGCCTGGCAGCAGTGGCAGCAGGACACTGCACTCCTAGCAGACACCAGCACTGCTTCCACCTACATAAGCGTGCACCTGTTCATGGAGACCAACTCAAACAGTGCAGAAGCGTGTGATCAAATTGGGCCAAGGACATAGGAGAACCCACCAGCATAACACAACATAGGCTTCATCCTTTGTAGCTTGCCTACTTCTTCTATCCAGGCTGCATGCAAAGGTGCCTTGGAGACACCAACACACAAGCCCCAGGAAAGACACCAAGGGATGCATCTAAGCTTGGAAAGATGATGGAATCTGGAAGTGCCTGCCTCTCCCTGTGCTCTAAAGAGAGCCCTGACCACCTCTGCTGTCAGATCTCAGGTAGGAAAGCCATTCATAGGAGAGATCTGGATGAATTTTCACCTTCACTGTCTCAACATGAACAGCCTTCTGGATGTGTAATGGGGTATCTCCAGCCCAACAGCTTTCCTTGCTGCAGATGCACCATGCCCAGAACATCTGTGACTCTAAAAAGTCAATATGGAAGCAACTGGCAAGGGAAAGTCAGGTGAGCCTACCTGAAATGCAGTGCAATAGGCAGGAAGATAGAAATCATAGAATTGCTCAGTTGGAAAAGACTTTGAGATCATCGAGTCCAGCCACACCTGTCCACTACCAAACTGGATCCCTAAGCACCTTGTCCACGCGTCTTTTAAACCCCTCCAGGGATGGGGACTCCATCACCTCCCTGCACAGCCTCTGACACTGCCCGAGAACCCTTTTGGGAAAAATATTTTTCCTGATGTCCAATCTGAACCTGCCCTGGTGCAACTTGAAGCCATTCCCTCTTGTCCTGTTGCCTGTCACTTGGGAGAAGAGCCCAGCACCCACCTCATTACAAACTCCTTTCAGGCAGTTGTAGACAGTGATGAGGTCTCCTCTCAGCCTCCTTTCCTCCAGGCTAAAATGATGCACAAGGCTCTTCCTCACCTTCCTCCACAGCCTGGCAGCAAGTTCCTTGGGGCCTTGTCTAACAGGTTTAGCTTATTCCACTGATTCTGCTCACGTGACCACTCTAGAGACCCTGCAATGGTCTCTAGAGACCCTATTTCACACCCCTGGAGAAGGAGGGAGAGAGCAGAGGTCCTGCCTCTCCTGTTTCTTGCACAAGAACAGGCACTCGGCATGATTTGAACATGGGAGAATATTGGTACTCACATCATCCAGCCTCCGATCTGTGCCCAAGGCCAGCAGGTTGTTGAACTCCCTCTCCAGCACTTGTCGAGCCTGAAAATAAAAAAAAAAAAAAAAAGAGTATTCCACATTGATGGAAACTGTTTTCAGCACAAACTCCCATCCCAGGATTGCCTGAGAGTGATCGAGAACCCATGCGCCATCTGAGGGCTCCCTTTGAAAGGCAGCACTGAGTTGGTGGCACTGGTGGAGTCACACCAGAGCCGTGTCCCACGCTGTCCACCCTCCTGCCGAATCCCCCAAGGCTGCTGCTCTTACCTGTGTGTTCTGCGTGGGGATTTGCAACACGAGCGCCAGGCTGTTGTGGTCAAAGTTTTCATCGAGGGCCAGGAGCGCCCCGTGCACGCCGCTCTCGACAAGGTTGTTTGCGTACTCGCGGAGCCCGATGGACTGGATCCAGTGAATGACTTGGTCGTTGGTCCACACCAAGACATCTGCAAAAGAGCAAGGGCACGTCTCAGGGCCAGCTCCAACCATACTCTTGGTTGCGTGGGGACCTGATGATGTCCTGAAGCTCCTCCTCACTGCCCCAGGCTGATCCTGGGACTCAACTTCCCAGGCCAGGAGCGATACTGGATCCCTGAGTGCCAGGAGGAGCTCGCTCCAATCAACCCAACTCAATGCCGCACTAACAGGCAGAAGACACCTGTGGAAATGTATCTAAAGAACCCACGGCTGCTGGTGTAATTAGGGGCATTATCTGTAATAAGATGTAACCTAAGCAGCCACCAGATGCACAGGGAATCTCAGGACAGCATACGAAGATGGGGAGGCTGAGAAAAATGGGCCATATCCTGAGCATCTGAAAGGGGTGGGAGAAGCCGATCTGATGCTTGGACTGGATCTTTGCTGTCTCAACACCCTCCTCCCTGCTCACACCAGCCTGGGGGAAGCTGCATGAAGCCCCTTGGAGTGATCTGTTGGGGAAACATTGCAGGGAGGGACCCTAGAGAACATCCTAAGGGCGTGGTTGCTCAGAAATTGTGATCTTCCCTAGGAAAATGGGGCATTAAAAAGAAGGGATAGGAGAGAGACCATCACTGGGCATCTATTGGGAGGTTTCTCATCTCCTTTCTGCCAGAGCTGGGTTGTGTGCACGGCTGCTGACCTTTGATTTCGTGTTGGGTCTCTTCTCGCCTCCTCTCGAGCTCTTTGCGGTCATAGTTGAGCCTCTTCAGGCACATGATGCCGTACTGCAGGCTGGTGCTGCAAGGACATGAGATGTCACCCAGCCCTCAGGAGGGCTCTGCACCACAGGGCAGGTGGCTTGGAGGTCCTGCCAAGGGACACACTTCCCTGCTTGCTCTCCATATCCCCAAAGGACGCTTCAGTTCAGGATTGGGCCAGGACAGACACAACCCAAAGGGAAGATCTTAGCTGGAAAATGGAGGAAGTCCCTCCCTTCTATGGTAATTCCCCACTCCACCAATTTTACCCAGTTTTGCCTGCACATGGATCCAAATGGCGACACTCCATGCTTGGTGGCTGGAGAGGGAAGGGAGAACCAGCCCATGGGGGCTGTTCCAGGCTGAAAAGTTCATCCGCAGGGCACAGATGGCCCTGACAGGCCCATGGACACAGCCTCATGCTTCAAGGTGGGTGGTGGTACCCCACGATGGGGCTGGCCACTGGTGCTTAAGCAAGGTGGTTGGAATGGCATAAGCCTTCTCCAAGTTGGGCTGATGGCAGATGACTGCTCTGCCTGCCAGTGGGGTACCAGGTGGAACAAGCCTCTATTTTTGTCTGTGGTTTGCTCCACAGCCAGGAGAAGGTGTGGTTCTCTGCAATTTTGCTGCAGGGAGTGTGCTGAAGGAGAACATCTGTGCACATGATCTGCCCCAGACTAGATGGTTGAGTTTACCCTAGAAGAGCCATCCTCCAACAACAGAGTAGGCCAAGGTAGGGGAGAATCTCTCAACCTTCCCCATCCTCTGCCCCATGTGCAGACACTGCATGCACCCCAGGGATCTCCTGAAGGAGGGGACTCACCGGTGGAAGCTGTCCACCATCTTCAAGTGCACCCTGAGATCTTTCTTGGTGAGGTGGTCCAGCATCCGTGCATCAACAAGACACTCCATGAAGTAGCTGCGATACTGTGGGAGACCCAAGCTGGGCAGCCACTCATTCCCAATCCACTCGTGGTTCATGTCCCCGTAGGCCAGTGTCTACAGAGAAGCAAACAGACAAGCTAGGAAGAAACCAGGGGTTGGTGGATCTACAGACTCCCAGGAGACCAGTGCTACAGCCTGGGGTCACAGTCCTGACCAAACCTGGGCCAGATGGGTTTAAACCTAGTTTGTACTGAAGGAGCTGGAGGGAACAGTCCTGCTGGCCATGGTCTGTGTCCTACTGCCATGCCCTAAGGAGACAGGACAGCAGCCAAGAAGCAAACACAAAGGACAGTTGAGCTTCATGACCAGCTTCTTCTGGAAAAAGCATATCCATGCAAGCAGAAAGAAATCAGTTTGGGTGCACTCCCAACTGATTTTAAGGAGCTTAGAAATCACAAAATATCTACTTTATGACTTCAAAATTAAACCAGAAGTCAGTTTGGGGCAGAAAAACATTCACTTTCACTGCGAGCTTATTCTAGGTCTGAAAATGAAATAAAATCCACCAGAAGTAAAGCATTTGATCACAAGTGATCAAACCCAGAACAGCTGGATCCAAGCAGGACTTCTTCCTCCCACCTTTTCAGTCCGTGAACATGGTCCAGATCCTGAACTTAGGGGTAAAATATGGTGAAAACTAAATATCTGTGCAGCTAAAAACCTGCATCCCATGCAGGGTGGCTGGTCACACTCACCTTGGGGTTTTAACCCAGGATCTGTGTCTCACATACAAAAAGCCACCCCGCCTGGTGCAGAGAGGGATGCTGCTTGATGCAAGGTCCCAGGAGGACCACCCCACGCTCGAGAGGGAGCTCAGAGGAGCAGTCACAGGATTCAGACTCACAACAAGTAGGACTTGGTCAATATGGATGCCCCACGCTCATCCACCGGGTGAGCCCAGCTCTCCCTCCCACAACCCCCTGTACCACCCACAGAAAAGGTGCATGCGGACCTCACCTGTGCCCAGCTGCCTTCCTCTGTGTCCTAAGAGTGACACATGCAGCATGTCAACAGAAAGGACAGGTAAAGTCAGTACCCGGTGGCCCACGAAAGTGTGTACCATGTTTGCTGAGCATGAGATCCCTCAGCACCGTGCGATCCGGAGGGGATGGGGTCGGTCTCATTGCTTGGAGAGCTCAGCCTTCTTGATAGGATGCTGGGGGCACCTCAGTCCTGCAGGCTGGGCTTCACCCCATCTCTCAGTCAAGTAAGGATACGGGATGAGGATTTTCCCATGGGCCTTGGTCTGGAGATGGCACTGACACTGGGGCTCCTACATCTTTCCTGGGAAATAGGGGCAGTTCTTGGGTCCCCCAAAGACAGATGGACACAGAGAGAAAGCTCAGCTTCAGCTCCCAAATGACAGGCGGTAGGACAAGAGGGAATGGCCTCAAGTAGCACCAAGGCAAGTTCAGATTGGACAACAGGAAAAATGTCTTCACTGAAAGGGTTCTTGGACCCTGGCAGAGGAGGTGTGCAGGGAGGTGGTGGAGTCCCCATCCCTGGAGGGGTTTAAGAGACAGGTGGGTGAGGTGTTCAGGGATCTGGTTTGGTAGTGGACAGGTATGGTTAGAGTCAATGATCTCAAAGGTCTTTTCAAACCTAGGGATTCTATTATTCTACGATTCATGGGTCACAGCTCCCAGAGGGACTGCTCACACCAGTCTGCCAATTTTCTACCTATTTCTTCTCCTGTCAACCTGTGCTGGTTTGGCTCAACTACATGAAACCACATCCTTCCCTAAATCTGAGCTTTCCATCCCCAGGAAACACCCACCAGTTATCGGTGCAATTTACCAGTCTGTGCTGCTCAACCAGCAGACACGAGCTTCATCACAACACCAAAAAGCCGCATCTACTCTGAGACATGGATGTGGGGTCCAGTTGCAGAGGGGCACATGGCTACATCTCTACAAAGGAGTCCGCGCTTTGGGGAGCAAGGCCACAAGGGGCCCAAGCTATCAGCCAATGTAGCAGGGACAGGCAAGGGGGGACAGTATTTGGGTGGCCAAATAGGCAAATAAGATCAGCAGTAGAATAGACAGTGATGCAAAGTTGGTGAAGGGTTTAGAGGGCAAGCCAGATGTTGAGCAGCTGAAGTCACTTGTCTGTTCAGCCTGGGGGAGGCTGCGGGGAGACCTCATTGTGGTCTACAGCTTCCTCACAAGGGGAGGAGGAGGATCATACACTGAGCTCTTCTCTCTGGTGACCAATGACAGGACGCGAGGGAATGGCAGGAAGATGTGCCAGAAGAGGGTTAGGTTGGACATTAGGAAAAGTTTCTTCACCCAGAGGGTGGTGGAGCACTGGAACAGCTCCCCAGGGAAGCAGCCACGGCACTGAGACTGACAATCTTCCAGCAGCATTTGGCCGGTGCCCCCAGCCATGTGGTGTGAATGTTGGGGTGCCCTGAGCAGGGACAGGGTTCAGGACATTCCATGATTCAGGTTGGATGGGGCCTTGAGCAGCCTGGTCCAGTGGGAGGTGTCTCTGCCCATGGCAGGGGTGTTGGAATAAGATGATCTTTAAGGTCCCTTCCAACCCAAACCATTCCACGATTTTGTGGCTTCTTTGGGTGAAGGATAACCAACGTGAGACTCAATCTCATGCATCTATCTATCTGAGATGTCTCCTGGTTTTCGACTTTCCTTTCTTTCCTCTGACTCACAACATCAAGCTACTCTAGAAAGCCAGCAAAACCCACAGGGGCTTGACAAAGGAAAATGTATCTGATGGTCTCTAAGGCAGTTTTAGAAATTGTTGGGATATTAAATGCTGAAAGATGGTTTCTAAACAGGTGCATGGTGCTGGCCAAGAGCTGACACACGAGACGCAGCAAAGATCCCTTTCCCTCATGGGGTTTAGCGCGTTAATGCGTGCCCGGAGCTCAGCTTGGCAACTGATTTGCTGGGCAGTGGCAGTGGGTCCAGCCAGCCTCACCGTTTTGGTGGAAGTCGCCATGTTCTCCATCTCCTCGTGGGTGACCCAGACGTTTCCGGAGGACTGCAGGGAAAAGAGCAGAGTGGTCAGGGTAAACCACAGAGCCATGGCTTTGGTTCACAACCATGCTGAAAACAAGCCCTCATGGAGGATCAAGCCACCTTTGCGCTTGGAGCTGTACTGGGGAGATCTCACAGTATCCTTGCAGCTTGGGTTGGCGGCACCCTGCTGCCCGCAGAGATCCTGTGCAGCCATTGAGAGCACAGCAAAAATCAGCAGTCCTGCAGTTGGCTTTATACTTTGGTGGTGTGCTCATGGAGCCTGCAGGGTTGTCTCTAACAGCTGTGATCCCACCATAGCCATCTGAGGGCACACAGCACCCTTGGGGCCTTTCTTCTTGCTGCCTGAACTTCTCCAGCTGTGTCTTGGCATTACGTGGGTACCAGTAAACTCTTGGGAGTTTAATAAGGACCAGCACAAGACACGATCTCCATCTGCTTCAAGTCCTACCCAGAGCAAGGCTGGGAGCTGCAGTTGCTTTGACTTCCTCCAGGAATTTCACATCGTCCCAGGAAAAGGCTCATATCGAAATGATGGAGGAAATGGCTGTGCATAACCAAGCTGGCCCTGTAAATCATGCACGTGCTGTCTGGGTGACATTTTTATCCTCTCCAGGGCAGCCAGTCACCACCCTTTGCTCTTTGCAGGTTGCTTGGCAGGGTCAGTCTCTTGGTGACAACCTCTGAGGGTGACAAGAGCGTCTGCTGTTGCCTCAAGACAGGAAAGTGCTTTGCACTCAATGGCAGTAAAGGGTGTTTGTGCCTGAGGACAAGCGTCTGGTGGTTTGATGGGTCCCTGAGGGAATGTCACACCCTGCACAGATGCTCTTGCCTGTGACACTGAGACTCCCTGGGGACTGACGGCCACCCAAGGAGTTGGGGGAAGTGGGGAAGCAAGTGTGTCCTGCCTTATGGAGATTCTGTCTGGGGGGAGAGTGGATCTGAGGCACTTACCGTCCGTGAGGTGGGTGGTGCCGAGGGGCTGGTGAGTGAGACCATCTCCTGGATGGCCAGACGCAGCTTCAGGCGATGCAGCGCGTTGCTGATGCCAATCTCCCTCTGGATCTCAGTGTCGGACAGGGCTGACATGATGGCTCCACTCTTCACGTTGGCTCGGCAAGCAGCAACGTACCAGGCTGGCATCCCCACCCAGAGCTGCCAAAATGGAACAAAGCAGTGACTGCCCAGCTGCCCTACCCTAACTCCCTCTAGCAGGATCAAGGCCGCCCCATTTGCAGCTCTCTATCAAAGCTGGATGCTCACATGGAATTCCATTTTTGTTTGTACCTTGCACAGATGGCCTGTGGGCAATTCAGAACATCTATATATGATGGACACAGCACAAGGAAAGAGCGTCCACTGAGCCTTTCAGCTCAAAGCTCTCCTCAAGTCACAGCTCTACAGAATCTGTGAGGGATCTGGGGATCTGCTCTGTTGCCCCAGGTTTTGCAACACCAACCATGGGCATGGATCAAGTGTGGTGGTGCTATAACAAGGTGCTATAACAAGCATTATGAGAAGTGGCTGGGGCACCTGGGGTTGTTTAGCCTGGAGAAAAGGAGGCTGAGGGGAGACCTCATCACTGTCTACAAATGCCTGAAATGCAGAGGCTGTCCAGGGAGGTGGTGGAGTCCCCATCCCTGGAGGGGTTTAAGAGACATGTGGATGAGGTGCTTAGGAATATGCTTTAGTAGTGGACAGGTACTGTTGGACTTGATGATCTCAAAGGTCTTTTCCAACCCAGGGATTCTATGATTCTCTATTGCTGCTGGGGAGGACACCAGGGGCTGGCAGCAAATGCAAAGCTGTTGGAGCATGGGGACAATGCATGGACACACTCTGCCTCACCTCCAGCCAGGAGACAACAGTGGGGCCATCCCAGTGAGCAAAGGGCAATCCTTTCCTCCGAGCTTCTTCCAAGAGTTCATGCCTGGAGGGAATAGAAAGAGAAGAGTGATTTATTGAGGGCTTGGGGACAAGGGAGCAACCCTGGAAAGGGAATAGATCATGGTCAGAAAGAACCAGCTGGCAGCAAAGCAATAAAGGAGCTAACGGGGCTAAAGAAACGGTGAGGAGGAGAAGACTTTCCAGTAGTTTCCAGTCCCATGCCATGGCTTCTCATTTTCTTGCTAGGGCAAGGAAGGAGGTTCACTCACTTCTTCCGCAGGCGCCGATCCTTCTCAGCCTGAGCACCCAGCTTGCCAAGTCCCAGAGGGTCCTGCATGCCCACCTCCACATCCGTCAGAATCACTGTTGGGCAAGCGAGACATCCAGTGGTCAGTGTGACATCCCCAGGGTGAGCATGACACCCCCAGGGTCGGTATGGGCACTGCCAGTCACCATGTCAGGGCGTTGGGGATGCTCAATCGCAGCACAGGAAGTGAAGGTTTCCATTTCCAACCCACCCCCAGTGCTCTCCTGCATCCCTGGGAAGCCCATGAGGATTCCCACCTGCCATCCCTCCCGTTTCAAGACAATCAACATTGAAGCAGAAAAGGATTTAGGAGGGGAAAAGCAGCTCCCACCAAGGGGCTGTGCAACCTCAAGAAGGTCCCATGGGGAGGGAAGCAGATTTGGGGACGTTAAGATGCAGTGATGAGGGTCACTGTCCTCGCTGCAGCTCTTGTAGAGCTTCCCGAAGGACACCACGCTCATGCCAGAAAGGGCTGCAAGGCCGAAAGCACCAGGACACGACTGCCCTGAAGTGCAGAGCCAGTGGCCACCGTGTTCCCAAACCAGCAGGGGTGTCCCTGCTCCTGTCACCCCCACAGCTCCCAGAAGCCTGACAGCGGCAGGGAGCGCGCAGAGAGCTTGGCCCGAGGGACGCCCGCCCGCCCCGATGGGATTGGGCTGCTCACGGACCCTGCCCCGTGGCCCCTTCTCTGCTCAGCTGAATCAAGCGACCCTTCTCTTTTTTCCCGAACAAGCGCCCGATGGAGGATTTGATCCCCTTCCTCTTGGAGCCCTTGTGCAGGGAGTCCTGGCTGCTGTTGCTGCTGGGGTTGCTGGCCTGCTCCTCCAGAGAGCTGGGGATGGAGGAGGGAGAGGAACAGCAAAGCCTTTAGGTTATTCCTGAGCAGCACCCAAGCCATGGCAAACCCCAGACCGTCCCCCAAGCCCGTGCTCGCCTCGGGTAAACCCTCAAACCAACGGAGCTGGGGTGGGATCCAAAAGCACTGCCCATACCTCTTCCCATCCTCCTGACTCAGCGCAGGGTGGCCCAGCTTCTCCAGCCGCAACGTCCTGGGTGAGGATGGAGGGGATGTCTCGCATTTGATGGTGGTTTTATCCTCTCGGCTTTCATCCCGAGCTGCAGGCGACTGAACAGGAAGAGATGCCATTAGGCTGGGAGGTCCACATCCAGCTCCATCCTTGCCCTGCCGCCTGCCTCTCTCTTGCTCAACAGAGGCATGGCTAAAAGAGCCACCAGGGCCCTGAGGCTTTGCCACGCTCCAGGATGAGCCTCAACTAGAGCTCTGGCAATGGCTCGAGATGCCCAAGCAGATGGGGACAATGTGGCCGTATGGCCAAGATCCTGGGAACAGGGAGGAGAGAGGATGCGGCCCCATAATCCAGGTCAGGGTGTGTGGACAGAAGCTGCTGGCTCTCAGCAGAAGGCTCCGAGGAGCACAGATGGGAAAGTTCCAAAGACACCCTGTCGCCAGAGGGGGCACACGATGTTTGAGGACCCAGTGGCTTTCTGAACCTCCCCATGTCCTGCTAGCCCACCCAGGCTGCCAGCCAGAACATCTCCAAGCACCTCAGGGGATCCCCACGATCCTCCTGCTGAATCCCTGGGGTCCCCAGCTCCATCCCACGCCTGCTGCACCCTGACCTGGTGTGGACAAAGCCAGGAGCAGGCTGGAAAGGGGGCTTGGACAAGACCCAATGGGATGGGAGCCACTCACTAGCAGTTTCCTCCGGTGCTTCCTCAAGTCGCTGGGCTGATTGCAAGGGGGAAAGCGAGAGAGACACAGAAAGGTGGGCAGTTAATGGAGAACCCCCCCGTAGAGCAGTCCCGGGGCCAGGTGTGCCAGGCTGGAGACAGCAAATGTGGGCATCCCCGTTCCACAGCCCTCTCCCGCATGCCCGTGTGGATGCTGAGCATCGCTCCCACCCCAGGCAGCCACGTGCACATCCTGTCCAGCCCCTCGTCCACCGTGAATCTCCTCACCAACGTCATGATCCCCATGCGGTCGAGGTCCTGAGCAGCACTGCGGGAGGAGAGCTTGGGTGTGGAGCGGCCACTGAGTGGTGGGGAGGAGCTGGCCAGGGACAGGGCCGTCAGCGAGGTGGGGATGGAAGCCCTTTTGCAGAGCTGGGTGAGGTTGAGGCCCTCCATGCTGCCGCTCGTCACACGCGTCTCTAGTTCTTCTGCGCGGAGCTCGGTAGACTCCTTCTCCTCTTGGATCATCCTGGGGGAGCAGCGGGACTCCTGGTTTCCCACCTTTTCAGGTGGGAAAGGATCAGGACTCCTGGTTTCCCACCTTCTGGGGAGTCACCTCACACCTCCCAGCTGAAGGATTTCCCTACCCTGGGAAATGCACCTTGGATGCTGTGATTGGAGCTCCCTATCTCCAGGAATGGCAGCAAGATCCATCAGGATCCACATAAACCAGTGCTCAGGGTGACTCTGATTTCTTTTAATATTCATCGCGGCTTTTTATTAAATTATGATCCTTTCCATGGGCCAGCACTGGTGCAGCTGAGAGACAGGGAGTCACATGCAGGAAAAGCCAATTTCCCTGGCTGAAACTGGACCAAGACCTCAATTTTTGGGCAGGAGAGACTTCTCCCACCACTGGTGGCAGCTCATTGACAGCCTCCCACCTCCTCTCCTGAACCGTTTCATAGCAAGGCAGTGGTGGGTTTTGCCCATGGCTGCTACCTGATCTCCTCATTGATGGCATCCAGCTGCTCCTGGAGCATCATAGCCAGCGTCTGGGCATCCGAGTGCCCACTGGGAGACAGCACATCCATGGAGCTGAAGAGCGTTTCACGGTCATCCTCGTCCACATCAGAGATCTCAGGGTCGCTATCGAAGGCGTGAGGCCCCGTGGCCAGGACACTTCCTGCCTGGGCCGGCTCCCAGTCCTGCGGGAACAAGGTGCACTGGTCCTACATAGCATCCCCATGACTCCAAAAGCCAAACTGCCCCATCCCTGGAGGTGTTCAAGGACAGGTTGGATGGGGCTTGGAGCCCCCTGATCCAGAGGGAGGTGTCCCTGCCCACGGCAGGGGGTAGAACTGGATGGGCTTTGAGGTCACTTCCAACCCAAACCGTTCCATGATTCTGTGAAACCAGAGATCTCCATGCAACAGTCACACCTCAACACAACCGCGATGGGGAAACCCTTCCTACCACGTAACCCCCCTCCATGCATCTGGCGAAGGAAACTGCCCTTTGTCCCCAAATCGAGGACGCATGAGACCTTCATGCATGGCAGGAGGAGCCGCCCCACCCCAACCCCGACCCCACGGATGAGTTACCTTGGCTGGCTCCTCTCGCCGGGGCGCGAAGCGGCCCTTCTGTGCCCGAGGCAGGCCTGGGGCTGTCCCGAAGGGCTCGGCGGGGGCATGGACCACGGCACTCAGTGGGAAGCGCAGGTCCGTGGTGCTACCCATATGGGACCTGGGGAGAAAGAGCCCTGGTGTGGACACGGCTCCTTGCAAGAAATCCACAGTCCCTAGGCTGCTCCGCTTGCAGCCCCGGGTAACTGGGCAGAGGAAGAGGAGGCCACAATGGGATGCCCGCCCCAGCGATGCTTGCCTGCTCCGCATGAGATGATGCAAACCCAGGCTCTGGAGAAAGGTGCCCCATTCTCCTGGCTCTGGCGCTGTGCGCTCACAGGCTGCAGGGAGCTCAGCCCTGCTGCTGCTCCCCTGGGACATGCAGCCAATTCTGGCCAAACCCACCCAGTGCAGCGGGGCTGCCGTGAAGCTGTGGGCCGAACAGCCCTCTCCTGGCCTCTCTTGTGAAGAGCTTGCATCTCCTACCATGTACAGCACGTTTTGTGCCTGTCTTCTCCATTCCCATGGTACAGAACAGGGGCAGCCAGGAAGCCTTCTCCTTTTTTTAATGTTTTCTTCAACATTCTCATGAAAAAAAACTCTGATGTGTAAAATCCTGTCTGAAACAGATCTGTCAGGTGTGGGGACATGAGCATTGTTTGGGATCTCCCAGCAGAAACCAACTGGGACTCCTCCAAGCTCAAGCCGGTGTTCGAGCACAAGTGCCCATGTTGGGCAGAGAACACAGTGGCTGCTGTTGGACACAAGGTCACCTTTTGCCACTCGTGGTACTCATTGCGTACCTCCCCATTGCCTGGTTGCTCCTCCTTGCCCTGAAGGCTCAGCCACACAGCTGAGAAAAGGGTTTTCCTGAACCCCAAGGTGGTTATCCCCAATGTGCATCACCACAGGAGACACAAGATGTTTGTAAGACTTTTCCAGAGCAGAGGTTTTCCACCATGGTGGACCTGGTCTCCAGTGCAGATACAGGCCTGGGCTCCTCACCCCAGCTTCCAACACACTCAGATGGAACTGCTAACATGAGCAGCTCAGCTTCCTATCAGCTTGGTGTCTGCAGATGAAGGCACAGCCCACGTTTCAAGGGGTTTTAAGATGTGGAGCTGCTGACAAGCAGCTGTAACTCAAATTTTCTGCTGAATTTCCCTCCAACGAATGAATAAAAAAATACAAATCACCCATCCTGTTGTTACGGACCCGTACAAGGAGGTCCCACACATGCTCTAGACACTCTTCCAGAAGTTGGCAATCCTTCATCCTCACAAACTCTTGCTTGCTCCCCCATTTCTTTTCTCAACAATGGATATGGGGCCACCAGGCCTTCTCCTCTCTGCCACAGCTGCTGGCAGGTTTGAAGCTGGTTGCCCTGGTTCCTTTCCATCTTGTCCAGACTTCCTGAGAGGTGAATTCCCCCACTGGTGGTAACCCCCAGCGAGCCCATGCTGGCTCTAACCCATGCGGCGAGTGCTCACGAGAGGACATGGTCTCCCAGGCAGGTGCAGTGACACAGTGGGGTCCACACCAGGCCAGCACCCTCCTTTTCTAACCCCCTGGTTTCTCGTGGTAGTGCTGGCACCCCAGGCTGGTGCCAGAGGCTGAGACCCAACGAACTCACGTTGCCTACTGGTGCTCTGAGCTGGGACTTCCCCATCTCCCATGACTTTAAATGAAAGGGTGCAGGAGGACCATGGTATCGAGGAGTGTGAGAACTATTCAGTCCATTCTCCTTTGCCTGCAACACCTCAAAAGCACCGTGGCAGAGCTGAGGACTATATTGGAGTCTGTGCCAATGGGTGTCATCATAGAAGAGGTTGCTCCTTCCTTACCAGCTCATTCCCAGGACGACAGAGGGAAAAAGGCATTTGGTGAGATCAAGTTTTCACAGGGACATAAGCCCTAAGACCTCTGTGCAGATAAAGAAACAATGCCCGGTGTTTTTTTACATCCCTAGAAGAGCAAATTTTGGGCCATTCAGCTGGGTTGGGATACTATCAACATTCTGCGTCCCACCCCAGGACAAATCCATGGTGAGAACAGCACAGCCAGAGCTGACCCTGCTGCCATGAAACTGAGGCTTGGTGAGACCATAAATGCCTGAGGCCAACAACATTCTGGGGCCTTAAAAGCAAAAAAGAATCACAGAATCATGGAATGATTTGGGTTGGAAGAGACCTCAAAACCCATCCGGTCTCACTCCCTGCCCCGGGCAGGGACACCTCCCACTGGATCAGGGGCTCCAAGCCCCATCCAACCTGGCCTTGAACCCCTCCAGGGATGGAGCAGCCACCGCTGCTCTGGGCAACCTGGGCCAGGGCCTCCTCACCCTCACAGGGAAACATTTCTCCCTAAGATCTCATCTCAATCTCCTCTCTTTCAGCTGAAAACCGTTCCCCTTCATCCTACCCCTGCACTTCCTGATGAAGAGTCCCTCCCCCAGCTCTCCTGGAGCCCCTTTCAGTACTTGAAGCTGCTCTAAGGTCTCTGTGGAGCCTTCTCTTCTCCAAGCTGAACAACCCCAACTCTCTCAGCTTGTCCTCATACGGGAGGTGCTCCAGCCCTCAGACCATCCCCATGGTCCCTCTGGATCCATGTCTTTCCTGTGCTCAGGACTCCAAAACTGGACATAGGGCTCCAGGTGGGTCTCACCAGAGTGGAGCAGAGGGGCAGAATCCCCTCCCTTGCCCTGCTGGTCCCATGGCTTTGGATGCAGCCCAGGACACGGTTGGTTTCTGGGCTATGAGTGCACGTTGCTGGCTCCTGCTGAGCTCCTCATCTCCCAGCAACCCAAGTCCTTCTCATCAGGGCTGCTCTCAAATCATTTTCCACACAGCCTGGATTTGTGCTTGGGACTGCCCCGCCCCGGGTGTAGGACCTTGCCCCCAAAGCCAGAGGTGCAGGATGCAAGTGGGGTGCGTGCAGTCTGGCAGGCAGCTCTTACCTTGCATGCACGCTCTCCACGAATGTCCCACTTCTGGTCTTGAGCTGATCGACCTCCAACCTCAGTTTGTCGATCTCATCAGACAACCGTCGCTGTTCAAGGCAAGACAAGTGATGGGCAGGGGTTGGTTTGGCTCTGAAGAGCAGCCAGGTTTGAGGCAATCTGCATCCTTAGCTATTTCCAGGTTTATATTCCCTTTAAAAATCCCCATCCCAGGTTCAAAGCACCTTTGCCACGTGGGTAAAGAAACAGCTCATGCAGGTGACAGTGGATGACGATGCCATGAAGGGAGGAGGAATCACAGGTCAGACAGACACGGGCATGCTCGACGTGATGCTGGTTTGAGATGAAGGACGATTGGTGCCACTAGGAGGCTCAGGTTTTGCTCTGGATCACACACGTGCACTTGTCTTTGCAAAGGGCTGGTAGTGAGGGACCTGCTGGCCAAATCTGACACTGGTCCAGTCCCTCCTGCTTCCAGCCCCAAGCTCATTGGGAAGCTGTGCCTGCACTACGTGGCCGTGCAGTCCTGAGGGAGATGTGCAGGGAGAGGCTGTGTGCAGCCAGAGAGGCAGGGGAGGTGGGATCCTCAAGGCACAGCAGGATCCAGTCCTGTGGGTAAACAGGTCGAGCCAGGGTGGGCAACATGCAGGCAGCATCACGCGAGTCTCAGAGCTCTGCCCCGAGCTGAGCAGCCCTGGCTGGGAAGCACAAGCAGTGCCTGCACATCCTCGCTGCAGGCAGGGAGCCCCCGTGAGAGCAAAGAGCCTGGGCAAGGGGGAAAGCAGCCCCCCTGATCCCCCCAAACATGCAGGAGACACGGAGCACATCCCAAAAGCTCCCATTGCTTCAAAAAGCTGCAACCCTCCAGCTCTCTAGAACAGCCCAATGTGGACTCCTGTTACAGACCCTTCCTAGATGCTTCTTCTGAGAGCAGGGGAGGTGCAGAGACCTCCAGGGCCTTCTGGAAGCTGGGCATGGATGAGATCTTTGCCCCAGTTTGAGTGAGGGGGTCCAGAAGGCCTCAGGCAGCGCTGGCCCTTGCAGCTGGGCTGCACCAAGGAGCACTGGGTTAAAACCTCCTCTAGGGACACAGGTGAAGCGACCCTGGCCTCACTGCTGTCCTCAGCAGGGGTCACGGATGGATGAGCGTGATAGAAATACAGAGATGGGACTGAACATGCCAGTTTGGGAACCAAACCAGGGGTCTCCGGGGAGGTGGGTGGCAGCTTCAATCCAGCCACTGCCTGAGTTAGTTTGTGGCCTCCTGCTGCTGGGCACTTTGGGATCCCAGCTCCTCTGAAACTGGGGCATCTGGGGAGGCGCAACCGCTACAAGCCAGAGATTAGGAGCAAGGAAGCGCAGTCACTAGGGCAGGCTCCCTGCAGCAGCATTTACCTTGTCGTGCTGGTGTTCCTCTATCTGCTTTTGGGTATTTTCCAGCTCTTGTAACAATGTGTTCTTTGAAAAAAATCAAACAAAAGAAAAGGGAACAAAAACAGGAAAGAAAAAAGAGAGATCGTTTAGAAAACAGCCGTGCAGGCTCCTGGGAATGGCCAGCACGGATTGTGGTGTGGATGGTGCAACAGACACCTGGCAGGACAGAGGGCAACTGATACAAGAAGTTCCTGTTACAAAAAGTGGAATATTCTGATTTAAGCTAAAGTAGAGTAAAGTTTCATCTAAGTAATTGTGTTCTTTGAAAGACAGACAGAATGTCCCTCTGAGAGCATGGTTTCTTTCCAACAGTGTTTTCCCAGACACTGTCCATTCTTTGGAGATGATAAGGTCTTGTGTTCAGCGTGATCTATGCCAAACAGAGGTGTCTTCTTCTGTAATCACCTCTGTTTGCAGTATTCCCTTTCTCAAATGCAAGGTCAGGCAGAACAAGAGCCAGCTCCAAATCAGCAAGAGTTTTAACTGTTGTGAAATTCATAATAACATTAAAATTAGACCTTGGAAAGTAATAGAATATGCATAAGATTTCTGGGAGACTTTATACTCATGCATGTAAAATATACATATATTCTGTCCCCAGCTCTTGTCTCGCTGCATGACTGATGGAGATCACTCCCACATGCAGCCCAGGCCTGATAAATAGTGCCTGCTGTCTAAAGCTCCAAAATGAGTCTTACAGAGTTTATCCGCTGGCATTTTCAGTCCCACGACAGCTCCCTGATCTGTTCCTCACCAACATGCCTGCAAGCTGGTCTTCTCTGCAAGCCTTCTGCGCCTCAAGCCCGGCTGCCACAGCTCAACTCCTGCCCCACCCCAGGGCTGGGACACATCCATGGTGGGTAAGCGGCAATTAGGGATTTGATGAGCAGGGCTTGAATATTAGGAATTGTGTCTGAGAGGAGATGAGCTTCTTGAGCAGCTGGATCGAGGACGAAAACGTCCCCTACGGCTAAACTAGGGAATGTGTAGGGGGAAAAGATGTGTTTGTAACTGCCCGATCTAGTGGGAGGTCAGTGATCTCTATTTTAGGAGGTGATAGCTGCCCAACAGGATTGTTGTTGCCTGTGGAACACCTGGAGAAACTCGAGGTAAGAACCAGGCTGGGGAGCAGACGATGTCCCTTTGCAAGGTGACACCGCTCTGGGCCATGTTGCTGGCTGGGGTGGGAATTTGGACTCAGTCCCCTGTGCTGGGTCCTGCTCTTTATCCAGAGCCACTCAGACCTCTCCACTGAACGACTGGCCACGCTGGCACAGCTGGAGCTGCTTGGGCAGAGGAGATGCAGGACAGGCAGACCCAGTCCTGGAGGCATCACCTGGGGCTCACAACCCTTCTGTGCTCTGACTCACTAAGGGGACCCTGGTCCCTGCAGAACCTAAACAGAGGTGGATCCTCAAGGTCTGACCTCCTGCTGGCACTGTGAGGTTGATCCTTGCTTGGAGATGCCTGTTCTCCCAGGCAATTGCACGCAGCAGCAATGCCCGCCACCCAGTTCCCCAGGAGGAGCAGGGTGGGAGCTGGTAGGCTGCTCATGGACTCTGCCTTGGCTTGGAGAAGGCAGATCAGCCCAGGTTTGGAAGACAGGAAGGTTTTAAGACACCACATGTATGGGATGGACAGCTGGGAGTGGACGAAGGCTGCATTTTCTTCTGCAAAATGCAGATGGGTTTTGCTCCGACAGCCAGGCGCAGGCTCAAATCGAGGCTGCGCCAGAAGAGATACAGGGAAGTGAAGGAATGAAGCAGGACAAATCCTGCTGCTGTTGGAGCTGAAAGGTCATGGGGAGTGAGTCTTACAGGGCAAGGGCCAGCTGAAGGCGAGGGTGAGATGCAGAGCACGCTTCCCTGCACTCCCACCAGCCCCAGCACCCAGCTGGCATCCTGCATGTGCCCATTTCTCCATCCCTACAGAGGTACTTCCAGACCCCTGCACTTTGTATGGGTGAAGCTCCATGCTGGAGGGCTGCATACCCCTCAGCCCTCTTCCCAGCTCCCCAGACACCCCACTGCTCTCCAGCTTCTACCTTCTCCTCCAAGGCTGCCATCCTTTCCTTGAGGTGCAGCTGCAGCCGCTCGTTGGACTCACTCAGCAGTCGATCCACAGTGTCCGAGAGCCGCTTGTTGTGCTCCTCATTCATCTTCTCCCGTTGGCGGGCCTGCAACGGCAAACAGTGAGTGGCTACGTGGGATCCAGAGGATCTGCTCCTCGTGCCATGAGGGGCTCAGTGCCCCCCTGCCAGCCCGTGCCTGCTGGTGGGGACAGAGCTGAGCCAGCAGGCTCAGCTTTTGGGGACAAATCAACCCCTTCGAGCACAGATTGGACCCTATGATGTGGCTCTGCTGGTCTCTGCCATTTCACAGCCAGTGACAAAGAGGAAAGAGGACAGAATCCAAAGAGATGCTGCCTGTCTGCTCCTCAAGAGACCTTCACCTCCACAACCGCCAGGGGCAGCCACACTGGGGGCACGATCCACACCCCAAAGGCTGCTGATGCTCTGGGTTTGCAAAGGTCTCTCCAAATCTCTGCCCTAGGCCAAAATGACCAGTAATGCCATCTAGGCAACTCACAAAATGGCATCACAACCTCCTGCATGGACATCCCAGCCACTGTGTCCCGTGACACACTGGCCACATCCCTTTCTTTTTGAGGGGGAGCTTCCTTCGCTCTCGGCACCCATCTGTCTTGCCCTGCTGCTGACCCAAGCTGGGGAAAAGAATGCCTGGAACTTCCTCCTCCACGCTGCGTTTGGCATCCAAGCTTTCCGCAGGAGGTGATGCTTGGAGAGGATTAGATAATGCACGCTAAGAGCAAGACTTGGATGCCTGGGAGAGGGGGAAAAAACATAGCAGAGTGTCAGGAGCTCCTAGGTGGCTCTAGCTGAAGAGATCCTGGATGGGGAAGTATTAGCCAGGCGCCTACTCCCATCCTGCTTCAGAGATACTAGCGAGCCCACCCTTCATGCTGGGGAAGGGGCTGGAGAACAAGTCCTCTGAGGAGCAGGTGAGGGATCGGGGGGAGAAGAGGAGGCTGAGGAGAGATCTCAGCACTCTCTGCATCTCCCAGAAAGGAGGTTGTAGTGAGGTGGGTGTTGGTCTCTCCTCCCAAGGGACAGGTAAAAGGATGAGAGGGAATGGCCTCAAGTTGCACCAGGGCAGGTTCAGATTGGACATCAGGAAAAATGTCTTCACCAAAAGGGTGAAGATCAGGACCCACAAGGAATCCTTGGTTCAGGCTAAGCAGCACTTACCCTGGCCAGCTCCTGGTTCTTCTCCTCTAGCTGGCTCTCCAGCTGCCGGAGGTGCTCCTCGATGCTCCCATGCCTCTCTTCTGCCTGGGAAAAGCAGAGCAGCCCTCTTGGAAGACACCCCCTAAAACCATGTAGGTCCTCTTCCACCCCTGCATCTGCAACCTTCCCCGGGAGGCTACCTGAATTCCCACTACAGCTCACTGCGTGCTGTGAGCCCAATCCAGCCCTGTCAGCAAGGTGAGGGGAGGTGAAGGGGCTCTTTGAGCAACTTGGGACCTATGCCAGCACTCAGGAAGGGGAGAGCTGGCTGCTTCCGCACCTTCCTCCAGGCCTGCACCTTCCCAGATCCAGCCTGAGTTCTTTCTCTTCCTCCTCCTCATTTTGCACAGACAAGTCGTGACTGCCCCATCCCTGGACATTTTCCAGGCCAGTCTGGATAGGGATTGGAGTTCAGTGGGAAATGTTCCTGCCCATGAGGGCAGGTGCCTTCCAACTCAAACCATTCCACGATTCTATGATCCAAACACAAGTCAAAGATCACCCACACCAAGAAAGCCATTTTTGCCTTGGAGAAAGGAGCTGTGGAAAGTGAGCAAACTGCATGTGTGCAGGACATACTGGAAGCTTTAGAAACTCTGCATTGTCCCTGCAGCCATGGAGGAGGCAGAGGGCAGCAAAGCTCAGGGTTTGAGAATGACAGCAGGGTTCCTTGAGCCTGCCAGGGGCTCCATCACTGGAGGGGTCGGCCAAACCTGCCTCTTCCTTAGAGGAATTCTGTCTGGTTCCCCTGTTCCAGCTGTCTCAGAGCACCTCGCTCACTTGCCTTGGTGAGGGCAGCAATGCGCTGGGCCAGCTCCGCTTCCACCTCGGGCAGCGTCTCCGCCTTCCGCATCGTCTGCTGCAGCTTCTGCTCCGCCAGCTCTAGCAGCTCCTGCAGATGCCGGGCTTTCTCCTCACACTGAGGGACAGGGCAGGATGAGTGCCTGGCATCAAGACTTACCTTCCTGTCCCATCCCCAGCACTTGCTTCTCCCTCCCCAGGTCCCCGGGGTGGTGAGGAGTCTTTGGGTCTGAGCTTCGGTACCTGGCGGTGCAGGGACTCCTTGTTGGCCAACTCGCTTTCCAGCTTGTCGTTGAGGTCATGGATGGAGGTGGCTTCTCGCTGGGCTGCCAGATAGCGTTTCTCCAGTGTAGTGATCCTCTCCTCCATGTCCTCTTTCTGAGCCAGTGCCTGGGGAAGCGATAGGGCTGTCACATGCTAACCAGTGACCACCAGCTGGACCCCCCAGCTCCTGTGAGACAACCCCGAGACTAAGCATGCAATGAAAACCCTGCTCTGCAAGGGAATGAGGGACAGCAGAGCTGGAGATGAATAAAGGGAGAGTCAGGCAATCACAGAAAAAACTTCTAGCATGGACCCAACTCACTGCTCCGGGTGTGCAGCACCTGGGTACCTTGGTGTCTGCTTATAACCGCAGGGAAGTCCTGCTGATGGACCTGAGGACAACCTCCCAAAGGCCTCTTTTGGGGAACACTGGCCTTCACTCTGCACACATGGATTACAATCCCTTCCCAGCCCAGAGCACATGGAAGCTGCTGTGAATGTTTCTGCAACTGCAACAGGCTTGGCAGCATGAGAGGGCAGTGTCTAACCTCCCGGAGGTCCCTCTGGTACTTGCTGCTCATCTCTTCCGATTTGATAAGATCCTTCCTGGCGGTGCCCAAATCCTCTTCCAGCTCGGCGACACTGGCAGCCAACGCAGAGATGCGCTCCTTGGCCTGGACCACTTCGAAATTCTGCTTCTCCAGGAGCTCCTGCAGCTCCACCACCCGCCCTGCCTCATCATCCGGGTGGACGGAGCCGTTGGAGAGCCGCTGCAAGGCAGCAGAGAGGGAGGCAGATGTAGGGCTGCCCAAAGCACGGGCTGGCACTGCCTGCAGCCACCCAAAGGGGGAACTGGGACCCAGTGAGGGGGTGGGGAGCGGACACACAGGACTCTGGGACCCCCCCATCAACATCACTGCTAGTCAGGGCATGGCTTCTCATGAGCAAGGTAGAAATAGGATGGCTGAGGGTTTCCTAGAGCCCCTAGGAGCATCCGAGCGGGAGCACAAATTCCCTTCCGCTCAGGAATGCCCTGTATCCACCAAGAAGGGCTTTTCCCACAAGGTTGGAGCAAGGGGAGAGGGGAAAAAGCTTTCAGCCCCCTGGAGTGAGTAACAAGGGGGTTGGAGAAACAACAGCCTCAGCGAGCATGGTCAGAGCAGGGGTTTCTGGGGTGCTCACCTTCCAGGGAAGCTTCTGTGCTGGCTCCTTTGGCTCCCTCTCGTCCCGCTCTCCGGCTGGGGCCTCCCGCGTGGCACCTTGCTGCAGAGCTGCCACCTGCATGACAACAGGGCTTAATTAATGACAGAAAGGAGATGAGACCAACGAGTCTGGGTGTGGGTGAGGCCAGGGCTGGTGCATCCAGGTCTGCAAGCAGCCACCTGCTGGCTCGCTCTGGTGTCACATACAGCTGGAGTCTAGGGATGGGGAGGAACTGGAGGGACAAGGTGAAGAAGAGAGGGGAAGCAGGGATGCTGTGGAAGGGGAAAGCCTTCCCAGCTTGCATGGACAGGGCAGTGCTCACTACAGGTGTGCAGAGAGTCATGTTTTTCTGGTAAGCACTTGGTGACTGGAGCCCTGCATCCCTCCTAACTCATTTCATACTCCATTTCTAACTCATTTCATAGAATCATAGAATAGAATCACAGAATAGTTTGGGTTGGAAGGGACCTTAAAGATCATTCAGTTCCAATCCCCCTGCGATGGGCAGGGACACCTCTCACTGGACCAGGGTATTCAAGGCCCCATTCAACCTGGCCTTGAACACCTTCAGGGACGGGGCATCCACCACTTCCCTGGGCAACCTGGGCCAGGGCCTCCCCACCTTCATTGGGAAGAAATTCCTCCTTATGCCTAGTCTAAATCTGCCCCTCTCCAGTTTAAAGCCATTAGCCCTAGTCCTGTCACTCCATGCCTTTGTAAAAAGTCCCTCCCCAGCTTTCTGTAGCCCCTTTGGGTACTGGAAGGTCACTATAAGGTTTCCTCAGAGCCTTCTCTTCTCCAGGCTGAACAAGCCCAACTCCCTCAGCCTGCCCTCATATGGGAGGTGCTCCAGCCCTTGGATCATCTTTGTAGCCTCCTCTGGACTCGTTCCAACAGCTTCCTCTTAACTCCTTCTTATGCTGAGGATTCCAGAACTGGACACAACACTCCAGATGAGTTCTCACAGAGAGGAGTAGGGGAGCAGAATCACCTTCCTTGCCCTGCTGGCCACGCTTCTTTTGATGCAGCCCAGAATATGGTTTGTTTCTGGGCTGCGAGCGTACATTGCACCCCAAGTCCTTCTCCTCAGGGCTGCTCTCAAACACATCTTTCCCCATCGTGTACTGAAACCACAGATTGCCCCGACCCAGGTGTAGGAACTTGCCCTTGTTGAACCTCATGAGGATCTCACAGCCCCACTTCTCCAGCCTGTCCAGGTCCCTCTGGATGACATCCCGTCCTTCTGGTGTGGCAACTGCACCACTCAGTTTCAATAGATTGCAGCCAGAGAGCCTCCAAAACCAGCACAGACCCAGCCAGCAGGAGCAGGGGGAGGATGGGGAACAGTACCTGCAAGGTGACCAAATGCTGGGCATGGCCTCCCCGCTGAGCCTGGAGAAGGATGGTGAGACACTGGGACCCTCACTCCAAGAAGGACATTGAGGGGCTAGAGAACGTCCAGAGAATGGGAACAGAGCTGGGGAAGGGTCTGGAGCCCAGGGGTTCTGGGAGTGGCTGAAATACCTGGGGTGGTTTAGCCTGGAGAAGAGGAGGCTGAGGGGAGACCTCATCGCTCTCTGCAGCTGCCAGAAAGCAGGTTGTGGTGAGGTGGGTGCTGGGCTCTTCTCCCAAGTGACAAGGGATGGGACGAGGAAATGGCCTCGAGTTGCACCAGGGGTGGTTTATATTGGATACTGGGAAACATTCCTTCCCTGACGGATTGATGAAAACCTAGCAGAGGCTGCCCAGGGCAGTGGTGGAGTCTCCATCCCTGGAGGAGTTAAAAAACTGTGTGGCCATGGCTCTTCATGACATGGTTTAGTAGGTACAGTGTCATTGGGCTGACGGTTGGACTGGATGAGCTTAGAAGTCTTTTCCAACCTTAATGATTCCATGATTCTATACATCCTGGGAACTGGAAAGAGGAGCAAAATTTGGCTGGGCAGGGGTTATAACGGTGTCTCTTCCCTTTTGGCAGTGGTGGCTGAGCACAAACTTCAGGAAGGAAAGCCTGCTTCACCATCTCCAAGATGAACAGAGATAAGTGTTGGGGACAGAGAAGTCCCCGGGCCAGGGCCCGAGCAGGGAAGGGAATGGGGGATGCAAGGAGGGGGTGCTCGGAGCAGCGAAGTTTGGGTCTCTGCTGAGGCAGGGGAAGAGCCAGAAAGCAAAGTCACTCTCAGCCCCCTCAACTGATTGGAGTTCAAGTTGCTTTTGTCAGCATAATGAGCATCAGACTGCAAAACAACACAGGGAACCTTGCCTGGGAGACAAAAAGTTTCACAATATTTACAAGGTTTTCTTAAATCCAGGCAAGGTTTCATGTAAACAGGAATTTTAGCCTTTATTTTTAAAAATGTCCAAAAGCTGCTTCTCCAACCTGCACCATCGTTTGAGAGGGGTATTTCAGCAAATTCAATGTGAATTCAAAACCATAACATGGAGCAGTCCCAGCCCCTCCGGCACTCCAGCAAGGACCCAGACTGCCAAACACCTCTTACCTGCCGATGGGCGTCCACCAGCTGCTCCTCCAAGGTTGCCACTCGCTCCAAAGCTGCTCGCAGGCGTTCCCTGACCTGTGGCCACAGAAGATAAGAGAGAATGCCATTATTTATCTGTGACGAGGGTGCCCAGGCAAACTCCCAGCCCCATTTGTCCACCTGAGAGCCAGGCTCAAGTGGATTCACATCCAGGACATAGGTTCAGGGATGCTCCAACCCTTTTTTCTGGGAGAGCAAAAGCACATTGGAGAGGAACACCCTGGACAAAACTGATTGTTGCAGGAGAACCATGGCTAGGGTAGCTTGAAGATGTTTTTCAGCAGAGCAAGGAGCTGCTCAAGGTAAAGGAATCGGGAGGAACAATAGGAGTTGTAACATAGACTGAACCATGGTGGCCAAATGCCAGCGCTCACCACAAGAGTGACCCAGGGAAGCAAGATTCCCATCCCTGACAGCTTCAAACCCACAGCATCCACCCAGCAGCCCCACCAGCTCTGCAGCTTTCGGATACCCAAGACCTTCCTCCTGAGGGACCCTGTGTCATCACTCAGCTTAATGAAGAATGGCATCCGGTGGGAGGGCTGGGAGAAGGTCAATTCTGAGCCAGAGATGCTCATGGAGTGCACCAGGGAAGAGGTCCCAGCAGCCTGTCTCACCTTTTCATCTAGCGCCTTGTGATGCTCAAAGAGTGACTTGAGCGCCTTGAGCACCTCGACCTCACTGGAAACCCCGGACGGTGACTGGGCCTGACGCTTGACCACGGTCATCCTCAGGGACCGCTCATGCCTCGACACCAGGCACTCCAGGTGCTCCAGCAAGAGCTGCAAGAGGGCAAGCATGAGGCTCTCGCCACCCCAAGGGCTGGTGAAGCCGGTATCGGCTCAGCAGCCTGTGGGGTCCCATGTCCATGGGGACTGAAAGCCAGAGAGCAGGTTTTACATGCTTACCCGGGTGTTATTGCGCTCGGCTTTCAGCTCCGAGATCTCCTCTTCCCTCTCCAGGAGTTGCTCCCGGCATGCGCTGAGCTCCCGTGTCAGCGTTGCAAACTCCTGCAGAAATCCAGGCACAGCCGTGAGCAGGGAGCACAGGATGGAGATGGAGCCAGCATCCCAGCCCCACTCCCAGGATCTCCAACACTTCCCATCTGAACCCAACCAGTGAGAGATGGGGACACCAAGGGCAACACTGAGAAATTGGTGGAGAAGCACAGCCAGACTTAGAGATGATCTATTCCTGGTTTACTTAAATGCTTTGGAGACCAGAGAATGCAGCATCCCAAAACTTTTCCATTTGGCTTGATGTCCAATGAAACAAGAAGCTGCTCTACAACTTCAGAGGTGCTTGATGGCATTTAAAGCATCCCAGCCATGGCCACCAGCATGCTCCCACCTCCACTATCCCCTGGATGCAGCCAGCAGAGCACACACCTTGGAGCAACCCGTCAGGCTAAAACTCACTGCCACAGCCAGCCAGGATGGGTGCCCTGGCTCCAAGCCAGTCTTTGCCATGGCCTCAGGACCTGCCATCATCCAAAATCTCCTTCCAAAGCAGAGTGAAATATGCCCCAGTCCAGCACGGGAGGCACCATCCAAGCTTCTTATGAGGCACCCTCAAGCCCCAAATCCCAGCAGAGAGAGATGGGGCACACCAGGAGATGGAGCCAGCAGTCCTTGCTCTGTTCACCAACAGCAGCAAGGAAAGCAGCCGGTCAGGAGCAGTGTCCCCAGGGCTCAGTGTTGGGGCCAGTCTTGTTCAATATCTCTATCCATGATCTGGATGAGGGGATCGAGTGTTTCCCCAGTCAGTTTGCACACAACACCAAATTGGGCAGGAGTGTCGATCTGCTGGTGGGCAGGGAGGCTCTGCAGGGGGATCTGGACAGGCTGGATCCATGGGCTGAGGCCAACAGGATGATTTTCAACAAGGCCAAGTGCCAGGTCCTGCACTTTGGTCACAACAACTCCATGCAGTGCTTCAGGCTTGGGGAAGAGCAACTGGAAAGCTGTCCAGATGAAAAGGACCTGGGGGTGCTGGTTGACAGTGGCTGAACATAAGCCAGCAGTGGCCCAGATTGCCAAGAAGGCCAACAGCATCCTGGCTTGGATCAGCCACGGTGTGGCCAGCAGGAGTAGGGAATGGATCATCCTTCTGGTCTCGGCATTGGTGAGGGCGCACCTCAAATACTGGGTTCAGTTTTGGGTCCCTCACTCTAAGAAGGATATTGAGGGGCTGGAGAATGTCCAGAGAATGGGAGCAGAGCTGGGGAACGGCTGGAGAACAAGCGTTCTCAGAGCAGCTGAGGGACCTGGGGCTGTTTAGTCTGGAGAAGTGGAGGCTGAGGGGAGACCTCATCACTCTCTGCAGCTCGTGAAAGGAGGATGTGGTGGGGTGAGTGCTGGGCTCTTCTCCCAAGTGACAAGGGATGGGACAAAAGGAAACGGCCTCAAGTTGCACCAGGGTAAGTTTATATTGGATATTGGGAAATTTTTTTCCCATGACAGAGTGGTGAAGCCCTGGCAGAGGCTGCCCAGGGCAGTGGAGGAGTCTCCATCCCTGGAGGGGTTCAAAAACTGTGTGGCCACGGCACTCTGGGACACGGTTTAGTGGGCTCAGTGGGGCTGGGCTGATGGTTGGTCTTTTCCAACATTAACGACTTCATGATTCCATGGTTCCATGAAGAGCCGTGCCCAGAGCGACGCTGAAACAGAGCTGCAAAGCCAGCACATCCTTTAAGATGGGATGGGCTCCTCAGAAAAAGCACAATCACACTTGTGATTGTGTTGGACAGGACAGAAAACACACTGCGAAATTCTTAGGATGTAGGAGAGTTCATTTTCCCTTAAAAAATGAAACCAAGGCACCAAGTGTAGCCCAGGAGACCTCTCTTATTGCTCCCAGTTGTTCTTTCAGTTGCCAAGCGGTGCCAGGAATAAGTCACACATTGCAGCTGGGATTTTTAGGGTGAAAAATGCAAATGTGGGCATGCTTCATGAATTTATACCAGTTTCACAGGGCTGTTGAGAAAAACTTAAAAAGGAAAAAGGTTTCAGAAGAAGCTGAGAATGATTTGATTGAGCATTAACAAACCAAATTTGAACTGGGGGCTGAGAGCGGTTTTACAGCATGAAATTCTCTTGCACTCAATTTTCAAGTTAAATAAATAAAATCCCCTTCAAACTGAAGCAAAATATTTAAGCTCAGGTTGAATCAAATGCTCTGCTCAGCTCAAAGCAAAACGTCTTGCAAAAGATGACATCCAGCCAAGAAATCCAGAGCTTTATAATCTGTTTGTCCCAATTGGATTTTCTTTCTCTCTTCCCATCTCAAACCGCTCCCCCAGTGTGGTTTTCAGCCTGGGTTGGTGGGCACAGAGGTGTCACTGGGGATGCTGGACTGAGTCCAGCCATGGAGATGATCCGAGGGCTGGAGCACCTCCTGTATGAGGACAGGCTGAGAGAGTTGGGCTTCTTCAGCCTGGAGAAGAGAAGGCTCCACAGAGACCTTAGAGCAGCTTCCAGTGCTGAAAGGGGCTCCAGGAAAGCTGGGGAGGGACTCTTGATCAGGGAGTGTAGGGATAGGATGAGGTGGAACGGTTTTCATCTGAAAGAGGGGAGGTTGACATAAGATCTTAGGGAGAAATGTTTCCCTGTGAGGGTGAGGAGGCCCTGGCCCAGGTTGCCCAGAGCAGAAGTGGCTGCCCAATCCCTGGAGGTGTCCAAGGCCAGGTTGGATGGGGCTGGGAGCCCCTGATCCAGTGGGAGGTGACCCTGCCCATGGCAGGAGGTGGAACTGGATGGGCTTTGAGGTCCCTTCCAACCCAAACCATTCCATGATTCTATGCTGAGACCCCATCACATGACAGGACCGGAGTATGTGGAGGACGAGCAATCACAGCAGTGAAGTCAGTTCTCTGCCCATCACCACACCTCAGGGCAGCTTCACCCAACATCCTCACCCCAACTACGTCCTAGGGCCCAAGCCCCCAGTTCCTTTCCAGCCCCACTCCTGCCCCATTGCTTCTCCAGGGACCAGTTCTACCCTGGCATCACCTCCATCCCTCAAATGGGTCACAGCACCCAAAACCCCCATCATTAACCCCTGCCATTCCCAGGCACCACCCCACACTTGCTCTTGCGTCATCTCAGAGCCCCCCCAAAGCACAGGGAACCCCACTGCAGAGCAGCTTCTCTGGGAGATCGCTGCTCCAGCCAAGCCTCTCCCAGAGCTGTGCTCTCCCGGCCAGTGGGGATTACGGCTCGGTGCCGCCCAGCGGCTCACGCATGTGCATACGCACCGCTGGGTTATGCAAGTGCTGTGTGCAGGAGCGAGCAGCCCAGGAGCATCCCCATGGATTACGCCAGGGCCGGGAATGCCAGGGAGTGGAAAGCATGCGAGAGTGGGAGCTATAGGTACCAGATCAGCCGCCCACACACTGCTGGCTGCTTCAGATTTAGGAAGATCTCGCTCCCCTCACCCCTCGATAGACCCAGGGAGGTGGTGGAGTCCCCATCCCTGGAGGGGTTTAAAAGATGGGCAGAGGAGGTGCTCAGTTATGGTTGGACTTGATCTCAAATGTCTTTTCCAACCAAGTGATTCTATGATTCTATGATTCTACGAAGGAGTTCAGCAAAAGTATCCTCACAGCTGTGCTGGACTCAGGGAGGTCTTTCAGCAGCCCAAACAATACGGGTGATGGACTCTTTCAATTGTTGGGGCGTGGACCCTGTGGATCCAACATCCCCAGAGCTGCAAAGGGTGGATGGAAACCTCCTGCTCTGCCCCGTGGCCGTCAGGGAAGCCGGGGCTGTGTTCTCCCTGGTGGAGTGAACAGGGCTACATTCAGCACGGAATGGAATGAGACAAGGCATCGGAGGCAGCCCGGGAAGGGGGATGTCAGGCTGGGGACAGGGATGGGCAGCGCTCAGCCCTCTGCACCCCGCATTGCCAGGCTGGCCAAACTGTACAGATTGCACTCGCAATCAGGCTTTCATCGCGAAAGGCCAGGAGATTAAAAGAGAGAGAAAATCCGGTGGAAAGGGACAGGCAGCCCCCACTCTGGCCAGCCCGATGCAATCCACGGGTCAGCAGGGCAAAGCACGGTGATGGCTCCACTTTCAGGCACAGCATGAAGCCCCCACTGCCCCCACCCCATTGGGGTGCTCCTCTCCGAGCCTTCCACCTCGCCAGGAAGGGCTGGGCAGATCCCGTGCTGGCCCCCCCGGCGAGGCTGCCAGGCCTGGAGAATCCCATGGGAAATAAAAGAGCCCGCGATACGTGTCCTTCCTTGGGGAAAGGCTGCAAAACGAGAGCTTTAGCCACCAAAAATAGCAAGATGCCTGCAGCGAGACGGGAGAGCAGTAGGGGTTAACTGAGCACACAGGGGCTGGGTGCACTTGCAAGACTGACTTTGATGCTTTGGGAATAAAAATATAGGAATAAATCCATCCAGCCCCAGCCTGGAGCTACCTCCATCAGCCCCAGCCATATGCCCTAGCAGGGCCACCTTGCTTTGGGGCCACCAGACGACACTAGGCAAGGTCAGGGACCATGAGGACAAACTCTCCCCAGGCCCCAGCTGCAGGGTCACACCACGGAGCACAGCTACACAGCTCTGCCATCGCCCCAAGTCCCAGTGAAGTGGGGATAAAGAGGATCTGAGTGATTTTCGTCTGCCCTGGCCATGGACAGGACCCTTCCAGGAGCTGCAGAGGCACCTGACCCAGCTCCAATAATATCTTGGACTAAGCAGAGACACCTATAAATGGATTAGAAAGTGAAGGAGAGGTTCCTGATCTTCAATCAAAGCATGGATGATGAGACACAGCCCTGGGAGTCCTCAGGAGCCCTGAGGGAAGCCCAGCAGTGTGGGAAGTGGCTAATTTGGATTAAAACCAAGCCACCCAAAGCGTGACTGGCTGGGCTCAGCCCCAAGCCGTGGAGGAGGAGGGAACAGGGTGGACGGGTGCAATTTTCACTGTCAGAGCAGGAAGAGAGACCTGGAGCATCACACAAGGTATTGAAATGGGGCACTGTGGCTTGGGACTCCACTCTTTGGTCAGATCCGGGCACGTTCAGGGTTCAGGGTCTTCCCCTTGACTGCATCCTTGGAGAAGGCAGAGGTAAGAGCTGTAGGGAGGCCAGAAACCAGCTACATGGAGACAGCTGAGAAAGCAATGAGAGCTTTAGGAAGCTCAAGGAGAAGGCTCATAGCATGAAAAAGCTGAAACAGAGAAGTCCTCCGCCCAGAGCCATCTTCTGCCTTTCCCTGTGCCGTCTGCAGCACAAAGACGCAATAAGATTGTACCAAATTGAGTAAAATTCCCCATTCATGGCAGGAGCGCGGCTGCCACTCAAACACATCAAAGCCTTGGGAACAAACTGGCTCCAGCTGTGAGATGAATGGCATTTTAGAGCCCCTAATTGATGTGATTGCTCCTGATGGGCCAGGTGTGTGCTGGAGGGTGATGTGGCAGGGATGCCGGAGCTGGGAAATCAGCACTGCTGAGTGAGCATGTGAGGGATGGAGCCCACTCCATCCATCTGTCTGCTCTAGGAGTTGGCAGACCCATCCCCTCAGTTTCTCCTTGCTGTCCCAGGAGCAGCCCAAGTTACAGTCGAGGGGATAAACACAACCCCAGCAGTGTGCAGCATGGGATTATGAAGATTAAACCCTGCCAGGTCAACCCAGGTTCTCAACCATCACCCACCCTTGGCACCAAGCAAAGCAATGGCACAGCCTGGATCTGTTGGCCACAGCACTGTGGCTTTGCAGGGACCTCCCATGGGGAATTGTGTCTTCTCACCTCAACACGTGGTCACAGCATGTACTCCCACCCACATGGAGGAGCATCGTGCAGTCAAGCAAGCAGGAATCCAATGTCTCAGTGCCCTGTTCTTGTTGGATTGCGACCAGCTCCAATGGCTCAAGGTTGAGCCGCCAGATCCCTCCATCCTTCCCCAAAGTCTCGAGACACTTTAAAGGTCTCACACAGTGGTGCTTTCCCCTCACTTGGGGATGCCATGGTTCCCATTTTCACGCTGCTTTTTGCGAGCTTTTTAAGTAAAACTGGAGGAATCAGGGGTCATTTGATGCGAGGAGCTTTCCTAGCTCCTCAGGGACCTCCAAGGAGCTCAGGAAGTCTTTGGGAGCCTGTCCACCCCCAAAGGCCCAGGTCTCAGGTCTCCAGGAAACCTCAAGAAGTGGCGAAGGTGCAGTAGAGCGGGGCCTGGATGGAAGAACTGCTGGAGGATTCCACAGCATCAGTAGCCTTCAGCAACTGCTCTCCTCCTGACAGAGCTGGAGACACGGAATCCTGCCAAACCCCATGCCCTGGCAGGGTAGGGAGCAGTGCCATCCCTTGCAGGACCCCACTCCAGAATGCATCTGGAAACACCAGATGGGCTGCAGCCAAAAGGATGAGGTTCAACCAGGCCAAGTGCTGAGTCCTGCACTTGGGACACAAGAACCCCGTCCAGCTCCAGGCTTGGGGAAGAGTGACTGGAAGCTGCCTGGTGGAAAAGGACCTGGGGGTGCTGGTTGACAGTGACTGAACATGAGGCAGCAGTGGCCTAGGTGGCCAAGAAGGTCACAGAATCACAGAATCACAGAATAACCAGGTTGGAAGAGACCCACCAGATCATCGAGTCCAACCGTTCCTATCAAACACTAAACCATGTCCCTCAGCACCTCGTCCACCCGTGCCTTAAACACCTCCAGGGAAGGTGACTCAACCACCTCCCTGGGCAGCCTCTGCCACTGCCCAATGACCCTTTCTGTAAAGAATTTTTTCCTAACGTCTAGCCTAAACCTCCCCTGGCGGAGCTTGAGGCCATTGCCCCTTGTCCTGTCCCCTGTCACTTGGAAGAAGAGGCCAGCACCCTCCTCTCTACAACCTCCTTTCAGGGAGTTGGAGAGAGCAATGAGGTCACCCCTCAGCCTCCTCTTCTCCAGGCTAAACAACCCCAGCTCTCTTAGCTGCTCCTCATAAGGCCTGTTCCACAGCATCCTGGCATGTATTAGAAATGGCACGGCCAGCAGGAACAGGGCACGGAGCATCCCCCCTGTTCCCAGCACTGGTGAGGCCGCAACTCAAATCCTGGGTTCAGTTTTGGGTCCCTCACTACAAGGACATTGAGGGGCTGGAGCGTGTCCAGAGAAGAGCAATGAAGCTGGTGGAGGGGCTGGAGAACAAGGGTTATGAGGAGTAGCTGAGGGACCTGGAGTTGTTTAGCCTGGAGAAGAGGAGGCTGAGGGGAGACCTCATCATTGTCTACAACTGCCTGAGAGGAGGTTGTAGAAAGGTGGGTGCTGGGCTCTTCTCCCAAGTGACAGGTGATAGGAGAGAGGGAATGGTCAACTTGCACCAGGACAGGTTCAGATTGGGCATCAGAAAAAATGTCTTCACCGACTGGCAGAGGCTGGCCGGGGAGGTGGTGGAGTCCCCATCCCTGGAGGGGTTTAAAAGATGGGTGGATGAGGTGCGCAGGGATCTGGTTTAGTAGTGGACAGGTACGGTTGGGCTTAATGATCTCACAGGTCTTTTCCAGCCTAGTGATTCCATGATTCTGTGACCTGGAGCACTGCACAACCCATCCTCGAGTGGCACCAACACCCAGGAGAGCTGGGGGGTGCTGAGCCGAGTTGGCTAGGCAGGAGGGAGCTGGCAGCTGTGTCAGGGCTCCGGGGGCTGCTGAGAGCACCCAAACCCTGGCCAGGGCCCGGTGCTGAGCCGCACGCCCCAGAGCAAGCAGGGAAAGCAGAGGGATTGGAGCTGAGAGCTTTCAGACCGATTAAGTCGCATTCAGCACTCCCATATGAATAAATAAATCATGTAAGAAGCATTAAAGCAGCTTAGGCTCCCCAGGAAATTGCCCTGGAGTTCGGCCTTTTGGGGGCTGAGGGATGTCCCCATGGATTAGGGGGGAGGCAGCTTGGCCATGTGGCAACCAAGCCCCACACAGGCAAGGCAGAATGGGAGGTACGGGAAGGAGCATCCTTGGAGCATCTCTGCCTGCTCCATGCAGGGTTTTGCCCCAAACACACTCCTGCCTGCTCCATGCAGGGTTTGCCCCAAACAAACACACTCTTGCCCTGGACACATTCCCTCCCTGCCCCACGCATGGGCTGGTGCCAGACACACATTCCCTGTCCGGCTCTGCTGGCTGGAATCCTTGCTGACACAGTAGCATCTGCCACTATGCCCTGAAATGATGCAAATGCCACGTCCCCAGGCTCCATCCATCCAACCCTCCCCAGGCAAGAAATCCTCCCCACAGCCCTCTCCCTGACTCATCGGTGATGCAAAGGAAGGGCTGTCAGCCTCACGGAGGATCCTGGATGCCAAGCCCTGTCCCAAAGGGTTTCTTCAAGTAATCCACCTTGGATCCCATCCCAATGGGGTCTGACACGTTGCCGTAAGCTCCTTGGCAAAAGGGTTCACCGAGGAGGAGGAAGAGCGTGCGACGGGTGCGTGGAATGACCCCACGCAGTGCCCTGGGGAAGAGACCCAGCGCGCCCCGCTTACCTGGTACATGCACATGCTGGGATTAATCCCATTGGGCAGGTGAGCACCTTTGGGTTTGCTCCCCGTGTTCATGCCGAGCCCTCATCTCCCTCGAGGGCAACCAGCACAGCCCCACGGGCAAGCATCACGGTGGGCGCCGGGGGCTGCCGGGTGCGGACGCAGAGCCCCCCTGCCCACGCAGGGGCAGCGGGAGCCAGCGGGAGCTCAGGGCAATTCCCCATCTGCTGCCCACCCAGATCGCATCCCTCGGCACAGTGCAGGGAGCAGAGGTAGCCCTGGGCGCCCGGCGGGATCGTGGGTGCAGGCGCTGCCACCGAGTCCCTTTGCGCTGACCCAGTTTGCTGCGTCTGCACGCTGCCCGTGCCGCGGCACCGAGGACCCTTTATTGGAGCAGGAACAGAGACTAAATCCGCACAGTCTCCTAATCCGAGGCGGCTGCAGCGGGGCGGGCAGCGTGCGCTCAGGGTGACCTGGCTTGCTCTCTCCGGTGTGCGCTGGCTGGACAGCCCGGAGCAGAGGGAACGCGAGCACCTGGCACATGGAAGGTGGTGGTGGCCCTGCCTGCACCCAGCACTCGGGCAACCTCAGCACATCTCTGAGGACAGGGAGAAATTGGGGTGCTGATGAATTAGAAGATCAACGTGAGCCAGCAATGTGCACTTGCAGCCCAGACGGACAACTGTGTCCTGGGCTGCATCAAACGCAGCGTGGCCAGCAGAGCGAGGGAGGGGATTCTGCCCCTCTGCTCTGCTCCTGCGGGACAGCACCTGGAGTATCATGTCCAGTTTTGGAACCCTCAACATAAGAAGGAGATAGGACTATTGGAACAGGTCCAGAGGAGGCTAAGGAGATGACTGGAGAGCTGGAGCACCTGCCATCCATGGACAGGCTGCAGGAGTTGGAGTTGCGGTGAAGAGAAGGCTCTGGGGAGACCTTAGAACAGCTTCCAGAACTGAAAGGGGCTCCAGAAAAGCTGGGAAAGACTCTTTACAAGAGCGTGTACTGGTAGAACAAAGGAGAATGGCTTTAAATTGGAAGGACGAAGATTTAGACTTGGCATGAGGAAGAAATTCTTCATGATGAGAGTGGGAAGGCCCTGGCCCAGGTTGCCCAGAAAAGTAGTGGCTGCCCCATCCCTGAAGGTGTTCAAGGCCAGGTTGGATCAAGCTTTGAGCAACCTGATCCAGTGGGAGGTGTCCCTGCCCATGGCAGGGGGTAGTACGGGACGGGCTTTGAGGTCCCTTCCTTTTTGTGATTCTTTGATTCTATAGTAATTCATCCCCGGGGACCCCAGGAGCCCCCAGGAAGCAGTGCCAGGGGTTTTGCTCTGAGACGCCTGGGCAGAGCCAGGACCAGCCAGCTCCATGCACAAGGACATGTCTGGCTGCCTCCTGAACTGCTTTTCCACTTCCAGAGTGGAAGAGGGATGCAGAGAGCTGGCTGGCCACTAGCCCAAGTTCTATCCTGGCTTGAGCCACTAGTTTTGATCCATCGGTCACTTCCCATCTTGCTAGGATGCCCCAAACCTCAGCATCCAGGCAAGGGCACTGCAATTCTCAGCACCAGCACAGTCGGAGCAGGTAGAGATGTTCGAAACCTCCTGCTTCTCCTGGCTGCTGCGCTCCTCTCCACATCAACACCTACAATGGAGCAGTGCAGAACCCCCCAGACACTGCTTCCCACAGGTGTGGGCCCCGGGACAGCGCCTGCTGCCCCACAGGGAAGGTGGGCAGCTCACACCCACCCCGTGCAGCCCCGCGAGGCTGATCCATCCCAGCCAATTCCAACCTGAGCATCTTTGCTTGTGGCTGTCAAGCTGATGTCCAGGTCCCCAGAGGACCTGGAGCGGTTCCTGCAGGTGAGAGCAGAGCAGAGCAACACCAGAAACCTCATCAGAGTCACGACAAGCCCCAGTTCCCCCATGCCCTGGGCTGTTCCCTCAGCACAGACCCCTGGCAGCCTCCCTGCCTGCTGTCCTTCTGCTCCGTCTTAGGGAATAAATGGACCCATTGCAGTGTTCCAGTCCCTACTCTGCACCCAGCTCTGCCACCAGCGTCCCCTCTTAGGACCAAGCTCAAGACAAAGAAAGTTCCATCACCCCACTACGTTGATGGAAAGGAGCTCTTCCGTCAAAGGAAGAAGCAGGGAGCAGGGGCTTCCCTGCAGGGAAAGGAACCTTCTTAATGTCCCCATCTGGGGACTCTCTAAGTGCCAGTGTGGTCTCTGTCTCTGCCTCGCTGTCGCCCTGGTGCGGCCTCAGGAAGGTTTTGCCCCTTCTCCATACCCGTTCCCCAGTGAAGCAGGGACTGCAGTCCTGCACCTCCCTGCACGGACTCACAGACCACTGGGGGTACCGAGTGGGTGTTGGTCTCTTCTCCCAAGTGACAGGACGAGAGGGAATGGCCTGAAGTTGCACCAGGGCAGGTTCAGATTGGACATTAGGAAAAATTTCTTCACTGAAAGGGTTCTCAGACACTGGCAGAGGCTGCAAAGGGAGGTGGTGGAGTCCCCATCCCTGGAGGGGTTTAAAAGATGGGTGAATGAGGTGCTGGACAGGTATGGTTGGATTAGATGATCTCAAAGGTCTTTTCCAACCAAATGATTCCATGATTCTATAAGAAGGAGAGATAATCAAGGTCACATGGCTTGGGAGAACCTACAGCTTTTATTGGGTTGAGGTGCAACACCCCTGGCAGCATCACCGCTATCACACCACGTTGACCTTCCTAAAGGCAGGAGCTAAAAATCACACCCAAGCAGCCAATCATCCTCATAGGTCTCGATGAAGGCTCCTGCTCATCCCAGGGCCAGATCCTTACCTGTGGGAGGGCCGAGTTGAGTTGCCTCTGGAGCTGGTCACGTTCCCGTAGGGTCTCCTGCAAGCGGCTCTGGGTGACAGAGAGCGTCTCCCTGGTCTCCCGCAGGGTGTCCAGCAGCTTGTCCCTCTCATCCAGCATGTTCACCATCAGCTGCTCAAAGTCGGCGTCCGCCTCAGAGCCCTGGGGGGGACCCAGAGGGTCCCCCTCGCTGATGGTGGGCATCACCTCGCACATCATGGCGAGGAGCAACAGGCGGGCAAGGGTCCTGGAAGTGCTGGAGGGGGGCAGGCAGTGGGTGCTGTCGAGCCGCGGGGCCCTGATCACATTGCTATGGGCTCAGCGGAGCCAGCACAGGAGGGGACAATGGGGTGGGGAAGGTGGGGGGGGGATACCCCATCCCTTCTTCTTGAGTGCTAAACAGAAGCTGGCATCACTCTGGCAGGGACAGAGGATCGTCCTTGGCACCGACAAGGCCTTCACAGTCTTGTATCCCCCGGCTTGGCTGCTTGTCACTGCCAGGGTCCCTTGTGTCACCTCTCTGATCTTTCAGAGGTGCTGGAGCATCAACAAGCCATGGGGATGTTCAGAAGGGGACAAAGCAGCTCTCAGGGATTCATCATGATGGGGAGCCCAAGCTGGCAGCAGCACAGGGAGGGTCCGGGGGATATTTGGGCTGCCCAGGCATGCTGAGGGGTCTGGTGACGGTGGGCTGCTCTCCCCAAGGCTGGATGAGATGCTCACTGCTGGAACAGGAATGTGTCTTTGTTTGGCACCACAAATCTTCAAAGACGTGGCAGTGACCTAGAGGAGAAAGGACAGTGATCAGATCCTTCCTGCTGTCCCTAAAATGCCCAGGGCACCTGCCCAGCACCCTCAGCCCCACATCAAACCCTGGGCAGCTGTAAAAGGTGAGCTCAGCCCCCCAGGAATGGGCTGTGTCAGGCTGTCCCACCTTGCACCCATGTGGTCACTACACTGCATCCAGGATGGCACCAAGGTGCAGCAGCCCACACAGCCCCACATCATGCAATTGTCTTTGGCTTCACTCAGCCCGGGTCAGGATCCTGTCCTCTCCATGGAGTGCCTGGTGCCCCAGGGACCCATGGCCCAAGTATCCTCCAGCAACACAAACCCTCTGTTTGCTTAAAACCGGGCTCAGATCTAGGTTTGGCCCAAACCTGGCATGAAGTCACAGCAACAAATCATAGAATCATAGAAACATGTAATGGTTTGGGTTTGAAGGGACCTCAAAACCCATCCAGTTCCACACCCTGCCATGGGCAGGGACACCTCCCACTGGATCAGGGGCTCCAAGCCCCATCCAACCTGGCCTTGAACCCCTCCAGGGATGGGGCAGCCACCCCTGCTCTGGGCAACCCAGGCCAGGGCCTCCCCACCCTCACAGAAAACATTTCTCCCTAAGATTCCATCTCAATATCCCCTCTTTCAGCTGAAAACCGTTCCCTTTGTCCCATCCCTGCACTCCCTGATCAAGAGCCCCTCCCCAGCTTTCCTGGAGCCCCTTTCAGTACTGGGAGACAGAGATGAACAACCAGATTAATGCTGATCTCTCCCTGCGGCACAAATGGGGACGAGTCCAGCAGGACTGGCTACTCTGTGTTAACTGAACTACAGCACATCCTCTGTTGGGGAAACCTCTGCGCAGGGGATGGAGGCAGCAGCATCCCCGAATCACTGCCCAAGCACAAGCACCGCTCCCCAGCCAGGGCCAGGGATGACAACCTGGAGGGCAGAGGCACAGCCGCCAGTTTGGGCAGCAGGTGGGATCTAGGCTGGATTAAAGCATGACTCAAATGGACACTTGGATACAGGGTTAATGCTGGTACCTGCAGCCTCACTTCCACTTCTGCAGCCCAATCCCACCTGGATGAGAGGCTGGGGGTGTTTAGCCTGGAAAAGAGGAGGTTGAGGGGAGACGTCATCAACTGTCTGAAAGGAGGCTGTAGAGAGATTGGTGCTGGGCTCTTCTTGCAAGTGACAGGTGATAGGATGAAAGGCAACGGCCTCAAATTGCACCAGGGCAGGTTCAGACTGGACATCAGGAAAAATTTCTTCCCCAAAACGCTTCTCAGGCACTGGCAGAGGCTGCCCTGGGAGGTGGGGGAGTCCCCGTCCCTGGAGGGGTTTAAAAGATGGGTGGATGAGGTACTTAGGGATCTGGTTTAGTAGTGGGCAGGTATGGTTGGACTTGATGATCTCAAAGGTCTTTTCCAACCAAACGATTCCATAAGGTGCCAGACAGGGTTTTCCACTGACATGGCCCTTTGCGTGAGCTTCATCCACCACAAATGTACAGGGGTCCCCAGCACCGGGGGTTAGTGTCACCCCTGGGACCTGCCTACCCTGGACTGCCATCTCTGCCAGGCTCTGTCCAAGAGGAGACTTCCATGCGAGGTCTGCTTATCTAACACTGGTTATGGGATGTTCCCCCTGAACTTAGCGAAGTTTTAAATCTTATCAACAGATGAAATGCCTGAGGCTAGGTCTGAAGATCCCTGCATTATTCTGTTTTCAAGCCAACATACGCACATGGACTAAAAGGACCTGCATGCACTCACGGGCTGGATCAGCTCGTTCTGGCCCTTTGCACAGCTTTCTCAAACAGCTCGGCAGCATGGCAGGGCACATCTCCCCGTTCAAAGCCATCATGGTAAGGAGATGCTTTTTTGTGCACCCAGATTCACAGACACACGCTGCCAGGGCTGGGGCTGTAGCTCTGCTCTTGAGATGACATTGGCTCCTCAGCTGATGGGAAGTTTGACACAGAAACCCTCTAAAAATAGAGAAGCTCTAGCAAAAGCAGCAGCCCCTCAATGTGCATCCAGCGCCTTGTGCTGGAAGCTGCTCTCTGTACGCTGGGTATGTGGGACAGGGTGTCCCACAAGTGTCTGTTCCACCTCCTCCTCCCGGGCAGATTGAATTTGTGTTCCTCAAGTGGGATAAAACCTGTTATGAGCATGTAATGCTTTTCTGAACCTTCAAGGCTTGGTCACGCTCCTTCCTGGCCACTGGGAGATGGATGATGGGATAACGGTGACTGATATCCTATGCCCAGAGCATCCCTGCAAAAAGGAGGCTGGTAGAGGAAAAGCACAGAGTGAGGGACCACTCCATCTTCCTCTTTCCTTGGGCTGAGTTGGACATGAGACTCCTCCCCATAATTAAGCAGGTAAAGTGTTTTCTAGTCCTCCTTCCCCTAATTAGCAGATCCAGGGGTGCCCACAGACGAGCACAGCCTCGCTGCCTGCCACCCCAGAGGGCAGAAGCCCCAGGCTCTAGGGGGAAGAGAAGAAATCAACCTTAACCCAGGGCTGAGCCCTAGTAACTTGGGTGCAAACCCTGAAAGAGGTGACTCCCATGCCTCTTCTTGCTCCTCTGCCTCTGTGGGACGAGCACGGAGAACGCGTGTCTGTGCTGCCAAAGCCAGACGGCCCCACAAGAATAATGTGAATGGCAAAATCAGCCACGTCCCCAGCTCAGCTCCGGTGAGGAACTGGATGAATTAGCAGGTGAGTTAAGAGAGATCAATCAAGGCATGGATGGGAGAGCCCTGCAGGCCCTCAGGGAGGGGAAATGCTGCTGGGAACGGCCAAGACATAAATCTGACGTGAGCAATAATGAGATGGAAATTTATCCCAGCTGCAAAGGAGAGACTCGCTTACCACGAGGAGGCTCTGCAGAGTCCCAGTGGGGCCATGGTGGCTCCCCACACCCCGTGGAGGTGATCCAAGGGGCCAGACGCACATGGCACAGGAGGAGGCACAGGTTTACCCCATGCATCACCCAAGGGATAATTTTCTTTTTGCTTCCCCCTGGTTTGGGCTCATGCATGGGTGGCTGGAGCAGTCTGGGTAAGTCTATGCACTGCTGCACTTCACCTGTCTCGCTGGTCCCTGAAAGCATCTGTGGGCAGCCCTCCTAACACCACAAAGAGCAGCCAAAGCCCCCCAGGTCCTGTCCTGAAGCCTCCAGGAAGGTGGTGGGCAGCTGACCCAGGGCTTCCAGGGCTTTGCACACTCCCCATGACTTCACTGTACCATGAGCATCCCTCTGCCAGAGGATCCCTGGCAGGTAAATCCAGGCTGACTCTCTGCCACCTCCCAGTGTGGCTCTGGAAACAATTCAGCCACAGATGCTCACCTCCTGCCTGAAACCAGGGCAGACCCCAGGAGTGGAAAAGTCCCCACACTACGGAGTCACTGGTCACACCCATAAATGCTACCGACAGGCAATGAGCTGCCTTCAGTGTCCCTGAACACAAAACCACAGCAAGAGCAAACCCACAAGCTCCAGGAGCAGCTCAGCTCATGGGAATGACTGTGATCTGGGGTCAGGGTGGTTGCAAAGGTTGTATTTTTTGATGCTAAGTGAAAAAGCCAGGAGCAAGCTGGGTTTGCTACCTGCTGTCTTCAAGCCCTTCAAGCCAAGACACGTATTTGGTGAGCACAGGCACAGGGGATTGTGCAGGGCTGTGTGCACACACCGGGACGTCGGAAGTGTTCAAGCCCAGGTTGGACGGGGTCTTGAGCAGCCTTGTCCAGTGGGAGGTGTCCCTGCTCACGGCAGGGGGTGGAACTGGGTGGGCTTTGAGGTCCCTTCCAACCCAAACCATTCCATGATGCTACGAAATCCACATTTTTCTGCTCTCCAGGCATGGTCAGGAGCTAACCGTGTATATAACTCACATTCCTGACTATACCTCTCTCTCAGTGTTTCTTAGAATCATAGAATCACCAGATTGGAAGAGACCCACAGGATCATAGAGTCCAACCATTCCTATCAAACACTAAACCATGTCCCTCAGCACCTCATCCACCCGTCCCTTAAAGCCCTCCAGGGAAGGTGAATCAACCCCCTCCCTGGGCAGCCTCTGCCACTGCCCAATGACCCTTTCTGTGAAAATTTTTTTCCTGATGTCCTGCCTGAACCTCCCCTGGTGGAGCTTGAGGCCATTCCCTCTCGTCCTGTCCCCTGTCACTTGGGAGAAGAGCCCAGCTCCCTCCTCTCCACAACCTCCTTTCAGGGAGTTGGAGAGAGCAATGAGGTCTCCCCTCAGCCTCCTCTTCTCCAGGCTAAACACCCCCAGCTCTCTCAGCCGTTCCTCATAAGGCCTGTTCTCCAGCCCCCTCACCAGCTTCGTTGCTCTTCTCTGGACTCGCTCCAGAGCCTCAACATCCTTCTTGTGGTGAGGGGCCCAGAACTGAACACAGGATTCGAGGAGCGGTCTCACCAGTGCCGAGTCCAGAGGGAGAAGAACCTCCCTGGCCCTGCTGGCCACGCCGTTTCTGATCCAAGCCAAGATGCCATTGGCCTTCTTGGCCACCTGGGCCACTGCTGGCTCATGGTCAGTCGCTGTCAACCAACACCCCCAGGTCCTTCTCCTCCAGGCAGTTTCCAGCCAGACTTCTCCTAGTCTGTAGCTGCCCAGGGTTGTTGTGCCCCAAGTGCAGGACCCGCCATTTGGCCTTGTTAAACCTCATGCCATTGGACTCAGCCCATGGATCCAGCCTGTTCAGATCCCTTTGGAGTCTCCCTACCCTCCAGCAGATCCACACTTCCACCCAGCTTAGTGTCGTCTGCAAACTTGCTAAGGGTGCACTCGATGCCTTCATCCAGGTCATTGATAAAGACATTGAACAGGGCTGGACCCAGCCCTGAGCCCTGGGGACACCACTTGGAACTGGCCTCCAGCTGGATTTGATGCCATTTCCCATCAGTCTCTGGGCCCAGCCATCCAACCAGTTTTCCACACACATTAAAAGCATTGACCCAGTGGGAGGTGTCCCTGCCCATGGCAGGGGGTGGAACTGGATCATCTTTAAGGCATCTTCCAACCCAAACCATTCAGTGACACGCACGCATGCAGCAAACATCATGCATGCAGGGATGTGCATCCCAGTTCACGCAACAGAAAAACACACAGACATGTGCAGGAAGTTCCAGCTCCCTGTGACATGAGCATCCCTTCATTTCCGTGCCACCCCAAACCTTGGGATTTTCTCCACTCCCCAAAAGCAAGTATCACTCATTCCCACAGCCTTCTCCCCCAGGTGCCCAGCTGGCGGGTGCAGACCCAAGATCCATCCCTGCGGCATTTCTTAGGCAGACTTGCACACCCAAGCAGTCACTTTGAAGGACCTTGGGGATGTCTGTGTGAAGGACAGCCTGAATGCATCCCACACTTCGCTGGTGACTTCAGCAGCAGTGAGGGCAGAGCAGAACACCTCTTCAGCACTGGATGTCGGAGGAGGCTGAGCCTGCCCGCAATTAGAAGCAGAACGTTGGCTCTGAATCCCAACCTTTCAACACGATCTGGTAAAACTAAGGAAATGCTGCTGCCCAGGTTTCGAGGGCCTTAACTGATGACATAATCATTGGGTAGAGGAGATAGGATGCGAAGAGACAGCTGGTGAGCTGCGAAAACAGGCATTGCACAGCTCTAGCCCTTTGCTGGGTATTTTTAGTCCCATGGGGCTGCCAGGCACAGACTTGCTGGAAGCAGGTTTGTCGCCAGTGAAAATGCGCTTGCTTTACTATCCCTTCCCCGCCCCCCGCCAGCCAAAATGATGCTTTCCTCTGTCTTTGGGATGGAAAACAGCACTGTGCTTGGAGAGTCCAGCTTGCAGTGATGCTGCCCAGATGTGGAGCAACCTATGGAGAGCAGAGCAGGGTTTTTTTCGCTTTTGGGAAAATTATTTGCTCGGTGTGACTCTGTATGGAGTCAATCTGCCTCCAGGATGCTCAGTTTGTGGTGCACAGCACAGCCAGCACCCAGCACCCAGTGAGCACCTTGGCTTTCCCATATCCCCCAGGGTGAGAAGCACACATGACGTTTATCCACACACAAACCCTCCCATGTGCACCAAGGCAGAGACAGGCTGGTGATTTTTCACTGAGCAGCTTCCCTCTCGTCTCAGCCCTGACAGGAGAAAGAAAAAAACTCCCCAGCTCTGTCAGCAAGATCATCGCCCCAGCAGGCAGCTGGCAAAGAGGGTTTAACGTGCACCTCGGAGGCAACAAGCTCACAGAGATTGATCATCCCATAAAAACGTCAGTTTGATCTTTCCCGCTCCTAGAAAATCCTCATCAGCTGCCCAACCTGGCCACAAAACAGCAGCACAGCTAGGGCAGCTGAGACCACAGCAACGGCCGTGGGTCACAGCTCAGCGGTGCAAGGATGGTTTCTACTCCGTGGAACCAGAGAATGGGGTCCCAGCATCCCGCACTGACCCTTTCCCAGTCAGACTTGGAAGGAAGAAGGGAAGTGATGCCCTTGTCATAGAATCATAGAGCCACTTGGTTGGAAAAGACCTTTGAGATCATCAAACCCAACTGTACCTGCCCACTACTAAACCAGATCCCTGAGCACCCCATCCACATGTCTTTTAAACCTCTCCAGGGACGGGGACTACACTATCTCCCTGGGAAGCCTCTGCCAGTGCCTGAGAACTCTTTCCATGAAGTTTTTTCTGATGTCCAATCTGAACCTGTCCTAGTGTAACTTGAGGCCGTTCCCTCTCATCCTATCACCTGTCACTTGGGAGAAGATGCCAGCACCCACCTCTCTGCAACCTCCTTTCCGGGAGATACAGAGAGCAATAAGATCTCCTCTCAGCCTCCTCTTCTCCAGGCTAAACAACCCCAAGTCCATCAGCTGCTCCTCGTAAGACTTGTTCTCCAGCCCCTTCACCAGCTTCTCTGGACACCCTCCAGGACCTCAATGTCTTTCTTGTAGAATGGTTTGTGTTGGAAGGGACCTCAAAGCCCATCCAGCTCCAACCCCCCCTGCCATGGGCAGGGACACCTCCTACTGAATCAGGTTTTTCCTTGCAGCATTTCTTTTTTCACTTTTTCCTTGTGACGCTGTGTTAAACAGGATTGCACGGACAGGCTGCTAAAGGTGGCATCCTCACATTTCTAGCAAGCTCATCCCTGTTGCTGTTCCTGCAGATGGTCTCATATCCCAGCACAAGTCCTTCCCACCCTTGCTGAAGTCAGACCCCGCTTTGGAGCAGCCAGGACAAACTCAGTCTGCGTCCCCCCCATCTGCTGCATGGAAGGTTGGTCTTGACCCACTGAGCCGTGGGATGGGTGGCAGAGCAGGAACATCCTCAACATCTCCGTCAACCCAAAGAGCCAGTTTTCTGTTTTATCCTCAGCATGAGACACGGTGATTAAAGACTGAGAAAATTGAAATTATTCCTGTGCACAAGACAATGATGCTGAATTGCCCTGGCTCAGCAGTGGGAATTGCTGTTTGAAGCACAGAGCCTGGAATGGAACTCTTCATCCACAGCAGGTCCCTCAAACACTTTTGCCACATGCTTGTGCAGGCCACAGCCTGAGATGTCACCTCCCAAGCCAGTTCTGCCCTGAGACCACAAGAGAGCTGCTGCTGGTGCCACAGCATCCATATGTGGTTTGTCTGCATCAGAGACAGCCAGCTGAGCTCCACGTATGCCAGGAGCTCCTTGCATTCCTCTCTACAGCTCCACAGATCCCTCCTCACCCTTCCTTTCCTCAGCCCACCCCCATGCTTGGCCACAGACCCTCTCTATATGCTCCACAGATTTCTTAGTTTTACAAGCCTACACCTGAGCCATCCCCTCTACAACCTCAAACACCATGGCTTCTCCATCCAAGGTGATCCACAAGGAAAAAGCTGCATTTCAATAAGAAAACCAATCAGCAGATACAGACTCATCCCAGCATCTCTCCCGAATCCTCATATTTACTCCTGGGATGCTCTGTGGCCTCTGGAGACCTCCAGCCCCCTGAGAAGGCCAAAGAAGAGCCAATTTACCATGGGGCCCATATGGTGATGGTGATCCACATTCCATTAGGAGCCCCGCCGACAGCAGGGGACCACGCAGATGGTACCTGGCTGCTGCCAGGGACAGCCCGTGGCCAGGACACCCAGGGATAATAAGGGAAATGAAGCATTCTGGCTAGAAATAAGGTGCCAGTTTTTAGCAGCAAAGGATTAGATTCACATGCTAAAGGGGGAGATGGATTCACAGAGGGAGTCGCCGCTGTGAAGATCTGCACTATGGATGTGATTGATACCTGAGAAAAGATGTGGCAGTGCCTCCTCTCCCATCCAGGCCCGTGAAGTCAGCTGGGGTCCCCCCACCTGCAGCAACAGCTCCCCAGGGGACAATGCCCACCGTGTCTCGGAATCACACTATGGCTTGAGATGGATGGGACCTTAGAGATTATCTAATTCCAAAACCCCTGCCATGGGCAGGGACACCTCCCACTCAATCAGGGGCTCCAAGCCTCATCCAACCTGGCCTTGAACCCCTCCAGGGACGGGGCAGCCACCACTGCTTCCCCACCCTCACTGGGAAGAAATTCTCCCTTACGTCTAGTCTAAATCTTCCCCTTCAATTTAAAGCCATATCTCCTCATCCTGTCACTCCAAGCCTTTGTAAAAAGTCCCTCCCCAGCTTTCCTGTAGCCCCTTCAGGCACTGGAAGATCATTATAAGGTCTCCTCGGAGCCTTCTCTTCTCCAGGCTGAACAATCCCAACTCACTCAGCCTGTCCTCATATGGAAGGTGCTCCAACTCTCGGATCATCCTTGTAGCCTCCTCTGGACCTTTTCCAACAGTTCCATATCCTTCTTACGTTGAGGATTCCAGAACTGGGCACCGGACACCAGGTGGGAGTCTCACAAGAGCAGAGCAGAATCACAGAATGTCCTGAGTTGGAAGGGACTCCCAAGCATCATCGAGTCCATGAGTCCAAGTCCTCTCCCTGCACAAGACAATTCCAACATTCACACTGTGGGGCTGAGAGCGTTGGCTAAATGCCAATCGTCAGGAATATTGCCAGGCTCAGCACCATGACTGCTTACCTGTGGAGCTGTGCCAGTGCTCCACCACCCTCTGGGTGAAGAACCATCCCCTAATGTCCAGCCTAGCACTCCTGGCACATCTTCCTGCTATTCCCTCAGGTCCCTTGATGAAGAAACAACCCTGGCAAGATCGGACATTTGGGCAGCGTCTCTAGGATTTAGACCTGTCACAAAGGTGGCAGGAAAGTAGCGGGTACCCCTAAAGCATGGGGACAGAGGACACTGCAAGCGAGAAGAGACACCTCCTCTCAATATCTTACCTTAATGGGCACATTTCTGCCCCAAAGGCTTGCTCCGAAAACCAGAAAGTGGTTCCCATCCTCAGCCCTTGCTCGCTCCAAGCCGCTAAGCCAGAGGAGAAACCAGGAGGAAAAATGTCCAGATCTGGCTGTTTCTTTGCAAGGAGAAGTAAGTGTTAGTATTCATCCGGTATTTATAGTTCCCAGTGGGAGGGGAGGCATTACACACAACTTCCAGTGGTATTTTCAGAAAGCCACCTGCTCCTTTGCCATTGTGCAGAAACACAATTGTTCTGCAACAAAACGCTCATCAGACCACGAGCAGAAATCCCTGCTGTGTCCTCGGGACAGAATGGGGTGCACAGTGCGGAGGGCGGTGAACACCCCTGACAGGGGTGGCACCTACACTCCGATTACAGGTCCATGTTACCCCTTGGAGAGTGCTGTATTGGTCATGTTATGGTTCCTGACTCAGTTTCCCTGTATCTGACACCGTCCTGACTTGGATCAGCCACGGTGTGGCCAGCAGGAGCAGTGAAGGGATTGTCCCCCTGCACTCAGCACTGGTGAGGCTGCACCTTGAATCCTGGTTTCAGTTTTGGGCCCCTCACTACAAGAAGGGCATTGAGAGGCTGGAGTGTGTCCAGAGAAGTGAACAGAGCTGGGGAAGAGGCTGGAGAACAAGGGTTATGAGGAGCAGCTGAGGGACCTGTTTAGCTTGGAGAAAAGGAGGCTGAGGGGAGACCTCATCGCTCTCCTGGAAAGGAGATTGTAGCAAGATGGGTGCTGGGCTCTTCGCCCAAGTGACAAGCAATAGAACAAGAAGAAATGGCATAAAGTTGCACCAGGGCAGGTTTAGATTGGATATTGGGAAAAATTTCTTCCCCGACAGAGTGGTGAAGCGCTGGCAGAGGCTGCCCAGGGCAGTGGTGGAGCCTCCACTTCTGGAAGGGCTGTGTGGCTTTGGGACACAGTTTAGTGGGCACAGTGGGGTTGGGCTGACAGCTGGATTGGATGAGCTTAAGAGGTTTTTTCCAACCTTAAGGATTGCATGATTCTACGATTCTATCCAATACGGGCTACGTGTCCTCAGCTGACCCCAGAGAAAGGTGCAATGTCAGTTTATTGCAAGGAAGAATCCACCACAGGAAGGGACTGCTGGGGTAGGGCCACACCAACATGCAACCTTTCTGCCTTTACACGTCGGAGTGAGATGACAAACAGGAATGAGCCTTGGAGGGGCTCCAAGCTGGGTGACCCCTCTGACAAGTGAGATCCCAAAGCCCAGCCAAGAGACTCAGCAAATCCAGACTCACCTTCAGACTTCTCTGGGTTTGCAACAGTCAGAAACATGACTGAAGGGAGACAGGACAACGTGTCTGAGGCTCCTGCTAAATCCAGGAGGATCCCAGGGTGGTCAGGAGCTCATGTGGGTGCCCAGCAAGCATGCTGGTGACGCAAGGGTGCACAGTCTCCATCAGAAGCCCACGGGCTGGGTTTCCTCCTGTTGCAGATCTCCTCCAGCAGGCAGAAGTGGTTACCCAGAGCCATTAGAAACTTGAACCGGATCCTCCAAATCCCATCACCACAATCCCACTCCAGTCACCTACACCAATAATGTGGAGCATATTTCCACAAAAACCTGGCAGTGTCACTCAATGGGACTGGTAGCACCGCTGGAGAACACGGGCTCCGCCAATGGCTGAGAGATTGGGAAACCACTCTGTGCTGTGAGCAGGACTCCCTGGAAGGGAGGAGAAGGATGAGCCTGAGGCACAACATCAAGCTTGCATCTCTCTTCCCGGATGCGGTTTCCACTCAGATCCATCTACAGAGACAAGGACGGCATTAACAGCAACCGACCCAACACAGAAAAGCTACAAGGCTGGTTACAACTACTTCCTTACACCGTCGCTGGTCCACCTGCTGTCCTCCTGCATGCACGGGGCTCTTGCATCCTTTTCTCCTTCAGCTTTGCAACCAAACCCTACGTCCTCTGCTCCGTCAGGACAAAGCCTTGGACTCCTGCTTCATTCAAGGTGAGTTTAAACAAGCAGCAGAGGGAAATGCAATCACCGCAGCCACCCTAGAAGCAGCACATTGAGGTGAACCAGCTCCTAGATGAATCCACAAGTGAAGGTGAGGCTTCACCTGGCAGTGGGGCTGGTTTCCAGGTTGATACAGCCTCTTTGAGAGGGAATAAGGCACAGGGAAGCAGTCTACAACCATGGGGAGAAAAATCCTGTGCTCATCACAGAGGCCGCATCACAGCAAAACTCCCCTCACCATTGGGAAAGAGAGGCTTTGTGCCTCAGTTTCCCCACTAGCAGGGTGTAACTACAACCGTTGCTGAGACTCAAAGGGCTGGCTGGTGATTTTCCATGATTTCACTTGAGGTTTTGCCACGGGTACATCCCTCCCGCCCCCTCGACACTTCTGATGAGGAGTTATTTCATCTGGGAGCCTGACGCCCCAGAGCTGGGGGCCCTCCTCCTCCCTGCCAAACCAGCCCCTGCCCTGTTTTAGTCACACACCTCGAGCACTTGCTGGTGCTAATTTATTCAGCGATGGGGGAAGAATCACCAGCACAGGGGGATGCTGAAATCTGTGCCGCAGGGGCACCTGAGCTCCATGAAAAGCTGCAGAGATGCCTTTCACCCACCCAGCCCCTGGTACCCAAACTACAGCCTGCAGCTCAGGCTTCTGTGCCCAGCCCATGGCAAATGGGAGGCTCCTGCTTGTAAAGAAACCTCGTGGCAAACACTGTGTGCATCCTAATGCAGTGGCCACTGACCCTAAGGAGCTTACATGTCCCATCTGCCCAAGGTCCAGGTTTCCACCATGTTAGCCAGCTCACTCATGGCTCTTCCACATCCAAGAGCATCATCTGCACCCTGATCATGGATCTCCGTGCAATGAGCCTCAGCAGTAATGGTGAGGACAGCTCTACAACACTCACTGGATAAGAGCTCCAGACGTAGAATCATGGAATGGTTTGGGGTCGAAGGGACCTCAAAGCCTATCCAGTTCCAGCCCCCTGCCATGGGCAGGGACACTTCCCACTGGATCAGGGGCTCCAAGCCCCATCCAACCTGGCCTTGAACCCCTCCAGGGATGGGGCAGCCACCACTGCTCTGGGCAACGTGGGCCAGGGCCTCCCTACCTTCGCAGCAAAGCACTTCTCCCTAAGATTTCATCTCAATCTCCCCTCTTTCAGCTCAAAGCCATTGCCCCGTACTTTGTCCCTGCACTCCCTGATCAAAAGCCCCTCCCCATCTTTCCTGGAGCCCCTTTCAGCACTGGAAGCTGCTCTAAGGTCTCTGCAGAGCCTTCTTTTCTCCAGGCTGAAGAAGCCCATCTCTCAGACCTTCTTTTCTCCAGGTTGAAGAAGCCCAACTCTCTCACCCTGTCTTCATATGGGAGGTGCTCCAGCCCTTGGATTATCCCCATGGCCTCCACTAGACTCAAGATACACACCCCATGCATCTCAGCCCCTCCTGGGACAGATGGGTGGATGGGATCTCAGCGCTGTGGTTGCTCAACTTTGTGTAAGGGCAAGGCAGGATTGTGGGGCTAAATCCCCACCACCTGGCTGAAAACTCCCAAGCCTCCTCATGTCAGGGATAACCACGACCTTCCCTGGCCAAGTTGCGTTCCTTTGATATCACGGCCATTCCCCTACATAGTTTGGAAGGGGTGGATGAAGCCAGCAGAGGAGTGTAGAAGGCAGGACTGGTCCCAGAAGCAAACTGCAGCCTGGCCCTCGGGAGGCCCCAGCCCAGGCTGGAATAACCCTGCAGTCACTCCCACGGTGCCCGTGCCCGCCAGCGCGCGGCAGCCGGGTGTCACCTCCCACCGTCTCATTCCTCCGGTTCATGGCAAGTGACAGGACACGGCATGGCCACGGCAGAAGCAGCCGCGTGGGAACATCTGAGGACAGCGACATTTAAAAGGCAGTCGGGGGCAAGGCACAGACACCGAGCTCTGTCTGCTTCCGTCTAAGCCACACCGAGCAAGTCCGCAGCTTCAACCCACGCTCTTAATTATGCAAAATTAGCCCACAGATGAAGCTCGCTCGGCTCGCAGCCTCCAGCCACAGCAGCAGGAAAGTGCCAAGTGCCAGCCTCGGCTGAACGGTGCCGCAGAAAGGCTTCTCCTGCACTTGTCTGGCATTTTAAGCTTTGTTTCTTGGAAGAAGGTAGTTTTGGTGGTGACTCTGCCCCTGCATGTCCCTAAACATCAACATGAGCCAGCAGTGACCCAGGTGGCCAAGAAGGCCGACAGTACCCGGCTCAGATCAGCCACGGTGTGGCCAGCAGGAGCAGGGACAGGATTGTCCCCCAGCACTTGGCGCTGGTGAGGCCACACCTTGAATCTTGGGTTCAGTTTGGTCCCTTCAGTGTAATAAAGACCTTGAGGGGCTGGAGAGCATCCAGAGAAGGGAATGGAGCGGCTGAGGGACCTGGGGCTGTTTAGCCTGGAGAAGAGTAGGCTGAGGAGAGACCTCATCACTCTCTGCAGCTCCCAGAAAGGAGGTTGTGGTGAGGTGGGTGCTAGGCTCTTCAACCAAGTGACAGGTGATAGGATGAGAGGAAATGGCCTCAACTTGTGCCAGGGGAGGTTTAGATTGGATATGGGGAAAATTTCATTTACAGAAAGAGTGGGGAAGCCCTGTCAGAGGTTGCCCAGGGCAGTGGTGAAGTCCCTGTTCCTGGAGGGGTTCAAACACCATGTGGCCGTGGCACTTGGGGACATGGTTTAGTGGACTGATAGTAGTTGGGCTGATGGTTAGACTGGAAGAACTTAAAGGTCCTTTCCAACCTTGATGATTCTGTGATTCTATGATTCAAACACCGTGAAGCAGATGCCTGTGTTCCCAGCTCTGTTCCTCTGGTTCAGGGGATTTGGTAAAACAGCACAAGCTTCAGCTTGACAGAACACAAACCTGCTCCGCAAAGTGTGGGGAGCACCATGGTTTGCAATGGGGTGGCAGCTCTTCTCTGTGTCAACAGAGCTTTCAATGGAGCTTTTATCATCACAAAAAGCAGCACTGGGCATTAGTTCAGCTCAATTTCCAACTCATTCCCTCTTAAAATGTCAGCTCTGTGGAGCTCAGCTAATGCAGTGAGCTCTGCGTCCTTGCCGCCAGCACCCAGCGCACCCTGGGCAGAGCCTGGCACCGACAGCCCAACGAGTTTCTGCCCTTGTTCCCACTGTGGTTTTCCACAAGGTCTCATGGCTGTGCCCAGCTCACCCAAGAAGACTTCAAAGGTGGTGGCCCCAACCATGCCATCATTGAACCTGGCCTGTGTTTATGTCTGCTATTCCCAGAAGGTGTCCAAGAAGCATCCACCCCGTTACACTCATCGGCATAAAGCCCTTGGTGCAGCACTGTGCTGCTGTCCCATCTAGTGAAGGGATTCTGCACACACTGAGTTGGGGCAGATAGCTCCACGGCACCAGGGATGATCACTGGAACCACCCTAGGAGGAGCTGAGAGCAGGATTTGGCTGATCCATGTGAGACTTAACCAGGACAGGGATGAACCACATCTGCAACTCAGCAAGCTTTTAAAGAAATTAAATGTAGGTAATTGTGCACAATAGGCTGGAAGAGATGCAGGTGAGGTGGGGTTCATCCTGGTGCCTCCATTTGAACAGAGCTCCTGCAAGCACTGAAAAGCATGGTGACCAGGAAAACCAATAAGTTGGCAACACATCTGCTGCCTGTTGCCATAGAACCATAGAATCATGGAATCATGGAACGGTTTGGGATGGAAGGGATCTTGAAGTTCATCCAGTTCCAACCCCCTGCCATGGGAAGGGACATCTCCCCCTAGATCAGGAGCTCCAAGCCCCATCCAACCTGGCCTTGAACACCTCCAGGGATGGGGCAGCCACCACTGCTCTGGGCAACCTGGGCCAGGGCCTCCCCATCCTCATCGTGAAGAATTTCTTCCTAATGTCTAATCGAAATCTTCCCCCTTCAAATTTAAAGCCATTCCCTCTCCTCCTATCACTCCATGCCCTTATAAAAAGTTCCTCCTGGAGCCCCTTTCAGCACTGGAAGCTGCTCTAAGGTCTCCCCAGAGCCTTCTCTTCTCCAGGCTGAGCAACCCCAACTCTCTCAGCCTGTCCTCACAGCAGAGGTGCTCCAGCCCTTGGATCGTCTCCGTGGCCTCCACTGAACCAGTTCCAGCAGTTCCATATCCTTATGTTGAGTATTCCAGAACTGGACACAGGGCTCTAGATGAGGTCTGACCAGAGCAAAGCAGAAGGTGATAGCAACATTGTGCACCCTTTTAATAGTAAAAGCAAGCAGCACATTAAAGCTCATGAGCTGACAGGATGCACACAGAGCTGGGAGCAAGCACAGAGGCCAAGCCAAGCTTGCTTAGAAGGTTTGGTGACCATTTTTGCAGGCAGCTTTAAACTCCTGGCTTCTTTATGGCACAATTTTGGACTCTGGGCATCCCACAATCCATCCTACAGCTCCACCGGCACTGGCTGAGGGATGGTTCAACCCCACCACATCACCGTCGCAGTGCCAGCACTGTGCTGCTGCAATGCTGCAGTCCCTCCAGGGCAATGTAGGAGAAAAAAAACCAACATGTGTCAGGGGTTGTTGGGATGCTCACCCGAGCAGAAGTGGCTCCCATGCTGTACCCTCCTCCACCTTCCCAAGCTCAGATGCTGCCTGCAGCCACCAGCCCACCTGAGATGACCTTTACCTGCCAAGCCGATGCAGGGGTGTTCACCCAGGCGATGCTCGGGACGTGCACACCTGATAGAGCTCTCTGACCTTGTCTCCACTAGGGAAATGCACTGATTTATCTTAACGAATTCTGGGAAGGTTTGGACGGCTGCAAGCCCTTCCCTGCTGAAATACCATAATTCATGGCCAGTTGTCAGAAGTGATGCTTGCTGCTGGGATTCACCTTACTACCACCCACGTTAGGACCGTCAGTCTGTGCAGACAGAGCAGCAACACCTCCCTGATGCAGAAATCCACCCAGGGTAGGAGCTCAAAAGGGTTGAATTCACCCTGGACCCAGCATCCTGAAATCCTTCGCAAAGAGCTTGGCCCTGCTGCGGGACGTGGTGGACTTCAGGCTTGGCTGGCCTCCTCTCCAACCTCACAACCACAGCTGCTGGTCACCATGTTGCAGCTCAGCAGAGCCACCTCCACCTATCTGAACCTGCTCAGAGCTGACACCCCAGGGTAAGTCAAGGGTTGGGCTCATATCCAGCAATGCACTGTATCCTTACAGGTGATGCAGCACACAAATATTTTCCAGGGTGCTCCCATCCCAGACATGGAGTCAACTTGAACAAGACTCGTCTCTCCCTGCAGCCAAACCCACCTTTTTTCTCAGGCACTGGGTCCCTGTGGCACCTTTGTAGGTCCAAATCATTCCACGCATGGAGCAGGCATAGATATAAACCCACCTTGCTCCTAGATCTCAAGGGATTTCCAAAGTCCATTGGCCAAGCCTGAGGTCTGTAAGAAGGTAAGGACCTTCCAGCGATATGGAGGAATCTAATTCCTGGGGCCCAAGAACCAAATACTCTCACAGATTGGGCCTCATCATCTCCTCTGCCCTTTGTGAAGCATATGGCCACCATCTAGCTGTGTCTGGTCAGGGGAACACGGGACAGGACAAGAAAAGAGGCCTTCTGGGTCAATCTTGGTCTCATGAGAGGGAACAGATGGGTTTTCTGGTGGTGGGACTGATGTTCTGAAAAGCAATTACACATGAAGACATCCCCAACAGACTATGCTGTGCTCTGGCCCAGGGCCCAAGTCATCCTGGGTTTGGATTTTAATTAGCACCGTTTGGGTATCTGTTCTCTACTTCCCTACAGATAATGATTTAATTATTACAGACATGTCTTCAAATTAGCAGCTTCCTCAGTGGATTATTCAGCTGGGACCTCCTCAATTAGAGAGCCCATCTCACCACCATCAAAAGACAGGCTAGAGAGAACAAAGGAAAACCAAAACCCTTCCTAGAAAGAGAAACCATACAAGCACCAATATGCTGAGCAGGGGCCACTGATGAGCCATGCTCCTATCTTCATCCATGTCTCACAACTGGTTAAGAAATCTCACTCCGAAACATACCCCAAACATCTGCATCATGCATGGCCATAGTGGCATCAAGGTTGGTCTTTTCTCCCCACCATCAAGCCTTCTTACCCAGTAGACCACAAGGAGGTGGAAAGGCCAAGCAAGGTGAAAGGGATGCACCACGAGCTGGGCCGTAAGAGCTATGGCTGTGCACCCCTCCTAATGGGCTTCTTCCTACCAAGGAGAAGAAAGCCCACGGGGACCTGGTGAGGAATTCACCTTTTGCTAGGCTACAAGTGCCCTCGTGCTCTCTGCAGGGTTGGCGCTACCAGAGAGCCTCCCATGCCAGGAAGGACCATAGGGCAGAGGGGAAGGCAGGTGCCTGGTGGGACCAGGCAGAGAACAAGACACGGCACCATCTCCTTCTCCGGCAGTGGGACCATAGGGCAGGGGCTATGGTGAGGTTCAACACGGCTCCAAGCCTGAAGGACAAAAGCAGCAGAACAGATTGCCCCAAAGAAATAACAGATGTACATACAAAGTGAAGAACATGGCACAGTGAGGCTGAAACCTTTAGAGTGCAGCTCTACAAGAAGATTTGGTGTCAATGAGTCGTAACTCACCTACAGCAAAGCGAAGTCCCCAGCTAAATTGCCAAGCAGACAGGTTGGTTCCCCAGTGCAAGACTTGGGCAGAGCATCTCCATGCTGTAGGGCTTCAGCAAACCCTCCTTGCCAGCCTGGCATGATTCCTCTCCCGAGGCTACACTGGGAAAGGAGGGGATGTGCTCATAGAATCATAGAATCCCTAGAGTGGAAAACATCTTTGAGATCATCGAGTCCAGCCATAGCTGTCCACTACTAAACCAGATCCCTGAGCACCTCATCCACCCGTCTTTTAAATCCCCCCAAGGAATGGGGACCGGGACTCCACCACCTTCCTGGGCAGCCTCTGCCAGTGCCTGAGAACCCTTTCGGTGAAGACATTTTTCCTGATGTCCAATCTGAACCTGCCCTGGTGCAGCTTGAGGCCATTCTCTGTCATCCTATCGTCTGTCACTTGCAAGAAGAGACCAAGTCTCACCTCTCTACAACCTCCTTTCAGGCAGTTGCAGACAGTGATGAGGTCTCCCCTCAGCCTCCTCTTCTCCAGGCTAAACAGCCCCAGGTCCCTCAGCTGCCTCTCATAACACTTGTTCTCCAGACCCTTCACCTGCTCCGTTCCCTCTGTTCCCCTTCTCTGGATGCTGTTCAACCCCTCAATGTTCTTCTTGTAGTGAGGGGCCCAAAACTGAAGCCAGGTGAGGTGTGGCCTCACCAGTGCTGAGTACAAGGGCACAATCACTTCCCTCATCACCCCATTCCCTCATGAGGTACCCCACGCCTTGTTGCAAAGTGCGATGAGCTCCAAGGACACACCAAGGCGCATTTTGGTCCTTTATCATCAACGCACTTGAACAACCAGCCCCACACTGTGCTTCTCCCAGGACCCCTACGATTTCCCTCACCAGCAGTGTTACAATCCCTGTGCTACTGCCAGGGAACCAGTTTTGCAGCAGCCACTGGAAAACCTCTACCGTCTCTCCCTGCTGTAGTACAGAGAGCAGTGGAAAATCTCCACTGGCTCCTCTGTCACCACAGTTCACACTTGAGCAGATCAGCTGAAACCAGCTGCAGCTCCTGCTGCTGCAGGAAGAGCCCTCTAGCAGAGCCACGCACGAGTCTGCAGCTGAAAACACAATCCAGGTCTCTCAAAACCCAGACTAATGCTCCATTTGTGAGGCTACGACAACTCTCCTCTTCTGATTCCCTTCCTGAACCCAAGAAAAGCAGCAGGCAGCAAAACCAGCCAGGCAATACTGCCCGTTATCCCAGCTCATCATAGACTCATGGGATGGCTTGGGTTGAAAAGGACCTCAAAGCCCATCCAGTTCCAACCCCCTGCCATGGGTAGGGACATCTCTTTCTGGATCAAGGGGCTCAAAGCCCCATCAGCCTGGCCTTGAACAGCTCCAGGGATGGGGCAGCCACTACTGCTCTGGGCAACCTGGGCCTCCCCACCCTCATCGTGATGAATCTCTTCCTAGTGTCCAGTCTAAATCTTCCTCCCTCAATTTAAAGCCATTCTCCCTCATCCTATCACTCCATGCCCTTGTAAAAAGTCCCTCCCTAGCTTTTTTGTAGCCCCCTTCAGGTACTGGATACAGCCCCAGTGCCCCTCATGCTCCTGGTGGGATCCACAGCCCAGTTCTCTGGGAATGAGCCCCAGCCTGCTCCACCACCACTGGCCCCTTGCACTGGAGCATCACCAGGCTCTGCCCTCCCCACCAGCCATCACAACGCCTCAAGCATTCCAGACGCTTCACCTCATCAGATTTGCAAAGAGACCAACACATTCAAGAGCGAGTAGGGGGAGAGAAAAACACATGATGACACAAGCCCTTTAGTTTCATTTCCTTAAGAACCAGGCTAAAGAAGATGGGATTGGAAGCAACACACAGGAGAAAGAGGGAAGGATTTTCATTAACTCGATCAAACCTCCTGGAATATGATAACAGAGGTGATAACAGACACCTCCCCTCAGGCTGAGGACAAAGAATGGCTTCGAGTTATAAAGAGGAGGAAGAAAATTGGAGTAGAAGAAAGGAAATTACTCAAAAACGGCTGAAATGTCAGATGTTATTAAAAAGCCTTCTCCTAGAGAGAAATAATGACTGATGAGGAAAGGGATGTGGGGAGGGAAGCCAAACAGCTGGAGAACAAGCAGGATATGGACCGAGGACCTGAGAATGGCTTGGCTCACCCTTGAAAGCCATCCTGGCACCTCCAGTGGAGGGCTGACTTCTGCGGGTGTGCTTGGGGCAACCTGTGAGAAATGTGGGGTGCTGAGCCGCCGTGCTAGAGAGGAGGGTGACAGCGGCTGCTAGAAATGGCAGTCCCAGGGGAGCCTCACCCCACTGCAGACCAGCGAGTCCCCAAGGAGTCCGGGTTAAACTCCTCTGTATTTTGAAGCATCCTTTCTAGAGGGTCGTCCTGCTCTCCTGCCAGCCCTGGGCTATGCTGCCACTGTCCCACATCACAGTGTCTCTGTTCTGCCTGCCTGAGGAGAGGAGCAAGGATGCTGCCTCGTCTTCTCAAGGTACTTGTGGTGCCATCAGCATGGCCGGGAGCCCATCTGACAGAAACCTGTGCGGAAAAGCAAATAGAGCAGTCCCTCTGGCATCCCTGTGAGCACCACCTGTGAGGGGACACCCACATCTCTGACCCACCCAGAGACCAGCGCACCTTCAGAGGAGCTGAGCCAGAGCATCTACATCTCCAACACACCCAGGGACCAGCCCACCTTCAGAGGAGCTGAGCCAGAGCATCCACAGCCAGGGTCACTCAGGGACCAGCCCACCTTCAGAGGAGCTGAGCCAGAGCATCCACATCTCTGACCCACTCAGGGACCAGCGCACCTTCAGAGGAGCTGAGCCAGAGCACCCACAGCCAGGGTCACTCAGCGCCGTGGCCACGGGTTGTAGCCAGCAGCAGTTGGTGCCTCTGTTAGGCAAGCGTGGCCTCGCAAGGCCCTGGCTCTTTCAGGCTGCGGTGGTGGCGGCCGCGGAGAGGAGCGTCTGGGCTGTACCAGTGTCATGCAGCATTGCAGGCCTTGCTGCCTCCCGCTCCAGAGCAAAGGCAGCTCCATCGCAGCCCAGGAGGTTGAGCTGATGTCACGCCGCTCTTGCTTTTCCAGTGCTGACACAAAGCCCCCTCCCTGTTCCCACAAAGCCGCTTTCCTTCTTGCAGCGCGGGGACGAGCTGGCCCTCCCCAGCCATTCTGCCTCTCCGGCGTAAGCAGCGGCGCAATGAGTTTTGCAGGCAGGAGCGACTCAGACTCCCTGCAGCAGCCTCTCCTCTCGGCATCTCTCCCCACCACTTCCCCGGCATCCATGAGCTGCATTTGCAGATCCTGTCCCTCCAAACCTCCCCCTCAGCGTGCACATACACGGCTCCCACCCTGCTGTCTGCGGAAGCAGACACGTGCCCAGCCTTTGGCTCCACATTTACATGCACAAAATACGGCCAGAGGAGCTCTGAATCTGACAATATTCATTCTTCGGAAAACAACAAGAAGTGAGAACCAAACTGAACACATTTCCCTGCCAGAGCATGGTCGAGGCTGGCAGGGAGCTGGGAGCCACGACTGCACCAAGGCTGGACTCTTTCAAACCCAGCCCATCATCTTCAGAAGAAGATACAGAGGCAATAAAGCTGTAACAGTGGCCACCATCACCTCCTTAGCAGCATCCTTCCACCATCACCAGTTCAGCCTGTGCTGGTTACTGGTGTTATTGCACCCATCCTGTAGCTGCGAGTCCTCACCAATTTACAGAAGCTTTGGGTACCACCAAAGTTGCCTCAAAGCTGATCAGCCTCAGCCTAAGCCAACGAGGGTGGAGAAGGGCAAAAGGAGACCATGAAGGGGCTTTGAGCCCCTCATCCAGTGGGAGGTGTCCCTGTCCATGGCAGGGGTGGAACTGGATGGGCTTTAAGGTCCCTTCCAACCCAAGCTATTCTATGATTCTATAGTCCAGCTGCCCCAGGGCCCAGTTGACCCGGCTGCTCATAAGCACCTCCCAACCATTTGGGGCTAAGTCCCGCATCATCTCATGATTTTAGGAGAATGAGCTCAGGCAAACCTCTAGCTCGCCAGCAACTCCTCGAGTGCTGAGCCATGGTTGGGCTCCTTGTGTACTCACCTGCCCTGAAGCAAAGAGGGAAACAAAATTCAGGGTGAAGGCAGCAGCCTGGGAAGACCCTTCCTCCCATGCAACAGGTTTTTGGCTTTTTTAAGGCACACAAGGCTAGACCGTGTGATGAAGGACATGTCACAACTTGGTTTCACAGACCAGAGTGGCTCTTCCTGGGTCACTACACTGGTCCCCACCCCGGGGCAGTGCAGCACCTCCCTGGCATCTTCAGTGGCTGGATTTCCTCCTATTTGAAGTCGAAAGAGGAGAAAACCAAGCAGCCTGTGTCTGTCAGCTCCATGGGGTTGGTGGCTGGTTTCCTCACCTTTTCATCCTCTAAAATATACATTTACAGCTCAGAAACCACCACCCCCAGCAGTGTCTGGGTTCACTGCACATAGATGGAAAAAAGAAAATCCAAATACCTTCAATCCAAAGTCTCCTAAAGAAACACACCTACTTGGAACATCATTCATGTTTTATAGACTCAGCACCTCCCAGGTGCGCTGAACTTCAATTTTCACATCCATCGCACCCAGCACTGTGCCAAAATCCCCTGGTCAATGCCACAAAGCCAGTAAACCAGGTTGCTGCTTCACTTCAAGATCACAGCACATGACATTAGACCTTGGCTTCATTCATAGACCAACTGACGAGCTCTCCCTGCCCTGCCATAAAGGTCAAGAGGCTGAAATCTGCTGGAGAAAAGCCTGCTTGAACCTGCCGAACACACCAGTCTGTCCAGTGCCCTGTATGAACTGAAAACACCAGCATGTCCTCTGCATTCACCCATTAATCAGGCTGGGGGACAAAGGATTGAGAGCAGCCCTATGGATATGGGCTTGGGGGTACTGATGGATGAAAAGCAACCTGCACTCACAGCCCAGGAAGCCAACGGTGTCCTGGGGGAAGGAGATGATTCTGCCCCACTGGTCCATTCTCGTGAGGCCCCAGCTGGAGCCCTGTGTTCAGCTCTGGAGCCCTCAGCATAGGAAGGACATGGATCTGTTGGAGTGAGTCCGGAGGAGGCCACAGAGATGATTCAAGGGCTGGAGCACCTCCCATAAGAGGAAAGGCTGCAAGAGTTGGGGTTGTTCAGCCTGGAGAAGAGAAGCCTCTGAGAAGAGCTTAGAGAAGCTTCCAGTACTGAAAGAGGTTGCTAAGAAGATGGGCACAGACTTTTTTTGCAGGGCCTGCAGGGACAGGACAAGGGGTAATGGCTTTAAATTAAAAGAGGGGAGATTCAGATTGGATGTAAGAAATCTTTTCCTGTGAGTGTGGGGAGGCCCTGGCCCAGGCTGCCCCAACCCTGGAGGTGTTCAAGGCCAGGTTGGATGGGGCTTTGAGCAACCTGATCTGGTTTAAGATGTCCCTGCTCCTGCAGGGGCGTTGATCTGAATGACCTTGGCCCCATACAACTCAAACCACTCTGATTCCAGATTATAGAGACCTGGCTGCTCAAATCAAAGCAAAACCCTTCCCTGTATTGCACCTCTCAAGGCCAGACACAGAAATGTAAACAACACCTTTACTGCACAGAGAAGGAACAGACGCACGGGACAAACAAGGCGTGAGCACAGTATCCTGCCTTTTCCAATAGCTTCCAAAACATGCAGCTATTTGGAAACAAGAGCATCCCTGTCGGTACCATTGGTCAAATGGGCTGTTGACCTCTCTGCGCACTACGGGGACAACCCAGTGGCTGGAAGGGCTCCCGCGATGGGCTGGAAGGGAGTTTGGAAGTGCCTTTCCCATACTCAGTCCTGAGATGGGAAATATTCTTGCGGGCCACTGCCAACCCTTCCCTGAGAAGGTACCCAGCAATGACAGCATTTTCTTTGATTGAGGGTCCACCTCTTTGGTGAAAGGATGAGTTTTGGGGACTATTTTGCCTGATGCCACATCAGAGATGAGTTTCTTCTCTTACACCCTCCTTCCCTGAATATCCATGACGAATACACTTTGCAGCATGGAGAGTTAGAGTAATAAATGTTTGTTTAATCCAAAGATCGACCCAGCCTCTGCGTTAGTTAAGGACCAGATCTTAAAGACCCAGCCGTTGCGTTACTTAAAGACTGGGCATACGGGAAAGCTGGGGAGGGACTTTCTGCAAGAGCTTGTAGCGATGGGATGAAGGGAACGGCTTTCAGTTGGAAGGGGGAAGGTTTAGAGTAGACATTAGGAAGAAATTCTTCACAATGAGGGTGGGGAGGCCCTGGCCCAGGTTGCCCAGAGCAGTGGGGGCTGCCCCATCCCTGGAGGGGTTCAAGGCCAGGTTGGATGGGGCTTTGAGCCCCTGATCCAGTGGGAGGTGTCCCTGCCCATGGCAGGGGTGGAACTGGATGAGCTTTGATGTCCCTTCCATCCCAAACCATTCCATAATTCTATGGTTCTGTGATCTCAGGAGCAGAATTTCACTCTTTGAGTGTTAAAAGATGTCCTGCACCAAGCCATGCAGAAAGATTTAAATAAGAAACAGTGGCTGTACAATAGCCAAGTCATTTGAGAATTAAAACACCGGTATTTTTAGGCATTGGGAGGACGTGTGGGAGAGATCTCAAAGTGCAGGCTGATGCCATTTGCTGCAGGGCAGTTTGAATTAGATGTATTGACGATGTGTGACTTGAAAGCGACACCAGGCCTCACGAAGAGCCATGCAGCGATCAGCAATGCTGGGGCTTACTGCAACCTCATTTGAAGAGACAACATTTCTTTATACATGTGTAAACACAAAGGTCATGCAAAATGCAAGCCATTTCTGCATGCAGAGATGCTCTGATTGCCATCTCCAAAAACGGGCAGTGCAAAAGTCTTGTAATTAAATTAACTGGAATCAAAAGGGAGAGCAAAATGCTCTCTTTTTAATATGGCAGCCCAAATTGTTGGCAATAAACAAATGCCTGTCATCCAGGTTTTGATGCTGGGAATGATGAAAGAGAAGTCTCTCTCCATCAAACACCAGCTGCTCTCTGGGTGGCACACCTGGATACAAGACAGGTAAGATCAGCAAAACAAACCTTTGCTGGATTTGGGCTTGAGGAAAAGCCAGCTCGGATCAGAACAGATGAGCCTTCTGGCTGCAATTAAACACTTAATGGATCAAAATGATTTAAGTCATGTGATTCTGCACAGGGTGACTGGAGAGTGCAAGCCCCTAGAAGGGTTCAAGGAGGCATCTCTCTGAGGCATGCTGACAGTGACCTTAGAGATTCCACTCTGTCCTCTGCATCCCTAGGAAGCTCATGGGCATCCAGGGGCTGTGATGCTAGGGGAAATGGCGGCTGTAGCAGGTAGATGGGAATCTCCAGGACTTCCACCCATTGCTGTCCTGCACAACCAGGTTTTCTCAACGGCAAAGCAGCAGCCAGCATTGGTTTGCTCAGCACCTCCACAGGTCCTTCAAAGGCTTGGGTTCACAGCCCCTCTGCCCCACAAAGCCTCCCGCAATCTGCCCCAGCCTGCCTTGGCTCAAATACTCATTTGATTTCACCATGCAGACCTGGTCCTGCCTGCCTCCTCACTGCAGGGGATGCAGGGATCACATTCCCCTGCCTCCACACCAGCACTGCGTCCATGGTTGGACATCACTACCACCCCAGCTCCACAGCAACTATGAGGGTGGCAGGGGGCTGGGATCTCCACTGCAAGCAGCACCTCTGCAGAGGGATGCAGCTGATGGTGATGCCATACCCATTTGGGGTGGGAAACACATAATGGGATGGCAAAGGCACCAACAGCACCATGTCCTGGTGGTGTCCACCCTGGCTGACCCCCACTAGCTCAGGCCAGAAACAAGCCGCAGCGACACTGGAAAGCTCCACAGAAAAAAATTCCTGTATAGACACAGGAGAAAAGCAGGATTTGGCTGTGCCACTCTGACAGTTCATTCCCAGCACCCCTGCCCTAGAGCCGGGAGCCGAGCTTCACAGCATGCCAGGGAAATCAAACACAGGGAGATGTTCAGCAGCATCACAGCTACCTCCTCCTGCAGAAAAACCAGCCAAGACATCACAGCACTTCCCAAGACCTGAGAAGAAGCCATGCCCAAATGAGCCTGGGAACACCACCCTGCACTCCCCAAACTCACATCTCACCCAGAGAGAATCACAGAACGGTTTGGGTTAGAAGGACTTCAAAGCCCATCCAGTTCTACCTCCTGCCATGGGCAGGGACACCTCCCACTGGACCAGGGTCTCCAAGCCCCATCCAACCTGGCCTTGAACCCCTCCAGGGATGGGGCAGCCACCACTGCTCTGGGCAACCTGGGCCAGGGCCTCATCACCCTCATCGTGAAGAATTCCTTCTTAATGTACAATCTAAATCTCCCCCCCTCCGATTTAGAGCCGTTTCCTCTTGTCCTGTCATTCCAGGCCCTTGTAAAAAGCCCCTCCCCAGCTTTCCTGGAGCCCCTTTCAGTACTGGAAGCTGCTCTAAGGTCTCCCCAGAGCCTTCTCTTCTCTAGGCTGAACAACCCCAACTCTCTCAGCCTGTCCTCACAGCAGAGGTGCTCCAGCCCTCAGATCATCTCTGTGGCCTCTGGAGTCACTCCAACAGATCCATGGTCTTCTTATGTTGGTGATTCCAGACCTAGATGCAGAACTCCAGCTGGAGGCTCACAAGAGCAGAGCGGAGGGGCAGAATCACCTCCCTAGCCCTGCTGGCATGACCCACAATCTAGCTGGTTGCTCCCTCGGATGGAGCAGGAATTTCAAGGTGTGATGCTCTCCACCACCCCAGGGCCACAAAGCTCAGGTCTTTGCCCCACAAACCAAGGACAGGAGAACACAGAGCCTGTATTCCCTGGCTGTGGGGCTCCTGCCTGCCTGGAGCTCTCCAAGCGGAAAACAGAGCAATGAGCCATCAAGGTGCGTTATGAGAGTTCTTTCCCCAAAACGATAATGTCATCTCACAACCTTGCCTGGAGAAATCACACTCGCACAAGGTACTTGTGTGCTATGTGGGACAGTTTGGGACCAGAATAACTTCCTCTCCTGGCTGATCAGTGTGCGAATAAATCAGCCACAGCCAAAAATAACCTCTGCACCCCTTTTAACTTCTTCCTGCAAGCCAGTTTGGGGGTGATGCTAGAAAGAGGCCAAGATCTTGCTAGTACAGCTGCCAGGCACTGAATTACAGGGCAGATTAACTGGATTATTGAGGCTGTAAACTTTGTACGAGCCCATCCTACCCCCTCCTGCCCACAGCCCCTGGCACCATGAGTTTCTGCACGGGAAAGGCAGTAGGATCAGGTTTATGACACCTGTGTTCATGCCACAGCAAGGCTATAAACACCCTGCCTGGTTTTGGAAGCCAGAAAGGCCAGGCTCTGGCAGGATCCATTTACAGACACCCTGTACTAACAAGATTTCCAGAAAGTTGAGTGTTGTGCTGACAGTGAGGCTGAACAATCCCCTTTCCCCAGGCTCTGGCCATCCAACGCACAGCCCAGCTCCAAACACTTGGCTTTCAAACCCCCAGGGTACCACGCGGCTGCCAGCCCCCCAGCAGCTGATTTCTTCTGTCCCAGCGCATCAGCCGCATCGCGAACGATGCTCACTGGGAAGGTAAAACCCATCTGCAATCATAGAGAGAAATCATTGCTACAAAGAAAGGGTGGAAATGAGAGCTGAGAGAGTTGGGGTTGTTCAGCCTGGAGAAGAGAAGGCTCTAGGGAGACCTTAAGGCAGCTTCCAGTGCTGAAAGGGCTCCAGGAAATCTGGGGAGGGGCTATTTACAAGGTCCTGGAGTGACAGGACAAGAGGGAACAGCTCTAAATCAGAGGGAGGAAGATTTAGATTGTACATTAGGAAGAAAATCTTCATGATGAGGGTGGGGAGGCTCTGGTCCAGGTTGCCCAGAGCAGTGGTGTCTGCCCCATCCCTGGAGGTGTTCAAGGCCAGGCTGGATGGGGCTTGGAGCCCCTGATCCAGTGGGAGGTGTCCCTGCCCATGGCAGGGGTGGAGCTGGATGGGCTTTGAGGTCCCTTCAAACCCAAACCATTGCATTATTCTATGATTCTATGAATGTGCCTGCTGGGTGGGCAGTGATTTTGGGAGGGGGGCCTTCCTCTCCAATGCGTTCCTGCCCTGGTGAGGGATCCTTTCCTCTCTGGGAGGCTGGATAGAGAGTCCAGGCAGGAGGAGCATCCCTCCCTGCTGCACATCCACAGCACTCGCTATTTAAAGAAATCGGCCATACGCTGTCACCATCTCACCTCCCTGTGGAGGAGCTGGGACCAAGCCCCAGCATTTTCCAGTGACAGTGACCACCAGCATCGCTGGCTCGGAGCAGGGAGAAAGGCATCATGCACGAGCATGAAAAAACCCTAGGAACTGCCCTCTCCTGGAAATCGCTTGCAAAGGACAGGAGGATGGGGGAAATGAGCTCTCATCTGCCACTTGTTTTCTTCTCCTTTTTTTTTTATTGGATGCAATTAAAGGCAGCCACCCAGCCAGTATCTCCTCGTGCTTGTGAAGAGAAGTGTGGCAGAAACTGAAAACCATGGAGCTGAAAAAAAAAAAAAGAATCTGCATTTCAGATAAATTCCACCCTTGTCAGCCCTGCAGGATTACAGTGCTGGAGACAGCGACCCGTGAGCTGATTTCAAACACTAGGGTGCAGATTCAAGAAAGGAAGGGCAACTCAGAGGACACAGGGTCAGCACATCCTGGCCAGCAGCTTTCGGCCCTGGCTCTTGGAGAAGGTTTGGCATCCAGCTCCAAGATCCCTCCACACCCCTGCTGTGGGATGGGAATCGCTGCACTGCTCAAGGGCTGAGGGCAGGCAGGGCTGCTCCATCCATGGCTTTGCACTACAGAGATCATAGAATCATGGAATGGTTTGGGTTATAAGGGACCTCAAAGCCCATCCAGTTCCGCTCCCCTGCCGTGGACAGGGACACCTCCCACTGGATCAGGGGCTCCAAGCCCCATCCAGCCTGGTCTTGAACCCCTCCAGGGATGGGGCAGCCATCACTGCTCTGGGCAACCTGGGCCACGGCCTCCCCACCCTTATGATGAAGAATTTTGCTCTAATGCCTAGTCTAAATCTTCCCCCTTTCAATTTAAAGCCATTAAACACCCACTTCATCCCTTAGGTTCCCCTCACCATGCAGATTAAACAGAGGGCTTTATGATGTCTCCACCTGCTTGAATACAGCGCAAACAGAAGTAAAATCCAATCATATCAGCACAACCCTTTTTTTTTTATCAGCAAAGGGTCTTGAATCATTTTTCCCTACTCCTGCTCCAGATGGGCCCAAACACAGACCTGCCCCCCAATGCTGCAGTTGTTCCATGTGATATTTTCCCTTCCTCTCTCCCAAATGCCAGCTCGTGTGAGCACACCCACACGTGCACCCACCTCCAAGCCTTTCGGCATCGTTTGCTCACAGATAAGCCCTTTCAGCCCTGGAAATCCCAGCCATGTCCCTCAGGAGCCTGATCAGGGCTTGGACCCACCTGCAGAGCCCAGACCAGAGCCCTCACCCTGGGTCCCTTCTGACCATCACGTGGTGTTCAACATTTCACAGAAAGCATCTGTAACATGGGGTGGTTGTTACCATTTTTAATACCTCACAGGGAAGAAAGTCAGGTGAAGGATCCATTAACAGCCCAGAGACCTCCCAGCTCACGTTTGGGAATTGTCTGGGAAACCCCAGACTCAATAAAGCATTTTTAGGAATAAATTAATTGTATAATAAAGTTTCAGGATTTGCTAAAGAATCCAGGACCTTCCTGCTTTGATAGAAAATATGAAATGGCACCACCCAGGCAGTGGACAGACACTCGTGTCAAAGTTTCTCCTTGTCCCCAGAGAGTGGAGACCTCTGGGAGCATTTCCAGTTGGGTCCCAGTTTGGGTTCAGCATCCTCTGATGTTCCAGGGCTGCCTGCCCCAGCTTCAGCACCAACCTCCACCTCCTACACCATGCCGAGCTCTTCCCAGGCACTGATTCACGTCCAGGATCTCCCCACCCAGCAAACTACAACACCATCACCCACCCAACTCACACTCGCTCAGCCTCCTCCTCCTCACAGCACCAGCCTCATCCCTGTCTCCATCCCCCTGCACCCAAGCAGGGGCTGCTTGAAAGAGTGAGGCTTGCAAAAAGAGCCCTCAAAACATACAGACAGGGAGGTTTTCAGGGTGGTTTTTACTCCCAGCACCTTTGAGACACTTGAGACAGGCAGCATCTGCATTTCACCTGCTGGTGAGCACTGAGGGGACCAAGCCACAGGTCCAGAGTGAAACCCGCTTGCCCTCACCACAAAGCCACAAAGCTACACAGAGACGGATGAGTCTTTTAGTCCCTCAACTGCCAAACCACAGCTGAGGTGACCACCTCAGGAAATCTCATCCCTTAGTCTCACCCCCTGTGTCTCAGGAACCTCCCAGATGGTGGCTCCCCCCTACCCTCCTGCTGGTAATAATGGTCCTGGACAACCTCCAGTCTGTCTCCTGGTAAAGGGATGTCAGGAGGAGCCTACACCAAAGCCAGTGAGTCATCCACAAACCTGAGCACCTCTGGGCATCGTGGGACAGCACCAGTGACTTGTGCTGGTGGATCCCTGACAAATCTCCAGGGAATTCCCCAGAGATCAATCCTGTTTCCCAACCAGCATCGCCCTGAGACACCACGCAGGGAGCAGCATATCTTCAACGGTACAGACACTCAAGACTTTCAGGCCATCAGAGCTAAGACAACACCAACTTTCCACCTCCTCTAAAGCCCTGGCAGCACTGCAACCAAGAATCTCCCGAACCACACGGACACTTTCATCCAGGAACCAAACACCAGCTCACACCTTGCCTCTGTGTCAGCTTGCAATTGCAAAGTGGCCTGGTGGTGTCAAACCCACCAGGAGAACCTCATTCCAGCGTTTGAGCAGATGGTGGCAAACGAGCTTAAATGAATGGTTTGCCAACCCTGACTTGGCCAAAACCAGGGCATCCCCACAAGGTTTTGCAGAGCTTTAACAAAACCCAGCCTCCTAAGCCAATTGCTGTTATAATGATGCAATTTAGAGGATAAAGGAGTCCTTAAAGGGCTGGTGTTATTCAGGAGAAAATAATGGTGTCTGGACCCAGCTTATGAGGCTGTGACTAGATGGCACCAGCAGACAGAGGATGGGAACCAATGTGAGCACAGCTGGAGCTGGCCAAGCTGGACAGATGCTCACTGGCCTGGTCCAGCCCTGAGCACAGTGGGCATCCACCCAGTGCCAACATCCAGGCTGGACCAGCTTGGTGGGCATCTGTCCAGTGCCAACCTCCGACCTGAACCAGCCCCACAACGATCTGCCCAGGGAGCATCCCCATGAGCCGGTCCAACCTGGAGCTTGGTGCCAGGCAGATGCTGACCAGGGCTGATCCAGCCCAGAGCTCGGTGCTGGATGGATGCTCATAGGGTGGATGCTCATGGGACTGATCCAGCCCAGAGCTCGGTGCTGGGCGGATGCTTGCGGGCTGTAGACAGTACGGAGGGAGGCAGGAGGATGTGGCAATGGGAAAAATCAGAGCAGCAGGAGAAGTCCATGGTAGGACCAGTCTCACCAGGATGCCCGCCCTCCCCTCAGAATCAGCTGGAAGCGTGGGGCAGGGAGGGTGAAAAGGGGCAGCTCGGGACCATATTCGGGGGCTGCCAGGGACACAAAGCCCCTGAAAATCAATGAATGTCCCTCCCCACTCCTGGGTCACAGGAGTCGCTGCCCACCCCGCCCCCAGCATGCAGCCTCCAGGCGGTGAATGTGCCTCCCCTTCACCTCTCCTGCCCCCACACACTGCGGGGATGGGGCAGCACACCCACTGCTCAGGCGCAGCCCCCAGCCTGGGGACAGCGATGTGGGGTGCAAAGCAGCCCCCCGGCTCAGATGCCAGCATATCCCCCACAACCCAATCCGGGGGTAAGGATGACACCTCCCAGCTCAGACCCAACCCAAGGCAAACTAGATAGCTCATCACCACCCCCTCCCAACTCAGATACCACCTCCAAGGGGGAACAGGGAGGGAGACAAAGCACCCCCGGACCGAGCAACCTGCTCCCAGGGAGCTGAGCATCCCCAGCCCGGCCCCACCCGGGAGCAACGGGGCGCAAAGCCACACTGGCCCAGCCCCACGGGGGAACGGAGCATCCTTTGGGGGCAGCGAAGCATCCTTAGAGGGAGCAGAGCATCCCGGGGGCAGCAGAGCATCGCCGGGAGGAGGCAGAAAGGGCAGATACCTTGAGTCCAGCCCATGGGGGGAGCAGAGCATCCTTGTGGGCAGCAAAAAGGGCAGAGCCCCTCCAGTCCAGCCCCCCCCCACAACCCCCCACGGGGAATAAAGCATCACTGGGGGTAGCAAAGCATCCCTAGGAGGAGCAGAGCATCCTTGGGGGCGCAGAGCATCCTCGGTGGGGAGGCAAAAAGGGCAGAGCCCTCGGAGTCCAGCCCCACGGGGGGAAGAGAGCATCCCTGGGGGGAGCAGAGCATCCTGGGCGGGGGGAGCAGAGCATCGCCGGGGGGGAGCAGAGCATCACTGGGGGGGAGCAGAGCATCGCCGGGGGGGAGCAGAGCATCCTTGGGGGCGAGCAGCATATCCTTGGGGGGGAGCAGCACATCCTTGGGGGGAGCAGAGCATCCTTAGGGGGAGGCCAGGCGGGCAGACCCCTCGAGTGCAGCCCCGGGGGAGGCCGAGCATCCCCTCCCGGGCGCCCCCCGCCCGGCCCCGCCCGCACTCACCGCCCGCCGAAGCCGCTGGAAGCCGCCGCTGCCGCCCGGCCCCGCCCACTGCGTCACCGTCCCCGCCTGGCCACGCCCACCGGCCACGCCCTGTCCCCCCTGGCCACGCCCCCCGCCGCGTTGGCCACGCCCCCACCTGGCCACGCCCGGGGGGGGCCGGGGGGCAGGGCAGCACCTAGGGGACAGGAACCCCCTTGGGGGACAGGAACCTTGGTGTGGAGGGCACGAACCCCCCTGGGAGGGGCAGAAAGCTTGGGGCGGGGGCAGAGAACTCTCTTGAGGGGCAAGAACACCCCTTGGGCGACGGAAAACTCGGAGAGGGGTCGGGAATCCCCACCCGGGCAGCGAAGAACTCAGAGGGACAGCAAGAAACCACCTTGGGTGACACAGTAACCGGGGAGGGGCAGGAATCCCCCTAAGGGAGCAGAGAACTCTCTAGGGGGCAAATGCCTCCCCACCCTCATCAGGAAGAATTTCTTCCTGATGTCTAATCTAAATCTCCCCCCTCCAATTTAAAGTCATTCTCCCTCTTTCATAGAATCATAGAATCACCAGGTTGGAAAAGACCCACCAGATCATCGAGTCCAACCATCCCCAGCAATCACTAAACCATGTCCCTCAGCACCTCACCCACCCGTCCCTTAAACCCCTCCAGGGAAGGTGACTCAACCCCCTCCCTGGGCAGCCTCTGCCAGTGCCCAATGACCCTTTCCATGAAAATTTTTTTTCTGATGTCCAGCCTGACCCTCCCCTGGTGGAGCTTGAGGCCATTCCCTCTCATCCTGTCCCCTGTCACTTGGGAGAAGAGCCCAGCTCCCTCCTCTCCACAACCTCCTTTCAGGTAGTTGTAGAGAGCAATGAGGTCTCCCCTCAGCCTCCTCTTCTCCAGCCTAAACACCCCCAGCTCTCTCAGCCGTTCCTCATCAGGCCTGTTCTCCAGCCCCCTCACCAGCTTTGTTGCTCTTCTCTGGACTCGCTCCAGAGCCTCAACATCCTTCTTGTGGTGAGGGGCCAGAACTGAACACAGGATTCAAGGAGCGGTTTCCTCCATGCCCATGTAAAAAGCCCCTCCACAGCTTTCCTTTCAGTACTGGAAGCTGCTCTAAGGTCTCCCCAGAGCTTTTTCCAGGCTGAACAACCCCAAATCTCTCAGAATAGCATAGATGTTCTACTCATAGCAGCGGTTCTCCAGCCCTCAGATCACCTTCGTGGTCTCCTCTGGACCTGTTTCAACAGTTCCATCTCCTTCTTACATTGGGGATTCCAGAACATGACACAAGGCTCCAGGTGGGGTCTCACCAGAGTGGGGCAGAATCCCCTCCCTCGCCCTGCTGGCCACGCTACTTTGGATCCAGCCCAGGACACGGCTGGTTTCTGGGCTGTGAGTGCACGTTGCCAGCTCCTGTTGGGCTTCTCATCAACCAGCACCCCAAGTCGTTCTCTGCAGGGCAGCTCTCAATCACATCATCCCCCAGCCTGGATGGAAATCGGGGATTGCCCCAACCCTGGTGTAGGGCCTTGCACTTTGCCTTGTTGAATCTCATGAGGTTCTCACACCCCCACTTCTCCAGCCTGTCCAGGTCCCTCTGGATGACATCCCATCCTTCTGGTGTGACAACCGCACCTCTCAGCTTGATGTCATCTGCAAACCTGATGAGGATGCACTCATAGCAAATGCACAATTAATCTGGGGCCCCTAGAACCACAAGATGCTGCTCTGACCCTCCCATAGCCATCAGCATCCATGGGCATCCCCCCCCAGGCCATCACTCAAGAGGCTTCTCAGTCATGAAGCCGGGAGCAAGCGGGGTCACTGCTGTCACTGGCGAGCAGCACCACTCCTGCCTCTCACCAGTTTTCTTGTGGACATGCAGGTAATCCCTCAGCATTTTGGATGGAGGGTTTTTTCTCCCCAGTCCGCTGAGGGAGCGAGTGTGCTGGATCCAAATGCCAGATAGACTGGGATACAACTGCCTTCATGTTGTTTTTGTCACATCCTGGTAAAATTTCCATTTTCCATGTTTTCCAAGCCAAATCGACCTCTACTTTTTAAAAATAATACTGTTTTACTGATGGATGAGGAGCTCCACATGAGCCGGCAACGTGCGCTCGCAGCCCAGAAACCACCCATGTCCTGGGCTGCATCCAGAGCAGTGGGACCAGCAGGGAGGGAGGGGATTCTGCCCCTCTGCTCCGCCCTGGTGAGACCCACCTGGAGCCTTGTGTCCAGTTCTGGAGTCCTCAGCACAGGAAGGATGCAGATCTGTTGGAGCGAGGCCAGAGGAGGCCAGAGATAATGAGAGGGCTAGAGTACCTCCTGTACAAGGACAGGCTGAGAGAGTTTGTGTTGTCTCGCCTGGAGAAGAGAAGGCTCCAGGGGCACCTCAGAGCAGCTTCCAGTATAGAAAGGGGCTCCAGCAAAGCTGGAGAGGGGCTCTCGATCAGGGAGTGCAGGGATGGGATGAGGGAGGACAGTTTTTCAGCTGTAAGAGGGGAGATTGGGATCAGATCTTAGGAAGAAATGTTTTCCTGTGAGGGTGGGGAGGCCCTGGCTCAGGTTGCCCAGAGCAGTGGTGACTGCCCCATCCCTGGAGGTGTTCAAGGCCAGGTTGGATGGGGCTTGGAGCCCCTGATCCAGTGGGAGGTGTCCCTGCCCATGGCAGGGGGTAGAACTGGATGTGTTTTGAGGTCCCTTCTAACCCAAACTATTCCATGATTCTATGATACAGTTCTCAAGTAACACCGATGAATGGCATTTTCCAAGGAAAATATGATTTCAGGGACTGAAGATGTCTGTAAGGCCGTCGGCACCACGATTGGGCTGCATGACCTACCCTGAATACCTGTTAATTGTTTTAAAAACAGATGAATTAGAAATAACATTTCTGTCAAGGAACAGCCTTTCCTCTCTGGGACGATCAAAACTCTTTTCAATCATCAGATATTTTTTTTGCTGAAAAAAATGCTCTTAACGTACGTTAAGAAACACTGAGAGAGAAAGGTACAGTCAGGAACATGAGTTATATACAATGTCAGCTCCTGACCATGCCTGGAGAGCGGAAGAAATGTGGATTTCATAGCATCATGGAATGGTTTGGGTTGGAAAGGACCTCAGAGCCCATCCAGTTCCACCCCCTGTCATGGGCAGGGACACCTCCCACTGGATCCTGTTGCTCCAAGCCCCATCCAACCTGGCCTTGAACCCCTCCAGGGATGGGGCAGCCTCTCATTACTGGGACGACTAGGGAGACTGGAGGGGCACAGGTGCCTCAGAGCCCCTCGCTACTGGGAAGACTGGGAGGTGCACAAGTGACTCATGGTGCCTTTGATACTGGGAGGACTAGGGAGAGGGGCAGGAGTGTGTCAGAGCCCCTTATTACTGGGAAGACTGGGAGAGGGGCACGAGTGCCTCAGAGCCTCTGGATACTAGGAGGACTGGGAGGGGCAAGCACCTTGAAGCTCAATGTTACTGGAAGGACTGGGAGGGGTACACAGTGTCTCAGGCCCCCTCACTACTGCGAGGAGAGGCACAAGTGCCTCAGAGCCCCTGGGTACTGGGAGGACTGGAATTGGGGTACAAGTGCCTCAGAGCCCCTCCTTACTGGGAGGACTTGGGGGGGGGGGTACGAGTGCCTGAGAGCTCCTGGATTCTGGGAGGACTGGGAGGGGCAACCACCTTGAAGCTCAACGTTACTGGGAGGCGTACACAATTGCTTTGGAGATCCTTGTTACTGGGAGGACTGGGAGGGGGGCACCAGTGCCTCAGAACCCCTCATTACTGGGAGGACTGAGGGGCACAACCACTTTGAAGCTCAATGTTACTGGGAGGACTGGAAGGGGTACACAATCTCTCAGGACCCCTTGTTACTGGGAGGACTGGGATTGGGGCACGAGTGCCTCGGAGCTGCTCCTTGCTGAGAGGACTAGGAGGTGCAAGCACATCAAATATCAACGTCTCTGGGAGGACTGGGAGGGTTGCATGATGTCTCAGGTCCCCTTGTTACTGGGATGGGGGCACAAGTGCCTTGGAGACCCTGGATACTGGGAGGACTGGGAGGGGGGTACAAGTGCCTCGGAGCCCTTGCAGCTTGGAGGACTCAGAGAGGAGCATGAGTGCCTCAGAGACCTTGGATACTGGGAGGACTAGGAAGGGCAACTACCTGGAAGCTCAATGTTACTGGGAGGACTGGGAGGGGTACACAGTGTCTCAGGGCCCCTCACTACTGGGAAGACTGGGAAAGGGGCATGAGTGCCTCAGAGCCCCTTGCGACTGGGAGGACTGGTATTGGGGTACAAGTGCCTCAGAGCCCCTCCTTAACTGGGGGGACTCGGGGGGCACGAGTGCCTCAGAGCTCCTGGATTCTGGGAGGAGCAGCCACCTCGAATCTCAACGATACTGGGAGGAGTACACAAGTGTTTTGGAACCCCTTGTTACTGGGAGGACTGTGAGGGAAGCACCAGTGCCTCAGAACCCCTCATCACTGGGAGGACTGGGGGGAAAAAACACCTCAAAGCTAAATGTTACTGGGAGGACTGGAAGGGATACACAACGTCTCAGAGCCCCTCATTACTGGGAGGGGGGCACGAGTGCCTCGGAGCCCCTTGCAGCTTGGAGGACTCAGAGAGGAGCATGAGTGCCTCAGAGAACTTGGGTACTGGGAGGACTGGGAAGGGCAACTACCTTGAAGCTCAATGTTACTGGGAGGACTGGGAGGGGTACACAGTGTCTCGGGGCCCCTCACTACTGGGAAGACTGGGAAAGGGGCATGAGTCCCTCAGAGAACTTGGATACTGGGAGGACTGGGAAGTGCAACTACCTTGAAGCTCAATGTTACTGGGAGGGGTACGCAAGTGCTTTGGAGACCCTTGTTACTGGGAGGGCTGGGAGATGGGCATAAGTGCCTTGGAGCCCCTCGTTACTGGGCCGCTGGGAGCGCTGGGAGCGCAGCACAATGTCTCAAGGCCCCCGGTTACCGGGAGCGCGACCCTCGCGATGGGGAGAGCTGGCGGCGCGCGGAGGGAGGGGCGGGGTGTCTGCCGCCTCCGTGACGTCATCCCTCCGCGCGGTCGCGCTGCGGTGACGTCATGGCGCGGGGCGGCGCCGTCCCCGCTGTCCCCGCGGCGCCGCTGCGGCCCGGGCGGGACATGGCCCCTCGCGGCCGGCCCGCCGCCGCCGCCATGCCCAAGCGGGGCGCCCGCAAGCGCCTCAAGTTCCGCGCGGACGACGTGTGCTCCGAGCGAGGTGAGGGGCGGATGCGGGAGGGGAGCGGGGGCGGCAGGCCCGGGGCCTCCCGCGGGGTGGGGGGGGAGCTGGGCCTTAGGGAGCGCGGCTCGGGGACAGCGGGGCCGGGTTGTCCCGGGGAAGCGAGGCCGGGGCTCGCGGGGGAACCCAGGCGTCCCAGGGGGAGAGGGGCCGGGGTTGATGCAAGAAATACTTCGGTATCAGGGTTTCCGGGGGAGGGGGGTGTGTGTGAAGCGGGGTTGGGGCCTGAGGGACGGAATGGCCTTGCCCTGGGCTTGGCCCGGGGAAACGGGGAGCGGCCTGGGGGAATGGGCCCCGCCCGGGTGTGTGGAGGCAGAGCTGCCTCGGGTGCCAGGGGTTCCAGCCTGGTGCGGGAGTGGCGAGTGAGCCAGGGGGAGCCTGGGCTTGGGGAAGCAGTCACACCCAAGTCAGGCTGAGCGTGAGGGGTGCGGGGGCTGCTGTGGGCTGAGATGGAGAGAGCCAGGTGGGCTGAGCAGAGGATGCCCTGGGCCCGGTAGCCTGATTGGCCAGAGGCTTGTGCTTGTGCACCTGCAGCAGGAGCCTCTGTTCTAGGGAGTGTGGTGGCTCTTAGCCCTTCTGTCCCCTCCCCTGTAATCCATAATCCCACTGACGCTGTGTCTCCTGAATCTCCTGCAGTGACGGTGGCAGATTATGCTAACTCAGACCCAGCTGTTGTGAAATCTGGGCGTGTGAAAAAAGCTGTGGCCAATGCAGTTCAGCAGGAAGGTGAGTGTCCCGGGGAGCTGACTCTTCCTGCCAGCTTCTGCAGGACCTGGGAAACTCTTTTTCTGTGGCCTGGGAGAATCTCTATCATCTGGTGCCTGAAAATGAGTCTGTGTTCCTCTAGAACTGGGTTTTTAAGATCTTAGGAGGTTTTGCAGAAAGCCTGTTGGAAGTCCAGTAAGAATTGCTGAGTCTTTGTTAGTGTGTAAAATGGAAGGTGTTTTTCCATTTAGTATTGGGTGTAATCTTCTGCTCAAAGCAGAAAATAAAGTGATGGCTCTTTATTATCCCATATAAAATGGTAGACAACTTTATTAAGAGGTAAAATTCTTTGCGGTTCGAATAAGGCGATGGTAGTTCTGTCCATTGTGTCCCCTCTGTTCTGCAAGGTCTTCTGAGGGTGGTGTTATTCTCTGGGTGATCTCTGTAAACAAGCGGTTTCTTGGAAAGGTGCTGCAATATTTTATCTACTTCCTCCTTGTGTTTAGTTCTGAACTTGCACACTCTGTTTGCTCCAGCAGTGTTAATCTTTAGACCTCCACTCTTCACTACAGCTGGTCACACTTGTGGGGGGTGTATGTTATTGCACTGGCAGTGACAACTGGACCCTTCATGTAGGAAAACTTGTTAACCTTGCTGAAATCTCCCAAGTTTAAAGGAAATGTTCTTCTTGCCTGAGTGCCTCTCATGGGCAAATTGCAGTGATGGTGGTTGGTATCCTTTTTAGCTGCTACTTCTTAGGCTTTTAAGATTGAGGCGCCTCCCTCTTTTGCCTTCTCTTTTGCCTCCTTTGCAATAGGCTGGGAGCTTCCCTTCCCCAATTCGCTCTCCTGTTCCCCCTTCTGTATGCTCTCTCTTTGAGGCACTGCTGCAAAGTACCTGGAAAACTGTTTATTGTCTTTTCCCTCACCCCACCCTGAGTCCTTCCTTGCTTCCAGCATCACCTGCTTTGTCCGATTTAACCCCTCCCCTTAAATCCTGCCTTATCTCATTGCTATCCAGGTGACTCCAGGTCACAGCAGATCCCTGCCCACACCTTCCTCAGGTCTTTGCAGTGCGGAGTCACTGAGTCTTTCCCCTCCTTACAGGGGGATCCTCGGGATCTCTTCTCAGCTCCAGGGCTGCGCCACAGCCTTATCTGGTGTGGTTATGACGTGTGCTACAGCCTTATCTGCTGCAGCGTGCAGGGCATGAGGACAGCAGGCAGCCTCTGCCCGGGGAACTCGAGCCTTTGGCCTCGCTCACTTCCTCTCTTTTGGCTCCAAGTAAACATTGCTATGCTCTGCAGAGGCCAGGTGGATGTCATAACTTACTGCCGTTCCTATTGCCATCTTTTTGTCTCTCTTCTTGCTTGTGAAAGGTCACATAGAGAGGGCAGTACCATCTGGCAGTGTAGGATACCGCTATAGTGAATGCATGCAGCTTACGGAGTCAGCTGCAAAGCGAGATAGAACTGGTGTGACAAATGTCTGACAGTGTCTCTAGTCAGGGGGTGTGGTCTGGCTCTGCCCAAAGCCTCTTTCCGTCGGCTGTATGACCATTCCAAAGCCACCTTCTGTGATTAGAAATGAGAACGTCTCACCTAAATTTATTTACGTTCAGTTCCTGATCTTCCCCATCCCCCTCTACTCTCTCCCTTTAATTCAGGTAGCATCTTTTGGTGACCGTAATGGTGATGTGGATCCTGGGCTTCAGTCTGTGCTAGGCTAGAAAAGCTTGAGCAGTGCAATCCTGGTGTGGTCAGGTTCCTCCTGGTAGAAGTACTTTTCTTCTTCCGAGGACATTAGATTGAAATTTGGCTTTCTGGAGTGAGTTTTCCAGACTACTTGCAAGGTGTTTGCAGTGCTGTTACCATGCCGGTCTCTTTGACAGTGCCCCGTGCAGCTGTAATGTAGGACTGCACCTTTCTTTTTCAAGGCTGTCATTACTGCCTCACAGGTGAATTTTTCTGCCCTGATGAGCCCTCAGTTTACAGATCAAGTTTTAAATAGAACTTTTCCTATGAGGGATGTGTTTGAATGTCTCCCTAGAGGCAGCAAAAACCCCTGAAACACCCCATGCCCCTCCAAAGAATCATCCAAAACAACACCTGACCCGACTTGCTGTTTTCCTCGTTAGGTCAGAGTCTTTCCCTTCACTAAATTCTAGGATAGATGGAGTTTGGCACCGAGATCTATTGCTGGTGGATTGTGTGCAGTCAGCAACAGGATCTCTTTATCATCCTGAGAAGGGAGTGCATCTTCTCTGTTGGCAGCACCATCGCAGAGTAGGTGCAGGCTCTGTACAGCGGGCAGGGCAGTCATGCGAGGCAGCTCTGGTATGTGGGGGAACCAGTCGGCACTGTAGGAAAAGAGCTGGCTTTGTTCAGAATTGTCAACAGCTTCAGCTAAACCAATGGCATCTTCCGCATAATGTGCTGGTAACGATCCTCATTGTTTGCTCTTTGAAAACAAGCAGCTGAATAATTCTGTTTCCAGTTCATTCACCCTAATCGGTCTCTGACAAGGTGAATCTCTGACAAGGTGAATCTCTGACAAGGTGAATCTCTGACAAGGTGAATCTCTGACAAGGTGAATCTCTGACAAGGTGAATCTCTGACAAGGTGAATCTCGGCCATGGATTTACTCGCCTTAGTCACTCACCAGGAAGCCTTAATGCAGTTTGTTCTTAGCAGTGGCTGTGTCAGGCTTCCACTAAAGTATGCTCTGAACTTGGATCACCTTTTTCTCTCTACTGCGATACTTACTGTGTGGTTGCTTGTCGTTCTAGTAAAATCCCTCTGTGGTTTGGAAGCTTCCTGTGTTCCCGCTGAGGAAGTTCTCTCCGTATCGGGAGAGTCTTGTGACAGCAGCGATGAAATGGATACAAAGGAAAGTGTCAACGGGCGAACTGCATCCAGAAAAAAGAAAAGCAAAAGGCACAAAGGTATCATCCCAGCCTCTCCTGGGGGCTCTCGTGGGCTGCTTCTGCATCTTGGGTGGGTGGCCTTAATGATTGCTATTCACAGGCCAGTCGTGGCTCTTGGGGCATCTTGTAACTTGTATGTACACAAAGAAATGCCAAAGGTCAAATTGCTTTTAAACCTGCTGGGACTCTTCAGAGGTGTTGACTTTTCACAAAGGCAGAGCCTTGGGCTCAGAACCAAGGCCTGAGAGCTTATTGCTTTCAGTAAACTTCTCTCAGCCTTTGGAAACAAATGGAGCTCTTGGAAAGAGTTGTAAAACTTTGCCACTGGAGGTGTTACTTCATTGAAAACAGGTTGGTGAAAGCAGGGTTTGCTTTGGGACAAAAATAGAGCTGTTGTCTGTGATGCATTTATTGGGAAAACCCAGGCTCTGTTTTCGGGACGTTTCCAGGGCTGTGGTTTGTTACAAATGAGTTCAGAGGGCTCTTTCCAGCAAGCAAGTGAATCTGGCCCTAGTGGCATCGTAGTAGGTTGCTTCCAGCATTTACACTGTGTGCAATTCCACAGAAAGCAATTTGCAACGCAGTGTAAATGCGAGACTGTTCTCCTGCCCTGTGGAATCCCACAGGAGATTCAAATGGCAAGTTGCTTTCAGCTTGAGAAACACATTCTAAACTTGAAGTTTTTTGAACTTCAGAAAATCATAACTTTATTAATACTGATACCAGTTTGTGTAACACATGACCCTCCACTATGGATGCTCAGTGCTCCTCTAGGACAGGAGGGTAATCCCTTTTTAAGTTATCCCTGTGACTTCTGGGAAAATAAGAATATGTGAGTGGCTTGGGTTATGGGAGTTACAAGCCTGGACAGACAGCGTTCTGTCCTACCACAACCTTCTCTTATTTCTGTGATGCGTTTAGGGAAGAAAAAATGAGAACAGACTGATGGTACTTCTGGCTGTGAAGTGAGGATTTTGATGGCTTCTTGAGCCAGAGCTGAAGCAGCAGCGTGGATGTTGCAGCCCATTGTGGGTGTGCCTGCCATCACTCTATGGTGGTGCAGGGAAACGATCATCACATCCAGAGCTTTCCTTGGCAGTGAACGTGGCAATTATCACATGAGGAGAAAGCACCAGCCTTTGTTATTAACCTGCTGTCTCATAGTTAGTTCTGGCGCCCTCCAGTTCTGAAATGCCTCCTTTATGCCACTTGTTCATAAACCTCATAGCACTTTTCTCTGTCAGTGCTGTGTACCAGGTCTGTGCTTTTTTTCTCTTTTCTAGGCATTCCCACTGCTTGGTATTTAGCTCTTTATGTTGGAGCAGTGTCCGTGGAACTCAAAACCACTGTTAAACAACACTGCAGGAATGAAAGGAATTTCTGAACCTCCAGTTCTGGTTGAGCAGTTCTGACACCACTGAGAGGAGGAATAGGTCATTCTGTTGTTCATCTATCAATTGCATTAAAAGTTTACCATCCAAGAATCTTTTACAAAATTACAGATTTAAGAAAAGCAGGTGCTTAGGCAGTTGCCAGAGAGGATTGCCTGCCTTCCCTAGCAGAGCTACAAAAATATTGTGGCCATTTGAACAAAGAATTGACAAGCTGGACAATATCTTAATGTTAAGGGACTCCTAGTGTAAAGCATATTTTGATGACCCGTTAAATGAGCAGTTTTGGTAAAAATATCAGCTTGGCCCTCATTTATATAAAGTTACCTCTGTATTTGGTGTCCAGTTTTTATTTCTCCCCTTAAGTGTTATTTTTCAGCTGTGAAAGGGTCAAACATTGAAACAGGATCCAGAAATGCTGTGGGGTTTCCATCATTGGATGGAGTCAGAACTTGGACAAGGTCCTGAACAAACCAATCCAATTCAGCCGGCCTCGAGCGGGGCTGTTCATACCAGAGACCTCCAGAGAACACTTTCAGCCCCAATTAATTCTCTGAATCTGCCATTCTGCATATTTGGGCAGAGAGAGCAGCAGGGATAACTGATGGCACGTGTCCAGGGAAGGAAAGGAGTGTGCTATGGCTGTGCTGATGGGTGGGTGCGTGCTGGTGGAACCCGGTCGCAGGAATAAAGCAGTCGTGCTAACTCAGGCTTGTTTGGATGGCGCTGTGTGTGTGTGTTTTTCGGCTGCATAGCCATTGCTACCAGTAGTAAAGCACAGGCCTCTGGATGTGACCTGATAAAGAGGTGATTTACTGTGCTAATGTACTTTCATTGCCTTTAGAAGATCCTGATGGGGGTGATGGAGAAGAATATCCCATTGATATCTGGCTGCTGCTGGCTTCCTACATTCGCCCTGAAGACATCGTCCGGTTTTCTTTGATTTGCAAGAAAGCCTGGACTGTTACTTGCACTGCTGCCTTCTGGACCAGGCTCTACAGAAGGTGAGACTAACGAATGCTTAAACTGTTTGCATGAGGCTTCACCAGGGACCAGTTCTCTGTGGAGCTGTAAATAAATGAATATTTCCCTGTAGGACAGGGACCTAAAGTATTTGTGTATTGACATGGTGGTCAGTGTTTGGCAAGGGGTTGCGATATGTCACATCTACTTTGGATCTTTAGCATATTCCCATATGCCCCATATAAAATCTCAAAGCATCGTGTGCTTCCCTGCTTGCCATGGCTTACACAATCCCGTTAGTAACAATGTGGAAAGCCCTCAGAGTGCTTACAGTAAGATTGGTGCCATTACCTGCCTGAAAGACAGGCAAACTTCACTGAAAGAAAACTTGCCCTGCCTCAGGCTTTGGTCACAGTCACCTTTCTGTAATCAAGGTGGCATGAAAGAAACTGAGGCCTTCTGGAGCACTCTCAGTAGCTGAAGTAAATTAGAAATGAAGTACAAGAAGAGGAGCAAAGGGGAGGTGAAAACTTGAAACAGATCTTCTGTCCTGGTGCACATCACTTTGTCTTCCCTTCAGGGCAGAGCATTTTCCTTATGTTTTTATATCTGTTGCCCAGGAGGTGCAAGCAGCAGGAGTACAGAGCAGATAGCACCTGTGGGCACCTTTCCTCCTTGATTTAGCTTGCAGTTCCCTAGCAAAGGCTCCTTTGGTGTCTGATCAGAGTAACCCTTGAGCAGAGGCATTCAGGTTGCTCAGGCAGCTGTCTGCAAGCATACAGGCAAGCCCAGCTAGGGTGAGTCCTCAAGAAGCTGCTGGAATTCACAGCCGTTTGTGCATCCTGCAGCTAAAACACCACCTGATCTCTCTGGGCTAACTGTCCACGAGGGATTGTTGGGGAATTGTAGTGTGATATGCTTGTCATTGAACGGAATCACAGAACTATTAAGGTTGGAAAAGGCTTCTAAGCTCAACTGTCAGTGCAACTCTACTGTGCCCACTAAACCGTGTCCCAAAGTGCCACATGGTTTTTGAACTGCCCCCAGGGATGGAGACCACCCAACTGCCCTGGGCAGCTTCTGCCAGGGCTTCACCACTCAGTCAGGGAAGGAATTTTTCCTAATATTCAATCTAAACCTTCCCTGGCACAACTTGAGGTCATTGCCTCTCATTCCATCCCTTCTTACTTGGGAGAAGAGACCAGCACCCGCCTCACTACAACCTTCTTTCAGGTGGTTGTAAAGAGAGATGAGGTCTCCCCTCAGCCTCCTCCAGGCTAAACAACCCCAGTTCCCTCAGCTGCTTCCAGAAACTAGGCTCCAGTGCTGTTCCCCTTTTCCGAATGCACTCCAGCTCCTCAATGTCCTTGGAGCAAGGGACCTAAACTGAATCCAGGACGTGAGGTGCAGCCTCACCAGTGCCAATTCCAGGGGATAATTCCTTCACTGCTCCTGGTGTTCCTTTCCTTGGCCACACCATGACTGATCCAAGCCCGGATACTGTTGGCTGCCTTGGCTGTTTGGGCCTCTGCTGCCTCATGTTCAGCTGCTGTCAAACGACGCCCCCAGGTCCTTCTCTGCCAGGCAGCTTTCCAGCTGCTCTTCACCATGCCTAGAGCTGCACAGGGTTGTTGTGACCAAAGTGCAGGACCTGGCACTTGGCCTTCTTGAAAATCATCCTGTTGGCCTCAGCCCATGCATCCAGCCTGTCCAGGTCCCTCTGCAGAGCCTTCCTGCCCACCAGCAGATCGACACTTCTGCCCAATTTTGTGTCATGTCCAAACTGACTGAGGGAGCACTTGATCCCCTCATCCAGATCATTGACAGATCCTCCGTGTATGCTGGGAACCTGTCTGAAGCACAAGTCTTTGAGCCTGGGATGTGGTTTTACGTAGAGCAGCACCAAACCCTGCAACACTAAGAGCTGATCTAAGGTCCTCTGATCAATCAGATGTTCAGTTTTCTCTATGTTGGTCTCTTCATAGCTCTCTTCTCCCCGTCTCTGGCATTCTGACCCTGCAGTGTGTTGGGTTTGTGGTTGGCTTTGCAGGCACTACAGTCTAGGTGCGTACCTGCCTCTCCGCTTGCGGCCAGAGTCCATGGAGAAGCTGCACTGTCTCCGTGCGTGTGTCATCCGATCGCTGTACCACATGTATGAGCCTTTTGCCTCTCGAGTCTCCAGGAATCCAGCTATTCCAGACAGTACTCCCAGCACTTTAAAAAATTCCAGAGTAAGTAGAATCACTAAGGAGGTTGGATATGTCTGAGATGTTGCTCTTTCCGGTTTTTTGTTCCTTCTCTAGAAGGAAAATATATGATGTTTAGATGGTGGCCAGTGAAATCTTAGTGTAGGGTGATTACTAACTGGACAGTGATTTTTAAAAGCATGCTGGTTACTTGTGTCTGTGGAGTTGCAGAGTGTTCTCATTACTCTTCAGGGTAGCTTCTGTCTAAGCCCTACCACAACACCTTCGTGATCAGCAAAAACGCCCTTGCTTCACTCAGTGTCAGAATTGCTAGGGAGGTTTCCAGCTCTCACCTCCTCTGTTGCAAATCTGTTGCTGAAAGAAAGTTGCAGTAGGATCAGCTTTTACACCTTCTGCTTTGTTCTGAAGCTGTTTGCCAGAATACATCTTTCCTCTGTAGCAGGCAGCTGGAGAGATGAGGATTGACACTGACAGCCTCTGAAAGGGAGTCACTTCATCCTGCGTCCCTGTAGGTCATCGATCATCTTTGGTGTCTGGGCAAGGGAGGGCAGTGAGGCTGTGAGCATGGCAAGCGTGCAGAGTAATTGTTGCTTTGGGACTGGGGCTGCAGTTGAGTTGGGTCATAAAGGGTTTGTTTCTGGTGTGGGTAGGCAATTCCCTTTGCTGTCCCAGCTTGGAACACTTGCATATCTATTCCTCTTTAACTGCTGTTGGCCATTAACTCTGAAATGTCTCCGTGTCTCTTGTTTGGTTTTAGCTTGCAACTGGCTGATACTCTGTGAGCAGCTTAACCAACAATGTGAATTCTCCATCCTCCAAATCTAAAGTCAGAAGCTGTTGAATAGCTTTTCTGGAGACAAACCGAACTGAAGCGGGTTTGGTTCTAGAGTTGTACTTTCTCATGCAAAATAGAGCAACCTCCTCTATCTATCTGTATGTGACATCCCTCCTTTCTTTCTTCCTTCCTCTCCCTCGGTGGATACTGGAAAAGTAGCACTGCTTTGGGGAGGATCCAGCAGTTTCACAAGCAGGTGGTGCTGCAGAGCAGGAGGACAGCCCACAGTTCTGTGTGTACTCCTGTCTGTGCATGCAGAGCTTTTCATTCTCCTCCTGGGTTAGCAGCTGGGGTAATGTCTTTCTTAAAAAAACAAAAAAGCAAAACATTTCTTGGAAATTCTAACTTAATCCTAGCCCTGCTGAGCCTGATTTCCTACTGCTGCTCGCATCTGGGAGCGTAACTGGTAGCAGAAACCCCGAGACGCTACTGGCAGAGTTGGCAGTTTGGAAGCATTCACGTTGACATCATAACGGCTTTGGTGCCCACTGCTAGTGCTTCTGTACTAACGGTTTGAGGAAGATTCTTGAAGTGCAGTCTCTTACGATTCAGCTTTTTAAAAAGGAAATTAAACGGTGTTGAGGCTTTGCTAGGACTGTCGAGGTTTAACCTAACCCCTTGGAGCACAGAAGAGCCACATTGAGTCACATCTTGCTGCACTACTGTGCTGCAAGACTCTGAGCTCCACTCTTGTTACTGTGCATGAAAATGCCTCGGCACAGTGGTTATGGAGGAGGATCTAACGTTGCCTCCCCACGTTCTTGCTTTGATTATGCCTTTATGGGTTGTTGAAACTAATGGCAAGTGCCTACACAAACTGCATGTGGCCAGAGGAGACCCCAGTCCTGGCTGTTATCAAATCCAGCTTTACCTCTTTAATTTCCTTTTTTCTTTCCCTAGCCTAGCTTGTGTGGGACACTGGAGCCGTTATGGTGTCAGCAGAAGTGTTTGCCCTTTAAAGACACCCCCATTATTTTTGGTGGAGCGGCAGGCCGTACGGCGCGTCTGAAGGGCAGGACGGCTGACCCGCGGACGACATCCTCTGCCCCTTAGGAGGTACTGACCGTTTTGTGCTTCACTACTTGCCATCACCAAAGCTGCTAGCCCAGGCTGGCTCTGCAGGTGAACCACAGATGCCACTAGTGGTGGAGTTAAACTCCGCAGCATCTTCTGGGTCAAAAAGTGCTGGAAACCATTTTTATTGGTAAAAAATGAGGGCTCCTCCCAGGTGAGGGTTACTTGGTACATGTTTCTGAGCATAACTCCACATAGCTTTGTTGTTCCCCTCATGAAAGTCGTGGAGGTAAAGGTCCTTTAAGGACTCCGTTGATGGAGATGGAGTTGACTCGTGTTGCCTGGAGTCTCCAATTACAGAGCTCTTGTGGTCAAGGCCGGCTCCGGCTTTGTTTCATTTGTGATCACAGTATACTGGGATTAAATGGAACGTGTGCTTCACCTGGCAACCCAGCCAAGCCTTCTCTTGGCATGGGGGAGGCTGTGTATGGGTCTTGAGGAGCTGTCCTTGTTACTTGTATCATCCTCCTACTGACAGTATTAAAAGATAAGACCGGCTGTGGTGAGCTGGCATCTGTGGTGTGGAAACATTCCGTGATGGCGGGGCTGATTTGCAATTCTTTTCCGAGCTGTTGAAGGCAAGTTGCTTCTACTCACTGGTTTAACTGCTACATTAACATAGAAGTGCTGCTGAGACTCCTGCCCTAGAATGAAGCTGCGTGCTGGGATGGATAATGTGGACCACACAGTGATAACTGGATTAAATTGGAGGACTCTCAGTATGTGTTTGCACGGGAGGGCAGTGCTGGTTCTCTCTGACTGTTTCAGGCCCCTTTCTCAATTTAATTTAAAGCAGGGACAGTAGGTTGGTTGAGCTCTGCTAACTTGGCAGAGTTTTCATACTCTGCCATATGACAGTCAGCGCTTCGTGCTATCAGGACCTTCTTTTGACACCAAAGTAGCTTAGGAACTCTCATCCATCACCTTATAGCTCACGCATCAGTCTTTGCGTTTCCCTCTGGATTCTCTCCTTCTCAATCTTCGTTCTATTTTCAGTTGTTCCTTGCTAGTTTGGAGTCCAATTTAATGCGAGTTCTCAGTGGGCAGGGGAAAATAGAGCTGAGTTTGTACCTCTCTGCCCTATGAGAGGGACAAACTGTGCAAGGGATTATTCTGCTGGGTATATCAGTGGCTGTGTTGTGTCATCCAGTTGCATGATGACTTGGCCAGCTGGAGACTGGGAGACATAAACTGTTGAGTGTGTTCTTTGGACATAATTAATTTAAATAAATGACTCCTAATGGCTCCTATGTAGTTGTGTTTGTAATTGGAAACTCTTATGCTCTGCTAAAGGTTATTTAAAGCGGTGCCTCTAAGGGTTTCATAATTTTATGCTTCTTTTTTTGTTTCCCACCTCAGTGTCTGCTTTTCTGGTGCAAAAAGATTGAAGGGAACAGACAAGAAGCGATGTGGGAATTCAACTTCAAGTTCAAAAAGCAGGTACGAAAGAACCAGAATGACTGGGGCTTTTTCTTTGAAGCTGTAATGACTTTTCTGAGTGATAGAAAGAGAGATGCAAGTCTTTATGCATTCAGGCAATAAATGGAAGCTCTGACTCCCTTGACAAACTAAAGCACACTCTGAAACCACACTCAGCTTTCAGTCTGTGTTGCCAAGACATTTAGAATCCTACATTTTTATTACCTCATGTTGTAGTCTTTCTCCACTTTAAGATGTGGATCATTTGTTACCCCAAATCTTTGGGACTTTGCTAAGGATTACTACCATAAACCAGAATATTTGACTATAATGGTCAAAACACAGATCAAAATCTGAAACTTCTGGTTTTGTCACTTCCCAGAGAAGTGAAAAAGCCGGCACTGCCAGTGGGAACCTCCAGTAATGGGTCTTGGGAGAAGCAAGTAGCTTCAGGCAACCTTGGGCATTGTGCAGTTTTCCACTCTAAGGAAACAGTCCTGCAAATTGCATGTCCTGAGCGATGGCTTCTTTGTTGTTCATGGCACACAGGAACGTGGTGAGAAGCTGCTAGTCAGCACTGGTGGGAAGCTGCCAAGCTCTCTTCATAGGTTTCTGCTTAGCTGAGTAAGTCTCTCTTTCTTTCAAGGCTCCCAGATTTAAGAGCAAGTGTTGCAAAGGTCTTCAGCCCCCAATTCAGTATGAAGAAGTCCATACAAATCCGGATCAGGATTGCTGTCTGCTGCAGATCACCACCTTCAACTTCATTTTCGTGCCAATTGTCATGGGCATGACATTTACCTTGGTAAGTGTTGAGAAATCTGCCAATTTCTGTAAGGTGATGGAGAGGACACTGCTTTGGTGTTGTGTGAACCACACTGCTGTGCCAACAAACCAACTCTGCTAATCTGACATTTGATCAGAGGAAATGAGCCAGCAGTGGCCCAGGTGGCCAAGAAGGCCAATGGCATCTTGGCTTGTATCAGAAACAGTGTGACCAGCAGGTCCAGGGAGGTTCTTCTCCCTCTGGACTCAGCACTGGTGAGACCGCTCCTCAAATCCTGTGTTCAGTTGTGGCCCCTCACCACAAGAAGGATGTTGAGGCTCTGGAGCGAGTCCAGAGAAGAGCAACAAAGCTGGTGAGGGGCCTGGAGAACAGGCCTGTTGAGGAGCGGCTGAGAGAGCTGGGGGTGTTTAGCCTGGAGAAGAGGAGGCTGAGGGGAGACCTCATTGCTCTCTCCAACTACCTGAAAGGAGGTTGTGGAGAGGAGGGAGCTGACCTCTTGTCCTGTCACCAGCCACTTGGGAGAAGAGGGAATGGCCTCAAGCTCCACCAGGGGAGGTTCAGGCTTGACATCAGAAAAAAAATTTCTCACGGAAAGGGTCATTGGGCATTGGAACAGACTGTCCAGGAAGGGGGTTGAGTCACCTGCCCTGGAGGTGTTTAAGGGACGGGTGGATGAGGTGCTGAGGGGTATGGTTTATTGATTGATAGGAACGGTTGGACTCTATGATCCTGTGGGTCTCTTCCAACCTACTGATTCTGTGAAATGCTGAGCATCTCCTCAGTTCAGCTTCTGCCTTTCCATCAGCTCTTCCGTATTTGGAATGGGTCCAGAGGAGGGCTCCAAAGATGATCTGAGGGCTGGGGCACCTCATACAAGGACAGGCTGAGAGAGCTGGGGTTGTTCAGCCTGGAGAAGAGGAAGTTCTGAGGAGACCTTATAGCGACCTTCTAGTACTGAAGGGGGCTACAGAAAAGCTGGGAGGGATTTTCTACAAAGGCATGGAGTGACAGGACAAGGAGGAATGGCTTTAAACTGGAGAGGGGCAGATTTATGCTACACGTATGGAGGAAATTCTTCACAGTGAGGGTGGGAATTGGAACAGGTTGCCCAGGGAAATTGTGGCTGCCCCCCATCCCTGGAGGTGTTCAAGCCAGGTTGGATGGGGCTTTGAGCACCCTGATCCAGAGGGAGGTGTCCCTGCCCATGGCAGGGGAGTGGAACTGAATGATCTTTAAGGTCCCTTCCAACTCAAACCATTCTATGATTCTGTTTGGTGCAGCAGGTACAGATGATGAATTTGTGAGAAGCTGTGGTTGTGCAGCAGTTAGAGCAGAACAGCAGGGTTCAGGAGGTAGGGATGTTGGAGAAAAAGAATCTTCTGCCCCTCAAGTGAATCTCTCCTTATTTCAGGGCAATAAATTCTGAGAGCACAAACCTCTGTGAGCAAACTCTTGCAATATGTTTGCATTCCCTGAGTGCTGGGAGAAAGGGCTGTTTTTGAGCCAGCTTCCACAAACTCTTCTCCAGTCTGCAACAGAGGAGGCGTGTGTAGGCATGAGTGGTAGTAAAGCGTGGGGCAGCATGTGTGGCAGTATTTGTGAGCCAGGGTTTCAGAAGGGATCTGGCGTCACTTACGAGTAGGGCAGTGAGTTCCAGCCTTCCTCTGAGAGCTGCTTGCTTTCAGGTCCATTCCTGGCATTACTGGTTTGCCGGCCAGAGAGAACTGGTTTGGATGCAGTGAATCTAGATTCAGAGCGTAATTTTTCACCTGAAATCTGTTAGATTTTTACAATTTAGAAGAACTTATTCATCGTGTTGATTTTCTGAAGCACTCCTTGTCTCTGTCCTTGCAGTTCACCATCAATGTGAGCACAGACATGAGGCATCATCGCGTGCGCCTGGTGTTCCAGGACGCTCCGGTTCGCAATGGCAAGAAACCTCGCCTTGAGCAAGGGGTGCAGGTTGTGCTGGATCCTGTGCACAGCGTGCGGCTCCTGGACTGGTGGCACCCACAGTACCCCTTCTCGCCGAAAGCTTAGCGTTCTCTCGAGTCAGCAGCAGCCAACGGGTGACTGGATCTGGCAGCCTGAAGAGAATCGCTAGGAACCAGGAAATCCCATTTTTATTTCTTAAATAAATTCTCCGGTCTCGTTGCAAGTGGTTGCAGCTGCTGCGCTAGTCTGTATGTATATAACTCCGGTCAGTGACAGGCAGAGCTGAGTGCAAAGCAGAAACTATTTGTAAACACACTTTTATGTAAAATTTTATGATTTGAAAGGAGCTCCCTGGGACTGTTCATTTAAAATCTTTTTGGTGCTAACGAAAGTGGTCCTGTTTTCTGTTCGGGAAGAAGCAGGAGGTTTTGCTTTCCAGCTTTTATATGGCCAGAAACAATTTACACGCACTCTGCCCCGTGTTGGTTTTCCAGCTGCGCGATTGCATTTGCACAGTGTGGTGTTTCGGTGTCTGAGCTGCAGTGAGCAAAGCAGCAGTGCTCAATTGTAATGCTAATTCACAGGTAGGAGTTTAAGAAAAGCATACATGATCAAATGAAGGAATTATTTCAAAGAGGATTTGTAAGGCAAAACTCTTTCTTGAATGTAGAGATGCTCAAAGTTCTCACAGTGATGTTTCCTTTTTGAAAAGAAGATCCAAACCTTTGAAGCCAGAAAGTGCTTTTCAGAGAAGATAAACGAAGGGAGAGGAGATGGAGGGGATGAACTGAAATAACTGGAGCAATGAAGGACTTTGTCTCCTCTGAGAGTGGCAATGTTGGCCTGTTGCCACTGGAGGCCTAGAAGCGATCAATGATCTGGTGCTTGACTACACGCATTGATTTCTGTGAGGAAGGAGCAGCACTGAATTTTTCTGGGGCTTGGAATTGATTGAGAAGGGGTGGCACAGAGGTGGGGCCTGTCTGTTGTGTCCAGAATGAGCCGGGCTGGAAATTTAACTTTACGAGTGCATGTGCTGCGGATAGACGGGAGCTCGTGGAGGAGCGGTGGGAGGCAGAGCAGGTGCTGGAGTGCAGGGGAAGCAGTGACCCTGGGCTGAGTTTGGCTGCCTGTTGGTGATGAGCTCCTCAGTCCTGTTCCATATCACATCATGACTCGGGCAGGAGTAGTAGTACTTTTCCAACTGTAATGTTTAGTGGAGCTGCTGGAAAGAGGGAGTTCTGTCATCTCAGCTTGAAATTTAACATGCGACTACCCCACAGTTCCTGTGTAGTCGCTGCCTGTGTGGAGTTCTGTGCCTGAGCTGCTCCGTAAGCCACCGCCAAGGACACCTACCCCAAACCTCGATCTGTCAGAGGCTCCGTGATGCTGACTTCAAACAAACATTTGGGAAAATGCCTTGCGCTTCCACTTTTCCCTGCTGCTGCACACGTGTTGATGCCAACAGGTATGTTTTGAAACTGGCAAAGCAGAGATAGAGGACAAGAAAAAGGTGCTGTAGCTGCCGTGGTGCTGGAGCCTGTTCTGAGCTTCACACGCTGCTAGTCCGGTGCTTGCCACCCTGCCCTTCCCCTCCTGCACCACAAAGGCAACCGCGGTTGCCTTTGTGGTGCAGGAGGGGAAGGGCAGGGTGGCAAGCACCGGACTAGCAGCGTGTGAAGGCTGCAGCTCCATCCGAGGGCTGTGCCATGCGGCAGCAGAAGGACGCTGATCCAGGGTAACAGGTGAATAACGCTCTTGGTGGCTGGGTGACGCGTCCCCAGTGCGTTTGTGGGGGAGCTTTCACCCTGGGGTTCAGCAAGGAGAACATGGTCAGCGTGACCTGTTGTCTTGGGTGGGGGCTCTCGGCTGGTGCACACTCTCAGTCGGAGCCTGTTTTCCAGGCACTCCCAGGTGCTCTGAAGCTGCACTTTTCCACTACGTACCTTAAACTCTCTCTTTTGCGAAATGATGCTAGTGTCGTGTGTGTGCCTGGTGATTACTGCTTGTGATATGGAGGGTGGGGACACAGATGTTGGGTTCCTTGCTGAGAGCTGGCTGACAGGAGGACAGGGCACACTGTCCTCTGTCTCAAGCTCTGCCCTTGCCTCCGGATAGCTGATCCGGCTAAGTGGGGATGGGAATACCACCTCTTGCTCCTGTGAACAAATACAGAACAAAGTGTAGGGCTGTGTGTTTCTGAGATCTGTGGAAGCAGGGATGTGCTCCAATCAGGCGTATGGTACGTCTGGGATGTGCTCCATGTTCTGGGGCAAGAGCTATTCTAGCAGCAGGTACTAAGGATGCCGGTCCTCGAATGATGCAGCTGGAGGGGGCTGGAAGGGCAGGAAGCAAGGCAATGGGATGGTTCCTGCTGCCAACAGACTTGCTGGTTTCAAATCATAGAATCATGGGATGGTTTGCTTTGGAAAAGACCTTAAAGATCATCCAGTTCCACCCTCCTCCCATGGGCAGGGACACCTCCCACTGGACCAGGCTGCTCCAAACCCCATCCAACCTGGCCTTGAGCACCTCCAGGGATGGAGCAGCCACCACTGCTTGGGGCAACCTGGGCCAGGGCCTTCTCACTCTCATCTTGAAGAATTTTTTCCTCATGTCCCATCTAAATCTTCCCGCTTCCAATTTAAAGCCATTCCCCCTTGTCCTATTACTCCAGGCCCTTGTAAAAAGTCCCTCCCCAGCTTTCCTGGAGCCTCTTTCAGTACTGGAAGCTGCTTTAATGACTCTCTGGAACCTTTTCTTCTCCAGCCTGAACAACCCCAACTCTCTCGGCCTGTCCTCATAGCAGAGGTGCTCCAGCCCTCAAATTGTTTTTGTGGCTTCTCCTGGACCCATTCCAACAGTTCCCTCTCCTCATTATGTTGTGGATGACATGAGGATATTAAGGAAATATATTAATTAAGGACAGATGCTCCTAACCCAACAAGGTGCCCTCCCGTGCCAGTGTTTTTCAAGCCTGAAATGTGTAAAGCATTGAATGATTTTCAGTCTTCTCCTTTGCAGGAAGCAGACACGACTCCAGCGACAGAGCGGTGCCAATCAGCAGTGTCAGCAGGTACCAGGGACCTGCTGTGATCCACCTGGGGAGGCCAGTGAGGTGGCAGCGATGCTGGGAAGGTTGGGCTCTGCTTCCCCACATGCAGAGCTGCAGGGGACTGTGTTTTCCCCTTCCTCCCTTACCCGGTTTGAGGGAAGGCTGCGTCGAGGTTTGCTCAGTGATGTGTGTGACCCCTGGCCGGTCTCAGCCCCACGTGGGGGGTTTTCACCCTCTGTGCCCCAAACCCAACCTCCCTTGAAGGCTCCTTGCCAAAGCACCCTTTGTGTTCTCCAGCGATGCCGTCCCTGCCAGGGCTCCAGGCTGTGGTGTGGTGTCACTTTTTCCTGTGGGATGTGACTAAAGGGACCCTGGTGGTATGGAAATGGAGCCCCAGCTCAGCACCGCGATGGCTGGAGCCCTGGTGCATTCTCTGTGCTGCGTGGGGCCACGTTTTACCTCTGCTTTGTCCTGCTCCACCTCCTGAATAATGGAAGAGCTGTAAGCAGATCCAGCCCGGCTCTCCGATTTCCCTGCGGGAAAGACAGAGCCTTGGACACCACGCTGGCCTCGCCCTGTCCCTCTCCTTGCTGGGGATCAGGTGTCGGAGGGAGCTGAGCTGGGCAGGGTGAGGGCTGGGTGCTGCGGGGAGGTGGCCGGTGCCTGTGTGGGTCCCCTTGGTCTGTCCCACCCCAGAGCTCAGCGCCAGCCCCAGCTGGGGGTACTGGGTCTCCCTGGACCCAGAGCTGGGGCTGTTCCCCTCTCAGAACAGCCTTTATACCAGGGGTGTCTTTCTCTTCTCCTGTTTATTCCAAGAACAAGCAAGAGTAGAACACGATATTTCAGTTGGAAGGGACAAAACTGTGCCTTCTAGACCCATTTCTTCACAAGGCTATGAAGATGATCTGGGGGCTGGTGCAGCTCTGCTGGGAGGACAGGCTGAGAGAGTTGGGGTTGTTCAGCCTAGAGAAGAGAAGTCTTCAGGGAGAAATTAAAGCTGCTTCCAGTGCAGAAAGGGGCTCCAGGAGAGCTGGGGAGGGACTCTTTACAAGGGAATGGAGTAACAGGACAAGGGGGAATGGATTTAAATTGGAAGGGGGAAGATTTAGATGGGACATTAAGAAGAAATTCTTCAAGGTGAGGGTGAGGAGGCCCTGGCCCAGGTTGCCCCAAGCAGTGGTGGCTGCCCCATCCCTGGAGGTGCTCAAGGCCAGGTTGGATGGAGCTTGGAGCCCCTGATCCATGGGAGGGGTCCCTGTCCATGGCAGGGGTGGAGCTGGATGGGCTTTGAGGTTCCTCTGACCCAAACCGCTCCACGATTCTACAAAATTCTGCCCTGTGCCCACAGATGGCGGGTGGGGCCCAGCGGGGGGTTGATGGTTCTGCTCTGCCCTAAGCAGTGCTGCATGTTCCCCAAAAGGCATGATCCCACGGCAGGGCTACTGGCTGCCCGCAGGAGCGCTGGGGACCCAAGGGCTACGTGGGACGTCACAGCCCTGCCCTCCCCTCCCTTCCGTCCTGTGGGGGCAGGAAGGGCCCCAGTTCCTTCCTGTGCAGGAATGGGAGTGATGGGTGACTGCGGTGAGAAAGGCCCCCCCCATCTGCAGCTGCTGCCGGTTGTTTTGGCACCTCGTGTGAGCCCCTGCACCCCACATCCCTCCCATGCCCCCACGTGCAATCAAACAGCTTATCTCTGTTGGGTTGCACCATCTCATCTCCCTTGGCCCCTCTGGCGTGTTCTAGTCCTGTGCAGGTGCCAATTTCCCCTCCGATGCAGGTGTCCCCACTGAGCTCCTTGTGGGGACAGAGCCACTGGCATCCTGTGATTGGAATTTAGGATTTAAAAATCAAACAGCGAGAGGAAAGTGAAAGCCAGCAGATCCAGGAGCCTGGTTCCTGCCCTACATTATCTCTCCATGGTCACCTTGTCCTCCCAGATGTATCCAAGTGTGACGGTTCCTTCTGAACCCACAGCAGCAGCCGACACTGCGGGCGATTTGTAGAAGACAGGGCCTGAGAAGAGTTGTTGAGGTGTTTGCAAAGGTAGAAGAGATTCAGGACAGCAAGGAGAGGAGGGAAATGGGGTCAGGAGGATGGGGTGGAGGGGATGCTGCAGGTGAGCTGCTGTGTCAGAAGGAGATGATCCCAGCTCCAAGCAATGATGTTGGGTGACTTGTGGGCGCTCCACGGCTCCAGGTCTGGAGCAAGGTAGCGGTGGGGGAGAAGTGAGGCTTGGAGAGTGCAGGAGCTGGGGCCAACCCAGGCCCTGGGAAGGGCCCCACGTTGGCTCATGGGGATGGAAGAGTTCCACATTTCCATAGGCAGTGTCAGAGGCTGCTGCACAGAGGTGGTGGAGTCCCCATCCCTGGAAGGGTTTAAAAAGACAGGTGGATGAGGTGCTCAGGGATCTAGTTTAGTAGTGGACAGGTATGATTGGGCTTGATGATCTTAAAGGTCTTTTCTGAAGTGGCTTAGTCCCCAGCCAGGGCTGCGATACCCAGCGTCCTAGGCTGTGTGGGGAACCTTGTGTGGGGGTGCAGTTCTGGCACTGAAGGGTTCTGCTGTGTATGAGAGTTTGACGTGATGGGGCTTGATGAGAGCCCCCAAGGGGTCTGAGACTGCTGGGGGGCCTGGGGCTGCCGACAGGGATGGTGGGAAGCAGCCTGTGCCATCGTGGGACGCCCCACAGCAGGGCTGCGGGTCCTTCGCCCCATCCCACCCAGGGTCCCCACCAGCCCATCCAGTTCACCCAGCACTCACTGGACTGGGGCAGAGGACGCCGGCAGACGCTCCTCCTCTGTGAGAGGCAGGCGAGGACTCGGGGTGGGGCTTTGCCGAGCAAGAAACCACAGTCCTGCCAGCCCTGGGGAAGCTGCCAGGGCTGAGCACCCCGGCGAGACAGCGAGGCTGCCACCTCCGTGCACCCACACACCGGGCTGCCCGTAAGTTCCTGTTGCCTCACTGAATGCGTCCCGAGCGGTGCTGGGCATGAGCCATCACACCGGTGTCATGGGTTGGGGCGACACGGGAAAGGGACGCCAGGGTCACCTAGGGACTGGGGGGTGTGGGCAGGGCAGTGCAATGGGGGTCCCCACGCTGTCGGCATCAGGGCCTGGGTTAGAGCCGAGACCCCTGTGTGCCGTGGGGCTGTAGGACACCTGGGTTGACCTAAGGCTTTGGCTCCCAGAGTACTGTGCTGCTCAAAAGTGGCTTTTCCCCTCCTTCCTCCCTGCAGGGTAACATTTGGAGCAGAGGCACCTACAGCACTGGGGCTGGACCCCAGACTGGCTCTGGAGAGGTGGCCACGATCACCCTGCCCACACAGCCCTGAATGGCCACCATTTGCCCATCAGGGCCACTGTGGTGCCAGTTTGCCTCGTCCTCCCCTGAGCCAGCGGCAAATTGTGGTGCTGGCTCAGATCCTGCCCCTCTCTGTCCTGGGGATGCCGTGGGGGGGTGGTGGTGGGCACTGACCTTTGACTCCAACCTGCTGCTTCCCCCTGGGTGACACACGGTCTTTCCCGTGCCTCAGTTTCCCACCACACGACAAGGCGCTCTGGGCAGTGGGACAGCGAGCCCAGTTGTTCCCCTCCTGCCCAGGCAACCAGCCCCGCTCTCCCCTGTGCTGGAGGAAGCAGCGGGGCTGCCTGCACACAGGAAGCATCTGGCCCATCCTCGTGGCCTCGTGGGACCGAGGCTGCGTATTTACTCGTCCTCCTTCCACTCCGCTGCTGGACTGAGTCACGGCTGCTGCGTCACGCAGCCCACTCGGCCGGGAGGCTCTGAACAGAGCGGATGGTTTGCTCTGCCTCCAGGTGAGGGGCTCTCAGCAGCCCCTGGCCCAGTGTCCCAGTGAGGGTGGCTTTTGGAGGGGCCTCCAGCAGATGCTGAGCTGCGGGGAAGGTGCATGAGGGGCTGGGGCAGGAGTGGGGACAGGGATGCTCCATGGAGACACCTGGAACCAGAGCAGGAGGCAGCAGGAGGAGGCTGCATCCCAGGCTGGGCTGTGGACCCTGCTTGTTTCTCCATGGAGGGAAACCCCAAAACTGCAATTAGGGCACTGATCATGGGGTGGTGTTTGTAACCTTCGGTTCTATTAAGCCTGTGAGGCTGGCTGGGCGAGGGGCATGTGACTCCCCATTCCCCGCAGCGTCTGAGGACAAAGTCCCTGGCTGTGGGAACTGGGTGTGCTGAGCAGCACCTTGGTTTCCACCCAGGACGGGCCTCTGGCAGCCAGATGCTCTCCTGGCAGCTTGGAAAACCTTTGCCCCCCACAGTGTAAATACCCCCAGCCCACTGAGGGCTGGATGCCAAACCAGCTCGCCCCATGGACTCGTGATGCATCACGGTCATGGAGATCTGGGTTTGGAAACCCCCGATGTGTCCTCAAGGTGTGACATCCCCGTGGCTTGGGATGGCTCCCTAAAACTGCTCCCTGCCTGTGCTCCATGGCTGGCGAGGAAAGGCTGGGGCTGGCCCAGAGCAGGAAGCACCCCCAGTTCTCCCAGCTCTGCTGGGACCTGGACAGATTTGAAGCAGGTCCAGGAGCTCGTTGTCTCTGATTACTTTGAGGAACCAGAGCTCAGCCCCTACTGAGTTGGCAGCTCCTCTGCTCTCCTTGGGTGAGCCGTAGCTCAGCGCAAGCTTCCCTGGGAGAGAGCAGCTTGCTCTGTTTTAATTGCTTATCTTGGAGTAACAAGTACTGTTCCTGGGTGAGGTCAGCACAGCAAGGACCATGCTGGCTGCTGCTGTGGTGGGTCCTTCTCTGCACTGGCCCCTTCAGATGCTGACAAACCCCAAAGGACTTTTGGCCAGGAAAACAGAGGGTTTCTCCTTAACATAAGCTCAGCCCCTGCTCCAGGGTGGCAACAGCAGAGGAACTGCTTCAACCCCTGCCCTTCAGCACTGCAGGTGGGCTGGGAGCATCCACTGCACAGCAGGAGTTGATCATAGAGTCATGGAATGGTTTGGGTTGGAAGGGATCTCAAAGCCCATCCAATTCCACCACCTGCCACCAGCGGGGACACCTCCCACTGGATCAGGGGCTCCAAGCCCCATCCAACCTGGCCTTGAACCCCTCCAGGGATGGGGCAGCCACCACTGCTCTGGACAACCTGGGCCAGGGCCTCCCTACACTCATTGTGAAAAATTTCTTCCTAATGTCTAATCAAAATCTTCCCCCTTCCAATTTAAAACCACCCTGCCTTGTCCCATCACTCCATTCCCTTGGGAAAAAGCCCCTCCCCAGCTCTCCTGGAGCCGCTTTCTGTACTGAAAGCTGCTCTAAATTCTCCCTGGAGTCTTCTCTTCTCTAGGCTGAGCAACCCCAACTCTCTCAGCCTGTCCTTGTATCATCTCCGTGGCCTCCTCTGGCAGTGATGGATTAGAGAAGTCCTGGGCAAAGCTGTTCAGGAACACTGGCAGCTTTCCCAGCATGTTATTACACGGCTGGGAAGGGCTTGTGCTCCGTGGATTTGCCTTCAAAGATGTTTTCACCCAAACAAGCCGAGGTGCTGTGAGCAGTTGGGCCAGCCTGGTTGCCACTTTCCTCTCTTCCAGGGCAGCCCTGGTTGTATTTATGATGGAAAAACCCCAGAAAAACACAGGAGCCTTTTAGCCTCCTGCCACGCCTCTGCTACAAGGTAAAATATCTCAAGGGCAGCGTAAATTCCTTGAAGGTGACACTTTGTCCACTTGGGCATGGCTTTCTTGTCCTACCAAGCAAGGGACGTGGTGAGAACAGGGTGATTGTGGCTGCCCGGAGCACGGTGGGGCAGGAGGGGCTGCGGGAGCTGCTTCATCCTTGCAATGCTGGAATAGCAGCCTGGGCTCCTTTGAGTGCATCCCAGGGCTTGGTGCCTGTTCCTGAGCTGCCACCCTGACGTGAAAGCCTTTGCCAAGGTGTGTGTCGCCTTTGTTTCTTCCACCTCCAGCCCCAAGGCTGCCACTCAAGGTGTTGGCAGGGGTGGATTTTGCCCCTGGCAGATCTTTCCTGGTTGGGTTGGGGTGTCCTGCCCAAAGGGGATGGTGCCTGGGTGCTTCCTGGTGCCCCACAGCCACCCCTGGGTGCGGAGGGCTCAGCCCCCAGGATGGAGCAGCCAGGTGCTGGTCCCTAAGCTGTGCCCTGACCTGATGGGCCCCTTCCTCCTGCAGGCTTCGGCGTGTGAGCCTGGTGCTATGCGATGCTCCCCAAAGCGCTCCCTCACCGCTGCGCTTGTGGCCACCTCCCTCCTCCTCCTCCTCCTCTTCCTCCACGGAGGCAGCCGGCAGGAACATGAGCCCCCGGAGGTGAGTCCCCAGCAATGATGTCCTGCTGGAGGAGCCACTGGAGCGTCCTTTATCCCCACCTTCCCCACACAGACCCTGACCCCAGCTCTGCTCCTTCCCTGTCCCGTGTCACCCCCAAATTCTTGCTCTGCCTCCTCCTCTCCCTGGGCTTGTCCTGTGCACATGGACCTCCCCTGATCCCAGAGCTGGGAGGGCAGGACAAGGGCTCCCCATCATCACTGGGTCCCCCCTTGCACACCTGTCCATGGTGCTCCAGGGTCTGACCTGGCTGCCTGCGGTTCCCATCCAGCTGGATCTCAGGGGTTTGGTCCCAGAGATGGTGCTGCAGCCAGAAGGAGCCCTGCGCATCCTCAGGGACACAGATGACCTCTCTGTGCTCGACAATATCTCCTACCACCTCCTCGCTGGCTCCCTGTCGCCCCAGAAAAGTGAGTGGCTCTGGGACCCCACACCAGACAGGAATTGGGGTGAGATGGAGGGGTGGAAGAAGGTCAGCGTGCTCCAACATGGTCCTTGCTTCTGCACCTTGGGACTGAGGTGACTGCAGGCATTGCGGGTTTCCTGGATCTGTTGGGAGGGTGGCTGAGACCCTGTCTCTGTAGGGTTGAGTTTACTGCTCTCCAGTCAAGAAAGTGGAGATGGTGGGGCTGGATCATGGGGAGAACTGCTTAATGTCAGAGATGTGGGTTAAGCTCTTGGAGAGATGCAGGCAAAGCAATTCACCTTCAAACAGCATGGCAAGTTGCTCAGGGTGGCCCCACGCCAGCCTGTGCTGAAGCCAGAGCTCTGGTGTGTGCACGGCGGGGCAGAGCCTGCAGCAAAACTGCAGCAACGCCGGACAAACGCAGCCCCCGCTGGGCTGTGGGGAGGGCAGGTGGATCATCATCCCAGTGCAGTTGCATCTCCGTCAGGTTCAGAGTAAGGTCCTGCTTCCAGGATGTGCAGTTGTGCCATGAAGCCATCCCTTCCCTGTGGACCATCTCTGCACTCTTCCTTCCCCAGGTTTGGCTTTTTTAAAGGTATTTTTACCAAATAATTCTTCTTTGGAGAAGCCCTTGGCTTCTCATCATGGCCTCTCCCTGCCCTTTGGGCCAGGTTTGGGCATCACCTGAGATGCTGGGGGCTTCACCTTTAGGAAGGACCTTTGATACAAATAGCAAGTAAACAGCAAGATATTTGGGTTGGCCATGCAGAGGGCTTTTTGGAGCCCCCTCCTTGCAGCTTGCAGTGAAACCCCTCACCATGGTGCGTGTCAGGTCACCCTCAGCCTGCCATAATGTCTTTCCTTTGGCTTGCAGAATTCTTGGCAGTGGGGCTGGCGTCAGTGCGGCGGCCGCGTGGCTACTACCTCCCTGCCACACTCCAGTCCCTCTTCACACAGTCAACAGAGGAGGAGCTGCAGGAGATGGTGGTGGTGGTGCATCTGGCTGATAAAGACCCCAGCTGGAATGTGCGCGTGGCTGCTGATCTCACCCACAAATTTGCTCACCACATCCACCTGGGCCGTCTCCTGCTCATCCACGTGCCCCATGAGTTTTACCCCACCCTCGAGGGCCTCAAGAGAAACTACAACGACCCAGAGGAGCGAGTGAGGTTCCGGTCCAAGCAGAACGTGGACTACGCCTTCCTCCTTGCCTTCGCCGCCAACCTCTCCTCCTACTACTTGATGATTGAGGATGATGTGTGGTGTGCCAAGTCCTTCTTGATGGCCATCCGCAAGGCACTGGCTTCCCGGGAAGGCTCCAGCTGGGCCACCCTCGAGTTCTCCAAGCTGGGCTACATTGGTAAGCTCTACCACTCCAGCGACCTTCCACGCCTGGCTCGCTTCCTCCTCCTCTTCTACCAGGAGATGCCGTGTGACTGGCTGCTGGTCCACTTCCGCCTCCTGCTCACCCAAAAGGACGTCATCCGCTTCAAGCCCTCCCTCTTCCAGCACATGGGTCTCTACTCCTCCTTCCAGGGCACCATCAACCGGTTGGAGGACGATGAGTTCCAGGCTGATGCTTTGGACCTTCCAGACAACCCACCAGCGGCTTTGTTCACCAGCATGTCCATCTTTGAGAACTACGAGCCCATCAAGGCTTATAGCACAGCTGAGGGGTATTTCTGGGGGAAAGACCCAGCAGCCGGCAGCACCTTCTCCATCGTCTTCCAGCAGCCGTCTCACGTCACCCGTGTCCGGGTGCACACGGGCTCCAAGGAGCGCCAGAGGGATTTCCTACACTCAGGAGTGTTGGAGCTAGGCCGGCGGCGTCGGGCTGACGGCAGGGACTGCGCTACCTACACCATGGTTGGCACCTTTGTGAAGGGGACGCTGGAGCGGCGGGGGCTGGAGAGGGGCATGCCCGGCCCCGTGGAGTGCGTGAGGATCCGGGTGACCCGCGACCAGAGCGAGTGGCTCATCATCCAGAGCATCGACATCTGGACCACAGACACCTGACCGGGAATGGGGTGCCTGGATTTGGTACCGAGGGGTCTTTGGTTTTTTTTTCACTCCCTGTTTTGATAAGAAATTAAATTATTGCTTCTTGCTGGTGCTGCTTCCTGACTCCGGAGGGGTGGCAGGAGCTGCTGAGGGATGGGAGCAGGGCCCACCAGGCTGGGGCTGCCTGGGGAATGTGGGAGGAATAGAGGCTGGGCTGCAGCAAACATTTTCTCCGTGGCTGGATGGTGCACAGGACAGAGCCAGTCAGCTAATACACAAATCAAATCATCTGAACTTGATGACCTTTAAGTTTCCTGTGGGTAGCTAAGGCCCGGCGGTCGGAAGATCTCGCGATGTACGGAAAGGTACAGCAGGTCCAGGAGGGCACCATCCCTTGTTGGTTCATTCACCAACTGTGCAAGGAAGTTGTCTTCCACGCACTCCAGGAACCTCCTAGACTGCTTCCTTTCTGCTCTGTTGTACTCCCAGCAGATATCAGGCAGATTGAAGTTCCTGATATCAGAAGCCATTCCTGAACCAGGTCGCCACGCCTCCGAAGGCAACAGTTTCCTTCCACCCCAGCCCATTCTATGAAATCATTAACGAGGCAGTGGCATTTTTGCAGCCTCTCCACACCACCCTCTCCCCATTTGTTTCTGAACCCACCGATTCTTTGTTTCTAACTTGTGTTTTTTCCCCTCCCCAATCCCATTTTCAAGCTGTTCCTGGGAGAGGCCAAGGAAAGACCTGGGGGTGCTGCTGGCCAAGGCCCTCGCCCTCCAGGATCCGGGATACAGGGATGTGGTGGCTGGGAGCAGGACCCCCACCGCTGGTTCCTCGGTGCCGATTGGAGGGACACGGCCACCAGATGGACCCATCGCACCGGCTCCATCCTCTCTGGCTGCTCCCATCCAGCCACTGTCTGTCCAGATCCTTCAAATGGATCTTCCCCTCTTGGAGGCTACAGTTCCCAAGGACCCACACTCCGTGTCCAGGAGGGATTCACCCTGAGAGGGAAGGACAGGGGAAGGTGACGTCCAATGATTGAGGACCACGGACAAGGGAAATGGGAAATGTTCTCTTGGGTAACACGGAGCTCTCGGTGCTTTTTAGCCTGGAGCAGTGCTGGAGGTGCCCGGCGTATGGGCAGGCTGTGGGCATGAAGGCCCAAAGAGCTGCATTTTGGATTTGTCTGGCAGGATCAACTTGGAGAGCTGGATCCTGCTGGGCAGCTCCATCGGAAGCTGCTGGCACTGGCAAGCGAGGCAGTGATCAGCACCTCTCCTAGTTTGGCTTTTAACAACAATTGCCTGACCTTCATCAACCAAGGAGGAATTACATCTCTGTGGGCCCTTCCACCCAGGCAGCTCGGCGCAGCTTGTCACTGCCTTGTGCCAAGCAGGACTGCCCTGCCTTGCTCGTGTTTGAAGCCTGGCTCTCCTGGAGCAAGACAGTCACTCTCCGAGCGCAGACGGGCCTGCACCAGGCCGGGTCCTACCTGTAGTGCTGAAACTCCGCAGCGCCCTAAACCACAGCTCAGGCATGAAGTCAAGCACCGGCTGCCTGCTGGGCACTAGAACGCAACCTAGGGAGCTGCTGCTCAGTGCTGGGAGCCCCAGGCCTGGCTGAGGGGACTTGTCCCTAAAATAAAGCCACCTGTGTAGCCGATCTTAGTTTGCGTTTCAGAGACACTACGTGGTCAACTCCATCACCTTCCTAATGTTCTCAGTGGGATTGATATACACAATGCAGAACAGCTTCAGTTTCCCCCTCAACAGCGCAAGGCCGAGCCTCTCAGATTGTTCAGAGCAGCAAGGGTCCCCTTTCCAGGGCCCCAAGACTCAAATGAGTGGTTCCAGTGCTCCAGGAGAGCCTTAGCCCCAGGTCCCTTGGACACAAATGCTCCTGAGTGCAGCAAGGGTTACCAAAGTGGGGGCAAATGGAAAGCGCTCTCCCCAGTATGATGTTATACACTGCTAAAGCAGGAAAAGATTTAAATATAAAGCAACCTTTTACCTGTTGGTCTTTACTTGTGAATGCCCGAATCAGTTTGTGATATTCACCTGCACAGAAACAAGCTGCATTCTCAGTTATGCTGGTGTAAATCTGGACAGACTCCACTGAAGATGATCCTAGGGCTGGAGCACCTCCTGTGCAAGGATGGGCTGAGAGATTTGAGGTTGTTCAGCCTGGAGAAGAGAAGGCTCCAGGGAGACTTTAGAGCAGCTTCCAGTACTGAAAGGGCTCCAGGAAAGCTGGGGAGGGGCTCTTGATCAGGGAGTGCAGGGAGAGGACGAGGGGGAACAGTTTTCAGCTGAAAGAAGGTAGATGGAGATGAAATCTTAGGGAGAAATGTTTTGCTGTGAGGGTGGGGAGGCCCTGGCCCAGGTTGCCTAGAGCAGTGGTGGCTGCCCCATCCCTGGAGGTGTTCAAGGCCAGGTTGGACGGGGCTTGGAGCCCCTGATCCAGTGGGAGGTGTCCCTGCCCATGGCGGAGGGTGGAACTGGATGGGCTTTAAGATCCTTTCCAACCCAAATCATTCTATGATTCTATGAAGGGAGTGGAAATCTACTCTGTTTACACCAGGACATGTGCAAGCAGCAGCTGACCACCGGCAGGGAACTCCCACCTCATCGTTCCAGCACAACACACCCATGTCAGCACCACAATGCCCAGTTAACATCAGTGCAAACTGGAGGAGGAGGTGGCATCTTTATACTGGAGAAGTGCCACATATATTACCCCATATAACAATTAGCCCAGTATTTTTATCCCAGGAAGACTGCACTGAGTTGGACTCGATGATCCAGTGGGTCTCTTCCAACCTGGTTATTCTATGATTCTATCTCTGATGCAGGGTGGGCTGACCGAGATGTCAGTCCCAGCAAGTGGTGCTGCTAGGATCCAGCCGAGCACAGCGCTGGGGCTGCTGCCCCACTGGAGCCAACCCCAACGGGGCAGCAGCCCTGCTCCCACCGACCATCCACATGCAGCCACAGGGCGATTGATCAGTGCGGACCTCAGCCAGACAAGAGTTAGGGAGCCTCTGGGTGAGGGAAAGGGCAGGGGGACAAAACCAGAGGCAAGCATGTTGGTCTGCTCCTTCCTATGAAGATGGTAAATCAGAGAGGGTCAGAGCTTTCAGTCTAACACCATGCGTTTCCTGAGGGATGACTTGCTGTCTATCTCAGCCAGCAGAGCTACCCTGTCTCTTGGGAAGTGGTGCTGCATCACTCAGTAAAGATCTAGCTCAGCATCTTGTGGCGGTCAAAAACGGTCTTCCTCTGCTCCTGGACCTGGCGCTTCCAGCGCTGTTGGGCCCCCTCCACCCGCTCCAGCACCGTGTTGGCTCTGGCACCAGATGGGGTGAGAGCTGCTGTCAAGGAGCGAGTGTCCTGCAATGGAAAGACAAATGGGAACTGTTTGACTTCGGGTTTCACCCAGACACCAAATTCAGACCTCTGGGTAAAACGCCACCCCTGCCCCAACGACAGGTCTGTCTTGGGCTGGTAACACAAAACTGATGCTGCTGAAGCAGAAGCGCCTGCACAGATTTGTGCATAAATGTTTATCTGTAGCAAGGACCCAAAAAGCATCAGTGCTGGGCTCACACTGGAGCTGAGGAGATGAGTATGAGGTCACTGTGTCCCCGTCCACCATTCTCCTGCCATCCCAGTCTCTGCTGTTACCACAGCCTCCCTGTGCACCCTGCATGCACCAGCACAGCCTCACCTCATTATCCTCCTCGTTGTGTAGGGGCTGAGTATACGCATCTGGCTTCCGGATCAGAGGGTCCACCAGCACAAGGAACGCCATGTAAAGCAGCAGTGCCCCTACCACGGACAAGTAAACGATGATGATCACCTGCAGATAAGGACGGCACAGTAGAAAAGGATCACTAGTGTTGATATAAGCTGCGCAGAGGCCAGAAAGCTCCCTTTGCAGCTGCCTCTATGTTTGATCTCTTCCCTCAGTGTAATTTTGCCCACTAGGAAGTCTCTTGCGCTTGCAGGAAGGCCAATGAGACAGAAATGCCATCATTGCATAAACCGTGCCGACCTTCTCCACGCTGTGCCAACCTAGGACACGTGCTGCTAGTGAAAGGAGACCAACAAGATGGGTCCCTGGGCAGAGGTGCTTGGCACTATCACACATCCTCAGCCAGGAGACCGAGCTCGCATGCAGCCTGCTCCTGGCTGCCAGGAGCCCTCCTGACGTGGACATGGTGCCCCTTTCTGGGCTTTTCTCCAGGAACCCACCAGTCTGGCAGTGCCTGGGATGCTGTGGCACGGCAAGGAGAAGAAGCAGGAGCCAACCACAGGGTTTGTCAGCTACAATTACCTTGATGGTGGTGGTGCTGCGCTCCTCGTACTTGCATTCGCAGAGCAGGCAGTACGCCTCCACATCATTCCCTGGCACCGGCATCGGCTCCACAACATGCAGGCAGTTGCTGCAACACAAAGAAACCCAAATCAGCCACAGGACGTGGTGAAACCTGTGCTCTCTGGAACGATGCTGGGGTGACTCGTTCTGTGTCCAAGCTTTCCTGCCAGCTGATAATGCTGATCTGGTTTTAAGAGTTCCCCCTCACAGCTCAGCCAGCCCATAGTTCCTGAGACACACTGCCCAAACACCTTCTATAGGATCTGGTCCAGGTGAAAGGGACTATGAGGTACACACTATATCTGTTGAGAGCCGTGGTTTAAGAAATTGCATCTCCCAGATTCCTCACGCTCTGTTCAAAAAAGCCCCGTGCCTGGGTTGAACATCACCTACCGAACTGGCTTCCTCTGCAAGTGCACAGGCAGAGAATTACTTACTCCAGAGCACTGATTTCATGGACCAGCCCCTCCGGCTTCCACTCCCAACTCACCAGTCCTTCTGCGACACATTCTTGTTGTAAATGTGCCCACTGATGTTCCGGTACGGGGGGCAGATGCACTTGCAGCGGATGTCCTCTGAGCTCTGCAGAAGCGAGAGGAGAGAGCATGATGGAGGGAACACGCCTATACAGTTCTGCTGCCCTCGCCGCCCAGGGTTGTGAGAGGTAAAACCTGAGGTAGGAGGGAGAGCACTTCCCACCATGTCTGTTCCTTCTGTGCTGCTTTTTCCTTATCCATAACTTCCCAGTTCTAAAATGTCTTGAGTGCCTCTGCTCCAGACACTTTTCAAACCGATTTTAAACTGCAAACTCCAAAACACAGCAGAAAGCAGGGCAGAGGCCACTGTCATGTACATTCACACCTCTACAAATGATACCCATCTGCTATAGTGCTCCTCACCTGTACAGGCTGACACAGAAAAGCAGTTGCTTTTCTGCTGTTCCTGTTTCTACTGTACTACACACATGGTTCAGTGCTTGCACCTGAAGCCGTTCACTCACCTTGCCAGCTTGTGCTGCCGGAGAAAGGATGCAGCACAGCAGTGTGATCAGCAGCACGGAGCTGGCACACTTGCGGTTGCACTGGGCAAACATCATGGAAGCCTGAGGAAACAGAAACTCACATTCAGGACAGAAGATCTTAGCTGAGTGGTTAGTCTGAATGCTCACTCTCAACCCACTTGCCTCTATTTTGCTCAGGCAGTAGAATGTTACTCCTGAATCAAGGCTGATGACAGTCAGAAACTCCTGCAAACACTTTACACAGATCCCAAGAAACATTCCTATCAAAACGGCTTCCACCACCTAAAGCTAAACATCCAAACTGCCATGGACCTGCAAAAAATACTGCTGACTTCCTTACAATTTGACTTCTACAGCTCCACACAACCTCCTGCTACTCCTTTACTATTGTGGAGCTCCGCAGCAGGTATTTTGCTGCTGACAGTTTTGCCCAGTAAAAGATACAGACGCAGGAGAGACCTAAGAAGTACACTGGGGCCTCTCTGCTGTACTGTATCATAGCATCATGGGACGGGTTGGGTTGGAAGGGAACTCAAAGCCCATCCAGTTCCAACCCCCTGCCATGGATCAGGTTGCTCCAAGTTGCATCCAACCTGGCTTGAACACCTCCAGGGATGGAGCAGCCATGCCTTCTCTGGGCAACCTGGGCCAGGGCCTCCTCACCCTCACAGCAAAACATTTCTTCCTAAGATCTCATGTCAACCTCCCCTCTTTCAGCTGAAAACCATTCCCCCTCATCCTATCCCTGCACTCCCTGATCAAGAGCCCCTCCCTGGCTTTCCTGGAGCCCCTTTCAGTACTGGAAGCTGCTCTAAGGTCTCTGTGGAGCCTTCTCTTCTCCAGGCTGAAGAAGACCAACTCTCTCAACCTGTCCTTGTACAAGAGGTGCTTCAGTTCCTGGATCATCTCCATGGCCTCCTCTGGACTTGCTCCAATAGCTCCATGTCCTTCCTGTGCTGAGATCTCCAGAACTGGACACATGGCTCCAGGTGGGTCTCACCAGAGGGGCAGAATCCCCTCCCTCCCGGCTGGTCCCACTGCTTTGGATTAGGGTTTGGAAATTCTTCCCGATGAGAGTGGTGAGACACTGGCCCAGGTTGCCCAGACCAGTGGTGGCTGCTCCATCCCTGGAGGGGCTCAAGGCCAGGTTGGATGGAGCTTGGAGGCCCTGATCCAGTGGGAGGTGTCCCTGTCCATGGCAGGGGTGGGACTGTATGGAGTTTGAGGTCCCTTCCAACTCAAACCATTCTATAATCGGATGATACAAACACCAAGTTCCTCTCTTCTTTCTAAAACTGACTGCCACTCCTAACAAACTGACTTGCCAAGCACCATCAAAATGCACTCCAGCCCTCATTTCTTAATCCTTCACATACTGGCCAGCAAGAAACCTCCTGAAACAATGGTTATTTGGAGAGACTCTGTCTCATCAGGGTTTTACCTCTTCAGCAAAAATGCTGGATTAATGGATTTAGCTGAGCTCTCTGTGTGTATTCCCCTTTCTAAGTGTTCTCAGAATGCTACTTGTTTGAAGGTTTAACTTGACAGCGAGCATGTATCTGGAATTCAGTGTTAGCCTGCTCAGCTAAATTCAGATCACACGAACAGCTCAGAACTGTCATTTCTCATGTAAGCAGGGAAAATGTGATATCTAGTACACCATTAAAAGCAGCGAAATAAAGAGTTGGAATTACACCTGGATGGAGTCCAGCCAATGCAAAGTATAAAACATCCCAGGGTGATTTGCAAGCAGCTCTCCTGGCCTGACAACACAGGCTGTGAGGGGCTCTGCAGGCGCTGAAGTTGCTTTCTGCCAGCCCCCCGCAGCGCCCGGCTGGGCAAGAGCCTGTGCCAGGACCAGCACCCAACGGCGCAGGGAAAGGCGAGGGCACAGAGGGACTCACCAAGGGCCAGGGCTTCGACAACATGACCCAGGAGTGCGGAACGTCTGCAGGGGAGGCTCAGGGCAATTCCCGAGGGGAGGATGGGGGCAATTCCTGAGGCAAGGATCGGGGAAACTCCCCAGGGGGAAGATCAGGGCAATTCCTAAGGGGAGGCTCAGGGCAATTCCCGAGGGGAGGATCGGGACAATTCCCAAGAGGAACATCAGGGCAGTTCTCGAGGCGAGGATTGGGGCAATTCCTGAGGGGAAGATCAGGGCAATTCCCGAGGGGAGGAACGGGGCAATTCATAGCATCATGGGGTGGTTGGAAGGGACCTTGAAGGCCACCCAGTCCCACCCCTGCCATGGGCAGGGACACCTCCCACTGGATCAGGGTCTCCCAGCCCCATCCAACCTGGCCTTGAACACCTCCAGGGATGGGGCAGCCTCGGGACAACCTGGGCCAGGGCCTCCCTACCCTCATCGGGAAGAATTTCTTCCCAATGTCCAATTTAAAGCTTCCCCCCTTCCAATCTGAAGCCATTCCCCCTCATCCTATCGCTCCAGGCTCTAGTAAAAAGCCCCTCCCCAGCTTTCCTGCAGCCCCTCTGAGCACTGGAAGCCGCTCTAAGGTCTTTGTGGACCCTCCTCCCCCCCAGGCTGCACAGCCCCAGCTCCCCTAGCCTGTCCTGCAGGAGATGCTCCAGCCCGGGGCTCCGAGGGGGGGTGACGGCGATTCCCGAGGGGTCGCTCCGGAGCGGCTCCGGCCCTACCTGCAGCCCCGCGGCCCGAGGCGGCCCCGCCCATTGGCTGCTGAGGGCGGGAGCTGCGCCCCCATTGGATACCGGGACGGGTCTCTGCTCTCCCATTGGTTGCTGAGGGCGGGAGCTGCGCCCCCATTGGATACCGGGACCGGTCTCTGCTCTCCCATTGGTTGCTGAGGGCGGGAGCTGCGCTCCCATTGGTTGCCGGGGAAGGTTGCTGCTCGCCCATTGGTTTTGGGTCGCTGCACCCGAGCTGAGCTGGGGAGCTGCAGTTCAGGTCTGAGTCCTTTGTGCAGAGAGACGTGTTGTGGTTCCGTGGAGAGGAGGGATAACTGCGTGTGCAGTTCCTTCGCAGTGATCATGGCATCACGGAATGGTTTGGGTTGGATGGGAACCTCAAAGCCATCCAGTCCTGTTATAATTGTGTTAGCAACACAAAGTCCAAACGTGGATCAATTTACTATTTATTTAGATAGGAAAGCAAAAGCAGCGCTGGGCGGCCGGGGAGTCGCAGCTCCACCAAGGCTCGCCAAGTCAGGTAAGCTGAGCCACCCCTTTTATCCCCCCCTGAGTTCGTTTGGTATCTTTGAAGATGCCCCCCCCTTCCTCTAGGGTACATGCATTCTCCATATGGCCTGATAGTCCTTATCTCTGGGCCATTTGTTCCTTAGTTGCACAAGGCCGCATTCTTTGAGCTGGCTAATCAACGTCTGCTGGGGCCCGAAGTGATCTGTGGCTCTTAACTCTTGCTTCAGGAGGTTTCAGAAGGCCTGGTTGTAAATTCAGTGGATACTTAACTTTTAGCATTTAGTTAAGATAGCATTGTGGCTTCGTCTTTCTTACCAAACAAGATGCTCCTGTGCTTTGAAACAGAAAGATCGCTGCTCCTTTAGTTGGCTTGATCAGCAAATTACTTTCTGTTACTCATTACAGTCCCACCTGTGCCATGGGCAGGGACACCTCCCACTGGATCAGGGGCTCCCAGCCCCATCCAACCTGGCCTTGAACCCCTCCAGGGATGGGGCAGCCACCACTGCTCTGGGCAACCTGGGCCAGGGCCTCCGCACCCTCATTGTGAAGAATTTGTACCTAAAATGATGTGAGGTTTCCACCCACAGCAGCCCCAGGACACCATCTTCTGTTCCCTTTCTTGCTTGGCTTTCCCCCTGCCCATCAGGCTTTTTGTCTGTCTGAGGTGCAGTGGGAAGAGCCATGTGCTGGAATACTCAGTGTAAGAAGGAAATGGAACTACTGGTAGAGGAGGCTACAAAGATGATTCGAGGGTTGGAGTGACTCCCGTGGGAGAGCAGGCTGAGAGAGTTGTTCAGCCTGGAGAAGGCTCCGGGGAAGCCTTAGAGCAGCTTCCAGTACAGAAAGGGGCTCCGGGAAAGCTGGGGAGGGGCTTTTTCCAAGGGCATGGAGTGAAAGGACTAGAGGAAATGGCTTTAAACTGGAGTGGGGAAGATTTAGGTTAGACATTAGATAGAAATTCTTCGCAATGAGGGAGTCGGGAGGCCCTGGCCCAGGTTGCCCAGAGCAGTGGTGGCTGCCCCATCCCTGGAGGGGTTCCAGGCCAGGCTGGATGGGGCTTGGAGCCTCTGATCCAGTGGGAGGTGTCCCTGCCCATGGTGGAGGGTGGAACTGGATGGACTTTGAGATCCCTTCCAACCTAAACCATTCCATGATTCTATGATCTGTTGGGTGTCATCCCCTTTTGCATCAGTGGAAAAGGAGTGAGTTTCCCGGGAGGGAGCAGGACTTGTTACCTGTTGCTCAGCCTTGTCCTCACTTGTGAGTGCACCACCAACAGATCCAACTGACGTGGTGATGGTCCCTGAATTTCTTGGCGTGCTGAGAGCAGATCGTTTCAAAAACCTCGCTCTGCTAGTCCTGAACCCTTAGAGATCTTGCCCTGAATTCCAAGTTATCTGAGTGGGACATCCATGACTTGCACAATGTCTGGCAAGAAGCTTTATTTTATAATACTGGAGATGGCAGGATGAGCCATGGCTTCATAGGGCTGTTCATTCCTGACTGCTGCCTCTCCCTCTTTTGGCAGCAGACAGGTAGGAGAGGTGCTTCAGAGGAGCCTCCCGTAGGCAGTGTCCTGGGAACAGAGTCCTAACACATTTTGTCTGTCATTGAGAGCCAGGGAATCGGAGGTCGGCATGGGAAACAACGACACACCACTATGTAAAAGGAGAAATGCATTGGGAGTGGCCTCTAATGCTCTGAACTCTCCCCTTACCTGTGTAATCAGTCCTTACTGGTACTGGTGGTGTCAACTCTTGAAGGACAGGTGGCATTTTTGTTAATGTGACCAGCAGCTAAGGGAACATGGAATCAGCTTGTCCTTGTTCTTGTTCTTTCTGGAAACGGGTGTTAGTGACTGCACTGTAAACCTTCCGGGACAAGGATGGAGTCACATCAGCTGCCAGAAACTTGAAGGGCAGTTTATTTTAAATTGTAAACAGATTCACTTGTAAATACCCTGGAGATGTACCCTACCGTTACGAAAGGCATCCTGTCATTCAGGGAGAAGACATTTCATTCTTCACCTGCAACAAAATGATCTGATCTTTGTATTAAGCACAAAATGAAATTTGCTCGCAAAATGCTTTCAGAATTGAAAACTGGCAAGAGAGGATGCCAAGGTGCTTGGGCATTTGGCCAGCCCCCTGGAGCTCTCTTCCTTGCACAGGATGGTTGGTTAGAGCAAGGAAGAGCAATTCTTATCTCTTTTGCTGTCAGCTCCCTTACAACGGCCAGGAAGCAGCATCTGGTGTCATACCTCAGTCTCCTCAATCAAATGGCACGCAACGGCGCTGTAGGGTTTCTGTGAGGGTGACAGAAGAGCTTGTGAGGATCACAAGAACTGCTTGTGAGGGTGTGTTAAGATCTCAGCATGAAAGTCCTGACTGTCTTAAGAAACCTCATAGAGATTTCTGTGTGTCTGTTAATGAACAAACACGGTCAGTCACAGGCAGGAGGAGGGGATGTGGAGGGGTATGTGTGTATGTGTTGAGGATGTGGCTTTCCCACCAAGCTGGATGCTGATCACCCAGGAGATATGGTGTCACTGGGTCTCCTTTGGTCATGCATGGACCGGCTGGCATTGAGAAGGACCCTCTGTCAGGCATGACTTCCCATGGGATGAATGGGCTGGAGAACAACCATTAACCTAACAGCCATGAAAGGATAAATCTGGACCATGGAATTTGGTGTTGGGTCTCATGGCTCGCAGCTGTGCAGAAATTGCTCACTCACATGTTGAAGTGTTGATGGTGGGTGTCTCTGGGTGAGGGGTAGCAACCCAGACATGGCTTGTGTCCCAACAGGCTTGACTCGCACTTTTCCACCTTAGCTGCATTTAACTGTTTCACTGGCTGCTTCGGCCTCTGGATTGGGAACCAATTCCAGTTGAAATATTCTCAATTTACAAACAGGACAGCCTTGTCCAAGTTCACCCAAGCCTCTTGCAGTGCTACAACTAGGAGAGAGCTGTTGTAACCCAGGGCAGTGCTCTAGTGTGCTTTCCCAAGTGAAGAACAGAGGTCTTGTCACAGGCAAGAGGGAATTTTCTGTGGCCAGAAGTATTTTTCAAGAGCTGATGCTCTGATGCTCTGTCCTGGAGTCTGTGAGCCCCTGTGGTGATGCGCAGGAACCACACAGAAGACTGAGAAGTAGCCTCATTTGCTGGAGCTGCCATCTCAGGGGGTAGGGGAACATGCTCTTGTGGAGTTGTGGCAGACAGACACCTTGCAGAGCCAGAGACAGAACTGTTTCTTCATCTTCTAGGACACCAGTGTGAAGCACTGCTGACAGAGGCAGCGCTTACCACACATTTGGGTGTGGAGATGTCTGTGAAGCATCAGTGACACGCCTCCTGCTAGCCTCCTACTAACGTGAGTGCAATATGGGGCAGGAGGGGAAGGAATAAAATCAGGCTGGGTGTGATAGATCCTGTTTGTATGACCGAGTGGCTGCAGCCTCCAGTGACAGTCCTCTGCTGTCAGTTGCTTTGCACCCATCTCTGCACTGCACGGGCTTCCCTGAAAGTCTCCTCCTGACTTGGCATAGAAACACTGAAGTTGGCAGTCTTTTCTGTGATACCTGGTTCAGCCAAAAATAGGTTTCTTCAGGTTCAGAATGGGGGAAGATACTTCACGTGAGACCAAGCAACTCTTTCCTGCCAGCAATCACTGCTTTGGAGGTGGTTTAGTGCCAAGTCCGCATGGTTTGGAAGGGCTGCTTGGTGCTGGTTTTGGAGCAGCGGTATTGGATGAGATGTCCCAGCTCTTTTTCAGCTTATGCAATTGGTGTTTTGTTTCCCTAAAAATTCCCAAGTCTGAACTGGATGTGGGATTTGCCATGCTGAGCCTCTGCAAAACCGCTCCTTGGGTTTGGAAAGGGTGAAGGGTTTTCTGTAGAGAGCCCTAGGCAGGATGAACTGCCAACGTGTGAAAGGGCTGGTGGGACTTGGAGGGTGCTGTGATTATAGGATCCCATCTGTATTTGGCTTTGTTGGAGCAGAGTGCTCTCCAGAAATGTTAATAGCAACTTGGAGAAATGATTCAGTTGCATTTGGAGGAGGTAATTTTCAGTGTAATAAAGTGTGGGCTTAGTTTCTCTGCAAAAGAGAAATGCAAAAAAGTTTATAAGTGGGCAAGTTCCCTCAGTACAACCCAAATGTTGTGCCTTGTCAGCTGTGCCATGAGTTTTTAACTTGGGAGTCCTCAGATGGGGCATTCCTACGTATCCATCCATGCTGGCCTCCATCCTACATGGATGGGAGTCTTGCCTCTTACTTCAGGGCAGAGGTTCCAGGAGGAGAGCAAGAGAGGCTCCGGCTGCAGGAGCTGGTCATGGACTGTGCGGACCAGCACTAGAGAAGACCGTCTCCTCAGACAAGGGACAAGGAGAGATTGTAAGCCTTTTATTTCTGTATTACTTGGAGGAATTAAAATATAAGCCAGAAAAGCAAGCACTGACCTGTGGGTGGGGAGCTCCCGAAGGCTGCCTGTGTCACACCGATCATGGATCCAGGTGCATCCGTACATCTATCTGTATGATCTACCAGAGCCGCTGGCCAGAGCCTGCTTCTGTCTCTGGAACAGCCACGTGTAGGGCAGGGTACAAGAGCTGTGCTGGCGTGCAAGGATTCACGCCCTGGTTTGCCTTGTGGGTCCATTTGCATCTGAGGAAGTTCCTGAACAAAGACCACGGTCTCATTTTGGTATTTAATAGCTGCTTGATGGACTTGCCTCAGAGGACAGGAGCGTAGGCCTAATCACTGTTGTCTTTGCAGTTTTTATTTTCAGCTCTAGTCGAGTAAATATATTTATGATCAATTATAGTGACATATTGCAGACACACGATATCATCAGCAGCCACCCCAGCTGTGCTGAAATCAACCCAAATTGCTGTATCCAGCGGGGGACTCCTGTTCGTGAGGGAATGCTTGTGGTGTGGGATTTCCCTCTACGTGATCTTTTCGGGTCAGACTTGCTCCCCAGAAGGCAGTGACACCTTTGTTAGAAAATATTCCGTCCTGTCTAAATTAATCGTTTTGTTGCTAATCTTGGAGGTAAGGAGATAGCGGCATGGCGGGCTGGGCTCTCATCACACATTCAGGTTGTATTAAAAATAGACTTTAAAAAATAATTTCCTGGACCATTTTAAAATGATCCTGGACGTTTGTCAGGAGAGCTTCATGCTTTTCCCCCCCCTGCATTCCTCTCTCCTTGGAATGCCGCTTCCCTTACACCTTTTTGGTTAGCCTCGCCTGCTGCCGTAGATATTATGTCTCGTATTATATTTCACCTTCTCCCTCTCCTTGTCCCACTGCAGCTACTGAAGAGGACAATCCTGCGTCCCAGTCTCAGCAGGACAGCAGGGGTAATGTTGCTGACAGAAGACTGTACGAGGCAATTAACAGCTCTTACCATCAAGTAGGCACTGATTGGGAGGTGGGTTGTTCGGCACTTGTCAAGGAAACACTGCGGACTGGTCAAGAACCTTCTGCTGGGATGGGAAGACAAAGGAGGGCCTGGGCAAAGAATCTGCTCTGCACGATGGCTGCAGTGGCTTTCTGCTTGGTCAGGATCTTTCCAAGTGGTAGATGTTGTCACGAGTGGCCTGTGCTGATGTGACACATCACCGCTGAATGCTCCCACACCACTGAGACTTGTGCCAGATCGTTTCAGATTCTGTAGAACAAATGGTCCCCTGAGCAGGAGGAGTGAGCCAAAAATCACATTTCCCTCCATTGCTCTTCTGGACTCAGTGAAAAAGGGGTGTGGAATGCAGAGGAAGATTCAGCCTCTGGCTGTAGCAGTACAGAATGTCTGTGTAGGGAGGCACCAGTGCTTTCCGTGGAGACACATGTGATCTGTGCTGCTGAGACCTATAAACCACTGGAGCAGCCTTTGCGCAGAGAGACTGGGGTGGGGGCTTTTGTGTCAAAAGTGTTTGGTGCAACATGGGAGGATACTGGTAGGTTACTGGAAGGTGATGGTAGGTAACTAGGGGTGTCCTCCTTCAGAACGCACTGGCAGTGATGGGAAGGCTGACACTGAGGTCAGTGAGCGTGGCTATGGGTATTCCAGTCATCTCCTGAACCTCACCATCAGCTCAGCATAGACTGCTGCAGGGATGTGGGGTCTCTGCTGGAGCCTTGCTGTGGCCACCAGGGCAGCGGGACCCTGTGCTCCAGTGCGACAGGAGAGCTGGAGAAATGCCCAGCCTTGCAGGGGCAGGCCTTACTGCCTAGTGCTGAGCTGTTTACCAACCCCCGACTCCCCCACAGCTATGCCCTAGCCCAACAGACATCAGTGGGTGGCAGCTTATGGTCCGTGTTCCTCTCCCTGCTGGCCCTATTTATAGATTTCAAGTGTTGGCAGGTAGGGGAAGTGAGGCATCTGAAGAATGAAGGACTGTCACTGAGAAGGCGGGGATATTTATCTGAGCTGATGAAGCTTCTTGTCATTGAACAGTATTATGGACTCTGCACACGTGCTGTGGATTATCTTTCCCAGGCCATTGGTAGGCTGGTTATTCAGGACAGAGCAAACAAAACATTGTTAGAGTGGGAAGATGGATTTCTACCTAAATAAATTATACCCTGTTATCACCACCTGGATGGCAGTCTGTTGTGGTTTGAGCTAAAGTAGAATCAGTTTTCTGACTTTAGCTCAGTCTCATCTAAGTAACTCCATTTTCTGGAAGTTAACTGCAGGTTTTTCAGACAGTTTTTCTCTCTAGCAGCAGTCACACGGGGCACCGGGATGCAGAAAGGCCAATGCTTACACTTATTCCTACAGTAACCAAGGCCATCCTCAAGCTGGCAGAGCCGTGAGTCAAAGAGGCGAAGAAGGTGAAACCTGCAGGGAGGGGCAGACAGGAGAGGTGATCCCAAACTGACCAACAGAGGATTCCATCCCATACATGCCATACATTCTGATAGGAATGGTTGGACTCAATGATCCGGTGGGTCTCTTCCAACCTGGTTATTCTATGATTCTATGCCAGTTTTACTAAAACTGAGAGATCACAAGGGTCTCGCTGTCTCTTTGATGGCTGATGTCCAGTGAGGACCTTGTCTCTCTGTTTGCCCCCAACCCCAGATCTGTACGTTCCTAAACGCAGCTCCTGAGCTCAGCTCCTACCCAGCCTTGGATCCTTTCCCTTGTGTCTGCTCTGCAGCGTCTGTGGGGATGCAGTCACTGAGGGGGGAGGGCACATTCTCATAGATTTTAATGTATATTTTATCACTTTATTATTATTATTGTTATTATTGTTATTTAAAAATGTAGTTTTAGTTTCCAGCTTGCAAGTCTTTTCCTCTCATTTCCCTTTCCCTGGGGACTGGGGGGAAGGGAATTGTGAGCCCAGCTGCTCTGTTTCAGCTGCTGAATTTGGCAAGGCTGGGGCTAAATCGTGACACAATCACACACCAGGAAATTTCTCCTGGGAGCTAAGATAGTGTCTCTCCCTTTATGTTTCAACAGGTGGATCTCCCAGAGCAGGTTCCTTTGTCTTTTCTGTGCACGCAGCACAAGCTGGGGGAAAGTCTGCTCAGCTGCTTCTGAGATGGATGAAGTCTTGGTGACTTAAAGCCAGTGGAGAGTGCGTGTCTCTCTTATTGGGTCCATTTCTTCTTTTGTTTTACCTGCAGAGAGTTACTGCTGGTGATGTGCAGGTGCTCAGCAGGAACCTTTGCTGCTTGCTGTTCAGTGCTTGGTTCACCCAGACTCTTGCAGAGGCCCTCGGTGTGCTCTGAGCCTCTCTTAGATCGCTATGTCTCCTACCACAAGAGCAACAGGAATAGGGACAATTCTTCTGAAAATGGACCTTCCTGTGATGGACAGATTTTGCAGTCCTGATACTGAACACACTGGCAAATCAACTCTCTAAGACTTGTTTTGGAGTTTTAGAAAGAAGACATCCTTTATCAGGCCTGGCCAATGTACAGGAGTGATCTCCATCGTTTGTGTGACATGAGACAAAAGCTGGGGACAGAATGTATTTCCTACTTACATGGTATGTATAAATTTTCCCAGAAATCTTATGCATTTTCTATTACTTTCTATGGTCTAATTTTAATGTTATTATGAACTTCATAACTGGTGAAACTCTTGCAGATTTGGAGCTGGCTTCAGCTCTGCCTGACCTTGCATTTAAGATAGCGAAAACTGCAAACAAAGAGCATTACAGAAGAAGACACCTCTGTTCAGCACAGGTCACGCCAAACACAATATATTATCATCTTCACAGAATGAACAGTGTCTGGAAAAACACTGTCTAAAAGAAAACATGCCATCAGAGGAAGAAACCATGCTCTCACAAGGACATTCTATCTACCTTTCAAAGAACAAAATTACTTAGATGAAATTTAACTCTACTTTAGCTTAAATCAGAATATTCCACTTTGTGTAATAGGACTATCAGTCCCTTCCCAGACTCAGTGGCCCTTTCCTTATTGCTGAATACTCCTGACTGGTGGGATGGCCAGGAAGTCCATGGGAGTGGTGGCCAGGTTTGCAGGGTATCCCAGTGGCGGGACCTTCACAATAACCAGCTCGTGCTGGTGCAGGGCTGCAATCCTGTAAAACCCCTGCTGTTTTTTCTGCTTGCTCTGTGACAGAGCTCTAGCCTGCCAAAATAACTCAGCTCTAGAAAAGGTTGGGCTTTGACAAGAGGATTCCCAAGTGCCTCTCTTCTGCGATTCTGTGTTCTATGACCCAGGCATTGCACAGGGAGCAGTGACCAGCATAGCACCGCTCTGTAGATATCTTTTCCAGAAGGGTTTCATTTCAGACCCAAGGCAGCCAATGCTTCAGTGTCTCTGCAGCCTCGCCTCCTGTCTGCCCCAAAGCAGTCTCACACCACTCGTGCCAGATGGACGGTGGTAATGAGGGTGTGCACACCTTGAGCACTCGTGACCCTGGCCACCCATAGCCCAAGTGGCCCCAAACAGTACTATGCCTGCTTCCCTGGCCACCTCCATCACCACTGCTGACAGCCTATCTGCTTCTGCTGGATGAGGTTGTTCTCTTGCTCCCAAGGCCCAGGAGGCACCTAACACAATTTGAGAGAGCCAGGGCTGGAGCAACAAAGCAGCTGGAAAAGAAAGGGAGCTCATTTCATTGCTTTTCTCCTTTGGCAAATATTTCAGTGCAGATGCTGAGTACCCTTTAATTCACTTTAATTGGCTTATGTGTGCCATTTCTTCCAAAGTCAGTCCCTTTTTGTGGGTCCTTAGATCACTCCACAGGACTGAAGAGCCAGGTTCTGTGTGTGTACAGTCCCGTTGTGGGGCAGGGAAATGGATTTATTCACCCTCCACAAAGCACTGGTGAAATACCTCAGTGCTGCTCACTCCTCTGAGCATGGCCAGGAGCTGGAAGGAGCCCGCTGGCAGGATGTTAATGGCAGCACTCGTTTGTACTTTGAAGGGGCTGGAGATCAAACCAGGGATCCATGTCCTCCAGAATCTCTCCCATTACCCAGAGCTGTCCCAGGAGGATGAGATGTCAATTGCAGTTTCAATACAGGCTGGGGGATGATGTGATAGAGAACATCTCTGCAGAGAAGGACTTGGGGTGCTGATTGATGAGAAGCTCAACAGGAGCCGGCAATGCATACTCGCAGCCTAGAAGGTCAACCATGTCCTGGGCTGGATCCAAAGCAGCATGGCCAGTAGGGGAGGGAGGTGATTCTGCTCCTCTGTTCCTCTTTTGTGAGACCTCACCTGGAGTATTGTGTCCAGTTCTGGAATCCTCAACATAAGAAGGAGTTAAGAGGGAGCTGTTGGGACGAATCCAGAGGAGGCTACAAGGATGATCAGAGGGCTGGAGCACCTCCCATATGAGGACAGGCTGAGAGAGTTGGGCTTGTTCTGCCTGGAGAAGAGAAGGCTCCGAAGAGATCTTATAGCAACCTTCTAGTACCTGAAGGGGGCTACAGGAAAGCTGGGGAGGGACTTTTTATAAAGGCATGGAGTGATAGGACTAGAGGGAATGGCTTTAAATTGGAGAGAGAAAGATTTAGACTAGCTGTAAGGTAGAAATTCTTCACAATGAAGGTGGGGAGGCCCTGGCCCAGGTTGCCCAGAGCAGTGGTGGCTGCCCCATCCCTAGAGGGGTTCAGGGCCAGGTTGGATGGGGCTTGGAGCCTCTGATCCAGCAGGAGGTGACACTGCCCATGGCAGGAGAGTTGTAATTAGAAGATCTTTAAGGTCCCTTCCAACCCAAACTATTCTGTGATTCTATTCTATGATTCTATGAAATTGCTCTCTGGCAGAGGAACAAGTCATTGATCAGGAAAGCAGACCCTCTCCGGGTGCTTGTTGCAGTGCAGATGAAGAGGCAGTGGTCAGTGCTGCAGCCAGGCTCAGCTTTCCTGGTCTGAATGAGAGGCTGTAGTGGTGGTGATGGGCAGACAGGGAGCGGGACCTGAGGGGGCAGAGGGAACAGCAGCTGTGTGCCCCTTCTCTGCAGCCGACTCCGCTGCAAAGGTGTTTATCCTAATGACAAGTGCTGTGGGCCTTTCATAACTGCTGCATTAGCAGAGGATCAAGTAGCGCTTAATGGGAGCAGCCTCCCTCATGAAGTGGGATTGAAAAGGTCACTGAGGTGAAAGGGAAAATATTTGTGGCAGGCTGACATAAGCCTTGGCTACTGGTTGGCAACAGGTGTGGATTTTATAGGATGCCTTCCCCATCCAGCGTCTCTGCTGCCCTCTCTTCTGCCCTTGTTGGCTCGATGTTTTGCAGTGGCGCCGTGGAGCGTCTGCTGAGCTCGGTGGGTGCAGAGATGGGGAATACAGCCTGGCTGCAGGGTTCAGGGAAAAGGTGATTTGAGGCTGGGTGTTGACTCCGGCATTAGTGAAGGCAAAGGAGTTGGGTGAGGTGTAAACAAAGCTTTCCGGTCAAACTGCTCCAAGCTGAGTTGGCAGGAGTGGGTTGACCATGGCTTGGTTCTTCACTTTTATGGCACAACAAATAGCTTTATTTCTCAAGGTTGCTGGGTTTTGTCAGTTTTGCCTCTCATTTCTGCTGGCCCCGTGGTGGGTTTGCTGAAATGGGGTTGCTGCATCTCAGCCCTGCCTACATTTTGAACAGCCCTAGTTTGTTGAAAATGGCTGAAATCTTACTACTGCCCCTGGCAAGCTTGTCCCTGAAGGCACAGACATGTACTAATTGCTTTGCATGTCTCCTCACCCTACTGTCTTGCTGCTTTTCGTGTCTCATCTGTCTTATATGGTTTCATTTGGGAGAATGCAGGGTATCCGATCCAGGCCAAGTTGCAGGTGACAGGCTAATTAAAGATCCAGCAAGAGAGGAGCAGCCTAATGAAGAAGTGGGAGGAAGGGCAGTTTGCCAGGGCTGTGTTGTGACACTCTTGCTCAGTGGGTCTAATTGAGTGTTGTGATTGCTGGTTCAGGGGAGCTGTTCACCCCACAGACCGTAGGGCAGTGTAGCTCAGAAGATGATCAGAGCTATGGAACCCCTCTGCTATGAGCACAGGCTGACAGAGCTGAGGTTGTTCAGCCTGGAGAAGAGAAGGCTCTGGGGATACCTGAAGAGGGTCTACAAGAAAGTTGAGAGGAACTTTTTATAAGGGTATGGTAAAGACTGACTTTACTGTTTTGCACGCCTTAAACATTTGTATGGTCTGAGGGCCTCATCTGTGGCACCGGGTTCAATGGGAGGGGAGGTGCAGGAGCACTGCTCCCCCCTCACCCTGCTCAGCTCTCCCCAACCCTGCTCCTCACATCCCCTTGACTGCCCTGGCCAGACCCTCCCGAAGGAGCTTCTGCACACATGTGGAAAGAACCCCCCCACCATGTGCTGATGGGCACAGACTGGCCTGATAAAAGAACTCACAAGGAGCCACGTGGCTAGTGCCTATCACTCCAGTCAGACCAGACTGGACCACGAGGCTTGGAAGAAACTGCTGCTGCAGCAACCACGTGTTCCCAAGGAACTGCTGTTGCCCATTGATGTGGTGATTCTTTCTTTTTCTCTTCCCTCTCTCTTTCTCTCCCCACTCTCTCTCTCTCGTATACCTTACTGTTTCTTGACTGGTATCACTGTTTGTGTTGGACTGAATCCAGGTGACCTTGGCTGCATTCAGAGATCACATTATGATCTGAACAGATTGAAATCTGATTTTCTGCAACTTTGGGAAGTTGCACCCCCATAGCTTGGCTGTGCACCCAAGTATTTTGATCTCTTTATTTGGTTGAAGCCAGAATAAATTTTGCTTTTGATTTTTGCCCTAAGAGTGACCTTGCCGGGCTAAGGATCGCTGCACAGATAAACGAACCAACTTCTTTTGACTGTGCAAGTCGAAAGAAGGTTCGGACACAAGTGTGTAGCTCATGTTTTTTGGGCATGACAGGTGTGTAGTGACAGGATGGGGGGAAATGGCTTTAAAGTGGAAGCAGGAAGATTTATAATAGACATTAGGAAGAAATTCTTCACAATGATGGTGGGCAGGCCCTGGCCCAGGTTGCCCAGAGAAGTGGTGGCTGCCCCATCCCTGGAGGTGTTCAAGGCCAGCCTGAGTGGGAGGAATCCCTGTTCATGGCAGGGTGATTGAAACTAGATCATCTTTAAGGTCCCTTCCAACCGAAACCATTCTATGATTCTGTGATTCTTTTGGTGGTCTGTTCTGAGAAGCTGTGATAGGGTCACAGCTTCTCACATCCAGTTCTTCCTCTACAGTGCCAGGTAAATGGCTTTGTCAGGGTTGTGCTGTTATGCACCATTGTAATAGGGGATCTGGGAAGTGTGCTACAGCAGAGACAAAAAGCCTAGAGCAGAAATAACATCTCAGGACTACCAGTGGTCACACTGAAGGCCATGTGCTACCCAGCAGCCCTGGTCACACGCCAGTTCACCTTCCTGCAGTGTACAGTGCGCCCAGAACAACAGTCGGCGTGAAAGGGAGGTGGGTTCTGGCAGTGGCTGGAGGAGATGCTCTGGTGGATCATTGCATTAGGAATGTGTCTGCTGGGAAGACACGGGGCAGCATGGGGCTGGCCCAGCTCATGCTCGCAGGGAATCAGCGGCATTTTGCCAAATCCAGCAGCGTGCTGGCCATGTGGCTGCTGGTCGAGCCGCACAGCAGGACGCTGCTCTCGGTGTCCCACCCTGAGTCTGCTTCTCCCATTTCACCTGAATGAGTCAAAGCAAGGCAATTCTTCACCTCAGGGGGATGCTGGAATATGAAGGTTGGTTTAGGAGTGTGGAGAGGCTTTTATTTGGTTTTGTTTCCTGGCTGCTCTTTCCACATGAATTTCCTATCTGAATGGTGGCGCTGAGCTTCCTTTGTTTCACAGCCAATTAGTCAGCTCTTCTCAGCGAACATGGAGAAATGGATCAGAGAGCCTCCGGATGCTCTCTGTAGCTCTGAAAGGGACAATGGGCTGTAGAATGGTCATGTCAGGTCATGGGTGGACTTCAGTCATGTTTCATAGAGGACTGAAATCCTCTATGAAATATAATGTTTTCCAGGCAGCAGTTACCTAAAGTGTGGGGTAAGATTTTTCTAGCTCACTTCTCATGTTAAACAAACCGTGCAATAGCTCTGTGTTTTCCACCTCCTGAGGAAAACTGGGCAGGAGTGTTGATCTGCTCAAGGGCTTGTATCAGTCATGGTGTGGCCAGCAGGAGCAGGGAAGGGATTGTCCCCCTGGACTCGGTGCTGGAGAGGCAACACCTTGAATCCTGGGTTCAGTTTGGGCCCCTCACTCCAAGAAGGGCATTGAGGGGCTGGAGCGCATCTGGAGAAGGGAACGGCGCTGGGGAAGGGTTGGAGTCCAGGGGTTCTGGGGGTGGTTGAGGGACCTGCCGTGGGGCTGTTTAGCCCAGAGAAGAGGAGGCTGAAGGGAGACCTCATTACTCTCTGCAGCTCCCAGAAAGGAGGTTGTGTGATCTCTTCTCTCAAAGAAGAAGTGTTAGGATGAGAGTAAATGGCCTCAAGTTGTGCCAGGGCAGGTTTAGATTGGATATTGGGAAAAATTCCTTCCCTGACAGAGTGGTGAAGCCCTGGTGGAGGCGGGCAGCCTCCACCAGGGCTTCACCACTCTGTCAGGGCCGTGGTGGAGTCTCCATCCCTGGAGGGGTTCAAAAACTGTGTCGCCGTGGCACTTTGGGACATGGTTTAATGGGCACGGTGGGATTGGGCTGACCTTTGGACTGGATGAGCTTAGAGGTCTTTACCAACCTTAGTGATTCCATGATTCTATGAAAATTTCCTTAACCAAAAGTCACGATATGAGTGCTGATATCATAGCCATTGTGTTTGGCCCAGGCCTCTGCCAGTGAGATCTACTTACAGAGCCCTTCTGTCCTTGAAGCCAAGTGCCCAGGGGTGTCAGTAGGTGTCTACAGCCACTTTCACACTATCCTCCCTGCAACGACAGCCTCTCCTCACAGTTTCTAAAATTCCTTTCCCCAGAGGGGTCATTTCCTTCTTATTGACACCTGTTTGGACAGGCAGATGCTTCAACCGCTTACAGAGCTACTCGGAATGAAAGCTTCTATCCATAACTATATCAAGAGGTGTTAAAACTGGCCGTGTGTAATTTATAGTCTGTTGCAGGGGCCACAACCCACTAGGCACAGCGTGGTGGAGCATTAGCTCTGCTGTCAGCTCAATTGTCAGCTGGATGCCGAAGGAAGTGGAGTGGATATTCATTGGGTCACAGCTTTCCACATTCCTGATGGCAAGTCAGCAGAGTCATGAACCCTAAGACAACTGTTGTGGTTCTCAGGCCCTGAAGCACTCAGCAGGTCCTGATGAAATGCTCTCACTGACATGAACACAAGTATGTACACATGTAAGTACCAAATGATGAAAGACTCATCACCGTGATGGACAGAGGAGAAGACAGGCCCACCAAAGTGGTATTTCTGTCTGGATGGAACACCAACCTGTGATTTCTACCTAAAGGATGTGGAAGCCATGCTAGTCAGTAGGAACTGGGACGTCCTGTTCTAAGGGCTTCACTGGCAGGGATGTTGGTAGCAAGCGTGTGTAATGCTGCCTTCTGAGTTCACATGAGTGCACCGTCCTACTTCAGGCTTTCTTCATGGCCCTGCTGCTTGCCTGATACATGGGTGCCCTGTCACGCTGCGCACAAAGTTCACTATAGGTTGGCTACTGAAAGAGAATGCCCAAGGGTTGGGACAACAAATTGCCAGAATATCTGTACAGCGAGTCACTCCCAACTGACATTTACTGTAGCTTCTCAGAGCTTCTCAGTTCAGTGTCTTGGCTATTTGTCCTCCCAGACTGTTGCTGACCTTAGCAAAGACCTCTCGCTTTGAGTGGCAGAGAGCTATGTCGCAGAGTCCTTGTTATAAAATAAATAAACTGATTTAACTGTCAGACACTCTGCCTTATAAGTCCAACTAGGAGTCTGTGTCAGCCACATCTGATAGTTAAAAATCTCATGCTGTTCCCCTTTATGGACAGTTATTTCCATTAGTCCTTCTGTCACCTTGTCCTCTCTTTTGGCATTTACCTTTATAAGGTGTTTAATATTTTCCCCCGTCTTTCTTTTGCTGGGCTGAACAAACAAACCTTATTCACTCTTGTTTTAATACAGCTTGCCTTCCATCACCATGAGCAGTCCATAATGCCTTCTCCATACATCTTCCTGTAGAGCAAACTGTTCTGGAATATGGACAAGCAGCGATGTTTCCTGTATTCTGCTGAAAGCCTCAAAAATTGAGGTTGAAAGCTGGCATTGGTAATTTTCTCACAGAGATACTTTATCAGCTTGTGCTGGAATTGCACTTGGAGTCTTGCTCTGAGAGTAATTTCCCTTTCTGTGTCTTTTGTTCTCAAGTCAGCTTTGTTGTCATCATTATTATTTAAAAGAGACACTTCACACATTCTCACCCTCTCAGCACTGTAGAGTGAACCCCTTTCATCTTATTTAGTCTATATTTTGTCACTGTTTGTTTTAAAGAATCTCTGTTATCCTATCCAGGCTGATAGTTGTCAGTTCTTACTTGATCAGAGCACATCCTGATTTTAAAAACAAACCAGGTTGGAAAAGGCATAAAACCTCATAAAACAGCCTCATCGGGACAAGAAACCTGATGGAATCCGTGGGTGTGAAGAAGGCGTGAAAGGAGCTCACCAGGAAATGAAGGTCATAGCAGATCCCCCACAGTATTTGGTTTCCATCTGTGTTCAGTGTGGAGGTCCCCATACTTGGGTCTCTCTTTCTGGACTGTCTCCACTGGACTCTGGCTCAGACTGGAATCCTAGAAAGTTATGGAACATAGACATGAAATTAAACCCACAGATTTGAAGGAGCAGGTAGATAAAAATCTGCCCCAATGTATTACACTTAAAATCCCCATCCCTGTAGGGGTTCAAGGGCAGGTTGGATGAAGCTTTGAGCAACCGGATCCAGTGGGAGGTGTCCCTGCCCATTGCAGGGTGTGGAACTGGATGAGCTTTGAGGTCCCTTCCAACCCAAATCATTCTGTGATTCTGTTCTATCCTATGACTCTATAAAATTGACTTGAGGGTGAGTGTGGTGTTATAACAGGTCATAACAGGCCTGGCAGGAGGGGTGTTTTCATACCACCTATGCAAGGTTAAAGGAACCTGACCGCTTGAGGACTCTTGCCCACTGAAGGTAGATGAAAGCATCTCATATGCTCTGTGGACACACACAAATTTACTCCTTTAACAAGCTAGGACTTCCCAGTTAATAATAACTCCTATCAGGCTGCAGCATGACAGCAATTATTCACAGAGCCTTAATGGCTGGCTTCATGGCGAGCAAATCCATTAGAAGAGAAATGTTGCCAGGAGTCCTAAGTCCGTGACTCTGGCATGCCCAGGTTTGGAGGCTTTTCCCCCACCTGCCTTATGGAGAGTGGTTTGTCAAGATGGTTTTTGACTCTCAGAAGTTCTCTGTTCTGCAGTGCATTCCCTTCACTCTTTATGGTCACGCCTTTGCCGATATGCACCGTCGCTCTACCTTCTTCTTGTTCTCCGTTGTACTCATGACTGCTGCCTCCTTTTAGCCATTTATCCGTTTCCATTTTCATAACAAAGCAAGTTCCTTCAGTTTTGCCCTAGGACTTGTACACACAAACGGCATTTGGCCGTCTCACATTTACTGATTAAAATTAGCACAACCATTCTACTTGTTCTAATTACAGCTTTGACAAGTTTCACTAACTTCATTTTTAGTTTTTCCTTCTCCCCCATCCTTTTACCCCCTAATGCCTTTATCTTTCATTTGTCCTTTTTACTGCTAGACTTCCCATATTCTGAGTCAAATCTCACACTCGGAAGGACCATTTTTTAGAGGAGGCTCCTGTTCAAAATTCAACCAGGCCCATTAGGGCCATTATCCAGTACAAATGTCTCCAAGGATGGAGACGTGAACTCCCTGGCCATTGTTCCAGTGTTTGATCACTGTCACAGGATATTTTTTTCCTTAACATCTAATTGGAACTGCTCTTGTTGTCCCTCGTGTCCGTTGTTTCTTGTCGTATCGCTGTGCACTGCCGAGAGGACTTTAGCTCCGCCTTCTCTAGAAGTCACCCTAGGCAGCAGGTGATTGAAATTCAGTCCCCCTGCATCCTTTCTTCTCCAAGCTGAACAAATCCAGCTCCTTCAGCCTCTCCTCTACCTCACGGGCTCTAACCCCCTACAGAACCTCCTTTTTCTTGGCTCTCCACTGGACTCGATCGAGTATGCTCAGGCTTTCCTTGTAAGTGGGGAGCCCAAAACTGTATGTTCTATTTCAGATGTGTCCTCTTAAAAGGAGGGGCAGTGTCACCTCCTTTGACCTGCTGGCTCTGCTCTTGCTGATGCCACCCAGGGTGCTGCAAGGGCTCACTGCTGGCTCCCATTCAGTCTGTTGTCCATCAAGTGCTTTTCTTCAAAGATGCCACCAGCCTGTCCTGCTCCATGGGTGTCTTCTGGACCAGATTCAGGAGTTTGTATTTGCCTTCAGTGACATTCAATGTTTCTGTGAGCCCGTTTCTTCTGCTTGTCCAGATTCCTCTGCATAGGATACCCTGCTCTTCACCATTTTGACTGCACCCTTTCTGGATTTTGAGTTTTGGATATGAGAAGGGAGGACATAAGAACGTCCCCATGCAGCTTTGTATCACTGCACTCAACTTGCACTTCTAACAGCTGCTGTCAAGATCTGAGCTCAGGGTCTCAAGTTGCCATCTAGGTTTGGCTGAAAAGCCAGGTCCTTTACTTATGCCTTTCTTTTTATTGGTTTTGGATCCCAAAGACTCTGTCCCAAGGAGACCTATGAGTCTTTCTCTCTGAGGCTTTTCATGAAGACCTTTTACAGTTTTCACATCCTCTACAATGTTGTATTGCTCCTTTCTGTCTTAGCTGCCATTTGGTAGGACCATCCCAACTCCCTTCCAGTGTGGGTTGATGACTGCAGCCCCCAGCCTCCGCTTCCATCCCAAATACCTTGGATCCTGACTTCTGTGGGTGGTTCTGCAAGGCAAAAACCCTCATGTCTCCAAGGGGACAGGGCTGTGGCACTGTCCTCCCATGTGAGTGGCTTTGCTCTCCAGTCACTCAGACCTGTTTCGTATTATGTAATTTAGTGTCTGCAGAGACAACATGAGCAGCCTGGAAAATGACCTGGGATCCTGTGGGAAAGGACCCAGATGTTATGGTGGGTACCAAGTTGAATATGAACCAGTGATGTGTGCTAACTGCATCCTGGGCTAAGTTGGAAGGTGTGTGGCCAGCGGAGCAGGGGTGGTCACAAAGTTGGCAGCCTCAAATGCTTCTTGGTGGTGCCAGATTATAATGGGCAATAGCCACATGCTGCAGCTCTGGACATTCAGGTTGGACACTAGGAAAATACTTCTCCAGGAAACTGGTGCAGGTGTGGGAGAGGTCATCAGAGAGGGGAGACAGCTGTTCTTGGAGGAGGATGGGGTGGTTGTTCAGACTCAGTGGAAGAGCCACAGCTGCTATAATCTGATGTTCCAGATAGTCCTGCCTTGAGTGAGAGGCAGGGCTGAGGATCCAAAGCCACCTTGCACTGACACCTCTGCGATTCAGTGGCCACCAGTGACCCAGCTGAAGCTTTTTCAACTGCTGGGTCTGGTGGCTTTTTGGTTCACCAGGGCTTTGCTTGTGCCTAAGACTTGTGTGAGTGCTGTGACCTTGCATCTCTAGCAACAATGCTTAGGACAATGTGATGTGGCAGATAATAAATCCTTTTTAATGAATACAACAGAGAGCACTACAGGCCTCGGCTGCTCTGTAGACTCTCGCAGCTTTCCTGCCACCTCCTGACCAGGTCAGCATGACTGGGACCCTTGATGGCTTTGCCTGGTACACTTTATTGCTGATCATTAGAAAACATTTCATGGGTTAAACAGTTAAGGAACTGCTGCAACTACTGGTGTTTGAAAGAGGCTTCAGTTCATTGAAGCTTGTAAAAGTAAACTGGGACCATCCTGCTCCTTTCACCCTCTGGTTGAGATCAGCAATCAGCTGACATAGTTAAGCTGACAGTCATTAGATTTATATGCCCTTTGCTTCTGGCAGTCTGTCCTCCTGTCTGATCTGGCAGTTTGGGTCTCTTGACCTTTGTGGCATGTGGCAAGGCCAGCGCATCTTGGCTTCTGCCTCAAATGGCTGTGGCTTGTTGTTGAAGGCAGTTTATTTCTCAAGGATATGGTCATAAGTCAGTAATGTGTGTGTTCTGTTTCTGCAGGCATACCTAGAGAGTTAGGAAGGAGGCCAAAACCCTTCCAGAGAAGACAAACTGCAGATCTCAATGTTCTTATCAATGAGATGTAGGTTCATGAGCTACAAAGAGGATACAAATTGTACAACAGGATAAATAAAGAGAGAGGACAGGGGAAAGAAAGGTACCTGGAACATGAGATAGCCACTTAGGATATGATGGACAGATAAAAAATGCTACACCAGAAAGAAAAAGCTGAAATTTTAGTGCAGATGTGTGGGACAGAGAACAAAAATCATACTTTGAAAGACAGGCTTGGAATCTTAATAAACACAAAGCCCAGAAATTTTGTCTTCATCTTCTTGCAGACGGTGAGCAGCAGCAGTTAAAAGTTTATTTGGTTGCTTTCTGCTTTATAGAGCTCTTTAGAGCTTTTCTCTGTATCTTTCTGGGCTGCTTGAAGTCTTGTTCTCTGTGCTAGCTTGCCCTGCTGCACCAGCAGACACCCACTCGGCTCCTGCTGCCAGTTCAGGGTGGGACCCAAGTTCCTTGATATTGCCATGAAAGGAACGGTACGGATGGCCAAGGGGAGCATTGTGCATTCCTCCTCCCAGCAAGGGTTGGGAAACTGTCAGTGTGACCCAGCTGGCCCTGAGGAACCAGCGGGTGTCCCAGGTTGTAGTGACAGTGTGGGAATACAGGGCAGCCCCAAAACGTCTGGGACCCACAGTTTGTCAATCAGAGAGGCTGACAAGGACCTTCTGGGCTTTGTAAAGTCCCAAACTGCAAGCAATTTTCTGTTCAGATTTGCCTCAGAGCAGCAGCCCAGCTCTGTCTAAATGTGGAGTTAATCAGGACCTTCGTGTGGGTCTGGTTTCCTCCTGTTCAGCTCCTGGCACTGGTCTCGTCTGCCCCAGCCACCCTTCCCAGAAGTCAGTCTTCCCTCATCCATCATCCATTCTGACACAGGATCCGTGTCTGACACCCACTACCCCTTTCCTCCCTTCCCCTAGTCTGGCTGTGACGTATCAGCCCCGCTGACATTATCCTGCCCATTTCAATGAGGCATCCATCCATCCATCCATCCATCCATCTGCCTGGAGAAGTGACCTGCTCACTATGTCCCTCCACCCTTCAGTCAGCTGGGAGCCTGCTTCTCCGCCTGACCCTGAGCAGGCAGAACGTGCTTGTTGGTGGAAAATCCAGAGTGTGTGTGACTGTGTGCCACCAAAGGCAACGCATAAAGCACTGGGAGACTGTGGAGACTGAATTGTAAACTGGGCTGCAAGATGCAGCATCGTCACCCAGTTCCTATTCAAGCTGCCTTTCCCAGGCTGTGCTGTAAGGAGTAATGTCGCAACGAGGTGTTGGAGCTCAGTGTGAGAGAAAAGAAAGTGGTTTTGTTTTAAAACAAAATGTTTTTGTTCACTCAGACTCACATGCACGGACGCAGAAAGACCAAGATCCCAGTAGTACATCCAGCATGTGAGCACTGAGACATGTGCATCCAAGTGATCCCAGTGATATCAGGGAAGGCCTCTGATGCTCAGTACTGATTAGGCAGGTCTGGACACTTCAAGCTGAGATGTCCTGAAAAATGAGGCCTTGGGGCCTTCAGCAGCTGTTCCAGTGAGAGGTGTCCCTGCCTGTGGCAGGGGAATTGGAACCAGATGATCCTTAGGGTCCCTTCCCACCCAAATCATTCTACGATTCAATGAATTTTTGCATCTTCAGGAGCCTTGAAGTACTAGCAGTGACTTCATCTGTACCTCTGCTGGGGCAAGGCCACACGGCAGTCCAACCATCATTCTTTGGTGCTCCCTACTGGGCATCTCCAGTTCTTGTACAATCCATGGACTGGTGGGATAACTGGCAGAAGGAGACCCCTGTGCTTAGGCTCCCAGCTGGCACGGCTTCCCAACACAGTGGACCAAGCATGCTCTAGCAAGGAACTGCTTTGCTGAAGACTGCTGAGATCCTCCTGCAAGAGCTAGTTGTAGCTTTGATCCTGAACAGAAAGATTACTGTCTGTGGTGCTTTCCAGGAACTCAATGTTAGCGTAAAAAGCAGAGCAGTAGTTGTACCTCCAGGGATGAACCTGGATGAAGGCTGTTGTGCTAGACAGCATTGATTGATCCACTGCGTATGCTCGAGGAAAGAAATGGCACAAGAATCAAATTAAATTCCTTGTGGGAAGTCTTGCAATGCTTAGTCCATTGTGCTGGGAAGCTGTGCCAGCAGGGAACCCAGGCACAGGGGTCTCTTTTTGCCAGTTCTCCCACTGGTTAAAGTTAAGGTTAAGGTTAAGACCCTGGGATTGCATAGATTCATTCTAGAAACGGAGCGTGGAAGGGAGCAACATCCCCATTTGGAAATCTCACAACAATAGAAGATCCCAACACAAAATGAGCTTTCCTCTTTAGTTCCAAAGCCATGAATGGTGCATCCATGGAATGATACAGTTTTTCCTGCTGTGTGCTGGGCAGTGTGAGGAGAGGGCAGCAGCTCCACCCTTGCCTGTCCACCTGCCCTTCTTGGTGCCTTTTCTGCTGGCTCCTCCCTCTCCCCATGGCTCTGCTTCTACCATCCCTTCAGTCACAAACAGGGAAGATGGGAAGATGCATGGAGTAGCACCACTGTGGCTAACGCTGAGCAAGTGCTACGGAGGGCACGGACATGCAGAGGGGCTAGAGATGATCTAGGTCTGGAAATCAGTGGGAGAGCAGAGCAACCTGCAGGACAAGGGGAGGTGGGTGAGAGGGGGAAGCTGAATTTGAAGCATGGTGCTTAGAGCCCCTATTGGGTGCAAGGCTTGTGTATCACAGAAAGGAAGTTCTGTAATCCCAGGGCAGGGCTTTGAGGGCACTAATAGGCCTTAATTACACTGATCAGCCTCACATGGGACTCCTTCCCACATCCTCTGCCCATGGCCCAGAAGCTCTACTTAGACTTAGGCTGGAGGTTCCCTCCCTCCCCTTCCTGCACCTTGCTGCAGGTACATCTCTTTTCAGGCTGGTTCTTGAACTGTTGTTTGGATTTCCAAGGCTGGCTATGGACCTGACACTGTACCTGACCTTTGACAGTCGTGGGACTGTTGATGGAGCTGGTGGCCATCACCTTTCTGGGGCTGCCCCTTCCACAAGGCAACAGCCCAGCTCTTCCAGGCATTTCCCTGCTAAGGTTCCCCGCCAGGTCTTGTGACTGGCAGTGAGCAGCAAACGCCTGCGTCTACCCCAGACTTCTCTGTTAGCAGTGCTGAGTCCCGTGAGCTTCACTGAGTCTCCTTCTGCACATACTAGTTCCATTTGGAGGGGGCTGGGAGAGGTGGATCAGAAACCCCATTTGGTTATCCCTGCTGTTTAGGTTTTTGCGCATCTTTTTTTCTGTGACTGCCTGCCTGGAGCATGCTCGCATTCTCCTGCTGCTGTCCTGAAGATGCAGTGATTGATCTGCTGGATGTGTGTGGCTGAGGGGCGGGGGAAAGGCAAAACCCCTTGGAAGTCTCAGAGTGCTCTGGGATGCTTCAGTAACTTGTCTCCTCTGCCCTGCAGGTACTCGCAGCCCCTTTGGCAGAAGGCTGTAAGACAACTAAAAGGGGAGTTCAGCGTAGCTCCCAGGATTTGGGTAATGGAGGGGATGTCCTCCTTGGCAGAGTTTCTTTCCGCTTCATGTCCATACACTGAGCTCCTGGCTACTGGGTGGGTCCTTCAGCTAATGAGTTGGTTGTCCATGGAAGCGAGCCACCTGGCATCAACCTCACCACAGGTAAGACTTCCAGCAAGTGCTGAAGCCGTAAGGCTTTGTTGGTGGTAGTGAATTGTACAAGCTGAGGTGCCCAAAGGGATGTGATATCTCATTCTGGCTGGGTGCTTGAGAGATGGCAGACATGATCAAAATAGATCTTTGGCCCCTCAGAGAGATTCTCTGCCACCAGGCTGCATCCTGGTTTGAAATGGAGCCCGTGCTTCGGGTAGAAAGTAACGTTGTGCTTCATCGTAGGACACTTGTCAAGGCTACATGCTGAAAGCTGGCTGAGATGTGACAATTTGTACAACTGTCTCTAGAGTCCATGTCTGCTGCTTTGAGAATCCATGCTTCTTAGCATACAGTGCTGGAGAAGGGCACAAAGTGAATTGTGTGCTTAGTCTGTCACAACAAAGGTTCAGGGTTCTTGGACTTCCTGCACTAGTGGTTTGGGTTGGTGTTTTATACTCATTTGATGCAGAAGTGAGAAGGTTTCTGTGCCATCAGTACAACTCCTGACGTACAGTTTAATGACTGGTTTGCATCAGGAAAGAGAAGAGACAGGGCTGGCAGAGCTGACAGAGTTGTAGGTTAATGCTCTGTGGGAGAGTAACAAAATCTGTCTGTGTCATAAATAATTCTTAATGGCTTATTTTGGCAAAGAATTTTCATTCCTGACAAACGCAATTTTGCGACAACCAATAACCACTTGCTAATTTGGGATGAAATTAGCATTGGAATCTGACATCCTCAGGTCAGCTCAGATGTAGCATTTGGTGGGTTTCCAGTAGAGTCCTCTCACATGTCTGATAAGAAGTAATCTTTATGAGGGCTGTCAAAAGGAAGGGAATACTCAGGCTTACAAATCATTGAAGTGGGTTATTGGAAAGGGATGTGTGAGGATCGCTAAGTAAAGCACATTGCAGAAGGCTGCACTTTGGGTTTCTGAGCTCTGGAATGTATTTTCAAGTCTATCAGACTGATTTTAGCATCTCCTGGATTGTTGGTGCTTCTCTGCTTTTTGAGGCAGAGGACGTTTTTGCTCTTCTACAACATTAGATGGAACCTTCTGTGTTTTGCTGACTGTAAAGGCGATTCTTTGGGACGTGTCAGCTGTGCTTCATGGCTTATATCTGTGACAGCACGACCTCAGCAGCTTGTAGCAGCTCGAGCTCTCTCATCAACAGGAAGGGTGCTGAGCTACTGAGAGGCACAGTAGGAAATCCTCAGTGGATTTCAGTTGGCCACTGTGATGTCAAGGGACTGAGAATCCAAATGCAAAGAAACTAGTTAGTCTAAAGTAAAAGAGTTAGGAAATGATAACTCCACTTGTGTTGTCAGATTTCTTGGATAGTCCATACAAGTACAGGCAAACCTGCTGTTCTCCTGCTGGTTCATCTTCATACCTCTTGCTGTGCCACCCTACAACACTTACCAAGGCTCGGCACACTACAGAAAAAGTTTTAGTCAGGGGGACAATAGGCCCCTTGCCTGAGAGGGGGATTCCTTTCAAGTGGTCAGAAGCCAAGCATTTGATAGTGATATTTGCTTTAGGTTCTTGCCTCTCCTGTTGGCTGATGCTGGAGTAGGTGGTGTGATTCCAGGGCAGATCACCTCACTGGGGAGTTTCCCACTTTTCAGTGCTTGGAGTACTTGTTGTTCTGCCTATCCCACATTTTCTTCCTTGAAGAGAAGAACCTGCTTAACTTTATCCATCTGCTTTTTAGAAGCATTGATGGGCTGGTGGCTGCTCACCTTCACAGTATTGCATAGGGCTGCCTCTGAAGAATACAACTGACATTCTTACCCAAGGTGTTACTGTCCCTGTGGGCAACGAAAACCCAGGAATGTCTGCAGCTTGAAGACTAGGGGAAGGCTAGGACCAAGGAGAGCTTTGGGTGGTCTGTAGGTACCCACTGCTCTCTGCAAGCTGAGTCAACTGTGTCTGTAAGACTTTTTACCCTGCCTTGGGCTCTTCTATTTAGAGACGCTCTCTTGTTTCACTCAAGGTTTATCTCAATCAGCTCCAGGTGACTCTGGATAAGAATCTCCTGGCAGAGGAAGCCTTTACTAATAAACAGAACTTAGTCTGCAGGTGCATCTGATCACCATTTCCAGCCTGACCTAATGGGTTTACAATCCTATATTGATGTGTCTGAGGCACCTTTTATCCCAAGGGATGTACAAAGCTGTGTAGGTAACAGGCTGCCCTTGGTTGTGTAACTGGAGTGCAGCTCCTGCGATGTGTTACTGAACTCACCAAGAGCTGGTGCTGGGAAGGGCTCTGTCCATCTCTTGTATCCCCAACTCTAACACTTCAGAGAGTTCTCTAAAAAAGGAGAGATTTTTGGAGAAGCCTCTTCTTTCAATGTGCATGGCTGCTCGGTTTTAAATGCAGTTCGATTTATCTGACCAGTTAGTAATGTTGGTTCTTCTTGAGATTGGTTTCAAACCAATTCAACTGCTGTTTGTGTTAAAACACCCAGAGTCATTCAGTTGTAGCAAAGTTTTTAATGAGTTGCTGTGAGGAGGAAACCCGATCTGCAGAAAATCACTACTCCAGCTGACCTGTGAAACACTGAAGAATCACAGTAACCTCAGCTATGTCCTGCACTGTTACTGGATGGACTTAAATAATAACAAGTAGGAGGCAGGTGCATCGGGTTCCCGTAAGAAAAGTCGTCTGGATGTCTCGTGGGTAAGAGCCCTGTGACAGGCTGCACCGACCCAGGGAGAGCGAGGGACAGAGGCAGTGTGAGAGACGAGGAGGCAGAAGCGAGACAGGGAGCAGCTGAGAAGGATCCCAGGGTCCCAGTCCTGATTCCACAACCGAGTGCTGACTGCAGAGAGGGCTCGGGTGCTGCAGCTTTGACAGCACTCAAGGCAGCAGAGGAGCTGGGCTGGCACAGGCATGTGAGCGCGCTGCACCTGTTTCAGGTAAGTGGCTACGTGTGCCATGTGCCAGGGTGTGTCTGAGCTCCTGGAGATGCCCTTTGCAAGGCAGAAAACGTGACCGATGGGAAGCAACAGACCCTGGTGTCCCCCCTGCAGGAAGAGGAACGCTGACACCCTTTTGTGAAACTGTGGGATTCTTAGAGTGAGTAGAGGTAAAAGGGGAGTGATGCCCTCTCTTTCCATCAAGATTATTTCTGTTTTGGTTATTTCTCCATTGGATGTTGGCATCATTTTCTCGATCTGGATGACATTTTGTCCCAATATTATAGTGCTGGATAAGGAGAGAGTTTGAAAGAGGGCAACCTGCAGAAGGAATGGTATGGCATTCCCAGTGATGGGAGTCCTGTGGCACCTTTGTAGATGCCAGATGTTAACTTGTGCAGGCACAGGTCAGGAAGCACCAGAACAATGTTGAAAATAATGTTCAGGTGTCCCAAAAAGAAAGCGGGTAGGTGGCATGTGCTGTGGCTTCTCAGTGTTTCAGAGAGGTTTTGTTATTGTTTGTATCAGTATCAAACGTCCTGGCACATCAGGGCATGAAATATTAAAATAGCTCGACTTGCAAGGGCTGCGCTTTTCATCTGTTGCCACTGGCCGGTCTGGGAAACAAATAAATAAATCAGAACTGGGTATTTGTTATGTGCTCTAGTATGAAGGGGAGGGAGCATGAGGAAAAACCTTATAACTTGAATCCCTTGGGGCATATGAATAACACATTTTTTTTTCCTGCATGCAGCAAGCTTTATTAACCCTCTGCATGCCTAAGGAGTGGCATATACAAAGTGGTTCAGACATACATAGTTAATTTTAGCTGGAGCAGAAGATGTTTGGTGAAGTTCAATGTCCATACGGGGTCAAATGGAAGTGGTGCAGGTGTGCCTTACTCTCTGAATTCATTAAAGCACACAATGGGTTAAAATGTTGTTTTCTTCCATGTCTCAAGGAGGAGTGAAAAGTACTCGTGGGGTGATATGTCTGGTAATACATTGATGTCCAATTGCATCTTTGGCGAGCTAATATTAAACATCTTTTGCCCACTGTTTTATTTTTCCAAATGGAAACAGGTGAGTAAATTCCAGCACTGCGCAGTCCCGGCGTCAGAGCAGGCAAGGAAGACAGTCATGAAAGCAGCTACCACAAGGCAAAAGTGGGAATGTCAGGCAGCCAGGCTCCATCTAAATCACAGATGCTGCTAGCAAACACCTCTGGTCAGTCATGGATACAAACCAATTAAATCAGTCCTGAACAAGGGAAGAGAAGGAATGCTGTATGCCATGGGAAGGGGGTCGCTAATCTGCAGTGTAAAAGCAGAGCACTGCTGCTTCTTGTATTTGTTACCCTGATTCTAATCTTTTCCTTATGTTGAGTTGCATCTCAGTGTGTGGAAGTCCAGCTAACCACAGCGGGTTGTGTGAACAGCAATGGCAGATCTCAGCTTGACGGTGACAAGGAGGCCGACTGGTGTCTTGGGTGTGGGAGGTAAAATAGCCAAGGTTTTCAGCCTTAAAATAGTCCCCTAAATGTCTTCTGCAGTGTACAGCACAGATGATTCAGTGTTGAGGGACTGGGCTGAGCATGGGTGTCTTCCACAGAAAGCAGAGGGAGCTGCAAGTACTCAATACTTGGTATAGCACATTTATTTAGAATCGAATAGTATGAGTTGAGAAGACTCATTTAGGGCACCTGCGTGCAGAGTGTGTATATTTCTCATCCTGGTGCAGGGTATTCTGGTAAAAGTGAAATGCCATTCTGTGACCCGCCTGGTCCATGGCCTGATCTGAAAAAAAGGATGTGTCTTTGCTTATACATGGACAGCAGGATCGGTCAGACTCACCTGGTTCAATGTGGTACGTTGGGTGGTTGTAGGGCTTCAGGGAACTGGTAGTCTTCACTGAATTTAGACCTTTATTCCGTTTTCTGTGCCCTTGCCCATCCTGAAATGAATGTAACTTTTTTTTTTTCTCGTGTCGTGTTTATGCGGTTCTTGTTGCTGTTGTATCAAAGTAGGCTTTGAACCCGACTACTGAGCTTTGCATAGCTTGAGCCATTATCTATCTCTGAATATTTGTGCCCAAAGGCCTCCCTGATATCACCTTGACCTTCAGCGTGGTGACTGACCCATGCTGCAGGGTAGTGCTGTGGCTTCGCCAAGTGACTCATGAGTCTAGCTTTTGACTTTGGTCATCTGATCATGAACTGGAAAATCCAGTCAGCTTTTTGGACCTACGACGTCTTGATTCCTTCACTTATTGCTCCGAGTCATGCAGTGGCACCAGCAGTCTATTGGAAGAGTTGAGCCAGTTGTCCCTGGTCAGCATGGGCAGACGTCATACCGATACACTGAAGACGGGAACTACAGGGAAAACAGAAGGTCGGAAGAGTCTCATTTCCAGATAAAATGTACTTCTAAATTCAGTCCTGAAATAACTATACTGCAGCTGTTGCCTTTTGACACTTCTTCACTGCCCTTCCTGAGGGGAATGAGCTTGCTTCCAGGGAAAACCGTACCTCCTTTGCTGGGAAAGCAGTGACGACTGCTGAGTGTACCAGGCTTTGTTATGACATTTTGCAAGTTTTTAGTGGTACGTTGTAGCTTATCCACTAGCATGCAGGGTTAACAGGGCTTTTGGGTGGGTGGGTGGAAAACAAGCTGTGAAATGGAAGAAGGTCAGTCTCTTGGGGGAGTTTGCTCTGCCACAGATGGTTTTAAGTTATCAGTCCATCTGTAGGAGACGTCTCCATTCCTTTTCCCCCCCAAGAAAAGGGTAAAACCAGTGCTGAAAATAAGGCAAAGTGCTGTCAGGTCTGGGTTCAGTGGAGCAGGCAGAACTGTGATTCTTCTGGTACTTCTAGACCCAACTGTCTGTCTAGTTAGGAATTCCTTGGTTGTTGAAGCAGAGCCCCCACAACTAAATGTGGTTTGGGAGTAAATGTCATCAGTGGGGAACAAATCGCTGGAAAGGGAATGCAGATGAGAAGGGGAACAGCAGTGAGCATTGAGTCTCTGGAGACCTCAGGCCCTTTCGTTGAGCTAACTCTGCTCCTCTGCTCGGTGGAAGGCTCTTGGTGCAGTTCAGGAGAGGTGAATTCAGGTTCCAGTACAAGCCATCAAGTCTTCCTCTGGGAACATTCTCATGACTTATGTGAAGTGTCACTGTCTTTAGAGACTTGTGTAGCAACTGGTTTTATTCATGTGTTGAGGCTACAACACCCAGTCGTCACAGTAACACAACTGCTGCCCTGGGCCAGTAAGGACAGTCTACAGAAGCTTCCTTGGGATAAGTAGTGGACAAAACAGGTGGAGGAAGGTGCTGTGAGAAACCCATGAGGACACTGCTAGAAAACAGTGTCTGCTACTGAGAGATGGGATTTTCCAGCAGCAGATGGAAATTTTTTTTGTCTGACTAACTTTCAAATTGTTTATATTTGACTTTGGAATTGCTGCTTCTTTTTTATCACTGCAAACGTAACGAGGGACGTAGAACTGAATGAACTTAGCCCAAGCATCATTTTGAACAATCGCATCTTCCTCTGTTAGCATTGTTTCCTTAGGAACTGGGAAGGTGTAAATCCCATCCCTAGCAATAACTGTCAAAAAGAAAGAAGAAATCAAGAAAATTAGTCCAGAATTTCATTCTCACATTTATCTTTCTAGAATGTTGATCCCCATCCCTGCAAAACAGACGGTTTTGGTATCTGGATCAGTCCAGCTGATGGATCATACTGCTATCACCTGTCTCTTCCACTGAAAGATCATCTTTCTAAGACTGGTGGGAATGATGCTCATGGTTCTTCTGTCTTCATCCTGTCTAAGACGACCAGGGGTTTTGCTGCATATTCCCTTCTCGGCTAATCATAGACTTTAGAACTCTAGTGTCCTGATAGAAAACCAAGCAAAGCCTTGTTCCATTTCTGTCAACCCAGATATCACATAATGAATGGTCACCATGATAAGAATGCCTCCATTGTTGGCTTCTGGAGCCAGCCAGCTTTTCATCTCAGAGTTGAAAATGAGGATTTACTAGGAACATATGGTGCACAATGCAAAGGAAAGAAGGGTTGTGTGCTCTCAGCCAACAGTGAATGGGAGTCGACTCCCAGACTGCACAGGCTTGGCTGCTTGCGTGTTGTGCTGCTGGGAGAAGAGAGCATTCAGTCCCAGGCTGGCCATCTCTGTCAAAGTCAGGAATCAGATGGAGGTACCTCTGCTTCCCAGTGAGACCAGTCCGTTTGAGCTTTCTAGATAGAGGAAGGAAGGTTTACACGCTGCAAGGGTAGACTGAAAGCAGAAGATTTGGGAGCACAATGTGCTGTGCTTGTGCTTCTGGAGTAAACCATGGCCTTATTGCTGCTCATGGGAACAGAGATCAGCTGTGGAAGTAAAGACCACCGATGAAGAGGTCTCTTGGCTGTAGCAGTGAAGCTGTTCCAGGAGGACCTGGATTTCTTTCAGACCTCTCAGAATAGCACAGGCTAAAGGACTCTACTTATGAAGGCCAAGGCATGGTTGCCCCATACTCAAATGCAGTGATCTGCTCTTTTTACCTCTCTGCTAAGGGATTATGATCTCCTAAGGACTCGTGGCCTTTGAGAACCTGATGTGTCCTACAGAACTTGGGTGTACAACTTGTCCCTTCCTTGGACAAGCCATTGGTCCGCACAAATGTTTGTCCTTTGCGGCACAAAGACTCGTCCCAACGGGCACTTGGAAGTCCAGTGTTGCCTTGACTGATGGTCACACCTGACCAAGTTGGCCCATTGCCTTGCTTGAGGCTTGCCAAAGGCACGAGATTCAGTTGCCCCTCCCCGTGTGCCATGGGGGGGGCGTGAAGGTATAATGAGGCACCTACAACTGCATGCAGCACAGTATAGAGCTGTCCTGGTGGGGAAGCTACAGAGCATAGGCTTAGCTTCTCAGAGAGGTGTGAGGGAGACAAGACTTTGTCATTTTTTTTGCCACTCAGGGACTTCTACAACAGACTAATAAGGGGTGTGGCTTCTTTCATCCAGGTCACCGATATCTGCGACAAAGAAACCTGTTGAACAGTTACGAAGAGCTCCGTGGTTTGAGTCAACGAACACAGCCACTGGTCCTGGGAGACGCAGGATTGACTTCAAGCAGGATCATCTCAGAATCTCATCCTGTAAGCCGGTGAGTTTGGTCATGTTACCACCAAGATTTGTGCAGGAGCGACACAGAGCTGGGAGTATGAAGTGTCACCTTCAGTGTCTTGGTAGATGTTGCTCTGTGTTGCAGTAGGTCTGAAAATTGTTGTAAATATTCTTGGTCTCCTACACCGATTTCCCTGGGAAGACGGCTGAGGCCATAACTTTCCTAAGGACCTAACATGTGACTTGAGGCACAGGTGCACTAATGGTTTTTAACATTTTTTATCTTGGATGCATTGTTTCTTGGGAAAGTAAGTAGCAATGTTATGTTTTATTCTGGACTCTAGGTAAAACTCTTGTATTTCCTCTGTGATGCTGCATGAAAATTTTTCTGTGTTATGAAAGAATTCACAGGTAGGTTGTAGGCATCAAAAGGCACAGACTGACCTGTTCTCCTGTCCTCCTGTACCTGCGTCACCAAACTGACCTGAATTCCCTGTCTTGTTGTCTGCTGTTCAGGCTTGGCAGTGTGTCTCTCCTTTTGGCATTTTGCATAAATGCCACTTTCATAAATAAATAGCTGTGGAGTATCTGGTGTATGCGAACCTAGACTGTGGACAGCATGAGCAATCACTTATCTTACATTCATAATCCCTGAGGCAGAAGAAGAGATCAGGTCAAGTATAGATTTACCGAAGGGATAAGTCACACAAAATCTGATCCTCACGTACTCCTCCCCGCTCTGCGCGAGACCTCCATTCATCACTGCAGTGCTTGCCACATTCCCCTCCGTGACCTGCTCAGAAGTGTTCATGAAGTTGCAGTTCTTCTGCAGTCGCTGGCCTTCAGTTCTTGATTCTAACAAAAATCTTTCAGATTTTTCTTTAAAATATCTTTTGAACTTCTTCTCAAGCTCAAAATATTACTTAAAGTTAATAAACAAAGGCTACTCAAGGCGAAAAGAGAGATTTTAGGTGAGAGATCACTCTCTCAGTGAGTCTCTGGGTCTGTGGTGTAAAGTACAGCCAGGATGTGGTAGTTTGTTTAGAGCATTTTGCTGTCAGAAGCGTCTTGATTTTTATGAATTGCAAAGAGAAATACAGTGCTGCATCTGTTGCAGATTAATTTACTGTAATGATAATTCAAGTCATCACTGTGTTGTGTTCATGGCTTTGTGTTCCACATTTCCTGGGCGTGTGCCAGCACCCGTGGAACATCATGTGCCTCTGGACCCATCACTGTGTCTGAACCACTTGCCACCTGGCAGTTCTCTACAGGTTTGGCTTATTTTGCTTGTCAGGCTCTGCCAGCAATTATGTCACATCTTGTCTGTGTTTTGCTGTCTGAACATCATAAATAACCACTTGTGACACCGCTAGCACCTCCAAATCGTGTGGCCCCCAAATGTTTTGCTTATTAACTGAGCTGATTTATGGCCCTCTCAGTAGTGGCCAGTCAGACTGCTCTTGCTCAGTCTCATCCAGACAGATTGATGGATTGACAAGATGAAGGGCTGACCTCCCATCCCGTCAGGCTGTCTGGATTATTTTGGTAGATTAAAAATATTGTCGGTAGTCAAGGGCTCATTCCTGCTCTGCATTCAAAGCTGTGCAAGCTTTGCCCCTGTCTCCAAAGGGGATGTCTATGTGGCTGAAAGGCAGACAGGCTTTTGCCTGGGATGAGAAACACACAAGTCTTGGCTCCCTGAACAAGGCTTAATGCACAATTTCAGCCTGAAGAGGAGGCTGAGAGGAGACCTCAGCACTGTCTACAACTGCCTGAAAAGAGGCTGTGGTAGGGTGGGTGCTGATCTCTTCTCCCAAGTGACAAGTGTCTTCACCGAAAGGGTTCTTGTGCACTGGCAGACGCTGCCCAGGGAGGTGGTGGAGTCTCCATCCCTGGAGGTGTATAAAAGACGGATGGATGAAGTGCTTAGGGATCTGGTTCATTGGTGGACAGGTGCAGTTGGACTCGATCTCAAAGGTCTTTTCCCACCCAGTGATTCTATGATTCTATAACACTGATGTGAGAATGTTAAGATGCTTCCCAGTGCTTGCCCTCTTGTGCTGGGGATCTTGGTCAACATCATCTCACCTACAGAGGGGTGGGGATTGCCTTTGGAAGTATTTGCCTCCTTGGAATAAATAGTAACTTCGATGAATATCTTAGTGTGGACACCGAGATTTCTATCATTTGTAAGTGAAGACAATCATAGAGAGAATTGTTAAGGTTGGAAAAGAACTCTAAGCTCATCTAGTCCAACCGTCAGCCCAACCCCATCGTGCCTAGAAGAAGAATTACACTATGACCATTTTTGGAAGCATTTTACTGTCTTTCATTTCTTTTAAAAATCCTATGTTTTCTGACTGAAGTCAAAGCAAAACCGTGTTTTTTCATGTGACAATGAGTAGGAATCTTACAAATAAGCAGGACAGGGGCTGAATATTCTGACCCAACTGATAGGTTATTTTCTGAGCTTCATTTAGCACAGAAGCCACTTGAAAATGTGATGTGGTTGGATTGATTACACTGAAGGAATGTTCCCTTGATATCCTGGCACTGTTATTTTAACTGTGCAATCAATGTGGCACATTAACATGCTTCTGTCTCACTCTCCAGAAGGCAAGAATTCGCAGGAGTTTAAGGACTCACAGCAGCTTATCTCTGATCTAGTGAATTTCTGAAATACTTAAAGCTCTGTGAACTCCGTGGTTTGCACACAGTGCACGTAGCGCATATTGTACATCGAGAAGACGCATTTGCAGTGCCTGTTACAACACAAATATTGTCAGTATTTGGATTTTTTAGAACTAGATTTAAATGTAGCTTTAGGTTATAATTACATTAACGTCTGTCCACAGTCAGACTGGACTGTGAACAACTCTGACAGGGTACCTTTGGAAGCTTAAGGACATAACAACTTTCTTGGTGGCTTTGGACCTGAGAACATTGGCCATGTTCATGTTCCAGTATAGATGCTTGTCAATATTGCCAAATGTGGAGGGGAGGAGTTCGGAGTAGCAAAGAATAACTGTGAGCGTAACAGAAAAAGAGCTTGGGGATTAGTGTTGCAAGCTAATGTCAAGTAATCTTGGTTGTTGAAAGTTGTAAGCATGAAACCTTTCAGCTCCAGGAGTGGTGACATGTTTAGGAAGATACAAGACCACAAGAGGCAAAAGCGGATTAGAATGTTTGCTCTTGATGCAGTTCAGTAATTCAGAGGGCAAACCAAGGCCATCGGAAGACGGGAATCAGGAGTCTGAAAAATTCCTGCAACTTGCCCTGCACCCTGGAATCATCTTATTTTCAGTTCAATCTTTTGTCTTTTCACTCCCATGCATAGTTCATTCCCTTCATCTACATTTTTTAAACCGCTTACCAATGATTCATGGCAGTAACTATGGGATATGCCAAAATATTGATGTAAAAGCTAAAAGATTGAAATTAAAAATTATTGTTTTGATGGATAGTAAAAAAAAAAGTCATTCACACCAGACTGGGGCAGTGAGAGAAAGAGGGGGCTTAGGTGTTCCTCACACTGTCCTGTACGTCATTTCCCATGTCTGGAGACACATCTCATTATTTCACATGCATTTCTACTGAAGTCAGGGCAGCTCATGGGATGATTTTCCAAGTAACCAATTATTTATGAGGTTTGTATAGCATGCAGAGCCCTAAAATAAGAGTTGCACTACAGACACGGTGGAGCCAGTGATTTGTTGTGGAGACCTTGCATAGAGTACGGAGAAGGCAGCTAATCAGCTGAGACCTAAATTCAGTGGAAGCTTTCCAGTAATCTCTGCACTTGTATATGTATATGGCTTTAAATTGGGAAGGGGGAGATTTAGATTAGACACTAGGAAGAAATTCTTCTGTTGATGGTGGGGAGGCTCAGGTTGCCAAGAAGGGTCGTGGCTGCCCCATCCCTGGAGGTGTTCAAGGCCAGGTTGGGTGGGACTTTGTGTTACAGATACAGTGGAGACTGATTTGTTGTAGGGAGTTGTCTATGTCCCTATTTGCAGCTGCTGATTAATGGCAAACAAAGCTTATACGATTGGTTCAGGATTTGACCCAGAAGAACCGAGTTACATTTTCTGTTTATGGGACAAGCACAAATTTGGGTAGCTTGATTGTGTTTCAGACTTCTTGTAACCATGTATCGCACAGATAACACGACTCTGAGTTAAATGGGTAACAAGGAGATGTTGAGGTCCTGCCCAAAGGTGGAGTGTGGCAACAATTGGTTGGATGAATGCCTGATAGAGGGAACAGAATTAAGATCATAGATGTGCTCAGAAAGTCCATCTGCCTTTTAAAACTGCTAAAAGCTGCGTGTTGTGTGACTGTTGACTGAAGGAGTGCAGAGGGTAAATAGAGCTGCAGCATTAATCCCACAAGGGAATCTAATCTAACTGCTCTTTCAGAGCTTTAGTAACTCTATAGTTTCTGAGCATCTCTCATATGACGAGGAGCCTGCCTTTGCAGTTTGCTTGCAGGATAGCGATGTGTTCCATAACGCGTTGTCTGATTTATAACTACAGGGAAAGAGGCACCTTTGGCAGAAGGTGACAGGAGAGATCTGTAACAATAACTTGTTAATGCCAAATTCACAGTTCACCAATTCCTTCTAAAGTATTAGCTTATACTTTACTCTCCGGTCTAGTTGCTAATTTAGACGAGCTGATTTAGATCGGGATGTGCTTCTGCTTCATGCCCCAGTTTAGTCATCCATCTCTGTGGCTTTCTTCTCAGCAACTGCTCTTGCCATCCATCAGAAGTCACCATGTGAGTGCCATGTGGTGTAATATTTGCCTGAAACACGAGAGGACGTCTTTGGAGGAAAGCCAGATGACATGGAAAAGGAAGAGGTGACAGAGGGATGCTGTCAGATGCGTACATTTTGCATTTAACCCCACTAGCCATTTTCATACCTGTTGTTTATGGGTTGAAGCCTGTGTCAGGATGTGTTTTGGGAAGATGCATCATGATGCAGTGATTGTCAGGCCCTTCTCAACTTGGCTTCTAGGCTTGGCAGCAAGTGAGGAAGGGCAAGCTGCATCATCGAAGTGAACAGTATTAAGGTCTGCCATTTCCCTTGCGGACTGTAAATAATGAAATGATTTGTCTTTTTCACAGGAGAACCTGTAGGCTGTTGGTGCTGACCCTAGGCAGCTGAGCAGATCATCATGACAGGCCACCAGACAGGTGAGAGAATGGACACAGCCATGAAACCTGTTTGGGGTGCCCCTGAGAATGACCCCAACGTGCTTTTCTTGTTCAGCAGTGAGGTTGTATGCCACCACCACAAGGAGAGACACCAGTAACTGGCCCATCATGCTCTGTTGACCTTTGAAATAGTGTCTTTCTCAAGCCAGATTGAATTTTTATTTGGAACAATAGCAAGTGTAAAGTATTCTCCATCCAAATCATCACTAGACCTGTGGCACTGGATTATGATCTTGATTGTGTGTTTTCCCACTTGGCCCTGGCTTTGCTGTAAGTCAGCACAAAATCACAGGTCTTAATGCTCCAGCCTTTGGATGTGCTTGCAGCCTGCAGTGCAGGATGGACAGGTCCTTTACTGCCCTGGGGGAGTTGAGCAGGAACTTTTACTGTTCTGCAGAGAGGGAACGCACACTGAGAGGTCCTTTCTGAAGGACAAACACCTTATTTTAAGTGAATGTATTTTTCCTTGCCTTTTTTAGTGAAATCCTTCAAGAAATCTTCTGTCCCAGGAGTTGTTATCACCCAGTTTGTGGATGAAATTCCAAAAGGATGCAGTACACCTGACTTTGAGAAGAAACCTATCACTCTGACATTGCAGGAAGGTGAGATTATTGAAAAGCAGTCTAGAGGCTTGACTCCACATCACACCACCGTGAAACAATGATCGTAACTAAATCAAGCTGGTTTCTAAAGGGATTTGTGTAGACCAGAAAAAACTGTTGCGTGGACAAAATCTTTGTCGTACTGATGAAAATTCCATGAGTACTGTTGAAATACTCCTGCATTTTTGCAGCTGTGCAAGGTCAAAATCTAGCTCCTGAAGTGTACAGCAAATCGTGTGAGTTCTGCAGGAAGTTCTCTAAGTGAGTATTTTGCAGCAAAAGGTTAAACACATAGAAAAAAGTTTTTTTCCTGTTGAACTCACTTTTATTAGGAGTGTTCAGCACTAAAATGAACTGCTTTTTAAAGAAAGATGTACTGACTGCAGGCAATATTTAGGCTGTGCTTCTTCAAGGAGCAATATCAATCTTGCATAGTGTACAGAGAAGGCGGCTTATGAACGGAGACCTAAAATCAATGGAAGCCTTCCAGTCATCTCTCTGCACTTGCAGAGGGTCATGCATGGCTTTAAATTGGAAAGGGGGACACTTAAATTAGACATTAGGAAGAAATTCTTCCCGATGAGGGTGGGGAAGCCCTGGCCCAGGTTGCCCAGAGCAGGAGTGGCTGCCCCATCCCTGGAGGGGTTCAAGGCCAGGTTGGAGGGGGCTTGGAGCAACCTGATCCAGGGGGAGGTGTCCCTGCCCATGGCAGGGGGTGAGACTCCATGGGCTTTGAGGTCCCTTCCAACCAAAACCATTCTATGATTCTGTGATTCCTATTTTTTTGGAGTGGGACCACCTGAGGAGATGGTGTAGCTCCTCTTCCCTCCCAAGGCTGGGAGGTTTTGCTGTCACATCTGGCTGTTGATGTTCACCCACCACTGATGTTTTGTGCAAGAACACAGTGGCCTCTAGCGGTTCAGCCACCCTCCTCCTCCCTTCCACCTGCGAGGTTCAGGCATGAGCCGTGGTGGTGCTCGTCTCCTTGTCTACATTTTCTGAGTGATTTCATTTGCAGTACATTCACATACAAAACGTTGGGGCAGTCAGGCTGCTCACTGTGTGAAATGAATTCAGTGTTCATGCAGATGCACAGTGTGTACATCTTTAATTACATCATCATTGTCCCATTGCATGGATCAGCTGGTACTTCTAACTGTGGGGTTGTGTCCTGTGACAGGCAGCTAACGTGGGCAACTGCAGCCAGAATGACTAAAGGTAAAATTGATTTGAAACAGCCTTCAGTGCTGCCATCTCGGAGAAAGGGGGAGATGCCTTTGGGTAAGAATCTGTTGGCAGGAGCTTGCTGTCACGAAAGTTTGGTGGTGGTGACTGTGGAAGGGTGTGGGAAATATTGCAAGACTTTCTGAGGAGAGTTTTTAACATTTTTTAAGCTGGAGGACAAAACTGTGGGGAAAGAAAAACTGTAATAATTTCTGCCCTGAGCTACATCCATGCACCACTCCATTTCTATTCTCCTCTACTCTGTTCTCATGAGACCCCACCTGGAGCATTGTCCCGCATCGTAAGTAGGACATGGAACTGTTGGAATGAGTCCAGAGGAGGTCACAGAGATGATCTGATGGCAGAAACCCCTCTGTTATGAGGCTGGGCTGAAAGAGTTGGGGTTGTTCAGCCTGGAGAAGACTCTGGAGAGACTTCCAGTACTGAAAGGTGCTCCAGGAAAGCTGGGGAGGGGCCTGTCACAAGTGATAGGATGAGGGGGAAAGGCTCTAAATTGGAAGGGGGGGGAAATTTAGATTAGACATCAGGAAGAAATTCTTTTCGATGAGGGTGGGGAGGCCCTGACCCAAGTTGCCCAGAGCAGTGGTGGTTGCTCCATCCCTGGAGGTGTTCAGGGCCAGGTTGGATGGGGGTTGGAGCCCCTGATCCAGTGGGAGATGTCCTTGTCCATGGCACGGAGTGGAACTGGATGGGCTTTGATGTCCCTTCCAACCCAAACCATTTTATGATTCTAGTCCTCTGTGACAGTCCCACTTACTGACCCAGGAGTCACTTCTTGGTCTGTTGGTCTCATAGTGTTTCCAAGGTCTTTGAAGCCTTTTGGAAGAAAAAGAGAAGGTTTGTATCCAGGCAGTGGTAGAGCTATTGCAGATTTCTGGGGTCAGCTGCAGTGTGCTCAGATTTGTAGGGAAGCAGCGATGAAGGAGAAAGGTCACAGGTAAACCCCATCCTTGCCTCTTTGAAAAGCAGAGCCTGCTGAGTTTGGAGTGCATGGTGGTGCCAGGAGAGCAGACAGGGAAGGTATTGGAGAAAGAGGACATGTAGGGAGTACCTGGGGAAACTGAGGGTGGTGCCTTCAGTGTGCAGAAGGGGAATCTTCTTGTTTCCACCTCATAATGAATCCAAATTTATCTGAGGGAAAAGGAGACCAGGAGCTGCAACTATTCACACATGAACGTTACGAATGTCTAGAGACAGTGGGCTCCAGCACAGAGTCTTGTGTCATTTAACCACCTGCCCGGCATGGTCACAACAAAGGGGATCTGTAAGAATCATAGACTTGTTAGATTGGAAAAGACCTTAGAGATCATCAGCGCCAACCGTACCTGTCTAGTACTAAATCATGTCTCCAGGCACCTCATCTATCAGCCTTTTAAACCCCTCCAGGGATGGGGACTCCACCACCTCCCTGGGCAGTCTCTGCAGGTGCCTGAGAACCCTTTCACTGAAGAAATTTTTCCTGATATCCAATCTAAACCTCCCCTGATGCAACCTGAGGCCATTCCCTCTTGTCCTATCGCCTGTCACTTGGGAGATGAGACCAACACTTACCTCTCTGCAACTTCCTTTTAGGTAGTTGTAGAGAGCAATCAGGTCTCTCTTTAGCCTACTTTTCTCCAGGCTAAACAATCCCAGTTGCCTCAGCCACTCCTTGAAAGGCTTGTTTTCCAGCCCCTTCGCCAGTTTTGTTGCTCTTCTCTGGACACACTCCAGGACCTCAATGTCTTTCTTGTGGCAAGGGGCCCAAAACTGAACACAGGATTCAAGATGCAGCCTCACCAGGGCAGAGTACAAGGGGAGAATCACTTCCCTGGACCTGCTGGACATGCTGTTTCAGACACTGTTGGCTTTCTTGGCCACCTGGGCCATTGTTAACTCATCTTGAGCCACTGTCAACCAGCACCCCCAGATCTTTCTCTGCCAGGCAGCTTTCCAGCTGCTTTCCCCCAAGCCTGGAGCTGCATGGGGGTTTTGTATCCCAAGCGCAGGAGTCTGCACTTGGCCTTGTTAAACCTCACCACATTGGCCTCAGCCCATTGATCCAGCCTGTCCAGACCCCTTTGCAGAACCTCCCTGCTCTCCAACAGATCGACCCTTCCCCTCAGTTTAGTGTCATCCACAAACTGGCTGAGGGTGCATTCGATCCCCTCATCCAAGTCGTTAATAAAGATGTTGAACAGGACTGGACCCAGAATGGAGGAGCGTGGGAAATTGTGTGAGATGAGGATAGATTTGGGCATTTCATGATGCCAGAAGCAATTCTAGGTGGAATTTGCTGTAGCACCATTGATTTTGGAGATGATCAGAGGATGTTGGCAGTGACGTCTGGCTGGGTGATACCACATTTTAAAGGGCTTTTCTGATTAAATATCCTGACATTGGTGATGTGGGGAAAGGTAGCCCAGCCTGGACTAGAGCTCACATCTGCTCTTTGGCCCTGCCCACATATTGAAGGACTTCAAAATCTGACCAAGAGACCAAAAAATAGTTCTCTTGAGTACGTAATTTCTCTGTCTGCATAGCTGTGCAATAAAATACGGGGACCATGTGTGCCAGTGGTGAATTGTAAAGTTAGGTTTCAAATAATCTCTTGGAAAGCCAGGGAGTTTGAGTGGAGACTACAGCAAATGTCTTGCAGGAATGGGAGGATTTACTGTGACTTAAACTGGTAATTTAGGCATGTCTTACAGAGAAAACCAAAGGATAAAATTAAACAACTTTTCTGCCTACAACAGATGGCTGACTCTGGGGATAAGTCTACTGATAACATAGTGAGCCTGGCTTGAGAGTTCACGTGTTCAGCCTGTCTTAGATGACTCATTTCTTGCCTCTTTTCAAAGGTAAAAATGCCATTTTCCGAGCTGTGGTCAAAGGTGTGCCAACCCCTGAAGTGAAATGGACACGAACACAAGGTGGAATGGATGATCCTGACAAATACCAAGCATTCTTCAATAACGCCACAAATGAATTCATTCTGCAGGTAAAGATCAGATATTTCAGCCATGAATCGTTAAACAGAGAGGGCAACAGAAAGGAAAAACCTGCAGTGGGCAGGTAGAGGTCTGGCACAAAAACCCCTGTGACTTGTCTGTAACTCTTTTTATATAACAAATTAAGAAAATCAGCTATGATCACCTTCACAGCCGTTCCCTTCTGAGCTGACACAGGGCTGCACCTGATGCTGCCAATGTCCAAAGCAATCCCACAAACCCTTTTCTGAAAGGCTGTTGAGGATCTCTGTCAATTCGGCTTTCACATCTTCTGCCAACAAAAAATGGGCCCCTCTGAGCACTGATTGGGTCTTCTCGATCTCTTCACCATCACCCTCAGTCAATAATTGGAAATTTTTGGTTATTAATTTCTTCATTTCACAAGAATCTTGATGTTCACTTGCTGTTCACTCTTGCCCACTGACATTTTCTGACTCAGTGTCTTTGTTTGATCACACATCCACTTGTCCTGAGTGAAGTGATTGAGTACAGCCTTGTCTCACCATGACAGGTCAGAACATGTTCTATACCCATTTCTGTCTCTGCCTTCCCATTATTGGTTTCTGAGCTATAGGGTTAGTCTTGTTTTTTTTGTAGATGTAGACATCATTAGATCTGAGATAAAGCAAGTATAAGCAAACAATGCATAGAACAGAAGAAAGGTCTCGGCTGTCCTTGAGTAGCTATTTTATTAGAAGCTGAAGGTGTGTAAACTGAACTACAGTACATCGCTGTGAGCTCTTATGATGTTCTTTATTTTAAGATAAACAAGCCTACTGTGAATGACAGCGATTTGTATCGTTGCCTTGCTGTGAATGAGTACGGGGAAGCTGCGTGCTCTGCTGGCCTCAGGATCATACAAGGTAGGACTGACCAGTTCTGTGTTCCAAAGTTCCTGTGATCCCAAGTAGCTGGCTTTGCTATCCTCTGGGGATGGGTGCCCAGAGTATTTATTTTCTAAGTATCCTTGGTGTGGAGATCTATTTTTCCCAGTCACTGAGGACCAGAGGTGTTCTGTGACTCCCCCAACTTTGGTGGCCCCATGATAGTATGAGCCTTAAGGCAAAGGAGAAGAAAGTGATGGTGGTGTCACTGCATTAGAGCACAATCAAGAGCTCTGGGTTTAGTGTTGAATTGGCTTGGTCCTTTCTTTATGTTGTTGAGGGAATCAGTCTTTTGGGAGGGATCCATCCCACAACATTTCAGATGTCTATGGTGTCCACCTGACCCAGTCCCCTGCTTCCCCTTATAATCAGTGGAGAGAAATGGCCCTTTTTGGGTGTAAGAGAGCTGACTTGTTCTTGGAATCTACTTGGGCAGTTGGTGGACTGTGTTCGAACCATCCATATAACCCGTGTGCCTGTGAAGTAAGTTCAGAAGGCAACTACCTGTATTTGGCCAGGTAACCCTTGCACCTTCGCTCCCCATCTCTAAACCAGGAAGTTTGTGTTTCCTAGCAATGCTGAAACCGTGAGCTTCATGGGGCAGAAACTATCTACTCCACTGTGTGGAGTATCCAGTAAGCAGAGTCAATTGCAGTAGAAATGTTGCCTTTATAGATGGCGATTACAAGGAAACCCAGACTAGGATTTCCTCTTGCATTGGTAACGGATGGAGAGGTTTTATACTTCGTGGGTTTGCTGATGTTAGTCTTACCTTGGTCATCTTATGGCTTGTTTTCCATCTGTTTTCTCTTATAAACTATCAGTTGGCTTTAAGAGGAAGACAAAATATGTTCCTGTTCATCCTGCTGAAGGTGAGTTAGAGTTCTGTATGTGTATTTGGGGTGGGAATAGTCAGTACTCTTCTGTCTACTACATTATTACTACCCTAAAGATGTAAAAAATAAAGTAAGAGAAGGGTTAACGAATCTCTAATTTTCTGTCATCTCTTTCTGGTTGCTGTTTAACTTTGGGTAAAGTGACACTCTTAGAAGTGGCTTTGAGCTGTTCAAATTAATTCGGGAATAGTTAGTGCTAGAAAAGCATTTTGTGATGTCAAATACAGCTGGATCATACACATTAACACGGCTGGGAAACAGTGGGTTTCTAGAGTGCCCTTTCTAGAAAGAGAAGAAAACGCACTAGGAAGTGATGCACTTCACCAGCACTCAAGGATGCGAATACGGCAGAGAAAACTCACCCTGTCTTTCATGACAGCTTTTTGGTAAAGTGTGAAAATCCACCAGAGGCAAACAGCACAGAGGATGCCCCATTGGCAGTGGCTGTTTTGTGTTATGTTCTCTTTGGGAATATATTTTGCAGTGTTGATGATTATCTGAATGTTTGTTGTTGTGTCCTTCCTTGTTTGATAGAGTTGAAGAAGAACCTTCAGGACTTCAGGAAGCTGCTGAGAAAGCGGTAAGGCTCCGTGACAAAGACCATTGTTACACTTCATGGGTGTTTCTTGATAATACGGAACAGCTTCATAGATCTTCAAGGCCACGCTTCTTGTACCCAAAGTCATGAGGCTCAGTGTGGAGAGATGTAGCAGAACAGTTGGCCACTGTCTGTAAGGCTGAGATAAACACAAGGTACCACCCTCGTTTTGAGGTGTACGCTCCTTTGCACCACAAGATTTTGACTTGAAAGATTCGATTCTCTGCTTTCCTGTTTTTAGCTCACAAGTACCTTCCTGGCTAAGTGACCAGTCTTCATGTAGTGACATTTCTGACTAATCTATTCCATGCTGGTGCCACCTCACCTTGAGCACTGGGTGCAGTTTTGGGCATTGCAATATAAAAAGGATCAAAAGCTACTGGAGAATGTCCAAAGGAGGTCACAAAGTTGGTGAAGGGTCTAGAGGGGAAGTTGTATGAGGAGTTGCTGAACTCACTTTTTCAGCCTGGAGGAGACTGAGGGTAGACCTCATAGCCATTTACAGCTTCCTCACAAGGGGAGGAGGAGGAGCAAGTGCTGAGCTCTTCTCTCTGGTGATCGACAACAGGACTTGAGGGAATGGCAGGAAGATGTGCCAGGGGAGGGTTAGGTTGGACATGAGGAAAAAGTTCTTCTCCCAGAGGGTGGTGCAGCACTGGAACAGTTCCCAGGGAAGCAGTTATGGTGCCGAGTGTGACAATATTCCAGAAGCATTTGGCCAATGCCCTCAGCCCCATGGTGTGAATGTTGGGGTGTCCTGAGCAGGGGTTGAACTCAATGATCCTTGAGGTCCCTTCCAACTCGGGTCATTCGATGATTCTGTGCTCAGAAGCTGAGCTCTGGCGTGCAGGGCAGCTGCCCAGACTGCCGTGTGCACAGCGTGGAAATCCCTTCACTTCCCAGGCAGGAACCTCCAAAGATGGGGGGAATGATCTCTGGCCTGTGCAAAATCCTGAACTGTGCTGAGCAAGTATGTGGCAAAGTTCAAGTTGGCCTGGGCCACACTGGTTCAGTGACTGCCGATAATTTAACAGTGTGAACAATGGCATTAATCGTGGCTGCTGTGGGCACAGTTGTTCCCTGGCAGCATTTAATTTGTAGAGTAGATGCAGAGAACCTGTTCTCGTGGATTTCCCATTCTTTCTTGTTTTACATCTGCAGCGTTGAGTGAGCTAAAGAAATGGTGGAGAGGGAAATGAGAGAGGATTAAGTGTAGAAAACTGAGAGACCTTGTTGTCTTGTCGAAATGTTTAAATATTTTCTTCTCCCTGGTTCTAAGGGCCCCAGTGCAAAAACCAAAACCCCTGGACATGGAAGCTGTCTGGCAATTGTTGCTGCATGCAGATAGAAGAGATTATGAGAAAATCTGTATCAAATATGGAATTGTTGACTTCCGTGGGATGCTGAGAAAGCTGCAGGAGATAAAGAAGGACACAGAGAGTGAACAAGGAGAGGTAAAATAAACTGAAACCAAAAGCACTGATTTTTAACACACTGCAGAGTCTGACAGTTCCTCGGGAGCTTCTGAAAATGGGCTAAACCTTCCCAAATTGCTTTGTAGATGAAAATTTTATTGTATGACAGAGCGTGATTAATGACAATGTTTTAAAGAAGTCCCGCTTGCACAGGTAAAAATGCTATTGATTTGTTTTTTAAGTTCACTTTATACGTTTTAGGAACTACTGAATGCAGGGTAGTCCTTTCATTAAGCCACAAGGCTAAAATCTGTATTTAATTGTCTCTGATGAAAATTCAGATCCCCAGTTGAGAAGTTATATATGCTCAACAGTCAAATTGGCGTTCACACACAGGGGTGTGCAGACAGCTGGGCGGGCAGAGGTTGTGCAGTGCGTGAAGGACCAGGAGGCAGAACGTAAAATATAATTTGCTACTGGAGGAAACAGGAAACTTGCTGGTGCCTCTTCTAGACATGTAAAGTCAGAAGTAGCTCTTTATTATGCAAATAAAAAGTAAATTTCACGCTAGTTCAACAGCTTAAGAACTTCTGTCATGGCAGCCTTATCATTTACAAAGTTCTTGTGTCTTTCTTTGCAGTTAATACACAGCATCAAAAATTTTGAACACATTAAAGTCAACAAGGATGGAAAAGCTTCCTTCAGTCTGGAGATGGACCTGAAAAACAGTAAAAGCAAAGTTTATTTGCTTAAGGTGAGGAGGTGAGATGTGTTGTTCAGCTCATAGCAACAACTGAAGTCTTCTACATAAAATGCATGATCTGCTGGCCCATGGCTGAGAACAAAGAAGTTTCTTAAAGTTGTCCATCCATCACAGAATCCTTGACTGTTTAGGGATAAGTGTTGGTGTGGGAGTTCAGGGAGTCTTTGGGGGTGGATATCACTTGGGATTTGTGGATTCAAGTACAGAGGAAACAGCTACTGACAACCTTCTGGCAAGAGGAACCTCTAACAGTGTCTTTCAGGCTGCAGAAATTCTGCAATGCCCAACGAGATATTCTTTCTCTTCCCAGGATGGTGAGAAACTCAGGTATGGAACAGGGGATGAATACAGAAAGCACTGCCTGAGGCGGATTGGGAAAAGGTACAATTTCATTGTCAACGATGTGCAGCCGGAAGATGCAGGCGTGTATCAGGTCAGAGTGGAGGATGTACCTGTTTTCTCAACTGAACTGGAAGCTGAATGTAAGGAATTGAGACAGATGCAGGTGACGGGCGATTGTAACATGAAATTATTTTTTGCAGGAAAATTTTATCTGGGATCATATGCAAAGCTCCCCGGTAAAACCCGTTAAACAGAGCATATTGGTTTTGTGTTGCCAAGAATGGTCTTCTTATGTGACCCAGGTGAAAAAGAGCAGGGGGGTGAGGGTGTGATACGGGCGTTGTGTTTGTAGTCCAAAGCACTGTGCTCAAGTACCAGTTTGGTTCTGACTTCCAGAAGACAATGAGCAAATTCCTTACCCTACCCCATGCTGTAGTTGCCTTTTGTAAGCTCAGAATAATAACTACCAACTCCACACGGGTATCAGGCTGCTGAATTACATTAATGACTACAGAATCAGCACATCAGTGATGTGTAGTAGAAAATACTTGGAAGATAATAAAGACAAAAATCTACTTTTCTGCTTTTCTGTCCTGTAGAACTGGGCACAGGAGCACATCTCGTCCTCCTGGAGTTGTTCAAGGCCAGGTTGGATGGTCCTTGAGCAGCCTGGCACAGTGGGAGATGTCCCTGCCCGTGGCAGGGGGTTGGAATTGGGTGGACTTTAAAGTCCTTTCCAACTCAAATTTTTCTAAGATTCTATGATCTAAGTTTTTCATTTTTCTGCTTAAACCAATGCTCACATGTACAGCAAGTTCCTGTATGTCTTCCTTCAGCTGCAGTAAGTCTTTCTTGGAAGACAGAAATAGCTCTATTTCCTTCCTATAGCTTTTGATGTTTCCATTGCAGCCATCCCTGTGAGGTTTGAGCAGCCTCTCAGTGATATACGTTGTCCCGAGGAAGAAAATGCTGTCTTTGAGTGTGTCCTACGCACACCCTGCTACGATGCTGTGTGGCTGCACAAAACCCACCTCCTTGAGGCAAGCGAGAAGCACCAGATCTCTGTAACACCTGACGGCTTGACCCACCGGCTGGTGATCAAGAATGTTGTGCCCTCTGATAACGGCATGTACACGCTGGACACTGGGCTCTGCTCTTCAAATGCCTGGCTCATTGTAGAGTGTAAGTGACAATGTGTTACTGCCATGGTGTTGGCTTGAGGTGTGTCAACCAAATAATGTCTCTCTCACTGCCTAACTGCTCAGAGATGATTCGTTGCTGAGAAATGAATTGCAGAGCTTCTAATTCCTAATTATTTTTTTGAAAAGCCGAGATCTGGTTAGATATTTCCTCTTCAGGTGAGACATTTTCCCTTTTTATTAGTCCTGGCAAATCCTATTGGATTATTTACTCCAAAGCTACTTGGAAGCAGCAGGTTTTCCATCAGTTATCAAAACATACTCCATATCTCACCGTGTGTGATGAAGCTGTGCCTACTCCTGTCCCGCGTGCTTTCAGAACTATCGGTTCTATGTAATCAAAACTATTCAATGCTGTTCTGCTAGGGAGTGTTTTCCTTTCCAAATGAGAAGTTAAACATGCTAGAAGAAGCTGAAGGGAAGCTGGGGAGATGGGAAACACTCCTTTCAGTGCAAGCAGATTGTTAGCTGCCTTATGTTTTTTTTGTTTCTGAAAGGCAGTTGTTTTGATTTCTTTTGGGCTCCTGCAGCAGCAGCAGCAGGTCTCTCTCATAAAGACCCTTTGATGGCCTTTCAGAGACAGTGTAGGTTGAGTGTGATGCACAAAGGAACTGCCAGCTGAGTCCATTGAGCTTATAACGCTCTACAGAAATAATGTCCAGCCTGGAAATCAAAGCAGCCCCTGCCCTGATAGGTCTGGATTTGAGCTTGGAAAAGCCTGGATTTTGGACCAATGCAAAGCTGCTCACAGAACTTGACTCTATAGTCTTTGAGTTGGCCATCTCCAACACGAGGATGCCAAATGTGCAAGCTGCCTCAGGAGCAGTGAGATCCTAACACAAGGGTGGGCACTGACGGCCACTCTGTGTGTGGGATGTTCTGTAACTCTGCCAGGGCTGGGGGCAGGATGAACCAAGGAGTCTCAAACACAATCTGAGCCCCTCTAAATTAGATCTGTAGTGCTGGAAATTCACTTTGTTTTTCTGCTTGTTTTGGTTTCTTTGTTTAATAATTCTGTTTCCACGAAAACCAATTGTCTTTTTAACAGAGAAATGTAAAATTATGTCTGAATGTGACATTGAAAACATTCAGGATTTGAGCTGAAGTCAAATTTATTTGCATATTACATTTCTGTGTCCTAGAATGAAATTACAAATGCTAACATGTTTTGCTTGGTTGTTGATGCAGTACATGACCTATTGAAGGTCCATTCTTTTATTTCCCCTATTTTTCCTGTCCTCCCATCAAACTGCATCTTCATTACAGATGCCAAAGGAAAGAGGAGACAGGGAGAAGGAGGTGAGAGAGAAAAGCCTGAGCAGCTGAAAGAAACATTGCCAGATAAAGAGAGAGCTAAGAAACCTCGACACAGAGAATATGTCGACAATGAAGATCACCTGATAGACACTGGCATGGAAAAAAATGGCTGGTACAGAAATGGTCAAGACGGCAGTCAAGGACACTCTGTTGATGTTGATGGAAGCCACCATAGATTTCTGGGAAAAGATGGGCTACGCGAAGTCCACAAAAATGAAAGGATGGGCTCTGGGCAGTTTTCCAGAGCAGGCCTAGATGGAGACTCAATGACAAATGATGATAGTAGCTTTGAATTAAGTATCTTAGGAAGCAAAAGTAGATTGAGGCCTATCCAAGGCAAGGATTCTCCGGCAGGCAGAGCAGACACTGGTCATGAATTCGGACGGGCAGGTGAAGGGTATCCTGTGGATGGTAGAGATGATGACATGCTAGGTGCTGTTGTGGATGGTGGAGAAGGTGTGGGCGGTCAGCTTGACAAGGATGGTAGATTGGGTGATAGTTACAGAGCTGGCTTTGGGGGTGGTGGGAGATTAGATGCTACTGATGGAAGTTCTAGGTTAGATGGGCTCAATCCTGATTCAACCAGGGTGGGAGGTGGTAAGGGTGATCTGTTTAGTAGGAATAGTCTGGGGACTGGAACTAGAAAGAACGCTGCAGGTACCAAGACTGCAGGGGGAATGAGGTCCCCCCATGGCAAGGATGGTCCGCCGACTGCAGTTGATATGAATGGAGCGAGCATAAACAGAGAAGGACAAACGGGGAGTCCCTATGGCAAGGATAGCCTGGCACTTCATGCTAGTGGCCATTTAGACCAGGCAGGAAGATCTGGTTTGCTGTATGGCCCAGGTCATCTTCCAGCTGGAGATGGGGCTATATGTGGTGAAGGTGGCAGTTCTATAGGGAAAATGGCAGCTTTGTATGGTCCAGATGGTCAGCCAGTTGGAGCAGGTATCTATGATACTGGAGTAGCTGGTGCAGGAGCATTTGGGTCTCCATGTGGAAAGGATGGTTTCCTAGCTGGGAGTGGTCTTGGTGGCGCTGGCATAGCTGGTGCAGGAGGAATTGGGTCTTCCTATGGACAGGATGGTCTTCCAGCTGGAGGAGGTGTTGGTGGTGCTACAGTTGGTTTTGGAGGTGCTGGATTTGCCTATGGGAAGGATGGCCTCCTAGCTGGAGCAGGTGCTGGTGGTACAGGGGGATTTGGATCTCCCTATGGAAAGGATGGCCTCCCTGCTGGGGCTGGTGCAGGGGGAGTTGGTTCTCCATATGGAAAGGATGGTATCCCAGCTGGTGTGGGTGTTGGTGGAGATACTTTTGGTGGCTTTGGAGGCATTGGAACTCCCTATGGAAAGGATGGCTTGCCAGCTGGGACAGGCAATGGTGGTGCTACAGCTGGTAGTTTTGAAGGTCTTGGGACCCAATACAGAAAGGATGGCTTTCCTGCTGGAGCAGACATTGACGGTGCTGGTGCAACTAATACAGGGAGTGTTGGGTCTCCCTTTGGAAAGGATGGTCTTCCTGTTGGAACAGGCATTGCTGGTGCTGGTATAGGTGATGCAGTAGGACTTGGTTCTCCCTATGGAACGGATGGACTCCCAGATGGAGCCACAGCTGGTGGTGCTGGTGTAGCTGGTGCAGGGGGAGTTGGGTCTCCTTATGGAAATGATAGTCTCCTAGCTAGGGCTGGGCCTGGCATAGTGGGAGTGGGGTCTCCCTACGGAAAGGATGGTCTTCCAGCTAGAGCAGGAGTTGGTGGTGCTGGTGTAGTTGGAGAAGGGGGAGTTGGGTCTCCATATGGGAAGGATGGACACCCTCTTGGTGCAGGCATTAGTGGGGCTCATGTAGCTGGTGCAGGGGGAGTTGGGTCTCCATATGGAAAGGATGGTCTCCCAGCTGGAGCAGGAGTTGGTGGTGCTGGTGTAGCTGGAGAAGGCAGAGTTGAGTCTCCATATGGGAAGGATGGACTGCCTCTAGGTGGAGCTGGCATTGGCAATGCTGGTGCATGGGGTGATGGTTCTCTGTATGGAAAGGATGGTCTCCCTGCTGGAGCAGGAGTTGTTGGTTTTGGTGTAGGTGCTGCAGCAGGAGTTGGCTCTCCCTGTGGGAAGGATGGCCTCCCAGCAGGAGCAGGCATTGGTGGTGCTGGTGCAGGGGCACTAGGCTCTCCCTATGGAAAGGATGGTCTCCCTTTTGGAGCAGGAGTTGGTGCTACTGGTGTAGGACGTGCAGGGGGCGTCGGGTCTCCATATGGAAAGGATGGCCTCCTTGCTGGAGCAGGCATTGGTGGTGCTGGTGTAGGTGGTGCAGGGGGCGTTGGGTCTCAATATGGAAAGGATGGCCTTCTTGCTGGAACAGGCATTGGTGGTGCTGGTGTAGGAGGAGCACGGGGAATTGGATCTCCCTATGGAAAGAGTGGTATCCCAGCTGGAGCAGGCATTGGTGGTGCTGGTGTAGGTGGTGCAGGGGGAGTTGGGTCTTTCTATGGAAAGGATGGTCTCCCACCAGGGGCAGGAGTTGGTGGAGCTCATGCAGGGGCACTAGACTCTCTTTATGGAAAGGATGGTCTTCCTGCTGGAGCAGGAGTTGGTGCTGCTGGAGTTGCTAGTGCAGGGGGAGTTGGGTTTCAACTTGGGAAGGATGGTCTCTCAGCTGGAGCAGGCATTGGTGGTGCTGGTGTAGGAGGTGCAAGGGGAGTTGGATCTCCCTATGGAAAGGATGGTCTCCCAGCTGGAGCAGGCATTGGTGATGCTGGTGTAGGAGGTTCAGGGGGAGTTGGATCTCCCTATGGAAAGGATGGTCTCCCAGCTGGAGCAGGAGTTGGTGGTGCTGGTGTAGGTGGTGCAGGGGGAGTTTGGTCTCCGTATGGAAAGGATGGTGTCCCAGCTGGAACAGTAGTTGCTGATGCTGGTGTAGGTGGTGCAGGGGGAGTTGGGTCTCCATATGGAAAGGATGGTCTCCCAGTTGGAGCAGGAATTGGTGCTGGAGTAGGTGGTGCAGGGGGAGTTGGATCTCCCTACGGAAAGGATGGTCTTCCAGCCGGAGCAGGCATTGGTGGTGCTGGTGTAGGTGGTGCAGGGGGAGTTTGGTCTCCGTATGGAAAGGATGGTCTCCCTGCTGGCGCAGGAGTTGGTGCTGGTGTAGGTGGTGCAGGGGGAGTTGGATCTCCCTATGGAAAGGATAGTCTCCCAGCTGGAACAGTAGTTGGTGGTGCTGGTGTAGGTGGTGCAGGGGGAGTTGGGTCTCTGTATGGAAAGGATGGCCTCCCAGCTGGAGCAGGAGTTGCTGGTGCTGGTGTAGGTGGTGCAGGGGGAGTTGGGTCTCCTTATGGAAAGGATGGTCTCCCAGCTGGAACAGTAGTTGCTGGTGTAGGTGGTGCAGGGGGAGTTGGGTCTCCATATGGAAAGGATGGTCTCCCAGCTGGGGCCGGTGCTGGCTTAGCGGGAGTTGGGTCTCCATATGGAAGGGATGGTCTTCCAGCTAGAGCAGGAGTTGGTGGTGCTGGTGTGGGTGGTGCAGGGGGAGTTGGATCTCCCTATGGAAAGGATGGTCTCCCAGCTGGAGCAGGAGTTTGTGGTGCTGGTGTGGGTGGTGCAGGGGGAGTTGGATCTCCCTATGGAAAGGATGGTCTCCCAGCTGGAGCAGGAGTTGCTGGTGCTGGTGTAGGTGGTGCAGGGGGATTTGGGTCTCCTTCTGGAAAGGATGGTCTCCCTGCTGGCGCAGGAGTTGGTGCTGCTGGTGTAGGTGGTGCAGGGGGAGTTGGGTCTCCATATGGAAAGGATGGTCTCCCAGCTGGAGCAGGAGTTTGTGGTGCTGGTGTGGGTGGTGCAGGGGGAGTTGGATCTCCCTATGGAAAGGATGGTCTCCCTGCTGGAGCAGGAGTTGCTGGTGCTGGTGTAGGTGGTGCAGGGGGATTTGGGTCTCCTTCTGGAAAGGATGGTCTCCCTGCTGGCGCAGGAGTTGGTGCTGCTGGTGTAGGTGGTGCAGGGGGAGTTGGGTCTCCATATGGAAAGGATGGTCTCCCAGCTGGAACAGTAGTTGCTGGTGTAGGTGGTGCAGGGGGATTTGGGTCTCCATATGGAAAGGATGGTCTCCCAGCTGGAGCAGGAGTTGCTGGTGCTGGTGTAGGAGGTTCAGGGGGAGTTGGATCTCCCTATGGAAAGGATGGTCTCCCAGCTGGAACAGTAGTTGCTGGTGTAGGTGGTGCAGGGGGATTTGGGTCTCCATATGGAAAGGATGGTCTCCCAGCTGGAGCAGGAGTTGCTGGTGCTGGTGTAGGAGGTTCAGGGGGAGTTGGATCTCCCTATGGAAAGGATGGTCTCCCAACTGGAACAGTAGTTGCTGGTGTAGGTGGTGCAGGGGGATTTGGGTCTCCATATGGAAAGGATGGTCTCCCAGCTGGAGCAGGAGTTGCTGGTGCTGGTGTAGGAGGTTCAGGGGGAGTTGGATCTCCCTATGGAAAGGATGGTCTCCCAACTGGAACAGTAGTTGCTGGTGTAGGTGGTGCAGGGGGATTTGGGTCTCCATATGGAAAGGATGGTCTCCCAGCTGGAGCAGGAGTTGCTGGTGCTGGTGTAGGAGGTTCAGGGGGAGTTGGATCTCCCTATGGAAAGGATGGTCTCCCAACTGGAACAGTAGTTGCTGGTGTAGGTGGTGCAGGGGGATTTGGGTCTCCATATGGAAAGGATGGTCTCCCAGCTGGGGCTGGTGCTGGCTTAGTGGGAGCTGGGTCTCCATGTGGAAGGGATGGTCTTCCCGCTGGAGCAGGAGTTGGTGGTGCTGGTGTAGGTGGTACAGGAGTTCGGTCTCCATATGGAAAGGATGGTCTCCCAGCTGGAGCAAGTGTTGGTGGGGCTGCAGTTGGTGGTTATGGAGGTGCTGCATCTCCCTATGGAGAAGGTGTCCTCCCTGCTGGGGTTGTGGCAGGAGCTGTTCAATTTCCTTTTGTAGGTAAAGAAGGTATGGGGTCTCATCATGGCAGGAATGCTATGCTGAGCAGAGCTCAAGGTTATTTAGGCGGGGCAGGAGGAGGTGACTCTTCCTCAGAAGTCAGTGGCATGGGTGGCTCTGCTGCACGGAGTGTTAGGTCTCCCTACAGCAAGGACAGCGGGTCAGCTGGAGCCAGGGCTGGTGTGGATGGTGATGGAAGGGAGTTGCTTTCAATCCATGGTGGAGAGGTTGTGTTGGGTGCCGTGGGACGAGGTGGGGAATATGGGCTGGATTCACATCCTGGCAAATCTTCTGTGGGAGGTGAAACTGCAAAGGGCACTGCCAGTGCTTTCAGAGGATCAGGGATCAGCGGTTCACCTCACGACAGAGATTCACTTTCAGGTCAAAGAGATGCCGGGGGGAAGGGCGGAGATTTAGGACAGTTGGGCTCCCATTATGGCAAAAATTCTGCCCTCGGAGGGGCAGGGAGTACTTCCCATGACAGCTCTGTCACTGGGAGTTCAAGTGCTTTCGGTCAAGGTTCATTGCGTTATGGTCAGATGGCAGATCTTTATGGTGGGCCTCCTTCGATAAACCACAGAAAACCAGAACTCGAGCTTGATCTTAAAGAAAATGATTTCTTGAAGAATACAGAAAGTTTGGGAAACAAACGACGTTATTGCCTGGATGACCTGAAAGGTACGTGTTTAATTAGTGACTTCTGTATTGCTGGTCTTTGCATTTTGATACTCACGTTCCTAATCCTGGAGAGAAATTGGAGCTGATGGTTTAGACAAATCTGATGGTTTAGGCATACCGTGACCCATTCCGTATTCTACCACTGATTTGCTCTTTGACCTGACACAATTCGCTTGGATCAAACCACCTTAAAAATCTCAATGAGCTTTGCTTCAGTTGTCTAAACCAGGCATCATCTGTCCATTCAAATCAACAATTCAGATCCACATGGACTTCAGTTCCCAAATGCACTCATTCTGATGTAGTTTCAAGGAATATGGCCACGCTCTTTGATATTGTTCCAATTTAAAACTTATTAAAATCATAGAATCATTAAGGTTGAAAAAGACCTCTAAGCTCATCCAGTGCAACCACCAGCCCAACCCCACCGTGCCCACTAAACCATGTCCCAAAGAGCCACGGCCACATGGTTTCTTAATGACTCCAGAGAAGGAGATTCCACCACTGCCCTGGGCAGCCTCTGCAAGGGCTTCACCACTCTTTCATTAAAGAATTTTCCCGAATATCCAGCCTAAACCTCCTCTGGCACAACATGAGGCCATTCCTTCTCATCCCATCCCTTGTCACTTGGGAGAAGAGGCCAGCACCCACCTCACCACAACCTCCTTTCCGGCAGCTGCAGAGCGCGATAAGGTCTCCCCTCAGCCTCCTCTTCTCCAGACTAAACAACCCCAGTTCCCCCAGCCACTCCTCATAAGACTTGTTCTCCAGACCCTTCACCAGTTTTTGCCTTATTTGTTCTAACATCTAGTGCAAAGATCTGTGTTATTCCAAGTTCTGGGAACAAATCTTTGCCTGCATTATTGGATAAATAAGTTTGGCTTAATATGGAGAGCTCCTTTCCCCTGTAACACTAGAATTAATAAGGTTTTGCCTATAGTAAAAGGAGAGTAACATGTATGCAGCCTTTTGACTGAGGCCGGGGCTACGTTAGTAAGATGGTCATGTGGGAACTGTAGAACTGACAAAGTTCAGCTGTAGAACCCCTGAAGAGTAGTCTCGTGGTGGAAATGCTGACAAGTTAGAAATGATTAAGGCAAACAAAACTTGTAAGTTATAAATAAGGAAGTAAAATCAAACTTGGCATTAATGGGGAAGGAGGTGGATGTTTCCTAGACAGGATGAGGATGTTAATGGAGAAGAACTTGGAAAAAGAAATACAGAGATGGGGAAGAGTGTGACTTGAGATGGTTCAGGGGGAGGTGGTTGGGCAGCCCTGTATCTGGACAACATGGAGGAAAAGCACAATAGGAGCAGTATTAATATGTTCATATTTTTTCCCACTGACTGTAGTGGGAGCCAAGACAATTAACACAGATTTAAAATAGTAAATGTGTGGACTGATAATGTGATTTGTGAAGAGGCTGGAGAACAAATCTTATGAGGAGCAGCTGAGGTACCTGGGGTTGTTTAGCCTGGAGAAAAGGAGGCTAAAGGGAGACCTCATCACTGTCTACAGCTGCCTGAAAGGAGGTTGTAGAGAGGTGGGTGTTGGTCTCTTCTCCCAAGTGTGAGGTGATAGGAGAGAGGGAAGGGCCTCAAGTTGCACCAGGGCAGGTTCAGATTGGACATCAGGAAAAATGTCTTCACTGAAAGGGTTCTCAGGCACTGGCAGAGGCTGCCCAGGGAGGTGGTGGAGTCCTCATCCCTGGAGGTGTTTAAAAGATGTGTGGATGAGGTGCTCAGGGATCTGATTTAGTAGTGGACAGGTATGGTTGGAGTCGATGATCTCAAAGCTTTTTTCCAACCTGGTGATTCTATACTGCACACAGGGCAGCTGCCTGTCCCCTCCATGCCTTGGGGTCCTGCCAGCTGGTCCCAGTACGGTGGAACAAAAGTCTGTTGTGACTGCAGTATATGTTTTTTAAAAACCTCTCTTCTCTCCTTGTGTGCACATGAATTTTCATCCAGGCATTTCTATCAGTGTAACACTGGCTTTTCAACCTTTTCTTTTCTGGACCTTCAGCCCCACGCTGTCACCTCAACAAACAGTTACTTGGTGTCAGAGTCCTGAAAGGGGAACCAGCTGAGCTGTCTTGCACTGTCAGTAAAGAAGATGTGATGGGCACCTGGTTTAAAGATGGATTAAAGGTAGGTGTCCTCTAGCTGCTGTTTTTCTTTGGTTAGCAATGCTCTGCTCTCTGGCTCTGCCTCTCCTCAAGTGTCGTGTCAAGGTGTGCTCCCCCTACCTTTCTGTAGTTAGTGTGCCTGTGGAAGGATGCTGCAGGAACGTGTTGATAAATAAACATCCTGATAGAAACCCAGCATTGTTCATGTTTCCATTCTTGCTGACAAAAGGAGGCTTTGTGTTTTTCCTTCCTCATGGGTGAGGTGGTGTGGGTCTCTTCTCTGCGATGCATACTTTGTCTTTTCCTTGGTGAATGGAAGATACATGTGAAAAGTGAGAAAAAGTCTTCAAAGTATCCTTCAGGCAGGCGTAACAGGAGGAGTACTCCGTTAAATTAGTGCATAAGATCAAGCACAGACAAAATATTCTGTGTTCCAAAACAGCCCTGAAGAGTATTTCCAGTTGTGGGATCCAAATGACACTGTAGGAGCTCTGAGGTGTCACACTCAAGCATGGGCCAATGTTTTTGTTGTTAAGAACAGAAAGAAGAGAGCTTGGAGGTTTTACTAGAACATATTTGAGTAGATTTTAATTAGATTTTTTTGGGGGAAGTGGGTTGACAGTGCTTACCTGCAACGTTACCACATAAGTGCCCAGAATATTATTGCAATTAAACATGCCTGTTCTTCGTAAGTCTTTTCAATTACTTTTCAAATCTGTTCAGTTTAAGTTTGGATTGCCTTTTTTTCCCCCCCTATTCCTATAAGACTGGGTCTCTGTGCTTTCCCCTGTAGTTAAAGAGCATGGATGGAGTGGTTTTTGAAAAGGAAGGTCTGGTGCACAAACTAATCATTAACAAAGTGGAAGATATTCATGCTGGGAAGTACAGGTTTGAAGGTGGAGATATAAAAACTGAAGCTTCAATTTTTGTTGAAGGTGAGTCTATTCAAAGTCCCGGGGCAGCGTTTTAGCCTTGCTGTGCTCAAAACATAGAAACATGGAATCATTAAGTTGTAAAAGACCTCTGAAATCGAGTCCAACCATACCTATCTGTCGTTAAATACATAACACGTTTTCTCAGAGACCCGTTGTTGGTTATTGAGACAACTTTATTACACAACATCTAGACCATGACTTTTAGTTGCATGCACAGTGCTTCACATACATACACGTACTTTCATAGAATTGCTTGGTTGGAAAAGACCTTTGAGATCATCAAGTTCAACTGTACTCATCTAGTACTAAACAATACCTCTGAGTGTGGATGAGGTGCCTAGGGATATTGTTTAGTACTAGATGAGTACAGTTGAATTAGATGTTGTGACCCTCTAAGCATTATTGGCAGCAGCATGAGGGAAGCCCTTTCCTCCAAGGTGAGCCTTATCCTCTTTGACTTACAGTTTCTGATGTCATTGTATCTTCTCCTTAGATCCTCCACAGGTTGACAAAGTTCTCCTCAAAAACTTAACGAGCGTTCCTACTGTGGCCAAGGCAGGGCAGAAAGTGCAGATCAAGATCCCTTTTGAGGGCCGGCTGCCAGTCCGAGCAATGTGGTTGAAGGACAAAATGGAGCTCATAGATGACACAAGGATTCGTGTTGATAACACAGAGACCTTTACCATGCTGTCCATCGCCAGCAGTGAGAGAAAGGACTGTGGGGATTACAAAGTCAGGTTGAAGAATGACAGTGGGGTCCTGGAGATCAACTTAAAGCTTTTGGTATTAGGTAAGAGCCCCATAACATCCCCACTGTCTTTCATGTAATGCTTTGCCAGAGAACCCATTAATGCTGGTGACAACCTTATTTAGAGCTACTGCGTATTCCAAGATGAACAAAACTGTATAATTTTCCACTAAGTCAGGATGCAAGCAAAGATTGCTGGCGTTTCTTGCTCTTTAGTACAAGGTGACACAAATCTAGTTTGGTTTTGCATGGCCTCAGCAGCTGAGTTTTGAATGTTGGGGGACCGTGGGAGATGGAACAGTGTGCAAGAGGCAAAATCTAAAATAGATTATCAAGGCCAAATTCCGCTCTGCTGCGAATGTCTGTGCTCTTCTGGAAGACCAGAAATGGTATTTCCTCCTTATAAGCAAGCTGAATTGGTGCAGTGCTGCTGAGCACAATTCTCTCATGGAGCAAGGGCCTGGCTTCCCCCACACTTAGCAAAGTGAGAAGAGGCAATTTAAGTGCCCACCCCTCATTCTGCACCGATGCATGAATTCCATCAGAAACTGAGTCTCTCAGCCGGTGAGAAAGAGACAGTGTCTGCCTCAAACCCCAGAGCCTTTCTGGATCAGGAGCCAACTCACTGTCTCTCTGTGTTTATCTTTTCAGACAAGCCACAGCCACCTGCAGGGCCCATCAAAATTGTACAAAGCTCTATAAATGACATCACTATTCAGTGGAAGCCCCCAAAGGATGATGGAGGCAAACCACTGCAAAGATACATTGTCGAGAGACAGCAGGTAGGCAAGAGCGACTGGGTGACTTTGGGAGAAACCCCCAAGACCTGCACTACCTTCACTACTAACAAAGTGGAACAAGACATGAGCTACTACTTCAGGGTGAGAGCTGTGAATGCTGAGGGGACCAGCGACCCACTGGAATCCGATGAAGTGAAGGCTGTTGGGAAAGGTAAGGAAGAACTTTTCATAATTGTGTTTGGCAGACTGCGAAATCCATTATCGAATGTGGCATCAAAGAAAATTCACTGGATTTTGGATGTTGCTACAGATCTAAACTTGAATCATGGCTGTGAGATCTTCGCACATCTGTGGAGATTACAGGTTGAGACTAGAATTTTATTGTAGTCTTTGATGAAGCAGAGTGAGGTGGTGTTAAGTTCTCAGTTATGTTCCATTCTTAACTGGAAAATAAGTTTCATGGGGAAAATGCAATATGTGACAAGATCAGTCATCTCCATATCTATAACCAGGTCTCCCATTTCCTTCTGGAGTGGGCCTACATTCTCCCTAGTCTTCCTTTTATCCCCAGCGTACTGAGAGAAGCTTTTCTTGTTGACCTGGCAAGATTTAATTCTGTCAAGGCTTCAGCTTTCCTAACCTGATCCCTTGCTGCTTGGACTATATCTGTGTTCCTCCCAGGCTGCTTGTCCTTACTTCCACCCTCTGTAGGCTTCCTTTTTGAGTTTAAATTTGTTCAAGAGCTCAGTGTTCATCCATGCAGGCATCTGGAGGTTTTGCCTGGCTTTCTCTTTGTCAGGATGCATCGCTCCTGAGCCTGGAGGAGGTGATTTCTGAATATTAACCAGGACAATATTCTTTGTCCTTCAATGAGTTTAAATCCTGGAACAGTTTTGCACTGAGCATGTGTAGTCACTCTACTCTGTTTCTGATGTTCTTTCTGCATTCTCCTCACGATGATGAGAAACCCTGTATTTTGTGCAGAGGGATAAGTAAATCTATCCTGCTTCCAGTTTCTGACAGTAAAAGCAACAACACTGACTGTTCCTAGTGTGTAAGAATGTACATGTCCCACTCACTAGGCTGACAGTAGGTCGTTCATGAAAACAAAATTCAGGAACATGCTGGGTCCTGTCTGTGTGGGGAATAGGATACACAGCGTCAGGTCTCAGTCAGGTTTTCAAAACACATCCATATGAATATCTTGGGGACAGTGGAAGAAGGAAAAACACAGAATGCCTTTTTATCCTGCAATAAAGTATACCTGCTAATAATGAAATGTTGATCTCTTTTTAGCTTCACCTGGTGCCCCAGATGCCCCTGAGATTGTCAGTACCAGCAAAGACTCCATCACAATATCCTGGAAAGCACCTCGTAAAACAGGCAGCTCCCGAATTGTGGGATACATTGTCCAAAAACGCAAGAAGGGTACCATGACCTGGCTGCCAGTCAACAATGCACCTGTATCAGGTAAGGATTTTTAATCCTGGAAAGCTTGAAAAAGACAAGAAGGTCATCTGGGTTTAGGAGGTAACGCACTGATCTTGGTGGAGTTACTGCCTTCTAACTCCTTGCTTTCTGCTTAGAATCTTCTACCTTTTCATGTCAGTGTTTTTCCTCTTAAATTCCTGAGCTGCTGACTGTCCCTGTAACAACCACATTAACTGCGTCTGAAGTTTTACTTTCTTATCTTTCACAGCTCTAGTGTACGTGGGTTTTTTTTCACAAGTTTACACAGCTGTGCCATAGCCAAGCCAGGCTTTGTTTTTATCATGGAATCATGGAATCATGGTTGGGGTTGGAAGGGTCCTCAAAGCCCATCCAGTTCCACCCCCTGCCATGGGCAGGGACACCTCCCACTGGATCAGGGGCTCCAAGCTCCATCCAACCTGGCCTTGAACCCCTCCAGGGATGAGGCAACCACCACATTCCTGGGCAACCCAGGCCATTGCGCAGCTGCGTGCATGGAAGGAGGACTGATTTTTTTTTTCTAGATTGTGTGCATATGGCCGGAGTAGAGTGCAGGGAATCTCACTGCTGCATTCTGGGACATAGCTCCTTTGTAGAGAAACAGTTCGATTTCTGGAACTAAAGTCTTCCCTTCACATGCAGAACTGTTTGCTGTCCTTAGTCCTCATGCTAGGAACCTGGCAGAGAAGAAGTTATAAATACAAGGAAGATAAAAAACCCCTAGTGATGTGTATGGGCTCCAAAATGTTTTTTGACTGTAGCTGCCAATTCTGTCAGTTGTGATCTTGGATAGGGAAGGGCAGGGGAAATGGTGCAGCTCCCAAGAATTATTCAGTCTGCAGTCCTGTATGAAGTACAAAATTGTCATCTCCCTCTTTGCTATGTGGATAACAGCTCACCTGAGCCAACATGCTCCTTTTCTTTCTGCAGACAAGAAGCTGAAGATTACCAATCTCAAGAAAGGTCTGCAGTATGAATTCCGTGTAGCAGCTGTCAATGGTGCTGGCATAGGAGATGCCAGTGGACCTTCCCAACCTGCCTTTGCACGGGATTGCACCAGTAAGTGCAGCACTGCCACAATCCTTCTCACTCAGGGATGTGTAAAGCTGGTGATGTGAGTGGAGAGGTGATGTATACAAATGCTTTGTAAAGCTTTGTGAAGACAAAGATCAAATAATTGGGAATGTTTTGTGGCTGAGAATCTGCTATCAGTGTGAAGAAGGCAAGGAAGGATTTCCTGTGTGATGTCTAAGCCAAGACGTGGCAGCCTTTCTGTGTGGGAGTTCCGTGCAGTGTGAAGTGTTCAGGATGGGGTGCAGACCCTTCGGGGGTGTTGCAGGTTGTGTTGCGTGGCTGGCGGGAGAAGGCACCTGCATCCAGCTTTGAAGAACTGGGACAAAGGGGCGGCAAGACAGCAGGGTGGATATCCAGTGTGCTTCAAGAATGTCAGGGAATCTCAGGAAGTGCCTGAAAACAGGGGACAGAAATCCTAGAAAAATAGTATAAATAAAATTTCTCTTTTCAGAAACTCTAGGTCCAGTGCAGGACCTTAAAGTGAGCAGCAGTGACAGCAGTAGTGTCACCTTGACCTGGAAGACACCTGAAACAAAAAATGGGAGTGATGTGAAAGGCTACGAGGTGGAGCTGCGACCTTCTACCAGCCTTAACTGGACCAAATGCACTACTCTTCCCCTAGAGATGACCACTTACACAGTTAAAGGCCTCCAAGCCAAGGAGAAGTACTTCCTCCGGGTGAGAGCCCTCAATGACAGCGGCCCAGGAGAAGCCACAGAGGTTGAAGCCCACATGGAAGCTGCTCCCCCTGTAGGTGAGCCAAAGTGGGCTGCTTTCGAAATGGGACAAGGTGGTTCTATAGGTAACAGGATGTGGGCAAGGTCTGTAGGTCACTGTGATGAGCTCCTTTCACAGAATCACCAGGTTGGAGAAGACCTCCAGGATCATCAAGTCTATCCATTCCTATAAACCACTAAACCATGCCCCTCAGCACCTCATCCATCCATCTTTTAAATACCTCCAGGGATGGTGGCTCAACCATCTCCCTGGGCAGCCTATTCCAGTGCCCACTGACCATTTCCATGAAATTATTTTTCTTCTGATGTCCAGCCCAAACCTCCTCTGGCAGAGCTTGAGGCCATTCCCTCTCGTCCTGTCCCCTGTCACTTGGGAGAAGGAGGCCAGCTCCCTCCTCTCCACAACCTCCTTTCAGGGAGTTATAGAGAGCAATAAGGCCTCCCCTCAGCTTCCTCTTCTCCAGGCTAAACACCCCCAGCTCTCTCAGCTGCATCTCGTAAGACTTGTTCTCCAGGCCCCTCACCAGCTTTGTTGCTCTTCTCTGGACTCGCTCCAGAGCCCCAACATCCTTCTTGTGGTGAGGGGCCCAGAACTGAACACAGGATTCGAGGAGCGGTCTCACCAGTGCCGAGTCCAGAGGGAGAAGAACCTCCCTGGATCTGCTGGTCACGCCGTTTCTGATCCAAGCCAAGATGCCATTGCTGGCCCATGTTCAGTCACTGTCAACCAACACCCCCAGGTCCCTCTCCTCCAGGCAGTTTCCAGCCAGACTTCTCCTAGTCTGGAGCTGCTCAGGGTTGTTGTGCCCCAAGTGCAGGACCCGGCATTTGGCCTTGTTAAACCTCATGCTGTTGGTCTCAGCCCATGGATCCAGCCTGTTCAGATCCCTTTGGAGCCTCCCTACCCTCCAGCAGATCCACACTTCCACCCAGCTTAGTGTCGTCTGCAAACTTGCTAAGGGTGCCCTCGCTGCCTTCATCCAGGTCATTGATGAAGACATTGAACAGGGCTGGACCCAGCCCTGAGCCCTGGGGACGCCACTTGTCACTGGCCTCCAGCTGGATTTCACACCATTTCCCACCACTCTCTGGGCCCTCCATTTAACCAGTTTTCCACCCAGGAGAGTGTGCGCCTGTCCAGGCCAGAGGTGACAGTTTCCTAAGCTGAATGTTGTGAGAAACTGTGTCAAAGGCTTTACTGAAGTCCAAGAAGGTACATCCACAGCCTTTCCCTCATAAAGTCCCACTTTCAAGTCCTAGGCTGTAGCAGAAAGACAAGCTGCATTGCTCCTCTAGAGTATGGTCTTATTGGTCACCACATCTGGAAATTCTGAAGATTTACTGGTAATAAAAGCACAATGCACAGCATTCAGCTCACGTTAAAGACTTACCATCATCAAAGAACCCTCAAAGCTGTATTTTCTCCTTGAATTAAATTTTGCCCCCTGTGTGGAGCTAAACCACAGTCATGGTAAGATAGAAACTGGAAACTGCACAACCCTTCCTCCTAGCCATGCTCTTTTAAGGGAAAAATAGACCTTTCAGTCTATTTTTATACGGTCTTGTGGAATTAAACATCTTATTTCATTCTCTTTCTTTCAAATTGCAAACGTCATGTTGGTTTTTGTAACGCTTACTTACCTGTTCTAATTTTCTAGTTTGACAGTTTTCAGTTTTTCATCTTTAGTTACAATCTGTAGCTCTGTTTTTCCCCCCCTGCTGCTAGGGAGCATTGAAGAAATACAGCAGTAAAAGATGGTTCTGTCAGGGATTCTTCTCCCTTAACTTGAGTCCTAAGTGAAAATGTCTACTTCTGGCCTGTGCCTGGACACTGGACACTGCTTTTATAATCAATCAGTAAAAAGATAAATATAATCCATCTGGGGAGCATTTTCTTCAGTCTCAAACTGGAAATGCTAAGTGCGATTTAGGACTATTTGGTCTGGTATTTTTAGGAAAATGCCAAATGCATCAGGATAGTGTATTGATGAAAAGAGAAAAGAAAGAAAAAAATATTTTAAGTACTAAAAAAATAGGATTTTTAGTAAACTCAGATTTCCTGCGGGTGTTCTGTGCTCTGTATTGCACCCATGTTTCATGATTCCATTTGCAATTCCATTTTCCTCAGATATTAGATTACACAAAAGGTCATCCATGTGATGGGGTGAAGTGTGTCAAAGAGCCAACTTCTCTATGACTGAGACATCACATCTCTAAAACTGTGGCTGTGACTGGTTTTTTATATCATTTCCCTTTGTTTAGTCATGGTGATAAGTAAATACTAATAACATTTGAAAGGTGTGGTCTCTGGTTGTGTGTCAGGGAGCATTTTTTTTCCCAATATCAGTGAATTTATCGACAGCCAGCAGAGTCGCTGCTGGAAAGGCGTGAGGGCCATCAAACACACGCAGATAAGTTTGTCAGCCAGCTGTAATAATGGGCAGCTGTTTATTGTAATCCCTTTCTTTTTCAGTTTCCCCCAGGTTTCTAATAGATGACACGGTGAAAAGCTTCCTGCTTGTAAAAGCAGGAGATACCATTCGAGTGAATATTCCCTTTGAAGTAAGTATTCCCACGTGTTTATGAACTCCCCCTCTGTGACTCTGTTGTGGTCAACAGTGGACGTGAAAACTGAGCTATTGTTGCCTTGGCATGGAATTTTGTTCACAAGACACTGGGTAAATCCTTTAACCTGCCTCTGCATGAGGAAAACATGAACAAGGACTCAGCTGTCACTCTTTACTTTATTGTTCTATGACACAGTGGTCTCCATCCAACCACAACGACATTATCATCATCTGGTACTTGTCTGTCATACTTAGAGCTTAAAAACCAGTTGATTTCCCTCTGGCTCCCCAGAATCCCGTGTGCTTTGATGTGAGCTTGGAACAACGCGGGTACAGTCTGGAATATCAAGAAGGTTTGATGAAGGCAAAGTGTACATATATGTTTACCTTTCTCCTAATCTCTTGGAGAACAGAGACCAATGATGCCACAATGCAAATAAAGAATTTGTGGCTGTTTTTTCTTTCCAAAACCAGCAGATCTTTTTAAACATAGAGAATATTAACTACTGAGGCCATCTGTTGTTCTTGTTCTAGCACACCTGACACAGTTAACCTGAACATCTTACTGTGATAACATTCTTAAAAGACAAAGAGAAAGAGAAAAGTTACAAAGAGACTTTAAAGCAGCCCTTTATCCAGGGCTCCTAGAACCATCTCAGATCCATATTTGTTAATATTACTTTCCTGTGTCAATTATATTTGCAACAAAATAACAAAGCTAAAGATATAAAGATGGAATCCAGAGGCAAAAAAAAGTGGGTTGTAACTCATGTTGTTATTTACAGGCATCTCCAGACCCAGTGGTGACCTGGTTAAAGGATGGGCAGCTTCTTCCAAACCAGGCTGCAATAACCACCAAAGATGGTACCACCCAGCTGCTGATCGGAGCAGCTGAGTTCACTGACACGGGCACCTACACCATTAAGCTCCAGAACGGGTTAGGGAAAAGAGAAACTTTCAGCTTCCAAGTTCAAGTTACAGGTAACTCACTCACAACTCGCATTCAGATTTCCTGTGCATAGGCAGCAGACATCAAACCGAGCTCTGTACGGTGAGCTCTGATGCAGTTAAGGTGTGCGGGGACAGGGACGCCTAGAGTACAATTTCCCATGAGATCGTCTGGCCACTTTGTGCTACACTTGGCTGTGTCTGCAGTACAGAGCGACCTACTCGTTAAAATTACATCCAGCTTCTAGAGTGGCTCTGCTTAACAAGGTCCCACAGAGGGATAGTGCAAACCCCAGGAGAGCAGTTCGTACTCTGGAACAGCCCAAGGTTGGTCAGCAGCAGGCTGGAGGACATTTACTTATAGTTACAACTCTAGATGCTCTCTCTTCAAGAGGTGAAAGAGTTGAGCTGTACCAGCCCTCATCTCCTCCCTGTAAGAAGGGAAGGAGACCCAGCAATGCAGATGTAGTGCAGCAGAAGTTCAGCTAACAGTGAACGAGTGTTTGTGACTGGAGAAGGAATCAAATTGTATCCCTTCTCATGACCAGGATGTTTACTCAACCTCCAGATGTTGAATGAACTCGAAGTTTTTAGGGTTCTGTACTATGCCACATTCCCTACACCTTTAATGTTATTTGTCTTCATCTGACAGATATCCCACAGCCACCTGGACCTATCCATCTGGAAGAGAATGTGCCCAATACAGTGACGGTCACCTGGGAGCCATCGGCATCTGAGAGGTGGGAAAGTCATCTCTACTACACCGTCCTGAAACGTGAATCAGAGAAGGGCTTGTGGCACGTGGTGGGAGACCTGATCTACAACAACAAGTTCACATTTACCCAACTGATCCCAGGCCGGGACTACTACTTCAAGGTTGTGGCAAAAAATTGCTTGGGAGCCAGCAGTCCATCTGAAACTGTGAAGCCTTGGAGAATTCAAAAGACAAAAGGTAAAACTATTTTTACAAATAGTTATCCATATGTTGTCATGTTTTGTTTCTTTTCTTGTTTCTAACATTTTTCCCTGAAATGGTTCTCTCCTCCTGCGAACTTCTAGTCGCCCAGAACTAGGATGTATAGAGATGCCCTAAGAAATTCCTATTTGGCAGGGAGGACTTCTCCTTTCTGCATGGAAAAAGTGCAGATAGAATCATAGAATAGTTTGAGTTGGAAGGGACCTTAAAGATCACCTAGTTCTAAGCCCCTGCCGTGGGCAGGGACACGGTCCACTACATCAGGCTGCCCAAGGCCCGTCCAACCTGGCCCTGAACACCTCCAGGGGTGGGGCAGCCACCACTGCTCTGGGCAACCTGTTCCAGTGCCTCACCACTCTCATCATGAAGAAATTCTTCCTTATGTCTAGACTAAATCTGCCCCTTTCCAGTTTATACACATTGCTCCTCGTCCTATCACTACAAGCCTTTGTGAACAGTCCCTCCCCAGCTTTATTGTGGCCCCTTTCAGGTACTGGAAAGTCACTATAAGGCCTCCTTGGAGCCTTCTCTTCTTCAGGCTGAACAACACCATCTCTCTCGGCCTGTCTGCATATGGGAGGTGCTCCAGCCCACTGATCATCTTTGTAGCCTCCTCTGGACCCGTTCCAACAGTTCCGTGTCCTTCTTATGTTGAGGATTCCAGAACTGGACACAATACTCCAGATGAGGTCTCACAAGAGAGGAATAAAGGGGCAGAATCACCTCCCTTGTCCTGCTGGCCACACTGCTTTCAATGCAGCCCAGGATACGGTTGTCCTTCTGGGCTGCGAGCGCACATTGCCAGCTCATGTTGAGCTTCTCATCAACCAGCATGTTCAAGTCCTTCTCTGCAGGGCAGCTCTCAATCACATCATCCCCCATCCTGTATTGAAATTGGGGATTGTCCTGACCCTTATGTAGGACCTTGCACTTCACCTTGTTGAACCTCATGAGGTTCTTACAGCCCCACTTCTCCAGCCTGTCCAGGTCCCTCTGGATGACATCTCATCCTTCCAGTGTGGCAGCTGCACCACTCAGCTTGGTGTCAACTGCAAACTTGCTGAGGGTGCACTCAGTCTTGCTGTCAATATCATTGATGAAGATATTAAACAGCACTGGTCCCACTACAGACCCCTGAGGGACACCACTTCCCATGGATTTCCATCTGGACTTCGAGCCATTGACCACTAGTCCCTGAATATGACCATCCAACCAGTTTCTTATCCACCAAATAGTCCACCCATCAAATCCATATCTCTCCAATTTAGAGAGAAGGTTGTGGGGGACTGTGTCAAAGGCTTTACAGAAGTCCAGATAGATCAAATCCGTTGGTTTTCCCGTATCCACTGCTGTGATTACCTCATCGTGGAAAGCCACTAAGTTGGCCGTACAGGACTTGCCCCTGGTGAAGCCGTGCTGACTGCCATTAATCACCTCCCCATCCTCCACATGCTTTAGCAGAGCTTCTGGGAGGATCTGTTCCATGATCTTCCCAGGCACAGAGTTGAGGCTGACAGGTCAGTAGTTCTCAGGGTCGTCTTTCCTACCCTTTTTGAAAATGGGCACAACGTTACCCTTCTTCCAGTCACCAGGGACTTCTCTTGATTGCCGTGACTTTTCGAACATCATGGAGAGTGGCTTGGCCTCCACATAGATCCGTTCCCTCAGGACTTTGGGATGCATCTCATCAGGTCCCAGACTTATTCAGGTTCCTCAGGTGTTCACGAACCTGATCCTCCTCTACAGTGGGGGGAGGTTTAACCCGCTGGTGACCAACTTGTTGTCTCATGGCCCAGGAGGAGTGAGGAGAGCAATTGGCATGAAAACTGAGGCAAAAAAGTTAAGTACCTCAGCCTTCTCCTCATCTGTTGATACGTGGTCACCATTTTCAACCATCAGTGGGTGCACATTCTTTTTGACCTTCCTCTTCCGACTGACATACCTGCAGAAGCCCTTCTTGTTGGTCTTCCCGTCCCTTGCCAAGTTCTACTCCAGCTGCACTTTGGCCTTCCTGACCCCAACCCTACACAATCGGGCAGTGTCCCTATACATTTCCCAGTTCCCTGTCCCTGCTTGCGCTGCCTGTGCAGTTCCTTCTTCTTCTTGAGTTTGACCAGCAGGTCTCAACTCAGCCACATTGGTCTCTTCCCTTCCCTGACTGATTTCCTACATCTGGGGACTGAGCGCTCTTGTGCCTCATAGAAAGCATCTCTGAATATTTGCTAGCTCTGTTCTGCTCCCTTGTCCCTGTACTGAGTTTTTTCCCAGCTGTTATGCCATATAACTTGTCACAACATTAATTCCCAGCAAAATCTAAGGCTTAAGTGTTGCAAACCCCAAAGTTTCTGACTTCAAAGTTAAATTCTAGCTCATTTGGGAAGAAACACACGTTACAGTCGGTGGGTGTGTGGCTTCTGTGGCAATGCCAGACATACTGTACAGCCGAGTGTCGTGGTTGAAACCCAGTCCTTTTAACCCTGAACTCTGTCACTGTGGAGCAGCATCCAAGTGTGTGTTGCTGGTTTTTTTCTCTTTTCACAGCTGAATCTAAAGTCAAACCACAGCAATACAGGGGGGTTAATCAAAGCCAGCCCCCAAGAATTCTTGTCCCGTTGAAGCCTCATGTCGTGACTACTGGGAGCGAGTGCCATATGAGCTGCGCGGTGGCAGGCCATCCGTCTCCAAAGATCACCTGGTACAAGGACAGTAGAGACCTCTCCAGTGACCCTGCCTATCTTTGCACAAATGACTTTGGTGTCTGCTCCCTGGTCATCCTGGGTGTCACAGCGCAGGATGAAGGAGAATATATGGTAGAAGCCAGCAATGAAATGGGCCGTGCGTTCAGCAAAGCCTTCCTCACTATTAAAGGTAACCATCTTTAATACTTATCTTCCGTCTTCGGGTGATGTCAAGATGTCACTGCTGTCAAGATGCCTTAAAAATAGTAGCCATGCAGCTGTATTTACTGATAAGAGCACTCTTCTATAAGGCAGTGGATATCTGGACTGCTTTATTGAACTTTAAATTAACCTGTGGGTGATCATGTATGAAATAGAAATAGAAATGAAAAGGCAGATGTGAGTAAAATGCTTGATTTCGACATGAGCCAGAGGTTTTGGTTGACTTAGAGCAAATCTTTTTAGGAAGAAACATCACATCTATGTTTAATAAAAGAATATGTAGGTTGGATTTTTCTACAGTGCAGGAGCTGCCGAATCCTGCTAGACGCGTAGGGCTAGGTGAAGCAGTGAGGGAAAAGCTGGTGTTAGCTGGCCAAAGGCAATGAGAAGTCAGGGAAGAGAGGGACATGGTGTAAGTTAAATGGTGGTTGGGGATCCTGATGTGAATACAGAATCAATGTAATTGAGGATAGACTCGTGGTGGGTATCCTTATGGATAAATATTGTTCGCAATTTTACTCAGTTGGTTAAGGAATATCCTTTACTTTGAGTTAAATATTTTCCTTTTAATGCAATTCAGAATACCTCAGTGGGATTCTATGAGTGTAGAAATGAGTCAATTTAAATCCCTGTAATCCTTCTGCAGACGTTGGTCGTCTTGGCCCTGTAACATTTCAGTTCCTCTTCCAATGTACCTTACAGTTTCCCTCATCACAATATTGAACTACTTATCTCTCTGTTATTTTCAGACTCTACCCTGTAGTATGACCTTCAGGAGAACATCTCTGCACTACCACGTGAAGGAGAAGGCTTTTGTTGAGAACTGGCTCTTTACTATGTATTTATTCTCAGATGTGCATTCTAGTCTGAGTGTTTTATTTATCAGAATCAGTAGCTGCATTTCAAACATGATGCTGCATTGTAGTCAAAATCAGGAAAAAAGCTTTCAGAGAGTTCTGTCTTTTGGTAATGATCATGGCTTTCCACTAGTCCTTTAAAACAAAGATGAGAAGCTTCAGGAACACTGAAGATGAGAGAAAAAATAATTGGCCAAGATGAAACTTTTGATGGAGAGTACAGGAGCAAGAGATCATTCTGCCACGCTGCTCACCCGCTGTCAGGCTGCAACAAGAATATTTGTTGACACCAGAGATCTATGAAGCTGGCCATTTAGCATGTGGTTTTCTAATCTGAAGCAATTATTTTAGATCCCATGTAATTCTCAGCAGGTTTTCTACTTCTGGTAGAAGAACTTCTGCATGTATTCTGCTACCAGTCGCAGCTAAGTATATTGTTTCCCTTAATCTCTAAGTTGAAAAGAGTACCTGCCTGATAGTTTCATCTGGGCAAGAGATAAATTGTTGGACTAGATCAAGATAGGGTGACGCTCCTCACAGTGGAAATGTATTGATGGGAATGAATGGCAGTTTACAATCAGCATGAGCAGATCCATGCTGTACTTAAACATGCCTGCCAGAGCAAGTGCTGTATGAAAGGGTGTAAACTACCACATCAGTATCATCTCTGAACCACAGCTGCCCCTACCTCATGACATTGCTACAATGGTTTTGCCTAATGCAAAAAGAGGTTAAAAAATCTTGTGTGTTTGACCAGAAATAAGAGGTACCACCAGAGATCCTCTGCCATGGCTGGCAGATTCCATCACCAAGCAGAGAAGGAGACTGGAAATGATGACTGTATGAATGGAAAGCCTAACCACCAAAGATGGCTGGATGATGGCGTCTCAAAGACAGGAGAGTTCTGATCGAAGACTTGGAGCCACTGGATCCTCAGACAGCCAGTGAAACATTTATGTGGGGCTGAAATGCTGTTTTAAATTATATTATATTTTGTACGAAGTTGTATAGATGTAGAAGGAGTAAATTATTAAATTAAGCCATAATTCAGCAAAATCTACTGTGAATAAGAGTTTATTTTGGAGAAGGAAACCCAGCCAGTTGCTGAATGCCAATCCATGTCTGTTGCAGCAGCGTTCTTGCATGTCGTGGCTGCATAAGTAGACCCCTCACTGTATAGAAGTTCTTGTTTAACCTTGGAGAAGCAGAAGAACAACAGGTACAAGGCTTTTGTTAAGTTTATTTCTCACTAATACCTGAGCATGCAAGCATGGCAGAGCAGTACAGTCTCTAATCATGCAAATTAGGTTCAAAAAAATATAATAATATGCATGGCAACATAAGCCAGCCCCTTACTGACCTGGATGTGCCCATGGGAAGTGATCTCACACCTCCTTCCTTGAAGCTATCGATACCAGCTACTGCTGGGAATATTTATGTTCATGCTAATCTTAAGCAAGGACCATTTTATTTACACCATGATAACCTCTGCTGCATTGTGACCCCTGTCTCAGGCTCTTGTGGATCACCAGATGAAGACTGACTACATTGCATCTGTTAGAGGGAAGGGAAGTCCAGGTCTGCTCCTCTCTAAGTTTCTCTTCCATCAGGGGCACAGCGGTCTGATCTTCCTTTTCACGCACATGTGGGCACCTCTGGTTGGAGCTCCCACCCTAGGGGCTGCTCAACCCACCCCCCCCCAGTCTTGTTACAGAAACCATCTCCCAGGAGAGTGGGGCATCCAGGACTGCCACTGTGGACCCATGAGGCTCCAGCCTTGCAGCATGTGCCATCCTACAAAACGAGTAGGGCAGTGCTAGTGCCCAGCCTGTGCTCTTTGCCACACTGAGGCCAATTGTCCCCTCCCATCTCAAGCAGTTTTGTTAGCCAGGGCAGTCGAGTCCCTTGATGTGCTACTTGTCCATCCTTTGAAAGAGCATGGAGAGTGGGAGTAGACAGCTGGTGTGCACTGAGCCATTTGCTGTGGTCCAGTGGGTACAATGGGTGGATGTGCTGAAACAGAAGCTCAAGACCATGGTCAAGAAAGCAAATGTCCATTGCTACTGCTGAGCAACTCCTTTATGCTCAGCTGGGAACTGCAATGCTGCCCCTGGAGGAGGGTCCATTGAGATTTAGGTGTTTCTTTTGAGGCGGCCTGTTGCTTCAGCAATATCCTAAGCTCTACGTCCCTCATTTCTTGCAGCAAAAGTATTTTCTTCTAGGTGGCCCCAACCCAGCTCTCTGGACGCTGGCACTGGCAGTGATTCCCCAGTCACTAGCACAGCTGAGAGGGAGGAATCGTGCTGCTCAGGCAGCTCTGAGAAACTCCTCCTGCATCCCTGGCACTGCTCACTTGCCACTGGCTTAGCAAGAGGATCTCATGCTGTGCCTCGGGTGGGCTGGCCAACCACCCCCAGCACCCTGGCAGCAGCTGGACTCGTACTCCAGCGTGGTGGCATTTAGAGAAATTGTTGCCCGTATGTTGTTCTGCATTCCTTTTTCGTGGTTTGCTCTTGTTCTTTGCAGTCACTTTCTGATTTTGGAAGATGATGACTGGGAAGCTGGGGTAATTCTGACTGCTATTCCTTCCAGGAACCACTTGTAACAATTGGAGAATGTTGTGCTGATATCCTAGGCTGTGGCTTCACATCAGTGAGGGTGTGGAAGAGCTCTTGGTGTGTGGCCCTGCAGCGCTCAGCCTCTGCTGGCACTTGCCCTGCAGTCCCTCAGAGCCGCTCCCCCAAATTCCCATCTGATGAGGGAGCAGCAATACCAGGTGAACGGGGTTTGGCACTAAAATCAGGCTGTGAGCACCAAATGCTCACAGGAGCAATGCTGCTGATCTGGGAGGGCCAGAGGAGATCTTCTGGTAACTCCCATCCCAGGTGGAGGGCACAGGGCACGTTGGTGGGTGTGCTGAGCGCTGCCCCTGCCAGCACTCGAGTTTTCCCCCCCGTCTCTTCTCAGGCAGGGCTGATTTTGATGGATGTGTCACTGCCGAGGGTGAGCAGCTGTGCCAGCTTGGGATGAACAAGCAGAAGGACAGGTTTCAACAGCGTAAGAGCAAAATCCCCTTTTAACCTCTGAGTACGCAAAGATGGAACGTGTCAGGGCAGAAAGCCATTCCTGACATGGGAGCCTTCCCTGGCAATCGCTGTGCTCGGGGTATCCAGCTGATTTGCAGCAGCTGAAATGCTCATTAGGACTCCAGCTTCTGTGATATTTGGTGATTTGGAGAATGTGCTCAGGTCTGCTCGTAAATCAGCAGTGCTTTTCCGTGCTGTTTTCTGAGTGCTATTGTCAGCCCGAGGGACTTGATGGACTTTCATTCCTTGTTGATTTGCCCCACTTAGCAAAGGCTCTTCCCCATCCCTCACAGTACGTGGCCAAAGCTCTAAGGGGCAGAAGATCCCTGCTTCTTCCTCCACGGGCTCCCAGGCCACTATGGATGTCCATGTCCAAAAGTTCACCCTGTACAGCTGGATGTCTCCACTCCCTTCTCTCCAGGATAGTGCTGCTCAGGGCTACGGGCCTCAGCTTTCTGGTTAAACTCCTCTAGCAGGAGATGCTGCTGCAGTTCTGCCTCTGTGTGTGCACTCTAGAGGCTGAGGGTGTGCTCTAGGCAGGAGGTGGGCAGGCACTTATGCTGGTGTCCTTGGGAAGCACTTCAGCATGAAGACCATTGATGCATCTGCTGGTGTAGCATCTTTCCACATGGAAGGGTCTGGCTGTGTTGGTGCAAGTCTGTGAGAAGCCTGTGGGGTTGAATTCAGGGTCCTTTTCTGTCTGGGCAGGATAACGCCTTTCTGGCTACAGGGGTTCACAGCCTCCTGGCAGGGCAAGACCGTGATGGATTGACCCTGGGCAGCACTTGGAGCAACAGCTGCTAACTTTGGTACCAATCTCCTGGATGTGGCTGCTGCAGAAGGGGACCTGGTTCCCTCTGGAGATGACAGTGCTCAGCAGGGAGAGGCAGCCTTTGGAACAGCCTCTGCCCATGCTCCTCTGCACACCCAGTCCCATCCCTTCATCTCCAGGGAGTGGTGCTATAGGACTGCACAGCCCTCCAGGTCTCCCGAAGAACAATGTAGAGAGGATTTTCCAGCCTCGGAGGCTCTGCAATTTCAGCTCCTTCAGAGGCCTGAGACTCCTGAGAGCCCCAACACCCTCTGTGAAACTTTGTTTAAGAGCTGTTGTCAGCATGTCTGGATAGAGGGCTGAACAATTCCTTCCTAGATGATGAGATTGGAACAGGAGCTGCTCTACACTCAAGGGTGGCCTGGCAGCCTCTCCCCCAAAGGTTTGAGGATGGTGCCCTTCTGCAGGCTCCCGTAGCTTGGATCCAAACATCATCACCTCTGCCTGTCTCTCCCTTTGCTCCTGAGTGGAGTCAGTGCTGCTGGTCTGGTGATGCAGCCCAGGAGATGGTTGCTGCTGGAGCTCCAGGAGGAGATGAGAGGCAGATACAACCCGCGCAGAGGGGTTTGCAGGCTGCAGCAAGGCAGAAATTCATTCTGTGGGAGGCCACAGCCATGGTATTCTGTTGCATGTCCTGCTGAGTTCCCTCTGTCGTGCACTCAGCTCTGGTTTTGTGGGTGGAGGATGAAAAGATCTGGGAGTAGAGCGTGAGTGCACACAAGCTGCTCTAGTTTGAAGGAACCAGGGCCTGTGGTCACCAGCCTGGGGCAGGATGGGTGCTGTGGCTTCGCTTTGGTCCACCTCAGTGTCCTGCTCTAGGTGGGAGAACTAGAAGTTGAACTGCCCTGGTCTGCTCTCATATTCCCACGGATCCCTTCTTTTTCTCAGTTTCAGTTTTTTTCTGTTATGCTGCTTCCCATTCCCCAGGGAAGCCGAGCAGCCAGGCAGCCAGCATGCTACGACTCGGCAAGCAGAGTGGCAAGTGAAAGGACTGATGTTAGCCATCCCCAGCCTGCCTGTCCCAGTCTGCAATGGGGAGCATCCAGCCCATGTGAGAGGACTGAATTTGGTGCTGGTCACAGCAGCCCATTTGTGAAGCTGGTAGTCCCAGCCCCAGGGTGTCCTGTGACACAAACACCAGGGCAGCCTGGCCAGGGAAGGATGCTGGTGCCGGTGGTTGCTGGTTTGGATAGTGGCTGTCTTGGGAAGAGCGAATGGGAACCCAGTGGGCTGTTGGGTTGCTCCATGGTTTGCCAGAGGCAGGAGCATGGAGCACCTCCTCTGCATGGTCAGCTATGCTCGAGTTGTTCCAGGGAAGTAAGAGGAATTGGATCTCTTCCTCCACCATGTCTGGCTGGGAAAGGACAGACACGGGGCCAGGTGGAGGACAAGATGGACCCACTTTCTGACTTTTGGTCTGGATCTGCAGTGGTTGCAACATCCCTCCCTGGAGCACCGGGATACTCTGTGCAGGGATGATCTCAGAATCACAGAATGTTTTGGGTTGGAAGGGGCCCTAAGGATCATCCAGTTCCAACTGGATGGGACACCTCCCACTGGATCAGGGGCTCCAAGCCCCATCCAACCTGGCCTTGAACACCTCCAGGGATGGGGCAGCCACAGCTTCCCTGGGCAACCTGGGCCAGTGAACAGCTGAGTGCTGGAAGGAGGGTTGATTTTTTTCTAGGTTGTGTGCATGCAGCCAGAGAAGAGTGTAGGGAATCACTGCTGCATCTAAGTCTTTCTGCCTCGTCCTACCACTCCATGCCCTTGTAAGAAGTCCCTCTCCAGCTTTCCTGTAGCCCCTTCAGGCACTTGAAGGCCATTATAAGGTCTCCCTAGATGCTTCCAAGGGTGAAGCTTTACTTCTACCAGGTTCCCAGTCTTCACTTACCCTTTGTCCTGGCAGGTTTGGGATGCCATGGGTGTTTGGGTGCTTTCATCATGTCTCCCTGGCCCTGGAGTTCCCTGAGTGCTTTGTCAGTATGTTTTAAACTCTGGTCTCTTTTCTGTGTTAGTCTGAGCAGTCTGTAGGGAGCTTGAGGGGTGATGTTGTCTGGGTTAGTCACCCTCAAATGCTCTGGAATGCCTGGATGAAACTCTGCTTCAATCGGCAAGGCAAAGAGGTAGAACTGGACAAGTCTGGAGTATTTCTAAATCCTCTGCAGCGTTTCTCAGCAGTGAGTCAGTATCTGAGGGCAGTTCCTGAGCTGCCCATCGCAGCCAAACCTCTCATGGGTTTCAGGCAGTCGATGCAAAGCTGCAGCTCACAGGGCAGTTCCAAGCCACACTTACCGTGATGCTGGATTCCTCACAGGGTCACCCGAGGCAGCTTCTGCTCATGGGCAGCTTTGCCATAGGGCAGCACCTCAACCCAAATGGCCCTGCTAGGAGTTCTGGCAGTGCAAAGCTGGATGAGGTGTCAACCAGACCATAACTTTCCTGCTTAATCTTACTTCTGGGCCTGGTAACATGAAAGACAAAACGAAACTGCTGCACAGAGGATGTTGTTAGCCGCTTGCTGATGAAATCAGATGAAACAAACACAGTGTGGACTGGATCCCCATCTGTGTTGCCACTGAACGCAGCCCGTGGGATCAGACTCAGCACTGCTCTGTCTGACGGAGCTCATTGCTGTCCGAGGAGTTTTATTACAAGCCAGGACCCAGCAGGCTGCACCAGTTCAGTCCAAGGTGATGTGTGCTCAGTTACTCTCACAGCAGCCTCAGGAGGCACCTTGATTCATGGAAAAGTTGCTGCTAAGCCACAAGGAGCTAGGGTGCGCACACAAGGACAAGGAAATGATTGGACTATCTGTGCAGCTCATTCTTGCTGTAAAAAGGGATTTTGAGGCCTTCAGTTTCATTCTCTGCCCAGCTCTGGCACCACCAGAAGGACCGACTGGCTGCCCCATGGGTTGTGGTCCTCCAGGGGCTCAGAGCTGTCTGAGAACTCAATCAAAAAGGATCATGGTGAAATGACACTTGGGTAAGATCACCTAGCGTAGCAGACCGAAACGTGCTCGCGCTGGCTGACGTTTGTTTCCCTCATCCTCTCTGGTGACACTGGCTCCTCCTCGCCCTGGGCAGGCACAGCCTTCTCCAGCAGCTGCAGATTTGCATGACAGACCCAGAGGCACTGACCTCTGAAGCGCTGTTACCCTGCAAATGACATTTCCTCTCATTTGCTCACTCCTGTGTGAGCGAAGTCACTCTCTGACCTGTCCCGAACCGCTGGTCCAGGCAATACCATTCCCTCCAGGGTGGCCTTAGAGTGGCTGGAGTTTCTAGAGGTGTTGGTTTGTGCAGCTCTTCATTTTCTGTGTCTACAGCTCTGCCTTTCTCCCCTACCTTGTCCATGCACGGCCACCTATGTTCTGAGCATCCCTTTTCATAGAATCATGGAATGGTTTGGGTTGGAAAGGACGTCAAACTCATCCAGTCCCACTCCCTGCCATAGGCAGGGAAACTTCCCACTGGATCAGGGGCTCCCAGCCCCATCCAACCTGGCCTTGAACCCCTCCAGGGATGGGGCAGCCACCACTGCTCTGGGCAACCTGGGCCAGGGCCTCCTCGCCCGCACAGGAAAACATTTCTTCCCAAGCTCTCATCTTGGTTGACCCCTCTTTCAGCTGAAAACCACAGCCCCTTGTCCTGCCCCTGCTGGGACGACGGCTGCCCCTACACTGCTTGCTGCTGCTTTTGCTTCTGTGACTGCTCAGTGCCATGCGGGCAAACCAAAATTTCTCTGCCCTCTTTCCCTTTTTCTCCCTCATCCACAGCTCCTCTGCTGGCAGCAGCAGCCACCCTGACTTTCCACATCTCTGATGTAACGCTGGCAGTGGGCTGAGGTTGTTTTCCTCCCGCAGACTGCCGCCTGCCTCGCTTCTGCCTACACTTGGCTCTTGGCTCTGCTGCCTTGGTGTGGCACGTAGTGGCCTTTGTTCTCCCCCGCTGCACGGCGAGTAGATGAAAGCCTACTGTGAAGCATAATTTATAGCTAGCTTGAAACACAGTTTTGGCGGAGCAAAGCACGCCAAAAGATGTAGCAATGCCCAAGGAGCTGCGCTCATAGTGCTTATCAAATGATGCTTGAAAGGCCCCGTAATGCAAGAGGAGGGTTGAGTTGCTCAATGCTAGCAGAGGATAAACTGCCTCTATTACAGGGACACGTGTTTGGGAGCAAGGAGCCAAGAGCTGTCTTTCAAAAACTTGTCCAACAAGGCAAATCGCAGCTTCTGAAGCCTTGGTCCAAAGGGCAGCAAGGCTGCAGGAGGGAGCCTGGGCACACACCTAAACAGGGCTGCATCACTGCACCTTCTAGAAAACTGGCCCAGAAATGAGTGTATTGCCTTCAATACAATCAAACATGTAAGTAAGTTCCACACTGGTGACCCCAAAATCTCTGGGCAGCAGGAATTCGGCCAGAGCACCCCCAGAGGTTGTCCTTTCTCTGCCGTGAGATGCCATTGTCCTGGCTACAGGCTCTCTGCAGCAAAGGGAGGTGCATGGTGCTCAAGGAATGGCAGGATTGCAAATTTGCATGGTGGGAAGGAAGCTTAAAAAGTCTCCTTGTCCTTCTGCTCCAATGCAGGACCCAGCGCAGCCAACTCTTCTCAAAAGAGGTGTCCATCTTTTTAAAGGCTTCCAAATGATGTAGGGTGCATGTGTTACATGGGTAACAAAGCACTTGACCCTAACACCAGCAGGTTTGTGGGGTTTGTTTTTTTTACCCCTCAACACCCCTTTTTCAGTTTGCTGGTAGGAAAAGCGCAGGAACTATCACCTCCATTAACCATACTCAGCATCCAAGAGAGGTCAGAGTCTGGGTGCAGCCTCCTGCTCCCTGGAGCAACATCACCTGTGAAACCCTAGGAAAACACTAAGCCTTTAGGACAGTTGTGTTTCCTATGGGGGAGAGACCAGGCACAGCAGGAAGGTGCTATGAGGCTACAGAGGACGTTCCAGCAGCTGTGGTGGAGCTATTGAGCTTTTTGTGTTGGTGGGATAGTCGTCGGGGGCCTTAGAGGAATCTGGTTCACACATGGATCGTCTGCTCATCTCTCATGTGTGCTCGTGTCCTGACATGGAGACACAAAGACCTACCTGTCTAGTTATCCACGTTCTGCTGAGGAAGAGGTCCAGGGAGCAGCTCCAGTCCTCACCCAAGCTTCTCCATCGTTAGCTCACTCTTCTGCTTGGTTTTGATCTATCTCACCTAGTTCCCTCCAGCGCAAAGCCTGAGTTTCATGCTGTAGAAGACCCATCCCACCACTGCCCTCAAATTATTTCTGACATTCGAGCCAGGCCAAAAAAACCCTTTTTAGAACAACAGTCATGATGTAGGGCACCGTGTGGATCTGAAGAGTGTCATCCGCAGATGCAGCCTGCTCTGAAGAGGGACGTCCCAAAGCAGGGGAACTGGGAGCCTGTCCATGTCACCCACCTCAGGACCAGGTCTCTCTCCCTCTGGCATTAGCTGTGATAACATTGCTGATGTTGCCGAGCAGGGAAGACCCTTGGGACACCCCTAGGCTGGGTGGGAGTCCCCTTGGCTGACACTTCTGTGTCTTAACTAGAGGGATGTGACATTTTGTACTTCCCAAAGCCACGGAAGTGTCCTAGCTGCAAGTTTGTCCTCTTCCTTCCCATTGCAGGTGCAAATGCTTTGAATGCCTTGTGCTGTGCCAAGGACGAAGAGTTTCCCTTCCCAAGGAGGTCCCCATCCTTCAAAAGCTGCTATTGGGCTGCAGCAAGGAGCCCTTTCTACTCCTGTTCAGTTGCCCATGAGTGCAAGAAATTTCCAGGAGATGAGGCCTGAAGTAGGACATGGAGTAGAGCTGTCTTGAAAATTTGTGTGAAAATCCATTTGTGCAGAGAAGGCTCTTTATTTTTTTTATTTTATTTTATTTTATTTTATTTTATTTTATTTTATTTTATTTTATTTTATTTTATTTTATTTTATTTTATTTTATTTTATTTTACCAAATCAACTTAAATCAGAGGATAAAAAATTATTCAGGAGAGCTGCTTTTTAATAACTACTGGAACATCCTTTCTGGTTTTCAAGATCAAACATTTGTATAAAAATTTCAGACAGTTTTTATTATAAGAGGAAGACGAAGCACTTTGATCTACAGAAGCAAGGTAAGATTTTCAGTCATTCCTAAGGAGTAGAGCAGTGTTTAATGAGTAAATTTTAATGAAATTATATGTGTATTTCAACCACAGTGGTTACTGAGTCTTTAAAGGAAAGAGAAATTGCTTTCTGCTGTCAGAAGTGGTGAACCTACTCAGCAACCTTGGCACCCTCACGCTGCAGATCATTAGCCTTGACAGCTACAGAGATGGCAAACAAACATGGTAGACCCTGGTGTGAGTCCCATTTTAGCTGCTAGACCACTCATTCCTGCCCTTTCAAAGGGAAGTTTATAGTTGCCTAGATGTTATGAGTGACTCTGTAGGTCATAATTACACTATTTGGCCAGTTTGGTTCCACAGGGATCATCCCTAGTCTGTGTGATGAAACTATGAGGTTGGTGGTCAACCTGCTTAAAACCCTGTTTCCTTTGTTTGGGGAGACAGCTGGGCCTGGAGCACACGGTGATGGGGAGGCTGACAGAGGTGGTGCCCTCAGCCTGGAGAAGCAGAAGCTGAAGCAGACTCACCCAGCAGCTTTCCTTCACCCCTTACAGGAAAGCTGCGAAGGGGCTCTTGATGAGGGAGTGCAGGGAGAGGATGAGTGGGACAGTTTTCAGCTGAAAGAGGGGAGATTGAGATGAGATCTTAGGAAGAAATGTTTTGCTGTGAGGGTGGGGAGGCCCTGGTCCATGTTGCCCAGAGCAGGGGTGGCTGCCCCATCCCTGGAGGGGTTCAAGGCCAGGTTGGATGGGGCTGGGAGCCTCTGATCCAGTGGGAGGTGTCCCTGCCCATGGCACAAGGTTGGAGCTGGATGGGCTTAGATGTCCTTTCCAACCCAAACCATTCTATGATTCTATGATTCACCATGGGAGGATGGGCCAGATCCTTCTCCAAGTTGCACCAAGAAAGGATCAGTGACCCTGTGCAAAAGCTGCTTTTTTCCTGTGAGCATCGTGCAGCCCTGGGGTGGGAGATATCTTTGAGGATATTCAAACCTCAGCTGGACAAGGCCTGGAACAACCTGAGCTGACTTTGTAGCAAGCCCTACTTTGAAAATGGTGCTGAACTCAGGACCTCTCAAATTCCCTTCCAAACTAAATCTTTCTCTGATTTTCCCTCCTTGAAGGGCAGCAACACATGCACACATGCAATAATTTATTGCATCCTACAGAAGACTTGAAAAAGGGAGACAGCCCTTGACAGTGATGTATCTCCTTTGGGCTTTGGCAAACTTGAAAATGGTAGGAGGAGCTGGCACAAAACCACAGCCTGCTTTCTCTGTGTTAGGGCATGTCAAGTGTAGGACATTCCTGCATGGATGACTTGGTTAGTTGTTTCCATTATAAAAGAGGAACGGGTGTGTGCTGTCCTCCAGCAGCATGACAGGAGGTGAGGGATGTGGTCTGGAGTACTAACTTCTTGTGGTCCTCCTTGATTTGGTGTCATGTCCAAGACATAGACCCCAGATGGTGACCGAGCACCGTTTCTGCCCCAACTCCACTTTGGATGTACCAACGGGTGCCACCAAGTCCCTCTGTGGTGCCTGGGGCAGCAGGGATGCAGAGCAGGAGCCCAAGCAGCTAGCTGAGAGGCAGAATAAATTGCATCCTTAAACCAAAACTGAGGGAAGGTAACATCTCCTCTGCTCCAAGCTCTCAGAGGGTGTCAGAGCCAGGTCAGGTTGTCCCAGCTGTGGGGCAGCTGTGCTTGCTCCCCAGCACGTGATGCCATGGAGAGGTGGGCTGAACCAGCAGTGTGGTGCTTCTTGGAGCAGCCCAGTTTTCCCTCTGCACGTGTGGACAGGACTGCGAGAATTTCACCTGGTGCTTCAGCATATTTCCAGTAGAGAGGGGTTTTCACAAGAAGAGACCTGGCAAAATGGTCCTGGAGGCAGTGCAGGGATCAGCCTGGGTGTGCAGGTGCAACTCAAACGGTTGAACATCCCCTTGGACACCAAGGAAGCTCCTTGCCTCATCTCTAGCTCTGTTCCCTGAATGCCACTAATGCACCTGGCCATAAATTGGCTCTGAAAGTCTGTTTTAGCCTGTTCAGTCGAAAAGTGAACATGCAAAAACCTGTCCATCTTGAAAACCCATCTCAGAATGGACTCTTCCTGGAAAGCATACACGAGTCAAACAGAGAAACTTTGCATGACCTGTAGAGATCAACTTCAAATTTTATCTCTAAAAGCCAGTATTTGATTTTGCTAATAAAATAAACAATGCTCTTAAGAAACAATGCTAGCAGCGTGGCTCACATAAATCTATTGGTTCCCTCTGAGTAAGTTCTACTTAGTAAGGTTTCAAGTTTAATTAGAAGGGAATGAACTTCCTCATTATCTGGTTCATCCTTTAGGACCAGGATTTTTATCACAACCAAAAGCCCTCCTTGCATCGTGCAGTGGGTGCCAGAGAGTAAATATCATCCTGTGATGACCCTTGCACCCTTGATGCCTTTGTGTCCTTTTCACCCATCCATCCATTTCCGTCTCCTTGTGCTTGACCCTGACACCACAGGACTTCTGGATCCTTGAGATGGTCTGGGATGGAGGATGAGTCCCTATGGGTCAGCTTTGCTCTACATGTCTCCTGCCAAGCGTGGATACCCAGCGTGGAACAGAACTGGGCTACCACAGTCCATGGCATCCCAGAGCTTTTTGTGGTGGGAACCTGGTGCCACTCACTTGTTCTTGGGTGTCTGCATCTTCTTTTCAGTCTTCATCTCTTCTCCTCCTTGGCCAGGGCTCCTGTAGCAGCTGAGGCTCCTCAATGGACTGCAGAGAGGATGCCCCAGATCCGCGTGTAGGTGGTCGAGGGCCTCCACCATCGTGGACTGGTTCCTCTCACACCAGGGAGGAACTAGGTGCTGTGTAGGCATCAGAGCTTTCCCGAATGCAGGATGGGAAGCCTTCATGGAAGATGGGGAGGCAAAGTCCTCCAACAGCTGCTTTTTAAAAGGAGGGGGTTGAGTGTGGCTTTGATGGGACTGGCAAAGGACGTTGTTACCCACCATGGGTCCCAGCAGGCGCCAGTGCCAAGTGGTGTTGGTGTCAGATACCGATGGGATTAATGCTGCAGGACATGGCACACACAGGGTCAGCCCAATGTTTTCATCTGGAGGACTCGCCTACAGTGGCAGCTGCAGACAAACCCTTCTGGGGTTTGGGCAGGCAAGAGGCCAGGCCTGGAGGACCACCTAGTCACCTAGTGAGGTGGCTTCAATGCAAACTGGTGATCCCAGTGCTCGGGATGCTCTGATCCTTCCCATCAGAAGGCTGTCAGAGGACAGCCGTGCCAACGTCAAATGGTATCTTTGTGCTTAAGTCAGGCTGAAACTCTGATGGGACTCTTGATCACAGGGATCCCTGCCCTGAAATGGTGCTCTGGAAGGAATAGAAAAGGCTCTGCTGGTGCCAGGAACATCTGCATCCCCCTGCGGGTGATGGAGTGGAGACACTGCCAGATGTGATGCGGGCACCCAGCCACAAGTAACCCAGTGGAGCAGCCAGCATTCACTGCAGCACGGGTCACGGGCCACATGGCACTCACAGCCCTCCTCCACTCCCAGTCGCACCCTGTGTTCCACATCCATCCCAGGGGACTATGGTGTGATGGCTGCCCTCTCCCCAGTGCCCCCACCAGAGGCTGCTTTATCGAGTCGAGTCACATTGGGATATGTTGCTAAATCATTACATAAGTTGGTCTGTGAGGTTTCCTCCCCCACCAGCCAGGTGGGGGATTTCGAAACGCCATGGAATCGAGGGCATCCTCGCACCATTTACACCCTCACTCCCTTTCTAAATCTGGCCCTGTCGCCTCTGCACCTTCCATGGCTGGAACAAGCTCTCCCTTCCCGGCTGTGTTTCTGAGCTGGTCCAGATTGTGATGGGCATGGGAAGATAAGGAGTCCAGGTATCATCCTGGTTGAGACCTACCAGTCTCTACCTGGGTCCCCAGCTGCAGGAGACCACTCACACCTACGTGGTTGTCATCACCTCCCTGAACTCTGTCTTGGCTGATGATGGGCACGGGCTCTAGTCCTCTCCTTGACTTTCTGCACAGTGTATTCACATGTTCCTGGGCCTGGCAATGTCACCTCTGGAGATGGTGCCCCATACCCCAGCCCTCCCTCCAACTGCTCCTGGAAGCAGCAGATGCTTCTGGCAGGACCTAACCTGACTGCATTTACAAGGCACCACCCAGGTAACACTCATGCACCCCACAGGGCCTCCAAAACACACTTAATTTAACTCTGAGGTTTTTCAGGGCAGTGTGGGCTCTTCTCCCCAATCTGAGTATGGATATTTCAACCCCAACCATCCTCAAGCACTGCCGGCTCCCTCTGGACTTGGGAGACATGGGATTGCATGGAGAGGTGGGGACACTTCAACCCATTAAACATCTAGAAACAAGGCACTGATCAGGTCCTTGAGTAGTCCTCAAGACCTAGAGAAGCAAAGCAGGTAGATGCAGTCAGGGAGAAGGTATCTACCACAGAGGCCCGTCAGGTCTTCTGGGCATTGTCAAGCAGGATTTGTTGTCACTTGGCAGCCTGTAGTGGGAACACAACATTGTTGAGAGGCTGGTGTGGCCTCACAGGCAGCCACAAGACCCCAGCCCGAGTGCATGTGGCTGGATGTGGTGGGCAGTAGCATGACCCAGACATGCAGACCAACTTCCATGCTTGTATCAACAGCATTGTCCACTTGTAAGGGAAGCCTCTTGCAGCAGCTCCAGGTAATTGGTCATGAAGAGCAGGCTGCAACACCACCAAAGCTAAGTGCCACAAGTAGAAGGAGTCCCTCACTGCACCCATCGCCTCCCATGTGTCTCCTCTTGCTGATGTGACAACCTGCCTCTGGTGTGCACCAGCAGCAGGTGCTGGTGGTGCCTTGGGAGAAAGACAGCCCCAGAGATCCTGAGCTGAGATCTTCCTGCAGTTCCCCAGGACTAGGACTGCAAAGGAGTTTTTTAATCCCAGACTCACTCACACACTGCCACAAGCTTTGCCCTTGGGCTGCTGGGTGAGGACTGTAGCAAGGAGGGGCTTTGGCAGCAGAGTCCCACATGGTAAGTCTTGGTGTGAGGCATCTTCCCCTGCAGTGCCTCTCTTTCACAGAGATGAGGGAAGAGACAACCACAGGCTGAGCTCACCTAAACTGGACATTGCCCTGGCAGACGGTTCTGGGTGGAGATAAGAAGAAATCAGCAGCTCCTCAACCCATTTTGCAGAGACTCCGGAAGTGAGACGGTGACACAAGGAGATGAAAACTGGGTGGACTGGCCAACTTGATGGCGTTCCCCTTGAGGGGAAGCAGATCTCCTTCCTTCTGCATCCCCATCCTCTCCTCCCACAGTATCTCCCTGGTCCGTGCCCCTCCCTGGCCACTCCTGGTGCTTGTTTCCAGAGTGACCTGCTGACCAAGGCATGTCTCTTTTTATCTACTGACGAACCTGCACAGCCCTCTCAACTGTAAGCAGTTCAGAGTTGTGATGTTGTTGCTCATCAAAGGTGGGACTTGAGATGAGACTGTTTGGCAGGGTATGTCCAAGTGTAGGGCAGGGCAGAAAAGACAACCTGCATCCTCAGCCTTGATAGCACTGAGGTTGGACCTGCTGTGAGGCACCTGCAGGTCCCTGCCCAGAGCTTTAAGGTTGTCTCCAGCCTACAGATGTCCTGCCATGCTTTGTGTTGTGATTAATTGTGCCGCTGCCATAAACAGGCAGCAAAGGCTGGGAACCAGGAATGTGAGACCATGGGGGTCCAGCTGACAAGGGCAATGACTTGGCCTGCTCTCCAGACCCATGATGGTCAGCGGTGAAACAGGAGGCACACAAGGAAAGGCTGAGAGAGCTGATTTGGTTCAGACTGAAGAAGGGAAAGCTTGGAAGGATCTTGCAGCTCTGTGCAGCTAATTAATTGGAGGATGCACAGAAGATGGAGCCAGATCTTCTGAGGTGCATGGGGAGAGGAAGTTGGGTCACGGGAGATTCCTCTTAGACACTTGGGAAAAAAAATCACCATGAGGGTAGTCAAATACTAGGAGAGGCTAGAGGAGCCATGGGATCTCCATCTTCTCAACTGGGCAAGGTCTGGAGCACCTGGGTTCTGAACTGGTTCAGAAAAGCTGGCCCTGCTTTGGGCAGAGGGTCAGTCCCTTTGTATTTAATTATTCCATGTTTCTGTCAGGACACACCTCAGTGATGTGTTAATTGTGTTCCCAGGTACTTCATCTCCATTACGCAAGGCTTTCATCTTGCTCCATGTGACCTCAGAGGTTTTCTATGTGACCCGCTCTTCCTCTTTGCGGAGAATCAGGGATTTCCTCACTTTCCTCACTTCAGCTCCCATCCACAATGGGACATCTCTGGGGCTTGGTAAGGTCTGCCAGCTTTGACAAGGACCCATGGTCTGCCCAGCACTGTCAGCTTCTCGTCCTCCCACAGCATCACTCCTAAAACATCTCAGTGTCACCTGTGTGCAAGGAGTGGAGGGAAGGTTTTGTTCAAGAACAACCTGTCCACATGTCTCATCAGGCTTCTGTGTGGCTTTCCTCAACTTGGCACTGCCATGCTCACTTTCAGCTGGAACTTGGATACTCTGTTGGTTCTGAAGTCTCCTCCATCTGCCCCACTACTGTGGCGCTTTCTGGTCCCACAGAGGACAGAGAGCCTTCTGTGTGAGGCAGAGTGAAACTAAGGCTTTGCAGATCTGAAGAGCAGGTTTTCTCCTTGAGAAACCTTGCCAGGCTCTGGGAAAACTCATCTGTGCTGGAGCAAGGCTGAGTCACTTCTCAGAAAAGGGCATTATCCCGGGAAATGCAAGAAACCCCCAGCAACCTTATCTCTGTCCCTCCTGGTGGCCGCATGCCCTAATGAAGAAGCAAATCTAGGTGCTAAGAAACCCCATATCAGGACTTGCTGTCGCCAGTTTTTTGGGGGTAGCTCTGGCAGATTTTGCAGCTATCTGTAGACACTTTCAGCTGAGGAGCACCCGGCAAGTTTGAACAGCAAACCCTGCCTGGCTCTGGGAGCAGTATTGGGCCAGCGAGCCCTTTGATTGCAATCAGCGAGTTGGCAGTTATCCCAAGAACTCATACAAAAATGCTTTGAAGGGGCCAGATGCACAAGGCGTGTCCCTGTGTGGGGCGCGGAGCTGTGATTCACGGCATCGCCATGCAATGCTTGGTGCACGCATATGCAGCCATCGGACCACAGTGAAGGCCCCTGTCTCCCTCAAATCACCAGTTGCCTGTTTACTTTACGTTTTTTAGCCCTCCAATCTTTTACCGATCACACCCCAAATTTGACACGGGTTTTGTCTCCCTTCCAGCCTTCGCCCACTGCTGCCTGCAAGCTCCAGACAGAAAGGCAGACAGGGAATTTGCTCCAGGCGCTGGTAGGTGCAAGCTCTGCTGCTGAGCCGATGCTGCTCTGGGCTGGCTGGCGATGACACTCACCATGCCCTGCTAAGTAAGCATCCCCAGCCCGTGATTCAGAGAAGAAACAGCAGTTTGCATAGAGGTGCATTAAACTCCTTCATTTAAGTACCTTTTGCTCTTTTAGATATGGATTTGGAGTCTGATGCAGAAACCCAGGAGATTCCCCTCCTTGGGCTAGACCATGAAAGCTCGTCCGAAGAAACTATTGTTTCTGGAAAGCCTCTCTAAGCTCCCTGTCCCCAGCTTTGCAGCCCAGCTCAGCATTTTGGGTGAGTTATGAAACAGGGAAGATGCCAGATGCATTTGTTTTATCCGCCAGCAAATGACGAGATGTGATAAATACTTGGCTCTCTCGTGCAGGGACAGGGTGAGGGCTGTTCCTTGCCAGGGGGGAAATGACATTACAGGCTTGCAAGAGCTGGGCACTTTGTTGTGCAGAAGCCATCTGACGCTGACAGCCTGTCATTGATTTGTGAAAACATCATTTGGCATCGATAACAAGCTTTCAGGAGAAACAAGGAGGACAGAAGAAAACAACACACGGATAATGCTTTGCTATTCCCTAACTGGACTGGAAGTGCACAGACTTACCCCTAGTCTGTGAAATGCACAGGAGCAGCAGAAAATCCTCCCATCTCATTGGGCATCCATTGGCCACCTGGTCTCAGTCAGCCGTCCCCCCTCATCCTGGCTGGACTTGCTTGAGCACAGTCTAGACATCCAAACTGGATGGGTGATGGAGCAGAGTGAAACCACTGCATCCCTTGGATGAGGTGTCAGGAGAAGTGGGGAGAGGGGACCAAAGGTAATTACCCTCTAGTTGCCCTAGACCTGTGTCTTACTGAGGACGATTGGGCTTCTGAAGCTGTTTCACTGGAAGAGCATCTTGGAGCATCAAAGACGAAAACTACACAACCTTCATCTTCCCTAGAAGTGTAGCCTGTGCTTTCTGATATCACTCTTGTTCCTACAAAATACGAAATACAGCAGCTGTGTGCTCACCAGCCACCACGGAAACATGAAACCTGATGAATGTCAATGAAATAAAGTGCTTTCCTTCTGCTTTGAAGGAGTGACCCAGCACCTGTGAGCAGCCAGGCCCTGGGCACTGATGGTTGCTACTGGAGAGAAACCCCAGAAGTCCTTTCTACCACAGCACCCTCTGACCATCAACTGCTCCTCCTGGCCCTCTTCTGGGTCATGTGCTTACTCAAGCATCCAGGACCAAGAGTGGCCCAGGAAGCTTCTGCCCTGCACACCCTCCCTTGGCCTCCCTCCTCACGAGGTTTGTGCCTCTTCCTCGGCATTAGCCTTTTGTGACTTGGCAGGAGCTTTGTCAGCACTTGCTGTGACCTGAAACTGGTCTGAGGTGTTCAGTTCTCTGCAAATGAGTTGCTGCAGTGTGGCTTGGAAGAGAGAAAGTTCTCTGCTCCAATTCATAAGCCGGCATGTCATTTCTTGCACAGCCATCTTATCTTCTCTTCTGCTTGTTAGAAGTCCTTTCTTTCTCCTTGCCACCCCAAGATTGCCCCAACTCTTTGCCTGTGGCTGCCCTGATTTCTCTGTTGGGCTGTCCCTGCAGAAAGTGGGACCTACTCTGGGAAGGGACCTGGCTCCATGAACACAGCAGCACCCTGCAGCCAGCAGGACCCTCTGCAACCCCTGTGTTAGGTTCTCTGCAGGTGACCCTGCAGTCCTGGGCTCAGCGGGGTGGGTTTGCAATCTGTGCAGGCAGATGAAACCTTTTGAAAATGTGAGCTGGACACATTGACACAGGAGCATCTCAGCAGGATGGATGCTGGAACCCCAGTCAGGAATATTGGGCATCATTGCTTCTCTGACCCATGGCCCGTGTAATGCTGCCTCCTACTAGCAGAGGTGTCCCCAGGCTTTTGGCACCATTTTGATCCAATTTAGAATAAGGGAAATATCAAAATACAAGTTGAACAGGCTGTGTGGGATTTCCTCCAGCCCTCCGGCTGCAGAAGAGCACCGTTTCCTCCCCAGACCCACAAAGCCTCATCCATGAGCTCTTCACAGTGAAGGGCACAGCACTGTCCATACCCAGCCCTCATGCTTCCCAGCCTTGCCTGATCTCCATTGGTACGTGCACGTTCCCCTTGACCTGTCCACTTCAGTGCAGGCTGGGGGAGGCTGTTTTGGGGCGAGGGCAGCGAGGAGCCGCGTGCCCTGCAGAGGCAGAGCGGAGGCTGTGAGCGAGCACAGTGGGGAGCGCGTGGGTGTGTGCAGGCAGGGCTGTATATCCAGTCTGGCAGAGGGTGTGCCTGCTCACACGCTGGGGAGCCGAGCTGGGAGCAGGAGCCCTGAGACACCCTTGGCTGGGGGACGTATGGCAAGGAGGGCTTTGGGAAATTAACTCCAGCACGAGACACGTTTGCTGTCACCTTGTGTGGTGTGCGGTCAGGTGAAGTGCAGCCCCCTCTTTCCCCCAGCCCCGCGGTCCGCTTGCAGCGATGCTTCACTCTCCACTGAAAACAGCGTTGGCATATGAATGTTTCCAAGACCAGGCCAGTTCCACTCTGGCTCTGCCGTCGGACCACAAGCTGAAAACTAAGGGTACAGGAAAACAGCGAGTCCAAGAGCAAGTGATGATGACGGTGAAGCGGCAGAAGCAAAAGTCGTCTGTGTCGTCAAGCGTGGGCCACTCCAACCGAGGTAAAATCCCTCTGGGGCAGAGCAGGGGCTGTGGGATGCTTTTGTGGGGATTTGTTTGTGGGGACCAGACCGGTTCGCGTCTCTCTTAGGTTATCCCAGGCAGGGAATGTCAAGGTCTCTTGTACTGGATGGAAGAGTTAGGAGAAGAAGCAGAGCTGGGTGCATCGATTCCCTCCCTGGTGGAGCTGATCTCCCAGGAGTGCTGCACTGCTCCTCATCCCTGAGGCACATGGACGTTTCACTGTGGTGCTTTTAACAAACTGTCCCCTGGGTCTAAAGCTGGAGTAGCTGCCTAACCTTAGCAAATCCTTCCCCTGTGAGTGCCCCCGTGGCTGGAATTCTCCACCAGACCCATCGCCTCCTGTGGATGGCCAGAGCTAACAACACTGCTCTTCCACTGTGCCATGAGGCTGGGAGCTGGCTACGAGCTGGGTCTTAGTGTCTCCTGGGCAATGTGGCAAGTGGAGAGCAGGCATCTACACACAGCACCCAAACCTGAACTCGGGATTTGCCTCTGAAGCTCCCAACATATCTCCCATTTTCAGGCTGAGAAATGTGGGAGCTTCTGAGACTCCCAGTGTGAGTGGTAGGAAGGACGTGACTTGAGAGGAGAGATGTCCTTTTCCTACTGCAGTGGCTTGCACTGGTTCCCTGGGGATGCTTCGCAGCACCTCTGGTTTGCACATGGGTAGTGAGGCTGCAGAGGTCTGGGTAGCCTGTTCACTTCGATGCAGTGAGTCTGTGCCATAGAAAGCAAGCAATCAATCAGCTGAGTCCTGGAGCCAGGTTTCCTACTGGAATACCTTCCTGTTTGGGTAAAGGCTTGGTAAATTGTTTTCTTTGACATGCTTGCATCTGGAGAAAACCTATTTGGAGGTGAAGCCCAGCTTTCCCCAGGTGTGAGATACAAACCCAAAGGGTTGTGACAGCCACAGTGCAAAACCTCCTGGCTCTTGGAGGTGCTTTCACCAGCAATTCACTGGCCCAGATAAGTTTACCCAGCACAAGAAAACCCAAGGCTTTGAGGGACAAAGTAGTGCTGGGGATGGGACTGAACTGATCTGCATGTAGTGGCATGTTTGCTGCAAAGCTGGGTGAGCTGGGACAGTCTCTGCCACCTCTTTTGGGGACTATGTCTTGCCTGGCAACTTTTCCAAGCTGGATCATGAGGCTGAATTCAGCACTGGTGAAGTGCCATTGTCCAGACTCAAGTTTTGGGATGGTTTACCAGAAGCTGAGTGGCACTAGGCTGCTGGGTGAAGAGTGGAGGTGGTGCTCTCGTAGGAGGCATCCTGGCTGTATACATTGCAGTTGCTGCAGTGGTGAGAACAGAGGAGCTCTGAGGAAGATGAAGTGTGTGAAGTGGCCCGTGATGGGAACTGCCAGGACCAGATCTCCGCTTTCTCTTTTTTCATGTGTTTGTGGACAGAGTCCAGGAGGTGGTTGGAGACAGGGCAAGGAGAGCTTTCTTCCTTCACCAAAATGGAAGATGCAAATCTCCTCCTACCTCAGCAGGGTTCATTGCTTAAGGTGTTATGGTGCCAGACCTGAGAAAATACGATACAAACCAGGATGAGACGAGAGGCTCGAAATGGGGACTGGGACACTGCCAGCCTCTCTTTGCAGCTGAGGGGTATTTCAAGGGATAGAGGGCAAGGAGATGCCTCCCACTGCTGCCCTTTGGCAGGAATGAAGGGAGGCAGAGGAATTCTGCTTGGAGAGCAGCCCAGGTGAAACCTCTGGGTAAGGGGGAAAAAAAAAAGCAAACTCCCAAGCTGGCTGTCTCCACTCAACAGGCTGAAGCTAAACCCCTCCTCCAGACACCTTTGGAAGTGCCTGGGAATGTGAATTACGTGGAAAGGTACAGCTCTGGTTTCTGTGTCCCAGGGAAGCTGAGTCACATCCAGCTCCCAGGAACTGCCTCCAAACATGGGGCTGAGGCCAGCCCGTTCCCACTGTGGGGAGGTTGGCCAGAGCTGAGGTCCTGCCGGCTGATTCACCCTGCCGGCTGCTCTCTCAGTGCATTTCTGCATGGAATCCCAGAAGGGCAAGGAGTTGCAATTTATCCTCTGGGTTTTCTCTTGGTTGAATCCTGAGAGGGACAAGCTAAACTTTCAGGTGTTGATCTTTACTGCTGTTGGTTCAAAGGTGTGCTGAGCAAGCATAGTGAGAGGCATTAATGTTTCTTACAAACAGGCTACAGGGGTCTGTCAGGCATGGGTACCTGCCTGTTCAAATTTTCCTTCTGCATTCCCCCATGATTCCTCAGAGATGCTACTCAAAGGCAGCACAAGCTCGAGAATTCACAAACCCCCTTGATAAATGTTGAGTTGCTTTGTTCCCTCTGTGCCCAGGCAGTTCCCTGTGTGCAGCCAGGTGTTGATCCAGGTGTGGTTGTCTGTTGCTGCATTTTGATCGGCACTCTGAGGAGCTGAAGAACAGCTCAGGGCTTTAGCCAGCTTCAGGAACATATGTGCCTGTATGTATAAGTCAGGGAACATGGACATAGATTCCTCTTGCATGCAGCAGGGTTAGGTGTTGTTATATCCCATAACTGGGGATCATCAAAAGATGTTCCCTCAGTGCCCTGCTAATTGGTGGACATATACAATTAGTTGGTTATTTGGAGTCCAGCAGATCAAGGTGTTATGGCCACGCTCTGACAGTCTGGTGTCACCCAGTACGTGCACAAGCAGGGCAAGGCAGTTCACAGCAGGGCAAGGTGATCCATCTGGGCTCAAACTGGTGTGCACTGGGGTAGGGCAGTGAGCAGAAGCATAATGCTGCAGCCCCAGGTGGACCGTTTCTAGCACAGCACCTAGAGAATCATAGAATGGTTTGAGTTGGAAGGGACCTTAAAGATCATCCAGTTCCAGCCCCCTGCCATGGGCAGGGACACCTCCCACTGGATCAGGGGCTCCAAGCCCCATCCAACCTGGCCTTGAACCTCTCCAGGGATGGGGCAGCCACCCCTGCTCTGAGCAACCTGGGCCAGGGCCTCCCCGCCCTCATCATGAAGAATTTCTTCCTAATGTCTAGTCTAAATCTTCCCCCTTCAAATTTAAAACTCTAGCTAAAGAAATGTTTTGGCAGGGTATGGCAGGGAGAAAAGATCTGAAGAAACACAGCCAAGGAGTGTCGTATCCAACTGTCTCACAGCTGAGCTGTGATTTAGAGGTTTGCTGTGGCTGAAAGGAGAGAAATCCCACCCAGCTCTAAGGGGATCCCACCTTGGTCTAATGGCAGTCATTACTCTTATGTGAAGGGAAGAGGTGGTTTGGGGGATAGTAGGTCTTTCTAAGACTTCTGTAACCTTCCCTCAGCATGAGATGATTCGCTGAAAGTCATCCACACTCCCACAAACTTTAGACTATTGGTACGGAAAAAACACCAAACTCCTTCAGCTCATAGGCCAGAAGGCAGAAACGAAGCTTGGTCACTCCTGCAAGAATCTCAGGTGCTGGGATTTCACTAACACTCCTCTCTCAGGAGGCACCCAGGCCTTCCTTTGTGCCTCCCACAAGTCCCCTTCTCTTACTTCGTTTTTCCTATGTTTAATCATCCTCATTGTTTTAAAGCCATGCATAGTTTATTACTTAACTTGTCTAGCCTGCACTACCAGAGACTGGTTCTTGTCTTGCCTTTCCCTGCCACAGATTAATATTTATTAGCATGCATCCAATTCCACAGTGCTCACTGTTAGCTCTATGTGTCCAGCTCAAATCTTTCACTGTCGTGCTTGAAAAATGGCACTTTTAACACAATTCTCCTTGCCATCAGTCCCTCAGCTTCAAGGGGTGTAACATTGTCTTTGAAGAAAGCAAATCACTCATCGAGCAGAGGCATATTGGGTTAGATGGAAGTCTCGGTTTGCTCTGTGATGATCCGTAACAGCCGGAGAGAGGAGGATGAGGGCAAAGCAAGCATGTAGCAGGGCTCGCAGTGATTAAGTGCAACGCCTTGCACTTCATGCCGGTTGTAGCTGGTTTTCACATTTGTGAACTGTCCTATTGAAATTAAATGAGATTTTAGATTGACCAGGTTTTGAAGAAAATGCCCTGGGGGAATGACAATTTGGAGGTGGAAGAGAGGGGGCCCTACGACAGCCCAGACAGTGCCTGAGCAGCCCTCAAGGGCGTTGTCTGCCTGTAACCATGGTCACTGGGGGACTGTATTTCATCTGAGTGGTTCACATCATTGCCTTTTCTGCCACTGTCCCACTGTTATCTAGTACTAATACAGTGGTTTTAATTGGCTGTGTTTGTCCAAGTGCCAGTGGAGCCCTAAACAGCAGCTTGGATGCCAACAAATGCCACACAGACATATGGACATAGCTAGAAAAAAGCACCAGGGAGGATTCTTCCCCGAAGAGCATAGCCACACCATGATAAAATGTTTTTTTTCAGGAGATTGTCTGCTTTTTTCTCCTGATTTTCAGGATCTGTGATTAGCTTGTACGGTCTTTACCCTTAAGGTGAATGAAAAGATGAGTGTTCTTCCTCTCCCCAAGGGCTGGTGGTACACCTCCAAGCTGGTTCTCAAGGTGAACCAGGCAAGGAAATGTCTAAACTTGCAAGACTAAACAAAGACAATGTTTTCTTAAGCCACCTCCATCAGAAAATCCTCAGGTTCTTCCTGGCCTTCAGACTGAGCAGTAAATTACACTTGTGTGGTGGCAGGAGAAGCACCTTCTCCAGCCAGCAGGGTGGCTTCAAATTGCCTTGAACATTTGAGGTCAGATATAATTATATATTTATGAACTATTATATACGAGTTCTTGGAGGTCAAGGCAGCTCTTCAACAGCTGAAGAACATAAACTTTCACAAACTCCTTGGTCACTTGAATTTGACCATGTAGTTGTGAATTTATACAGGAAAATTAGAGATGTGCCTGGCTTATTTTTGGTGTCTCCTTTCTCAACCCCAAAGTCTTCAGTGCAGTGCATGGCAAGAATGGATCCTGAAAGGAAAAGCTTGGTCCCCAGGGAGGTCTGGTCAGATCAACTTCTGAGTCACCCCTAGAGACCCTTTCTTCCAACTGCTCACTCACAGTGTCAGAAGAATTCTCCCAGGTACTGCTGCCTGTAGTTACGACATTTGCATGGAACAAGAGGTTGGTTGTCAGAAAGAATTCCTGGGAAACTGTTAGCCTGGGACTTGTGCTCAGAATTATCATTATAAGTTAACTCTATGCACTTCCCCTGTCCTTGACATCTCCTTGGATGAATCACTTGGCCCAAATTAACCATTTCAAAACCTGCCTTGTTTCTGCTGGAGCACAACGCTCATGTCCTGAACTGGAGTTTCTGGGAAATCCAGGGCGGGGAGGGAAACACAAGCTGAAGGACGCAGTTGTTGCGTCTCTCATTGTGTGTCAATGGCTATTGCCTTGTCAGCAAGTCCTGTGCAACTTGAAATATATGAAGAAATCAGATGCGGAGAGATATTAATAGGGAACAATGCCAACCAAGTCTGTAGGTTTCATGGAAAACGAGATCCTGTGGTTTTGTGCACAAGTGTATTTCTGTAAAACTACTCTGGCTCTTGCCTACCCTGCATTCAGTGTGTCTTCAGATGCTGCCATCCATGCAGTCTTGCCTTTCTCTTGCTGACAATGGAAAGCAAATCTCATTATTTATAACGCATCTGCGGGAATCATCTTCCTGAGAAAAAGCAAGGATTTTTAGCCACGCACCAGATCACCATAACAGGTTCTGGATGCCCCAGGGAAGGCAATAAATTAGATGTATTCCAAGGATCAGTGGCTACAGAAGACCTGAGTGGCTTCAGGGCCTTTGTGGTTGAGCTTATCCAGTTTATCTAAGAGATGAGTCTTATCAACCATCAGAAAGATTAGGATATTTCTGACTTTACCCACCAGTTTAGGTGCATAACTTAAGACAGGTAAGTCCTGATTTTGTGTATCATTAGGCATTCAGAGTTTCCCCTGGAAGTTAATTGGAGTTTGCACTTCCTCATAACGGGACTTGGGATGCCACAATTATTGAGCACTTTTGAAAAAGAAACTTTAAAAGCCTTAAACTCTTTCGAACCATCTGAAGGGGGTTAATAGAATTCCAGTGTGGAATGAGAATGGCTCGCTTTTTTCTTGTAGTGATGAGTGTAGCATTGAGTGAAATACTTCTAGGAAGGATCCAAAGACTGCACTGCCAGGAGCAATTGATGAGAGATGGCTGGAAAAGCCTTTAGTAGGACTGGAATTGGTAAATCTGAATAAAGCCCCAAGAAATAGTAGAAATGGCTGATGGGTTCCTCCTGATTCAAGATATTTGCATCTTTACAAAACATATCTGAGATCTGGTCTCACACATCTCCCCAGCACCCTAAAAATAACAATGGGGCTTCATACATTGTCAGGAAAAGAAAGTATAAATACACAGCATGATCTTCTAAGACTGGAGACTGAAATTCATGCAGTGCTGATAGGTTTTTAATGTTTGACTATTTCAGATTCTGATTTACTGATCATGTCTGTTATTTGTAATTTATGTAATTGAACAAGCCTTGCTCGTGCTGCTGGTGTTGATGCAATTGTTGGTATTCAGATCAGGGGAAAAAAATTGGCAAAGTATCTAGGTGGGTTTTGCCTTCAGAGAAGAGGCAAATTTTATTCACTCCAAGTCATAACAAGGGGAGTATGTTCCAGGTAGGTACCTTCCAGGCTGTGTATTTCAAAACGTCGTCCAATTTCTCTCCTACAGCAAAGACCCAAGACATTGGCCCAATCTGCTCTTGTTGACTGTAGATTTCATGGCACTTGGTCTTTTGTGCTGAAAACCTTAGGCTGTTGCTTGTGGTCTGAGAGCTGGAATTTCAAAGAGCTCTCCTGAAATAAACATCTATGAGTTGCCTGTGATGGTAAGGGCTCAACTTACTGCCTGCCTTTCGTATGTTCTTGTTGAGGTTTCTAACTCCATTCTTCAGTACTAAACTCATTGGACAAAGAGCACTATGCTCTGAAGTGGTGCATGCTGGGACCACTGGCTGACTCTACTTTTTCCATTTACAGGTTCCATGCATGATGGTTTAGTTGACGGTTACGGCTATGGGACATCCCGTGGCAGCTATTACACCAAAACTCAAACAGGAAACAGCAACTGGGGATATCCGGTAAGATACTCTTTTATCTGTGGCCTGTGACATACTCTTGAGGTAACCTCTACAGAAAGCACCCTCCAGCAAAACGGTCATGTAGCGCTTGCCCAAGAGAGATTATGCATGGCTATGGCTGTCGTAGAAAGCAATTCTGTGCAATGGAAGATGATCAGTAGATCAAGGACCTTGTATCTAAGGTGTATGTGGTTGAGTATTTTAGTGTGGACAAGATCTAGTTTGATTTTGTAGCACAAGGGATTTGAAGCTGTCTGAAGGATCAGTCTTGAGCTCAGGCTCTTACATCTCAGTTCAAGTTTGGAGAACATTTATTGCTCAACTGACACAGTTTCCATGTTTTTTATCCATGCATCAAAACTTCTCTGTGAACAGCATTAGTGTGGTTGAGTGGTGATGACCGTGGGACTTACATCCTAACTCCCAACAATACTCCCAATCTCAGTGTTGGTGTAGACCCTTTTCTCTGAGCTTGGAAAAGCGGTGGTCCACTTATCCCATAGTGATTTCCAGAGAACGTCTCACAGGATGCCAAAAAACCCCACAGGTGAAGTTGTAGCAGCCTTTGTGCATCCGCAGAGGTCCTGGTCTTGTCATTGGTGACTGAATCTTGTTAGACTGGGAATCACCCCTAACCACTCCATCACCTACTGGTATGGTTGTGATTGTGTTGCCCCTCCATCTCAGACCTGTATTCTATTCTTCCTTGATTTTCATCAGCTAAAAAGTAAAATGGAGCAATTCACAGCTCTGGGATTTGAATATGGGAAAAGGAAAGGGCTCCTTTCAACAACCCTGGGACTGTAAAGCAGGTCCCTGTCAACCATCAAAGGGTTGAACCAGGAAAGCTGCTTATGTTGGCTCCAAACACAGAGACAGAGCATTGAAAATTTTCCTTGCAGTTGCCAGATCTTCTGCCTGTTTGCAGTGTCAGCATTCTTCAGCTTCAGAAAGATTTATCTGCTGTCTTTCTTAATGGCCATGGTGTAGCTTGTTTGCTTCAAGGGCGCGATAATGTCACTTGCTAGATTTACATCATCGGGTTTGCTGCCTACTTTGTGTTAAGTAGGGAGGACTGGGATCACTGACACATCTTTGAAATCTTTATTTACACAGTGTTTGTTGACTTGTTTCAATGTCCTTTGCTGAGCTAGTTAGATCCAAGATGGTGTTTATGCCTGGTCATATCAAAAAGGTGACTATGATGGGCTAGAGCAGAGGTCCATCCAGCCAAGTGTCCTGTCTCCATCACTAAGGCAGTGATTGGCCTCTGCAGAAGGGTCTAAACAGGGTGCATCCCAGAGTGTTTTTGTGGCCACCAGAAATGTGCAAGCGAGGGACCTCCTCAGCCAGAGGTGGAGGCTCTGAGCTTCGTAAGTCAAATGGTTGTGATGTTTCATTTCTACAATTTATTGATATTTTTCTATTGTGACTGCTGAAAAGGTGTTATTCTTTTGCCTGAGAAAAACTGCTCTGTTCCAGCCATTCCAGAAGTTTCTAGCTGTTTTTTTTTAAAGAGAGAGGAAGCAAAGCCAGTGCTGCTGGTGTGAGACTCACTGTTTAATCTTGTTCATTCCTGTCTTTTCCCAGACATCACAACAGCTGGACAAATGCTAGGGAGTTAGAAGTGCCACTGGCTGTTGGCCATTTCAATCCAGCACTGGTGTTGCTGTTTTGGTGAACAGCTTGCAAGATTATGATGAAGATTAGGGTCTCCATGTACCATGGAGTACCATCCACACAGCAGTTAGTAACTTCTGGTTCACCATGGACTTACACAGCTCATGGCTTTTCTGTGAAGGGTTCTTCTGCATTTACTGATGAGGGAAAGCCTTTCTCCAAACCTAAGGGTCTTACAACCCCTTCATTCTAGGTGTTTTCGGTAAAGGTCTTCAAGACCTGGGATTCTTTAGAAAAAGGGACAGGGACTTGTGAAGAATTCATGGTAAAATTTGTGTTACCTAACTGTGTCTATCAAAAAATCAGCATTTAGTCTTAACAAGTTGTCTAGACTCCTCCCATAGCCAACAAAAAGAGAGAGGTATGAGGAGGTGATTCATCTTCCCTATCTTGGAGATCTGTCAGGTCAGGATGAATCAGCCCCTCTGGACGCCTATCTCCATCCACTGGCAGCTGGATTGGATCAGGGCAGTCACCTAACAGGCAGATGACTGTAGTTAGAGGGGTGAGTCCAAAGTGCCATTGGCACATTGGAACGTATAACCTCAAGCCTAAATATGCTTAACAAGCTGAACAGTCATCATACTCCCCAACCACACTGAGGAACCTCCTCCATTTTGCTTCTTCCAGAAAAGCATTGAAGGTTTACACACATTGGGACAAGCCTCCAGCTTGGGTTAACCCTAACTATTCTCTACAGGCATGTTTGAATCCTGTGCAGGTTCTAGGCATTTTAGAAAACTTTTCCTATTTGCAATTCCTGCATTGTAAGACATGAAAACAAAGAGAAAATAAATCTGGTTTTGAAGACAAAATTGCTGGACTTCTCAGCTGGACCTGGTGCTGTGAATGTTTCTGAGAAGTCCCAGAGTTCTTTGAGATGCACAGGCAAATTCAGATATTTCATGCAAATGACCCACTAGAGCATTCAGGAAGATTGCTTGCACTTAATGCCTCTGGAGAAAAAAAAAGTTGTAGCAGGCAATCTATGTCCACATTGGTGCTCCACAGCACTTGCAAATTAGACACTGCGCTTCTTGGTGGCTCTAAATGGCACCTTCATATCAAGTATGTTTGGCATTTACCATTCCTCAGCCACAGCTCTTAAATCTATTATTCCTGATTTAGTCCTTATGTCTGGCTTTGTGCCTTCTTAGAAATCTCAACCTTTTTGTGCCTGAGTTTTCTTCCCAACCTTATATTCAAACACAGAATAGAACAAAGACATGACAGATGTGGAGGGAAGAACTTGCTCATATTGGTGTTGTCAGCTCTCTCTGGATCAGTCAACACTTCTGAGTAAAACTTCTGTTTACCCATTATTAAGACTGTTTTCTGTTTATTCTTATTCTTTGTTCATAGAAACACTATAACCAGCACTGCCTTGGGCACCTCCTCATTGCCAGCGTGGGTAGCACTGAAAGCAGTGGGACCACTCTAGAAACAGGCACTCTGAGGGCAACAGGTTTGCACTTGGCTGCAGTGTTTCCTTGGCTTATGTGCCAGGGGTTGGCTCAGCATTCAGGGCTAGAGTCCCCAGTCCCATTTGCACAGTGACCGTGGTGGGATGCAGTGATGGATTCATTAGTGGCCACAAACCTCTGTTAGGTGATATAGTTCTGAAGGTTGGAAAAGACCTCTGAAATCACCAAGTCCAACCTTCAGTCTTTCAATCAAGGTGTTGTTCAGGCCAGAAGACCCTTAGAGCCATCTGTCACCTTACTGGTGACATGAGTTATGAGCGGCCACCAGTTCCCAAAGCCATCTGACTGCAGAAGTTGGCTGTGCTGTGTCCTGATGATGCCTGAGCAGTGCCTGAGGTCCTATAGAAGATGCAATGGTGACCACAGTTTACACAGACAAAGCTGAGAAAGGTTTAAGTAAGCTAAACCAGGCACCCAGAGCAGTGCAGTCATAGAATCATAGACTGGTTTGGGTTGGAAGGGAGCTCAAAGATCATCTAGAGGCCTCAGCACGAGCCATTCTCTTCACTTTGACACCTCGATACCACCCCAAAAAATAGGATCTGTTCAGCATGTGGCCCAAAGCCGCTGTCACAGACCAGTGGCCTGTGGATTGCAGCAAGGATGCTGTTCACCTCAGCTGCTTTGGAGATGAACACCAATGGAAGGCAGAATGTGGAGCCAGGTTGTACACCGCTGGCAAAGACCCTTTGGGGTTTAATTCCCACCTGCAGCAACACTGCTCTGTGCCTGGGTCTGCTGGGCTGACAGGTCCATCCTGCTAAGAAGTCATGGGGGCTCCTGTGACCCACGTCTGTCTTGGCACTGTCAGGATGATGCAGAATCAGGACAGGATGCAGAAGCACACCCGCCCCCCTCGTGCTGCTGCTCCCACTGGTGTGATTTGAGTGGAAGCTGCAGCACGTCTGTCCCAGCACTGCCATGAACACGGGGCAAACTGATCCCTGGTGTGCTGGGTGTGAGTTGGTAGGGAAGGAGGTGCACCTCGGATGTTAGGGGGGTGAGCAGATCATCATTCCCACAGAGCTGACTTCAGTCTGTGGCTTGTGAATGTCTCTAGAGCAGCTCAGCTCCCAGACCAAGGGCTGTTTGGCATTTCTGATGCTGCTGTGATTAAAGCAGTTAACTGAGTTGCATCCTGGCATGTAACAGCTGGGGACCAGTAGCCACTGGTCCACCAGCGCTCACCAGTGCTTTCCTCAGGCACCAGTGCCAGGGTCTCGGGCTCTGTGCTGCGCTGGCCCACCCAGCTTGGTTTTGGTATCAATTGCATCCGTTACAGCACTAATGAAAAACATGCACTTTGGGGATCCCTCTGCATTAGAGGCTGTGTGTACCTTAAACAAACGTTCAGCAGGGCTGGGGGTTGGGTGGTGAAAGTCAAGGAGCTTTCTCTCCCAAATGCATTATCTCTATGAGAGGAATTCACCATGAGATAGGAACGCTCCCCACTAACCCAGGCTGATTTTGCCTCTGTGGAATAAAACCCTCTGATCATCAGTCCTATAATGATTTCAGGACAAAATTTGTCATCTGCTGTGATGACACATTGAAGCTTGAAAAAAACCCCAAAATAGAGTGATTTGGGCAATCTTATGAAAGAAACCAAAGATTTACTGTTGCTGCACATCATGCTTGGTCAGACCCTGCTCTCCCTGAGAGGTTTTGTGCGGGGCAGTATGACTTTCACTGGCCATCACAAAATGAACCACTGAGACCTAAATCTCTACTGCATAAAGAACCAGGTGGAAAAAAACCTACGGAAACAGAGCACCAGGAGAGGTGGGAAAGAGAATTTCAGAAATAAACAATATATTTGCTGGTTTTGCAATTTTTCTTCCTGCAGTGGAGTGTGTAGCAAGCAGCAGCTCAAGCATTTCGCAAGCAGCATCAAGAGTTTTCCCCACCCATCACTCAGGGTGGGACGCTGTCATGTTGCATTGCCTGTGCTTTGCCCTCCAGCCTGGGAGAAACCTGCTCCTGACGTGTTTATACGGAGTCCTCTACTTCTCTCCCTGTCTGCTGCTCTAGAAACAAACAAATTGCAAGAGAAAAAATTAGAGCTCGGTAATGAACTGATCGCATCCTTAGATGCAGAAGTTAGAAACACCCAGTTATCTGGGAAGGCCTCTGATGGGGACAGGCAGCATGATTCCTGGCACTGGTGTGCCTTGCTTTGTGCTTCTGCCTCACTGGAGAGGAGGAGGAAAGGGACTTTTCCTGTTAAACAAAAGGCTTTATGGAAGAAAAGACGGGACTCAGGATCAATAGGTAGGATAATGGCATTTTGACTTTCTAGCACCACTTTTATTCCAGCTGAAATAAGAGAAACAACGTTTATTTACCCATCTTGTGTGACTGTCGGATATTCCAGTTGATGTTCCTGAAATCGTCTCATATTTCAGGCTGAGAACTGGTGATCCACAGATGTTTATTAACTTAAAGTAAGGTCTTTGTTGCTGCCAGTGGAGGAAAGTATTTACTCCTTGTGCTGATAAGAGCATCTACACACTATCAGAGCTTATCGCTATTGCCTTTCCTCCCTGTGCCACTCCTCCTTGTTTTAGTATGAATGAAGAGCTCCCAGGGCTTGGTCTCAAACACGCAGGCTCCTTTCACAGTAGGGAGAAGTGCAGACTAAAATTTAGGCTATTGGTGATGCCCAGCTGCACGTGGGCAGCCTCCTGTGTCCTGTGTGTGCAGGGGGCTGCCAGTGCGTGACGGTGTCTTTATGAAAGGAGAGACCTACTAAGCTGCCCTGACTTCTGAGGTCTTGGTGATGATTCTCAAATGGTTTCCAGATCCTGCAGTGCTGAGGGCACTGCTTGCTTTCTGTCTCCACCCTGCGTTGAGGGACTTCCTTGTCTTTTCCAGCATCCTTCTCCACTCCTAAAGGGAGGAGGTGTGGACCTAGCCCACCTCCCCCATGCAAACACCCACGCACAGTGGGGAGATGAATTTCAGGGTGTTGGGAAATCTGATCAGTTTATGAGGTTTTAAGGCAAGAGATTGATTATTTCCTTTCACTAATGCTATTCTGCATAGGGAGAGCTCACTCTATGTGTGTAATGACATCAGCAAAAGTTATGAAGTTGTTGTCAGGTGGCTCTTCAAACCACAGACTATGTAATAGCATCACCTTCACCTTCAGATGTCATATCTTCTCCAGGCAGCAGAGTGCCTCACTTTTACCTTGCTGTGCATCGTATCTCACTGATTGCTGCATTCAGGGAAGAGATAACAACACAAGGAACTCCATTCCCTTGGCCACGTTTCCTCCAGTGCTAGAAGTGAAGGTCTCTAACTTGGCTTGGCAAACATCTGAAAGGGGGACATAGGTTTTAGTCTGAGAAAGTTACTTCTAAGGCATGGACATGGCACTTTGCCAAGATCAAGAAGTGATCAGGTCAGCGACATTTGTGCAAGGATTCATAGATACCATTTGGCAAGCTGGTCTGAAATCCATTGAAGCTGGCAGGAGACTCCTGATTGATTTGGAGGCTTTGGATCAGGCTCCTGCTGCGAAGAGGAATTCTAAGATACCAATTAGGTCCGTGCCACTTGAAAGAGATTAAAATGGGCTCAGCCAAGCATCTGGTAGAATCAGCAATAAAAGTCATGCACTGACTTTGGTAATGAGCTTCACATCATACGGGAACTATTTTCCCATGAGTTTGCAAAAGGCTTCCCCGCCCTGCCAGGACCTGCACTGACTTGCCACTCAGGGCTCCCTGTGTTGCAGAAAGGTGTCTTTCCAAATAGGCAATTGCTTTGCTTCACCCATCTCAAGGCTGGCAAGAAAGATAACAATGCTATATGCTGCCATAAGACACAGCAGGAACTATAGAACTGATGGTCCTATGGCTATAAATACAGACATCCTCACACCTTCCTTTGCCCTTCCTGCTGGCAGAGAGCCCATATGAGTACTCTGGAGAGCAAACAATAGCTTTAGATAAATAACAAGTTAGGTCTTCCATGGTTTGCTGAATGCCCAGAAGCTCCATGGCTCTGCCAAGCTTCTGACAGCCCTTAAAAATAATCCCAGCTTATACTGACTCATAAAGAAAAACATTAGGGCTCACATCCAGCCAGCTGCAGCCCTGTCCTCCAGCTCCACCAGGCAGCAAAGTCCACTCCGCATCCTCCAGCTCTGCCCCATCCCTCACTGTCCTGAGGGTTTTTGAATCCAGAAATGTGAAGAAAAAATGAGGATGATATCACATTTCAAAGGACATGTTCATCTGCAGGGGAGTAGATCATTACTGTGGATCAGGCTTCTGCTGCAAAGAGGAATTCAGATACCAATTGGGTTCATGCCACTTGAAGGAGATTAAAATGGGCTCAGCCAAGCAGCTAGTAGAATCAGTAAGGAAAGCCATGCACTAACTTTGGTAACAAGCAGGTAACTTTGCTGTTGCTGCATGTGTGCTGCCTCCAAAGCAAAGCCCCAGTGGAGAGAACCTCCATGCCTGGCCATCCTAGAGATGTCAGGGGAGCCCCTGAGACTCATCGCACTTACTCATGTACCTTGTCCTTGCTCTCCTTAGCCCATGCAAATTCTCCTTCCAGCTCCCTGGGAGCTCCACATTGTGCACCAAACCTGTTACCTGCTGTGCTGCAGTACCAACAGGTTTTTTCTGTGTCCTCTGGAGTCAACACAGAGAGAATTTACTCCCCTTTTCTCCCCTTCCAGCAATTCACCTGTTCTAGATGCAAACCTGAAGAATGAAAGCATGAAAGCTACTTCAGAATCGTGCTTAAATGACAGAGCAATCTGGGTATCAGCATAGCTGGACTAAAAAATAGCTAATCCAGATGACATGCCTGCTAGGGAACCCATTCTAACAGTTTCCAGCCGTTACCTATGCAGCTCTCTGGGACACAGCAGAGAGGATTCGCTGCATTCCTGAAGATCAGTTTGTTAATGGAAATATTTGGCTTAATTAATTAACATAATGACCGTTGTACCAGGCACAGGCTTTTACACCTTGTGCCTTGAGCCTCCATGGAAACAACAGTGTTGACTTTTCTCTCCCAGCCCAATAGATCCTTGTGTGGCTTTTGCAGAAGAGGCATCCAACGTCCCACTGCTTTGAGTTAGGTGAGAAACAAAACCTTGGCCCAACAAGAGAGCATGGATGAGCTTCCTTAGGATAAACCAAAAGAGAATGAGGCAGGCAGTTTTATTCTTTAGTTCTTTTTATGCCTGTTTGCTCTATGTCCTGTATGGAGATCTGCTTGCCAGCATGCTGGGGGAGATGCCATGGAAAAGCTTAATATCATGGGGCAAACGGCACTACAAGAGCTTTATTTGCTCGCTTTTCTGGAGCGCACACCATAGGGACTTGTCTCTCATTTGAATACAACCCTGCAGGCTTCCAGGTACCAGAACTGACATCCAGAAGGTTGAATATTGCAAAAGAATACTGGGTTCAGTCCTGGTGTAGTTGAAGCAAGTCTGGAGCACTTTTGGTAAAGTGATGAAGACGTTTTGTACTGAAAACAAGACAGCTAAAGCCATTTTTACATTTCATTAATTGTAGTTGTTTATTTTACTGTCTTTTTTTTTTTCATTCTTGGCTTAGTCATCTTAATTTCTATTGCACATCCCTCTGTTCTCAGAAGAACCCATTGTATGGGCTGACACTACACACCTTGTAATCATAAGCAGATATTCATTGTCTCCACTTGTTTCTTGGCAGAATGAAATTCAAGAATCCCTTTTAATTGATTTTTCACTCCCTCTACTCCCTTCCCAAGGAATTTATAGCAGAAAGGGAACAAAATAGCATAAAGAAATTAAAAACAAATGCAGGCAGCAGTGGAAGATCAGAATGGAGCACGATTCTCTGTGATGGCAAGAGATGTGCTGTGACCTTCTCTAACTACAGGTTGGGTTAGATCCCATGTATTGAAAATAAGGCATTTTCTCTCATGCCAGGGTCATGTTTGAGCTTTCCATTCTACTTTCAAACACCTGGATGCCACTAAGTACCCCCAGATTTCAAGGGAGGGTTTGACACCTCTGTAAGGGCTGCAAGTGTGCTAACCTCCCATAAATTTTGGGCCACAAAAATACCTAAGAGGCATAGGAATTTGGTAGCTGTGACACCCATGCAGGAATGAGCTTGGTGATGTCGATCTGCAGCTGGAAATGCCGATCTCAGCTCAACCCTTTCCTAATTCTTTTGTCTCTGTTTTCTCATTGACCAGATGTACAATGGGACCCTGAAGCGGGATGTGGAGAACAGACGCTACAGCTCGTACAGCCAGATGGAGGGCTGGGGCAGCAAGCACTACAGCAAAGCTGTCTGCAGCCCTGCCCGACCTGGCAGCGACTACTGCTTTGTGCAGAACATCAAGAGCAGCCGGAGCGAGCCGGACCTCTACTGCGAACCACCCCGGGGCACGCTGAGGAAGAGTCAGGTCGGGGGCCGGGCAGAGCACAAGACAACCTTGAACCGCCAAAGCATCTACAGTAGCTGTAGCACCCAGCAAGGAACTACCAGGACAAGTAAAAAAATGCCAGCACGGGCCCTCTCCTGTCCCTCAAGCAACAAGCCGGACGTGGTCTATGCCCAGCCCATGATGAGCTGCAAGCAGGATGCGGTTTACGGACAGACTCAGTCCAGCTCCAAGTAAGTCTGCTGCAGTCGGCTGAATCTGAGTAAGCATAGACATCTGTTCCGGCAGTCTGTCCATCCAAGCTAGTCACCTGAGCTGCTTCATAGCTATGGAGATGGGCTTTCCAGTGCAAATCATGCTTAATCATATCCTGCAGCAGAGTCTAAAGTTGGTCACTTTAGAATAGAAGCTGTTCAACTCCTTCCTGTGCAGGACATCCAGTCCCTTTGCAGTTAGGAATTATGCAAGGGAAGAGGAGGGTCCTTCATGTCTGAGTTAGAACCAGGTCCCTTCTTCTACAATAACAGAGCGTGTAGAACACATTGGTGAGCTCACATGCTCCCAAGCTGATATATCTGTGAAGTGCAGCTGAGCTCTCACAAAAAAAAAAAACCCAAACCAAAACGAACAGTGATTCCATTGCAGTGGTGTTGATCCTAGGCTGTGCTGACACTGATGGCTACGCAGCCTCTGGCTCTGGAGGACCAACCATATTCTGACATAGTCTTGGAAGATATTTGGTCTGTGCAAACCATAGTCTTGGAAAAGTATGGTTTGTGTATTTTCAACTCTGGGCAGTTCAAAGTTGCAGTGTTTTACTAGGATTAGAAGGGAGAGAGTCTGCATCTTCCACAAGCACTCCAAGGGTCTACTGCACGACCATTGCTGCATCGCTGTCATACAGGGTCTACTCTGCACCAACCAAGAAGTTATTACAACACCTAGACAGATGTGGCAGCTTATCACACAAACCATAGAAGCTCCCAAGCTCATTCCTGGTGGTCCCTGGCTGAAAGGAGAGTGTGCATGCTGCAGCATAAGTGTGAGACTAATTAACCAGGTTAATAGCCTTTGTCATAACTCACACCAAAGACCTGGGGTTGTTGAGGCATTGACCCAAGTCATGACGTGTGTTCTTACAAACAACCTCTCACAACCAGCAGTGTGAGCCAAATGATGCCCTTTTTCATGTCAAAATGTTTGCTTTCATATCTCTCTGGCTAATTCTCTGTTCAGCCTCCCTCATTTTGTATTGGGTAGGAGAAATACGTCCCAGACTGTGTATGCTGAGAAATGTCCCTTGCCCATTAGCATGTTGTCATGTAACCTCAGCTTCTCACGTTCCCAATTACTTCATGTTTAACACATGCAAAGTTGGCCCTGGCCAACCTGGAGCACTGGTGGCATTGGCTTGCTACTTTCACAAGCTTCATAATTTCTCTGGAATAGGAAAACAGAGATGTTACATAAGCTGGAAGTAACTTGTTCTAGGGAATTTCTAACTAAAGACCACAAAAATCTAGTGGGAGGGATGGCAGACTGATTAAACCTGGGACTGCAGCTAACTTCTGCTTAGGGAAATTACTGGTTTTGAGAAGGGAGTCCTAGGCAGACAGGCTCACTCCAAAGCGAGCTCTGCTTTACCCTGTGCGGCACTCGCTTTTGTAGACTTAACCATCACTTTGGAAAGGTCACGTGAAAAATAATAGTATTTTCTGAAGAGAACTGCTGTTATGAGAAGAATACTCTCCAGCCCTGGATTGCCTTCGGTTAGGGAGTGGCTCCATTTACACACTCCTCCTGGCTCCGGGCATGGCTCATCTGGCAGAACCGGTTCTGATGAGGCTTCAAGTCTTAGGCTCAGCTGGGCTGTGTCCCCGGAGTAAATCTGTTTTGGCTGGGCACACACCCCTGCTTCACATGAAAGCCATTGCAGGGCTGGATTCATTCAGAGGGCACTTTGTACAAGCGTTTCTCTTGGCTCAGTGGAGATGAGGTGGCAGTAGTTGTCCTCATAGTCTTGGAAACACAATAAGGAGACATCCTCTTTGAAAGAAATCATTTATTTGGAAGGCCATTAACCCTTATAAATAATTCAGCAGGTTGCTGTTAGTCTTGGTCTGGAATGTGCTTTTGTTGGGAATGGGTCTTTAGAAATGGGTTAGGACATTATCTGAGCTGTCTTTTCCATGTAGAACTATTTCTGATTGGAGGATTCTGCACAGGGAGAGCTTGATTTACATTTAGGTGGCCTGATCTTTGGGTAGGGAAAGGTTTTGTAGGCAGCCCATTGTTAACCCCTGCCCGCAGGAAGAGGGACTCACTGGGTAAGAGCTGCCAATAGTTCCCTGTTGAGGGCTCTGTCCTTTCTGTTCTAGGAGCTCTTCAGGTAATATTTTTGCCTTTATAACAAGAATGATTTTGTGTTCAGTTTTCATGCGGCAAATCTCCTTTGTAGTTGGATGCCTGAGGGTGTTCAAGGCCAGGTTGGATGGGCCTTGGGCAGCCTGATCCAGTGGGAGGTGTCCCTGCCCATGGCACGGGGGTTGGAACTGGATGATCTTTAAGGTCTCTTCCAACCCAAACTGTTCTATGATTTTATGATTCTATGATCATCTATTTGCAGGTTAGCAAATCATGTCTATGAGCAAGGGAAGGGCTAGACAGTTTCTACACTTTCAGAGACAACCCAGTGATTTCTATTGCCAAGAGAGTGATCCCAGTGGGACCTGTGATCCACTAAGTCAGCTCTGTAATGCAATTACTGCAGACGGTGGTTCAAGAGCTGTGCTCTGATTTCCTTGGATGGTGCGAGATCTCTACAACTACCTGAAATGTGGCTGTAGTGAGGTGGGTGCTGCTCTCACCTCCTGAGTAACAAGTGATAGGACAGAGGAAATGGCCTCAAGTTGCATAAGAGGAGGTTTAGATTGGATATTAGGAAAAAATTCTTTACTGAGAGAGTGATGAAGCCCTGGCAGAGGCGGTCCAGGGCAGTGGTGGATCCATCCCTGCAGGGGTTAAAAAACTGTGTGGCTGTGGCACTTGGGGACATGGTTTAGTGGGCATGGTGGGGTTGGGCTGTCAGTTGGAATGGATGAGCTTGGAGGTCTTTTCCAACCTTAACAATTATGTGATTCTATGATCCTATGAAAAAGGGGTCATTGGACATTCTCAGGCAGTGAGAGTGGCAAGTGGAAATCGAAACATTGAGTGTGTCAAACTGTGTGTACGGAAGGTCCTTCTGCATTTGATCACAAAGTTATTTAATTCCTGGTACAATTCTTGACTGTGTGATTGCTTCCATTTCTGGAACTGGCTTTGGCTGTGTAGGATGTAGAGGAGCTGTCCCTGACAACTCTCTCGGAAGAGTCCTTCCTCTTACAGAAGAAACTGCTAGATGAAAGCTCCTTTCCTCCAGTTGGCTGATGAGTAGATGAGTAGTTTAACACCTAAATGTTTTCTTGGGAAAATTCATTCTATGATTCTGTGATAAACTAAATCACGCTGCAGGGATTTACTCACCCCATAGTATTTGTGTTGGTGATGAAATCTGATTTTTGCACTGTTTGTTCAGATCAGATGGTTAAATAGTACTGACTTGTTTTGAGAAACCTCCTCACAAAGTATCTTCTCTTCCAGCATCCCTGTCACTACGACCCTGCCTCACTGAGCAGGCAGGGACCTTCTGGTGTCTCTTCCAGATACACTTCTTATTAACCACTCAGGGGTTAATAAGCCTTTGTAAGCACTATGTCGTATCTGGAACAACGATTCCCAGCTCAGTATCTCTTTCCTGGGCTCAGAAGTTCTTGGGTTATAACCGTGGCTCCTGCCCAAAGGCAGTTCTCAATGAGCAGCACTCAGTTTTTGCCACAATACATCTCTCAGGGGTGATTTTTCTACCTGACAGAGCTGGAGGGAGCCTTCTTGGTGTTGGGGTCTCCCTTTTCTCCCCAGAACCCTTCTCCTTTTTGGGCTCTTGTGACATCCTGCAGATCTGCAGCCTTTCATCCTGGAAACTGGCAGCACAGTAGTTTCAGCAGCTGGTGAATACTATGCATATTTGCCTGCTTTTAACCATCTCCTCTGATGGGTGGTACTTGCAACACACTCCAAGAGACAGTGTCTCATCTTGACCTAGCTAGCTTTTACCTAAATAATGTGTTGCAATTCAGCCCAGTCAGAGAAAATGTTTCTACATCCTCCTTGGTCATCATGTAGTGATAAAAGCAGGCAGTAATAAACAATGTGGTGTTTAGTGCATCCTAGAAAACTCCAAGTCTTTGTCCCCTTCCAGCTGGAACCTGAGGTGCAGGAAATCTGTACCTGCCGCTGCCTGACATTGTATTAGTTCTGCTTGCAGGCGTTGCATGCAGAGCTTCTGACACCACAGCACACAGGACTGGCAGCCCAGGGCCAGGCTGGATCATGATCTGTGGTGGTTTTGGCTCTGCAATAGTCTATGCAGTAGCCAGCTGGTTACATGCATGTCACCTCTTCAGGAGATGCCTGTGTCTGCTCTGGGTGCACCTGTTTTCCCTGCAGAGATGCAGCCAGAGGACAACAGAGCTGAAACCTGCAGCAGGTTCAGTGAGTTACTTGCTAACAGAGTCAGTCCCTCTTGGCTGACTTCAGGGGAAGCCCAGGTGTCTGAGCTTGCGATGTTACTGAGGGACCAGCCCAATCTCATCCCTTGAGAAGGATTCAGGGCAATATCATTCGTGGAGGTGAAGAGGGGTGCTGGGTTGTCTGCAGACATTCCCCAGTGTAAGGGTTGCTGATATAGATCAGGAGCCACTACTGGACACCTGCAATAAGCGTTGTCTACCACAATACCACAGGCACCTTTGGCCTCATTGTAAGGTGTGGATCATTTCTCTGCAGTTTTCTCTGTATAAAGGAGAAAAAGCCACACTAGAGATCATGTAAAAGCAAGTGCCTCTCAAGGCACTTGGAAATATGTAATATTTTGGTGCTACTCTGTTAAGGACCTTAAACGCTCTGGCTGGCAGACATAGAGGAGGCTGTAAAAGCTGGGGGCAACCCTTTGGCTACTTGGCATGGAGCGTGGCTATCAGGCTTGCTCCAGCATGGCCTGACTCTGGAAGGCTTGGACACAGTTAGATTTTCTATTTTTTAGTATCTCAGCTCTCATTTTCTTAATGAAAAATGGAAGTTGCTAGAGTTTTCTGGCTTCCTCCTCTCCTGGTACCTGTAGCCCTAACTACCAGGATGGATGTTAGGGTCTGATTAACACAAGCCAATCTGCCAATACAAAATGAAGCAAAAGCATTAGTGTAAAACAAGGAAATCTGCCTTTCTGTGATAGTCATCCTCTCAAGTATTTGTTTCCCTTCCACACCTGAATCTGATCATCTAATTAGTCTCCTGTTGAATCATTTCTAATTGAGGCCTCTCGCTATTCTGATTGCTTCTTTTTTGTGGAAGAGCAATCTTTGGAGCTATTCCTACCAGGCACATTGGCCCAGGCTGGAGATGGCCACAGTCCAAGAATTTGTCTTGGAACAGGCTGTTGTTCACATAGTGTGGATCTGGTGAGGAATATCCCTAACTGGCTGATGCACAACCACTCATTTGTATGGGCTTTGCCTGAGTGTTTATATTCTCAGCTAGGAGAAATCACTGCTGCATCTTGGGCGGCGTGACTGAGCCTGATTGCTTACCCTCTGGGAACTCCTCCTGTTCATAAGCCAGCAGGGGAAATGGAACCTTCCCAATCTTTTCCCACACAAATATGGACCTGGATGCTTAGTTTGCCCTGCTGAAGGAGGGCTTAGCCCTCTTATGAAGTGGATTTGTAGAAAAACGCCATCCTGGAATAGCTGGACCAAGTGGACATATTTTTTCCTCATAAAAAGTACACCTGGTTTAGAAATTTTCTTAGTTTCATAAATTAAAAAGAAAAAATATTACATATTCTGCATGGCCACCGATCTGATATTTTTACTGAGGTTCCTTCCTCCCTACCCTACCAGTCCAGGTCGGAGTTATCAAAGAAGTTCCCCTGGTGCTACTCATGCTGGTTACAGCAGTATCTCAGCTCCATTGTGTGTCTCAGGAGCGTGAAAAAGGCTACAGAAAATCACCGCATCCTGAACACAAGCCAAAGATTCTACTTTAAACTTCTTTTCCAGTTTTGTGTTTCCTTGCTGCAAGTGTAATGGAAGTTTCTTGGAGGCAAGTTTTGACAGAGGTTCAAACTGATGACAAATCATACGATGAAGTGATGTTTCATTGTTAGTGTAGAAATAAAAGTGGAATGAGTTGGGTTTAACCTGGGGCATCGAAGGCTTAAGGTCCCATCCGTGGCTGTTGTCTACCATTCCTGATATCAACAGAGGCAGAGATACCCCCAGAGCTGTTCTTTGGAAGCACCTATTTCTCCTCCTTCACCACTCAGGTGCTTAAATGCTTATTTTAAATGAGTGCAATTTAGTGGAGATGAAACAGTCTTCCGTGCTGTCTGCCAGTGTCACTGGGCAAGTGTTGGCTTTTAATATTTTGTATGAAACCTGCTATAAAATCGCAGATATTATTCATTGGCCTGTGCTGTGTCGAGCTGGGTCTTTGGTTGCTTAAAGACAAAATGTTTCATCTCAGTGTGAGCTGATGGAGGTGGTGACCACACTCGAGTGTCCTTTCTAGACCTTTACTCTTAGATTTCTTTGGCCCAATCAGAACAAGTCTGCACATCCCGTGTCTAGAAGAAGCCACTACCTCATGGTTGTATTTAATACTTCAATTGTAATGTGTTTATTTACAGAATTATTAAAAAAAACACCATTTTGTTAGTTTATTGGGTTGTCTCAAGATGATCAGCCCCCTACACAGTCACTCACTGATACAACATGGAGCAAGAGCTTGTCTTCACATTAGTGTGATTCAAACAAGAACTGATCTCCTCAGTCTCCAGGTAAAACTTCCCATCAGTCCCAACTGGATCCTGAGCAGGGAACAACACCACGTGGGCACAACAATGATCTGTGTGTTCTAGCAAAGCCCCCCCCCTAAACTTTTTATTTCATCCACTATTAACAAAGTAGTTTATATCTGTATCCCATCACTGCTGATATTGCAATAAAACCCAGGAATTTGGGGGTTGGCTCTTCTCAGTCATGCACATTGATGCAAATTAACATGAACAGTGCTGCTGGGAGATGAGGTCCAGCTGCAGCCAGCGCAGTCCTAAGGTGCAAAAAGTGCTAAGAAGAGGTACGACTGGGAACAGGAACGCTTGATAGGTCAGAACCCTTTTATCACTCCGAAAGTTTGTGCCATCTTCTACTTTTTTGTGGTTAAAATGTTACAGATGATGCTAAGTACAAGCTAAAGAGACCAGGACCTTCATATTTCTAAACAAGGGGACGAATATTCAGGTGTTTGTGTTTTTCCAGATGTTTCGGTCCTGCTCCAAGCCCAAGGTATTCATGTTTTTCCTCTGAAGTCTGTAGGCACAATCTTTATCTACAACAGGGGATGATGACAGCAGCCAGCTTCTATGACAAGCTTGGAGTCTACCAATGTAAATATACCCTGGGAGCAGGATGTTCTAGTGCTTTCATTAGTATTTCATAAATTCAATATTGGTCCCATTGATCCAGACCTACCTGTCACCTTTTCATAAGGGATCTACTTTAGCTTCCCAAGATCATCATCTGCTCTCATATTTGCTTCCATGACATCTACATTGCATGACCACATTCTGTGGGAGAAATATCTGCCTAATTTATATTGTCCTGATAACCTGGTGGATGGTTTCACTCTTGTTCACTAATTCTTTTATTTGAGGAATAGTCAATATTGGTTCTCTTCCTTAGTCTTTCCTCTTTAGACATGATTAGACATCTATCACTTCAACTGAGTTTTTTCTGCCTCCTTGTTTCTGGATAGACTGGATCCATAATTTATCAGCCTCAGTGTCCTCCACTGTATGCATTCCACTTTTATCACCTCTTTATTTGAGACAGAGGAATGCAGTAGAGGTGCACTGTGTGGTTCTTGTGGTGATGTGTACTGGTGGTGGACTTGGCAATGTGAGGTTTGCAGTTGGGCTTGATGATCTTCAAGGTCTTTTCCAACCTAAACAGTTCTATGATTCTGTTTTACATTTTGTGATTGATTCCTTCCTATTAATTCCCAGCAGTGATGGAGCTCTCTTGGCTGAGGTCTCAATCAATTCTGTATTCTCTTTAATGCAGAATATGCGGTGATGAGATAGATGGTGGTACCATGACCATCCAGAAAGCCATACAACTTCTGTGCTCCTCCGATGACAAATACCAGGCCATGGGTGCTTACTACCTTCAGCACACCTGCTTCCAAGATGAGTCGGCCAAGCAAGAGGTGAGCAAACTCCTGCAGCACTCTGCTGTCACACTAGATCTGGTGGCACATAAAATGGATTAAACTGGTTTTCTTCAGTAGGGTTCATCCACAGGTCCTCTTAGTTTTCATGATGGAGCCTTGTACTTCATTAATCACACTCAGGAATTAATTAAGTAGGTTTTTCAACTATTAATGGCCACTTTATCTTAATACCAGACCAGTCAGGATTTTAATATAGGAGATTATTTCCCAGGTAGCAGAAGAGACTGTGGCCACTTTACTCCCATAAACCTGCAGTGACACAGACTGAAAAGTTTTTGTCGCACAGGAGCAGCCATGCAGATGCAGTGTCCTCTTCTGCATGCAGTTCACCTTCTATGACAAAGTGACTCGTCTACTGGACAAGGAAAAGGCTGTGGATGTAGTCTACTTGGACTTCAGTAAAGCCTCTGACACAGTTTCTCACAGCATTCTGCTTAGGAGACTGTCAGCCTCTGGACTGTACAGGCAAAAGCTCTCCTGGGTGGAAAACTGGTTGAATGGCCGGGCCTGAATAGTGGTGGGAAATGGAGTTAACTCCAGCTGGAGGCCAGTTACAAGTGGTCTCCCCAGGCCTCAGGGCTGGGTCCAGCCCTGTTCAATGTCTTTATCAATGACCTGGATGAAGGCATCGAGTGCACCCTTAGCAAGTTTGCAGAGGACACTAAGCTGGGTGGAAGCTGGATCTGCTGGAGGGTCGGGAAGCTGCAAAGGGATCTGAACAGGCTGGACCGCTGGGCTGAGACCAACGGCATGAGGTTTAACAAGGCCAAATGCCGGGTCCTGCACTTGGGGCACAACAACCCTGAGCAGCTCCAGACTAGGAGAAGTCTGGCTGGAAACTGCCTGGAGGAGAAGGACCTGGGGGTGTTGGTTGACAGCGACTGAACATGAGTCAGCAGTGGCCCAGGTGGCCAAGAAGGACAATGGCATCTTGGCTTGGATCAGAAACGGCATGACCAGCAGGTCCAGGAAGGTTCTTCTCCCTCTGGACTCAGCACTGCTGAGACCGCTCCTCGAATCCTGTGTTCGGTTCTGGGCCCCTCACCACAAGAAGGATGTTGAGGCTCTGGAGCGAGACCAGAGAAGAGCAACGAAGCTGGTGAGGGGGCTGGAGAACAGGCCTTATGAGGAACGGCTGAGAGAGCTGCGGGTGTTTAGCCTGGAGAAGAGGACGCTGAAGGGAGACCTCATTGCTCTCTCCAACTACCTGAAAGGAGGTTGTAGAGAGGAGGGAGCTGGGCTCTTCTCCCAAGTGACAGGGGACCGGACAAGAGGGAATGGCCTCAAGCTCCGCCAGAGGAGGTTTGGGCTGGACGTCAGAAAAAAATTTTTCATGGAAAGTGTCATTGGTCCCTGGCAGAGGCTGCCCAGGGAGGTGTTGGAGTCACCTTCCCTGGAGGTATTTAAAAGATGGATGGATGAGACACTGAGGGGCATGGTTTAATGTTTGATAGGAGTGGTTGGACTCGATGATCCTGGGAGTCTTTTCCAGCCTGGTGATTCTGTGATTCCGTGATTCAGGTGGACCTGGTTCCACAGGAATCTTTCGCTGTCTTAGAGCTGCAGTGTCAGAGCCAAAGAAGCTTGCCGTAAATCCCACTGTGTTCTTCATCGTGCATTCCTCAGTGACATTTCACACATTTTCAGGCATTTCAGCCATTTTCAGCCATCTAAGTCAATAGGTTAATTAGAGATAGTATGAAAAGATATCTGATCAAGCAGAAGCTCTTCTTATAGGGAAGTTTATTTTTCTTACACTCCTACTCTCCAACTACAAAATTTATGCCAATATGCAGCAAAGGGGGCAGTCTCAAAGATGTATCTCCCATAGCAAGGTTGTCACAGAAGTTTATCTCCATCTTGTCATGTTTGCAGTCATGCAAACATGGGTTTCTCCAGCTGCCATCCCTACAGAGGTGGCTTTCCATTTCCTGGCACAAGAGTGGAGTTTGACATGCTGACATGATGCAGGGATGTACCTCTGCCCTTGCTGCAGATGAATTGAGTGCGGGCATCCCATCCCACATTGCAGTCGCTAATTGCGGGTTGGCCGCACCCTTTGCTACCGTTGAAAACACTGAGCCTGGCCTGTCCCATCACTTCCCAGAAATATGTGTCAGAGCAGGTATGTGAGTCATCCAAGCACACGGCTTGTTTTCTTTCCTTTCTAAAAGGTGCTTATTCATTTTCTATTGTCAGCAGATCTCCAGCCCATGGGTTGGTTTGTGCCAGGAGGGGCTCCATCTGGGATCATGTCCCCAGGAGACCTGGTACAGAAGACATCCTAGAGCAGGAACCCTCACCACTTTGGAGAGCTCAGCTGGAGGAATTTGCTTTCCAACCTTCGTGTGGTGTCCTGCAGGTTGGGACTCATACTTCTTTCTGATGCTGCCCCAGCTGAGTGCCAGAGTGTGGCCCAGTGCTGTTTCTGGCTGACCTTGAGGGTGTTTACACTGTGCCATGACCACCCCTCTAAGCTCAGCCTGTGATTTCAAGATGCAGATAAATTACCACATCGTGTCATTACGTCGCTGTACATGGCATCTTCATATAGGCAGAACAACATTTTCCCCTGATGCAAACTGTTGGAGGTAGGTGAAAGTTTGTGGGAGCAAGCACATTTACATCATCAAAGGACTCAGTCCATGACCATTACTCATAGACACCCACTTCTGGAATTTAAACTGCAACCTCAAGGCCAGCACCTTTGTGCTCATGACCTATGGTCTGAACCACACATGCCATCTGCAAGCTCTAGACATCCTTTATTGCCAGGGCTGCTCTTCCAGCTCCTCTGTCGACTCGTTGCATTGCCAGGACAGTTCTAGTTGTCCATGTCATGTTCTGCACACCACGCTGATGAGAGCATGTCTTTCCTTGTACAGGTCTATCGGCTGGGGGGTATCGCCAAGCTCGTCGAGCTGCTCCGCAGCACAAACCAGAACGTACAGAGGGCAGCAGCTGGAGCCCTCCGAAATTTGGTCTTCAAGAATCCAACCAACAAGATAGAAACCCGGCGGCAGAATGGGATAAGGGAGTGCGTGAGCCTCCTACGGAGGACAGGGAACACTGAAATTCAGAAACAACTGACAGGTACACAGCAAGGACCATGCTTCTCCCTGCCTGTGGTCTGTGTTGCTCCAACATGCAAAGGCCATGGTGCTGTCGTCACACAAAGACGTTTTATGCTCCTGTCGCGCCAAGTGGCAATTGAAAACACAAGGCAGAGGAGGTCCTGGCCCTTTGATGTCCCCTAAGTGTTCCTCATATTCTAAGTGTCCGTTGGGGAAGCACCTGCCCTGAGTTTCCCCACACAGCTGTAGTTACCCTGCCATTCCCACGCCTTCCGGCACCCCTGTCCCCCATACTTCCCCTTCCCCTTGGCTTGGATGGCCAAGCATGCTGGCAATCCCAGTATGGTTGGGCAGATTATCTCAATGGCATCTCACCTTTTCTTGAAGGAGCGATGCAAGTTTGTCGATGCAGGTCACACTGAGCTATGACTGAGGTTTTGTGTGCAAGTCTTTACAAGGTCCCTGGGGAGACTCCTTTCCCCTTGCAATCTAAAGGTAATAAACACCAATTCTGGGAGGAGGGAGGATGCTTAGATGTCCACCATGATACCATTCTCCTGGTGCCCCTCCTGCCTGTCTCCCACAGGGATGAAGAGAGATGAGGGTTTGGGGCAGACTCTGAATCCTTAGTTCAAAGAAGGATGAAAAACAACTTTGTTGCTAGATATCATTCTGACCTAAAGAAAGTTTCTAATGCATGGTGACCCTCTGCTTGAGCTTGTCTCCCACCTGCTTCCTAGGACTGCTCTGGAACCTCTCCTCCACTGATGAATTAAAAGAAGAGTTGATACAGGAGGCCCTCCCAGTCTTGACAGATTGTGTTATCATCCCTTTTTCTGGCTGGTCTGATGGCAGCTGCAATAGGACAAGAGAAATTATTGACCCAGAAGTATTTTTCAATGCTACAGGGTGTTTGAGGTGAGTCATCAAGCAGGGACTTACTGTAGCTTGTGCCTGTTGACAGGAGGTGGAGCTGTCTTAATCCTCTTTCAATAAGCTAAAGACACACTTGCTGCAATTGTACAAGAAAAAAGCTCTTCCTGAGAAAGTTTTTCTGACTAAGAGAAGGTGTAGAAAGAATTACACGTAAAACATTTTTCCTGGTAACATTTTTTTTTGAAGCAAGTTTGTTCTTCCTAAAACTCTGCTCAAAAAATATAATTCGCTTTGTCATGGGAAAGCCGCAGTCTGAGTTGACAGAGCTCAGCTCAGACCAGGGATCTTGAGACCTTTTACCCTTAAACTTTTGAGGCTTCCAGAGAAAATTGTGGTTGCTAGAAAACACAGTGGTTTGAGTTTTCGGGTGAAAAGAAGTGGGGAAAGCAAGGAATTTCCCACTGATTTTAATAAGTTTTAGTACAGAGCAGTCCTATTGCCTTGTTTTTTTCCTGGCTCTTTTCATCTGGCAGGTCAGCTATAAGACAGGAGGTGCAGATTGAGCCCAGAGTAGTTTATTTTTTCACGGGAAAGCCAGAGTCCTTTTGTAGAGGATCTTCGCCCTGACTTGCTGTTTCTTCTACCGTCCTCCTCCACTTGGATGCAAGCTTCTTGTCTCACTGGGAACAAGTTGGGGGGGGGGGAATGCTCTGTATAATTAGGTACTTTCATCAACTGAAGCTCTCCCCGAGGGAGCACAGCACCGACCGCACCCTTGCCAGACATGCAGCTAGTAGGAGCTGTATCTGCTTATGAAATGAAGTGGGTGAACACAGTAAGGGCCTTTTGAGACATGATACTATCATCTTCTGTGACTGGGAACCCTGTCTGAAAGATAGCAAGTGCTATCTTCCCTGTCTATCCCCTTCCCTGTCTTGGAAGACACCTTCCCTGTGCAGTTGCGCATTGGGATGTGTGGTGGAGGTTGCCTAGATGTGCTCCAGTTTTAAGATCATCTCAGTTCACCAACGCCACAAAATATCCCGTCAAAATGAGGGAAAGAATACAATGATAGCTTGGGAAAGGAGTTCTGCATGGAGTTTAACTGAAGGAAGGCTCTGTCTCCTAATTACACTCTGTGGCAGTAACATCCAACACCTCAGGGAAGACTGCCCAGGGCAGGTCAGGAGGGAGCTCAAAAGGCTGAGGAGAGCAGGAGTAGGGAGCAGGGCAGTTGAGTCTGGAGCCCCTGCTCCGAGCTGGAGTTGCTCTGACTCACTGCCTTGCTACATCATAACACAGAGATGAGTGCAGCCTTGGTTTGCCCTGGGCTTAAGCCATTGCTGCTCAAGCATTTCTGGATTGCAGATGAATTAATGTTAATGAGGAGGCTGCAAATCACAGTGAACATCAAATCCAGTTCTGGAACGCCTGGAGTGAATATCTCACAACGACTGCCAACCTCTCTTTGTTTTTCATTTGCAAGCTACAAGGCAATAAAACAGGGAAGAAAAAACCCAACAAAAAATAATTTCCTTTTACTGGAAAAACTCCCCTGTCCTGGCAGCAACCAGTGCTCAGGACACATTACAACATCTTAAACTGGTCAGTCCCTCTGGTCAGAGCGACTGCTGCTTGCAGCATCTCTGCTCTCATTTCCCATGCAAATATTGCTGTTGACCCTGCATAGCTCCATGCTTCCAACCATATGCACCTTCCTGGTTTTCACAATAATCCCAGATAGCCTTTATTCATTTCTTCTCTTTGGAAACACCTCCAAGGAGGTGACAAGTCTGTGTACTGCCTCTAAGGCAAAATATTGCTGATAGTTACTCTCACTAGGAGGTTGTCTTCTATGCAGAGCTCCTTAACAGGACACTTTCCTAGATGAAGTCAATCCTAAAGGGAGCTCTGCACCAGTGCAGTCCTACAGAAGGCCTCCAAACTGAGAGCAGTGCACCAGCCTTCCTGAATCTGAAAATACCCTTCAAATCAATTACAGCTACAGCCAGAACCCATAGAGACTAACAAGTGACCCCAATTAATCCTCTCTCCTCCTTCTCTCTTGACACACTCTGCAATGGCTTTCTTTAGAAACTTGAGTTCTGCAGACATGGGGCGCCAGACCATGAGGAATTACCCTGGCTTGATCGATTCAGTCATGACTTATACCCAGAACTGCGTGGCTTCTACCCGACCCGATGATAAGGTACCACATGCTCACCCCGAGCTGTTTCCTAGCGGTCAGCCCCCTAGTTAAGAATTGTTACTTGGGGGAATATATCAAAATCCCTTTCAAACAAGCATGAGAGGGGACTGGACTCTTTATGGCTGCTCTTGTCCTTCCGAGTCCCAGTGCGATCTCTTGTAGGACTGGAAGTTCTCTGTGCTCTGGGCCTGAAGGAGAGCTGGGTTTTACAATTTCCCTTTACCAAACACAGAGATACAGCAAAATATTTTGGCTCCTGAGCCTTCAGCATGTTTTTCTCCTTTCCCCTCCCAACTTGGTATCCTTCCAGCATCTTAACCTCCATCTCTTGCTCTTCCCACTGCCACACCTCTTCATCCACCAGGATTCAAGTATTTAAGCCCCAGATCAGCATCACATTCAGCAAGAAGCTGGGAGCTGGCATCTTTCTAGCAGTCCTCTGGCTGTGACTCTGATTGCTATGCAGCACTCTGAGTGCAAGCAGCACTTACCTTGGATAAAAAAGTTTTCATGGTCACATTTTCAGGATTTCTACATCTGTGAAACCAGCTTAAAGGACTCATTGCCCTGCAAAGTGCCAAAATTATTTCAAATGAGCTCAGGGTTGAGCAAATCCTCTTTTGGGGATGGTCTTTGCAAGAAGACCACTTTCCACAGCACGTACTAAACACAATTGTTTGAAAACGTAATCATGTGTTTTGGTGTTGGTTACAGGTATTTAGTGAAAATCTCCCTTGCTTTTTCCATTGGGCAGGTAAATGAGGCTTAAAAGCCTCTTCTTGTTAAAACACGTCCCCTAGTTTGTACCTGTGACTCCAACAAAGTCATTGGAAGTTGGCTGTGGGAAGAGCAAGAATTTGGCATTTCATGATGGACAGTTTGAAATAATCACCACTCATGTTCTTTCCCTGTTAGCAGCTCGTCTATGGCAGTGGGAACTAACAAAGTTCACAGAGTCAGTCAGCTCACTGACATCCATGGAATAGCATCTGAGTACATGACCTTCACTGATGTCTATGCTACCTCCTTCTCCCTTCCCACCCTTAAGCAGGGTCAGGAGTTTATGCAGCAGAACTGATAAAAGGCTAATTATGGCATAGAGTATGTCCCCTCTGTAGCTATAGCAGGTGCTGCTCTCTATTTTTCTGCCTAATGTGATGCTTGCATTTTTATTCTGGGGGTCATTTCAGTCTGTGGAGAATTGCATCTGCATCCTGCACAACCTCTCCTACCGCCTGGATGCTGAAGTTCCCAACAGATACACCCAGCTCAACCACATGGCCCGGAGCGTTTACATGGACAAAACTCTCACAGGCTGCTTCAACAGCAGGAGTGGTAAAATGGAGGTAAGATGAGTCATGGAGGGGTTGGAAATGGGATGTTCATCCCCAGACAGGAGCTGCAAGCAAGGAGCAGGCGCTGAGCTTCCAGTTTCTCCTCTCCTTGTAGAATGATGAATATGGTGTCCCCCTTCCTGAGGAGGATTTTAAGCCCAAAGGACCCAGCTGGCTCTACCACTCTGATGCCATACGCACCTACCTGTCCCTGATGGATCAGAGCAAGAAGGATGCAACCCTGGAAGCTTGTGCTGGAGCTCTGCAGAACCTCACTGCGAGTCGAGGGCTGGTAAGTGCTCCTTTTTCCTCCACATGTGCGCAGCCCAGTGTGTCAGGACCTTACAGGAATCAGAAAGGAAAATGCCCTCCTAAACCACAGGGCACTATTGCAGGTCATTCTACAGTGGCTGCTCCAGCTGAGGAATTTACTGATGTCAAAGACTGGGTCTTACGGAGAGCTATAATTGTCATTCCAAGGGTCTGTCCCAGATCCATACACTTTCCAAGGGCTCCTCTAGGTTGGTGGCATCACCGGCATCTACTGCTATTGGCACCCTCCCCGCAGGACACCAGTGAGGATGTGCACAGATGTGCACATGTGGACAGATGTCATTAAAGGAGGGGGAAAGGATGTGCGTGTGCCACCGCCCACGTGTGTTTTTTAAGTGGGAGGTGGCTCTAATAACAGGGTGGGTTATGCTGTGGATTGTGGCTTGTCCTCACATCAGAGCTGCTTGTAAGATAGCTCTGATGGATGTCCTAACCTGTCAGCATGGCAGTGAGGAGGTGACACGGGCTGCATGATGCTGTGGGGATTGCAGGAGCTGGGGTACGGTGAGGGCCACTCTGCTGTGGCCGATGTCGTTACTGTGGAGGTGCCCTCACAGGCTGCCTTCATGGGGACAAACCTCGACTTGTCCATTTGTGTCAAACTCCACCAATTCCAATTTAAATAAGGTGGCTGGGGAGATAAAGAGATAATTATTTCATACGCAGGAGAGGTGCGTCACAGGTACCAAGCGTTCCACCCAGAAACATGGAGTGACTCACGAGAGGAGACTTTGCTGCTAGGACAGCATTAACCTGCCAGCTCTGATTCCCTGGGAGCTTTTGTTGCAAGCCTTTCAACATGAAATACTTTGGGAACTACTTTTTTTTGTTTGAGTTTAGCTAAGCTGCTTCACTAACAACAAAGTGGAGAGAGGTTGTCACAGCATGAGTAGAACTGATCAGAGAAACAGGACTGGAGGAACATGGAGATGAAGAGCCTGACAGAAAGAAACATCATTTCACAAGAATTTCTTTTGGGCAAAGGGGAAGAAAACAAATAAACAAAACCCAGCTCTGGCAGCAACTTATTTCAGCATTCTGGTAGAGAATGTGTGGCCAGCAGGGAGGGAGGGGAACCTGCCCCTCTGCTCTGCTCTTGTGAGACCTCACCTGGAGCCCTGCATCCAGTTCTGGAGCCCTGCATCCGGTTCTGGAGCCCTGAGCACAGGAAGGACATGGATCTGTTGGAGCGAGTCCAGAGGAGGCCACGGAGATGGTTCGAGGGCTGTTGCACCTTCTGCATGGGGACAGGCTGAGAGAGTTGGGGTTGTTCAGTCTGGAGAAGAGAAGGCTCCAGGGAGACCTTAGAGCAGCTTCCAGTGCTGAAAGGGGCTCCAGGAAAGCTGGGAAGGGGCTCTTGATCAGGGAGTGCAGGGATAGGACAAGGGGAAGGATGGTTTTCAGCTGAAAGAGGGGAGATTGAGATGAGATCTTAGGAAAACACATTTTCTCATGAGGGTGGGGAGGCCCTGGCCCAGGCTGCCCAGAGCAGTGGTGGCTGCCCCATCCCTGGAGGGGTTCAAGGCCAGGTTGGATGGGGCTTGGAGCACCTGGTGCAGTGGGAGTTGTCCCTGCCCGTGGCCGAGTTTGCTGCCACGTGAAGGAAAGGGAAAGTAGGGACAAGCTTACAAAGCTTACTAGAACTCTTTATCTTATAGAGGAGAGCCCTGAATTTCTTCTCAGCCTCAACTTTACACATCTCAGTCCTGCTGGTGTGAATCTGTAATATGGTACGTGTGCCTCCTGGATCATGAGAGCGTAATTTCATCTCAGCTAAAGAAAAATGATTGCATTTCAGCCCATTCCCTCAATTCCCATGTCACTGTTGAATAACATGTGTGACAAATATGGTGTCACAACCTCCAGCAGCTGAGAGTTTCAGCTCCATCAAGAAGAGCGGAATTTGTTAAGGGTATGTTTTTAACATCCATGAACACTCATTTGCATTGGCTACATTTTGAGATCTTCTAGATTTATATAAGCAAGCAGAAGATCGGGATCCAGGATGCGTATTTTTTCATCTTCAGCTTGTTTTTTAAAGGTATCGTCAGCTGTTCCTCTTTCAAAGAATCCTATTATTTATGGCATGGCAGGGGCCTGCGAGGTCATTGTGTAGGGCAAGGGCAACAAGGACATGAAGGTACAACTTCTCCAGGGAATCTCAGTTGGGTGAGCAACACTTCCCACTCAGGCTCCAGAAAGAGGACAGAAATACCACTTATAACACAGATGAGAGACTGACTTTGTAAATGACTGTGGAGAAGAGGGGTAAGTGACAAAGCAAGTGGGATTATAGCAGCAGAAGAAGGTATTATACAGATGTTTAATTTGTACTGTAGCCACATTTGTCTGGCCCCATACGTCATTCTATTTGTGTCCTTCTGGCATTAGAAATCATGAGACATCTCTGTTCTGTCTCCTAGATGTCCAACGCAATGAGTCAATTGATTGGTTTGAAGGAAAAAGGTTTGCCTCGCATAGCACGGCTCCTCCAGTCCAACAGCTCTGAAGTTGTCCGGTCTGGGGCTTCTTTGCTGAGCAACATGTCCCGACATCCCATTCTCCACAAAACTATGGGTAAGCAACTTCCACCACAGTGGATCTCAGAACAATACCTCGTTTCTACCTCTCTAATATCTGCCCGCCTCACTTTGTAAAGTCCGCAATATAAGCTGACCAGGCTCTGAAATTGGGCAACATGGTGTCACTTCTTTTGGCCAAAAGGACAATTACAGGTAGTATCTGTAGGCTTAATTAATAAAAGGTGTGCTACCTCACAGTCTCTACAAGCACCTGGTGTGCTTTACTGATAATGACAAACCCGCAGGATCGTGAGCATGATAGTGTTTTGGGAAATGATTTGGACTTTACTACCCATGACCAATACCATTGCCCTTCCTGAGGCCTGCAGCACTCATTTCATTTCTGAAAATCAAGTGATGACTATTGTGCCATCACTGTCCATCATTAAAACATCCTTCTAGAGGAAGTTATTGCATTGAATTGTGCTAATACAAATAATATCATTCACCTGTGCTAGGTTTTATGTAAATGTTGATTGGAACATTCCATCTCTAGCTCACCAGGTGCTCCCAGATGTATCACGTCTCCTGTCATTCCAGTCTGGAAATACTAACAGCTATGGAGAGATCATGACATCAGCTTGTTACACTTTGAGGAACCTCATCATGTCCAATCCACACCTGGGAAAGTCTTACTTGACAAGCAATATGCTAAATAATGTAGTAAGCCTGTGCCGAAATGGGTGAGTTTGGGGTGGAAGGCATGGAGAGGGTCATGCACGGACATTTTTGAGCCCACGCACTCTGTGCAAAGCCAGATTAACCCCAGAGCCTTCCAAATATCCTTCCCTTGTGCTTATAAATTGAGTATGCCGAAAATTTCTAGCATGTTGGTAGACACAAATCCTCAGCAGTGGTTTCTTTGAAACAGGCATGAGAATCCAGGGCAGTATTTGTAAAAGAGTGTCAGGAAATTTGCTGGCTGATTTTGAAGAAATCATAAAAGGAACTGAAGGATCAAAATCTTAAAACGTAGTCAAAATTCCAGCTGTCAAAGCAGGGGATGTCAGTACATGGCCTGACTCCCCAGCACCTGGGCTTCCCACCCACAGCTTCTTGCGAACATTATTGTGAAGGTCAGGTCTGAGTGTCAAGCCCTGCTTATGTACTGGGATGGTGCCTAGCTCAGATTTGTTCATCTTTCTGTTGGAACATCTGCCTCAGGTGGCAAAGATGCAGCTATGATGAAGCATAGACACACACACACACACACACACACACACACACGTCTACCTGTTTGTCTGTCTCTTATTAGAAGTGCCTCCTCTGGTCTGCTCACTTGTATTTTACAACAACTGAGCAATCTCAACATATTTTACCAATTTCTCTTTTAGGACTTGGTTTGGGTTTCACTGATAGTAGTTGTGTCCTGCTTGTTATCCAAAGTCTTCACAACCCTGTACAAAAGCTGGTTACCCCTTGCCAAATAATGTGTTCACTTCTGGCCAAATTGGTGTTTAACTTAAATGGTCTTTGACCAGGTATTCTTCTTCCTGGACTTTGATCTCTCCTATCACCTGTCTTTGCTCTAGAATACCTTATACAAGTAACCCATTGTTTTCTGTTTTGAAAAGACATTCACATATGTTCTCCATTGTCCTTTGATAAACCACTTACAAGGTACCACTTGTTTCACAGTAGCAGAGAGACTCTCAGTTATTAGAAGTGGCCTTCTTGTTTAGTTTGGACCTCAGCCTACAAACATCGGTCATTTCACTGTTTTTATACTCTTCCACTCTACAATAAGCCCAATTAACATGATACCCAGCCCTCTTCTAAGTCTTCCTTGTTTTGAATCAAATTAACTTCTACCTAAAGTCCCGCTTTGGATCCCTCAGACCAGTCGTCAGCTAATTTACTACTTCAGCAAGGTGTTACACAACTGGGATTGTGTGCAGCTTAATTGTCTTGACTGGTTTGTGCGATGAGCTTTGTTTGCAATGACTCACTAAACTGCAAGAAGTTACTAAACCCTTGAGATGTCTTCAGTGGGTTCCTCCTGTCTTTATCATGAATTCCTTCTGAGCAACCCCCTAGTTCTTCCATTGTCCAAAAATGTGATTGTTCCTTTTCTTCCATTATTCATTTCTGCCCTCAAAGACTTCTGTGCTGTTCAGTTCCTATGAAAAAGTGACAGCAATTTACACCCAGGATCAATCTCAGTCATTCAAGCCACATCATTTTAGACTGTTCCCATAAAGCACACGTGGAAAATATCTCCCCTCCGGTGACTTGGACACTTGGTAGTTCACAAGTTAACTAAGTTTTCCCACTTCCCTGTTTAGTCTGTGTAGATGAACAAGAAATTTTAGGGTAGGATTTGTCTAGTCCCACATCACAAATGATGTATAGCTTCACCAGCTCCATTCAACATCTCTACTGGGGGCTGTGTCCTCAGGTAGATGCAAACCCCATGCTCCCCACACTGGTGGTGAATATGGTGAGTCCCACACTGTGAATCTCCTCCTTTGCAGCACCACATCCAACATAAATACAGAACAGATAAGGTCTCAGTAGTGATGAAACAGCCATGAAGAACACTTTGCCATGTTGCACCTTGTTAGTATTTTGCAGAGATTTCCTTGTTAATCTGCCTCAGTTTCCCTGTGAAAATGCTTCCCTCACCTCAAGCATGGGCCTAGGTTTCCCAGAGCAGTGGTGGCTGTCCCATCCCTGGAGGTGTTCAAGGCCAGGTTGATGGGGCTTTGAGCAACCTGATCCAGTGGGAGGTGTCCCTGCCCATGGCAGGGGGAGGGACAGGATGACTTTGAGGTCCCTTCAAATCCAAACCATTCAATCATCCTGTGATTCTGTGACTGGTGTTGGTTTGGTTGGATCATGTCAGTAGTGCCTCCCTGGCACATGCTTCTGCCACCAAACAAAATTTTCTTTCCCTGTATTTTTTAATTACTCTCTCATTCCATTTGAAACTGTAAATCATTTGTTTAATAAGCTTGAGCCATTTTGTATTCGTAGTTTAGAAAGAGCTTCCAGGTTACGGAGAAGTAAGTTTGGATCTTCTCCTTTCCCATGCTCTTCTCAAATGTCAACCAGCACTCCTCAAAGCTGAGGTTTCTTTTTCTGGGTGTTTCTTGTAGCTGTATTCCAAGTGAAAGGCATCAGTGGTTCAGCAGTTTGTCTGATGGCTGTGATTTCTTCTCCTTCCTGGAGCACCCCAATTAAATAATCATCTCAGTCTCCTGTATATATCCTCATCTGTGACACAGGCTTTGTAGTGATGGTTGTATTCATTCCCTCTTTGTTATTTATAATCCAAGTCATCTTCCTGCTTTTTTTGGTGGTGTTCCTGAACGTCAAACTACTGTTACCCATTTATTATGATGTCTGATGTCTTTTTCATCTTTCTTCTCCAGCTATCTGAAAATATTCTATTCTATGATTCTATCATTCTATGATTCTATCATTCTATGATTCTATCATTCTATTCCTCTGTTCATTTTCAAGTGACATTATTTCACTGGTAAATTTATAATTTTTCTCAATATTTCTACTGACCACACTAAGAGGTTTTCTCCAAAATCTTTTTCAGTAACTTCAGAGCATTAGGTTTGGTAACCTTAAAGCATTAGGTCTGCAGTTCATGTCACAATCTCTTTATCTCTGTTTTCTTGACATTTATCTCTATTCATTCACTTTCCAAACCTCTTACATCATATAATTTCATTCTGCAGTTGAATTCTACCATACCATTTTACTAAAATTAGTCTTTCAAGAAACTTTGGTCTTTCATAGAATCATAGAAACATAGAATCATGGAATCATGGAATCATAGAATAGTTTGGATTGGAAGGGACCTCAAAGCCCATCCAGTTCCAGTCCCCTTCCATGGGCAGGGACACCTCTCACTAGATCAGGCAGCCCAAGACCCATCCAACCCGTCCTTGAACACCTCCAGGGATGGGGCAGCCACAACGTCCCTGGGCAACATATTCCAGTGCCTCACCACCCTCATTGTGAAGAAATTCTTCCTTATGTCTAGTCTAAATCTGCCCCCCTCCTGTTTATACCCATTGCCCTTTGTCCTGTCACTCCAAGCCTTTGTAGAAAGTCCCTCCCCAGCTTTCTTGTAGCCCCTTCAGGTACTGGAAGGTCACTATAGTGTCACACACTATTCACGGCATTTTTGTTTAGGACACGATGAAGTTGTGATCACAGCTCCATGAACATCAGTTCATGCTTAATCTTTTTACATCTAAACGGTAGCACCAGGTGCTGTATGAAACAGAGACAGGATCAGTCCTTCAAACTGACAGTGGACAAACCCTTTTGTCTGAATTTGGAAATGGCTCAGGTACTGGATGGTAGTTTGAGAAGAAAAATTCTTTTGAGGCGTTCCCTGAAGATACAATGCTGAAAATTCCATATTTTGCATAATTAGAAGCAACTTATATATATAGAAAGATAATTATTCTTGCTTAGAAAGAGAGAAACATGAAACAACATGAGGTGTTCAAGACCAGGTTGGATGGGGCTTTGAGCAACTTGATCCAGTGGGAGGTGTCCCTGCCCATGGCAGGAGGGTGGAACTGAATGTGCTTTGTGGTCTCTCCCAACCCAAACCATTCCATGATCCTGTGATTCTAACATATTCTTGAAAAAGAGTGTCAAAGGCACACACTAATCACAGATATCTTTGGATTTATTGCATTTTAATGGTTTTTCAATCACAAAACAATTTTTCTGCCACAAAATCCTTTTTAAACATATTCATTTTGGCAACAGGGCATAGGATGTTTACAACCAGTAAAGTGGTTTTGCAACAAAATCTAGATTTCCTATACTAAAACATTGCTCAAGGATTTCTGAATAGTCTCAGCTCTCCCAGTCCTCCTCACAACACCAACGTGCATGAGCTGCACAATCCTCTTGGACCTGATGGTCAGGTTAAATTTGCTGGTTTCTTTTGGACTACAGAATCTCTGGTAAAAAGTGCTGTACAAAGCAGAGAAACACCTCCAAATTTACTGGATAAGGTTACATTCCTACCCTCTCATAGGCAAAATTCAGTGCCTACAGGTCCCAGGCTGTTCCTGGTGACCATCCTGTCAGTCCTATTTCTCACAGTCTGATGAGGGCACAATGTTTTGGGAAGCTGGATCATACAGAAAGGGTCCTGAGTCTGTTCTTGTAACTCTTTGTTGTCCTGGATGAGACAGGCTGGGGCTGTCACACTGAACCCAGATCAGGAGTCTCCCACAACCAGGACAAGGTCGAGCAGATCAGGAATCATGATAAGGACCAGCAAGTAGGTTTATATCTAGGGTGTCATATGAAATGTTCCAAAATTATAAAAGGTAGTGCTATGACTCATGGTTTCGGAGCTGTTACGTGAGCAAGTATCTATTAACTTGTGCTGAGTAAGGACTTATGGTTGCAGATGTTGTTATTATGAATGCTCCCATCTCTTCCATCCTCATCAGGCAGCGCGGAGCCCGCTCCCCTGCCGCCCTCCCAAGACATTCGCCCACACCATTCCTACAGACTCCAGGGAAGAGTTGGAACCATTTCCCTTCTCTTTACCTCTCCCAAATATCATACTCCAGAAATGCTCCTTCAGCTCAGTTCAATGCCCGCTTTTCCACTCAGATCCTCCCCTCATTTTGTTCCAGTCCCAGAGTCTGTTGTCACCTAACGTTGCTGAGGGATCACGGATGGTTTTATTGACAGTGCTTCATCAAGTCTAGGTGGCCTCCTGGCTGGAGACAGCCTTACTTAAATGCTGTTGGCAATGTACGTGGGTTGCTATTCTGTGGCCTGCCACAATTCACTGGGGGTGCTTTCATCTTCCCAGCTCCTGTCCAAAAGCGGCCGAAGCTGCTCGTCTCCTCCTGACAGATCTTTGGTCGAACAGAGAGCTCCAGAGTGTGCTCAAGCAGGTAAGGAAAATGCTTCTACTTTTCAGATGACAGAACATCCCTGGTCTTGACTCACTCGCTGAAGTCAGTGAGTTCACCAAGGCCACAATTCAGCAGTGGGTAGGGCAGTGTTTGAGTGAGCGTAGGGCTCTGGGATGACCATGATGCTCTCAGGACAGGGGCAGCCACCTAAGATCCAAGCCAGAGGCGGCGAGTCACAGCCGCCACCGCTGGGACTGACTTCAAGGACTAAGTGGACAGTGGTGTGTTTGTGTCAGGCGGCTTGCACCCTGGGGATGATGCTGGCTCAGGTGGGCTCCTCGGCGATGCTCCTGGAGTTGATGCTGTCCTGTGTGCACAGCATTGCTCTGTGCGGGGAACATGAACGTTTCACACTAGCTTGGGAGATTCCTTTCATTGCAGTCCATCGTGTAGGATCAGCATGTCCCAACAGATTCCTGGCAAGGTTCCTCCTCTCTTTCCCCTATTTTCTTCTGTGTCCATAACCCTGCCCTGCAGTTAAACCACCCCTACAGTCAGCGTAATCTTTTAAACCAAGAAGAGGAGTATTTAGGATTTGTTTTGCTCCCCGCAACAGAAACTGTGAAACTGTAGAGGCAGGTGGGGAGCAGAGCCAGCTTCCAGCTCCCAGTGGCTTTCTTTGAACAAGCTGGGTTTTTCCAACTCAACAGCAGCAGCACCTGCAGAGAATGAAACACCAAATTAAAGAGAAGGAGTCACATCCACAAAGGGGAGTACCCTTGAGGCAGGAAGGGAGAGAGTACCTAAATATTGTCCTCATATTAACGGTTAGGGACTTTCTCCACAGAAGCTTGTGTAGCTTTGCAGCAGGCTTTGCTCAGGAGCCCATGCCAGCTCATTCTGGTGTGACTGAGTCACTCCTGCCTTCACACAGATGATCATTGCACAGGTTTACATAGATGAGAAGGATGGGGGTCTGCAAGAGTATATGCATCGCGCATGTATCTTTGCTGTTCTTTCCAGGATGAGGAATAAGATGAAATAACATTCAGTGAAGGAAGTAAAAGTTTTCTCTGGCAAAGCTGGGCAAGTCCAGCTCTTGCTGGACAGAAAACAATGGGAGGAAGACAAAGTCCGTCAATAAGGGTGATGTGTCACAGGCACACACAGGGAGGGCAGAGGAGGTGGTTTGATAATGAAGTGCATTTTTCAAGTGCAGGGCAGCTGTTGAAGTGGGGTGGGAGACTCTCTTTCATGCTAATAGTATCACTATCAGGTTTGAAGCTGATATGCAGTCACTGTACTTCTTATACATCTGCTTTTTCAGCAAGGATTTGATAAGAACATGATGGGATCTTTAGCTGGAACGACATTCAGGACCCTCTCCTCCAGATTTTAGGAGCCTTTCCAAGCATGTTCAGGCTGCAGGTGAGAATCGGGCCTCGTGAATGGGGAAAGGGCAGGTTTGGGGGTAAAGGAGTGGTACGTGAACCCTGTGAGCTTTTTGTCATTTTTAATCTCCCCTGAAATGGGTTTGTGAGCTTTTTATCACAAATCTGATCAGTCCAAAATGCAAAGCAATTTTTTGATGAAAGGTCAGAAGCCATGCAGTTCCTGGGTTCGATGCACATGTTGCCTGCACTGCACAGCTGTGCACCTTAGACATGGTCAGTGCAGATGCCATTGGGCAGGCACAGACGCTGGCGTTGGCTCTGCCTCATGCACCTGTCTTTGCCAAGCAATAACTGATTGCATTCTATTAAATCCTCTCAAGTGAGCTTCTTCACAAGAAACTCTCAGAGAGTACTTCAATTCCTGAATTTTGAATAACGTTATCCAGACAGTGTTAGCAACATGCAGCTAATCCCAGCCCATAGTCTGGCACCAACCACCACCCTAAGGGATGTTTTTGAGTACTTAATAATCATAGAATCCTAGAATGATTTGGATGGGAAGGGATTCAAATCCCATCCAGTTCCAGTGGGCAGGGACACCTCCCACTGGATCCAGGTGTACAAATCCCCATCCAACCTGACCTTGAACCCCTCCAGGGACGGGGCAGCCACCACTGCTCTGGGCAGCCTGGGCCAGGGCCTCCCCACTCTCACAGCAAAACATTTCTGCCTAAGATCTAAGCTTGTTGTCAACATTTGGAATTACATGCTGACATCAGAACTATCCCAACAGAGAAGCTATGTTAGAGAAATCATGGGCGGAATACCAAGGGCATCATTATGGTGTTTTATTCAGCGTGAAAATAGGATTGAATCTGTAAGGTACTTTTGATTTACGATTCCCACTGACGAGGAAAGTTGTAAGCATTTTTCAATTTTCAAATATCAGCGGTCTCTATGACAGGGATTCAGATTATTCAGAGTGAATCATTTGCTCCCTTCCCCAGTGTGCTCTTTGCAATCAGCTTCAGCACAGTCCTGATTTAGGGGAAAACAGTGCAAAAGCCCATTTCTTTCCTCTGTCTGGGTACCAACTTCACTTCTTGTGCTGTTGAGATGTTTCCACTGAGACTCAGGGAAGCACAGAAGTCTGTGGGGGGAAAGCTATGGGCAGTAAAGATAATGGGTAAAGGCCAAGAGGAAAGGCTAAAAGTTGGGTTTGAATGTAATGAAAAGGTTTATTGAATGCTTTAATTACCTGGGTCTTGTTTTTTCTTTGTTTTTCTCCATTTCAGAATTTGGAATTAGTTCATGTCCAGGAAGACAATCCTTTCGCAGTTGCTTAGGATGTTAAAGATGTAGAGTGATTCTGAGTTTAACTCGACTGTAAAGAAAACTAAACATACAGATTTCATGTGGATGATACTGATATTTTTAAGCATTATCTTCTTTTTAGGGGGAGAAGGGACTCTTATTGAACTTATACTTTCTTGATGTCAATAATTATGTTTTTTTGCAAAGAGTGTGTCTGTGTAACTCTGTGCGTGTCGCTCCGTGTGTGTGTCCAGTCAACACACGTGCACACAGGGCAAGGAGGATCTTTCTTCAGGCGTAGTCCCCCGTCTCCCACTGAGAGTCGGTGTGAGTTGTGAAGTTTAACCCCCTCACAGAGTTTTGCCCAAATTCCACCTGTCCCATGCACCAAATACTGCCACATTATCAACTTGGTACAACTTGGTTTTACCTACAAGTATAGAAATTGCCAATTTTTGGCTGACTACCCCCCTGCATGTGACTGTTACAAACAGATACACACAACCATACTCTTCTTTACAAAGGCTGGTTATTCCTAACAGTTATGAACATGGGCTTCTCTTCCGCTTGTGATTTTTTCTCCAATGAGCACTTATAGTTATTAGCATTTTCTTTCCTGTCACATGAACTCTTTCTCTCAAGAAGCAAATTGATGTCTGCAAACTCTCTCCCGGGTCTCAGTAACCCTTTCCTGAAGCTATATCTGAGGGGACAGCTGCAACACATCTGCAGAGCATCAATATTACCGGGTCACGAACCACTTTGAGAGCCAGAACAACTCAATCTCTTGACTGTACCTGGACAAAGGTGGCATTTGAGAAGCTGAGCTGGAAACAGGCAAAGTGTTTTTTATCCCTGGGATCACTGACTGCCACATAGGACTGGAAAAAGTGAGGGACGCGGCCTTTTTAATCACACTTTGTTTTTATTGATAAGTGTAAAGAAATAGTATTAATAGGCAAAGGAATGTAAACAATTGTGTGAAGTCAGGTTTGGAAATCTTTTATTTCTCTGTATCTTTAATTACATGATCACCCTGTGATGCTGAGGCTGGGATGGGGACTGCTGAGCTCACTATAGAGCAGCCCACACGTTATGACAGTAACCATGTGAAGAAAGAAGCTAATCTTCCTCTCTCCAGAAGAAAAATGTCCTCTACCCATCCTCGCAAGGGAAGCAACTCAGATCCACAGGGAAAGGACCAGCTGAGGATGCATTTCCTGGCTGTCTAACACACATGGTTATTGCTTCTTCAAACTGTGCAGGGTCACAGGACCCTGTTTTGCAAATATTGGGTGCAAAAGGTGCTTGGGAAGGACGAGTTATTGAGCTGAGTCTAAAAAGGGAGAAACAGCCTCATTTTTTGTGACCGTCAGACTCAGTTGATGAAATCACTATACCCTCATCCACTTCCCCAAAATGGGGTGATTCGTGCCCACTAAAGAACCATCCATGAAGTTCAGACTCTCTCTGACACAGCTTTAGAGCTGAGAATTGCGAGGGCACTTCTTTGTCCCTACTTTAGGCCATAGGGAGCACATGTCCGCAGAGGGAGATCATTTTCCAACTGGTTTTTCTCTTGGACTGCTAAGGGTGGCTTAGTCTTGTGCACTTTAATGAGCAGCAGCTATTTGCTTCCCTTCACCCACGTTCAGTCGAGAGCTTTCTTCCCAGCCAAATGAGAGAGAAAAAAAGCACCTTTGAAGTGGAGAGCTAGAACCAGGAGAATCCGGTAGGACAGTTTCAGGAGCATTTAAGCAGCAGCAAAGGAGTCCCAGCCTGTGGGCATGCCTTGCCATTCCTGCCAGCTTGTCCTTGGCTGGATGCATGTTCTCAGCTGCATGGTTCTAAATGTTTTTGGCAGGACCCAAGACTATGGATGTCAAAACCAGCTGCAGTATCCATAGGAAGGATTGTTATAGTTTTGATGTATAAATACATTGTGTGCAATTTTGCATTCATATTTGTTCCTGTTATGACATGTTTGACAGAACTCCTGGCAGCGAATGTTTTTCTCTGTAAAATGAATTAGGGAAACCTAACTACAAAATGTAATGGTGGAATATTGAGCATATTCACTCTAATTGGCTGTTATTTAGTATATAGTTTACGCCACCATTGCTGCTTTCACCAGTAATGTAGTTTACTGAATCACTGTATAAGGCACAAAGCTGTAGCTGTATCATCAACTTCTCATAATTAAATTTACAAGTACTGGAGATTTCATTACTAAATATTAGACTCAAAGAGTCAGAAGCATCATTCACATCAATTTTATTAAGTACAGCAAAGTTGTCTTTCCAAAGCTAATAAAATGATAAAACCAAAATCTCTCTCCATCCTCAGAGATCTTCAGAACATGACTGGGCACAGCCCTGAGCAATCTCATCTGGCTTTGACACTGTTCCTGTGCAGACTAGAGAGGCTCCTTCCAATCTCTATTGTTTTATGATGCTGTGTTACTGCTTTCATACCTCAACATACGGCTCACTCAAGAGCGCAGCGGGCTGTGTGAATTGTAACCACTCTGCCACCCCAGGGCTGTTCTGCAGCTGTTTCTTCTCCAGGATATCCTCTGGTACTCAGCTTTATTTTTCTCTCAGTCTCTCTTCTTAAAACCTGGATGGCAGACTCTACCCAAGCTGGTGAAGTGACGCTGATACCGAGTTGTGAGAAGAGAAAGGGTAATCAGCCTTATCAGAGTAACTGGTGTTGCTCATAACCAGCAGTTTTGGGAGCTCAGTGAGGTTTCTCCATCATAAATGGATGCTGTTTGCACCTCTAAAACAAGATTTTTTCATTCTAGAGAGGCATTGTTTCTTAAAGGTTTGTTTTTAACTGCAACATCCTCTTTGATCTGCTGTTTTCCTGTTTCTTGTTTAAGAGCCAAGGCAGGGCATCCCCCCAGTGACAGGGACAAGGGAAGGTGTACAGCACGTAGCACGTGCCCTGGGGTAGAGTGATGGAGAATTACTGAGGAGGGAAGGACCACAGCTTGCAGCATCATTAGCTCTGCTGGCAGCAGAAATAAGAGCAGTTGGGGCCTGATTTGTGCGCGGGACACACAACCATGTAAATAAATACCATACTTGTTTGTCCTGGGCTTAGCAGAAGTTTTTGTTCTATTTTCTCATCGATGCTTTGTTTGTTTTGTGTATGTAAAATCCAACCCACCCCAGCATTTCAGAAGCCTCATGGACGAGTAGAAGGCAGTAGGCAGTTCTGTTCCTCTCTGACCACCCACCAGTTTGAGACCAACTTAGCCTACCAGTCCATAGCTATACAGTGTATTCTGTAAGATATAGGTATGTGAGAATAATGTATCAGAGTTTTGTTTTGGCTGTACTGTATGTATTTGCTTCATTGGAAAAGCTGAAATCAATAAAAATTGCTGGAATTTCTTCAAGCTTCCTGGTTTGGGTGGTTTTATTTTGATTGTCTTGCTGGTGTTAGGAAACAATCTGTTTGAAGGCTTTGTAAAAGCCTGTTACCCTGCAGCAGCAATCAGTCTGGACTACTCTGCCCTGTGCCAATACGAGTAGTAAAGTTGTAAATCCCATTTCCTCTACCACTAACTCCATGGCGGGCTTCCCTACCACATCAATCCATGAAAAATTTAGTTATCAATAGCATCATTTGTGTCACTGCTGTATGGATCCAAAGTTTATTGTGGGGGAAACCCCCACACCTTAGATTCTTCCGAACCTGGATCTTCCGAGCTGTGTTTGAAGCTCCCTCGGTCGTATTTTTAAACAGTGTGATGAGTACATCCTCCCACAGTTTCTCTCTGGTCCAGGCTGGGAAGTCCCAGCCCACAGACCTGTTCCTCAGACAGAGCCATCAGCTTGTCATTTGTGGTGACCTTCTCTGAACCCTTCCCAACTAAAGTATTTAAGCAAACAGTTTGCAAAGGGAGAGAAACGTTTATATAGGGGCATCACAGCCTCTTCCCTTCCCTTCCCTTCCCTTCCCTTCCCTTCCCTTCCCTTCCCTTCCCTTCCCTTCCCTTCCCTTCCCTTCCCTTCCCTTCCCTTCCCTTCCCTTCCCTTCCCTTCCCTTCCCTTCCCTTCCCTTCCCTTCCCTTCCCTTCCCTTCCCTTCCCTTCCCTTCCCTTCCCTTCCCTTCCCTTCCCTTCCCTTCCCTTCCCTTCCCTTCCCTTCCCTTCCCTTCCCTTCCCTTCCCTTCCCTTCCCTTCCCTTCCCTTCCCTTCCCTTCCCTTCCCTTCCCTTCCCTTCCCTTCCCTTCCCTTCCCTTCCCTTCCCTTCCCTTCCCTTCCCTTCCCTTCCCTTCCCTTCCCTTCCCCTTCCCCTTCCCCTTCCCCTTCCCCTTCCCCTTCCCCTTCCCCTTCCCCTTCCCCTTCCCCTTCCCCTTCCCCTTCCCCTTCCCCTTCCCCTTCCCCTTCCCTCGTTGGACTTTAGCTCCCCAGGATTTTACATGCAGCCCCCGGGCATGCAGGGAGGTGTGTTTCCCTGTGTCAGATATCGGATGTTGTAGAAATCTTCCCCATTTCTCACAGGAACCAGAAACCAGAAAAAGTAAATACGTGATCTTTCCTTCTTTTCTCCCTTCTGAGTACTCCATCCACCCTTGGTATTTATTGGTCCTCCAGTTTCCATTGCAGTCCCTCATATATTTGGAGGTGCTTTTACTTTTCATTATTTACTATTATTTTATTGTGACTGCAGCTGGTTGTTTCTTCAGCTCATTTTTGGCATATTTAGTATGGTTTATGTTTAACCTGGCAGACATTATCAAGTCTATCCTATTTTTTGCCTTCAGATATTTGAAAGACACCTTCTGATAACCTTCTCCCATGGCTTAACCAGGCCAGCTCCCTCCTGTCGTTTCTGGAGGATTCCTTAGCTGGAGAGATGTACTGGCATTATGCTTTGACATGATAAGCATCGCTCACACTGTCTGTAGAGTTTAATTCTCTTTTTTCCTTTCCTCTCTACAATCATCATCCTTCTAAGTTCACCTTTTGGAAGATGAGTACATGCTGGTGGATATTTCTGTTGATCCAGATGTTGATGTTACAGGGCAGCTCTACAAGTGTAAGACTCAAGGCCAGACCTTTCACACTAATCAAACCAAAATTAAGTCTGCATCTGCTCTGAGGAATTCCCAGCCAGCTCCACAAAATTGCTGCCAATGGCATGTAAGGATTCAGTCTCCGTATCTCAGCCCGCAGTCACTTCGTCCCAGTCTACATGGGGACAGCTGAAGTTCAGGATGCACAACAGGCTTTGTACTTTTACTACTAGGGAACACTGTGATGTATAAACACTGGTGGCAGCCTTACAAAAGAAATAAGGAAGCAGCAGCCTCTTGATCTCTTTCAGAAGATGGCTCTTCAAAGAAGAAGCCTGGCAACAGGAAAATGGTCTCAGCTATGAGGTGTGTTCAGTTCATTTACTCAAGACAAGTCTGAGGAATAACCCTTACCACTGATAAGTGCCTTGTGAAAAGAGGATTTGCACCCTATCAGAGGGGCTTGGCACAGCCCATGGATCCATGCATTGTCAAAGGGAAAGGTGTCACCCCATGCCGTGGTGCTCAGAGCTCCTTTTGAGGAGCACCCTCTGCTGCTCTGCAGAGACTTTGAAAGGTGGGCAAGTATTAAAGGATTAAGCACAAAGGTAAAGCATCCAGACCCAAACCTAAACTGCATTGGCAACTGATGATCACTCCTCACTTAAGATGGTTTTAGGCCACAGTGAAGCAGGTGTATTCACAATTGGGTTTGAATGTAGTTCCTAAGTAATTATCTTGTACAATTCGATTAAGGAGCAGGGTATCTAGAAGTCCTTGGGAGGATTCAGTACTGATATCACAGACACATTGGTGATGTCCATTCTGCAGCTTCTTCAGGCACAGACTGTATCTAGCGGCACATCTAAGAAAGGTCACATAAATTAGAGGCTGGAAGAGCGAGTTGTCTTCTACAAGTACAAGTTTCGCATAGACGCAGAGTGTCTAAAATTAATGCAGATGGGTCCTACCTTTTTATTCTTGAGCAGGCTCTCTGGACACTGAAGAGCCAGGATGGAGAGCAGGATGCATCATCCTGACTCTCAGCACATGCCTCCAATTTGGAAACTAGGAGATGCTTAGCAATGGTGCTGAGATTCAACTATGTGCTTCAATCTCTCTATACACATTTGCAGCATGTAAAATGAATACCAAGGAAGTAGTGTGTCTTTTTATTCTGGGATCTGTATCCTGTGTAAGGACACATGAGGAAAAACCATGTTTAGACACAACAGTCTGTGGAAACAAAGAAGGACCAGATGGCAGTTTGCAAGAGAAAGACAACCGAAGTGCTCCTTGTGGGATTCAGATTTGATGAAAAATGCATCCCCTCTAGAGGCTAAGTCAGAGACGAGAGATGTCTCTGAGGGCAGGCAATCATGGATACACTGATTTAGCTCAAATTCATTGGTATTGGAGCAGGATTCAAGGGAAGAAAATGGATGCTTTAGAGTGCAGAGTACCCATAGAGCATCCCTTCTCCAAAATAAAGCAAGTACTAAGTCCTTGGAAATCTTACAAGTTCCACAGCTTATGGTATCTTAGATATTGCATGGGACTCTGCTAGAGAAGCCTTATCCCGTCAGCAAAGCAGCTTCCAGTACAGCCCCCTCTCCCATTCACAGTGCAACTTCCAAGTTCTTAATCACTATCCACAGTGCTTTTTTCTTTCAGAGTAGACTCACTCTCCACTTTCAGGTCCTCGGATGCATTCCCCACCGATCCCAGGCATGCCCATAAATACACAACTTCCCCAGGCCCCACCCCAAAGGTTCATCCCTTCCCAGCCAAGAGCAGTTCCCAATTTCACAGCACAGAGACCACATTGCACTGCACAGGGCACCCCTAGGAAACACCAAGCCCAAGCCACACACCACGACAGCACCAATGACCCCAGACTACCAGCATCTGCTGGGACATACTTGGTGCCTCTATCTCGGTTTCCCACACGCTGGGTGAGATCACCCCAAGCAGAGGCACTGCTGTGGCATCCTGACCCCACGGCCAGATGCCTTAGGAGCACCACGGACCCACATGGCACACTGCTGGAGGACACGTGGCAGCCCATATCAGAAAGCTCTGCCCCATCAAAGCAGGACACAGGCAGAAGAGCTTCAGCATATGCATGGCACCCACAGCCCGTACAGCGCTCGTGCACCCACACCCCAGGGCATCTTCACCGCGGGAGCCAGGGGCCTAGGTCAGGAGAAAGCATGAGTCCCGTGTGAGGCACAGTGACTCATTGCCTCATTACCCTCCCCGTATCATGTCTGACTTTGTGCTCTGCTATCACATAACCCTCATTTGCATCTTTCCCACATCTATACGTCCTTGCACATTTGATCATGCCAAGCACAGAAGTTGTTACCTATCCAGTACTGTATTTGGCCCCTTTCTTGGAGTTTTCTAAGATTGTCTTTGTCTTGGGAAAGCCTTTTGAGGGACTCTCATGAGGCATCCCAGCACAAGGCCACACCCCTTTCTTTTATCTAACACCAGGAGTTCTCTCCTTTGCGCTGCTGGGCTGCGGGAAAGCATTGCAGCTCTGCCTAAGCCTTTACAGCATCTTCTTCATCAAGGTGGGTGCAGCAGTGACATCCAGAATAACATTTCCCAGATTAAGGAAACTCTGTGTGCAGTTTGTCAGGCTGTGGTGTCCACTCCTGGATGCTCACATCGAGCATCCCCCATCCGGGTGAATCCCAACAATGCTTTTCTCTCTCTGGCTCCCATTACCGCTCTCTGCAACTTGATAATCTCATGCATGGAAGGCTTTGACAAGAGAGTAATTACCTCCCTGCTACCATCCTGTGCACTCTTTCTGGGCTGAAAACACTGCACTTAGTGGCAGAAATAAGACCCTTGGTGCTCGCAGCCTCCTCAGCCCAGCAGCTAACGAGGAGCGCAAAGATGCGCACTGCAGGAATCTTCACAGGGTGCAAGGGAATTCCATTGGGAAGGTGGAATTGCTGGCAGTAATTGGTAGGTAGCAGATCTGGTCCCGATTAACACTTTGATCAACATTCCAGGTCTTGGATGAGAGCTCAGATGTCCCACCTCTCAAGGTGACCAGATATGAGAACTTCTGCAGTCGCTCTGGAGCTTGACATCCGTGCACAGAGCTTGCAGGAGGCCCTCCTGAGCCTGCTTTCTCCCTCGACCTTCTGCCAGTGGAGCTATCCACATCTCTGCAAAAGAGGAGCAAAACAGTTTAAACCCCCCCAGGCAGCGCCCTTGTGCTGCGGAGCTGAAATCCCCCAAGCAGCAGCAGCAACTCCCTCATGGCACAGGCGTGCCTGGCTTCCCAAGGCAAGGGCAAAAAAAGCAGGTAGGAATTCTTAAAAGTGACAAAGCTATTGGAAGTTCCTGGCACTACAAAACCCAAATACTTTCCCAGAGAATTGGAGTTCCTCCCTCCTTTTACTGGCGCTTCTTTCCACAAAAAGAGCCTCACAAGTGTGCTGGAGGATCTTACCTAACAGACCTGAGCTCAGGCAATAACTGTAACTGCTTTTGGGTCCTGAGGCCAAGTTTCAGTCTGAGAGATGACCCAGACTGGGTGCTGTACAATGAAGAACAGAAGAGATTTCCTTTGCGCATCTTATTGCTTTCTACCGTATGTTTTCTCTTCTTTCCCCTTTATCTCACAGTACAGGTAACTCCTGCTTCAGTCAACAAGGATCTCTTCTGGCAGAACAGGAAAATCAGTCTCTCGTCAGCAGGGCTGAAAGAAACACTCAAAAAACACAAAGGAAAAATTAGAGATTATCTGAGTGCCTTTGAGTTGCACCCTGAGCTTTTCTTTAACACATTTTACTCATGAAGAAAACTGTTCTTTCTTTCCTTTTAGAGGAGGAGAAACAGCCTGGATGGGGAGAGTCACTGCTTTAGCATCACAGCGGGGCCACTGGCAGGATCACAGGGAGACTGCGGATTTCCCAGGCAGCAGCACATCTTCTAAATGGCTCTTCCCTTGGTTTAGTACAATTTAGTAGCAGACAGGTATGGTTGGACTTGATGATCTCAAAAGTCTTTTCCAACCAAACTGTTCCATGATTCTATGATTTTGTGCCTATCCCTGATATTTCTTTTTCCAAGGGTAACCCAGAAGCAATGCAGAAATTATTTCCTGCAGGATATGTGGAAAAGCAGAGGGTTAAAGAGCCAGGAGAAAAGGGAGAAGGCAAATGTTTATGCTATTCAAAGCAATGACTTCTTGGTACACGGAGTGAAATCCACACCCAGTGCCTTTCTGCCCCTGGAGCCCACAAGCTCCTGGGTGAAGCAGCAACAGCACTGCAGGGCTCAGCCACCGTGGGAAAGTCAGTGGAGCCACGGCAAGTCCTGCCGCGTGGCGAGACCCAGATGCAAGTGAGTCAGAGCCGCACCTTGCTTTGAACAGGAGGAAACAGAGCCCACAGAGAGGCACCCAAAAAAATGGCAGAGCATGAGAGAGAGGGTGGTTCATACCCACGGGGGTGCCCAGGAACCCAGTCCCACTCCCAGGCACTGCAGCCTGCAAAGCTGCGGTTAAAACAGGGATGGAGCCGTGTGCCGAATAAGCCAGTGGGATAACGAGCATGGATGGAGGAGTTTTTCCTCTGGCAATCTAAGTCTGACCATGACTGGCAGGTTTCCAGCAGGCAAGAAGGGAGTGGGCTGAGCAGTCACCATTACTCATGGGCAGGCAGCTAACTGCCCTGGGAAGGGTCAAACAGAGCCCGGTGCTGAAAGAGCCAAGTATTTGGGAATATCTTCTTGATGACTCTCCTCTAAGCTACGGCCTTGCCACCAGCCTGCTGCCATAGACCACATCCTTCCAGGGGAAGTGCTGGCACGAACAGGCTGTGCTATCCCCAGAAACCAAGGCTGGGGATCTGGTACATGCGTCTCCTAGTGTTTTGCAGAGGGATGGACTATCTTCACCTCCTTCCTGAGGTGGGGGGACAGGAGTAAGTCATGGAGAGAGGGGCTGCACAGTCATGTGGCCCCATGGCTGTGCTCAGGACAGCAGCAGAGTTGCAGGCGCCTTCCGTAAACTATCCAAGGAGGAATGTAGCTTTCGTGGGAGTGGTTCAAGGGCAGCACCTCTATTGCCCTGCAGTGCAAAGTTGGACTGTTCACCACAGGACCACCAGCATGGCACACCCTGAAGCCAAATCCTGAGGAGGAGCCAGGCCAATACAGTCGTTGTCTTCAGGTTTCATTCAGCAAGATGCTGCAGGGGCAATCCCCATGTGAGAACAGGGTGGCTATTTCTATCCATGTCTATGGATGTGCCACTGGGCTGCTCCTCCTTCCTGGAATGACTGGGAACATGAGGATCCCCCTCTCAGGCTGCTGTCACAACTCTAATACCCTTCATTGGGACCGAAGAAAACAGAGGAGCTCGGTACAAGCAGAGACACCAGTGCCGGCACCATGACAGCCTCTCCCTAAGGCTCCATCCTGGGTGGGATGTGTACCTCCTCACTTTGTCCTTCAGCATCTTAGACCCAGCTAGGAGTGAGTTTATCTCATTTACAGGTGCATATTTTGGTCCTTGGCTGTCTGTTTTGTTGGTTTTGAGAGAATTCCAGGCCGTTAACACGTGGTACCTTCTTCAGTGCTGAGCTGGCTTTGCAGCACCCTGCAGGAGTGGCAGATCAAGAATCCTGGGGAGTTTGCTGTGCCTCTTTCTTCCCAGAAATCCTGACACAAAACTCCTCATATAACCTCTGAGATGCCTCCAGATTCCTGCTGGCTGCTAGACAGGCTGAGCACGCAGGATGCCCATCACTGATCAGGAACTTGCCTCCAGCAGAGAGCATGTGCTGTGTCCATGACTGAGACCCCAGAATCTGAGCCTTCGTGTCTGAACCCCGACTCTTGCTTTCAGCATTGTGCAGAGCAACCAGGCTACCGACTTCAGACAAACTGTGGCACCAACTAAAACCAGGCAGAGCATTCAGGGTTTTACATTTCACTCACCAGGGGAGGGCTGTCCAAAGACAGCAGCAATTTTGCATCATCCTCTGTTCCAAGGTTCAAATCTGAAATGCTTTAACATGACCCTTATCTTCAAAAAGTATGAGTGAATTCAGAGCAAATGCTTACATGTTTCTGAAGCCCTTTTGGGGGTCTCCAAGTGTGATGTAGGGTGCTGGTCTCTTGTCCCAAGTGACAAGAGACAGAACTAGACCCAATGCCCTCAAGTTGCATCAGGGCAGGTTTGCGTTGGATATTGGGAAAATTTTCTTCCCTGACAGAGTGGTGAAGCCCTGGTGGAGGCTGCCCAGGGCAGCGGTGGAGTCTCCATCCTTGGAGGCGTTCTACTACTATGTGGCTGTGGCACTTGGGGCTATGGTTTAGTGAGCACAGTGGGTTTGGGCTGGTGATTGGAGTGGATGAGCTTGGACATCTTTTCCAACCTTAATGAATCTATGATTCTATAATTTTTCCACACAAATTTGCTAGCAGTGATAGCACTGGTGGTGCTGTGAGGAGTACCCTGAGCCAGACTACCAGCGGTGTGGAAGGAGATGATCTACCACCACATCCCCTCTCCTCTACCTGTGGGCAGCTCTCATTCATCCACATCTCCATGCCTGCTCAGTCCCACAGCTTTGCAGGGCTCTCGGCACAGCTTACTTGCATTTATTTTTATTTTAAGTTGCCACACCAGCTCTCCATAAACTAAAGCTAAACAACCACATCTGAAAATATCTCCTACCACTCTGGCCTTTATTGCTCATTCCCTGTTAAGAGAAATCTCTTAGGATCAATCCAGCCTCCCCTTGGCAGCTTAAAATTAGACGCTGAAGTGTAAGATAGTCACACTGGGTTCCCTACATAACTAGGGAAGAAAAGTAGTCTGCCCAGCATGTTGTTCACCCCATGGTCAGAGAGAGGTGGGAGGAGGGGCAAATTAATAATGTTCTATTTCCATTGCTGATTAAGGAAGTCCAGATTAAGATAAGAGATGCTCAGTCCTAGCGAGATGGCCTGAGCCTCACCCTTCAGCACATACACTAGAACACCCATTCTAATGCTGTATTGTAAAGTCACGGTCCTCTTTCTAGGACATCAAACTAGCTCTGCCTGGTAGGACAGGATAGTAAAACCCACATATCTTATGTCTTTCTGACATGAGCGTGAAACTTGTGTCAGACCAACACAGAGGGTGAAACCAGGCAGAAGATCTGCAGTGCTTCTGCAATCTCGTGCTGCACCCCTGGGGCATTCACCAATAAGAGTTCACAATTCTTCTCTTGCTATCATCACTTCAATGAAAAAAAGAAAAAAAAGCTTGACATGCTCAGCACTGCCCATGTGCCAGAGTCTTTATGGTTAGGATTAAGAAGACTTCACAGTAAATGGTTGAGCTCTGTGACTCATGTTCATAACTTGGTTCATTTTGCTTATTCTTGGATAGGAACCCTTCTAACTGTATTTCCTTTGCAATTTGTGGCTGCGTTCACTGCATGTGGTCAGGACATAAAGCAATGCAAAGAAAGGCTGGGCAGTAAGGAAAGAGCTGGGGTTGTTTAGCCTGGAGAAGAGGAGGCTGAGGGGAGACCTCATTGCTCTCTCCAACTCCCTGAAAGGAGGTTGTGGAGAGGAGGGAGCTGGGCTCTTCTCCCAAGTGACAGGGGACAGGACGAGAGGAAATGGCCTCAAACTCCACCAGGGGAGGTTCAGGCTGGACATTAGGAAAAAAATTTTCCCAGAAAGTGTCATTAGGCACTGGCAGAGGCTTCCCAGGGAGGGGGTTGAGTCACCTTCCCTGGAGGTGTTTAAGGGACGGGTGGATGAGGTGCTGAGGGACATAGCTTAGTGATTGGTGGGAATGGTTGGACTCGATGATCCGGTGGGTCTCTTCCGACTCAGTGATTCTATGATTCTATGAAAGCCTCCTCTGATTGTCCAGCACTGCCTTTTCTGGTGGCACTGTGACCTGGCAGTGAAAGGAGGGAAGGAAATGGCATAACAGGTGCCAGTAGCCTGCAAAAGCAATGAAAATGAGGCACCTTACTTTCCAAACAGGGATATCACAAATCCATCCTTTTTGTCCAGCAACACAAGCAAACAAGACACGAATCACGGACTTTTGCAAAAGTGAGTGCTGGCAACCAAGTTGCTCAGCAAGGGGAGATGCTATCAGGTGAAACCTGAACTTAGGAAGCGAGCACCTGGTGAAAACAGTGAGGTATATAATTTACATTTGTGTCACGGAAGATCTTCTCTTACATGTGCATGTCTGTGTGTGCAGGCACACGTGCCTGAGGGATGAGGCTCACTGCTCACTCTGGCCTTTTCCCACAAACTTGGAGCTTGTGATATCACTGGTGCGTGCACGGGTTGTAGAATCATAAAATCATGGAATCATAGAATTGTTAAGGTTCGAGAGGACCTCTAAGTTCTTCCAGTCCAGTCATCAGCCCAACCCCACTGTGCTCACTAAACCATGTCCCTGAATGCCATGGCCACAAGGTTTTTGAACCCTTTCAGTGATGGAGACTCCACCACTGCCCTGAGCAGCCTCTGCCAGGGCTTCAACACCCAGTCAGTGAGGAGACTTTTCCCAATATTCAATCTAAACCTCCCCTGGCCCAACTTGAGGCCATTTCCTCTCATCCTGTCACTTCTTACTCGGGAGGAGAGACCAACAGCCACCTCACTCCACCCTCCTTTTAGTTAGTTGTGGAGAGCAATGGTCACAGTGGAGACTGGAGGTCTGCAGGGCCATCAGGGCAGGTGACATGTAATCTTTCCCTAAGAAACAGAAGGATATTTATGCTGGCGGATGGTCTTGAATTCAATAAGAGGCTCAGGTGTGCACGTGAGGTCAATGTAATGGGGCCATGGGGCTAAAAGAGTTCCAGCACCCAGTTATGAAAGACATTTCCTTGCAGCCGGCCACATCACTGCACACACCATCTTTTGAAATGTCTTTGTCAACATCCCCAAATTGCCAGACACACAACTAGTGTCCAGCTATGTGGATGGAGCTGTTATATCTACCCCACTCCACAGAGCGTGGCAGCTGTCTGGCCAGCATGGCCTTCACAGACATAAAAATAATACTTTTAATATTGCTTTTTCTCTTTGAACGCAACCAGACACACATAAGTTGCTTTGAGCAGACAGATGCTAATTCACCACATTCATAACCTTCCAGAATGTTTAATTTTAGTCCTCTCTATGAAGATTTTATGTTCTCAGATGCTGAACTTGACCTCTAATACACCCATATCAAGGTATAAATTAGGAAAATCCACTGGCCTCGTTTTCCCTTTCCACATCCAAGTGGAAACTAGTAGGAAGATTGAAATTAATGGTCCAAATTCCAAATTTTCAGGTATTCTGTCAGGGCAAGGCTAAAACTTCACGTCACTGCTGATCACCTGTGTAGTGAGGCTAAGCCATCCCGTCCTGCCTGGCTGGTGTTAAGGAGCTGCAGTATAAGGAGGCACTGAGCTCTGACAAAGAGCTGTACTGAAATAAGGACAGAACTGGGTGTGTGGACAATTCCATTTTTAGTGCTGTTAAGCACCTTAGGCTGAGCCTGGACTTCATTGCTCTGTGACAAAAAGAAAGATTGCAGATAATGAGCTAATAACCCTTCACTTTCCCAGCCTGCTTTGCATCTTCAAAGCGCTCCACAAGAACAAACTAATTAACTGTCCAGAGAAGAAGCTCATGACTAAGAGCTGAGAAACCATGTGAGTCAACCCACTTGCAACAGCTCTTTGCAGATTTCAGTAAAAACCCCTTTTGGAGGAAGGTCTGTTTACTGGCCTGACTTACCAATCCCCAGCCACATGCCAGGGGTGTGAGCAGCACCGATGGACCCAGCCTGGTAGAAGCCCCACCAGCTTCAAAAGAGCTCGACAGTGATACCCCAAAAGGACAGCACAGCTCCCTCCTTTTAATTTGCACGCGGACTCGGTGCAAGTTGAAACTGCTGAGCTAACAGGCTCTCTGCAAACCTCCACGACACAAGAGCTCATCCTGCTCCACATGGGAAGAGTTTATTTGTAAACAGCCTTTTCCCAAGACCATTAATTCATAAAGAACGCACCATACTAGGGTCTGTTAGTGGAGAATTGGGTTTCCTTAACGTAACTGAGTGCATCAGCCTGGCCTTGTAGCTGTGTCTCCAGCTTGAGGAGCTGGGTTAGAGTCCCGGCTCTTTTATTCCTTGCTTTGGGCAAATTATTGAGCTGCCACCACAAGAATGTGACTTCTCTTGCAGGTCCTTGGCTTTTGGGGAATGTGGGTCACATTTGCTAGAGCAAAATAAAGATGAGAACACCTGGGTTTTTTTTTTATATGGGTAAATGAACTAAGAGACTCAGCCCTACAAAAGAATTTAGACATTTCAGGGCAAGAATCTCGTCTTGGAAATGTCAACCTAGCTGCATATATTTCCACCAGGAAATATATGGTCTGTTTCTGAGGTAGAACCCCTACATGAGGGTTTAACAAGGCCAAGTGCTGGGTCCTGCACTTGGGGCACAACAACCCTGTGCAGCTCCAGACTAGGAGAAGTCTGTCTAGAAAGCTGCCTGGAGGAGAGGGACCTGGGGGTGTTGGTTGACAGCGACTGAACATGAGCCAGCAGGGGCCCAGGTGGCCAAGAAGGCCAATGGCATCTTGGCTTGGATCAGAAACGGCGTGGCCAGCAGGGCCAGGGAGGTTCTTCTCCCTCTGTACTCAGCCCTGGTGAGACTGCACCTCGAATCCTGTGTTCGGTTCTGGGCCCCTCACCACAAGAAGGATGTTGAGGCTCTGGAGCGAGTCCAGAGAAGAGCAACGAAGCTGGTGAGGGGGCTGGAGAACAGGCCTGATGAGGAACGGCTGAGAGAGCTGGGGGTGTTTAGCCTGGAGGAGGCTGAGGGGAGACCTCATTGCTCTCTACAACTCCCTGAAAGGAGGTTGTGGAGAGGAGGGAGCTGGGCTCTTCTCCCAAGTGACAGGGGACAGGACGAGAGGGAATGGCCTCAAGCTCCACCAGGGGAGGTTCAGGCTGGACATTAGGAAATTTTTTTTTTTACGGAAAGGGTCATTGGGCACTGGAACAGGCTGCCCAGGGAGGGGGTTGAGTCACTTCCCTGGAGGTGTTTAAGGGTCGGGTGGATGAGGTGCTAAGGGACATGGTTTAGTGTTTGATAAGAATGGTTGGACTCGATGATCCTGTGGGTCTCTTCCAACCTGGTTATTCTATGATTGTATGATTCTATGAATGACCAAATTAAACAGAGTTTCCCCAAATCCTCAGCAAGTTTCAGCCTGCAGGTTGGAGGAGACTGTCAGGGAGGGGGCTTGTTAAAGAGTAGGTGCCTTTCCAAGGGAGACAAAAAATCCCAGGACACACTTCAGGGATGCCAGCCCCCATCTCACAACATCCCAGGGATGCTGCAATACTAACCTACAACTTCTCCACTGCAGTGCAGGCACCCATCCCACCCAACACAGGGCTGCTGAGGGCCCTGGGATGAAGCACTTGCTGCCCCTTTGTTTTCTTTGAGGCATTCAGCAGCCCCAAAGCTCCACCTTCCACCACAAGATGCAGGTACCATAAAGCAACCTCTTTCTGTGGCTGTAACCCTCACATCTGCCAGGGAAGTGTCATGGGCCAAATGTTTTACCATAGAGCACAGGGCCAGGTTTTCAAAATCTCTGTCTCAGCACACTGGTGTCTAGAAAAAAAATGCATGGAGGATTTTTGTGCCCATGAGAACCCACATCTTTGTGAAGCACCCACATGCGCTCTTTGTGCTGTACCCGCGTGCAGCCGCCTACGGCTGGGACTTGCGGCAGGCAGCAACTGGTCCCCCTCGGCTCCTCGCCTGGCTTGTGGGTAGAAGTTTTGGGGATTTTTGCACCGTGTTTCCTTCTTCCTGAAAGAGAAGTGCTTCCTTCAGAGTTTTTTATCAGTTTGTGCACTGGTAGATTGTCCTGCTCTTAGCCCAAGGACCTGAAAGCTGCAGGTGGGATTGTTCTGCAGCCACCAAGAAATGCCAACCATTTGCAGAATCTTTTAGTTACTTTTCCTTCACAATGATGATGGCTGGATGGTTACAGTTAACCACAGGGCTCCGAAACTCGCAGAACTAATAATCGTCCCATTGATCAAATAAGCAGGAGCTGGTTCCCACCCTGCTGCAGTGTGGTCCTTCCAGACAGAACCCCGTCCTCCTGACTCTGCCCTGCCACGTTCCAGAATATTAAATCACCCTCTGGAAATATTTACCTCTGCCCCCTGCCAGGAGAGACCTTAAACTAAAATCAGGCCATGAGTCCATCTGCTAGGTGACGCTGGGATGAATCTGCACCTACAATGCCTGATCTACTCCTTGAGGCTGGAGGAGCATCCTGGCTGAAGCTGACATCTCCAGGGGTCCTACAGAAGTATCTGGAGCCCAGTGATGCTGAGATCTCCTCCACACTGTGGCTGCTCCACCATGGAGCTCTTGGTACAACCAACCCAACTTGGCAGCCGTAGAGGACGTGTTGTGTGCATGTGGAACCTCCATGAGGTGCTCATCCCAGGCGAGAAGACTGGTCCTCCTGATGGGGCCCTTAGGCAGCTCTTCCAGCATCCAGAAATGCTTCTCTGTCTTTGTCAGTATGATTTTATTGTAAATATTTCAAAGTGTTTGAAACACTGCCTGGACAAAAACTGAGTTTGAAAACCAATCAGAACCAAAACATGTCCAAAAGTTAGAAGAATTTGATAATTACAAACTTTAGCTGAATTTCCTGTTATCTGTTTTAAGGAGTGACACTGCACGCAGCTGATACACTGACAGGTCATCCTATAGCAACACCACCTAAAAGGTGACAATCGCTCTATTTCTACAGTCAGTCAACAACATCTGGTTGACAGTGAGAGATCAAAGCGTTTCCCTAGATCAAAGTGCTCCGCCTTTGCCATGATATCAAAGTTAGATTTATTGCTCTGTGAAGGCACAAATGTGTTTGTTTACAGGTGCAGATAAAAGGTACTAGTGGCTCACAGCACTTCTGAAGCCAGGAGAGCACCATCAATGGGATGACTTCAATATTGCACCATGCCACAATCCAACACGTTGGTTGTAGTGTGAAGCACTGGAATTATAAACCAGTGTCACAGAGGGAGAGCACTGAATGCTGCAGCTTAGCTGGAGTTAAAACCCAGAGCTTAAAGCCATTCTCATACCAAACCAAGGAGACAGGAACTGGAATCTCCCACCCCACCAACTGCTGTGACCTCTGAGCTGTTGGATAAGGGATGTATTGCTTTCCTCGGCTGCTCTTCCTTCCTCCTCCGTGTCTTTTATTTTAAGGCTCAGCTGCAGAGGCAAGTTGGGCAGGTGTTGAGTTCATAGAATCACAGAATCACCAGGTTGGAACAGACCCATCAGATCATTGAGTCCAACCATTCCTATCAAACACTAAACCATGTCCCTCAGCACCTCATCCAGCCATCGCTTAAACACCTCCAGGGAAGGTGACTCAACCACCTCCCTGGGCAGCCTCTGACAGGGACCAATGACCCTCTCTGTGAAAAATTTTTTCCTAATGTCCAGCCTGAACCTCCCCTGGTGGAGCTTGAGGCCATTCCCTCTTCTCCTGTCCTCTGTCACTTGGGAGAAGAGCCCAACTTCCTCCTCTCCACAACCTCCTTTCAGGGAGTTGTAGAGAGCAATGAGGTCTCCCCTCAGCCTCCTCTTCTCCAGGCTAAACAACCCCAGATCTTTCAGCTGCTCCTCTTGTTCTCCAGCCTCCTCACCAGCTTCGTTGCTCTTCTCTGGACTCGCTCCAGAGCCTCAACATCCTTCTTGTGGTGAGGGGCCCAGAACTGAACACAGGATTCGAGGAGCAGTCTCACCAGTGGCGAGTCCAGAGGGAGAAGAACCTCCCTGGACCTGCTGGTCACGCCGTTTCTGATCCAAGCCAAGATGCCATTGGCCTTCTTGGCCACCTGGGCCCCTGCTGGCTCATATTCAGTCGCTGTCAACCAACACCCCCAGGTCCCTCTCCTCCAGGCAGTTTCTAGACAGACTTCTCCTAGTCTGTAGCTGCCCAGGGTTCTTGTGCCCAAAGTGCAAGACCTGACATTTGGCCTTGTTAAACCTCATCCCGTTGGTCTCAGCCCATGGATCCAGCCTGTTCAGATCCCTTTGGAGCCTCCCGACCCTCCAGCAGATCCAGCTTCCTCCCAGATTAGTGTCGCCTGCAAACTTGCTAAGGGTGCACTCGATGCCTTCATCCAGGTCATTGATAAAGACATTGAACAGGGCTGGACCCAGCACTGAGCTCTGGGGACACCACTTGTCACTGGCCTCCAGCTGGAGTTAACTCCATTTCCCACCACTCTCTGGGCCTGGCCATTCAACCAGTTTTCCACCCAGGAGAGTGTGAAAGAGAGATGCTCCCCAGAATCAGGCTTCATTGGCACAAACAGCAGCCACAGCACATGGGCTGGTAGCAAACAACAGGCAGGGCTTAGGCAGGTGTGGTGGCATCTCGGGTTAGGGGTCAGGCACCTCCTGGCACTCCTGGGTCTGGCAGTGTACTTAAAGATTCTGCAGCAGACTGGCTTTTTTTGCATATTTGTTTCAAGGAGGAAGAAATACAAAGGGAACTGCTGCGTAATGAGGATTTTCCCAGGCACGGGTCATGCCAGGTCTGAAGGCAAAGCCTGCAAGTTCACACTCCAGCATGCATTTCCATCTCTCAGTTTTCAACAGGCTCAAATAAGAACTTATGTGGAACAGGACACATAGCATGTGATGGGTTTGTGTTGTGAGTGTACAGGGTGCAGGACCTTGCTCTTGGCCAAGGTGACAGTGCTTGGTGAACAAAATCACATCCCTCATTAAATATGCTTATAACTGAGTCTTTGACTATAACAGACTTACGACCCCAGTGCTGCCATATGAGTGAACAAAACTAAAACTCAGCATTACATCCACATCAGCTCTGGACCACCCCACCAGCTTCTCCAATGAGGCTCAGCCAGTGCACTTACGCTCCTCTGGTGCTGCTTCCTGCTGCCAGCATGACTCCCAAGCCCTCTGCTTCCTCTGCCAAAGCTCAGACTTTGCTCACTATAAATGAATGAGACCCTAAAATGCATCCTGTGCTGTTGGATGTGTGTGTGTGTTGTATGTACGTACCCAGAGATGATACCATGGGAGACACTGCTAAGGGCTTTGGCTTTCATCTCATGGCTCACTTTTTGCTGTAGAGCTTGGTGCACCACGTAAGCACACGTGAGTCGGGTCTCCATGTGCTCTTTTGGAGGGAGAACAGGTCAGTATCTCTGCAGCTGAGGCTGAGGGCAGTGTACAGGAGCAGGACCAAGTCTCTCCAGTTCTTCCCACCCCCTGAGCTCCTTGCCTTTGACCTGGGCAGTGCCCATGACTGCCAGAGCCACCTCTGCAGGAGGCTCCTGCAAACTGTGACAGCAGCTTTGGAGCTCAGCACCACTCCAGGTGAGGGCATACTGTGCAACACCACCTTTACCAGTGATGAACCTTATGGATCCGCTGCCAGTCGAAGGGCTAATCCCGGCTGCTGTTGGGTCTCAGTGTCTCAGTGGTCCTGCCAGTGGCTGCTGCCTTGCACCAAAGAGCATAGATTACACCGAGGACTTCAGCTGAAACCTGGGCATGAGAGCACATGCAAAAGCAATGATTCAGACATCACCAGGAAGCTTTTATTCCTTCCACTAAGTGCCAATAAAATGCTGCTTCCAGACAACAGTGAAAGCCTCTTCCTTTCCATCCCAGAGCACTGTTGCCTGCTTTGTCAGCGGGGCTTGTCTCATGGACATGGGTCATTGCATAGATGCTAAATTGTGCTTGCGGTGCATTTAAGACTCCATTGATGATTTAACACATCTGTGGAATCAGCAGAAAACATGAGTGACTGCAACTAATTAAAGACAATTAATTGATACCTACGAATTAGCTACTATAAGCAGTGATTTACAGGGTGAAGATATGAAGTGAAACTTGAAGTTTTATAAGGCATTTAAAATTAATCATTAAAAAAACTTGCAGACGTCAGGCGCTTGAAGAGACAAAGGGCCGTGCCCTGCCAGGGAGCGTGCCGAGGCCACCCCACAGCAACACGTGGCCTGGAACTCTGCAGATGGCAGCTCTAGGCCTGGAAAGTGTTTCTAAATTCAACATTTACATCCTTTTTGTCTCTTTTAAAATACAGCCTGTTGATAGACCTGACCTGTAAAAAATAGAGTCTGTACAGCTTCATTTTCCGCAGGGTTTTGTTGGCAGTTGGCCTTCACTTGAACCCAAGGCTGGACCCTCCAGTTCTCCACCTGGGAACACAGGACCATGGGTCAGAGCTACGTGGCCACTCTGCACCTGATCTAAGTTCCATGGATGGTGGAAGCGGTGAACCCCACACCACGCTCTGAAGGATGGTCAATGCCCTCTAGCCGTGGCAGCCAGTGCCACCTGTTCCATGCCCTGCAGAGCTCTGCCAACCTTGAATGGCACCGGAAGAATATCCCTCATATTGGGCTGTGCCTGAACTCCGTCTGCCGGCCAGGATCCACTGTCAGCAGAGGAGTCAGCGTGTGTGCTGGCCCCTGTCTCCAGCCTCAGAAGACTTGAGTCCCTGTCCTGCAACAGGGACCATGGGCACTGGCTCAACCAGGGAGCAAATCAGGAGGTGAAGAGCAGCACACACTCACCATGCTTGCCCAGCTCCATCCTCATGAAACATGCCCTAACACCCCCAACACTGGCCCTACCTCTTTCTTCATAGAATCATAGAATCATAGAATAACCAGGTTGGAAAACACCCACCAGATCATCGAGTCCAACCATTCCTATCAATCACTAAACCATGTCCCTCAGCACCTCGTCCACCCGTCCCTTAAACCCCTCCAGGGAAGGTGACTCAACCACCTCCCTGGGCAGCCTCTGCCAGGGACCAATGACCCTTTCTGGGAAAATTTTTTTCCTGATGTCCAGCCTGAACCTCCCCTGGTGGAGCTTGAGGCCATTCCCTCTCGTCCTGTCCCCTGTCACTTGGGAGAAGAGGCCAGCTCCTTCCTCTCCACAACCTCCTTTCAGGTAGTTGTAGATACACATGCACATACTGCCCTTGCTCGTACTCCATAGCCCATGGAGCCACTTCAAAGCTCACGTTGTGCCTCACGGGAGGAAGCAACACTCCAACAATTCCAAGGTTGGAGCGAGGTGATCCTTTGCTTGAACTGATGGGAACAGCAAGAGGTACCACATCCCCATCCGGTGAAACACATTGGCCCCTGGCAGTATTCCAGCATTAAGAACTGCTGCTCCACTGTCTCACAGGTCCTTGTGCACAACTGCACCTACGTCATGGACAATAATGCTGGTAGGCTGGGCACATGCATGACCCTGGCTCTTTGGGACAGGCATTGACCAGCTGGTCTCAGGGCAGCAATTGCAGAATCTTCTGTGCTATCCAGAGCATCCTTGCTAACATGATCTGATAAAAGACATGAGCAGGTTGTTTTTATGCAGCAGTCATGGCAAGTCCAGGCTCTACAATATCTGTATTTCAGCCTGGATTTGACTTTGGGAGTCCTGGGTTTGAGCGTGACCTACACACATTTCTGGTTGAGCACATTCACAGCCCAAAACACCAGCTCAGCATTTTACTAGCACCTTCTAGGTAATAAATAAATCTTCTTTTGCATCCGTTACACCACATGGGGACACCGGTACCCTGAGGAGCACCTTGGCACGGGTTTGCATCAACAGATCACAAGGTGCATGTGCTTGTGAGACCTGGGCACGGCTCTGCTGGGGTCCAGGCTCGTGCAGTGGTGTTGGGACACTCATGCTGAACATCAGAGGAGGGTGCTTTGTATCTCAGGCTGGCAGCAGCCTCTGGAGCTTTGAACTCTTGCCAGGGCACTGGCATCACTCCAGAGAGGGCAGAGGTGTCCTGCCCACACCACACTGTAGGACACGAGCCCTGCATCACACCCACACCTCAATGCACCACCTGCCAATGTCTCTGTAGAGCAGCTGAAAGGATCTGGCATCCTGTACTGAACAGACTGCATGGGACACAACCTGATTTCCACACGTTTCTTTAACTGAGGCACCAGAACTGTGTTGGAGCAGACCCTCTTTCCATGTGCTGTACTCCAGAGTGGTGTTGCACAAGGCACTGCTCCTCAAAGGACATGGAGGATGTTTGCATTCTATGGCAGAAGATGCTGATCCCCTGCAACGGGCTAGAGAATGCTACATCTCACAGATCCTGGGAAGGGCAGAGCTCTCTAGCCCTCATACCATGCTCCAGAGGATGCTGGTGCTTTGGTCTGGCATCCAGAGGTCCCGTTGCCTGTGGGGACATTGACATCACACAGTAGTGCTGCAGGACACTAGTAGAGTGCAAATCTCCATGACATCATGGCATGTAGCCAGCAGGTTGAGCAAGGGGATTTTGACCCTCTACTCGGCTCTTGTGAGACCCCACCTGGAATATTGTGTCCAGTTCTGGAATTCTCAACTTAAGAAGGATATGGAACTGTTGGAATGGATCCAGAGGAGTCTATGAAGATGATCCAAGGACTGCAGCACCTCTGCTATAAGGACAGGCCAAGGGAGTTGAGGCTGTTCAGCCTGGAGAAGAGAAGGCTTCAAGGAGACCTTAGGGCAGCTTCCAGTGCTGAAAGGGCCTCCAGGAAAGATGGGGAAGAACTTTTTACAAGGGTCTGGAGTGACAGGATGAGTGGGAATGGATTTAAATTGGAAGGAGAAAGATTTAGATTAGACATGAGGAAGAAATTCTTCATGATGAGGGTGGTGAATCCCTGGCTCAGGTTGCCCAGAGCAGTGGTGGCTGCCCCATCCCTGGAGGGGTTCAAGGCCAGGCTGGATGGGGCTTGGAGCCCCTGGTCCAGTGGGAGATGTCCCTGCCCACATGGGGAGGAGGAGTGGAATTAGGTGGGCTTTGAGGTCCCTTTGAACCCAAACCATTCCATGATTCTATGACTCTATTATTGTGAGGTTGTTAGTGCCCCGCATGACTCTCCAAAAGCTGCTGCCGGGGTCCATCACACCGCAGCGCACAGCACCGTGGCCAGTCCTGCTGCACTAGCCTCATCAACTGGCAAAACACCTGCTGTGCCCGGCAGGATGGACACGGCACCCCTGCACCTCGGCGCTGCTCACCACGCACAGGGCCCTGCACCGCACTCCAGCAAACCTTGGCACAGCACACAGTGCCATTGCGACACCGCAACCATCACACAGCCCGTGCGATGCTTGGGGTGGTGCCAGCACCCAGTAAGACCCTGGAGAAGTCCCCAAACCCTCTGCTGCATCCCAAAGGATTTCTGCGCCCTGCGCCACGGCCTCACACAGCAGAAAGCCACGGACACGGGTGGGTGAGGGAGCAGGGGAGGGTCGGTGGCAGGGCTGGGCGCTGACTTGGCTGTTCTGGCATGGCTGGAGCACCAGGCGCTGGGCACAGAGAGGGAGGTGCCAGGCAGGGAGGGAGCGTGCTGGTTTCGGCCCCGGTGCGCAGGGAGCCAGGCTGGCGGGGGGCCAGCACGCTGCCGAGACAGGCAGAGCTGTGGGAAGCAGGGAGTGCCTCTGTACCCCCACCCTGGGCGCTGCCAGCCCCGCAGGGACGGGCAGAGCAGCTGCAGCACCCATGCGCTGCACCGCGCACCGGCAAAGCCCTGCTTTTGCCTGCCAGAAAGATTTTGAGCCTGGATCTACAGAGCCCAGGAGAAAGGGATATTTTTTCTCAAGCCAGCTGGATCTCTTTTGCCCTGAGCCATGCCTCTGGGGACATGCATCAGGCAGGGTGGAAATGTCACTTGACGGTCCTTCACTCAGCCACCCTCCAGGGATTTCATATCCCGGCACGACCACCCTCCCTAGTTCTCCGTTTTTCTTCTAATAGGGGATCAGCCTCATCCCTCCACACTTGTTTTTGTGGAGGCGGATGATAGGGGACTGGTTGCTCTCCATCTGCTGCTTCCCTGAAGCTGAGGTATCCCAGAGGCTCACTCCCTAAAACCTGATGGTATGTGTTGAAATAGGCAAAATCATTTGTCATCCCATGGGTAGCACAAGGGAGAAGCCTGCAGGGTGCACCTGCATCACTGCCCCTGGGGTGGGGAGGACAGGCAGCTCCAGCAAGAAGGGAGATAAAATGTCTCATCAAGGGACAATAAGGCTTTGAAGATCCACCATCCTGTGCATCCACCCCATTTCCCCATTGCTCTGGGAACTGCCTCATGGATGCTGTGGGACAACAGCAAGGGACAGCTTGCCCCAGGCAATGGTCAAGCAAACCGGGTCTTTACTACTGGTTGACAGTCCAGATGCAGGCATTGGGAACACTTGGGATTACGCAGCTGATGTGCCCCTGTGGGTATTGGTTGTGGGAGCGCAGTACAGAGATGCCTAGAGCTGGATGAAAGAGATGCACCCCAAAAGGGCAGGGAAATATTCTCTCCACACAGACTCATCTCAAGTCTTCATTGCTTGCTGTCAGAAACATGCAGAGGAGGCAAACACAGTTGGCCTAGGCCCTTTAGGAAGTGGGAGGAATAGAGATTAAACTAATCCATGGACCAAGGAGCCTGGAAATGGTGCCCTTATCCTATCGGGCTGGCCCTGACACAGAGAGGAGGTGGGGGGGCTCTGGTACAGCAAAGCAGGAGCTAAAGTGGCCATAACTGCGCTTGCCCCAGACTGTAGCAAGAAAAGCAGGTCAGAGCACTGAGGTCTGTTACTAAACCTCCCAAGGACTGCAAGCGTGAGATGCTGTGAGGCAAGGGGTCATGTTATTCAGGAGGTCCTGGCCGGCCGCTGCCTCCTCTTGCAGCCCAGGGAGCGGCTGTGCGGCTGCACTTGCTCAGTTCAGCACTGCTGGGGCTGCCCTGGGTCTGTTTCCTCGGGGCTCAGAGCTTCAGGATGGAGACAACACCCACACCCCCTCACCATTCTCTTTATTTACAGACACAACATCAGCTGGGGGTGCGGAGATGAGAAACGGAACCTTGCGAAGTGTCTCCCACCAAGACAGAGCTCTGCCTCCAGCAAGGTCTTTGTAAGCAATGTCTAGTGGGAGGTCAGGTAGGTGCAGTGCAGGATCCACGATGTAGGGAAGCCAGCTGGTTGAGCAAAAGGCAATGAACCTCTCCGTGCCTTCTGAGTCATCTATTTCCACCGACCACCCACCATGGTCTTCCCACGGGCACCCTTTGACCTGGAAGGCAAGCAGAAATGAACATACAAAAAGGCATTAGTGACCGTGAAAGGCAGGAGAAAGGGGGTACCCTTGGTGAAGAGTCAGAGACCCTGCAAAGAGGACAGGGCCATCTCCAGCCGGTGCTCTCTGCCCTGTGGGGAAGAAGGTCTTTAGCGGCCCTGGGTAAAAACTTGGGACCTAAGTCAGTCTATGTGTTTTGGGACTCTGTGGAACCAAGCTCATGCATTCTGCCAGGTGTTTCTAAGGGCCCCCAGTTCTTTTCCTATTATTCTTCCTCCCAGAGTTCCTTCAGAGAAGAATGGACAAGCTGAATCCCCAGTTGCGGAGGGATACTAACTCCTGCGGGATCCTTCTCCCCAGAATGAGAAGCTATGGAGCTGTTAGCCAGGACACACCACATCGCTCTCCTTAACCAGCATCAGGGAAACAGGCTCAGCTCTGGGCAAGGGTCAGCGGAGAGGAGAAGGCTCAGGTGGACAGTGAAGAGCATTTCTGGCCTGTCATTCTGAGAGTCTCCAGTGCAGCTTTGGCTGCCAGTCCTTGGCTTCGCCTCCTCCTCCTGCCCCACCGCCAGCCTGACATCAGCCCTGGCATCCATGCAACACACATGCCGGGGGGACACAGCACTCGGGAAATGCCTCTACTCACCCTTTGCTGCAGCACCAGGCCGTGTTGGGGCAGAAGAGAAGAGAGATTTGGTGTAAGAGTGTAGAAGGTGCTGCTATCTGACACACAGGGGAGGCTGAGCACCTCTCATGTGAGACAGCAGGATGGGAAGGATGAGACGTGCGGGGAAGTGAGAATCACATGATGCCCCCAAGGGTGGGGATAAACACCCATTTCCACCCTCCTACAAAGGGTCCCCCAGTCCTGTGCAGGGAACATGGGCACAAGGACAGGCTCCTCTGAACTTGTGGGGCTGTGCAGCTCCCACAGCTCATGGTGTTTCCCCTCCTGGAATCTCCAGCACCTTCCCTCGGATGCACACTGCAGGGATGGCAGTGGCTGGATGCTGGCAGGATCCTGCAGAACACAAGGGTCCACATGCAGAGGTGGGATCTCCTGGGGATCCATACCCAGCCAGGGTCTCTGGGGCAGGGGAAGCTAGTGGAGGTGGGAGGCAATGCGGGGTCTGTCAATGGGAGCAGGACAGCATGGACCAGACCTGCAGGTCCATGAACACTGGGTACCAGTGGGACCAGGAGCTGGAGTGGGAAGGACAGGAGGTGGCTCTGCAAGGGTGCGAGAGAGCCAGGAGATACACGGGGAGGGAACTGGGGCCAGTGGAGCAGGGATCTGGAAGGGCAGGCTGTATTGCAGAAGGATGCTCAGCCCACCCAGGGACTTACACTTTCTGGTGGTCACTAACGCGGTTTCTGAGGACGTTGATCTACAAGAGAAATGCAAGCAGATGGTGAGACCTGGCAAGATGCCCTACACCTGGCCAGGGACAATGGTCAGGGTAAAGATGCATCACTGCTTTCCCTTCCTCAGCAGTTCTTGTGTGGGGTTAGGACACGGCTGTGATGTGCAGCACAGAAGGAAGGTTTCTGCAGTGCAAAGCAAACCTCCTCAGGAGCTGAGAGGTTACAGGACCACCACCCAGATCCTTTCAGCAGCTGTCACATCATCCAGCATTTCATAGCTGTGTGCTCTGCCTTGCCAGGCTGGCTGGCACCCCCTGGGAGGGTGAGTTTGATCACAGAGTCACAGAATCACGGAACTATTTGAGTTGGAAGGGACCTCAAAGTCCATCCAGTTCCACCCCTGTCATGGGCAGGGACATCTCCCACTGGATCAGGGGGCTCAAAGCCCCATCCAGCCTGGCCTTGAACTCCTCCATGGACTGGGCATGTCCAAAAGGGTGGCAGATGTGGCTTTGCTTTCAGTGGTACAAAGCCTGCTAGTTGTTTGCCACTGATGCACAAGGGAAGGTACAGACCTTTTCTGATGCAGCCAACTTTCCTGTGACAGCACCGTCAGTCAGACAACTACCTCATCTCCCACATGGGGAGCAGAAAGAGCAGCCAGGCATATGGAGGGTGAGCAAGCTGATGGAGGATTTCCCGGCTCACCTCGTATTTCTGCCGCTTGAACTTTTCCTGCAGGTCGAATTTCTCAGCCTCCAGGTCACGGATGGTTTGCCATAGCTCCTTGGCTTTTTCCCTGTGGGAAGATACAGTTGTTGTCAGCACAAAAAAGTGATGTGGCTCACAGGGACCTCACTGAAAGGGACTGGGCAGTGATGCCACTATCTCGCCTGCTCTCCCAGCGTGGGTCGCTGTACACTCCATGCCCAGACAGGGATGTGTTGTCCAGGTGGCAATACCAGTACCATGTGTGGACCTGGGCCATGGGCTGAGGTCGGGGTGCGTGGGGACACGCATGTCCCACGCGTGTGAGCGTGGCTCCCTCTGATGGCTGGCGCTGTCAGCAGCAGCCTGGCAGTGGTGGCCCAACATAGCCATGAAGCCCACGTCCCCAGTGGGGTGTCACAGCCCATCACCCAGCTGGGCCACCACTCTGCTGTCTGCGCTGCAAGCCCCAGGCCACCCACCCCAGCTGAAGATGCTGTCCCAGGCGGTGGGACCCAAAGCAGAGCCCCTGTTCTGGACATCCCTCCTGCAGCCCCTTCTTACCTCAGCTTCTCTTCGTTGAGGTGGTCAATGTTCAAGGGCTTCCGCCGTTCACTGAGGATCTTCTTCTTTTTTTCCCGCTCTGTTTGCTTCTTCCCACCCTTTTTCTCTGACTAAGGAAAACCATCAGTCCATCAGAGGGAAAGAAATGTGCCCAGCTTTTATTCTACCTCTGTGCCCAGCTCTGACCCCCAACATGTTCTGCATTTGGGAAGCCAGAAACACATGAGATCCTCAAGAAAATCTCGGCAACAGTGGACAAGGTATCCCTACACCCTCATCCTTGTCCCTGAGTCAAGGCTGGTCTCCTCCCAGACAGCATCTGCAAAGCAGAGCTCTCAGCAACCTTTGGCCCTCTGACCGCTGCTGTGACCCAGCCGTGGTGGCCTGTCTTCTGCTCATAGAAACCACAGTCTACCGGCACTGAGAACATGCACAGTGCTGTGGGGCCAACCCAATACTGAGACCTTTCTGGGAGCACCAGCAGTTTCATTGCAATCCCCTCAGGTAGGTTCACACCTTCTGCATGTAGCCTCCAAAATGCAGCATGTTGGAGAGAGCTTTCTTTTTCCGTGCTTCCTCCTCAGCCCTCTTCCGTGCCTCCTCTTCCTCTTTGCGAGCTCTTTCTTCCTGCCAGGATCGGAAGTGGGTCAGAAGCAGAAAGACAGAGACCTCACAGACCAGCAAGTGACACAGAGCTCGTGCTCCCATGTGCTCCACAGCCAGTCTTCTGTCACCCAATACCAGCCCAAGCCCCACAGTCCTGGAGAGACCATAGAATCATAGGATGGCTTGGACCTCAAAGACCATCCAGTGCCACCCCTGCCATGGGCACGGACACTTCCCACTGGATCAGGTTGCTCCAAGCCCCATCCAGCCTGGTCTTGAACCCCTCCAGGGATGGGACAGCCACCACTGCTCTGGGCAACCTGGGCCAGGGCCTCCCCACCCTCAGCATGAAGAATTTCTTTCTACTGTCTAATCTAAATCTTCCCCCATCTAATTTATAGCTATTCTCCCTTGTCCTGTCACTCCAGGCCCCTGCAAAAAGCCCGTCCCTGGCTTTCTTGTCCACTGAGACACTCACGGCCATGCGGGCTTGGCGTTCCTTCTCCCTCTCGCTGCGAATCCGCTGCTGCTCTGCTCTTTCCGCTCGCCGCTGTTCCTGCAGGAGGAGAGGACTTTGGCTTTGCTGTCTCAGGGAATTTGCATCCTCTCTGTCCCTAGGGACACAGCTATGACCCCAAAACCACAAGAGCCCCAAGGGAAAATCTACTGCTCCCTTGTTTCCCAGGAGACTGCATGGACCAGTGCCTGCAGGGGAGGATGCATCTCCAATAGACACCATAGTATCACAGCAGCCAGATGAGGGACTTCCCTGGCACTGCAGCTTAAAATCTGGCTGATATCTCAGGCTCTGTCTTGCTGGGACATGAGATGTCTCAGGTTGCTCTCAGGACAGTGGGGAAAGGATCTTGGCTGTTTGCCCACAGGGGAGATGGTGGCAGTGGTGATGGAGGGGCAGGATTGCAGACATACAATCCTGTCCTTGAGGGAGATGAGCTCCTCTTCTTCCTTCTTCCTGCTCTCAAAATGGGCTTCAATGAGGGCCTGAAGTTCATTCAGGTCCTTCTCCATGCGCTTGCGGTGAATGTCCTGCACCAGATAGAAGCAGCAGTGATGGTTACACGTCAATGCATGAATGCAGGAGCTGCAAAGCTGTTGGGCAAAGTGTGGAGACACAACACAAGGGGAGAACCTCATGGGAGTTGACACCGAGTGCACTACTCACATCAAAATCCAGTCTCTCTCCATCTGGGATTTTGGGAGGCACCAGGTTTGGCATGAAGACCCTGCAATTGAAGGTGGAGCAGAAGGATGGTGAGCCTGGGACAGGATGGCGCCTTTCATCCACGCACTGATCTACCCAGCCCTCCCCTCTGAGCTGCACAATCCCCAGGGATGAAAAATGAGAACAGTTTGAGGACAGAGAAGTGCAATGCTGATTGCTGGAGGTTGCCAGCTGGACAGCCTCAGAGGAAGACCTCTGACATTCCTGGGAAGCGCTCCAGTGTGCCCACATGGCTGGAATAACTCTGTAAGCTGCAGGCAACTTGGCCATGATCCTTTTCCAGGCACCCTGGGACTGGCAGCCGCCCCCCTGCTCACCCAAAAGAGGACAAAGGAAATGTGTGCCCCAGTGTGCGCTGCCACAGGGGCTGGAAACCACTCTCTCATCCTCTGTGGGCTCTAGGGAGGGCAGGAGATGCTCAGTAGGGGTACATGAAGACACAAATGGATGAAGAGATCGCAGTGGAGGACAGATCTGCCTCCCACATCACCGCATCCCACCTGTCCGTGAGAACCTGCAAGTTCCTGGCAACAGTTCAGGGCCCCACTCCTTCAGGCAGGTGCTCCCGTCCCTGGGATGTTGGCACTCATGCAAATGCATGCCTCATGCCAACCACGGCCAGGTCCATGCTGCAGAAGAAAGACTCTGGCTGTGCCATGGACTTTGTACCCCAGGCTGGGGTGCACACAGGTTTTTCCTGCTGCAGGGCCACAGGGCAGCTGGTCTTCCCCCAATGAACATGCAAAATGCTTCAGAACTGCCCAATTCTCACAATTCCCTTCATATTCCATGTTTACCTGCCCATTTCTTTCCCTTTTTTCTCTCCATGTCCCAGTCCCAGCCTGCTTTCATGCTTTTGAGGCCTCACTGTCCCATGCCCTTCATGCATCATAGTGCTAAGCCCATCACATGGAGCCTCTGCCCTGGCACTGCTCCCACATCAGACCTTGCACCAGCAAAAACGCATAAACACTTACTTGGGCTTTGGCTTTGATTCACCTGCAGGTCCGCAGAAGCAGGAGAGAAAGACAATGTTAATGTCACAGAGGCATTTGCTTTCACCTCTTAACCCAAACCCCACGCCACGGGACCCTCTCTCAGCAGCACCGGCTGCGCTGTGGATCATCCTCCAGCAAAGAGGCATGCACTGAGGTGTCGGTCTGTGTGCCAAACCCCCAGACACACACTGATGCTCCTGGCTGAGCAGAAAGGCATTTGTACCTCCTTACACAGGTGAAGGGACAGTCCTTCCTGCCCCAGAGGGGAACAAGGATGGATACTTTACCTTCCCCAGGCTCCTGCTCTCGGTCTCCCTCTCCATCTGTGGAAAATAAAATGCTTTGGCTTCTGGAAGCTACTCTTGCTGTGCACCTTGCCTACGGTGGTTCCACCACGTTGTTCCCCTCTACCCTGCGCTCATCCCCTCTGCAAAACCCAGCTCCACCCTGCAAGGATGAACGGGGAGAGAGCAGGTGCCTCCTGGACATCCCTCACTCTCAGACAGACCAGGAGAGCCCCAAGTTGTCTCCAGGAGGAACCCAGAGAATCTTTGCAAGAGCTGGGGCTGGGAAAGCAGAGCTACTACCCTCTCCTTCTGTATTTTTAGTGAATTTCTTACCTTGGCAGCACAAAGCCATCCCTCCTGCGGGCCTCCTGCTGCCCCAGCCCTGGCAGAGGACGGGGCCAGGGCAGCTCTGCCCCATTTACTGCAGATTCTCTCTTCAGCAGCAAATGAATACACCACCAAACACCCCCCTACAAGTGTCCAGTGGGGGACTGAGATCAGGACTGAAATGGCCAAAACTGTTTCTCCTCCATTCTTGCTTTACCTTCTTCTGGTGCTTTCGTTTCATCTTCTTGTTCTGTTTCCAAAGCAATGGGGAGAATATGAGCATCTGTGGGTGAGGGCAGACACATTCCCCCAGCACAGAAGAGTCCCGGCACCCTAACTTGGGCAGCATAGCTGGGATCTGAGCCTGTCCCACCAGCTGAGACAGCACAGGGACACATATCAGGAGACCCCTTCTGCTCCAAAGAGGTCTCATAAAGTCCAGGGTTCTTTGGAAGGTGAAATTCATCAGAGCGTGAGCCCAGCTCTGGAAAATCCCCTCTAAAGTTGCAGAAACCTCTCAGTGGAACAGGCTCAACTAATTTTTGGCATTCAGCATGCTGGACACAAACTGTTTGATCAGCAACCAGTGGGAAACACCATTACCCTCATGCCTGAAGGGCCAAGGGACTTGGTAGATCAGGAAAGGGCAGCTCAGTTTTGACACCTCCTTACGGGAAACCACAGGTACAGGCAGAGCTGCCCCTATGTGCTACTGGCCACTGTCACGGGCCACACTGGGACACCCCGACCCCACCTGGCACCCCACCAAAGCAGAGCATGGCTACAGCCAAGCCATGGGAACTTGCTGGTAAAGTCACCACGTACCTTCTGCCTTCGTTTCTTCGGTCTCCTCCTCCTCCTCCTCTACCTGTTCTTCTTGACCTGTGGAATAACGGGCAGTGTGAGTCCAACAGCCACTGCTCCCACTAGCTCCCTGCAGACCCCGGTACCAGGACAACGGTGGCACAGAGCTGGGCAAGACAGAGACCTGAGGGAGATGTAGCTGCAGGAAGAAGCAGCGGCTCAGAAAGAGAAGGGCTTTGCTCTAACCTTTACCCAAGGGCTGCTCTCTTTGGTAGGGCAAAAAAAAAAAAAATTAAAGGGTTTATAGCCACCTCAGAGTTTGTCTTTCATGCCCTTTCAGCTATCATGCTGTTATACCCCTGGATGAGGAGGGGTGATTTCTATCGATCTTCTCTAGCCAGCAAAGAGCAAGACTGGCTGGCATTAGAGACTGTGCCTTCCGCACCTTTACAGTCTTATTTATGACACTGTTGGAGCATTTTTCCACTGGAGGGAGCAGTATCCCCACAAGAGTCCTCCACTGGAGTCAGAGTGATGCTGGGGCCCACAGGTCCTGGGAAGACTTGTGGTCCCACAGCAAGAGAGAAAGAAAGAAAAAGAAGATAGTAAACCACGAGTGCATTTGGTTGGGAGATGTAAGAGAGAAGACACAAACACAGGAGCAGCTACACACAGCACAGCAGGGTGGGAAGGGCAGAGTGCAAGAAACAGGAGAGAGAAGTGGAAGAATGAAAGAAAACCATTTCCCAGACAGGGAGGGGCGAAAGACACACCGACCCACAACATATTCACAGCAGCAGTGGAGGTGAAATAAAGAAAGGTGCAATAACTACCGTCTTCTTCCTCTATCCATTCTTCCTCTTCTGAGCCAGGGAGGAGGGAAAGGAATAAGCGCAGAGGTTAGTTGCACGCCATGAAGCTGTGGAGTGTGGCTGTGGCGCGCACAAGATGTGGACTCCAGCACTGCAGTGGTTTCCCCCTTTGGCCTCTCTTTTCTTTAATGCTCAGGATGGTTTGCCCTGCAGCAGCGCAGGCTGCCTGGCAAGGCCCTGAAGTGGTGAGAGGCTCAGCAAAACCCAGCTCCCAACCCCAGCTCCAAATGCACAGCTGTGTCCCAGAGTGGCTGCGTGCACCATGGGGTTTGCTTCTTAGCTGGACTGAGGCAGCTGGAGGTTTGTGCTTGAGCATCATTAATATGCATTCAGCCAAAGCTTCAGCTATGATTGAGTTATTGGGATCACAACTCTGCCAACTCATTTCTGTCCAACATTTCCACCACTGTTTTGAGTCAAGGGATCACTCTGACAAAAAGAGATCCTGAGATCATTCAGCGTGGTTTTGATCCTACCGGTATTTGAGGCAGAAAAGTCTAGAACATGATCTCACCTGCCTTTCCTGGTAATGACTCTCCCATTGCAGTCAAGGAGCTTACCACCACAACCCACCCAAGCAAAACCAACTGGACCTACAGCACTTGTCTCTTGGCCCTTGCAACCACCAGTTAAACACCTACCTTCTTCCACGTACTCCTCTTCACAGAGCACACGTACACACGGGAGAGAGGGAAGGGAAAGAAGACACAGGTTATTGAAGTTGCTCTGATCATTTCTTGGTTTCAGCCTTACGGGAGCTGCAGATGCTTCATGTCCTCTTACCTTCCTGCTCCCTGCAAACACAACACAAATTTGTGGATTTCAGTTACCTGCTGCAGCAGGGCACATGTGTCTAACAGTGAAACCAAAGGGGATCTGAGACTTCCTCAAGGCTGGCTCCCCTTCTTTGGAGCAATGGGCAATGACAACTGTGCAAGTCGTTGTGCAGAATGCTGCAAGGCAGCAGTGGGGACAAGACAACATCCAGGTCACCCTGAAGTCTGCAGACAGCAGGAGCTGAAGTGCTCGACCGATGCTTTGACAGTGGCCAGAGCACAACATCATTTTGCAGCTTGAGAAGATGGAGTGACCATGGCCTGTTATCCTAGAAACAGGCATCGCACAGCACATCTTGGCCCCGTAGTCCTTTCCTGACCCCAAGAGACATGTGCAATCTGCCTCTGGATGTGCCCAGACAAATCTATTCTGGCATTTAAACAAAAAAAAACCAAAACAGGATTCAGATCTACTTTTTCTGCTGGTGGATGAGAAGTAGGAGCCATGTTTGGACTGATCCCTATGACCTTGTCTTGTAGATATTGCCTGGAGGAGAAGGACCTGGTGGTGTTGGTTGACAGTGAATGAACATGAGCCAGCAGTGGCCCAGGTGGCCAAGAAGGTCAATGGCATCTTGGCTTGGATCAGAAACAGCGTGGCCAGCAGGGCCAGGGAGGTTCTTCTCCCTCTGGACTCAGCACTGGTGAGACCGCTCCTCGAATCCTGTGTTCAGTTCTGGGCCCCTCACCACAAGAAGGATGTTGAGGCTCTGGAGCGAGTCCAGAGAAGAGCAACGAAGCTGGTGAGGAGGCTGGAGAACAAGAGGAGCAGCTGAGAGATCTGGGGTTGTTTAGCCTGGAGAAGAGGAGGCTGAGGGGAGACCTCATTGCTCTCTCCAACTACCTGAAAGGAGGTTGTGGAGAGGAGGGAGCTGGGCTCTTCTCCCAAGGGACAGGGGACAGGACGAGAGGAAATGGCCTCAAGCTCCACCAGGGGAGGTTCAGCCTGGACATCAGGAAAAAAATTTTCCCAGAAAGGGTCATTGGTCCCTGGCAGAGGCTGCCCAGGGAGGGGGTTGAGTCACCTTCCCTGGAGGGGTTTAAGGGACGGGTGGATGAGGTTCTGAGGGACATGGTTTAGTGTTTGATAGGAATGGTTGGACTCGATGATCCAGTGGGTCTCTTCCAACCTGGTGATTCTATGATTCTATGATTCTGTGATTCTATATTGAACCCCTTTCTCCAGGGTTCCCCTCATGGCCCAGCAACCCTCACCAGCAAAAGCTGCCCTCAGATTTGGGCCTCAAGGAGTGATGCTCTGGCTGTGGCAGTAGGTTCCCATCAGCAACAGGCTGATGACATCAGCTTTTCCTAGCTCCATCTCAGCAATTCAGACTGCAACATTTTTAACCTAGGGACTGTACCTTACTGTGACTGTGCTGATCCAGCTCTGACAGCAAAGCTCCCCACCACAGGGGTCTCAGCACCATCACCACAGTGGATGGGCACGAGGTGGAGGGATTTCATGTCGGGTTAATGACAAGAGTTGATGCCCAACAAACAGCACCTCTAAAGCAATATTATGGCCCTATGGGAAAGTGGGGATAATGAGAAAGAAAGGTTATTTAAAACCACTTACTGTTCATATTCTTCAGTGACCTCTTCAGAGTCCGACATGCCTGGTTATCTAGCAGAATTCAAGACAGATTGGAAAAAGTGAGGGTTAGGAGCCAAGATAAGGACAAGCACAGCCTGTACTCCAGCACCCAAGACATGGGCACAGAGATGCTGCATCTCTCCAAAGCACTTGGAGATTCAAGCTGTTCCCAGCCAAGCTGTGACAGTGTTATCTCAGCAGAGATAAGGCTCCCCTCTCCCCTTCTGCCCCAGGACCACAGCTCGCCCCAAATAGGAGGCAGGAGATTAGACACAGCCTCATGCAACACTGATAATCCCTGTCAGGAGCCGCGTTCAGGACACGCAGCTCCTCTCACTGCAGCCAGATCAGGGAGCTGCATTTGCTCAGGGCGCAAGGAAATAACTCAATTATAATGTTCAGTTTGTTTTGCTTCCTGACTATTTTTAGCTGGGTTGGGTTATAGAAACCTGCAGGGACCTCTGTTACCTCAGATTTACAGCCCTGCACAAGCTGCAGCGCGAGACCTCAGTGAGACCTCCCAGCCCAGCCCTCCAAGTGCAGAGCTCTGGGAAGGGGCGAGCTGGGCTCGGTTGGAGCCTTTCCCTCCTGGTCCTGGCTCGGAGACCAAGATTACTTAAAGGAGTAAATCACATACCCGTGCTCACCTTCTCAGCACACCCATCTCCCTCCCAGCCATGGTACGGAGGACTTTACTCATCATCCCACCTCCTCTAGCTTCCACCCAGTGCTCCACAACAAGGTCCTCACAGACCAGCCCCACAATCAGCCACAGCCCTGGACATCCCAGAGCAGCCCTGAGCATCAGCCCAAGCCCCTGCAGAAGCTCTCCACTGCTCGTGTTCATGCCAGACCTCAGCAAAGCTGAGATGCAACAGAAAAATGCAAGGCAGCTCTAGAAATAACTTTCCATGTGCTAAACCACCTGTTCCCAGAGCTGCACTGCTTCACTTCCTCTCCTGCCAGGCATCTGGGAACAACTGGTCCTGGCTACATCTGTTGAGCATTTATTACCCAGGAAGGGCAAGGCAGGCTTCAGGATCGCTTGTTCAAGATGCTGAATCCAGGATTGGAATCCGCAAGCACGGGAAAGATGCATTACAGGAGGGGCACCTCTGCATACCCACGGGTCCCAGGCGGGGAGATGTCAAACCTCACTTCCGAGCAATGACTCACAAGGTGCTTTTTGGAGACAAATGAAGTCAGAACCCTGCTCTGTGTGCCTTGGGTTCACTATCTATTTCTGCCATCATTATTCCCTTCCCCTTGATGGATGCAGGGCTTGAACCCAAGCACCCCCCTCCACAACCATCTCCTTGAACCCCACTCCCCCATGAACATCAGTTCCCAGCCCTACTTCTCTCCCAGGCCCAGTGCGGTCCTGCTGCCCCCACAGTTTGGCCAAATCTTTTATGTGGCCTCTGAGCACCCAGGTTTTATTTGATCTTCTCACAAAAGCAGAGGCTTCCTCCTGGTCACAACAGCACAAGCATGAATTTGTGAAAGCTTACTTCTACCTTTCCAGTCACCTCTTCTCTCATATATCACCAGATCCCATAAAGCATTTGCTGAGGAACAGCAAATTCAGGAGGTACTCAAAAAAAAAAGAAGTCCTAGGAAAAATTTATCCATACTCTGCACAGGAACAGGTAAACCTTTCCATTAAAGCTTTGAAATGTTGTTTTGAAAGAATTAAGAGAAGAAAGCAGACATATTACAGTGTTTAAGAGGAAACCTTGCACATATTATTGGCTGTAAAACATCTCCCATTATTTGCTGTATATTAAATAATGCTAATATCCCTCCTGATCCTTACAGTCCTCTGCTCCACCAGCTCAGGGGTGGCTGATCTCACCTCTGGAGCAGAGTTTATCCTCCACAGTTTGCAGTCCCTACTTTCCTCAAGGCTACCCAGACCTGGAGCTCTCATTTCCCAGGATTTGCTCCAACATGTGTCACATCACTGCTCTCTTTCCACTTCACAGAGTCAAAACACGCATGGGATCATCCAGTTCTAGCCCACCCCCAAGCCTGCCAGCAAGCCAGGGCCAGGCAGGCCTGATGACCCTGAGGGCATCACATCCCTCCTGTCCCATCCAAAGGCACAGGGAACAGGGATCTCTGAGATCCCCCTGGCACCAGGGCAGCCAAAATCCTTTTCAGCTGCCTTGGCTCATGTCAGGGTGGTTCAAAAAGCATTGGGCAAGGTGCAAATACAACCCCCTGGAGAAGGTCCTGATGCTTTATCCACAGGAATGCCTTCATGGCAAAAGGATGTGCCAGTGCAAGTGGCTGGGGAGGACCATGGACCTTGAGCCAAATCCCTTCTGGGTCTTTAACATCTGCCCTTCCGCTGAACATCCTATGCCACGAGTGGGCACCTGGCCACCCCCAGCCTTACCTCTGCCGCGGGGTGCCCGTGAGATCCCAGGGAGCCGAGGGCAAGCCAGCGGGTGTCTGGGAAATGCTCTTAGGGGGTAGGAGGCTTTAAGGGGGCTCCAGCGCCCACCCCGGGGCGGGCAGCGCCGGGAGGAATGTGCTCGGCGCCCAGCGAGGAATGCAACACTTGTGAGCTGCTATTTTGGCAGCCGTGGCTCCGGCCCCCTCTGCCGCTCCCCCTTTCCCCCTAGGAGCCCATATAAGCCCAAGCTATCGTGTGGCCTCAGAGATTTGCTATTTTAAACCCTCCAGACTGAGATACACGAGAGCCTGAGGGGCTGACACAAGCCAGCCAGCTGTCACTTTCTAGGGCCGGGGACACTGATAAGGCAGCTCTGCCCGAGCTGAGGACCAGACCCTCCGTCACAGTCCCAGCCTGGGCTCGCAGCCACCGCACCGAGCCCAGGATGCTGTAATGAGAAGGGAAGAATCTCAGGCTGCTTTTACCCCCACCCAGGACACATTTTTCTCTGCTTCTGTTTTTTTTCCCCTCACCTGAAGAAGGGAAGCGATCCCAGCCAAGCAGCAGGGGACCAGGAGCATCTTAGAAAGAGTAACTTTTATTAGAAAAAATAAAAGGCACAGAGAAAACCAAGTCCTTTCCAAAGCTCAACAAGCAAGATCAGTAGAGGCAGCAGTAGAGTCCCACACTGAATTTGGACACCGCAATGGTTCCTCAAGGCCCAGCCCTGGCCCATGGAATGGCCCCGGCATGAGGATTTGAGCATCATTTTAAGTGCTGCCCACGGCACTCTAAAGCTGGCCTGGAGAGAGCATCCTGCATCCCTGCTGGGTGGGCTCAGCAGCCTGGGAACTGCAGGACAAGGTGTCTGCACAGCCATGGGCAAATGGCTCAGGAGGAAGGGCAAGAGAGAAATGAGATCTGCAGAAAGGGCCCAGCATAGCCAGCTCAGCTCCATGCAATCCCAAAAGTAGGACCATGTCCAACCCAACCTTCCTATATCACTAATTGAAAGGTGTTGTTCCTTGTAGGGGGCAGGAGATGGTAAGGGAAGGGTGGAGAAGGCCAAGGCTCTGGCTCAGCTGTGTGCTAGAGGGAAGCAACAGAGCCATCAGGTCCACCTCTCTTCCATGAGGCATCTAAGCTACACCAGCACCTGTGCGACCGTGCAAACACTGTTTGCCTTTGGTTGGGTCCCTCCAACAGTGACAGCCTAGGAGGAGGGGTGACATCTGCCTGCCCCACCTCACCCCACATGAGCCAGGCATCAAGGACGAGCATGGTCCATGGACGTGCAGTCCCTTGGCCAGGTTGCTTCTTGCCCCATTGACATGATCCAGCTGCAAAGGAGATGGATAAGCTGATTTTTTTGCAAGAGGTCATGGAGCACAGCCAGAGATAAGGAGCGAAAACCCAAAATGCTATGGGGAAATGAGGAGAAAGTCTGTCTTCAGCATTTGCAAGGAGTCTCTGGGCTGCACGCTCCCAAGCAGGCAGTGAATGAGGACTGGGAACACAGGGATTATCTTCCAGCCTTCTTCCTCCCCATCCCACAAGCAGAGGACCTTGGCAACCCAGAGTGCATCTGCGCACGGCACCGGGGACTCTCGTGGCAGTGGGCTGCTGGATGGTTGGGTCGGGCTGGGGCCTGATCTTCAGAACAAGACAGTTTTTTCCAGACCATCTGGTCTTACAACTGGAAAAGAAAGTGGGAAACAGTGAGGCTGGGGCTGAGGCTGCACACCCCCAAAAGGCAGCTACTTTAACCAGGACTCTACTTGTCCTGCGCAGGGGATGGGGCAGGCAGGCATCCCCTAAATTCCACCACATGTGTTTCCCTTCTCCCAGACCAGACTCCTTTTCACCCTTACACCTGCCTGCAGTTGCTCCTCCTGCTGCCTCCTTCAAGCCATGGGGTCCTGGCTGTCACGCATGACCCCTCTTCCCCTCACAGCATGACCCCTCTCCCCCCACAGCCTGGTTCTCTCACACCTGCCCTGTGGGTGATGCACTAGCGGGCAGGTCACAGCTCTGCCCTGAGATCAGAGAAAGCACCAGTTTCCAGAGCAGCTCCATGCTTACCTTGCTGTCTCCAGGAGTATCTCCATGCTTACCTTGCTGTCTCCAGGAGTATCTCCAGGCTGCTTTACCCAGACATCTCGGCTTGGCAGGCTGTTTATTTTCCTGATGTGCTGCAAACAGGAGACAGGTAAGTGGCACAAGATGGTTTTTCCCACACATCACTTGCAGTGTTGTCTTGGTCCGACTTTAACCAAACTTTAAAGCTTACATGCTCCAGGTAAACCCAGTTGGATTTGAGATCCTGCACCTGGGAGACCCTTAAAAACAAGTTCAGCTCCAGCTCACAGTTCTGCAGGGCAGGAAGCTTCATTATAGAAAAAACTGAGAAAGGAGCTGCAGGCTCTACCCAGGAGTGACCCCAGGAGCAAAGCCTTTCCTGGCAGACACGGAGCCAGCACAGCCTCCCAGTACAGACATGTCTGGGCAGTGCTGGTCTCCGCAGCCAGCACTGGCGTTCCTGGGCTTGCCTCCCCGGGGTTTGGGGCTGGGCTGGAGCTGCCCCTCCTGCCCTGTACCCAAGTGGCTGCAGGAGACTCTGCTACGAGCAGTGGCAAAGCATCTGATCATTGTAAACAGTGACACCTCCACGGGACTTGCTGAGCCTCTCCTTTCCAAGTACAGTGAACTACCCTGGGGCCAAAGGGTCTCAGACTCTGTCTCCTTTGCATATCCATGTCCCTGGAGCAGTTGAAGAGCCATGACCTTGGAATCATCACTTACAGGCTTTGCCTGGCATCCCACATCCCTGCTGGGTGGGCTCAGCAGTCTGGGAAGTGCAGGATGAGGGGTCTGCACAACCACAGCCAAACGGTTCAGGAGGAAGGGCAAGTTCCCTTAGCTGGGCTCTTTCCCCTCACAGCTACAAGACACCCTTCTTTGTGGGGCTGGAATACACACAGGGGTGCAGAGCACTCCAGACTCCATATGCAGGAGGACGTCTCAGTGCACACACAGGTCTCCAAGCCCCACAGAGCCCAGGCCAAAGTTCCAATCACACGGCTCATTTCCCTGTGGCATCCAGGTCAGAGCTAGTCCTCCAGACGCTGGCAGAGATGGGATCGTGCTGGGGTGATCACTCTCACTGGTGGCAGGGTCAGGTCGCTCTGTATGTCCCTTGGGACACGCACTCAGCTGGTGCCTGCTCAGTCCTCACCCCACCAAGGGCTGGGATCAGCTGCCTCGAGCACTCTGGGATCAGGACCAGGGCACAGGATGAGGGCACAGCAACAAGACTCCAAACATCTCACCATGGTGGCCCTGCAGCACCAAAACCTTTCACCCTGGCAAAGCTCTCTCAAACCCTTTAGTGGGTTCAGACAAGGGTTCATCAATCCTTTAAGCTTCACCACCCCAGCTGCAGGGACGTGTCCTGCCAGGCTGCCTGGTGTAGGGCTCTAGCCTGAGGTGTCAGCACACACTGGTACCTTGCTCTTTTCCTCCTTGGCAGGCTCCTGAGCTCGGCTGATCCACAGATTAATGCGGGATGTCACTGATCCTGGGATCTTCAGGTTGTCCTGTGGCACAGAGAGGGACATCGGGGTTACAGCGCCAGTTCTTCCACTTCACTAACATAACCCAGGACAGTCCCCTGAGCAAACCTGCAACAGGCAGAGACCAGCCTACACCTTGGCTCCACCCCAGCTCCTCCAATACCAGTGCATTGGCACCAACCCACCCAATACAAGAGCACAGTTTCAGTGGCAGCCAGTGCCCAAGCCCAGCCCTGCCTGGCACTGCTCAACAAACAGCAAACTCCCTTCAGATTGCATGCAGGACGGGCTGTACATTGGCATTCAAAGAGTCCAAAAAGTTGGTGCCTGCCCAAGCACAGGACAGGACCCTGCAAGAAGGTCCTTGCTCAGGCCAGCTCCTGCCCTTACCTTCCTGACAGTGAGTGGCTCAGCCTTGCTGGGAGCGCTTGCCTCAAAGAAGTTACGCTTGCTGGCCACCCCCTCCGAGGACAGCAAGAGGCTTTTCTGAACGGTCAGGGATGATTTCACCACCTCTGAGCGCTGGGAGGAGAGAGGGTGTCAGCAAGGGCCACGCTGCATTTCAAGCAGTAAAAAGCAAAATCCAGCTTCTGCCTTGTGTCCCAAGCCCATTGGGGTCTGCTCCCTCCTTGCCCATCACCAGCTCCTGGGCTTACCCCACTGTTGGCCCAGCAGGACCATGTAGCATCCCCATAACCCTCTCCAATAAGTGTTCCCTACTTGCTCCTAAAATCCTGAGGTCGATCCCATTTTCTTCCTGGGAGCATCTCAATCCACTTCATTACCACTGGTGGTTCAGTGCAGCTCAGTCCTTATTTTCACTTCCCATTTCAGCTCCAGACCACCGTTCCCCCTCTCCCCACACATCCCTCCCTTGCCAGCCTGGCTGTGCTGAGAGGTTTTGGTACCTGCACAGCCGAGTTGTACTTTTCCAGCTTCTCCCCAATGGTGGTGCTGTTACCTGGGATCCTCAGACTCGCACTGGTGAAGAGGAGGGGAAAGAGTTAAACACAGCCCTTTCAGCATCTCCTGGGACTCAACCCATGGTCCTGGGGGGATGTCACTTGACAGGAGACCCCATCCGACCCAAGCACTCCTCCTACATCCTTCTGCCAGGTGAACCAAGGCAGCTCATTCCATGCTGGTGACTGAGATCTCTGGTCTCACCATCTTACTAAAGCCACACTGTACACCGAAAAATAGATCTGAGCTCCTCAGTTTACCCTGTATTCACCACTGCATCTTCACCAATATCAGCACGAGGTTGCCCATAGTCTGTGCAGGTGCCAGCCCAGGTGCCTGTAAAGCCCGACTTCCCTGCCCTGCATTCAGAGGTGAGCAAAGACATCCTATCCTCTCCCTCCAGTCAGACCTGAGCTCTTGGTTCCACAAGAGTTTTCAAGTCCCCTGTCCAAACTCTGCAATGAAGATGAGAAGGATCATTTGATCTGGTCACCAAAGCCAGATCAGATGGAGCTGAATAGTGGGTTTTAACATCTCTAAGGATGGGACCTTCTTGTGGTGCTGCACTACTCAACGTTTAACTACTCCTGTGCAGACTCAAGGACTGATGAGAAACTACATCAACCAGATGAAAGCTGTACGTTGGACATTGTCCTGTCCTCCGCTAAGCATCGCTGCCCGGTCAGTCAGGCACTCTGGGGACCAATGTCCATCAGACTTGTGCCAGGGCATTCACTGGCTGGTACCAGGTCCCATCACCACCTCCTCCTCCCATGGAAAACAAGGATGACAATTCCTGCCCAGCAAGACCAAGATAACATGAAGAGAGGGGCTGACCTCCTTGTGAGAGGGCTTTGGTTTTCTTCTTTTTGTTTTCTTGAAATCACCTAGAAGACACAAGGAGAGGAGATACTGGAGCCATCTTTGGTTATCAAAGATAAACATAGGAGAAACTGTCACAGACTCATCTCCCCCATTTTCAAGTAAGCTCCATTTTCACCCACACCAGAGCTTATCTCATATCTCGATGCTCTCCAGACTAAAGACACTTTGTAGTGCTAACAGTTTTATTCTCAATAAAGCACCACAATATTCAATTAAGCTTAGCCAGTCGGTCCTGATTTACGGCAAGGAGGCTTTTGGTATTCCCAGCCTCTCCAAGCACTTTATTACAGAAATCTTTTCAGAGAACTAAAACTGAAGGTATTCTCAGGGATGTAACACGCCAGAAGGAAGATTTTAAGCCTGCGCTTTCAGAGAAGAGTAGAAATGCCAAATGGCAGATGGTCATTCCCGTGACTCTGGAAAATCTGAGGACAATGAGGTCTCTGTTTTCTCATCACTTCCCAGAACTTTCCATGCCAGCACAAAGCGTAGAGACATAGGCGTGTCCACCATCACAGGCCTTTGGTCAGACACAGAGAAGGAAAACAGAGGAAAGACTGAAACAGAACTGCAGTGCCCAGCACAAGGGTGGATTTCGAACTCACTTTTGGGAGCAGGTTTGCCAACAGAACCTGGAGAACAAAGCAACTCTTCTTTCCCCCCATCCTCCTAAGTGGGGAGCTTTCTCCCGCTTGCTTTAGCTCTTACCCGAAAGGAGAGAGTTCTTGGGCTGGTCCGTCTGATGGAGCTGCTGTAGGTGACACAAGAAGTATCTGACTTTTCTGCAGGTTCATCCTGGGTAGAAGACAGCTGTATTACCTCCTTTGAGGGATTCCTGGATGGGTGCTGAGGAAAAAACAGACTTCTGCATCTCCTTCTGCATCCCTGCAGAGTCTGCAGAGAAGGCTGAGGCACTGGGAGCAGAGAAGCCAGGGTGGGAACCAGTTATGGAGGCAGGAGTTTGAGATCAAAATCCTCCAAACCGTGGCTTTTACACTTGGATATGAAAAGCCCCAAACACGTCTTCATTGAAACCATGATGGCAATCAGTAGTGCCTTGCCGGAGAAGGTGATCAGAATCATACGTGCAAAGGAGGGAAAGGTGGTGGGACACTGTCAACCACCTTGTGGCTTACAGTCCTTAGAAAAACCTTCCCCAAAAGCCCATGGGTCTCATTTCCCTCCTGGTACTTCTGGGCTCTCCCTCTCTCCGTTGTCTTCCCAGCACCCAGGACCTCACACCTCAGAGCTTGGTGCCTGTCTATTCCTGCTCACCTGCTGATCCTGAGATGAGGTCACCACCAAGGCTGTCTTCTCCTCCTTGCTGCAGCTTCCCTGTCTGGTTAGGATTTTCACTTCACGGACCCGACAGCCTCCCACCTCTGGCGATGACCGCTGCTGTGGCTCCACCTCCTTCCTCTGCTCCTCCTGAGGTGTCCCCACACCTTGTCTCTCTTTGTCCTGGAGCCGCATCTTCACTGATGCCTTTCTCTTGGACACCAGCTCCGGGTGCTGGTCTCCAGGTGGGTCTCCTCTGCCCTTGGCCGCATCCTGGCCCTGCTGTCCAGGCTGGATGCTCTTTTGTCCCACGTGTGATTTCATCCTTGCCTCCACACAACTCACTTCCCCCCCTGGTTCCTGCTGCTCCTTCTTCTGATTCAGTTTTTCAGAGACAGCAATCGGGGACCTTGTCCGTCTCCCTTCTTGTGACTTCAGCACCTCTGAGAGCTTGTGCTCTTCTGCATCTCCTGGGGACACTGGCTTCACTAGGGATTGAGGTCTGGAGACAGAGGAAAATGGGGGCAAATCTCAGCACCCTGGGGTCAGAGGGATGGCTTTTGTGCTGCGGGTGAAGTTAACCCAGGTGAAAGGCGTGGGTTGCAGGGGCTGACTGTGAAAGTCTTACCAATCACTGTAGACCAGGACTTCAGATTCAATTATTTATTCTAGATTAGATTATATTTAGAATTTAGATGAGATCTTAGGAAGAAACATTTCCCTATGAGGGTGGCGAGGCCATGGCCCAGGCTGCCCAGAGCAGTGGTGGCTGCCCCATCCCTGGAGGGCTTCACGGACAGGTTGGATGGGGCTCTGAGCACCCTGTTCCAGTGGGAAGTGCCCCTGTTCATGGCAGGAGGGTTGGAACTGGATGATCTTTAAGGTCTCTTCCAACCCAAACTATTCTACGGTGCTATGACTTGCAGCCACACTCATCCCTGTCACTCCGGCTAGGCTTCCTGAAGACAAGTTTGGATTAAAAGTCTTTTTTTTCCCCCTTGTTGTGGCTGAGATAAAGCCTTTTTGCAGCCTCATCCCAGGACATCAGCACCCACCAAGTTCAGTGCCAAGGAGCTGTGAACTCAGAGCAGCATGCTGGGTCTGCCGCTGCATGTGATGTTGTCTGTGACTCTGATGGATTAGGAAAATACATCAGTATCTTCCCATTTAAAGAGTTGGTTGTAGGACAATCTGCTATAGCACAGTTCATCTACAATCCCAACACATTCTACGAAACAGCCCTTTCCCTTCCTTCCCACCGGCAAACACAGGGATCAGGTTTGGGAAGCGGCAGATAGGACACCTGCCCAGGGACATACAGACTGTGCCTACACAGTCTCCAAGGCTTGGGAAAGGGGATGGGGTAATATTTGCTCTCCTCTTCAATTGTAATCATCACATGATGTGATAGAACCAGGAAAAGGGGACATGTCCTGTCCAGCCTGTTCATGTTAGCCATGTCCAACCCCTATTCAACCCATATGTAACCCAGGTATCCTATCTCCATCATGTCTGCAAAGGGAAATACTGAGCACGAGTCTCAGTGTGGACATAAACCATCTAAATACTGGACATCCCCAGGATCAGCTTAGAGAGTGGGTCAGGTTGTGTAAGGCTGACCTCAAAGCACCTCCAAATCCCACCTCTCCTCAGCAAGGGATATTGGTAGCACCACTGGAAAGACTTTGGGTGACCGTGCCACTTCAGCACAGGTCATACAACATCACCACAAGGTTCATAGGAGCAGGAGGACAGCCAGCCAGGTGCTGCATGCTCAGCTCACCTGCCGTGCAAAGATGGGTGCCTATCTGCCTCTACCTGTTCAAGATGCCGTAAGGGCATGGCCAGGAAGCCCCTGGGCTGAGTTCCTCAATACCGACCCCTATCCCGGCACTCCACCTCCCTGTGCCACGGGACATGTCGAGGCCATGACTGAACTCACCAGAGATAAAGCCCTTCTCTTCTACTCCTTCTGAAAAGCCCATCCTTCTTCCCAAGACCCCATTGGATGCCTGCTCTTCCCACAGCTCAGCCTGCTCTCATCCAGAAGAGACTCCCACTAACGGCAGCAGCTTTGGCTCAGGGTTGAGAAAAACAAGACAGCAAGCTGCGAGCCGTCAGCATCATGAGTAGGATTGATGCTAGCAGGACCTCACGCACCTGCTAGAAGTTGGACTGGTGTCTTTCACGGGGCTAGGAGGTTCTTCATCCTTCGATGTGGAGGAAAGCAGGCTCCGGTGCCTTCGTCGGCGCTCTCTTTGCTGCTCTTCTTCATCCTCAAGGGTTCTCTGCCTGGCCAGGCTGTTTGGCATGAAACGTAAAGACATGGTAAGACTGAGTTCTGCACGGGGAGCTTCCAGCCCTGATGCCAGACAAGAAGGAGACTGAAACAGCCTCGGGCAAGGGCTGAGGAGCTGCTGCATGGGGCTGGAGAAGAGGGGCACCAACACAAGCCAGGTGTCACAAAGAGCCCTCGCTCCACCCACCTGATGCAGGCATTTCCTAACACAAGCACTTCACAACTCCTAATTTCTTCTGTTGGAGGGAGCACTCATTTAAAAGGAATGCCTACATTAAATAATCCTTCTGGGGAAGGGATATTTAACCTGTAACTCAGCAAGACCAAGACCCTAGAGCTACCACACAGATCTCAACCACATAAACTGGAAGGTTAACCACTAGCAGCAGAAGATTTCAGCCCCAAAGTGAGTTGTAGGGATGTCATTTTCATTTTTATTGAGCAAAAAGCCTCAGACATGAAAGAAGCTGCAGGGTGAGCACTACTGACAAGCTCAGCCTGGAAACCAGGATGGCAGGAGAACCCCTTGCTCCTTGTATGTGACTAGGAATTTTTTATAATGACAGATTGTGCAAAGAAAGACAAGGTTATAATCATGTTTTTAAGAGTTATCTTTAAAGATCTTCTTTTGCACAAGTCAAACGTATGCAATTATTTTTGATAAAATGCCACCTTGAATAAAAAGTCATATGGGAAACAGCAGCTTTCCTTTCCTTTCTCTGTGCAAAACATGCCCACCCTCTCTGCCAGCACATGAATCACTGAGCTTTGCACAGCAGTGTTCGTGTGCCTGCAGCACGAGTCCTCAGTCAGCTGCAAACACGTGCAGGGGTCCCAGCGGAGCTCTTCACACCCCAACAGCCCGGTGGGGCAGAGCCCTTCTTGCACAGGATCCGTCCCATCGCAGTGTCCCTGCTCTGGAGTTGGCACTCCAGTTTCATCCAGACTTGGGGTTTCTTTGGATTTGACTTCTAAGAACGTGAATGTCAGAGCAGGTCCAGGCCTGCAGTATCGCTAATGTCGTTGCGGACGCAGTGACTCGCAGCGTGGTTTACGAGTTACTGTGTAATGAAAGCTGGGTCATAAATTAAACCACATTACCCCCCACAAGTATTCGCGGCTTCTGTTCTTCCTGGTTGAGGGACACAGGGGAGCAGGAAAGGATCAGCAGAGCAGAACGGAGAGCAAAGGAGGGACAGAGCTCAGCGCCTGTTTGGGACAGGACGATGCCAGGGGCTGTGCTACCCTTCCCTCCCACTGCCTCCGTTCCCAGCTCCCCCAAGGAGTCTTCGTGTCCCGGCAGCAATCAAAGCTACTGCTGGGCAGCTGCAGGATGGTCTCTGATGCTGCTCTTGGCATTGGGCAAGATGAGAATGGAGAAGGCTTGAAACCCGTCCCGGGGAGCCTGTGAGCATCCCCCGCCAGCTCTCACTTTGCTGCTGAACGCCTCCCTGTTCTGCTCCTGGAGGCCGCTCGCCTCCACAGTCCTGCCCCTGTGAATATTTGTGTGCGGCTTAGCTGCGCTGGGATGGCAGCACCACGTTATTTGCACAGCACTTGTGATCCCTCGGTGCACCCGGCTGCAGCAATCACTGCACACACACATTTCCCCCAGCAAAGCTGGCACTTGCGTGGGGTCATACGCACCCTGGTGCCCCTGCTGAGTGCTCGTTCTGTGACCCTCAAGTGACAGCACAGAGCGCTAACATCACTTTAAACCCATGTGAGAGCCAGTTACTTCTTTGGTTTTGCATGCATAGGCTCCATCGAAATGAAAATGAGATTTTCCTCACTTGAATCTGCTCGGCTCCTGCAGAGGCAGCACATAACCTGGCATTATCAACATATAGTTTCTCATTCCTTGTAATTAAGTAATCCACCCATGCGCTTTGCCAATCTTCCCCTCCTTTTTTTCTGAGAGGGATTTCTTTTTTACCAACTTACCTTTTTTCACCTCAAAGAAATGATTAGCAAGCATCCCCCTGCCTTGTCCTCTGTCACTCTGTTAATCATTAGTGCTGAGATATCTGACATTTATGCTGTTTCAGTGAACGCTGTCTAATTGAATCAGGGAGCATAAACTGCTTTCCTGGGTTGTGAAACATCCTGGCCGCAGGACCCTGCTGGGCTCGAGTTCGGGCAGGTCCGTAGAGCCGAGGAGGTGGATCTGGATGGGGCTGGGATGCTCTCTGGATCCATCCCAGCCAGGACGAAGGCAGGGGATGAGCCAGCAGCCTCCAAGCAGCGAGGTTTCATTTAATTCCCACTCCCAGGGTTCCAGGGTGGGTGTCCTACCCTAAGTGCTGGGGTTGGAATGAGGTCTTGGAGCCACCACCCTTAGGATTTCTGCTCCATCTTGTGGGAAAGTGCGGCTGCGTTTGAGCCACCATCACCCTGCCCATACAGCCAAGGTTGGCAGTGCTCACCCTGGCATCTGCAGGAGATCGGGAGTGACCCCCACATCACCCACACTTTGTGTGAGCCCCTGCCTCACCCTGTGCTGCCCAGGAGCCTTGCCTGCCCCCGCTCCCATTGGAGCCAAAATCACTTTTAAGGGAAGACCGAGTGGAGCAGGGCTGCAGGGATCATTCAGCGACTGCCGATGAATCAGGGCTTGCTCAGTGCCAGATGGGCAGAGGCTGCAACCTCCGCATGGCAGAGCCAGGACGTGCACCCAGAAGCTGTAGGGATATGGGGTGAGTGAAAAAAAACCAGCCAGCTCCAGAGCAAGACTGGAGACACAGCCCAGCTAGACTGTACCCCAAAGAAAGGCAAAGCAGTCTAAATATACATCCAACACGGGGCAAGGATGCATTTCCAGAACCATTTTCCTATGCAACACTCAGCTTCCCCAGGCAGCAAAAATAAATCTGCCCCTAATCTTGCCCACCCAAAAGAAACTCCAGCAGCACCAAGCTCTCAGCAGCGCTGGCACCACCTCTGCAAGCAATCCCATCCGTGGTAGCTGCCTCCTCTTCCCATGCTCCCCAATATTCCTCAGCCAAGGCTCACAGCCCATCCTCACCCCCTCCCTCCCACCAGTGGAAAGGGTTAAGCATTAAACCACAGCACCTACCTGGAGAGATCTGACCAGTTCCTTCTGCTGAAAGACATTCCTGCTTTCTGTGAGTTTCAGAGAGCCCCCGAAACTTGTGCAGGCATCAAGGCCAAGGAGCTGTTGGATTTACGGGGATCTGTGCTGCGCGGAGACTCTGCTGCTCAAGGAGGGAGGAACTCCCTGCAAGGTTATTTCCCTGTGCACCTTTACCCTGCCCGCAACCCGTTTACCACCACACTGCATCACATGGTTTCTTATCTACCTTGACAGAGGCAAGGCTGTAATTTGTCTACTAGAGGCGCTGTGCAAAAGACGCCCTGCCCAGGAGTGCCACGCAAAAGGAAATCACTCCTCGCTCCCTGCTGTGCCAGGGTTCGAGCAGAGACCCGCGCTCCAGGCTCAATCCATCCAGATCTCCCAGGGTTTCGGAGACAACTCCCTGCAGAGAACCTGTTCTACCAGCTGCTCTCCACCAGTCAACAACTCCTCCAATACTGGTGGAGAAGGTGAATAACCTTGGGCTGAGTGGGAGGAGGCTGGCTCCCAGGGATCCAAAACAGTCATTAAAACACCTCCGTCTGGGCGCAGTCCAGCCCTTTCCAAAGAACATGGGAGTGTGCCCTGCTATTTCCAGTCGTGGATTGAGCTGCCATGGCCTCCCCTGGCTTTGCTGCAGTAGAGAGCATGGATGATGCCTCAGAGGAAGTGGCTGAATCACAGGGATGTCCAGTTTTGGGGTGCTGAAGCCCCGTGCCAGAGGGGAGCCCAGTCTCATTGTGTGTCTGGACCCAGCCCATCAAACAGGCTGGTCCCAAGCCCCCATCTCCCCATGCTTATGCAGGACAGCCCTCTCCTTCAAAGGGCAGGTGTGAAGGCAACGGGGGTCTTATCAGGGTGACAGGGACACCCAGATACCACAGAGCCAGGTCCAAACCATGTTTTCACCCAGGAACAGCCCCAGCACACAGTATAACCATGTCCAGAGTACTCCCAGGCAGCTATCGCAGCAGACGCCTGCAGAAAAATTCATCCAGGACCCCTTGCATGCAATTCAGTCTCTGATCCCAGTGAGATCCATCTCTCCACCAGCCTGAGGGACTGGTTATGAGGCTGGGCTTGTCACACATGCCTCCAACCCGCAGGGGTGTGCCCGGGACCTGAGCAATCAAAGCAACTATTTTAATCAAAGGTTAGTGATTAAGATCCCATTTCTAAAAGATAGTGCTGTCAAATGAGCTGCCCACTCCAAGCTCGTTCTCTGTTTTTCTTTCTCTTTGCAGCAACCGATTGTCTCTCAAGTGTTTTCATGCATACAGAAAATTCAGTGAGTTGTGGCATAAGGAAAAAAATTCCTTAAATAACCTTGCAAGCACCCTGCTAATTGCTGACAAACTCTTTATAGCCGTTCAGCATCAGCAAGCTACTATAAAGCAATAAACTTTTCTGATTAATGCACAGGGAGCACTTTACTTGCAAAATTCATTGCCAAAGGACATCACTGGAGCACAGGACTTAGCAGGATTTTAAAAAGGATTAGACTGAATGAAGAACACCCCCAGCTAGGATCTACACGGCAAAGGAGTATAAAAACTCACAGCTTGTGATTCCTCTTATTATTAAGACGAGGAAACGCTGGGCAGGCATTTAGTGGCTGGGGATTAATTGGAGGATGAGCCTTGATGAGATTCACCTCTCACACTCCTCTGGTCTTCATTTTCAGCTCAGAGACCTTTCGAGTTGAACATGGTTTCCTCTTTATTTAAGACACCTCAATGGGTTTCTCCTCCATGGATTTACCCAATTTGTCTCAAACCCAGGAAACCTGTTAGTATAAAAAACCATCCTTCCTCAAGGAGTTGCCCAGATCTATTCCCACTGCTGGAAAAGCTCCTTTCTCTCCTCCAGTTTGACTGAGGTCCCGGTTAGCTGTTTGGCAGCAGAAAGCATTGATATCTCATGCTTTGATTTTTTTGCTGCCATAGAGCATTCAACTCACGTTCTCCCTGGTGCTGCTCATGTTGTTTCATGTTTACCATAATCCCAGCCTATCATGTTCAAGTAGGCAATGGCCAACCCTGAGCCCATCATCTTACCTATGAAGTCATGTTTGATTTTTCCCTCCCTCTATCACTTCATGCTCCCCAAAGATCCGCTGTCATTTCAACCCCAAACTCCAAGTCCTGCAAGATCTTTCTGAACATCTGCATGATCAACCTTCATCTCTGCAATGACAAATACTTGAGAATTATCAGCAGAGTTTTTTATCTTATCATTACTTCCTACCTGCTAATGGATTATTTACCTCTACTTGGAATTTCCCTCTTAGCCATGGCTGGCCTAAAGGTCACTGCTTCTGGAAATCCGTGAAAACTCTTATCTACTAGGTCACTCTGGTTAACCACAAGCTCATTGGTGTCTTCAGTGAACACCGGTCACTTTGTGAAGCCAGACTTCCCTTTACAAAAGCTATTTTGCCACCCTGAGCTCATCACCAAAGCCCAGACCAAACTGCAGGTCCACAAAGCTGGAGGAGATGCTATTAGGCGGGGGCTTGAGTCCATGCAGGGCAGAGATGCTCAGGGGAACCAGTCTGACATTTATCCAGATTAATGTTATGCATCAGGCTGTCCTATCAGCTGTCCCAGATCTACAACCAAGAAAGAAAAACTACGTGCTCTTGGCTGAGGGAGCTGTGCCTCAGGACTCTGCCGTGTGCAGGCAAGGCTGCAGTGTAAAACCACACTTCTCCCCAGGAACCCGCTTTGCCCTGGGGTGGCTTTCCAGCCACTTCACAGGAGGGCTCTGTCAGCAGACCTACATCTGCCTGAGGAGCTCAGGGAGGCCAGATCTGCATCTGATGCAGTTCAGCAGAAAACACTCATTTATACCCACTAAGGAGTTAAACCAGTATCAGCAGGAGGTTTTTTTCCCTTGGGAACAGTATCTTGTGTCTCATCCCTAAGCAGAGCCTGTTTCTTTGGCCACAGGGCAGTAGAGAGCTTCCAGTTTCCACTACTGTGCCGTAATTAGGACATTCTTCAATCCAGCTCCAGGGCCAAGCAGTGAACCCTCCATCTCCGTCCTTTCTGTCCGTGCTGGTCCCCCAGCCTCGTCCACAGCTGGGATCCTCCTTTGGCTCCACGGGCTCAGCCGCTGGTGCTAGAGAGAAGTCAGCAGCATCCTCTGCCCAGTCACCTCTGCTGGGCTGGGGCATGGGGCTCAATGCCCAGGAAAAGGGGTTTTTCACCCTTGCTCAGCTGCCATCCCATTGCTGCAGTGATACAACAGCTCACAAAGATCCAATCAGAAAATGCTTTAAAAAGCTCCCCTCTCCTCCCTGCATCCCCTTGCTGGGGCTCTGCAGGTGCTGGCAAGGTCCTGCGCCCGGGTCAGGGCAGCCCCAAGCACAAATCTGGGCTTGGTGGAGAATGGTTTGAGAGCAGCCCTGAGGAGAAGGTCTCAAGGTGCTGGGAGATGAGGAGCTCAAAAGGAGCCAGCAATGGGTGCACACAGGCCAGAAACCAACTAAGTCCTGGGCTGCGTCCAGAGCAGTGGGACCAGCAAGGAGGAAGGAGATTCTACCCCTCTGCTCGGCTCTGTGAGGCCTCATCTGGAGCCCTGTGTCCAGTTCTGGATTCCTGAGCATAGGAAGGACGTGGAGTTGTTGGAACGAATCCAGAGGAGGCCACGGAGATGATCCAAGGGCTGAACAGAGTGAGAGAGTTGGGGTTGTCCAGCCTGGAGAAAAGAAGGCTCTACAGAGACCTTAGAGCAGCTTTCAGTGCTGAAAGGAGCTCCAGGAAAGCTGGGGAGTGGCTCTTGATCAGGGAGTGTAGGGATGGGATGAGGGGGAATGGTTTTCAGCTGAAAGAGGAGCTCTTAGGAAGAAATGTTTTCCTGTGATTGTGGGGAGGTCCTGGCCCACGTTGCCCAGAGCAGTGGTGGCTGCCCCATCCCTGGAGGGTTTCAAGGCCAGGTTGGATGGGGCTTGGAGCCCCTGATCCCATGGGAGGTGTCCCTGCCCATGGCAGGGGTTAAAACAGGATGGGCTTTGAGGTCCCTTCCAAACCAAACCATCCCATGATACTATGATTCTACGTGTAGGATGCACTGGAAGCTGATGCAGGGCTACCTCTGCTGTGCAAAGAAAGCCAGAAAGTGTCTGAGACTGGTGTGAGTTTGATCAGAAACCCAGCAAAACCTGACCACAGGCTCTTCTGTTTTCTGTAGGAAAGGAATAGCAGCTATGGCAGCTGCCTCATGCCCAGCCAGCAGAGGGCTTTTTTCCATTTAAAATTGAAAACTGAAAATTTTTCTTGAAAAAAAAAAATATTTTCAACAAATCTTGATTCAAAAATGCCACTGTGGTGCTGCACAGATTCCACGGTGTCCTTCAGGTACACATTCTCCTCTGCAGATTGGCCTCCTCAGTAGATGCCTTCTCCTCTGATGTCGCAGGTCCAATGACACAGAACCTTGAACATTCCCCACAGTGGTGCCACTGGAAACATTTCTGGTCATGGAGTGTGAGTCGTTGCCAGAAACTGTACGGCAGACCACATCCCTCAGAGAGCATAAGAGTTGCGATGAAAGAGAAATCCTTTCTGATGTGAGTGAGAGGACTCAGGTCACAGCAAGGAAAGATGGAAAGGGTGGACAAACCCTGATCACACCAAGCACCACATCCCAACCCAGCCCCATTCCACCCCAGGGTTGCAGGACCTGAGCCTGGAGGACTGCAGGAGGCAAAAATGGGAATGAATAAGCCTATTTTTTTCCCATTTTATACTGCAGGGGGCACACAGGACCCGCAGTGATGACCCTCGAGGTGACTGGTGTTTATTTATCCTCATAAATACTTACCTGAAGAAATGAATGCTTGGGCTTATAAAGACCTGTTGTATAGAATGAGTTTTCTCCTACCCACAGCAGAAGGAGGTGAATGTCTGCTTCCCTGAAGTCCATGCAGATTTTTGCTGGAGAATTCAGGAACATACATCCCTTTTATCAGCGGGGGGTCATATGCTCTGCCAGTCCAGCTGCATCCAGTTCTAACCTTGTGGATGCCACGCGGTTGCCCCTGGGTCACCTCCTGCACATCCACAGCCACGGGGTTTGATCCTGCACCCGCTGAGGAGGTGGCAGGGACTGCGAGGGGGGTGATGTTTAACCTTTACCCCAGGGACTGCAGCCCAGCATTAACCATCGCACAGGGCAGGGTGCTGTGGTGGCCATGAGAAGCTGTTGGATCCTTGGAGAGAGGGGTTCAATATAGAATCACAGAATCATAGAATCATAGAATCACCAGGTTGGAAAATACCCACCTGATCATTGAGCCCAACCATTCCCATCAATCACTAAACCATGTCCCTCAGCACCTTGTCCAACCGTCCCTTAAACACCTCCAGGGAAGGTGACTCAACCCCCTCCCCGGGCAGCCTCTGCCAGGGACCAATGACCCTTTCCGTGAAAAACATTTTCCTAATGTCCAGCCTGACCCTCCCCTGGTGGAGCTTGAGGCCATTCCCTCTCGTCCTGTCCCCTGTCACTTGGGAGAAGAGCCCAGCTCCCTCCTCTCCACAACCTCCTTTCAGGTAGTTGGAGAGAGCAATGAGGTCTCCCCTCAGCCTCCTCTTCTCCAGGCTAAACACCCCCAGCTCTCTCAGCCGCTCCTCATAAAGCTTGTTCTCCAGCCCCCTCTCCAGTTCACCCCTTCCCATGCCAGGGGTGACCTCCCTCCTCCCTTGCCTCCCTCTGCAGGTCCAACTGGCAGCTGAGCTACAAATGTGCTCAGGGAAACATTTGGGCACAGTTTGGATGTCCCTAAGCAAGACCGATGAGCAAGGAAGTCACAGAGCATCCTAGGGAAGGAAGGGACCACTTCAGAGCCAGCTAGGAGGGATACTTTTGAAAGACCACGTCAGGCCAAGCCCTTTGCAGCTCCCTCTTTGTAATTTGGCCAGCAAAACCTTTCCAGTAGAAAATCACTGAGTTGATTTATATTATTTTAGGCTGTCCAATTTAATATCAAATTTCCAGCACTTTTGCTTTGCTTTGCTTTAGAATAGAATCATAGAATCATAGAATTTGCTTTGCTTTGCTTTGCGGGCAAAGCATAGAATTTGCTTTGCTGCAATAGACCAACCTGGAGGTTGGTAGGGACTGGTCTCTGCTCAGTTCAAGGAGACAGGACTGACTCAGGCAGTTCTTCTGGAAATTAATATCATTTCATCAGCAAATGTTCCAACATCAGCTTCTCTCCCTAGGAAAAGCCTTGTGACATCTTTATTTGGGCTGAGTTTTCAGTAAAAGGGGATTATATAGGGTTTCCATCTAACTCAGAGAGAGAAAATTGAGATTGTTGCCAACAGTGGAACTTCAGAGCTGGGTTGGGATGAAAGGCCCAAGCTGTCTCTTTTACCAAGGCGAGAACTGGGCTCCCAGCTGGGCCAGAGCCACAGAAGCAGCTCCAGAGCAGAAGTGGCTTCCAGTCCCCACAACCCAACCTCATGCTCAGAGCAGATAACTGCATTCCCCCCTCGACATTCAATCCCTGTGAAGAGATGGGGGATTTCCAGGTCTCTAATAAAGCTGAAATCCATAAGACTTTGTTTTCCCATGATAGATACATGTGGGTTTTCACCAACGAAGGATGAAAGTGGGACATGCTGACTGGGAAGCATTGTCCTTTGAAAAAGCAGGGGAACTTCCAGAGCAAAGAGTTTTGGTGTTGGGTTTTCCTGTTTTCCCCTTACTCTAAAATACAAAGCAGCCTTGTAGAGTCATCTACAGCCCAGGATGAGTTCATGTGGGCTCTGGGACCTTGCCGAGTACACCCAGCTGGCTCTTACTGTGGCTACAAAGATGTGCTGGTGAGCCCTGAGGTGTTGCTCTGTGGCAGTTTCGGGTCTCTCGGTGCACAGGATCTAATGATGAGCTGGGCATGGGCACAGGCTGGCTGCTGAGCATCAGCCAGAGCCTGGTCCCACAGCACCCATCACCCACACTACCTTTCATCTCACTGCTGTCCCTCCCTGCCCCACAAATGCTATCCCTTTTTTTAATTGCCAAATTAGCATAAATGCACTAAGCTCAGAGCAACGGCTCTCGACCCAGACTAGGCTTGCCATTTTCTGCTTCCAGGTCTGAAGAAGGCTTTGTTTCCGTGAAACGTCTCTTGCATTTTCCAGCTATACCAGTTGGTCAGGTAACTGTTATTGCCTCTCTTTACACACCTTTCTTCCTCTGCCAGGATCGCTGTCGGGTGTGTGAGTTCCCGCTGGGGATAGCGTGTGTGCTGAGATCCCAGGATGCTGTCTAGTCACGGCTTCCGCTTGGGCAGCAAACTTGAAGGGACAAGATCACAGCCGAAACCCTTTGCCTCCAGTAGAGGGGCAGATTGGGCCCTGGCAGCATCCTGGAATCTCACTACACGCCGTCTCTGATCACCTATGAGAGCAGCCACTTGAGTTGGCCAAGGTGGAGAGTTGCTTCCCAGGGCTACTCCAGTCAGGAGTCCATCCTGGGGTGCACAGGGTGAGGACAAGCAGTCAGACAGTCCTGAAGCCACACTAGACTGCGGCTGCTCCACCAAATTAAGCCTAGAAAGCAAAAAATGGGTGGAAAATGCTCTGTATGCCATGAAACTGCTCAGGTCATGGAGCAGGTGGTCCTGGCTCCAGTTAGTGAGGTGGGGATGGGGATGGGGATGGGGATGGGAAGTGAGGTGGAAAGATGAAGACTTGGCGTCTGTGCTTGCTAAAGGAGTGAATGTGCATTTTCCGTCTGACAGCCAGCTCTGATCTATCCCTAATCTGGGGAACAGTTTTCATACTGAGCCTTAAATTCACAGTGAAGGAGCTGCTGGATGTTGTGGCAACCTGGGCGCTAATGACAATGCTAGAAATAAGTAAGTGTTCCATCAGTTGCCATCTGCCCTAAATCTCTTCAATCAGGGACAAAAGTGAGCAGTTCAGCTCAGCATCCCCAAATTGGCCAAAGGAATGGATATGATGATCAGAGCAATCTGTTTGTGCTGCTGGTTTGGAGCCCAAACCCACCTCCCTGTGATGACTCTCACTTGCAGTGCTGTCCACCGAGCTACCGCAGTCTGACACAGAAAATCATAGAATCATAGACCTCTTTGGGCTGGAAAGGATCTTTGCAGGTCATCCAGTCCAACCCCCCTGCAGGAGCAGGGACAGCTTTAACTAGATCAAGTTAGTCAGAGCTCCATCCAACTCGGTCTTGGAACCTGCAAGAGCCAGCTGCATGGGGCCACCTTTTTCTGTCCCTGAAGAAATGCAGAGCTTTTCTGGGAAGACTGAGCTCTGTTGGAGGCTGCACACTTCTTGGTGCCTTTTCCTTACAGCTCTGGTGCCTGTCTGGGGACCTGCACTTTGCTCGGTGTTTGTAGTTCCTGTACTCTGCAAGCTCACTACAGAGGGACGGGGCTGTGCTGCAACCCCCCTGTGGAACAGGATTGGAACTGGGGATCGTAGAATCATCGAATCAGTAGGTTGGAAAAGACCTTTGAGATTATCAAGCCCAACCGTACCTGTTCACTACAAACCAGATCCCTGAGCATCTCATCCACCCATCTTTTAAACGCCTCCAGGGATGGGGACTCCACCACCTCTCTGGGCAGCCTGTTCTAATGCTCTGATTCCTCTGGACACCCTGGGGACATGGCCAAGGTGCTGCTCCATCCACCAAGAGCACCCTGGGGGGTGCTGAGTCTCAGCATCTCCTGCAGTGCAACCAGGCAGAAGATGCAACGTGGTGCAAATTTTGTGGGATGTTTGTGCAATGTTTGTGGGGTGAGCAGTTCTCAGTTCCAGCCCTGCTCTGGGGATGAGCTGCGACATTTCCAGCTGCTTGCACTCAACCTGCTGCAATTTGGGAGCTGTGATATAGAAGAAAATAGGACTAGGGTGGAAGCGTGAGGTGTTTGTTCTGAAAGGTGGATTCATCTCATACTCTCCCAAAACATTGCTCAAATTAAGCCCTGAAATGGGGCTGCCGCAGTTCCCAATGCTCCAGTGCCTGTGATGGCCAGCAGACATCCATCTCCACACTGAGACTCACGCCTGTGCTGCTTGGGAGGCTGGGGCATCGTTGGAGCTCGGTGAAGGCTGTGGTGACTGGGAGGGAATGGGGTGGCCCGTACGTGGGGCCAGGGGTCTCATCAGAGCTTGTGAGGCACCAAGGACACCAATGAGCATCCTGGGAGGCTGGAATAGATGAACCCCAAGCAAGTTTTATCCCAGGACGTGCTTCTGGCCTGAGCATGGGCACAAGGACATCGAAGGGTAGCAGGAAAGGACCAGGACACCTTCCCAATTGGGCTGTGGACCAGCACCTGCCCCTGGCCAACGCTCCCCCAGTGAGGAGCCCACACGGCTGTCTGCCCACATGACCGTCCTTTAATACACATACAGCCACACGGGTACATCTCAGGATGCTCCTGCCAGAGCACAGGGGAGTGGGAGGACCAACAGCCATCTCCAGGGCCTCTTTGCAGCGTGGGGAGGGAAGAAATGGCCAGAGGCCCCTTGGAGACAGCGTGGCCCATGCAGGTGATAGCAGGGAGTCGCTGTGGTGGGGCTGTGAGGGAGCAGGGCTGACGGCAGTGCTGAAAGAAAGAAGCTCAGATCTCCTTCCCACACAGTTGTCCGCGTGTTTCATCTCAGTTGTGCATTCAGGGTAAGGGCGTAAAGAGCGTGGAGGGGCAGCAAGGGAAGGCAGGCAGGCGGCAGGAGTGGGGAGGCTCTTCTTCCCAATGCTCCTGTGGGAAAGAAACACAGCAGTGGGGCAGAAGAGGAGTTTCTGAGCTGCTCTCGGCAGCCTGAAGTCAGTGCTAGTGATGCCCGTGTTGTGCAGGATGAGGGTGGTGTGGGCAGTTGACCCCAGAGAGCTGGGGAGGTTGAGCCAGGAGAGGAGGAAAGCTGCTGGCAGGGACTCCAAGGCGAGGACATGCAGGACAGGCACCCGTCCCAAGCGTGGGGTGGGAGATGGAGTACGTGGTGCATTTTTCTGTACTGAGTGAGGGTGGCTTCTGCGTTGGCCCAGCCACAAGCATGGAGCAGGGATGCTGCAGGCAGTTCGGGGCATCATGGGGCAAGGAGGACTGGTCCCCTACCTCTCACTGGCCCGTAGGGGACTTGGCAGCGTCGAACATCTTCTTCCGCCCCTCCATCCCCGACATGGCCTCCACGTTCTTGCGCCAGTCGCCCACTTCCACGGGGCGCTCCTGCCAGGGGGAACGGGCATGGGGGTTGCAGCAATGGTGTGATGGGGCGGGTGGCAGCCCCACGCTGTCCCACCCCACTGCACCGAGCCCTCAGCCCCCGCGTGTGGGCAAACATCTTCTCCCTCAGAATCAGCTCTGCCACGTGTCCCTGCACCCAGAGCTGACCGAGAAGACAGCAGACAGCATCTGATCTCTGCAGGGAGCTGTGGATCCATGTGGATACCCCTCCAAAGCCTGGCTCGGTTGCATTAATACAATAGAAGGCACAAAAATTGCCTTTAGGAGGAAGTAACAAGCACCTGAGACTAACTCTGAATTTTTACTGGGGAAAATGCAAGAAAAAAACACTTTCTGTGTAGACCTTGCAGCACGCATAAAACCCGTTTCCACCTTCTCCAGGCTCTTGGAGGGGACTGGGGTTGCTGGTGTGGCAGTAAGAGCCTGGCAGCTGCTTTTGGAACAGCAAGGGGAGATCATCTCTCTGAGAGCGTGCCCAGGTGTTTGCTCTGCACACCCACAAGCACTCATAGACTATGAGCCATGCCCCAAAGCATCTCACAGCATCTAAATTCAACTCAGATCTATTCACCACCTGGTGCTGAGAATTGCAAACACTCTTTTCTAGTTAAAGGTCTGAAAATGGGCTATGGTAGCAAACAGAGGGAGAGAGGAAAAATCATCAAAAATTGAGATTCTCATCCAATCTGCTGAGCTGGGACAAAAGGGTGAAACCTAGGGAAGTGGCACCACTCTTGCCACTGGGGTACCTGCACACCCTGGCAGATTTGGGCATCACTCTCCATCCAAGTATTGAGACTTTACCCTCTCACATCTCTGCAAAGCAGGCGCGAAATGGACCGTTTATCTGAGGCCAAGTGTGCTCTCTGGACCTGCTCTGTGTTATCTAATCAGGGTCTGGGAGCTGCCTGGGTGTTTTCTGGGTGTGATTGCACCAAACAGGAGCTCTCCTGGATCCCCAGAAGACCAAAGACCAAACTCTGCAAGTGCAACTCAACAGATGTGCCAAAGGTGCCCCAGCTGGAAGACCCCCACATGCTCTGGGAGGGAAGAACATCATGGGCACAGCCCTAAATCTCAGTTATTATCATCCACCAGTTACCTAGCCCAGTCAAACTGCTCCCATGTGGTCTTACAACATCCAACAATGGGCAGCACCTTGCCCCATGCTTTTCTTGAGGCTTACAAGGGATGAGCCCAACCCACACAGTCTTCACAGGGGACCCTGGAGAAGGGCAAGGGCATCCCTAGGAGGTGTGTCCATCTCTGACCTCTAGAAGAGACACCCACCTTCTCCGTGTCCTCCTTCTTGACAGACTTCAGGTTGGCTCTCAGATCCATGGACACCTTGTGCTTGGAGCCCAGCAGAGCCCTCAGCATGGCATCGGCAGAGACACGGACTCGACGCAGTGGGGGTCGCTTGAACTTTCCTCGGAGATCAAGGACCTTGATTTTCAGATCTTTAATCTGCGGGTTGAAGAAAGGAGGAGTGGGAAGTCATCACTTGGCTACCTTGCACAAAAATCTTGCACGTGAAATAGGAATCTCTGCCAACGCCAAGCCCCAGAGGAGTCTGTGCCTCTCCTGCAGCCTTAAGGACCACCTTCACCAAGGGGCTGTGCACAGAGCTGTAGTCTTTGCCTTGTCTCAGTCTGCTGGGATGGACGCTGTACCACGAGAAGGAGCTCTCACAAGGGGTGACCAGGAGAGGGAGGAGGTTGCCTGTGGACCCAGCAGGCAGGGATGAACCCTGTGCTGAGAGATGACTTGCAGAGCAAATACCAACCCTTAGATAAACCTGGAGCACGTCTTACATCCCAGCTCATCCATGGTAGACCCTCACTGAGCACCAAGCTACCATATGAGAGAGAGTTAACGTAGAAGCAAACAGCCTGTCCTGCCTCCTACCTCCCGAGTGTTATGGTTGCATTTCGCTTCAATGTCATATCGCTCTTCGTCCACAATTTCAACCTTCTCATGCAGCTCCCTGCACAGGTCCTGGGGGCCAAACACAACAGGAGAGGGGTGAGCAACGCCCCTCTGTGCTCCCAAGGAAGTCCCTCTGCCCTCGGACCTGAGCAATACCTGGAGCTGGCTCAAGGAAAGCCCCGTGGTGTTCAGTGGTGTGACCCGCTCAGCCAGGTATCTTTCCTTCTCTGCCTGTTTGTCCACAATCTCCTGTTCCCACTCCTCCTTCGCTTTTGCCAGCATCAAACTCTAAGAGCAAAAGTAAATGGCAGAAGCGTGAGCAGACCGGCTCCCCTGTTCCCCACAGGCCTCCTCGCGCAACATCTGTAAGATGGGACAGTCCTGTCTGCCTCCCAAACCTCCTCCCTGGTATAGCTGGCCTCCCAAACCACCGTGTTGCTACAGCGCACTTCAGAAAAACCCTGCACCTTTATGTGGTGACCCTGAAGGCAGGGGGAACATCATGGCCAGAGGTTCCATGGGCTGCGGGGGTGGGGGTCCTGATGGATGCTGACGTTGGCACTTTGTTTGCATCAGTTTGCTCTGCTGTGGTAGCAGATGATTTTTCCCAAGCCACCACCCAGGGACCTCCCAAGCTTGTGTGGCCCAAACACAAGGTCTGTGGCTTTAGAACTGAAGGCACTGGAGTCTCTGCCCACCTTAGTAAAGTGGAGATGAGGGGAGGTTTGTTTGGACCACAAAGCCCACATGAGTGAGGATTTGGGGGAAGACAAGAGTTGGGACCAGGAGCGGCTCCCCAGGGCCCATACTTCTGCCGTGCCTCATCGCTGTGTCCCACCAACCACGTACTTCAACCCTGGCTCCTTTTCCCCAGCAAGACAAAAACCAGGGAGTTTCCAGCCCTCAGGACTCACCTTCAACAAGAGTTTACGTGAGGCTGAGATCTTGGATTTTCTCTAGGGGAAAGGTGAGGGGGGAAAAAAAACCATTTGAAAACAAATCCAGAGCAGATGCAGAGGAACATCAGGATCACACCCAAAAAGAAAGGCACTTACCTCCCTGCTGGCAGGTGTGAATTCAGGGAGGAGCAACGAGGAATGAGAGAAGAGCACAGTGAATAAGAGCCAGAAAAGAGCTGACAGTCAAGAAAAGCATCTCATGATTGCAGTTGTTTGCTATATTTCTGTATTTAATAGCTGCCACCTGTAAGTGAGCCAGCTCCGAGATGATGGGGCTCCCTGGGAATGCAGTGGGCACTCAGGGCCACTGCTCAGAAAGCCAAAATGCCACTCCAGCATGGCACACGGGCTGTCATGGTGGCCATCGTGCCAGCCTCAACTCAATCCCTGTGGTTCAGGCCAAGATACCCTTATTCACGTGCGCCTTGCACAGCTCAGGGTCAGCACATGTGAAACTTGGATCCTGCTCAGTTTTGCAGAGCTGTGGCACCTCTGTGTCATTGCTTCATGAAAGCCTGCAGGGAGGTTTCTCACTTCTGTTCACACCAGGGAATGTGTTATGTTTGTACAATCTGCTACGAGAGCCTTGTGACAAAGCAAGTGCAGCTGCCCACCTCAGATCCCTTTTTTGCAATCTCGGAAAGCTCCAAGATTTGAATCAGGACATTGAAATCATGAAGAATTTTTATTTGAAGATAGTATTTTCAAGGGGAACCATAGAATCATCACACCGTGGGGTGGTTTGTGTTGGAAGGGACCACAAAAACTACCCAGTTTCAGCCCCCGCCATAGGCAGGGACACGTCCCACTGGATCAGGGGCTCCAAGCCCCATCCAACCTGGCCTTGAACACCTTGAACACCAGGGTAGCCACAACTTCCCTGGGCAACGTGGGCCAGGGCCTCCCCACCCAGATAAGAAAATGTTTCTTCCTAAGATCTCATCTCTATCTCCCCTCTTTCAGCTGAAAACCATTCCCCTCATCCTATCCCTGCACTCCCCGATCAAGAGCCCCTCCCCATCTTTCCTGCAGCCCCCCTTGCAGCTCTGAGGTCTCCCTGGAGCCTTCTCTTCTCCAGGCTGAACAACCCCAACTCTCTCAGCCTGTCCTCATAGCAGAGGGGCTCCAGCCCTCGGATCACCTCCATGGCCTCCTCTGGAATGGCACAGAGGTCTTGAGCATGGGTCAGGTTCCCAGCTGAACCCCCCCCAAAACTGGATAAGTTCATCTGGCAGGAGCAGCCCAGCAGCCAGGGGAGGATTTATCAAAACCTGAGGGAAACTCGTGACACTTACGGCTCTGGCATCGCGACGGCGTGCTCTGTGCCTGCAAAAAGGAAGATAAAGAAGCTGAAACAAAGGAGCAAATCCCAAATCCACCCGAGCTCAGAAAGCAGGCAGCAATGGTGGGATGCTCCTGAAGTCCGGTGCTGCCCCGTTCTGTCGATGGAGGGAAGCGACTCCACAGCCTCACCATCCAAAACACCAAGACAAACCCGCCATGCTCTAAGGAAAACTGATCTTGGGCAAGCTCCAACCTGCCTCCAGCCGCCCCTGCAGGACTCGGTCTCCTGCTCCTCCAGGTTTTTCCCAGAACTTTTCCCCCACTGGCTGAATCACCCACCCGAGTTTGGGATGAGCACACAGAGGCGAGCGTGGCTGGAAAGCTCAGGAAAAACAGGGTGCCTCAGGATCCCCCACACCGTGCCGGCACATGGAGTCCCATCCTGCAGGTCCCCGTGGGCAATCACCAGGGTGGTGGAGCCAAAACCCAACTCCGGTGTGACGGAGCGAGAGGCAACAAGGTACAGCCAAGTGGCTGAGAGGATTCCTTCAGCAGCCACGTTCCTGGTGAAATACTCAGGGTTTCATATTTTAAATTTGCTTGGTAACCCTATGCTTTGGCAGCTGTTTCAAATGCACAGCCTCACAGCTCTGCTACTAAAACTTCCCTCTCTTACCAAGAAACCAGGACACTGTGTGAGCCCAAGAAATAGAAAAATGTAGGGGAAAATGCTAATAATTTCTTTTTTTTTTTTCTCTTTCCAACCAGGAGTACCAAACTGATGCCATATTTCAGAAGGAAAAAGCATTTTCCAGTGGTGGGTTTAGTCCTTTTCCTTCAAACTGAAATAGCAAAGCTGAGATTTTTGCCTCTTTGCATTTTCCCTAAATTTGGAAACTGTTCTAAACCCCCAGGATTCCTGGTGGGGGGAAGGAGAAAGGAACAATTCTGGATTCAAACAGCTGCTTCTAGGCATGTGTGGAGCCTCTGCCAAACAAAAGCACTCAGCGCACCTCCTGCCTCCATCCGCTGTCCCTGTCCCCTCTGTCTCCCCCACTGCCTGGCCAGAAGGAACGGAGTTTGGGAGGGAAACATGATAAAATCCCAGCAGTAATTATTTCCCCTAGAACCTGCCCTGTATTTAGAATGAAAAGTCCCTGGAACAGGAAGGTTTTTCTCCCCCAAACATCAGCCCACTGCAGCCAGAGCTGCCAGTTCCATGACTTTTTGGAGGGTTTCAGTGATGCAGCAAACTTCCCAGAGGTCGCAGGGAAGGCAGCTCCTCTTGCCCAGCACCAGTGCACGGAGGAGGTTGGGTCACAGCTGTTCCCCCCCAGTTTATTTCAGGGAAGGCAGAAAAGCCTTCAACTCTCAGGAGAGGAGCAAGGGCTGGGTGAAGCCTCCCAGCGTCGCCAGCATTCCCTGTTGGAGCAAAGTCTGATGTCCCTAGAAGGTAGAACCCACAGCACACCTCAGGCTGATGACCTCTACCAAGGTCAATCAATGTTTAGGGCTAGGTAGTGCTAAATTGACTTCCCAGAGGACAGCTGGGACTCAGCTACGCTGATAAGATATCCCCAGGAATATTGTGCAGGAACTTCTGGTCTTCAGCTGCATCTGCAGCATCCACAAGACAATTTGCTCTCTGATTGGGATGAGAGGATCTGGACAAGCTAATTCTGCCTAATTCTGCTAATTTTGCATGCTGCCAGCCATGAAAAGCTTCAAATGCTTATTAAACCATTAGATCATGGAAATCCTTGAAAGAAAGTACCCCATAAACTGAAACACAGTCAGTTCTGACACCCTCCCACTTCACAGGGAGCTGGAAACACACCATGAACACACACACAGGGAACATGATGCCACACATGCCCCACTCAAACCTTCACCTCCCTGGTCGCACCACGAGTAGTCAGGGTAGGACACGGGGAATTGTTCCCCAAAATGGTCCTGTCTGCCAATTTTCAGAAAAATGGAGTCAATCTCAGTTCCAAAACCCAGCTGGGCATTTCAGCTGTGCTTCTCCCCATCACAGTCTCACTGATCCTCTTTCCAAGAGCTGAGACAGTGTCTGAGCAGCCTCAGAGAGGGAAAGAAGTGCAGACAAATTCATGTGCTGGGGGCTCCTTTCAGCCACACCAACACGTGCAGACCCCTGCGGTCTCACTCTGTCACCACAAGCACACGCAGAGTCACAGGCACGGGGACTCCAGCGCCTTACCTTGGGCTGGGCAGGAGGGAGGTGATGCCTGGAGCCCGGAGAGCCGCACACTGCCGGGGGCCGGCGGCAGAGGGGGAGTTTGGAATCGCAGCCTGACTGCAAGTGGTCGGTAAAAATAGCACAAATCCCCTCTTGTGCACACAGTTCGCAGTGAGCCCCAGCGCCCCATGACGCGCTGCACACACCTGGGGCACCGTCTGGAATGCAGGGCAACACACGCGCGTCGCCCACATGTCTTGGTGGCCCCGTGTTGGGTTGCAGCCGTGACCCCCTGTGATTTGGTGAATCCCCGTGCTGTTTGTGGGTGAACCCCCGACCCGTTGCCTCGCTCACACGCAGGCTGGGGGTGAGCTCGTGAACATGCTGGGTCAGGCTGAGCATGGTGCGATGGCAATGCCCGTGCCAACGCGGTGGCCCCTCACCACAAGAAGGATGTTGAGGCTCTGGAGTGAGTCCAGAGAAGAGCAACAAAGCTGGTGAGGGGGCTGGAGAACAGGCCTTATGAGGAGCGGCTGAGAGAGCGGGGGGTGTTTAGCCTGGAGAAGAGGAGGCTGAGGGGAGACCTCATTGCTCTCCACAACTACCTGAAAGGAGGTTGTGGAGAGCAGGGAGCTGGGCTCTTCTCCCAAGTGACAGGGGACAGGACGAGAGGGAATGGCCTCAAGCTCCACCAAGGGAGGTTTAGGCTGGACATTAGGAAAAAAAAAATTCACAGAAAGGGTCATTGGACACTGGAGGAGGCTGCCCGGGGAGGGAGTTGAGTCACCTTCCCCGGAGGGGTTTAAGGGACGGGTGGACAAGGCGCTGAGGGACATGATTTGGTGATTGATTTTTTTTTCTTTTGTTTTTTTGTTTTTATTTCTTTTCTTTTTTCTTTCAGAAAGTGTTTGAAGGGTAGGTGGGGGCTGTAAGCAGTGTGGAGAGCTGATGAAGTGCTGATCCCCATGCACAACAATGCACACGTGCTCTGCAATGCTCCAAGCATAGATGATGTCCCTATGGAGCACGGGCCTCCCTGGACCTACCAGAGCTGCCAGAGTAGGAGAGCAAAGCCATCTGGGCCAGGACAGGGCACATTGTCAAGAGATGATGGGGTAAATCAGCAAAGGTGGGGTTACAGCACCAGGCTGGGTGATCATTTGGGACCAAGAATGGGGCAGTTCCTTCTCTGGGGAGCAGGGCTCTCCAGACTCACCCAGTAAAGTAGAACAGGTTGGGATGCTCGAGCAACTTGGGTGGTGAGACACTGGCCCAGGTTGCCCAGAGCAGTGGTGGCTGCCCCATCCCTGGATGTGGTCAAGGCCAGGTTGGATGGGGCTTGGAACTGGATTGGCTTTGAGGTCCATTCCAAACCAACCCATTCTACAATTCTATGAACTTTCAGCCCCTCACAAGCCCTGATGTTTTCCCCATGAAATCACTGAAAAGCAGCAAAAGAGCTGCTGTTTCTGCCCTTTGCGCCCCGCAAAGCCCCTTGCCCAGCAACCCTTTGGAGGGAGGCTTCACGTAGCAGAGGACCCCAGAGGCAGGCAGCACCTGTTCCCTGGGATATTTTTAGGGGCAAGTTTAGGAGCAAACAATTCCCAGCGTGCAGTCCAGCAGGGATAATGCCCGGTATTTTAATCCTGAGGCTATTATGGTGGTGGAGGGACATGCAGCTGCATCCACGGGGTAGCTCCATGGTAGGGAGCAAAGAGACCCTCTCCGTCCTGAAAAGCAGGTGATGCACGGGCACCTTCCCCAGCTCCTTCTGCCCTGCCTGGACACCAACAGGGAGCTGTGCCCTGGTGGGGGGCGATGCAGCAGCCCCCAGTCCAGCACGAGGTCGGTGATGGTGGCAATGGCAGTGGCAGCCCCATCCTTGTTTGACCTCCACCAGCAAGCACAGGAGAAGCTCCCCCTGCACCCACCCTCCTCAGGGGCCCCTGCAAGGACGTCTGCCCTTCCCTGCTCCAAGCGCCAGTGTATCACCTCCCAGCCACCAAGGAGGAGGTTTTATACCATCCCTTTAGACCTTTATAAGGCAAAAGCCCCCGTGGGGCCGTGCCTCCAGCATCTTTCCTCCCAGCTGCCTTGGGATTGTTTTCAGAGCACAGAGGAGCCAAAATTAGCCGGTGACAAAGGCGCTGCATTCCCCACAGCCATGCCCCAGGGACCCCAGCAGCTCCCGCTGCCCAGGGAGCACAGGGCTGCCTCAGATGCTGTTTGCTCTGGTCTCAGGTTTCATCCTCTGCTGGGACCTGGAGTGAGGAGGAGGAAGGGCTTGGTGAGGGATAGGATTATGGGACCCCTCAAGTTGTGGTTTCTGCATCATTTCCAAGCCCTGGTGCTGCTGCTCTGGGGATCCAGCAGAGGGACTGGCAGGAGCCCAGGTTCTCACCTTCCCTCCTCTCCAGACATGGTGAGGACAATTAAAGGGTTTCCATCCCTGTCTCGCAAACCACAATGAGCTGCCTCAAGGTGAGGGGTTTCACTAGGTACCACCCGAGGCTGTGGGCACCCCTCTGAGCTGCTGGCAGGGGACAGGTTGGAGATCTATGGGGAAGAGCAGTGTTGAGGCTAAATTCAAAGCAAAATCATGTCCCCCGATTCCTAGGAGCCATGGATTCAAATGGAGGCTTCCCCATGAGCTGCACTGGAGGGGATGGATGGTAACAGAAAGTTCACAGGGAGCTGTATGGGGAAGCCAGACCCACCCAGGACCAAGTCACCAGGGACAGCCCACTCGTCCCTCACATCCCAGTGGCCCTTCAGATCACCTGTGTTTGGTCGCTTATGATCAGGCAAACTTGCATTTATTTAGATGGACGTGAGTGGTTTCTCTCTCTCTCTGGAGAGTCCCTTGAGGATGTTGATGGTTCCTCATCATTGGGTATTGGCCCCACAAGCATAGCAGTGGCTACCACAGCTGCCCTCTGGCTTCAGGTGAGCTGCCCAGGGGTCACAATGGTCCCTGGTTCCTTAAGATGATAAACGTCCAAATTCAAAGGTGTCTGACTGCTGTAGTAGTTTGGTTGCACCATGTGAAGCCTATTTCCCTGAGGAAGCAGACTTGTAGTGGTCCTGGAGGGTTTCCTCTGCCTCCTAAAAGCCCTGGAGCCATCCCACCCATCCTGTCCTTGCCCTCTTCCAAGCATTGTCCTTGTTTCATCAACCTGATAGCATTCACAAAGACAACAGTCTTCCCAGGGCATCCAGGACAGAGTTAGAAACGACAGCTGAGACTCTGCTGTCCTTTGGGACTTCACCCTCCAAATGTGTCCGTCCCATCCCTTAGCTTCCATGCTCAGAGCCAGCCCCAAATGCCAGGGTGGATGGCAGGAGCCCATCAGCTGCCTCAGGTTTCTCACCAGGCTGGGACAGAGGATACTCCGCAGACTCACTGCAGGATGGCAGAAAGTTTTTCCTCTGTGGAACAGGTCAGAGAAACAGGGTCATCGAGGTCACCTCCTACAAGCAAGGTGATCGCAGCGTTGCAGGACTGCAGTGTCACGTTGCAATGAAGTTGCGAAGGTCCATGTGGCTCATCCTGATGAAATGGTCCCTGTCTGAGTGTTTCTCCTGCAGATCATCCAGCAGCTCTCACCCCTCATGAGGTACCAGAAGGGTCCCAGCTGGTCTCAAATGCTCCATCAGTTTGTGACAGCAGTGTGACAGCCTCCTGGGGAAGCGCTCCAACGATCAAGGCCTTTGTAGCCCAGAAAAGAACTTCCTCAGCCTGCAGCATCTCTGACTCTTACCAAGCTTAGGGCCCTCTTAGGGCTCAGTGCTGGGTCCAGCCCTGTTCAATGTCTTTATCAATGACCTGGAGGAAGGCATCGAGTGCACCCTTAGCAAGTTTGCAGACGACACTAAGCTGGGTGGAAGCTGGATCTGCTGGAGGGTCGGGAGGCTCCAAAGGGATCTGAACAGGCTGGATCCATGGGCTGAGACCAACGGGATGAGGTCTAACAAGGCCAGGTGCTGGGTTCTGCACTTGGGGCACAACAACCCTATGCAGTGCTACAGACTAGAAGTCTGGCTGGAAAGCAGTGGCCCAGGTGGCCAAGAAGGCCAATGGCATCTTGGCTTGGATCAGAAACAGCGTGGCCAGCAGGTCCAGGGAGGTTCTTCTCCCTCTGGACTCGCCACTGGTGAGACTGCACCTCGAATCCTGTGTTCAGTTCTGGGCCCCTCACCACAAGAAGGATGTTGAGGTTCTGGAGCGAGTCCAGAGAAGAGCAACGAAGCTGGTGAGGGGGCTGGAGAACAGGCCTTATGAGGAGCGGCTGAGAGAGCTGGGGGTGTTTAGCCTGGAGAAGAGGAGGCTGAGGGGAGACCTCATTGCTCTCTCCAACTACCTGAAAGGTGGTTGTGGAGAGGAGGGAGCTGGGCTCTTCTCCCAAGGGACAGGGGACAGAACGAGAGGGAATGGCCTCAAGCTCCACCAAGGGAGGTTCAGGCTGGACATTAGGAAAAAATTTTTCACAGAAAGGGTCATTGGTCCCTGGCAGAGGCTGCCCAGGGAGGGGGTTGAGTCATCTTCCCTGGAGGTGTTTAAGGGACGGGTGGATGAGGGGCTGAGGGACATGGTTTAGTGACTGATGGGAATGGTTGGACTCAATGATCCGGTGGGTCTCTTCCAACCTGGTGATTCTATGATTCTAAGCCTAAGCGTTGCCCTAAGGCACTGAAGTGGAGCCGGTCGCTGGGACAGCTGTGGAGGTGGGAAGTGGACCAGACCCATGGTGGTTCACCACAACCTGAGCTGAGAACCACCAGGGCCCTGGGTTAGACTCCAAACTTGCCCTACAGAGCTGAAAGGCTTCTCCCAGCTCAGGTCTCTGCTATGCCAATCTTCACCCCATTTCATCAACCCCACCAGGACACCAACATCTCCCACCCCGTGGTGAGGCAGAGGCTCCTCATCCATTTCGGATCTGCTACTGCATGTGCTGGGCTCCCAGGGTGAGCACAGCTTCTCCTGTAGCCAAAGAGCCCCGTCTTGTCCAGCCATGGCCTCCTGCTCTGGGAACCCCTGCCTGGCTGGACACCATCTCACACGAGCTGCCCATGTTCATCCTCTCCATCCATGAGCACAAGGCTCACTCTTCTGACTTTGGGTGGCTGCAGGCAGTAAATGTGTGGGGATGCAGCTGTGAAGCTGGATCCAAAATCAGGACAATCTTCACAAAACGGGAGAAACACCTCCCGCCTCTAGAAATAGTCTGAGATGAGTTATTTTCCTCAACTCGAATATTTTGGAGGAACTTGAAATGTTTGCAGAAGGAGCCCAGACGGAGGAGGGGCCTCTCAAAGCTATTGGGTTCTCTAGGATCAGCACACACTTCATTAAATAGGAGGATTTATCTCCTTTGGAAGAGTGTAAAGTCATTATTAAAATGGAGCTGAGCCACCCACTGAAGACTTTAAGCTTCCCATGGTTTTGCCAAGTGACACAGGAAACCTTCCCAGTGTTGATCTTGTTGATTCTTATAAACAAGAGAAGGACGTGAACTGTTCTGTTCTTCTTTAATGGGCTGACATGGTTCAACAGCCATGTCAGTTTTAAATCTCCTAAAAAACAGCCTGCTTTTCAGCCTGAGGCACAATATTTCACAGAAAAAAAAAAAAAAAAAAGGACTATTACAAATAATCCAAAATTTCAGGCCCAGGCAGGGACCCTGACACATGTTTTGGACATTTTCAGGGTGTTTCCAGGCCCTCCCATTGTGTCTCAGCATCCCCTTTTGCAGCCAGGCTGGGCTGAGCCCCTGCCACCACCAGGGCAGCTGGGTGACTCCTGCTCAGGGGCAGTGGGTGACAGGCACCGGTGTGTATTCAGCTCCGTTGCTGCCCTCTGCAGCTCCAGCAATGCCTGGCTGCTATTTTTGTTTCTCCATGCAGCACCTGATGGGTTGGTGAGACCCCCCCATCAGCCCCAGCTCCACTGGTGGGTGATGGTCATAACCACGTTCATCATCCACCACCTACTCCACATCCCTGGGACATCCTCTCCAAGACACAACATGAGGATGTTGGGAGTAGGGAATGAACACGTGCGGTCCCTGCAATCCACACCTTGGCAAAGATGATGTGGGGGCTGGAGCACCTCCTGTATCGAGGACAGGCTAGGAGAGTTGGGGTTGCCCAGCCTGGAGAAGGGAAGGCTCTGCAGAGATCTTAGAGCAGCTTCCAGTGCTGAAATGAGCTCCAGGAAAGCTGGGGAGGGGCTCTTGATCAGGGAGGGCAGGGATGGGATGAGAGGGAATGGTTTTCAGCTGAAGGAGGGGAGACTGGGGTGAGATCTTAGGGACAAATGTTTTGCTGTGAGAGTGGGGAGGCCCTGGCCCAGGTTGCCCAGAGCAGTGCTGGCTGCCCCATCCCTGGAGGGGTTCAAGGCCAGGTTGGATGGGGCTTGGAGCCCCTGATCCAGTGGGAGGTGTCCCTGCCCATGGCAGGGGTGGAATGGATGGCCTTTGAGGTCCCTTGTGACTCAAACCATTCCATGATTCTATGACTCCCCCTCCAAGCATCCGAAGCTCTACATTACAGGTCACAGCATTTCTTCCTGCCCTCAAACACAAGAGGACTTCATTGAAGGGGGCCAAGCCCACCACAGCGGTGTTGTAGATGTGGGCATGGAGATGCAGCAGGGCACAAGCAGCCCTCCAGCCTGGCACTGCCTGGGGCAGGTTTTGGATTCTTAGAAGAAATCCCGCGATTTAGGAATTATAATTCAGGATGGTCAACAATGCAACAATCTATGGTTCATCTGAGGGAAGCTGGACACTTGTCCCAGTGCTAGAAAATAAACGCTACTGGCTGCAAACATGATTTTTTTTTCATTTTCATATTTATCTGACAAGAAACCACCCACAAACTACAGTTATTCACAGAAGTGGGGCACTGCCGGCACCTCTGGAAGGCATTTGATGATGGAGAAGGTACACATGGTCTCACCTGCCAAAGATTGCTGACTCCATCATGCTGCAAACTCCTGTCTCAGCACCGTGACCACCGCTGCCTTTGCCAGCTGCCAGGGAGGTCCTGACAGTCCCAAACTGACCTCAAAGCCAGGGCTGGGATTTCATCAGGTCCTGAAGCTCCCTGTGCCACCTCCCTTGCCCCCAGCCTCCTCCTCACAGTGCTGCTCAAAGTGTACCAGCCCAAGCACCCATGGGTGCTGGCTGAGCCCCGGGGCAGCCCCCAGCCTCAAAGGGACCGAGGAGTCCTCGAGCGGTGCGGGGAGGGTCAGCGGAGCGGGGGCACCATGGGACTGGGAGCAGCAGAGCTGGGTTTTCAGGCTCCTGCCTTTGAACTGAGGCAGCTCTGGGGTGCCTCACTCTGTTCTGGGGCTCACGCTCAGCACCAGGTCTGCTTGGTGACCCCAGCACGAGAGTCCCGACGAGCCAGACCCTCCTCGCAGGGGGAGCCGGAGGGCTGGAGGGCGGCTGTGAGGCCACATACCTACTATCCCCCAGCTGTGCCTCAGTTTCCCCACATCCAGGAGCATTAGAAATGCTGCCGATGTGTCCCCTCCCTGCCTTTTGGGATGGCTGGAAGTGTCCTGCAAGCTCCTTGCATCCCTAACTGTGCAAATTGTCAACTAGAAATCCTTCCACAGTGCCTGGCCTCCTGTAATGCTCCCAGGGCCCTTCTCCCCACACGCTTCCTTTGCCCAGCAAACCTGGCTGCTCTCGAGGCCCCTGCCTGCAGGAGATTTTCTCCTGGGCAAAATTACCCCATTTTACCCAACTTCACCCATCAGCGCTGAGCCCCTCCCAGCAGCATCGCGGCACCACGTCCACGGCGATGGGGAAAGCACCAGCCACCAGCCCCATCCTGCTCTGCCGCTGGCCAAGTCTTTTGGCCGTTTGTTTGCTTTTCAGTCTTGGGGTGACCTTTTCCTCTGCGTGAAACATTCAGCCCTCCCAGGCACTGGGTGAAGCCGTCCTGCCTCCCACCCACACGCCAGGCTCAGCTCTTACCCCCTACGCCCGGGTCAGGTTCAGAATCCCCCACCGAGTGTGGGTCTGGCAGGTTTGGGGGTCTGCACAGGAGAAACTCCCAGACCTGGGGTTTCCAGGGGCTCCAGCTGTGTTTTGGTCTGCAAAGTTATGAAGGGCTCAGGATGGGGCTGGAAAACCTTGGCTTCCCTCATGCTCAGTCCTCAAAGGCCACTGCAGTGATTTGCTTTGCTCTTTTGGCTCCTCTCCCTCTACAGATCACCTGAATTCCTCCCCAGCTCATGGTACCACAACCTCTCTGCTGTTGGTGACAGTGGATGTGTCCATGGTCAGGGCTGGCACTTACATGTGCTCATCGACAATTTTCCTCCCCAGTTCCTTGCTGGCATTTGGAAAACAGAAAACATCTATTTACAGTGAGTGAGACAGCAGAAAACAAGGGGTCAAATTACCCAAAACTGGCTAAAAATCACGCAAAACTGGCCCTGGAGGTGTTTAAGGCACGGGTGGATGAGGTGCTGAGGGACATGGTTTAGTGTTTGACAGGAATGGTGGGACCCAATGACCCGGTGGGTCTCTTCCAACCTGGTGATTCTATGAAAATTCGGAAGACTTTGGAGAACCCCTCACCCTGGGTGCTCCCCACCACTAGGTGCTGCCCTGCCACTGCATGGGCTTGGGGACGCTTGCAGGATTTGGAATGAGGCTCACAGAATCCCTTGACTCCGGGAGCTGGGTGGGATTTACAAGCATCCCCAGGACGGAGATCCTTGCTGTGGGAATGCTGTATGAGCACCAGCACCTTCCTACAAACACCCATAACCCGGTTCCCTCATGAAATGTTTGTGGGGACATGGTCTGGGGGGCTGGCCCCCACGGGGCTCTGTGCCTGTGGGCAGGTCCCACCATCCATTTTATAGGAATGGTTGGACTCGATGATCCAGTGGGTCTCTTCCAACCTGGTTATTCTATGATTCTATGATTCTGTCCCTGGATCCCACCTTGTGCCAGGTCACAGGGGTGGTGCAGATCCGAGCAGGGTTTGGCCACTGCCCTATCTCGAACCCCCTAACCTGTCTCCACTCACAAGCAGGGGCGGTTCTCCATGAACAAAGCTCTGAGGACCAGGAATAGCCACGCAGGATTCCTTGGGTGGAAAAACTCCAAAATGCTTATTCCCAGGCTGCTTGGAAAGAGCTTGGCCCTGCACGGTGAGCAGGTTCCAGCCACGCCACCATCCCAAAGCCACCTCGGAGCTGCCTTGGCACTGGGACAGGGCCCCGTGGGGTCTGGCAGAGACAGCTGGCGCACAGGCTGCCGCAGCCGGCAGGGACAGGGCACCGCGCTCCCCGATTCCCACACAGCCGGGCAATCTCTGGAAGGATCTGCAGCCTCCAGCCGCAGGGCTGAGGCTCAGGCTCTGGCTTGCAGAGCCTGGTGGCTCGAGGCGCTGGTGTCTGTGCTGCCTGTCGAGGCAGAGCCATCCCTTCCCCTGCTCCATCCTGCAGAGCCAGGCAGCGCTGCTCCCGGGTCGCCTGCCCACAAACCACCGTGGGAATCCTGAGGGACACGGGTGCAGCAGAACGAGTGACCGGAGCAGCTCGGGGTGGCAGCAGGGGCCTTTGGAGCGGGGATGTGGGATGCTGGCAGGTCTGGGGGGACGTCAGCTACCGGTGAAGCTCGGTGCAGGACTTGTGCTCTCCCATACCCTGCAGGGTCCCACAAATCAAAGAAGCACCAGAGTAAAGCAGCAGAAAGTCCTGTTTGGGGACACTTGATAACGGTAGTTGGGGTCCCCATTGCTGTCCCCAGCATCCCCCCTCAGCCCGAGGAGAGCGCAGGGCAGGACAGTGTCTAGCAGCACAGCCGGGTACGGTGCCTGGAGAAGCCCCAGCTGCAGCAGCTCCCCAGCCCCTTCTCAATGTGGAGGCTCGGGCAGAGACATGTCCCCAGCCATATCCGTGCGTCCCAGTGTCACTGGCATCCAGGCAGAGCTCACAGCCAAATCGCTTCCTTCGGACTCAACCTCATCCATCTCATCTTGCCCCACAGGAGAGGCCCAGGGGTTTCCACCAGTCCACCAAGGTCCTGGCCATGTCAGCTGAAGCGTGGTGGGCCCCCAGGCAGGGATGTGACCTCCTGTGATGTTCAGAGCTCCAGGTGTTGGTCCTGACTGTGTCCTTTGCCCCATCGTGCCGGGGACTTGGCTGGACCCCTGCAGCTCTGCCAGTCTGGCTCCTGCGGTGCTGCTGTCCTGCCTCAGGATGGGGGGAGCCAGCGCCTGCACCAGCTTCCTCAGGGTCACTGTCCCTGTCCCCACGCTGCAGATGGCAGGGGCCTCATTTTCCTGCTGGGATCCCGTTCTCCCCACCGACAGCTGAGCTGAGGGCCATCCCCATCCTGCTCCTGGGGTGCTGCGCATCCACAGGCTGCCTCACTGGGGCTGCGTCCAACTGCACCGCTGTGGAGACAAGGCGCTTGTTACCTACCCAGGCAGCACCGAGACGTGGGGCAGGATCCAGCCATGGTCCTCACCGCCACTCCAGGCAGAAGATGGCAAAGAAAGAGCCACATCACCCTCCAGATCACCAAGAGAGAGGCAGGGTGATAAAAGTCCCTCTCCAGGGATGCAGGGAGGTGAAACCCAGTGGGAAATGTGAAGGGTAGAGCCCAGCCAGTGGCGGGGGATGGGGGACCATCATCCTACAGATCCATCCCCACCCATGGGACCCCTTCTGTCCCAGGAGAAGCCAGGTTGGATAGGGCTTCGATCACCCTCAGCATGTAGGAGGTGTCCCTGTCCATGGCAGGGATTGAAAACAGATGATCTTTGGGTTTCCTTCCAACCCAAACCATTCTGTGATTCTATGATTCTAAACCAAACCTCTTGGAGATGGGACCCAGTGGTTGGGACCTCATCCTCAGAGGGTTGTGCACCCTGATATGGGGGGCTGGGGGCCCGATACCTGCTCGGCAGCTGTGCCGGGCGCGGACGATCTGGATCGCCTGCTGGTTCTTGAAGCGGACGAGGCCCATGGTGATCTCGGCATTCCAGCCCGGGTCCTCCTGAGCACAGCGGAAGTCGATCTCGTGGCTGTCGTCCATCACCACCGTGAAGTAGATGTGCCGCTCCTTCCACTCCACGCACTCCACGGCCTTCATGCGGGCAAAGTTCAGCTCCTTGCGCCGCGAGCCCTTGGGCTCGAAGAGCTGCAGCCCCTTCTCCGTCAGCAGGCACCGCTTCTTCTTCCAGAGCTGCAGGAGCCCCCCGCTGCGCTTCTCCAGCACCCCCTCCCTCAGCACCTTCTCGGGGGTCATAGCGGCTCCTCGGCCCCCAGATCCTCAGCACCTTGAGCCGGTGCAGCCGCGCATCGCCCGCCAAGGGACTTCCAGCCCCTCCACGCCGGAGCCGAGCCCTGGGACCCCCGCCCCGGTGTGCTCGCCGCCCTCCGCTCGGGGCTCTCAGAGGGGGTGAGCTTTGGGGTGCCCCATGCCGGCCGCGTCCCAGCTGCGCTCGGTGCAGCGTGTGGGATCCCCAGCGCCTCGTGCCTCAGGAGCTGTCGCTACATGCCCAGCCGCTCTCCCACTCGCATTCCTGCGCCTCGCCTGGCCCCTCCTGCCGGGCAGGCACCCTGCACGCCCAGGCGAAGCCCGGCCGAGCCCTGCTCCCCAGGAGGCGCTTGCGGGGTGCCCGCAGGGCCCCGGCAGCAGCAGGGGGTGGGCAGGGGTCCACAGGCAAGGAAGGCACAGCAGGGGCTGGGGACCTCGGCACCGCACAGGGTGCAGGGTCAGAGGCTGGGGGGCAGGGTCAGGTGACAGGGATGCAGTGCCAGAGGTTGTGGGGTGCAGGGCCAGCTGTAGGGGGGTCTAGTGTCTGCTGTTGGAGGCACTGGGCCAGATGTTGCGGGTGCAGCATGCAATGTTGGGGAGCACTGGGCCAGTGCAAGCTCTTGGAGGGTGCAGTGCCAGATGTTAGGGGTGTAGTGCCAGATGTTGGGGTGCAGTGCCAGCTGGGCCAGGGGACCTGGGGGGCAATGCCAGCCAGCACGGAGCTCTGGGCGCAATGCCAGCCGGGGCAGGGTGCCGAGGGGAGCAGTGCCAGCCAGGAAGGCATAAGGGGATTCAGTGCCACCCAGGGCAGGGGGAGATGGGGTTCCAGCACCAGGCCAGGTGGCCTGGGTGCAGCGCCAACCAGGCAGGGGCTGTGGGGACCCCTGGGAGGAGGCCCAGGAAGGGGGACACGTGGATAGAGGAGCTTTCTGGGATCAGCACACCCAGACGGCTGTGCAGGGCTGCCCTGCAAGGGGGTCAACCCTTGACACCTCCCACCCACCTGCCCTGCCCCCAAGGCTCCTGACCCAGCTCTCGGCACACAGAGCTCCTGTCCCTCAAGCCCCCGACAAGAGGGATTTGAAGCCCCTGTCCCACAGCGAGAACCAGCATCCCCAGCTCTGTGTGTGACCTGTGCGTGGCGCAGCCCGGTCCTGTCTGAGTCCTCCCTCCCCTGCAGCAAAACACCTTTCCAGGTCTCCTTTCCAGCCGTTCTCGTTCCCCGCCACCACAGCCGTGTCTGTTCCTGTGCCAGTGCCTGGCACCAGGAGGTTCACGGTGCCGTGCCAGGCTGCCAGCAAGGACATCGGGGGCTCCTGCTTGCCGTGGGTTCGTGATGGTCACAGCCTGCTGGATGGATGCGCCCCCAGAGAAGCTGAAGAACCTTTTACCCAAGCGAGGTCTGAGGGGGAGAAAATCCCCCCTGGGGACACGCGGGGATCACTGTCCAGGGCTGGCAGCACGCAGAGCAGCTGCCATCCCGGTGTCCACCTCCTGGATCACCCTGCTTATACCCCCCACTGACCCCAACCCCAGTGCCCCCCTGCTCAGCCCCCCCTTGCCCCATCCCCTCCATCATCCCTGTCCCTGCTGGGGGCATCACCTGCAGCCGGAGTGGCCAGGGGGCAAGTCTGCAGCGCTGATGAGATGCACCTCATTATCCCTCATTAAGAGGGCAGGGCAGCAGGTGCCGGAGCCAGGAACTCGTTCTTGCTCCCCGGGGCCAACCTCTCCACCTCTCCATGCTGGCAGAGATCCCAGGTGTCCCAGGAGACCCGGGTTCATGACGTCAAGTGGCACTGGTTCCCCTACGGCCCTCACAGCCAAAGGCAGAGTGGGGTCGTGCACGGGGCAGCCCCAGAGGTTACCCCGAGCACCCCGGCACTTCAGGGGGAGCAGACCAGATGGATGGGTTACCCCCGAAGGAGCATCCAAGGCTCTTTCCCACACTTGGGGGAAGCTCAGCTGCAGGGATGCTGAGCCCTGGAAACTTTGGGGTGAGTAGTTTTGTGCACGTCACTTCCAGCTCTGCTCCAGCAAGCTGGGATGTCTGTGGGCACTTTTGCTGCACCAGCCGGCGTGGTCTCCTTCCCCACCACCCTGGGGAGAGTCAAGGGCTGCCAAACCCCATCTCTGCTGCTCACTGCGTCTCCATGCTCCAGTCACCAAGGGAAGGTCATTTTCCCATGGCCATGGATGCAAAGTAGCTTTGACAATGCCTTTTTCTGCTTTTCTTGCCCCAGCCAGCCATTCCCAGACCTGGAGGGCCAGAGGCTGCCACCGCAGCTCCTGTCCTCCAGCAAATCCAACAGGAAGCACTGCCAGGCTGCTAGCAAGGGAAAAAAAAGGCTTTGATCCATGAGTGCCCATGCACATCCCATCCCCACAGAGCCCAAAAGGGTGGGTAATGGGGGCTGCTGGGGCTCAGGGCTCAGGAGGGGCAAAGTCTTGCCCTGGGCTGGCTCATTCCCAGAAAATCACTGGGATGTGGCAGTGGTGGTGTGGCATCCCCCGCTGCAGGATCTTCCACCAACCGTGGAGCTCAGAGAGCTCCAGCCTGACTTCTCAGAGTGATCCCATCACCACCACCCTCCAGGCTGTATCCACGAGCCAATCTCCTCCATCACCTCTTTGGAGTCGGGTTTGGGTCCCACCGCCCCTTCCCAAGGGCTGTCGGAGAGGGGTGGGTGCTGCTGGGTGCGATGCGGCCCTGCTGCCTCCAAAGGGAGTTGGACAACACTTGGCTGCAGGTGTCCAGATGCGTCCAGCGTGGAGCCACATCCAACCACAGGGAGCAGCGCCCAGCAGAGGGTAGCAGATGGTCACAGCCATCCCTCTGCAGACTGGCCAGGGATGTCCAGAAAGCTCCTCTAACCCCACACAGCTTCTCCTCAGCCTTGCCCCACCACCTCGCCCAGCCCACCTCGTGCCCTGTGTCTGGATGTGCAGCCCCAGCAATGCCTGTCCTGGTCTCCCCATGCCAGCACAGTGGATTGCGTGCTCCTATCACCCCCTAAACTGCTCTTAGGAGAACGTGGTGTACAGCACCAACTGCAAACCCTGAGGGTAAGGTCCCTGTCCCAGGACACTGCCCAGTGCTGTCATCTGGGAGGTTTGGGGCTCAAAGCTCAGCAGGGACCCACCAACCTGGAGAAGAGAAGAGTTGAGGAGACTGAACTTCAGTTTTCCACTGCCTAAAGAAGGGTTGTCGAGAAGGGAGACACAGTGATGCATGGCAGAAGGACAAGAGACAACGAGCACGGGTGCCACAAGGGAAACTGATGCACATAAGGAAAACGACCTCCTGTGTGTGCATGGTGCATTGATGTAACAAGAACCATAGTGGTGGCACCTCCTTCCTTTCCAAACTCAACTGGAACCCTGGAGGCTCTGATCAACCTGACCTTTGGAGCAAACTCTGCTTTAAGCAGGTTAGACTAAAGTCCTTTGCAGGATCCTTCCCCCCCTACCTATTTCTGTGACCCTGTGAAACCCAAGCCCAGTGTTTTCTCCTGGCTTTGACCAGCTCTCCAGGAGCCAGAGGTCCATCACACCTGCAGTATGTCAGCACCTCCCTTCTCTCTGACACAACCCCTACAACTACAGGGAAAGGAGCCTAAAGACTAGCTTTATTGACTCAACAGCTCTGCTTGGGCGCTATCCCTGCCTGTGCACACCCAGCTGACATGCCGCAGCAGCACAGCATCTACCTCCTGCTCACAGAGAAAGCAGGCAGATCCTAACCTCCATGCCTGTGCCAGGGAGCAGAAACTCTGCCAAGCAAGGGAGATGGGTTTTGGTCTCCATGAAGGGTGGTATGTGAGCTCCAGAGCCTGGGCTGCCTGCTCCGCACACTGAGTGCCATCAGCTATCACCTCACCAAACCCCAGCCACATCCCTCAAAACAAGAGGACCCACTAGAATTTCGGTCCCTGGATGGGAAACCCGGCGGGGGGAGGATTTTTGGAGGCCCTTCAATAGCAGGGTCCCCATATCAGCTTCAGAAACACCATGCAAAAACCACGGGTGTGGTGAACAAGGGAAAGGGTTTAAGTTGATAAAGGAGCCTAAATCCTGCCCCACAAAAGCATTTCTGCCTCTGTTGTGCTTCTCAAAACTCCACCCATCTCATTTACTCAGCCACAAAGTTCATAACACTTAAAAAAAATACCCAAAACTAAATTCTCTGTGGAGTTCACAACCGTGAGCTGCAGTGAGGCTGGTCTTGGGGGTAATGCACACTGGTCAAATGAGGGAATCGGAGAGAAAGTAAAAAATTTAGATGAAAATTAAGTAAATCTGGGAAGCTGCCAAACTGGTGGCTTCGTGATCCAGGGTTCTGCTGAAACCCAGGGAGTAGGTGAAAAGTTGTGAATTACCCAGCACGGCTGGGTATGCCTCTTTGGAGAGGCACCACGTGAAGCACTGATAGGGTTTTGATAGGGCGTGCACACGTCTTCTGCTACTTACACACCCAAGGTCTGTCCTTGGCCTCCCAGCATCACCCACTGCTCTTGTAACGGTTACCCACCCCGGGAGCCGAGCAGAGCCTGACCCAGTCACCCCCCAGAGCCCAGGTGGCCACAGCTGGGCCGTGTCAGAGACACCGAGCAGTTCCTCCCTTTGCACTTGAATCACAAGCCACGATTGCAAACATTTCCTGTCCTCCCTCCACCTCCTGTTCCCCAGACTTGGTCACCCAGCGCACCTCCTCAGCCCCACACGGGGAATAAACTCTCCGGCAAGGGCAGGCGTGGGTCAGCTTTGCTGTTTATTGCTTGCTCGGTGACACGGCGTGGCACGGCTGAGCTTGCATCCCGGCGGGATGGGCAATGCGGAGCAGGACGTTTCGGGCACAGGAGCCTCGCTGCAGGCGGGTGCGAGCTGTCTCCCCCCAGCACCTGCCCCAGCAGGACCCGACGGGGATGATGTTGGGACTCCCACAGCTTCGGGGTACGCTGGGTCAGGGCGGGGAGGAAGGGGCTCGTGCTGTGAAGCAGCGGGTGGTTACTGATGATGGTGAGGATGGTCACTGCGGTGCGGCGAGGGTCGGGCAGCATGGGCTGGTCCAGAAAAGCCCTGAGCGAGTGGAAATCCCGGCTCCTGGTGCCTCACTGCGAGTGGACCAGCGCCCCAGCGCCTTGCCCAAAGCCAAAGCCCTTGGGACCAAAGTTCTTGGCGTAGCAACCTGCAGAGGATGGGAAGAGAGAGATGGGTAAGGCCAGCAGCTGAATGTAGTTCTGCAGGCAGCCTTTGCAGAGTGAGTTGTTTTGAAGAAATAGCCAACATTCGCTTGCAGAGCAAGGAACATGAGCACTGAGCCAATGCGGCACCTGTCCTCCCTCCCTCTGCCTCCTGGATGGATTGGTTTGCAGTGATAATTACGCCTTGTACAAAGCTCTTTTACAAAAGGACTGTGCTCTTCCCAGACTGCTTTTGGCCTTACTTTGGGAACACCTTGACTCGTACAAAATGCCACTTTAAGCACTCCTCCTCTTGAAGCAAGCACTGCCTAAACAGGATGGGGTTTGCTGGTTTTGTTGGGCAAACAGAGAGTCCCAAAGCACAGAGGGAAATCCCCTGGCTCTGCAGGCACAGCCAGCCCCCATAAGCAACTGGAGGATCACCACCTCCCCAAACCTCAGTCCCATCCTGGTTTTCAGGGGTTTTCATCACCTGCCTCCCCGCTTCAAAGCCCAGGACAAGCCCACAAGGAAGGGGACACTCACCTTTGCAGTAGATCTCCCCGTCTTTGTCTGCCAGGGTGGTGGACTCCAGGCTTTTGCCGCACTTGGCACAGCGGAAGCAAGACTTGTGCCAGGACTGTGGGACAGGAGCAGAGCCTGGTCAGACAACCCCCAGGACAGGGCAGCGATGCTTTGGCTACCCTTTTTCAGCTGAAAGCCATTTCCCCTTGTCCTATCCCTGCACTCCCGGATGAAGAGCCCCTCCCCAGTTTTCCTGGAGCCCCTTTCACTACTGGAAGATACAAAGAGGAATCATCAGGTGTGGACACTGTTCCCATGTTGATCTGGTTTTAGAGAGCTTTCGCCCTCACTTGCAGCAGTCATTTGTGAAATAATTTGTACAATTATCTGTATGAAGCAATCTCCTCCCTCTTTGGCGACTGCCCTCTCCAAAGCTCCATGATAAATCTCCCAGTTATCCAGCTGAGATCCACTGCTGCTGTACATCAGCCGGGGGGGGCGGCAGGGCTGGGACACCTGCCCCCGCACAACTACAGCTCCAAGGAAGGCAACAAACAGACACCAAGAATGCAGAAATCAGCCAGTGTTTAAAAATAAAACTCCCCCACGACTCCACAAGTCCTCTGGGGATAAATTAGCTCACAGACTTTGAACAGACCTAGAGTAGCCAGAGCTGCTCACAGAGGAATTCAAACAAACACTTTGGAAAACAGGAAACCTTTTTTGGAAGAAAATGTGAAATTAAGGGGCTGGAGGCAGCAGATGGAGTCATCCAGCAAACATGAGCACATGAAATACATGCTCTGGAATCCTCTCTGGGTCACTTGAGTGTAATTACTTTGCCAGCTTTGATTCCCCATAAACATCGGTGCCAGAAGCCCACCAGGAAGCTCAGATCATGATTTTACGGGTAAGTTTGGCTTCTCACTCTGGGCTGACCCTTAATGTGTCCATCACAAATTCCTGCACTGTCAGCCAGGGCATGATGATGCTGGGAGCTCTTTCTCTTGACCAGATGCCTCCTTTCCTTGTTCTGGGGACAGGGGACAAACACAGAAACCCCAGGGAGAAGGAAACACAGCAGGGGTGACCCAATGTCTCCAGTGAGGCTTCCCCAACATGGTCATCCCATGCCCTGCAGCATAAAGCCAAGCAGCCTGACCCAGCTGCCCTGGCAAGCTCTGCACATGTACCCAGCCTTAGAGGGAATGTTGCTTCAAGCCAGGGATCTCGCCTGGGGTCCCAGGGCTGACAGAGCAGAAGGTGTTTCCATGCCTTACTAGGCTTCCCAGAGCTGGGCTGGGATAAGCCCATAGCTCAGAACACAAAGGACCCTGAAGAAGTGATGAATTTGACATAGGAAGTACCAGGGCTGTTGCAGAGCATCCTTCACATCTGACCCCAAGCAGACTCAGTCCACCAGCAAAAACAGCCCAAGAGAGAGGCACCAAACCTGTGCCCACACCTCCAACCACCCTGCCCTGCCTGTGGCCAGTGCTGACCACTGGAATTCATTCCCTGCCCCAGATCTGTGCCGGTCCATCCCAGCCTGTGGTACAGGGTGGAGGATTGTTTGACATCACACTTGCTCAGCTGGCAGTGGCAGCAGCCATGGCTCACAACACTGTTCATCCTCCCAACACATCTAACAACTGGGAGGTCCACGGTGACCTCTGCTGAGCAGTGCTTCAAAACTTTAGTATAAAATGTATTTGCCTCTTATTTACAAGGAGAAGCTGACGTCCAGGCATGCCCAGCTCTCCTTTTGATGCCAGGCTCCCAGGTCAGCACAGCCGTGCACCCCAAGCCCAGCCCCAGCTGGAGGTGCTGGTAGACCAGCCTGCAGCAAGCAGCCTGTGGGCCAGGTCAAGACCTCCTCGGAAGGTCTCCCTGCCACACAGCAACTTGTGAGGGTTGTGTGCCCCATTTACTCCATCACCCTTCTCACCTTTCCAGCTCCAATCACCTTCTCGGCTGCATACACCGCTTGACCACAGCGAGGGCATCCATCAGCACCTCCAACTTTCTGGGCCATTCTGGACGCATTAGGGTTGGTGGGTCGGTGGGGCTGACCCCTGTGGATGGGAAGGAGTTCATGATCAGGGCTGGAGGAGCAAGGTGAAGGAGGGAAGAGCTATGGGATCACAAATCCCAAACCAGTTGTGAAGGGCTGGAGCTTTAGACACAATCTGTTGAGCCCCATGGAAACCTGAGCCTCACGACTGCAAGCGAGGAGGGGATGGGCAGTGTGCTCAGGCAATGGGGACGTGCTCAGGCAATGGGGACGTGTTCATCAAACCCCATCCCACCCTGCAAACAGGGTTCAGTGGGTTTTCCCTGAGGAGCAGGAAGGCAGGGCAGCCCACGGCACTCTGCCACTGCTGGGAGTTCAGCATGGGCTACATAGTCAAGCACCACAAGCGGTCAGATGTGGGGAGAAGGTGCCCTCAACAGCCCCCAGATTTGAAAACGAGACTTAAACTTACTCTTCATATTTGATTCCCAGAGATTCGCCCTTGTCGGTGCTCAGGGTCCCTGCTCCCTGCCCGTATCCATAGCCCTTGGGGCCGTACTTCTTGCCGTAGCAGGACTTGCAGTAGATCTCCTCACCATGCACAGCAACGGTGGTGCTGTCCAAGTTCTTTTTACAGACCACTAGAAAAGAGGGGAGGGGCTGTCATTAGCACCCAGAGCTCACTAATTAGCCGGAGAAAACAAGTCATCACAAGGGATGGTGCAGCTCAACTTTCAAGGAGCAAGGAAACCCTTGACAAGATCCTTGTTAAAGGGAGGGTGTGCAAAGCAGCCAGAGATAAGGACCACAACAAGAACAGTGTCCGGCTATAAAAGGAAGCAACCAACAAAGCTGCAAGGTTGATACTCAGAAAAAGCTCTGTTAACCCTGTTGGTGCTGGTGGCGTGGAGATGCACTTAAACCAGGGAGGGGTTGCAATTTCCCTCCGGGCAGCTCTGCCATGCTCCTCGTCCGCTGCAAACACGCAATGATGGGCACTCAGGGGAAGCAATGTCAGCAAAGTGACGTTCCTTGTGTTTAGACAGACTAAAAGCAGCCCTGCAGCCACTACCACAACTGATGCACTGGAAGCTGTTTGGTACATGTTGTGCACAGTTGCCTCTCCAGACCCCAAGACCATGATGGAAGAGTTCATGATGTCGTGTCACCCTGGTCCCTGCCACGATGAGGGCATGCGCAAAGGGTGGTCTCAGGTGAGGACCACTAACTCAGCTGGGTGTTCAAGCATCAAGATCAATGTGGGGTGTAAAATGGGACAGGAGGAGGCAGCAGCGAGGCTTGGAGTCCCAGCTGACCCATCCAGAGCTCGACCTTGGTGCTGCGCTCAGGCTACATAGATTCTTCTCCCAATTTTTAGGTTTTCCAGACCCCTGTCCCAAACCTCACCTCAGTCTCCACATTGGCTTCCAAACCCTTCCTGGAACACGCTGCAATCCAGAGCAGGAGGTGAGCAGCACCCAACCAGGAATGCAGTCACCACCAGTGTTTACCTGCATTGGTGCTGGATGCAGGTGCCTGGGACAGAGTCCACAGTCCCAAAACCAGATCCTGTTACAGCTGCGACACAGCCTTCCCCATCCCACTTACAGGTCTTAAACGTCACGGCTCCCAGCCATCTGCCGGCCTCTTCACCAGCGGAAAAGGTCCTTGGCCTTTACCAATCTCACAGGAATGCAAACACAGCAGAGGTCTCCTCCCTGCAGTGCAAACCGCAGCACTGAACATGGGGACAAGAGCCAGCCTTCCTCAGCCCAATTTCTAAATATGGTCCTTCTCCTCCAGGCTATGGAGAACCCCGTGTACTGCTGCTGTGAGAAGGAGGTGGAAAGGGAAACGTGTCCTGCCTTCTAAGGAGGATCTGGCAGGGCCACCTCCTAGCTGTGAGCTCTCCTGTCCCACCACAGCAGGAGCTGGGGACAGAGCACCCATCCCTGCTGAGAAAGACCAGATCAGGCAACTGATCCCACAGCCACCATGCCAACGGACTGGGGTTGTCTCCACGTTACCCAGGAGCTCATCAAGAGCAACTTTGCATTCACACAGAACCCCCAGGGGGGGAATTTGTGCACTCCTGCTGGCACATGCGAAGTGCTTTGTCCTAGGGGTAGGGCTGAATGACCTCAATGGCATCTGTCTTTCTCTCTCACTGTGCTGGGTGGGTTTGGAGCTCTGACCTATGCTTTTGCAGCCCCCATCTGCACAAGCCAAAGGCTCTTTAAGAGGCAGCAGAAAAATTCTTTCCCAGTCTGCTTCCTAGAAATCAACCCCAGCTCCCCGGTTTCTGCATAGCAGAAATTCCAGGGCACCACACTCATCGAGTTAAGGACCCTTTGTTTTTCTAAGAGCTCCAGAGTTGCTCCACAAAACAATTAGACAAGAGCTGCTGCTACTTTCATACTTTCAGAGGCCAAATGGCATTACAGCACATTTCTGCACATACCATTGACTCAGTTGGGCTGATGCCACCGAGTCAGTCACCGAGTCACTCCCTGCCAATCTCCTCTGCTCATGCCCTGTGGTAGGTTTGGCTCCTTTTTGATTTATTTTTGATACATCAGGTCAAAGTATTTGTTTTCCTCCCCTAAAGAAAATGGGTTCATGTTCCCTGAAGAGGCCCAAAAGCAGCACTGGGTAACAGGCTGGGAGTGCAGGAGCTGGGTGCAGCTCAGCATCACCCACAGCCGGTGGCCCGGGGCTGAGGACAGCAGCAGCACTGTGGGGTGTCCTGCGACCGCGGCCGCAGCTGGAGACCCCACAGCCAGGGTGGGCAGAACTGCTGGGTACATGTGGGGTGGGATTCTGTACATCTGCAAAGCACAGGAGCCCTGGCTGTGGTTCGCTCAGTACCACTCTCTGGTGAGTTCATAGAATCATAGAATCACCAGGTTGGAAAAGACCCACAGGATCATTGAGTCCAACCAAACACTGAACCATGCACCTCAGCACCTCATCCACCCGTCCCTTAAACCCCTCCAGGGAAGGTGACTCAACCCCCTCCCTGGGCAGCCTCTGCCAGTGTGCAATGACCCTTTCTGTGAAAAATTTTTTCCTAATGTCAGCCTGAACCTCCCTTGGTGGAGCTTGAGGCCATTCCCTCTCATCCTGTCCCCTGTCACTTGGGAGAAGAGCCCAGCTCCCTGCTCTCCACAACCTCCTTTCAGGGAGTTGGAGAGAGCAATGAGGTCTCCCCTCAGCCTCCTCTTCTTCAGGCTGAACACCCCCAGCTCTCTCAGCCGCTCCTCTTGTTCTCCAGCCCCTTCCCCAGCTACGTTGCTCTTCTCTGGACTCACTCCAGAGCCTCAACATCCAAACACGCTGTTTCTGATCCAAGCCAAGATGCCATTGGCCTTCTTGGCCACCTGGGCCACTGCTGGCTCATGTTCAGTCGCTGTCAACCAACACCCCCAGGTCCTTCTCCTCCAGGCAGCTTTTCATGAGCGACGTGGGATGAGCTTCTTCTCCGCTTTGGCCAGTTGTTCCCTTCTCAAGGCAGTGCCTTTGGCTTGATTTCTCTGTGTCCCAGGTGCCAGCACCCCATGGCAGCACCTTTCTCTAAGCAACTCAGCCACGGAGAACAGCAAAGCAGCACCACATCCCCGTGCTGAGGTCCTGCATTGACATGGACTCGGGTGGCAAAAGCCGGTGGTGGTGGGGAGAGCAGGGTAACATTCTCCACCCTCCTTATCGGAGGCTGCAGAAGAAACACAGGTTCCTGTCGCAGAGAGCAGCCACATTAAGGACACAGCCTGCCACCCCTCTGCCCACCTGGGAAAGCCTCTCCACAGCTCCATTTCTTAGTTTTTTCAAGCCAAAGCAAGGTTTCCAGCCTGGAAACTCTCACGTACGAAACCTATCGGCCACGGTGACCTCTCTTGACACCATGCAAGGAGCAGAGATGCAGCAACAGCCTCTGTTTCTCACATCTGCATCCATCTGTGCATGCCACATCCTAGGCGAACTGGCCAAGAACTATCCAGTGTTGGTGCCAGGTGGACACAGGAGCATGGCAGGGATCAGCAGACACTATGACACAGCAGACACCTATGAGGACACTGGTATTACCCAGCTGGAATCACAGAATCATAGAATCATAGAATAACCAGGTTGGAAGAGACCCACCAGATCATTGAGTCCAACCATTCCCATCAATCACTAAACCATGTCCCTCAGCACCTCGTCCACCCGTGCCTTAAACCCCTCCGGGGAAGGTGACTCAACTCCCTCCCTGGGCAGCCTCTGACAGTGCCCAATGACCCTTTCTGTGAAAAAGTTTTTCCTAATGTCCAGCCTGAACCTCCCCTGGTGGAGCTTGAGGCCATTCCCTCTTGTCCTGTCCCCTGTCACTTGGGAGAAGAGCCCAGCTCCCTCCTCTCCACAACCTCCTTTCAGGGAGTTGGAGAGAGCAATGAGGTCTCCCCTCAGCCTCCTCTTCTCCAGGCTAAACACCCCCAGCTCTCTCAGCCGTTCCTCATCAGGCCTGTTCTCCAGCCCCCTCACCAGCTTTGTTGCTCTTCTCTGGACTCGCTCCAGAGCCTCAACATCCAGTAGAATAGGTCTACTGGGATTCATTCTAGCTGTGTGCCTGTTCACAGAACCTCGGTCTGCTCGGTGCCCACATAGAAAAGATCACATCTGAGCTCCCTAATGAGATGGTGGGACTGGGAACAGAGTACAGGGACCAGCTGAGAAAATGTGAAACCTCAGTGGGACCTTGCTGCAAGGACAGCTCTGGCGATGCACTCCTCTATATTGTGTCCAGTTCTGAAATCCCCAACATGAGAAGATGGAACTGTTGGCACATGCCCAAAGGAGGACATGAGGATGACCTGAGGGCTGGAGCAGCTCTGCTGTGAGGACAGCCTGAGAGACTTAGGGTTGTTGAGCCTGGAGAAGAGAAGGCTGCAGGGAGACCTTAGAGCAGCTTCCAGTACAGAAAGGGGCTCCAGGAAAGCTGGGGAGGGACTTTATACACGGGCCTAGAGTGACAGGATGAGGGGAAATGGCTTTAAATTGGAGGGGGGAAGATTATATTAGAGATTAGGAAGAAATTCTTCACCATGAGGGTGGGGAGGCCCTGGCCTGGGTTGCCCAGAGCAGTGGTGGCTGCCCCATCCCTGGAGGGGTTCAAGGCCAGGCTGGATGGGGTTTGGAGCCCCTGATCCAGTGGGAGGTGTCCCTGCCCATGGCAGGAGTGGGGAGCCAGTTGATCTTTAAGGTCCAACCCAAACCATTCTATGATCTGTCACAGAGCAGCAGGAGCAACATGTTGATGAGCCATCAGTGGTCACAAGAAACACGTCTGCTCCTGCTGACACATGAGAATCACTGGTTCTGTCTTCAAGGGCCTGGTAAAACACATGCTGAGGACAGTGATTATCTTTATGTTCCAAGATCCTGCAGCCACTCTGGGAGTAGATGCCCCAGGTCTAAGGAGCTCCTCTCAGCAATGTAACACTCACCCATCCCTGCACTGCTGCCCTGGTCCCCCAAAAAGGACAGGAAAGGTTTCTGGGGAGCTGCAGCATGAATCCGAGAGGATCTGTAGGTTTCTGCAGAGCAGGCAGTGGAAGAGACCTCTGTGCTAAGTTATTCCACAGCCAGATCTTGTTCTGCTACCCTTCCCAGGAGATGACACTTGGGTCCAAACATACAACAGGGACACCTTCCACAATAGTTGACTTCCAGTCAGTCTGGAGATGATGCTTTAGCACTTCACATTAGGCTTTCCATCAGTGGAAGAGCTGGGACAGGACCACATCTTCCTCCCATCGTCTCCTGAGACACAGAAACAGGTCCCATGCCAGCTCCCAAGACCCAATCATGTTTTTAGTGAGGCAAAGCCACTTGAGAGACTAAAACCAGCTTCACCTCAGAGCAGTGCATGGGATATGCCACCTGCTGCCACTGCTGTTTGGAGACTCCTTGTCTCATGCTCCAGCCCTGAACATCTGGAAATAGTCTAGAGGACTCAGCCTAGCCTTTCCCTGGTGTCTTTGTGGGGGTGCTGGCTGAGGTCAGCCCTGACAGCCTGGACAGTCCCTGGTGTCCCGGGGTGATCTGAGTTCCTTCAGCAGAACTAACTCCCAAGTCTGTAAGAAAGCAGAAACCCTGCCATATGGCTCCCGCAGCTCCTTTGTAGAGGAATCCTAACGAGCATTTACACAGCCCATAAACAGGACATGACGGGGCGCCCAGCGGCGGAGAGCCAGGAAGCAGGGTGGGAAGGGCAAGGGAAGGGCTGGTACTCACTGCACAAGAAGCAGGACTTGTGGAAGCTGCTGCCTTCACATTGCACCTCCTCGGCAAAGTAAACCGCCTTCTGGCACACGCCACACTTCTTTCCTCCTCCCCAGTTCGGCATCCTGCAGAGAAGGCAGAGTCAGAAATCGCGTCAGGGTGGGAGGCCGGGCTGGGCTGGAGGCAGGGATGGGGCAGAGCGAGGCAGATGCAGTGGGCACCCACCAGCAGCGCTCCAGCAGCTGCTCCACACCTGCACATGTGGAGACCACCCACGGATGTTTGCTGTTTGCACAGATTGGCACGTCTGGTAATTATCAGAGTTGGCAGGAGTCAGGATGGCCACGCAACCTATCAGGACAGCACACAGAAGCATCAGCTGCCTCTGAGGGATGACTGGTCCTGCCAGTCAGGAGCAGCAGAAATCCCCCTGTCCTGGAAGCTGTGGGATCTCACAGCTCCTTTCTGTGCCAGGAAAAGGCAGCAGGACAATGAAGGGAGGCGGTAATCGCCGAGGGACCCACGGTGCCAGCACCTCGTCAGACCACAGCCCTTCTATCACCCCTTGACTGGGCAACGCAGCAATGGCCAACGGCGTACAACCAGTGTACAGGCTGTCACCCCAGCTGGAAACAGTTCCAGCTTCTGCTCTTTAAACACCTCTTCCACTTCTGCTACCACAGGGCAGGAGTATAACCGGGGTTGCCCAAAGGGCAGGAGCTGACCCCCGATCCCACCAACCGCAGTGTCTCCCACAGCACCGTTAGCTTGGGCCTCTCCTGGCCATCTGCTCACAAGTTCCACCTCTACGCGGGCATCTCAGTCCCTCGGGATGCAGGAACAGTCACGGAGGCTGGGAAGTCAGCAGCCCTAGGGACATGTGCAGGGCAGACACCTGAGCACCAACCTAAGCTACCATGCAGGGCCTTGGCAGGACATAAATGCTTCTATTTCTTTCTCCTCTTTCCTGAAACATATCTGATGAGACATGATCAAGAGGCCCCTTGATCTAGAAACTTGCAGATAACCCCAAAACACTGCGAGCAGCTAATGCTGGTGGCAGAGCTCCAACACAGAGGGGCCGTGGCACCTTTGAAGGTGGGCCAGCACAAACCTCAAGACATTCAACAACAAAGTCCTGCAAGGAGGGCGGTGGGCTGGCTGAGTGTGGCTGAGGAGGATCTAACAGCAGCCTAGGGTTACTACAAAGACAACAAAACCAAACACACTTTGTTGATGCCCAATGATACGAGAAGGGTCAAGGGCACAGTTGCAGCTTGGGAGGTCTCCTGAGGCCTCTCCTCCCCATCAGCATTTCTGTAATTCCCCATCCTACTCCCACAGGAGAACAGGCAGCAGACGTCAGCCTCCCCGTCACAGCAGGACGAGGTCCCCTAAACCAAACACCATTTTCACACCACCCGATGTGCCACCCCACACAGGTGCAGGGTCTCATCCCCTCCCTCGACTCAGACGCACGGCTGTGAGGAAGGGCATCTGGGTCTGCCAGGCACACCGGGGGCTCAGCCTTTACGGCCACTCCTTGCAGCAGCTCCGAGTCCCTGGGTCACCATGGGCGGCTGCAGCCCCATTGCCAGGTCCCTGGTCCCCAACCACACGGCAGAGCCAGGCAATGCCCTGCCAGCCGGGGAGGTGGGTGCCAAACCCAGCGGCACTGGGGGCTGCGTAAGCATCAGACGGAGCGGTGAGGGAGCATGAAGCACTGCAAACCCTCTGCTCACAGGCGCAGTGAGATCTCTGTACCTTCCAGTGCACCGGAAAGTCTTGCTCTTCCCTGTGTGAGAGTATTTTGTGAGATAATGGAAAAGAGAAATGGATCTCAACCCGGTTAGCAGGGCTGGCAGGGCTGCGCAGAGACTCTGCCCCACGCGTGCCTGGCTGCACACCCGCCCCTGGATGCACAGAAGGTCCCAGGGCAGGACAGACAGACAGACAGAGCTGTGCCGGGTGCAGGGACCGGAGAGGAGGCTGTGCTGGCTCCAGGGAGCCGTGTTCGGGCTGTGATCCTAGCAGCCGGGAAGTCTCTTTTCTGAGTGCCCTGCGGGCTGGGCTTCCCATCACCACACAGCCCGTGCCAAATCCCTCCCTCCCAGCCTGGTCGTCCTAGTCCCAGCCTTTGCATTGCCTTAAAAGGGCACAAGCTGTTTCTCTGCAGAGCTTGTTTTTGATCCTTGTAGCAGGGAAGGGCCCGACCTGGCTCAGGAGTTTCCTTGGAGGGCAGAAACATCCAGCAGCACTCCCCGCCAGCCCAGGCAGCAGAGATGCCCAAGCTTGCACCGCGTGGGATCCCACTGGTCCCTTTGCCACCTGTGTCAGAGCCCTCATCAGGAATAACGCAACGCTGGCTATAATTTGTGCGGGTGCCCCATCTCTTTCCAAACACAGCAGCCGGCAAACCCCATCTCTGTGAACCCCCAGCCCTGATTTTGGTCGGCAGCCTCATAGAGACAGCCCCTGTCTCAACACTCCTGCTTTCGCTCCCTGCTCCGCATCAGCAAGCACGCTCCTGGACAGACAGACTGCCCGCTCCTGGACAGACTGCAGGGGTGGTTTGGAGCCAGCTGCTCCCCTCTGCCCTCCAGGACACACTTTTCTCTCTTTCACAGCAGCAGCAAGGGAAGAGGCTTTGTTTGTCTCAAACAACAGGGTTCACCTGGCCAAACGGAGACCCTGGGAGTGGAGGCGTCTGCAAGTCTGTGGAGAGGAAAAGGTGCTCATGGGTGAAACTTGTCTGATGTTTGCCAAAGGAGGAGATCAAGACCTTTTGCTGTTTCTGCCTCCATGCAGTACAAACACCTTTGTTTTGGCAGGTGACTCCCACCATGGGGCACCCAGCAGCACAGATGCAGCCCCAGCAAAGCCACATCAATAGGTGTCTCAGCAGGAACTCCCGGCACACACCAGGATGGATTTTCTGTGGGGAGAGACTGTGAAAATTTGTTCTGGGTATGCATGGGCTTGTGATAACTCCCAGCTTGGCACAGGGCAAGTCCAAGGTAAGATTTAAGTTGCAGGGAATTCCCTCTGAGTCCCCAACACACACAGGGACATGCGGAGGGCCCAACAGGCCACACCAGAGACCAAAAAGCTGTTTATACTAAAGGTCAGTATTGGTAGAAAAGAAAAGAATAGGAGCATCCTGCTCACAGAGCTCAGGACCTGCACCAGCCACCTCGGAAGTAAAACCCTTACATAAGACCCATCATCACAATTCCCTAAATAATGACTGCTTTAAATATGATAGAGATTTTGCAACTGTGTCAACGTTTTCCTCAGAGTACGTTGAACCATGGAGCTGAGCATCAGATTCTGTCCAATTGCAACACTTAGTGACCACAGTTGCCCTCCTCCAGATCGCTGTAAGAACCAAGCGGAACGAGGAACACGAGGTGACTGTCCTGCAAAGACCTCACTGAGCACAGGCAAAAGACACCCAGGGCTGCCAAACCCCACAATTACTTTTCTCCTTCCTGCAGCTCCACATCCCATGTACCACAACTTTGCAGCAAACACAGAGTCCTACAGCCAGCATCCTCCATCCCAAGCACGGCCCAGCCTGGAGGTGGCCCATCACCCACTCTGGATGAGGCAAGGGGCCTCAAAACCCAAGGCAGAATCCTTTCCTCAACAGCCATAGTGCTGGGAAGCACAGACACAAGGGAGGCTTGTGCAGAACCCCACAAGTCTGACATGGTTTGGAGACTGACTCAGACATCTCTGAGGGCTTTCGCATGAGAGGATGGGAGAAAGTCAGAAAGATCCAGAGTGATCCCCATACACAGCTCCCCCACTCTACACCTCCCAAAGCAACAGAGCCAGGTATCACTTCTGGTGCCACTGCTCAGGCAGCTTTCCGGTGCGCTGTGCCTGGGAAGGGGCCAGTGTGAGGCCAGGACCATGCTGAGCTGCTGCCAGACACGGCTGTCACTGAGCCCTCACCAGCTGTGATGTGCCTAACACATCATCATCACCTGTTGACCGCAGTGCTCCCAAGCTTTGGTTACAAAGGCACTTGAAAGGTCCCTATCACAACCAGCTTCCTCAAAGAAAACCTGGAATTGAAGCAGAACAAGAGCCAAAAGCATTTTCAGGTATGCTAAGAAAAGCTACTGACTTCTGCAGTCCAAATCCATAACTTGACCAAGTTCACTTTAGCTTTTGCAAAGCCCTTATTTGCAAAGCCTCGATCAGTCATGTCCTTGTCATTCCGTGGTGCCTCCCAGGACCAGGAACTCAGCCATTTCAGAGGCTTTGGGACATCCCGGCCCCGATCCAAGAGCCAGGAGAGGCCGGTGCTGAGCCCAAACTGGACAGATGGTGCCCATGGGAGCAGGGAAGGCGCTGCACGGGCTGCTGAGCAGCAAGCTCAGCACTCAGTGCTCCTCACTGAGCAGTGAGACCTCCCCAGAGCCAGGGGTGCTCACAGACCCACATCACCTTTCCATCCTCGCCACCAAGACCTGGAAGAGCCAAGAGGTGTAGCATCCAAAGCCAATCTCACACCTAACGGTACTTTAGCACTTGCACTTTCTCACCCAATCCATCCCTCCCAATTCCACGACACCCAGTACTTTTGCCAAGCGCTAATTAACTCCCCCTCCTATGCACTGGCCCTGCTGCCAGTTCTGAGGTTTGGAAAGTGGCACCTGAAGCTGTGCTCAAACAGGCCCTCGGCAACGCAAAACTCCTCTGTAAAGCAACATCACTCCACACCAGGCGAGAGGATGGAGCTGGCTCCTTCTCCCAACTTTATTCAGGCTGCAAAGCGAAGCGACAGCAAAGCCTGCGTTTTGGTGAGGGGATGAGGCACAAGGACTCCACTCACAGCCTGGCCCAAGACCACGACCCTGGGGCTTCCCTTTGCAAAAACGGAACAAGAACTCTTAGTGGGGAGTTAGGATGAACGCCAGCAGAAAGTTTGGTGCCCCGGTGGGAAGTGGTGGCGCTGCACTGCTGCCCGGGTGAACACAGTTCACCAGATCTGATGCAAGAGCTTTGGCTTCCGCATCTGCACCATGTGGAGCGATGCTCACACTGCCTCTTTTCTCGGTGGGCACCGCATGGCAGGGTCCGTGCCCCTGCTGCAGCCCCTGGCCCTGCATCTGCCCCTGGGTGCGGAGGGAGCAGGGGTTCACCCGGCAGATGCAGCAACCAGGGGGTGCAGCTCAAGGGATGCAGGAGTTCATGCAATGTAGGAGCCCAGGGGATGCAGGACCCCGGGGGATGAGGGAGCTCGGGGAATGCAGGAGCTCAGGGGATGCAGGAGCTCGAGGGATGGAGGAGTTCGAGGGATGGAGGAGTTCAGGGGATGAAGGAGCCGGGGGGATGCAGGAGTTCAGGGGGTGCAGGGGTTCGGGGGATGAAGGGGTTGGGGGGATGCAGAGGGGATGCAGAGGGGATACAGGGGTTCGGGGGATGCAGGGGTTGGGGGGATGCAGAGGGGATGCAGGGGTTCGGGGGATGCCGCCCGCACCTACCTGCAGGGCCGGTGTCGGAGCGGGGCTGGGGCCGCCGCCCGCCCGGGGCTTTTGTCGGCGGCGGGGGGGGCGGGACGGGGCGGTGGCGCCGGGCAGCGCTGATGTCACCGAGGAGACGGAGGAGGAGGAAGAGGGGGAGGAGGAGGAGGAGAAGGAGGAACCACCACTGGCCCCAGGACCCCCCGCCCCAGGCACTGCCCTGCTACCCGGACCCCCAGTCCTGGGCACTGCCCCGCCACTGGTCCCAGCACCCTCGCCACCAGCCCCACCGCTACAAGGGTTCAGGATGCTAAGAGACGAGTCGGAGTTGCTAGCAACGTAAATGTTTATTAAATGCGCATAGGAAATCAGGTAACTGACCGGCCAGGGTCGCCCCAGACAATGGAGGACGACCCCGAATCGGTGCACTGAGGAATGTATTTACACTCACACAGACACATGCAGTTTCCAAACAGGCTTTTGCAAGCCAGATAATAAATCAGCTGAGTTTACAGAGTTGTCTTAGTTCGGCAATCTTCAAGGTTGCAGTCCTGTTCTGTGCCAAACAGTTTCTAAACCCCCCTTTTCCTGCCTTCCGCCTTATCTCTGGTCAACTTGTTCCTTACTTGCACAGTGCTGCATTCTTTGAGCTGGCTAATTAACTCCTGCTGGGGCCCAAGGTGATTTGTGATCCTAACACCACCAGCCCCAGGACCCCCTGCCCTGGGCACTGCCCCACCACCAGCCCAGGAACCCCTCGCCACCAGTGGCCTCGAAACCCCCTGCTCCGGGCGCTGTCCCACCACTGGCCCCAGGACCTCCAGCCCCAACCCCGCCAGCAGCCTTGGGACCACCTGCCACCAGCCCCAGGAACCCAACCACAGACCCCACCACCAGCCCTGGGAGCCCCCGCACTGCCCTGGGGATCCCACCTCATCCCACGGGCGGGGGGCACAAGCCCCTTGGAATAGCCACGGTGGCTCCCTTGTTCGGTTGGTATCCTGTTATGCTCAAAATTTTCCTTTAAAGGCAAGCAAAAGCTGCAGGAGAAGGTGTGGAGAAGCGGGGGAAACAGCAAACACACTGGCAACATCTGCCCAGGGGATCCCACCACCACCTCGCTATGGGGGGTGCAGGGACACCAGGATAAGAAACAAGCACAGCAGGACTGCGTGAGGGAAGGCTGCTGCAGGGGTGTTGGAAAACACTTCCAGCCAGCTGGATGGCAGGGGATGGAGCTGTGAAGGGAGAGAGCTGAGAAGGGAAAAGGCCAAAGCACTACCGGCACTGTGCACCCTGGTGTCTGCTAGAGCAGGGATAGTGCCTCCATCTCTGTTAGAGAGAGTCCAGAGGAGTCCACTGAGATGATCCGGGGGCTGGAGCACCTCCCATCGGGGGCTGAGAGAGTTGGGGTTGTCCAACCTGGAGAAGAGAAGGCTCCAGGGAGACCTTAGAGCAGCTTCCAGTACTGAAAGGGGCTCCAGGAAAGCTGGGGAGAGGCTCTTGATTAGGGAGAGCAGGGATGGGATGAGGGAGAACAGTTTCCAGCTGAAAGAAGGGAGATTGAGATGAGATCTTGGGAAGAAATATTTTCCGGTGAGGGTGAGGAGGCCCTGGCACACGTCACCCAGAGCAGTGGTGTCTGCCCCATCCCTGGAGGGGTTCAAGGCCAGGTTGGATGGGGCTTGGAGCCCCTGATCCAGTGGGAGGTGTCCCTGCCCATGGCAGGGGGTGGAACTGGATGAGCTTTGAGGACCCTTCCATCCCAAACCATTCCACGATTCTATGATTCAGTGATTCCACCACCCTGACATCCAACGGCACCTGTCATACCCTCACATCACACATGCCCCCCGTGCCCAAACATCCTGAGAGCAGCCTACAGAATGGGTGGCTGCAGGGCTACAATGTGTGGCTGCCGGGCTACAGAGATGCTGTGTCCATTTTTGGCTCTGTGTTTCTGAGCCAGGGCAACATGGGAGCCCAAGAAGGCCCAGGACCTTTTGATAAACACGCTCAGGCTCCAGGAAGCACTGTTTCCACCATGAAAGGCCGAGGTTGGTCCACATGCCAGCCCGGCACCAAATGCTCTGTCACATGCTGCATGTTCAGACCCCTGGCAAGACTCTGCAGTCCTAGTTCATGTTCGGACATTCCCTTATGTGCTCGTCCCTGCCTAATTCTTATCTTGCTGGGGTACAAACTACCACTCTTTATTCCCCTTGGGAAACATCCACTTGGACCCAGCACTCCCCCTCTACCCGTGGAAGGTGACACCAACAGGAAGGCTGAGAGGGGAGCAGAACACCAGGTGGCACTGGACAGAGAAAGGATCTTCCCTTTCTTAGGCATTTTTTGTGTCCTGGAGCTTTCAGAGAAGGTTCAGTCTGCTAGTACTCCATCACCTGGACTTGGAGGCCAGCAAAAGGCAGCCCCTTCCAGCAGCAGCTCCATGGGGAGCTCTGGGAGGGGATGCCAGCAGAAGGGAACAGTTTTACTGGTGTCTGTAGCTGCTCCCCACCCTGAGCCTCTGCTCCGGCAGTCTCTCGGGCATCTGTGCTCCAAGAGGCTCTTCCAGCCCCTGTCGTAGGCAAGGATGGAGAGAAGCTGGATACTCCAGTGCTCCTAATTGCTGTGGCCAGGATTGTCAAGTCAGGCCAAGATGCAGTTGGCAAAAGCTCCTATTTCATTTCTCCTGCCTGGGCTGGCCTTTTTCTACTCTAAAAATGTAAGCAGGCATTAAAGTAAAAATATAGGTTGCACGGAGAGGTTGTCCTCTCTGGGGCTGAGCTCTCTGGAGTTCCTGGGACCCTTTCCTCACATTGTCCTCTCCTAAGCTGCAGCAGCTCACCTCGAGCAGGCAGCCTGGTTGCAGGATGGCTGAGGAGCCCAGGCTGCTCCGGCTGCTGGGAATGTATTCCCAGCCTTGGGAGGAAGGGAGGAGGGCTGGGAGGGCAGCAGCAGGGTGGTGCTTCCTTTGGACCTGGAAAGCTTTGGCATTAGATTCAATCAGATTTTGCCTGAACTCTGGGTAGGAAATTCCTGGTCCTGAACCAAGGCCTGGAACACAGGAAGGGGATGAGGATCATAAGGGGAATGTGCTGCTCACGTCCTGTGTGCAGCGCAGGCTTTTGTCACAGAGGACCTTTTGTCTTGCGAGTGGGAGAGAAGCCCAGCTGCTATCCCAGCTGAGCACAATGTGCACAAATGGCCATCGCTTAGAGGGGACCCCAGGCCAAGCAGAGCACAGGTGACCTGGAGGACCCAGCCTTGCTAGCCATGGCCGGTCCGGCAGCTCAGGGCAGAGCAAGTCACCCCATCTGTTCAGGGGCATTAGGAACAGTGGCATTAGGAACATATTCTCTGGGCACTCAGGGCCCCACTGGAGGGAACGTGTGGGTCTTAGCTGACAGGGCACAGCCACATTGCAGAGTGGCACCATTTGCCACAATGCGCACTGGCACACTGTGAAGAGGATGCTGACATCAACCACTGCAGCTGGTCATTGACGGAAGAATATATGGTGTTGAGGAGTTTTTAGATCAAAATGGGCACGGATATTTAGATGTGCACAACCCAGCTTCTGCACCTGAATAAAGTTAGCCTTGTAAAAGAATTAGTCACTGTAGAGGACACGTTGCCTTTAAGGTTTCTCTCTGTATTATCAGAAAGTTGCTCTGCCTTGTACTCCTCTCACTTCTCACGGGAGGCTTTCCTCAGTAGTCCTTGACTTGTTATTTTTCACGGCTAGTCCTTGACTTGTTATTTTGTAGACCAGAGTGCTCACATAGCCGTTTCTCATGGGAAAGCATAATACTGTAGGTAAACAATGATTGTTTACTGCTAAAGGAGAACTGACAAATCAGCTTGTAACACCACGGCTCGCCCCTTCTGAAGAGGGGTATAAATGTAATGCAAAATCTCAATAAAACGGCTTCACTTGATCATATTGGTCATGTGATGTCCCTATCCTCTGCAATACGGGACAACACGCAACGATCAATATGATCCAAGTGAAGCCATTTAATCGAAGTTCACAACACATTTTATACCTAACTCAAGCAAGCCATTGTTTTGCAAGCTGATTTGACAATTCTCCATTAGCAACAAGTAATCATTGGTTACAATACATTATTATATTTTCCCATGAGAAATAGCTATGTGAGTATTTCAGTCTACAAATTGGTAAACTACAAGTAACAAGTCAAGGACTACCGAGGAAAGCTTCCCGTGAGAAATGAGAGGAGTATAAGGCAGAACAACTCTCTATTGTTGCAAAGAGAAACCTTGAAGACAGTGTGTCAGTTACAGCAGCTGCTTCTTCTGCAAAGTTAGCTTTAATTCTGGTGCAAAAGCTGTGAGGCCTTATGCTAAGGTGCCTTTATTTCATTTAGCATAAGCTGCTCAGTGGTTGGGGTGCTCATTAAATGTCCTCTGGTTCGTAACCATCCATCAGGTCATGATGGCCACGGACCTCCACAGGGTTCCCCAGGGCCTTGTAGAGAGTTAGAGCCATTCCCCAGGGCTGACGTTGCCCCAGCACACAGGGATGAGCATCCTTCCCCTGGAGGATGGGAAACCTCTGCCAGATGACTCGAAGGATGTGCCCAGCACATGGAGCTGGACATGGTGCTGCAGATGCCGACTTCCAGAAGACTGGACAGACCTGCCCGTCCAGCTGGCTTCCTACACATGGGAGGCAGGGGCTGGTGGATTTCAGAGGCTCACAGACCCCTACTTCATAGGATAAGATAGAGCAAGAGGAAATGGCCTTAAGTTGCACCAGGGCAGGTTCAGAATAGACACCAGGAAAAATTTCTTCACCGAAAGGGTTCTCGGGCACTGTCCCTGGAGTAGTTTAATAGATGAGTGGATGAGGTGCTCAGGGATCTGGTTTAAGAGTGGACAGGTATGTTTGGATTCAATGATCTCAAAGGTCTTTACTAACCAAGTGATTCTATGATTCTAAGTCTCTCTTTATCTAAAGATGGTAAGGTCAGACAAAGAATTGGTCCTGTCCCAATTAGTGGAGATTTGGCTGTTGTGAAGTTCATAATAACATTAAAACAAGTCCTTGGAAAGTAATAGAATATGCATGAGATTTATGGGAAATGTTATACCCATGCATGTAGGTGGGAAATATCTTCTGTCCCCAGCTCTCGTCTCATTACACATGATTAGTGGAATTATCCCCCTTGTGTCCAGGCTGTAATAAAGGATGTTTGCTTTCTAAAACTCCAGAATGAGTCTTAGCGAGTTTATTTGCCAGCATTTTCAGTATCATTTTAAATAAATCCATTATTTGTAAGGAAACGGTTACAGGAAATTCAAAGACTGAAAAGAAGGAAAGTGTTACTTAAAGATATTAACTCCTGGGAGCACACAGTGGTGGCTTTTGCTCAGGATCCAGGAGCTGCATTGCCAAGCCATGCATTTGCATGTTTAGCACCCCAGGAGCAGACCTGGAATAACAAATTTTTGTTCAGAAACTCCCTGCGGAAATAGGAGGAAGGCCAGAGCTGAACTCAATTTGAAGGAATACATCACCAGAAAGATGAGGTAGGACTGTAGTCATACATGTAGTAATACCAGGGATCCAGGGTGTCTGAGATGGCAGAAGGATGGCAAGAGGCTCATAGGCACAGACAACAGTCTCCTCTTCCAGCCAAGTTTGGGGGTAGATTCCATTTTCAAGAGAAGTCAGACCTGGAAGAGAAGAGAAGTCAGATTTTAACCATAAAACTGTTCACACAATTATCATAAAACATATATAAACAATGTCTGTTGTACTTAGCAAATTAAAACTTGGATTCCCACATTACAACTACAATTAAGGTGATAACTGCAAGTAATGTAGACAGAAGTTGTCCTGCTGGACAGCCAGTTTTGATCCAGTCAAGTCCTCTGTGCCAGGTGTAATTCATTGCCTGTAAAACAAAAGAAAACTTTCTCCGTCCTTTTAAAAGGATGGGAAGATCCATCTGGTTAAGATTCGATGTGTTTTCCCAGAGTAATCCTGAGCCTCCCACGTATAAACCTTTTTGAGTTTGGTCAGTATCATTGGGACATTGCCAATATGAGGCAGTTTTGCTAAGATTGGTTGTCCAGAATGATATTCTATTTAGCCATCTAAAATCAGCTGTCAATCTCCAACCTCCGTTCAGTTTTTTTACTGGCCAAATGGGCGAATTGTATGGGGACTGTGTTCGTGATATTATGCCTCGGTTTTCCAAATCCTGCACCACCTCGTCTATTCCTTTTATTGCTGCAGCTGGAAGTGGATATTTTTGAATGGGGAAGAGGAATTGAAACCTCCATTAAGGAAGAATGTTTCGCAGATGCCTGATTCACTTGTGGTTCAGGGGAAAATTCTAATGGATTTGTGTTATGTGCAAAACTCCAGACTGTACCATCAGGGAGTTTCCACTGTCTTCCCAGCAACAAATCAAAACCTAAAATGTTTACATGCGTGGCACCAATCAAAACTTCGTGTAAGGCACTGTTTCATTTGACCTGGTAAGCCAATTGTAAAAAGCGCCATGGGACATCAGTGTTTTATATTATCAATTCCCATAATTTCAATATAAGGTTGGCCACCTTTTATGCCTAGTAATTTAGCTGTCTTTTGTGACAACACTGATACTTGTGCACCAGTATCTATCAGACATTCAACACAAGTTTTCTGCTTGCTAACAGAGAGAACAATAGTGGGGAAAGGAGTAATTAACAGAGTCTTAGCACCACATAATGGTCTAGCCCCTATCCACATCCCTGACTCAGCAAAGCAGGAGCCCCCTTCAGCAGCTGGGGAGGGTGCAGGATATGTCACCCGCTCAGAAAAGCTCCAACACCATCAGAGCAGGAAAACCCCACGGAGGGCAATGAAGGTAAGCTCAGCCCCGCTGCTGCTGTCAAGTCCTCAGGGGGGACCTTGGGGAGCTGTGCTGAGCCTGAGCTCTGGCCGGCTGGCCCAGGGGCAGGAGAAGGGCAGGCTGCCTCGCTCTTGGCCCCAGAGAGGGAGGGCGTCCCTCGGTGCTCGCCTCCCCGCTTCCAGGGAGCTTCCTGGAGAAGAGACCGCAGGAGAGGGGACTCACTTTGCTCTGGTTTCTTCGCCCAGGGCCAGCCTGCACTATGCGCCGCCTAGTGTCTAGTTCCATCACCTCCCTGGGGATGTGGCAGAGGAACATCTTCTTTCCTGTGTACGTACGACCTATTCCTACTGCGGGCGGGTGACAAACGGGATGTCTGAGGGTTGGTGCAAGCCCAGGGGAGAGCAGAGGGTGTTCTCCAGCCAGCAGCCCAGGGCTCCCGTTTGGGCCCTGAAGCTCAGACGCTGCTTGTACTGGGGCTGTTCCCCAGGAGAGCCAAGAGCAGAGCCCCCCGGCAGACACAGTCCCATGCGTCACATCTGTGGGACATCGAGGGAAAAGAGCCCTGCTTTCCAGCCAGAGCGACAGCAAGGGCCACCCCAGAGAGGCTGTGGCAAAGCAGGCTTTATTTGCAATACCTCTTCCCTTCCCCACATTGTTTCCCTTTGCTTTCGGAAGGTGCTCCTGAAGCCCTTCCTTTGGGCCAGAGCTGCTGGCAGTGTGGAATGGTGTGGACAGGAATCCTCTTCCTCCTGGATGCTGCTCCATCACCTCGCTGCCAGCAGCAGGTTTTCAGCCCCAGGAGGGAAATGCACCTGGAAGGGCTTTACCCAAGACTTGGGTCCTTGACAGACACCCGACTCCCTCTTTTGCAGGAAAGAGACTGTGTTGCACCACAAGCAGCTCTTCAAAATCCTTGCCTTGCTGCTCCTTGTCTTTCTTGGTGAGTTTTCCTGAGCAAAGCTGGGAAAGCGACGACCCAGCTGTGCTGGATACCAGCTTTCCTCTGGGACCAGGATGTGGCCCACGTGCTTCCTGAGCACGGCCACGCCTGGGACTGGCTTTTGGCCTCCCAGTCAGACCAGCAGCGTCCTGGCCGAGGCGCTACTGCAGCCACTGGAGCACGTGGCTCGCTCCGTCCGCGAGAGACGAGCGCAGCTCTTCCCAAGCCTCAGCTGGGGATTGCCGGAGGGGAGAGCCGTGCAGGGGGAGCGATGGAGAGGTGCCTCTCCCAGCGCATGGAGCCTGGTCTGGGTGCTCCCTCAAGCGCTGATGAGGAACAGGGCTGGGTTCTGGGGCACTGAGCACGCCTGGAGATCCCAGCCTTGTCTCGTCCAGCCCAGGCACGGCCAGGAGACTGCACCTGCCAGGATCGCTGGCCACCCCGCTCTGATAACTATCTCTTGATGCAATTGCAGTTTTCGGTTTTGGCTGGACCTGGTGCTCGGTTCCGACCCAGACGTCCACAGAGGTGGGTGACTTCGGTGGGGCCAGCACGTCCTGCGAGGAGGCGTTGCTGCCAGGGTCCAGCTGAGGCTCTTGAGCTGCCACGCAGGGTGGCCCAAAGCAGCGCTTTTGCCGGCTCTTCCTAGGGAAGCCTCTCCTGGGAAGCCCTGGTGGCTCTGGCAGGGGAAGCTCCAATGGAGCATTTTTCCCTTTCAGGTACAGAGTAGTGTCAGTGTGGAAAAAGGCCTGCAGGAGCTGAGGTAAGAGATGTTTCCTGACTGGAATTGGCTCTGTGCAGGAGCGTCAGTCGACCTCGTGCTCCCTGCAGTCATCTTCCTCTCAGCCGGGGCTCCCGTCCTTCCCTGGTTCCTTTCCCTTTTGCTCAGTCTGGCGCGGAAGGGGAGCACGGGCACAGCAGGGACAGGGCGGGGGTCTCCCCTCTGGCTGAGCTCCCCCACTCCCAGAGGGAACGGGCCGCTCTCTGACAAGATCCGCTTTCCTCTTCCTGCAGGGAGTTTGGCTATGAGGATCGCCAAGTTTTGAAGCTTCAGAAAGAAGATGGGGCTGAGCTGACCGTGGGCCCAGAGGCCTTGGAAAAGGTGATCCTGCAGCTTTGGGAGGAGGCTGGGCTGGGCAGCAGCCCCAGGAAAGGGTTCCTTGCGGATGGTGGGGTCACCGCATCCTCTGCCCCATCTTGCCCGCATCCTCTGCCCCAGCCGGGTGGTGGATTTTCTCCCCAGTGTCCTTGCTCCCACACTCCTCCCTAACAGCGCCTTTTCAGGGGTGGGACGCAGGTGCTGGGCATCCCTGCAGAGCCCCTGGGCAGAGACGTGGCTCTGCTAGCCCCTGCCTGGGATGGGTTCAGATTCTGCTCTGCTCCGCAATGCTGAGGGGCCCCTGGGTCAGGCAGGGAAAGCCTCCGGCTTCTCTCCATTGCTTCACAGGCGCCTCATTTTCTAGCTGAAATCGAACGCCCCGGGCACACGAGTGCTCACACTTCTAGCTTTGTCAGCGGTTGTGTCGTTCCCAACGCGCTCTCACACTTCATTGCTGCTGTTCTGGTTGCAGGGTCAGGCTTCTCCAGGACTCCAACTGCACGTCCGAGTCCATAATGTCCAGGTGAACATCTTGAAAAGAGATGGACAGACTGGCCTCTCTGTGACGATTGACACCTCCCCCGTGCGGAAGGATGGCGCTGATTTGATAGAAATGAACAATCCAGGGTTAACACTTGAGACTGGGCCTGGCGTTCCTCCTTAAAACTGACCTTGGTATGTTGATAGAAGAAGCGCATAACAAAAGCCCAGAACTCAGCGCCTGAAAGTCCCTGAAACGTCCGTCCGGAGTATTGTACCAGCCCCCTTCGAGTGCTTGACATCTTTTAACCAATCTTGTAACTACTTAAGGTGCATGGACAGTACAGTAGGACCAATTGTAAGTTGTTTTATTAGCCTGTGCTCTGCTAGAAAAGTATATAAGGAGTGTTGTGTTTATGAATAAACGAGAACGACTATACTCACATTGAGATTTCATCGCTACTCGGGGTCCGACTCCCACTCCCACACCCCTGCAGAACATGGAGGTGGCTGGAGGGAGCGTCTGGCAAGGCTCTGGCCCTGGTGAAAAGACCTTCAAAACTCATCCAGTTCCAACCCCTCTGCCATGGGTAAGGACACGTCTTCCTCGATCAGGTTTCCCTTTCCAACTTTGAACATCTCTGGGTACGTGGATCCAGTGGCCATTGCATGGGATTGGAAATGGAATTTCTTGGAGCTGCTTGTTTTCTTTCAGTCCCATTAAAGCTCATTAAACGTTGCTTCCAAGCTGCAAGCCTCACCTTCCCTCATTTCCCTTTTCCTGGGGTGGGTTAGTTTGGGACTAAAAGCTGCCCAGGTTAGCTGCTGTCCTGGCTGGCGGGGATAAACCGGGTCCCAGGAGCATTCCCCCAGAGCTCCTGAGAGAGGGGGCTGAGAGCAGCAATCCCAGGATGCGGAGGGTGTTCTCAGCACGGTCAGCAGCGTTCCTGGTCCATCGCGAAGTCGCAGGAGGGGCAGGATGTGTAGGACATGGTGGGGACGAAGCCATGGGGCTTGCTCCCCTGTCAACTTCCCTTTGAAATGGATCTCACGCTCAGAAAAGCTCCAACACCATCAGAGCAGGGAAACGCCACTGAGGGCGAGGAAGGTAAGCTCAGCGCTGCTTCTGGCGGTGAAGTCCTCAGGGGTGACCAAGTGCGTAGTGTCCTGGACAAACATGATGTCACCAGTTGCTTGTGGTTCTACTTGTGGTTCCCATGCAATAAGCCTTGACTTGTCGGAGCTTTATCCCCAAACCAGTTGTGCAGACCCAAAGATTCTTCTTTGGGGTTTCATAGAATCTTAGAATCACAGAATAGTTTAGGTTTGAAGGGACCTTAATGATCATCTACTTCCAACCCCCCTGCCATGGGCAGGGCCACCTCCCACTACATGACGCTGCCCACGGCTCCATCCAAATGGGCATGAACACCTCTAGGGATGGGGCAGCCCCAGCTTCCCTGGGCAGCCTGTTCCAGGGCCTCAGCGCTCTCACCCAAAACCCTGGATCAGAGGGGTGAGTGGGCCAGGATTGGGCTCCATCCACCCTGCAGGGGGCTGAGAGTCCATCTGGGGTGGGGTAAAAGCCCCAGCTCCCGGTGCCAAGGGCTCACGGCAAACCAGATGAATGAAACCAACTGTAAAGGGACTCAACCACCTCCCTGGGCAGCCTCTGACAGTGCCCAATGACCCTGCCAGTGTAAACATTTTTCCGAATTCCCAGTCTGATCCTGCCCTGGCGCATCTTGAGGCTGTTCCCCCTTGTCCTATCACCCATCACTCAGAGTATATGCATGGAAGGATTTCATTCTAGTCCTCCCCTGTCCCAGGGGGCGGCGGGGGGGGGGCGGTTCTCAGTCCCTCCGCGGTGCCCGGTGCGTCCCCGGGGCGATGCCGGCGGGGTGGGCCGCTCGGTGGCCCCCCGGGCCGCTGTGGGAGCGGCGCTGCCGGGCCTCGCTGCGCGGGGCGGGCCGGGCCGGGGCGGCGGTGCTGGTGCCGCTGTGCTCGCTGCGGGGCCGCCCCACGCTGCTCTTCACCCTCCGCTCCCGCCGCCTCGCGGGGCCCCACAGCGGCGACGTCAGCTTCCCCCGGGGGCGGCGGGAGCCGGCGGACCGGGACGCGGCGGCCACGGCGCTGAGGGAGACGCGGGAGGAGCTCGGGCTGCGGCTGCCGGAGGACGCGGTGTGGGGGCAGCTGAGGGAGATCCCGGACTGGCAGGGACAGCTGGTGGCTCCCATCGTGGCCAACCTGGGACCTCTGGAGGACCTAACGCTGACCCCCAACGCCGACGAGGTGGAGGAGGTCTTCACGCTGCCCCTGGATCACCTCCTGCGTGAGGAGAACCAGGGCTACACGCACTTCCGCACGGGCGGCCGCTACGCCTACACCTTGCCCGTCTTCCTCAACCGCCCCCACCGTGTCTGGGGGCTCACGGCCATCGTCACCGCGCTCACCCTGGAGCTGCTCGCGCCCGGCTGCTACCGCAAGAAAACCCACGTGCTGTCCCCCCCCAGGAGGGGTGACCCCCCCCAGGGCCACGCTTTTGGGGTGCTGGAAGAGCTTCCTCGGAGCAGATCGTGGTGTCCCCCTTCACACGGACCTTGGAAGCCACCGCGCCCGCGGGTGCCGTCGAACACTGTGATTTGGTTAAAAACAAAGCCATATTTGGAACCTCTCGTGGCACGAGGATGGGACTGAGGTGCTGAGGGACATGGGTTAGTGATTGATGGGGATGGTTGGACTCGACGATCCAGTGGGTCCTCTCCAACCTGGTGATTCTGTGATTCTGTGATTCTGTGTGCACTGGGGATTTCATGGCCCGACATCTGCCTTTAGAAACTGTGTGGTTTGCCCTTGGTGGTGCAAGGCAGGGAGAGCCAGAATGGGCGCCGGGCTGGGTTCAAGGGCCCCATGGGCAGGGGCTCCCAGTGCAGCTCTGCTCCGTGCGGGGAGCAAATAGGCTCTTCCTGTGTGATGTCACAATCGCCACCGTGGTGTCCCAGCTGGCTGCCCACCAGGCCTTTGGAAGCACGGGGCAGCAGCCCTCAGACTGCCCTGGGACTGCTCCCCAGAGCAGACGTGCAGCGAGCAGGTCGCTGCTGTTCTCTCTGACTGGGCTTTTTCCCACCGGCCCCTGTGTGTGCGGGGAGCCTACACTTGCCGCGATGGCAAAGAGAAAGGCTCCTCAGAGGGGTTCTCGGGGTCAATGCCCCTATAACCTTAGGAGCAGGCAGGCCCATGGGTAGGAAGCAGGGGGTTCATGCCCAGGCTGTGGGGTCGGTTTGGGGGCAGGGCTGTGGCTGAACCCCGGTCTGTGAGGTGCAGAGCAGCGGGGTAGCCGCCAGCGGGGTTGTGGAGCAAAGCCCTGGGCTGGCCAAGTCCCCTCGGGAGGGGCTGGGGCTGGGCTGCCAGCCGGGCTCATTCTGCTGGCCCAGAGCCGGGGGCAGCAGGGGCTCCTGGGGAGCCAGGGATGGGGAAAGGAGAAGGGGGAGCCTTGCAAACCCCCAGGCTGCTGCTCTCTCGCTGTTAACGGGATGGCCCCGGCTCTGGCAAGGGTGTCCACTCTGGCTGCTGCTGCCGCCTCGGCTCCCACAGCCCGGGGCTGGGGAACAACCAGAACGTGGCTTTTTCCTCCCCCAGGAACGTTCACTTAGAAATGGAGCTCACGCTTCAAAAAAATAAAACTCCATCAGAGGAGGAAAATTCCACTGAGGGCAATGAAGGTAAGCTCAGCCCCGCTGCTGCTGTCAAGTCCTCAGGGGGGACCTTGGGGAGCTGTGCTGAGCCTGAGCTCTGGCCGGCTGGCCCAGGGGCAGGAGAAGGGCAGGCAGCCTCGCTCTTGGCCCCAGAGAGGGAGGGCGTCCCTCGGTGCTCGCCTCCCCGCTTCCAGGGAGCTTCCTGGAGAAGAGACCGCAGGAGATGGGACTCACTTTGCTCTGGTTTCTTCGCCCAGGGCCAGCCTGCACTATGCGACGCCAAGTGTCTAGTTCCATCACCTCCCTGGGGATGTGGCAGAGGAACATCTTCTTTCCTGTGTACGTACGACCTATTCCTACTGCGGGCGGGTGACAAACGGGATGTCTGAGGGTTGGTGCAAGCCCAGGGGAGAGCAGAGGGTGTTCTCCAGCCAGCAGCCCAGGGCTCCCGTTTGGGCCCTGAAGCTCAGACGCTGCTTGTACTGGGGCTGTTCCCCAGGAGAGCCAAGAGCAGAGCCCCCCGGCAGACACAGTCCCATGCGTCACATCTGTGGGACATCGAGGGAAAAGAGCCCTGCTTTCCAGCCAGAGCGACAGCAAGGGCCACCCCAGAGAGGCTGTGGCAAAGCAGGCTTTATTTGCAATACCTCTTCCCTTCCCCACATTGTTTCCCTTTGCTTTCGGAAGGTGCTCCTGAAGCCCTTCCTTTGGGCCAGAGCTGCTGGCAGTGTGGAATGGTGTGGACAGGAATCCTCTTCCTCCTGGATGCTGCTCCATCACCTCGCTGCCAGCAGCAGGTTTTCAGCCCCAGGAGGGAAATGCACCTGGAAGGGCTTTACCCAAGACTTGGGTCCTTGACAGACACCCGACTCCCTCTTTTGCAGGAAAGAGACTGTGTTGCACCACAAGCAGCTCTTCAAAATCCTTGCCTTGCTGCTCCTTGTCTTTCTTGGTGAGTTTTCCTGAGCAAAGCTGGGAAAGCGACGACCCAGCTGTGCTGGATACCAGCTTTCCTCTGGGACCAGGATGTGGCCCACGTGCTTCCTGAGCACGGCCACGCCTGGGACTGGCTTTTGGCCTCCCAGTCAGACCAGCAGCGTCCTGGCCGAGGCGCTACTGCAGCCACTGGAGCACGTGGCTCGCTCCGTCCGCGAGAGACGAGCGCAGCTCTTCCCAAGCCTCAGCTGGGGATTGCCGGAGGGGAGAGCCGTGCAGGGGGAGCGATGGAGAGGTGCCTCTCCCAGCGCATGGAGCCTGGTCTGGGTGCTCCCTCAAGCGCTGATGAGGAACAGGGCTGGGTTCTGGGGCACTGAGCACGCCTGGAGATCCCAGCCTTGTCTCCTCCAGCCCAGGCACGGCCAGGAGACTGCACCTGCCGGGATCGCTGGCCACCCCGCTCTGATAACTATCTCTTGATGCAATTGCAGTTTTCGGTTTTGGCTGGACCTGGCGCTCGGTTCCGACCCAGACGTCCACAGAGGTGGGTGACTTCGGTGGGGCCGGCACGTCCTGCGAGGAGGCGTTGCTGCCAGGGTCCAGCTGAGGCTCTTGAGCTGCCACGCAGGGTGGCCCAAAGCAGCAGCTTTTGCCGGCTCTTCCTAGGGAAGCCTCTCCTGGGAAGCCCTGGTGGCTCTGGCAGGGGAAGCTCCAATGGAGCATTTTTCCCTTTCAGGTACAGAGTAGTGTCAGTGTGGAAAAAGGCCTGCAGGAGCTGAGGTAAGAGATGTTTCCTGACTGGAATTGGCTCTGTGCAGGAGCGTCAGTCGACCTCGTGCTCCCTGCAGTCATCTTCCTCTCAGCCGGGGCTCCCGTCCTTCCCTGGTTCCTTTCCCTTTTGCTCAGTCTGGCGCGGAAGGGGAGCACGGGCACAGCAGGGACAGGGCGGGGGTCTCCCCTCTGGCTGAGCTCCCCCACTCCCAGAGGGAACGGGCCGCTCTCTGACAAGATCCGCTTTCCTCTTCCTGCAGGGAGTTTGGCTATGAGGATCGCCAAGTTTTGAAGCTTCAGAAAGAAGATGGGGCTGAGCTGACCGTGGGCCCAGAGGCCTTGGAAAAGGTGATCCTGCAGCTTTGGGAGGAGGCTGGGCTGGGCAGCAGCCCCAGGAAAGGGTTCCTTGCGGATGGTGGGGTCACCGCATCCTCTGCCCCATCTTGCCCGCATCCTCTGCCCCAGCCGGGTGGTGGATTTTCTCCCCAGTGTCCTTGCTCCCACACTCCTCCCTAACAGCGCCTTTTCAGGGGTGGGACGCAGGTGCTGGGCATCCCTGCAGAGCCCCTGGGCAGAGACGTGGCTCTGCTGGCCCCTGCCTGGGATGGGTTCAGATTCTGCTCTGCTCCGCAATGCTGAGGGGCCCCTGGGTCAGGCAGGGAAAGCCTCCGGCTTCTCTCCATTGCTTCACAGGCGCCTCATTTTCTAGCTGAAATCGAACGCCCCGGGCACACGAGTGCTCACACTTCTAGCTTTGTCAGCGGTTGTGTCGTTCCCAACGCGCTCTCACACTTCATTGCTGCTGTTCTGGTTGCAGGGTCAGGCTTCTCCAGGACTCCAACTGCACGTCCGAGTCCATAATGTCCAGGTGAACATCTTGAAAAGAGATGGACAGACTGGCCTCTCTGTGACGATTGACACCTCCCCCGTGCGGAAGGATGGCGCTGATTTGATAGAAATGAACAATCCAGGGTTAACACTTGAGACTGGGCCTGGCGTTCCTCCTTAAAACTGACCTTGGTATGTTGATAGAAGAAGCGCATAACAAAAGCCCAGAACTCAGCGCCTGAAAGTCCCTGAAACGTCCGTCCGGAGTATTGTACCAGCCCCCTTCGAGTGCTTGACATCTTTTAACCAATCTTGTAACTACTTAAGGTGCATGGACAGTACAGTAGGACCAATTGTAAGTTGTTTTATTAGCCTGTGCTCTGCTAGAAAAGTATATAAGGAGTGTTGTGTTTATGAATAAACGAGAACGACTATACTCACATTGAGATTTCATCGCTACTCGGGGTCCGACTCCCACTCCCACACCCCTGCAGAACATGGAGGTGGCTGGAGGGAGCGTCTGGCAAGGCTCTGGCCCTGGTGAAAAGACCTTCAAAACTCATCCAGTTCCAACCCCTCTGCCATGGGTAAGGACACGTCTTCCTCGATCAGGTTTCCCTTTCCAACTTTGAACATCTCTGGGTACGTGGATCCAGTGGCCATTGCATGGGATTGGAAATGGAATTTCTTGGAGCTGCTTGTTTTCTTTCAGTCCCATTAAAGCTCATTAAACGTTGCTTCCAAGCTGCAAGCCTCACCTTCCCTCATTTCCCTTTTCCTGGGGTGGGTTAGTTTGGGACTAAAAGCTGCCCAGGTTAGCTGCTGTCCTGGCTGGCGGGGATAAACCGGGTCCCAGGAGCATTCCCCCAGAGCTCCTGAGAGAGGGGGCTGAGAGCAGCAATCCCAGGATGCGGAGGGTGTTCTCAGCACGGTCAGCAGCGTTCCTGGTCCATCGCGAAGTCGCAGGAGGGGCAGGATGTGTAGGACATGGTGGGGACGAAGCCATGGGGCTTGCTCCCCTGTCAACTTCCCTTTGAAATGGATCTCACGCTCAGAAAAGCTCCAACACCATCAGAGCAGGGAAACGCCACTGAGGGCGAGGAAGGTAAGCTCAGCGCTGCTTCTGGCGGTGAAGTCCTCAGGGGTGACCAAGTGCGTAGTGTCCTGGACAAACATGATGTCACCAGTTGCTTGTGGTTCTACTTGTGGTTCCCATGCAATAAGCCTTGACTTGTCGGAGCTTTATCCCCAAACCAGTTGTGCAGACCCAAAGATTCTTCTTTGGGGTTTCATAGAATCTTAGAATCACAGAATAGTTTAGGTTTGAAGGGACCTTAATGATCATCTACTTCCAACCCCCCTGCCATGGGCAGGGCCACCTCCCACTACATGACGCTGCCCACGGCTCCATCCAAATGGGCATGAACACCTCTAGGGATGGGGCAGCCCCAGCTTCCCTGGGCAGCCTGTTCCAGGGCCTCAGCGCTCTCACCCAAAACCCTGGATCAGAGGGGTGAGTGGGCCAGGATTGGGCTCCATCCACCCTGCAGGGGGCTGAGAGTCCATCTGGGGTGGGGTAAAAGCCCCAGCTCCCGGTGCCAAGGGCTCACGGCAAACCAGATGAATGAAACCAACTGTAAAGGGACTCAACCACCTCCCTGGGCAGCCTCTGACAGTGCCCAATGACCCTGCCAGTGTAAACATTTTTCCGAATTCCCAGTCTGATCCTGCCCTGGCGCATCTTGAGGCTGTTCCCCCTTGTCCTATCACCCATCACTCAGAGTATATGCATGGAAGGATTTCATTCTAGTCCTCCCCTGTCCCAGGGGGCGGCGGGGGGGGGCGGTTCTCAGTCCCTCCGCGGTGCCCGGTGCGTCCCCGGGGCGATGCCGGCGGGGTGGGCCGCTCGGTGGCCCCCCGGGCCGCTGTGGGAGCGGCGCTGCCGGGCCTCGCTGCGCGGGGCGGGCCGGGCCGGGGCGGCGGTGCTGGTGCCGCTGTGCTCGCTGCGGGGCCGCCCCACGCTGCTCTTCACCCTCCGCTCCCGCCGCCTCGCGGGGCCCCACAGCGGCGACGTCAGCTTCCCCCGGGGGCGGCGGGAGCCGGCGGACCGGGACGCGGCGGCCACGGCGCTGAGGGAGACGCGGGAGGAGCTCGGGCTGCGGCTGCCGGAGGACGCGGTGTGGGGGCAGCTGAGGGAGATCCCGGACTGGCAGGGACAGCTGGTGGCTCCCATCGTGGCCAACCTGGGACCTCTGGAGGACCTAACGCTGACCCCCAACCCCGACGAGGTGGAGGAGGTCTTCACGCTGCCCCTGGATCACCTCCTGCGTGAGGAGAACCAGGGCTACACGCACTTCCGCACGGGCGGCCGCTACGCCTACACCTTGCCCGTCTTCCTCAACCGCCCCCACCGCGTCTGGGGGCTCACGGCCATCGTCACCGCGCTCACCCTGGAGCTGCTCGCGCCCGGCTGCTACCGCAAGAAAACCCATGTGCTGTCCCCCCCCAGGAGGGGTGACCCCCCCCAGGGCCACGCTTTTGGGGTGCTGGAAGAGCTTCCTCGGAGCAGATCGTGGTGTCCCCCTTCACACGGACCTTGGAAGCCACCGCGCCCGCGGGTGCCGTCGAACACTGTGATTTGGTTAAAAACAAAGCCATATTTGGAACCTCTCGTGGCACGAGGATGGGACTGAGGTGCTGAGGGACATGGGTTAGTGATTGATGGGGATGGTTGGACTCGACGATCCAGTGGGTCCTCTCCAACCTGGTGATTCTGTGATTCTGTGTGCACTGGGGATTTCATGGCCCGACATCTGCCTTTAGAAACTGTGTGGTTTGCCCTTGGTGGTGCAAGGCAGGGAGAGCCAGAATGGGCGCCGGGCTGGGTTCAAGGGCCCCATGGGCAGGGGCTCCCAGTGCAGCTCTGCTCCGTGCGGGGAGCAAATAGGCTCTTCCTGTGTGATGTCACAATCGCCACCGTGGTGTCCCAGCTGGCTGCCCACCAGGCCTTTGGAAGCACGGGGCAGCAGCCCTCAGACTGCCCTGGGACTGCTCCCCAGAGCAGACGTGCAGCGAGCAGGTCGCTGCTGTTCTCTCTGACTGGGCTTTTTCCCACCGGCCCCTGTGTGTGCGGGGAGCCTACACTTGCCGCGATGGCAAAGAGAAAGGCTCCTCAGAGGGGTTCTCGGGGTCAATGCCCCTATAACCTTAGGAGCAGGCAGGCCCATGGGTAGGAAGCAGGGGGTTCATGCCCAGGCTGTGAGGTCGGTTTGGGGGCAGGGCTGTGGCTGAACCCCGGTCTGTGAGGTGCAGAGCAGCGGGGTAGCCGCCAGCGGGGTTGTGGAGCAAAGCCCTGGGCTGGCCAAGTCCCCTCGGGAGGGGCTGGGGCTGGGCTGCCAGCCGGGCTCATTCTGCTGGCCCAGAGCCGGGGGCAGCAGGGGCTCCTGGGGAGCCAGGGATGGGGAAAGGAGAAGGGGGGGCCTTGCAAACCCCCAGGCTGCTGCTCTCTCGCTGTTAACGGGATGGCCCCGGCTCTGGCAAGGGTGTCCACTCTGGCTGCTGCTGCCGCCTCGGCTCCCACAGCCCGGGGCTGGGGAACAACCAGAACGTGGCTTTTTCCTCCCCCAGGAACGTTCACTTAGAAATGGAGCTCACGCTTCAAAAAAATAAAACTCCATCAGAGGAGGAAAATTCCACTGAGGGCAATGAAGGTAAGCTCAGCCCCGCTGCTGCTGTCAAGTCCTCAGGGGGGACCTTGGGGAGCTGTGCTGAGCCTGAGCTCTGGCCGGCTGGCCCAGGGGCAGGAGAAGGGCAGGCTGCCTCGCTCTTGGCCCCAGAGAGGGAGGGCGTCCCTCGGTGCTCGCCTCCCCGCTTCCAGGGAGCTTCCTGGAGAAGAGACCGCAGGAGATGGGACTCACTTTGCTCTGGTTTCTTCGCCCAGGGCCAGCCTGCACTATGCGACGCCAAGTGTCTAGTTCCATCACCTCCCTGGGGATGTGGCAGAGGAACATCTTCTTTCCTGTGTACGTACGACCCATTCCTACTGCGGGCGGGTGACAAACGGGATGTCTGAGGGTTGGTGCAAGCCCAGGGGAGAGCAGAGGGTGTTCTCCAGCCAGCAGCCCAGGGCTCCCGTTTGGGCCCTGAAGCTCAGACGCTGCTTGTACTGGGGCTGTTCCCCAGGAGAGCCAAGAGCAGAGCCCCCCGGCAGACACAGTCCCATGCGTCACATCTGTGGGACATCGAGGGAAAAGAGCCCTGCTTTCCAGCCAGAGCGACAGCAAGGGCCACCCCAGAGAGGCTGTGGCAAAGCAGGCTTTATTTGCAATACCTCTTCCCTTCCCCACATTGTTTCCCTTTGCTTTCGGAAGGTGCTCCTGAAGCCCTTCCTTTGGGCCAGAGCTGCTGGCAGTGTGGAATGGTGTGGACAGGAATCCTCTTCCTCCTGGATGCTGCTCCATCACCTCGCTGCCAGCAGCAGGTTTTCAGCCCCAGGAGGGAAATGCACCTGGAAGGGCTTTACCCAAGACTTGGGTCCTTGACAGACACCCGACTCCCTCTTTTGCAGGAAAGAGACTGTGTTGCACCACAAGCAGCTCTTCAAAATCCTTGCCTTGCTGCTCCTTGTCTTTCTTGGTGAGTTTTCCTGAGCAAAGCTGGGAAAGCGACGACCCAGCTGTGCTGGATACCAGCTTTCCTCTGGGACCAGGATGTGGCCCACGTGCTTCCTGAGCACGGCCACGCCTGGGACTGGCTTTTGGCCTCCCAGTCAGACCAGCAGCGTCCTGGCCGAGGCGCTACTGCAGCCACTGGAGCACGTGGCTCGCTCCGTCCGCGAGAGACGAGCGCAGCTCTTCCCAAGCCTCAGCTGGGGATTGCCGGAGGGGAGAGCCGTGCAGGGGGAGCGATGGAGAGGTGCCTCTCCCAGCGCATGGAGCCTGGTCTGGGTGCTCCCTCAAGCGCTGATGAGGAACAGGGCTGGGTTCTGGGGCACTGAGCACGCCTGGAGATCCCAGCCTTGTCTCCTCCAGCCCAGGCACGGCCAGGAGACTGCACCTGCCGGGATCGCTGGCCACCCCGCTCTGATAACTATCTCTTGATGCAATTGCAGTTTTCGGTTTTGGCTGGACCTGGCGCTCGGTTCCGACCCAGACGTCCACAGAGGTGGGTGACTTCGGTGGGGCCGGCACGTCCTGCGAGGAGGCGTTGCTGCCAGGGTCCAGCTGAGGCTCTTGAGCTGCCACGCAGGGTGGCCCAAAGCAGCAGCTTTTGCCGGCTCTTCCTAGGGAAGCCTCTCCTGGGAAGCCCTGGTGGCTCTGGCAGGGGAAGCTCCAATGGAGCATTTTTCCCTTTCAGGTACAGAGTAGTGTCAGTGTGGAAAAAGGCCTGGAGGAGCTGAGGTAAGAGATGTTTCCTGACTGGAATTGGCTCTGTGCAGGAGCGTCAGTCGACCTCGTGCTCCCTGCAGTCATCTTCCTCTCAGCCGGGGCTCCCGTCCTTCCCTGGTTCCTTTCCCTTTTGCTCAGTCTGGCGCGGAAGGGGAGCACGGGCACAGCAGGGACAGGGCGGGGGTCTCCCCTCTGGCTGAGCTCCCCCACTCCCAGAGGGAACGGGCCGCTCTCTGACAAGATCCGCTTTCCTCTTCCTGCAGGGAGTTTGGCTATGAGGATCGCCAAGTTTTGAAGCTTCAGAAAGAAGATGGGGCTGAGCTGACCGTGGGCCCAGAGGCCTTGGAAAAGGTGATCCTGCAGCTTTGGGAGGAGGCTGGGCTGGGCAGCAGCCCCAGGAAAGGGTTCCTTGCGGATGGTGGGGTCACCGCATCCTCTGCCCCATCTTGCCCGCATCCTCTGCCCCAGCCGGGTGGTGGATTTTCTCCCCAGTGTCCTTGCTCCCACACTCCTCCCTAACAGCGCCTTTTCAGGGGTGGGACGCAGGTGCTGGGCATCCCTGCAGAGCCCCTGGGCAGAGACGTGGCTCTGCTGGCCCCTGCCTGGGATGGGTTCAGATTCTGCTCTGCTCCGCAATGCTGAGGGGCCCCTGGGTCAGGCAGGGAAAGCCTCCGGCTTCTCTCCATTGCTTCACAGGCGCCTCATTTTCTAGCTGAAATCGAACGCCCCGGGCACACGAGTGCTCACACTTCTAGCTTTGTCAGCGGTTGTGTCGTTCCCAACGCGCTCTCACACTTCATTGCTGCTGTTCTGGTTGCAGGGTCAGGCTTCTCCAGGACTCCAACTGCACGTCCGAGTCCATAATGTCCAGGTGAACATCTTGAAAAGAGATGGACAGACTGGCCTCTCTGTGACGATTGACACCTCCCCCGTGCGGAAGGATGGCGCTGATTTGATAGAAATGAACAATCCAGGGTTAACACTTGAGACTGGGCCTGGCGTTCCTCCTTAAAACTGACCTTGGTATGTTGATAGAAGAAGCGCATAACAAAAGCCCAGAACTCAGCGCCTGAAAGTCCCTGAAACGTCCGTCCGGAGTATTGTACCAGCCCCCTTCGAGTGCTTGACATCTTTTAACCAATCTTGTAACTACTTAAGGTGCATGGACAGTACAGTAGGACCAATTGTAAGTTGTTTTATTAGCCTGTGCTCTGCTAGAAAAGTATATAAGGAGTGTTGTGTTTATGAATAAACGAGAACGACTATACTCACATTGAGATTTCATCGCTACTCGGGGTCCGACTCCCACTCCCACACCCCTGCAGAACATGGAGGTGGCTGGAGGGAGCGTCTGGCAAGGCTCTGGCCCTGGTGAAAAGACCTTCAAAACTCATCCAGTTCCAACCCCTCTGCCATGGGTAAGGACACGTCTTCCTCGATCAGGTTTCCCTTTCCAACTTTGAACATCTCTGGGTACGTGGATCCAGTGGCCATTGCATGGGATTGGAAATGGAATTTCTTGGAGCTGCTTGTTTTCTTTCAGTCCCATTAAAGCTCATTAAACGTTGCTTCCAAGCTGCAAGCCTCACCTTCCCTCATTTCCCTTTTCCTGGGGTGGGTTAGTTTGGGACTAAAAGCTGCCCAGGTTAGCTGCTGTCCTGGCTGGCGGGGATAAACCGGGTCCCAGGAGCATTCCCCCAGAGCTCCTGAGAGAGGGGGCTGAGAGCAGCAATCCCAGGATGCGGAGGGTGTTCTCAGCACGGTCAGCAGCGTTCCTGGTCCATCGCGAAGTCGCAGGAGGGGCAGGATGTGTAGGACATGGTGGGGACGAAGCCATGGGGCTTGCTCCCCTGTCAACTTCCCTTTGAAATGGATCTCACGCTCAGAAAAGCTCCAACACCATCAGAGCAGGGAAACGCCACTGAGGGCGAGGAAGGTAAGCTCAGCGCTGCTTCTGGCGGTGAAGTCCTCAGGGGTGACCAAGTGCGTAGTGTCCTGGACAAACATGATGTCACCAGTTGCTTGTGGTTCTACTTGTGGTTCCCATGCAATAAGCCTTGACTTGTCGGAGCTTTATCCCCAAACCAGTTGTGCAGACCCAAAGATTCTTCTTTGGGGTTTCATAGAATCTTAGAATCACAGAATAGTTTAGGTTTGAAGGGACCTTAATGATCATCTACTTCCAACCCCCCTGCCATGGGCAGGGCCACCTCCCACTACATGACGCTGCCCACGGCTCCATCCAAATGGGCATGAACACCTCTAGGGATGGGGCAGCCCCAGCTTCCCTGGGCAGCCTGTTCCAGGGCCTCAGCGCTCTCACCCAAAACCCTGGATCAGAGGGGTGAGTGGGCCAGGATTGGGCTCCATCCACCCTGCAGGGGGCTGAGAGTCCATCTGGGGTGGGGTAAAAGCCCCAGCTCCCGGTGCCAAGGGCTCACGGCAAACCAGATGAATGAAACCAACTGTAAAGGGACTCAACCACCTCCCTGGGCAGCCTCTGACAGTGCCCAATGACCCTGCCAGTGTAAACATTTTTCCGAATTCCCAGTCTGATCCTGCCCTGGCGCATCTTGAGGCTGTTCCCCCTTGTCCTATCACCCATCACTCAGAGTATATGCATGGAAGGATTTCATTCTAGTCCTCCCCTGTCCCAGGGGGCGGCGGGGGGGGGGCGGTTCTCAGTCCCTCCGCGGTGCCCAGTGCGTCCCCGGGGCGATGCCGGCGGGGTGGGCCGCTCGGTGGCCCCCCGGGCCGCTGTGGGAGCGGCGCTGCCGGGCCTCGCTGCGCGGGGCGGGCCGGGCCGGGGCGGCGGTGCTGGTGCCGCTGTGCTCGCTGCGGGGCCGCCCCACGCTGCTCTTCACCCTCCGCTCCCGCCGCCTCGCGGGGCCCCACAGCGGCGACGTCAGCTTCCCCCGGGGGCGGCGGGAGCCGGCGGACCGGGACGCGGCGGCCACGGCGCTGAGGGAGACGCGGGAGGAGCTCGGGCTGCGGCTGCCGGAGGACGCGGTGTGGGGGCAGCTGAGGGAGATCCCGGACTGGCAGGGACAGCTGGTGGCTCCCATCGTGGCCAACCTGGGACCTCTGGAGGACCTAACGCTGACCCCCAACGCCGACGAGGTGGAGGAGGTCTTCACGCTGCCCCTGGATCACCTCCTGCGTGAGGAGAACCAGGGCTACACGCACTTCCGCACGGGCGGCCGCTACGCCTACACCTTGCCCGTCTTCCTCAACCGCCCCCACCGCGTCTGGGGGCTCACGGCCATCGTCACCGCGCTCACCCTGGAGCTGCTCGCGCCCGGCTGCTACCGCAAGAAAACCCACGTGCTGTCCCCCCCCAGGAGGGGTGACCCCCCCCAGGGCCACGCTTTTGGGGTGCTGGAAGAGCTTCCTCGGAGCAGATCATGGTGTCCCCCTTCACACGGACCTTGGAAGCCACCGCGCCCGCGGGTGCCGTCGAACACTGTGATTTGGTTAAAAACAAAGCCATATTTGGAACCTCTCGTGGCACGAGGATGGGACTGAGGTGCTGAGGGACATGGGTTAGTGATTGATGGGGATGGTTGGACTCGACGATCCAGTGGGTCCTCTCCAACCTGGTGATTCTGTGATTCTGTGATTCTGTGTGCACTGGGGATTTCATGGCCCGACATCTGCCTTTAGAAACTGTGTGGTTTGCCCTTGGTGGTGCAAGGCAGGGAGAGCCAGAATGGGCACAGGGCTGGGTTCAAGGGCCCCATGGGCAGGGGCTCCCAGTGCAGCTCTGCTCCGTGCGGGGAGCAAATAGGCTCTTCCTGTGTGATGTCACAATCGCCACCGTGGTGTCCCAGCTGGCTGCCCACCAGGCCTTTGGAAGCACGGGGCAGCAGCCCTCAGACTGCCCTGGGACTGCTCCCCAGAGCAGACGTGCAGCGAGCAGGTTGCTGCTGTTCTCTCTGACTGGGCTTTTTCCCACCGGCCCCTGTGTGTGCGGGGAGCCTACACTTGCCGCGATGGCAAAGAGAAAGGCTCCTCAGAGGGGTTCTCGGGGTCAATGCCCCTATAACCTTAGGAGCAGGCAGGCCCATGGGTAGGAAGCAGGGGGTTCATGCCCAGGCTGTGGGGTCGGTTTGGGGGCAGGGCTGTGGCTGAACCCCGGTCTGTGAGGTGCAGAGCAGCAGGGTAGCCGCCAGCGGGGTTGTGGAGCAAAGCCCTGGGCTGGCCAAGTCCCCTCGGGAGGGGCTGGGGCTGGGCTGCCAGCCGGGCTCATTCTGCTGGCCCAGAGCCGGGGGCAGCAGGGGCTCCTGGGGAGCCAGGGATGGGGAAAGGAGAAGGGGGAGCCTTGCAAACCCCCAGGCTGCTGCTCTCTCGCTGTTAACGGGATGGCCCCGGCTCTGGCAAGGGTGTCCACTCTGGCTGCTGCTGCCGCCTCGGCTCCCACAGCCCGGGGCTGGGGAACAACCAGAACGTGGCTTTTTCCTCCCCCAGGAACGTTCACTTAGAAACGGAGCTCACGCTTCAAAAAAATAAAACTCCATCAGAGGAGGAAAATTCCACTGAGGGCAATGAAGGTAAGCTCAGCCCCGCTGCTGCTGTCAAGTCCTCAGGGGGGACCTTGGGGAGCTGTGCTGAGCCTGAGCTCTGGCCGGCTGGCCCAGGGGCAGGAGAAGGGCAGGCAGCCTCGCTCTTGGCCCCAGAGAGGGAGGGCGTCCCTCGGTGCTCGCCTCCCCGCTTCCAGGGAGCTTCCTGGAGAAGAGACCGCAGGAGATGGGACTCACTTTGCTCTGGTTTCTTCGCCCAGGGCCAGCCTGCACTATGCGACGCCTAGTGTCTAGTTCCATCACCTCCCTGGGGATGTGGCAGAGGAACATCTTCTTTCCTGTGTACGTACGACCTATTCCTACTGCGGGCGGGTGACAAACGGGATGTCTGAGGGTTGGTGCAAGCCCAGGGGAGAGCAGAGGGTGTTCTCCAGCCAGCAGCCCAGGGCTCCCGTTTGGGCCCTGAAGCTCAGACGCTGCTTGTACTGGGGCTGTTCCCCAGGAGAGCCAAGAGCAGAGCCCCCCGGCAGACACAGTCCCATGCGTCACATCTGTGGGACATCGAGGGAAAAGAGCCCTGCTTTCCAGCCAGAGCGACAGCAAGGGCCACCCCAGAGAGGCTGTGGCAAAGCAGGCTTCATTTGCAATACCTCTTCCCTTCCCCACATTGTTTCCCTTTGCTTTCGGAAGGTGCTCCTGAAGCCCTTCCTTTGGGCCAGAGCTGCTGGCAGTGTGGAATGGTGTGGACAGGAATCCTCTTCCTCCTGGATGCTGCTCCATCACCTCGCTGCCAGCAGCAGGTTTTCAGCCCCAGGAGGGAAATGCACCTGGAAGGGCTTTACCCAAGACTTGGGTCCTTGACAGACACCCGGCTCCCTCTTTTGCAGGAAAGAGACTGTGTTGCACCACAAGCAGCTCTTCAAAATCCTTGCCTTGCTGCTCCTTGTCTTTCTTGGTGAGTTTTCCTGAGCAAAGCTGGGAAAGCGACGACCCAGCTGTGCTGGATACCAGCTTTCCTCTGGGACCAGGATGTGGCCCACGTGCTTCCTGAGCACGGCCACGCCTGGGACTGGCTTTTGGCCTCCCAGTCAGACCAGCAGCGTCCTGGCCGAGGCGCTACTGCAGCCACTGGAGCACGTGGCTCGCTCCGTCCGCGAGAGACGAGTGCAGCTCTTCCCAAGCCTCAGCTGGGGATTGCCGGAGGGGAGAGCCGTGCAGGGGGAGCGATGGAGAGGTGCCTCTCCCAGCGCATGGAGCCTGGTCTGGGTGCTCCCTCAAGCGCTGATGAGGAACAGGGCTGGGTTCTGGGGCACTGAGCACGCCTGGAGATCCCAGCCTTGTCTCCTCCAGCCCAGGCACGGCCAGGAGACTGCACCTGCCGGGATCGCTGGCCACCCCGCTCTGATAACTATCTCTTGATGCAATTGCAGTTTTCGGTTTTGGCTGGACCTGGCGCTCGGTTCCGACCCAGACGTCCACAGAGGTGGGTGACTTCGGTGGGGCCGGCACGTCCTGCGAGGAGGCGTTGCTGCCAGGGTCCAGCTGAGGCTCTTGAGCTGCCACGCAGGGTGGCCCAAAGCAGCAGCTTTTGCCGGCTCTTCCTAGGGAAGCCTCTCCTGGGAAGCCCTGGTGGCTCTGGCAGGGGAAGCTCCAATGGAGCATTTTTCCCTTTCAGGTACAGAGTAGTGTCAGTGTGGAAAAAGGCCTGCAGGAGCTGAGGTAAGAGATGTTTCCTGACTGGAATTGGCTCTGTGCAGGAGCGTCAGTCGACCTCGTGCTCCCTGCAGTCATCTTCCTCTCAGCCGGGGCTCCCGTCCTTCCCTGGTTCCTTTCCCTTTTGCTCAGTCTGGCGCGGAAGGGGAGCACGGGCACAGCAGGGACAGGGCGGGGGTCTCCCCTCTGGCTGAGCTCCCCCACTCCCAGAGGGAACGGGCCGCTCTCTGACAAGATCCGCTTTCCTCTTCCTGCAGGGAGTTTGGCTATGAGGATCGCCAAGTTTTGAAGCTTCAGAAAGAAGATGGGGCTGAGCTGACCGTGGGCCCAGAGGCCTTGGAAAAGGTGATCCTGCAGCTTTGGGAGGAGGCTGGGCTGGGCAGCAGCCCCAGGAAAGGGTTCCTTGCGGATGGTGGGGTCACCGCATCCTCTGCCCCATCTTGCCCGCATCCTCTGCCCCAGCCGGGTGGTGGATTTTCTCCCCAGTGTCCTTGCTCCCACACTCCTCCCTAACAGCGCCTTTTCAGGGGTGGGACGCAGGTGCTGGGCATCCCTGCAGAGCCCCTGGGCAGAGACGTGGCTCTGCTGGCCCCTGCCTGGGATGGGTTCAGATTCTGCTCTGCTCCGCAATGCTGAGGGGCCCCTGGGTCAGGCAGGGAAAGCCTCCGGCTTCTCTCCATTGCTTCACAGGCGCCTCATTTTCTAGCTGAAATCGAACGCCCCGGGCACACGAGTGCTCACACTTCTAGCTTTGTCAGCGGTTGTGTCGTTCCCAACGCGCTCTCACACTTCATTGCTGCTGTTCTGGTTGCAGGGCCAGGCTTCTCCAGGACTCCAACTGCACGTCCGAGTCCATAATGTCCAGGTGAACATCTTGAAAAGAGATGGACAGACTGGCCTCTCTGTGACGATTGACACCTCCCCCGTGCGGAAGGATGGCGCTGATTTGATAGAAATGAACAATCCAGGGTTAACACTTGAGACTGGGCCTGGCGTTCCTCCTTAAAACTGACCTTGGTATGTTGATAGAAGAAGCGCATAACAAAAGCCCAGAACTCAGCGCCTGAAAGTCCCTGAAACGTCCGTCCGTCCGTCCGGAGTATTGTACCAGCCCCCTTCGAGTGCTTGACATCTTTTAACCAATCTTGTAACTACTTAAGGTGCATGGACAGTACAGTAGGACCAATTGTAAGTTGTTTTATTAGCCTGTGCTCTGCTAGAAAAGTATATAAGGAGTGTTGTGTTTATGAATAAACGAGAACGACTATACTCACATTGAGATTTCATCGCTACTCGGGGTCCGACTCCCACTCCCACACCCCTGCAGAACATGGAGGTGGCTGGAGGGAGCGTCTGGCAAGGCTCTGGCCCTGGTGAAAAGACCTTCAAAACTCATCCAGTTCCAACCCCTCTGCCATGGGTAAGGACACGTCTTCCTCGATCAGGTTTCCCTTTCCAACTTTGAACATCTCTGGGTAGGTGGATCCAGTGGCCATTGCATGGGATTGGAAATGGAATTTCTTGGAGCTGCTTGTTTTCTTTCAGTCCCATTAAAGCTCATTAAACGTTGCTTCCAAGCTGCAAGCCTCACCTTCCCTCATTTCCCTTTTCCTGGGGTGGGTTAGTTTGGGACTAAAAGCTGCCCAGGTTAGCTGCTGTCCTGGCTGGCGGGGATAAACCGGGTCCCAGGAGCATTCCCCCAGAGCTCCTGAGAGAGGGGGCTGAGAGCAGCAATCCCAGGATGCGGAGGGTGTTCTCAGCACGGTCAGCAGCGTTCCTGGTCCATCGCGAAGTCGCAGGAGGGGCAGGATGTGTAGGACATGGTGGGGACGAAGCCATGGGGCTTGCTCCCCTGTCAACTTCCCTTTGAAATGGATCTCACGCTCAGAAAAGCTCCAACACCATCAGAGCAGGGAAACGCCACTGAGGGCGAGGAAGGTAAGCTCAGCGCTGCTTCTGGCGGTGAAGTCCTCAGGGGTGACCAAGTGCGTAGTGTCCTGGACAAACATGATGTCACCAGTTGCTTGTGGTTCTACTTGTGGTTCCCATGCAATAAGCCTTGACTTGTCGGAGCTTTATCCCCAAACCAGTTGTGCAGACCCAAAGATTCTTCTTTGGGGTTTCATAGAATCTTAGAATCACAGAATAGTTTAGGTTTGAAGGGACCTTAATGATCATCTACTTCCAACCCCCCTGCCATGGGCAGGGCCACCTCCCACTACATGACGCTGCCCACGGCTCCATCCAAATGGGCATGAACACCTCTAGGGATGGGGCAGCCCCAGCTTCCCTGGGCAGCCTGTTCCAGGGCCTCAGCGCTCTCACCCAAAACCCTGGATCAGAGGGGTGAGTGGGCCAGGATTGGGCTCCATCCACCCTGCAGGGGGCTGAGAGTCCATCTGGGGTGGGGTAAAAGCCCCAGCTCCCGGTGCCAAGGGCTCACGGCAAACCAGATGAATGAAACCAACTGTAAAGGGACTCAACCACCTCCCTGGGCAGCCTCTGACAGTGCCCAATGACCCTGCCAGTGTAAACATTTTTCCGAATTCCCAGTCTGATCCTGCCCTGGCGCATCTTGAGGCTGTTCCCCCTTGTCCTATCACCCATCACTCAGAGTATATGCATGGAAGGATTTCATTCTAGTCCTCCCCTGTCCCAGGGGGCGGCGGGGGGGGGGCGGTTCTCAGTCCCTCCGCGGTGCCCGGTGCGTCCCCGGGGCGATGCCGGCGGGGTGGGCCGCTCGGTGGCCCCCCGGGCCGCTGTGGGAGCGGCGCTGCCGGGCCTCGCTGCGCGGGGCGGGCCGGGCCGGGGCGGCGGTGCTGGTGCCGCTGTGCTCGCTGCGGGGCCGCCCCACGCTGCTCTTCACCCTCCGCTCCCGCCGCCTCGCGGGGCCCCACAGCGGCGACGTCAGCTTCCCCCGGGGGCGGCGGGAGCCGGCGGACCGGGACGCGGCGGCCACGGCGCTGAGGGAGACGCGGGAGGAGCTCGGGCTGCGGCTGCCGGAGGACGCGGTGTGGGGGCAGCTGAGGGAGATCCCGGACTGGCAGGGACAGCTGGTGGCTCCCATCGTGGCCAACCTGGGACCTCTGGAGGACCTAACGCTGACCCCCAACGCCGACGAGGTGGAGGAGGTCTTCACGCTGCCCCTGGATCACCTCCTGCGTGAGGAGAACCAGGGCTACACGCACTTCCGCACGGGCGGCCGCTACGCCTACACCTTGCCCGTCTTCCTCAACGGCCCCCACCGCGTCTGGGGGCTCACGGCCATCGTCACCGCGCTCACCCTGGAGCTGCTCGCGCCCGGCTGCTACCGCAAGAAAACCCACGTGCTGTCCCCCCCCAGGAGGGGTGACCCCCCCCAGGGCCACGCTTTTGGGGTGCTGGAAGAGCTTCCTCGGAGCAGATCATGGTGTCCCCCTTCACACGGACCTTGGAAGCCACCGTGCCCGCGGGTGCCGTCGAACACTGTGATTTGGTTAAAAACAAAGCCATATTTGGAACCTCTCGTGGCACGAGGATGGGACTGAGGTGCTGAGGGACATGGGTTAGTGATTGATGGGGATGGTTGGACTCGACGATCCAGTGGGTCCTCTCCAACCTGGTGATTCTGTGATTCTGTGATTCTGTGTGCACTGGGGATTTCATGGCCCGACATCTGCCTTTAGAAACTGTGTGGTTTGCCCTTGGTGGTGCAAGGCAGGGAGAGCCAGAATGGGCGCCGGGCTGGGTTCAAGGGCCCCATGGGCAGGGGCTCCCAGTGCAGCTCTGCTCCGTGCGGGGAGCAAATAGGCTCTTCCTGTGTGATGTCACAATCGCCACCGTGGTGTCCCAGCTGGCTGCCCACCAGGCCTTTGGAAGCACGGGGCAGCAGCCCTCAGACTGCCCTGGGACTGCTCCCCAGAGCAGACGTGCAGCGAGCAGGTCGCTGCTGTTCTCTCTGACTGGGCTTTTTCCCACCGGCCCCTGTGTGTGCGGGGAGCCTACACTTGCCGCGATGGCAAAGAGAAAGGCTCCTCAGAGGGGTTCTCGGGGTCAATGCCCCTATAACCTTAGGAGCAGGCAGGCCCATGGGTAGGAAGCAGGGGGTTCATGCCCAGGCTGTGAGGTCGGTTTGGGGGCAGGGCTGTGGCTGAACCCCGGTCTGTGAGGTGCAGAGCAGCGGGGTAGCCGCCAGCGGGGTTGTGGAGCAAAGCCCTGGGCTGGCCAAGTCCCCTCGGGAGGGGCTGGGGCTGGGCTGCCAGCCGGGCTCATTCTGCCGGCCCAGAGCCGGGGGCAGCAGGGGCTCCTGGGGAGCCAGGGATGGGGAAAGGAGAAGGGGGAGCCTTGCAAACCCCCAGGCTGCTGCTCTCTCGCTGTTAACGGGATGGCCCCGGCTCTGGCAAGGGTGTCCACTCTGGCTGCTGCTGCCGCCTCGGCTCCCACAGCCCGGGGCTGGGGAACAACCAGAACGTGGCTTTTTCCTCCCCCAGGAACGTTCACTTAGAAATGGAGCTCACGCTTCAAAAAAATAAAACTCCATCAGAGGAGGAAAATTCCACTGAGGGCAATGAAGGTAAGCTCAGCCCCGCTGCTGCTGTCAAGTCCTCAGGGGGGACCTTGGGGAGCTGTGCTGAGCCTGAGCTCTGGCCGGCTGGCCCAGGGGCAGGAGAAGGGCAGGCAGCCTCGCTCTTGGCCCCAGAGAGGGAGGGTGTCCCTCGGTGCTCGCCTCCCCGCTTCCAGGGAGCTTCCTGGAGAAGAGACCGCAGGAGATGGGACTCACTTTGCTCTGGTTTCTTCGCCCAGGGCCAGCCTGCACTATGCGACGCCAAGTGTCTAGTTCCATCACCTCCCTGGGGATGTGGCAGAGGAACATCTTCTTTCCTGTGTACGTACGACCTATTCCTACTGCGGGCGGGTGACAAACGGGATGTCTGAGGGTTGGTGCAAGCCCAGGGGAGAGCAGAGGGTGTTCTCCAGCCAGCAGCCCAGGGCTCCCGTTTGGGCCCTGAAGCTCAGACGCTGCTTGTACTGGGGCTGTTCCCCAGGAGAGCCAAGAGCAGAGCCCCCCGGCAGACACAGTCCCATGCGTCACATCTGTGGGACATCGAGGGAAAAGAGCCCTGCTTTCCAGCCAGAGCGACAGCAAGGGCCACCCCAGAGAGGCTGTGGCAAAGCAGGCTTTATTTGCAATACCTCTTCCCTTCCCCACATTGTTTCCCTTTGCTTTCGGAAGGTGCTCCTGAAGCCCTTCCTTTGGGCCAGAGCTGCTGGCAGTGTGGAATGGTGTGGACAGGAATCCTCTTCCTCCTGGATGCTGCTCCATCACCTCGCTGCCAGCAGCAGGTTTTCAGCCCCAGGAGGGAAATGCACCTGGAAGGGCTTTACCCAAGACTTGGGTCCTTGACAGACACCCGACTCCCTCTTTTGCAGGAAAGAGACTGTGTTGCACCACAAGCAGCTCTTCAAAATCCTTGCCTTGCTGCTCCTTGTCTTTCTTGGTGAGTTTTCCTGAGCAAAGCTGGGAAAGCGACGACCCAGCTGTGCTGGATACCAGCTTTCCTCTGGGACCAGGATGTGGCCCACGTGCTTCCTGAGCACGGCCACGCCTGGGACTGGCTTTTGGCCTCCCAGTCAGACCAGCAGCGTCCTGGCCGAGGCGCTACTGCAGCCACTGGAGCACGTGGCTCGCTCCGTCCGCGAGAGACGAGCGCAGCTCTTCCCAAGCCTCAGCTGGGGATTGCCGGAGGGGAGAGCCGTGCAGGGGGAGCGATGGAGAGGTGCCTCTCCCAGCGCATGGAGCCTGGTCTGGGTGCTCCCTCAAGCGCTGATGAGGAACAGGGCTGGGTTCTGGGGCACTGAGCACGCCTGGAGATCCCAGCCTTGTCTCCTCCAGCCCAGGCACGGCCAGGAGACTGCACCTGCCGGGATCGCTGGCCACCCCGCTCTGATAACTATCTCTTGATGCAATTGCAGTTTTCGGTTTTGGCTGGACCTGGCGCTCGGTTCCGACCCAGACGTCCACAGAGGTGGGTGACTTCGGTGGGGCCGGCACGTCCTGCGAGGAGGCGTTGCTGCCAGGGTCCAGCTGAGGCTCTTGAGCTGCCACGCAGGGTGGCCCAAAGCAGCAGCTTTTGCCGGCTCTTCCTAGGGAAGCCTCTCCTGGGAAGCCCTGGTGGCTCTGGCAGGGGAAGCTCCAATGGAGCATTTTTCCCTTTCAGGTACAGAGTAGTGTCAGTGTGGAAAAAGGCCTGCAGGAGCTGAGGTAAGAGATGTTTCCTGACTGGAATTGGCTCTGTGCAGGAGCGTCAGTCGACCTCGTGCTCCCCCTGCAGTCATCTTCCTCTCAGCCGGGCTCCCGTCCTTCCCTGGTTCCTTTCCCTTTTGCTCAGTCTGGCGCGGAAGGGGAGCACGGGCACAGCAGGGACAGGGCGGGGGTCTCCCCTCTGGCTGAGCTCCCCCACTCCCAGAGGGAACGGGCCGCTCTCTGACAAGATCCGCTTTCCTCTTCCTGCAGGGAGTTTGGCTATGAGGATCGCCAAGTTTTGAAGCTTCAGAAAGAAGATGGGGCTGAGCTGACCGTGGGCCCAGAGGCCTTGGAAAAGGTGATCCTGCAGCTTTGGGAGGAGGCTGGGCTGGGCAGCAGCCCCAGGAAAGGGTTCCTTGCGGATGGTGGGGTCACCGCATCCTCTGCCCCATCTTGCCCGCATCCTCTGCCCCAGCCGGGTGGTGGATTTTCTCCCCAGTGTCCTTGCTCCCACACTCCTCCCTAACAGCGCCTTTTCAGGGGTGGGACGCAGGTGCTGGGCATCCCTGCAGAGCCCCTGGGCAGAGACGTGGCTCTGCTGGCCCCTGCCTGGGATGGGTTCAGATTCTGCTCTGCTCCGCAATGCTGAGGGGCCCCTGGGTCAGGCAGGGAAAGCCTCCGGCTTCTCTCCATTGCTTCACAGGCGCCTCATTTTCTAGCTGAAATCGAACGCCCGGGCACACGAGTGCTCACACTTCTAGCTTTGTCAGCGGTTGTGTCGTTCCCAACGCGCTCTCACACTTCATTGCTGCTGTTCTGGTTGCAGGGTCAGGCTTCTCCAGGACTCCAACTGCACGTCCGAGTCCATAATGTCCAGGTGAACATCTTGAAAAGAGATGGACAGACTGGCCTCTCTGTGACGATTGACACCTCCCCCGTGCGGAAGGATGGCGCTGATTTGATAGAAATGAACAATCCAGGGTTAACACTTGAGACTGGGCCTGGCGTTCCTCCTTAAAACTGACCTTGGTATGTTGATAGAAGAAGCGCATAACAAAAGCCCAGAACTCAGCGCCTGAAAGTCCCTGAAACGTCCGGAGTATTGTACCAGCCCCCTTCGAGTGCTTGACATCTTTTAACCAATCTTGTAACTACTTAAGGTGCATGGACAGTACAGTAGGACCAATTGTAAGTTGTTTTATTAGCCTGTGCTCTGCTAGAAAAGTATATAAGGAGTGTTGTGTTTATGAATAAACGAGAACGACTATACTCACATTGAGATTTCATCGCTACTCGGGGTCCGACTCCCACTCCCACACCCCTGCAGAACATGGAGGTGGCTGGAGGGAGCGTCTGGCAAGGCTCTGGCCCTGGTGAAAAGACCTTCAAAACTCATCCAGTTCCAACCCCTCTGCCATGGGTAAGGACACGTCTTCCTCGATCAGGTTTCCCTTTCCAACTTTGAACATCTCTGGGTACGTGGATCCAGTGGCCATTGCATGGGATTGGAAATGGAATTTCTTGGAGCTGCTTGTTTTCTTTCAGTCCCATTAAAGCTCATTAAACGTTGCTTCCAAGCTGCAAGCCTCACCTTCCCTCATTTCCCTTTTCCTGGGGTGGGTTAGTTTGGGACTAAAAGCTGCCCAGGTTAGCTGCTGTCCTGGCTGGCGGGGATAAACCGGGTCCCAGGAGCATTCCCCCAGAGCTCCTGAGAGAGGGGGCTGAGAGCAGCAATCCCAGGATGCGGAGGGTGTTCTCAGCACGGTCAGCAGCGTTCCTGGTCCATCGCGAAGTCGCAGGAGGGGCAGGATGTGTAGGACATGGTGGGGACGAAGCCATGGGGCTTGCTCCCCTGTCAACTTCCCTTTGAAATGGATCTCACGCTCAGAAAAGCTCCAACACCATCAGAGCAGGGAAACGCCACTGAGGGCGAGGAAGGTAAGCTCAGCGCTGCTTCTGGCGGTGAAGTCCTCGGGGTGACCAAGTGCGTAGTGTCCTGGACAAACATGATGTCACCAGTTGCTTGTGGTTCTACTTGTGGTTCCCATGCAATAAGCCTTGACTTGTCGGAGCTTTATCCCCAAACCAGTTGTGCAGACCCAAAGATTCTTCTTTGGGGTTTCATAGAATCTTAGAATCACAGAATAGTTTAGGTTTGAAGGGACCTTAATGATCATCTACTTCCAACCCCCCTGCCATGGGCAGGGCCACCTCCCACTACATGACGCTGCCCACGGCTCCATCCAAATGGGCATGAACACCTCTAGGGATGGGGCAGCCCCAGCTTCCCTGGGCAGCCTGTTCCAGGGCCTCAGCGCTCTCACCCAAAACCCTGGATCAGAGGGGTGAGTGGGCCAGGATTGGGCTCCATCCACCCTGCAGGGGGCTGAGAGTCCATCTGGGGTGGGGTAAAAGCCCCAGCTCCCGGTGCCAAGGGCTCACGGCAAACCAGATGAATGAAACCAACTGTAAAGGGACTCAACCACCTCCCTGGGCAGCCTCTGACAGTGCCCAATGACCCTGCCAGTGTAAACATTTTTCCGAATTCCCAGTCTGATCCTGCCCTGGCGCATCTTGAGGCTGTTCCCCCTTGTCCTATCACCCATCACTCAGAGTATATGCATGGAAGGATTTCATTCTAGTCCTCCCCTGTCCCAGGGGGCGGCGGGGGGGGGCGGTTCTCAGTCCCTCCGCGGTGCCCGGTGCGTCCCCGGGGCGATGCCGGCGGGGTGGGCCGCTCGGTGGCCCCCCGGGCCGCTGTGGGAGCGGCGCTGCCGGGCCTCGCTGCGCGGGGCGGGCCGGGCCGGGGCGGCGGTGCTGGTGCCGCTGTGCTCGCTGCGGGGCCGCCCCACGCTGCTCTTCACCCTCCGCTCCCGCCGCCTCGCGGGGCCCCACAGCGGCGACGTCAGCTTCCCCCGGGGGCGGCGGGAGCCGGCGGACCGGGACGCGGCGGCCACGGCGCTGAGGGAGACGCGGGAGGAGCTCGGGCTGCGGCTGCCGGAGGACGCGGTGTGGGGGCAGCTGAGGGAGATCCCGGACTGGCAGGGACAGCTGGTGGCTCCCATCGTGGCCAACCTGGGACCTCTGGAGGACCTAACGCTGACCCCCAACGCCGACGAGGTGGAGGAGGTCTTCACGCTGCCCCTGGATCACCTCCTGCGTGAGGAGAACCAGGGCTACACGCACTTCCGCACGGGCGGCCGCTACGCCTACACCTTGCCCGTCTTCCTCAACCGCCCCCACCGCGTCTGGGGGCTCACGGCCATCGTCACCGCGCTCACCCTGGAGCTGCTCGCGCCCGGCTGCTACCGCAAGAAAACCCACGTGCTGTCCCCCCCCAGGAGGGGTGACCCCCCCCAGGGCCACGCTTTTGGGGTGCTGGAAGAGCTTCCTCGGAGCAGATCATGGTGTCCCCCTTCACACGGACCTTGGAAGCCACCGCGCCCGCGGGTGCCGTCGAACACTGTGATTTGGTTAAAAACAAAGCCATATTTGGAACCTCTCGTGGCACGAGGATGGGACTGAGGTGCTGAGGGACATGGGTTAGTGATTGATGGGGATGGTTGGACTCGACGATCCAGTGGGTCCTCTCCAACCTGGTGATTCTGTGATTCTGTGATTCTGTGTGCACTGGGGATTTCATGGCCCGACATCTGCCTTTAGAAACTGTGTGGTTTGCCCTTGGTGGTGCAAGGCAGGGAGAGCCAGAATGGGCGCCGGGCTGGGTTCAAGGGCCCCATGGGCAGGGGCTCCCAGTGCAGCTCTGCTCCGTGCGGGGAGCAAATAGGCTCTTCCTGTGTGATGTCACAATCGCCACCGTGGTGTCCCAGCTGGCTGCCCACCAGGCCTTTGGAAGCACGGGGCAGCAGCCCTCAGACTGCCCTGGGACTGCTCCCCAGAGCAGACGTGCAGCGAGCAGGTCGCTGCTGTTCTCTCTGACTGGGCTTTTTCCCACCGGCCCCTGTGTGTGCGGGGAGCCTACACTTGCCGCGATGGCAAAGAGAAAGGCTCCTCAGAGGGGTTCTCGGGGTCAATGCCCCTATAACCTTAGGAGCAGGCAGGCCCATGGGTAGGAAGCAGGGGGTTCATGCCCAGGCTGTGGGGTCGGTTTGGGGGCAGGGCTGTGGCTGAACCCCGGTCTGTGAGGTGCAGAGCAGCAGGGTAGCCGCCAGCGGGGTTGTGGAGCAAAGCCCTGGGCTGGCCAAGTCCCCTCGGGAGGGGCTGGGGCTGGGCTGCCAGCCGGGCTCATTCTGCTGGCCCAGAGCCGGGGGCAGCAGGGGCTCCTGGGGAGCCAGGGATGGGGAAAGGAGAAGGGGGAGCCTTGCAAACCCCCAGGCTGCTGCTCTCTCGCTGTTAACGGGATGGCCCCGGCTCTGGCAAGGGTGTCCACTCTGGCTGCTGCTGCCGCCTCGGCTCCCACAGCCCGGGGCTGGGGAACAACCAGAACGTGGCTTTTTCCTCCCCCAGGAACGTTCACTTAGAAACGGAGCTCACGCTTCAAAAAAATAAAACTCCATCAGAGGAGGAAAATTCCACTGAGGGCAATGAAGGTAAGCTCAGCCCCGCTGCTGCTGTCAAGTCCTCAGGGGGGACCTTGGGGAGCTGTGCTGAGCCTGAGCTCTGGCCGGCTGGCCCAGGGGCAGGAGAAGGGCAGGCAGCCTCGCTCTTGGCCCCAGAGAGGGAGGGCGTCCCTCGGTGCTCGCCTCCCCGCTTCCAGGGAGCTTCCTGGAGAAGAGACCGCAGGAGATGGGACTCACTTTGCTCTGGTTTCTTCGCCCAGGGCCAGCCTGCACTATGCGACGCCTAGTGTCTAGTTCCATCACCTCCCTGGGGATGTGGCAGAGGAACATCTTCTTTCCTGTGTACGTACGACCTATTCCTACTGCGGGCGGGTGACAAACGGGATGTCTGAGGGTTGGTGCAAGCCCAGGGGAGAGCAGAGGGTGTTCTCCAGCCAGCAGCCCAGGGCTCCCGTTTGGGCCCTGAAGCTCAGACGCTGCTTGTACTGGGGCTGTTCCCCAGGAGAGCCAAGAGCAGAGCCCCCCGGCAGACACAGTCCCATGCGTCACATCTGTGGGACATCGAGGGAAAAGAGCCCTGCTTTCCAGCCAGAGCGACAGCAAGGGCCACCCCAGAGAGGCTGTGGCAAAGCAGGCTTCATTTGCAATACCTCTTCCCTTCCCCACATTGTTTCCCTTTGCTTTCGGAAGGTGCTCCTGAAGCCCTTCCTTTGGGCCAGAGCTGCTGGCAGTGTGGAATGGTGTGGACAGGAATCCTCTTCCTCCTGGATGCTGCTCCATCACCTCGCTGCCAGCAGCAGGTTTTCAGCCCCAGGAGGGAAATGCACCTGGAAGGGCTTTACCCAAGACTTGGGTCCTTGACAGACACCCGACTCCCTCTTTTGCAGGAAAGAGACTGTGTTGCACCACAAGCAGCTCTTCAAAATCCTTGCCTTGCTGCTCCTTGTCTTTCTTGGTGGGTGAGTTTTCCTGAGCAAAGCTGGGAAAGCGACGACCCAGCTGTGCTGGATACCAGCTTTCCTCTGGGACCAGGATGTGGCCCACGTGCTTCCTGAGCACGGCCACGCCTGGGACTGGCTTTTGGCCTCCCAGTCAGACCAGCAGCGTCCTGGCCGAGGCGCTACTGCAGCCACTGGAGCACGTGGCTCGCTCCGTCCGCGAGAGACGAGCGCAGCTCTTCCCAAGCCTCAGCTGGGATTGCCGGAGGGGAGAGCCGTGCAGGGGGAGCGATGGAGAGGTGCCTCTCCCAGCGCATGGAGCCTGGTCTGGGTGCTCCCTCAAGCGCTGATGAGGAACAGGGCTGGGTTCTGGGGCACTGAGCACGCCTGGAGATCCCAGCCTTGTCTCCTCCAGCCCAGGCACGGCCAGGAGACTGCACCTGCCGGGATCGCTGGCCACCCCGCTCTGATAACTATCTCTTGATGCAATTGCAGTTTTCGGTTTTGGCTGGACCTGGCGCTCGGTTCCGACCCAGACGTCCACAGAGGTGGGTGACTTCGGTGGGGCCGGCACGTCCTGCGAGGAGGCGTTGCTGCCAGGGTCCAGCTGAGGCTCTTGAGCTGCCACGCAGGGTGGCCCAAAGCAGCAGCTTTTGCCGGCTCTTCCTAGGGAAGCCTCTCCTGGGAAGCCCTGGTGGCTCTGGCAGGGGAAGCTCCAATGGAGCATTTTTCCCTTTCAGGTACAGAGTAGTGTCAGTGTGGAAAAAGGCCTGCAGGAGCTGAGGTAAGAGATGTTTCCTGACTGGAATTGGCTCTGTGCAGGGAGCGTCAGTCGACCTCGTGCTCCCTGCAGTCATCTTCCTCTCAGCCGGGGCTCCCGTCCTTCCCTGGTTCCTTTCCCTTTTGCTCAGTCTGGCGCGGAAGGGGAGCACGGGCACAGCAGGGACAGGGCGGGGGTCTCCCCTCTGGCTGAGCTCCCCCACTCCCAGAGGGAACGGGCCGCTCTCTGACAAGATCCGCTTTCCTCTTCCTGCAGGGAGTTTGGCTATGAGGATCGCCAAGTTTTGAAGCTTCAGAAAGAAGATGGGGCTGAGCTGACCGTGGGCCCAGAGGCCTTGGAAAAGGTGATCCTGCAGCTTTGGGAGGAGGCTGGGCTGGGCAGCAGCCCCAGGAAAGGGTTCCTTGCGGATGGTGGGGTCACCGCATCCTCTGCCCCATCTTGCCCGCATCCTCTGCCCCAGCCGGGTGGTGGATTTTCTCCCCAGTGTCCTTGCTCCCACACTCCTCCCTAACAGCGCCTTTTCAGGGGTGGGACGCAGGTGCTGGGCATCCTGCAGAGCCCCTGGGCAGAGACGTGGCTCTGCTGGCCCCTGCCTGGGATGGGTTCAGATTCTGCTCTGCTCCGCAATGCTGAGGGCCCCTGGGTCAGGCAGGGAAAGCCTCCGGCTTCTCTCCATTGCTTCACAGGCGCCTCATTTTCTAGCTGAAATCGAACGCCCCGGCACACGAGTGCTCACACTTCTAGCTTTGTCAGCGGTTGTGTCGTTCCCAACGCGCTCTCACACTTCATTGCTGCTGTTCTGGTTGCAGGGTCAGGCTTCTCCAGGACTCCACTGCACGTCCGAGTCCCATAATGTCCAGGTGAACATCTTGAAAAGAGATGGACAGACTGGCCTCTCTGTGACGATTGACACCTCCCCCGTGCGGAAGGATGGCGCTGATTTGATAGAAATGAACAATCCAGGGTTAACACTTGAGACTGGGCCTGGCGTTCCTCCTTAAAACTGACCTTGGTATGTGATAGAAGAAGCGCATAACAAAAGCCCAGAACTCAGCGCCTGAAAGTCCCTGAAACGTCCGGAGTATTGTACCAGCCCCCTTCGAGTGCTTGACATCTTTTAACCAATCTTGTAACTACTTAAGGTGCATGGACAGTACAGTAGGACCAATTGTAAGTTGTTTTATTAGCCTGTGCTCTGCTAGAAAAGTATATAAGGAGTGTTGTGTTTATGAATAAACGAGAACGACTATACTCACATTGAGATTTCATCGCTACTCGGGGTCCGACTCCCACTCCCACACCCCTGCAGAACATGGAGGTGGCTGGAGGGAGCGTCTGGCAAGGCTCTGGCCCTGGTGAAAAGACCTTCAAAACTCATCCAGTTCCAACCCCTCTGCCATGGGTAAGGACACGTCTTCCTCGATCAGGTTTCCCTTTCCAACTTTGAACATCTCTGGGTACGTGGATCCAGTGGCCATTGCATGGGATTGGAAATGGAATTTCTTGGAGCTGCTTGTTTTCTTTCAGTCCCATTAAAGCTCATTAAACGTTGCTTCCAAGCTGCAAGCCTCACCTTCCCTCATTTCCCTTTTCCTGGGGTGGGTTAGTTTGGGACTAAAAGCTGCCCAGGTTAGCTGCTGTCCTGGCTGGCGGGGATAAACCGGGTCCCAGGAGCATTCCCCCAGAGCTCCTGAGAGAGGGGGCTGAGAGCAGCAATCCCAGGATGCGGAGGGTGTTCTCAGCACGGTCAGCAGCGTTCCTGGTCCATCGCGAAGTCGCAGGAGGGGCAGGATGTGTAGGACATGGTGGGGACGAAGCCATGGGGCTTGCTCCCCTGTCAACTTCCCTTTGAAATGGATCTCACGCTCAGAAAAGCTCCAACACCATCAGAGCAGGGAAACGCCACTGAGGGCGAGGAAGGTAAGCTCAGCGCTGCTTCTGGCGGTGAAGTCCTCGGGGTGACCAAGTGCGTAGTGTCCTGGACAAACATGATGTCACCAGTTGCTTGTGGTTCTACTTGTGGTTCCCATGCAATAAGCCTTGACTTGTCGGAGCTTTATCCCCAAACCAGTTGTGCAGACCCAAAGATTCTTCTTTGGGGTTTCATAGAATCTTAGAATCACAGAATAGTTTAGGTTTGAAGGGACCTTAATGATCATCTACTTCCAACCCCCCTGCCATGGGCAGGGCCACCTCCCACTACATGACGCTGCCCACGGCTCCATCCAAATGGGCATGAACACCTCTAGGGATGGGGCAGCCCCAGCTTCCCTGGGCAGCCTGTTCCAGGGCCTCAGCGCTCTCACCCAAAACCCTGGATCAGAGGGGTGAGTGGGCCAGGATTGGGCTCCATCCACCCTGCAGGGGGCTGAGAGTCCATCTGGGGTGGGGTAAAAGCCCCAGCTCCCGGTGCCAAGGGCTCACGGCAAACCAGATGAATGAAACCAACTGTAAAGGGACTCAACCACCTCCCTGGGCAGCCTCTGACAGTGCCCAATGACCCTGCCAGTGTAAACATTTTTCCGAATTCCCAGTCTGATCCTGCCCTGGCGCATCTTGAGGCTGTTCCCCCTTGTCCTATCACCCATCACTCAGAGTATATGCATGGAAGGATTTCATTCTAGTCCTCCCCTGTCCCAGGGGGCGGCGGGGGGGGGCGGTTCTCAGTCCCTCCGCGGTGCCCGGTGCGTCCCCGGGGCGATGCCGGCGGGGTGGGCCGCTCGGTGGCCCCCCGGGCCGCTGTGGGAGCGGCGCTGCCGGGCCTCGCTGCGCGGGGCGGGCCGGGCCGGGGCGGCGGTGCTGGTGCCGCTGTGCTCGCTGCGGGGCCGCCCCACGCTGCTCTTCACCCTCCGCTCCCGCCGCCTCGCGGGGCCCCACAGCGGCGACGTCAGCTTCCCCCGGGGGCGGCGGGAGCCGGCGGACCGGGACGCGGCGGCCACGGCGCTGAGGGAGACGCGGGAGGAGCTCGGGCTGCGGCTGCCGGAGGACGCGGTGTGGGGGCAGCTGAGGGAGATCCCGGACTGGCAGGGACAGCTGGTGGCTCCCATCGTGGCCAACCTGGGACCTCTGGAGGACCTAACGCTGACCCCCAACGCCGACGAGGTGGAGGAGGTCTTCACGCTGCCCCTGGATCACCTCCTGCGTGAGGAGAACCAGGGCTACACGCACTTCCGCACGGGCGGCCGCTACGCCTACACCTTGCCCGTCTTCCTCAACCGCCCCCACCGCGTCTGGGGGCTCACGGCCATCGTCACCGCGCTCACCCTGGAGCTGCTCGCGCCCGGCTGCTACCGCAAGAAAACCCACGTGCTGTCCCCCCCCAGGAGGGGTGACCCCCCCCAGGGCCATGCTTTTGGGGTGCTGGAAGAGCTTCCTCGGAGCAGATCGTGGTGTCCCCCTTCACACGGACCTTGGAAGCCACCGCGCCCGCGGGTGCCGTCGAACACTGTGATTTGGTTAAAAACAAAGCCATATTTGGAACCTCTCGTGGCACGAGGATGGGACTGAGGTGCTGAGGGACATGGGTTAGTGATTGATGGGGATGGTTGGACTCGACGATCCAGTGGGTCCTCTCCAACCTGGTGATTCTGTGATTCTGTGATTCTGTGTGCACTGGGGATTTCATGGCCCGACATCTGCCTTTAGAAACTGTGTGGTTTGCCCTTGGTGGTGCAAGGCAGGGAGAGCCAGAATGGGCGCCGGGCTGGGTTCAAGGGCCCCATGGGCAGGGGCTCCCAGTGCAGCTCTGCTCCGTGCGGGGAGCAAATAGGCTCTTCCTGTGTGATGTCACAATCGCCACCGTGGTGTCCCAGCTGGCTGCCCACCAGGCCTTTGGAAGCACGGGGCAGCAGCCCTCAGACTGCCCTGGGACTGCTCCCCAGAGCAGACGTGCAGCGAGCAGGTCGCTGCTGTTCTCTCTGACTGGGCTTTTTCCCACCGGCCCCTGTGTGTGCGGGGAGCCTACACTTGCCGCGATGGCAAAGAGAAAGGCTCCTCAGAGGGGTTCTCGGGGTCAATGCCCCTATAACCTTAGGAGCAGGCAGGCCCATGGGTAGGAAGCAGGGGGTTCATGCCCAGGCTGTGAGGTCGGTTTGGGGGCAGGGCTGTGGCTGAACCCCGGTCTGTGAGGTGCAGAGCAGCGGGGTAGCCGCCAGCGGGGTTGTGGAGCAAAGCCCTGGGCTGGCCAAGTCCCCTCGGGAGGGGCTGGGGCTGGGCTGCCAGCCGGGCTCATTCTGCTGGCCCAGAGCCGGGGGCAGCAGGGGCTCCTGGGGAGCCAGGGATGGGGAAAGGAGAAGGGGGGGCCTTGCAAACCCCCAGGCTGCTGCTCTCTCGCTGTTAACGGGATGGCCCCGGCTCTGGCAAGGGTGTCCACTCTGGCTGCTGCTGCCGCCTCGGCTCCCACAGCCCGGGGCTGGGGAACAACCAGAACGTGGCTTTTTCCTCCCCCAGGAACGTTCACTTAGAAATGGAGCTCACGCTTCAAAAAAATAAAACTCCATCAGAGGAGGAAAATTCCACTGAGGGCAATGAAGGTAAGCTCAGCCCCGCTGCTGCTGTCAAGTCCTCAGGGGGGACCTTGGGGAGCTGTGCTGAGCCTGAGCTCTGGCCGGCTGGCCCAGGGGCAGGAGAAGGGCAGGCTGCCTCGCTCTTGGCCCCAGAGAGGGAGGGCGTCCCTCGGTGCTCGCCTCCCCGCTTCCAGGGAGCTTCCTGGAGAAGAGACCGCAGGAGATGGGACTCACTTTGCTCTGGTTTCTTCGCCCAGGGCCAGCCTGCACTATGCGACGCCAAGTGTCTAGTTCCATCACCTCCCTGGGGATGTGGCAGAGGAACATCTTCTTTCCTGTGTACGTACGACCCATTCCTACTGCGGGCGGGTGACAAACGGGATGTCTGAGGGTTGGTGCAAGCCCAGGGGAGAGCAGAGGGTGTTCTCCAGCCAGCAGCCCAGGGCTCCCGTTTGGGCCCTGAAGCTCAGACGCTGCTTGTACTGGGGCTGTTCCCCAGGAGAGCCAAGAGCAGAGCCCCCCGGCAGACACAGTCCCATGCGTCACATCTGTGGGACATCGAGGGAAAAGAGCCCTGCTTTCCAGCCAGAGCGACAGCAAGGGCCACCCCAGAGAGGCTGTGGCAAAGCAGGCTTTATTTGCAATACCTCTTCCCTTCCCCACATTGTTTCCCTTTGCTTTCGGAAGGTGCTCCTGAAGCCCTTCCTTTGGGCCAGAGCTGCTGGCAGTGTGGAATGGTGTGGACAGGAATCCTCTTCCTCCTGGATGCTGCTCCATCACCTCGCTGCCAGCAGCAGGTTTTCAGCCCCAGGAGGGAAATGCACCTGGAAGGGCTTTACCCAAGACTTGGGTCCTTGACAGACACCCGACTCCCTCTTTTGCAGGAAAGAGACTGTGTTGCACCACAAGCAGCTCTTCAAAATCCTTGCCTTGCTGCTCCTTGTCTTTCTTGGTGAGTTTTCCTGAGCAAAGCTGGGAAAGCGACGACCCAGCTGTGCTGGATACCAGCTTTCCTCTGGGACCAGGATGTGGCCCACGTGCTTCCTGAGCACGGCCACGCCTGGGACTGGCTTTTGGCCTCCCAGTCAGACCAGCAGCGTCCTGGCCGAGGCGCTACTGCAGCCACTGGAGCACGTGGCTCGCTCCGTCCGCGAGAGACGAGTGCAGCTCTTCCCAAGCCTCAGCTGGGGATTGCCGGAGGGGAGAGCCGTGCAGGGGGAGCGTTGGAGAGGTGCCTCTCCCAGCGCATGGAGCCTGGTCTGGGTGCTCCCTCAAGCGCTGATGAGGAACAGGGCTGGGTTCTGGGGCACTGAGCACGCCTGGAGATCCCAGCCTTGTCTCCTCCAGCCCGGGCACGGCCAGGAGACTGCACCTGCCAGGATCGCTGGCCACCCCGCTCTGATAACTATCTCTTGATGCAATTGCAGTTTTCGGTTTTGGCTGGACCTGGCGCTCGGTTCCGACCCAGACGTCCACAGAGGTGGGTGACTTCGGTGGGGCCGGCACGTCCTGCGAGGAGGCGTTGCTGCCAGGGTCCAGCTGAGGCTCTTGAGCTGCCACGCAGGGTGGCCCAAAGCAGCAGCTTTTGCCGGCTCTTCCTAGGGAAGCCTCTCCTGGGAAGCCCTGGTGGCTCTGGCAGGGGAAGCTCCAATGGAGCATTTTTCCCTTTCAGGTACAGAGTAGTGTCAGTGTGGAAAAAGGCCTGCAGGAGCTGAGGTAAGAGATGTTTCCTGACTGGAATTGGCTCTGTGCAGGAGCGTCAGTCGACCTCGTGCTCCCTGCAGTCATCTTCCTCTCAGCCGGGGCTCCCGTCCTTCCCTGGTTCCTTTCCCTTTTGCTCAGTCTGGCGCGGAAGGGGAGCACGGGCACAGCAGGGACAGGGCGGGGGTCTCCCCTCTGGCTGAGCTCCCCCACTCCCAGAGGGAACGGGCCGCTCTCTGACAAGATCCGCTTTCCTCTTCCTGCAGGGAGTTTGGCTATGAGGATCGCCAAGTTTTGAAGCTTCAGAAAGAAGATGGGGCTGAGCTGACCGTGGGCCCAGAGGCCTTGGAAAAGGTGATCCTGCAGCTTTGGGAGGAGGCTGGGCTGGGCAGCAGCCCCAGGAAAGGGTTCCTTGCGGATGGTGGGGTCACCGCATCCTCTGCCCCATCTTGCCCGCATCCTCTGCCCCAGCCGGGTGGTGGATTTTCTCCCCAGTGTCCTTGCTCCCACACTCCTCCCTAACAGCGCCTTTTCAGGGGTGGGACGCAGGTGCTGGGCATCCCTGCAGAGCCCCTGGGCAGAGACGTGGCTCTGCTGGCCCCTGCCTGGGATGGGTTCAGATTCTGCTCTGCTCCGCAATGCTGAGGGGCCCCTGGGTCAGGCAGGGAAAGCCTCCGGCTTCTCTCCATTGCTTCACAGGCGCCTCATTTTCTAGCTGAAATCGAACGCCCCGGGCACACGAGTGCTCACACTTCTAGCTTTGTCAGCGGTTGTGTCGTTCCCAACGCGCTCTCACACTTCATTGCTGCTGTTCTGGTTGCAGGGTCAGGCTTCTCCAGGACTCCAACTGCACGTCCGAGTCCATAATGTCCAGGTGAACATCTTGAAAAGAGATGGACAGACTGGCCTCTCTGTGACGATTGACACCTCCCCCGTGCGGAAGGATGGCGCTGATTTGATAGAAATGAACAATCCAGGGTTAACACTTGAGACTGGGCCTGGCGTTCCTCCTTAAAACTGACCTTGGTATGTTGATAGAAGAAGCGCATAACAAAAGCCCAGAACTCAGCGCCTGAAAGTCCCTGAAACGTCCGTCCGGAGTATTGTACCAGCCCCCTTCGAGTGCTTGACATCTTTTAACCAATCTTGTAACTACTTAAGGTGCATGGACAGTACAGTAGGACCAATTGTAAGTTGTTTTATTAGCCTGTGCTCTGCTAGAAAAGTATATAAGGAGTGTTGTGTTTATGAATAAACGAGAACGACTATACTCACATTGAGATTTCATCGCTACTCGGGGTCCGACTCCCACTCCCACACCCCTGCAGAACATGGAGGTGGCTGGAGGGAGCGTCTGGCAAGGCTCTGGCCCTGGTGAAAAGACCTTCAAAACTCATCCAGTTCCAACCCCTCTGCCATGGGTAAGGACACGTCTTCCTCGATCAGGTTTCCCTTTCCAACTTTGAACATCTCTGGGTACGTGGATCCAGTGGCCATTGCATGGGATTGGAAATGGAATTTCTTGGAGCTGCTTGTTTTCTTTCAGTCCCATTAAAGCTCATTAAACGTTGCTTCCAAGCTGCAAGCCTCACCTTCCCTCATTTCCCTTTTCCTGGGGTGGGTTAGTTTGGGACTAAAAGCTGCCCAGGTTAGCTGCTGTCCTGGCTGGCGGGGATAAACCGGGTCCCAGGAGCATTCCCCCAGAGCTCCTGAGAGAGGGGGCTGAGAGCAGCAATCCCAGGATGCGGAGGGTGTTCTCAGCACGGTCAGCAGCGTTCCTGGTCCATCGCGAAGTCGCAGGAGGGGCAGGATGTGTAGGACATGGTGGGGACGAAGCCATGGGGCTTGCTCCCCTGTCAACTTCCCTTTGAAATGGATCTCACGCTCAGAAAAGCTCCAACACCATCAGAGCAGGGAAACGCCACTGAGGGCGAGGAAGGTAAGCTCAGCGCTGCTTCTGGCGGTGAAGTCCTCAGGGGTGACCAAGTGCGTAGTGTCCTGGACAAACATGATGTCACCAGTTGCTTGTGGTTCTACTTGTGGTTCCCATGCAATAAGCCTTGACTTGTCGGAGCTTTATCCCCAAACCAGTTGTGCAGACCCAAAGATTCTTCTTTGGGGTTTCATAGAATCTTAGAATCACAGAATAGTTTAGGTTTGAAGGGACCTTAATGATCATCTACTTCCAACCCCCCTGCCATGGGCAGGGCCACCTCCCACTACATGACGCTGCCCACGGCTCCATCCAAATGGGCATGAACACCTCTAGGGATGGGGCAGCCCCAGCTTCCCTGGGCAGCCTGTTCCAGGGCCTCAGCGCTCTCACCCAAAACCCTGGATCAGAGGGGTGAGTGGGCCAGGATTGGGCTCCATCCACCCTGCAGGGGGCTGAGAGTCCATCTGGGGTGGGGTAAAAGCCCCAGCTCCCGGTGCCAAGGGCTCACGGCAAACCAGATGAATGAAACCAACTGTAAAGGGACTCAACCACCTCCCTGGGCAGCCTCTGACAGTGCCCAATGACCCTGCCAGTGTAAACATTTTTCCGAATTCCCAGTCTGATCCTGCCCTGGCGCATCTTGAGGCTGTTCCCCCTTGTCCTATCACCCATCACTCAGAGTATATGCATGGAAGGATTTCATTCTAGTCCTCCCCTGTCCCAGGGGGCGGCGGGGGGGGGCGGTTCTCAGTCCCTCCGCGGTGCCCGGTGCGTCCCCGGGGCGATGCCGGCGGGGTGGGCCGCTCGGTGGCCCCCCGGGCCGCTGTGGGAGCGGCGCTGCCGGGCCTCGCTGCGCGGGGCGGGCCGGGCCGGGGCGGCGGTGCTGGTGCCGCTGTGCTCGCTGCGGGGCCGCCCCACGCTGCTCTTCACCCTCCGCTCCCGCCGCCTCGCGGGGCCCCACAGCGGCGACGTCAGCTTCCCCCGGGGGCGGCGGGAGCCGGCGGACCGGGACGCGGCGGCCACGGCGCTGAGGGAGACGCGGGAGGAGCTCGGGCTGCGGCTGCCGGAGGACGCGGTGTGGGGGCAGCTGAGGGAGATCCCGGACTGGCAGGGACAGCTGGTGGCTCCCATCGTGGCCAACCTGGGACCTCTGGAGGACCTAACGCTGACCCCCAACGCCGACGAGGTGGAGGAGGTCTTCACGCTGCCCCTGGATCACCTCCTGCGTGAGGAGAACCAGGGCTACACGCACTTCCGCACGGGCGGCCGCTACGCCTACACCTTGCCCGTCTTCCTCAACGGCCCCCACCGCGTCTGGGGGCTCACGGCCATCGTCACCGCGCTCACCCTGGAGCTGCTCGCGCCCGGCTGCTACCGCAAGAAAACCCACGTGCTGTCCCCCCCCAGGAGGGGTGACCCCCCCCAGGGCCACGCTTTTGGGGTGCTGGAAGAGCTTCCTCGGAGCAGATCGTGGTGTCCCCCTTCACACGGACCTTGGAAGCCACCGCGCCCGCGGGTGCCGTCGAACACTGTGATTTGGTTAAAAACAAAGCCATATTTGGAACCTCTCGTGGCACGAGGATGGGACTGAGGTGCTGAGGGACATGGGTTAGTGATTGATGGGGATGGTTGGACTCGACGATCCAGTGGGTCCTCTCCAACCTGGTGATTCTGTGATTCTGTGATTCTGTGTGCACTGGGGATTTCATGGCCCGACATCTGCCTTTAGAAACTGTGTGGTTTGCCCTTGGTGGTGCAAGGCAGGGAGAGCCAGAATGGGCGCCGGGCTGGGTTCAAGGGCCCCATGGGCAGGGGCTCCCAGTGCAGCTCTGCTCCGTGCGGGGAGCAAATAGGCTCTTCCTGTGTGATGTCACAATCGCCACCGTGGTGTCCCAGCTGGCTGCCCACCAGGCCTTTGGAAGCACGGGGCAGCAGCCCTCAGACTGCCCTGGGACTGCTCCCCAGAGCAGACGTGCAGCGAGCAGGTCGCTGCTGTTCTCTCTGACTGGGCTTTTTCCCACCGGCCCCTGTGTGTGCGGGGAGCCTACACTTGCCGCGATGGCAAAGAGAAAGGCTCCTCAGAGGGGTTCTCGGGGTCAATGCCCCTATAACCTTAGGAGCAGGCAGGCCCATGGGTAGGAAGCAGGGGGTTCATGCCCAGGCTGTGAGGTCGGTTTGGGGGCAGGGCTGTGGCTGAACCCCGGTCTGTGAGGTGCAGAGCAGCGGGGTAGCCGCCAGCGGGGTTGTGGAGCAAAGCCCTGGGCTGGCCAAGTCCCCTCGGGAGGGGCTGGGGCTGGGCTGCCAGCCGGGCTCATTCTGCTGGCCCAGAGCCGGGGGCAGCAGGGGCTCCTGGGGAGCCAGGGATGGGGAAAGGAGAAGGGGGAGCCTTGCAAACCCCCAGGCTGCTGCTCTCTCGCTGTTAACGGGATGGCCCCGGCTCTGGCAAGGGTGTCCACTCTGGCTGCTGCTGCCGCCTCGGCTCCCACAGCCCGGGGCTGGGGAACAACCAGAACGTGGCTTTTTCCTCCCCCAGGAACGTTCACTTAGAAATGGAGCTCACGCTTCAAAAAAATAAAACTCCATCAGAGGAGGAAAATTCCACTGAGGGCAATGAAGGTAAGCTCAGCCCCGCTGCTGCTGTCAAGTCTTCAGGGGGGACCTTGGGGAGCTGTGCTGAGCCTGAGCTCTGGCCGGCTGGCCCAGGGGCAGGAGAAGGGCAGGCAGCCTCGCTCTTGGCCCCAGAGAGGGAGGGCGTCCCTCGGTGCTCGCCTCCCCGCTTCCAGGGAGCTTCCTGGAGAAGAGACCGCAGGAGATGGGACTCACTTTGCTCTGGTTTCTTCGCCCAGGGCCAGCCTGCACTATGCGACGCCAAGTGTCTAGTTCCATCACCTCCCTGGGGATGTGGCAGAGGAACATCTTCTTTCCTGTGTACGTACGACCTATTCCTACTGCGGGCGGGTGACAAAGGGGATGTCTGAGGGTTGGTGCAAGCCCAGGGGAGAGCAGAGGGTGTTCTCCAGCCAGCAGCCCAGGGCTCCCGTTTGGGCCCTGAAGCTCAGACGCTGCTTGTACTGGGGCTGTTCCCCAGGAGAGCCAAGAGCAGAGCCCCCCGGCAGACACAGTCCCATGCGTCACATCTGTGGGACATCGAGGGAAAAGAGCCCTGCTTTCCAGCCAGAGCGACAGCAAGGGCCACCCCAGAGAGGCTGTGGCAAAGCAGGCTTTATTTGCAATACCTCTTCCCTTCCCCACATTGTTTCCCTTTGCTTTCGGAAGGTGCTCCTGAAGCCCTTCCTTTGGGCCAGAGCTGCTGGCAGTGTGGAATGGTGTGGACAGGAATCCTCTTCCTCCTGGATGCTGCTCCATCACCTCGCTGCCAGCAGCAGGTTTTCAGCCCCAGGAGGGAAATGCACCTGGAAGGGCTTTACCCAAGACTTGGGTCCTTGACAGACACCCGACTCCCTCTTTTGCAGGAAAGAGACTGTGTTGCACCACAAGCAGCTCTTCAAAATCCTTGCCTTGCTGCTCCTTGTCTTTCTTGGTGAGTTTTCCTGAGCAAAGCTGGGAAAGCGACGACCCAGCTGTGCTGGATACCAGCTTTCCTCTGGGACCAGGATGTGGCCCACGTGCTTCCTGAGCACGGCCACGCCTGGGACTGGCTTTTGGCCTCCCAGTCAGACCAGCAGCGTCCTGGCCGAGGCGCTACTGCAGCCACTGGAGCACGTGGCTCGCTCCGTCCGCGAGAGACGAGCGCAGCTCTTCCCAAGCCTCAGCTGGGGATTGCCGGAGGGGAGAGCCGTGCAGGGGGAGCGATGGAGAGGTGCCTCTCCCAGCGCATGGAGCCTGGTCTGGGTGCTCCCTCAAGCGCTGATGAGGAACAGGGCTGGGTTCTGGGGCACTGAGCACGCCTGGAGATCCCAGCCTGGTCTCCTCCAGCCCGGGCACGGCCAGGAGACTGCACCTGCCGGGATCGCTGGCCACCCCGCTCTGATAACTATATCTTGATGCAATTGCAGTTTTCGGTTTTGGCTGGACCTGGCGCTCGGTTCCGACCCAGACGTCCACAGAGGTGGGTGACTTCGGTGGGGCCGGCACGTCCTGCGAGGAGGCGTTGCTGCCAGGGTCCAGCTGAGGCTCTTGAGCTGCCACGCAGGGTGGCCCAAAGCAGCAGCTTTTGCCGGCTCATCCTAGGGAAGCCTCTCCTGGGAAGCCCTGGTGGCTCTGGCAGGGGAAGCTCCAATGGAGCATTTTTCCCTTTCAGGTACAGAGTAGTGTCAGTGTGGAAAAAGGCCTGCAGGAGCTGAGGTAAGAGATGTTTCCTGACTGGAATTGGCTCTGTGCAGGAGCGTCAGTCGACCTCGTGCTCCCTGCAGTCATCTTCCTCTCAGCCGGGGCTCCCGTCCTTCCCTGGTTCCTTTCCCTTTTGCTCAGTCTGGCGCGGAAGGGGAGCATGGGCACAGCAGGGACAGGGCGGGGGTCTCCCCTCTGGCTGAGCTCCCCCACTCCCAGAGGGAACGGGCCGCTCTCTGACAAGATCCGCTTTCCTCTTCCTGCAGGGAGTTTGGCTATGAGGATCGCCAAGTTTTGAAGCTTCAGAAAGAAGATGGGGCTGAGCTGACCGTGGGCCCAGAGGCCTTGGAAAAGGTGATCCTGCAGCTTTGGGAGGAGGCTGGGCTGGGCAGCAGCCCCAGGAAAGGGTTCCTTGCGGATGGTGGGGTCACCGCATCCTCTGCCCCATCTTGCCCGCATCCTCTGCCCCAGCCGGGTGGTGGATTTTCTCCCCAGTGTCCTTGCTCCCACACTCCTCCCTAACAGCGCCTTTTCAGGGGTGGGACGCAGGTGCTGGGCATCCCTGCAGAGCCCCTGGGCAGAGACGTGGCTCTGCTGGCCCCTGCCTGGGATGGGTTCAGATTCTGCTCTGCTCCGCAATGCTGAGGGGCCCCTGGGTCAGGCAGGGAAAGCCTCCGGCTTCTCTCCATTGCTTCACAGGCGCCTCATTTTCTAGCTGAAATCGAACGCCCTGGGCACACGAGTGCTCACACTTCTAGCTTTGTCAGCGGTTGTGTCGTTCCCAACGCGCTCTCACACTTCATTGCTGCTGTTCTGGTTGCAGGGTCAGGCTTCTCCAGGACTCCAACTGCACGTCCGAGTCCATAATGTCCAGGTGAACATCTTGAAAAGAGATGGACAGACTGGCCTCTCTGTGACGATTGACACCTCCCCCGTGCGGAAGGATGGCGCTGATTTGATAGAAATGAACAATCCAGGGTTAACACTTGAGACTGGGCCTGGCGTTCCTCCTTAAAACTGACCTTGGTATGTTGATAGAAGAAGCGCATAACAAAAGCCCAGAACTCAGCGCCTGAAAGTCCCTGAAACGTCCGTCCGTCCGTCCGGAGTATTGTACCAGCCCCCTTCGAGTGCTTGACATCTTTTAACCAATCTTGTAACTACTTAAGGTGCATGGACAGTACAGTAGGACCAATTGTAAGTTGTTTTATTAGCCTGTGCTCTGCTAGAAAAGTATATAAGGAGTGTTGTGTTTATGAATAAACGAGAACGACTATACTCACATTGAGATTTCATCGCTACTCGGGGTCCGACTCCCACTCCCACACCCCTGCAGAACATGGAGGTGGCTGGAGGGAGCGTCTGGCAAGGCTCTGGCCCTGGTGAAAAGACCTTCAAAACTCATCCAGTTCCAACCCCTCTGCCATGGGTAAGGACACGTCTTCCTCGATCAGGTTTCCCTTTCCAACTTTGAACATCTCTGGGTACGTGGATCCAGTGGCCATTGCATGGGATTGGAAATGGAATTTCTTGGAGCTGCTTGTTTTCTTTCAGTCCCATTAAAGCTCATTAAACGTTGCTTCCAAGCTGCAAGCCTCACCTTCCCTCATTTCCCTTTTCCTGGGGTGGGTTAGTTTGGGACTAAAAGCTGCCCAGGTTAGCTGCTGTCCTGGCTGGCGGGGATAAACCGGGTCCCAGGAGCATTCCCCCAGAGCTCCTGAGAGAGGGGGCTGAGAGCAGCAATCCCAGGATGCGGAGGGTGTTCTCAGCACGGTCAGCAGCGTTCCTGGTCCATCGCGAAGTCGCAGGAGGGGCAGGATGTGTAGGACATGGTGGGGACGAAGCCATGGGGCTTGCTCCCCTGTCAACTTCCCTTTGAAATGGATCTCACGCTCAGAAAAGCTCCAACACCATCAGAGCAGGGAAACGCCACTGAGGGCGAGGAAGGTAAGCTCAGCGCTGCTTCTGGCGGTGAAGTCCTCAGGGGTGACCAAGTGCGTAGTGTCCTGGACAAACATGATGTCACCAGTTGCTTGTGGTTCTACTTGTGGTTCCCATGCAATAAGCCTTGACTTGTCGGAGCTTTATCCCCAAACCAGTTGTGCAGACCCAAAGATTCTTCTTTGGGGTTTCATAGAATCTTAGAATCACAGAATAGTTTAGGTTTGAAGGGACCTTAATGATCATCTACTTCCAACCCCCCTGCCATGGGCAGGGCCACCTCCCACTACATGACGCTGCCCACGGCTCCATCCAAATGGGCATGAACACCTCTAGGGATGGGGCAGCCCCAGCTTCCCTGGGCAGCCTGTTCCAGGGCCTCAGCGCTCTCACCCAAAACCCTGGATCAGAGGGGTGAGTGGGCCAGGATTGGGCTCCATCCACCCTGCAGGGGGCTGAGAGTCCATCTGGGGTGGGGTAAAAGCCCCAGCTCCCGGTGCCAAGGGCTCACGGCAAACCAGATGAATGAAACCAACTGTAAAGGGACTCAACCACCTCCCTGGGCAGCCTCTGACAGTGCCCAATGACCCTGCCAGTGTAAACATTTTTCCGAATTCCCAGTCTGATCCTGCCCTGGCGCATCTTGAGGCTGTTCCCCCTTGTCCTATCACCCATCACTCAGAGTATATGCATGGAAGGATTTCATTCTAGTCCTCCCCTGTCCCAGGGGGCGGCGGGGGGGGGCGGTTCTCAGTCCCTCCGCGGTGCCCGGTGCATCCCCGGGGCGATGCCGGCGGGGTGGGCCGCTCGGTGGCCCCCCGGGCCGCTGTGGGAGCGGCGCTGCCGGGCCTCGCTGCGCGGGGCGGGCCGGGCCGGGGCGGCGGTGCTGGTGCCGCTGTGCTCGCTGCGGGGCCGCCCCACGCTGCTCTTCACCCTCCGCTCCCGCCGCCTCGCGGGGCCCCACAGCGGCGACGTCAGCTTCCCCCGGGGGCGGCGGGAGCCGGCGGACCGGGACGCGGCGGCCACGGCGCTGAGGGAGACGCGGGAGGAGCTCGGGCTGCGGCTGCCGGAGGACGCGGTGTGGGGGCAGCTGAGGGAGATCCCGGACTGGCAGGGACAGCTGGTGGCTCCCATCGTGGCCAACCTGGGACCTCTGGAGGACCTAACGCTGACCCCCAACCCCGACGAGGTGGAGGAGGTCTTCACGCTGCCCCTGGATCACCTCCTGCGTGAGGAGAACCAGGGCTACACGCACTTCCGCACGGGCGGCCGCTACGCCTACACCTTGCCCGTCTTCCTCAACGGCCCCCACCGCGTCTGGGGGCTCACGGCCATCGTCACCGCGCTCACCCTGGAGCTGCTCGCGCCCGGCTGCTACCGCAAGAAAACCCACGTGCTGTCCCCCCCCAGGAGGGGTGACCCCCCCCAGGGCCACGCTTTTGGGGTGCTGGAAGAGCTTCCTCGGAGCAGATCGTGGTGTCCCCCTTCACACGGACCTTGGAAGCCACCGCGCCCGCGGGTGCCGTCGAACACTGTGATTTGGTTAAAAACAAAGCCATATTTGGAACCTCTCGTGGCACGAGGATGGGACTGAGGTGCTGAGGGACATGGGTTAGTGATTGATGGGGATGGTTGGACTCGACGATCCAGTGGGTCCTCTCCAACCTGGTGATTCTGTGATTCTGTGATTCTGTGTGCACTGGGGATTTCATGGCCCGACGTCTGCCTTTAGAAACTGTGTGGTTTGCCCTTGGTGGTGCAAGGCAGGGAGAGCCAGAATGGGCGCCGGGCTGGGTTCAAGGGCCCCATGGGCAGGGGCTCCCAGTGCAGCTCTGCTCCGTGCGGGGAGCAAATAGGCTCTTCCTGTGTGATGTCACAATCGCCACCGTGGTGTCCCAGCTGGCTGCCCACCAGGCCTTTGGAAGCGCAGGGCAGCAGCCCTCAGACTGCCCTGGGACTGCTCCCCAGAGCAGACGTGCAGCGAGCAGGTCGCTGCTGTTCTCTCTGACTGGGCTTTTTCCCACCGGCCCCTGTGTGTGCGGGGAGCCTACACTTGCCGCGATGGCAAAGAGAAAGGCTCCTCAGAGGGGTTCTCGGGGTCAATGCCCCTATAACCTTAGGAGCAGGCAGGCCCATGGGTAGGAAGCAGGGGGTTCAAGCCCAGGCTGTGAGGTCGGTTTGGGGGCAGGGCTGTGGCTGAACCCCGGTCTGTGAGGTGCAGAGCAGCGGGGTAGCCGCCAGCGGGGTTGTGGAGCAAAGCTCTGGGCTGGCCAAGTCCCCTCGGGAGGGGCTGGGGCTGGGCTGCCAGCCGGGCTCATTCTGCTGGCCCAGAGCCGGGGGCAGCAGGGGCTCCTGGGGAGCCAGGGATGGGGAAAGGAGAAGGGGGAGCCTTGCAAACCCCCAGGCTGCTGCTCTCTCGCTGTTAACGGGATGGCCCCGGCTCTGGCAAGGGTGTCCACTCTGGCTGCTGCTGCCGCCTCGGCTCCCACAGCCCGGGGCTGGGGAACAACCAGAACGTGGCTTTTTCCTCCCCCAGGAACGTTCACTTAGAAACGGAGCTCACGCTTCAAAAAAATAAAACTCCATCAGAGGAGGAAAATTCCACTGAGGGCAATGAAGGTAAGCTCAGCCCCGCTGCTGCTGTCAAGTCCTCAGGGGGGACCTTGGGGAGCTGTGCTGAGCCTGAGCTCTGGCCGGCTGGCCCAGGGGCAGGAGAAGGGCAGGCTGCCTCGCTCTTGGCCCCAGAGAGGGAGGGCGTACCTCGGTGCTCGCCTCCCCGCTTCCAGGGAGCTTCCTGGAGAAGAGACCGCAGGAGATGGGACTCACTTTGCTCTGGTTTCTTCGCCCAGGGCCAGCCTGCACTATGCGCCGCCAAGTGTCTAGTTCCATCACCTCCCTGGGGATGTGGCAGAGGAACACCTTCTTAGCTGTGTACGTACGACCTATTCCTACTGCGGGCGGGTGACAAAGGGGATGTCTGAGGGTTGGTGCAAGCCCAGGGGAGAGCAGAGGGTGTTCTCCAGCCAGCAGCCCAGGGCTCCCGTTTGGGCCCTGAAGCTCAGACGCTGCTTGTACTGGGGCTGTTCCCCAGGAGAGCCAAGAGCAGAGCCCCCCGGCAGACACAGTCCCATGCGTCACATCTGTGGGACATCGAGGGAAAAGAGCCCTGCTTTCCAGCCAGAGCGACAGCAAGGGCCACCCCAGAGAGGCTGTGGCAAAGCAGGCTTTATTTGCAATACCTCTTCCCTTCCCCACATTGTTTCCCTTTGCTTTCGGAAGGTGCTCCTGAAGCCCTTCCTTTGGGCCAGAGCTGCTGGCAGTGTGGAATGGTGTGGACAGGAATCCTCTTCCTCCTGGATGCTGCTCCATCACCTCGCTGCCAGCAGCAGGTTTTCAGCCCCAGGAGGGAAATGCACCTGGAAGGGCTTTACCCAAGACTTGGGTCCTTGACAGACACCCGACTCCCTCTTTTGCAGGAAAGAGACTGTGTTGCACCACAAGCAGCTCTTCAAAATCCTTGCCTTGCTGCTCCTTGTCTTTCTTGGTGAGTTTTCCTGAGCAAAGCTGGGAAAGCGACGACCCAGCTGTGCTGGATACCAGCTTTCCTCTGGGACCAGGATGTGGCCCACGTGCTTCCTGAGCACGGCCACGCCTGGGACTGGCTTTTGGCCTCCCAGTCAGACCAGCAGCGTCCTGGCCGAGGCGCTACTGCAGCCACTGGAGCACGTGGCTCGCTCCGTCCGCGAGAGACGAGCGCAGCTCTTCCCAAGCCTCAGCTGGGGATTGCCGGAGGGGAGAGCCGTGCAGGGGGAGCGATGGAGAGGTGCCTCTCCCAGCGCATGGAGCCTGGTCTGGGTGCTCCCTCAAGCGCTGATGAGGAACAGGGCTGGGTTCTGGGGCACTGAGCACGCCTGGAGATCCCAGCCTTGTCTCGTCCAGCCCAGGCACGGCCAGGAGACTGCACCTGCCAGGATCACTGGCCACCCCGCTCTGATAACTATCTCTTGATGCAATTGCAGTTTTCGGTTTTGGCTGGACCTGGCGCTCGGTTCCGACCCAGACGTCCACAGAGGTGGGTGACTTCGGTGGGGCCGGCACGTCCTGCGAGGAGGCGTTGCTGCCAGGGTCCAGCTGAGGCTCTTGAGCTGCCACGCAGGGTGGCCCAAAGCAGCAGCTTTTGCCGGCTCATCCTAGGGAAGCCTCTCCTGGGAAGCCCTGGTGGCTCTGGCAGGGGAAGCTCCAATGGAGCATTTTTCCCTTTCAGGTACAGAGTAGTGTCAGTGTGGAAAAAGGCCTGCAGGAGCTGAGGTAAGAGATGTTTCCTGACTGGAATTGGCTCTGTGCAGGAGCGTCAGTCGACCTCGTGCTCCCTGCAGTCATCTTCCTCTCAGCCGGGGCTCCCGTCCTTCCCTGGTTCCTTTCCCTTTTGCTCAGTCTGGCGCGGAAGGGGAGCACGGGCACAGCAGGGACAGGGCGGGGGTCTCCCCTCTGGCTGAGCTCCCCCACTCCCAGAGGGAACGGGCCGCTCTCTGACAAGATCCGCTTTCCTCTTCCTGCAGGGAGTTTGGCTATGAGGATCGCCAAGTTTTGAAGCTTCAGAAAGAAGATGGGGCTGAGCTGACCATGGGCCCAGAGGCCTTGGAAAAGGTGATCCTGCAGCTTTGGGAGGAGGCTGGGCTGGGCAGCAGCCCCAGGAAAGGGTTCCTTGCGGATGGTGGGGTCACCGCATCCTCTGCCCCATCTTGCCCGCATCCTCTGCCCCAGCCGGGTGGTGGATTTTCTCCCCAGTGTCCTTGCTCCCACACTCCTCCCTAACAGCGCCTTTTCAGGGGTGGGACGCAGGTGCTGGGCATCCCTGCAGAGCCCCTGGGCAGAGACGTGGCTCTGCTGGCCCCTGCCTGGGATGGGTTCAGATTCTGCTCTGCTCCGCAATGCTGAGGGGCCCCTGGGTCAGGCAGGGAAAGCCTCCGGCTTCTCTCCATTGCTTCACAGGCGCCTCATTTTCTAGCTGAAATCGAACGCCCTGGGCACACGAGTGCTCACACTTCTAGCTTTGTCAGCGGTTGTGTCGTTCCCAACGCGCTCTCACACTTCATTGCTGCTGTTCTGGTTGCAGGGTCAGGCTTCTCCAGGACTCCAACTGCACGTCCGAGTCCATAATGTCCAGGTGAACATCTTGAAAAGAGATGGACAGACTGGCCTCTCTGTGACGATTGACACCTCCCCCGTGCGGAAGGATGGCGCTGATTTGATAGAAATGAACAATCCAGGGTTAACACTTGAGACTGGGCCTGGCGTTCCTCCTTAAAACTGACCTTGGTATGTTGATAGAAGAAGCGCATAACAAAAGCCCAGAACTCAGCGCCTGAAAGTCCCTGAAACGTCCGTCCGGAGTATTGTACCAGCCCCCTTCGAGTGCTTGACATCTTTTAACCAATCTTGTAACTACTTAAGGTGCATGGACAGTACAGTAGGACCAATTGTAAGTTGTTTTATTAGCCTGTGCTCTGCTAGAAAAGTATATAAGGAGTGTTGTGTTTATGAATAAACGAGAACGACTATACTCACATTGAGATTTCATCGCTACTCGGGGTCCGACTCCCACTCCCACACCCCTGCAGAACATGGAGGTGGCTGGAGGGAGCGTCTGGCAAGGCTCTGGCCCTGGTGAAAAGACCTTCAAAACTCATCCAGTTCCAACCCCTCTGCCATGGGTAAGGACACGTCTTCCTCGATCAGGTTTCCCTTTCCAACTTTGAACATCTCTGGGTACGTGGATCCAGTGGCCATTGCATGGGATTGGAAATGGAATTTCTTGGAGCTGCTTGTTTTCTTTCAGTCCCATTAAAGCTCATTAAACGTTGCTTCCAAGCTGCAAGCCTCACCTTCCCTCATTTCCCTTTTCCTGGGGTGGGTTAGTTTGGGACTAAAAGCTGCCCAGGTTAGCTGCTGTCCTGGCTGGCGGGGATAAACCGGGTCCCAGGAGCATTCCCCCAGAGCTCCTGAGAGAGGGGGCTGAGAGCAGCAATCCCAGGATGCGGAGGGTGTTCTCAGCACGGTCAGCAGCGTTCCTGGTCCATCGCGAAGTCGCAGGAGGGGCAGGATGTGTAGGACATGGTGGGGACGAAGCCATGGGGCTTGCTCCCCTGTCAACTTCCCTTTGAAATGGATCTCACGCTCAGAAAAGCTCCAACACCATCAGAGCAGGGAAACGCCACTGAGGGCGAGGAAGGTAAGCTCAGCGCTGCTTCTGGCGGTGAAGTCCTCAGGGGTGACCAAGTGCGTAGTGTCCTGGACAAACATGATGTCACCAGTTGCTTGTGGTTCTACTTGTGGTTCCCATGCAATAAGCCTTGACTTGTCGGAGCTTTATCCCCAAACCAGTTGTGCAGACCCAAAGATTCTTCTTTGGGGTTTCATAGAATCTTAGAATCACAGAATAGTTTAGGTTTGAAGGGACCTTAATGATCATCTACTTCCAACCCCCCTGCCATGGGCAGGGCCACCTCCCACTACATGACGCTGCCCACGGCTCCATCCAAATGGGCATGAACACCTCTAGGGATGGGGCAGCCCCAGCTTCCCTGGGCAGCCTGTTCCAGGGCCTCAGCGCTCTCACCCAAAACCCTGGATCAGAGGGGTGAGTGGGCCAGGATTGGGCTCCATCCACCCTGCAGGGGGCTGAGAGTCCATCTGGGGTGGGGTAAAAGCCCCAGCTCCCGGTGCCAAGGGCTCACGGCAAACCAGATGAATGAAACCAACTGTAAAGGGACTCAACCACCTCCCTGGGCAGCCTCTGACAGTGCCCAATGACCCTGCCAGTGTAAACATTTTTCCGAATTCCCAGTCTGATCCTGCCCTGGCGCATCTTGAGGCTGTTCCCCCTTGTCCTATCACCCATCACTCAGAGTATATGCATGGAAGGATTTCATTCTAGTCCTCCCCTGTCCCAGGGGGCGGCGGGGGGGGGCGGTTCTCAGTCCCTCCGCGGTGCCCGGTGCATCCCCGGGGCGATGCCGGCGGGGTGGGCCGCTCGGTGGCCCCCCGGGCCGCTGTGGGAGCGGCGCTGCCGGGCCTCGCTGCGCGGGGCGGGCCGGGCCGGGGCGGCGGTGCTGGTGCCGCTGTGCTCGCTGCGGGGCCGCCCCACGCTGCTCTTCACCCTCCGCTCCCGCCGCCTCGCGGGGCCCCACAGCGGCGACGTCAGCTTCCCCCGGGGGCGGCGGGAGCCGGCGGACCGGGACGCGGCGGCCACGGCGCTGAGGGAGACGCGGGAGGAGCTCGGGCTGCGGCTGCCGGAGGACGCGGTGTGGGGGCAGCTGAGGGAGATCCCGGACTGGCAGGGACAGCTGGTGGCTCCCATCGTGGCCAACCTGGGACCTCTGGAGGACCTAACGCTGACCCCCAACCCCGACGAGGTGGAGGAGGTCTTCACGCTGCCCCTGGATCACCTCCTGCGTGAGGAGAACCAGGGCTACACGCACTTCCGCACGGGCGGCCGCTACGCCTACACCTTGCCCGTCTTCCTCAACGGCCCCCACCGCGTCTGGGGGCTCACGGCCATCGTCACCGCGCTCACCCTGGAGCTGCTCGCGCCCGGCTGCTACCGCAAGAAAACCCACGTGCTGTCCCCCCCCAGGAGGGGTGACCCCCCCCAGGGCCACGCTTTTGGGGTGCTGGAAGAGCTTCCTCGGAGCAGATCGTGGTGTCCCCCTTCACACGGACCTTGGAAGCCACCGCGCCCGCGGGTGCCGTCGAACACTGTGATTTGGTTAAAAACAAAGCCATATTTGGAACCTCTCGTGGCACGAGGATGGGACTGAGGTGCTGAGGGACATGGGTTAGTGATTGATGGGGATGGTTGGACTCGACGATCCAGTGGGTCCTCTCCAACCTGGTGATTCTGTGATTCTGTGATTCTGTGTGCACTGGGGATTTCATGGCCCGACGTCTGCCTTTAGAAACTGTGTGGTTTGCCCTTGGTGGTGCAAGGCAGGGAGAGCCAGAATGGGCGCCGGGCTGGGTTCAAGGGCCCCATGGGCAGGGGCTCCCAGTGCAGCTCTGCTCCGTGCGGGGAGCAAATAGGCTCTTCCTGTGTGATGTCACAATCGCCACCGTGGTGTCCCAGCTGGCTGCCCACCAGGCCTTTGGAAGCGCAGGGCAGCAGCCCTCAGACTGCCCTGGGACTGCTCCCCAGAGCAGACGTGCAGCGAGCAGGTCGCTGCTGTTCTCTCTGACTGGGCTTTTTCCCACCGGCCCCTGTGTGTGCGGGGAGCCTACACTTGCCGCGATGGCAAAGAGAAAGGCTCCTCAGAGGGGTTCTCGGGGTCAATGCCCCTATAACCTTAGGAGCAGGCAGGCCCATGGGTAGGAAGCAGGGGGTTCAAGCCCAGGCTGTGAGGTCGGTTTGGGGGCAGGGCTGTGGCTGAACCCCGGTCTGTGAGGTGCAGAGCAGCGGGGTAGCCGCCAGCGGGGTTGTGGAGCAAAGCTCTGGGCTGGCCAAGTCCCCTCGGGAGGGGCTGGGGCTGGGCTGCCAGCCGGGCTCATTCTGCTGGCCCAGAGCCGGGGGCAGCAGGGGCTCCTGGGGAGCCAGGGATGGGGAAAGGAGAAGGGGGAGCCTTGCAAACCCCCAGGCTGCTGCTCTCTCGCTGTTAACGGGATGGCCCCGGCTCTGGCAAGGGTGTCCACTCTGGCTGCTGCTGCCGCCTCGGCTCCCACAGCCCGGGGCTGGGGAACAACCAGAACGTGGCTTTTTCCTCCCCCAGGAACGTTCACTTAGAAACGGAGCTCACGCTTCAAAAAAATAAAACTCCATCAGAGGAGGAAAATTCCACTGAGGGCAATGAAGGTAAGCTCAGCCCCGCTGCTGCTGTCAAGTCCTCAGGGGGGACCTTGGGGAGCTGTGCTGAGCCTGAGCTCTGGCCGGCTGGCCCAGGGGCAGGAGAAGGGCAGGCTGCCTCGCTCTTGGCCCCAGAGAGGGAGGGCGTACCTCGGTGCTCGCCTCCCCGCTTCCAGGGAGCTTCCTGGAGAAGAGACCGCAGGAGATGGGACTCACTTTGCTCTGGTTTCTTCGCCCAGGGCCAGCCTGCACTATGCGCCGCCAAGTGTCTAGTTCCATCACCTCCCTGGGGATGTGGCAGAGGAACACCTTCTTAGCTGTGTACGTACGACCTATTCCTACTGCGGGCGGGTGACAAAGGGGATGTCTGAGGGTTGGTGCAAGCCCAGGGGAGAGCAGAGGGTGTTCTCCAGCCAGCAGCCCAGGGCTCCCGTTTGGGCCCTGAAGCTCAGACGCTGCTTGTACTGGGGCTGTTCCCCAGGAGAGCCAAGAGCAGAGCCCCCCGGCAGACACAGTCCCATGCGTCACATCTGTGGGACATCGAGGGAAAAGAGCCCTGCTTTCCAGCCAGAGCGACAGCAAGGGCCACCCCAGAGAGGCTGTGGCAAAGCAGGCTTTATTTGCAATACCTCTTCCCTTCCCCACATTGTTTCCCTTTGCTTTCGGAAGGTGCTCCTGAAGCCCTTCCTTTGGGCCAGAGCTGCTGGCAGTGTGGAATGGTGTGGACAGGAATCCTCTTCCTCCTGGATGCTGCTCCATCACCTCGCTGCCAGCAGCAGGTTTTCAGCCCCAGGAGGGAAATGCACCTGGAAGGGCTTTACCCAAGACTTGGGTCCTTGACAGACACCCGACTCCCTCTTTTGCAGGAAAGAGACTGTGTTGCACCACAAGCAGCTCTTCAAAATCCTTGCCTTGCTGCTCCTTGTCTTTCTTGGTGAGTTTTCCTGAGCAAAGCTGGGAAAGCGACGACCCAGCTGTGCTGGATACCAGCTTTCCTCTGGGACCAGGATGTGGCCCACGTGCTTCCTGAGCACGGCCACGCCTGGGACTGGCTTTTGGCCTCCCAGTCAGACCAGCAGCGTCCTGGCCGAGGCGCTACTGCAGCCACTGGAGCACGTGGCTCGCTCCGTCCGCGAGAGACGAGCGCAGCTCTTCCCAAGCCTCAGCTGGGGATTGCCGGAGGGGAGAGCCGTGCAGGGGGAGCGATGGAGAGGTGCCTCTCCCAGCGCATGGAGCCTGGTCTGGGTGCTCCCTCAAGCGCTGATGAGGAACAGGGCTGGGTTCTGGGGCACTGAGCACGCCTGGAGATCCCAGCCTTGTCTCGTCCAGCCCAGGCACGGCCAGGAGACTGCACCTGCCAGGATCACTGGCCACCCCGCTCTGATAACTATCTCTTGATGCAATTGCAGTTTTCGGTTTTGGCTGGACCTGGCGCTCGGTTCCGACCCAGACGTCCACAGAGGTGGGTGACTTCGGTGGGGCCGGCACGTCCTGCGAGGAGGCGTTGCTGCCAGGGTCCAGCTGAGGCTCTTGAGCTGCCACGCAGGGTGGCCCAAAGCAGCAGCTTTTGCCGGCTCATCCTAGGGAAGCCTCTCCTGGGAAGCCCTGGTGGCTCTGGCAGGGGAAGCTCCAATGGAGCATTTTTCCCTTTCAGGTACAGAGTAGTGTCAGTGTGGAAAAAGGCCTGCAGGAGCTGAGGTAAGAGATGTTTCCTGACTGGAATTGGCTCTGTGCAGGAGCGTCAGTCGACCTCGTGCTCCCTGCAGTCATCTTCCTCTCAGCCGGGGCTCCCGTCCTTCCCTGGTTCCTTTCCCTTTTGCTCAGTCTGGCGCGGAAGGGGAGCACGGGCACAGCAGGGACAGGGCGGGGGTCTCCCCTCTGGCTGAGCTCCCCCACTCCCAGAGGGAACGGGCCGCTCTCTGACAAGATCCGCTTTCCTCTTCCTGCAGGGAGTTTGGCTATGAGGATCGCCAAGTTTTGAAGCTTCAGAAAGAAGATGGGGCTGAGCTGACCATGGGCCCAGAGGCCTTGGAAAAGGTGATCCTGCAGCTTTGGGAGGAGGCTGGGCTGGGCAGCAGCCCCAGGAAAGGGTTCCTTGCGGATGGTGGGGTCACCGCATCCTCTGCCCCATCTTGCCCGCATCCTCTGCCCCAGCCGGGTGGTGGATTTTCTCCCCAGTGTCCTTGCTCCCACACTCCTCCCTAACAGCGCCTTTTCAGGGGTGGGACGCAGGTGCTGGGCATCCCTGCAGAGCCCCTGGGCAGAGACGTGGCTCTGCTGGCCCCTGCCTGGGATGGGTTCAGATTCTGCTCTGCTCCGCAATGCTGAGGGGCCCCTGGGTCAGGCAGGGAAAGCCTCCGGCTTCTCTCCATTGCTTCACAGGCGCCTCATTTTCTAGCTGAAATCGAACGCCCTGGGCACACGAGTGCTCACACTTCTAGCTTTGTCAGCGGTTGTGTCGTTCCCAACGCGCTCTCACACTTCATTGCTGCTGTTCTGGTTGCAGGGTCAGGCTTCTCCAGGACTCCAACTGCACGTCCGAGTCCATAATGTCCAGGTGAACATCTTGAAAAGAGATGGACAGACTGGCCTCTCTGTGACGATTGACACCTCCCCCGTGCGGAAGGATGGCGCTGATTTGATAGAAATGAACAATCCAGGGTTAACACTTGAGACTGGGCCTGGCGTTCCTCCTTAAAACTGACCTTGGTATGTTGATAGAAGAAGCGCATAACAAAAGCCCAGAACTCAGCGCCTGAAAGTCCCTGAAACGTCCGTCCGGAGTATTGTACCAGCCCCCTTCGAGTGCTTGACATCTTTTAACCAATCTTGTAACTACTTAAGGTGCATGGACAGTACAGTAGGACCAATTGTAAGTTGTTTTATTAGCCTGTGCTCTGCTAGAAAAGTATATAAGGAGTGTTGTGTTTATGAATAAACGAGAACGACTATACTCACATTGAGATTTCATCGCTACTCGGGGTCCGACTCCCACTCCCACACCCCTGCAGAACATGGAGGTGGCTGGAGGGAGCGTCTGGCAAGGCTCTGGCCCTGGTGAAAAGACCTTCAAAACTCATCCAGTTCCAACCCCTCTGCCATGGGTAAGGACACGTCTTCCTCGATCAGGTTTCCCTTTCCAACTTTGAACATCTCTGGGTACGTGGATCCAGTGGCCATTGCATGGGATTGGAAATGGAATTTCTTGGAGCTGCTTGTTTTCTTTCAGTCCCATTAAAGCTCATTAAACGTTGCTTCCAAGCTGCAAGCCTCACCTTCCCTCATTTCCCTTTTCCTGGGGTGGGTTAGTTTGGGACTAAAAGCTGCCCAGGTTAGCTGCTGTCCTGGCTGGCGGGGATAAACCGGGTCCCAGGAGCATTCCCCCAGAGCTCCTGAGAGAGGGGGCTGAGAGCAGCAATCCCAGGATGCGGAGGGTGTTCTCAGCACGGTCAGCAGCGTTCCTGGTCCATCGCGAAGTCGCAGGAGGGGCAGGATGTGTAGGACATGGTGGGGACGAAGCCATGGGGCTTGCTCCCCTGTCAACTTCCCTTTGAAATGGATCTCACGCTCAGAAAAGCTCCAACACCATCAGAGCAGGGAAACGCCACTGAGGGCGAGGAAGGTAAGCTCAGCGCTGCTTCTGGCGGTGAAGTCCTCAGGGGTGACCAAGTGCGTAGTGTCCTGGACAAACATGATGTCACCAGTTGCTTGTGGTTCTACTTGTGGTTCCCATGCAATAAGCCTTGACTTGTCGGAGCTTTATCCCCAAACCAGTTGTGCAGACCCAAAGATTCTTCTTTGGGGTTTCATAGAATCTTAGAATCACAGAATAGTTTAGGTTTGAAGGGACCTTAATGATCATCTACTTCCAACCCCCCTGCCATGGGCAGGGCCACCTCCCACTACATGACGCTGCCCACGGCTCCATCCAAATGGGCATGAACACCTCTAGGGATGGGGCAGCCCCAGCTTCCCTGGGCAGCCTGTTCCAGGGCCTCAGCGCTCTCACCCAAAACCCTGGATCAGAGGGGTGAGTGGGCCAGGATTGGGCTCCATCCACCCTGCAGGGGGCTGAGAGTCCATCTGGGGTGGGGTAAAAGCCCCAGCTCCCGGTGCCAAGGGCTCACGGCAAACCAGATGAATGAAACCAACTGTAAAGGGACTCAACCACCTCCCTGGGCAGCCTCTGACAGTGCCCAATGACCCTGCCAGTGTAAACATTTTTCCGAATTCCCAGTCTGATCCTGCCCTGGCGCATCTTGAGGCTGTTCCCCCTTGTCCTATCACCCATCACTCAGAGTATATGCATGGAAGGATTTCATTCTAGTCCTCCCCTGTCCCAGGGGGCGGCGGGGGGGGGCGGTTCTCAGTCCCTCCGCGGTGCCCGGTGCGTCCCCGGGGCGATGCCGGCGGGGTGGGCCGCTCGGTGGCCCCCCGGGCCGCTGTGGGAGCGGCGCTGCCGGGCCTCGCTGCGCGGGGCGGGCCGGGCCGGGGCGGCGGTGCTGGTGCCGCTGTGCTCGCTGCGGGGCCGCCCCACGCTGCTCTTCACCCTCCGCTCCCGCCGCCTCGCGGGGCCCCACAGCGGCGACGTCAGCTTCCCCCGGGGCCGGCGGGAGCCGGCGGACCGGGACGTGGCGGCCACGGCGCTGAGGGAGACGCGGGAGGAGCTCGGGCTGCGGCTGCCAGAGGACGCGGTGTGGGGGCAGCTGAGGGAGATCCCAGACTGGCAGGGACAGCTGGTGGCTCCCATCGTGGCCAACCTGGGACCTCTGGAGGACCTAACGCTGACCCCCAACGCCGACGAGGTGGAGGAGGTCTTCACGCTGCCCCTGGATCACCTCCTGCGTGAGGAGAACCAGGGCTACACGCACTTCCGCACGGGCGGCCGCTACGCCTACACCTTGCCCGTCTTCCTCAACCGCCCCCACCGCGTCTGGGGGCTCACGGCCATCGTCACCGCGCTCACCCTGGAGCTGCTCGCGCCCGGCTGCTACCGCAAGAAAACCCACGTGCTGTCCCCCCCCAGGAGGGGTGACCCCCCCCAGGGCCACGCTTTTGGGGTGCTGGAAGAGCTTCCTCGGAGCAGATCGTGGTGTCCCCCTTCACACGGACCTTGGAAGCCACCGCGCCCGCGGGTGCCGTCGAACACTGTGATTTGGTTAAAAACAAAGCCATATTTGGAACCTCTCGTGGCACGAGGATGGGACTGAGGTGCTGAGGGACATGGGTTAGTGATTGATGGGGATGGTTGGACTCGACGATCCAGTGGGTCCTCTCCAACCTGGTGATTCTGTGATTCTGTGATTCTGTGTGCACTGGGGATTTCATGGCCCGACATCTGCCTTTAGAAACTGTGTGGTTTGCCCTTGGTGGTGCAAGGCAGGGAGAGCCAGAATGGGCGCCGGGCTGGGTTCAAGGGCCCCATGGGCAGGGGCTCCCAGTGCAGCTCTGCTCCGTGCGGGGAGCAAATAGGCTCTTCCTGTGTGATGTCACAATCGCCACCGTGGTGTCCCAGCTGGCTGCCCACCAGGCCTTTGGAAGCGCGGGGCAGCAGCCCTCAGACTGCCCTGGGACTGCTCCCCAGAGCAGACGTGCAGTGAGCAGGTCGCTGCTGTTCTCTCTGACTGGGCTTTTTCCCACCGGCCCCTGTGTGTGCGGGGAGCCTACACTTGCCGCGATGGCAAAGAGAAAGGCTCCTCAGAGGGGTTCTCGGGGTCAATGCCCCTATAACCTTAGGAGCAGGCAGGCCCATGGGTAGGAAGCAGGGGGTTCATGCCCAGGCTGTGAGGTCGGTTTGGGGGCAGGGCTGTGGCTGAACCCCGGTCTGTGAGGTGCAGAGCAGCGGGGTAGCCGCCAGCGGGGTTGTGGAGCAAAGCCCTGGGCTGGCCAAGTCCCCTCGGGAGGGGCTGGGGCTGGGCTGCCAGCCGGGCTCATTCTGCTGGCCCAGAGCCGGGGGCAGCAGGGGCTCCTGGGGAGCCAGGGATGGGGAAAGGAGAAGGGGGAGCCTTGCAAACCCCCAGGCTGCTGCTCTCTCGCTGTTAACGGGATGGCCCCGGCTCTGGCAAGGGTGTCCACTCTGGCTGCTGCTGCCGCCTCGGCTCCCACAGCCCGGGGCTGGGGAACAACCAGAACGTGGCTTTTTCCTCCCCCAGGAACGTTCACTTAGAAACGGAGCTCACGCTTCAAAAAAATAAAACTCCATCAGAGGAGGAAAATTCCACTGAGGGCAATGAAGGTAAGCTCAGCCCCGCTGCTGCTGTCAAGTCCTCAGGGGGGACCTTGGGGAGCTGTGCTGAGCCTGAGCTCTGGCCGGCTGGCCCAGGGGCAGGAGAAGGGCAGGCTGCCTCGCTCTTGGCCCCAGAGAGGGAGGGCGTCCCTCGGTGCTCGCCTCCCCGCTTCCAGGGAGCTTCCTGGAGAAGAGACCGCAGGAGAGGGGACTCACTTTGCTCTGGTTTCTTCGCCCAGGGCCAGCCTGCACTATGCGCCGCCAAGTGTCTAGTTCCATCACCTCCCTGGGGATGTGGCAGAGGAACACCTTCTTAGCTGTGTACGTACGACCTATTCCTACTGCGGGCGGGTTACAAAGGGGATGTCTGAGGGTTGGTGCAAGCCCAGGGGAGAGCAGAGGGTGTTCTCCAGCCAGCAGCCCAGGGCTCCCGTTTGGGCCCTGAAGCTCAGACGCTGCTTGTACTGGGGCTGTTCCCCAGGAGAGCCAAGAGCAGAGCCCCCCGGCAGACACAGTCCCATGCGTCACATCTGTGGGACATCGAGGGAAAAGAGCCCTGCTTTCCAGCCAGAGCGACAGCAAGGGCCACCCCAGAGAGGCTGTGGCAAAGCAGGCTTTATTTGCAATACCTCTTCCCTTCCCCACATTGTTTCCCTTTGCTTTCGGAAGGTGCTCCTGAAGCCCTTCCTTTGGGCCAGAGCTGCTGGCAGTGTGGAATGGTGTGGACAGGAATCCTCTTCCTCCTGGATGCTGCTCCATCACCTCGCTGCCAGCAGCAGGTTTTCAGCCCCAGGAGGGAAATGCACCTGGAAGGGCTTTACCCAAGACTTGGGTCCTTGACAGACACCCGACTCCCTCTTTTGCAGGAAAGAGACTGTGTTGCACCACAAGCAGCTCTTCAAAATCCTTGCCTTGCTGCTCCTTGTCTTTCTTGGTGAGTTTTCCTGAGCAAAGCTGGGAAAGCGACGACCCAGCTGTGCTGGATACCAGCTTTCCTCTGGGACCAGGATGTGGCCCACGTGCTTCCTGAGCACGGCCACGCCTGGGACTGGCTTTTGGCCTCCCAGTCAGACCAGCAGCATCCTGGCCGAGGCGCTACTGCAGCCACTGGAGCACGTGGCTCGCTCCGTCCGCGAGAGACGAGCGCAGCTCTTCCCAAGCCTCAGCTGGGGATTGCCGGAGGGGAGAGCCGTGCAGGGGGAGCGATGGAGAGGTGCCTCTCCCAGCGCATGGAGCCTGGTCTGGGTGCTCCCTCAAGCGCTGATGAGGAACAGGGCTGGGTTCTGGGGCACTGAGCACGCCTGGAGATCCCAGCCTTGTCTCCTCCAGCCCAGGCACGGCCAGGAGACTGCACCTGCCAGGATCGCTGGCCACCCCGCTCTGATAACTATCTCTTGATGCAATTGCAGTTTTCGGTTTTGGCTGGACCTGGCGCTCGGTTCCGACCCAGACGTCCACAGAGGTGGGTGACTTCGGTGGGGCCGGCACGTCCTGCGAGGAGGCGTTGCTGCCAGGGTCCAGCTGAGGCTCTTGAGCTGCCACGCAGGGTGGCCCAAAGCAGCAGCTTTTGCCGGCTCATCCTAGGGAAGCCTCTCCTGGGAAGCCCTGGTGGCTCTGGCAGGGGAAGCTCCAATGGAGCATTTTTCCCTTTCAGGTACAGAGTAGTGTCAGTGTGGAAAAAGGCCTGCAGGAGCTGAGGTAAGAGATGTTTCCTGACTGGAATTGGCTCTGTGCAGGAGCGTCAGTCGACCTCGTGCTCCCTGCAGTCATCTTCCTCTCAGCCGGGGCTCCCGTCCTTCCCTGGTTCCTTTCCCTTTTGCTCAGTCTGGCGCGGAAGGGGAGCACGGGCACAGCAGGGACAGGGCGGGGGTCTCCCCTCTGGCTGAGCTCCCCCACTCCCAGAGGGAACGGGCCGCTCTCTGACAAGATCCGCTTTCCTCTTCCTGCAGGGAGTTTGGCTATGAGGATCGCCAAGTTTTGAAGCTTCAGAAAGAAGATGGGGCTGAGCTGACCATGGGCCCAGAGGCCTTGGAAAAGGTGATCCTGCAGCTTTGGGAGGAGGCTGGGCTGGGCAGCAGCCCCAGGAAAGGGTTCCTTGCGGATGGTGGGGTCACCGCATCCTCTGCCCCATCTTGCCCGCATCCTCTGCCCCAGCCGGGTGGTGGATTTTCTCCCCAGTGTCCTTGCTCCCACACTCCTCCCTAACAGCGCCTTTTCAGGGGTGGGACGCAGGTGCTGGGCATCCCTGCAGAGCCCCTGGGCAGAGACGTGGCTCTGCTGGCCCCTGCCTGGGATGGGTTCAGATTCTGCTCTGCTCCGCAATGCTGAGGGGCCCCTGGGTCAGGCAGGGAAAGCCTCCGGCTTCTCTCCATTGCTTCACAGGCGCCTCATTTTCTAGCTGAAATCGAACGCCCCGGGCACACGAGTGCTCACACTTCTAGCTTTGTCAGCGGTTGTGTCGTTCCCAACGCGCTCTCACACTTCATTGCTGCTGTTCTGGTTGCAGGGTCAGGCTTCTCCAGGACTCCAACTGCACGTCCGAGTCCATAATGTCCAGGTGAACATCTTGAAAAGAGATGGACAGACTGGCCTCTCTGTGACGATTGACACCTCCCCCGTGCGGAAGGATGGCGCTGATTTGATAGAAATGAACAATCCAGGGTTAACACTTGAGACTGGGCCTGGCGTTCCTCCTTAAAACTGACCTTGGTATGTTGATAGAAGAAGCGCATAACAAAAGCCCAGAACTCAGCGCCTGAAAGTCCCTGAAACGTCCGTCCGGAGTATTGTACCAGCCCCCTTCGAGTGCTTGACATCTTTTAACCAATCTTGTAACTACTTAAGGTGCATGGACAGTACAGTAGGACCAATTGTAAGTTGTTTTATTAGCCTGTGCTCTGCTAGAAAAGTATATAAGGAGTGTTGTGTTTATGAATAAACGAGAACGACTATACTCACATTGAGATTTCATCGCTACTCGGGGTCCGACTCCCACTCCCACACCCCTGCAGAACATGGAGGTGGCTGGAGGGAGCGTCTGGCAAGGCTCTGGCCCTGGTGAAAAGACCTTCAAAACTCATCCAGTTCCAACCCCTCTGCCATGGGTAAGGACACGTCTTCCTCGATCAGGTTTCCCTTTCCAACTTTGAACATCTCTGGGTAGGTGGATCCAGTGGCCATTGCATGGGATTGGAAATGGAATTTCTTGGAGCTGCTTGTTTTCTTTCAGTCCCATTAAAGCTCATTAAACGTTGCTTCCAAGCTGCAAGCCTCACCTTCCCTCATTTCCCTTTTCCTGGGGTGGGTTAGTTTGGGACTAAAAGCTGCCCAGGTTAGCTGCTGTCCTGGCTGGCGGGGATAAACCGGGTCCCAGGAGCATTCCCCCAGAGCTCCTGAGAGAGGGGGCTGAGAGCAGCAATCCCAGGATGCGGAGGGTGTTCTCAGCACGGTCAGCAGCGTTCCTGGTCCATCGCGAAGTCGCAGGAGGGGCAGGATGTGTAGGACATGGTGGGGACGAAGCCATGGGGCTTGCTCCCCTGTCAACTTCCCTTTGAAATGGATCTCACGCTCAGAAAAGCTCCAACACCATCAGAGCAGGGAAACGCCACTGAGGGCGAGGAAGGTAAGCTCAGCGCTGCTTCTGGCGGTGAAGTCCTCAGGGGTGACCAAGTGCGTAGTGTCCTGGACAAACATGATGTCACCAGTTGCTTGTGGTTCTACTTGTGGTTCCCATGCAATAAGCCTTGACTTGTCGGAGCTTTATCCCCAAACCAGTTGTGCAGACCCAAAGATTCTTCTTTGGGGTTTCATAGAATCTTAGAATCACAGAATAGTTTAGGTTTGAAGGGACCTTAATGATCATCTACTTCCAACCCCCCTGCCATGGGCAGGGCCACCTCCCACTACATGACGCTGCCCACGGCTCCATCCAAATGGGCATGAACACCTCTAGGGATGGGGCAGCCCCAGCTTCCCTGGGCAGCCTGTTCCAGGGCCTCAGCGCTCTCACCCACAACCCTGGATCAGAGGGGTGAGTGGGCCAGGATTGGGCTCCATCCACCCTGCAGGGGGCTGAGAGTCCATCTGGGGTGGGGTAAAAGCCCCAGCTCCCGGTGCCAAGGGCTCACGGCAAACCAGATGAATGAAACCAACTGTAAAGGGACTCAACCACCTCCCTGGGCAGCCTCTGACAGTGCCCAATGACCCTGCCAGTGTAAACATTTTTCCGAATTCCCAGTCTGATCCTGCCCTGGCGCATCTTGAGGCTGTTCCCCCTTGTCCTATCACCCATCACTCAGAGTATATGCATGGAAGGATTTCATTCTAGTCCTCCCCTGTCCCAGGGGGCGGCGGGGGGGGGGCGGTTCTCAGTCCCTCCGCGGTGCCCGGTGCGTCCCCGGGGCGATGCCGGCGGGGTGGGCCGCTCGGTGGCCCCCCGGGCCGCTGTGGGAGCGGCGCTGCCGGGCCTCGCTGCGCGGGGCGGGCCGGGCCGGGGCGGCGGTGCTGGTGCCGCTGTGCTCGCTGCGGGGCCGCCCCACACTGCTCTTCACCCTCCGCTCCCGCCGCCTCGCGGGGCCCCACAGCGGCGACGTCAGCTTCCCCCGGGGGCGGCGGGAGCCGGCGGACCGGGACGCGGCGGCCACGGCGCTGAGGGAGACGCGGGAGGAGCTCGGGCTGCGGCTGCCGGAGGACGCGGTGTGGGGGCAGCTGAGGGAGATCCCAGACTGGCAGGGACAGCTGGTGGCTCCCATCGTGGCCAACCTGGGACCTCTGGAGGACCTAACGCTGACCCCCAACCCCGACGAGGTGGAGGAGGTCTTCACGCTGCCCCTGGATCACCTCCTGCGTGAGGAGAACCAGGGCTACACGCACTTCCGCACGGGCGGCCGCTACGCCTACACCTTGCCCGTCTTCCTCAACCGCCCCCACCGCGTCTGGGGGCTCACGGCCATCGTCACCGCGCTCACCCTGGAGCTGCTCGCGCCCGGCTGCTACCGCAAGAAAACCCAAGTGCTGTCCCCCCCCAGGAGGGGTGACCCCCCCCAGGGCCACGCTTTTGGGGTGCTGGAAGAGCTTCCTCGGAGCAGATCGTGGTGTCCCCCTTCACACGGACCTTGGAAGCCACCGCGCCCGCGGGTGCCGTCGAACACTGTGATTTGGTTAAAAACAAAGCCATATTTGGAACCTCTCGTGGCACAAGGATGGGACTGAGGTGCTGAGGGACATGGGTTAGTGATTGATCGGGATGGTTGGACTCGACGATCCAGTGGGTCCTCTCCAACCTGGTGATTCTGTGATTCTGTGTGCACTGGGGATTTCATGGCCCGACATCTGCCTTTAGAAACTGTGTGGTTTGCCCTTGGTGGTGCAAGGCAGGGAGAGCCAGAATGGGCGCCGGGCTGGGTTCAAGGGCCCCATGGGCAGGGGCTCCCAGTGCAGCTCTGCTCCGTGCGGGGAGCAAATAGGCTCTTCCTGTGTGATGTCACAATCGCCACCGTGGTGTCCCAGCTGGCTGCCCACCAGGCCTTTGGAAGCACGGGGCAGCAGCCCTCAGACTGCCCTGGGACTGCTCCCCAGAGCAGACGTGCAGCGAGCAGGTCGCTGCTGTTCTCTCTGACTGGGCTTTTTCCCACCGGCCCCTGTGTGTGCGGGGAGCCTACACTTGCCGCGATGGCAAAGAGAAAGGCTCCTCAGAGGGGTTCTCGGGGTCAATGCCCCTATAACCTTAGGAGCAGGCAGGCCCATGGGTAGGAAGCAGGGGGTTCATGCCCAGGCTGTGGGGTCGGTTTGGGGGCAGGGCTGTGGCTGAACCCCGGTCTGTGAGGTGCAGAGCAGCAGGGTAGCCGCCAGCGGGGTTGTGGAGCAAAGCCCTGGGCTGGCCAAGTCCCCTCGGGAGGGGCTGGGGCTGGGCTGCCAGCCGGGCTCATTCTGCTGGCCCAGAGCCGGGGGCAGCAGGGGCTCCTGGGGAGCCAGGGATGGGGAAAGGAGAAGGGGGAGCCTTGCAAACCCCCAGGCTGCTGCTCTCTCGCTGTTAACGGGATGGCCCCGGCTCTGGCAAGGGTGTCCACTCTGGCTGCTGCTGCCGCCTCGGCTCCCACAGCCCGGGGCTGGGGAACAACCAGAACGTGGCTTTTTCCTCCCCCAGGAACGTTCACTTAGAAACGGAGCTCACGCTTCAAAAAAATAAAACTCCATCAGAGGAGGAAAATTCCACTGAGGGCAATGAAGGTAAGCTCAGCCCCGCTGCTGCTGTCAAGTCCTCAGGGGGGACCTTGGGGAGCTGTGCTGAGCCTGAGCTCTGGCCGGCTGGCCCAGGGGCAGGAGAAGGGCAGGCTGCCTCGCTCTTGGCCCCAGAGAGGGAGGGCGTCCCTCGGTGCTCGCCTCCCCGCTTCCAGGGAGCTTCCTGGAGAAGAGACCGCAGGAGATGGGACTCACTTTGCTCTGGTTTCTTCGCCCAGGGCCAGCCTGCACTATGCGACGCCAAGTGTCTAGTTCCATCACCTCCCTGGGGATGTGGCAGAGGAACATCTTCTTTCCTGTGTACGTACGACCTATTCCTACTGCGGGCGGGTGACAAACGGGATGTCTGAGGGTTGGTGCAAGCCCAGGGGAGAGCAGAGGGTGTTCTCCAGCCAGCAGCCCAGGGCTCCCGTTTGGGCCCTGAAGCTCAGACGCTGCTTGTACTGGGGCTGTTCCCCAGGAGAGCCAAGAGCAGAGCCCCCCGGCAGACACAGTCCCATGCGTCACATCTGTGGGACATCGAGGGAAAAGAGCCCTGCTTTCCAGCCAGAGCGACAGCAAGGGCCACCCCAGAGAGGCTGTGGCAAAGCAGGCTTCATTTGCAATACCTCTTCCCTTCCCCACATTGTTTCCCTTTGCTTTCGGAAGGTGCTCCTGAAGCCCTTCCTTTGGGCCAGAGCTGCTGGCAGTGTGGAATGGTGTGGACAGGAATCCTCTTCCTCCTGGATGCTGCTCCATCACCTCGCTGCCAGCAGCAGGTTTTCAGCCCCAGGAGGGAAATGCACCTGGAAGGGCTTTACCCAAGACTTGGGTCCTTGACAGACACCCGACTCCCTCTTTTGCAGGAAAGAGACTGTGTTGCACCACAAGCAGCTCTTCAAAATCCTTGCCTTGCTGCTCCTTGTCTTTCTTGGTGAGTTTTCCTGAGCAAAGCTGGGAAAGCGACGACCCAGCTGTGCTGGATACCAGCTTTCCTCTGGGACCAGGATGTGGCCCACGTGCTTCCTGAGCACGGCCACGCCTGGGACTGGCTTTTGGCCTCCCAGTCAGACCAGCAGCGTCCTGGCCGAGGCGCTACTGCAGCCACTGGAGCACGTGGCTCGCTCCGTCCGCGAGAGACGAGCGCAGCTCTTCCCAAGCCTCAGCTGGGGATTGCCGGAGGGGAGAGCCGTGCAGGGGGAGCGATGGAGAGGTGCCTCTCCCAGCGCATGGAGCCTGGTCTGGGTGCTCCCTCAAGCGCTGATGAGGAACAGGGCTGGGTTCTGGGGCACTGAGCACGCCTGGAGATCCCAGCCTTGTCTCGTCCAGCCCAGGCACGGCCAGGAGACTGCACCTGCCGGGATCGCTGGCCACCCCGCTCTGATAACTATCTCTTGATGCAATTGCAGTTTTCGGTTTTGGCTGGACCTGGCGCTCGGTTCCGTCCCAGACGTCCACAGAGGTGGGTGACTTCGGTGGGGCCGGCACGTCCTGCGAGGAGGCGTTGCTGCCAGGGTCCAGCTGAGGCTCTTGAGCTGCCACGCAGGGTGGCCCAAAGCAGCAGCTTTTGCCGGCTCTTCCTAGGGAAGCCTCTCCTGGGAAGCCCTGGTGGCTCTGGCAGGGGAAGCTCCAATGGAGCATTTTTCCCTTTCAGGTACAGAGTAGTGTCAGTGTGGAAAAAGGCCTGGAGGAGCTGAGGTAAGAGATGTTTCCTGACTGGAATTGGCTCTGTGCAGGAGCGTCAGTCGACCTCGTGCTCCCTGCAGTCATCTTCCTCTCAGCCGGGGCTCCCGTCCTTCCCTGGTTCCTTTCCCTTTTGCTCAGTCTGGCGCGGAAGGGGAGCACGGGCACAGCAGGGACAGGGCGGGGGTCTCCCCTCTGGCTGAGCTCCCCCACTCCCAGAGGGAACGGGCCGCTCTCTGACAAGATCCGCTTTCCTCTTCCTGCAGGGAGTTTGGCTATGAGGATCGCCAAGTTTTGAAGCTTCAGAAAGAAGATGGGGCTGAGCTGACCATGGGCCCAGAGGCCTTGGAAAAGGTGATCCTGCAGCTTTGGGAGGAGGCTGGGCTGGGCAGCAGCCCCAGGAAAGGGTTCCTTGCGGATGGTGGGGTCACCGCATCCTCTGCCCCATCTTGCCCGCATCCTCTGCCCCAGCCGGGTGGTGGATTTTCTCCCCAGTGTCCTTGCTCCCACACTCCTCCCTAACAGCGCCTTTTCAGGGGTGGGACGCAGGTGCTGGGCATCCCTGCAGAGCCCCTGGGCAGAGACGTGGCTCTGCTGGCCCCTGCCTGGGATGGGTTCAGATTCTGCTCTGCTCCGCAATGCTGAGGGGCCCCTGGGTCAGGCAGGGAAAGCCTCCGGCTTCTCTCCATTGCTTCACAGGCGCCTCATTTTCTAGCTGAAATCGAACGCCCTGGGCACACGAGTGCTCACACTTCTAGCTTTGTCAGCGGTTGTGTCGTTCCCAACGCGCTCTCACACTTCATTGCTGCTGTTCTGGTTGCAGGGTCAGGCTTCTCCAGGACTCCAACTGCACGTCCGAGTCCATAATGTCCAGGTGAACATCTTGAAAAGAGATGGACAGACTGGCCTCTCTGTGACGATTGACACCTCCCCCGTGCGGAAGGATGGCGCTGATTTGATAGAAATGAACAATCCAGGGTTAACACTTGAGACTGGGCCTGGCGTTCCTCCTTAAAACTGACCTTGGTATGTTGATAGAAGAAGCGCATAACAAAAGCCCAGAACTCAGCGCCTGAAAGTCCCTGAAACGTCCGTCCGGAGTATTGTACCAGCCCCCTTCGAGTGCTTGACATCTTTTAACCAATCTTGTAACTACTTAAGGTGCATGGACAGTACAGTAGGACCAATTGTAAGTTGTTTTATTAGCCTGTGCTCTGCTAGAAAAGTATATAAGGAGTGTTGTGTTTATGAATAAACGAGAACGACTATACTCACATTGAGATTTCATCGCTACTCGGGGTCCGACTCCCACTCCCACACCCCTGCAGAACATGGAGGTGGCTGGAGGGAGCGTCTGGCAAGGCTCTGGCCCTGGTGAAAAGACCTTCAAAACTCATCCAGTTCCAACCCCTCTGCCATGGGTAAGGACACGTCTTCCTCGATCAGGTTTCCCTTTCCAACTTTGAACATCTCTGGGTACGTGGATCCAGTGGCCATTGCATGGGATTGGAAATGGAATTTCTTGGAGCTGCTTGTTTTCTTTCAGTCCCATTAAAGCTCATTAAACGTTGCTTCCAAGCTGCAAGCCTCACCTTCCCTCATTTCCCTTTTCCTGGGGTGGGTTAGTTTGGGACTAAAAGCTGCCCAGGTTAGCTGCTGTCCTGGCTGGCGGGGATAAACCGGGTCCCAGGAGCATTCCCCCAGAGCTCCTGAGAGAGGGGGCTGAGAGCAGCAATCCCAGGATGCGGAGGGTGTTCTCAGCACGGTCAGCAGCGTTCCTGGTCCATCGCGAAGTCGCAGGAGGGGCAGGATGTGTAGGACATGGTGGGGACGAAGCCATGGGGCTTGCTCCCCTGTCAACTTCCCTTTGAAATGGATCTCACGCTCAGAAAAGCTCCAACACCATCAGAGCAGGGAAACGCCACTGAGGGCGAGGAAGGTAAGCTCAGCGCTGCTTCTGGCGGTGAAGTCCTCAGGGGTGACCAAGTGCGTAGTGTCCTGGACAAACATGATGTCACCAGTTGCTTGTGGTTCTACTTGTGGTTCCCATGCAATAAGCCTTGACTTGTCGGAGCTTTATCCCCAAACCAGTTGTGCAGACCCAAAGATTCTTCTTTGGGGTTTCATAGAATCTTAGAATCACAGAATAGTTTAGGTTTGAAGGGACCTTAATGATCATCTACTTCCAACCCCCCTGCCATGGGCAGGGCCACCTCCCACTACATGACGCTGCCCACGGCTCCATCCAAATGGGCATGAACACCTCTAGGGATGGGGCAGCCCCAGCTTCCCTGGGCAGCCTGTTCCAGGGCCTCAGCGCTCTCACCCAAAACCCTGGATCAGAGGGGTGAGTGGGCCAGGATTGGGCTCCATCCACCCTGCAGGGGGCTGAGAGTCCATCTGGGGTGGGGTAAAAGCCCCAGCTCCCGGTGCCAAGGGCTCACGGCAAACCAGATGAATGAAACCAACTGTAAAGGGACTCAACCACCTCCCTGGGCAGCCTCTGACAGTGCCCAATGACCCTGCCAGTGTAAACATTTTTCCGAATTCCCAGTCTGATCCTGCCCTGGCGCATCTTGAGGCTGTTCCCCCTTGTCCTATCACCCATCACTCAGAGTATATGCATGGAAGGATTTCATTCTAGTCCTCCCCTGTCCCAGGGGGCGGCGGGGGGGGGCGGTTCTCAGTCCCTCCGCGGTGCCCGGTGCGTCCCCGGGGCGATGCCGGCGGGGTGGGCCGCTCGGTGGCCCCCCGGGCCGCTGTGGGAGCGGCGCTGCCGGGCCTCGCTGCGCGGGGCGGGCCGGGCCGGGGCGGCGGTGCTGGTGCCGCTGTGCTCGCTGCGGGGCCGCCCCACGCTGCTCTTCACCCTCCGCTCCCGCCGCCTCGCGGGGCCCCACAGCGGCGACGTCAGCTTCCCCCGGGGGCGGCGGGAGCCGGCGGACCGGGACGCGGCGGCCACGGCGCTGAGGGAGACGCGGGAGGAGCTCGGGCTGCGGCTGCCGGAGGACGCGGTGTGGGGGCAGCTGAGGGAGATCCCGGACTGGCAGGGACAGCTGGTGGCTCCCATCGTGGCCAACCTGGGACCTCTGGAGGACCTAACGCTGACCCCCAACCCCGACGAGGTGGAGGAGGTCTTCACGCTGCCCCTGGATCACCTCCTGCGTGAGGAGAACCAGGGCTACACGCACTTCCGCACGGGCGGCCGCTACGCCTACACCTTGCCCGTCTTCCTCAACGGCCCCCACCGCGTCTGGGGGCTCACGGCCATCGTCACCGCGCTCACCCTGGAGCTGCTCGCGCCCGGCTGCTACCGCAAGAAAACCCACGTGCTGTCCCCCCCCAGGAGGGGTGACCCCCCCCAGGGCCACGCTTTTGGGGTGCTGGAAGAGCTTCCTCGGAGCAGATCGTGGTGTCCCCCTTCACACGGACCTTGGAAGCCACCGCGCCCGCGGGTGCCGTCGAACACTGTGATTTGGTTAAAAACAAAGCCATATTTGGAACCTCTCGTGGCACGAGGATGGGACTGAGGTGCTGAGGGACATGGGTTAGTGATTGATGGGGATGGTTGGACTCGACGATCCAGTGGGTCCTCTCCAACCTGGTGATTCTGTGATTCTGTGATTCTGTGTGCACTGGGGATTTCATGGCCCGACATCTGCCTTTAGAAACTGTGTGGTTTGCCCTTGGTGGTGCAAGGCAGGGAGAGCCAGAATGGGCGCCGGGCTGGGTTCAAGGGCCCCATGGGCAGGGGCTCCCAGTGCAGCTCTGCTCCGTGCGGGGAGCAAATAGGCTCTTCCTGTGTGATGTCACAATCGCCACCGTGGTGTCCCAGCTGGCTGCCCACCAGGCCTTTGGAAGCACGGGGCAGCAGCCCTCAGACTGCCCTGGGACTGCTCCCCAGAGCAGACGTGCAGCGAGCAGGTCGCTGCTGTTCTCTCTGACTGGGCTTTTTCCCACCGGCCCCTGTGTGTGCGGGGAGCCTACACTTGCCGCGATGGCAAAGAGAAAGGCTCCTCAGAGGGGTTCTCGGGGTCAATGCCCCTATAACCTTAGGAGCAGGCAGGCCCATGGGTAGGAAGCAGGGGGTTCATGCCCAGGCTGTGGGGTCGGTTTGGGGGCAGGGCTGTGGCTGAACCCCGGTCTGTGAGGTGCAGAGCAGCAGGGTAGCCGCCAGCGGGGTTGTGGAGCAAAGCCCTGGGCTGGCCAAGTCCCCTCGGGAGGGGCTGGGGCTGGGCTGCCAGCCGGGCTCATCTGGTAGCAGAGGATTGCAAACGGCTTTTTTAATAGCTCCGAGACTGCGGTAAGGCGGCAGCTAGAGGAGGGGGCGTGGGAAACTTCGGCTAAGGGAAGCACTACCTGGGCAAAAGCAGGGTAGATGCTGGTGTGAGGCCGCTCCTCACCCCTCAGGCGCAGCTATGGAAACAGACGCTGCGGCCACATTGCTTGCGGGAATCCTCTCTAAGAGAGGGCATGATATACCTGCAAAGCAGGTAATAATGTTGATACAGTTAGGTCAAAGATGGGGTCATTTTGAAGACCTGCATATGGTATTTTCAGTCTCGGACTGGCAAAACTACGAAGAGACGTTATGGCAAAAAACTATTTTGGGATCAAAAAGGGAAGAAAAAGAGGTTAAAGCCATCCGTGGAGACTGGCGTCTCGTTTTAGAGACATTAAAAGAGATGAAGGGCATGAAAGGAACTGTCTGTAAAAATGTCGGCTCTAAAAAGCAGAGCAATCATTCCGAGCCGAGTGCAGGATCGTCACCAACTGCACTAACTCCCCACCCCCCTAAACTGGCTGCGCTTGCCTGTGCACCCCCCGACGGGAGGGACGACAATCCCTTTGATCCGGGTCCGATAGACACCGACGAGGAGCCCGATCCACCCCCTCCCTCCCCGCATCGTCCCTCAGACCAACAGGGGCAAGCCAGGAGGGAGGCACAGCAGCAGGGAGAAGTTGAAATATTGCAAGCTTTGATCCGTGCGCGGCACGGCGGTCTGCGCTGGGAACTAATTAGTGACGAAGCAATAAAGGAGATTCCAAAAACTGTAAAAAGAGAACCAAGCCGCCCGGCCAAGGGCAGCACCCCCACGCCCCCACCCCTCCAGCTCCTGCGGCGGCCACGGCGCTGAGGGAGACGCGGGAGGAGCTCGGGCTGCGGCTGCCGGAGGACGCGGTGTGGGGGCAGCTGAGGGAGATCCCGGACTGGCAGGGACAGCTGGTGGCTCCCATCGTGGCCAACCTGGGACCTCTGGAGGACCTAACGCTGACCCCCAACGCCGACGAGGTGGAGGAGGTCTTCACGCTGCCCCTGGATCACCTCCTGCGTGAGGAGAACCAGGGCTACACGCACTTCCGCACGGGCGGCCGCTACGCCTACACCTTGCCCGTCTTCCTCAACCGCCCCCACCGCGTCTGGGGGCTCACGGCCATCGTCACCGAGCTCACCCTGGAGCTGCTCGCGCCCGGCTGCTACTGCAAGAAAACCCACGTGCTGTCCCCCGCCCGGAAGGGGTGACCCCCCCCAGGGCCACGCTTTTGGGGTGCTGGAAGAGCTTCCTCGGAGCAGATCGTGGTGTCCCCCTTCACATGGACCTTGGAAGCCACCGCGCCCGCAGGTGCCGTCGAACACTGTGATTTGGTTAAAAACAAAGCCATATTTGGAACCTCTCGTGGCACGAGGATGGGACTGAGGTGCTGAGGGACATGGGTTAGTGATTGATGGGGATGGTTGGACTCGACGATCCAGTGGGTCCTCTCCAACCTGGTGATTCTGTGATTCTGTGATTCTGTGTGCACTGGGGATTTCATGGCCCGACATCTGCCTTTAGAAACTGTGTGGTTTGCCCTTGGTGGTGCAAGGCAGGGAGAGCCAGAATGGGCGCCGGGCTGGGTTCAAGGGCCCCATGGGCAGGGGCTCCCAGTGCAGCTCTGCTCCGTGCGGGGAGCAAATAGGCTCTTCCTGTGTGATGTCACAATCGCCACCGTGGTGTCCCAGCTGGCTGCCCACCAGGCCTTTGGAAGCACGGGGCAGCAGCCCTCAGACTGCCCTGGGACTGCTCCCCAGAGCAGACATGCAGCGAGCAGGTCGCTGCTGTTCTCTCTGACTGGGCTTTTTCCCACCGGCCCCTGTGTGTGCGGGGAGCCTACACTTGCCGCGATGGCAAAGAGAAAGGCTCCTCAGAGGGGTCCCCGGGGGCAATGCCCCTAAAACCTCTAGGAGCAGGCAGGCCCATGGGTAGGAAGCAGGGGGTTCATGCCCAGGCTGTGGGGTCGGTTTGGGGGCAGGGCTGTGGCTGAACCCCGGTCTGTGAGGTGCAGAGCAGCGGGGTAGCCGCCAGCGGGGTTGTGGAGCAAAGCCCTGGGCTGGCCAAGTCCCCTCGGGAGGGGCTGGGGCTGGGCTGCCAGCCGGGCTCATTCTGCTGGCCCAGAGCCGGGGGCAGCAGGGGCTCCTGGGGAGCCAGGGATGGGGAAAGGAGAAGGGGGAGCCTTGCAAACCCCCAGGCTGCTGCTCTCTCGCTGTTAACGGGATGGCCCCGGCTCTGGCAAGGGTGTCCACTCTGGCTGCTGCTGCCGCCTCGGCTCCCACAGCCCGGGGCTGGGGAACAACCAGAACGTGGCTTTTTCCTCCCCCAGGAACGTTCACTTAGAAACGGAGCTCACGCTTCAAAAAAATAAAACTCCATCAGAGGAGGAAAATTCCACTGAGGGCAATGAAGGTAAGCTCAGCCCCGCTGCTGCTGTCAAGTCCTCAGGGGGGACCTTGGGGAGCTGTGCTGAGCCTGAGCTCTGGCCGGCTGGCCCAGGGGCAGGAGAAGGGCAGGCTGCCTCGCTCTTGGCCCCAGAGAGGGAGGGCGTCCCTCGGTGCTCGCCTCCCCGCTTCCAGGGAGCTTCCTGGAGAAGAGACCGCAGGAGAGGGGACTCACTTTGCTCTGGTTTCTTCGCCCAGGGCCAGCCTGCACTATGCGCCGCCAAGTGTCTAGTTCCATCACCTCCCTGGGGATGTGGCAGAGGAACACCTTCTTAGCTGTGTACGTACGACCTATTCCTACTGCGGGCGGGTGACAAAGGGGATGTCTGAGGGTTGGTGCAAGCCCAGGGGAGAGCAGAGGGTGTTCTCCAGCCAGCAGCCCAGGGCTCCCGTTTGGGCCCTGAAGCTCAGACGCTGCTTGTACTGGGGCTGTTCCCCAGGAGAGCCAAGAGCAGAGCCCCCCGGCAGACACAGTCCCATGCGTCACATCTGTGGGACATCGAGGGAAAAGAGCCCTGCTTTCCAGCCAGAGCGACAGCAAGGGCCACCCCAGAGAGGCTGTGGCAAAGCAGGCTTCATTTGCAATACCTCTTCCCTTCCCCACATTGTTTTCCTTTGCTTTCGGAAGGTGCTCCTGAAGCCCTTCCTTTGGGCCAGAGCTGCTGGCAGTGTGGAATGGTGTGGACAGGAATCCTCTTCCTCCTGGATGCTGCTCCATCACCTCGCTGCCAGCAGCAGGTTTTCAGCCCCAGGAGGAAAATGCACCTGGAAGGGCTTTACCCAAGACTTGGGTCCTTGACAGACACCCGACTCCCTCTTTTGCAGGAAAGAGACTGTGTTGCACCACAAGCAGCTCTTCAAAATCCTTGCCTTGCTGCTCCTTGTCTTTCTTGGTGAGTTTTCCTGAGCAAAGCTGGGAAAGCGACGACCCAGCTGTGCTGGATACCAGCTTCCAGCTTTCCTCTGGGACCAGGATGTGGCCCACGTGCTGCCTGAGCACGGCCACGCCTGGGACTGGCTTTTGGCCTCCCAGTCAGACCAGCAGCGTCCTGGCCGAGGCGCTACTGCAGCCACTGGAGCACGTGGCTCACTCCGTCTGCGAGAGACAAGCGCAGCTCTTCCCAAGCCTCAGCTGGGGATTGCCATAGGGGAGAGCCGTGCAGGGGGAGCGATGGAGAGGTGCCTCTCCCAGCGCATGGAGCCTGGTCTGGGTGCTCCCTCAAGCGCTGACGAGGAACGGGGCTGGGTTCTGGGGAACTGAGCACGCCTGGAGATCCCAGCCTTGTCTCCTCCAGCCCGGGCACGGCCAGGAGACTGCACCTGCCAGGATCGCTGGCCACCCCGCTCTGATAACTATCTCTTGATGCAATTGCAGATTTCGATTTTGACTGGACCTGGTGCTCGGTTCCGACCCAGACATGCACAGGGGTGGTTGACTTTAGTGGGGCCGGCACGTCCTGCGAGGAGGCGTTGCTGCCAGGGTCCAGCTGAGGCTCTTGAGCTGCCACGCAGGGTGGCCCAAAGCAGCAGCTTTTGCCGGCTCTTCCTAGGGAAGCCTCTCCTGGGAAGCCCTGGTGGCTCTGGCAGGGGAAGCTCCAATGGAGCATTTTTCCCTTTCAGGTACAGAGTAGTGTCAGTGTGGAAAAAGGCCTGCAGGAGCTGAGGTAAGAGATGTTTCCTGACTGGAATTGGCTCTGTGCAGGAGCGTCAGTCAACCTCGTGCTCCCTGCAGTCATCTTCCTCTCAGCCGGGGCTCCCGTCCTTCCCTGGTTCCTTTCCCTTTTGCTCAGTCTGGCGCGGAAGGGGAGCACGGGCACAGCAGGGACAGGGCGGGGGTCTCCCCTCTGGCTGAGCTCCCCCACTCCCAGAGGGAACGGGCCGCTCTCTGACAAGATCCGCTTTCCTCTTCCTGCAGGGAGTTTGGCTATGAGGATCGCCAAGTTTTGAAGCTTCAGAAAGAAGATGGGGCTGAGCTGATCGTGGGCCCAGAGGCCTTGGAAAAGGTGATCCTGCAGCTTTGGGAGGAGGCTGGGCTGGGCAGCAGCCCCAGGAAAGGGTTCCTTGCGGATGGTGGGGTCACCGCATCCTCTGCCCCATCTTGCCCGCATCCTCTGCCCCAGCCGGGTGGTGGATTTTCTCCCCAGTGTCCTTGCTCCCACACTCCTCCCTAACAGCGCCTTTTCAGGGGTGGGACGCAGGTGCTGGGCATCCCTGCAGAGCCCCTGGGCAGAGACGTGGCTCTGCTGGCCCCTGCCTGGGATGGGTTCAGATTCTGCTCTGCTCCGCAATGCTGAGGGGCCCCTGGGTCAGGCAGGGAAAGCCTCCGGCTTCTCTCCATTGCTTCACAGGCGCCTCATTTTCTAGCTGAAATCGAACGCCCCGGGCACACGAGTGCTCACACTTCTAGCTTTGTCAGCGGTTGTGTCGTTCCCAACGCGCTCTCACACTTCATTGCTGCTGTTCTGGTTGCAGGGCCAGGCTTCTCCAGGACTCCAACTGCACGTCCGAGTCCATAATGTCCAGGTGAACATCTTGAAAAGAGATGGACAGACTGGCCTCTCTGTGACGATTGACACCTCCCCCGTGCGGAAGGATGGCGCTGATTTGATAGAAATGAACAATCCAGGGTTAACACTTGAGACTGGGCCTGGCGTTCCTCCTTAAAACTGACCTTGGTATGTTGATAGAAGAAGCGCATAACAAAAGCCCAGAACTCAGCGCCTGAAAGTCCCTGAAACGTCCGTCCGGAGTATTGTACCAGCCCCCTTCGAGTGCTTGACATCTTTTAACCAATCTTGTAACTACTTAAGGTGCATGGACAGTACAGTAGGACCAATTGTAAGTTGTTTTATTAGCCTGTGCTCTGCTAGAAAAGTATATAAGGAGTGTTGTGTTTATGAATAAACGAGAACGACTATACTCACATTGAGATTTCATTGCTACTCGGGGTCCGACTCCCACTCCCACATCTGGTAGCAGAGGATTGCAAACGGCTTTTTTAATAGCTCCGAGACTGCAGTAAGGCGGCAGCTAGAGGAGGGGGCGTGGGAAACTTCGGCTAAGGGAAGCACTACCTGGGCAAAAGCAGGGTAGATGCTGGTGTGAGGCCGCTCCTCACCCCTCAGGCGCAGCTATGGAAACAGACGCTGCGGCCACATTGCTTGCGGGAATCCTCTCTAAGAGAGGGCATGATATACCTGCAAAGCAGGTAATAATGTTGATACAGTTAGGTCAAAGATGGGGTCATTTTGAAGACCTGCATATGGTATTTTCAGTCTCGGACTGGCAAAACTACGAAGAGACGTTATGGCAAAAAACTATTTTGGGATCAAAAAGGGAAGAAAAAGAGGTTAAAGCCATCCGTGGAGACTGGCGTCTCGTTTTAGAGACATTAAAAGAGATGAAGGGCATGAAAGGAACTGTCTGTAAAAATGTCGGCTCTAAAAAGCAGAGCAATCATTCCGAGCCGAGTGCAGGATCGTCACCAACTGCACTAACTCCCCACCCCCCTAAACTGGCTGCGCTTGCCTGTGCACCCCCCGATGGGAGGGACGACAATCCCTTTGATCTGGGTCCGATAGACACCGACGAGGAGCCCGATCCACCCCCTCCCTCCCCGCATCGTCCCTCAGACCAACAGGGGCAAGCCAGGAGGGAGGCACAGCAGCAGGGAGAAGTTGAAATATTGCAAGCTTTGATCCGTGCGCGGCACGGCGGTCTGCGCTGGGAACTAATTAGTGACGAAGCAATAAAGGAGATTCCAAAAACTGTAAAAAGAGAACCAAGCCGCCCGGCCAAGGGCAGCACCCCCACGCCCCCACCCCTCCAGCTCCTGCGGCGGCCACGGCGCTGAGGGAGACGCGGGAGGAGCTCGGGCTGCGGCTGCCGGAGGACGCGGTGTGGGGGCAGCTGAGGGAGATCCCGGACTGGCAGGGACAGCTGGTGGCTCCCATCGTGGCCAACCTGGGACCTCTGGAGGAACTAACGCTGACCCCCAACCCCGACGAGGTGGAGGAGGTCTTCACGCTGCCCCTGGATCACCTCCTGCGTGAGGAGAACCAGGGCTACACGCACTTCCGCACGGGCGGCCGCTACGCCTACACCTTGCCCGTCTTCCTCAACCGCCCCCACCGCGTCTGGGGGCTCACGGCCATCGTCACCGCGCTCACCCTGGAGCTGCTCGCGCCCGGCTGCTACCGCAAGAAAACCCACGTGCTGTCCCCCGCCCGGAAGGGGTGACCCCCCCCAGGGCCACGCTTTTGGGGTGGTGGAAGAGCTTCCTCGGAGCAGATCATGGTGTCCCCCTTCACATGGACCTTGGAAGCCACCGCGCCCGCGGGTGCCGTCGAACACTGTGATTTGGTTAAAAACAAAGCCATATTTGGAACCTCTCGTGGCACGAGGATGGGACTGAGGTGCTGAGGGACATGGGTTAGTGATTGATGGGGATGGTTGGACTCGACGATCCAGTGGGTCCTCTCCAACCTGGTGATTCTGTGATTCTGTGATTCTGTGTGCACTGGGGATTTCATGGCCCGACATCTGCCTTTAGAAACTGTGTGGTTTGCCCTTGGTGGTGCAAGGCAGGGAGAGCCAGAATGGGCGCCGGGCTGGGTTCAAGGGCCCCATGGGCAGGGGCTCCCAGTGCAGCTCTGCTCCGTGCGGGGAGCAAATAGGCTCTTCCTGTGTGATGTCACAATCGCCACCGTGGTGTCCCAGCTGGCTGCCCACCAGGCCTTTGGAAGCACGGGGCAGCAGCCCTCAGACTGCCCTGGGACTGCTCCCCAGAGCAGACGTGCAGCGAGCAGGTCGCTGCTGTTCTCTCTGACTGGGCTTTTTCCCACCGGCCCCTGTGTGTGCGGGGAGCCTACACTTGCCGCGATGGCAAAGAGAAAGGCTCCTCAGAGGGGTTCTCGGGGTCAATGCCCCTAAAACCTTAGGAGCAGGCAGGCCCATGGGTAGGAAGCAGGGGGTTCATGCCCAGGCTGTGGGGTCGGTTTGGGGGCAGGGCTGTGGCTGAACCCCGGTCTGTGAGGTGCAGAGCAGCGGGGTAGCCGCCAGCGGGGTTGTGGAGCAAAGCCCTGGGCTGGCCAAGTCCCCTCGGGAGGGGCTGGGGCTGGGCTGCCAGCCGGGCTCATTCTGCTGGCCCAGAGCCGGGGGCAGCAGGGGCTCCTGGGGAGCCAGGGATGGGGAAAGGAGAAGGGGGAGCCTTGCAAACCCCCAGGCTGCTGCTCTCTCGCTGTTAACGGGATGGCCCCAGCTCTGGCAAGGGTGTCCGCTCTGGCTGCTGCTGCCGCCTCGGCTCCCACAGCCCGGGGCTGGGGAACAACCAGAACGTGGCTTTTTCCTCCCCCAGGAACGTTCACTTAGAAACGGAGCTCACGCTTCAAAAAAATAAAGCTCCATCAGAGGAGGAAAATTCCACTGAGGGCAATGAAGGTAAGCTCAGCCCCGCTGCTGCTGTCAAGTCCTCAGGGGGGACCTTGGGGAGCTGTGCTGAGCCTGAGCTCTGGCCGGCTGGCCCAGGGGCAGGAGAAGGGCAGGCTGCCTCGCTCTTGGCCCCAGAGAGGGAGGGCGTCCCTCGGTGCTCGCCTCCCCGCTTCCAGGGAGCTTCCTGGAGAAGAGACCGCAGGAGAGGGGACTCACTTTGCTCTGGTTTCTTCGCCCAGGGCCAGCCTGCACTATGCGCCGCCAAGTGTCTAGTTCCATCACCTCCCTGGGGATGTGGCAGAGGAACATCTTCTTTCCTGTGTACGTACGACCTATTCCTACTGCGGGCGGGTGACAAAGGGGATGTCTGAGGGTTGGTGCAAGCCCAGGGGAGAGCAGAGGGTGTTCTCCAGCCAGCAGCCCAGGGCTCCCGTTTGGGCCCTGAAGCTCAGACGCTGCTTGTACTGGGGCTGTTCCCCAGGAGAGCCAAGAGCAGAGCCCCCCGGCAGACACAGTCCCATGCGTCACATCTGTGGGACATCGAGGGAAAAGAGCCCTGCTTTCCAGCCAGAGCGACAGCAAGGGCCACCCCAGAGAGGCTGTGGCAAAGCAGGCTTCATTTGCAATACCTCTTCCCTTCCCCACATTGTTTCCCTTTGCTTTCGGAAGGTGCTCCTGAAGCCCTTCCTTTGGGCCAGAGCTGCTGGCAGTGTGGAATGGTGTGGACAGGAATCCTCTTCCTCCTGGATGCTGCTCCATCACCTCGCTGCCAGCAGCAGGTTTTCAGCCCCAGGAGGAAAATGCACCTGGAAGGGCTTTACCCAAGACTTGGGTCCTTGACAGACACCCGACTCCCTCTTTTGCAGGAAAGAGACTGTGTTGCACCACAAGCAGCTCTTCAAAATCCTTGCCTTGCTGCTCCTTGTCTTTCTTGGTGAGTTTTCCTGAGCAAAGCTGGGAAAGCGACGACCCAGCTGTGCTGGATACCAGCTTTCCTCTGGGACCAGGATGTGGCCCACGTGCTTCCTGAGCACGGCCACGCCTGGGACTGGCTTTTGGCCTCCCAGTCAGACCAGCAGCGTCCTGGCCAAGGCGCTACTGCAGCCACTGGAGCACGTGGCTCACTCCGTCTGCGAGAGACAAGCGCAGCTCTTCCCAAGCCTCAGCTGGGGATTGCCATAGGGGAGAGCCGTGCAGGGGGAGCGATGGAGAGGTGCCTCTCCCAGCGCATGGAGCCTGGTCTGGGTGCTCCCTCAAGCGCTGACGAGGAACGGGGCTGGGTTCTGGGGAACTGAGCACGCCTGGAGATCCCAGCCTTGTCTCCTCCAGCCCGGGCACGGCCAGGAGACTGCACCTGCCAGGATCGCTGGCCACCCCGCTCTGATAACTATCTCTTGATGCAATTGCAGATTTCGATTTTGACTGGACCTGGTGCTCGGTTCCGACCCAGACGTCCACAGAGGTGGGTGACTTCGGTGGGGCCGGCACGTCCTGCGAGGAGGCGTTGCTGCCAGGGTCCAGCTGAGGCTCTTGAGCTGCCACGCAGGGTGGCCCAAAGCAGCAGCTTTTGCCGGCTCTTCCTAGGGAAGCCTCTCCTGGGAAGCCCTGGTGGCTCTGGCAGGGGAAGCTCCAATGGAGCATTTTTCCCTTTCAGGTACAGAGTAGTGTCAGTGTGGAAAAAGGCCTGCAGGAGCTGAGGTAAGAGATGTTTCCTGACTGGAATTGGCTCTGTGCAGGAGCGTCAGTCGACCTCGTGCTCCCTGCAGTCATCTTCCTCTCAGCCGGGGCTCCCGTCCTTCCCTGGTTCCTTTCCCTTTTGCTCAGTCTGGCGCGGAAGGGGAGCACGGGCACAGCAGGGACAGGGCGGGGGTCTCCCCTCTGGCTGAGCTCCCCCACTCCCAGAGGGAACGGGCCGCTCTCTGACAAGATCCGCTTTCCTCTTCCTGCAGGGAGTTTGGCTATGAGGATCGCCAAGTTTTGAAGCTTCAGAAAGAAGATGGGGCTGAGCTGATCGTGGGCCCAGAGGCCTTGGAAAAGGTGATCCTGCAGCTTTGGGAGGAGGCTGGGCTGGGCAGCAGCCCCAGGAAAGGGTTCCTTGCGGATGGTGGGGTCACCGCATCCTCTGCCCCATCTTGCCCGCATCCTCTGCCCCAGCCGGGTGGTGGATTTTCTCCCCAGTGTCCTTGCTCCCACACTCCTCCATTGCTCTCCTGTTCTGGTTGCAGAGCGATTCTTGTCCACGATTCCACCTGCACATCCAAGGCCATCGGGGCCAGATGTTCTTCACCTTGGCAGGGGACGGACAGACTGTCCTCACCCACTGTCGTGCAGAGGGAATCCCACAGTTCGAGAACACAGGCAAACCTGTGCCCGTGCGAAGCAGCTCTGCATCCCAGGAGCAATGGTACATATGCCACAAGTGATGGAATTTATAGCCAGTTCTCATGAGTTGTAGCTGTGGAGGAATTCTCAGCATCCAGAAGCTTAGTCAAATGTCCAGGAATCCTAGGCAAATGCAGAAAACTCTCTAAACATGCCTGGGTAAAATTCCTGTCGGGAAAATAAAAGACATGCTTTAAAAACTTCAGTGGCTGATACTCTCAGTCAGGCAGTTTTCACAGGAGCACAGGAGGTCTTGTCAGCTGTGGGAGAAGAGGATGCCTCCTGACAGGATGGCCTCCTGCCTCACCCCTACGATGCCCTCACAAAACCGTAAGCTTGAACCTCAAACTGCACCAGGGGAGGCTCAGATAGGACATCAGGAAAAACTTCTTCACTGAAAGGGTTCTCAGGCACTGGCAGAGGCTGCCCAGGGCAGCGGTGGAGTCCCCATCCCTGGAGGGGTTTAGAAGACGGATGAATGAGGGGCTCAGGAACGTAGTTTAGTAGTGGACAAGTACGGTTGGACTCGATGATCTCCAAGGTCTTCTCCAACCTAGGGATTCTATGATTCTATGGTCTCTATGAATATTTAATAGCCCCGATGTGGCCCCTGACTGTGTTCCTTGGAGGGGTTCCTAACGGTCTGCAGGCTGGGGATGCCAGACACATCGTGCTGTTGTTCCTGAGGTTTTCCCTGGAACTCTGTTGGAAACTGCCGGGATTTTTAAGACTAATGAGCAGTCGCCATCTGGCTGGGGGGATTTGTCACTGATCATTTAGCAGCGTGCTCGTCCAACGATTCCTCTAACGAATAATTTAAGGCAAATTTTCCGCAGGGCAGACTGATACCACAAAATAACCTGAAGGAGACAGGCAGCTCCTCATTCAGGAGAGCCTGGTCCTCAGCACCTTTGCAAAACTGGACAGGCAGCAGGGTGCTCCAGCCACGAGAGGGGGCTCGGAGAGGTGTGTGGAAGCCAACACAAGCATCTCATCCCAAACCCTTCCCAGTTTGGTTTGGCTACAGCAGGTGATACAAAAAGTAGTTCCTATTACAAAAAGTGGGGGAAAAAAATATTTCAGCTGAAGTAAAGTTCATCCAAGTAACTGTATTTTTTGAAAGTTAGACAGAACGTCCTTCTGAGAGCATAGTTTCCTTATAGCGTGTTTTTTCAAACGGTATTTCCAGACACCGTTAGATCTTGTGCCTTCTGCAGTCACCTCTGTTTGCAGCCTTTCCCCATCTCAAAGGCAAGGTTAGGCTGTTGTGAAGTTCATAATAACATTAAAATGAGTCCTTGGAAAGTAACAGAATATGCATGAGATTCCTGGGAGAATTGATCCATATACATGGCAGTGGGAAATATATATATCCCCAGCTCTTGTCTCGCTGCATACAATTGATGGAAATTGCTGCCTCACGTTGCTCAGGCCTGATAAAGGATGCTTGCTTTCTAAAACTCCAAAACGAGCCTTAGAGAGTTTATTTGCTGGCTTTTTTGGCATCACAGTGAGAGCTGAAGGTAGCAGCACCGAGGTCAGAGCCTGCTGAGGTCTGGCTGCTGGCTGCACCCTGAGCTGCTGCTGCCCCAGCACTGCCTGCATTCAGTTCCATATCCTTGCTCTGCTGGGGATTCCAGTACTGGACACAGGGTCCAGGTGGGGTTTCACGAAAGCAACGTAGATGGGGTGAATCCCATCTCTTGCCCTGCTGGCCACACTGCTTTGGATGTAGCCCAGGACATGGCTGGTTTCTGGGCTGTGAGTGTACGTTGCCGGCTCCTGTTGAGCTTCTCATCAACGAGCACCCCACGTCCTTCCCTGCAGGGCAGCTCTCAATCACGCTGTCCCCTAACCTGGATGGAAATCGGGGATTGCCCCAACCCAGGAGTAGGACCTTGCACTTGGTCTTATTGAACCGCATGAGGTTCTCACAGCCCCACTTCTCCAGCCTGTCCAGGTCCCTCTGGATGACACCCTGGCCTTCTGGTGTGGCAGCTGCACCACTCAGCTTGGTGTCATCTACAAACTTGCTGAGGGTGCACTCAATCTCGCTGTCTATGTCATTGATGAAGGTAATAAACAACACCAGTCCCAGTATAGACCCCTGAGGGACAGCACTTGTCAAGGATCTCCATCTGGAGTACCGTGTCCAGTTCTGGAATGCTCAACATTGGCTTGGAGCCCCTGATCCAGTGGGAGGTGTCCCTGGCATGGCAAGGGTGGGACTGGATGGGCTTTGAGGTCCCTTCCAGACTAAACCATCCCACGATTCTGTGATTCTGTGTGTGTAAAGGCGAGGTAAGTGACCGGGTTTGTCCTGCTCCGGTGAAGACAGAAAGGCTCCTTTCAGGTCTGTGTTTCTTTGACGCAGAGACCACAAACCTTGATTAGGCTCCAAATAATATGAACGTCCCTGGGGAAAGTTGACCCCTTGGTCCAGTGGGAGGCCTCCCTGCCCACGGCAAAGGGGCTGGAACTGGATGATCTTTCAGGTTCGTCGCAACCCCAACCCGCCCCACCCTTCCTGGATTCCTTTCCCCCTTTCCCGGACGCAGGAAGGGCGATGGCGGCCCGCGCGGGGCCGCCGGGAGTTGTAATCCGCGCCGTGCGCAGGCGCGCGGGGGGCCGCCGGGAGTTGTAGTCCGCGCCGTGCGCAGGGCGCGCGGGGGCCGCCGGGAGTTGTAGTCCGCGCCGTGCGCAGGCGCGCGGGGGCCGCCGGGAGTCGTAGTCCGCGCCGGCAACCCAGGTGCGGCGCCGGCGGCGGGAACTGCAAGTCCCGGGCGTCCCCCGCGGCGGCCGGGCCGGGGCGGGGCGCGGCGAAGATGGCGGCGGGGGCGCCGCGCGCCGCTCCGGGTTGAGGCGCCGCTTCGCTCCCTGCGCTCCGAGCGGGCGGCGATGTCGGAGCCCGAGCACCTGGGCGGGAAGCGGGCCGAGTCGGCGCGGCTGCGGCGGGCGGAGCAGCTGCGGCGCTGGAAGGGCTCCCTCACCGAGCAGGAGCCCGTGGCGGGCGGCCGGGGCCGGCACCGCGGCGCGGGGGGGACCCGCGTCCGCTTCGAGGAGGGCGCCGTGTTCCTGGCCGCCTGCGCCAGCGGCGACTGCGAGGAGGTGCGGCGGCTGCTGGGCCGCGGCGCCCGCGTCGACACCACCAACGTGGACGGGCTGACGGCGCTGCACCAGGTACGGCGGGACCCGCCTCCCGGGGCCGGGGCGGCGGCGGGAGCGGGGGGCGAGAAAATGAGGGGGGAGAGCTCGCCCAGGGCCGCTGGGCAAGAAAATGAGGAGGTCTGGCCACGCACAGGGGTGCTGAGCAGCTTCTGGAGGGGTTCCAGCCTCGCACAGGGGTGCTGAGCAGCTTCTAGAGGGGTTCCAGATTCGCACAGAGGCACTGAGCAGCTTATAGAGGGGTTCCAGACTCGCGCAGGGGTGCTGAGCAGCTCGGAGAGGGGTTCCAGCCTCGCACAGGGGAGCTGAGCAGCTTCTAGAGGGGTTCCAGCCTCGCACAGGGGTGCTGAGCGGCTTCTAGAGGGGTTCCAGCCTCGCACAGGGGTGCTGAGCAGCTTATAGAGGGGTTCCAGACTCACACAGGAGTGCTGAGCAGCTTCTAGAGGAGTTCCAGCCTCGCGCAGGGGTACTGAGCAGTTTATAGAGGGGTTCCAGACTCACACAGGGGTACTGAGCAGCTTATAGAGGGGTTCCAGCCTCGCACAGGGGTGCTGAGCAGGTTATAGAGGGGTTCCAGACTCGCACAGGAGTGCTGAGCAGCTTCTAGAGGGGTTCCAGCCTCACGCAGGGGTACTGAGCAGTTTTATAGAGGGGTTCCAGACTCACACAGGGGGTACTGAGCAGCTTATGGAGGGGGATCTAGACTCGCACAGGGGTGCTGAGCAGTTCAGTGAGGGGATCTAGGTTCGCACAGGGGTGCTGAGCAGCCTCAGAGAGGGGTTTCAGCCTCGCATAGAGGTGCTGAGCAGTTCAGAGAGGCAATCCAGCCTCGCACAGGGGCGCTGGGCAAGAAATAGAGTGGAGTGAGCTTGCATAGTGGTGCTGGGCAGCTCAGGAAGGGGATGCAGCCTTGCACAGGGGTGGTGAGCAGCTCAAGAGAGGGGATCTGGATTCACACGGGACTGCTAGGCAACAAGATGAGGTGTCTGACCTCGCATAGGGACAGTAATCAGGTCAGAGAAGGGATCCAGCCTCACACAGGGGTGCTGAGCAAGAAAATGAGGGGTTCTGCCACAGAAAAGGCTGGTGAGCACTTCAGTGAGGGGATCCAGCCTTGCACAGGGCGCTGAGCAGCTCAGAGAGGAGATTCAGCCTCGCGCAGGGGGTGCTGAGCTGCTCCATGAGCCCATTCCACACTGGGCTGGCCGTTACGTGGGCCTGGTGAGGCCCGGGGTTGTTATTTTCGGTATCTTTGTCCCTTGGCCCTGGGGAACCACAGCAGTGTCCAGCCAGTGTCTCCTGGGGTGCAGTTCCTTCAAGGTCCAAAGCATCTCCTCAGCTCTCTTTGTATCTGGGTTGCCTTGAACTTCCCTATGCTGCTCCTGGCTGCCTTGGCAGAGACCAGAGTGCCCGTGTCTCAGATAGCAACGTCAGTTATATTGACGTTCATCCCAATGTGCTGAAAATGATACAAAAGTGGTTGCAGAAGTTGGCCTCAGAGCGGCCAAGCCTTGCCCGACCAGAAACACGTGCTGCCTTTTGTCTGTAGCTTGTGCTGTCCCTGTGTAAAGGAGCAGGAATGCGAGGGACCCTGTGGAATTGTGGGCTCTTTAATAGTGGGAAACCTGTTGCCATCTCAGAGTGATCCAGAATTTAGCTGGGCATGTGAAATCAGCCTCCCAGGTTGTTGCATCTGATCAGTGAAATGTATGAGATGGAATCTGAGTCAGCCTTGGGCAGAACATTTCCTTAGCTCAGGATCTCCTGGATTAGATACGGAGTGAAGCGACACGACTGAGAGAAGAAGCACAGTCCGGGAATAATGCCTGGAGGTGATGTGCTTGTGAAGAACAATGTTTTAATAACCCAAATAGCAGGACAGTCATTGAGTTGATTGGGTTTTCTTCATTGCTGGGCTGAAGCATTTGGGACATTTAAAAGCTTGGTTCACAAGCACACTTGCTCGTGGCTCTCGGTGTGCAAGGGGCAGGTATTGTTACTCCCTGTTCTTCTGGAATTCCAAGAATAAGTGCTGAAGGAAAGAGTACAGGAGCTTGCGGACTGTCAGATTGAATAACGCTTCAGCTGGCAAAGCAGTGAACTTTGTCACAGCTCAGCTTGCTTTGTGGTTTTTGGGATAGCAGTAGCAAAGCAGTGACACTGCAGAAGTAATCTCTGATACATAGAATCTTAGAAGGGTTTGGGTCGGAAGGGACCTCAAAGATCATTCAGTTCCAACCCCCTGCCGTGGGCAGGGGACACCTCCCACCACAGCATGTGTACATTTGTTATCAGATCAATAAGTCATGGTAGAGACACAGGTAAGGACCTGATACTGAAGAGCTGAATCTAGGGTGGGCAGAAGTATGGTCGTGTTGGTGTGACTTCATGAGGGCTTTCCAGCCAGGATCAATTCTGGTCTCTTGAGAAGGTATCTGAGGATTTGATGTACGCAATGTGACGCTTGGCCAAGAGTGTGTCATGGAGTGCCTTAGGCTCATCAGACAATGAGTGGTTATGTCTGCAAGGGCAACTTTCTGGAATATACGACAAGCCATATATTGACAAGCAGGCTGCAAATGTACTTCTGTATACGTGCAGAGTTGTGACTGGGGTGCCGAGTGTCACATAACAGTGAACAGTAACACCTAGGGCTTGGTGCTTGGAAGAGCTTTGAGGTGAGTGAGCAGTTAAGCAGATGCTGGGTGTGCAAGTGAATCTCTGAAGTGTTTCATCAGAACTTTATGGAAGGGAGGCTGATCTGACTTTGAGTTAATAAAAGCTTTGTTCCTGTGTCCTGTTGATGTGTTAACGTTTTCTCTGCATCTTTCAGGCAACACTGAAGAGCACTGAGAAGAACCAAATCCTGATTTGCTAGAGGTTTTGTTGTACGTAGAAGCGTAGGTTGATTTGGGTTGGAAGGGACCTTTACAGGTCATCCAGGCCAACCGCAGTCTGTAGCTTGGGTCTGTAAATCTGTATCGGATGAAAATGTTTATTGGCTGTAGCTTCCTTGTCACTGAATGTGTCCAGAGTAGGTTTGTTCATGTTACCTGAGGCACAGCACTGGCCTTGGTGCAGTGTGAGCAGAATTCCGATTAGACTGAGGGTCTCAGAGTGCTGCTTGACAAATGGCATGGAGGTTGTACCTGTGAGGGTTTTCAGTGACTCTCTTAGAATTAGAAACACAACATCATGAGGTGTAGTGACTGCTTGCTCTCACTTCGTGCTTGTGAAGCCAAAAGGCCTTGGAAGCCAAAAGTGAGGAAGATCCGACACATTGTAAAAAGTTTGCTTTGTTGAAGGAAAGATTGGGTAAAATTCTTCTTCTTTGGTTAAAAAACTTAACACTAAATGAACCTTGTTCTGCACAAGCAAATATCTTTTTAGGTAGCGGAAGGCTTAACAAAGTCAATTAACTTAATTTGTCAGAGTTGCTGTCAGCTTCTACAGAACCTCAGACCAATCTTGCCAGTTGGCAAGTTCTATGGCCCTGAATGTTGTGTGGCATTCAACAAAGGCAGACTTACTTTCTCTACTATCTGGCTGTTGTGACTGAGAACCGTTGTGTGCTTTCTTGCTGGGTGGGAAGCTGACTGCTATTTATAATGACAAGGCTGATTTTTTAATATAATCTATTAAGTTACAAGGGATATTTCTGAGCCTCCTTGTGTCATCGTCTTTGGAGGCCTCAGGTGCAGCATGAGCTGACACCAAAGGCTGGTATCTGTTATCTGTAGCTCCAGTTACGTCTGTATCTTTACCTTCATGCCCACAAAATGCTTTTGCTTGAGCATCAATCATCTGTTATCAGAGTTGAGCTTAGTTCATTGAATGTGGTGTATATTTGGCAGCGGTTTTGTATCTAACGCAAGTTGGAAAGGGAGATGTTAGCAAAATGTGAGTGAACATCTAGAAGTCATCAAGAAAACCACTACCATTAGGCGAAGCAAAGTATCAGCTGCAGTTGAGCTTTAGTGTTTGCAGATGATGGGAAGCTAGTGTGAAATGCTCTCTTTTCCTCCTGAGCGACAGATGGAACTGAAGAGTGGGCTTCTATGAAAACCCTCTCCCTAATCACAGCAGTCAGGAGATGGTTGGAAGAATCACTGAGGTGCTATCACTGGAACAAAACCCAGGAGATGAGGGCATGGAAAGGAGGATTCCTGTCGTGGGTTGCTGTTTTCTCTAGCTAGGGCATCGTTGCTGGAGGACATGGAGCAAAGAGTAGCTGGCTCATCTGTTGGAGCTGCAGTAGTGGCTGAAGTAGCCTGGAGAAGTTTTAGAGGATAACTGAGACAGATCCAGCAGTGATTCCCCACACAGAGGGCTCGTATGCAGCAGCTTCTAGAAGTGTCTCAAGCCAGCTTTTCCCTCTTGTGATTCTGCCTTGAGAGGTGAGGATCCAACACAACAATACAGTGGCATGGGAACACTTGAATGAAGTGTTCAAGTACCACATTCGTATATGTTTGGGGCATCACAGCTGTACTCCAAGGTAGTTTAGTTTCTGGTCTTTTAATCGGTGATATTAGTGTCATACATCAGGTTGCACTGCCTAAAAATACATTAGTCCTTGGAAGAGAAGGTTATCTAGGGAGAGCTATACCTTTTCCACCACACCCTGCACAGTTACTTTCCAAAGGTGCACTTCTGCCAAGGGAAACAGAAGTTGCAAGCTGTGTGTACTGTATTTAACACTGCTCATCAAACTGAAATATGACGTTGTCAAAAATAGGGTTTATCACTGGGGTAACTGAAATACTTTTGTTTGGTTTTCACTTATAATGGAATACGATAGTATGTACTCTGGATAAAGTGAGAAAGCTTGGAAGCTACCTTCAATACACCAGGAATTTCTTAGACAAAGCCATTTAAAACTTAAGTGCTATTTTCCCAGCCTTTATTTTCTTGCTCTTGGCTTACACAGTCCCTTTTTTGGCTTGATGTTTTGTCCCTGTGGGTTAGGTCAATTGTCTGTCCCTTGTCTCTATTTCAAAACAATCTCCTGTGTAGCAGAATTAACTCTAGACTAAACAAACTAACCTTGAACTGAAATGAGTGAGAGCGCTGGAGAAGCTCCTTGCAGCGCCAGCAAGAGTTCCCTGGCTTTGGGCAGGGGCAGTTTCTCAACTGGCTGGTTTGGCTCCTGGAGATGAACTCAACCCCAGCAGCCACTCAGCTCTTAGGTGCTGGGAAAAAATTTATTCTGTTTTCAGCAGCAGATGGGTATTTGTGCTGGGAAATGTGCACCTTCTTTGCTTCCTTCCTCAGCTTCCATTTATCCCATCTAGTGATGAGATGAGCCAAGCGCTGTGGCTCCCCGTCAACACTGAGCAAGTGAGCTGGTAGCATTTTCAGCTACGGCTTCCCTCTGTGGCAGTAGTGGGAAGTGATGACCTGGCCTCTTAGTGCTGTCCGGGCAAAGTTCTGATCTCTACAGCACGGCTCCTGAGCTCTCCAGAGCTCTGTCCCCATGTGAAAGTCTTTGGTAAGCAAGGGTATTTCAGGGAAAGTTAGTTGCACTTAAAATCAGCTGAAAGCTTTCTGTCTTGTGTAAATAAGCCTGTTGAGCCTGTGTTAGAGATGGACACAAGTCTTTAAAGCGGCATGCTTGTCTAAATCAGCACTCTTTGATAAGATTGAAAGCCGTAGCAAAAAATGCAGGAGTGAGCCACGAATGCAGTGCCTGGAATGAGCCACTGTTCCAGACCGATGTCTTGCAGCTCACGTTGGCTTGGCTGAGACATGCTGAAACATTAAAGCAATGTTTCTGTGTGGAGCTCTCTCAGCTCTAACTCAGATGAAACTGCCATCATCCTGGTATTGTTTTGTGATTTATGGCACCTCTGGCTTATTGTAGCCGCGAGTGTGAGGGGCTGGGAGCTGTTTCTGCTACAAACCGTTTAGAGACTTAGAATTCTGATGAGGGGCTTGTGAGACGTCTGGAGTGCTGTGTGTTGTAATGTACTGAGATAATAAACTGACTGATATTAAATATAAGACTTCTGAGTTGGTGTGCTCGCTCTCGGTTGAGATTATTGCATCCTATAACTCAGAAACGCCTGTCAGACTGGCGTTTGAGAGTGATCTTTTTAGGAAGGCTGGGATGGGGGGAATATTATATAAGCGGTTGTATAAATTGTGATTTTTTCTTTCTTGCTCTTGAATACCAATGAGAGCAGGGGGAGCATTAAATTCTCTGAAATGTCTGCTTTGCTCTTAAAAATTTGCATTTGTGCCCAGGGCTGGGATAAAAATGAATGGAAGAAAACCCAGAGCCTTTCAGGGAAGAGCAGCCCCCTGCTCCCCAGCTGCAAGCTCTCTGAATGAGTGAACTGTTTGACCTAGTGATAATGGTGCGGCCCCAGCATGGAGAAGGTGCCCAGTACAGACCTGGGGTCTGAGTCTGAGGTTTATTTTCAGCTCTCCTTCTGCAGGGAGGTGCAGCAGCTGTCCCAGCCATCTCCTTTATTGGGCTGCAGCAAACTGATCTGCGCGGGGACAGAAGGTGCAGCTCACAGGAGGAGGTGTTCCACGTGCTAAGCAGGAAAAGTTCAGTTTGTAAGAATTTGGAGAGAGTGATTTGGTGGGGGTTTAGGTGCCTGTTTTTGTGGGGGCTCCCTTCAGCATCAGTACATTTAGGACAGCTTCACAGTGAGTATAGTCCAGCCAGGCCTGTGCAGAGAAATTTTCCAAGCTGCTGTCAGCTTCTTGAGAATAGAGCGCGATGTGGTCTCTGCACTGTGGGGCTTTTCCTCATCACATCACTCTGATGGAGCTCCCACCCACACAGTTTCTAGGCACCAGATTTTACTTCCTCCCTTCACCCCAGAGATGCATCTCCTAATACTTCCTCAATACTTAATTCTTAAAATATGTTTTTCAGAGGAAATTTGCTTTTCCAGATTCCCATGCTGGAGAGAATGGTATCCCGTGCTGCTGGCAGCCACATCCCCCGAGTCAGGCGGCGCTGCTCATCAAGCTGTTGATAGTCAGAAATGTCAAATTCTTGATTCAAGCACCTCCACATTTCCCTTGACAGCACTCATTCGTAATAATTACAGTGTGCAGTACTTACAGATTACTGGTAGTTTAGAAAATACATCTATATGCGCTCTCGGTAAGTATTTTCATGTTAAACACATTTTTGAAAGATCAGTCTCCTTACAGCTTTAAGCTCTCAGCTTAAATATAGTCTTTGCTTATCTGAAAACAATGAAAATTCACTCTTTCAATAGTGTGATTTTTAAAAAAATGCTGGTTTTTCTTCATGGCTTGTTTCCCGTAGCTGGAAAAATAGAACAGCCGTAACTTGTAAGCGCCTCACTGGAAATGTTTCCATAGTACAATACGCTGACCTTGCAGAGGGACACAGGCAGTTTCAGGGTGGCTTTTCCAGCGTTCAGCCTGGCCTGTAAATCTTTGTGAGCTGTACCGAGTGCAGAATGCCCACCTGCCATCAGCCTTTCCTGTGTCACTGCCTTGCCAGGGTAAAGTTGAACCTGGCTGCTCTCCGATGCCCCGAGCTGCAGCATTGGTTTGCCACAACGATTGCTCACCATCCATTTCTGGAGTCTGTCTGCAGCCACCTCCTATTTATAATTTGTCATTCCTCGCTGCCTTAGACAGTTAATGCGATTCACTTGCAAAGCTTTATGCTTTTTTTACATCTGAAATGATGCGATAGCAACAACTTGTAGCATCAGGTCTTTCCTAAACACCGCTGTGGGTTTAGTGAGAGGCGACAGGTAGGGGTTGAATGAGCTGGTGCCACTGTGTGTGAGGGCTCTGCCAGCATCACCTGCTTAAGGCTGTTTAGTTTGCATTTGTAAATGTAATGCCATAACCTAAATGATGTAAAATGCCCTGAAGCTGTTAAGACCCATACATGGAACTGCACCAAATCAACCAGGCTGTTTGTGCGCTTGGGTTGGTGCTTCCTGAAGAATCGCTGCTTCTGTTTTGTTTTGAAGCCAGAGCACGAAGCAGGGTTTCTCTTCCTCTTCCAGGATTTGGATTCATAGGAATGTCAGCCTTACCTGAAACTATTGTTAATTATGGTTCTTGAGTGACAAGCTGATAGGTCATGCAAGATGCTAATAGGGATTTCTCCCTGGGAAGATTGCTGGGGCAGGCGGTCTCTGCTCTGGCCGCCTGAGAGTAACCAGGCTCGCTTTACTTGTTCTGGTGTAGCCAGGGCACTGCTCCGAGTTACAGCATTAACAGAGAGCCTGCCTCTGCCAACAGAAATCATTGGAATATTTACCTTAAATACTGTTGTGAATTTAGAGCATGAAGTGTTCTTCATTTTCTTAGAATCATAGAATCATTAAGGTTGGAAAAGACCTCTGTGTCTTTTCTAACTAAACTGTGTCCCAAAGTGGCACTGCCACAGTTTTTGAACCTCTCCAGAGATGGTGACTCCACCACTGCCCTGGGCAGCCTCTGCTAGGGCTTCACCAGAAGTTGGTGAAAGATTTTTTCCTAATATGCTATCTTTAGGATATTAGGATAGAATATCCTATTTTTATCTAATAGGCCACTTTTCTACCCTGCTTGCTTTCTGGTTTCTGTAAGCAAGGTGCCGTGCTCCCCAGTGTAGACAGCTTTCATGGTTTTGTGGATAACAACCAGATCTAAGCTAACTGCTTGCATTCCCACAGCCTATGCCTGTCCAGGAAGAGGAGCAAGTCCTGAGCCTAGGTAGGACCGTAAGTGTGTCTGTGACAGTCACCCAAGCACTGCAGACTTGCCAAGTATCCGATTTATTTTGTTTTTAAAGTGAAGTGATCATGGCAGCAGATGTTCCTGTAACAACAAAGCACATGCCCTTGCTTGAGTCTTTAAGTGACCATCAGGAGTGATGTTTGTACTGTTGGTACCATCTACACATTGTGTTAATGTACCAAATTGTTAACAAAAATGATTACACTGGCAAAAATGCTTTCAGAGCAACTTGATGGCATTTGCAGAATGCTCCATTCTAGCCTAGTACCACAACATCTTGCTTTTTGTTGCAAAAAGTGTTTTTTAAAAGTAGTCTACAGCAAGTTTTTCAAGCAGAATTATGAATACTGAGCTGAAATATCTCTCCCTAGAGAAGGTGAGGAAGTGACTTGTTTCCAAAGCAAGTAGCATCTAGGTTAAACCTTCAAAGCCGGCTTCATCACTTGATGCCAGCTTTCAGTTGTTGTCTTGCTTCGTGCTTCTTCACTATGTTCTTGGGAAGCCAATTGAACTACACTGTGCTCCAGCCAACTCAACTTACCACATGCTGATGGTCTCATCAGTCTTGTTAGTCGTTAGGGGAATCTGTGTGCCATGCACAAGCTTCGGAAGGTACAGTTGCACTCAAAACTACTATTTCAATGACTCTTGCGAAGAAGAAAGTGGATGTTGTGTGTCAGAGTCTGTTCCAGACCACTACGATAGTCCATAAAAGCCATTGTTGAGTGCCTCTCATCTGTCTGCTCTGCCCCCCTGAGAACTTGGCAGATCTTTTTCTGCAGAGTTGCTTTACAGCCGGTTGTCCCAGTCTGTGTCATTGCAAGGAGTTATTCTGTCCCAGGGTAGGCAGGACTTTGCATTTGCCATGGTTGAGCCTCACAAGTTCTCTGCCAGGCCACTTCTTCAGCCTCTGTAGGTCCCTCTGTGAAGGACTTTCTACCCAAGCCACGCCAGCCAGTCTGACACCATCTGCAAACTTGGTGGGAGTCCTCTTGGTCCCACAATTGCTGTTAATCAAGTTTGTTAGTAAAGACATTGAACTGTACTGGTCCTGGTATCAGTGTGGAGGGATGGCACTGGCGATCTGCTGCCAGCTGGGCTTCGTCACCATGTGAGACGCATGTTCTGGAGAGTTTTCCATCACTTAATGTCTGCTGCTGCAGTCCAGGGCTCGACGACGTGCTTATAAGAATCCTCTCAGAGCCCATGTCAAAGATGTTCCACACTTGTTCCCCCATCACCCACGCAGCCAGCTTGTCACTGTGGAGGGCATTCCACTTAGGTAAGATGCCCCGCTGGTAAATCCATGCTGGCTGATCTCAGCACCACTGCCTCCTGTGTGCGGCTGGAAGTAGCTTTCAGCAGGATTTATGACATAGCCTTTCCAGGGACAGCATTGGGACCTACAGGCCCGTGGTTCCTTGGATTCTTCTTAAGTGATGTGTGTGGTAGTTATGTGTCATCAGGGGCCTCCCTTTGCCACTGTGAGCTTTGACAGAGGATAGTGACTTTGCAGTGATGTCAGCCAGCTCCCTCCTGAGTCTATGTGCATCCTGTCTGGTCCCAAATGTGATCCATGGTCATGCCTTCCCCTTTGTTCCCTGGGTTGCACAGTGCAGCAACCAGGACCTCTCTGCTTTTCCTCAGTCCATTCCTTGTAGCCTGTCTTGTACCAGACAACTTCCCCTGAAGTGCTCCTGTAGTGCGCAGTGCAGGAGGCTTCGGTCTTCCTTGCCTGTAGCTCTTCGTGGTGACGGTCAAACACTTATGCACAGCAAACTAAATGCTTCTAGGGTATCATCACAGACTGGGTTGGGTTGGAAGGGACCTCAAAGCCCATCCAGTCCCACCCCTGCCATGGGCAGGGACACCTCCCACTGGATCAGGGGCTCCAAGCCCCATCCAACCTGGCCTTGAACCCCTCCAGGGATGGGGCAGCCACGACTGCTCTGGGCAACGTGGGCCAGGTCCTCCCACCCTCACAGCAAAACATTTTTTCCTAAGATCTCATCTCAATTTCCCCTCTTTCAGCTGGAAACTGTTCCCCCTCATCCTATCCCTGCACTCCCTGATCTGGAGCCCCTCTCCAGCTTCCCTGGAGCCCCTTTCAGCACTGGAAGCTGCTCTAAGGTCTCCCCAGAGCCTAGTCTTCTCCAAACTGAAGAATTCCAGCTCTCCCAGCCTGTCCTTGGATGGAAGGAACAGCTTGCTGTTCTGTATTCTTCTTGATGGTCCCAGGTGGGATCTGAGCCGGTTTGGTTGCTGTTCCTGAGCAGTTCCACCGTGTTCTGGCTGCTCCTGCATCCCCTAGGTGTGTGTGCTCCTCCGGGCCCACTCAGGCACATGCGGGACCAAAGCACCGCTCCTGGAGTTCAGGCTGCCCTGGAGCTGTTCACCTGCCTCTAGACCCCATGTTACTTGCCTGCCCGCTACCATTTGTGTCCCAGACCCTCTGTCCTTTAGCCACTCGCAGGCTTACAGGGGAAAAGCTGGAAGGTGGTAGGAGTCCTCTGCAGCGCCTGCACTGTTCATCCCCAGACCATCCCGGGGGTGTTGGCAGCACGGAGTGAGCTGCGCCCGAGGTGCTGGGTGCGTTAGACCTCTGTGCAAAGGCTCAATATGTGCGCAGGTAAGATGTCTGCGAGGGTTTGCCTCTTCCTCTGTTTGCACACAGATTCCTCAGCCTCCCCACTCGTCCTTGGAGCTGGAAGGTGGGATATATTTGGCGAGGTGGGTGCATGAGGACAGGTGTGTTTGCTGCAGATGACTAGAACTTCTACAGATTTGTGCATATCATATCTATGGAAGAGGGGGACTTTCAGCAAAGAACATCGAGAAGTGATGATTTAGCAGAATTTAAGTCCTAATTATTTCAAAATCAAAGGAATGATACTTTGTTCTCAGTGCCCTGTCTTTTATATGGGGTAGCTGTGTGCTTTCTCCTCTATTGTACATCACTGCAATAGAGACGTGGTATTCAGGGAGGACACAGTGCTGTTTTCTTCCTAGGGAGCATTGGGAGAGTCTGTCTTGAGTGCAGCTCAGCTAAATAGTTTCAAATGACAAATCTGTCCCGGTTTTGCCATTGTGTGCCAAACAGTTTTGTACCGTTTCTTAGCGGTGCCGTGTCTGCTGCCTTCAGTCCTTCCTGTACAAAGATTGCTTAAAATCAAAAATAAAAATTCACCTTTCTGAGCTTTCCCAAGCTGCAGGGATGACAGAAAAGACTCCAGGACTGCTCAGCCAAATGAAAAGGGTCAGGTCTTTAGCACCAGCTGGTATTTGTTTAGGAGGAATGGGTGTACGAAGTCACCAAGCTGTTAACTGCTGTATGTGACATAGCATTGAGAACAAACCAGCTTCCAGAGGAGCTCCCCTACAGCAGGACGAGTGAGAGGGAAGTGACAGTTCTCCGTGCACTGCTGGTTTCCAAAAGGACTCCGAGAAGAATCCAGGAGGTGATGAACCCAAAGAAGTCAACAGACATGTCAAGAGGAGAAATCTGGTGGAGGTTGTACATTTGGATTTCCAAAACGCTTTTGGCAATGTTCCTTTATGGAAGCCCTAAGAAACAAAGCTGTTATGAAATAAAAAAAAATCAATCACAGAATTCTTTGGGTCGTAATGGACCTCAAAGTCCATCCAGTTCTAACACCTCTGCTATGGGCAGGGACACCTCCCACTGGATCCAACTTCTGCAAGCCCCAGCCAAACTGACCTGGAACCACTCCAGGGATGGGGCAGCCACCACTGCTCTGGGCAACCTGGGCCAGGGCCTCCCCACCCTCACAGCAAAACATTTCTTCCTCAAATCTCATCTCAATCCTCCCCTCTTTCAGCTGGAAACCATTCCCCCTCATCCTATCCCTCCCCAGCTTTCCTGGAGTCCCTTTCAGCCCTGGAAGTTGCTCCAAGGTCTCCCTGGAGTCTTCTCTTCTCCAGGCTGGACAACCCAAACTCTCTCAGCCTGCCCTTGTATGGGAGGTGCTCCAGCCCTCAGATGATCTCTGGACTCACTCCAGCAGCTCTATGTCTTTCCTGTGCTCAGGGCTCCAGAACTACATGCAGGGCTCCAGGTAAGGTCTCACCAGAGCGGAGCAGAGCAGAGGGGCAGAATCCCCTCTCTTGCCCTGCTGGTCCCACTGCTTTGGATGGAGCCCAGGACATTGTTGGCTTTCTGGGCTGCAGGAGATTAAACAAAGGTTAGGAATAAAAGATGGGTTTACAGGTGGAAAAGGAGTTACCCTGGGCATCTGCCAAGGAGTCTGCTGCTCAGCACACCCGTATCTGAGATGGAGAAGGAATAAAGAGTGAGATAACAGTTTGTCGATGGTTCTGCATATTCAGGATAATAAAATGGAAGGTGGCTGAGCAGGGTTTCACAATACTGGGTAACTGCTGAGGAAAGGGCTGGCAACATCTGGTTGTTAAGTGGGCAGTAACGATTGTGGGGAAAGAGCAGTTTCAGTCCAGCTGTTACAGGCTGGAGAAGTTTTTGTGGGGACTTAACGTGGTAGCATGCATGTTCTGCAGAGGGTAAAAAAGCAAATCAAACGTGAGGAATTATTAAGAAAGGAATAAATAAAGCATAAGTCATAAAGGCGATGTGAGTTAATGCTGTACTCATCTGTAGGTCAGTGTGTGCAGTCCTCTTTCTGCCATCTCAGAAAGAGTCGTCAGGAGATCAATGAGGGCAAGAACAGCCAGGGGATCCGAGTCACAGAGGGAGTTCTGTACAAGGAAAGATCAAAGCTGTTTACAAGTCCTTCTGACTGGCAGGAAGACACCAGTGCAGATAAGATAGAGGCATCCAAAGTTACACGTAAGGTGTGATGAGGAATGTTTGCTTTTTCCCACAAAGAAGAATTAAACTACTTCAGAATTTTAAAACAGCTATTTTTTTTCATTCACTCTGAAGCTGCAGAGCCAGGCTTTAGGCTGGTGTGGCAGGAAGAGTCCCTTCGTGATATAAAACAGAATTAAAAAGGCATTATTTACTACAGGTTAGAGGCAAGAAGAGAAATAAGGGGAGAATTAATAAGGCCAAATACCTTCTTAAATGTTAAAGCAATATTTCAAAATGAAAACCCAGCGGTGTTTAGCAGATGAGTCAATACTGCATTGCGTAGATGGGGGGCAGTTGGGCTTTGTATTTAATAGGTGATTCTGTTGAATTTTGGGGTAACTTGCTGCAGTGGCATGGGCATTGGATTTCGTAGAATTGTAGCATCCTCTAAGCTAGGAGGATTAATTTGTATAGGTATGGGATAGCACCTTGCAAATCCACAGAGTTTTGAGCCTTTTTCTGTCCCCCTTGCAGTAGCCTGAGCTGATAGAGCTGACTGGGCACAGTATCCAGGTGTTCCTGCGGAAGATGGATTTCATCTTCACTTCCCGGTTTGCACTAGCTGTTCTTTTTTCTTGTATGACTGGCTAGCAGGATTGACCTTCGCAGCCCCAGATGGTTTGTCTTTTCAACTGATATCAATTGAGTTATTTTGAACAAGCATTCTCTCATGGTGGAGAAGATAAGTGGTGAGTTTGTCTGTTGATGAGAGACTTAGGGCCTTGCCAGCCTATATGCCAGCAGAGCCAGAGTTTAAACTTCAGAGCATATTGCAGGAGTTATTTTTGATCCCTTATTAATAGCTGCTATAGAAGGAGCCCTGTGCTTACGGCCAAATATTGTCTTATAGCTATTTCGAGTACTGGCTTGTCTTCAGTCCACAAAATCCTTTATTTTCCATTTAGTTGAGGTTCCGTTTAGTTTAGGTGCTGTTAATCTTTAAGAGAATTGTTGAATGTTTCAGAAAGTGCAGAAGGAACAAAGAATTGGTTGTAGTCACTGGGAGGGAGTCCATGTGCTGACATTGTGCCCAGTGTCCTGAAAATTGTGCTGGTGACTTAAAAATTCAAGCCCTGTCCAAGCCAAGAACTGCTGCTTTAGGCAAAATAAGATGGTTTAATGTAATCTCATTCCAGGGTTGTCTTTTAAAATACAGTGTTATGGTGGTGAAACTCTCAGGAGTTGTGGTGGTTTGGGGGATACCTGGTGTTAACAAAGCTGCCAGCTCCTTTTCGTTGTTGTTTATTATTATTTTCTTCTGTGGTCTGGTCTCAGTTACTCGAACCACTCACTCCATCTTGAATCTAAACCACTTTCCTAACCCTTTGGCTTCTTTGAGCTTCTTTGATAGTTTACCTGTTGTGTGATGCTGAAAGCTGCATCTCTCCCTATACTGTTTGGCTGGCTTCTTGTTGTTTACTCTTTTTCCAACCTGTCCGAGCAGGACCAGTCTGAGCTGTCTCCATCAGTGGCAGCCGGAGGGTTGTGGATGCGTGGCTGGAAGAGATCACAGAACACCACTGGGGCAGGCCTCTGCACTAGGGCATCACCAGGTTGATTAGAGCTTTTTCCAAAAGACAGTTAACTAATCTGTTCCAAAATGTCTCCACAAGGAGCTCGTCTGCTCCTGCCCTGGAAGCCTCCAGCACCTGGCAAGATTGAGCAGTTAGGAAGAATTTCTCAGTGTTTGACCCAATTCTGCTTTCTTCCAAATGAAACTGAATTAGTTTTCCTCTGGTTACAATTGCTTTCCCTTTCTTAACAGCCTTCCCACTGCTGGAAGACTGTTCCTCTCAAAGTTTTGGGGTTTTTTTACCAGGATACAGTCAGGCTGGTTTTATTTAATCTTTCCAACCAGTTGGTGTCTTCTGAACTTGCAGTGAGCCTTGTTCTCTGCATTTCTGAGGAATGATTTGCCTTCAAATTGAATGTGATACTTAAATGGCGACCTCTCCAGCCCAGGAATAATTTTCTTCAGGGCCATACTAAAAGCAGTTGTCTGTAATGTATTCCTGAATTAGATTTGCTTTCTTCTTCAGCAGCACCCCACTGAGTCATCCAGGCAAGCCGTAATTACCCAGCGGGGACGGAGATGAGGGGATGGTAAAGCAAAATTAGCAGTAATGGTATAAATCATTAATGCTATAACAATGTATTTAGTAAATGTTGCTTTGAAAGATGAAGACCCTAATTGAGCGGTGTGCTCGCTGCAGCGTGAGAGCTGTAGGAGCCAACGTGGTGCGTTGGCCGTGGTGGCCAGGCCTGGGAGGAGCAGAGTTGCCTGCGGACGAATGAGACGTGTGGCCTAGCAGCACCCTGGTCGGGCTGCTTTCAGCCCAGTCTGTCTGGAGTGGATATCCAGTCAGTGATCTGCTTTGATCCTGTGTCCTTTTTATCCTTATTTTGCTGTTACATGTCCCCCACCTAAGTGTAGGAATTCTCCCGTTTCGCTTTGTTGTAAAATCATTTCTCAGGAGCATGTTGAGTCTGGGTTCTGTTCCCTGGAGCTCTCCAATTCTCCAGTTTGGTTTCATCTCACACCACTAAAATGTGATCACTGTTTCTACAGTTTTGTTGAATAGGAGGAGCAGAGCTGGGCTTGTTAGTCTGTGCTGCTGAGACTTCTGGACAAGTGTTTACACAGTCTCGAAGTTTTGCTGTCTGGGCTGGATCCAGTGCTTTCCTGCATAGTCTGAGTCCCTGCCGGTACAGCTGAGGTGGGCTGAGGTTCCAGCAGATGTGGAGCGAGCATCCACTCTTCCCCACACCTTCTACAACTTGTTCTGTTCTTATCTTTCTGAATTCTTCTCTAGGCAGTTTTTTCCCCAGACCATTATTTATTTCTGTGCTGCTCTACAAGTAGTATAAACTGGATTTGCAATGCCCCAGAAATACGTAACTACTTTTGTAAAATAGGAGAAGTTGGGGTTTTTTTCCTTATCACTTGTTAAATTTAAGCTTTTTACAAATTTTTGTCCCATTCATGTCTACCATATCTCTCTTAGTTGTGGAGACTAGAATTTCTTATAATACTGAAAGGCAATGCACCATTACATAGGGTCCTAATGATATTTTCTGTTTTGTTTTGTTCCATTCCAAATAATTTCTGGAATTCGCTTTGATTTCTGAGCTTGGAGATGATATTTTCCTACAGCTATTTGTTATAATCCTAAGAGCTTTTCCTGAACGGCAGTAATAAGCTCAGAGCCTTTAATTTTTTTTTCAATATGACGTTAGGTGTATTTTTTGCCTGTGATTCACTCCACAGTTCTCTGCATTGAATTTCATCTGCTGTCTTATCACCAGCTGCTCGTTATTGTAAGATCCTTCTGCAAGTTCATCCTTTTGTTTACACTCTTGAACAGTTTCGTTAGCAAACTTTGTCACCTCAGTAATCACCTCTACTGGATCCTTTATTTAGTGCATTTGACAGCACAGACCTTGGGACTGATTTCTACAGAGATCGCCAGGACAAAAATCTGTCACATATTCTGGCCTACCCATCATGGAAATACATTAAGTCATGCAAGGATCTTCTCTTTTACCCTTGCAATTCAGTGGTTTTAGTGCCCTGGTGAGTGTCCTGGTGAGAAGACTTTTGGAAGGCTCTGTGGATTGTCTGCCCTGGATCTCCCTTGCCCTGGTGCTTGTTTGCCCTTTGAAGGACTCTGGTGATTTTGTGTCGTCTGACTACCTGCCCTAGAAGCTTTGGTGGCTCTTTTCCAAAGTATCACCATTTCCGATGCATACGCTGTTCTGTGTTCTACCACAGAGAACACTCTGTGTTCTCCCTTTTTCTGTTCCAGGAGTTCCCTCACTTCCCAGAGACATTTCCTTTCTGTCCTCTCAGCCACGCATTGAGACACTTGCTGCTTGTCTGGCATGATTTCCAAGAGATGCTGCTGTCCAACAGCCTGACACAAGCTGTTTTCTTTCTAGAGTGTCTCCTGGCTGTGTGTGTCCTGTCTGCAGCAGCAAGTCCGTCCCCCCAGCCAAGGTTTTCACCACCCATCTGACTCTGTGCCTCATCAAGAAATCACTTGCTCATGGTCCAGCTCTTGCTTCAAGCTGAGAACCCAGCCCACGCCTGGGGGTGCTTCCATGCTCTTGAGGATGTGCTCCCAGTGAGACAGATCTGTCTGCAGGATTGTTCTCCCAAACATTGGCTCACTGCTTCCTCCTGTTAGCTCTTCCTCTTCCTTCACAGCTGACAGAGAGATGGATTTGCCTTGTGATGCCTCTGAAAGTCCTCCTGCATGATGTTCCTTGCTTCTCTTCCCTCCTCAGCAGAAATGGGGTGATCCCTTCAGCAGGGAGACTGTTTCCTGGCTCTAGCAGCTGGGCTTTGTCAGCAGACCTTGCCCTCTCCAAAATTTCTTGTGTTCACCACCCAGGTTATGGTGCCTTTTTTCTGAGCATTGTCACCTACGAACAGACTAATGCACAGGTGGCTCGGCACAATAAACATGGAAATCACCATCTGCTAGCTGGACTTACAGAATCACAGAATGGCCTGAGTTGAAAGGGACTCACAAGGATCATCGAGTTCAACCCCTGTCGCTGCACAGTTCACCCCAACTTTCACACCATGGGGCTGAGGTCATTGGCCAAATGCTCCTGGAATATTGTTAGCCTTGGTGCTGTGACTGCTTCCCTGGGGAGCTGTTCCAGGGCTCCACCACCCTCTGGGGAAAGAACCTTCTCCTAATGTCCAACCTAACCCTCCCTTGGCACATCTTCCTGCCATTCCCTTGGGTCTTGTCATTGGTCACCAGAGGAGAGCTCAGCTCTTCCTCCTTCCCTTGTGAGAAGGCAGTAAATGGCTATGAGGCCCCCCTTCAGTCTCCTCCAGGCTGACCAGACCCAGTGACTTCAACTGTTCCTCATACAACTACCCTGTATTCTGATTTACTTTAAGGATGAGTAATTGCTCTAGTTCCCTGAGAGCCCAATTAGTCTGCCTGGGCGCTGCTCTGTAAATGGTAGTTGCAGAGGTACAGGGCTTGCTCTCCCCTGCCACTCCTCCCTTTGCTGTGTGCATTCACTACTCTACCCATTTCTGGCTACATCCTTTTTTTTTGGCATCTGCTAGCCAGGGCTGTGTGCCACTTCAGAAGTCGTGACAGCCAGGAGTTCATTGTGGGCTGCTGGTACCCAAAGCATCCAGGGCAAGAGAAGGCTCTGGAGAGACTTTAGAGACCAGTACAGAAAGGAGCTACAGGAAAGCTGGGGAGGGACTTTTTACAATGGCCTGGAGTGACAGGACGAGGAGGAATGGCTTTAAACTGGAAGGAGGGAGATTTAGGTTAGACATGAGAAAAAATTCTTCACCATGAGGGAGGTGAAGCCCTGACCCAGGTTACTCAATGAAGTTGTGGCTGCCCCATCCCTGGAGGTGTTGGAGGCCAGGTTGGATGGGGTTTGAGCAGCCTGATCCAGTGGGAGGTGTCCCTGCCCATGGCAGAGATTTGGAACTGGATGATCTCTAAGGTCTCTTACAACCCAGACAGTTCCATGATTCTGTGATTCTGTGTGTGTGGTGACAAAGCAAGTGACTGGGTTTGTGTTACTCTGGTGAAGGCAGAAAAGTTTGCGTCAGGTCTGTATTTGATCACAGAGACTACGGTTCTTGCCTCCAAATGTCAGTAATGTCCCTGGGGAAAGTTGACCCCCAGGTTGTGTCCAGCTTTCAAACTCACAAGAGATCTGGTGTCGTGCTGTGACAGGATTCCAGCATGGGGCATCATCCTTACAAAGCGCACGGCACTCATGTACACGCTGAGTGTCTGTGCAAGAGTCCAGCACCCAAGCAGCACTTGTCCCTCTTCAGTGACCTTATTCTACAGGTCATTTCTTTAACACATCACTTGTTCTCAGCACCACCTTTGCTACCACTTCTCTTCTTCCCTGAGCACTACCACAGCAAAGTCCCTGCCCTCCCTTTGCCCTGCTGATGGCAGCATGAGGGTGATGTGCTCCAAAGCCGTCAGGGAACGATTTTTGTTACTGGTGGCCATGCTGAGCTTTGCTTTATTGTGTTTGCCACAGGATTAAAATACCCCAAAACAACAAAACGCTTCCCTATGGACTGAGCAGCCCAAATTGGGTCGGTTGACATTTTTCTCTTTCCTTCTTCTTTCTTTCCTGTGAATAAAGGCAAGTTCAAATGAACTCTGCCTGACTACGTAGCTGACATTTGAAGACTCATGCAAAGAGGATTCTCAGACCTATATTGATGCTTAAGTGTTAACACATTCATTTAATCTTGGTCTGAGTTTGGAAAGGGCCAGATGTGACTTCCAGTACTGAAAGGGGCTCCAAGAAAGCTGAGGAGGGACTCTTGGTCAGGGAGTGCAGGGATAGAATGAAGGGGAGTGGCTTTCAGCTGAAAGAGAGGACATTAGGATCCCTAAAGGAGAAATGTTTCCCTGTGAGGGTGGGGAGGCCCTGGCCCAGGTTGCCCAGAGCAGTGGTGGCTGTCCCATTCCTGGAAGTGTTCAAGGCTAGTTTGGATGGGGCTTGGCGCCCCCTGATCCAGTGGGAGGTGTCCCAGCCGTAGTCCTGATCTTAAATTGCTGTCTTTAGATAGAATTTTTTTGCGATGTTTTAAGAAAATATATAACTGAACTTCTCCTGTAATAGCAAATTATACTAAGGTTTTGGTAGAATTTAAAAGAAAACATACACTTGGAGCTGTACCATGTTAAGTGATGTTGGAAATCCCAGCGACTGCACTGGGAATGGAAACGTTTGCATTATCTCAGCTATGGTCCTGTCAGGAAGAAATGTGGAATCACTTTCTTTTTAGAAAAATTTCTTTATCCATCATCCTCTTTCTCTGCTCCATCATTTGTTGCACTTCAAAGAAAATTCTGTGTCCTATGATAGATACGGTGCCCTTTCCTGCTGGGAATGGCGACGCTGGATGGCAGTTGAGCCATGGTAGATACCAGTCTCTGGTTCAGGTGGCAGGCAAGAAGAATGGCAAAACTCCGAAAACCCACTTATTTACCTTGAATTGGAGGGCTCTGAGTTGATGATAATTTGGCGTTTCTTGGCATCTGCAGGAGCTTGAGGGGCTACCTCTGCACTAGCTGCGGCATCTGTGAGGAAGAGCTGGTTTCTGTGAAAGCAATGCCACCCCTGGAGGGACTTTGTTGTTTTCTCTGTTGAAAAAAATAAAAAACAAACCAAAACCAGCTTTTCCCTAGCTGCATTGTGAAAACACCTTTAGGAACTGTGTGAAATAGGTGCAGTGGTACCAGTGGTGTAGCACCTGTAGATGTTAAGGACAGGGCTTGTTAGCAGAACATTTCTCTGCTCAGCAAATCTACAGTAGCTAATTTCCATTTCCCATACAGGAGTGAAATGCTTGCAGCTTTCTAATTATGAAATGTAGTTATTTCAGGCAGGAACTAAAATTTCAGTAATTTAAGGGCAGGATTTTACTCTCTTGATCCAGTGCCAGAGAGCACGGGCTGAGTGGGAGAGAAATGACATACTTAGTGGTCAGAATCACTAGACTGGTGTGACTTGAAAAGCTATTGCTGCTGTACACTATTAGAAGACTAGCAGTCCCTGCCTTTTAGTGATAGAAAGACTTTATTTTTAGTGTTGGCAGTTGATCAAGTCCTGAACTCATTTCAGGCTCTTCTCAGATGGTACAAAGTGTTAGCCTCCAACTGCGGTTGAAATAATGGGTATTAAAAATCACGTTGGAATTAGGGGGATGAAGATGATGAAAAGGGAATAAAATGATAATCCATATTGGATTTATAGTCAGTCTCACATACCCTGGCTCTGGTTTAGAGCTGTGTGTTCTGGTCTGTGAACGCGAATGGCAAACCAATCCCCCGGTTGCAGAGGGAAAGCGCTGTGGAAGTGGAAAATCATCGTGTTGGGTCCTGTTTGAATGATAGGTGAATTCAGTGTAGGTTGTTGGACACTGGGGAGCATGAATAATACATGGCTGGAGGGCTTGATGTAAGGGGTTAATCCCTGTGGCGCTTTGCATAGTGCGATACTTGCATCTGTGGTCTTTGCTCATCTTCACAGGTTTGCCAGAATACTATTTAGAAATGTTAAATGAAGGACAAGAAGGTGGCAATCCTGCATGCCTGTGCCTGTCATCCTAGCAGAAGTAAAAGCAGGGCAATTCAGCTTTCTTCCCATTTCAGTAACACGGAGTCTGTGAATGTCCAGCTGACCTTCTCTTTCTTCCAGCAGTGGTTCCTGTTTATCCTTAAGGAACAGAGTTGGAAGCTTTGGCGTGCTGAGGACTATTGCGGTGAGCACAGATGATCTACCAGCCAGCGATGAAGCGAAGCGTGGTGCTTCAGCTTTCACTGGCAGGGCCATGGCTGCAGAGCTAAAGCAGAAGGGCTGATAATTATAAAGAATTTAGCAGGTGTTTAGCTAAGCCATCTATAGTCTAGTGCTGTAGATATTTACATCTGCCTCCTCTTAAATAAGTTGATGTCGCCAGCACATATATGAAGGCGTGGAGAGTTTCAAAATGTGGCTTCTGTTCAAAGCAGTTCTCCACCTGACATTTTGTGCTGCTGTTTCATCTTGAAAATGCTACGTTCGTGAACTAATTATGCCTTTGCATGTATTCCTCTCTTCCCTTGTGTTCCGCTGTGGTTACTCTTGTGCTAATCATTCCAAGAGATGTGTTGGTTTTGTTTGATGACGGGCGTGGACGCTGCTGAGCACTTCTTGTTGTTGAGGGGCTTTTTCCAGTGGAAAAACCTGACATAATCCATACCTCGTTTCCTGCTTGTATGAGAAGTGTGACTCAACTGCTGTTCAAAACCAAAACAACATGCCTAATTAAGCAGTCAAGAAAACGTGTATTACCCTTTTTGTCTCATTTCCATCCCTTTCCCCTTATCCTCTCTTTACAACAGTGTTTACCTCTTTCTGCTGGTTCTAACATGATTGTGTCAGAATTGGATTTGCTCAAGCATTTTACAGCTGGGTTTACGGTACAGGAGTGCCCATGCAGGATATCGTAGCCATCAGGACACCCTAAATCTGGGGTCAGGAAAAGAGAAGGGAAGTTACAGGAGTTCCGTGTTTTTGCAGGAGCAACAGTAAGAGCTGTTTGTTGTTCCCTAAATCACTGGCGAGTGTAATCAGTGCTGCTGGAGATAAGCGATCACTTGGAGGTGGAATTTTTGGTGGTGCTGGTTCTGACAAATGCCCCCTAAGAGTAAAGCTGTGATCGTGAGGCACAATGGCAAGGTCATCCCTTCTAGTGCTGACAGGCACGAGTGGTGACAGTTGCAAGGCTATTTTGGGAGTGCTTTTCTCTTTGTTTTCTGTGAACTCCTCTCTCTGTGCTCCCAGATTTAACCCTGATGCTGTTGGGCTGCCATCGCGCTTGCCTCCGTCTGTGGAGCGCTGCCTGCTTTGCAGTACACGTTGACACCATATCTTTACTGTTACTTTGCATTTGGTGGCAGATCAACTCCCTTCATCTCCTGGTTAACCTTGTTCCATATATTGTAGATTATGACAGGAGAACAGTAAAGAATAACTCTTGCCATCTAATCCGTTTGTGACCTGTGTGTTGTGACAGCACGACCTTAACTGCCCAGCCCAATGTGCTAACAGGGATGTTGCTGTTGGTATCACCATCATCCTCTGATTTTCAGTAACTCTTCAACCATTTCTAAAACTCCTCAGAAAGCTCTGCTTGCACTGATCTTATAACATAAAGTTGTGGTAAAGAAAACCATCTCGAGGCCACAGGTTAAAGAGTGATTTAGTAAATCCTGGCTCTTAAGGGGCACCCACTGCCTGTAAATCTTGCCTCTTCTCCTGTGGCTGCTGGTAAGTCACAGAGGGTGGGATTCCTCATCCTGTTGTAAAGGGGTTTGTGCTGTCTGCAGGCAGTGGGAAAGGACAGGGACTGTAAGGGTAAAACATCCCACCTAGCTTAGACAGGCAACACCTTCTGGGTTCAGCTGTTTCTTTACACTCTGAAAATGTGGATGAAATAAACCTTGTGTAAGGTAAGGTGTGGGAGCATATGGCTGGAGCAGAAGGAACACTGCAACCTGAACTTAAACCTGCTTAAGTTGTTGTGGGGGTCTTGGTTTGAATTCAAGACTGCATTTGCATGCACACAAAGAATGTTCCGCTTTTGGTTTGGTAGTTTTTATGGCCTGTATTCATAGAATCATGGGATCATTAAGGTTGGAGAAGACCTCTAAGCTCATCCACTCCAACCATCAGCCCAACCCCACCATGTCCACCAAACCATGTCCCAAAGTGCCATGGCCACATGGTTTTTGAACCCTTCCAGGCACAGAGACTCCACCACTGCCCTGGGCAGCCTCCACCAGGGCTTCACCATTCTGTCAGTAAAGCCGATTTTCCCAGTATCCAATCTAAACCTCCCCTGTCGCAACTTGAGGCCATCCCCTCTTGTTCTATCACTTGTTACTTGGGAGAAGAGACCAGCCCAGTAACTCTTGGGCTCTTCATTTAGCGCAAAGAAAATCTTTTAATCAGTTTGAGCATGAAGTGGATCTCTTCCATGTCATCAAAAATAGTACCACTGGTGCTGTTGGGAAAGGGTGTGCTTGGTTTGTATTAACAAAACTCATTTTGTCACCCTACTAATGCAGAATCTTTTGTAGCTCAGAGGTGGTGCAGTCTCTGCCACCCAGATGAATTGAGGTCAGGTTTCTAGCATGAGAACATCACTTGGGAGGAAAAACAGAGGCTTTGGTAAGTAATGCATCTAAGCACTGGAGGTGAGACAGTTCTAGATGAGAATGACTGTAGATACATGCTGCAAATCTGTGTCTGCTGGTCCTTCCCTGCATTGTAAAGTTCCCTGGATTTACAAGGAATCAGTGTCTGGGATTGTATATATGTAGATACGTGCACACGCATACGTATCGTACTCTCACACATCCACAGCCAGGAAAAATGTGAGAATTCAGTGAAAGGGTTATTGGGCACTGGCAGAGGCTGCCCAGGGCAATGATAGAGTCCCCATCCCCGGAGGGGTTTAAAAGATGGGTTGGATGAAGTGTTCAGTGATGTGGTTTAGTAGTGGACAGGCATGGCTGGACTTGATGAACTCAAACCAAGTGATTCTATGATTCTATGAATTCACTGCAGACCCTGCGTGAACAGGAGACATTGGACCAGAAGTCACCTGAGGTCCTGTCCATCTGCAGTGATGCAGTGGTCGATGCGTTGGTGTTCTTCACCTCACTGGCACTGCTGTGTGTTGAGAGCTGGTGCGCTTTAAACATCTAAAATATAAACTTTCACCATGTGGAAGAATGACTTTCTGAGCAAACCACCCCAGGGAGAAGTGTGCTGAGGGTCAGTGCAGGCCGGCCATGCCATGGATCTAGGGTTGTATGGAAGAATCTGAGGTGTTTGTTATTCCTTGAACTTGAGAGTTACACAGATTGGGATTGGTGGTGGGACAGAGGGAGACAGACCGTGTCAGAGGAAGGCTGGTGTATTGAGAGCTTTGAAGATGGTATCGGCACTTGATTTCTGGATTGGAAGAGAACGTGGTAAAAGGTTTAATGATGAGGGTTTCCTGAGCAATCTGTTTTAACAGCAGCATTTTGCAGAGGCCAAGAGGTACCATACTCCTGGGAGGCTCAAGAAATGAATCTTGGAGTAATGAAGAAGAGAGAAAGCATGGCCTCTACTGGCCTGGTGTCTCTAATACTCAGTTAAAAAGTCGGCACTTGTTTGACCAGCTAGTTTACATGTTCTGTTTATGTGTGACAAGTGGAGCTGCCAAGTGATTTCTGTGTGGGCACCTCGCGGACTGCTGCTTGAATCTCACACGCTAGGATTATGAGCTTTTCACTCTTCTGCACAGAGGAGTCGCCAAGATAGGGTTCTGTCACAAGACTGACGTAGTCATGGTATAAACAGGTAACACAAAAGCCAAGCATATCGCCCTTTCATCTTTTCCCTTCTTGCATCTTTCCTTCACGTTGAGAAAACACATAGCTTCTCTCTCTCAAATCCTGATCAACCAAGGAAGGAGCACTAGGAATTAAATGCAGCCAAAATTAAAAGCACAACAGTTATTACAGGTTTCCTGGCTGACTTTGATTCCAGGCACTTGTGTGCACGCTGCTGCTATTTTATTATGTGGTCATATGATGCTGGGTGATGTGGCATACTGTTTGTAAACTCAATATTTACTCAGTGGGGCTGCAAGATGAGCAAGATGCTCTCAGACAGATTCACCCTTTTTGGGTGTGCTGCTGTGTGCGGTGCTGCCAAGTTGAGCAGGGAAACAGCAGCTAAGTGTCCATGCCTCTGCGGAGCTGGCGTGCTGAAACGCCAGTGAGAAGGTTCTGCCTGAAAACAGTTGCACTGAATGCTGTTCATGACTTTATGTTAAACTACTGTAATACTGGGAACGTGGTGGGTGCCAAGGACAGCACTGGTGATGTGCAGAAACCCACAGCTTCTGGGTTTGTAACCTTTCCCCTTCTCCATGTAGAGGCACAAAGGTGGGGGTTTTTTTCCTCACTCAGCTGATCCCAGGCAATTCCTTAGGAATTTGTCAGGTGGTTTAGTTGCTCTCCTCGCTCCTATCCTGTATCCAGTGGGAATGTAACACCAGTCATAAACTCAAGGGTTGCTAAGTGTGATGCACCTGCTACAAAGTGAGCAGTATTATACTGCTTATGTCTTCAGTTCTTGGTCCTCTGAATCGTCCATCTCATCCCATCTGGCTCCTATTATTCCCTGATCTTCCTGTCTCTGCCCTGTGGGGGATGCCCAGGAGCAGTGCAAACCAAAAAGCTTGGCAGGCACTTGGAGCTGTTGGTGCTGATGCTCATCAGGAGTCGCAGCTCTGAGGAAGGAGCACACACTAACAAGGCTATGATAATAATGAGGTTTCGTTTTGTCTGGTTGTTGAACAAGCCTTGCCAGACAGCAGAGTTCTGCAGAACATTTCCTGGTGTCCCCCATTTTGCTATTGTAATGTAAACTTCATGCTGAAAGAGGAATGCCTTGGCAGTAGCTGCTGGCACAACGAAGTGCGGAGGAGACTCCTGGCTGCAAAGGGCTCCACCTGTCATCAGAGAGGGGGAAGCGAATGTGCCGGATCTGCAACTTTTAGAAACTGAGCACTTCCTCCCTATGGAAAAACTGCTAAATGCTGGTCCCTGGCCAGGAGCTGAAGGAACACCATGAGCTGTGGATGGAGACTTGCCCAGCAATGCCTGGGATTTTGATCGTATGAGCCAAGTTTCTTTGAGCGGTTCGTGGGTAGTTCTGGGCACTGGGTGCAGTTTGCATCAAAGACTGCTATAACTGTAATACATTAGTGCCGTTCCAGCAGCTACCAATGGCCAAGAAAAATAGAAGAATGGCAAGAGATTAGCTTGGTGCAGATCTCCAGTCAGAGGGAAAGGTAGTCACTCTATCGCATCGCCTCGAAGGCCTTGTTATATCTTTTACAGAGAAAGAAGATAAAGAAGGAATTAAATGCTCAGAGACAAAAATGCTATGCTCTGGAGTTAACCTTGCTTTTAGCCTTGTCTGCATGTGTAACCAACAGCTGAGGGTCAGCAGTGCCTGACATTGAAAGAATTAAGCCTCTCTGTGTATGTATTTTCCTCTGTGCAAAGGGAATTTCAAAGCCTATTTAGGGGAGGGAGTGTCCTCATTGAAGAACTGCTCACGGAAAAGGCAATGCTGCTTCTCAGCACCTTTTTCTGGCTGTTTCTTCTTTTGGGATTGGTGGGCAGGTGTCTGCTCGGTGGGATTGCTGTCTGGTGTAGGTATTCTGACAGTGCCCAAGACCGCTCTATCAAATAAGAGGAGAACTTCACATAGCGATAGATCCTCTCGGGTTACTAAACTTACCCACTCCCCTAAATTTAAGGTTGAGGATTAATAGTACTTACGGGAGGACATGTCCACCCCTTTCATTTCCTCTCTGTCCTCTTCTCCTTCCTCCAGTATCCCCAGGTAACCTGTTTTGCTTAGCCAGATCACCTTTACCCTTGGAATCTCAGTGACTGTGTTTTTCTTACATGATGTTTTGCAGTGCTTAATTTTGGCAGATGTGCATAATAAAACACACAGCAGAGATCTGGAGGGCTGTCAGCAGTGAGGGCTTTCAAAAATTTTAGGTGGGCAAAACTCTGTACCCTGAGCACTTCTAAACAGTGAGGCTTTCTGTTCTTTAATTTGTAGCTTGGTTAAATGTGGTGTATGAAAGTATTATGTGGGTACAAATATGAGTGCTGTGATAATCATAGAATCATAGAGTAACCAGGTTGGAAGAGACCCACCGGATCATCGAGTCCAACCATTCAATAATATGAATATTCAATAATATTCAATAATAATATGTTCATCAGTCGATGCATTAGAACGCAGAAAGACATGTCAGCCCCTCAAAGCTGCCACTGAATCTGTTGTAACTTCTATACACATTTTGTAAAGTTCCTAAAGTTTAAAAGATCTTAAGAAATTCCCGGGTTTGCTCGTTATCCCAGTTATTGAGAGTGTAATTATTGCTCTAAGATGCGTTAAGTTGTCATGGTGTATTAAGATACAAGCTGTGTGTTCTTTTGGGGTGTCTGACTAAAACATATTGCAAGCAGCCCTGTGCCTGAGAGTTTCCTACATGAGACAACAATGAGACCGACAGAACTGAAGAGCAGTTATTCAGGACCTCTGTTTGTCCAATGCCTTGTTCTGAAACTCCTTCTCCACCTCACTTTTTAAAATCTTGGCCAATATAATCAGTACTGTGTATTATCACAAAAATGCAGCAACCCCTTGTATTTTGGTATTTGAGGCAGGCAAGAAGCCAGACTCACTGGTCTTAATGCAGCCTCAAGTCGTTTAAAAACCTGTTCATGTTTCCCAACTCTGCGCTCATTTCTGTTCTTGTGTGCCAGTAACTGATATTAAAATAAATATTGTCCCACGGCGTGCTCGCACAACTGGAACAGTCATTTTTCATGGTACCTGGGTGCAGAAGGGTGGAGCGACAGTTCTTTTTTCTTGGATATTAAAGAATGCATCGCTGCCCCATGAAGGGCCCAATACGCCTTTGCGCTTGGCTTTGTCTTCGTGGCAAATGCAAGCAGCAGGCATGAAATAAGCTCTGGTTCCCTGGGGAGCGAGCGAGTGCCTGCTGCTGTTGTCAGCATCAGCGTAGCTTTGTCACTTTGTCATCATTTTATCTCTTCAGAAGCCAGGCAAGTCAAATGACTGGATTTCTTTGGAGGAACAGGTGGGGGTTGATCCCATTATCCCTCCGTTTCTAGCGTGCATTCCATAGGAACCATGGAAGATGGGGACCGGCAGAACAATAACAGGCAGAAATTTAGAAGGGGGTGAGCTCCTTAATGGAGCTAAACAGATATTTAATGGTAAAGCTCAGTGTGTCCAGTGGTGTGAGCAAGGACTGCTCTTTTCTCTTGGCTAATTCCCATTGCGTGCAGATGTAGTCGGTGTATTTGGGTAGCTTAAGCGATAAACAATGTAAATATAATTCTCTGTCGAATCCGTAGTGTCATTCTTCAGTCTAAATTTAGATTTGCACTCAAACTGCAGGTAATACTTAAACAAACACAGCAGAGCAGTAAGTACACACAGGCGTGAAACATCACCTTGCTGCTTTCGTAGAGCCACGCTGATAAAATTCTTCTTTGAGGCTATAATTCTTCAGTCAGCCAGAAGTGATGGTGCTCGAAAGAAAGCACTGTGTGGGTGAGCTTTCTTTGGCTATTCTTGGAGCAGTGCACTTATAGATGAAGTCAGGTTTATTTTAAAAGTTCTATGTAATGATTGCGTTCCCAGGACAAGATGTAAATAACTCCTCAAGAAGATTATGAGTGCTATTTATCTGAGGTGTGTTGGGGGGAAACTTGAAGCATATCAACAAATGTGAGTGGCAATAAAATACGGATTAGCTCTGAGTTCTGCAGGCTCAAACTTGAATTTCCAAAAATTTCCTCCTTGAGCTGAAACAGATTATTGTGTTTCTCTGTGCATCCACATCCACCTCTGTGTCCGTTGCACACTTTGCCTTCCAACTGCATTTCAATGTGTCATTATGGATGTAAGCCACAAACAGGTTGGTTTTGATAATTTTTTGGATTATGGAAAGCAGGAATGTATCCCTTCTAGAATATGTCTTAAAATTAAGACAGTGTGCTCAGGTGGCCAAGAAGGCCAACAGCATCTGGTCTTGGATCGGCCGTGGTGTGACCAGCCCGTGCAGGGAAGGGATTGTCCCCCTGGACTCAGCACTGGTGAGGCTGCACCTCAGATCCTGGGTTCAGTTTTGGCCCCTCACTCCAAGAAAGACATTGAGGGGCTGGAGCACATCTGGAAAAGGGAACGGAGCTGGGGAAGGTCTGGAGCCCAGGGGTTTTGGGAATGGCTGAGGGGCCTGGGGCTATTTAGCCTGGAGAAGAGGAGGCTGAGGGGAGACCTCTTTGCTCTCTCCAACTCCCGGAAAGGAGCCTGGAGCAAGATGGGTGCTGGGCTCTTCTCCCAGGTAGCAAGTGATAGGATGAGTGGAAATGGCCTCAAGTTGTGCCCAGGGAGGCTTGGGTTGGATATTGGGAAATGTTTCTTTACCAAAAGAGTGGTGAAGCCCTGGCAGAGGCTGCCCAGGACAGGGTTGGAGTCCCCATCCCTAGAGGGGTTCAAAAACCTTGTGGCCATGGCACTTCAGGACATGGTTTAGTGGGCACGGTGGGGTTGGGCTGATGGTTGGACTGGATGAGCTTAGAGGTCTTTTCCAGCCTTATGATGCTGTGATTAATCTGCATAGATGGAGCACGCATCAGTTCCCCTGTAGTAGGAGTGTTTGGCTTGTGTTTCCTGCTCTCATCACCTGCTGAGACTTAGAGGGAACATCTGTACCACAACAGCAGGAGGCAGGAGTTGCAGCAAGACAAATTCTGATTAGGTGGTAAGAAAAATTACCTACGGAGAGGGTGATGAAGCATTGCGGCGGAGGCCTGGACCAGCTGTGGATTTTCCGTCCTTGCAGACTGTAAAAACTGGCGCAACCCCTGAGCAGCCTGATCTAACATCAGAATGAGCTCTGCTTTGAGCCACCGGATGGGCAAGGTGATCTAAATAAAGGAGAACCAAGGAACAAACCTTGCTCCTTGTGGCTGGCAGAAGAACCTGGTTTGCATCCACATTGCTCAGACCTAACCACATCTCACCCCATCATGCTTGGACCTAGGACTCCTCCGACCTCACTGTGATGCTCTCCAGTCCCCAATATTTTTGGTTTGGTTTGTTGTGTTTTTTTCCACTTCTACTGCCAGAAATAATCCAAGTGAAGTCCTCCAGAGCTGGGTGTACAGGGTGAAGCTGTTTAATGCCTGAGGGTGGGAAAGCGTTGACGGACCAAGCAGGGTGGACAGAACCAACACAGGAAGAGGCTCATCCAGTCCATGTTTGGAGCAGTCTCTGAAGTAAACAATTTCTAGAATTACGCAGGTGCTTTTCTGGCAAAGATTAAGGCAAACCTGGCTAAAAGAGGGCCAGGAAACATGGTAACACATGTACAGGTGGGACTTGCGTGCTTGAGTCTGCTCCGGGGCCGTCCTTGTTTACTGCCAGAGATGTACATTGTGTGGCCGTATGTTTGCCAAAGAGCTGTACCAGGAGTGAGTTTTTGGAGCATGCGTCCTCAGAGGCTTCCTTAGAGATTTAAAAGCCCGTCTTTTGCCTGGCTGCTTAGGAACCAAGCAAATGTAGCAATCACTTGTGTTTGGGAGGAAAACGCTCATTTGAGATTTGCACTGGCAGTAGAAATAACGAGTTAGATGCCCTGGTGTAGGGCATGGCTCTTGAAATGAGCCCTGCAGCACAGATGAATGTGTTAGATAGGACAGGATAGGTTTGCCTCTTTGGGGGAGGCACCACGTAGAGATGATTTCCTCCTTTTCATTACTTGCTGGGATATGAATGTATCGTTAATGTTGCTGCTTTAAAAGGGTGATCATCTGGAGGTCATCAGGCTGCTGTAACTGATAGATGTGCCGACATTGAGCTACGCAAAAGGTCCGAGTGCTGAGATTTTTGGTGGAACTCAGACCAAGCTGATTCCCTCTCTGGTAATGAGGAACTCGGGCTCTGCCTATGGATGGACATGCAGTACAAGCCAGCCCTTTTGCCTCCTGGTTGCGTTTGGTGCTTCTCAGCTGAGGCACATGCATTTGGACCTATGTATTAAATTGCCAGCTCATCCTTAAATAGCAGCCTCCAGTGAACTGTAAATGCAACGCAGAACGTGCTGTAGCCAGGAATTTGAGGAAGGAGGTATTCCACCCAACAGAACTGCTGAGACTTGAAAATCTAGCTACATTTTCTTCTGGCAGCTTCAAAGCCGACGGGTCTGTGGAATTAATACAGTGACTAATAAAGGGCTGTCATTCTCTTCAGTAGCTCACAGGGTCTGTAGAGCTACCAGGGAAAGTTCTGCAGTTATACTCAGGAAAATGAATAAATATTGCTGAATAAAGAGGTTGTTCCCTTCTCTAAAGTTCTGGTTTTGCTGCAATTACATCTGTAACAGCCAATACTGAGTATACAGATGGTCTGCTTGAGTCAGCCTTCTTGAGCTCCTGCTGACCCTGCTCACCCCTAGCACTGGCCATTGTTACGATGTTATTTCATTGTCATTTTGAGGGAATAATGTAATTAAATAAATACAAAGCTTGCCTTCCTAGGAAGGATTTGATGCCAAACCTAAAACTAATGGAGATCTGTGGTTGTACAGTGCATCCCTGCGCCAGGGAATCATGGTGTGGGAGGCAGGAATGAAACAGAGCAGTGGGTGAGCAGTAAAGCCTGAGTGAATTTAGAGTTTGTCTGCCTGGGGACTCTGAGTTGAAATTAATTTGTGAAAATTCTGAAATTATTTTATTTTAGTTCCCACCCAAAAGCTCTCTCAAGTTTTAAGGTGAGCTCGCTCACAGAGGGGGAAATTCTGCCCAGCAGTTACTGCTGCGTATAAGCTACAAGCGGAGGTTGTACCCTTGATTTAACACCAACACCTTTTTTTTTTGCTCTTCCTTCTTTTCACCCTTTCCCTCCCTGGATGTCTTCCCTCCCCTTCTCCCTCAGGCCTGTATCGATGAGAACCTGGACATGGTGAAGTTCCTTGTGGAAAACGGAGCCAATGTGAACCAGCAGGACAACGAGGGCTGGACCCCTCTTCACGCAGTGGCATCGTGCGGCTACCTGAACATAGCAGAGTGAGTGAGTTTCAGGCTGTTCCCCATATTTGTAATGCTTTTCATGTCCAGCTACACAGGTGATTGATGCTCTGAGACTTACACAACATCTTGAGGAAGCGATGCCAAAAATGGATGCATTTTACTTCTTACTGAATTCTTAATTTGTGAGAAGTAAGGTGGAGCCTGTAACTAGTTGCCTTTTGCTTATCCCATTACTGGGACTTAGGATTCGTGAGATGCTTCCGCTAAAACGCCAAGCCAGAGGGAAGCGGGGTGGCTGGCAGGCTGGCCCAGTGACACAGAGACATGTGGTGAAGCACAGCTCTGCTGCTGGCTGTCTGCTGTGCGCTTCCGTCAGTGGGGAGCCCACGTGGAGTTTGAGTGTTACCTAAGAGTGATTTGGGACTTTTACTCCTGTAACTGAACACAAGTCTGTCTCTGTACAAAATGTGTGTTAGCGTAATGATGTGTATACATCCTGGAGAAGAGGAGGCTGAGAGGAGACCTCATTGCTCTCTACAACTACCTGAAAGGAGGTTGTGGAGAGGAGGGAGCTGGGCTCTTCTCCCAAGGGACAGGGGACAGGACAAGGGGGAATGGCCTCAAGCTCCACCAAGGGAGGTTTAAGCTGGACATTAGGAAAAAATTTTTCACTGAAAGGGTCATTGGGCACTGGCAGAGGCTGCCCAGGGAGGGGGTTGAGTCCCCTTCCCTGGAGGTGTTTAAGGGACGGGTGGATGAGGTGTTCAGGGAGATGGTTTAGTGATTGATGGGAATGGTTGGACTCGATGATCCTGTGGGTCTCTTCCAACCTGGTGATTCTATGATTCTATGATTCCTGTTGCGAACCCCAAATAGCAGAGGCAGGGCGTGGTGTAAAACAGTTCCAAGGAGGCTGCACCAGTGCTTACTCTTATCCTTAGGCTTTGTAAAGCAACTGTTTTCTGACCACAGACAGGCCTGTGTGAGCAGCACTGTGGTTGTGTGGAGACTTTAGAGAGAGAAATGCCATATTCTGGGCATCACAGTCACCAGCACCCCAACAGCATTGTTTTTTCCTTCAGATTCAGATCTTACGTGCCTCTTTTTTGCACACAGTCTGACAAGAGATGGAGATAAAAGAAACTGCTTGTTACTTCACTCACAATTAGAGCATTGTCTTGTGACACTGTTGGGTTTACAGCACAAGGTGTTGGGCTCAGTTTGGACATAACTGGGTGCAACTCTGTGGCCCAGCCCTAGAGCAGTTAGAAATCTAGTGAGTATAGACATCAAATGCATAGGAAAGCAGGGTTAGTAAACATATGGAATTTTGTCCAGTGGAGGTTTAGAGCAAAGCTGTAACCTGCTATAACTGATTCCCAACAAAGATTTGACTCCTCTTGGCATAGTTTCTGAAAGTTTCTGATTCCAGGGTTGGAAATAGCATTCTACATCTGATTGGAGCATTCGTTACACTCACAAGGAACCCATAGCCTCTCCCAGGGAAGATACCAGTTCCACACCGCTTGCTATGCAACAACAGGTTGCTCTGAGGCTTTGAGAGTTGCTCAAATACATGACCTGGAGTGACTGGAACCAAAGAACAGGCCAACATAAATAGTAGCTTCCCAAATAATTTGTCCGAGGTAACAGTTGTGTTATAGGTTAGAAGAATTAGGGGAAACAACAGTATTTCTCAAGAATGTCCTCTACAATATATTCTAACTTCTGCGCCTCTTCTGTTCTGTATATCTTTTGTGGCTCATGTATTTCTGGCTGGTGTCCTCCTCCTGGGACAATTCTTATCTCTTTGGATGATCCTTTATCTGTTTGGGGTTTTTTCTTCCCAGATACTACTTCTTCAAACAAAGGGTGATATTGTTCTTTACCAGTCATACCATGCTTATGTATTTAGTCCATCACAGCTACCAAAAATTTACCAGCATTTGAATACTGAGATCTGTTCCACAAAGACATTGAAAATAAATTTTGACACAAAACCAAGCAAAAATATCTTCTGCCTCACCCTCCTCACGAGACTTTTTTACTTCCCAGAATTTTACTGGTTACAAGGTGTACGAGCCAAAGTTGGCATTAATTGTTCTTGGATGAACAATTGGTATAGTTAATGAAAGAGCAAGTTAAATATTGATGGTGGCTTGGCTTATCCTTTTTTATTTTACTAGTACTTCCTTTTTTTTGGAAAAAAAAAACCATAATCTATCAGGTTCATGCAAGAACTGGGGGTATTTAAATAACTATAGAGAAGTAAAAACTATGAGCCACTGACCGTGGGCCTTGCGTTTAACAATGAAATTTTTTAGTCTAGAAATGTGGTAAGAATAAGATATTAATTTGGTAATTGAGCTCGAATGAGAAGGCCACAGATTTTGTTCTGCTATTTGATTTACTGTGTAGGTTGCACTGAACCTGCACACAAATCTGATCTGTTGGTGTGGGTCTTATTCCCACAGGTACTTAATTAGTCATGGAGCCAATGTGGCTGCTGTGAACAGCGAAGGGGAGGTCCCATCTGACATTGCAGAGGAAGCAGCCATGAAGGACCTGCTTCTGGAACAAGTAAAGAAACAAGGTAAATCAGTGGTGGGATTGAATACGTGAGACCTAGAGCTCTAAGAATTTCCTTATTGTCTATAGGTGAAGAGATCTGAAATCTGGCCCAAGAGGCAGCAGACAAATTGTGCTTTGGTAGCAGAAGAGTGGAACAGATGCAGAAGGTTTGTGGTGTGCAGTTCTGTCCTTAGGATTCTTCAGAGCAAGGCATCGCAGTACTGAAAGCTGATCCATTAGATCTGTTGGAAGGGAGATTTAATTCTGACCGCTGGTATCAATGAAAGGACTTGATAGGACAGAGGTGGGATTTCCAGTCCTGCCAAGAGTAGGGACCAGGAAATGAACGTGCTCGGCCTGGAGTGACCTCTTTATCCTGATCCTTCCTTAGACTTCTGTAGCCCATCTGCTCTGCCGTTTCCCCTTTCGCATCGGGGTGCCTGTCTGAGGGGCTGCTCTCTGTGCTGTCCCTGCAGAAACATCGCTGGGAGGAGAAACATCTTGGACAGTGTAACTTATGTTGTAATTAAGACATATTTCATCAGAGTAAAACTTCCTTCATGCTCATGAAATTCATCTCTGGGAGGTTAGGTAACGTGTGTCGGAGGTGTAAACCCTGTCCATGAAGTTCATCACAAATGTTTTTGAAGGATGCTTTTAGCTGGACTATATGGGAAGTGATGAACTGAGGCAAATTGAGCTGACACAGACCAAAACGTCCACACTGGATATATATGGACTGCGTACTTAGCCAGGTGAAGAAAAAGTTGTTAGGAAATCTCGTTGGTGTCCTCCGCGGCCTTGACGGAGACTATAGAGGCCATGGAGCCAGATTCTTCTCCAAACTGCACAGTAGCAGGATGAGAGAAAGAAGTCATAGCTTCAAACAAGGGACGTTCTGAGTGCATATATATAGGGGGAAAAATGTTTCCCAGGAATGTGCTGGAACCAGGACCCAAGGAACTTGTGGAATTTCCATTGTTGGAGGCAGTCAAAACTCAGCTGCATTCAGCGCTGAGCAACTTGATCTGGGTTTGGAGTTACCCTCCTTTGAGAGTGAATTTGGGCTAGAGACCTCAAAGATTCTTTCCAATCTAGATTATTATATGACTGCACATTGGTGTTGGAGTAGTTTGCACACTGGGTTGAAATCAGTCCTCTCTAACAGATGTGTTCTGCTTGGCATATCATGGATACTTTATTTTTGAAGCTATTTTCAGGTATCGTTAGGAATAGGCCAGTCTCTTGCTGCTCTGTCAGCTGTATTTCTGTTCCACTGGTGAGTTCGTAGCTGTCCATCTGAGAGGTGGCTGGTATTTGTGTTAATGTTCCTTTTGGAAAACTCTTACAGGATCACATTCCTTCCGGTAAACAAACTTTTCACTTTCTAGTGTTGTGTTTGTGACAAGCTTATTATGTTGTTCCTTTTCCCCCCTCCGCTTTGAAATAAGTGTAAATACCTTTTTCCAATGTTTTTAGTCTGCTCACATATTTAAAAAGGAGAACTGTGCCTACAGTCAGCATTTGTTTTACTGGGCTGCCCAAACCGTTCCCTGTAAGGTTTCAGCCATTTTATTGAGGGCAAACTTTGGACTGTTCAGAAGGCTGGTTGATAAAGTCCCATGGGAGACAGTCCTTAAGGGCAAGGGGGCCCACGAGGGCTGGATGCTCTTCAAGAAGGAAATCCTGGCAGCGCAAGAGCAAGCTGTCCCCATGTGCTGGAAAATGAGCCGGTGGGAAAAAAAAAAACGGCTTGGTTGAACAGAGAGACCTGGATGGACATAAAGAGAGGAGGAAAGTCTGAGCTTTGGAAGAAGGGGCAGGTATCTCCGGAGGACTACAGGGATGAAGTGAGATCATGCAGAGGGAAAATCAGGAGGGCTAAAGCGCAACTGGAACTCAGACTGGCCAATTCTGTGAAAGATAATAAAAAATCTTTCTACAAATACATCAATAGAAAAGGAGGATCAGGGAGAATATCCAGTCTTTATCGGATGCAAAGGGAACAACTGTGACAAAGGCTGAGGACAAGGCTGAGGTACTCTCTAGACTTCTGTAAAGCCTTTGACACGGTCCCCCACATCATCCTTCTCTCTAAATTGGAGAGATATTGCTTCGATGGGTGGACAGTTCAATGGATAAGAAACTGGTTAGATGGTCGTATTCAAAGAGTAATGGTCAGTGGCTTGAAGCCCATATGGAGATCCGTGACAGGTGGTGTCCTTCAGGGGTCTGTACTGGGACCAGTGCTGTTTAATACCTTCATCAACAGTATTGACAGCAAGATGGTGTGCACCCTCAGCAAGTTTGCAGATGACACCAAGCTGAGTGGTGCAGTTGCCACACTGGAAGGACAGGATGTTATCCAGAAGGACCAGGACAGGCCGGAGAAGTGGGGCTGTGAGAACCTCATGAGGTTCAACAAGGCCAAGTGCAAGGTCCTACATGAGGGTCAGGACAATTCCCAATTTCAACACATGATTGGGGATGATGTGATTGGGAGCTGCCCTGCAGAGAGGGACTTGGGGGTGCTGGTCGATGAGAAGCTCGACATGAGCCAGAGATGTGCACTCAACAGTCCAGGCAACCAACCATATTCTGGGCTGAATCGAAAGAATTGTGGCCAGCAGGACAAGGGAGGTGATTCTACCCCTCTGTTCCTCTCTTGTGAGGCTTCATCTGGAGTATTGTGTCCAGTTCTGGAATCCTCAGCGTAAGAAGGAGATGGAGCTGTTGGAACGGGTCCAGAGGAGGCTACAAAGATGATCAGTGGGCTGGAGCACCTTCCATACGAGGACAGGCTGAGAGAGTTAGGTTTGTTCAGCCTGGGGAAGAGAAGGCTTCCAAGAAGATCTTATAGTGACCTTCCGGTACCTGAAAGGGGCCTACAATAAAACTGAAGATGGACTATTCTAGAGGCTTGTGGTGACAGGACAAGGGTGAACGAGTGTAAAATGGAGAGGGGCAGATTTAGGCTTGATATAAGAAAGAATTTCTTCATGATGAGAGTGATGAGACACTGGAACAGGTTGCCAAGGGAAGTTGTGGATGCCGCATCCCTGGAGGTGTTCAAGACCAGGTTGGATGGGCCTTGGGCAGCCTGATCTAGTGGGGTGTGTCCCTGCCCATGGCAGGGGGGTGGAACTGGATGATCTTTAAGGTCCTTTCCAACCCTAACTGTTCTATGATTCTGTGATTCTACTTATGCCTTCTTTGCTTCAGTCTTTAATAGTAAGGAAAGTTGTTCCCTGTGTGTACATCCCCAGGAGCTAGAGGAGCAGAGCAAAGCTCCCATGATCCAATAGGAGGTGATGAGAGACTTGCTTGGCCAATTAGACAGTCACAAGTCTGTGGGCCCAGATGGGATCCACCTGAGGGTATTGAGGGAGCTGGCGGATGTGCTGGCCAAACCTCTTCCTATCATCTACATTGTCTTCCAACTGTCCTGGCTGACTGGGGAAGTTCCACTGGACTGGAGGCTGGCTGATGGTACCCCTATTTACAAGAAGGGTCGCAGGGAGGATCCAGGGAACTACAGGCCTGTCAGTCTGACCTCAGTGCCAGGGAAAGTCATGGAACAGGTGATCTTGAGTGCTATCATGAAGCACATGCAAGAGAACCGGGGGATCAGGCCCAGTCAACACGGGTTCACAAAAGGCAGGTCTTGCCAGACTAACCTGATCGCCTTCTATGATAAAGTGACTCACTTACTGGATAAGGGAAAGGCTGTGGATGTATCTTCCTGGACTTCAGTAAAGCCTTTGACACAGTTTCTCACAGCGTTCTGCTTAGGAAACTGTCAGCCTCTGGCCTGGACAGGCGCACACTCTCCTGGGTGGAAAACTGGTTGGCTGGAGGGCCCAGAGAGTGGTGGGAAATGGCGTCAAATCCAGCTGGAGGCCAGTGACAAGTGGTGTCCCCAGGGCTCAGTGCTGGGTTCAGCCCTGTTCGATGTCTTTATCAATGACCTGGATGAAGGCAGCGAGTGCACCCTTAGCAAGTTTGCAGACGACACTAAGCTGGGTGGAAGTGTGGATCTGCTGGAGGGTAGGGAGGCTCCAAAGGGATCTGAACAGGCTGGATCCATGGGCTGAGTCCAATGGCATGAGGTTTAACAAGGCCAAATGCCGGGTCCTGCACTTGGGTCCTGCACTTGGGTCCTGCACTTGGGGCACAACAACCCTGAGCAGCTACAGACTAGGAGAAGTCTGGCTGGAAAGCTGCCTGGAGGAGAAGAACCTGGAGGTGTTGGTTGACAGCGACTGAACATGAGCCAGCAGTGGCCCAGGTGGCCAAGAAGGCCAATGGCATCTTGGCTTGGATCAGAACCGGTGTGGCCAGCAGGGCCAGGGAGGTTCTTCTCCCTCTGGACTCGGCACTGGTGAGGCTGATTCTTGAATCCTGTGTTCAGTTCTGGGCCCCTCACCACAAGAAGGATGTTGAGGCTCTGGAGCGAGTCCAGAGAAGAGCAACGAAGCTGGTGAAGGGGCTGAGGAACAGGCCTTATGAGGAACGGCTGAGAGAGCTGGGGTTGTTTAGCCTGGAGAAGAGGAGGCTGAGGGGAGACCTCATTGCTCTCTCCAGCTACCTGAAAGGAGGTTGTAGAGAGGAGGGAGCTGGGCTCTTCTTCCAAGTGACAGGGGACAGGACAAGAGGGAATGGCCTCAAGCTCTACCAGGGGAGGTTCAGACTAGATATCACGCAAAACTTTTTACAGAAAGGATCATTGGGCACTGGCAGAGGCTGCCCAGGGAGGGTGTTGAGTCACCTTCCCTGGAGGGGTTTAAAAGACTGGTGGATGAGGTGTTCAGGGACATGGTTTAGTGACTGATAGGAATGATTGGATTCGATGACCCAAGAGGTCTTTTACAACCTGGTGATTCTATGATTCTATGATTACTGTGTGCAATTTTTGATACCCACTTTAGAGAGAGACAAGTTATGCTGATGTAAAGAAAAGATCTGTATCTTTCTGGGCATCCAAGGAAGCCTGACTGCAGAGAGGAGACAGGCATGGTCTGGACAGCCCAATAAAAGAAATGCGGACTATAGGCACCATGCTTCACATAATTCTGCCTCAACTGCGGATATTTTGCCTGACACTTCTTGGGATTCTGCTTGGCTTTTTCATTGCTTCACTACATTAGTGGCATCCTGTGAAGATGCCCTGAAATGACCATCTGTCTCCACCGAGCAGCTTCCCACTGATGCTATTTAAAAGGATCGTAACTGCTGGAGTGAATATGTTATAAACTTTAAATAAGGGTCCATCCAGCCCTGCAGCCTCTCTTCAGCAGCAGCTAAAAGCAGGTGCCTGCTTCAAATTATAACAGGACAACTGTATCTGATTCCTTTTCCAAACAATTTCCCACCCTCCAGCCACCATGCCTCAAGGAATCCCTGAGCCAGATGGGCTTTCTGTAGACTCACAAATCTCCCGTGGCTTTCTATTCCATGACCTTGTGTAGTCCTCCTTGGGAACTCCTGGCATGTGTAGCATTATGTTTAGTAACTACAGATTTGTCTGCTCCTTGTTCTGGAGCCAGTTGTATTTCTGGTCTTTGCAGCATCCTGCGGTAGTGGGTTTCACAGCTCAGGCTCTGCAGTGATAAGTGTTTTCTCTTGTTCTGTTTTACACCTAGTGCCCCATAGTTTGATTTGAAATCGTGTTGTTCTTATAATGAAAGAACTAATCCTTAGGGACAGCTGCTTTCCAACACTCTTCTTGATTTTTGAGTTTAGTCATCTTCTCCTTCATATCTTTTCCTGAGTCAGTGAGCTCTAATCTGGTTTATCTTCTTCAGAGCTGTATTTTGCTTCTGATTGATACATCGTCCTTACATGACCTTATGATCATGAACTCCACTTCCAAAAACAAGTCTACGGTAGTTTTCTTTCTTGTTGGTTTCGTGATAATTGGCCCAGTGCATCGCCAGGACCCACCTGGCCTCCCCACAGCACAGTCGTTGTCTCCTTGGGTGGGAAACCTGTCCCTCTGGTTATCGGAAAGCAAGAAGTCCATGCCTGTTACACCCGATGTGGGTATTGGTGGACTTACTTCATTTGACTTCATCTAAAGCAGATCTTTTAAACCATCAGATTAGATTTTATTTTCAACTTTCTGTCCCCAAACTGATTTAAAATTGTATTTGTCAGAATCCAGTGTTTTGCTGTGCAGCAGAATTAACTGAATATTTCTTTTGGTGTGACCACCTTGCAAGCTCATGCAGCTTGCAAATCGTACTGAATTCTTAGTGTCCATACAGTTGGGGTTCTGTTGCTCTTGCAGGAGCCATCCTAGGATCATCTCTTTAGATCTTCACTGTAGATTTTACTCACACTAGTATTTAATTCAGTTTGCTAGGCTGTTGTTCATGACTCAATTATTTCTATCTTAGGACACCACATATTTAGAGTGCAGCCAGTGTCTCAGCTTTCTCAGTTTTTTGTTAAGTCAGACACTTTGAAGCCTGTGTCAGTGATGCCACAGTTCTCCTCACTCCTAGGAAATGCTTTTGATGATTTTTGTGCAGTGTTCCAAAGAGGTTACTAATATGTGGTGTAGCAGATGAGAGATAGGGTAAGTTTAATGTGTTCATGAGAGCTTTCACTTGATAATTTCTTCTTCTGGGATTCACCTTCGTAGGTCTAGACCTAGACCTGGCAAGAAAAGAAGAGGAGCAGCAAATGCTACAGGATGCACGACAGTGGCTGAACAGTGGGAGAATTGAAGACATAAAGCAGCCTCGAACAGGCGCCACGGCTCTTCATGTGGCTGCGGCAAAGGGCTATGCTGAAGTCATGAGGTAGGAGCTCTTTCCAGGGCTGACACATTGAATTCAGGCTGGTTTTCGTAATGAACTCATCTAGCTTTATAGTTGAGATAAATTTATTTCGTACGGACATTTCTGGCTGCTGTTTCTCAAAAGGCTCTGTAGATTTATATGCCTGAACAACGTGGTTCAGCTTGAAATGTGTAGGGGCTGAAAGATTCCCTTTCAAACCTCTAGTCCTTTGAAGTGATGAAAGCTTTTCAGAGACTGAGGCATAGATTAGGTTTAATTTCCACCATTAGAGTCATAATTTTAGGATTAGAGGACTAGGAGTTAAAACAGTGTTATGGGACAGGCAGAGAGAGTTGGAGTTGTTCAGCCTGGAGAAGAGAAGGCATCAGGGAGAGCATAGAGCAGCTTCCGGTGCTGAAAGGGGCTCCAGGAAAGCTGGGGAGGGACTTTTTACAAGGTCCTGGAGTGATAGGACAAGGGGAATGGCTTTAAATTGGAAGGGGGAAGATTTAGATTGGACATTAGGAAGAAATGTTTTCCTGTGAGGGTGGTGAGGCCCTGGCCCGAGTTGCCCAGAGAAGTCTTTGCTGCTCCAACCGTGTAGGTGTTCAAGCCAGGTTGGATGGGGCTTGGAGCCTCTGATCCAGTGAGAGGTGTCCCTGCCCATGGCAGGGGGTTGGAACTGGATAGGCTTTAAGGTCCCTTCCAGTCTAAACTGTTCTCTGATTTTATGATAAAAGTACAGTTTCAGCCTACAAACTCAGGATTTAAATACTGTCTGGAAAAATACTATGTCCACCCCATCTCACAGTCCCCTGCCCCTTAGCAGCCATTAGCAGTCGCAGAGGGATTCCAGCAGTTCTGCTTCTACCACTCTGGCACCTAACAAGCTTATTATTAAGGTCACATTAAGGTTTTCAACAATTCTGTACTCTTTATGTATGAGTGGAGCTGCACGTAAATGTCGGTGAGGTTGCTCTATTGCCCATGTTAAAATCCTTTCTGGAAGTGTTCTTCCATCTCAATCCTTAATTTCTTAGTTTTAAATGGCAGGACTTGATGTGTAAGGGCTGGTTTTTATCAAGCTCTGGTAATTCTGCTGTCCTCCATTGTTCCTATTTGTATTCATTCATTAGAGCTTATAATTGAGATATAAGCTGTCTGTGCCTGTACCATGCCTGAGAGCAGGAATCTAACACAGCTTATGTGGAATAGAAATGCAATATCTTTTGAATTTGAGCTGTTGGTTCCATGGACTTTCAGCGAGGGTTATGTATCCAGTGCTCCTCAGTGAAGGCTGTACTCTCTGTTTGCAGGGTGACTTAGTTCTGGGCAGCATTAATTCTTACCGTGATAAACAGATCTCATGGAGAGCTGACATTGTTTCACTCTTGTGTATTTTATGGCCACCCTGTAAGTCCAAATACAAAGCTTCAGAGAGTTAAACTGAAGGGGCTGGAAGCCAGGAGCTAGATAACTCTCAAATGAGTTGTGGAATTTGTCTGTGACCTTGACTCTTTTCGCAGCTGTGTTTCTCCCTTTTGCCAGCTGGAAAATCAACATAAAGTCAGGATCTAATTTAAAATTTCGTTCACAGAGAAACACACTGCTGCGATGGGACGACTGGGTTTTATTTAGCACAGTCATGCATCGGTGTAAAGCTGCAGGACTTTCAAAACTGTTGCTGCCATTCTGGGATCATGCTGGATTTCCCTTGTGCTGCAGGAAGGCGGCTCTGGATGATGGAGTTTCCCACAATGGAAATTTTCAGTAGCAGTTTTACTGGACTTAGAATCATAGAATCATGGAATGGTTTGGGCAGGGAGTGGAACGGACCTCAAAGCCCATCTGGTTCCACCCCCTGCCATGAGCAGGGACTCCTCCCAAGGGATCACATTGCTCCAAGCCCCATTCAACCTGACCTTGAACACCTCCAGGGATGGGGCAGCCACCATGTCTCTGGGCAACTGGGCCAGGGCCTCCCCACCCTCACAGTAAAAAATTTCTTCCTAAGATCTCATCTCAATCTTCCCTCTTTCAGCTGAAAACTCTTCCCCTCATCCTATCCCTGCATTCCCCGATGAAGAGCTCCTCCTCAGCTTTCCTGGAGCCCTTTTTGGTGCTGGAAGGCTGCTAAAAGTCTTGCAGAATTGTCCTGGGATGTTCTTCAATGTTTAAGAAACCTGGATAACAGTCAGTGTTGGTGCATGAACCACCCATGACTTTCACCTGGTCACCGGTGTACCGGGGTGTATGTGTCTCTGAAGCATCAGACCACAACTGACTCCTTTGTATTTATTTTGGTTTGACATATTCAAGCTCCAGATGCTGGGAAAACCCTGGGGCTTTGGGTGGATTGAGAAGGGAAAGGGCGGGGAAAGAGCAGAGCAGTAAATATAATGCAAGGGTGTTGCCAGGCAGGTTCAGATGGGTAGAATGGGCTTGAATTCTGCAAGGACTAGTCTGCGAAAATATATTTTTGGGTGGTTTAACCCAGATGTGGATTATTTAGCTTACAGATTTCATATCTGTCAGTCACAGTAATGTCACTGCTTCTTACCTAGCAGTCCTGCTGGCGTCGTCTCCATATGGATCATTCCTTGTTCTCTGGTGGAGCCAAGTCTGAGCCCCATTTACCAAATGTGCTTTTCGTGCCAGGTGCTGTGCTTGGCTCCGTGCTGTGGGGTTGGCAGCCTGCAGAGATGTTGGTTGTTTGCTTAGTGCCTGAGTGAGTCTGGCATCTCTTGTCAGCTGGAGCAGGAGTTCAGCCTGGGTCACCAAGGCTGGGTTAGAAATTAAGGTGTTCTCTCAGTTTAGGACATGCTGAAAGGGAAACTCATCAATTAGACACAGCCCAGCAGGTTTTACAGTGAAGACGCTTCTCATTTACTGCCCTTTCCTGATACAGCTGCAGGCACATCCTGTGGGGTGTTGCTTAGGGGAATAAGCGAGTCAAGAAACTTCAGGCTTGTTGTGAACCGTGCTACCTCCTATGTGGTTCACGGCATGAACTCTTCTGTCGAGAAGTCATTCTCAGGTGGGCAGCGATCAATATTGCTTCTTTCCTCAGGCTCTTGATCCAGGCTGGGTTCAATTTGAATGTCCAGGACAATGACGGCTGGACTCCGCTCCACGCTGCAGCGCACTGGGGAGTGAAGGAAGCCTGTTCCATCCTGGCTGAGGCGCTTTGCGATATGGACATCAGGAACAAGCTGGTCAGTACACACAGACGTTCACATAACCTAGGCAATGTGTTTTATAGCCAGGTGAATATCAGCTTTATTGCCTACTGCTTGATCCAGTGCTGTGACAAATTTACAAAGTGAGCCGTTCTCCTGGTGTGTGTGCTGGAGCATTTCAGAGCATTAGAAAATAAAGTCTGACTCGAAGAAGGCAGAAAAGATTTCAAGTATTACTGGAAAAGATTCATAATTATACTTGAGGAACAAGTTGTGAGAAAGGTTAAGGGCTGGTTTGTGTCTTCTTGTTGTACTGTAGTCCTGACAAAGTAAACAACAACAAAAAAGACAGTTTTGAAGTGCAGAATAATATGCTAATATGAAGGTATAAGGCACTGAACCCTTGAGAAACTCACAGCATTGAATCCTTCCTCCTACTGAATTGGTTGTAAACAAACTAAAAAATGTACTCAGATTTGTGAGAAATGAGTGAAGAAAAATAAGATGGAAAAGAAAAAAAAAGGAGAAAAAATAATTCCTTTTCCATCCTAATATTTAGAAGTTTTTCCTTAAAGAGCCCATGGATTTTCTAGAGCTTCTGTGTGCTCGTCCAGGGCTGTTCTTTGTGTTCCCCTCCCTGCTGCACTGTCTATGAACTGCTTCCTGCTGGAGCACATTCAGTTGTGCCGGGGCTGCTTCTGGGGAAGGAGGAGGTTGTGTGTCCTTGGAACAAACAGTACGAGGAATGCAAGCAGGCAAAGGAATCTGGTAAGAGAAACGTGGCCCATGGTGTGAGCGCCCCTATCTGCACTGGAAACAGCAGTAAAAGAAAGGGCTCGTGAGAAGGAGGAATTTCAGCCTGGTGAGCAATTTGGTATCAAAAATGTGGGGAATCTTTTTTGGTTTAAGTGCCATCAGGTGCTTTTCTGAAGTGTTCAGAAAGGGCGGGGCAAGGGTGCTGTATTGTGTTTGATTGAGCACTGCCCATCACGTTTCATTAGGTGGTGTTAATTAAATGGTTATTATAGCTTGAGTTACAGTGAAAAAGTAACTGTTTTCTTGGTTTGTGCCCTGAAGTAATTTTTCTGGTTTGTTTTATTTTGAAATGCTCGTGAATGTGGCAACGGCCTCCAATTTTTTTGGCCTGCTGATGACTGGGCAGCTGTTTAGGAGCCTCCAGTACACGATGATACAACAGACCAGGTCGATTGCGTTCCTCTGCAGTACAGGTGTCCTTTTTAGAAACCTGGAAACTCAAATGCATTAGCCCTGGCTGTTAGATCTGAGCAGCAGCAATCAGGCAGTTGCATTTCCATGGTTAAGGTTGCTTGGACTGTGGATCGAGTCATAGAAGTACCACTGCTATCACACAGCTTTCCCTGCACTGGAGGGAAGCACAGTGTGTTGCTCAGCGTTGCTCCCTCAGGGAGGGAGGACATGGAGCACATTCACTTCTGTTCTTCACTGGCAAATAGTGTTTTTTGAACATTAACACCATGCATATCAGATATCCTCTTGTGTTCTTTTACTGCACTAGGGCCAGACGCCATTTGACGTGGCTGATGAGGGACTGGTGGAACATTTAGAGATGCTGCAGAAGAAACAGACTGTGGTGAGTTTCTGACTGATCATTTTCCTCCTCTCCAATTACCTCTTCACGCACAGGTGTCTCTCGGACATAAGGCATCAACAGACACAGGAAGCTGAGCCCCAGATGGGTTTTTTTATGTTAGTTGTTTGGAATCTTTAAATTTTAATTACACCAGTATTTTTAATAGCTAGGAATCTAGAAAACTGGATGAGTGCATCAAGAAGGTCGGTAGCGTGCTGACATGCATAATTATGGGAACTGGTAAGGAAGGTATAGTTCATCTTCAGAATTATTATTCTGTAGTCGCTTTGTTGGCTGGGCATCTCCCCAGCATCAGACTGCTCTTTATATGAGTGATCAGCCAAGTTAACTTTGTGTTTGCATCTGAGGAAATAAGCTGTCAATGTGGCAAAAGAGATTTGTTACCATGCCTGCCTTCCTTACAACTGGGAGAGCTCTGACTGAGGGAGAAGAAACTGTAAACTACAGAGAATTCTGGACTAAAAGAAATGGGTGCTTTCAAACCCAGGTTAAATCGCCGTTTTGTAGTGCAGTGGAGGTAGTGGGATGGGTTGTAAGCAGAATGTTGACATAAAAAGGAAAGTAAAAATTTCTCTTGGTCAAACTAAAGCCAGCTGTCAAGCCAGAAAGTTGGCTTTTTGATTATATTTTTTCTGTTTCATCTGGTCTGCTCAATTTACCTCATTTGAGGGCTTCCAAAAACCAAACCAACCTTCTTTAAAAGAAATAAAAATCAGAAAGTATCATTTAAAACCTTGGATTCGGAAACAGACACAATGGGAACGCTGCTGGTAAACACGGTGCCGTGTTCTGAGGAACTGGCAGTGTGGGCGGTAGAACTGCAGCTCTGATCATAACCCAGCTGCTGTCATCCCGAAATAGCATCCTCAACAGCCTCAGAAACTGATGAAAAATTAATCAGCCTCTTCCTAAACGAGATGTTGATAAATACTACCAGTGTTGTGCTCTGGATTTCCTTCCATCTCACTACGCCAGGACTCTGCAGGTAACTGCCTTCCACAAAAGAAAAGCAAAACAACAACAGGGATCTTTTGTGGGTGGGTGCTGGCCTGTTTTTAGGCCGGCTGCGCAGGGGCCAGCGCCCCCCTTCCTGCACAGCAGCACTATTTTAAAGGCCTTCTGCAGTTATCAAGTGCCTGTAGCAAGCTGTAGGAGAGCTGGAGAGAAGAATCTGGATCTTATAACACTTTTTTTTTAGCGGATATATATTTTTCTAAATTGAAATGCCATTTTATCTTATGTGTTTATCATGTGCCATTTTTATCACTTAAAATAGAAAACTTATATTAGTTAAGGGTGAAGTAGGCAGTTCCATGACTTTCCTCCAAGTACATTGTTTCACTTTCAAAATGGCTCTCAAATCCAATTTTTTTAAAATCTAAGCTTGTAGCAGAACTGCACGCTGTCCTTGCTAAAAGATTTACTGCTCTTATTGGACAAAAAAGAGGATTTTGTTTGCTGGGAACAATTAATTTCATTTGGCTTTGGATTTTTTTCCCAATCACTGAATTACCTCTGAATGGAGCGGGCTGTTCCCTGCACTTCCCTTGCTGGGCATCAGCAGTTTCTTCTATTTAATGACATGCTGTACCCCAAGTTTTGGCTCATTGCTGGACTCCATGTAGCTTTTCCCATTTTCAGAATTTGCAGAGCTTTTGCTGCGTGTGACTGGTGTCAGCTACTACTGAAAGAGAAAGAACAGCTAGGCTAGAGGTGACAAAAAAGAGACAGCCTTAAAGTGTGCCTCTAACTGCCATCCCTGTTTCCACCTCAGCTGTGTCTGTGCTTCTACAAGGTGTGAAACAATTTTTTGGTTACTGATTTGGCCATCAGTGGTGACAATTCCCATTGATGCTCTTTGGGCAAAATACTTAGAGGTGTGGTGATCGTAGGTGTTCTTGTGCAATCTGATATCTGAGATCTGGAAGAGGTGCACCATCCTCGTGGGAGGTCTGTTGGTTGCCTGTACAGGACATGCTTGAAAAGTTTGCTCTGAGAGCAAGTGAGTAACAGCTCCAAGGGCAGCAATTTTAAACTGAATCCAGCCTGATTTCACGGGCATATGAACAGATGCAGACAGACCTCCAGCACTGTGGCTGCATAGGCAGATGCAGGGCAGGACCATGGAAGCCGAGATTTGACTCTGGGTCTCAGCAGGAATGGCTAAAGGTTTGTAGCTTGAATCTAAGGACATGCTGGGTGCCTTGCTGTGCCCTTACGGAGCTCTGGTCCTGGGCATCCAGTGCTCTTGCACGTGTACATCTGTTGAATTGGTTTATTAAACTAATCCACAGGATTTTTCATCTAACGAGGCTGGAGTGACCTTATACTACGGTAATTATTGGATTGTGCTGAGGTGGCTTGTTAAGATATCTCTTTTCATTTTTTCTCCAATCTTCTTGCAATTTTTGACAGTTGCGAAGTGAGAAGGAGACGAGGAATAAGCTAATTGAAGCTGACATGAACGGCAAGCCTCAAAGCAGACTCTTCACCAAGTACGTCTCTTTCCTCTTTGTTAAAAGAAGCTGCAGAGAGAGTAATGGGAGAGCAGCTTCATCTGTTAGGAGTCAGCTGGCCTCAGCTGGTCTAAAATAGTTCACTGCTGTTCGTGTTCATTTCATGGCTTCTTGTACATTTGAGCTCTCTCAAATACAATTGTAGCTGAATGGGAGAAGAGGGAGCTGGGCTGGTGCTTCATCCTCCAGCTTCTGCTCTTGCCGAGAATTGATTTGACCTTTGGGCTGAGAACTGCTTCTTTGCCATTACTTGGAGCCATACAGCCCAGCTGGTGGGTTGTGTTGCACTGGGAGAAGAGAGATCACATGGTTTTGGATTGAGAAACGCTTGCGAATTTAGGAAATGTGAGACTGACATTGGAATCCGTAGCAAATGGGCAATGCTGGAAGTGCTGGGATTTTGGGTTTGTAGATGGATTTTGTCCTTTTGCGTGTCCTGTTTGTAGCAAATCATGTCTATGTGTTCCTGAGAAGCAGAACTCAGAAATAACTTACTTTCCTGGTAGTCCTTAAAGTTTCTGTGTCTTGCAGCAAAGAGAAGATTCTCTATGAGGAAGACACGTTGAAGTCCATGGAAATGGAGGAGGAGAACAAGGACTCTAGCAGTTCTAGTTCGGAAGAAGAGGAAGAAGCTGAAGAAGATGAAGTTTCTGAATCAGATGCTGAAAAAGAGTCAGGTAAGTCTCAGAACAGTCTTAGGTTTAATAATTAGCCCAGCAATCTTAGGAGATGAGTTTGAGAGCTGCTTTGTGGGGGGTTTTATGCTTAGTTCTTAAAGACATCCTGGTGGTCTTATGTCCACTGTGTATGTACGGAATATGGAGACCTTTGGAGCAAGTGTTCTGAAAAAGTGGATGTAAACACTGACTCCCAGGTCAGCATAATTTTTCCAAAAAAAGAGCTGTAAGCAATATTTTAGTTTCTACTTCCAGCTCACTTGAATTTAAGGTAACACATTGTTCATAGAGTGTCCTTAAACAGTAGGTTCTTGTTGGCCAGTTCCATGACAAATCTTCCAGTTACTGCAAAGTGGTAGAAAAGCAGTTGGACATGTAAGAAGTTAATGACGTGTTGTGTTTGGAGGAGAGAAGTGGAATGAAGGGCTGAAGCTGTCCTGTGTCATTACAGAGGGATGACCCCCTAATTTCCTTGTTTGGGTCATAACATTTAAAGAATGATGTTTATCCTGGCTGCTCTTTGCAGAGCTGGTACGTACGAAAGCTATTTGGGTATGACAGTAACACAGTGAAATAATCTGTTGGCTTTTATATTAAGCAAATGTAGTGGGGAAGTCAGTGGTGGAAGCAGGCGTGCAGCAGAAGTCGTGTATTTGCTCCACAAATCAGGGGTTTACTAGGGAGCAGGCTTGCACAGTGCCAGTTCTGGTGAACACAGTAGGAACTTGACCAGAACGCCTCTAACACATGTAAAGCTACAAGAAGTGGAGCTCTGTGATGGCTAACTGATTCAGGAACAACATAAGATCCTTCAGCAAGGAAAATACTACATCACTCAGCTTTTAATTTTGTATAAAGCCAAACCAGGTCTTTCTATTGAGTTAATTCACAGAACAAAGCACATTGTACTAATGCACAGGGTCCAACACAAAAAAAAAACGGAAACTGACCGTATAGCTCGGGAACCACGAGTGGGATGGTGAGAAAAGAGATGGCTATAGAATATGTTCTGACCTGTCGCAATGAGACATGGCTCAGCTCTATTGCTGCACTCCATATGATGGGACACATGGTCAAATAGAGACGATTCTTTATTCTCAGTCAGAAAATGTCACTGTGCACCAGCCCACTGGCTCTGAAACAGATTGAGCTCATAACAATATCCCTGTGCTCGAGCACTGACCCTGTTCGCCAGAGCTGGTTCCCTCTTCTCAAAGATGCAGGCAGTGCTCAGAGGGGCCCATTTGTTGTCAGTAGAAGATGTGAAAGCCAAACCGACAGAGATCCTCAATGGCCTTTCAGAAAAGGATCTACGGGATTGCTTTGGGTGTTGGCAGCATCAGGTGCAGCCCCATGTCAGCTCAGAAGGGAACGGCTGTGAAGGTGATTGTAGCTGATTCTCTTAATTTGTTAAATAAAAAGAGTTACAGAGACAGGGGTGCGTGTTTGACCTCGTATTTCAAACCACTGAAGCTAAAAGGAAGACAAAAAACATTCAAGTAATGATTAGACATCAAGCTTCAGGCTTTTACCCCCTGTGCTCTCCTTTCCTAGAGAGGTTATTGGCTCCTTTGAGAAATTTCAATCAGAGCTGAACCCTTACCTTGTAAATTTTTCAAATCTCTAATACAATGAAGGTGAACTTGTCAGCTGGATGTAGATGTAGTTGTCAGTTGTTGCAGCTGTCAAAGGGATGCACATTTTCAGTGCTTTTCTTAAAGCCAGGCTAATGAGATAACAACATCAGCCCACATTATAGAAGGGCTCCAAAGAGAAGTAGGGATGAAAATAGCTTTTCATAGAAAATTATACGTGTCACAATATTAGTAGTTTCAAACACACTCTTAAGAACAATTATGCTTTATTATCTGCTAGACATTTTAAACGCTTGGATGGATACAGGAGACAAGTTTTTGAAAACATGGAAATTATTTCTTTATTCCTCTTCATTTGCTTCTGAGATTTAATATTTGCATAGTTGCAGTTTTAAGCACTGCTGGACAGAGAGAAGATGACTGTGGTCCCAGAGTGTGCGAAGTCCAGATGAAAGGAGAAAAATAGCCAAAATATTATTATGAGTCATCTTTTTAAATCAAAAAAATTTAACTCTGTTGGTAACTGAGTGTAAGAGCACAGATAACAGCTGGCAGTCATGCAGGAATTTATTTTGAGGTGTGTTTGGAAGGGTCTCAGGTTGCCATAAATTTGTGGAATTTGCAGAGCCTGTGGGAGGAGAAGAAATATGAAGAGGTGAGCAGTGAAATTGTTGCGATGTCTCAGTACCTTGTGTCTTTACAGTATGTAAGAAGTCTGTGTCCTTCCAAACAAAAGCAGCTGCTTTTGTGTAGTGATGGCATTTTATTCATCTTGAGGACAAGTAACGGCTTGACATTGGGTTGGATTTAGATAAGAGAAAGATGAATAGAACATTCTGTGGTCACTATCTGTGCTGGTAACTGTTATAGTAGGTAATTATTGTGAATTAAAGCAGGCAAGGGATGCTTTCAATGTTTAAAAAAACAAATCAAAAAAAGACATCCCCAGAAAACCTCTAAGAAAAATTACTTTTGTGCAAAATCAGAGAACTAAATTTTCAGTCTCACCAAATTTATTTTGAGGAGATTGAGCTATTCCTGACTTGTGTCCCTTGACTGAAATTCATAATGTTTCTTGCTGAAATTTCAGTGCAATAACAGGTGGGATCTTCCCCTCCAGACAGCGATGCCTGTGGTCGTGCAGTCTCTCACACCGCCTGGTACAAGGTTCTTGGCCTGTCCTCCTGCAATTGGCTCCTTTTGGTCACGTTGCTCACCATTACTATTCTTTCCAACCTGTCATTACCACTTACACTTGAGCCCTTGTAATTAGGCTTGACCTTAAAGCTGAGCTCTGTGCTGTGATCTTCCAGGACAGGCAGCCAGTCATCACCTGGCCCAGCCTGCAGAACCTGCTGGCAGTGGGGTCAGGGCTCTTCTCCCCTTCCTGCGATGTTGAGGAGTCTCCGGTGATTCGCAGGCTTCACTCCAGAAATCAGCATACAGCAAACATGTCATTTCTTTGTCCGTATGCATTTCCATGGGCTGCTGAACGCCAGGTCAGGCCTGCCAGGATCGACGGGTCCACTGCCCTTCCTAAAAGAGCGATGTGAAAGTGCAGTGCACCCGTGTGCCAGCCTCAAGGAATGAAATGCTCTGTTTAGGTGACTGTGGAAGTTCTGAGATAGTACGAAGAGAGGGAAAGATGCCTGAGACTTCAGGATCATGCAGACCTTCCTAGGGGAGATGCATCTCTGTCTCTTTAATCTTCGATCTGTCAGTCGTGCTAACTGCTTATAATTTTTAAATGTTTCTCTTGACTTGGTCTGTTCTGTTTTCCTGTCCTTTGAATCCTATTTTCTAGGAGTGAGAATGTTCATTTCAGAAAGATTGATCTTCACGCTCCCAGGTGCCATCCTCATGGATGCTCTGTACCAAACTGCTTTTTATATGTAATAGAAGATCTGTATTCACTGTACATCCCTCATTTTCCAGTATTATTTGGGGGGTTACACTTAAAATGACTGTGTTTTTTCAAAGCCCTGACTGTGTGAGGCCCTTGGAGCTGTTGGTGTGGGTCCATCGTTGCTCAGGAGCCTCGCGTGTGGCTGTGTTTGGTAATGTCTGTCTCAGCCCTGTGCACTCCTGCCAACTGAACCTGTTGCCTGAGACACTGCCTCTGCCCGCTCTCCCCAGTATTGCCTGGTGGAAGTTCTGATGCCAAGCATGGTGCATAGACACAAACAAAATGTTTGCACCTTCCAATCGCACTTGTCTCACTAGCAGGGAGCTGGCTGTGAGCTGTGACAGCGTTTGCTTAACTTGCTTTGAGCCCTGGTAAAGATTTTTGTTTGGAATCAGTCCTGCCTTTGTGTAGAAAAATGGACTTTGCTGTAGAAGACCAGAAATTCTGCCCACCAGCGTAAGCAAAGGCAGCAGAACGGTGCGATGAACCCCTCGCAGGCCCACTCGGGGTCCTGACTGGGATGCACACTCATGTCCTGCTCCACTTCCCAAGAGTTACAAGGGAAGAGCAAGCCCTGAGAAGAACCAAATTTGTGAATCAACAACAAATCTGTTTGTCCTCCTTCAGGGGCTTCCTGCAAGGATTTTGCTTGTCTGTGGGGATGAAGATCCAAAGCTTTGACTGGAAAGCCGTCATGTTTTTGAGGAAGAGGCAAGCCTCCTTGCAGAAAGCCCTGGTTAACCTTGGCGTTGCCATCATCTTTATGGTCCGGGGCACCCTGAGGTTCACAGCAGCTCTGACTTGAAGCTTAGTGCACGCTGTGCTTGTAAGGAAGGGCCTTGGAAGTGCCATACTGAAACGTTTGGTTTCTCTTCTTGTTTAAAATTGTAGAAAGGAAGGAAGAGCCCTTTGCCAACCACTCCAGCCATGAAACCCGGCCTAGCATCACTGAGCAAATTCCACCACCTGAGCCAAACTCCTTCACTGCATCTGCCAGAAGAGTAAGTGAATTTGGAATCAATGGGGACTCCGACAGAGCTTGAAAGCCGTAGTTTTTTCTGTGACATGGACACTCTAAAACTGATTTTCAGAGTAGTTGTAAAACGTGCACTTAGAAGATCATGGTAGTATGGAATTTTGATAAGATGCTGTTTTAACAACAATATGGGACTGGCACAAAGGAAGGTGTTTGTACAATAAGGTTCCTCTTAAATCTTTTACCCTCTGAAGCAAATTGTGCTGTTCACAAGAAGAACCCTACTTACCATGAGTGCTTATTGTCACTGTCAGTTCTGAGGTAGTTGATGCCGATCTCTTACCAGCAGATCTTTCACCAAAGCTGGTCCCTGCTGATGTTATCAGCAGTGAATTTGGCACTATCATCTCAAGTGCCACTGAACTTGCCAAACTCAGTTGATTCAGAGGCATGATGTTACTGCCCAATAAGCACAGAGGGTAAGGTTTGCTAGCTGGACAATGAAAGCTTTTTAAAGGTGAAGCAGAGTTACTGCAATCTTATCTGGATTCTCCAGCTCTCACGTCACTCAACTAGATGGCACCAGGAGGCTCTGTGTTCTGCTAAGGACTGGTACCTTGTACTTCAGGTTTGGTTTTGCACCAGGATATGGAGAACAGCTATGCAAGCCAGGTACCTTGCCAGCTTCTGAAGCACTAGGTATATGTTAGATGTAAATATGTAAATATGTAAATGCTCCTTGCTTAGTCAAAATTCCTTATTTTCAACCTGCTGTTAGTCTAACTTCTCATCTAGATCCCATGAAATAGAGCTCCTCTGGGCGTTGTTCAACTTGGGCCAATTTAGCAGGGGAAGTATTAAACGTAGAAGGATACTGGGAAGTGTGAGCTCTTCAGTTAACCTTTTCCCAGCTGCAGAGTATTCTCACTCATTTGAGTTGTTTAACCCAGAATAAGGGTGTTAGGGTATGGAAGTGGTTCTGCATGCAAAGCAGTTACTTATTTGATCTCAGTCACTTAAGATCAGCTACTTTACCCTGTCTTACACACTTGAATCTTCTGTATCTGTCTTAAATTGGGTTTTATATGGGAAAATGTGAGTGCTTGTGTTGTCCTCCATTTGCAGAGTTGTAATGTGTGCTGTTCCTATGTTCAGAAATTACAGAAGGTGTCTTTTACTGTGGATTTCAGCTTTCTCTGAGGGAAGTGTTAGAACTACATTAAAGCATTAAAGCCGCATAGCTCTGGAGACTGGAAGTGCTAGAATTAGGAGAGTACAGATTAATTCCTGCATTGAAATACATCAGCTAAGAGACACAGCTAAAATACTGCAGTGATTGTTTTGTCTTCGCAGTCTCGAGTCAATGAGTTTGAGGGCAGAGCTCCACAGTAGCTTCATTTATTCTGGATAATGTCAGATGGTTTGTGTTCTGTAGAATATGATATAATAATGCTTCTATCAGCTTTGTCTGAAAGCCATGTCTGCCCCAGTATCCTGCCCTTGACAGTGACCATCAACAGATACTAGAGAGAACAGGATCTAGCGGGACTTCTCTCCCACCTTCTAGCAATCTGCGTTGCAGGGACTTGCTGATCCTCTGGGTTTTTTTGTATTCTGTGGCCCCCAATGGACTTCCTTATTCACCCTCTGTGTGCTGGCTGAAGGGTTTGTGTACCTTGGTCATATCTCAACCTGGAGACTCCTCATCTGCTGAATAATGCCTCATACAAAAAGTTCCTTGCTCTACTAATTCTTGTTACTTTTCTCTGAATCTCTTCTCCTTCTTCTACGCAGCTTTTGAGCTGTGAAGCTGAGCTGTGCGTGATACCAAAGAGTGGTTGTACCCTGCAGTAACACAGAGGCGTAATGGTGTTGTGTTCCATATTCTGTTCTCTTCCAATAATCCCTAGTGTATTGTTTTTCTTTATTTCCTACACAATTTGGTGTTGAGCCTCTGTATTTGTAGAATTCTCTCTTGTGGTCCCCAGCCTCCACTCTTGAATGGCAGCAGGCATCTTTCTGTATGACTCGATGACAATAACTAAAGTTGTACATTCAACAGTTATTTGTTTGAGGAATAATTTTGCTTTTCAGAACTGCCTCATGTAACAAAAAACATGAAGATCCATTCTGTATCGTCTGTAAGAATATGCAGTTACCTGACCACGGTGGCGTTTAAGCTAGAACAGGCCTCTGCAAGCCTGTAGTCCAACCTCTTGCTCAAAGCAGGGCCAACTTTAAGCCCTAGTCATGTTGCTTTGACCCACCCAAGCTCAGATGAGTATTAAGCCTCTGAGGATGGAGATGCCCCCCTCTCTTGCTCCCTGTCCCAGTCCAGCATTACTCTGAGTATGTCTTCCTCCATGCCCATTGGAATTTTCCATGCTGGAGTTTGTCAGTTCCTCCTTCTCCTTTCACTATAGACTGTTGAGAAGAAGTCTGGTTCTCTTTCTTCTGTAAACCCCACCCCGAAGTAGCAGAGCATTTAAATCCTTTCTTTGCTGTTTCTTTTCCATGCTAAACAAGCCAAGTTTCCTCAGCTTCTCCCTTTATGTGTTGTGAGCTCCGGCGCCCTGATGATCTTAATGACTTCTACCAGACTCTTTCCGATGTGATTTGTGTCAGGGTTCTATTTGCAGCCAGTCCCAAGAGTTGATTGCTTTTTATGCCTTTACTGAAGAATTCCCCCTTCCTAAATGGGTGCCAATAAGGGCTTCATTGTTCTTCATACTCTTTTTGCAAAGCTGAAGGAAAGCATATTGTAGGTGAAGGGAGGTGCACAGTGGCACAAGATCTCTTTCATTGTCTGTCCTTGGAGATGAGGGCACTGTAGCAGTTTGCATCCCTGTGAGTTCACCTTGAACTGTGTCCTGTAATTAAAGCTAAGTAGGAAATCAAATCCATCTTCTGTGTACAAGTGTAGCCTAGCAAAAACTGGGGCTTGTTGAAACGATTTCAGCACTTAGATTGTGCCTTGCAATGCTCTTACTATTTCCAAATGTCCCTTTTTATCCTCTACAGTTCAGTTGGCTCAGCAAGTCAGATGAGCAGAAGGATGAGTCACCTTCATCATGGCGGCTGGGACTGCGGAAGACTGGCAGCCACAACATGTTGAGTGAAGTCGCTGCTACTCGTGAGGCACAGAGAGATAAGACTTCTTCCATCTATCGTTCTTCATCAAGTCCTCGGATTTCTGCGTTACTAGACAACAAAGAAAAGGTTTGGCTTTTAGCAAAGATGTTTCAGTGCATCCCAGTTGAACAGGCTTTACCTCACAGGCTTAAGACCCTTTCACTTTTGTTTTGACTCATTGCTGGTTTTGTACCCATAACAAACTTAAGACTCTTTCATTCTTTCCTGTTTTTTTCTTTTGAAATTTCTTCCTATCCTGTCAGTTGTTCTTGCAGACCTGGAGAAGGTCTGAAGTGGACTTCCAGTGACCAAGGGCTGTCCTAGTCTGGCACAGCCTGCAGGAAAGCTGGGGAGGGACTATTCCTAAAGGCTTGTGGTGATAGGATGAGGGGGAACAGGTATAAACTGGAGAAGGGCAGATTTAGACTAGACATTATGAACAATTTCTTCACCATGAGAGTGGTGAGACACTGGAACATGTTGCCCAGGGAAGTTGTGGCTGCCCCATCCCTGGAGGTGTTCAAGGCCAGGTTGGATGGGGCCTTGAGCAGCCTGATCTAGTGGGGTGTCCCTGCTCGTGGCAGGGGGGTTGGAACTAGATGATCTGTCAGGTCCCTTCCAACCCTAACTATTCTATGGTTCTTTACCAAGCAGTATCTAATCTAGACAGTAGCACACACCTGCAGTGGAAATTCTCCTTTGCTGTCATCTGAATGGGTTCCGCCTGTATCCACCAGCTGCATTTGTGAATCCCATCACACGTATTGAATAGCAGTAACTTTGCTGCCCATGGGTACGTGTCCTATCCCTGGAAACATTCATGGTCAGGTTGGACCTGATCAGGGGCTCTGAGCAACCTGATTGAGCTGAAGATGACCTTGTTTGTTGCAGGGAGGTTGCACAGTATGGCCTTTAAAGGTCCCTTCCAACTCAAACCACTCTGTGGCTATAAGATTTTCTGATTTATGGGAGGATCTAGCTAGAAGCTGCTTTTGTTTGCTAGCGCGCTCTTCAGAAAATCATTTTCAGAGCTGTTTCTGCTGCCCGAGCAAATGCCTTAACCCAGTTTCTTCAGACAGGAGAATGCTTTCTTAGTTAAAGGAATTTGAGCATGAATTTAGTTGTCACTGAACATGCTGGAACTGTAACAGATTTACAGCTGAATTACTTCTTTTGCGTCACCAGGATAAAGACAACAGGAGCTACCTTGCCACAATAGCCCCCAGAAGACTAAGCAGTACGAGCGACATAGAAGAAAAAGAAAACAGGTGAGTGACTAAACTTAATGCTCAGCTGCTGGCCTGTAGCTGGTTCCTCTGGAATAGTTTTTGTCCATATTCATGCTTCATGTGTTTTCTCAGCAGTCCCAAGTACACAGGAATTATATCAAGAGCTGTCTCTGATCTGTAAAAGTTCTGGAATGTTGCTTTTCATGTAGGGGAGCAGGACAGTGGGTTGTTTTGTCCCGCCTTGTTCATACACACAGAGTCTCCATCCAGGAAGGCAGATCTATACGTTCTTGTTCCTTTTACATGCAATTGCCTCATTTTGTAGCTGGCACCTGCACTTCTGTTCCTTGCTCTGCTGTCACCTTCAGGCCCCGTGTTCACATGTCTGTTGGTTTTTGGTTCACTTGAGTCTGTGAACTTCCTAGTGTGTGGAACTGTTTCTGTTGCAGGGGCTGATTTTATGGTCAGTGTGTGCAGCTGCCCCTGGACAGAATGACCCTCTAAATAAGATCAATATCTGGTACCTCAAGCTGTAGTTGAGGTCCCAGACTCTATAAACAGATTCTTCACAGTTCGTGCTAGAGGGAGGAAAATTGGATCTTAGCCTCATTTCCAGCCACTTCCACAGCAGTGAAGAAAGGCACACACAGAGGAGTCATTGTGAGCTGTAACTGTTGTGAAGAAGTCATGGCCAATGACCACCCTGAGAGAATTTCAGCAGAGTTTCAGATTCTTTGCTGATCTCTTGCTGGAACCTCCCTGCTGAGTTCTTGCTTAATCTCAGCCAGTCACTGTGATGTGGAGCTCAGCAGACAGTTTGTGTTTAAATGACTGATAAGCTTGAGCGGTTTGGCGGCGGCTCACACGGAGCGGCGTGTCCAGCTGCCTGCTGGTAAGTGCCCTGGGCCTGGTAGAGTAAGGATGAGGAGAGCTGGCCTGCAGGAACAGATGGTGCCCAGCTGTACTGGGTAGGACAGATTTTTCCCAATAGCCTTTCCTTTCTAAACAGCTGAATTTGACTTCATGGAACCCACAGGTTTCTGGAGGGTCATCAGCATGGACATGGCAATTGAAAAATGAAAAATAATCGCAGGCTGGCAAGTGGATGGGTTGTGTTGTTTTACAAGCTTGAGGTCCTGTCCAAGACTAGAAAGAACAGGACATACTGCCAGAGTATGTGGGAAAAGAAGCCCTGCTTTTAGATAAGTGTGATAAATAGGGCTACTAGTAATTTACTGATGAATAGGGCTACTAGTAGTTTACTGATAAATTGTCAAGTAGTCTTAAATTTTCCCAAATATTTCAGAGAATCATAGAATCACCAGGTTGGAAGAGACCCACTGGATCATCGAGTCCAACCAATTCCTATCAAATACTAAACCATGTCCCTGAGCGCCTCGTCCACCCGTCCCTTAAACACCTCCAGGGAAGGTGACTCAACCCCCTCCCTGGGCAGCCTCTGCCAGGGACCAATGACCCTTTCCATAAAAAATGTTTTCCTAATGTTCAGCCTAAACCTCCCCTGGCAGAGCCTCTCGTCCTGTCCCCCGTCACTTGGGAGAAGAGGCCAGCACCCTCCTCTCTACAACCTCCTTTCAGGTAGCTGTAGAGAGCAATGAGGTCTCCCCTCAGCCTCCTCTTCTCCAGGCTAAACACCCCCAGCTCTCTCAGCCATTCCTCATAAGGCCTGTTCCCCAGCCCCCTCACCAGCTTTGTTGCTCTTCTCTGGACACGCTCCAGAGCTTCAACATCCTTCTTGTGGTGAGGGGCCCAGAACTGAACACAGGATTCAAGAAGCGGCCTCGCCAGTGCCGAGTCCAGAGGGAGAAGAACCTCCCTGGACCTGCTGGTCACGCCGTTTCTGATCCAAGCCAAGATGCCATTGGCCTTCTTGGCCAACTGGGCCCCTGCTGGCTCATGGTCAGTCGCTGTCAACCAACACCCCCAGGTCCTTCTCCTCCAGGCAGCTTTCTGGCCAGACTTCTCCTAGTCTGTAGCTGCACAGGGTTGTTGTGCCCCAAGTGCAGGACCCGGCATTTGGCCTTGTTAAACCTCATGCTGTTGGTCTCAGCCCATGGATCCAGCCTGTTCAGATCCCTTTGGAGCCTCCCTACCCTCCAGCAGATCCACACTTCCACCCAGCTTAGTGTCATCTGCAAACTTGCTAAGGGTGCCCTCGCTGCCTTCATCCAGGTCATTGATAAAGACATTGAACAGGGCTGGACCCAGCACTGAGCCCTGGGGACACCACTTGTAACTGGCCTCCAGCTGGAGTTAACTCCATTTCCCACCACTCTCTGGGCCCTCCAGCCAACCAGTTTTCCACCCAGGAGAGTGTGCGCATGTCCAGGCCAGAGGTGACAGTTTCTGAAGCAGAATGCTGTGAGAAACTGTGTCAAAGGCTTTACTGAAGTCCAGGTTCGTTTCTTTCTGCTGCTAAGGATAGCAGAGAATTTGCCGTACTGAGTTGCTTTACAGTTGTTGCCTGGATACCTCAGAGAATAAAAACTCCTGTCCTGTAATATCTGTCTGTGCAGTGTCATTTGGTACAGGATGACAGAGAGAATATCAAGTTACGTTATTTAATAGATTAAAACACTTTTATGGACAATCCAAATTTCAGTTGCAAGTTTTCTGACTAAAAAGGATCTTGTGGCTCTTAATGCAAAACTCTGCGTCATCTGGTGATCATCATAGAATCTCTCCCTGCGTAGTCTCTGACAGTGCCTGAGAGCCCTTTCAGTGAAGACATTTTCCCTGATGTCCGATCTGAACCTGCCCTAGCAGATGATGCTTAAGCAATACAGGTGGCAAGAACAGAGGCTGATGTCAAGGCTAGCAGAGGTGTTTCAGTGAGTTGTGTCACCTGTGCCCCTAGGGGAAGATTTGGTTGTGATTTTGGAGGCAAAAGCAGACTCTGGAAGTTGTTCTAAACAAACCTTGTGCTTTCCCCGGCACTAGAGAATCGGCTGTTAACCTCGTGCGGAGCGGCTCCTACACCCGGCAGCCGTGGAGGGATGAGTCAAAGGGAAATGAAGCTCCCCATTCTGGTGCACCTACTACCTATGTATCTACCTACTTGAAAAGGTATGTCCAATTCTGTCTTACACGAATTCCTAGGCAGCCAGCTCTACTTCTAACATGCCTCACAAATTTCAGACTTCTGCTTGCTGCTTACTGCATCCGGGTAACTGCCCTTGGGACACTCTTCTGTCAGAGCAGGGAATTAAAATTAAGATTTGCTGATGTTTGTCTGCTAAATAATGTTTAAAAGGCCATCATTTTTGTTCGTCTGTAAATTTGCTGAACTGAATTTAAATATTCTTGTCCACATAATTCAAATACAAAGTGCTTTCTCAGTTTTATGCTAGTATTATGGCTAGAGGATAAAATAAATGTTGATCATAAAAAGAGAGTAACTTAATTACTGTCTGAAAGTGTTGTTCAAATGGCTATTGACAGGTAAGTTGTAGCTTATCTCTAATTTTTGTTTATATTAATCCATGTTTATGGCATTATCAGAAAAGCGGCATGATTTCTTGTGCATGACTTACAGCACTTGCTAAGGAGTGAGACTGATGTCTGGCTGTTTTCTTGTGGCAGTAAGGAAGCAGTTTCTGCACAGTGTACATGACATTTTAGAGGCTGATTGCTGATAAACAGCCAAGCAGAATCAGGAGAGCAATCCTGTGCATTACTTATTTAATCTCTTACCACTTTGGAAGTCAGAGGCTTAGTTTCCATGAAGTACGAGGTCCTGGCGCTCTCTGGGTGAGGGGAATGAATGCCCTGCTCTTTTAAGGCAAATAATACATCACTGAGTTTTCATCCCAGTTGAGAGGAGGAGGAGGAGGAGGATCAGCCCTGTGCACATAGTACAGCTCCATCACCTCATCTTTATTTTAGCTGATACTGGAAAGCATCAAACCAATGAATATAAACCTGTCACACTGCAAAGCCAATTGATCTGTACTTAAGGGAATAGACAGAAATATTTCAAGGTTTCAGATTGTCTTTCACCACATTCTAGACCCTGAACTAAGTAACTGTCCTGAAGATGGAACAATTGCTTGAGACACATGGGAAGAGGTGGATGGTTTGTGTTCTAGTACTAATGCTGGCAGAGGTAAGCTGTGCTCGAGGATGTCTGTCCAGTTGCTGAGCACATACAGACCCGTTTCCACAGGAGGTGAAACAGATGCCACTTCAAGCAGTAGGTGTTTGGTCTGCTGATCCATTCCAGTGACTTCACATCTATCCTGGGACGTGATGACAGGCCAGCCTCCCTAGCTTGTCTCTCTCTAAAGGCAGTCCAACAGGTTGCAGATTATTACATTGGAAAACTTGTGCCTCTTGCTGCTGGCACGCCTTGCTGTTCCCTCATCTGAGAGACAGCCCTGTCACCAACGCCACTAACATGACTGTCCATTAAAATGTTGCAAATGCTGCCTGTTTATCTCAGCTAATCCTGAACCAGATTCAGTATTGCACTCACATAGTTGTTCTGTATTCCCTTGGTGAAACTATACAGAAACCAGTGAAGGTTTTGCCTACATTTGTGTGTCACTAATAGCAATTTCTTGTCACAAAGGCTGAATTCTGGCCTTTCATAGGAGAGAGTTGGTTTACAGGCAGTTACAGAGAATAGCTTTGCCAGGCAGGGATAAAGAGATCAATGGGTTTGCATTGTGTGCACAAACAGTAAAATCATGATCAGTTTGACTTTTGTCCCGTATGGTTTTCTATAAAGAGCACAGAGAAATTAAATATAATTGTATTGAACCTCTTATTTCCCCAGCCTTGTGCATCAGGCTCTAAGATGAGGAAGGGATCCTGGTTGCCTGTTAAAGGCTGAGCTCTTTGTCACTTCCAAGTATTAACAAAACTCTGAACACAACTCCAAAAGGTAAAAGCTCATTCAGAAGGAGGAAGAATTCAAGTGAACACGACATGTTTGGATGTTACTGAGAGGAAAACCTCTGTATCAGCATTTCTCCTTTACCTCAGCATTTAGCTAATCTCTGTAAAGGTACTTCCAGCATGTTCTAGAAGCGTTTAAAGAATCCCAAACAGGGAGTAAACCGCCTCTTAAGATGTTGAAAATGGCTTTTCTTCTAAAAGGGGACAAAATCGCATGCAGCAATGTTTCAAATGGTCTTCAGCTTTAGTTGCAGGAAATGCCAGAGCGCTCTCTGCAGTGGTAGTCCCTGCCATTCATTCACTCTGCATTCTCTATGGATGTGCCCTTCGCCCCTAAATTCACAGGGCCCTGTCCTGACAACCTGCTCTCCAGTGCAGTGCGAATTGGCCTTCAGAGAGCCAGGTCACGTCGCCTGTGTTAAAGGATTTGGAGGGAAACCAGCATAGCAGATTGAATTAATTCAGGGTACTTCCTTTGATATCAGCCATGAGAGATGCCTCACAGGAAGGGATCTCACATGCCAAAATGAAATCACTTTTTGGCTTCTATTTCATTTTACACATTTGCACAAACACGTTCTGACTGGTGTTGTTCAGGTAAAAACCATCGTGGTGAGTCAGGCCAACAGTCCAGGCAGTCCAGACTCCTTTTCTGACAGCAACTGGTTTTGAGGAACAAGTTGCAAATGCTGGGATAACTTTTAAGAGCAATGGTCCACCTCCCACACTCTCCTACTTCCAGCAAACCTGATTTTAGGAGCCAATTGTTCTTAATGGCCACCACTGTGGCCAACTTCCGTAACCGAATCCTATTTTGATCTCTGCAGAACCCTATGGGAGTGTATTATAAAAACAGTTCTGTGTTTTGTGCAGACCTTTTTTGTTAGCATATGTGGAAGCTTTTTAAGGTTTTGAAGGCTTTTAACATTTCAAATTCTGCTTGCCTTAGCTGTTTGCAGAGGTATTTCTTTTTATCAATTTGGAATGTTGCTTTCCATCTCATTGCTTATTCCCTGATGGTTGTGTTGCGGTGATTATGTTAGAGAATGAGTAGCCATGTGTCAATGTCTTTTTTATTTCTAAGGTTGAATTCCTTAGCATAAATTTATAATCCTCCTTTCCGCACATTCTTATGAACAAAGCTGTTAATTAACCAGATTCCCCGGCTAACTCTTGCCTTGCAATTTTCTGGTCATGTTCACTTCAATGTGAACAGTTTAGTCACTGCCTTAGAGTCCTCCTCACCTTGCGCAGTGCCACCATGCAAGGGGACAGGGTGGAGAGGTGCTTTTCTTAGAGCTGGCAGTGCCTGGGCTCCCTCGTGAGCAGGATTCTGTGCATGATGCCCCAGCACCACGTTTCTCTGACCCAGGGCATGTGCATGTCAGAGTTGTCACGACACCATCACTGTGCTCTTTTCCTCTGTTCCTTCTCCTTCCGCTTTTATCTCCCCCACTTCTCTGCTCTGTCAGACATTGGATGCTGCTTCCACCCTCTCGTCTCCCCTTTTCACCCGTTACTTTTCCCTTCCGAAACACAGTCCTTGTCAAGTCTTACTCAACAACCCTCCTGTGTCCTCCCTTCCTGACCAAGTTTGTTTTCTTTTCTGCAGGCACCCCTCGTGCCCCAGCCTCTCTGCCTTGGGGTCTCCTAGGATGGTGCCACATCAACCCTGCTCCCCTCAGGGTTGCCACCACATTTTCCCTTGCTGCTCCTCTTGTTCCTTCCCTTGGCACATGCTCCACTGTCATCATCTTCTCAGTAGTCACATTTCTGCAACTTCATGGCTGCTTGCTCTGCACTCCCTCACCAGCCAAGCTTAGCTACTCCTCCCAGCCCATCTCCAGCCCTTGGCCTTTTCCTCCGGTGTAGGGAGCCAGGAAGGGAGGCACTTGCTTCCAGCAAGACTTCCTGCTCCCCAGTGCTCCAGGCAGTGGCTGGCTTTGCATAGGAAGCTTTGTTTAGGGTCCAGGGGAGGTTGCTACCTGATTACGATAGCTTGTATCCTTGTGACCTGGATATGGGAAGGAGCCACCAACTGCAGAGCCCAAGATGTAGGGTTCCTCCCCTTCCATAAAGCCCTCCCAGGGTGCCCCCGTCTCTCTGTTGGCCATCTAGGGACTGGCTGCTTGTTCTGGGCTACCCAGGGACCTTGTCATATAAAACTGAGTTGTAGACCGTGTGCCTGAGAGGACTGGCGTGGATCCTTCCTCCAGCCTCCTGTCCGGATCCTTCCTCCAGCCTCCTGTCCTTGCCTGTTGTCCTGCCCCTTGCAAGTTTTATTTCAGCCTTGGGCTGCTCTCTCTGACTCTTGCTCCAGTGTTAACTTCCAGGTCCAGTCTGTTGTCCCTGGCTTTCCCATAATCCTGTAGCTCTTTGTCCTGGTCTACTTTTCCTCTAGGTCAGCTTTTATTCTTGGTGCATTTCTTGGTGCACTTTTCCTCCATGTGCTGCCATGGGAGTCGTTAGGATGCAGGAGATGAGATGCAGCCTTCCGAGCCTTTGATCGTGCAGACAGCCCGGTCTGACCAGTATCAACCAGGAATACCAGTTACTGGGAAAGGCGTAGAGGTCCTAGGCCTTACATGCTCGCTTGCTCCTTGCAGACAACGGCAGCCTCTTCTCTGGACTCTGAGCACTCCGACACTTCTGATTTTCAGTAAATAAGGATTGTAAGGGTTTTGTTTAAAACTGGCAAAATGTGTATTTTCCTTGCTCACTCTTGAATAGTTGTTGGACAGTTTTGCTAGCTATTTTCCAGAAATGCAGAGTTTGTGCCAAACATGCCTTGAAGAAAATTAAAGCCCGAACTGATCATCTTTGCCAAAGCTATAAGTCACTGAAAACAAGTTCTTAGAACTTGAAGTCCTGGACATCCTTAGGAGGTGATGCAGCCAGACCTGCTTATGTCACTCTCTCCTTCCCTGCTTTAAGCAATCTCTTCCTTGCTCATTGTTTCTACCTTTCCCCGTTCACAGGAGTGCTCTGTGTGCGCCGCTTTCACTGCGGTAGGGTTTTTACCTTTCCTGATCTTCACCGATTCACCTCCACACCGTTATTCTCTCACTGAAGCTCAGCTGGGCTTAGCTAAGAAGGGTGCTGCTAGTGCTGGCCTGCGTGAGCGACCTGCAGCGATGCTGCTGCACTCTAATCTCCTTGCAGTCGTTTTACTAAGATGTAATACTTGCTCCCTTTCTAGCTGAGAGCCCAGCTGTGGTGATGTTCTGTTGAATATTTACTGTGCTCTGAAGGACGTGATTTTGTGATGTTTTACAGTGCTTCATTTGGTAGAAGTAGTGACCTGAGCAGTCCCTACATTTCAGCCAGTCGCAATACATCTCTAGCTACCTCACCCACTGCCATTGGTTCATCTACCTCATTGGGCACCCTGTGGCAACCTGTTTCTTCCTGTCCCACATCTCTCGGTGCGAACACTACTGCATCAGCCCGCCAGTATACCAGGTAACGGCTCACAGCTGAGATAACGCTGCGGAAAAATCAGCGTTTGGGTTGGAAGTTCTGAATTCTGGAGCGGATTATGGATTGGAAATGTGCTTCCATGTGGGAAGCTCTGAGAAGAAATCCCAGCATGGTTACGTTGGCCAGTTTGAGTAGTGCGTATGCACCAGCAGGGAGTTAAAGTCCGTATGTGACCTTAGTTTCTTCACTGGCTGGAGTGGTCGGTCCTGCCCCCTTGCTACCCTGTTATTGACGCAACATGTTGCTTGGGCTTCTCTGAGGCGTTCAGCGTACAAGCTCTTGGAGTTCATTCCTTCTGCTTGTCCACCAGGTACATTTTCTAAATGTTGCTTCTACAAACAGGGGTGTGAAGACTATGAATTCCTCTTGCTTTTTCTTCTACAAGTTTTTGAAGAGTGATTTTAACATGTGCTGTTTTCTACAAAACCGCGAGTCTAGAACAAGGAGAATGAACTGTCGATGCTCTCTGAAGTGGCTGGTCTCGGTCAGCGGTTGAGTTCACTTGCTTTGCTTTCCATTATGTCTTCTCTATTTCAGAGCCCCTTTCAGGCAACAAACTGATTCTGCTGTAGAGAAAAATACAGAGGGCATCTCTGCTAGCACCCCCCTAGGTGTAATCACAAATCGTGCCATACTCGGCTCTGCTAATGGTATTGTGAATGCTGGTGCTGCCTCCACTACAGGAAAGGACTGCTCGGCTGAGGAAGCCAGGGAGCGCAGAAGGTTAGTGAGCAGAGTGCCGGGGTGTGTCGGTCCTCCTGTCAGCAGCTCTTATGTGGTGGTGATGGGGGGGGTGTAGGAACAGTTTCTCAGGTGCCAGTAGAGTTACAGGCTGCTGCCCCTGCTTGGTCTTAAGGTTTTGAACTGAGCCATTGTGGGTTAAATTTAGTTTTGTAATTTTCTACTTGTCTGTTCAGTGTCTCAGCCTTTTTCTTCGGGAGTCAGCTCTGCTGCTGGGCTCAGTCTATAAGGCCTCCGTATCGAGGGACAGTAGCCCTTGCAGTAGGTTCAGTAACATGAATCCCATCCGAAAGAGCATTGGACTGAGACATATTCCAATAAAATCATCCCTCTGATTCTTCTCAGCTAAGTTTACATCCACCCTGCGGGAGACTTCTTTGCTGCACCAGTCCCCTGGGTTCCCTCTGTGGTCAGTGGGGGAAACCAAACAGTTCTGGAGCATGGAACGTGTGATACAGCAGGAGGTGGACTGCGCTTTAGCACATGCATTTCTTTTGTTTGGCTATAAAGGAAGGTTTAGCACGGAGGTAGAACTGAGGCTGTTCCAGCAGTAGCAGGATTTTGAATTACTCTGAATCCAGCTGGTGGTATCTCTCTTATCATATGTTGTTAATTTAAGGCTGGGGAAATATAGACCTGGGGTTCTGGGGCTCTTTCCAAAGGAAAATTACCTTGTGCATGTAAGTACAGAATATCAAATGAGCCACATTTATTCCTGCAAACAGGTTGATGTTTGCAAAATCTGTATCTTTTGATGACGTCAATGAAAGTAAACGTTAATAAATAAAATGCAGCAGTGAGCTGTGTATTTCTAACTATGAACCAGCTCATGGATTGCTTTCAATAGTGTGATTCTTCCAAACTAAAATAATAACTCCTTAAAATACAGACCTTCCTGAGTGGAAATAGTAATCTGACGTATTTTAAATGGCCTGAAGGCAAAGGATGTGAAAAGCAGTAATGGGAATTATCAGCTTGCACTGATAAAGATGATAGGGCTCACAATTGCTGTGGAATTTGGAGTCATCTCCATGCCCTTTCCCCTGGAGGGAGGGTGTGCTGGCTGTGGGCTTCTCACCTAGAGTCCTGCATTCAGCCCTGGAGTCCTCAGCACGGGAAGGACGTGGATCTGTTAAAGCGAGTCCAGAAGAGGCCAGAGAGATGATGCGAGGGCTGGAGTGTCTCCCATACAAGGACAGGCTGAGAGAGTTGGGGTTGTTTAGCCTGGAGAAGAGGAGGCTGTGGGGAGACATTAGAGCAGCTTCCAGTCCTGAAAGGGGCTTCAGGAAAGCTGGGGAGGGGCTCTGGATCAGGGAGTGTGGGGATAGATAGGACAAGGGGGAACAGTTTTCAGCTGAAAGAGAGGAGGTTGAGATGAAATCTTAGGGAGAAATGTTTTGCTGTGAGGGTGGGTAGGCCCTGGCCCAGGTTGCCCAGAGCAGTGGTGACTCAAGGCCAGGTGTTCAAGGAGGTGTTCAAGGCCAGGTTGGATGGGGCTTGGAGCCCCTGATACAGTGGGAGGCAGGGGGTAGAACTGGATGGGCTTTGAGGTCCCTTCTGACCTAAATCATTCCATAATTCTGTGATTCTCTTCCCTTCAGCTGCAGCAGATTCCAGAAGGAAGGGGGGCTGTGCTATTGGGAAAATACTCAAATTTTTAATGCTGTTGGGGCTTTTTCTCTTTTTTTTTTTTTCCTCAGAGTTGGCACAGGGAGTGCTTTGAAGGTATTGCTGGCATTCCGGGTGAGCTACACACATCTACTCTGTATGCAGGGACAGAATTCGAAATAGCTACTGCAGAGTATCGTTGTCTGTAAGGACACTCAGGTTTAATGCTAGGAGCTCCCTGTCATTTTGCTGGGGTCAGCTGGCTTGGCGTCATTTGCAGTTGAAGTGAGATGAGCTGCCAAAAGACACTGCCAGTGCAAAGTGAGCTTGTGCAAAAGAGGGCAGAGGGAATGTTGTGCTTTCAGTTCACACTTCAGCCCATTTCACACCAGTATCTCCATTCTGCAAAGCCCAGAATCAAATTGCAGTTGCTTTTGCTTCTTCCCTGGAGAAGCGGGTTCCACAAAACCCACCAGCACTGTCACAGATGGGGAACTTGACTGTGATAGCACTCATAAATGCCCAAAGAGCATCTGTTTATATTACTGCTCTGGCGTTTATTGCCAAATCAGTTTCTATAAATAATATAGAAGATCTGTTCGCTTTTTTGTTAGAGAGCCATCTCCTCTGAATTATGCTAATGCAAAGAGAAACACCAGAAAATTCCTCCCACCTTTAATTGATGCTTTGAAACTACTGAGGGGAAAAAAACATAGCAGCGACGCGTTGCGTTTGTGGGTGGAGGGAACCTTGTTTAGGAATCTGTGTGTTCTAACAGCAGGATATAGTGACTGGGGAGCTGCCTGCACAGCTTGAACTAGGAAACACGGACCTGGAGAAACAAGAGAGGGCACTGAAGTGGGGAAGCTCATTTTGGAAGGAGGCCAATTCCAGTAAAATAAAATAAAAAGCAAAAAGGGCACACAGTTGTCGAGGCAGCGTGTGTGTGTGGCAGTTCCCACTGGCAGCTGTTGCAATAGCATTTGGTCTGCTTCAGTGTTTCCAAAGCTCCAGCTTTCTCTTAGCAACATAAACATAAACAAGCTTATCATCTAATATTAGATCACCGCAACGTCTCCCAGCGTGTGCCCTTAAACTATCTGTGTGAAGCCTAAAGGTTAAAGCAGAAGAGACTGTGAGGTCTGGGCAGGAGTGGTGAGCAACATGCTCTGGAGTGTGGACTTGCATCCTTTGGTGGCCAGTGAGCCCTGCCCTGTCGTGTTTCACCCGTGGTGTTTTACCTGCTGCTTGTGCACTGGGTAAACTGGTCTGCAAATGCTCCAGTAGCTGGAAAATAGCATGAATCATGGCTCACGCCTTTACAGAGTGGGGGTAAGGAAAAAAAGAAAAGGCAGCAGCCCCAGATAGCTCAGTTTGGAGGAGTGCGGTGTGGCTGTCTACCTGGGCAGGCAGCAAATCGCCGCCTGGTGCCAGCCCGTATGTCCGACACGTTGGGCCGAGCGGCTGCTGGGCGTGTTTGCATGTCCCCAGCTGCACACGCCGCCTGCCCGCCCTCCGCAGCGCTGCGCTTGCTGATGCGGAGAGGCTGGACACGTGCCATCTGCCAGTGTCAATAGTTTTGCCAGGCAATTTCTTTTTCTTTTCCGGGAGAACTTTGGAGCCACTGATGAACAGTGCTGTTTGGCCGTTGCAGTGACCCACCGGCATCAAATTGTCTCATATTGCAAATGCATTTGCCCAGCAGAACTCACAAAAGCAGTGGCTGTGCCGACGGTGAATCACAAGCGGGTGGGTGCTGTGCCTGCAGCACCTCACACAGACCCTGTTCTTCCTGGGCAAAACTACCATCCTTCTGATTTGCGCTTGGTGCACGCGGGTGGTGGGGACACAGGGGGTCCTGTTGCTTGCAGCCCACTGCTGGATTATCCACCTTCGTTTGGGCTGATAGCGGCCTCTAGTGCCACCAGCAGCTCCTTTTGCAAAGTTATTTGCGTCTTTGTCAGTGGAGTTTCAGTGCAGGGCTCTGTGGCCACATCTTCTCACCGCGCTCTTGTGCTGCACCCGCTCTCAGTGGGGTCCCCTGTGTCACAGGCTGCCTGGGCATGGAGAGGGTCTGCAGGAGATCTTGCCAAGCTGGAATCTGACTTATACCCAGAGAGTTCTGGTGCTGAAAGGAAGGCTGGGGACTCTGGGACTCGCTGAAGCCTTTCATATTGTGTGAAAGCTTTGATTCCCAGGACAGACTGAAAGGCTACCATGCAGCCCAGAGTGGCTGTTACGCAGGATAGAATCATAGAATCTCTTGGTTGGAAAAAACCTTTGAGATCATGAAGTCCAACCATACCTGTCCACCACTAAACGAGATCAACCCATCCTTTAAATCCCTCCAGGGATGGGGACTCCACCACCCCCCTGCGCAGCCTCTGCCAGTGCCCAAGAACCCTTTCTGTGAAGAAATTTTTCCTGATGTCCAGTCTGAACCTGCCCTGGTGAAATCTGAGGCCATTCCCTCTCATCCTATCTCCTGTCACTTGGGAGAAGAGACCAGCACCCAACTCTCTACAACCTTTCAGGCAGTTGTAGACAGTGGTAAGGTCTCCCCTTAAGGGTAAGACAAGCTTTGCCTGAGAACTTCAGAAAGGCAAGCCTATGTTCTCAGTTGTGTGACCGGTTTAAGAGGACCCTCCTGAACCTAAAAACTCGCTTGATTCTGCAAGAATTAGGATTTTAATTGATCCTTTCTTCCTCCTACCTCCCCCAGGCCATTTGTGGTTTATACCATTGCATTCTGCGATTGTGTTTGTTCTTCCTGTTTCCCAGTAAGCTACCAGCAAGGTGGTGGCACTTGCCATCAGGCAAGCTGTTAGAGGCAGGAAACACATCTCTCGCCCTTATTTTTTCATGTATTCTGAGCAGTTCCTTGGACAACTCAAGCACAGGAGTGAGATGGGCTTGTTTCCCAAGCAGCCCCGCGGCTGGGGCTGTGCTCAGCCTGCCTCCTTGCCCTCTAAATTCTCCCTCTGACATTTTTTTCAGATCAAGTTCCCTGACGGTGCAAGGCAAATGTGTCCAGCAAACATTTCTCTTTTCTGCTTCATTCCCAAGAGGAATTTATTTTTCATTCTTCATTCTAAGGATCCGGCTGCTAATTATAGTAGCATATATTAATAATATATTAATAACTGAATCCTCCTCCACCAGTGCTGTCAGATGAACAATTTTTGGCAAGTCCTTTTACCTCGTGATTCTTGTCCTGTCCAAATCCAGAACATGACTCCTCTAGGGTGAGCGTGGATGCCCGATATGTCTGTTAACCCTTATTATCTGCCAAAAAATAAGAAACACTGCTCTCTGTAAGAGTTAGATTTACGGAATTTCCATTCAAGGGACATTTAAATGTCACTGGAGAGGAACTGGTAGAATCATAGAATCATTAGGTTGGAAAAGACCTTTGAGATCATCAAGCCCAACTGTGCCTGTCCACTACTAAATCATATCACGTACGTACTTCATCCACCCATCTTTTAAACCCTTCCAGGGATGGGGACTCCACCACCTCCCTGGGCAGCCTCTGACACTGCATGAGAAGCCTTTCTGTGAAGACATGTTTTCCAGTGTCCGATCTAAACTTTCCCTGACACAGCTTAAGGCCATTCCCTCTTGACCTGTCACCTGGGAGAAGAGACCAACACCCACCTCTCTGCAACCTCCTTTCAGGCAGTTGTAGAGAGCAATTAGGTCTCCCCTCAGCCTCCTCCAGGTTAAAAACCCCAGCTCCCTCAGCTGCTTCTTGTAAGACTTGTTCTCCAGCCCCCTCACCAGCTTTGTCGCTTTTCTCTGGACATGCTCCAGGACCTCAATGTCTTTCTTATAGTGGGAAGGAGCTGTGAGCATCTCCTGGTTCCTCCCTTGGGGGTTTCAGGAGTATTTGACTCTCTGATCTTTATCATTGATTGTTATAAAGCCGAGTGGGCTTCTTTCTGCTGGGGAAGGTCCCTGAGAAGCAGAGTGGTGGGGATAGTCGGGCAAGGCACTGCTGCGTGGCAAGAGACAGATTCCCATCTGCACTGCAGAGCGGACACTGAAAAGTTAAGAGGTCTCTTGAGAGGAACCGAACACTCATCTGACACCTGCTGCTGAAAGCATTTATCTGCCCTGCTTCTGGGGCTAATCTCCTTCCGATAAAGTTGTCCTTTTTTTAAAAGGCTGCTGGTGCAGATGACGTGGGAGGGCAGGAATTCCACCAGCCATCGGATTGTCCATGTTGGGAAGAGGCGAGATTGTTCCTGCTGTATCAGAAATCAGGCTGCATTTTTCTTTGGGAAAGGTCGAGGTGTGGGATGGGGTCAGTGCTGCTGAGCCGTGTTCCCTGCAAGGGGGGGAGCAGGTGGGTGCTGCGTGCTCAGCTGCCTCTAGCCAGCGCACAGGGGAAGGAGGAGGCGAGTGTTTTGGCGTTTGTTTTGAGTGGGGGAGCCCAGGCTGTAGGTTGGCCTGCTAACCCGAAGCAGGAATATATGCAGGATCCTCCAGGAATGGTCAAGGAAGCGAAGCAGGGACTGCTCGAGCTGACCAATGTAACAGAACTACAGTTCAGCAGCATGGAGCAAGCAGAAGGTAAAACTGCCTTTCCCCATCCCTGTCGACATGTGGAATTTGGTGCAATTCCTCTTTCCTTCCCTGTCGTAACCATGGATGTGTCTCACAGATGTATTTAATCCTTGTGTCTAACAGTGCATTTCTCTAATGGCTAATTCTGCAGCCAGGGCTCCCAGTTCCATCTGGGGACGATTACTGGGATGTTCAGGGTATGGGCGTTTACTGATTCAAATACTTTCCTGTGTCCAAAAATGGCTGTTAAACCAAAGAACGTACCTGAAAGATTCGTGGAGATGCTGTGAGATGGCACAGCACCGAATCAGCTCTTCTGTTCAATCCTTGGCTCCACAGCACCGACCCGTGGACGTGGCAGGTGGAGGAGCCAAGGGAGCCAGGTGGTCACCCCGGCTTTCCATGAGAAAAGTTTTTGGGCAAACTTAATAAATCTTCTGTCCTGAGAGCAGTGGACGCTGGAAATTGAACCAAAGGCACTGCCACGTGCTGAGAAATTGCAGTCTTAGCTCAGCAGGAAATTTTTGTATGTTACTGATGGTGATGGTTGCAGTCCTTCAGCTGGGGTTGGGTCACGATCGTCTTCCTTGGGACAGCTCTGGTGTCTCCTGGGTGGCTGCTTCCACGAGGTGGCGGTCGAAGGCTGCTCGGATGTGCTCACCAAGTGAGCGCTTCTCCTCGGGTTTGTCTGAATAGGTAGTTGAACCTTCTTTAGCACCATCGAGTTTGGATTTGATTTTATTTTTTGGTTGCAAAAGGCAGCTTCCGTAGTACTTGTATTTTTGCTGAGTGTTTTTTTTCTTTCCCCAAGGATTTCCTGCCTTGTTTCAGACTGTGTAAGCCAGACTTGGGAGAGCTGTCAAAGGGCTGTTTGAGGTTGTATAAAATGTCAAATTTTGTGATCTGACTTGCCGCTCGCTTGAAGATGAGTAAGAGAAATACTGACAGAGGCAGGACACTTGCATCTTTGCCTTCGTTTCCTACACCGGCTGGCATGAGATGGAGTTTCATCCCGCTCTGATTCATGCAGCCCTTTTTTTAAGGCAAAGATCCAGCCTCTGGGGACTGCAGACAGCAGTGCATGTTGTGCCACAGCACAGAACAAGCTGCTCAGCATCCTGTATTGACACTTCATGTCCTATGCTGAGCACAAACCAACTTCAGAAAATTCCAGGCTGGAAATCTTTGCACTTGTGACAGCTGCAATTAATGCATTCGGTAACTATGGGGAAGCTCAGCAGCGAGAAGGTGCCATTGCCTTGCTTTCTTTGGGGTTTGCAGCGGTCTTTGCTTTTGTCTTGCAGAAGAAAATCCTGGGAGTATTTATTTGTTTGTTTGTTTGTATATAAACAAATACATTTTCCCCTTTTCTGGAAGAACTTTAAAGGTCTGGGCTCACAGCAGCAGCGAGTATTCTGCAGAGAAGGCAGTTGGTTTAAGGGATGTAACCGCTGTAATGTTTGTTGCCTTTTCTCCCTTTACCATGATGCTGAATGGCATTAATTACTGCAAAGGGGTAATACTGATCATTTAGAAGCTTCTCATCCACGTGCTGTCTTCCTCAGCCCCAAACTTTGAATTCTCAGGAGGTACCAATGCTGTATTTTCCTGTTCTGGCAGAGGAAACAGAGCACCTGGAGCTGAGAGTGAGCAGGGCTGCGTTCCCGCCTGGCTCTGCAGTTGGAGCATTTGTCGCTGCTTTGCGTTGCGCTCGTCCAGCCTGCAGAGGACGTGCACTGAGCTGCCGTAGGGCTACAGCACAAAAGCAGCAGCTTCCCTTTCTGAAGGGCATATGAGAGATGAACGCAGGCAGATGGGAAAGCGCACACAAAATCATCAAGAGCTGTGTGATGCAAAGTGTTCTTAGAGCATCAGCTGCTGTACATGTAACCTCAACCCATTGTAAACATCGCATCAAAGCGTGGGTTCTCAGGAGGGATAACGGGGACTTGTTGTTTTGATTAACACGTGACAAAGATCATAAGTCCCTTAATCTCTCAAATCAGCACCTGATCGTGTCGAGCAGAGCGAAGCTGTTGCAAAGAAAGAGTTTCATCTTCTGCTTGTTAACCTGCTAAGTGTACTGTAAACAGATGATTGAAATTCAGACATTAAACTTCCCTGAGCTGAGAATTCACAGTCCAGATTGAAACACAATGACAGCTCCGAGTGGCCAGGACTAACTTGAGAGAGAACAGCAAGGGCCTGGAAATGGTGAATCCTCAGACAAGGCCTTCTGGGGCAGCTTTAAGAGCATGATCCTGAAATCTTGTTGTCCCTCTGTCTTCAGCTTATTAAATAACTCGGCATTGTTTGACTGGCTCTCCCCTTGTTCCCGGCTCCTACGCTTGCACTTTCTGACAGAGTTATCCCTCTCTCCTGCCTGTTGAATGGGCTTCTTAAATTATAGTCAGCTTTTCATGGCGATTTCCCTAGTGAGTATTTTCAGTGGCTGATGCATAGAACATGCTAGCGCAGGGATAAATACAGTGAGGAACTGAAGCCAGTTACTTGCTTGGATAAAAGAGCAGGAAAGTTTCGTTTTCCAGCTGTTTCCATGTAATTGTCAATGAATGACTTGCTGCGGGCACATACATTATTATCTAACTCAAGGAATTGTGGTTTGGGAACTGCTGTCAGCATTGTTGCCTGCAAAACTTGTGCTCACTTCTCTTCCCTCCCCCAGCTTACGGATAGTTTCTCAGCTAACAGCACATTTCCAGCTTGTAGGACTGCATTGCTGGGATCCTGTACTTCTCCAGTTGTTTCAAGGGGAGCAGTATCAGTACTTAAGGCTTATTCCGGGCTCTTTTTTTTTTCTCCTAATCTTTCTGGTTTCCTATGCAAATAAATATATATGCGTGTATTAGAGAGAGAGATGTATGACAAAGATATTTTAAGTGCCAGACTATTTGGAATAGTGATATTGTACTCTTAAGAAGAGCTATTCTGAATGTTTTAGAGCCTGGATATCTGTACGGCTGTCCATATGCTGAGTGAACCTTTTTGTGTAGAGGAAGCCCAGAAGTCCATCCTGGCTTCCAAGGAAACTGTCACTCTAGTTTCTAGTCTAGCAAGTGCAGTTCAGAGTCACTCCTGAACTGGAAAGAATTGGGGCTGAGATGAGAGGTGTCAGAGGGCCAGCGGAGTGTCTCCTGCCCATGGCTTTCCTCTACAAGAGCCGCCCCCGTTCACAGCCAGCAGTGACCAGAGACCAGACCCCCTGCGGTAACCACCTGCCAGATCATATTCTTACTGAGAATGGATGGGAATGTGGGTTTATAGCGATGGAGGGAACCCTCTAGAGCCCATGGGGGTGTGGATCTCCATTTTTAGTGTGCTAATAACAACAAGGCAGAATGCCTTGAGTCCACTCTGACAAGGGGTCAGCTGTAGGGTTTAATGAACATTTAGCTTCCAGCTTTGTTGGCAAGTTTTTGCACACATAGGTGAGCATCTTATGCGAGCGCTTCCCTGGTGCTGGGCCACTGAAGTGTGAAAGCACAGAACTTGAGCAAGCTTTACAGATTCTGGGTGTTCCCTCCAGGCTGGATGATATCATTTTGCCAAAGGACTGCGTTGTGGTACATTATACACTGGGATCTGTAACTGCTAGGAGGAGGTTAGGAAGGAAAGAAAGGACAGCAGCATTGTAAAAAAGATTATCAGAAGCTTCTGTGTTTCTTGGAGAAATTTATCGTCTGTTCTTGCTATCCGTGCACTCGTTAACAGAGGATTGGAATTGCTTTTTCTGCATCATTTACCCTTTACTTGGGAGGGATTTCCCTCCATAGATTCTCTAATGTAGAGTTTTGTTCTTGTATTCTTGGTTTATCAGCTTATATATCCAGAGTTACTGTTGCCCTGTGTCAAATACTCCCTTCTATTAGTATTTTATTGCAGCTCCTTTTGCCTTGAAATGGTGATGAGCCATCAGAATGCATCTTTGTGTTGTACTGTCCTGATGAAAAGAGTTAACAGAGAAAATAGATGTCTTGAAAACAGAAATAAGTAAGTGGGAGCCAGATGCATCATTCGGCTCCCAGCTTCATTCTAGCTAGGCACAAATCAAAAGCTTGTAACTCTCTTGCAGCAGCAGAACACACTGGTCCCTGTCTCTGGGACCTATTAATTTCTGCTGTGGTTTTGCTGACTCTCACGTGTGCATCTCTGACAGTTTATATTCTGCCGGTTGTACTTGCAACCAAAACTCTGGGAAAAAGCTGTTCTGCTTCTGTGTGCCTTGAGCTTGGTGTGGTGGCAGCTCTTATTTCATGTATTGCTCAGAGAAAGCTGATTGCAAGACAATACAACGCCTGGGACCATTTCTTTGAAGATCTGCTTGGATCATGTGATGTTTGCTGGAATTAATAGGATGACATAGATACTGCACTTCAGCCGGCGCTGGGTTTCTTGAAAACGTAATTAAAACCTCTGTGGGGTGTTTACAGACCGCCTCATACCCGTTTGCTGTCTGTTCCCTGCAGCTTGCTGTGATCTGCAGTTTTTCTGCTTTGGAGAGCAGTGTATTGCTCTCCCTTGCTCACCCAGCCCAGCCTTGCTTTGTGGCTGCATCAGACCTGCCTTCTCCTTGCAGTGAATTTGTTCTTTCTTTCTTCTCATCCCATTTAGCACACTAGGGTCTCTTAGAATTCAGCCGGTAAGCAAAGTGAAGCATCACCTACAATTGTAAAATCTGTCTTTATCCTCTGTCCCCCATAGCAAAAACCGAAACACAACCCCTCCCCCCCAACAAGTAAAGCAAAACTGTGATTGAATTGCCAGCAGCTACAGGGGCTGCTGTTCGCAGTGGAATATTTACAACACGGCCACCTTCTCTCATCAGCCAGGAAAAGGCGGTAGCAGCTTACTCAGGGAAACCAGCTTTGTCACTGTGCAGTGGCTGTGCCGGATGCTTCAGAAAATTCAGTTATCTTGTGCTTGTAAAATGGTTTTGGGTGAGCTCCAAGAAGTGAGGAATTGTGTAAATGGAAAAAACCCAAAAGTTAGCAATCGATAAAGGCTGCAGCCCAAACCGAGCTCTAGCAAAATGTGCTCGTCTGAAGATTAAGTCCCTTTTACGGTTTGGGCATCCAAAATTGCTAATGATATTTTAACATATTCATGTTTTTATATAAATTCAGGGAGAGGCAGAGGAAGAAAGACTGGGAGGATGATGGGGTAAGAGACAGAAAATGTTTTTTCTCCTGCTGTATCTGTGCACTCCTGCAAAGCTGTAGCTGAGCACTGAACTGAGGGAAATCCTGCAGCCGTGCTGCACTCCCGCAAACCCTGCCGCAAAGCTGCTGTCCTGACTTAGCAGCAGCGTGCCCAGCCTCCCACAAGCAGCCGATGCTGCCCTCTACTCCATGGATTTCCTTTTGAAACTCCTTTGCAAATTTGTTCCGTCCTCCCTCATCTGGTGTCTGAGAGTTCCAGGTTGTTTTCTATTGTGTGAAAAAATTCTTCAGCTGCTGTGAACATGGTGTTGCTCACACAGCCCAGGAGTGTCCTGAACACACACGATGTGCCTGCTGCACGCGTGCTGGTGGATGGGCTGAACTCCTCCTCGGACAAAGGCAGGTCTCATCTTTCCACCTCTTATTCCCAGCGCCTGCCTGCAGCTCCTACGTGCCTGTGCACTCACTGCAGAGTTCAAGGGTTAAATGCCACTGATTCTGAGCTGTTGCAGCAAACTGCCCACCTTACTGAGCTGCAAATTTACTTGGTTTATGTGTTTCAGAGAGTTGGGTTTTCTTATTACTGCTCTGGACTTAATTTGCAGTATATTTTGCAAATGCATTCCTCCTGCAGGTGATTTATTCCTGCTGGATGCTGTGCAAATAGAAGCTATTTGACTTGTGTCAAAGGCTGCAGAAAATGCATATTGTTTCTGTAATGTGCAATTGCTTGGGTAGCACATATGCACGGCATGAAGACGAGCAGGGGAAAGCCACTTGTCTGCAAAATTAGGAGTTGCACAGCTTTCATTCATCAAACAGCAGCTTTTTTTGTTCATGAAACAGCAAATTCTTGGGAGGCAATCATCCCTCTGAATTTTAGGCGCTTCCCATGTTAGCGTATCTATCACAGCTAGTGTGTCTGTCTGGATAATCAATGGGAAGAAATGAGCTCCCCTGCAGTGCATTCGTGTGATCTTTGCTGGAGGCACTTTCTGAAGGTGATGAATTGCACCCTGGAAGTGCAGTTCGGAGAGCCCGGCAAGCTTGGATGTAGACATATCCATCGTAGCCGGCTCCCAGTGCATGATTAATCTCCAGAAGTCTGCAGCACGGGCGTCTCCAGCACAGATGATCGATCCTTCTCACTTTCCTTGTACCCTTTGGAGATCAGAGAAACTCAGGGCTTGATTTATTGGGTCAAATGCTTATGCGAGGTTTAGGTGAGAAGCTTCTCATGTGTGTCCCACCAGCATTGGAGGAGACGGGCTCCCATGCTTTGTACCTCCAGGCAGTTGGAGGAACCCCCATCGAAGCGATGGCTCTTCTGAGCGCTGGAGGCCAGGCTCTGCTTGGTCTCGCAGCGCTGAACACAAGACCATGGAGGTAGAGAAAAGCCATTGTGGTAGATGGTTTTAGAATGATCCAGATTTCATGATTCGCTGGGGCTTTGTCGTAGCGCAGAAAGTTGGATCCCTTGCTGATAGATGTCTTAACCTACTGGATCAGGTGTAAAATCCACTGAGCCTGTTCCCTGTTAGATGAAAGTGGTTTGTAGTGGAGAACCAGGAAGAGTCCAAGGACAAAGTAATCATATTCCTTGATAGATCTTCATCCCTCACTTGGCTCATAATTCTTTGAACGTGCCTTAGATCCTTGATACTCTGTGAACCTGTGGCAGTGGCAGACCTACCAAATAATGCTGCATTTCAAGCACCCTCATCCTTGTACGGTGAGAGAGTGTTAATAATCTTCCCTATTAACCAGACTGAAGAGTCCTATCTAATTAATCTTTCCTAAGATAGAAGCCACTCCAGCACTATGGAAATCAGCCTTGCTGCTGTGCAATCCCTGACTCTGCAGGAGCGCGGCTGAATTCCTTTCCCGCTCCTCCGCAGCAAATGCCAGGGCAGAGAGTTCAGTTTATATGTTTTCATTTGAATAATTCTTTTGATATCTCCTCAGTTTAATGAAATCCAGCAGTGACCAGCTCTGTATTAGCACTGTGTGGGTTTCAGTATTAAGGGACTCAGTTTGCTTCAGTGTTTGAAGGTCATTTCTTTTATGTCTTAGCTCTTCTCAAGGTGTTTTGTCTTTGTAAGATGCCTGCAGTTCAGCAGTTTCTAGCGTGATGTGTTTCATATTGATGAAGACAGCAGATTGCAGGAATATGATCATGAATATAATGACAGAAGGGAGGGTCTGAGGAATGCACCAGCACAGGGTTTCTGTTCTTGAGATCTTTATCTGAATAGAGGTGGTTCCGGCCTTTTTTTCCCCCTAATGATGCAGTAAGACATGGAATGGGGCTAATAATATACTAAATAGGTGCACCTTTTTTTTCACTGAACATGTTCAACACTAAAGAGTTTATTTTGAGGCCGTAGGGAGAACATAATGTGAGCATTTGTGTTTTGTGTGCCCATAGGAAAGTTGCCCCAAAGCAGAAGTCAGCAGTAGTCTCGGTAGATGGATCCGAGATTATTTTTGTCCCTATGAAAGAAAATAATATCTCAGCTCTGGAGTTTGCAGACAGGAAGGCAGAGCATCTGTTTTTATTTTAACCTCTTCTGCCCCTTTTTTTTTCAGGTCATATCTGACTCCGGTGCGGGATGAGGAAGCAGAATCGCTGAGGAAGGCACGATCCAGGCAGGCCCGGCAGACTCGCAGGTCTACCCAGGTAAAGAAGGGCAATACTCCCATTTGTGTGCAGGCTGAAGAGAGCTGATGAATAGAGAGGCAAGATTTTCTTTTGCTCTTATATCGTGGCTTGGGGTGAGGGGCTCGTCTGCCTTCACACTTTGGTGGAGAGGTTCTGGCAAAAGCTCCTGCAAACAGCTATTACCAAGTACTCCCCCAAGGATACAGGAGTTGGATTTCAGATTTCTTGTCTCTGCAGTATAGATGCCTTTTAGTTTGTAGCTTGATCACGTATGCTTGGGCTGCTTTGAGTCAGTGATAGGTACACTGGGAGATGTGTTGAAGGCAACAGGATTCTTTTCTTCCTACTGGCGTAAGGATGAAGCGATAGCCTGGCCAGGTATGAGCCTGCTGGGCATTTTAAACTGACCTGGAAGACTTGAAATCTAATCGCATAAATTCAAAACGTCTCTCTTTTACTTTCTCTCCAGGGTGTGACACTGACAGACCTTCAGGAGGCAGAGCGAACCTTCAGCCGGTCTCGGGCAGAGCGGCAAGCTCAGGAACAGCAAAGCGAGAAAGCTGAGAGCGTTGAGCCTGCTGAGGACAGCACTGAGAGGCAGGAGACCCGGTCACGGTGGAGCAGGAATACGGACGAGGAGGTGATCCTCCTGGCCTCACTTCACATTTTTTAAGAACTACTGAAACCATTTAGGATAGCTGAGATCAGGAGAAATTCTTTTGGGGGTGTTTGTTTAATGTAAGTGAGGCAGACTCGCTGGAAAGAGGCATTACAGAGGAGAAGGACCTCGCCTCAGTGATCCGTGTGAGGGATGCGAATATGCAGGTGCTAGAGGTTCACTGTGCCTTTGTTTTCCACTGGGAATTTCACTTTTCTGTCACTTGCCATAAAATAAAACTGTGTAAATCACAGAAAGCGGAATGAGAAGAGTAGTGATAGGAATGTGGCCTGGATCCACCCTTGCTGTGCAGAGTCCGCTGAGGCTGTGTGTGCACATTTTCCCATGTGTAGTGGAAAGCAAGAGACTGACTGTTTCCCCTGCCATCGCTTCTGGGTTTTGACTCTAGCTCATTCATTTCTATTAGATAACTTGTTTGTCCTGCTATTGGATGTAGGAGCAAAGAGGTTGATCCCAGCCTGCCCAGCAATGCGAAGGTGCTCCCACATTGTAGCTGATCAGTGTTTTAACGTGCATCCCAGTCTGATTGAATGAACCTGATCTGGTGGATGGAGGAGATTGCTTCCAGCAGAATTAAAGAAAATATTACGTTCTAAAAGATTACTCAGTTTCCTGAAATCTCAAATGTGGTAGTTCCTTTTCATTCCACTAACTTTTTGTCCTGGTTCTTTGCTTGTAGAGTGTCTATCGGCGATTAAGGTGCCCAGTACAACCAGACAAGCCCACGACACCTGTATCTCCCTCAACGTCAGCACCTCTCCTTTATACAAGTTCATACCTGACTCGAACAAATAAGTATCTAGGTCTTGACTCTGTGAATCCAGCAGATTTCAGAGGTGCAGAAATGGAGAAAAATGGTATGTACCTAGGAGAGCGAAGAACAGTCACAATTCAGGGATTTTCATGAGTTTCAGAACTTGCAGTGTGTACAGAGAGAGAATAAGTTTACTTGTTTCAGTGAGGGGAGCAAGATGGGGAGCTGCCATCTCACCAAACAAATGTTATTTTTTTCAGTGGAAATGCTAATGTAGGATACAGCCAATTGTTTGTAAAAGAGAGGGATGAAAGGATGTTTTCCATTTTGAATAAGTAAGTGAGATTGTAATCTATGGAGTGTTTAGATCTTAGAGCTGGAGGAGCGATTCCACTAGTGCAGTTTGTCCTCAGAATAGTCAGGATGACATGGGAGAGCTGACAGCTCAGGTAATCTCTCTGGTAAAGGAAGGAGTGTGAGTAACCAGATGTAGCAGAGCACTGAGATTCCATTTAATTTGGTTTAATAACTCCTTTGTAATATAACACAAGCCAAGATGACCTTGATCAGCTTGAAATGAACGCTAATACCTTAGCAAAAGCACAGATGTAAATCACTGAAACCAAAACAGTCTTTCTTTGCTTGGCCAGAGTGTGAAGACCAGGATTTAGACGACAGATCTCTAAACAAGCAGTCAATCCGAGAGAGGCGGCGGCCAAAGGAGAGGCGAAGAGGCACCGGCATCATTTTCTCAACAAAAGATGTAAGTTTGAGTTTCCTTGGAGAAGAGAACAGAAGAGTTCTGTAACATTCAGGGTGAATTTCCTTCCAGCTCCAAGCTTCAGATTTTTTTCCACATCAGTTGATTTCTCACTAGTCCTTCCCTCTCCAGCTGTATTTCAGACTGGCACTTCCAAAGGAATTGCATCCCTGTTTGGCCCGTGTAAAACCCAAGCAGCCGGCTCTGGGAAGCCTATTCTTGAGCCATAAATCAGTGTGATCCTTGTGGAACTGTGAAAGACCCCACATGGGAGGAGAGAGATTAGATGTCTAGTTTCTTTGGAAAAAGGAGGTCACGAGCTACTGGAACTGTTTTCAGATGTTAAACATCCCTGTTGGTGTTTAAAGCCAGGTTGGGGCCTTGGGTAACCTGATATAGTGGGATGTCCCTGCCCATGGCAGGGTGGTTGGAACTGGATGATCTTGAAGGTCCGTCCCAACCCTGACTGTTCTATGATTCCATGATTCCTCAGCACCCAGCTTTGGCTATACTTTAGGCCTTCTGAAAGGAAGACAGTGAGGAAGAAAACCTGTATCTGGAGGCCCTGCCCAGTACCAGAGAAACACACACAGCATAAATGCCGCAGAGCTGTCTGTGGTGTGGTCATTTCTCTTAGTCCTGGTTTCAAAAGGATTTCTTCTGTCTGAGGGAAGAAATCCAGCCCTCCAAACCTTGGTTAGAGACTCAGCTAGGAAAACAGATCAGCTTTTTTTCAGAAGGGAATAGGTATTATGAAATCATGGTCAGGAAGTCTGTAACAATTCCAGTCCAGCTATGGACACAGAGCCTTCCACACCCACCTCAGAGCAGAGGCTTCTTGCACAGGACAATGAAAATACGCAGTGGTCTTCCCTGGAGCAGCAGTTGATATGTTAAATATTTAGAGTTACAGGCAAGTTGAATGGCCCTGCTGGAAACCTCAGAAAGACTTGCCTCAAGCACCCCCTTTTTATTATTTTCAAATGATTCTTGCATTTTTTTGCTTGCATGCTAACTGTGATTATTTTTTCTTTTCTTATTTTCTCAGTTAAATGCCTCACAGCTTGCCCAGTTGTGTACTGGGTCATTGTAGTAATATTAGCAGCTTCAGAGCAGAAGACAAATCATGTCTGAAAGTTTTCATTCATTTCCTTGTTGTCTCTATACAAAACTGCAGCTACAATCTCTAAAATACCTTGCGTTTCATATGGATTCGGTGATGGCACCGTGGTAGTTTACCCTTGCCTCATGCAATCCTGGAGGTGTTACAAAGAGGCAGTGGGTTAGAGAAGCTGTGTAAGTGCAAGCTGTCTGGGATGGAGAGTCTTTCCTCCTGGAAGCAGTTTGAGGTGGAAGATATTCCTTGAAAGTCATAATTATGCCAGCATTTCTGATACGCAGTCTGACAAGAGTCACAGCATTTGTTCCCTGAGTACATTAAGGAACATTGCTCCTTCTCCTACAGGCTCTTCAGGAGTGTGCAGATTGCCGTAGCCATCCCAGGAGAGTGATTCTGTTCCCGGTACCGAGATCTTCTAAATGGCCATTAGGTTTCCAAACCTTACTTGATAATCAGCCGAAAACGTGGATTCATGGAATGGTTTGGGTTGGAAGGGACCCCAAAGCTCATCCGGTTCCACGCCCCTGCCATGGGCAGGGACACCTCCCACTGCATCAAGGGGCTCAAAGCCCCATCCAGCCTGGCCTTGAGAACCTCAAGCCACGGCTTCTCTGGGCAACCTGGGCCAGGGCCTCCCCATCCTCATCATGAAGAATTTCTTCCTAATGTCTATTCTAAATCTTCGCCCTTTCAATTTAAAGCTATTCCTCCTCGTCCTGTCACTCCAGGCCCTTGTAAAAAGTCCCTCCCCAGCTTTCCTGGAGCCACTTCAGGTACTGGAAGGCCACTCTGAGGTCTCCCTGGAGCCTTCTCTTCTCCAGGCTGAACAACATCTAGACAGGCATTTCTTTTGAAAGACGTGATCTTGGCTCTAACATCAAGGCATAAGCAATATGTAGTCATTCTGTGATACAATTTTGTTGTTTCCAAGGCTGCCTAATTATATTGTTTCCTTTTCATCCTAGGATGATGATGAAGTTGATGGAAATGAGGAAGTGAAGGAAACTCGGGTAAGTGAAAACATGTGTCTAAATAGTTGGTGTTTCACTCCAGTGTTGGTGGCAAGGAGTCTTCTTTGTTTTCATTTATGTGAGAGGTTCAGGCTCTGTTCAAGAGCTGAGCTTGGACTGGGAGGTAATTCTGAGTAGCAGATTGCTTACTGATTTCTTGTTTGAAAGGTAAAGAATATCTGCAGTGGCCTAAGCTCAAAAGCTGGCCCTTTGAGAGCTGCATAGGCCATTCTCAGGCCTGGAGCTGGGGGAGCAGAACCAGGGGTGGGCAGCTTCCCGAGAGCTCTGTGAGAAGCTGCGATGACTGGGGAGAGTGGCTGTCAGGGCTCTTGAAGAAGGCCCATGACCTTCTATCTCAGAATTGCTCTGACTCTGTTCTTTTGGACAGTATGTTTTGTATTTCTAAAATCTGCACTCTTGTCTCCTCATAGTTTGTTTTCTTGTGGGAAATTGCCTTGGCAAGCAGCACAGCAGAGCTTGCTTATTGTTCCTCTGCTCTTGCAATGGCCTCACTGTCCTTCGAGGCCCGTTCTTTCATAATAGTTATTGAGTCCTTCCAAACTGCCTTGGTTTCTTTTGGTTTTTGTCTGTCTTTGTCTAAACCACATTTCAGCCTGACAACACGACTGACCCTGACTGTATTAAAGCTGAATGCATTTCTGGGCTATTAAAGCGCGATGTGCAAGACCTGGAAAACCCAGCAAATGTGAGGTTGCGCAGGGGTCACCTCATTCGTGTGACGTTTAATCTTTGCCAGAAAATGGTGAACTTAATGTAGCTTTTCCACATACTTTGCAATTCAGTGGAGTGATTGAAGCATCATTTTATTGAAATTAGCTGGTACTTTGCTGAAAATTCCCAGTTATCGCTCTTTAGGGTGTATTTTTGGATTTCTTTTTGCAATGCTCGGTGGAATTGTGCCAAGTCACGGTGAGCCTTGTGGGGACCGGAGATGCACGTGGTGCTGGGATGGCTCTCAGCCTGTGCTTATCTTTCAGTGCCAGCCTCTGCTTTCCCAGTGCTTACTTTGCAATGTGAAAAGCAGGATGTGCCTTCCTGTGGAAGCACCACCTGCTTCAAGTAGCCCAGCTCTTCCCACAGGAGTTTCTGTTCCTAGCAGCACACAGCTTTGTTAAACCTTCCACTTAACCCTGCATGAAGGATTCAGGCACTCATCTTCCTCAAAACAGTTTTGGCAATCTTGCCACCTCACAGGAAGGCTGAGGGAGAGGTATTTTGTAATGTGTAAGAAGTAACAATAACAAGGACACCTTGCTTCCCACGGTCCTGTTTTGGACTTGCTGGGAATGTCTTGTTCTTCTGTGAAGTTGTCCCAGATCAGCTAAATTAAGACAAAACAGTGTCTGAAACTGCAGGTTTGGGGGTTTCTCAGAGCTTAGTCCTAAAATTGCTGAGAACTCCACTGAGCACAATCCTCAGCGCTCTTGTAAAGAAGTAAACTTCGCTTCGTGAGAACCCACAATATGTTCCTGCCCAAAAATTCAGGGTCACCAAATCTCTTACAGACAGTGCTGATTTTCCACAAATTAACAGCAAGGAATCCTTTTGTCCTAGACTTTCCATAGTTTTGTAGTGGGTTCCCATCTAATAGCACAGCAGCTTCCCTTCAGTTCCCGTGGCCCCTTTGTGCCTGTGCTTAGTGGGAGCAGGCCCCTGTTTTCCCACACACCTCACCCATGTTTAGACTGGTTTAGGCGCCCCTTCCACTCTGCTGCTGCTGGTTTTGCATTCTGCCAGTCCTCTTGTTTTTACCCAGTTTCCAGTTAATTTTCTTTACTGCTTGCCTCCTGCATTGTAGAATCATAGACTCACAGAATGGTTTGGGTTGGAAGGGATCTCAAAGCCCATCCAGTCCCACCCCCTGTCATGAGCAGGGACACCTCCCCCTGGATCAGGAGCTCCAAGCCCCATCCAACCTGGCCTTGAACACCTCAAGGGATGGGGCGGCCAAAGCTTCCCTGAGCAACCTATGCCAGGGCCTCCCCACCCTCACAGGAAAATTTTTCCCAAAGATCTATTTATTTCCCCTCTTTCAGCTCTTCACCAGTTTATTTTACATCCAAATCAGAGAGGTTTCTGTCCTGCTAACTGGCCGTCCCTTTGGCAAGAATCCCAGAGCAGCTCCATCCTTTCAGTTCTAATGTGAAGCAGAAAGTACAATTAATAGTCATTAATTAATCAATAACAGTAACAATTCTAGCTGCCACCATCAAAACTGCAAACTTGAACATGCTGAAGTGTCCCAGTTTGGTAGCAGATTCCCAAAGGCTCTCCTGATTTTATGTGAGCAGTTATTTTTTAACTCTGCTGTTTATTTCATGGCTGAGATGACTTTTTTCCCAGCAGCCAAAAAAGGCCCTACTTGAATTCCCTCCTCCTAAACAAGCAGTGCTGAATTTTAGTAAAGGAAAGGTAGATGCCAGTTTTGAAAAAGGAGCAAATACATGCTGTTCTGATTCTCAGCAGTGGATAGATTATTTTGGTTGAATCTTACAAGCACCAGTGTGGGAAACTGGCCCAGATGCTTTGGCTGAGTTGTAGGCAACTGGGAGCAGTCTCGGGGTAGGATGCATCCAGCGACTGTCCTGTGTTTTGCTACCAACCCCGCCTTTCTCCTTGTGATGCAGACTGTTTGGATGCGTTGTGGAAAGTTGGAAGAGCAGACGAGGTTTTATTGTGGAATAAATGTTCAAGGGCACAAAGGCTTCAGCTGGAAAAAGCCTCTGGGGAAGCAGCTTTAAGAGTTTTTTGCGTGGTTTCACAGGGAAGGATCTGTAAATGAACTCCCGTGGTAGGAGGTTGGAATTGGATGATCTTTAAGGTCCCTTCCAACCCAAACCATTCTGTGATTTGATGAAAGAGCCTTTGTTCGTTCTGGGGAGACCTGAGCTGAAACCAGAGGTGGGGGAAAAAAGTTTGGCCATAGCCTGGTCTCCATTTCTCAGAAAGAAAAGATTGTGAGAGTCCAAACGATCACATTTGTACCAGGCTGAGCGGTGTGGGTAGGCCGGCATCGGGAACCTTTCCTGCTCCCAGCCTGCCAGTAACTGAAATTCCAGCGAGAACTCAGTCATGGAGGTGCCAGTGAGCATGGATACAACGTGGCCGGTGCAGGGATAAACCTGTGGCTCTCCTTCGGGATGCAGCGTTTGAAAGATAATGGTGAAGACTAAAGAGGGTGGTCCTATCATGCCTTTTGGAGAGGCTTTTCCTTATCCCTGACTCCTGCCAGTGCTATTACACAACAGGAGAAATTGAGGAACAAATTTGGAAGAAAAGTGTATTTTAAATGACGCACCATACCTGGCGGAAGTAGAAAATCGTTTGTAATCACTTGAAGGATTTAATCTCCTTGCATTTCTCATTAGTAGCATTACAGCTGAGCCTTACCCGCATGCCAGGTAGCTCATCAGCAAAGCTTTAAATACAGGGAATGCACTGAGTGTCCTGTTGGTAAAGTAACAATTTCTGGGCAGTAAAAGTGGCAAAGAAAAGATCTGCCCTCATGAGCTTCCTCTGGGACAGCCCGGACAGCGCAGCGCAGGACCCAGGAACATCACTGAGTTACCTTCTATGTAGGAATAACACTGAAATGCATCATTCTGGATAGCAATCACAATAGGTGTATCACATAAGCTCCATTCTTATCTCTTTGTACTTTGATTTACAAAACATGAGTATTTTATATTCTGCAAGATACTGTTACAACCCGCTCTGTTTTGCAAATGTTGTGTCTTTTGCCTAATTGCACTGTTAACACGAAATCACCAGATACAGGCGGGTGCCAATAAAAGCTAAGTCTGTCTTACAGGACTGAATTTCTAAGCTTGATTTGTGAATTTTAAGGGAAGACCAATGAACTGGAAAATTCCTGATGCAAACTAAATGTCTTCATGTTACAGCTGTTTCAGAGCTGTGGCTTGGGAGTTCTCATTCTGGGGTGTTTGATTTCTCGCTAGTCTGTTTTATTTTAGTGGCATGGAGACTTCCAATTCACCTGTAATCCTGGTATTTACCTTTTTGGTAGATGGACTTGATAAACAACTCAAAGATCAGAAATAGCTTCAGTTTGTGTTTTGTGACCTGCAGACTGCACGTACTGCGAGCCCCTGGAGCTCAGCAGCTGCCCCGGATCCCCTCTTGCCCCGCGCCGCGCGGTGCTGCCGGTGCCAGGCAGGCTGTAGCTGCGCCTCAGACTGTCTTTTTAAGCTAAGGAAGGCTCCGAGCCCTCCACTTTCTGGATTTAGATTGCCTAATATGGTAAGGTATGTCTTCACGGGCTGTGTTGTTTGCTGAGACACAATGGAAAGTTGCCTGCTGAAAGGGAACAAAATAGGTGAACTTCTTGCTAGCTGATAAGAAGGTAAAACCTTTTAATCTAGGTAGCGCTGTCTGATGCCGTTCATCCTGTGCCTTACTGCTACTTGCCCGGGTCCCTCCTGGGGACTGAGGGTGCAGGGATTTTTCCCTGGTTTCACCCTTGAATATTCCTTTCTGGTGCAAACACAGGGCACTGTGGGAGGGGAGGGCGCTGGCCCGCGGCCAGGGTAGCGTCAGTGGGACTGTGCCTCATTTACACGACTGCAGCCGAATGCTAGAGCATTTCATTATCTGTATCATAAGGCTGTGAAAGATTGGCTCCCTCTAGTCCTGTTTATAAACAAAATGCTGTAACGGGCTGTGTATGCTGTGAGGGAAGGAGGTCTTTAATGTCTGTGTAACGAGCAATATAAAGTTGAGTCTAAAATAGCAGAAAATTGCTGCAAGAGCATGAGCTAACGTTTTGCCATGGAGCTTTAACCGTGATGGAGAACAGCTTTATGCGCTCAGAGGGCCCTGGGTTCTTTGCAAGGCAGAGGAGGAAGGCACTATAAAAATTTAAAGTCATTCTGCAAATATTTCTACAAAAACATTTCACATCTGCACAGCTGATTTGCCTGAGAGCTGCAGCCGGAGATGCGTGTGTTGTTTTTTCTTAACCTTAGTATTTTGAGTAGAGCGTTAGACTTGCTGTCTGCTGTCCCTGTTGACAGAGCATTCAACCCACCAGCGGGGCTGCCCGGTTCCTATTTACAGCTTGAGAAAACACATTGTGCTTCAAGCCAAGGAGGCCAAGGCGGCTACATAGGCTGCAGGGTTGCAGCTAAATGTGTTCAGGTTAATTCCCGTACTTCACTGCGTTGCTGAATTAGGAAGGTGTCATGTGAAGCAGTGTCCACAGTGGAGATGGAGATGAGTAACACAAAACCAGCTCAAATCCCGTCCACCGAGTCCCAGGAAGATGAAGCAAAATAGCAAGTCCTCCGGGAATTATTTACAAGGTCATGGATTCTTAACTATTGGAGGTAACTTTTTGCTTTAACATCTTGTTTAGTACATTACTCTCATGGCTTCAGTGTAGTCTGAGGTGAGTGATCTTTCTTAGTTGTCAGCAAGTGATTTGTCCTGAAGCAATGGAGCTGAGGTTAGCAATGCGTTGGACACCCACCAGATGCCTTGGCTTCTGCTGGCATTGCTGGGAGGCCATGCAATCGGTTCCATTTATCCCATTTCACCCCAGCATCCTGTCCCTTTGCCTACGTGGCTGCTATCTCAAAGGTGTTCTGAGATCTTTTTGCGTTCTTCTCAGAAGGAACTGGGAGTAGTGTGACAGATAAGGTGGCAGCAGGGTCAGTGCCGTGTGTCTGTATCTCTCCCTGTTCAGTGTGGTTGTTAGCCTAGACCCATTGACCTGAGGAACAGTTTGGCTCTCGGGACCATAGCTCAAAGACACAATAAATCATAAAATCATAGAATTATAGAATGGTTTGGGTTGGAGGGGACCTCCAAAGCCCATCCAGTTCCACCCCCTGCCATGGGCAGGGTCACCTCCCACTGGATCAGGTTTCTCCAAGCCCCATCCAACCTGGCCTTGAACCCCTCCAGGGATGGGGCAGCCACCACTACTCTGGACAGCCTGGGCCAGGGCCTCCCCACCCGCACAGGAAAACATTTCTTCCTAATATCTCATCCCAGTCTCCCTCCTTTCAGCTGAAAACCATTCCCATATGTCTAATTGTGTTTATAATGTTTTACTTTTTAAAGGTTTCAAGTTTATGTTTGTGCTTACACATAGAGTGGAGCATCACGTCAAGTTGTATTCAGAACTGTCAAACTCTGTCACGTCATGATATGCTCAAAATTATGGGAAGGAAAAATATCTCTAACTGCTTAACTGCTCAGAGCAGCTTTTTGCCCCTCTGGGAGCTGATGATCTTGCTTCATTGTCAGTCATCCAGCAGGCCGCAGGGAGGATGTCTCTCCTGATGTGGTTGAAGACATCCTCCAAAATATTTTATCTGCTGGATTAAAATTCCTGCACACAGCAGGAGATGTCTGGGCCACCCTGAGCATCTGTGTCACGTTGACATGGCTGGCAGCCGTCTTAGAGAATAGGAGAATTGTGCATGGCAATAGGAGGTGGATCCAGCAGGTGCAACTCCAATCTGTCGTGCGCAGTGCTTCCTTTCTAGCCCTTCTCACCTGTCTGATGGAGAAAGCTGCTTTGTGCTGCTGTGGCAAAGCCCCTGAGAAGCCAAGAGTCCCTGGTGCGTGGATGTACCGTGCAGAATGGGGCAGTCCCATGTTTAGGTAGGAAATTATTTGTCTCCCAGATATGTCCAGAAGGAGCAAAAAGCAGAAGCAGAATTGCCAGATGGCTAACAAGGAATTGAACAATCATGTAGTTATTGAGGTCCTGGAGTGTGTCCAGAGAAAAGCAGCAAAGCTGGTGAAGGGGCTCAAGAATAAGTCTTACGAGGAGTGGCTGAGGGAACTGGGGCTGTTCAGGGAGCAAAGGAGGCTGAGGGGAGACCTCATTGCTCTCTTCAGCTGCTTGAGAGGAGGTTGTAGCAAGGTAGGTGCTGGTCTCTTTGCCCAGTGACAGGTGACAGGATGAGAGGGAATGGCCTCAGTTTACACCGGGGCAGATTCCGGTTGGATATCAGGAAAAAATTCTTCACTGAAAGGGTTCTCATGCACTGGCAGAGGCTGCACCAGGAGGTGGTGGAGTCCCCATCCCTGGAGGGGTTTGAAAGACAGGTGGATGAAGTGCTTAGGGATCTGGTTAGTAGTGGACAGGTATGGTTGGGCTTGATGATCTCAAAGGTCTTTTCCAACCTAGGGATTCTATGATTCTAAATTTGTTTGGAAAACTGAAGTCAGATTCCCTGGCAATAAATCCTTTGGAAACTACCACTGTCGGAAAAATTGTGCGTTCCAGTGATTCAAGTGTGATGATGCTGTCTATCCCCCTTGTCTTTAAAAGGTCACTTTTTGTTTTCAGTTTATCTCCTCCCACATGCCTCTCTTCAGAAAGAGCCTCATATTTGGAAAGTTGTTAAGTTTTTCGCTTTTGGACATGGAGTTTCCCTGCCAGAAGGAACATTATTTTGCAGAAGCTACTTCATTATTCGGTAGGTCAAGATGGAGAGTCCTTAAGCTGAAAAAATCCTTCCTGGCAGGAATTTCTTGATTTATTTCACGCTTCAGCATGTTTTCATTACTCATTATAGTAGGTACCTAGCACGTAGCCTGGAGCCTCTTTCAGCACTGGAAGCTGCTCTAAGGTCTCCCCATCGCCTTCTCTTCTCCAGGCTGAACAACCCCAACTCTCTCATCCTGTCCTCATAGCAGAGGTGCTCCAGCCCTCAGATCATCTTCGTAGCCTCCTCTGGACCTGTTCTGACAGTTCCATCTCCTTCTTATGTTGGGAATTCCAGAACTGAATGCAATATTTCCATTGTTCCTAGGTTTCATCCTTAGGAGTGAACACAGCCATCCATGCCACAATCTGCTGCTGTTGAAGGAAGGCCAGAAATAGGCTTGAAAAACAGTTCGATAGCAGAGTGTTGAAGTTCTACATCTGTTTGGCCAGTGGCCGATTGCTCCCAGAGAGGAGCTCACCGAAAGGTTTCGTAGCCATGGAGTGGCTGGGGTGGGTGGGAAGTATGTAGAGTCTCTTGATCTTAGGTGAAGACCGAAATGGATCACGACTCTATTGTGAGTGCCATGAGATTGCTGCTTCTCTGTGTCATAGTTTGGAAAGTCCCTTCGCTAGAAATAGCCATGCTTACAGCTGCTTCTTGTACGAGTGTTTGCTTTCTCCGTTTCCCTACCATGGCCTGTTAATATCTGTGAATTTCCACAACATTCCTCCTTTGTACCGCAGCAGGGTTGTGCTGCTTCGCCCCGCGGTAAGAAGTGGAGTCAGGGAAGAGGGAACCTGTCAGGAAACCCTGTCAGAGCACAGCTGCTGAACGGCTTCGGCTGCACAATGTTGCGCTCTGACACCACAGGAAAGCTGGGGAGGGGCTCTGGATCAGGGAGTGCAGGGATGGGATGAGGGGGAACGGTTTTCAGCTGACAGAGGGGTCAACTGAGATGAGATCTTAGGAAGAAATGTTTTGCTGTGTGAGTGGGGAGGCCCTGGCACAGGTTGCTCAGGGAAGATTTGGCTGCCCCATCCCTGGAGGGGTTCAAGGCCAGGTTGGATGGGGCTTGGAGCCCCTGATCCAGTGGGAGGTGTCCCTGCCCATGGCAGGGGGCTGGAACTGGATAGGCTTTGGGGTCCCTTCCAACCCAAACCATCCCATGATTCTCTCTTAACTCGAGATAATTAAATCCTTATCTCTATTCTGCAATCTTCTTTTTAGATTCAGTCCTCAACCTCTGACCTTAAGGAGGTCCTCAGAGTTATCAGTGACCACCTCTGCTTCTCATCCTGTTTTAAATGCTGGATTCAAGTGTTCAAGGCACTTTGTCCATCCTTCCAAAATCTCAACTCTGCTTCGCAGAACTGCAGGAAGACTTTTCCCCTGCATCCATAGTTTGACACTTACAGATGCTAAAATGCAGCTTCTGTGCTCAGAACGGTGCTTTTTAATTCTCTTCACTGCTGCTTTTTATTTTCTATATTAGTGAGGAAGCAAAAAGAAAAGAATTCTGAAGTTTTAGATTTAAAATGTGCTATTCGTAGCCCACACTCAATTTTTCTGCTCCTGCAGCTTAATTCTAATCCAGGTCTACCTGCTGGGTCCAGCATCCAGTCTTTGCATGATAAATTTAGTGAGGGGAGTAAAAAGTGGGTGAAGTATGATGCTGTACATGTGTTTGCAGACTGTCAGCTGCCGTGTGTGTGTCTGGAGGAAAGGAAGATCCTTTCCTGCTGCTTCCTAGTTGCGAGACACAACGCCGGGTCTGCTGAGGGGAATCCTGGTCGGTGCACTGCAGATGAAAACCTCTTCACTTAAGGGTTTTTATTCCATTTATGGAAAACTGCTGCAGTGCCTGCACATCGCGGGTGCAGCCCAGCTATTGCTGACCAATATTTGCTTTGCTACAGCCTTCTGTTACCAAACGTAACCATCATTGCCTTTTTCAGTTTGAAATAAACCCTGCGAGGCTATGATTGAACCTGTTAAAGGTTGCACATCATTTTAAAGTGATTTATTTACAGTGCTTTATATAGCAGGTATTTTCAATCAACTTTTCATTATCCACACCGATAGTGGGGTGGATCCTGCTGGGAATACAGCTGCCAGGGCTGTGACCCACACGGAACACAGCCCTCTGGATTCCTACAGTCTGCAAACTGGATCATGAAGGTGATCCGAGGGCTGGAGCACCTCCCGTACTATGACAGGCTGAGGGAGTTAGGGTTGTTCAGCCTGGAGAAGAGAAGGCTCCGAGGGGACCTTAGAGCAGCTTCCAGTACTGAAAGGGGCTCCAGGAAAGCTGGGGAGGGGCTCTTGATCAGGGGTAACGCAGAGGTAGCTGTACAAGAAAGGTTTATTATGCCGGCTTTTAAAGTCTGGCTTTTCCTCGTATCTCCTGGGTTAAGTAGCAGCGCTCCTAATTCGACATGAACCCATCACACACTGAATTGAACGGTTTTTTTACCAAGCCAGCAGAATTTCTCTGCACAAAAGGCAATGGGTGCAGGGAATCAAGGTGTGAGAGCAGGAGGGGTGACAAGACTCAGCGTTTTCTTTGCAGGGAAATCCCCTTCCATAATTTTTGGTAATGTTCTCGAGACATTTTACCACAAGGCCCCACGTAGAGGAAGAAATGACTGGTACCCGGGTACTCGAGGTGCACTAATCACTGGTGCTGTAACCTTTCATCTGACCGTGGAGCCATGCATGATGCAGCAAAAGGGAGTTTCTGACTTTTCAGACTCAAGGTCTGATTGATCCCAGGCTTTTTCTTCTTCACAAATAGCAGCGTTCGTGTCTGATTTGGACACAGGAGAACAAGTGCAGGGCCAGTAAGTAGCTCTTGCAGGGACAAAGCAGTGGTACTGTCCGGTGTGTGCAAAGGCTGCGTGGTGCTTCGGGCTTAAATAATTACGGATTCAGGACATCCTGAGGTAAAGGGAATTACAGGATTTATTACACTTTGCCCACAGTATTAATGTTATTGCAGGATTCTTACAGTATGGATTTCAAGTTTGTATGCCAGTCCAGGAATGTAATGCAATAGGAAGTCTAATCCTGTCTCTGTTCTCTGCAGCCCACATCAATAGTTCAATAGGTATTGGATTTTTCATGTTTAAACCCAGTTTCTCTGGATTTTTTACAGCACTCCTTCCAAGCCAGAATGATTATTTCATGGGCATATAGTGGCGTTGTAGCCTGGCTCTTTGGCACAACTGTGCCAGGAGAGTTTATATCGCTGTTTCTCCAGAGAAGTGTGATGCAAGTAAATGTGGCTTTAGGATTGATTTAAGTATTGCTTAAAATATGACTGACACATTTCAGTGTTTCCCAGGACTGGAACACAACCAAACACAGCAACAGCGCACTCTTCTTCGGCAGGTGGGAAATCCAGAAATAAGTGTTATGAAGTCTTCTTTAATTGAATAACAAACATTAAACCCTCTGGAAGAGGGTACCAATGGGACTGCTTTGAGCAACTGAGGGGGTTCTCTGCTTCTCAAAGACAAGTGAGCAGATTGGGCTCAGCACTAGGTTCAAAGAAAAGCATGAAGTGTGTTGCTTGCCTCCCGCTCTTCCTCATCCAGATGGGGTATGATTCGCATGTGGTGTCCCTGCAGTACGGCGCGGTTTTGCATTGCTTGGCCCAGCATAGGAGAGGGTCGCAGGAAGGGCTGTGCCACCAGAGAAACCCTGTCCTCAAAGGCTGAGTGGTTTGGTCCCAGCATATGGAACTTCAACTCTTCTGCCCTGGGGCCAGCTGGCAAGGAAGGCTCATCTGTGTTACCAAACCCTTGTCCCCACCAAACTGCTGTGGCTGTGTCCCAGGTGCCTGCTGGGAGAAGTCGCTGTGAGAGCCCAGGTTGTGCCTGAAGAGCATGGTTGGCCAAGGACAAGGTGATGCCAGAGACCTGCCCACAGCTCGGTGGGCTGCAGGGTTTTGTGCTGGTGGGCAGGGATGGTCCCTGGCTCTGTTTATCTCTCATGTGGCCAAGGAGACCCTGTGGGAAGGCGTGTGATGTGGAGAGCATCCCGGAGCCATGTGGAGCCGACAGAGTTCCTGTCTTCAGCTCAGCCCTTCCAGCAGCTGAAGATGCCAACGTGTTCTCCGATACGTGCCTGCTCGGGAAGATAGGGAGGTTTGGCTGCGAGTGAAAGAAGTCAGCTGAATGGGAAGTGATTCAGTGACGTACAGGAGTGTGTGGTAAACCTGATGTGCGAAGTGACAGCTAGGACTCTGAGAATATTGTTTGGGGATAATTTGTTCCAAAAATACCAAGTACTCCCCCTCATCCTTCAAGTTTTATTAGAATTCTAGTCTCCCAGGAAGGGTTCTCCTCTCCTTTTCCTCTGCACTCCTGGAGAACATGCCGTGGGCTCACATCACCCCTGAGCATCACTGCAGCTTAGGCTTGAACTCCTAGCTTTGTTTCTCATTTCTGTCTGCTGCAGCTTGGCAAGTCACAGTGCCACTTAAATTGATTTTATCAGTGTCACATTCTGTAACTGAAGATATTCTACACAGATAAAAGGAGTGTTTGTATTTTTCCCCTCAAATATTTAGCTTAGGACTTCATGTTAAGGAGAGGCCACAAGGATGATCCAAGGGCTGGACTGCCTTCCATCCGAGGACCGGCTGAGAGAGCTGGGCTTCTTCAGCCTGGAGAAGAGAAGGTTCTGAGGAGATCTTAGAGCAGCTTCCAGTCCTGAAAGAGGCTCCAGGAAAGCTGGAGAGAGGCTCTGGATCAGGGAGTGCAGGATGAGGGGGAACGGTTTTCAGCTGAAAGAGGGGAGATAGAGACGAAATCTTGAGGAGAAAGGGGACAAGGGGAATGGCTTTAAATTGGAAGGGGGAAGATTTAGATTGGACAGGAAGAAATCTTTTCCTATGAAGGTGGGGAGGCCCTGGCCCAGGCTGCCCAGAGCAGTGGTGTCTGCCCCATCCCTGGAGGGGTTCAAGGCCAGGTTGGATGGGGCCTGGAGCCCCTGATCCGGTGGGAGGTGTCCCTGCCCATGTTGGGGACCGGGGATGGATGACCTGTAAAGGCCCCTTCCAACCCAATCCATTGCATGAATCTATTCTGTGTTTCTTACTGGGGAATATCCTTCTCAGGCAGAAACACGCAGACCTAAACCATGACCTTGACTGTTACAAACATCAAGACAGCAGCACTGCAAAGGAAGAGTTGGGTTTCAGACTTACACAGGGGAAAACTTGAAAGTAAACCATACAAAACGGCAGGAAGAAACCCATAAATTAGGCACCATTGTTGAAATAATGATGAAAGCCGCTGTGTTTTGCCATATTGCATCTCGTTCTGCTGCCTTTCTTCTGGCTAATAAGGACACTGATGCTCGTGCCACCCCTCCTCTTTAAAATGAGTTGTTGTCCACCAAGATGCGTTTTGTCAATTTCTAAGGCATCTGAACTCTATGACTAATTAACTTTTAATTAGTAGGGAATAGAAAGCTCAGGTTTTTGTTTTGGTTTGAGGCTCAGCTGTTATTTCTGTACTGGAGTGTCAATTTTGGAGCTTTCCTGCCCCTCCTCAGCAGAAATGCAGAGAGGATTCTTTTAGGACTGGACGGGAGGGGAAGCAAAACCCTACAATCTAGAGCTCTTTGACTCCACCTCGGTGACTAAGCTGGGCTTTGTCAGCCTCATAATTGCGATTGAGACACTCCAATCTGTTGGTGGCCACACAGGTTAGCCCGGTTTCGCTTTACTTGTACTGTTTTGAAATCCCAGAAACTGAGACTGGTACGAAAGGATCACCCATGTGTGCATGTTCTATAAATATGCATTTAAAATGTCTGAATTACCTTGTTGTCCTGTGCGGCAGTTGGGCTCCAGAGGAGAAGCTGGGAGAGGTGGAGGGTGGGGGTGATGAGTGCAACAGATGGAGGCTGGGAAGATCAGGGTCCTGCCACAGTCTCCTTGAGCAGCAGGGTGCCTGTCACTACCTTCTTGTAAGTCTGCACTTCATTTCCATACCTTTAAAAGGGAACGCAAAGACATTGCCAGGCAGAATTAGACCTCTCTAGACTTTTTTCCCTCCCTACTGCAGTCAGGGAATAATGAATCCCCTCCTTCCCCATGAGGCATCAAATAGAAACCTGATCTCGAAGTGACTTTCCTGGAGAAGGACAATCCAGCAGCCAGCTTTCCCTCTCTCCGTGTCACACAGCAATGCTGCATCACCCCTGGTTAATGAAAATACTAGATGGCAGCAGGAATTAGTGCAGCTGCCATCCCAAGCGCCCTTCCCCAACTCCACGCCAGTAAAATTACACAAGTGCCAAGCAGTGTACAAAAAAGGGGCAAGATTACAAATCACAGAGAGACATTGAAGTGCAGTAATACTCTTCAAACATGCTATATAGTCTTCTGCTCTTGCTTGGAAATGTTTTGTGATGAAGCAGCCTTTGGAGCTGGAGCAAAACGCGTGCTGCACGTGGGTCAGCTCCAGCAGCCAGTGACTTGGGCAGTCGCTGCTCTGGGTGGGAATAATTCTGGATGAGGTCAAAGCCTTCAGGGTGGTACCAGTTCGTTGACGCTGCTTTACCAGAACTGGTCCAGGGCCGGTGCTGGGGCTGATGTCTTTCCAGCAATGAAAAATAGACATTTGCAACATTATGGTTGTCAGACTGTTTTTAGTGTATGGGAGTTGTTAAATCAGCGCTCACTGAGTGTTAGAGGGCGTTCTTCAAACACACGTCCTGTGTGCTTGGTTAGATGGGACCTTAGGGACATCGCCTGCCGTTGCAGTGAATGATCTTGCCGTGTCTGAGACGCTGCAGAGCGGCTTCCCTGAGTGCTGGCTAGCACAGAGCTAGCTGGAAGTTTGTTCAGAGAGGTACATGCTTTCCCCACCCTTTTCTCCAAGCTCCTCTCCCCTCCTCCTCAATCCTAAACACTTGTTCTAATGAACGTACGTTACACAAGCCCTGTGTCGCCTTCTCGCAGGGCCAAACAGGCTGATGAGCAAACAACACAAATCCTGTTGTGCTGCCCGAGTGTGCCCTCGCTTTAATGGTGCCGACTGCTCCTGTCCTTTCAACCATCTCCCTTTGTCGCGGCCACGAAAACGTGTGCTGGAATTTCAGCTTTGCAAAGTGCCGTCAGTTTGCCTCCGACTTGCCGCTCGCAGCCCACCAGGCCTTGGGACCTCGTGAGTTATTGTCTTTTCTTCCTCCTGCCTCTTTTTTCCCCCTTTTTTCCCTGCAAGTGGCAGCCCAAATCCCAAGCTGAAAGTGAATCGCTGCTGCTGGCTGCCCTCCAGCATTCCTCGCGGAGCGAGTCAGGATCTGGAATGTCAGAAGGCAGCGGCAGGGAGGGACGGGAGAAGCCTGCGCGTGGGTAACGGCGCCCAAGAGGAGGAGGACGGAACAAAACACAACTTCATCTGGACTGCCCCTTTCCAAACCAGCGTTTGTTCCTGATTTATGCTTTCGCGTTTTGCTTAAAGCACGCAGCTCTGCGCAGTGACGGCAGAGAGCTCGCACCAGCGCTCCGGAGTAAAACAGGGTTTGAGTTTCTTTCCTTTTTTTCTTTCCTGGCAAAAGCTTTGTGTCTAGATAAAACTCAGCTGGGTTTCTGTCTCTCTTGAGCTGGGAGTTTTGCCTCTTGCAGTTTTTGGGGGAGATCACTCGGGTCCTGCAGCACACGCTCTGGACAAGGGGAAATGTCCTTTTGCGGAGAAGTCAGGATGGGGCGCGGCTGGTGAGGCTGGCACGGCACGACGCCCGGCGCTGGAGCACAGCGAGTCCTTGCCGCTTTCTCTTCTTGGACAAGAAGCATTGTGGAGTCTCAGCTCACCCTGGAGCAGATTAATGCCTAAAATTATACACCCTAAACAGCAGGGTTTAATTACCAGAGCTGTGAATAGTTTAATTAGTTTGTTCTGACCTTGGAAGAAGGACCTGCCCGGCGCCGTAGAGCAACAGGAGAGCAAGACTTGCATTGCTCCTCAAAGATTCCCAGCCCGAGAGGCCATGTCGTCCTTGTACACCCGGAGTAAGGAATACACTCGCAGCAGGAAGGCTCAGTCAGATTCTCCCCCGTCCTCTCCTTCCCCGATCGCAAAGACATTCAGAGTAAGCAGCCTTTTCCTTTCTGTTTTACCCAGAGACCTGCTGGGCGCGTGCTCAGAGCAGAGACCGGTGGTGGTGGTTTGTGGTCTTCCCCTTAGAGACCCGTGTCTGTGGTTTGCTTTAGAAAGAGGATGGTTTAAGTGAAGCTTGGGAAGGTGCTTCTGCAGCAACAGGTTTCAGCAAGCTGCGAGAGCTCTTGCACTGGGATTCTTTACATTAACGGCTGTAAGGAGTTGCCGGGATGGGAGCTTCTCCCTTGCCCTGCTTTTCACAGAAGCACTGCTCTCCCAGTGGGCTAGAGTTGGAAGAAAACCTCCGTGACAGTGAGGCAAAACCTGACAAGCTCGTTAAACTGCGCCTTCCCACTGGCGCTTTGCTGTTGCAGGTGAAATGAGGTTTGCTGTCCAGCTTTCACCCTTGGGGCTGTGCTGACCTGTGGACTAGTTTAATAATTTCAACAACAACCAAAAAATGAAGAAAAACACCTGTAGCAGGAGGCGAGGCGAGGTAGTTAACCAGTCCCGCCGAACCGGAGCCAGTGTCCGCATCCACCGAGGCGTTTGGAAGCTGGGAACATTTTGTAACAGCATTGCTAGGGGCTGGGAGTCATGTGAAAGGCTATCAAGAAACTCTCCGGGTCTGTATCGTTGTACAGGCAGTCTCCTCACTGTCGAGAAATATTATCATGCTGGAGTCAAAGCCTTGAGGAATTAATTTTAAAAAGGCAGGCTAATTTTAGATGTAAGCATTAAATTAATCTCAGCACTGATGTTTGTTTGAATCAGATAGGCATTGTCTACTTCTTTAAAAGGAACAGATCTTGGTCTGGAAAAAACATTGCCCAAAATATATAAAAAAGGTTTTTCGCAGTCCCTGACCTGGGGAACTTCAGCCTAGATGGCCTTCGTGGCTGCTTGTGGCCCCTGGGCTGTTAACTGTTTAACCCAGGAGCCCACATCCGTGCCTTCTTCCCGTCTGCAATCGGAGCATCTCTGGGGAGTCTTTAGATAATCCAAACTCTCCCCTGGGTGCTCGGATGGATTTCCTCCATCCGCTTGTACAGCTGGGCTTACCATTCCCCAGCAAACTGCCCCAGTAGGGATAACCAGCTTCACCGCAGGTGGGGAACCTTCCACGTGCTCAGTCATAGAGTAATGCTGAAAATGTTTTCATTTCTTTCAAAACTCGACTTTTTTAAAGTCAGTCATGTTCTGCACACACAGACTGAGTCACGTTCCTCCCCTTATGCATCCAGGCACACAACCAAGAGACAAACACCTCGCAAGAGCCTTGCCTGTGTTATTCACTTTGCTTGCCTGCCTAGTACAGACTCATAGGAGGTGCTGGGTTTCTCTGTCGATAGCAGAGACGGGTTCACAGGCTCTTGGGGCCTTGTGGGTGCTGGAGGATGGGGTGGGAGCTCTCAGGTGGGTACAGAAAGGTGCCAGCTGGGAATGGGAGGACCTGGGGAAGAGCTTCCCTCGCCGCCTTGTGGCAGTGGGGTTTTGGTAAAAGCTACCCGTGAGCACAGAAATCTTGGTGGTTCTTGCAGTCGTGTTGGTAGCGCCGGTCGTTGCTCTAGGACACTGGGGAGGGGGAGGCCAAGCCAGGAGTGCAGCAGCATCGGCTCTCAGTTCAGTGTGGGAAACAGTGCTCGTGGTGTCTGGGTTAGGGAAGTAGCTGACGCTTTAGAAAGCTGCTTGGGGAAGGGTTTACTTGAGGCAAAAATGAAGTATCTGAGTTAACTCTTTCTCCAAGACAGTGTAATTCTGTCATGAGCAAGAGAAATAATGGAGCGCGATTTCCTATGGCTTTGTCCCATGACTTTTTGGTGCGTATTCCCTCCCACGCTCCCCCATGCCGACAACAGCAGCACTTGCCGCAGGGCACCACCAGCCTTCATAAAACAGATAGAAAAGGGATATCTTGGAGTTTTTTCTCTTTCCATCCAGACATGATTGATAGTAGCAGAGCTGTGGACTCTAAACGTTCCCAGCTGAGCAGGGGTGTGAAAACATTTGAGCAGGCGGGGAGCCTCACACATGGTACAGACATGGAAAAACCTCTTAGAAAACCAGACAAAGCAAAGAAGGGTTTACTTATTAAGGTATCGGTGCCAAACAGCTGCATTTAGCTGTCGTTTGCCAAGCAGTTTCCGAAGTTATTCCCTGCTGCACTTGTCCTGCCCCTCATAATCTTCCTCCTTAGGTGTTGTGATAGATTACATGTGGGTTTCTCCACCTTTGATTCTGGGATCTCCTCAGATGCTCAGCTGAGAGAGGTGAGTGTTTTGAGGTGAGCTCATACAGGTCGTAAGAAGGGCAACACCCAAATATCCAAAAGGCAGTCAGAGGAGCCTCCAGGGGGAGCGAGGTGTTGGTGTGTGACCACCTCCACATACAGGGACGTGTCCTGTTGCCCCTGAACCTCCGCAAGCCAAAACACTTCATTTCTTGTGTCACAGAGCAGCCTAGAATTAGAGTCCCCAACACAGAAATAGCCAAATAAATCCTATAGATCACCCAGGGCACAGCTTGCTCACTACACTTCTTCAGTGCTTTAATGACAGCGTTGCTAGAAAGTAGAAACTCGCATTCCTTCGAAATCCATTGAGATCATCCCATTATTTGGCAAAAGCTTCTGGGTTTGTGGCAGTGGGTGCCTTTCTATCACAAGTTTTGCACCGTTGCAGGTTGAGCTCGAAGTTGCCCTTCCTCAAAAAATATAGTCAGACCCAAGGGTGCAATAGGTGACCTGTGGTGGGCAGCCTGGTGTGTGTGAGTAAGCAAAGAAACGTGGGATCGGAAGGACAAGGGTGAAAGGAAGGACTGGATTTCTTTTGATGCTTGGATCAGCCATGGTGTGGCCAGCAGGAGCAGGGAAGGGATTGTCCCCCTGGACTTGGCAGTGGTGAGGCTGCACCAAACCTGGGTTCAGTTTTGGGACCCTCACTCCAAGAAGGACTTTGAGGGGCTGGAGCATGTCCAGAAGGACCTCATCACTCTCTGCAGCTCCTGAAAGGAAGTTGTGGTGAGGTGGGTGTTGGGCTCTTCTCCCAAGTAACAAGTGATAGGGCAAGAGGAAATGGACTCCAGTAGTTCCAGGGGAGGTTTAGGTTGGATGTTAGGAACAATTTCTTCACTGACAGAGTGGTGAAGCCCTGGTAGAGGCTGCACAGGGCAGTGGAGGAGTCTCCATTCCTGGAGGGATTCAAAAAACATGCAGCTGTAGTACTTCAAGACATGATTTAGTGAGCACGGTGGGGTTGGGCTGGCAGTTGGAGAGGATAAGCTTAGAGGTCTTCTCCAACCTTAACAATTCTATAATTCTATTTTATTTTATTTTTAATCCCATTTATGCTGAGCCGATTGTTTTCTCGTAGGGAATGCCCTGCAGTTTGTGTTTTGGCTCATCCACCTGTTCTTTGTGGTGCTTTGTAAATCTTGTGTTTCTCTGCTGGGTCTTGGTTAGAAAGGAAGATGAAAGCTAAGGAGAATGCACAGTCCCAGCTTACTGCACAGGCTGTAGTTGCACCTTTTCAGTTGTTTCCCACCTCTTTGTCCGCCAGCCTTCCTCTCTTTCACAGACAGCTCCTTTTTGGCTCATCCTCCATCACAACTTAAACCGCCATCCGTTCACTCACTGGTGGCTGCACCCCACTGGCTGCCGTCACTTGCTGGTCGTTACCTGCTCCCTGAGAGACTCCACGTAATACTTGCTGTTCTGGCCGTATTCACAGTTTCACTACAAGGCGTTTTCCCTCTGCTGAGCCACCTTCATCTCCCATTCCACGCACTTTCCAGCCAAGTTTTTGTCTGTCAGGGCCCAGCAATAAAGTTTTACGTATGTGCAGTGGTCTGTCCAGATGGGTTTTATTCTACCTTTTCAGTGGAGTGGCTGAAGGAGTCACACTAAGAGGAACACAGGGTGCAAGAGCATCAGCTGGACCGGCCGTATGTTTTCACTGAGTCACTTGATAGCAATACTTGAGTGCAAAAAGCAACGGTTTCCAAATTGCTGTCTCTGTTCTCCAGCCTCCCCATCAAGCCCGCGGTTGCTCTGAGCAGTGATTACCGTGGCGGCAAGTGCATCTCATCAGTGTGCGATTGCTGATGTGGACACATACGGCTAGAATCCAAAGCAAATCTTAAAGGAAAAAAGCAAAGGCACGTACCTGTTGGCCGTCTGAGCTGCCTGGGCTGGGCACGCAAATAAAACCAGCATGGGTTGGGTATTTATACACAAATAACAGTATAAAATCTTATTGATCTGCTACCGTAACCAAACGAGATTTCTTTTAATCAGAGAGAGATGTCCAGAAGTGTTGAGAGGTTGGTAGAAATGCCCAATCGTTACAGCCTTCGTGGAGTTTGGGGTATAAATGTGTCTGACAGTCCAGTTTTCACTCCCTGAGTGCTTTTGCAACAGGTTTAATCCCATTTCAGGTGTTCATGGTGACAGGTTTATGTTCATGTTAGGTAGACCTGGGTGAATCACTCAACTTGAGAGAACAGAGCACTCTGCGAACGATTCTCCAGGAAACTTTATCTTCCTGGGTTTTATCTAGTAGCTTGGGCTCATTGAAGTTGTGATAAAAATGGTGCTGCATACATTGAAATGGGGTCAAATAAGTTTTCTGATGACATTTTCTATTGAAATTCTGGATTGCTGACTCTTTACGCAGTGTTTGTGAAAATTATTGCTCTGTTCCCGTTAGCCAACAAAAATGTGGGATGCTAAAACTTGAACTTTAGGGAATTAACCTCAGCGTGTGTTCTTCAGCGCCTTGATTTGTTTCTCACTGGTTATTTCTCAAACATCGTGTTCTTTAGATGATATCAGTTCAAAATCCTTCTGGTTTCTGTTTGTTCTTTGTTTTTTCTGAGTTTTCTTCTGTAAATGTGCTTATCTGGTAGCCTGTTGGGAACTTTGAGTCATCCCTAGGGCACCACCTGTTGGATGTTCCTGTCGCTGGCTACACCTGGCTGTTAAAATACAAAGTCAGGGCAGATACTCTCACCCATAGTGGAAGAGGCTTCTGTTCCTGTGGCTAAAAGTTCCGCTTCAGCTCTCCTCCCTTCAGAGGGACAGAGCAAATCGATCCAGGCCCATAGCAGGGAGTCCGTTAACTATGAAAGGATCTGAATCATACCATCGTGGAATGGTTTGGGCAGGGACACCTCCCACTGGATCAGGGGCTCCAAGCCCCATCCAACCTGGCCTTGAACCCCTCCAGGGATGAGGCAGCCACCACTGCTCTGGGCAACCTGGACCAGGGCCTCCCCACCCTCACAGCTAAACATTTCTTCGTAAGACCCCCATCTCAATCTCCCTTCTTTCACCTGAAAACCATTCCCCTTCATCCCACCCCTGCACTCTCGGACCAGCCCCTCCCCAGCTTTCCTGGAGCCCCTTTCAGTACTGGAAGCTGCTCTAAGGTCTCCCTGGAGCCTTCGCTTCTCCAGGCTGAACAACCCCAACTCCCTCAGCCTGTCCTCGATACAGGAGGTGCTCCAGCCCTTAGATCATCTCCGTGGCCTCCTCTGGACTCACTCCAACAGATCCATGTCACAGATGATTCCGAAAGAACACGTGATGTAACTCTACAGCCTCATTTAAAATTCCCATGATGACCCTCTGCTGCCTGGTCAGCGCTAGGTGCCATGGAAGAAGCTAGTTAAGCAGCCAACGAGGTATCACTTGTGGTGGCTCAGCTTTCATAACCATTGCCTATTGCAGGGCAAGGAGGCCAGAGGGTCAGAGGACAACTTGAGGTTGCACCAGATCAGGGAATTGGCCAGGACAGGAGTGAAGGAGAAAGAGGGTATCTTTAATTTGAGTTGTCTCATGGTGCAGTCACACAACCAAGCATGTTGGCACATCTGAGACAATGTGGCCCTGTGGGGTGGGAATGAGCAGCCATGGGAAGTGATGGGCAGAGCGGGTTAAAATCTATAGGCAGCAAACCACTTCAAACTGCTGAGCCAGAAACCAATGTTTACTTCAGTTACAGGAGCCCATTATAGTTTTGTTTTTCATAAAACGACTACAAACCCCTAGAAAATAGGCCTAGGAGAGTCTCAGAGCTCAGTCTGTTGGTTTTCCCAGGAGCTGCACCTACACTGTTCCCAACAGAGACTTCTTGTGCTTGCAGACTTCCACCAGTGGAGATGGTGCCTAATGCACCAGAGCCACAACTGGTGGTCAAAGAAAACCATATGAATATATGAAAATATATCTTGGTGCATCATCAAGTTGGGTTTGATTTGGGTTTTCTTTCTTGTTTGAGTTTATTTTTTTTTTAAATGAATTGTAAATTCTGTTTAACAATCCCAAAATGCTGAGGTTCCTATTGCAGTTCCGTAGAAGAAGATCTTTGGAGTAGAGGTCCGCAAGTAGATAAGAGCAGCTCCAGGTCCAGATCACTGACTGGCACCTGATCAGGGGCTTTTTTAGAGTGAACGAGTGAAGTGGGAGAGAGAGTCACTAGAAACTGTCTTAATTCTAACAGCAGAAGATGCTTTGTGTGGTACAGATGGGTCAGCGCCCCTAACCAGCACTGATGGCTTTTCCGTGCAGGCACTGCCTGTGGCCCAGTGGCTGTCCCAGGGACGCTGCGTGGCCGTGAGCTGGAGGAGGTATTCGCCAGATTGCAGAACATGATTCACACTGGAAAGCTGGCTTTAGGCAGCTGGAGTCCTAGGTAATGGCCAGACAGGTGTTTAAATAGCTATTCTTGATAAGGGAATCAGAGAATCACAGAATGGTTTTGGTTGGAAGGGACCTCAAAGCCCATCTAGTTCCACCCCCTGCCCTGGGCAGGGACACCTCCCACTGGATCAGGGGCTCCAAGCCCCATCCAACCTGGCCTTGAACCCCTCCAGGGATGGGGCAGCCACCACTGCTCTGGGCAGCCTGGACCAGGGCCTCCCCACCCTCACAGCAAAACATTTCTACCCAAGATCTCATCTCTATCTCCCCTCTTTCAGCTGGAAACCATTCCCCTTGTACTTGGAAGGGGGAAGATTTAGATGAGACATTAGGCAGAAGTTCTTCACAACAAGGGTGGGGAGACCCTGGGCCAGGTTGCCAGAGAAGTGGTGGCTGCCCCATGGCAGGGGCTGGAACTGGATGAGCTTTGAGGTTCTTTGCAACCCAAACCATTCCATGAGTCTATGATTACACCCAAAATCATCCCGCTAGAGCGTTTGTAGGGGTGAGGAAGACATTGTTGCCTGCAGACCTGGAGCATTCTCATATGGAAGAAATGTAGGAGCAGAAATCTTCTCTTCTTCTGTCCCTTGGCCATTCAGCTTTTATTTCCTTGTGTCAGGAGAGTTTTGTCTAAGATCACATCGCTTTGCAAAATTAAATTTTTCACCAATAAAATTTGATCCCTTAGAAAAGAAGGAACAAAGCAAGAGCAAAGTCCCCAGGGTTTTGAACTGTGGCCTTCACTAAATTGAAATAAACCCAGTTTGAGGTTTACATGGCACGTTTTATCCCCAGGAGACAGCAGGAACAAACCACAGCTGCCGCAGAGCCAGCAGGCCACATGCAAGGCGAGGGAAACTGAGGCACAGGCTGGCGATCACACGAGGCAGCGTACAAGTGTGGAATGTTTGGATGTGTTTGGGGTGGCAGGAGATGCGGTCGTCAGCCCCTTCTAGACATGGTATTTGTTTCTGATCCAATCTGTGCTGGCCATACTGAAAATGTTCTGTTCCAGCAGCCGCCAGAGCCACTATTCCGTCTTGGAGGATCTTAATATTATGCTTCAATAACAGCAGGTTTTATTAAGCAAAGTTTATTGATTTATAGTTTGTGAAAACATTTTGCCTCAGGCTTTGGGGAGCTGGAGGTTACGTGGAGGTGGTCTGGCTACACTGGATTATTAATCATATCAGTGGGATTTTGTAATCCTTGCGTTTGCACAAATGCAAGCTGGAGTTGGAAGGCAGCGCTATCCATCACGTCGGCTTAGCCAATGGGACACTGTAGCACGCCCCAGCTCCCGGGGTAGCAGAGCAGCCCTCTCCGGAAGGCAATGACCTCTAAAACTGCATCAAAAGCAGAGTTCAGCTAGACCTTCTCCTTACTCTGCGCCCACTGGAAAACTAAACCTGGCCCCAACCCTACCTGACTAGTTTGCGGATGACACTAAGCTGGGTGGAAGTGTCGATCTGCTGGAGGGCAGGGAGGCTCCAAAGGGATCTGAACAGGCTGGATCCATGGGCTGAGACCAACAGCATGAGGTTTAACAAGGCCAAATGCCGGGTCCTGCCCTTGGAGCACAACAACCCTGAGCAGCTCCAGACTAGGAGAAGTCTGGCCAGAAAGCTGCCTGGAGGAGAAAGACCTGGGGGTGTTGGTTGACAGCGACTGAACATGAGCCAGCAGTGGCCCAGGTGGCCAAGAAGGCCAATGGCATCTTGGCTTGGATCAGAAACGGTGTGACCAGCAGGGCCAGGGAGGTTATTCTCCCTCTGGACTCGGCACTGGTGAGAACATACCTCGAATCCTGTGTTCAGTTCTGGGCCCCTCACCACAAGAAGGATGTTGAAGCTCTGGAACGAGTCCAGAGAAGAGCAACGAAGCTGGTGAAGGGGCTGGAGAACAGGCCTTATGAGGAACGGCTGAGAGAGCTGGGGGTGTTTAGCCTGGAGAAGAGGAGGCTGAGGGGAGACCTCACTGCTCTCTCCAACTGTCTGAAAGGAGGTTGTGGAGAGGAGGGAGCTGGGCTCTTCTTCCAAGGGACAGGGGACAGAACGAGAGGGAATGGCCTCAAGCTCCACCAGGGGAGGTTCAGGCTGGACATTAGGAAAAAGTTTTTCATGGAAAGGGTCATTGGGCAGTGGCAGAGGCTTCCCAGGGAGGGGGTTGATTCACCTTCCCTGGAGGTGTTCAAGGGATGGGTGGATGAGGTGTTGAGGGACATGATTTAGTGACTGATAGGAATGGTTGGACTTGATGATCTGGTGGGTCCCTTCCAACCTGGCGATTCTATATGATTCTATATGAAAGACAAATGCAGCTTGAGGGGAACGGTGATCAGGGCTGTACCCAGCGGGGATGGGGCTGAGGACTGAGCAGCCTTCCTCATCGCTTCTCCTCTGTCCAGCTCAGCTCTTGCTCTGCCAACTCCGGGAAAACTGCCTGCAGCAACGTAAAACACCGGAGAGCTTGTCCTTCCTTCAGCCACCGAGCATCAGCCGAGCCGGGGCAGAAACTGATGGAGGTGTAGAGCTCTGTGACTGCAGGAATGTGGTGGCTTCGGCATGTCAGAGGGAAAGAAGTGGCCCCAAAAGCAGCTGGCTTTGTTCTGTGTTTAATTTCTAAACCAAACAGGACTCCTCAGGAGGATATTTGCCAGCAGAAGAGAGAGGTTCCTCAAACTTGCCCTCTCACTAAAGAAAAGGGAGGACGGCAGGGCTGGAGCTGAGCTTGGGAGTCTGGGTTCGTGGGGATTATTTAGTTGTAAGTGTCAGTCAGGATCTCTGAGGCAAAACACTCCAAAACAAATTCCTTGAGAACTGTCTTAAAATAGTGCGCATTTTACTGGGGTTGGCCAGTTGGAGATAAAGAAGCATAAAATGTTCCCAAAGCATCTATTTTCTTTCTTTTTTAAAATGTAAATAGTAGGGTTTTTTCTGCTTTGCTGGATCAGATCCCGGCCACAGGAGAACGTGATTGGAAGCAATTAGGCCAATTTCTGACTTGGCAAGAGCAGCGGCCAGTCCCCCTTTTGACACCGCATTTCAGGGCTGCATTTTATCTAAACCTGCCGCAAGAAATTTGGGTTTAATTATACTTTACTCAACTCCCAACAGCTGTAGAAATATCTGAGCTTTTAAGGGAAGGCTCCTGCCCTCCACAGTGCAAACACAGTTCTAAAATCAAGACCATGCGTCATTCCGGGTGCCGGGCAGCATTCCGTTGGGCCGGGCTAGTAAAGCCGCAGCCAGGACCCAGCTGTGCCCTCCACTTGGGACTTGGCACTGGGAGAACTGGGCGGCCAGAAGGAAGCGGCTTGCACAGGACCATCAGGCTGGTGTGATGCCCTTTGCAGTTTTTCTCAGGTCCCATCTCAGATGTCCTGCGTTTTGCCAGCCTTCCTGGTTTGAATCATCTCCAACCCTGTCCGGGAGGGCTGGCAAAACTGACTGAGCCCCTTTGCTGTCCTCCCCCAGCGCCAACTGGATGTGTTGCCCATCATGAGATGGACAGGAGTAAGGGTGATGGGATCTCTCAAGTGAGAGCTAAGTGTTACCAGCAGCCTGTAAGCACACGTGCAAGTGCTCCGTGCTTTTAAGTTTCCTTTAGAAGTCCTCCCCTTGGGTGTCTGGGTGCTCTGTGGCAGGAGTGCCGGGGGCTCGGCGCCACGCTGGCTGCTGTGCTGGTTTCTGAATCAGGACAGACGCCTCTAGCTCCTCGCTTCTCCCTGGGGTCCTCCTCCTCCCGCCCCAAATCCTGCAGCAATTGTGACCAGGTCCCTCAGCTGCTCCCAGAACCCCTGGGCTCCAGACCCTTTACTAGCTCCGTTCCCTTCTCTGGACGTGCTCCAGCCCCTCAACGTCCTTCTTGGAGTGAGGGGCCCAAACTGAACTCAGGATTCGAGGTTCAGCCTCACCAATGCTGAGCACAGGGACATGATCTAGCACCTCTCTTCTCATTAGGGACACAGAGACAGTCACAGCCTGAAACAATTCTTCTCAGTATCCATCACAAGAAGGCTTTTAATACAATAAACATGGGTTTGTTTCCCCTTTGCTGTTCCCATCAGCTATGTTTAAAATGATTCCTTTCTTCTCCCACCCTTCCTTTGCAGAAGCACACCCCTGCTCTCTGCCTGTGGAAATCTCTCATTCCTTTGGAGGGAAAAAAAAACCAAAAATGAGGTCCCTGCATCCCGAGAAGCGGAGGGCAGTGCCGCGGGCAGGCTGGCACGGTCCCTGTGCTCTGGGACCGCCTTGTGGTCCTCTGGCTTCGAGCAGATATCACAGGGTCACTCATCTGCCCTCCTTCTCCGTCGATGCAGTTGCCGCTGGTGTGTGCGCCCAGGGACCGGGAATCGGGCAGCGTCTGGGTGCCAGGCAGGAGCAGGAGCTCTGAAGTCAAACATGGGGCAGCAAATCTGCCACCCAGGGCGTTCAGCGCTGGATTTAGCGGTGAATCCAGGCAGTGCCAGCTCCAACACAGGCATGCCTGGGCACTAAAAGCCTCACCCTCGTCTTTTCTGTAATGTCATTCTTCTTGTGTTGACTCTTGTTCTTATTAAAAGGATCTGGGGACATAACTGGTAGTGTCTGCAGGTGGTTTGTGCTCACTCAGAGACCTGATGCTGCTAATAAAGCAAGCAGGGGAAAATCAGGCTTCCAATTCTAGGGACTGAAAAATAGTTCAACTGCACCTTAAATCTGAGTAAATGCCTGCCAGCCAAAGAGAAACCTTGCGGAGAAGGAGGAGGCGGGTCAGTGCAGAGCATCCTGCAGACGCCCGTGCCATTACACTGATGTTCTGTAATTGTAGGAAAAAACTGTCCAATCCAGAAAACCTCATTAAACCTACTGGTTTAAAGCTTTCCTGCAACCTCCTCCGGGCATCAGCTGGCCCGGACCATCACTGGTGTATACGCCCCAGGGGGTACCAAAGGCAGCGTTGAGGGTGGCACTGCAGGGATTTGGGTGCTAATGGTGAAATAAGAACCTAAGCCACGCTTCAGCCAGTACATGCACCCTTTTGGCTGGGGTCAGGCTGGTCTCCCTCCCTCATGCAGCTTCTGTTGTCTCTCTCCTTGCCATGGTGAAGCTTTCCTTCATGGGGAAGGTTCTTGCCCATGGAGGAAAAGCTCTGTGTGCGATTCCCTCAAGTTCAACACAAGCAGGCAGCGAGCTCTGCGTATCACGGTCTGTTAATCCTTCTCCCCCCTATCGTGCACAGGACAGTGATCAAAGTCAGGAGGAATGATTTGATTTTAAAAGGGAAACAATAGATTAGTTTTGGCTCAAAGGAGTGGATTTCAATTCTGGAAACCAAGATCTGAGGAGCTAGGTTCAGTAGTTTTTCAGTTAGCAAAAGAAATGAAATCTGGAATGCTTCAGAGAAGCTGAAGCAGTTGAGAAGATTCAGGACTGGTGATTGGGCACGGGAAGCAGTGCTGCTCAGCTTGTTGTGAGCTCGGCGCTGGTGGCAGTGCCAGGAAACCACTGCTGCCCAGTAGCTCAGCAGTTCTTGAACTGAACTTTTCATTCTCTGTGTTATTAATTCCCTTTTTCTTTCTCTCTTTTTTTTTTTTCCTTCAGCATGAAAGACTTTCCAGGTAAGATTTTTATTCTGTTTTATTTTATTCTATTTTTTCCTATTTAACATTTATTGACAGCCTGTTTTCACAGAATCACAAGTTTTACGTGGCTTTCGGGGTTCCTGGGGCTTCACACCAACATCAGCTAAAGCTGGTACTGGCTGTGTGGCTCCCACCTTAGCTTGGCTGTTGGGCCAGTTTGCTTTCATCCTTTGCTCCCCAAATTATTTAACAGCTACTCTACAGAGGAGAAAACCCCCTGTGCCCTATGGAGCCCATTCCCACCATGAAGATGAGAGGATCATGGGAAATTCCTGCGCTGGGGTTTGGCTGATAGCCAGTGGATTGTTTCCAGCTGTGAAGGGTGGCGGGTGCCCAGCCAGCAGCCGCGATGCCCTGCTGGGCTGGAGGGGACTCTCAGCCCTCCCGGCGCCTCTTGGAGGGGTTGGCCGTGGCCTCGAGGCCCAGCCAGGTGTGCTGACACTGCTTGTGCCAAAGCACCAGCAGCTCCTTGGTGCCAGGTCTTCATTGCCTTTTAGGCTGGAAGTAGCTACAAATCCCACCACCAGTGACTCCTACAGCGACCGTGCCTCCAGCCGCTCCAGTGCCTACACCCGGAGGGAGAACCGGTTGGCCGCCCTCAGCAGCAGAGCAGAGGAGGAGAGCAACAGGGACTATAAAAAAGTAGGATTTTTAAATTGCATTCTTATCACTGCACGCATCTTAGAAGCTGCAGAACCCTGCACTAAAAGTCTTTGGAAAGGAAGAGAAAAAGTATATTTTCGTTTCCCCTCTTTCCATTGCTTTTGGAAATCACACCAGCCTTTCTCAAATGCATCGGCCCTTCAGAGGGTCCAAAAAGATATGGGTGAAAGGACACCGTGCAGCCTGTGGTATCTGGGGGAGGGGATTGAGGAGTCAGGCTGGAGAAATGCTGGAAGGGGTTTGAAAGGAGCAAGGAAATATTTTTTGTATAGTCTTTGAAACTTTTAACTTAATCCTTGAAAGGCTGTAATATGGTCTGTCACCCACAGCTACTGTCAGTGCAAAGACCATACAAAGAATAAAGAAATTAAGATAACCTTAATTCTGAAATTACTATGATGCTGAAAAGCCTCGCACATAAGCACCACCCCACTCTTCTTCACGACCACAGCTGTCCAGAAGAGGCAGGCAGTATGTCCAGTTCCTCTTCAAGGCGTGGAAATTCTGCTACTTTGAAGTAACTAAAGGCAAAAAATCCATTTTAGAGTGGCCTAAATTGTCCTTCTTTCTCCTTGTCTTCAAACTAAAAGCGCACAAGAGCAACTAGGGTGTGTTGTGTTAGGAGCACAACCGCATTGTGGGTTCAGATCCATCCAGCACACACACTTAGTACTTTGTTACGCTTGGTGGTTTGCCTAAATTAAAAACATCCCTTCTCTTTGCTCTTGGCTGTGTTCAAACACCCTACAAAATGAAACAGCTGTTTTCTTACTGCACATGAATTATGAAAACGCAAGTAAAGCATCCAGCCTAGTTCTGTTTGCCTTTCTTCCAATATCCTGGCATGGGGGAGTGAAGTAAACCCTGCAGCCGCCTCCGCTCAGGGCTGAGGATGTCTGCTTGGGCACAGCTGGGGCAGTGTGGCTGCCGAGGAGCAGCCTGGTTAACAGAAACCTCTTCTGCCACCTTTCAGTTGTACGAAAGTGCCCTGTCTGAAAATCAAAAGCTGAAGTCAAAACTGCAAGAAGCCCAGCTTGAGTTGGCCGACATCAAATCAAAGTTGGAAAAAGCAACCCAGGTAAGGCAAAAACCGGTTCCCGGGCTGGAGAAACTCAACACTGGCCCACAACAAGCATGGGGGTGTTCCAGCACGGGAAAGGATTTAGCTCTGGGGTGGGAAGGTGCTCCAGAGGATATCATTATTTGTCATAGAAATAAGTGAGTGATTCTGTAGAGACTGCTTCTGCTCTGGGCAAGTGCGTCTGTCTAGGCCTTTGTGCAACATCCTGTGAATGCCTCTCAGTTTTAATAGCTTTCTATTTTTAATTTACATAGCAGAAACAGGAGAAAACTTCTGACCGGTCCAGCATGCTGGAGATGGAGAAAAGGGTATGTGTCTCTACTTTATTCTGAATTGCAATCTTTGCCTTGTGTTGCTCTGCAGGGCACAATAATGAAGGAAAGTGTTAATTAAAAGATAAGTTATATTCTTCTCTTACGGAGCAGCGCACAGTGATAATTGTGTTCTGACCTTTTGAGTCTCCCAGACTTTTCTGCTCTCTTTCTACATCAGCTTAGTTCTGATTTCCTTCTTTTGTTGTAGGAAGCTACAGACCAACATGCCGTATTGCACTAAGAGACCACTGGTCTGTTATGCTTCAAAATGTTCTTGAGCCTTATAAATAAAGACTGAGTTTGGGAAGGGGGGTGGGAAAAAGGCACACGACCAGCTGGGCGTCTGTCTTGTCATTATACTTGAAATCTGAATGTTTGAGTGCTACTTCCTCGACTAAACACTCAGATTCACTGCAGTGAGTGAAGCTGAATGGGCAGTGTCTGGCTAAAGCTCTGCCTTAAGTGCCCATCACTTCAGTCAGCTTGGAAGGGACCCGAGGAGACCTGTAGCACATCCCAGCAGAGTTAACCACATCAGCCAGGGCTTTGTCCCAACATTTCATGAAGGCTTCCGAATGATGAGTTTCCACAGCTGCATCCCCCTCTTCCAGTTCTGAATTGCCCTCATAGTGATTTTATTTTTCCTTGTATCTGGTCAGTACCTGCCTGCTTCAGCTGATGGCCGTTACCTCTCGTTCTTCCACCACATAGCTCAGTGGTTAATTGAATCTGGATCCTGGCTCCAGTTTCTCAGTGGCGTCCACTTAAATATTGGAGGGTCACCTGAAGCAGAGGTTCCTCCTGAAGTGTTTCACCACCTGAATTTTTAGGAGCTTTTCTGGATGGTCAGACTGTGTGTTTAAATTCAGTTCCTACCATGAAAGACATTAATTTTTTACGACTAAATACTTCTTGGGATTTACCAGATATAGTCTGGAGGAGGTGACATTCAGGCTTCTCACTTTGGACAGTTAGGCAGGGCACATCAGCTCTCGGTACCAGAGTGTGATGGAGCTACCAGCGCAGGCACCGGGCTTTGGCTGAGGCTGCTGGAGCTGAGCTGGCGCTCAGGCCATGGCACCGCTGTGTAAGCCCAGCTGAGCATCTCTGCACCGATCTGAAGCCCAGCAATTGAGCTCCTCAAAGCCGTGATCCCAGTGGGCCTGGCTCCTAGGTGTGCAGGCTGAGTGGGGTTATCAGACATGCAGGCAGCGCTGTCATTGGAACATAGCTGCTGGGGGAAGTCAGGGCACAGGGAGGGCTTTTCTTTGGGAAAAAAAAGAGAGAGGTGTGGTGGTGAGAGCACTTGTTCTGAGCAGACATCCCCAACCAGAGGGAGCTCACCACACGACCCATCTCACACCCATGCGATGCTGCCAAGGTGGGGCGATGTCCTGCATTGCTTTTGTTGAATTAGGACCACAACAACCCCAAGCACAGGTTTCTTAGACAAAAAAAGTGACCAACTGTTCTTAACAAAGATGGCATTAACTGTTTCTGGGATGATTTACACATTTTGCACTGATGAGTCCCTGGATGAAGTGTGCTGTGGACAAGAAATGACCCAGAACCCATCATCCACGGCCATGCTGTGTTTTTCTCACTCTCCTGGCCTCATGTTTCTTTGCAGAGAATGCAGGAGCAGAACAGAGAGTCTAAAGCCAGTTCCTGACCCATGATTGTTGTTTCCTCCTGCTCAGTGCACTTTCCTGGGGTGGTTTGAGCCCTCTCATGTTGAACGAGTCATTGATGGAGCCCAGATCTCCCCCTCTAGGCGAGGGCTCTGGTTGTCCACTGAGGACGCTGCTGGTACTCATGTGCCAGAGCCTACCCCTGCAATTATTGGTTTCCAAAATATACTGAAAGCAGTTAGCTTTACAGCTTTGAAGCCCTAAATTAATCTAGGAGAAGCAGAATTTCCAGGATCCTTTCCCTGTCATATGTTTTGGATTTGATAGGCTCGGTGCGTTCTATCATTGCCCCCTTTACTGGGTGCTGTTCAACCCATGGCCTCACCTACAGAGCCCAAAATCATTTCAGTCAGAAAGTCCTGAAAGCTGGGATCACTGAAGGAGCGGGGACAGTTTCATTGAAGGGGTATGAAGAGAGCTCAGGATCTGTTGGTTTGCTAACTGCCCTCTCCCATCTGCTCAGCTCCTGGTTGTAACCTGGGCATTGCCTTGAGGTGCTTGAGGTGCTTGGAATGCTCCTCCAAAAATACAAGTCTCTTATTTTTCTTTAATAAAGTGTGCTGTAAGTTTTACTTCTAAATAATCATGACCATCTTTCTTATGAATCCTTGCAAACAGGAGAAGCGAGCCCTGGAGCGGAAGCTCTCTGAAATGGAAGAGGAGATGAAGGTAGGAAATAATCTTTTCAAACTTCTAGGGGTTGTGTTTTGTATTAATGCCCTTTGGGGCTGTCACACAGGAAGAGGATATTAAAGGTGAACATGGGAAAGGACTCGCGTTACCTCTGAGCGTGTCCCTTTGTGCAGTCAGAACTTATTTTAATGGCCACGTTCTTCGACCATTTAACACTACTAAACTGTCCTTTTATCGTTCATCTGATTGCACCATATGTTTAATTTGTTACGCTGTTTGATCCAAGAACTGTGAAAGCTGTTGTTTTTATATGCTTTCCAAAACTAACCTTTTGTGGCGTCGATGAGTTTCAGTGTGCTGATCCTCTGTGCTCTGAATAGTCTGCAGCCCAAGTTAAGCCGTTGAGGTTCTCTCCAGATGGGTAAGAAGATAAAGCTGGCTTTTGAGATCACGCACGCTAGCCAGGGAAAGACACAGAGCAATTGTATTTCTGTGCTCCCCTCCTAAAGCATGTTACCAGAGGGCTGTGTCAGTAATCGGCCTGGAATAGATGACAGCAAAGAGGAATTTGCTTCCTGATGAAATGTGCAGCATGGCTTGCTGTCACGGACATCCACCACTGACTGCTCTTGTGCGTTCTCTCTCATGGCATTGCTTCCAAGGATGGTTCTCCAGCCGTGGCTTGGATGCCCTGCGAGCATGGGGCTAGCGGGGAGCACTGCAGAGCAGGAAGCAGAGTGGTTTGCCACCTAAGTTCACCTAAAACTTCACACTGATTGTGCAGCGTTACATCGTTGTACACGACATTGTAATGCTCAGATTCACAGAATGCCGTTCCCTCCTTTGCTCTGAGCCCTCTGCTTTCATTCCCTTTAAGCATGACCCAGGTAAGACCAAGCTGCTTTAAGAAGGATGGACTCTGGGTGAGGGCTGTGAGCTCTCCTAGCACAGTGCACTGATGGAAACCATTTTCTGCCACCCTGGAGGAGGTTCTAAGTTGATGTGTCTATTTGAAGCTTCATATATTTACCAAGCCCACATCTTTGAAAGGACCCATTGGCTTGTGCTGCATCTTCTACTGCAATGGGTAGCAGGACGATTTGGTGGAGTCTTACTGTAAAGGCTCTCTTGTTCTTTCGCAGAGGAGAAAACAAGCGTGGATGTGCTTGCCAGAAAGAAAGGAATGAATATGCCTAAATTCTTTGTTCACTGAACAGGTAGCAACTTTTAACTCCAGAGAGACCTTCCTGTGATTACAGAAATATGGCCTTCAAGAGCAAGTGCAGACAGTAGCAGTTGTGTTGTTTCTTCAGCTATGGAGATCGCTCCACAAACCAGTTCAGTCCATGGAGTGAAAAAACAAATCGGTGTCCTAGTGGCTTGTCAATTTTGAAATTTTTGCATTGGTTCCAAAGTAATGAAAGAAAGTACCTGTAGGAACTGTTGGGCACAGCCAAAGTGCCGCTGGTTTGAGTAGTTTGGAGCTGCAGACTGATGGAAGCCAAAGTGGGGCAAAAGGAGAACTGCAACAAGTTTGCTGTGCTGATATTGCCCAGAGAGATGTTCTGGAGATGTGAGCTAAAGGAGACTGGGGTCCATTTGAAAGTGGGCTATCGGGTCCTCCTGAGTGGCTCTTGCTCTTTACTCTCTGCTCTGTTTCTGCTGCGCTGAACCACCAAGATGGCCTTGAGTTAACAGAATCAATAGACATGGAATTAGAAAATCTCTCTTCTAAGGTGCTACTACCTTTCCAGTAACTTTTTGCAAAACCTCAAGCCTCAAAACCTCAGATGAGTACCTGAGTGCACTGTGATGTGTCTTTTTTGACAGACATTCAATAAAAAGGAGTATAAAATCTCTGAAGATAAAAATGTTGAACTGGACAAGCGCTTCCCATGTCCACTTTCATCGTGTCTTAAAGCAGGAGTCAGCCCAGTTGTGTTTGCCTGGAATAAGACCACTTCCACAGAACATCCACGTTAGTCCCTGGTGGGGATGTTAAGCCACAAAAAGCAACCTCTCCATTCTGGTTAGGCTTTCATTCCTCCTCCTTGCACCAGCTGGATAGCTGTCGAGAGGAATGAATAAGCAACTTGAGCAAATCCACCCTTTTCCTTTCATATGGAGAGCAGCAAGGGGCAACAACTGAACATGCCAGGTTATTAGGTCTTGGGTGATACTGCAGGGTTTGGTATTCTTCCCACTGCTCTTTGAATTGAACCAGTCCTACAGGGCTCACATCCAGCTTTTGGATCCTGGAGTGTCAGTGTCCTGGTCTGTGCATCCCATGTCCTGGCCAGGGCTTCCCTCTTCTTGCAGCTGACTTCGTAGGAAGAGAAGACACAGCAGTGGTCACAGAACAGTCCTGGGCTTCTATGGCAGACACCTGGAATCGTAGAATCATCATTTGGGATCATCAAGTCCAACCGTACCTGCACACTACTAAACCAGATCCCTGAGCAACTCATCCACCTGTCTTTTTAACCCCTGCTAATGAAGCAGTTGAGAAACAGAGAAGAGCGGGGTGAACTCGGCAATCTGAAGAGCCTCCTTAGGTGCCAGAGCTGCTCCTGCAGACCTGCTCTTGCGAAGGTGACAGAGCAGTGCAGTATTTTCTGAAGTGACTGCAGAATGCGAGTGGAGATACAGCACCTTGGCTGAGGAAGGAGACAGAAAATTAGCATTTGCGCTGAATGAATTCAATGCCAAGTGCCTGAGGTCCCAACTTAACACAGCAATTTTTCTTGAAGGTCACAGAAGCTGCTTTATTTCATTGCAGCACCACACCTCCTGCCTTTGTACATCATGCACGCTTTGGGCATTGTTATTTCCCCTGGTGCTGCAAGCACAAAAACCTTTAATTGAAGGCAGGTACAGCTGAACTGAGAAACCTGCTTTCGGCAAGCCAAGTATCAAGCAGAGTGATAAGCAATCACAGTGGTATCATCCAGATTCCAGTCTTCGCCTTTGGCTTCAGTCCCAGCTTCCTGGTCTTTGCTAGGTTTCTTGGCTAAATAGGAGGCTGTCCTACCTGCAGCACGCAGACATTTTTACATCAGTGATCCTTTTTATCATCTGTGGCAACGTGCTGAGGCCGAGCTGTATCTAATCGGGCGCTGCTGAGGTTTTCTGCTATGTTGGTGTGGAAAAATAAAGGTGGTCTCTAAAGTGATCACAATCCTTTCCATCCACGTAGCATGGCACTCCGTTTTACAAATGTTTGATGTTTTCTGCCAGCCAGATGCTCAGCTGTGTTCCCTGTGATAAAACAGAGGACGTTTAATATCCATGATACTACCAAAACAAATGGCTCTCCCAGTAGGAACCATCCTCCAGCAGCTCCAGGTGGGACTGGACACACAAGTGGTGTCCGTCTGTGGTGTCTCCAGGCACAGGGGAGCCAGCACAGCTCGGGCAGGTTGAAGGGTGGATGGATGGATGGATGGATGGATGGATGGATGGATGAGATTTGGTGAGCAAGGATCTCACTGCCGGGGTGGTCCTAAAGTGTCCTGGGACCTGTCGATTTATCTAGTGTCAGAATTGCATTGGTGTAGTCCAAGTAACAGGATCTGCTTTGTCAGTTTGGTGCCCCCAAGGGAGTCAAACCCTGCCCTTTGCTGGCTCCCTGCACTCACTTGCCTTGATTCTGTTGGATTTACAGGGCTTTTGGATGATCTGTCTTGATTCTTTAATGGGGAGCAGAGGTAGTGCTTTTGGGTAGCTGAGAACCTAGCTGATGGATGGGTGCTACACAACATACTTCTCTTTTCTCCAGGAATAAGCCCTGGGATACAATGTCCTGGGATTGCAGCAGGTTCCTTGTCAACTGCTGCCAACTCCATGTCATGCAAGTTGGTTGGAAGTTCATGCAAGTTCTTTGTATCGCAGTGGATTTGCCCGTTCCACTTATGGTTAAGGATAGACCATGACCTCAGAAAGGAATCCCCTTCCCAGTAGACCCTTCCCTCTGTCTCCTCCCTGCCACTGAAGCTCACAAGAGGACACAGGAAAGAGCTCCACAAACGTGGAGCTGCTTTGCTTCTGGGCTGGGATTTTCTTCACTTGAACGTAAAACTACTCTCCTCGCAGATGTTTCCCTTCCTACTCTGCCCCTGCCTGGTGTCAGTGCTCCCTCCACTGTGGAAGAGTGTCCCTTGTTCACACAGCCTTACTGCCCAACGCACTGTTGGGAGGAAGGAGGGACGGGATGCTGCTCAGAAAGCAGCTCTGCAGCCCTCAGTGTGTCCGTGCACCGCTTGGTATAAACGTTCAGCACATGGTTTCGCTTTAGCATCACTGGAAAGATGTCCTGGGAGCAATGGTGATGTCTGCCTGGCCATTGCTGTTTTGGCTTCCTTGTTGCTTTTATGTTCTGTATCTCCTGTTGCTGCTCTACCTGTGCTGGCCCCACCTTTCTGCTGCCTGTCCTTCATCCACTTGTTTCTTTTGTCACCAAGAATGCCATGTTCTCACGTGAGATGCTGTCATTCAGACTCCTCTAGTTAAAATTAGCAGTTAAAGGTTCTGACTTTTCACCTCTGAAGATCAGAGACAAATTGAGCCCTGTGACAGAAAAGAGTTGAATGGCAGGGATGAAAAATGCACACAGGCACCAGACCTTTTGGTGAGCCTGAAGCCTGAGCAGAGCCAGGAGCTGTCATTCAGCTGCCACAGGGATGAGGGATGCGAGCAGAGGTGGTACGCGTTACGGTTGTCTGCTGTAGGACAGTGACGCTTCACTCTATGCCTTTTAAAGTCTCCCCTGGAGCTCTGATCACTGTTTGCTACACAAGACCTCCTTAGCTTTTAGAGATCCATAAAGAAAATCAGTTTTAAAGAAATTCTCAAGTCACCAGCAGGATTTTCAAAGGCCATGTAGGTGAAGTCTGTGGTTATTTCTCTCGCAGGAGCTTCCAGGTCCAGGTGTCTGGGTAAGCTAGAATGTAGCCTGCAGGAGATTGTCCTGCTTCATGGTGGGAAATCCCTTTATTTGACCCTTGGGGACCCTGGAGAAAGGGATGGCTCCCAAAACATCCTCAGTGTCTTGTAAAGCTTTCCCCATACACATGGGAGCTGCTGCCCATCCAGCACTCACTGCTACTGATTTTTCTTTTATTTCTCTTTCTTTCTTTTACTACTTGTGGACTAAATTCACGTTTCTGTGCCCTTTTGTTTCCGTGGTGTGTTTCCTCTGTATTTTTCTGTCCACTCCTCTCACTTTCTGCAGAATCTCCACCAGCTCAAACAGATTCACACTCTGAGGCAGATGAATGAGCAACTGCTGGCTGAAAACAGGGCTCTGACCCGGGTCGTAGCCAGGCTTTCTCTGCCTGCCAAGCCCTCCGAATCAGAGGAGCTGTAGCTGCTTTCCCTCCGGCTCATCTCGCCTCCCTCTTCCACTCTTCCAGGCAGGTCTTCACTCCCTTGGCTGGGCTGCTCCCCCTCACCTTGTGGCTCTCAGGGGTGTCTGATGAAGCTTGCGGCTCAAAGCAGCATGTACCAAAGGATCCTCCGAAAGCCAGACGCATGGCGTTGCTGCCCGGCTGGAGGCTGGGTTTCGCTGGAGGCTCTGTTCGGTCCTGTTGACTTTGCTCTGCTTGGCCGATGATGCTGACCTTGCCACTTTACTAACCAGCCGCATCGGGGGGTTGCCTTGTCCCTGTGGATGGGGTCAATGTCTCCATTCATCCAGGAGAGAAATAGGACGATGGGGTCCTCACCTTGCCACGGTTGTGGAACTGAGATGGCTGCTGAGGGGTGATGGATCATAGAATCTCTTGATTAGAAAAGACCTTTGAGTCCAACTGTACCTGTCCCTGAGCAGCTTGCCTGCCCATCTTTTAAACCCCTCCAGGGATGGGGACTCCACCACCCCCCTGTGCAGCCTCTGCCAGTGCCCAAGAGCTCTTTCAGTGATGAAATTTTTCCCAGTGTCCAATCTGAACCTGCCCTGGTGCAACTTGAGGCCATTCCCTCTCATCCTGTTGCCTGTCATTTGGGAGAAGAGACCAACACCCACCCCTCTACAATCTTCTTTCAGGCAGTTGTAGACAGTGATGAGGTCCCCTCAGCCTCCTTTGCTCCAGGCTAAACAACCCCAGCTCCCTGACCCACTCCTCATAACCCTTGTTCTCCAGCCCCTTCCCGAACTCCATCCAGCCCCTCAATGTCCTTCTTGGAGTGAGGGAGCCAAAACTGAACCCAGGATTCAAAGATCAGCTGCTTCCTTGTGGCTTCACACTGTCAGATGGCTTTGGGTGGCTTCTCAGTGCCATCAGGTTGGCCAGCACCCCCTTCCCCATCACCTCCCCTCACAAGTGGTGTTCTGTGCTGTGTGCCTGCTCAGAACTCAGTTGTTTTTTCAATTGGCCTTAGTTGAGTGAGAAGCTGGCACCCAGAAGATAAGATTCCTCAAGGTCAGCATGGACAATTGGATACGTTTCTAGGGCTGTTGTGAAAAGTGCTCATCTTCGACAGGAAGGTGATTTTTAGAAAACTTACAACTGGGCAGTGCTCATCAAGTTCTGTTGGTTGCTTGAGCAAAGAGAACAAGCTCCTTCGCTCATTTTAAAGAGAGTCTGAGTTGAGTTTTTTTTCAGTTCTCCTGCTGCAGCAGCCCCTCTGCCTCCTGCCATCAGAGGCTGTCCAGATGTGCTCTCTTTTTTCACCTTGTGTTTTCAAATCGGCGCAGAGCAATTAGTGTTTGAATTCCAAGGACAAGCCTTCCACAAGCTTTACCCTCACATATCACACAGTTAAATTACATCATTTCTTGCTCCTTCATTGGTTCAGTGCTAAAATAAAGATGTAAATGATTCTATCTAGGGCCCTACCTGTCTTTTGCAGGTTAACAGGGATATTCGGGTCCCTTCAGACATAGCTATTTTTTAAAAAAAGGAAGAAGCAGGATGTTCTCCTGGGCTGGAAGTGGCACTGAGGTATGAAAAACATCTATTCTTAGCACACAAATTATACCAAGGATGATTAACCATAGAAACAAACTAACCAAGGGAATTGTGGTTTCCCCTTTCCAGGAGTCTCAGTTCAAGACCATGCATGGATCACAAGGGCAGAGGGAGGGTTCCATGTTACACGGCCTGAATTGTGCAGCTGGTCAGATTATATCATAGAATCATGGAATGGTTTGTGTTCAAAGGCCCCTCAAAACCTGTCCAGTTCCACCCCATCCATGGGCAGGGACTCCTCCCACTGGATCAGGGGCTCCAAGCCCCATCCAACCTGGCCTTGAACCCCTCCAGGGATGGGGCAGGCACCACTGCTCTGGGCCAGGGCCTCCCCACCCTCACAGCAGAACATTTCTCCCTAAGATCTCATCTCAATTTTCCCTCTTCCAGCTGAAAACCATTCCCCTTGTCCTGTCCCTGCACTCCCTGATACAGAACCCCTCCCCAGCTTTCCTGTAGCCCCTTTCATCACTGGAAGCTGCTCTGAGCTTTCCCCAGAGCCTTCTCTTCTCCAGGCTGAACAAGCCCAGCTCCCTCAGTCTGTCCTCATGATCTCACCATCTTTCTGGTTTAAATCTGTGAAAGTTTTCTCAAACCTGTCACTGACTGCTCACAAGCGATTAGTTTACATCATTCTCCTTCCCAACGTGCTTTGAGATCTGAGAGGGAGAATTGAGCAAAGTTATTTCCAGACTCAAAGAAATAATGTTCCACAATGTAAGTCACCTATCTCTCTTCTTCTCCAAGCAAATATTTGTGTTGTTGCTTTCCCCCTGCTGACTCCCCTCTGCTCTGACGTGCCCCTTGCAGGCTGGCTGGGACGTGGGTGGACTGAGCTTGCTTAGAGGTTTGTGTTTCACTGCTGGTGTCCGAGCTGGAGAAGAGCCACATGGCTGCAAGCCCTGCTGATTTGCTTTTCAACCCTTTTAGTAGGTCTAACACAAGATGCTTCTGGTACCTGTAAACCTGGACTCGCTGCTGTGCTTGGACATCACAGCTATGTGGTCAGGTTGCTGTTTTAAACCCTGACAGATTTACTGTGCCCTTGCAGCAGCGCTGCCTTTCAAAGGATATCAGAGCATCATGGAATGGTTTGGGTTGGAAGGGACCGCAAAACCCATCCACTTCTACCCCCTGCCATGGGCAGTGACACCTCCCACTGGATTAGGGGCTCCCAGCTCCATCCAACCTGGCCTTGAACCCCTCCAGAGATGGGCAGCCACGACTTCTTTGCGTTTTTCCAAAATCCAAGTAATTCCCGAAGTGCCACCTTCTCCAGTGTCACCCAGCGGCAGCGTGGGGCAGGACGCTGCTCGGACCAGCCCCTCGCCCCAAACTCACTTTATGCCAGCGCTGCACGCAGTCAGCACCCTGGTCCCCTGTGGGCTGTGCCCCATCCCTCCTCACCATCCCAACAAGACTTTGAGAAACCTTCAGTTTTCAGGCCCCTGCGTTGCCACCCTGCTTCACCTGTAGTTTATTTTCCCTGACTTGAGGCTGCTTTTCTTGGAAGGAGGGAACACCTTTGGCTTGGGAGGGAGGAATGAAATTTTATAAGGTTGATTTTTAGTTTTCGGAAAGCTTCCTTCACTGGAATCCAGTGGAGTGGGGTTACAGCCAGGAAACATTTCAAGAAGCACTTGCGTTACATGTTCTTCTGTCCCTTCCTCTTCAAATAAATCACCCCAGTTGCACCGAAGCCTGTGTGCAAGGCATGGCCACCATCAGAGCTTCCAGTACGTTGTAGAACCTGGGTGTTTGCTCTCTGATGTGACTTCTGGGAACCTGTGGCAGATGGTGGCTACCGAATTAGGTGGCAAAGCTTCACATCACTGCCTTATTGTGGTGATGGGCACAATCACGACTGCAAGGCCACCCCCAGCAGTGATGTAGAGAGGACAGGGTCTGTCCATCCGCAGCCCCAGCGGGTGGTTGAGCTGTCGCAGTGCACGGGACTGGAAGGCGCGTGCTGTGTTGTGGGTGTCAGATGAAGCTCAGGAGGAAACAGGGAGTGCAGTGTGAGACAGCAAGTGTCTTGTTTCTGTGAGCTCCTTTGGTGATGGGTGATAACAGTCTTGATGCTGTTCTGGGGACAGCCCTGTCACATCACCACTGGGTCTGGTGAGACACTTTGAAGATCCCTAGCGGAAGTTCCTGCCGGCCCAGCACAGGGTTGTTCCCTTTCCCCAATGTCCCACTGGGCTGCACTTTCCCCCCTCTCCCTTGCAAAACCTCCTGTCTGGAGCACATTGGAGCCAGGCATGGTTTGGCCTGACTGGGAAAGGAGGGAATTGCTCCAGCAGGAGCAGGGGGAGCTGGCAGCTGCCCCAAGAGCCGCCGGCGCTCAGTGGTGGTTGTGGAGGGGCTGCAGGTGGGAGGAACCAGCAGGAGGTTGTATCAGAGCTGGAACTCCACCTCAGGAGGAAAGAGAACATTTGGTAGGGATTTTGGATTTGGGGAATTCTTCTAAGATCCACCTTGGATAGAGAAGTCATTGCTGAGCTCTTACTGGTGCTGCTCATGCCTGTGTACGATCTCATTCCATCCCAGACTGATTGCCTGCAGGGCTGCTGGCACCCGTGGTGCGAGTTACACCTCCTGTGTCACCTTGGGACGGGCAGTACAGTCTCCTTCCAGTCTCTGAACAACCCCTGAAGGTCACCTGCCTGCAGGGTGGGAAGCAGGAGGAGTCAGGAGATTTTTTTTGCCAATGAGAAATGCAGTAAAGGTCTTGTTAAAGCTATTTCTTCCTCTTTCCAACCAAAAAGCTCTCTGGCCTTTGACTGTGTTGTGACCCTTGGTTGAGCTCCAGCATTCAAAATTGAGCACCGAGGAAGTATTTCCAGTGTCAGTGTGTTCTCCCAGTCCTCTGACCATAGCATACGCGTTTACATTAAATGTGTATGAGATCCCAAATAGGTTTAGTTTTACTCTAAGAGATTTTGCAAGTTAGACTTGGTCCAGTTCTGAGTTAGAGTGTCAAACCTTCATTTTCCCCTCTAGTCCTGGCACAACAGAACAAACAAATTATTAAAAACAGCTTTATTTTATCTGCCAAGTCCTAAGAGCCTCTGGGAACAGGTTTGGGATGAAACCGCTCAGAAATGGCTCCTGCCCTGCCAGCCTGCTCCTGACCAAGTGCGGGGGCCGTGGCATCGCTTCTCACCACACCACGGGCTTTCCTGGCTCCGGGGGCTCGTTGTGCTCGTTGCCCCTCTCAGCCCCTCCACCCTGATGCCCGGTTTGTAGAAATCCTGCCAATGTTATGGAGAAATTATGGACTGGGAGCAGGAGGGGGTGTGGAAGGCAGGCTGAGCACGCCGCTGTGGCACGCGAGCGCTGAGGAGGACACAAGCCAAGCATCCAGCTGCCACGTCCCTGCTGATCCCTTTCAGCCGCAGGGCTTGTCCAGCCGCAGCGCTGAGCTGTAACTCCACCTTGTCTTTGTCTCTCTGCAGATTTTAACAGAGCTGAAGTCAGACAACCAAAGGCTGAAGGATGAGAACGGAGCCCTCATTCGTGTCATCAGCAAGCTCTCCAAATAGGAAGCCCAAGCAAAGGCAGGATGAAGAGGGGTGCCCTATGCGAGCTGCCAACCTTTACACCAAGCCCTACTCCCTCTTTTCCTCCTGTCAAAAGTACAGCAAGCGTTTCAGCTGTGGGATCAATCTGTCACACCAGCCTTGCCCTGCCCTTTGCTGTACGGTCCCTTTCTGCCCTGTTTCCCCACAACGCACACCTCTGCTGTTTTATTGTTTTTGATTGAAGCATGTCGTGGTGTCTCGGATATTTTAGTCAAGGGAGAAGAGAAATGTGAGGACTGGATCTGAGCAGCCAAACTTCTTCTTCCAGAAGCCCAGTGTTTGATGTTGGGCTCCAATTTGGAATAGGTAGCTCCCACTTTTAAAAAGTTATGCCTAAAGAACTAATCCAGCACATCCAAGCCCTTTAGAGGTGGGAAATGGGAACATGGGCTGGGGCTCTGAAGATGCACATCAGCCCTCTTGAGATGTGGGACTCTGGTTAAAATGTGATGCTGTGAAAGCTACCAGGGCTGATTTCTGTAACATGCTGATGGCAGCTGCTTTGCACAGAGACCTCCTTTTGTCCCAGTACACCGAGTCTTTTATTTAATATAAGGTTTTGAGCCTGTTCAGTAACATCAGCGCTGACTCTCAGCATCAGACCCCTTTTCCCTCACCGCTCTTTTCCTCCACAGCAGGGGGCTTTGCCATCATGCCCTGTCTTTCCAGGGCTCCTGTCTCAGCAGTTGCTAATTGCACCTGGACTCTTGCTCCTTGGGACAGGATGTATCGGACACTTGCTGAGCTTTCTGAAGGACAAGCTTGAACCCCTAGAGATCCTCTGCTGCTTTCTTGTGTGTGTGAGCGTGAATCACCTTGCAGGGAGCTGTGCCCACACCAGAAACTAGTTCCTAGCAGCCACTTGGTGTATATTCCTGTTGTCTTCGTGAAGACAGAACCCTGTAGAGGACTCTGGTCTGGTATTTCAGGTGCTTTGCTTTGATTTGCAGCAGGAGCCTGACCTGGCTGACAGGCAGCACTGGTTTGTTTGTAGAGAGAGGGAACGTTGGAGTCCAGTCCCACCCGTCTGTGGGGAAGAGGCTCGGCACAGCTGGGTTTCAATGCAGGGAGCAGGGGTCACTTTGGCTCCCCGCATGCTTTGGAAAGGCGCGGGTGCCACTGTGTCAGATGGACAAGGAGCTTCCCTTGGGAATGTTGGTAACTCTCTTGCTGGGATGAAAGTCTTTTAATCTGTCAAAAGCTTGCAGTAAGCCTTGACCTTGAAGGAAACCTCAAAAATACCCTCTTTAATCTTAGACGTACTCAGAACAGTTTGAAATTGTTCTCCTGATGGGCATTTAGACAGTGGCTCCTCTGCGTGCTGTGAGGGTTTGATGATAGCAGAGTAACCTGTCATCAGATCTGTTGAGCTTCCCCTTAATTGACTCCCCTCGAGTGATACCTTTCCTCTCAAAGAGACTTCTTGCTGTAGCCAAACCACTTTCCCATCTACAACCTTCCATCCTTGTATTTTCACTTCCTTTGTCCTTTGTTTTACCTGCTCGGTCTGGCTGAGAGGTGCAGTCTCAGCCATGGAACGCAGAGGTTGCCATGAAGAAGTTCTGCCCATGCTCCCTGTGCTGACTCTGGGCTCGCAGCTCCTGCCGGGCTGGTGAGACTCTTTCTGCTATGAGAGAGAGATGAGATACTTGAACATGAGCATAATTCTTGAGCTTGCTTAGCAGGGTGAAATGTGTCAGTCCTGGGCTTTTTGGACCTTTGGCTGGTTATTTCTTCAGAAAGCATGTTTGTTTTCCTCTCCCTTGGGGTTTTTTTCTTTGTTTTTTTTTTTTCTTAGTTCTCCATTTTTCCCCTCCCCGTCCTGCCTCTTGGCACCTCTCTAGCTCTTAGAGCTCCCAGTTTTCTCCCAGGCGGCTCAAGACAGAGGTCCCTCTTCTACCACTCTTCAGCCAGCAGAGCTGTTTGTGCACGGCATGAGATGCCGTTTCTCCTGGTACACTGAGGCCCTTCCTCTGCTGCTTTGGGGAGGAAGAGACCAAAGCCAGTAATGGCATCAGGGTTTCTGCAGAGCACTGCCTAAGCCAGGCATCTTTTTTATATTACTTTATTTTAACCCTGCTATATTTAACAGCTTTAAGTCTTGAGATCCGGTCAATGCTTTTTCTGCACGCTCTTCCCACTTGGTGCACTCTTTATGTGAGTACTTCTGCTGTTCTTGATGTTTTTTTCTCTTGGTGACCCACTCCTCGCTTCAGACTTGGTCTCTCTCTGCTCTGAGCAGGGGTCCAGTCCCTTCTGTGCCGTGCGGAGAAGCCGCTCGCCTGCTGGGGCTGCTGGTGGCTGGCTTAGCGCTCGTGAGCCAACATGAGCCTCTCAGGTCGTGCATCCCAGCAGGACGAGGGGGGAGATTTCAGACTAAAGATCCCGTTCTTCTCACGAGGCAGGTTCCTAGCAGCAGGAAGAAGCCTGGTTTCTGTTTTAGGAAGAGGGTTCAACCCAATCTGACAAATCCATCCCGCACTGACATTTTGCCCCTTCCTACCAGGAGACTTGTTGGATTTTATCCTGCGGAAGAGTCTGCAAAGGGTGCAGAAGGCTTTGTTCCACCTTGCAAAGCCCAACCACTTTAGATTAAGTGTCTGCTTAGCACTGGATTATCCCCTGAACTCTGACCAGGGCAGAGGACCCGCCAACAGTTCAGCCTCGCTGAGCAGCCAAAGCTGTGAGTGTTTGGTGATGACGATGCAATCGCAACCCAAATTCTTGCGAATGGATTCGTTTGGTCTCGCTGAACGCCTGACATAACCAGTGCACTGAGGAGGTAGCGAGTAGGACCCCGTGCGCCCTGCGCTTGTGACAGAGCACAGAGCGGCGCAGAGCGGGCGGTTTTTAAAACTGATCCCTGTTTGAACCAGAGCATTTGCCAGACGTGATCTCCGTTGGAGAGCACGAGTTTTTTTTTCTAAGCAATTGCTTGGGGTGAATTCACTTTTATTGCTTGGGGTGAACCCGCCTATTGAGGCTGCAAGTTTGATGATGGCTCGTTGTAAATAAACTCCTTGGAGAAGCAGGACTGGCTTACAAGATGGGGAGAGAATGTATTTTTATGCAACTTTTGAGTGGCCTTTCAAACCCTGAGATGAATGATTTGTTTTACTGGTTGTTGTTATATAGTGTTATAAGTATTATGTGTTTGAAAGTTTGGGAATAATATTCACATCTATGATGCTTGTAAACACAACAGTATTTATAAATGAATAAAATAAGAGTTGATAAAATAGAAGTTTTGACTTTGCTTCCATCTTTCTGGAGCTGCAAGTTGTTTAGATCAAGATGCCCTGCTGCTCTCAGTGTTTCCATAGCACAACTCAGCCAACCAGCTCTAAATAAAGCCGAAACGCGCTGTGGCTACAGAACACGGGGAAGGCAGCGCTGCCCTGCACGGGAGGGGGGCCCATCTGACACCTCAGACCCACAGCGGGGTTCAGTCCCATCTCCCTCCAAGGTCAGGTTGAACCTGAGCAGGGGCTCTGAACAACCTGTTTCAGTTGAAAATGTCAATGAAAAGTTGAAATGAAAATGAGGTTGGACTGGATGAGCTTTAAAGGTCCCTCCAACCCAAACCACTTTGTGAATCTGTGTTGAGCCCTATATTTACACTGCAATAAGCCCATAGCAACAAAACAGGTACTGGTGCCACATCTTGGAGCCTTTGTCTCAAGTGAGATTGCTGGAAACCTCAGAGCATCTGGGTCTTCAGAGGTGGTTATGGCAGCTTGAGCTCTTCCCCTTAGGGTCAGGGGTGTCCAGTGCCTCTGCAAAACAGGGCAGGATGTAAACATGAATTGATCATAGAATCCTGGAATGGTTTGGGTTGGAAGGGATCTCAAAGCCCATCCGGTTCCACCCCTGCCATGGGCACGGACACCTCCCACTGGATCAGGGGCTCCAAGTCCCTTCCAACCTGGCTTTGAACACCTCCAGGGATGGGGCAGCCACCCCTGCTCTGGGCAACCTGGGCCAGGGCCTCCCCACCCTCACAGGAGAAGATTTCTTCCTGTCCAATCTAAATCTTCACCCTTCTGATTTAAAGCCATTCCCCTTGTCCTAGAATTCTGTGCCTTTATGAAAAGCCCTTCCCCAGCTTTCCTGGAGCCCTTTCAGCACTGGAAGCTGCTCTAAGGTCTCCCTGGAGCCTTCTCCAGGCTGAACAACCCCAACTCTCCCAGCCTGTCCTTGCAGCAGGACCAACCTCAGTGTGTTGGCGGTGAAGGATTTGATGGGTCCTTTGACGTCTTCCCACCTGCATCTCACATCTGGCCCAGCCCCAATCAGCCAAGGCTCAAGGATGCCCGGAGAGATCCCCCCACTGCGCGTGAGCACCCCCGTGTTTCCCCCTGCCCCTCATCCCTCCATCGTCCCTGGGTTTGGGACGCCCCGCTGAACCCCAGCAGCAAGACCAGAAGGGAACCGGGGCTCCTTTCAGCCTGTTTCTTTAATAAGGAGACAGATATCATTACAAAATAACCATTGAACGAGAAGAGACGGAAACAACAGAGTCCACACGAGAGGAAGGGGCTTTAAAAGCAGCTTCCCGCCAGAGCCGAGCGCTGCGGGGCTGGAACGGGGCAGAGCGGGGCTGGCACAGGGATTCTTGGATCCAGGAACCGCGCGAGCCTGGGGCTCCCAAAGGAGCGGCTCCTCCCTCCCAGGTTTGGGGCAAAAAGGAAAAGCAAGCTGAACTTGTTGCCAAGCCTCACAGATTCGCTTCCTTTTAACCCCAGGAGACCGAAGCCGAGCGTGTCGATGGCATGGCTGGATTTGCACCACGGTGCAGCTGGGAGAGGGGACTCCCGGCACCCAAACAGAAACCACCCGACCAGAAACAACCCAAAACTGCTCCACGAAGGCTTTTAGCCACTCGATCTTTGCTGCATCCCAGTCCTTCCACTGCAGAAATGCCACCGGCAGGTCGGCCCCGGTGTCCGTGCCCAGCGCTGCCCCATCCCCTTGCCCCGCAGACGGCGGCATCTGTGGCCGCTTGAGGCTGATGCGGCTCGGCCTGGCGGCTCGGCCGCTGAGCCCCACGAAACCAGCAGACACACAGGGGAAGGGGGTCACGGCTCACCCGCGGGCCCGTCCCCGGGGGGCTCCCAGCACACCCTGGGCTGATATGGCTTCTAAAGTTGCTCCGACGGTGAAATGCACCAACGCGACACAGGACACCGAAGCCACGATGTTGCCGCTACCTGGCCATGGGATAAATCCGATGAGATACAGGAACAAGAGACACATGGAAGTCACGGCTGCGTCGGTGACGGCTCACCCTCCGCTGGTGCGACTGGCTTGGCATGCTTTGCTTCTGGGCGTCGGGTTCTTCTTTTACATCATTTGATTATGTTTTTATTTGGGGAAAAATTAATCAGGGCGGTGGAGAGCACTCGGACAATGAGTTTGGTTCGTCGCCGTCTCTGCCTCGCTGGAGAAACGTGGCTGGGACAGAGGAGCTGGCGGCGAGCGGTGGGGCAGAGCGTGCAGCGCCACACTCGGCGTTCCCCATGCTGCTACTGCTACGCGGCTGCATCGCATGCACTGCTCGTGGTATTTACAGCTATGGCTCTATATATCTGTAGCTACACACAACTAAGGGGGGGTCAGAGGCAGCGCAGATGGCTTTAAGATGTTGTTTATTTTTCCCTTTTTTATTAAAAAAAAATTAATTATGTATTAAAGTCACAGTTCCCCCTGCCTTCTCCAAGGCTTAGAGTCCAAATGGAAAGAGCCGGGTGGGATCTCTGCTCCCGTGAGACTCCGGGCGATGCTGCGGGGCTGGGGGCACGAGGGGGGCTGTTTGGGTGTATGGGCGAGTGAACCTCCGCCTGCTCCCCAAGGAAAGCTGCCGGGCTGGGGCTGATTGCCAAAAGGAGGATTTTAGTGCTCTTCCCAATTCCATCTTTTTTAACCTCTTTCCACATAAGGCAAATGCCCCCCTTGCACCTGGATGGATTCAGAAGGGACCTTGGCTCCAGAGACCGAATCCTGCCCTGACCGAGGGGCAGCAGCCACTCCCAGGTCCACATTAATTAAAAGCACCCCAAGATTTCTTCTCCCTTCAGCTACACGATCAAGACAGGACCTCGTTTGCTGACACTGACACATCCATTAGGAAAATGGACTAATTAAAGCTGGAGATTGCCCTGCAGGGCCACTCATTTGATGACCTCTGAAATCCCTGTGGCTCATGGTGGCCCTGGAGCCACCATCACCCCGCAGGTGGAGCAGCCAGGCTGGCCCCACGGCACAGCCGAGGTGGCGGTGGAAGTGGTCTTTGCAGGGCTCCATTCCAACCTTCCTACCACTGCACGCAGCTTGGGTACCCGACCCAGACCTCCCTGAGGCTGGAGATGTCTCTCCCCGGGCACCTGGAGCTGCACGTCCCTCCAGGCGATGGGGCTCATCCCCGTGTCCATCCTGAACCCCTGCGTTAATTCCCATCGTCCTCTCACCTCCAGCAGGGACTGAGATGCCCCTCGGGAACCGGGGGCCACGGGGCGCTGCTGAAACATCAGATGGTGTCGGGGTGCACTTGGCTTTGGGGCTTTGGCACTTTGTCCTCAGGCTCAGGTCCCCCTGCACCAAGGTCCCAGCCTGGGTGCTGGACACCCAGAGCAGCATCCTCTGGCCCCGGGGCATCCCCAGCTGCATCCCAGAGCTCTGCTTCTCCACTGCAACCCCCCTGGCCCAAGATGCAACACCCTTTGCTGCTTAACTACGCCCAAACCCCAAAGCACAGAGATCGGGGAAGCAAGTGAAGCAGGGAGCACGAGGCTGCTGAGGAGTCAGAGTCAGGACAGGAACACCAGCTCCCTCCAGCACAGACTGGGCTGAACTGGGCAGGGCTGCTGGCCCCTCTCCTGATGTTGGTTTTCCAGCTCAGGGGCTTGTTGCTGGCTCATCCCATGGTGGGAGAGGTGGCCTGGAGAAACTCTTGACCCCTGTCAGGGACACAGATATGGCTTTTACCCCCGAGGGGAGCAGGAGGGGTGGATTTGACAGCCAAGAGCCTGGTAGGGAGCAGCAGCTCACGGGAGTCCAGGGCTTTGGTCCCCTGTTGGCCATGGGCTCGCTCTTGCTCTCCCATTTGCATCGTGATGGTGGGATGCAGAGGGGGGAGCAGGAGGTCCCCGTGCCCCGAGCTGTCCTGGGGCTCCACTGGGGGTGCCCACAGCAGCACTGAGCCTGGGGACATGCAGTGGCCTTTGGGAGGCACGTGGCACGGCTCCGGAGGGCAGCCCCCTCCATCTGGCGACCTCTCAGCATAAACCAGCCTTGTGGAAGCACCTTGATCTACAGGTTTCAGCCAAACATGATACCATATACATGAAAATCATGCAGTGCTGGCCTCACCGGCCTCTGAAGACACTACAGCCAGCAGAGGTGGCCGTGACCTGCACTGCACTGTGCACACCCCACCACGCGCCTCCTCAGGGCTTCCTCCACTCCGACCGGCCGCACAGCTCCGGGTGCAACATCAAGGGCTTGGCACCCCAGCCCCACGCGGGCACAGCGGGGCCCCACGCTTCCCGCAAGCCTCTCCCCAGAAGAAGCCAAACCTAGAGCTGGCCAGGGGCTCTTGGCCATTGTAGGTTTGGAACCACAGCCCTCGCCTTTCCAGCACAGAGGGAGGCAGAGCAGGACCAGGAGGCACCCAGGTCTCCCACTGGTCTTCTCAGCTGTTTCGATGTCACTACAACTGCTCATGCCTCAAGCAAGCACAGTGGGTCTGGTCGTCTCGCACCTCAGGCTCCCGTACCACCTCCATGCGACGCTCAGCAGTTCCCCACGTGAAGCCAAGGGAAGGACGGCGGCAGCGATGCCGCAGGCTGGTGACACTGTCGCCAGGGAAGGCGCAGGTGCGACGATGGCTTTGCACCTGGAATGGAAGGGATGGCAGGTGGAGGCGATGGGCCATGCAGCAGAAGGGAGCGATGCTGAAGAACAAAAAGAACCATCCGTGTCTTTAACCTCTTCCCCTGGAAGCTATTGGGACTGTCTGGGAAAACCCTCCACAGCCATCGAAGCGTTTTTCAGCTTAAAACAGAATGAAAAACCAAAACCAAAGGTTGCATAACTGAGGTATCGGTAGCTCTGGGTCGCTCTCCTGTCCGCAGTGCCGCGCTGCCCGGCACGTCTCCCTATTTGTTTTTCCCGAGAGCTGCGTCTACTTCTTCCTCCGGCTTCAGCGAGTGCCACTGGGCAATGGGCCGCCGGGGGTTGGCCAGCATGTCAGACCAGTGCCGCAGCTCCGTGCCGGTGGAGTTGAAGCCCGTGAAGATCTTGCCGATGGCTTCGTTCTTCCCCAGCTTGTCGTAGTCCAGCACCGTGATGACCACCTGCACTTTCTGAAGGAGGAAACCTTCTTTAGAGGGGTGCTCTGAACACCTCCATGCTCCATAGCCTCCACGCTGCCCTCAGCCCTGGGACAGCTTGGCAGCGCAACCTGGGGGTCACCCAAGGCCACCGTGGCCCGTTTCAATGCAGGGTCCCCTCTGTGCCCACAGCTTCCTTCACCTCCTTCCTGGAGGATCCCAGGGCCGTGGGGGAGCCCAGCTTATCCTGGCATGGCCACCTGGGAAAGGGCACCAAGGGCTGGGCAAGAGTTATAAGCTACAGGGCTTGATGGGGCTGGGCTGGGACAAGGGGCGTGGGCACAGGCTAGGGCAGGACACGGAGGGGCAGAAGGCACCTACCAATGGTCCAAAATGCCCCTGGGATCACTGCGGGGTCCTTGATGTGCCTGGGGTGAGCACTCTAGGACCACGAGCAGTAGAAGGTCCCATTCCAGCTGTGATCTGGGTTAAGCTTGCAATTTCCACCTTGCTCGCTGCCCGGCCTTCCACCTCTGCCCCTGCACTGGCTGCTCTCAGCATCAGCCCAGGTTGAGACTGGACGTATTTCATGGGTGATGGGACCAGGAGCTTGGCAGGAGCCACTGGGGCTGGGACGTGGGCTCAGGCAGCTGCAAGACTCCCATGGCCCCCACCCTGCCTCCCTCCCAGGGAAGTCATCAGACAAACCTGTATCTGCTCAAAGGGGATCTCAAAGCTGAAGGATTCATTGAAGTAGGGGTTCAGGGTCTTCTTTTTAACTGTGGTCTTCTTCTTCTTCAACCTCTTGCCATTCTGCAGCAGGTGGATCTTCACGTAGGGATCTGTTGGCACAGGAGGACGTATCAGCCAGGACTGAGATGCCCAGGGAACACCACTGGCCTGGCCCCAGGACAAGCCTCAGCCCCGCATGAGGTAAAGGCGCCTTCACAGGTGAACGTGCTCTGAGGTTTGTGGGTGGAGGCCAAAGTCAAAATATTTGGGCTGGAGAGGATTTGTGGGTGCAACTGGCCAAGGGATGGAGCTCTTCTGCATCCCGTGGGTTCCCTTGTAGGAGGGCTGCAGACAGCTGAGTGACACTGGTGGATGGTGGCCCATCACCCCCATTTCTATGGCAGGACACCCTAGCGATAGAACTGAACCCGTTTGAGGTGTGTGGGTACCGCTTTTCTGGTTCAGGCACATTTGGAGAGAGCTGGGGACCCCTGGGCAGAGAGCTCAGCCCTGGGATGGAGTTGGGAAGACCCTTCTAGCACAAAACATGCTGTTGACTAAGGTCCTCTGCCCCAAGTCGAGGAGAAGCAGGACCAGGAGCAAATGGCAGTGGAGCATTTTCACCACCCACATCTTGCAGCGTCCTGTGCACAGATAGTGGCCAACCAAACTCGGTATAAACCTTCTTAAGGGTTGGGGGCTCATCTCATCCCCATCTACCCTCATGCCTCAGCCAGACCTTGGGCTGCTTCCAATGCAGAAGGTCCCAGGCACTGGAAAGGGCTTCCTCAAGCCTTGACAGACTGATGGCCCCAGTGCCTCTCCCCAACAAAGGATGCCAAGAACCCCACAGCGGGGTTGGAGGAGGACGCCCACAGGCTGATGCTCACCTGAGAGACCCCCAACATCCATCTTCTTCAGGTTCTTGGCCTCCAGGATGCAGACAGTGAGCTTCCCGGCCGTGGGCACGTACCGGAGGGAGATGCAGATATCTCCCAGCTTCTCTGGCTGCCAAGTGGAGCAGGGAGCAGGTATCAAAGCCTTGCCACTGCATCATCCCGCAGCGTTGGGACACAGCCCTGCATGGAGATTCCCCCCAAAACCTGCTCAGCTTTGGATGCAGGTATGAGCTGGCACCCTGTGCACCACCACGAGGGTTTCATCACTTGGAGCTGGAGCAGGACAGACCCAGCACACCACTCCAGATGTTTCTACTCTTCATTTTAGTCATGGTAAGGCTTTTGCACAGGGGAACAACAAGCGGATCCTAGCCAGTACTCACGGCCAGGACATGCATGGCATTCAGGTGCGATCCCACAGGGATCATCATCCCAAGCACTGTGGGATGGCCCAGAAAGCAGACCTTGTGCCGTGGCCACCTCATATCTCAATCATCCTTTCCAAGGGTTTCAGCTCGCCAAGAACCTTGCACTGGCCCCACTCTCACCTCCTCCTTCTCGCCACTCTGCAGGTCTCGCCACTCCTCGATGGGCTGGCCCAGGTCCACTGTGTTCATGGGCACCTTCACCTCACCAATGATGTCATGCTTGGAGAAGCGGTCGAAGTCATAGATGGCCATCACCAGCGTCTTCCCACCCAGCTCCTGGTAGGGGACCTGCACAAAGAGGGTCACCAGGCTGACAGCGGGCTCAGAGGAGCCCAAACTCCCAGCAGCAAGGGTCAAAATACAAAATCAGGACACAGTCGGGGGGAAAATGGGAGTGGGAGACAAGGTCCAGTGTTTAGGGTAGGAAGGGGCTCACCTTGAAGGTAAAGGTCTCATTGAAGGCAGGGTTGAGTGTCTTCTTCTGCACTTTGGTCTCATACTTTTTCTTCTTGTCAGGGAGAAGGAACACCTTGACATATGGGTCTGAGGTGCCACCCATGTCCAAAGCTGGCAGTTCGGCAGCTTGGAGGATCCCCACAGTCAGCTGGAAGGAGGAGAGGGTTGCCTTCAGCAAGACGTCTCAGCCACATACTGCAGATGCCAAAGGCATGCCTCCAGCCCAAGATGGGGCAGGACTCCCCATGGCACAGCACCCAGCTCCTCGCTCTCTCCTGTGTGACCCAGGTCCAACATGGAGATTTCACCTCTCAAATGCCCACCCTGGGCAAGCCCCTCTCCCCCACCTCCTTGGACAACCCCCAGCCCCTTCTTCACCTGGTTTGCCTGGAAATCGTAGTCCAGTGAGAACTGCAGCTTGCCCAGGTTCTCCGGTTCCTTCTCCTCCTCTTCACCTTCCCCCTCTGTCAGACCTGTCTCCGCATCATCATCGTCCTGTTGGTCCTGCAACAGCAGCCAAGGTGCCCGGCTCAGCAGCAGCGTCACAGCCCAGCATCCCCATCCCCATCCTGGGGATCTCCAGTGCCCCAGCCCTAATGGCATCTCAAGCCCTGGGTTCTCCCCATGAAGAGCAAGGAGACCTCCCATGCTGGGGTCATAGAGTTGTGATCGCGTGGGGGGCTCCAGCAGAGGGAGGTTTGGTGCTTCTATGGGGTGGCTGCACACACACAACCAACTGCAAAGGGTGCAGGGCTTCTCCACCCACCAACCTGTGCTGAGGGGCCGCTGCAGCCAGTGCTGAGGCCTTAGCAGGGCTGTTTTATTAACATAGAAACAGAGACACAACCAAATTATCCTATGCCTAAGGCAAAGCCACCTGTCTCCACACCATCATGGTCCATGGAGTGGGAGCTTCGGCCCCTTATCATCTCTCTGACATGCCCCTAGGTGCTCTGTCCCATCCTGGAAGCAGCCAATGGAGAAGGGAGGCTCGTGGTGGCACCTACCGTGAAGGGTGTCCCAGGATGGAGAGGGAGCACACAGACAGGGCAGCAGGGAAGGAGGACGGCAAGAGCAGCAGAAGGGAAGAGAGTCATGTTATAGAGAACATCAACAAGGGACCCACGGTGAGGTGGAGAATCGGGGTTTGAATGGCCTCATCGAGTCCCAGGAGCAGGCAGCCCTCGCCCTCCATCAAGGAACCTCACCCCACATCTCCCCACCACCACGAGGGCATTGGACAGACAGGTATGATGGAGCATCTCCACTCAGCACTCATCTCTCCAGCTCTGCCTGCATGCCCATGGTGCCCACAGGGCTCTGAGGAGCCAGAATGGACACCCAAGACCTCCCACCCCTTCCAAAAGGCCCTGGTTCAGGGCCATTGAAATGGGCAGAATCCTTCAAGACTGCCGGTACCGGCTTCCAGCTGCCCCCCATGACAGGGAGACATCTCCACCTCTGCAACATTCACCAGCACCTGCCTCCTGAGCACTAACTTTTTGGGGTCCCCCCAAACCCATGGGCCTGGTAGTCCTCCTCTCTCTGCTAAAGGTACAGATAAACGAGAGGGCAACTCAGAGGAAGGCAAGGAGACACAAGGGATTAAATTAACATTTGCTGGTTTGGGTGAAGCACAAGGACAGCCTGAGCCTGGTTCCATCTAGGTCACCAGGCACTGGAAGAGGACAGGGCTGCTGGATCAGTTCCAGGCTTCCCATCCCAGGATCTTGGTGGCTCCTTCTCCCTCTGCTGACTGAGATATGAGAGCCATGACATGGTTTGTAACTCAACCAGATGGATCATCCTTCACCACCAAGTGCTGGACAAGGTCAAGCAGTCCAGAAGGACGTCACCTGGTTGCCTGACTTCATGTCCTTCATGTTCATAGCGTTCTTCATGCCTTTGCCCTTCTCCTTCTTGTTCTTCTTCTTCTTGCAGCAGCACTTCTTGCAGATGCAGAAGCAGCAGGTGAGGATGAGAAGTCCAGCTACCACTGCGATGGCAATGAGGGCCCAGGGTGGCACTGTGGGCAAAGGCCAGTGTCGTGGTCAGCCTGCAGCTCCCTCCTGGCTCCAGTCACCCCACCGACTCATCCCACACACAGCACTGGGACCAGGGTGGTGGTGGGGTCATTGGGAAGGGGATACTTCAAAAAAGGAGGCAGATACTCACGGGGGATCTTGTTGAGCTCATTCATGAACTTGTCTCTGAGCTTGGTGAACATGTCTTCCTTGCTCTCACCTGGCCCTGCGGCCTCAGTGGAGTTTTCCATCGTGGCCATGGGCACCGTGGTGGCCACAGCCTCTGGGGCCATCATGGATGCTTGCTTGAACGTCATGGTGGGTCAGGGGCTCCCTGAAACATAACGTAGCCACAGTGGTCACCCAGGTCCCTGCTGCCCCTACTCCTCCATGTGCCCAGGCTGCATCCCTCATAAGATGTCTCCACAGAGGACAACTGCACTGACAGTAGGGCTAAAGCAGGGTGGTTGATCTTCTGCTAGAGAGGCACAGGGACAATGATTATGAAGGACATGAGAAGCCAGATTCCTGGATTACCTCACAAGTGATGGGAAGCCCAGTCATCCTCTGCCCCAGCCCAGCAGGGTCTGAAGCACCTTCCAAGAATGGGGACAACTCATTGTCTTGCAAGTGTGGTATTCACTCCTGCAAGCAAAACTGGACCCAAAATGCCTCCACAACCCAGCTCCAGGCCCAAAGCGTCTCCACAATCTAGCTCCAGACCCACAGTGCCTCCACAACCCAGCTCCAGACCCAAAGTGCCTCTCTAACCCTGAATAAGACAAGCTTGCAAAGGCAAGATCAGAGCAAGAGAATTAGAGTAGGTAGAGTTAAGGAGAATCCAAGGTTACCACCACGGGAAGCAAAAAGCTGAGCAGGAGCACAGATGACCGAGGAGGGAGTTTCTGGGGGCACATGAGTTCTGGTATGGGGAGAAACCCCTGTCCTGCATCTCTTCTGCCTGCTCAGTGAAGCCTCCTCATCCCGAGCACTGTCCCCCTGACGCTGGCTGTTCCTCTGTCCTTCCCACAGGGGTGGAAAAGGAGCACTCTCGCCTCAGTAAGTCAACCAGAGACAACTGAGGCTTTCCTGCTCCAAAATGGCTCTGGCTCCAGCTGACGATGTGAATTCCACCCCAACAAGGTCCTTGCCATGAGCACAGGCTTCACCAGCACAACATCCCTGCTTAGAAAGAGCTACAGGCACCAACAGTAAGGCTGAGATTTCCAGGGCTGCCAAAAGCATCTGATTGACCTACAAATCAGGCTGATGGCAGGTCCTGCCCCGCTGGGAGGGTCTACAGTGCCTCCCCCGGGCCCTTCTGTGACCCTGGCCCCAGGAGCTAAGATGAGCTGCAGCATGAAGGGATTGAATGTACCCTTAGTAAGTTCACAGGTGACACTAGGCTGGGTGGAAGCGTGGATCTGTTGGAGGGTAGGGAGGCTCCAAAGGGATCTGAACAGGCTGGACCGCTGGGCTGAGACCAACGTCAGGAGGTTTAACAAGGCCAAATGCCGGGTCCTGCACTTGGGGCACAAGAACAGGTTTGGGTGCTACAGGTTTGGGGAAGTTTGCAGTGCTACAGGTTTGGGGAAGAGTGGCTGGAAAGCTGCCTGGCAGAGAAGGACCTGGAGGTGTTGGTTGACAGCAGCTGAACATAAGCCAGCAGTGGCCAAGAAGGCCAAGAGCACCTTGGCCCAGAGCAGCAACAGTGTGGCCAGCAGGAGCAGGGAAGTGATTGTACCCCTGGACTCGACACTAGTGAGGCCACAACTCAAATCCTGGGTTCAGTTTTGGACCCCTCACTACAAGAAGGACATTGAGGGGCTGAACAGCATCCAGAGAAGGGAACAGAGCTGGGGAAGGGGCTGGAGAACAAGTGTTACGAGGAGCAGCTGAGGGACCTGGGGCTGTTTGTCTGGAGAAGAGGAGGCTGAGGGGAGACCTCATCGCTGTCTACAACTGCCTGAGAGGAGCTTGTAGAGAGGTGGGTGTTGGTCTCTTCTCCCAAGTGATAGGATGAAAGGGAATGACCTAAAGTTGAACCAAGAGAGGCTCAGATTGGCCATCAGGAAAAATTTCTTCACCGAAGGGGTTCTCAGGCACTGGCAGAGGCTTCCCGGGGAGGTGGTGGAGTCCCCATCCCTGGAGGGGTTTAACAGGCGGGTGCATGAAGTGCTCAGGGATCTGGTTTAGTAGTGGACAGGTATGGTTGGACTCAATGATCTCAAAGGTCTTTTCCAAGTAAGCGATTTTATGATTGTCTCCCCACAGCTAGCCAGGAGCATCTCCTCTTGGTTTAACCTTCATGCCTTTCAACAGCAGCATTTGCAGTGGGAATGCAATAAAGGCTAGGCAAACAGAAAGGCTTGGTCACCAGCACCGCTGGGGTAGCAGGACCCCAAGGGCAGCTGCACGGGGGAGAGGACGGCTGGAGAAACCCTTTTGCTGGCTTACAGCTGGCTTCATCCTGTTCCCACATGCATCCCCTTGCACAGCAAAGGGGGCACCATCCCCAACTGGCTTTAAATTGGAGGAGAGAAGATTTAGACTAGACATTAGGAAGAAATTCTTCACGACGATGGTAGGGAGGCCCTGGCCCAGGTTGCCCAGAAAAGTGCTGGTTGCCCCATCCCTGGAGGTGTTCGAGGCCAGGTTGGATGGGGCTTGGAGCCCCTGATCCAGTGGGAGGTGTCCCTGCCCATGGCAGAGGTAGAACTGAATGGGCTTTGAGATCTCTTCCAACGCAAACCATTCTGTGATTCAATGAAACAGAGTAAACCTGGTGTGATCTCCTTTAGGATGAACCTCTTGGAGGCAAAGCCACTGGGATCCATCCTGGCTGGGCAGAAGAAAGGGCTGCAGTAAATAAGCCTGCATGTGCAAGCCTGGGGGCTATATTTTATCTGGCTTAAGGGCTTTTCTTTGGCTTCTTCCTGGATTTTGAAACCCTGTGTGTGCTTTCCAGAGCCATGTGTACCAGAAACTCACTTGAAAAGTGCAATGAGTAACTTGTGGAGGTGCAATTCATCCAGGAGGCTTGGGAGCTTCCAGCCCAGCACACAACACTCATTTATTGCAAATATGCCAAATCAAAGGACAAATTTAACATCAAAGGCAACAGCCAGCAAACGCTGCTGGTGCCCATCAACAGAGATTTTGCAGACAGTTTTTTTTGCAAGCCCATGCCATTCCTGAGCATCTCCAAGAGCTGCACCAACAGTCAGACCCTGCAGTTGATCGGCTATGGACTTGTTACTTGGGAGAAGAGCCCAGCACCCACCTCGCTACAACCTCCTTTCAGGCAGTTGTAGACAGTGATGAGGTTTCCCCTCAGCCTCCTCTTCTCCAGACTAAACAGTCCCAGGTCCCTCAGCTGCTCCTCATAACACTTGTTCTCCAGACCCTTCTCCAGCTCCATTCCCTTCTCTGGATGCGCTCCAGCCCCTCAAGGTCCTTCCTGTAGAGAGCGGCCCAAACCGAACCCAGGATTCGAGGTGCAGCCCCACCAGTGCTGAGCGCAGGGTTTACTCCCACCCTGAGAGCTGGCCGGCGCCTCTCGGGAGCGCTGGGGCGCTGAATGTGAGCGTTCTCATCTCTCTCACCAGGGAAATTTTCAGGCTGGCCCCTCGACCTGTCCTGACCCACACTCCCCTTCCATGTGGTATCGATCGGTCTGTGTGCCCACAGCTCGCTGTATCTGCGTGGTTATTGCACTGTGTAATAAACAGGACCGAAACTCGTCATTTTTTAGTCTAACTCGCTAATTAATTTGATTGCAACCCATATATCGGATTGGTTTTTAATTACTTTGTTAATCAATTTATAATTAAGTGTTAATAGGAATTTTGCAATCTTATCTTATTAAACTCTAAATTGCTGATAAATCACAGTTTGGTGAATTCCCATCCGTGACAGGGACATGTTATTTCAGGGAACAACTGGCAATGGCTTGGAGCTCAGGAGCATCCCTCACCTACAACCTGCAACTCTGAAACCAGTACGGACCACAAAAACCAGCTCCTCCTCTGGATTTACCCATTCTGCATGTCCGTGGAGGTCAGCCTGCTCGGACCTGCTCCACATGGATGCCCCTCAAACATGCTGGGGAGCTAAGAAGTTCTCCACATCCCACCAGCTCCTTCTCCTGTCCTTGGACCTTGGACACAACCACCATGCCCCATAGAGAGGCTGTAGCTGACACAAACGCCAGAATCGACATCGCACACATAGGCCAGTTCCCCATAAGTCAGCAGCGGACGCCGCTGGGGGGCCGGAGCAAGATGCTGGAGGTGTCCACAGCCACCACACCCTGCTCCAGGGTCAATCAGGAGCTGCTGTATTCAACTCCTTGCCGTGCAGATGATTATGTGATGCAGAGAGATCTTCAGACCTTTCCAGCAGCCAAGGATACCCAGCCTTTTTTCAGTTTTTCACTTATTTGCTGGAGTCACCATCAGTGCCAGCAGCTCCACGCTAAAGAGCCAGGAGGCACTGAGCAGCACTGGGCAGCACTGGGAGCTGCAGACCTCCTCGCAAGCCAGCCCACTGGGAAGAAATGGTTGGCATGGAGCCCCTTTTAATGAATCATAGAATCATAGAATCACCAGGTTGGAAAAGATCCACCGGATCATCGAGTCCAACCGTTCCCATCAATCACTAAACCATGTCCCTCATCAATGTGCAGCGTGAGGTGACAGGGATGGGGACAGGATGCTGTCCCCTGCCTGCCACACAGCCAGCAGCTCTCCATAGCCCCACTACCATCTCACAGCAGCTTTTCATCCCACAAATTCACCTCTTGGAAGGGGGTTTTTACCCTCGTGGATCAGACAGAGCATTTCCAAGCAGGATTCTTGCTGCAAGAGCAATCTGAGGTTTGTTTTTTCTTCCCCCTTACAGCACTGGGGTTTGCCAAGAGGAAAGCAGAGCTGCTGGAGGAGCTGCAAGCAGGCGAGCAGATGCTGCCTGGGGCAATCTGGATGCTCTCCAGCTCACTGCAGGCACTGTTTTTGCAACACTGGCTCCCCGACCTGACCTGTATTTCTGTGCAAACAGCAATCTATGCCAAAGCAGGATCAGGGCAAGCTCTGCAGGCAGCCGGGCTTGGGGAGAAGAAAAAGGCTGGGCAGCGCTGGGCACCCAAGGTGGGGGATGCTGTCACCTGTCCTGAGCTCCTCGCCGCAAGCAGTGGTACCCAAGAGCTGCGAGGTCGCACAAAGCCCCTCTCCTGCCCCTCAGGCTCCAGGTCAGGAGGAGGCCGAGCCCTGGCTCTGCCCTGCTCCCACCAGCGCAGGGCAGGGGGTCCCGAGCTCCCGTGGGTGGGCAGCAAGGACAGCAGGGCAAAGCGAGGGGGGCACCAGCCACACAGCCCCCGGCACCTGCCCGGCACCCAAACGTGCAGTGGAGAGTGGGCAGCACCCAGTTTGGCGACTGAGCCAACCTCCCTCCAGCACCCACGTCCTTGGGTGCCCCATGCATCTCTGCACCCCGGGCTGCTGGGGCTCCCCGTGCTGCAGGCAGCAGCTGCGGCAGCCCCGCTGCAGCGCTCTGCAGCACAGCCGGGCACAGGCTGCGACTGCTGCTCACAGCCCGCTGCAGATGCTGCCCCGGCCCAGCAGAGCTGTGACCCAGGGGACTTGGCAGCGTGACAGGGTCACAGCGAGGGGTGCTGAGCACATGCTGCGTGGCGGGTGCTTCAGCCTGCGTGTGAATCCCCTCGTCCCTGCTTGCATATCCCACACACACGCACTTGCACGTGTGTTTGTGCATGGGGAGGGATGCAAACGCTTGGGCAGTGTGCATACAGGTGTGCGTATGTGCGAGTGTACAGGTACAGGGCGTGCAAATGCTTGTGCAAGGAGCATGCGTGAACACCTGCAGATGGAGACGGGGACAGGATGCTGTCCCCTGCTTGCCACACGGCCAGCAGCTCCCCATAGCCCCACTACAATGTGCTTGTGTACAGCGCGCATGCCTGTCTGTGCACGTGTGCAAGAACCTCCGTGCACACACACAACTGCTCGTGCATGGGATATGCGAGCAGGTACGAGGGGACGCACGCTTATGCAAGTGCTTGTGCAGCACGCAAGCGTGCGCTCAAGTGCTTGTGCACAGGGCATGTGTGTGTTCGGACAGTTGTGTGCACGTGGCCACACGTGTATGAGCACATCTGCTCTCGAGGTGTGCGAGCGCTGGTGCACACGTGCAGCACTCGTGTGGCTCAGCAGGTGTGAGGCGTGCAACCTGCCCAGGTGTGAGCGTGCCAGTGCCCGCGCTCTGGGTAAGAGCTTGCATGGGAAGTATTTCTGCATGCGTGTGCACAGCTCTTCAGAGGTTTGCACACGCGTGTACATGACTGTGTGCACACTGCTGGAAGGGTAATGGTGCACAACGCATGGAGCACCCGCACATTTGTGGGCCGGCGTGTGCACTGTCACTACGCAAACCTCTGCACGCTGGGGGCACCGAGGCAGCGCGTTCCCCATCGCAGTGTCGCTGCGAGCAGCTGCTGATTGATCACTGGAAAGAACTTACAACGCAATAAGGGAAAACCCTCGCAGCAGACGTGGGAGCCCCGGGTGGCAGGGGGACACGGGGGGACAAGCCGCAGAGGGGACAAGGTGCAGCACAGGTGCTCGGCTGGGGAAATGCTGCTTTGGGGTTTATGTGGGGGGCCTGGGGGGGGAGGCTGCTCAGGGGTTGCAGGCAGCATCAGGTCTCACTTAGGTGGTTATCTTTGAACAAGGTAAGATAATTAGCATCACTAATTGCTCCACCATCTGCACAAGCAGTCCACGTGCTCACCAGATGAGGACTGGGGGGGAACTGAGGCACAATAGGGGCTGGGGTGGGGGCAGGTTCACGGGGACCCTGTTTCTTTCCCCACTTGCCTGGGTCCCTTGGAGCCCCACAGGACCCTGCAGCCCCTGCCACAGGGATGGGGGGGAGCCGATCCTGCCCTCCCACATAAAGGGCCAGGGCTGAGCAGTGTGAGGCAGGGGGAGGATGCCCTGGGGCAGCTGTGGGGCAGGAGGGCAGGCAGTGGGGCCATGGGCACATCCCCTCACCCGCCAGCCCTGCCACCGCCTCGCTGTGTGTCCTTGGTCACATCCCCTGTTCCCCAGCCCGGCCAGTGCAGATACAACGGGGGGACCCCGACTTCTTGGCTGCAGGTGCGAAGCCTCTCCCAGCCCCACGGAGCAAATTCCTGGGCAGAAGGGCCCATCCCAGCCCCCTGTCCCCATCTCAGCCCCTGACCCTGCTGGACGTGCTGCCAGCCCCCCGGTGCTGCTGGGAGGGTGGCAGGGCTGTGCGCCACGGGCCCTCAGCACTGCAATGCAGTCCTGCTCCAGCTCTGCTTGCCTTTTTTTTTTTTTTTCCATTTTGCAATTTTTCTTTTTCTTCCCCCCCCACCTTCCTTCTTGCAAGTTGCCGCAGGAGCCGGGGCGCCCATCGCAGCCATCCCTGCTGGAGGCAGGGTGGGAGCTCGGCCCCTCGCTATCGCTGCTGACCCCAAAACACCACTCAGCCACCCCCGATGAGGGCATCCCCTGCGACTCCACCAGTGCTTGAAGTTTTCTCTTTACTCCTGCAAAACTGCACTGGTTTGGAGCTGCCCCCGCCACCCCCCCCCACCATCCCTCTGCCAAGACCCCAGTGACTTAAAGACATAAATAAATAAAGACAGTTATAAATAACCGTTCCTGTCAGTCCTTTGCCGGAGAACAAGCATTGGTTAAGGCACCATTAACAAATAGCAGCTGGGGAGGGTTCTCACCACCCCTCCTGCCCCGCTCACCCCCAGCACCCCCAGCACCTCCCCAGGCAGCAGCTCCATCTGCACATCTCGCCCTCCTCCAGGCTCGTCCCTGCTCCCCACCAAAGCCAACCCTGACCCCCCTCCCCGTTAAAGCCCTCGCACTGAGCCCAGAACAAGTCCCACTGGAGCTTTGGCCCTTTGCTGGTGTAAACCCCTCTGGCTCCATCACCCTCACAGGGGCTCTGCTGATTTACACCAGAGGGGAGCTGGCTCCAGCTCAACCGTGCTCCAGAGGGACAGAGTCCCCCCACTCTCGTTTACACATAATTAAAACCCAGGCTGAGTTGCACTTGCCGGCAGCGCCCCAGGGTCTGGTGGGATGGAAATCCCACGCTGGAGCTAGCGATTCCATTTCAATGCATCTCAGGGCATTTCCCATTGTGGGAAAAGCAGTTTTGACCCTGGAAAAATCCCTTTCACGAGCCCTTCACCCATCCTGTCCTGCTAAAGGCTCCTTCCCAGAGACCCCTTGGGCTGCCACAGCCGAAAACTGGGGGTTTGGGGGCTCCCAGTGATCGTCCTTTCACCCGAGCATCACGGGTCCCAGCGACCCAGGCAGAGGCTGCTGTCCCTCCACACACCCGGACAGGAGATGGAGAGGGGAGTTTGTAGAGGAGAATTCATCAGCTGGGGTGGGGGTTTGGGGGACCATGCAGGGAGAAGCAAGGCGTGCAGATGAGCGATGGCAGTGGCCTTCACCCACCCGCAAATCATCCTTGCTGGGTTTTGCAAACCAGCTGGTTAAAACGGGGGAAACGGCAAGGTTCACTCTTTTAAAAGACTCCAAGGTCCTCAGGATCCCTCTCCTCCCGCCCCACGCTCTTGCCCTCATCAGCTGAGGTGCCAAGTGAAGGACAAGCGCAAGGAAGGGAACATGAGGACGTAGGGCAGGTCCGGGATCATAGAATCCCTAGGTTGGAGAAGACCTTTGAGAACAAGTCCAACCATACCTGTCCACTACTAAACCAGATCCCTGAGCACCTCATGCAGCCCTCCAGGGATGGGGACTCCACCACCTCCCTGGGCAGCCTCTGCTGGTGCCCGAGAGCCCTTTCTGTGAAGAAGCTTTTCCTAAAACGTCCCTGGCCACGGCAGCCCCCAGGCAGAGTGGGGGATGTTGGGGGATCCAGCTGCTGGAAACCCCCCTGATGCTCTGCAGGGGTGGCTTTGGCAGCCAAAACCTCTCCCTACCAGGGAGGCAAAACCCGCTGTGATGACAGAGAACAGAAAACAGCAACAAATCAAGATTAATGAGGCTGAGGCAGCAATTAGTGCCGGCAGCTGGTGGCTGAGCGCCAGGCTGGGCTGAGGGCAGGCGGGTAAGGGGGGCCCGGCCCCCAGCTCTCCCAGTTCGGGGTGCTGGGTCCTGGCTTGTGCCAGGGAGACCCCAATCCTTGAAGAAGCTCATTAGGTAACAGATGCTGCCATCATGGTCCCGGAGCAATGAGTTATTGCTCCTTCACGGGGTGGCAACCAAGGCCATGAGCCTGTTAAGGGAGACGGAGAGGTGGTGACTCTCCAGCCCTCCACGAATTAGGGACCCCTACACCTGCACCACCCTGAACACAAAGCCTTGGATGACTGCTAATGAAAATCCCAAATTGGTCCCAAAGGAGAGCCCTCTCCCACCCTGCTGTTGGCAGGAAGCCCGGGCACTATGGAGGCACCACCACACTCCTGTGATGCACAGAATCAGAGAATCACGGAAGGGTTTGGGCTGGAAGGGACCTCAAAGCCCAACCAGTTCCACCCCTGCCATGGGCAGGGACACCTCCCACTGGATCAGGGGCTCCAAGCTCCATCCAACCTGGCCTGGAACCCTGCCAGGGATGGGGCAGCCACCACTGCTCTGGGCAACCTGGGCCAGGGCCTCCCCATCCTCATCGTGAAGAATTTATTCCTAATGTCTCATCTAAATATTCCTCCCTTCCAATTTAGAGCCATTCCCCCTCATCCTGTCACTCCAGGCCCTTATAAAAAGTCCCTCCCCAGCTGTCCTGGAGCCCCTTTCAGTGCTGGAAGCTGCTCTAAGGTCTCCCCAGAGCCTTCTCTTCCCCAGAAGAACCTGCCTCTTCCAGATGTGACATCTGCGCACTCATTCGGTTCTCAAAGGTAAAGACCCCTCAGCGATGCTCCCGTGGCTGTGGGACCTGCATGGCCAGCATCAGGCACGGAGGGGACTCGCTGGGCCAGAGTTTCAGCTCACAGCAACGAGAGGAGAGTCTCATTAAGGCAAACCCAGGACTTGGCTTCTAATGGTCATTCGATTAACAGAGAATTGCTGGCACTGGGTGTGCGGAGGCATGAGGAGACCAAGGGATCCGGGAGGAGGGACAGGAGGGGGAGAGGGGGAGAAGGAAGCGAGAAGCGGCTCTGTAACAACACATCCCAGCAAACCTGGGCCCTTCCTCAGCCCCAGCACAAATCCACAGTCGCTGCTTTAGCGGCGCCAGATCAGACCCCTCCGCAGCAGCACCCCGGGCTGGCTCCGGGCTCAGGGCACAATTTCCCCCTGATGTCCTCACTCCCACCTGCACCTCCCTCCTCGTTTATGCAGCTGAGGGCGAGGGGAATTCTGCTCCTCCAGCCCCGCACTTTTTGTACATGGATGTTTATTCCAGGCTGGGAAACGGAAGCAGCACAGGTGAGGGGGGATGATGGAGCAAGGATGCTCCAATAGTGGCAAGTGCCATCACGGGACACGAGCTGCTGAGACACGTCCCCCTGTTCCCCAACCCGAGCATAAGCAGATGCTGTTGGTCAGACCCCCGAGCTCCCCGGCCCCCCGCAGCCCCCCAAGGTTCCCCACTCCCCGAGGGGAACCGAGGCACAGCACGGGGCAGCAGCACCTTGAAAGAGAAACCCCCCAAGGGGGGCTGAGCTGCCCCCACGCAGGGGTGAACCGCACAGTTCAGAATATCACAGACTCACCAGGTTGGAAAAGACGCACTGGATCATCGAGTCCAACCACTCCTATCAATCACTAAACCATGTCCCTCAGAGCTCAGAGCCACACTGGGACCCTGCAGCTCTGCCAGCACCTGGATTAGTGCCACAGCCACCAGCGCCTGCCAGGATCCACGGTGCTGCTCACCGGCCGGACACCACCTTGCACCCTCCTTCCTCGCCGAGGCATGCTCAGCTCACCACCTCTCATCACCAGCCGGTACCCAGCTTGTCTAATTAAAAGCTAATGATGTGCTGGAGCTCAGCAACCCTGACCGCAGGCCTTTCCCGGGAGCAGAGTAATTTGGGGAGCGGGGGCACCATGCCGTAAAAATCTGATTAGCTCCCCAGCTGGTGGCGAGCAGGTCTCTGGCACATCCCCACAGCCCCACTCTGCTGCAGGGTCACAATCAGGGTCCCTGCCTCGCTCTGAGCTGGAGGTGCTGGGGACAGACACTGCAAATGGACCCAGGACCCCGTGATGAGCTCCTGCCTTGCCACCCCATGTGCCAGGACCCCAGTGCCTCACCTTGGAGCCTCCAGCCTCAAGAAAGAGGATCCAGCCCTGGGCTCACTGGGGAGCTCTTGTAAAATAAAACAATAAAAAATAAATGCAAGGACTGCTGGGTTCAGAGCCTGGCATCGGCCTTCGATAGAAGAACCGCTCTCGCGTCAAAGCGGCTGCGTTATTTACAGCAAAACCAAGAGATATCAAACAGTTAAATGCAGTCTTAAAGGTAGCCTTCATCCATCACTCAGGTACCAGATTAAGGACTTCTGGTGCTCCCAAATCAAACCTGCCAGCTCGGATGCTGGCAGGCTGTGCCGAGCGCTGCTGTCGCTCCCACCAAGGGCAGTGCCCACAGGGACAGGCACCCAACAAGCCAGGGCGGTGGGGATCCCATCCTGCCCTCCCTGCTCGGCTCTAGGCGTCTCCCCCTGCAGCAGCATCACCCCAGGTGCCCTGCCAGGTGTCAGGGTCCCCCTCCAGTTGGTGAGTGCCCCCCCAGAGAATCGTGCCTACCTGGGGCTGCTCGTGGAGCTGCAGGGTTTGTCCCTACACGGGGGACACCGCCAGCACCCCGCAGCATCAGGGTGCCAGGCCAGACAGCTCAAGTGTTTGCTGTGCCTTCGTCTCCGAAATCAGGACAGCACCGAGGTGAAACTGGGGAAGAGGCGAGCGCCAGCGTGTGATGCCCGCGCCTGCTTCAGCAGGGAGAGGATGCCAGCAGCTGGGTGCTCGAAGCCCGGCCTGGCACCCAGGGGAGCTGATCCCCAAGCCCACCTTTGCCAGGGGGTCAGGGCCCATCCATCCTTCGCCGTCGGCGTCGCTGCTGACCCAGCACTGAAGGAAGGACGCGAGGAAGCTGAAACTAGGGCTGGTGCCAGGGCTCCCACGGGAGCCAGGGCAGGCGCTGCGGCAGCCGCTCCCCACCACACCAACCAGTGTTTTGGTGCCTGCAGCAAAGGGACCGGCAAGCACCTTCTCCCTCCTCCCTGCTATGGCTCTTGGCTTTCCACTTCCATCTGGCGCTGCCGCAATGCTTGGCAGACCCACAGAAGGCAGCCACAACGCCGATCGGCTGGGGAGCAAATAGGAAATCATGCTGAGGTACCTGCTTATAAAACCATGGAGCTTGGCACCAGCAAAGGTGACAGTCTCCCCAGCACATCAGGAGTAGCCCATGGTGCCTCCAGCCCCGGGTGTGGTGGCACAAGCACGGTGCTGTGTCCAGGAGGGGACAGGCCACCCACGTCGTTCCGATGCACAGGGACGTTGCAACGGCTCCGCTCAGGCTGTGGGAACCCCTCTCTGTCAGCGTTTCACCCAGAGGGTTTTGGCACATCGCATGTGCTGCACCCATGGAAGAGGCGTCTGGAGATGCCGGAGCACAGCAGCCCTCTGTGGGGACACAGCCGCCCCTGAGGACCCCAGAGCATCCCACACGGCACTGGCTGCTGCAGCCGTGCTCCAGTGAACCACTGGACTCACCCCAACCACAGCCAGCGCAGGCACCACAGGGCTGAAAATGGCCAAAAAGGCCTCCAAAAAAAAACCTGGGGGGAAAGGTGCTGTTGGTGCCCAGCTGGCACTGCAGCACCAATGATGCCATGGTGGCTGTGCCTCATTCCACTAGTGAGACCAGCACAGTTAAATAGGGCAACAGAAGGTGCTGGGCTGAGTGATGCTGGCACTTTGAAGGCTCTGCACAGCCACGAGTGGCCGAATCCAGCCTGCCCAGGTCGGCACCGCTCTGCCTGCAACGCTGCCCCGCCGCCCGCACTCCCTGGCAGTCGCCCCGCGCAACAGCAACGGCTCGTGATCAATATGGGGGGAGAAAAACAGAAGCCAGACAAGCTCCTGGGGCAAAGCCAGAAGCTGCTCCAGGAGAGCTCTGAGACGGGATGGATCGATTTGAGACAGGAGGCAGGAAAGCACACACCCTGCGCTGCTCCTAAGGTAAACGAGCAGACGCCAGCCACAAGGTGCCACTTCCAGGGACAAGGCTCCCTGTGCCCATCAGGCTGTGGCTCCCAGGAGGATCTCCTGAGCACTCAGCCAAGCCCAAAGTGGCAATGGACAAGGGTTAGAAAGCCAGGAAAGTGGCTCCAGCACCCCCGGCACCCTCAGCCTTCCTGCCAGCCGGGGCTCCGGCTGCCTCCGGACGATGTTCGTGGCTGCTTGCCCAGCTCCAAGGCACAGAGAGCCCCTGCGCTCCTGAGCCACCCGTCCTGGTGGCATTTGGGGTGAGAAAGGGGACAGTGAAGGCACAATGATGATGGCATCAGCAGGGACACAGCACCACGCCAGGCCAGGGAGATTTAATCATGACACGAAGCACCACCAAGGCCAGGACAGTGGGAGGTGACTCCCACAAATAAACCTTGTGCAGATGGAGAAAAGCCCCCGTGGGAGCCGAGAGCCCAGCCCTGTGCCCTCTGCTTCTCCCCATCCCCTCCGAGCCGCATCCCTACATTGCTCAAGGTGGTGCGGGGGGCACAGGCACAACAGCACATGCTTTTGGGGCTGCTTGGAAGAACTGCTCCACAGATGCATCCCAGGGAAGGCTATTTCCCCCAGGAATAAGCCAAGCACATGCTTTTGGGGCTACATGGAAGAACTGCTCCACCAATGCATCCCAGGGAAGGCTGTGTCCCCCAGGAATAACCCAGAGAGCCCAGCTGCCTGGGGAGTAGCAAAGCACTCCAGCTCCCAGTGTCCAGCAACAGCGGCCAGACCGGCACCAGCAGCCACTGTCCCCTCCAGGGGTTTCCCCCAGAGCCACCAGACAGGGACGGTTTCCATCAGGCTCCCACGCAGCACAAACGAGCAGCTGAGCCTGGCACGGCCGCACCGCAGTTCACTGCGGCACAAGGCAGTGGCTGAGCCAGGCTGCCGGCAGCGACACTGATGTGTGGGCAGCAGCGGGCACGCACTGGCGCCTTCATCCCAGGCACCAACCTGGCTCTTCCCCAGCTTCAATCTGGAGAGAGAACTCTATACCTCCCCTGGGATCAGGGCAAGGCAGCATCAGGGCATCCACGTGCTTGGAAATCCATGCACAGCACTGAAACCTGGAGTTGTTTTCCCCCTTGGATCAAGGCCAATGGGAGCAGCAGCCACCTTGGTGATCTCTGACCCCAGCAGCCCTCAGTCACAATCACAGAATCATGGAATGGTTTGGGTTGGAAGGGACCTCAAGGCCCTGCCACTGGACCAGGGGCTCCAAGCCCCATCCAACCTGGCCTTGAACCCCTCCAGGGATGGGGCAGCCACCACTGCTCTGGGCAGCCTGGGCCAGGGCCTCCCCACCCTCAGCACAAAGAATTTCTTCGTAATGTCTAATCTAAATCTTCCCCCTTCCAATTTAAGCCATTGCCCCTCATCCTATCCCTGCACTCCCTGATCAAGAGCCCCTCCCCAGCTTTCCTGGAGCCCCTTTCAGTCCTGGAAGCTGCTCCAAGGTCTCCCTGGAGCTTTCTTTTCTCCAGGCTGAACAACCCCAACTCTCTCAGCCTGTCCTCATAGAAGAGGTGCTCCAGCCCTCAGATCATCTTTGTAGCCTCCTCTGGACCTGTTACAACCATGTCCCACAAGAGGAGGTGGGAAGCATCTTCTCCAGTGCGCTGCGATGTTGCTAAGCAGTTTGGCGCCTGGTCCCAGTGCTGGGGTGGGGTTGGCAGAATAACTTTGGTGGAAGACATCACAGAGGGTCCATGGGCAATGAGAAACACCTTGACCCACGCCAGTGCTTCCATAGCAGCAGCTGATGGATCAGCTCTGCCAACCCCAAACCAGCCTGGCACACCTCAGGCATCCCCTCTGCCTGCAGACACCCGCTCATCCCCATGATGAGCTTCAGACCAGCCCTGGAGCAGCTCTCTGGGTGATCCCCCCAGGCCACCTCCAGCTCGCTGTGGGTGCAGACAGACTCAAAGGTTGGACGTGCCCAAGCGCAGCGCTGTGGCTGCCCCCCAGCACCCTCCTGCACCACAACCACCCACTTTGCTCCCTGTCTCCTGCACCAGCTCAGAGCCCCCCATCTGCTGCATTCTCACAGGGCCAGAAAGAGCTAGGCAGCAAGAAACACCCCAGATTAATTAAAAGACACCACTTTTCCTCAAGGTGCACAGACAGTGTGAACGATGCCCCACCAGAAGCCCCTTCCAGGCACGTGGGGCTGCAGATGCCCAACCACCAGCAGTCAGCGGCGATGGATCTGGCGCAGCCGGACAACCGCTTGCGCCAGGAGAGTGGGACGTGGGGCCAGACGGCATCAATTCAGCATCCCCCAGCACCACCACAGTCACCCCTCAGCACCACGCCGCTCTCTGCCAGGGCCAGCTGCAGTTCCCCCATCCCAAAGCCCTGGCAGAGGGGCTGCAGCAGTGTCAGAGCCACGCGGGAGTGATGGGGAGCTCCTCCAGCCTCTGACACCACCATCAGACCCGCATCAGCACCCAGGGCCACTGCGAGCCCTCCTCCACACACCAGAGTGGATTAAACATCACTCGACTTCCAGCAGGTGGGTCTGGGATGCAGCAGCCCCCAAGCACGGGGAGGGGCTGGGACCCTGTGCCCCAAGGCTGGTAGCGCCCACGGCACCAGCAGTCCCCAGCTCTAGGATTACACCAGCACGGGGCATCCCCCATTCCAGCCACGTGTTGCCTAATTTATGGTTTAATTAATAAATGGGGAATTATGCCGAGTTTATCCAATACTTTTGGACGCGTGATGTTATCAAAATCCCATTACCAATGAAGGAAGGCATGAAAAGCAAAATTAGCTTTGGCATCTGAAACCCTTCAGTCGATGTGATAACGTGGTTATTAGGGCTAATAATCAAAGAGCGCTTTGGGGAACGCAGCTTCCAGCAGAAGCTGAGCCGAGGGCAGCCGCAGCCTGGTGTGGGGATGGACAGGGGAGCAGTTTTCACCTGGGAGGGAAAGTCTGACCACAGCCAAGGGCAAAAGCATTATTCCAGACTGCACTTATCATCAGCTCCGGATCTTGGCACAAGGAAAGCACTGGGGGCCGCCAAGCTGAGGAGGAGAATGGCCAGGCACAATGATGAGCACCACTGCCAGGGGTGGGGAAGAGGAAAAGAAAAAAAGCATGGAAGATTTGGAACCCAGCAGGTGCTGGGTCCCGACAATTTGCTTTGGGTATCGATCCTTCTGGAGGACAGTGCGACTGCCGGCTCACAGCTCTCCTGTGCAGCCCAGAGAAGGAGAAACTCAAGTCATAATTAGGAGCTGCAGTCATCTGGCTCCCGGAGCTGGGGCTTTGCCAAAACCACCAGGAGCCGGAGGAAGGGCCTTCTCCCATCCCTTGGGGAGCAAGCAGGAGTCCCCACTCACTTCGGTGGCCGTTAGCTCAGGCACAGTGGCCGTCCCTGGCGCTGATGGAGCAGGAGGCAGCTCCCCTGGGAGCAGCCGGCAGCAAACACCAACCGCTGCACCATCCCAGCAGCGGGCACAGCTCCGCGGGGGCACCTCAGGGGCTGATCTGCAACCCCCTCTCCCCAACCATATATACGAGGATAGATACATAAATACAGAAGGCTATCAATGGATATATATTGAGATGTCCTCCCTCCTGCCGTGACGCTGCATGGCACTGGGCGCTGTGCGGCAGAGGGTGCAGAGCCAGGGCTGCGATGCAGTGCAGCCCACGCCGGCTCACTGCTGCGGTCCCCGAGCTACCATGCAGTGAGGGACGTGTCCTTGCCCTCCAGAGTCAGGGTCACTGGGGTTTGGGGCCGGCTCCTGGCAAACAGGGCACTTGTGCTCACCACAGGGGCTTGGGAGAACCGGGCTCAGTGCCGGGTGATTGGGCAAGGTCAGCCCCATAGCTGTGCTTCACCAGCTGTAGGAACGGGGCAGGGCGTCATTCCGAGGAGGCTTTGGGACTTGGGGGGATGTTTTACTAGCTTGTACCTTTTCCCAAGCAGCACAGGTGACGTCCCACTGTCACTGCTGGCTTCAATGACCTTGGGTGCATCACCTCTCCGGTGCCCCACGCTCCGCCAGCACACGGACCACCGCAAGCCACGGTTCTTCCCAATAAGAGCCTGCAGCCAGGAGCACCCAAGCGCAGCCAAGGCACAGAGCAGTGGCTGCTGCAAGGGTGCCCTGGGGCTCCAGCAGCCCCCAGCCAAGGCTGCTGCGCTAGCGAGGAATAATGCAGCAGGCAGGAGACGACTCCTGCCGGTGGCTGCGCTTCTGTACAGTGTGCACAGGAGTGACAGCGCTGCAGCAGCACCTCAGCGCACAATAAATGAGAGCTTTCGCTCCAGGACTGAAGTTTTCACTGCTGCAGAGGGAGCAGGCGGGGAGTCCTTCAGCACCCTGCAGCTGTCACAGCGTGGGGGACTTTGCTGCCAGACACTCTGCAGCGAGTGGCATCCTGCAGCGAGTGGCATCCTGCAGCGGGTGGCATCCTGCAGCGGGTGGCATCCTGCAGTGGGGGACACCCCATGGCACCCACTGCCCCGGCCACTCTCACCTGAAGGACAGGGCATCGCTGCCCCAAGGAGCTCCGGCTGCAGAGGGACACACAGGGGCCCCCGCGTAGCTGGGGGCCATGGAGCCACGCACGACACGGATGTGTGTCCCCCTCTCCCCATACCACAGTTCCCTCGCAATCTGCAGAGCTCTTTGGGGATCCCTCCTGCCCCTCTTCTTTCCAAGCAGGCTGGTGGGGAGGTTTGGGGCACAGCTCCCACGCAGCTGTGGGTGCAGGGGCTGCAGCGCCTCGATGCTGACACCCAGAGCTCCGGGGCGAGCCCCTTCCTCGCCGCTGCACCCCGACAGCAGGCAGGAGGAGTGACGGAGGGATCCCAGCGCCTGCTGCAACCACGGCGGGGAAATTCGGTCTGGAGAAGGCACCGGCTGGAGTTGGCTCCCGGCCAGGCCGCTACGGAGAAGCCGCCGGTGCAGCGGCTGGAACCCTGGAGCTCCCACTGGTTTCCAGCAGCGGGATGCGTTCCCCTTCCCCGCACCGCACCGGCCCCCGGGCACCCCCGGGGCCGACACCCCAAGGGCATCGCCGCCGGGCGCACACAGGGATGCGGAGCTGGAGCATCGCTCGGAGCCCAGAGGGCACCTCTGACCCGGTGACTTGGCTCTGCCTGCCCCCCCGAGCTGTCCCCGCATCCCGGCGGGGTCCCGCATCCCCGGGTGGATCCGCATCCCGAGGGGGGTCCTGCATCCCCGGGTGGATCCGCATCCCGACGGGGGTCCCGCATCCCGAGGGAGGGTCTCGCATCCCCGGGTGCATCCGCATCCCCAGGGGGCTCCTGCATCCCCGGGTGCATCCGCATCCCGAGGGGTGGTCCCGCATCCCGAGAGGGAGTCCCGCATGCCCGGGGCAGCTCCATATCCCTCGGGAGGGAGGAGGAATCCCGCATCCCAGGGGGTCCCGCGTGTCGGGGTGGCTCTGCATCCCGGACGGGTCCCGCATCCTGGGAACGGCCCCGCATCCCGGGGACATTCCCGCACCCCGAGGGCGTCCCTGTCACCCCGGGGGGTCCCTGCCACTCCCGCAGCCCCTGCAGAAGCGGCTGCAGCCCCGGGGCACGGGACGGGACGGGCGGGGGGGCAGCGCGGGGCACTCACCGGGCGGAGCGGCGGGAGCGGAGCGGGCGCTGCGGCAACCCCGGCGCCTCCGGGATCGCGTGCGGCGGCCACGCCCCCCGGCACAGGCCACGCCCCTTGTACGAGGCCACGCCCCACACCGAGGACGGGACGCGCCCTCCGCGAGGCCACGCCCCCTGAGCGAGACCACGCCCCCTAAGCGAGGCCACGCCCACACGGGAGGCTGGCCACGCCCCCTACGTGAGGCCACGCCCATGTACGCGGTCACACCCATGATGGCGACAGGCCACGCCCCTTCTATGAGGCCACGCCCACATCTGAGATAGACCACGCCCCCTGCACGAGGCCATGCTCCCTGCCCACAGCGAGACTCGGCCCCGCCCCCTCCCGAGGCCCCGCCCACACCCAGCCCCGGCTGCGCCCTTGTCCGAAGCCCCTTCCACATTCAGCCCGAGCTCCCCCCTGCCCTGGTACGGTGCCCATTGCGATTCCTGGACCCACCGCCCCTGCTCGAGGCCACGCCCCTTACACGAGACCACGCCCACTCTGAGAACCTGGCCCCGCCCCAGGCCCCGCCCCTTCCCTAAGACCGTGCCCATCATTAGCTCCAGAGCCACTCCCGGCCTTAGGCCACGCCCACAGGCAGCCCCAGCTCCGCCCCTTCCCTGAGGCCCCGCCCACCGTCCATCTAGGCCCCGCCCACACCCAGCCCCGGGCCCGCCCCCTGCCTGAGGCCCCGCCCACTGCTCGGCCTGCCCTGCCCCGCTCTGCAGGCCCCACCCCCAGCCCAGCGCCCCTCACACGGGGACCCAGCGGGGTGACCTCTCATAGAATCATGGAATCACAGAATCACTGCGCTGGAAAAGACCCACCGGATCATCGAGTCCAACCATTCCCGTCAATCACTAACCCATGTCCCTCAGCACCTCGTCCACCCGTCCCTTAAACCCCTCCAGGGAAGGGGACTCAACCCCCTCCCTGGGCAGCCTCTGACAGTGCCCAATGACCCTTTCCGTGAAAAATTTTTTCCTGATGTCCAGCCTGAACCTCCCCTGGCGGAGCTTGAGGCCATTCCCTCTCGTCCTGTCCCCTGTCCCTTGGGAGAAGAGCCCAGCTCCCTCCTCTCCACAACCTCCTTTCAGGTAGTTGTAGAGAGCAATGAGGTCTCCCCTCAGCCTCCTCTTCTCCAGGCTAAACACCCCCAGCTCTCTCAGCCGTTCCTCATCAGGCCTGTTCTCCAGCCCCTTCACCAGCTTCGTTGCTCTTCTCTGGACTCGCTCCAGAGCCTCAACATCCTTCTTGTGGTGAGGGGCCCAGCAAGAAGAGGGAGGGAACTCTCCTCTGGTCCACTCCGGTGAGCCCCCACCTAGATCCCTGCATCCAGCTCCAGGGTCCTTAGCACAAGGACATGGATCTCTTGGAGCAAGTCCAGTGGAGGCCACAAAAAGTGGTGTGACACCTTTCCTGTGAGGAAGGGCTGAAAGAGTTGGAGTTGTTCAGCCTGGAGAAGAGACAGCTCCAGAGAGACCTAAGTGTGGTCTTTCCAAGTATAAGGAGGGGCTGTAAGAAAGATGGACAGGGGTTTTTTTCTCCCAAGACCTGCAATGACAGGGAAGAGGGTGTAAAACTGAAGGAGGGCAGGGGCAGATTGGACAGAAAAACAAAATCTTGAGTGGTGAAGGTGGTGAGACGCTGAACAATTTGCCCAGAGCAGTGGTGGCTGCCCCATTCCTGGAGGTGTTCAAGGCCAGTTTGGATGGGGCTTGGAGCCCCTAATCCAGTGGGAGGTGTCCCTGCCCACGGCAGGGCATGTGCTATGAAAAAGCGCTGCAGTTCCCTGGAGGGAGGTGCTGTTGGCAACCAGGGTCACGTTGGGAGGAGCTGTGGGTGCTGGTGTCCCTGGGCTGGGTGCTGCTGCACATGCCGGGCTCGGTGCTCGAGGGATGCTGTGCCTGGTGGCTGAGGATGCTCACCTGGTGCTGCTGCACGCACGGTGTGGTGACCAGCAGGTCCTGCTGTAAGTTCTGGGTGCTGCACACACACGGTGTCTGGTGTGAGGACACCCCGACGAGGTGCCTGGGCTGAGGTCATCCTGAGGAGGTGCCCGATGTGAGGAATCTGGTGTGAGGTCAACCTGAGGAGTTGCCTGGTGTGAGGTCAACCTGAGGAGACGCCTGGTGTGAGGTCAACCTGAGGAGATGCCTGGTGTGAGGTCAACCTGAGGAGGTGCCTGGTGTGGGGTCAACCTGAGGAGATGGCTGGTGTGAGGTCAACCTGAGGATGTGCCTGGTGTGAGGTCAGCCTGAGGAGACCCCTGGTGTGAGGTCAGCCTGAGGAGGTGCCTGGTGTGAGGTCAGCCTGAGGAGACGCCTGGTGTGAGGTCAGCCTGAGGGGACGCCTGGTGTGAGGTCAACCTGAGGAGACGCCTGGTGTGAGGTCAACCTGAGGAGACGCCTGGTGTGAGGTCAACCTGAGGAGACGCCTGGTGTGAGGTCAACCTGAGGAGACGCCTGGTGTGAGGTCAACCTGAGGAGACGCCTGGTGTGAGGTCAACCTGAGGAGATGCCTGGTGTGAGGTCAACCTGAGGAGATGCCTGGTGTGAGGTCAACCTGAGGAGATGGCTGGTGTGGGGTCAACCTGAGGAGGTTCCTGGTGTGAGGTCAACCTGAGGAGATGCCTGGTGTGAGGTCAACCTGAGGAGGTGCCTGGTGTGAGGTCAAACTGAGGAGGTGGCTGGTGTGGGGTCAACCTGAGGAGGTGCCTGGTGTGAAGTGCCCGGTGTGAGGTCACTCCAAGGAGGTGCCCAGTGGGAGATGCTACTGGAGTCCAGGTGTCACTGGAGTCCCCGTGTCCTGCCTGAGGGCAGGGTGCTCTGCAGCTCCCTTTCTCTGCTGGTGGGCCATGAGCTGTGGGCAAGGCCAGAGTGTGCGGGGGCAGCAGCTGGGACAGCCGGGTGCCTGGCGAGTCCAGAGGCCACCCAGCTCCACTCCAGCCACCTCAACACCACAGAGACACCCGTGAGCTCCCACCAGCTACTGAAGGCAGCGGAAGGGACCCTGCCTGGGGCCACCTCCCCGCTGCAGCACCGAGCCCGTGGGGGCCATTTCCCAAAGTGATAGGACCCTCCCCTGCCTGTCCCCCTGGGAACCCACAGCTGAGTTTCCCCAAACACAGTCGTCCTCCTGAAATCTAAGCGTCAGCATCGTCCTGTGGGGCCCTTCCACATCCACCCATGCCTGGGAAGCGATTCCTTACGCTCGCTGGCTCTGCACCGCGGCCATAAGGCTGGAAATCCCTGTGGAGCCAGAGGGCTCAGCACCCAGCACAGGACCCTTCTGCTGCCTGCACGGGGCCACGGAGCCAGCACAGGCTCCAGAGCATCCATGTGGATGGACCTCTGTGGATGAGGGACCATGGCTCCCCCAAACCAGCCTCGTTCTCCAGGCCCTGGGCTGAGGTCAGGATTGCACCCACCAGTAACGAACTTATTGATCTCATACTCTAAAGAGCAGCACGAGCTGATGGGAAGAGCCCTCTCCTGGCCGTGTGTTCATCACTGCAACCTCTTAGAAGTCATCATAACTACTAAAAGTCAGCATAACTACCTGAAAGGAGGTTGTGGAGAGGAGGGTGCTGGCCTCTTCTCCCAAGGGACAGGGGAAAGGACGAGAGGGAATGGCCTCAAGCTCCGCCAGGGGAGGTTCAGGCTGGACATTAGGAAAAAATTCTTCACAGAAAGGGTGATTGGGCACTGTCAGAGGCTGCCCAGGGAGGGGGTTGATTCACCTTCCCTGGAGGGGTTTAAGGGACGGGTGGACGAGGTGCTGAGGGACATGGTTTAGTGTTTGATAGGAATGGTTGGACTCAATGATCTGGTGGGTTTCTTCCAACCTGGTTATTCTATGATTCTCTGATTCTATGATCACTGTACTGATTAAGTGATGTCTCCTGGAGCTGGATGCTCCAGCATGGCTCTCTGGAGTGGAAATTAGCTTTCAAGCCCCCACCATGGGAGTATTGAGGTCTCCCTTCCCCTCAGCTGGCACCCACAGCCATGTCCTCACGCCCTCGTGCTGCTGCAGGGACGCTGCCCCACGGCTGTTCCCCCTGCACTGGAGACGTAGAGTGGTTCCTGTCACCACCATGCATCCATCCTTCAAGGGCAAGATCCCAAATCCAGGGTGGGTGGAGAAAGGGTTGAGAACGTCCCTGAGGAGAAGGATTTGAGGTGCTGGGGGATGAGGAGCTCCACAAGCCGGCAATGTGCACTCGCAGCCCAGAAACCACCCATGTTCTGGGCTGCATCCAGAGCAGTGGGACCAGCAGGGAGGGAGGGGATTCTGCCCCTCTGCTCTGCCCTGGTGAGACACACCTGGAGCCTTGTGTCCAGTTCTGGAGTCCTCAGCACAGAAATCATTGAATCACAGAATGCTTTGGGTTGGAAGGCATCCATGGGTTGGAAGCCCATCCAGTTCCACCCTCTGCCATGGGCAGGGACACCTCCCACTGGATCAGGGGCTCCAAGCCCCATCCAGCCTGGCCTTGAACCCCTCCAGGGATGGGGCAGCCACCACTGCTCTGGGCGACCTGGGCCAGGGCCTCCCCACCCTTATTGTGAAGAATTTCTTCCTTGTTTCTAATCTAAATCTTCCCCCTTCCAATTTAAAGCCATTCCTCCTCGTCCTGTCACTCCAGGCCCTTGTAAAAAGCCCCTCCCCAGCTTTCCTGGAGCCCCTTGAAGCACTGGAAGCTGCTCTAAAGTCTCCCTTGAGCCTTCTCTTCTCCAGGCTGAACAACCTCAACTCTCTCAGCCTGTCCTCATAGCAGAGGTGCTCCAGCCCTTGGATCATCTCCATGGCCTCCTCTGGACCTGTTCCAACAGTTCCATCTCCTTCTTATGCTGGGGATTCCAGAACTGGACACAGGGAGGACATGGATCTGTTGGAGCGGGACATGGATCTGATCCAGTGGGAGGTGCCCTTGCCCATGGCAGGGGAGTGGAACTGCCTGGGCTTTGAGGTCCCTTCCAACCCAAACCATCCCACGATTCAAATGGGATATGGGAACTCACCCTGGTGAAGTGAAAGGGGCCCAGGGAGAACCTTAAACTGCCCTCCCCTCACATTCCAGCCAGGATCTGTGCCAGGGAGGGATCTCCCACTCACAGCAAAACTGTTCAAACCAGGAGCATCTCTGCACGCCCCAGACTTAACAGGAGTTCAATCTCAAAAGAGACGTCCCTGCCCAATAAAACAGCCCCCAGAATCCTGCAAAAAGAAGCCAAGATTCCAAACCAGGAGCTTTTCTACAGACCCCCCCTCCCCACCCTCAGGTTCTGCAGGAAGGTGATGGATGTGCAGGGGCATGAGCACAACTGTCCCACCCCTCTCCCACGCAGGGACAGACCCACGGTCACCCCAAAACAGGACCAGCAGCCAAGCGGTACAGGAGATAACTTTATTGAACCCAATGGTGTTAGACAGACGACCGAGAAGAGACATGCCGGTTGGTGCGGGCAGCGTGGGCAGCAGGAGCCGACTTGGTGCAAGGGCTGGATTTGTTTCTGTCTTTTGTAATATCCTCAAGCCTTTTCCTGGCTTCCTTTTAGATTTCTTTGAAATTTTCTCTCTTTTTTTTTTTTTTTTAAGTAAAAACAACAAATCGTGGAAAGAGTCCAGATGGTGTTTGTTCCCTATGATTGTTCCCGCAGCTATGTACAACGTGGGGTTGGGTCTCAACATCAGGTATAAAATGGAGCGAGTTTACAAACTTGGAGGAGGCAAGGAAAAAGCAAAGACAGACAGAGGCGAGAGCAGTAGAAATCTGGACCAAAATCTTAAAGAGAAATTTAAAAAGTGCTATAAAACCCCTCGGCAAGGAATACCATGCAGTTAAGAAACACAAAACCCAGTCAATCACACAGATCATCTAAAACAGGAATTTGTCCATTTTGTCTTTTATTTAATTAAAAAAAGGTTGTTTGTTTTTAATAGAAAAAAGCTAAAATTGTAAGGTTCAGGCCACTGGGAGGCAGCAGCTCGAGGGGGCAGGAAGGTGAGGCGCTGGCATCTCCCAGCTCCAGCCCCTCAGGAAGGCTCCTGGTGCTTCCAGGGGCCACGGGCACCTTTGGGGGCGATCGGCACCTTTGGAGGTGATGGGGCTCCTTTAGGGGTCACAGACATCCTTGGGGATGACGGGTTGCCTTGGGGGCATCAGGCACCTTTGGGGTGATGGGCACCCTTGGGAGGTGATGGGCTCCTTTGGGGGTCACAGGCACCCTCAAGGGCATCAGGCACCTTCAGGGGTGATGGGCACCTTGGAGGTGACGGGCTCCTTTGGGGTCACAGGCACCATTAGGGACAGCGGGCACCTTTGGGGTTGATGGGCACCTTTTGGAGGCAACGGGAACCCTTGGAGGCATCAGGCTCCTCTAGGGGCAACAGGCTCCTTCAGGGGTGACAGGCACCCTTAAGGGCATCAGGCACCTTCTGAGGTGATGGGGGATGAGCTAGTGCAATCCTTGGATCCCTCCCCGTGGGGACAGGAGGCTCAGCCCCCAGACTAGAACCCCGGGGGGACACTCAGTCCCCAGCCAGCTTGGGGACATGAGATGCTCAGCGTAAGCCAGGAGGACCTCATCAGGGCCCGTCCTCACCACACACCACGGCCCACGGGCTGTCATCGCCCTCACCCTTCCCATTCCCCACAGGGATTCCTCCTGATTTACGCCACAGCGTGTCACTCGTCTCCAGCGCGCCCCGGCTGAGGCTCTGGGACAACAGGCAGCCCCCCACCAGGGCAGGATGAGGCAAAACCCTGGAAAGAGGCTGGGGGACGTGCAGCCCCGAGCACGCTGGTGACGGGGACAGCTGGGTCAATGTTTTGGTGGCTCCGTGGGGGTGTCAGAAAAGAAAGTCAGGCCCAGCCGAGGCTGCCGCAGAGCGAGAGGGGTGCATGAGCCCTCTCCAGCCACAGCATCGCCCAGGCACGGGGCAGCCCCCAAAGGTGCATCATGGCCTTTCCTGCCCCGAGCCCCAAGGAGGGCGAGAGGGGCTGGAGGGGAGAGCCAGGTCCCCGCCGCCAGCCTCGAGCGGCTGCTGAGCCAGTGTCTCGTACAATCAGAAAAGAAGTCAGCACAGCACAGTTATCACAGATTACAAAAAAGAAAAAACAAACCAGGAAAGAGGCGCAGGGCTGGGCCCCACCAACTCACGCAGGGCGTTCAACTATAGATCTATTTACAGCGAGTCCTTAGCCGACAGCGGCAACACAAGACTAGGCGAATGGAAAGCCCTAGCGCCCAAGCCAGCGTGGGGAGGGACGTCCCTGTGCGAAGGCGCCGGGGCCCTGGGTGGCAGCAGGGACACGGTGGGGAGGCTGCCGGACAGACGGAGGAGTGAGCACCATGGGCGCGCGCGCCAGGCTGGGCTGTGCCGGCCGGCGAGGCGAGAGGCACCAGCCAAGAGAGCACCGAGGGCAGAGGTGGCGGCCGCCTCCACGTGGCGCCGGCAGCAAAGCCGGGCCTCGGAGGAGATGCCTGTTTTGTAGGGTTGCGAGGTGTCCCTGAAGGCTACCCCAGCGGGGCTGAGGCTGCCTGGTCCCCAGCCTGGCGGGGCCTGGGGACAGGATGGGCTCGGTGGCCCTGCCCAGGGTCACCTCTCCCCAGGGAGTGCGGGAGCGGAGGGGAGCGGGGGCTCCCGGCTGGGCCTCGCCGAGCACCCCAGAGCCAGGCAAGCAAAGGGGGCCAAAGGCAGCAAGCGCAGCTTGGCCGTGCTTAGGCTCCTGCCAGCACCCCCGTCACATCTCTGGCTTTGGGGACAGGCAGAGGTCACCGCAGCCAGAGCCCCCTCTGCCCCCTTCCCGCGCAGCCAGGGATTAAGGCACCGCAGCAGCACCGGGGCTGATCCCCTCCCTGCTGGGATCCTCACCTTGGCAGCCCCCGCTGTCCCCGGAGCAGCGATGTGGGGCAGAGCGCGAGCCTGCCAGCCCCGAGGGCACGGGAAGGCATGGGGCTGGGGGGAGCCAGCGGCACGGGGGCTGCTCCCCAGCACAGCCTGCCAGCCTGCACCCCGAGCCTGGCAGCACCGAGGGGCCGTGGGGCAGCGCCGGGGACCCTGGGCAGAGGAGGCCCTGGGGCATCCTGACCCGGTGGGAGACCTCGTCCCCAGGGCCAGAATCTGCCTCCTGCTTTGGGGAGCCGGAAACCACCAGGCAAGGAGCTGCTCCAGGAGCATCCCGCTGCCACCGGCTGCCAAGGCCCATCTCAGCCAAGCTGTGAGGCCCCAGGAGGTGGGTTCAGGGACTGGAAATTGTCCAGTGAGCACCAGTTTCATGACAGAGGTGATTTCAGCAGTGGAAACAACAGCTGCAAAAGAAACCAAAGGGAAAGGGGGCTGCTTACATGTAAGCAGTGGGCACTAGGTCACAGGCTCCAAGCCAGGAGAGCGAAGAACCAGAACAAAAGAGGGAGCAAAGTGAAGTCTGGACTCTGCCAAAGGAAAATGGGAGTGGGGAAACAAAATAAAATAACCAAAGTGGGGTTTATTGGACTGTCCTGGTTGCAGCGGCTGCCATGCAGGTGAAGTGGGGAATGTACAAAGACAGCGGTGAGAGCCGCCCTCCTCCTCGGCCAATGCAAGGCGGGCACTTCCCGCAGAAGTGGCTCTCTCGTCACCTGCCCTCATCTACGCCTGCCTGGGTGGAGAGGGAGCTGGAGACCCTCACACGCACGCTCTCATCCTGCGGCCGCACGCTCCTCCTTGCCCCCAGCTTTGGCCCAGGCGGCTCCCACGGGGTCCCTGCCCCACGCAGGGGCCTTCCTGCAGCTCCCAGGAGCCGGGGCTCAGCCACGTCGCTTGCCCTGGCACCACAGCCCGAGAGTTTGCAATAGAGACAGAAAAAAAAAGAAGAGAAACCAGGATTCTCCTACCCCCAGTGTCAGGAGGGGAGATGGCACCTTGCGCTCTCCCACAGATGAGCCAAGCTTCCCCACGCTCCACCAGGATGCGCCGGAGCCCCAGTCCTCTCCGCTCGCTCGCCAGCCCCGCGCTCCAGGATACCAAGGGAAAAGGAGAGCAGCCCAGCGGGAGCGGTGGCTCGCGGCGGCTCACGGCGGCTCCCCTCCGCCTGGGCCGGCATGTCCAGGCCTCACAGAGTCGACTGCAGGTCAGGATCCACCATGGTCTCACGGTCTGGAGACTCGATGTAGTTGGCAGCTTCCTGGAGTTTCAGCAGCATGGCCATCTGCGGGGAGAGGCGCGTGGCACCAACCGCGGGGGACAAGAGGGCTGGGGAAGCCAAAGCCACTCAGTCCTCTTTGCCCTCCTGTACAAACCAGCCACCCCTAGAGAATGAGGCAAAGCCTAGAAATGCTGCAAAATCCCTCCCTGCCAGCAGCATCTGGCCTGGGCACAGCTGGGATGCTCAAGGCTGAGCATGCTGAAGCTGTGCAAGAGGACAGGCCCAGGCACCTCAGCTGGCATCAGCGGTGGCAGCTCGCTGCCAGCTAGCAGCCTCTCCAGAGACGCATTGGGACACACACGCGCAAGCCCCAGTCTGTGTGTGGATGTGACGCCTCGCGGAGCCCCACGCTGTGCCCATAATGTGCCCCAGTGTGCCACCTGCCTGCTGGTGCCTCACCTGCTGCTCCTCCCAGGAGCACGAAATGTTTCTGTATCCCTGAGTCAGGGGGGTTTACATGGAAAATGACTGGAAAAGCAAATTGCCGTTCCACTCTGCTCCCTCATCCTCCGCCCACCGCCCGGTGCCCGGCACAGCAGGGCCGTACCAGAGGGTCCGAGTCCAGGGAGCTGGGTGTCGTGTCCTTGACGGTGCGCTCCTCTGGAGGGGAAACGGTGCTGTGGGGCCCGACGGTGGGTGGGGGCAGGTGGTACAGCTTGGACTGGTCCTGCTGTGCTGACGGCCAGGGCAGGGTGTCCCGCACCCACTCCACAGGGTCCTCCCAGGCTGCCTTCTGCCCGTGGACCTGCAGGTGGGGAGCAAGCGGCAGCCACCCCTTCAGCACGTGCCAGAGCCAGTGACGTGGCACCCCGAGCGCCCCAGGCCAGCGCTCTGTCCTGCTGCAGCCACAGGGCAGGACAGGGACTGACAGATGCCACCCATCCCGAAATCCCAGCTCCTTCCCTCTCCCTGACCCGTGAGACTTCCGCATCAGCACATCCCCAAGCACCACTGGCTTGCGTCCCCACGTGGGTACCTTAAGTCCATCTTTTGCGCCCTCCTGCAGGTAAGGGATGATGGAGTTGTTCCACAGATCGATGAACCAGGTCCGGAAATCCTCAATTCCAATGGGGCAGGACAGGAAGAAGCAGGGACCTGCAGGGGGAAGGTAGAATGTGAAAACAGGAGCTGGGTCCCCCTGCTCCAGTCACTGGCCTCGTGGCAACACAGCACCACAGCCGGCAAGCCGGGCTGCTCACAGTGCCCTGGGCTCGGCCACCTCCTGGGAGCAGCACCTGGGCAGCACCTGCCTGGGACACACAAGAGGAAAGCAAGATCCTGGCAAGGACAGGGGCTGCTGTGTTCGATCTGCCCCTCAAAAGCACGGTGAGGCAAAGGGAGACCTGACTGGGAAACCACAGCTCCTCCATGCCCAAGGAAGGTGCCAAGAAGACTGGCAGCCTCGGCTGACACCACTGTGACAGCTCCCACAGGGCACGGGAACAAATGCCACCCAGGGAAGGGCAATGCTTGGGTGCATCATCCACCAGATTTCAGTTGTGTGGGACAGGGGGACGCGGGGCAGCACATCAGCTCCTCAAACTCCTTTGGGATGGTTTTGCCCCAGTCCCTGGGTGCTCCAAGCAGTGCGAGATAGAGGAAAGAGGTGTGCAGCGAGGCCTTACCGATGAGGAAGTCAGAGGTACTGTGTTTCTCCAGGAAAGTGTGCAAGTGGTACCAGAGCTTGGGCACCCAGTCCAGCACACGCAGCAGCTCCTCCTTGTTGGCATTGATGTCCGTGTCCGACTCCAGCAGCTTCCGACGCAGGTAGCGCACCAGGAAGCCATTGGCTGGCTCCACATTGTTCGAGAAGGTCAGCATCCTGGGGAAAAGAATCAAGCGTTCAGGGCTGGGTGTCCACACAAGCTCCCCTGCTCCCCAGCACCTTCCGGGGATCTCCCAGTATCCCCACACTGCCTGTGCCCAAGGTTGGGGTATCAGATCCTCCTGGGATGGCAGGGACAGGTCTGGGGCTCGGTCTTCATCATGGTCCCCAGTCACAGGACGTGTCCCTCACACTGCCCAGGCACAGGATCGATGTCCTTTACCCCTCTGGCCCCACAGGGATGGTCCCCAGGGATGCAGAATTCCCACCTGAAGCTCAGATGGAGGCCATGGTTTGGGGTCATCTTCACAGGCTGGTTGGTGGTGCCAATGATGTAGGGGCTGAGTGAGTGACAGAGAGAGATCGGCACCATGAGAAAGAGCACCCTGCGCTGCCCCGGCCCGCGGCAGAGCCCATCTGAGCACAGCGGCCGTGTGCAGCGTGCAGCCTCATCTCCACGAGGACGGGACATCTTGCCGAGCACAGCGAGGAGCACGCGTGTGCCCGAGGCGCATGCAGTGGGGCTCTCACCATTTGTGGTACTTGCAGGTGAGCGCGCCGTTGACGAGCTCGCTGATGGAGCCCGCCTCGCTGAGGTCATCCAGGAGGATCACCAGCGGCACGTCCGCCATGCCCGTCTCCCTGTCGATCTGGTTGGCCAGGTTGGAGAGGTACAGCTGCAGGTCCTGCAAGGAACAGGCCAGGTGTCACCTGTGGGGCCACGGCGTGGGTGCTAACGGCGTCCACAGCGCCAGCGCCAGCGCAGGCAGTCCCGGCTGCTGCGTGCCCCACCTTGCAGGACTGCTGGTGCATGTTGAAGGTGCTGACGATGCCCTCAGTGACATCCCGGCCCGAGCGCTCCACCAGGTACTCGGCCAGGCGGTTGGTCAGGTAGGTCTTGCCGGTGCCGCTGGGTCCCGAGAGGATGAGGCGCCGGTGCTTCAGCAGGAGGCTGATGTAATGCTGCATCATGGGCTTGGGAATGAGCGTCTCGAACACCAGGCTGTCCACGCACTTCTCCTTCAAGCCTGCAGGCAGGGGAGGGCTGAGGGTCCCACACGCACCCCATAACACCGCAAGACAGAGGAAAGAGGGGACAGCAACGGAGCCTCTTTGCCACACTGACCTTTGAGCGTCACAACGATGCTGGTCAGGCCCCGGCGGCACAGTGGCAGCTCTGGTGGCTCCGTGTCCAGGATCCGCTTGATGTGGCTGATGCTGTAGCCGTAGACAGACTCGGTGCTGAGCCCCAGGGTGGAAGCAGGATCCATCTTGGTGATGTAATCCTGCAAGGACAAGGACAGAGCTGTCAGTGTCCCTAAGGACCGGCAAGGAGCAACTGGTGCTCAGCAGCTCCAGGACAGCCCTGCAAGGACCTGGGCCAAGGAGTCAGGCATGGTGGACCGGTGTAAGAAGATGGCTCTCAAAAGCAGGATCCTAATGTTCCTACCTTGAAGACCTGGCAGACAGCTTCATCCAGCATCTTCCAGTCCACCTTCCCGCTCACCTTGGTCCAGCCCAGGAGAAACTCCTGCTGCTTGAGGTCCTAGGAGCCAAGGCAGAGGTGTGCATATTGGAGCACCACATCCGACCTGGGACAGGTGTCTTCTCCAGGTCAGGCTCCCCATACAGTCCACTCTTACCCCCTTGATGATGTGCTGGGGTGGCATGCGCACCACAATCCGCAGCATCAATTCATCCTTCTGAGCACCAGCGCTGACAGCATCCATGGGGGACACGTCTAGAGATGGAGCAGTGAGGTTGTGCCGGCAGGAAGAACCGCGTCACCAGGCCCAGCCAGGGCCAAATCCTGCCACGGCAGGCGGTGGCCCCAGCAGCACAACAGCTCCCCAGGCACAGCTGCCTCCAAGCGAGCAGCAGCACGTGCCCGCTGGATGCCTCCTCCCAGAGGTCTGGGGTGATCATCACCCACCACCCACACCTCAGCCCCAGCCCTTCCCTGGCTGCCAGCAGCTCCGTCACCCCTACCTGTGTCCCCCAGGCTGGAGCTGAAGGCATGGCCAAGGCTGAGACCCAAGGAGCGCCGCGGTGAAGAGGAGGCCGACGTGCTTGTGATATGGCCAGGAACAGAGCCCAGTACTGCCGAGGGCCCCGGAGCCACTTTGAGTCGGTCATTCTCGGCCTTCAGGAGATCCACCTCCAGCTGGGGGAGAACCAGCCACAGCACTGGGTGAGGAGCTGAACACTGGCCGCGTCCCCAGGGCTGCAGCACACCTCCAGGGGCACAGAGAGTGGCCACCAGGTCCTCAGAGCCAGCAGAGGTCCTCACCTGCATGTTGTGCATGGTCTCCCGCAGCTGCTCCAGCTGGTGGGCTGAGTTGAGGGCCTCCAGGCGGATGTCCGTCAGCTTCATCTCCTTCTCCCACAGCTCTGAGCGCAGCTCAGACACCTCCTTCTTCTCCGGTTCACCCTCGCTGTGGGCCTGGAAGAGCCTGGGCCAAGGGAGAGACTCGGTCTGGCACGCACCCAGGGCAGGAGCACGCAGCCCTCCCCAGCCCGCGCCGGCCACCCCGGCCCCACGTACTCAGCCGTGTCAATGCCCACGGAGGAGGACGTGGAGGATTTGATGGAGGGCGATGCGGTCTCCGTGGAGCCATGCTGCAGCTTTGGGGAGGAGGGTGCTGACGAGTCGGGTGTGGCGATCTCTTCGATATCCGAGTAGGACGAGGCCGATTTGGGTCCCTTCTTGATGCTGAAGGCCTTGTTGAAGGAGCTGCGTAGCTATGGGAGACAGAAACGCTCTTGTTACGGACAGCCCAACAGTGCAGCCTTGCGAGAAGAGACCTGTCCTGGTCTGTCCTGGGCCCCCTGCCTGCCCAGGACCCGAGCTGAGCTGGGACCAGTAACACCACACCCATCAGCAAGGCAGGACGGTGCCGTCCCAGTGCCCGGGAAGGCACCCAGCTCTGCTGGCACAGCCGACGGATGGGGCTGCACAGCCCTTGGTGTAACGCTCCAGCCCCAGCCCCGATGGCACCGAACAGCCCCAAGGAGTGGGACCCGTGGCCTGCTCTGACTGCCCCCAGTCCTGCTCCCACCCAGCACCCATATCAGGGTGTTCGGAAACCACATGAGCTCTCTGGCCCATCGGGAAGGGCCAATTCCATCCTCACATTCACCCCACCCCAGCCGGCCCAACAAGCGGCGTTCTGGCAGACGTGGCCACCCCCAAGCCACCGCGGAGCCGGGTTCCTGGTGCAAGGGGACAATTCCAGCCCCACAGACCCCTCGTCCCTGCAGGGTCCTCCTAGAATTAGAGAGGGTGAGCCAGCCCCCGCGAGACCTCCCTGGGGCATGCAGCATGCACACAGCACACACGGAGAGCGGGCAGGCGAGCAGCGTGCTGAGGCCAGGGAGGGCAGGGACACTGTGCAGGGGCCAAATCCGGCCTGGGTCCCGCTTACACATCACAAGCCAGTGGGAGAGCAGCAGGATGGGCACCCCAAGCTCACAGCACGTCCCCTGCAGGACCAGGGCCTGCTCCAAGGGGAGGTGGGAGAAAGAAGGGATGGAGAACGGGCAGGATTTGACCCAGCTCCTACAGGAACCAGACAGGCTGGTCTGGGGTGTCCCCAAAACCAAAAACATTACATTTCAGAAAAAAAAAACCAAAAAAAAACCAGGTGGATGACAGGCTCTGCTGATGGCAGGAGCTTGGGATCCACATGGGTCCTGACAGGGACAGAGCCACTTGGGGACATGCCAGGCCAGCCCTGGCGATGCAGAGCTGGGCAGCACCACTCCCCGGTGCCACAGGCAGGGCTGCAGGGAGGTGTCCATCCCAAAAGAGCCCTGTCCCAAAAGATCTGGCTACAGGGAGGCAGAAGAATGCCTGCCTTCCCGGGACAAGAAGGGGCTGTCCCCATTGAAGCCCTTCCTGCTGCCTCAGGGCTGCCCAGGGCACTTCAGCCCATCCCGTGGGTGTGTATTTTGGTTTTAACATCGAAGGAAGAAATCAAGGTGCGTGCAGCCCGGCTGGGGATCAGTGCTGGTGGGATGGATGGGATGGGTAGTGTTATGAGCACCGTCCCACAAAATGGAGCGAGAGCCCTGGCCGGGCACAGCATGGGGTGGAGGGGATGGTGTAGGACTTACCTCGTACACCTGGAAAAAAAGGGTTGAGGTCAGCATAGGGGGAGAGAAACAAAACAAAGCAAGACTTAATCGCACATCCAGCTCAGAGCTGCCTGGCTGAGGTGTCCAGAACCCCGCACTGCCAGAGCCTGCGGGGGCAGAAGGGAGACGTGGGGAAAAACAAGGGAGCAGGTATACACGACCAGGGCTGGAAAACTCCCAGAGGGGCTGGAGAAGTCCCAGCCAACACATCAAGACACAAATCCACAGTGGCTACATGCTCCTCACCAGTGCCGTCCCCAGGGGACAGAGGGGACCAACACCACAATGCCAAGGCAGACCAGGAGCAGCCTGCTTGTGGGGCTGACCCTGACCAGACTCTGGAGTGACTCCCCAAGCCCAGCTCCTCCTGCCAGTGCCCCATCCAACCCACCCAGCTCTTCTTCTTCTTCTTCTTGGCGTCAGCATCCTTGCTGCTGCCGATGCTGGAGTGGCTGGTGATGCTGTTGAGGCTGGAGATGCTGTCGGAGGAGTTCTGCCGCTTGATGCGCAGCTCTGAGTCAGCAAGAGAAGCGGGAGAGACCAGGAAAGGAGGTGTCAGCAAACTGCATCAGCCCCGATGCCAGAGCCACCCACACTTTCCTCCCTGCACCCCACCCCTTCCCTTCTCCCACCCAAACACCTTCTGAGCTCTCGGAGTCGCCTTTTAAGATGACGCTGGGCTCAGACACCACAAAGGTGCTGCCATGTGGGACAGTGACACCAAACCCCAGGGAGATGCCCAGAGCACCCATGGCTCTGCTCCTGCCCCAGGTCACCTCCCTGCTGGCGCCTTCCACTCACACTGGGGTTTCAGGGCCAGGAACAGCACTCATGGGGACAAAGCCAAGATCAGCAGCCGAAGCAGAGCAAAGGGCTGGGTGAGAAAGTGCCCCAGGGAGGACAACCATCCTGTCACACCCAGGTACCAGCACCAAGACCTCCTGTAGCGACAGCTCTGGCTGCCCAACCCTAGCTTCAGATGCTCCAGGAGCTCAGGTGGGGAGGAGTGGCTGCTCAGGGACCCCACTTCCTGCGTGAACACCTCACGGGAGTGAGGTAAGCCCTGCGGCTCTGTGCCAGCCCTGGCCAAGGCGGCCTGGCTGGACTCAGGTGAGCAGCTCAGGAAGCGCTGCAGCCCTGGTGGGGGTGGGTGCGGCAGCCTGACCTTTGGGGGTGACATCAGTGCCATTCAGGGCACCCTGGATCACAGCTTGGGCCTCCGAGTTCTTCTTCTTCAGGAAGTCAATGGTCTCTCGCAGGTCCAGCAGCTCTGTGTCCTGGGGAAGCAGAGCCAGGAGCTGCAGCGTGCATTCTGATGGTGCAGGGCCCACCCCGAGAGCACCCGTGGGACAGTCAGTGTCACGGCAGGTTCACCCACGTCCAGCATCCTCCAGACAGCACCCTCCTGCACCACCAGGGACCCCCAAAGCCTACTTGGCTCCTCAGCAGCACCCACCTTCTCCTCAGCAGTCTCAGCCAAGTGTCGCAGGCGTGACGTCATGCTCACCAGGCTCTGCTCAAAAGCTGCCACCAGGTTGGCCTGGGAGAGGTGAAGAAATTGGTGAGCACCCATGCGTGGGCAAACTTGGGAAGAGCCGCTGGAAAGCTGCCCAGCAGAAAAGGACTCGGAGGTGCTGGTCGACAGCGGCTGAACATGAGCCAGCAGTGGCCCAGGTGGCCAAGAAGGCCAACACCATCCTGGCCTGGATCAGCTGCAGTGTGGCCAGCAGGAGCAGGGCAGGGATTGACCCTTGTGCTTGGCGCTGGTGAGGCCACACCTCAGATCCTGGGTTCAGTTCAGGGCCCCTCACTCCAAGGACTGGAGGGGCTGGAATGTGTCCCAAGAAGGGGAATGGACCTGGGGAAGGGGCTGGAGTCCAGGGGTTCTGGGAGTGGTTGAGGGCTCTGGGGCTGTTTAGTCCAGAGAAGAGGAGGCTGAGGGAAGACATTGTCACTGTCTACAACTGCCTCAAAGGGGGCTGTGGTGAGGCGGGTGCTGAGCTCACCTCCCAGGTAACAAGTGATGGGATGAGGGGAAATGGCCTCAAGTTCCACCAGGGGAGGTTTAGGTTGGATATTGGGAAATGTTTCTTCACTGTAAGGGTCACGAAGCCCCGGCAGAAGCTGCCCAGGGAGGCGGTGGAGTCCCCATCTCTGAAGGGGTTCAAAAGCCGAGTGGCTGTGGTGTTTAAGGTCAAGGTTGAGTGGTGCAGTTGGCAGTGCTGGGTTTACGGTTGGACTGGATGATCCTAAAGGTCTTTTCCAACCTTAATGATTCTGTGATTCTAAACACCCACGGCTGGATGAGCACCTACTGCTGGGTGTGGGATGCCAGAGGCTGGAAAGAGGAAATCAAGGCTCCCGAGGGTTCAGGCTGGCACCAGTGGGGCCCTAAGAGCAGTGTGTCTGCAGCAGGCAGCGGCTCCCGTGGGACTCACATTAGCAGACAGCTGGGACGTCAGGGTGGCCACCTTCTCCTGCGAGGACTCCAGCTCGCGGCGCAGCTTGCGGATTTGCTGTAGGGAGAGAGCGGAGGGAGTGAGAAGGGCCAGGCGCTCACCTCCCCGCAGAGGCAGAGGCAGGCAATGAGCAGAGGGCGTGAGCTCACCTCGGACTGCATCTTCTCCTCAGCCTGGTGGCACGAGAGCAGAGAGAGACAGACAGACAGAAGCAGGCAGTCAGGAGGGCAGCGAGGCACGGACAGGCTCGGCACGAGGCAGAGGCATGCACAGAGCCCCCCTGTTCCCACCCGCATCCCCCCAGCCATGCAAAAAGCAGGGCAGCACGGAGATGGCTCTTACGGAGGAGTAGGTGGAGGATGCGCTCGAGGCCAGGGACAGCACCGATCCATGAACTGCAACAGAATGAAACCCAGCGTGTCAGGGTGCTCCTGGCTCGCGGCATCCCCAGGGGCTGCAGGTGCAGGGCAGAGCAGGGTGCAGGGATGGAGCTCCCAGAGGAGGGGGGTTCTGCGGGGGGACAGGGGAGGCAAAGGGTGGGACGGCAGCTGCTCAGCACTGCTCATTTCTTGGTTCCTGCCTGGTGACCTCCCAAGGCACGTGGAGCACCCTCCGCCTCCTCCTTCCCCTCTCGCTGAGCCCAGGGGCTCTGCCCCACTCCCCAGTGCCTCGACATCCTGGGGCCAACGCACTGGGCACCCACAGGAGTCAGGGTGGGCTGCAGCCCAGAGCAGACACCAGGCGCAGAAGGGTCCACCAGGACCATCAGGGTCACCCATCCCCTGCTCTGATGCTAAGGATGGGATGCACCGACAGTGCTGCAGCAGGGACAGGTGTGGGGGGAGCCGCCGTGCCCCCCAAGCCCTGGGGAGCCCCCTTTGCCTGGGCAGGGGGGCAGCACACTCTCACCATCGTCCACAGGGTCGCGGAAGGAGCCCGAGCGGATCATGCCCTTGGGCTTGTCAGCCAGGGAGAGAGTGCTGCCCATCTGAGATGTGCTGTACAGCTCGAAGGTGGAGTCGTGGGTGGGGATGCTGTTGGAGCGGGTGATCCGCGGGGTTGTGGTGGCAGTGGGGCTCACTGCAAGGAGAAAGCGGGGGTGAGGCAGGGTCAGACACACTGGGGACCTGGGATCGGGATGGCAAGCAGAGCTGGGAGTGATCCACGAGAGCCATGAACATGGACCCAAAGCTGGGAGTGCTGGGGAAAATCTAAAAGAGATTTACATTGGGAAGACCTGGACACCAGTACCAAAGTAATCACAGGGCTGAGAAACAAAACCACCACGCTGGGACAGAGTGGGCACCACTGTGCCAGAGCCTGTCACCTTACAATGCAGGAGAGGAGCATTTCATTACCTGTTGCTCCCCACCAGCAGCTACAACCCATCTGCCTGGGCCCCCAAACCCTCGAGGAGCACATCGGTCCTGGTGAGAGCAGGGCAGGGCTCACCCCTTGCCTTGTTGGGCACAACTAGAGAAGCAGGGAGCCAAGGGCAGATCCTCGAGGGTGGATGAGATGCCTGCAGCAGAGGTGATGGACATCTCTGGGCCCTGGGCACAACCCAGCACCTTGGTGGGTCAAAAGCACCAGGCACTGGGTTTTAGGGCTCTTGGGTGCTGAGAAGCAAAGCAACACCCAGGGCAGCATCAGCAAGTCACGCGGGGAGCACGCGGCATTAGGGGGTAGGAAGGACGGGGCTTGCCGCAAGCCGAAGGGGGCTGGTGGTGGGGACACTGACCAATGCTGGTGAGCGGCCCCTTCCCCACCAGCGCCATGGGGAGGGCGGGGGGCGAGGGCAGCTCCTGCTGGTCGTCGGGCTCGGGCAGCCCGCTGCCGATGGCGTGTGAATGGCGCCGCTCCTTGGCCTCCTCCTGGGAGTGGAGCTGGTACCTGGGGAGCGGAGCAGAGATCAGCACGGTGAGCTGGACCGACACCAGCCCAAGTCCTCCCTGCTGCACAGCAGCCCGGCCTCCTCAGCACAGGGGGCACCACCGGCCCCCCACAGAAAGCTCCATGTGCCCACTCTCCCTCCCAGCATCATCCGAAAGTGATTTGGGCTCTTTTACCTCAACCCTTTCTTGGGCAGCGTGTTCCTGTCACGGTTGGCACTGGAAGGGAAGAAATATCAGTCACATCCCTGCACAGGTGAAGGAAGGTGCCACGGGGATGGAGATTTTCCCCAAAAATGGAGCAGGAAAGAGCCTTGGAAGCAGGCAAAGGTCATGGCAGGATGGCAGGGAGAGACCCGAGCCCGCAGAGGTGCCCCAGCAGCCCCGTGTCCTCCCTCCAGCCATACCTGTCCAGGTGTGCGAGCCGGGGGCTCCCGCTCCAGCCCAGCTCCCCTGCCTCTTCCTCCTCCTCTGTGCTTGCGGGGGGTACAGCAGCAGGGGTGGGGGTGGTGGTGCTGCCTCCCGAAAAGGCACTGGGCAGGCTCATGGGCATCTGCAGGGACTCCATGCTGCGGTGCAGGCCTGAGAGCTTGGAGTACATCCTACCCTCCTTGGGGACGCTGAAGCCGCCCATGAGCTCCAGGCCCTGGGAGAAGCTGGCTGAGTTGATGTTAAGGATGGGGGCAGGACTGGGGCTGAAGGGCGCGACGTGCCCACCAGCCGGGTGCAGCTCCTGGAGCTTGGCAGTGTGGGGAGGCTGCAGCTCGCTGGAGGAGGGCAAGTCCAGGCTGTTGGAGTTGACCTTGTCCAAGTTGGCCAGCGAGGGAGGCTTCACGTAGGTCTTGGCAGCCGCTCTGGAAGGGGGAAAACGGGTAAGGAAGCAGGTGAGACTCGGGTGCTGGGCACAGTTGGGTGCTGGGCACCACCGTGCGTGGCACCTACTGCCCCCGGAGGTGGAAGGATTATACCTGAGAGGGGTGGGGGGCAGCTCAGCCGCCTTGGCCGCTGGCGAGAGGTTGGCCTGGGCTTTTGGGGTGCTCTCAGGTGAGCTGACACTCTTCAGCGTCCCACACTCAGAGTCAAGTGCCACTGCCTTGGCCTTGGCCTTCTCCTTCTCACGGTCCGTCTGGTTCACAGGGGCTGGCGTGCTGCGGCCGGTGCCAATCTTGGATGGCTCCTTGAGCCGTGACACCGAGATGCTGCCCTGCTTGGTGCTCAGCAGGCTGGGATCGATGCTACTGCTGACTGGCCGGTTCGCACCACGGCCACCAGTCACACTCATGGAGCTGGACTTGGCCGGCCGGGGCAGGCTGCGGTACTGGATGTTGGAACGAGCCCCTGGGGCCAGGAACCCAGGCTCGGCTGCGTTGGAGACGTCCAGGCTTGTTTTCCTCCCACTGACCGGCTTGACAGGGATGCCAGAACTCTTCTGGACCTTGCCGAGTGTGGCCGAGCCCCCAGCCTGCATGACGGTAGCCGTGCCAGTGGCAGGAGCTGGTTTCTTATAGCCGAAGGAGCTGGAGGCAGAGGGACGTGTGAGACCCGAGGGTGGCTTCTTGGCATCGGCAGTGCGGTCACGGCCCGCGTCAGAGGAGGAGCGCTGCAGGCCTGTGCTCTTCACAGACAGCTTGCTCTTGTCAGTGGCTTTGGTCTCAGGTTTGCCTGGTGGGCAGGGAAGGACGGGTTAGCGTCTAAGGAGTCTTTAGGGACATTTGGGTGTGAACTAGCCCAGATGGGACATCGGAGATGAGGGGACGTGACGGAGACGAAGGGGCATGCCATCGCCCCAGGGGACAGGGCAGAGCCACAGCCAGGGCCCCAGTGCACCCAGCCAGCCCAGCGCGCAGCCACAGGAGCCGGGATTCGCGTGGGGCCAGACCCACAACCTGCCCGCGGGGATGCCCACTCCTGCTACCCACCAGCCCACGTCCCGCTGCCAAGCCGAGTGCAGCCACAGCGCATCCCCTGGCTGACACGCACAGGGAAGGCACATGAAGGCTCTGGAGTGAGTCCAGAGAAGAGCAACGAAGTTGGTGAGGGGGCTGGAGAACAGGCCTTATGAGGAACGGCTGAGAGAGCTGGGGGTGTTTAGCCTGGAGAAGAGGAGGCTGAGGGGAGACCTCATTGCTCTCTCCAACTCCCTGAAAGGAGGTTGTGGAGAGGAGGGAGCTGGGCTCTTCTCCCAAGTGACAGGGGACAGGACGAGAGGGAATGGCCTCAAGCTCCGCCAGGGGAGGTTCAGGCTGGACATTAGGAAAAAATTTTTCACGGAAAGGGTGATTGGGCACTGGCAGAGGCTGCCCAGGGAGGGGGTTGAGTCACCTTCCCTGGAGGTGTCTAAGGGATGGGTGGATGAGGCGCTGAGGGACATGGTTTAGTGTTTGATGGGAATGGTTGGACTTGATGATCCGGTGGGTCTTTTCCAACCTGGTGATTCTATGATTCTATGAAGACACCATCTAACCCTCTCCCCATCAGAGGGGCTGGACATTGCCCGAATCAGGTCTTACCTGCCACTTTGAGGGTGCTCTGGGCTGTGTGGGTGATGGGGGAGGTCACGGCCACTGGAGGAGTCTTGCCCTTCTTGAGGGAGCCCGGGGTGCCCAGACTGACGGGCTTCTTCAGCTCACCACCCTTGGGCCCCTCGTCGCCGCCCTCCGAGGGCTCCCTCCGCCACTTGGAGGAGCCATGCTCCATCTTGAGGCTGTTGCTGTCGTAGTCCAGCTTCTTGGGCGCCTTGTCGTCACCCTCACTGTACCAGCTCAGCCCGCTCTCCGCCAGCGAGCGCTTCTCCGAGTCCGTGCGCAGCTGCAGGCAGAGCAGAGTTAGCAGTGCCCCTCGTACCCGCCCTGAACCCAGCCTCGTGGAGCACGAGCCAGCGGGGAGAGGGATGCTCCAGACACCTGTGCCATGCCTCAACTTCCCGATGCTGGCACCCTCTGTCCCCTCCCTCCCAGAGGCTGTGGCACCAAGCTGGGACTGGTACCAGGAAGGGTGTGGGCACCACGGATACGTACCGCTACGGCAGAGTTCCTGCGCGAGGCAGTGGGTGTGGAGGGCAGGGAGTTAAGCGAGGAGCTGGCGTTGAAGTCTTCTGAGCTGAGGTTGTCAGAGGCATCACTGAGGCCGCTGCTGATGGAGCTGCTCTCGTCCCACCTGCAAGTGGGACAGCGTAAGAGCCCCCTGCCCAGCCCCGGCGGGTCCTGTCACCCACAGGACGTCCCCTCAGCCCCGGGCAGCGCCCACTGCGAGGCTGACGCAGGGACCTGGCACCCGCTGGCCACAGCCCAGCCTGGCACAGGCTCAGCACACGGCAAGCACAACACGAGCACAACGAGCCCCCCTGACCCCACATCTCCCCATTAGGGTCCCTGGGGGTTTTTCAGGGTCGGAGGGTACCTGTGCGGCACGTCGAGGCCAGCGCCCACGCTGTCAGGGCTGGCAGCACCGCGGTTGGCACCGAGCCCCCCGCAACCTGCCCCACCAGGAGGGTTGGAAGGATTGCCAGAAAGGGCAGGGATGGGCTGGATCAAACACACCGGTGGCACCCACGCTTCCTCGAGTGGTCCCCATTCCAGCATCACCGCACCCTCCTCCCTCTCTCTGGCCCCTGCGGCGGGCACAGGCAGCAGGTACGAGCACTGCTGTGGTGCCGGGGCGGCTGCTCCATGCCAGGGGCTCAGCAGAGCGTGCACAAGCCCATCTCCAGGGCCGTCAGTCAGCGCCGCGCCGGGGCAGCAGCTGCCTCCGCACCCCACGGGCCTGGCCAGCTCCGGGACATGCCCGCAGCGATCACAGCCAGGCACAAAGCGTTTTCCAGCAGGATGGTCACAGCCCCTTTCAGGTCAGCAGCTGAGTAGGTCAGTGAGGCCCCACAGCCTCCAAGGGGCTGTGGGTGACAAGCAGCAGTGTTGGAGAGGGGAGCAGACGGGGGGCTGCAGCCAGAGATGCCCTTTCCCCACACTGGGGACACAGAGGTGCAGCAGGAGCCCCAGCTGCCACCGAATCCATGGGAGCCAGACACCCACAGTGCGGTGTCCCCGCCTCTCTCATAGAATCGCTTGGTCAGAAAAGACCTTTGAGATCATTGAGTCCAACCATACCGGTCCACTACCAAACCAGATCCCTGAGCACCTCATGCACCCCTTCAGCAGTGGGGACTCCACCACCTCCCTGGGCAGCCTCTGCCAGTGCTGGAGAACCCTTTTGGTGAAGACATTTTTCCTGATATCCAATCTGAACCTGCCCTGGTGTAACTTGAGGCCATTCCCGCTTGTCCTGGACATCACCCATCACTTGGGAGAAGAGCCCAGCATCCACCTCACAACAACCTCCTTTCAGTCAGTTGTAGCAGTGATGAGGCCTCCCCTCAGCCTCCTTTTCTCCAGACTAAGCAGCCCCAAGTCCCTCAGCCGCTCCCAGAACCCTTGGGCTCCAGCCCCTTCCCCAGCTCTGTTCCCTTCTCTGGACTCGCTCCAGCCCCTCAATGTCCTTCTTGGAGTGAGGGGCTCAAACTGAACCCAGGATTCGAGGTGCGGCCTCATGAGCGCCAAGCCCAGGGGCACAATCCCTCCCCTGCTCCTGCTGGCCACGCTGTTGCTGATCCAGGCCAAGGTGCCACTGGCCTCCACAGCCACCTGGGCCACCGCTGGCCCCTTGCTGAGCTGCCATGTGCTTGGCTGGTGCACAGAGGGGTCCCCAACACCAGCACATTTGTGCTGCCCCCAGCGCAGTCAGGGAAGCCTCGTCTCCGGCTGCACCAGCTCCCAGAGCACGGCCGAGCCCAAGCACCCCCATCCCTGCCAGTCGAAGTCACCAAGTGCCCCCACAACCCAAACGCTGCGTCAGTCACGCCGCAGCATCACACAGGGTGAAACCCAATTCCTTGCTTTGGGCTCCAGCTCCTCCATCTTACAGAGATCAGTCCCCTCTCCTTTCAGCCAGCACCGCACCAAACACGCCCCAAAAGCAGCGACGCGGGGGGAACCCTGCAAGCCCCACACCCTCACAAAGGGACGAAGGCTCAAGGGCAGCATGGCAGGGGCTGTGGCAGCGTGAGCATCCCACCAGGCACCCAGGCTGTAAGACACCCCAACAGGGCCCCGGTGATGCCAACAGGGCCCTGGGGATGCCCACGTGGCCCTGGGGATGCCCGTACAGTCCCTGTGATGCCCACCCAACCTCAATGATGTGAACCTGACCCCAGTGCTGTTGACATGCTTCCCGTGATGCCCACCCGACTCTGGTGATGCAAATCCAACCCCGGGGACTCCCACGCAGCCCCAGGGACACCCACACAAGCCCCAGCAACGCTCTCCTGACCCTGGTGATGCCCACACGGCCCTGGTGATGCACATCCAACCCCGGTGATGCTGACATGAGCCCCGTTGATGCCCGCACAAACTCTTGTGATGCTGCCCAGCCCTGGTGATGACCACACGAGCCCAGTGATGCCGACATAAGACCCGGTTATGCCTACACAAGCCCTGGTGATGCAGCCCAGCCCCGGGGATGCCAACACGAGCCCCGGTGATATAACCCAGCCCCAGCGATGCCTGCACGAGCCCCGGCGATGCCTGCACGAGGCCAGCACGATCCCCGGTGATGCCTGCACGAGGCCAGCATGAGCCCCAGTGATGCCTGCACGAGGCCTGCCCGAGCCCCGGCGATGCCTGCCCGAGGCCACCACGAGCCCCGGCGATGCCTGCCCGAGCCCAGTGATGCCTCCACGACGCCAGGTGATGCCTGCACGAGGCCAGCACGAGCCCAATGATGCCTGCACGAGCCCAGTGATGCCTGCACGAGCCCAGGTGACGCCTGCACGAGTCCTGCACGAGGCCAGTGATGCCTGCACGAGGCCAGCACGAGCCCAGTGATGCCTGCACGAGCCCCGGTGATGCCTGCACGAGGCCAGTGATGCCTGCACGAGCCCCGGTGATGCCTGCACGAGGCCAGTGATGCCTGCACGAGGCCAGTGATGCCTGCATGAGTCCAGGTGATGCCTGCACGAGGCCAGTGATGCCTGCACGAGGCCAGGTGATGCCTGCACGAGCCCCGGTGATTCCTGCACGAGGCCAGCATGAGCCCCGGTGATGCCTGTACGAGCCCCGGTGATGCCTGCACAAGCCCAGGTGATGCCTGCACGAATCCTGCACGAGGCCAGGTGATGCCTGCACGAGGCCAGCACGAGCTCGGTGATGCCTGCCCGAGCCCAGTGATGCCTGCCCGAGCCCAGGTGATGCCTGCACGAGCCCAGTGATGCCTGCACGAGCCCAGTGATGCCTGCACGAGTCCAGGTGATGCCTTCTCGAGCCCAGTGATGCCTGCACGAGGCCTGCACGAGCCCCGGCGATGCCTGCACGAGTCCAGGTGATGCATGCACGAGGCCAGGTGATGCCTGCACGAGCCCAGTGCTGCCTGCACGAGCCCAGTGATGCCTGCATGAGCCCCGGTGATGCCTGCACGAGGCCAGCACGAGCCCAGTGATGCCTGCACGAGTCCCGGTGATGCCTGCACGAGGCCAGCACGAGCCCTGGTGATGCCTGCACGAGCCCCGGTGATGCCTGCACGAGCCCCGGTGATGCCTGCACGAGCCCAGTGATGCCTGCACGAGTCCAGGTGATGCCTGCACGAGGCCAGGTGATGCCTGCACGAGGCCAGTGATGCCTGCACGAGTCCAGGTGATGCCTGCATGAGCCCCGGTGATTCCTGCACGAGGCCAGCATGAGCCCCGGTGATGCCTGTACGAGCCCCGGTGATGCCTGCACGAGCCCAGGTGATGCCTGCACGAGGCCAGGTGATGCCTGCACGAGGCCAGTGATGCCTGCACGAGGCCAGCACGAGCTCGGTGATGCCTGCCCGAGCCCAGTGATGCCTGCACGAGCCCAGTGATGCCTGCATGAGTCCAGGTGATGCCTGCACGAGGCCTGCACGAGCCCCGGCGATGCCTGCACGAGTCCAGGTGATGCCTGCACGAGTCCAGGTGATGCCTGCACGAGGCCAGTGATGCCTGCACGAGGCCCGGTGATGCCTGCACGAGGCCAGGTGATGCCTGCACGAGCCCAGTGATGCCTGCACGAGTCCAGGTGATGCCTGCACGAGGCCTGCACGAGCCCCCGGCGATGCCTGCACGAGTCCAGGTGATGCCTGCACGAGTCCTGCACGAGGCCAGGTGATGCCTGCCCGAGCCCAGTGATGCCTGCACGAGCCCAGTGATGCCTGCACGAGCCCAGTGATGCCTGCACGAGGCCTGCACGAGCCCCGGCGATGCCTGCACGAGTCCAGGTGATGCATGCACGAGGCCAGGTGATGCCTGCACGAGTCCAGTGATGCCTGCCCGAGCCCAGTGATGCCTGCACGAGTCCAGGTGATGCCTGCACGAGTCCAGGTGATGCCTGCACGAGCCCAGTGATGCCTGCACGAGTCCAGGTGATGCCTGCACGAGTCCAGGTGATGCATGCACGAGGCCAGGTGATGCCTGCACGAGCCCAGTGCTGCCTGCACGAGCCCAGTGATGCCTGCATGAGCCCCGGTGATGCCTGCACGAGGCCAGCACGAGCCCTGGTGATGCCTGCACGAGTCCCGGTGATGCCTGCACGAGGCCAGCACGAGCCCTGGTGATGCCTGCACGAGCCCCGGTGATGCCTGCACGAGCCCCGGTGATGCCTGCACGAGCCCAGTGATGCCTGCATGAGTCCAGGTGATGCCTGCACGAGGCCAGGTGATGCCTGCACGAGGCCAGTGATGCCTGCACGAGGCCAGGTGATGCCTGCATGAGCCCCGGTGATTCCTGCACGAGGCCAGCATGAGCCCCGGTGATGCCTGTACGAGCCCCGGTGATGCCTGCACGAGCCCCGGTGATGCCTGCCCGAGCCCAGTGATGCCTGCACGAGCCCAGTGATGCCTGCATGAGTCCAGGTGATGCCTGCACGAGGCCTGCACGAGCCCCGGCGATGCCTGCACGAGTCCAGGTGATGCCTGCACGAGTCCAGGTGATGCATGCACGAGCCCAGGTGATGCATGCACGAGCCCAGGTGATGCCTGCCCGAGCCCAGTGATGCCTGCACGAGCCCAGTGATGCCTGCACGAGCCCAGTGACGCCTGCACGAGCCCAGGTGATGCCGACGCGAGCCCTGGAGATGCCGCCCAGCCCTGGTGACGGCGACATGAGCCCCCGACACGACCCCGGCGATGCTGCCATGAGCCCCAGCGATGCCGCCCAGCCCCGGGGAGGCCGACACGAGCCCCGGGGCAGCAGGGAGGGACCCGGCGAGGGATGCTGAGCTCCCCCGCCCCCGCGCGCCATCGCGGATGCCCCTGGCGGGGGGCGGCCCCGTGTCCGTGTGTCCGTGTGTCCGTCCGCCCCCCCCCCCCCGCCCCGCGGCCGAGACAAAGCGGGGCCCGCGGGGCTTTGTCTGCGCCCCCGGTACCTGCCGGGCCCGCCCGCGGGGGAGGGGCGGCCTTAAAGCGCCCGCGCCTGCCAGCAGCCCCCGCAACGCCCCAGTAACCCCAGTCCTGCCCCAGTGCCCACCCAGTGCCACCTAGGGCCGCCCCAGTGCCCCCGGTCCAGCCCCAGTGCCACCCAGCACATCCAGTCTGGCCACAGTGCCCCCAGTGTCCCCAGTCCCGCCCCAGTGCCACCTAGTGCCACCCCAGTGCCGCCCCAGTGCCCCCAGTACTGCCACGGTGCCCCAAGTGCCCCCCCCCCAGTGCTCCTAGTGCCCCCCACTGTTGCCCCAGTGTCCCCAGTCCAGCCCCAGTGTCCCCAGTACTGCCACAACACCCCCAGTCCAGCCCCAGTGCCCCACGTGCCGCCCCAGTGTCCCCAGTCTGGCCCCAGTGCCCCCAGTACTGCCACAGCACCCCCAGTCCGGCCCCAGTGCCCCCAGTACTGCCACAGCACCCCCAGTCCAGCCCCAGTGCCCCAGTGCTGCCCCAGTGTCCCCAGTCCAGCCCCAGTGCCACCCAGCACATCCAGCCTGCCCCCAGTGCCCCCAGTCCGGCCTCAGTGCCCCCAGTCCGGCCCCAGTGCTCCTAGTGCCCCCCCAGTGCCCCCAGTCCAGCCCCAGTGCCCCCAGTACTGCCACAGCACCCCCAGTCTGGCCCCAGTGCCCCCCGTGCTGCCCCAGTGCCCCCAGTACTGCCACAGCACCCCCAGTCTGGCACCAGTGTCCCTAGTGCTGTCCCAGTGCTCCTAGTGCCACCCCAGTGCCCCCAGTCCGGCCACAGTGCCCCCCACTGCCGTCCCAGCACCCCCAGTCTGTCCCCAGTCTGTCCCCAGTCCAGCCCAAGTGCTGCCCAGTGCCCCCCAGTGCCCATCAGTCACCTACATGAAGCCCCAGTTTCCCCCCAAGCCCCCTGCATCCAGCCCCAGTGCCCTCCCCGGCCCAAGCCCCCCAGCCACGTCCCCGCACGAGCCCCAGGGCCCCTCTGCCCCCGGTGCCCCCAGCCTCAGCTCAGCATCGCCCCAATCTCCACCCGGCCCCCTACAGCCCCAAGACCCCAAAGGCAGCCTCAGTGCCCCCTGGTCCTACCTTCACATCCAGCTCCCCCCCCGTCCTCCCCCAGCCCCCTCAGACTCACATCCAATGCCAGTGCCCCCAGACCCATTCCCACATCCATCCCCAGGGCCCCCCAGTCCCACCCATGAACCCCCCTGGCATCCTCCAGCCTCAGCCCAGCATCCCCCCAGCCTGAGCTCACCCCCTCCCCAGCTGCCCCTACACCCTCACCCCCCATGCCCCACTCCAGCCCACTACGTGGCCCCAGTCCCTCTCAGGCTGGCCCCAGCACCCCCAAACATCTCCCTGGGGGTCCTGGGAGGGCTCTGCCTGTGCCCAGCCCCGTGGGTGCCCAGACGGCTGCTCCCAGCGACTCCAGCTCCCGCAACAGCATCTGTGCCTGCACCAACCCCCTCTGTCTGTCCTTATTTCCCTCTCTTGCCCCAGAGCAGGAGCTGCAACCCCCTGGGTCCTCGCTGGGCTGACACTGGGGACCCCAGCCCGGCCGCAGCAGGCAGAGAGGGTTAACTGCAGCCTTGGCAGAACAAACCCGGTCCCTGCGGGCTGGGAAATAAGTAATTCCTTCCTCACTCCTTCCTCGCAGGCAACGCCAACGCCTCTTGGCTCCATCCTCGCTGCACACCCCCATCCCCTTCGCCATCGCTCGCTGCGGTGCTTGCCCGGGCGAGGCGAGGCGCTGCGGCACGGTGGGAGAACCAGGGATGCAGGATCTCTCTGGTGCCCAACCATCCCCATCCCACCACCGCTCCCTGCCTGCACCCACCATCTCGGCAGCTCCTCTCGGCCCTTGGCCGCTGGCAACTCCGCTCCGGCACGCTGCGGTGCCTCCCGCTGCGGGGTGACGGCAACACGCGCCAGTGGGTGCGGCAGCATCGCATCTCCACGGCCCCTCCGGCCTGGCATGACGCCGGACCCCATCCCCTCCTCTCCCTCCTCCTGGCCAGCTGCCCCAGCCCCACCACGGCCGCAGCAGCCCTGGCTCTTGCTGGGCCCAAACCTGGGCTCAGGGCATCCAGGGGTGCAGCGGGAGCCAGCCCGGCACAGCCTGGCACAAGAGCCACCAGGAACGGTGGCTTCGATCCTGCCAGAGCCAGGTTCTCCGATGGCAGAGAGCCGCTGTCGGCCACGGCAGCCGCGCCGGCAGCAGCCCAGCACCAGCACCGGCCCCTTCGCCGAGGAGACCCCCCAGCCCATTTCTTGGCAGCAGCTCCTCTTGGATCCACAGGGCTGGAATTCTCCGCGTTTCCCCTGTCTTGCGCTGGCTCAGACCGATCCGCTCCCGGCCCTCGTGGCCCTGCCAGGCCAGCGCCCCCAATCCCTGACGCCCACCCGAAGCCCATCTGCATCGAAGTGAGCTCCTCGTGGTCCACCCCAATCCCCCCTCCTGCTCTGCCGCAGACGCTACAGAGGAGGAAAAGTGGGGCTTGCACTGGGGGGTCTCCACACCCCCAACCCCTGGGGCGCAGGAACCACGGGGGCTCGGTGCCACTGGCATCTCCCATCACAGCCCCATCCTGCACCACCGGTGAGAGAAGCGAGGGCACAGCTGGGGCTTTTCCCTCCCTCCCTCCCTTCTCCTCCACTTAATGGGGCAGAAAAACCAATTAGCTGAATAAATCAGACTGGGGGGTGGGGACTCCCCGCGGGCACGGGAGCGGGAAGGAGTGGCTCTGCTTCCCCTCCACATCCACCTCAGGGCATCACGACACCCACAATGCTCTCCCAGACCCTCTTAGGGTCCCCACAGCCCCAAACACCCCCCACATGCCCTTTTTTACGGCCCCAGGCACCCCCAATACCCCTTGAGAACCCTGCAGACCCACTTAGGACCCCCCAGATTTCTCTAAAGTCTCCCCAGACACCCTAAACCCGCGTGTACCCCCCAGTACTCCCCACAAACCCCCAGGTACCCCCAGACAGCGCCAGCTCCCGCCACCAGCCAGGCTCCCCTGACCCACAGGTGCTTCCCGCTGGCATTTCAGGTACCAGGATCTGGCACCCTTCACTGACGCTCAGAGGAACAGGGGGCTGCAGAGACCTTGCAGATGGGGAAACTGAGGCAGGGAAGAGGGTCTGACTCGCCTGAGCTCACCCGGCAGAAGAGGATCAGCATCACATCCCAGCAGCTGCTCTACTCCCATGGCCTCCAGGCAGCGCCGCCCCCGGCCCCCCAGCCCCCAGGTTCCCGAGGGGCGCGGGGGTTCCCTCCGGGAACACCGAGTGCACGTGGCCCCTGCGAAGGGGGACCCGCAGCCAGGCTGTGCCTCCAGCTCGGCGCTGCAACCGCAGTAATAGCAGGGTCCGATTTCCTCCGGGCAGCGAGGCTGATGCCGTGGGGGTGTCAGCCAGCACGTACTCCCTCGATGAGCTCAGCCACAGACCCCAACCACACGCCTGGCAGCAGGGCTGCGGGGGCAAACCACGCAAGGTCCCCCCTCCGCACCCCCTGAGCAGCGGAAACCCCCGAGGAAGCGTGTCCCCACGCGGGGATCCCCGGCTGGTTCGGGAAGGCCGACCCGTGACGCCTCGCTCGGGGCACCGCAGCAGCACGGTGGGCTGCGCGGCCGCGTGCGGCGGCCAGGGAGTCCCAGGGCAGCACCGGGGTGGGGAGCAGCGTGACTCAGCCCGCTTGCGAAATTCCTATTTTTTCCCGTTGTCTGGAGAAGCCGGTGGCCTCGGACACCTCTGCCCGCAGCGGCCCTGCCGCTTCGCAGGCAGCAGGGTAGCACGAGGCAAGCAGTAAAGCCAAGTCCTGAGCTCCCCAGGGGGCAAGCGGGCGGGCAGCGGGGTCTGGGGGGCAGATCCCCTCGAGCAGCTCTGCCCAGGGCACGGGGGTGTGCGAGGTCAAGCCCTGAGCTCAGCTCTGCTCCGGCTCCGCACTCAGCCCCAGCAATGAGCCGCAAAGGCCAGGAGCTTCCCAAATCCTGGACGTGAGCCAAGCTGAGCAGCACCCAAACCCTGCAACCCCAGGATCCGCTTCCCAAAACACCCCTCATGCAGCCTGGGCAGCCCCGGGTCAGGGTTGGTGCTGGGTGCCTCGAGCCAAACCCCAGTATACGAGGCTGGCTGGAATGTGGCACACGGGAAGGGCACTCCCGTGGTGGCGATGCCCAGCAGGGCTCTGAGCTCCCTTTCTGGGAGATCCCCCCTCCCCAGCCAGAGGGGGGAACCTCCAAGCCCCAGCACGTGGCACAGCGTAGCAAATATTTATCCAGCGCTGCTTCCCCTCTGCGCCCCGGCCAGCTGGGCTGGGGCCCTGCACACACGCCGGGCCACGTGCGGGGTCACAGCCGAGCTTGCAGGGTGTCCCCAACGAGAAATGACTTCACAGGCTCGTGGGGATGGCGGCGAGGGGTCAGGCTGGAACGGCCAACTCCAAGCGAGGGGCGTTTGAGGGAAAGGAGCAGAGCGCCAATCCTGCTCGGAGATGGAGAGGAGTGCGGCCGCTCCCCTGCCGCTCTCGGGGAGCGAAGCCAAACATCTGCTCCTACCTCCGGCTGCGCCGAGCCCAAGCGGCTGAGAGGAAGCCAGAGCCAGGCCAGCCGGAGCACGGTGAGAGCCAGCTCAGGAGTATCCATCCCTGGGACACGCTCCCTGCCGGAGGGGACCGCGGGCTCGCAGCGCCAGCGCGGTGGCACAGCACGGTGCCCAGACGGTACCGTGAGCCGGACACACACCCACCCCCGAGTCCCACGGCGCCTCGCAGTCCTGATGTCAAAGCCTACGGCCTCAGCTCCGTTCCAGGCACTGCAGTCGGATGCAACAGTACCTCTCTTGCCACTCCCAACAGAAAACGAGGCCCAAAAGGACACCCCTAAATCACAGCGGTCCCAGGGGCGCACGAGGATTTCCCCCGGGGACTGAAGGCCCCACGGGATGTGCACAGTGTCAGGATCAGCTCCGGAGCGCTGCCTGCACACCCACAGCCCCGCAGCGCACGACCACCAGCAGCCGCTGCGGCGAGAAGGCGCTGGCTGAGCTGCCAGCCCCGCTCCCCCCTGCCCACGTCCCCAGCCCCCCGCGTGGATGGCAGGATCGGGCCCAGCAGCACCCACGCTCTGCCAGCACCCCCCAAGGTCCAACCCAGCCACAAGACTTTGCCACCGCAGGGTATTTAGGCAGCTCCAAGGATGGAGGTGGCTTGTCCCAGTTTATCCGTGGGGATCTGCTCTGGGGAGCAGCCCATCCCACAAGCACCATCCCCGGGCGCAGGGCTGAGCTGAGGCTTCATGTCCCCATACCTCATCTCGAGCACCAGGGCCAGGGAGAGGTGCTCTTCCTCCTCCTCCCTCTCCTGTAAACCTCACTCCAAGCTGCTCTCCCCTGACCTGACTCTCCCAGTTGGCAGTGGAGATCGAGGGAAACTGAGGCATGGCTGAGGCCACATAGCAAGGTCCCTTCAACCTCCATCCAGTGCCCTGCACTGCCCCACAGCATGAGGTGGGGAGATGCTCAGACCCTGCTGAGCCCTCGGCACTGCGGCCAGTGGCCTGATGGACCCTCTGGAGATACCCAGAGCAGCCCAGCACCCTCAAGGCAGCATCGCTGTGGGGAAACGGCTGGGGAACGCGCTGGCTGACCAAGGGTCTGACAAAAGGAGAAAGGACATGCAGGACGCTCTCCAAGCCCAGGTGACGTGGCAGCGTGGTGCAAAGCAGGGATGAGCTGACACCCTTGCTATGCCCTCAGCCCTGCGTGGGTTGGGGGAAGCCCCACGGCCCCAGGCAGGGTTGGGGGATGGGAGCCAGCACACCCCACCATCTCCCGACCGCAGCGAAGCCCCCCAGCACCCCACATGCTCCCCACCACGTCCCAGATGGCCCCAGGGAACACTCTGGCGTCATGCACACTCACCCGCCGGCAGCCAGGACCCACAAGAGCCACTCGCATCAGGCCCCTGAGCGCGCACAGCACACAGGGAGAGGCACCAACACGCAGCTGCACCGCGCTGCCGGGGAACGGCGGCTCCGCATGCCGGAGGTGGCACCGCTCGGACACGCAGGATGTGGCTGGGACGAAACCGGGCAAAGCCTGGCTTGAACATTCCCGCTTGCGAGCTCTCCGCCTCCTCAGCCACCGCCTGATTCACACGCAGGTCTGCACACGAAGGTCTGCATCACGGTGCCAGCGCCACGGCTGCACGGATGCAGAGACGGATCGGTGGGGTGACCTTGGTGGGACGACCTCCAGGGTGTGGGAAACATCCCCAGCCCAGCCCAGGCCAGGGAGGGCATCGCTGGCAGGACCGCAGCCCTCCAGGGAAAGAGAACAGCGAGCAGCACGCTGAGCGGTGCTGGGTGGAAACCGGAGTCAACAGCGGCCAAGGAAGGAAGTGAAGATTTTTCAGTGCTAGGGAACAGCCCGGGGGTTGGTGTTGTCTCCGCTGCACCCTGCCCAGACCCAAAGGGCAGGAGAGCAGCACCATCCCAGTGGATGCGGCACCAAGCTGAGCTCGCTGCCTGTGTGCCGCAGACACCACGGTGCCGGCAGCGGCACGGGCACAACGTAGGGCTGCTGCCAGCCCGGGGCTGCGCTGGGTCGCTGTCGGCTGAGGGCTGCCCTGCTGCAGAGCACAGGGATGCGGTGACACCGGCAACAAAAGAAGGGCCTCGTTACCCAACAGGGAGGGCAAAGCCAGCACTTTCCAACCCGAAAGCCAGCAGCCGGCTGCTGGTGGAGGGGAGCCGCGAGTGCCAGCCCAGCAGTTACAGCTGGGCAAAGAGCCCGGGTGCCAGCACATGTGGCTGATACAGAAACGCTTCTGGGGGCTGGCGTGTCCCCTCCTCTCGCCACCAGACTCGATCACCTCAGCCCCTCTCTGGGCTCACCCCGACAATGACCCCGCTGGATTCACGATACCTCCACGGACAGTCCCCTGCCACGGCTGTGCCTCACCTACCTCTGCTCTCTCCCCTTGCAGGCTGGTTCCCCAGTGAGCCGCGGGGGTGCCAGGTCCCATCCCACACGAGTTGTGCCTCCGTGTCCTTCCAAGCTGGCTCTGACCTACTGCCCTACAAGCCTGGGCACGCGCCGGCGCGGTGCAGGAGCCACTGGCCCAGTGGCCCAGGCCTGGGGGCTGGTGGCCCCATCTGCAGCACTCGGCTCCTGCCCGGTGCATTAGCAGCACGGGGAGACAGGGCCTGGGGGGGGATTTGCTTTCTAGGTCAGAGCCAGCCGAGGAGGCTGGATGAGGGGCTGTGCTGGATGAGGGGCTGTGCTGGATGAGGGGCTGCGCTGGATGGGAGCTCCCAGCCAGCTCGGGAGAAGAGGGTGCCCCTGCCCCAGCGCTCCTGGACCCCAGCATCCCCCAGCACCCGGCGTGGGAGCCCCCTGGGGACAGAGGTGCTGTCACATTGCCCACCCTGCCCTCCACGTGCTGCCGTGGGGCCACAGAGGACAGAGCAGTGACTCGGTCACCAAACGCTGTATGCCAGAAACATCCCGGGATGTGTCCCTGTGGATAAGGGGGTCCTGTGCTGCCCCAGCTGCCCTCCTGCACCCATCTCTGGGGAGAGAAACCCAGCATGGGGCACCCAGCTCCTCTCTGCACCAACTGGCAGCGCGCTGGGGATTTCCTACAGGGAAATCTCACTGGGGACCCTGCGCAGAACAGGGACTGCAGCGTCCAGCTGGGGCGGTGCTGGCCCAGTTTGCTGTGGCACCCAAAGCTCCACTCGCACCAGCGAACCACAATGGCCTCACAGGAGGCTCAGCTGCGCAGGGCTCCATCCCCAAAGCTCAGCCTTTCCCAGGAGAAGCGGAACGCCCGGGCGGTGCACAGGGCTGAGCCCAGAGAGGGTCCCCGGGCCCAATCCTGCCCGCACTCTGCCTGCTCAGTGGCCGATGGAGACGAAGCCACCACGCTCAGGCACATCCCCTCCCAGCGCCGCCTCCACAGCTAAGGGCACCCCAAGGTTATCCGCCTCCAAGATTAGACGAGGAGGAAGACAGGGAACAGTGGAGTCCTTCAAACCCCCCTAGCCAGACGCACTGTGGCCCCAGCCATGCAGGACACCCCAAAGCCACCCTGTCGCCCATCAGTCCCTGCGGTCTGGTGGCCGGTGGCAGAAGGTGGTGACGTGCCACCCCATGTGAGGTGTTAGACCCCAGGAGGGGTCCACGCTGAGCCAGTGCAACGCATCCCTGTCCATGAGCACAGGGCAGCCCCCCAGGGCCATCCTGGAGCCTGAGGTGCCGTAGCCACTCTTGCCCCTGAGCCAGAGGACGGCAGGGCCAGAGGCCAGCACAGCACCCCTCGCTGTATCCCCCACAACCCTAACATGTGCCCCTGGGCCACGTCTGAGAGTGCTGGCCCTAGGCTGGGTGCGAAGCACAGACAGGATGAGAGGGAATGGCCTCAAGCTCCGCCAGGGGAGGTTCAGGCTGGACATTAGGAAAAAATTCTTCACAGAAAGGGTCATTGGGCACTGGCAGAGGCTGCCCAGGGAGGGGGTTGAGTCACCTTCCCTGGAGGGGTTTAAGGGACGGGTGGACGAGGTGCTGAGGGACATTGTTTAGTGATTGATGGGAATGGTTGGACTCGATGATCCGGTGGGTCTCTTCCAACCTGGTTATTCTATGATTCTATGATTCTATGAAGCCACAGACTGTCCCACAATGAGCTGACGTGACTATGGCCACCTCATGAGGGCCGGAGCAGCATGGTCAGGAGGCCAAATATCTCCCATGCTCTGGGACAACTCAAATGCTGGAGATATGTATTTTCTCCTGCACTGAAACAGGAAACCTCGAATATGCTGAAACCCTGGACCCCCGCCAGAGCCAGGGGCACTCAACAGCAGGAGTTGGATGCGTCTGGAAAGAAACAGTGAGTCCTGAGTGTGCTGGGTTGTGCTCACCCGGCAGGAGATGCTCCTGGTCCCGCAGGTGGAGGGAGGGACAGAGGCTGACAGGGGTCCCAAAAGGAGGGGACCCTGCTCACAGCGCAGCCTGCTCCTCCGTGGTGCCACCCAATGCCAACGACACCTTGGTGCCCAGCTCTCACTGGTGTGCTGAGACCTCACCCAACCCAGCCTGTCCCACCACGGGCCACCAGTGCTCCTGGCTGGACACGGGAGATCCCCACAGTGCAAGAGTCAGAGCTGGTAGTTCAGACTCGCTGGTGTAAACTGGGAGAGCACTTCTGAAAGCAGCAGAAAGCTCTGGCCCAGCGTTCCTGCAGCCGCACACCACGTGCCTCTCTGGGAGCATCCAGATCAAGCTGGACACTTCCCACGTGCCATGAGAGCAGCACAATCCAGCTCAGGGGCTCACTGGCCCAGCATCACCTGCACTGCAAGGCTACATTGCCTCACCACTGGGAAAGCATCTCGTGGGATGCGGAGACATGGCCAGGATCTCTGCGCTCCTCCATCCATCCCTGCTGCGCCTGGTGCCCCACCCCAGCCAGCCAAACGCGAGGTGGTGAAATCTCCAGGAGAGTCTCGTTCTGGGCACGAGCCTGGCACAGGCACTTACCCCGTGGTGATGTCCTCATCCTCCGTCAGGGTCTTGCCTATCAGATCACTGTCGCTCATGTAGCCCGACTTCAGCTCTACGTCATCAGTGTCCAGCGCCTCGACCAGCTCCAGGCGGGAGATGTGGCTCAGCTTGCTGGGGCTGCGCATGGGCATGGTGTGCGAGTAGTGCGCCCGCTCGCCGTGCATGTACCAGCTGGGGGTGCCCTCGGAGCGGCAGGTGCCTCCAACCGATGGCGCGTCCCCAGCCTGCAGGCGTGGGCTTGACTGCCCGTAGCGCCAGGACAGCGGGGAGGAGCGGTTTGAGAGGCTGGAGACACTCCGGGCGTTGGCTTCATCACTGTCATAGCAGGTCATCTCCAGGGAGCTGCAAGGACAGGGTGCAGGGGGGTTAGAGTCATAGAATCACTAGGTTGGAAAAGTCCTTTGAGATCATCGAGTCCAACCGTACATGTCCACTACTAAACCAGATCCCCAAGCACCTCATCCACTCGTCTTTTAAACATCTCCAGGGATGGGGACTCCACCACCTCCCTGGGCAGCCTCTGGCAGGGCCTGAGAACCCTTTCAGTGAAGACATTTTTTCCTGATGTCCAATCTGAACCTGCCCTGGTGCAACTTGAGGTCGTTCCCTCTTGTCCTGTCACCTGGGAGAAGAAACAAACATCCACCTCACTACAACCTCCTTTCAGGCAGTTGTAGACAGTGCTGAGGTCTTCTCTCAGCCTCCTTTGCTCCAGACTAAACTGCCCCAGGTTCCTCAGCTGCTCCTTATAAGACTTGTTCTCCAGCCCCTTCATCAGCTCTGTTCTCCTTCTCTGAACACACTCCAGCACCTCAATGTCCTTTTTGTAATGGGGGCCCCAAACTGAACCCAGGATTCGAGGTGCCGTCTCACCAGTGTTGAGTACAAGGGCACAATCACTGCTGCTCTTCCTCAGCCATTTCTCCACTGGCATTTCAACATCGACACCCCAATATCACCCCAGACCCGGGACATGATGAACTGGAGTGGTGGGACACTGATCCCAGGGGACGTGGCAGCGGCCCATGCCTCGGAGCAGGAGCTGTGAGTGAAAAGGATGTCAAGGGGCAAATGAGGAACGGGGACCCTGTGGCAGCATCCCACGCCGAACCTCTGCAGAGTGAAGCTCCACGTCTGGGCGGGAGGGGACACCCCAAGACAGGGCTGCCCGCAACCGTGCCGCTCTCCAGCCAGCCCAGAGCCCAAGAGTGCAGCAGGAACTGGGAGTTCAGTTACTCCCTGCACCCCTTGGGGTGTAATTTGGGCAAACGTCACATTAGGGAGTGATGCTGAGACTAAATTTAGACACCAAAAAATGATTACTTCTTGGAGCAGCTCCTCGGGAACCCACAGCCCTCAATTTGGCTCCAAACGTTACTATCAGCAAGCTATTTTCTAGTTTGGATTAAACACTCCTGCAGGAGCACCAAAAGCCAAGTCCCGGCTCCAGGACTGAATTTAAAACAGGGAACTACATTACAAAATGGGAAGTTTGTTAAAGCGGAACCAAAAGGGGCAGCTAAAAGGGTTTTGTCGGCACCACAAAGGCTATTTAAGGATATTTTGCTGGCAGCTCGGAGCAGATGCAAACCACGTCTCCGAGCAGGACAACGTCCGAGCCCCCGCGGCAGCGCGTGCAGCCCTGCAGACGGGTGGGGAAAGAGCAAAACAGTGAGGAAATAGCCAAAACTGTGCCCCCAGCTGCTGGGTGCAAGATCACAGCGAGAAACCCGAGGAACAGTTTGTGGAAGAAATAAAGAAAGAGCCTGAAGTGGCTACAGGGACAATGGTGACGCAGGACACGTCCAGAGGACTGTGGATGACATCCATATCGGACACGCTTGTAGGAAGCATTCCCGAGAGCAGAATTTGTAGGTATGTGTGTCATTCCGACACACCGGGGAAGAGCTGACACAGCGTTGGTAAAGGAAAATGCCGCTCACAACCGCACGGAGCTCCTGGAGAAATGCAGGGAGGGCTGCCGAGGCTGAGCGTGGGGGAGGAGTGCCCTCACCAAAGAGAGATGATGCTTCCAAATAAACTCAGCTGCCATAGGGTGAGAGGGAAGATCCTCACGTATTTAGGAGCCGCTAACAGGACAGCAGGCAGGGGTCAGCATCCCTGACCTATCAATATCCAGTTTTCTCCATGGCAGGGATCCGGCCTCTGCCACGTGATGCGCTCATCAAGAAAAGGAAGTGATAACGAAGAGTCAAACCCCACCAGCAATGCAATTTAATCACTCTCAATATCCTCACCCTATTTTCCTAAGGCTGGGGCTGACAAAGGATTTGCAGCCGAGCTGAGCGCTGGGGCACGAAGGCAGCGGGTGGAGCCGGACACAGATGAACGCAGAGCGACCGCAGCCCTGACTCGGCGAGAGCCCCGCTGCGAACCAGCTCCTGCGCCCAGCAAAGGGATGGCAGAGCTGTAACGGAGAATTCCAGGAAACCACCAGCTCGTGGAATATTGCTGCGGCTCTAGGCAAATCCCAGCGCCCCAGCGCTCTGCAGCCTCTGGCTCGGGAAGATTGGCAAGCACAGCAAGGACGAGCAGGGTCCAAATGAGCTGCTGGTTTACGAAGAGCTAAATCAAGCGAGCTGCTTCATCCTGGGCGAAGGTGATCGAGGGGGGAAGGTCTGTGATGCTGGGCGGTGGGGGAAGGCAGGGAAGGAAGCTGATGCTTTTTGCTCTTTCCGACACAAAAATGAGGATCGAGGGAGACCGCGAGGTGGCAACAAACGCCAAGAGAAGGATGTTCCTTCCATCCTCGGCTTTCGCGGCTGGCTGACACCCGACACAGCCTCCCTGCAAAGCCCAGGCTCCTGAATGCTGCTGTGCCAGAGGGGAGGGGACCCTGGGAGATGCTCCCTGCCCGAGGGTGGACAGAGCAGAGCAGTAACTCGGTCTCAAGTGAGAGACCTGGGGGGCACACAGGTAGTCCCAGATGTGTCTTGTGGCCAAGAAGGCCAATGGCATCTTGGCTTGGATCAGACACAGCGTGGCCAGCAGGGCCAGGGAGGTTCTTCTCCCTCTGGACTCAGCACTGGCGAGACCGCTCCTCGAATCCTGTGTTCAGTTCCGGGCCCCTCACCACAAGAAGGATGTTGAGGCTCTGGAGAGAGTCCAGAGAAGAGCAACAGAGCTGGGGAAGGGGCTGGAGAACAGGCCTGATGAGGAACGGCTGAGAGAGCTGGGGCTGTTTAGCCTGGAGAAGAGGAGGCTGAGGGGAGACCTCATTGCTCTCTCCAACTCCCTGAAAGGAGGTTGTGGAGAGGAGGGAGCTGGGCTCTTCTCCCAGGTGACAGGGGACAGGACGAGAGGGAATGGCCTCAAGCTCCACCAGGGGAGGTTCAGGCTGGACATCAGGAAAAAATATTTCACAGAAAGGGTCACTGGGCACTGGAACAGGCTGCTCAGGGAGGGGGTTGAGTCACCTTCCCTGGAGGTGTTTAAGGGACAAGTGGATGAGGTGCTGAGGGACATGGTTTAGTCTTTGATGGGAATGGTTGGACTCGATGATCCAGTGGGTCCTTTCCAACCTGGTGATTCTATGATTCTATGCGTCAGAGACCTCCAAACATAGGCAGACGCGCTGCTCTGGTTCATCACCATGTCCCCAGACCCATGGTGCCCCCAGCCCCAGCTGCCACCCTGGTCTGGGCAGGGCAACGTATCTCTGCCCACAGGCGCTGGGTCATTTTTAAGGGCTTCTCCATCAACAGCTGTACACAGAATAGAAAAACTGAGTCACAGCTGGCGATGGAGCCTGCGGTCCACACCTGGGTAGGCACAGGGGTGCCTTCACCGCTGGTTGTCCACATGGGGACACCTGACCACCAGGAACAGACCTCACCCTCTGCCCTCAGGGCCACCCTCACCCATCCCCACCACCCCAGAGCCCGTGGGGTGTTGTCGGACCCAGAGCACGGCCAGAGATGGGGCTTTGCTGCGGCCCCATGCACTGCACCCCATGGATGTGGGGGCATCTCTCCGAGGCCCCATGCACAGCATCCCCATGCCATGGGGCACGGCCAGCCCCCTCCCACCCACACGGCCCTCGCCCAGAGCAGAGCTGCTTCCCAAGGACACTGGTTGCAAGGAAAGGGTGGTGGGGCCTCACCTGTGAGACACCTGGGAGCCCTTCAGGCTGGACATGGTCTCCTCCAGGTTCTGCCGAAGGTCAAGCACATTCTGTACTGTCCTCTTCCTCTGGGACTCAGGGTCTACGGAGAGACAAATCAGAAGCTTTGAAGGGATGAATGGCTCCTGAACCCCTCTGCTTGTGGCGGTGCCCACAGCCCCTTCCCAAGCCCCTCTGCCCATGCTGTGTCCCCCAGCTCTCGCTCTGCCCACAGGGAGAGGACAGGACAGGGCTGGCACAGGGCTGGGATGCGCCACCAGAGAATGACCCCAAGGGTTCTGCAGCTGGGATGGGGGTGTCTGTTCCAGGAAGGATGAGCTGTGGAGGATCAAGTGCGGCCACAGGACCCACACAGGAGACAGGACACCAGCTACAGTTGGGCAGCCCTGAAGCGCTATGACCCTGCTTCACGGAGCCATGCAGGAGCACCTGTACTGGAAAAACATCCCCAAACAAAACACGAGTTGGAGCACCTCTCGTACAAGGACAAGCTGAAAGAGTTGGGGTTGTTCAGCCCAGAGAAAAGAAGGGTCTGGGGAGACCTCAGCTTCCAGTACTGAAAGGGGCTGGGGAGGGGCTCTGGATCAGGCAGTGCAGCTGAAAGTGGGGAGATTCAGATGAGATCTTAGGAAGAAATGTTTACCTGTGAGGGTGGGGAGGCCCTGGCCCAGGTTGCCCAGAGCAGTGGTGGCTGCCCCATCCCTGGAGGGGTTCAAGGCCAGGCTGGATGTGGCTTGGAGCCCCTGATACAGTGGGAGATGTCCCTGCTCATGGCAGAACTGGATGGGCTTTGAGGTCCCTTCCAACCCAAACCCTTCTATGATTCTATTTGATGAAAACCACCCCTGTGTCCCCCAGGCAGCAGGGTGCTCTGGCCAGGGACATGGGCACCGCAGCAGCACCATCCCGCTCACAGGCAGCAGGAGCTCAGGAGACGTCGGGCAGTGGTGCAAGCTCAGGGCACAGCTCCAGCCCCATGCCCCTGCCACACTCGTGCACATCCCAGTGACTAACAGCCATGCCAGCACCGCTTTGATCCTGATTTCAAGCCTTTCAGCCTCATCTTGCCACTGAACTGCAGTGACAGCAAGTGCTGGGGACGCTGGCTGTGGCTCCTCCTAATGTAACGTGGCAACCAGTGCTTCGGGATTTGCGGCAGCACCGTGTACGCTGCAGCAATGCAGGGAGCGGGGGACGCCGCCAGCACACGCTTCAGCAGGCTCCCCGCAACGGCTCGGCCACGCGCCTGGCACGTGAGCAGGGATCATAGAATCACCAGGTTCAAAAAGACCCACTGGATCATCGAGTCCAACCATTCCCATCAATCACTAAACCATGTCCCTCAGCACCTCATCCACTTGTCCCTTAAACACCTCCAGGGAAGGTGACTCAACCCCCTCCCTGGGCAGCCTCTGCCAGGGACCAATGGCCCTTTCTGGGAAAAATTTTTTCCTAATGTCCAGCCTGAACCTCCCCTGGTGGAGCTTGAGGCCATTCCCTCTCGTCCTGTCCCCTGTCACTTGGGAGAAGAGCCCAGCTCCCTCCTCTCTACAACCTCCTTTCAGGTAGTTGGAGAGAGCAATGAGGTCTCCCCTCAGCCTCCTCTTCTCCAGGCTAAACACCCCCAGCTCTCTCAGCCGCTCCTCATCAGGCCTGTTCTCCAGCCCCCTCACCAGCTTTGTTGCTCTTCTCTGGACTCGCTCCAGAGCCTCAACATCCTTCTTGTGGTGAGGGGCCCAGAACTGAACACAGGATTCGAGGAGCGGTCTCACCAGTGCCGCATCCAGAGGGAGAATAACCTCCCTGGACCTGCTGGCCACACCGTTTCTGATCCATGTCTGATCATGTCCCCTTGTCCCCACCACACACCAACCGCGACACCGGATACCGCGCAGGCAGCACCCATGGGTGATGCCGCCCCGTCCCCCAGCTCTGCTCGCTCCCTGGCCCAGGCAAGAGCTCCTCAAACCAGTGAAGCGGCTCAGATTTACGCACGGCCCCGGAAGGTGGTGACAAGCAGTGCCAGCCCCAATGAGACAGGTTAAATCAAGCAGGTTAAAGCGGCTGTAGATGAGAGGAAGCGGACCGGTGAGTGCACAGGGCATCCAGCACGGCCGGCACAGGCTGTCGGGATACCCGGCCTCGCGTGCGTCCGAGCGCCCTGGCCCAGCTCCCAGAACAAGGCTGAGCAGGAGGCAAGTCACGAACTCATCACTAAATCTTCCCTGTGGCCTGCACGGAGCTCCCAGCCAGTGCCCCAGAGCCAGAGAGCAGCCAAGGCTGGAGCAGAGAGGGCTGCGCACACAGCGCCAGGTGCAGAGGAGGTTCGAGGGGCCCTTGGTGCCGGAGACCAGCACCCACCTGCTCTGCAGCTGGGGACAGGAGGATTTGGTGTCCCTCCGTCAGGGCCATGTTGGCAGATCAAGGGCACCTCAAAGCCACCAGGTCCTGCCCTTGGGCTGCCTGGGAAGCTGGATTTTCAGGCTTGAAATGGCAGGGCAGAAACCTGAGGCCAAGTCTACTGCTACCACATGTCCGATCTGTAGGACGATGGAAGATTTTGGAGGGGAAGAACACCTGAACCTTAGGCAAGAGCAATGAAAGACCCACCAGGGTCCCCACGAGTCCATGCGGGGAGGACTGAGCACCCTCAGCTCCCCAACCCTGGCTGCATTCTGTGGGTGCTTCCCACCCTGAGCCCGGCTCCCGCAGCCGGAGAAGGTGGCACACGCGCACCCCAGCAGCACCGCATCCCTGTGGGCTGGGGCGGGACAGAGCAGGACGGGATGGAAGAGCCACCCTTGTGCCCTGGTGCTGCTGGCAGCTCCCACCCCGTCCCAGGCATGGCTCCCTCCCAAAAAACATCCCCCGTCTGCCTCCCCCGCGGCCCATGGCCCCAGCACCGCCGCCTCGCCAGGCACTGCTGACAGCGGGGCTGCCCCAGCCGTCCCCATCCCAACAGCCCCACTCTGACGTCCCCATCCCAATGCCCCCACCGCAGCGCCAGGGCTGCCACAGGGCTGCCTCCTCCCCAGGCACCCTCACTGCGCTGGAGGACCCCAGCAGCAGGGAGCCCCAGGGCACGCAGGGGAAGAAGCAGCATCCAAGGGCTCAGAACACAGCATTTCAGGGTGATGGCACCGACTTGCATCGCCCGCGGTACCGTCAGCCCTCCATGCCTGGCCCCGAACTTTCGGGTGACAACCCCGGTCACTCCAGGCTCTGCAGTCACCCCAGGAGAAGCAGCAGCCCTCACCTGGAGAAGGGCCGGGACTCGGGAGCCGCTCACCCACCCCTGGCACACGTCCCGCTGGCTGCGTTGCTGCCAGTGCTCAAGTGCCACTGCCCGTCCCCGCGGTGTCCCCGCAGCCCGTCTGCCAGGTGTGGCGAGGGGCCAGGGGCTGTCTCAGGGCTGGCTGAGTCGCTGCGAGACGGAGCTGAGCCGAAACCAGAGCTGCTGGGAGAAGCCGGAGTGTGGGAACGGCAGGAGTGCGCTGGATTCCACCCCACATCGATTTAGCAAGCTTGCCACAGCCAGATGTTTCCAGCTGCCGGAGCGGGATGCAGTGTGGATGGCTCATCCTGCGCTGCGGCGGGGTCAGTCGGACACCCTGCCCCGGCCGGGCTCATTTCCCTGGCAGCCGTGGCTGGGACGTGTCCCATGGTGTCCCCCGCTCTGCCAGAGCTGCAGGCTGGGGACCAGCCATCCCGTCCACCGCAGCTCCAGGCTGGCTTCAGCCCCGTGCGCAGCTCCGTGCCGCTCTGGCAGGCTCCATCCTGCTGTCCCAGAGGGAAGGCGATGCTGGATCCGTCCCGGTGCTCCCCCAGCCCAGCCGCGCAGAGGAAAGCAGCTCGGAGACACAGCCACTGTCCCCCACCAGGTCCCCCTGCCCGAGTCGCTCTCCCCTGTGCCAGGCTGGGTCTGCAGCCTCGTTCTTAACAGAGCACTCTCAGGGCTCTCTCCATCACCAGCAAACACAATATGGCTCAACTTCACACACAGGGAAACTGAGGCAGGAAGTCTCAGCCCACTCCCAACCACGCTATCACCCGCAAGCCCTCTCTTGAGTGCCCTGCATCGCTCGTCTCTGTCAAACGCCGGCACAGCAGTGGCACGGCGGGTGCAAGCCCCACACAGCGCTGCCCATTGCTCCATCTCCTGCCCTGCACAACCAGGGAAGCAAGAGGTACCCTCGCCAAGAAGAGCATCAGTGAGACTGGATGTGAGGCTGGAAGCAGCCGAGGAAGGGCAGAGCTGGCTCTGGGCAAGGCGCTGTGGGTCTGACGGTGCTGGGCTCTGCAGAGCCAGGGCCAGAGGAGAGCAGGCAGCTCCAGGCTGTGCTCCTGTCCAGCCCTTCCCATCTCTTCCAAGAGCGAGTGGTGGCAGCTCCTCTGCCTGCGCGACGGGGTGCAGCCGCGTCCCCACCGCCTGGCGCTGCCGACGTGGCCAAGTACGTCACGGAATGAGGAAATCATCAACTCCAAACGGCTCGTGACAGCTCATTTCAAAGGAGCATGTGGCCAACATCTCCCGCTGGGGCCAGGCAGAGCCGCGTCCACGGGACATGTGTGCCCCATGTGCCTTGGCACAGAAACCCGCGTGTGTGTGTGAATGTGTGTGTGCATGATGCCCGTTTGCATCACACACGTGTTTGCGTGCAGCCACACGGCAGCGAAACCCTTCTGCCCGCAGAAAGGTGCGTGTGTGCCTGTGCCCCTGCCCGCACGCCCACACGGACGGATGCCGACACCGCCGGGACGAGGGGCTGGGCTGGCACGGACACGCCGCCCGTGCCTCTGCTCGCACGCCCAGCAGGAGCGGGGCACTCACACACCTGCCTTCCAGTCCCCCACCACCCAACCGGTCTCATTACAGAGGATCAGATTCGGAAAGGACGCCTGGCGACTCAGTAAAGATTTTAATGGTGAGAGGGAATTTGCTGTAAAAGGCCTCGCGGTGTTTCCGAGTCATTACGGTGGGCCCCTGTTACACAGTAGCTGCAACCGATTTCTCCCGGCCGTGAAACATTTTTAACTGGTTGCTCAATTCCTTCCAGCGCATTGAAAAATACACTAATAAACTCTGCAATAAAACCCATTCTCCTGGGGCCGCGAGACTCCTCCAGCACAGCCGAGCTCCCCTGCTCCATAAACCCTCGCGCAGACCCACGCTTCTCCCACCGCGCTGCCTCAGCCCGTGCTCCAGCTGCGTTTGTGAATGAATCAGCCCGGGCGTCGCTTCGCTGGTATTTTCCATGCGAAGCCTCCGTTGCGGCACTCGGCCCCTGCTGCAGCCAGGCTGCTCGCCCGAAGGGAGACCCGAGATGCCGAGCCCAGTGGGTTCCCAGCTCACAGCCTGCAGCGTGTGATTCAGTTACCAGCGTCTTGGCGCTCCAACAGCAGAGTCTTTCCATATGGAGTAAAATGGCTTTATATTGCATTTCTTACATCAAGCTCTGATTCATGCTCCTGGATGGCTGGGCAGGGGGATGGTCCCTATCTGCAATCCTTCTCCCTATGGCTTTATTAATTCTTCTTCCCCCACCTCAACAGCCACTAGACAGGCTAAATGAGCAGCAGAGATCACTAACAGGACTCTGCAGGGTGACTGCCAGGTCCGTAGTGTTGGTTTCCACCATCAGCCACGTGTTCCGGCCTGGTCTCATCCCTACAATCCATGCATGCGTAGGACCTGGGTACCCAGATGACCAACCAGTGCCTCCAATACACCTAAGAAGATCAATGAAGAGGAGAATGGCCACTGTCACCCACTCCTGGAGCTGTTCAAGGCCAGGTTGGACAGGGCTTGGAGCAACCTGATCCAGTGGAAGTGTTCCTGCCCGTGGCAGGGGGTGGAACTGGATGGGCTTTGCAGTCCCTTCCAACCCAAGCCACTCTGTGAAGGCAGCAGCCCCCAGGACAGGCAGAGCCAGAACTGCTGTTCTCCAGGGACGCGAAGTAACAGCCTCCTGGAAGCAGGAACTGGGGACATGCAGGGGATGCTCCAGATACCTGCAGATAGGTCCCGTCCCTGATTCCAGCCAGGGCAGGCTGGGCTCCCTGCTTGCTGCCACTCTGCACGTAGCCCTGCACAGGCTGTGGGGCGGAGACTGGATGCAGCCCAACGCGTCCTGCGCTCGCCCTTGGCGGAGAAACGAAAGGCCAAGCAGCAAAAGTTGTGGGAAGAATGGGGTTACAGTGGGCAGCACCAGCAGGACGGTGTCCACCACGCGTGGTCCAGGCCTCCTGAAAAGCACCAGCCCCTGCACAGTCCAGGTGAGAGAAGAAGCGGTGGCAGGACTCAGCTTTGGCACAGCCACCCCGTGTCTCACACCTCGCTGAACCCTTCTGCACAAGAACACGGCTCTGCAGGAGGCTCCAGTGAGAAACCGTAGAATCATTAGGTTGGAAAAGACCTTTGAGATCATCAGCTCCAGCCGTACCTGCCCACCACTAAATCACACCCCTAAGCATTTCATCCATCGACCTTTCAAACACCTCCAGGGATGGGGACTCCACCATCGCCCTGGGCAGAAGGAAGCCCCTTCCCACCATCCCCGTCCTCGCAGCCAGCGTGGGCTGGAGCAGCCCCACACCGCGCGTGGGGGCCGTCAGCTCCCCTCTGGCAGGCGAGAGCAGAGAATTATCTGCGGTGCAGCGGTGACAAGCCAGGACTTCAGCCGAATCAGCACTTCTGGGGCGATCACGGCTGCTAAGCCCTGTGAATCGCTGCTCCTAACAAGGGCAGGGCTGAGACCTGGAGCCTGGACACCGTCTGGCTTGAGCGAGCCAAGCTTTTAAAAGGGATTCAGACTTTCTCAGGCTAGAGCAGCTATAAATCTACTTAATTGGGTCTCTCCCATACACAAGTTTCCAAATGAACCCGCTGGAGAGACCCAGACTGGGCCTCCAGCCCATTTGCGGGTTATTCTTTCAATGGATGCTCTGCTTGGCCCCAAACCACCCCACCTGCGCATCCAAACTACAGCTCCTTTTTCAGCAGTGAGAGCCTCTAGCTGCTCAATGCCCCGTGCATCCCACGCCTTCCACTGCCCTGAGCCCATGAGCTGGGAGAGCCCCAAATCCCCCGTGTCAGGGCAGATCCTGCGAGTGGCACTGCGCATCCCTGTGCCAGAGCTGCCTCCAAAGCTGCTCCTGCAAAGCACTGGAGAAGCCGGGAGCATCCTAACAACCCTGTCCATGGGTCTCCAGAATAACCCAAAGGAAACGCTCGCACGGCTTGGGAAGGAGGGGAGTGGCCAACAGTGTGTGGATGGGCTGGATCATAGAATCATGGGATGGTTTGGGCTTGAGGGGACCTCAAAGCCCATCCAGTTCCACCTCTGCCATGGGCAGGGGCACCTCCCACTGTATCAGGGGCTCCAAGCCCCATCCAACCTGGCCTTGAACCCCTCCAGGGATGGGGCAGCCACCACTGCTCTGGGGAACCTGGGCCAGGGCCTCCCCACCCTCAGCACAAAGAATTTCTTCATAATGTCTAACCTAAATCTTCCCCCTTCCGATTAAAGCCATTCCCTCTTGTTCCATCACTCCAGGCCCTTCTAAGAAGCCCCTCCCCAGCTTTCCTGGAGCCCCTTTCAGTCCTGGAAGCTGCTCTGAGGTCTCCTTGGAGCCTTCTCCTCTCCAGGCTGAACAATCCCAACTCTCTCAGCCTGTCCTCACAGCGGAGGAGATCCACGCATCCAGGATCCATGTCGGATCACACACCAGGGGCTGCCCCAGCCTCCGGAGGGGGCACACACAGCAGCAGGGCTGCACGGTGTCCCTGCCTCCCCCGTCAGCAGCCCCATGACCACCTCCCCGCGGTGTCTCCAAAGCCGTGGCTCTTGCAGAGTGGGCTCAGGCTGGTCACACAGCTCTCCCTGCCTCGGTTTCCCCCCAGACCTTGCTGCTCCCCCTGGGGTTCTGCATTATCGGGGTGTGCGGCACAGCACAGCTGAGCCCACCCAGCACCTCAGAAACACCCAAGCGGAGCAACGAGAAGCACAGCTCCGCACATAACACCTTTAACACAGACACCAGCAGACATTTAAGGTAACACTGCAGACCCTGCACAAAAAAAAAAAGAAAAAAAAGCGAGAAAGGCAGGGAAAAACCAAAAAAAAAATCCCAAAATCCCATGGCGAGGCAGAAGGTGCAGAGGGGCCCCAGTGTGGAGGCACCAGAGCAGCCAGCAGCAGTGAGTTCACGCTCCCCACACACCACCAGATGCGGTTTGGACATTGTGGAAATTCAAAATTCCAGATGGCTCTTTTTGGGTGGGTTTTTTCTTCTTTTTTTTTTTTTTCCTTGCCTCATTTCCAAGGCAACAAGACTCGCTGTCATCTGCTGGTTGCCATAGAGATTTCACCTGATTCTGCTTCAGCGGAAGAGAAAGCCGGGCTCGCTGCTGCTGCCGAGGAGCCACGAGCCGCGACCGCCTTCAAACTTACTGGAAAGAGCAGAGATAAATGGGGCTTTATACGACAGAGGCAATGGACTGATTCAGAGGATCAAAGGAAGGAACTGCGGGTTTCTATAGCACAAATCAGCCCTTCACTTAACTGCTTCGGTGCCCTCCAGATGTGCTCTACATCTGGGGAGGTCACCAGCCCCTGCTCTGGGCTTTGCTTGGCGCAGGAGGGGAACGTGGGTGCAGGGGAAGCCGGGGCCAGCATCGTGCAGACCAAGCGAGGATCCCAGAGCTGCCAGAGGGCACGGGCACGGCCGTGCCCACCCTCTTCGCTGGGCACAACCCTCCTCCAAAGCCCCCGCGGCCCAGAGCGCGAGCAACCCGAAGGGAGGATGGGGCAAATGCAGAAGCAACCCGTGAAGAGAGAGACCTTTGGGCAAGGGTGGAGGTGTCCATAGGCTACACCCAGCACAGTTCGGCAGCCACAAACGTGGGGGTTAAGCGCCATGTGCCCCAAGGCCGGCCACGTGCAGTCCTTGTTCCCCAACGGAACCGTCTCAGCAGCCCTATTATTGTTGAGGATCCTCCATGGAGATGGTGTGGTGCCTTCATGCACGGTTCACAGTTGTTCCCCTCAGACCCACACTCGCCCTCCCGGTCCTGCAGCGGCTTCGCAGCTGCCCGCCCCCCTCCCAGGCACAACTGGGCTGCCCAGGACCAGCACCGCGCACCCTCCGGCCACGTGCACCCAGCCCCATCCTCCTCCAGTTGGTCTGGGAATAAAATCCCGGGTGAAAATGCAGCAGGGCAGCCACTCAAAGTCAGGCACAGAGAGACACGATTCAAGAGCTCCCCGGTCTGCACCAGGAGCTCTTGGACTTGCAGTCAGATGCCCCAAATCAGCAGATCTGATGACTCAAGGGCACCGAGCCACTCTGCCTGGGGCTGCCTTTTGCTGAGGACATCGAACCCCTCAGGCACAGGAGAAGATCCCGGGTGCTGGCAGGATGCTCATGGGTGGCAGGCACCCCTGGGTACCACAGGCAGAAGTCCCTATCCTTGTCCCTCCTCGATGCTCTCCAGGACTGGCTGAAAGGGTGCTTATCAGAGCCAGGAGCTCGTCCCCTCCCCAGCCCACCTCCCCGTACCAGGGCCGGCAGGGAAGAGCCCGGCTGGGCAGCTCTTGGCTCGCATTGACTCCGTTCTGCAGGGAGAACAGAGCCATTAGCAGAGCCAAACTCCCCATTCCCAGCCAGAATATGGCCATGCTTGGAGAAGCTTTATATTCACAGAGACAAACAACTCACATTTGCTTTTTAACTGTTGGAATTGCACCCACTGGGACGGAGCGAACAGGGAGCCTTTTGTCCCCCTCGCCTTGTGACTGCAAGCTTTGTGCAGAGCAATGCGTTGCAAACACAATTCTCCCCGGCCTCAGCTGGGCTCTGGTAGACACTTGGTCTGTCTGTCCGTCACCAGATCAGCCAACGAGCCCTCGTGTCTCCAGCAAGAATGCAAAATGTCCTCCCTGGCTCCTCCGCCAGCCGCAGCCTGCAGGGCTGCTCTGCACTCAGCTGCTTCTCAGAGCCACCAGGACAGACCCAAAACCCAGCTGGGGCTGGAGGAAGGCAGTGGCTCTTCACTCACTGAAGAGCGAACAGGAGTGGGAAACTGAAGTTGCAGGGGGCTTTGTGCTGCAGAGCTGATCACTCCAGTTACAGCTCGCTTGGGAGCTGGGGAGAGCACATCCAAGTGTGGGAAACCCCAGCATGGAATGGGCACATAGGCCAGGGCACTGTGAACCTCCAGGGAAGGTGCACAAGTCACCTGGAGGTTTCTGGAGACCTCCAGCCCATTGCTGAGCTCCTGAACATCGGAGCCGGCAAGGTACTCACCAAGCTGCCACAGGCACCAGTGCTGCTCAGAGCTGCCACCCTGGAGAGGGAGAAGGGAACCTCAGAGCAGGAATGTCCTTCAGGCGCTGGCTGAACCCCATACTGGCCCTGCCACACCACCCGGGGATGAGCATCCTTCACTCCAGAAGAATGAGATCCCTGTGGTGCTGTGCAACCCCAAACCCCCCACCCGAGAAAGGGCCTCAGCGCTTTGAGCTCACCCTGGGTTCTCTGCAAAGCCCAGGGACGCCAGCCCATGAGGGTCCAGCTGCAGGCAGGACCAGACCTTGGGGAAGGTCACCAGCCATCGCATGAGGTGGTCCCCCAAGAGCACCTCAAGAGACGAGGCCGGGCAGGAGGCAGAGCACCTCAGTTTCCCACAGCCCCACAGGACAAACCCAGCTTAAATGAGTTCCAGACTCATTAGTGGATCTATTGTTGCCACCTCCCGTGGGAGGAGGGAGATAACCAAGGCTATTTTTGCTTCCATCTGGGGAATCGTTTCCCTCCAACGTGTACTGCCACGATGCTAATTTTTAAGGCTGATGATTAATAGATGTCAGGCTCATTATGGGGCCAATGGATCCCCCCTCCCCAGGAGCACCAAGGACAAGGGGGGTAAGTTTTGACAGATGTCTTGTGTGAGTGACATCCTAACAACAGAGGAAAATGGGAGCCATTACCATGGAAAGCCCTGGAAATGGGAAGGGAAGTGGCTGCACGCGACCTCAGCGCCCTTCCCCGCACTCTCTCTAATCAGCCCTTCACGCTCTACCCTGACGGTTTCCAGGGCTTTGCTCCAGAGATAAATGGCCATTGTGCGAGCGCGGGGGTAATTGAATCTCCTGCCTGCGGCGCGGGCAGCGGGGAAAGCTCAGCCTTTCTTCTCCCCCAGGCCCAGCCTCGCAGGAGGGCCAGGTGCCAAACTGGCACTGGCACTGGGCGCAGCAGCCTGTGGAGAGACAGAAACAAGTCCACTGCACACACCAGCACCGAGATCCCACAAGGTCTGGGGTCTCGCTCCACCTGCAGACCCTGGCAGCAGGGCGGGCGAGCACTGCTGGCCCGTGGGGTGTCTGGGGGTGCTGGTCCTACCAGGCACTGGGGCAAGATTCACCCCTGAAAATCACAACAGCATCTGCAGCAGCAGCCAAGGAGGGGCTGAGGATCAATGTCCACATCGTGGGGTCCCTGCACGCTGCCTGGGGGATGTCCAGCTCCAGGCAAACCCGGTACGCTTTCCCAAAGGGGAAGGAAGCGTCACAGCAGGAGGTTTGCAGGAAGAGGGTAACGTAGCTGTGATGGTGATGCACCATCTCCTAGGCTCCCTGTGCAGCCAAATTCCACGGTCCCCATCCAGAGGTGGGATAAGGCGTCTCAGTAAATCATCAAGAGAACCTAGTGTGACCCAATTAGCGTAGGTGAACCCTGCTCTCCTGCCTGCTATCCAGCTCCTCCAGGCCCCCACTGCTTTCAATAAGGGAGGATGGAGCATCACACCGCAGCGCCCTCCCAGCCCCAGGAATGGTGCCATTCCCTCCGCTGGCCTTGTTTCCTGCTCCTTGGGACCCATCCCAGGAAGGTGCCTTCCCCACACCAGAGCTGGGAGCACGATTGGCCCCATGTGCCTCTCCCCAGCCCGCAGCCCCCTCCACTCTGCTCCTCCAGCAGCCCCACGGCCAGCACGGGGGCTGCAATCACAGCCGGGGTTTCATCCTGCTGCCTCGCGTCCCCGTGCCGGGGAGATGCCGAGTCTCAGCTGGAGAGATGTTGGGTCTCCGCTGGGGAGATGCTGAGTCTCCACCCATCCATCCTCAGCACCACCAAATCCTCCACCAGCTCCAGAGTCCACGCTACTGATCTGCTGGCGCTATCATTACAAACTTGTTTTAATTGCTGTGCGATGCCTTGAGCACCCTTCACAGCAAGAGGGACGCATATGAATAAATTGTCTATTCTTAGCACTGCCAGCTCCCCCTTGGGAGCGCAGGGATGAAGGCTCGCTGCACTCGGCAGCGGGACGTCTGTCGTCCTCCAGCTGCTTCCCAACCTGCTCCTCCTCTCAGAGTGCCCTCAGTGGGTCCCCACCACCGGGAAAAGGCTTTCTGCAACAGCAGTTGTGTTCTTTCCAGCAAACGTGACGTGCAGAGAAGGAAGATCCTGTCTCCTTCAGGAAATCTGGGTGTGCCATGGGAGGGGAGGGGATGCTCGGGACCAGAAAGCTCCATGCCACCACGGTGGGAACCACCGCTTGGCCCCTGCTCTCCTCCCCAGGACCCCAATTCCCACAGCATCCTGGCCAGGGACCCCAGTGGGGCTCGGGGATGGCACGGAGGAACCGTGCTCTTCACCTCAAATCCATCACCTGCATCACAGCAACTGGGGGCCTCTGACATGTCTTAGGACTCAACACAAAGAACAGGCATTTCACCCCATGTGTCTACATTTTGCTGTGAGCTTGGCAGTGCCGGGGTAGAAAACGCTCCAAAAAAGGCATCAGCCCCGGCAGGAGGGATTTCAGTGGAGCCTCTGGGGTCTCTGCACTGTGCCAGCTCCCGCTGCCGTCCACACCACACACCCGCCAACACCAAGGGCTGAGTGACATGCAGTGACCGCGGCCGTGAGCCCCTGGGTGCATTGGCTCGCTCGGACTTTAAACAGGAGAGCAGCCACTCGCCTACGGACCCCTGAGCAGGAACAAGGCCCATCTCCTGTGTCCCCTGTGTGCCGCAGGAACCGTTTAAGCGTGCCAAGAGCACACCGAGAGCATGCCGAGTCACACAGCCTGGCTTAGACAGTTTGGGATCCCCCCCACCAAGCTGGAGACAATGCTGTTCCCTGCACCGCGCAGCCTCCTGGGGCTGAGACCCTCCCTGGACAGCACGGTGAGGTCTCCAGCAGCACCACAGCCAGGATCTATCCCCTCCAAGATGTTCCACCTCTGCACAATGGTGGAGACAAGCCCTCTCCACCGTGAGAAGCAGCGCTGCGATGTGCCTTGAGCTCCTCTCCCCAGATTCGCTCCGGGGCCCTGTCCAAGCCCTGACGATGCAGAGCCCAGAGCCGTAACCGCTGCAAGAAAAGCTAAGCCAATTCTCCAGCTTGGGAGAAAGCAGCAGCCAAAAGTCACTCAAACAAGGAAGCGATTTGTCTTCCCCTGGCTGCGCTTCCCCCTGACAAAGGAGCACGGAGCAGGGAAGTCGGTCGAGATCACGTGTGGCGTTACCGACCAAACGACCACCGAATCAGCGACTGGGAGCACTCACACCAGGAGCATGAGAGATAAAACAGAGCAGGGGAAAAGGGATGAAAAAAGACACGCCATGTGACCCCTCGCTCGATCCAAGCCAGGCATCGCATCCAACAGTTCTGAATATGAAATCCACACAATGAGCTCCAGCGAGTAATTAATCCCTTCAGGAACACTGTAAGTGATTGCAGACAGCTTACCAAGAGGAAAAAAAAATTGGAAAGTCATTGAAAAATTAGCATAAAATGTTTCTTTTTCTGCTCCAGTATGAAATACAATGAGATCTGCTAGGAGATGTCTCTGCTCTGCAGAATTCAAAGGCGATGTATTTAAGCTGTTTCTCTAACACCACTCACTCTACCTGACAAGGTGACGGCTGTGAGAAACGGTTGGGCTTGATGATCTTAAAGCCCTTTCCCAAACTAGTGAATCTATGGCATGATGAGAAAGCAGCCCAGCCCGACGCAGAAGGGCGAGTGCCCGCCTCAGCGGCTCCCACCACCTCCCCTCGCATCGGTGGGACACGGCAGGGGCAGATCCTGCAGAAAGGCACCCGCACTATATCATGGCTACATCACTAATTCAAACCCTCCGGAGACGTTCTATGGGAGGAATCACAGGGCAGTGCAGTTGCCTTTTTCTTTTATATTCCCGTGGTATTGTTCAACCATTTTTCTACTCGTAAACCTGGGGTTTATTAGAAAGCATTAGGAAATGTGTTTCCTCCCGTCGATAAAGTGACTTACAATTAGTTGGAATTTTAAAATTAAAAACACACCCTAAACTTTCACTTCCACTTGAAATCACTCTGGCTTTGAAAACAGAGTTTTCCCCCCGCCATGTCCTCTCCTGGGTTTTCCCCCTCTCGCTTGGTCTCTCCTCGCAATGTTTTTGTTTAAAAATTCATCAGGCCAGGGAAAAAATCCGGGGCAGGACAAGAGGGAAGGGAAAAAAAAAAAAAAGAAAAAACACAGAAGAAACTGTGGTTTTGCAAACCCATCTCCGTGCAGGGGAGAAGCAGACTCGCCTTCCTCCTCTTGGAAAGCAAGAGGTGCTCAGCAGGACGAGGGAATATCATGTATTAACTAACACAGCCCAGCAGTGGATGCGACCCAGCTGAGCCTGCAGCCCTCCCCGGGGTGATGCAGCCCCCCCAGCGCAGTGACCAGCCTCAACTGCAGGAAAGGGATGGATGAGCCAGGAAAACCACCCCATGTGTCAATGAAGGACACAGTCCATTCCGCTACGAACCGTAAACCCCAGCTGCTGCTCCCCGTTGAGCTCACAGAGACCCGAACAGCTCACAACAAGGCTCTTGCTCCAGTGAGCTGAGTCCCGGAGCGTGTCCGGCCGTGGTGGAGCTCTGAGCGGGACGTTGGTTGACACGAGGCACGTCCCACACGCAACACTGGTTTGGGGAAGGACAGAGAGGTATCCAGGTGCTGCTATTCAGTGGTAAGGTCACTCCCCACACCGCCGCGCCGCGCCCAGCTGAATGCAGGGTGCTGCTGGTGAGGCAGAGACACCCTGCATCCCTCAGCACCCTCACAGTTTCAGGGGTTGCTCCCACTCCAGGCTGATCCCACCTCACCGTGCCTGAGCTTCCCCACGGCAACGTGCATTTTAAGGCCAGCTGCAGCACTCTCCGCACAGGACGTGCATAACATCTGCTTAGGAGCGAGAATGCTCCGCAAGGGGATGAAAAGCTATATGGAAATGGAAGATCATTACCATGATCTCCTTGGAAACATCCCATCAGAGCAAGTTTTTCTTCCTCCTTCTTCTCTCTCCCCCTGTGCACAAATTCTGGCACCCATGCGTCGCTTGGCGTTGCCTCAGCACTGTGGGTCCAAAATGCAGGCGTCTGCTTTCTAAAGCCATTGTCTAGGATCTGCTATTGAGCTGCAGAACACGGATGGTTTGGGATGGAAAACAGGCATCTCTTGCAATACAAAAAGAAGCTGGCAACCCAGATTTGATTTGTCTTTGATTCTATAGAGAATCTCAACCAAACAAAATTTGCTTTATTCCCACAAAGGATACAAGAATCTTAGCAACAAAACAAATCAGCACCTCTGCCCCCTGAACGCAGCGATGAGCAAAACGAGAGCAGAGCAGAGGGAGCTGGTCACCGCTGCGGCATGGAGCAGCGCGGTTTGGAAAGCAGCACAGCAGCCTTGTACACGTTAACACGCTCCACTTGGGAATGCAAGGCTGGAAAAGCTGCTTTACAAATTTACTTTTGAATCAGAACTCTGGGTTTCTCTCCTCTTCGCGTGCCGTTACGTTTCTTGAGTGTCCGTGCAGCCAGCTCAAGGCGAGGAGACTTTTCAGGAACCCCAGGAGCCTCAGCAATTTTAGCACAATGACTATTTGCCGAGGAAATCATCCCGGAAAATTTATTACTTGCTATTCACTTTCAGAAGTAAGCGGGGCTGGGAAGCGCAGAGCAATGCAAACAGCAGCTGAGCGGAGGTTCAATCCTGCCCCCAGGTTACTGTACTTTCCCCACGACTAATAAACTATCAGACGGGAGGTGACCTCTCAGCACAAGCACCACTGCCATGCAAATGCTGCTTGCAGAGGGTTTCTGGAGAAGCTTTAAGCTCCCAACCTCCAGGCCCAGCTCCACACAGACCTGCAAGCATCTCGCGGGCTCCAGGAAGCGATTCCCTCGCTCATCCCCCATGCTGCTTTACGAGCGGGGCCATTCCCCTCTCCCTCGCAGGAACCAGCCACATGTTCTCCATCTGGGAGCAGATGCCCATAAGCCAATAAGCTCAACTTGGAAAACTAACTGAAAATAGCACAAAATTTCTGAATGCTCAACAGGCCGCAGCCGGATGATGGATATTAGCCCTCCAGCAGCACCGGGATGCCGTCTGGCACAGCGCGGCAAAAGTACCGTTCACAGGGGTCGGGGAAATGAAAACGAGATGGCTGAAGGTGCTGCTGCCTGAGCATCTGTCCTCTTCCCAACACTCTTGCCTGTGAGGGAGAAGGGCCTCCGCCTGCCCGCAGTCGGTCCCCAAACCGCAGCGGAGCTCAGCCTGGAGTAGTGAAGCACACGAACCTCCTAAAGCCCTGAAACCACTGGGGGTCATTCTGGTCTCCAAGGCAAAACCGAGCAGCCGCAGGGCCACTGTAGCTCTGCCAGGCTGTCACAGCTCCCCTGTGGCTGTGCTGGATGGGGACAGCAACGCCACGGGCTGTGCCGCGCGTGCTCCGACACAGGGTAAAGTCCTGTTGAAAAAGGCTGGGGCAGCGCACGGGGCAGGAGCCCACGCGGCCCCGTCAGAGCCGAGATGGTGCAGGACAAGGAGCTGGGGTTTCTTCTGGGTGATGCTGCCCCACGGGGTCAGGATGCAGCCAGCTTTCAGGTGCATTTAACCACTCGACAGTGGGAGACAGACAGTCCAGACAGTGATACATTCAGCCTCAAACCAACCCAGGGTGAGCCATGAAAATGGAATTTGCCAAAAGACAACGCGGTGATGATTTGTGAGCCTCCAGCTATGTGCAGCCCGAGGCACAAACGACTCAGGTCTGTGGCTGGGAGTCGGGCAAATGCTGGTGCTTCCCCTTGGCCAGTGATCACATAATGTGTTCTCTGGGCCAAGCAGGATTTTAACCCCATGCCAAGTCTATATGCACACAGAATCATAGAATCACTAGGTTGGAAAAGTCCTTTGAGATCATCAAGCCCAACCGTACCTGTCCACTATTAAACCAGATCCCCAAGCACCTCATCCACCGTCTTTTAAACCCCTCCAGGGGTGGGGACTCCACCACTTCCCTGCGCAGCCTCTGCCAGTGCCCGAGAACCTTTTCAGTGAAGGTATTTTTCCTGATGTCCAATTTGAACCTGCCCTGGCGCAACTTGAGGCCATTCCTTCCAGCCCTATCAAACAAACATTGTTTGTGAGAGGAACCATTGCTTCCAGGAGCCAACAGATCCCTTTCACGCTGGCACCTCTGCCCCTGAGACCTGTCAGTGACTCCAGTTCCCTGCAAGGGCTTTTGTTAAGTTTTCAAACGAACCCAGGGTCCGTGGGAGATGCCAGAGCGCAGGGCAGCCAGCTCCCACCTCGCTCAGCGGCTGGAGCAGCATCAAAGAAAAGCCCAGGGCTGTCCCCATTGCCTCCCCACTGCTGCTTGCCTTGAGCAGCCTTGTCTGAGCTGTCTCAGCCGGGGAGGAAAGTAACGTGCCAAGCACCACCACAGCAAGACTCAGGTCTCCCTCACCTTTTGGTGTGCAGCCACACCAAGCCCTGCGGAGCCCAGCTGGCGTGCGAGCCCGACTGCCTGGGAGCCAGCCAGGTGACATTTCCAGGACACACTCTGTCCACCTTCCCTGCTGGGATGGGGAGGAAGCTAAACTTCATTTTTCCCCTTGCTTTTCTTCTGCACATTGGAAGTTTGGAGCTGTCTCCTCGTCAATCCCTTGCTACAGTGAGAGCAAGGAGTCAAAAGGCAAGAAGGCTGCAAAAGGCCACAGCTGGGTGGCCCGCAGCCCTGCGCTCATGGTGGCCACAGCGCGCACAGCCCCATGTCAGTCCTGCCCCGGCAGAGCTGGATGGTCCCAGGCCCCAGCCCCAGTCTGTCTAATGCTTTTCCTCCTGGCTTTAACGTGTGGGGACTCGGTTGTCCCCTCTCCAGCCAAGCAGCGTTCCCACCTCGGAGCCTGCTGAAATGCCCCTGCCTGGCCCAGCTCCACCACCAAGGCTGGGAGAAGCCTCGGGATGTGGGAGTGGGTGTTGATAACGTGTCCCCAGCTCCACCACCAAGGCTGGGAGAAGCCTCGGGATGTGGGAGTGGGTGCTGTCAGTGCGTCCCCCGCAGCACCACACGGGGAACTGGCTGGGGAGGGATGGGCTCAGCCCATCACACAGCCCATGGTGTGTTCTCTGCCAGCCCCGGGTCACCTTGCCGAGTTGCCCACCGCAGGAATCGATGCGCATAAGCCACTATCTGTGCTTTCACATGTTTGCATCAGCTTGGAAATCTAACGCCAAGTCAGAGATAAAGCGAACTGGAAACACCCCAACAGCGTCTAACGCTTCCAGCCTGAGGGGTTCCTTAATGAGATGAGTTTCAACATCATGGGTCCCAGCCCGAAGAGCAGGTTCCTTTGCCTTGCTCCCCAAGCGTATCTGTCCCTGCCAGCTCCCGCAAGCCAGGCTGTGAAAGGAAAGGGCTTTACAGACATCGGGTGGGCTTTACAGACCTCAAACTGTGCCCACATGTGAAGGGGTTCGCACCGTGCTCCCCACAAAAGGCCGAGTCCTGACGAGGACCAGGCAACGCAGCAGCACCACGACACACCAGCTGACCCCCAGGCTCAAAAAAAACCAACAAACCAGCTAAACTCCTTTCCATGTCAATCTGGGCTGGCAGGGGACCAAGATGTGTCCTACACCAACGTGCGGGAAGCCTGAGACGGTGATGCTGCGCATGGGCAGCAGACGCGTGATTTTGAGAAGTGTCTCATCAGTGAGTTATTCTCAGCCCACGGCTATGCTGAAAGCTCTCGTGGCTATAAATATCCGGCGACAGAGTCGTACCTGAGTCGCAGCTTTGAACGTGCCTCAGGGCTGATCACAGAATCGGGAGATTCGGGCTCGGCGCAGAGGCTGAGGCAGGGCCAGACTGGGGACATTTCATTCTCATCAAAAAATCGCAGCGGTGTAACCTTAAAAAAACTGAGCTTTGGCCAGTCTGGGCTCCCAGTACAGCCAGTAAGGACTGGGTTTGGCCAAGACCGTGCACTTATTCAGGGCACTACTGGATAAGCTTGTCCGGCTGTAGGGGCTGGTTGCCAGCTTTGTCGCACCTACTGACAAAACACGCAGAGGTGGGACATGGAGCAGCCCCAGATCCCAACTGGCAGGGCTGGCACTGGAAATAAAAGGAGTTCAGCCTTTCCCTGGTGCTAAAGGTGTGATGCTGCCCCTCCACCACATCGCAGTTAGGACATTGCCTCCTCCAGCTCACACATCACAGGCTTCAGCACCTACACCACGGCTCTTCCCTTTTGCTGGGTCACATGAGAACAACCACAACCTCCAGCGGCTTCCCTGAGCTGAGAGCATCTCAGCCACAAGCCATCCCTCCCTCCACTTCCCCGAGCAGGAGAGGCTCCCACCCCCCAGCCAAAGCCAGGTGACTGGCTGGGGAGCCAACGGAGCGGGTGTGCAGCCCAGCCCTCCCTGGTACCACATCACCCACCGCTGCGAGTCAGGCTCACAACCTGCTGAGGGAACCACAGCCTGGCGAGCGCAGCACGAAACCCTCAACTCCAGCTCCTGACTGAAAATCACCTGAGTCCCCTTTAGATGGTTCCTCCTGGCCAGCTGACCATCCTTGTCCTACTCACACGGCCACTGGGTGAGATCCAGCCTGGAGGAGTCACAAAATAGTTTGGGCTGGAAGGGACCTCAGAGCCCATCCAGTCCTACCCCCTGCCACGGGCAGGGACACCTCCCTAAGATCTCATCTCCATCTCCCCTCTTTCAGCTGAAGACCGCTCCCCTCATGCTACCCCTGCACTCCCTGATCCAGAGACCCTCCCCAGCTTTGCTGGGGCTCCTTTCAGCACTGGAAGCTGCTCCAAGATCTCCCCGGAGCCTCCTCTTCCCCAGGCTGAACAACCCCAACTCTCTCAGCCTGGCCTCGTACAGGAGGTGCTCCAGCCCTCAGATCATCTGTGTGGCCCCCCATGCGAGGGTAGAGCAGCCCTGCCTTTACACCTTCAGAATTCCTGGATTTGCCGTAAATTCCTTCCATAATTTCCGGGGGACGCTTCAGGTCTGCTGGCCAGGGGAGGACTGCAAAGCCTCCTGGTGAGCAGAGGAGCTCTAGGAGAGGGACAACAAGGCTGACAGGAAACCAAAGAGGGATGTGGAGTGAGTAAGCATCGCCGATGCCTACACCAGGTAGTTGTGGGATCCTCTGTGGTCCGTACAGCGCTGGCGCACTCGCGTGTGCAAGAAGGTGGAGGCACACGTCCCTGCTGCAGCCCGCGCCTGCGTTCTCCCGGGCAGCGCGGGGCCACGTGTCGGCTCGTGGCGTGCCAGGCAGCACCTCCAGGGAGCTCGTACACCACGCTGGGGCCACGAGGCTCTCGAGCCACCTCCCTGCTGCAAGGCTGTTCCCAGGAGCGAGGAAAACGTCTTGCCCAACCGCCCCGTGCTCGTGCTGAGCTCGCCTAAGCAGATTCCAGCAGCTCCTTCCAGTGGGAGATGAATCTCAGCCCTTCTCCCGAATTAATAAAAAATACATTACTGCCTCAATTGGACAAGACAAATTCCAGCGTAAGGGATGAAAGAAATGCTTAAGCGAAACAAAATGGGGAAGAAACGGCTTAGAGGAAAGACAAGCAGATCAGCGGGTGCGTCGGGCATTGCTCGTCGGTGTCACATCCTTGACACAAGCACATCTCCACTTCTACAGCTTCTAATCTCAGCCCTGCAATGCAGCATCCCCTGCCTTCCCAGCTCCCCTCCGCACTCAGCTCCCCGGCTCAGAGCTGCAATGCAGCAGCGTGGGAAAGCCCTGCTCCCCACTCGCCCTTCGCTCCTCCACAAGCGGTGCTGAGCCTTCCCGGCCAGGCTCCTCTCCTCGCACGTATTCTACCTTCCCAAGCTCACCGCTTCCCAGGCTGGAGAAGCGCCAATCCCTCCTCGGGCTCCCCCGGGAGAGCCATTTCACGTGCCTGGAGGAGGACATGACTTTGCAGGGTAGAGGATCCGGCAGAAGCACATTGTATCCGATCCCCCACGCCCTGCGTCCCCACAGCTCTGTACCAGACACCCTCAAGGTGGGAAGCCTGGAGAGGACAAGAACCAAGTTACCCTGAAGGATGGAGCCGTCCCCACCCATGAGCGCACTGCTCTCTCCAACTCCCTGAAAGGAGGTTGTGGAGAGGAGGAAGCTGGGCTCTTCTCCCAAGGGACAGGTGACAGGACGAGAGGGAAAGGCCTCAAGCTCTGCCAGGGGAGGTTTAGGCTGGACATTAGGAAAAAAATTTTCACAGAAAGGGTCATTGGGCACTGGCAGAGGCTGCCCAGGGAGGGGGTTGAGTCCCCTTCCCTGAAGGGGTTTAAGGGACAGGTGGACGAGGTGCTGAGGGACATGGTTTAGTGATTGATGGGAATGGTTGGACTCGATGATCCGGTGGGTCTCTTCCAACCTGGTGATTCTATGATTCTATGATCCAGACCCAGCAGCGTCACTGCTGGGCTCCAACCACAGCTGCCACCGGTACCACAAACGCTGCACACACACCCGGCGCTGGGACCTCGCAGGGCACCAAGTGCCTCCCGCACAGTGACGCAAGAGACGCTCAGGACTGGGTGAGCTCAGAGGACGTGTCAGCAGGTCCGTGCCCCTCGGCTGAGCCAGGTGAGCTGCGTGGGCTCACCCTAAGATCACCGAAAACCCAGGAGGCGCACGCTGGCCGCGGGCACACCCTGACCACGGCAGATGAGCTGGCACTGAGCTGGCAGCACCCGCAGGTCACACACCCTGGAGGGTGCACGCTCGGGTCTGCGCTGAGCTGGAGCGAATCCTCCCCTGTGCAGAGGGCACGAGCATCACCCAAGCGTTGTCCTCGGATGCTCGAGTGAGGGCAGGCAGGGAGGAGCACAAAACTTCTTGTCTGGCACCACAAGAAGCTGCATGGGAAGCCAAGGAGCGGGTAACCCACACGGATGTAACAGTGTGAGGGGGCTTGTGCCAGGGAAGGGCAGTGGGCACAAAGACACATGTCACAGCACGAGAAGCCAAAGACACAGAGCTAGGGACAGGGGTTACCAGGAAGAGACTCTCCAGAAGGACCCAGAGCTGCCACCGGTTCCCCAGGTGCCACCCAAGCTGGACACAAATTTCTCACAAGGCACATGGACCAGACAGGACCCATGGGTGCAAACCACCCCAGGACCCTCAGCTCTGAGGGGATGGCAAGGCCTTGAGGCAATGTCCCCCAGGCCCAGCTGGGGTCACAGCCCACCAGCAGATCCCAGACTGCATTTCCAGACCTGCATGCAATTTCGCGTTCATTTATGCATTTTCTCAGTGGACAAATGTTAGATTTGGGGGAAAGATATAGGCAGTCACTGAGAAAGCCCTCCTGGAGCAGTGATTTTCAGACTCTTTAAAGAAAGCAGTTATTTCAGCAGTACATCCTCAAATATTTTTGCCTTCAAGTGTTTGCTCTGCTACTTTTCCATGGGAAATTTTGAAAGCCAAATTTGGATTTTTTTTTTGTAGCACTTTCTCTGTGCTGCCATTATCGCTGGGAACGTGGCACATCCCAAACAACTTCCACAGAACCCTCTGGGTCACGTTTCCAGACCTCCTCCCCTGTCACCGCAGCCACCTCAGCTGGAGCAAGGAGACACCTACTCCTTGCTGTCAGCTCCCGGGAGCAGGTTGGAAGCAGCAACGTGACAGCGTTCCTCTCCCCTTTCTCCCCACCCAAACGCAGGATCCCAGCTCTGCAGCCAGAAGGAAATAACCCCCCACCCCAACAACCTCATCATACAGGGGCCTCCAGAGAGGAATAACGTTAATGCGACAGTGACATCGGGACAGCCGCACAGCTTTATGAGGCAATAACCCACTCCTGTCGCTGTGAAGAGCTACTTGGGCTCTGACCTCCTTACGCTCTCCTGCCAGGGAGCCTGGTTACTGCTGCATACACTGCAACGCCCGTTAGTACCTAATTACACAGCCAGGAATGCCGTGGGGCAGAGGCGGCAACGCCGTGGGGCAGAGGTGCTCCTTTTAACCCCATTCTACGCACCTGGCCACCAAGGATGGTCATCAGGGATACCCTGGTCACAGAATCACGGACTGGCCTGAGTTGGAAAGGACCCACAAGGATCATCCAGTCCAACCCCTGTCCCTGCACAGGACACCCCAACATTCACACCGTGGGGCTGAGGGCGTTGGCCAAAGGCTTCTGGAATATCGTTAAGCTTGGCTTCTTGGGGAGCTGTTCCAGTGCTCCACCACCCTCTGAACCTTGAAGAACCTTCTCCTAATGCCCAACATAACCCTCCCCTGGCACATCTTCCTGTCATTCCCTCAGGTCCTACCGGAGCTGGGAATGTGCTCCCAAGGGACACACCAGACACCAGCCAAGCATTTCCCCTGAGCGGTGGTTTCCTTTTTAAACCAGAAACAGTCAGAGGCGACGGGAAGCTCCTGCCCTTTGAGGAGCCCATCTGCGATAGCAGCCCCTTGGCTCTCCTCCCCACTGGGGAAGGGTCCCCTGCTTGGGAAGGGGGGCATTGCCTACCCGCCGCCAGCCAAGGGCTGTGGGACCAAGATGGGTTCTAGCTGGACCTGCGGCGTCCGATGGGGCAGCAAAGCCTCCTGCAGTGAGCATTTCAGGGAACACCATCTCCCCTGTGATCCCACGTGTGCCCGTCTGGGCTCTGGCCCACGCAATACCCGCCGCTTAGTCATTTTTTTTGCTTATGCCCATTAGCGGCCACTTAAGAGGCACCACACGGAGCAAGAGATGGCCAGGGAAATGGCTGCAGAAAGGAGCTGCAGGATCCTGGAGGAGCTCTGGGGACCTCAGGGTAAGTGCAGCAATCAAGCTGGGCACCGCATCCCAGTGCCAACCAACTCGCTTGCAGCCCGTATGCACCTCCACACCTGCACGCGGAGACGGGGAGGGCGAGCTCTGTACAGCGAGCTCTTCCACCACACGCCCTCCGTACCCTTCATCCCGTGGCCGGGCACTGGTGTAATTAGCAACCCCAGCTGCCAGCCAGCTTTGATGAGAAGCCTAAGTCTTTGGTTGATGTGAAATGTATAATTTGGATGACAGAAATAGCCTCTACAAAGCACATGTGGTTGCTGAGTCCCAGTGACCTCTCCCATTTCGCGCAGGCTGCTCTGCTTTAAACGTGGTTACATCTCCAGCAGCTCCACAAAGGCTTCGGTGCCATCAAACAGATGACACAGCGGAGCAACAGAATGAGAGGTAACATTTGGCCACTACAAAATAAACTGGGGTTTTGGCCAGCACAGGCTTGGGAGTGCTTCTGGCAGGAAAGGCATGAGGTGGAGATGAGAACGCAGGTGTGGAGACTGAAGACTCACGAGGTCTCTACAAGCCCTTGCGTGCTGGTGGAGCACTGGGGTAGGCAGAGGCAGCACAGGCTTCTAATACAGGTCAACAGTTCAAGGACAACAAGATCTGCAAAGTCCCTGCGACTCCTGCCTCTTTCCTCTCAGCACAAACCAAGCCTGCAGGTCTTCTCATGCCACTCTGCAAAAGGTGTTCTCCAGCAGACATGGCAAAACAGCTTAGGTTGATGTTTCTCTTGCCAAAGGGATCTGTGAAACAGCAGAGAAACCTTCCCTCCCTCCCAGGGAGGAATCCCCTCTCCTGACCCTACTCACCAGCCCTACCAAGGCGTGAGGCTCACTCCCCTGAGCAAGAGGGACCCTGTGCCATCCAGGTCTGTTCCCACCACAGGCACAACCTCTGCCTTGAGGAGCCAGGCTGTGGGAAGTACTGTCAACCCTGGAGAAGGTTTCATCTGCCTGGACCACACCAGTTGATAAGCAAAAGGGTCAGAACCAGAATCTCACTGTGTCCATGCTCACACAGCCCCAGCCGTGGTTCTGCCACTGGCACACACGAAGTCAGAGAGCAGCCACCACCACTGTCAAGCTGCTCCTTCCTCTGCACAGCCCAAGCTCCTGTCGGCATCCCCACCACACAGGCTGCCGAGGACACACCGGGTCACATTTGGCTTGGTTGAGCAGGTAGCACTCAACAGCACAGCGCCCACGACATACAGAATCACACAGAATCACCAGGTTGGAAAAGACCTCCAGATCATCGAGTCCAACCATTCCTATCAAACACTAAACCGTGTCCCTGCGCACCTCATCCACCCGTCTTTTAAACACCTCCAGGGATGGTGACTCAACACCCTCCCTGGGCAGCCTCTGCCAGGGACCAATCACCCTTTCCGTGAAATTTTTTTTTTCTGATGTCCAGCCTGAACCTCCCCTGGTGGAGCTTGAGGCCATTCCCCCTCGTCCTGTCCCCTGTCCCTTGGGAGAAGAGCCCAGCACCCTGCTCTCCACAACCTCCTTCCAGGTAGTTGGAGAGAGCGATGAGGTCTCCCCTCAGCCTCCTCTTCTCCAGGATAAACACCCCCAGCTCTCTCAGCCGTTCCTCATCAGGCCTGTTCTCCAGCCCCCTCACCAGCTTCGTTGCTCTTCTCTGGACTCGCTCCAGAGCCTCAACATCCTTCTTGTGGTGAGGGGCCCAGAACTGAACACAGGATTCGAGGAGCGGTCTCACCAGTGCTGAGTCCAGAGGGAGAATAATCTCCCTGGACCTGCTGGTCACGCCGTTTCTGATCCAAGCCAAGATGCCATTGGCCTTCTTGGCCACCTGGGCCACTGCTGGCTCATGGTCAGTTGGCTGTCAACCAACACCCCCAGGTCCTTCTCCTCCAGTACAAGTGCAGTCCGAAGGGATGCTCGACATCTCTCAAGGTCAAAGCCAGCCCTGCGTCCCCCAAAGGAAGCCCTGGTCCTGGCAGAGGCCACATAGACACCCCAGAAACCAAGGTAGGTGTCGGAGGGGCTTCTGCAAGCCGTGGTCTTCCTCAGCATGTGCCTGAATGCCTGTCCCGTGGGCAGGATAGTGGGCACTCCAGCACCTGCCGCAGGCCAGGAGTTCCTCCCACATGGGCCAGTCCTGCACCCTCCAGGAATCACAGAATCACCAGGTTGGAAAAGACCCACTGGATCATCGAGTCCAACCATGCTGCAAGGGTTTCTCTTGGGGTGCTGAGGGAACCCCATCCGAGAGCAGAGCGTCACAGCGCGGCACGGAGATCCCCCAGCCAACACCAGCAGGCGGAGATCTGTTCGTCACCTACACTAGAAATCCTCCCACAATCCTGCCCTGCTCCGGCGGTGGGACCAGCCCTTGCTGCGAGGCTGACCCCACGCATCCAGCCTGCTCGTCCGTACGGCCTTCCTACCCACACCTTGAGCCACTCTTGGGCTTTCCAGGAGCCGCTCGCAGAGCCCCAGTGAGCCCTGGGATGCTCCAGCAGCCAGGAGAGGATTGGGCAGGGTGCACACCACCACCGCTGCTCCCAAGGGGCTGCATGGCCAGCGAGCCAAGGGTCTAAGAGGCTCCTTCCCGCGTGCCGGCACACTCCGGCGCACATTGTGCCAGAGCCCTGCACTGGAGCAGAGGCTGCGATGCCCCAAAGGCTCCTGGAGTGGTGGGGTGTGCAGCAGGGAACTCGACGCAGCAAGCTGGGCTTTGCCTGACTTGAGCACGTCCTACAGGTCACTCTACCTCTCCAAACCTCCCCTGCAGCCCCGGCTGGGGCAAATCTCTCCCCTTTCTCCCCACAACAGGGCTCTGCTCACAATGCACCTAGGAGAAGGCATCTTCAGCCAGCTCTCCAAGCGCTGGAGAAGCTCCTGGCCCCCTAAAAGGGTGGCCTAGGCAGGGAACTTGAGGGATCTGACACCCCAAGGCTCCCTGCCACCACCCACCAGGGCTTTGCATGCAGCTCACTCAGGCACCAGGAGCAGCACAACGGCTGCACAGAGCTCATTCACCACCTCCTCACGCCAGCTTGCCAGACCAAACTGAGCTCTTTGGAGCTGCAAACCCGCCGTGTTCCTCGCCCAGTCAAGCCCATTGACCCCAAGGCACTGCCGGACAGGACGCAGGGGAGAGCAGGTGTCACTGGAAGCAGAGGGCTCCCAAGGTTTCTGTGGTTTCCTAGAGATGAGCAGGATGGGAAACACGAGGGCTGGGCACGCCTGTGCCAAGACCCAACAGTGCGACGGCTGAGAGAGCTGGGGGTGTTCAGCCTGGAGAAGAGGAGGCTGAGGGGAGACCTCATTGCTCTCTACAACTCCCTGAAAGGAGGTTGTGGAGAGGAAGGAGCTGGCCTCTTCTCCCAAGGGACAGGGGACAGGATGAGAGGGAATGGCCTCAAGGTCCACCAGGGGAGGTTCAGGCTGGACATTAGGAAAAAAATTTTCACAGAAAGGGTCACAGAATCACAGAATAACCAGGTTGGAAGAGACCCTTCATTGGGCACTGGAACAGGCTGCCCAGGGAGGGGGTTGAGTCACCTTCCCTGGAGGGGTTTAAGGGATGGGTGGACAAGGTGCTGAGGGACATGGTTTAGTGATTGACGGGAATGGTTGGACTCTATGATCCAGTGGGTCTTTTCCAACCTGGTGATTCTATGATTCTATGACTCTGGAGGGGCCAGCGGGTCCCAAGATCAGAGGCACGGCCAGCGCTGGCACTCCTTGCTCTGATGAGAATCCACCACGTACGCAATGAGCTCTGGATCGCACAGGCTCAGGGATCAAACCCACCCGGATAGTGAGATGCAGGCGGCCACAGGTTGAAACCCACTATTACACACCCTGCGGCAGCATCCTTGGAGGACCCTCGTCGGCAGAGCCCAACACCTTGGAGAAGCTCTGGATTTGAAGCCTACTGCCCAAAGCGCAGGCAGCGGCCCCCGCGCACGGCACCTCCGCATGCCCCCCAGCAAAGGGCAGCCACCCCGACAGCACCCGGCGGGGCAACGTCTTTGGCTGTGAGGAGAGACCAGGGCTGACTGAAAAGACATGTCGGGGAGGATGAGCTCGACCACCACCTGCCTCTCCTCCTCGTGAGGAGGCTGGAGCCAGCGTGAGAGGTGGCTGGATGATGGTGCCTTCCACCGCAGGGAGGCCCATGGCGCCTTCGCCCCTAGCATCCCTTGCACGTCCCTTGGCCCTCGCCCCTGGCATTGCTTGCACAGCCTTTCACCTTCTCTCTCAGCATCCTTTGCACATCCCTGCGCCTTCTCCCTCGGCATCCTCTGCCCATCCCCTCTCCCTCAGCATCTCTCACACACCCCTGTGCCTTCTCCCTCGGCATCCTTTGCACACACCAGCACCCTTGGCATCCCTTGCACATCCCTTCTCCCTCGCCCTAAGCATCCCTTGCACACCCCAGTGCCTTCTCCCTCGGCATCCTTGTGCAACCCTGTGCCTTTTCCCTTGGCATTCCTTGCACATCCCTTGCACATCCCAGCGCCTTCTCCCTCCACATCCTTGTGCATCCTTTCTCCCTCACCCTTAGCATCCCTTGCACACCCCTCCTCCCTCACTCTTGGCAACCTTTGCAAACCCCTGAGCCTTCTCCCTCAGACCCCTGCACCTTCTTCCTTGGCACCCCTTGCACACTCCTTCATTCTCGGTGTCCCCCTTGCACACCTCTGTGCCTTTTCACTCGGCATCCTCATGCATGCCTGCACCTTCTCCCTCAGCACCCCTTGCACACTCCTTCTCTCTCGACACCCCTTGCACACCCCTGTGCCCTTGGTGTCCCTTGCACACCCCTCCCTTGGCATCCCTGGCACACCCCTCACACACCCCTTCTCCCCTGGCATCCTTGCATCCCTCGCGCACCCTTGCACCCCCATCCTCCCTCGGCATCCCTTGCACACCATTTGCACACCCCATCCTCCCTCAGCACCCCTTGCACACCATTTGCACACCCCTCCTCCCTCGACATCCCTTGCACACCATTTGCACACCCCATCCTCCCTCGACATCCCTTGCACACCCTTCGCATGCTTGTCCTCCTTCAGCACCCTTTGCACACCCCTCCTTCTCTGGTGTCCTTGCATCCCTCGCATACCCTTGCACACCCCTCCTCCCTTGGCATCCATTGCACACCCTTTACATGCTCATCCTCTCTCAGCATCCCTTGCACGCTCTTTGCATGCTTGCCCTCCTTCGGTATCCCTTGCACACCCTTTCTCCCCCGGCATCCTTGCATCCCTTGCACATCCTTGCACACCCCTACTCCCTCAGCATCCCTTGCACACCCTTCCTCCCCCTGGCATCCTTGCATCCCTTATACACCTCTTCTCCCTCGGCATCCTTTGCACGCTCATCCTCCTTCAGCAGCCCTTGAACACCCTTTGCATGCTCATCCCCTGTCAGCATCCCTCACATACCCTTGCACACTCCTCCTCCCCCAGCATCTCTTGCACACCCTTTGCATGCCTGTCCTCCTTCAGCACCCCTTGCACACTCTTCCTCCCCCTGGCATCCTTGCATCCCTCACACACCTCTCCTTCCTTGGCAACCCTTGCACATCCTTGCACACCCCTCCTCACTCGGCATCCCCTGCACACCCTTTGCATGCTTGTCCTCCTTCGGCATCCCTCACACACCCCTTCTCCCCTGGCATCTCTAGCGCACCCTTTGCACGTTTGTCTTCCTTCGGCACCCTTTGCACACCCCTCCTCCCTCAGCATTCCTTGCACACGCTTTGCACACTCATCCTCTGTCAGCATCCCTTGCACACCCCTCCTCCCTTGGTATCCCTTGCACACCCTTCGTACACTCATCCTCCTTCGGCACCCCTTGCACACTCTTCCTCCCCCGGCATCCTTGCATCCCTCACACACCCCTCCTCCCCCGGCATCCTTGCATCCCTCGCACACTCCTCCTTCCCCGGCATCCTTGCATCCCTTGCACACTCCTCCTTCCCCGGCATCCTTGCATCCCTTGCACACTCCTCCTTCCCCGGCATCCTTGCATCCCTTGCACACTCCTCCTTCCCTGGCATCCTTGCATCCCTTGCACACCCCTCCTTCCCTGGCATCCTTGCATCTCTCACACACTCCTCCTTCCCCGGCATCCTTGCATCCCTCACACACTCCTCCTTCCCTGGCATCCTTGCATCCCTTGCGCACTCCTCCTTCCCTGGCATCCTTGCATCCCTTGCACACCCCTCCTTCCCTGGCATCCTTGCATCCCTCACACACTCCTCCTTCCCTGGCATCCTTGCATCCCTCACACACTCCTCCTTCCCTGGCATCCTTGCATCCCTTGCACACTCCTCCTTCCCCGGCATCCTTGCATCCCTTGCACACTCCTCCTTCCCTGGTATCCTTGCATCTCTCACACACCCCTCCTTCCCCGGCATCCTTGCATCCCTCACACACTCCTCCTTCCCTGGCATCCTTGCATCCCTTGCGCACTCCTCCTTCCCTGGCATCCTTGCATCCCTCACACACTCCTCCTTCCCTGGCATCCTTGCATCCCTCGCACACTCCTCCTTCCCTGGCATCCTTGCATCCCTTGCACACCCCTCCTTCCCTGGCATCCTTGCATCCCTTGCACACTCCTCCTTCCCTGGCATCCTTGCATCCCTCGCACACTCCTCCTTCCCTGGCATCCTTGCATCCCTTGCACACCCCTCCTTCCCTGGCATCCTTGCATCCCTCGCACACCCCTCCTTCCCTGGCATCCTTGCATCCCTTGCACACTCCTCCTTCCCTGGCATCCTTGCATCCCTTGCACCCCTTGCACACTCCTCCTTCCCTGGCATCCTTGCATCCCTCACACACCCCTCCTCCCTCGGCATCCCTAGCACACCCTTCGCACGCTCGCCCTCCCTCGGCACCCCCTGCACACTCCTCCTTCCCCGGTGCCCTTGCACCCCTCGCACACCCCCTGCACACCCCTCCTCCCCCCCTATCCTCGCATCCCTCGCCCCCCTCGCCCCCCCCGCGCGGCCGCCCGCACTCACCGAGCACCTGGCTGAAGAGCAGCTGCTCCAGGTCCCCCAGGACGGTGACGACGAGCTCGGGGTCGACGCGCAGGAAGGGTTTGTCGGCGGGGCCCGGCTCGGGGGCGGCGGGGGGCCCTGCGGGGGCGGCCCCCAGCGGGCGCACCTCGGCGCAGGGCCCGCGGGGGATGCGGCTGGGCCGCGCCGCCAGCAGCGAGTGCTCGGAGCGGGACAGGCTGCGCGACATCGCGGCGCCGCGCCCCACGCCGCCTCCTCCTCCCACCCCCGCCGGGCCCCCCGGGCTCCCCCGGGCCGAGTCGTCGCTCCAGCGCGGCTCGCAGAGCTGCCGCTTCTTCTCGGCGTCGGTGAGGAACGCCAGGTTGGTGAGCGACTTCTGCTTGCGGAGGTTGGAGGCGGGGGGGGGGGGCGCGGCGCGGCCCTCGGCGCTGCCGCCCAGCGCCTTGAAGACGCGCAGCTCGGCCCCGCGCGGAGCCGCCGCCGCCGCCGCCGCCGCCGCCCGCGCGCGCTTCGGCATCACCGCCGAGCCGTCCGCGCCGCGCCGGTAGCCGCGCTCCTCCTCGCCCGCCTCCGCCTCGGGCAGGCTCTTGAGGTTGGCGCCCAGCATCCCCGCGCCGCGACCATTTAACCCGGCGGGCGCTGCTGCTGCTGCTGCTGCGGAGGCTGCGGCTGCGGAGACCGAGAAAAAGAGAGAGAGAGAGAGAGAGGGGAGCGCCGTTAGCGCCCGCCCCACCGGCGCGGGGCGGAGCGGGACCGGGAGGAGGAGGAGGAGGAGGAGGAGGAGGAGCCGCCCCGCCCTCGCCGCTGCGCCGCCCGCCGCCCGCCGCGAAACAGCGGGACGGCAGGGGGCGGTGAGGGGGGGCAAACAAAAAGGGCCCGCCCGCCTCCGCCCGCGGCCGGCGCGGGAAACGGGGGGGGAGAGAGGGGAGGGCGGCAGCGGGGGCGCGCGACGGGGGGCGGGGTCAGGAGGGGGCGGGGTCATGGGAAATGGGCGGGGTCTGGAGGGGGCGGGGCCACGAGGGTGGGGGCGGGGCCATGAGGGGGTGAGGCCTGGACCCCCAGGGCTCTATGGGACCCCGGGGTCAGAGGGGCCATGAAGGACCCATAGGGCTATATGGGACCCCGGGGTCAGAGGGGCCGTGCAGGCCCCCAGGGCTATATGGGACCCCGGGGTCAGAGGGGCCGTGCAGGACCCCCAGGGCTATATGGGACCCCGGGGTCAGAGGGGCCGTGCAGGACCCGCAGGGCTATATGGGACCCCGGGGTCAGAGGGGCCGTGCAGGCCCCCCAGGGCTATATGGGACCCCGGGGTCAGAGGGGCCGTGCAGGACCCCCAGGGCTATATGGGACCCCGGGGTCAGAGGGGCCGTGCAGGACCCCCAGGGCTATATGGGACCCCGGGGTCAGAGGGGCCGTGCAGGACCCCCAGGGCTATATGGGACCCCGGGGTCAGAGGGGCCGTGCAAGACCCCCAGGGCTATATGGGACCCCGGGGTCAGAGGGGCCGTGCAGGACCCCCAGGGCTATATGGGACCCCGGGGTCAGAGGGGCCGTGCAGGACCCCCAGGGCTATATGGGACCCCGGGGTCAGAGGGGCCGTGCAGGACCCCCAGGGCTATATGGGACCTCGGGGTCAGAGGGGCCGTGCAGGACCCGCAGGGCTATATGGGACCCCGGGGTCAGAGGGGCCGTGCAGGCCCCCCAGGGCTATATGGGACCCCGGGGTCAGAGGGGCCATGAAGGACCCATAGGGCTATATGGGACCCCGGGGTCAGAGGGGCCGTGCAGGACCCGCAGGGCTATATGGGACCCCGGGGTCAGAGGGGCCGTGCAGGCCCCCAGGGCTATATGGGACCCCGGGGTCAGAGGGGCCGTGCAGGACCCCCAGGGCTATATGGGACCCCGGGGTCAGAGGGGCCGTGCAGGACCCCCAGGGCTATATGGGACCCCGGGGTCAGAGGGGCCGTGCAGGACCCGCAGGGCTATATGGGACCCCGGGGTCAGAGGGGCCGTGCAGGACCCGCAGGGCTATATGGGACCCCGGGGTCAGAGGGGCCGTGCAGGCCCCCCAGGGCTATATGGGACCCCGGGGTCAGAGGGGCCGTGCAGGACCCCCAGGGCTATATGGGACCTCGGGGTCAGAGGGGCCGTGCAGGCCCCCCAGGGCTATATGGGACCTCGGGGTCAGAGGGGCCGTGCAGGCCCCCCAGGGCTATATGGGACCCCGGGGTCAGAGGGGCCGTGCAGGACCCCCAGGGCTATATGGGACCCCGGGGTCAGAGGGGCCGTGCAGGACCCCCAGGGCTATATGGGACCCCGGGGTCAGAGGGGCCGTGCAGGACCCCCAGGGCTATATGGGACCCCGGGGTCAGAGGGGCCGTGCAGGACCCCCAGGGCTATATGGGACCCCGGGGTCAGAGGGGCTGTGCGGGACCCTGGAGGCAGCAAGAGCATGCGAGCCCCCCAGGCCTATATGGGACCCTGGGTGCATCAGGAGCATATGGGGCACTGGGGCTATGAGGGACATTGGGGCCATGCAGGACCCCGGGGCAGCAGGAGCATGCGGGACCCCCACAACTATATTGGATCTCGGGGGCATCAAGGGTATATGGGACCCTGGGGCTACGTGGGACCTTGGGGTCATGCGGGACCCCAAGGGCATCAGAGCCATGTGGGACCCCCAGGACTGTATGGACCCTTGGAGCAGTGAGGCTATGCAGGAGCCCCAGGACTTTATGGGACCTCGGGGGCTGTGCGGCTGTGTGGGACCCCAAGGACTATATGGAACCCCCAGGGCTATATAAGACCTTGGGGTCAGAGGGGCTGTGCCCCAGGGGTACAGAGCTCCCCTTTTCCCTCTCGGCGGCACAGGAAGGACCAGGGGTGACCCGGGGAGCGCCCGAGGGACCCTGTGACCCCAAACCCAGCAGGGCCTCCCCAGTGATCTGGGGGAATTAAGGGGTTGGGGGGAAGAGGGGGAGCAGGATCTGGTTATCATCAGTTTTCATTAATTACCCGTCCCTCGGGAGGGGTGAATTAAGTCTATTTGGTGACCTCACGCAGGCTGCCATGGCAACCGCCGGAAAATATTGCATTAGAGCCCATCGCTCTGCTGCCGAGATAAGAGCCGGGAGAGCCAGCGAGGCAGCCCATGGGGGTGCTGAGGAGCCCCAAAAGAGCCCAGCCGGGATGGGACAGCAAAAGGTGCCCCCAAACCCATATGTTTTGCACCGAAACGTGCCCCTGGGGCAGGATGCAGCTGCCCTGCCTCACCCCAAAGCCTCTCAGGTTTGGGGGAGCTGTTGGGGCCCTCGCTGAGCTACGAGGGTCCCCGGGTGTAGGTCTCGCTGCGGGGGGCAAACTTAGGGGTATCGTATCATTTGGGGGCTGGCGGGGTGACCCTGGGCCTCCCGGTGTCCCCCAACCCCTCCGGCCGGGCCCAGCAGAGCCCCAGAAGGACGTGGGCCAGGGTGGAAGCGTGGAGCAAGGGAAAGGATCTGGCCCTTTCCCCAGCACCAAAACCCCCTCGGCCTCCTCCCAGACCTCCACCAAGGCGAGCAGGGCAGCTGCCCAGCTCGCTCCCCTCCTGCTTTTTCTGGGAAAATCCTCCCTCTACCACTGGTTCAGTGCTTCTCAAACTGGGGCTCAGCGCTGAACCCCGTTACGCTCTGGCTGGGCTGTGCCGGGAGCCCCCGTGGCTCTGACCGACTTCTGTCCCTTCAAATCACCCAGCGAAGCTGCCGGCTCTTTTTTCCCCTTCCTTGCGCATCCCTGGAGCATCCCTGCCATCCTCCGCTGCCCTGGCAGCAGCCACCCCCTCTGGATTTACCCCCAAAGCAAGAGCCAGAGGGGACCAGGGCGTCCCCAACGTCGCGGGGGGCTCGTTTGCCCCCCAGGAAAGGGGAGCTGGCGATGCCGTGGCACCTGCCTCTGCTCCAGCTCCCTGCCGGCCTCCTGGAAATGGGTCAGTCCTGGAGCTCGCTGGGAAACTGGGAAGAGGAGGGAAAGGAGCCAACAGAATCACAGAATCACAGAATAACCAGGTTGGAAGAGACCCACCGGATCATCGAGTCCAACCGTTCCCATCAAACACTAAACCATATCCCTCAGCACCTCATCCACCCGTGCCTTAAACACCTCCAGGGAAGGTGACTCAACCCCCTCCCTGGGCAGCCTGTTCCAGTGCCCAATGACCCTTTCTGTAAAGAATTTTTTCCTAACGTCTAGCCTAAACCTCCCCTGGCGGAGCTTGAGGCCATTCCCTCTTGTCCTGTCCCCTGTCACTTGGGAGAAGAGGCCAGCACCCTCCTCTCTACAACGTCCTTTCAGGTAGTTGTAGAGAGCCAAGCAGGGCCTTGTCCCAGCAGCCTCTCTGGAAGGGACAGAACCCCCATGCCGGAGCTATAACAGATGCCGATGTAGCTCCTGTGCCTGGGGAGGCCACGCCACGGGGTGTAGTTTTCTCCACCGGGGTCACGGCTGCAGCCGTGCCATCCCTAGGGGAGTTGGGGAATCTCCTGTTTGGGGGGTCCCCCTGCTGCCCCACCGACCTCCAGCCTCCAGCGCAGGGCTGTGGGGGCTGAGCCCCAGCAGAAGCCTCTGTCCCTGTCACCATCACCCCCCGCCAATCCCCGGCAAACCCCCTGGACTCACCCAGACGTCTGGGATTGGGGTCGGGATCAGGTTCTTTGGCAGGACCGGGGCACTGGTCACCGGGGGACGTGGTCCTCTCCTCCTCCTGGTCCTTCTGCAGCCTGGGGGCAGGAGTGGGTGAGGGTGGGGAGCAGGGGTGCATCGCGGGCTGCAGCCCCCAGGAGATAGAGGTGCAGTGCCTTGGGCTCTGCCAGGGCTTGGGGACACTAGTCCCACGGCAAGGGCATCCCAGGGCACCCCATTCCACACTGAGCCCATGCCCTGCCCCACGCCAGCTCCCGTGGGCACCCCAGGAATGCTCGGCACCCCACACCCAGTGGAAACCCTTCTTCAGGGGCAGAGCCCCCAGGCCCAACCCCACCATCCCCCACGGCCACCCCCGCTGTGCCCACCCGCCTCCCGTGTCCCCCTGTCCCCAGGCACTCACCGGTACTGGAAGGGTGCCACGGTGGCGGTGACAGGGTGGCTGTGCAGGGCACCTGAGGAGAAGGTGATGGCCCCCCGACCCGAACGCAGGGCTCCTGCCCTCCGAGCCACCATGGGGTTCGTCCCCTGTCCCCACCGTGGCCGCCCCACTGCCCTTCCCAGGGGGCCCCCCCAGCCGCCCCCCACCCCTGCCCTGCACCAGGGGCGCTTTGGGCAGCTCGGAGGGTCCCGTCCCACTGCCTGCCCCCCTTTTCCGGCTCCCCCCCACCTCGTGACACTTCCCAGGGGACACCAGGGGTCTCGCGGTGGCTTTTTGCCCCTTGTGACGGGGGACGCCGGGGCTGCCCTCCCTGCCCTTAGCCCGCTCGCGGCTGGCGGCTCTGCCCGCGCCTTTGGGCTTGAGGGTCTTGGGGGCAGGGGCCGGCGTCTTTGCTGGCTGGGGGGACGGAGCCCTGGGGGGGACGGGGAGCCCCGGGGTGCTCGGAGGGGCCACGGCGTGTGGCTTGCCGTGAGCCAGGGCACGGGGCACCGGGATGGCGGAGGCGAAGTGGCTGCGGCCGGGAGGGTTGATGTTGGCTGTCCCATTCATCCTGGCAAGGCGGCTGTTGGTGAGGCTGTTGGGGGAGAAGAGGGTTGAGCGGGACCCGCACGGTGAGGGGCTGGGCGTGGGGTGCATCTCGCATCCCCTTGGCCACAACAGACTCTAGTCTTGGCCCCCACTGACTGTGGGAGCTCAATGTCCCCACGCTGGGAGGCAGCCGCTGCATCCCACCGCCCAGCATAAAGACATACGTGATGTCCACCGGGACCCACGGGGCTCAGGCACATGTAACGTCCACCCCCACGGACCCTGTGCAGCCCCTGGTCCGCACGATAAGGACTCTGCAGCAAGGCCGCGTGGGCACAGACTCTCAGCAAGTAAGGTTGTACCACAGACAGGATGCTCCCTTGGCCATCCCAAAACTTCTCCTCATCCCCAGAACCAACTCCAGGACAAACAAGACCATCTCCTGGCCATCCACGACCAACTCCTGGTCATCTCAGACCACTTCCCAGCCACCTGAGACCACATCCTGATCACCCAAGACCACTTCCAGTGGCATGAGGACCCGCTTTGTCACCCTACTCCTCCGGCCATGACTGTTGTCTGAGCCCCATCTCCATCCTCCCCATCCTGAACAGTGTTCAGTTCTGGGCCCCTCACCACAAGAAGGATGTTGAGGCTCTGGAGCGAGTCCAGAGAAGAGCAACGAAGCTGGTGAGGGGGCTGGAGAACAGGCCTTATGAGGAACGGCTGAGAGAGCTGGGGGTGTTTAGCCTGGAGAAGAGGAGGCTGAGGGGAGACCTCATTGCTCTCTCCAACTCCCTGAAAGGAGGTTGTGGAGAGGAGGGAGCTGGGCTCTTCTCCCAAGTGACAGGGGACAGGACGAGAGGGAATGGCCTCAAGCTCCACCAGGGGAGGGTCAGGCTGGACATTAGGAAAAAATTTTTCACAGAAAGGGTGATTGGTCCCTGGCAGAGGCTGCCCAGGGAGGGGGTTGAGTCACCTTCCCTGGAGGTGTTTAAGGGACGGGTGGACGAGGCGCTGAGTGATTGATGGGAATGGTTGGACTGTATGATCTAGTGGGTCTTTTCCAACCTGGTGATTCTATGATTCTGTGATCCTCAATGTCCCCCCATGTGGTGCCAACCACCCCTTCTCTGCATGCTCCTGCTCACAGCTCGCCTCACAGTGACTGTTCCTGGCACCACCACCCAGACAGTGCCCCCAGTCCCCTCACCTTGGTGTTTTGCCCCGTGCAGATGAGGATGGGGGCTCAACGCACCATGCCATCCCATCCTATGCACCCGCAGGCATGCAGGGACCTTTGCTACCACAGTCACAGTGAGTGGAGAAGCTCAGCCCTCCCGCAGGCTTTGCCTGGGTAGGCAGAGCAGAGCTCAGCGAGAAAGTCAGCCATGGAGCAAAGGTCCATCTCCAAACATCTCCTGGACGCAGCTTTCCAGGAAAAATAACAACCCAAAACTCAAAAAAAAAGGCTTTTTTTTTTACAGGGGTTGGAGTGGTGTCTAGAAAAATGGGAAGACACAACTTCACAGGCGCCTGTGCCAACCTGTGCTCCCTCTCCCCACTACAGCCACAGCAAAACGAATTTCAAACAAGTGCTGGGTGCCATAAATCCCCTGGGACACACATGTTGTGGGTCATTCCAGCACGGTTTCACTCACACACACAAACACACAAAGGAAAAACTCCAAGGAGGAGAACGGCAGCTTTTTGGGGGCCCCTGAGCATCCTGAGAGGGACCATTGGCCCGAGGTTGGCCACCCGCAGCCCTGTCACCCCTGGAGAGTTCCTCAGCGCTGGCTTCGGGACAGGTGGGTGCAGCGAGGACAAGTGGGGCTTTGTGTTCCTGCTCCAATGAGCACATTTGGGGCCACGCTGGAGCTGAACGAAGCCGTTCCCAGCAGGCGGGGTGGGCGATGCAGCCCGGGTATGGGGCCACACACAAGCCGCTCTGTTTGCAGCCCAGGGCCAGCAACCTGGCTACCTTTCAAACCACCTGGCTGAGACGGAGCTTCTCTGGAGCTGGAGAAAGTTTCCTGTCAAGCCGTGGGGTGCAAGGGGATGGCTCCCACCCCATGACGGGAATGGCACCTGGGGTCAGCCCTGCACCCCTTGCATCTCCCAGCGGAGGGTGCTGCATAAACAAGGTCCAAAAATCATAGAATTGTAGAATCACCAGGTTGGAAAAGACCCACTGGATCAAGTCCAACCATTCCTATCAATCACTAAACCATGTCCCTCAGCACCTCATCCACCCGTCCCTTAAACCCCTCCAGGAAACATGACTCAACCCCCTCCCTGGGCAGCCTGTTCCAGTGCCCGATGACCCTTTCCGTGAAAAAAATTTTCCTAATGTCCAGCCTAAACCTCCCCTGGTGGAGCTTGAGGCCCATATTGCCTCTTCCCCAACCTACAGCTGCCCCAAGCCCAGCTCCTCTGAGGCTTTTGGGGGTCTGCAAGGACCAAGCTGTGTCCCACATCACCCACAGGAGCCCCTCCGGAGTGCCTGTAACCCCATCGTGGGCAGCACTCGGGTGAAAGCACCCAAATTCCCTTTCGCCAGCCCCACGTGAGCTGGATCACTTGATCGACAGAGCCACGGGTCACGGGGAGAAGGGCTGATGCGGCAGAGGGGATGTGATCATCACCGTGCCCCACTCCAGCGCCAGCTGGGAGCTACAAAGCCCTTTTCAAGGCAGTTTTAATTAAGGGGAAGAGGGAACCGACACACACAGCTCTGGGCTCGCTCTCACTGAGGCCTTTGAAATGGTTTTCTCTCTCCCTGCACCCCGGCTGAGACATCTCTGCCTCCACTTGCTGTGGTCGTGGCGCTGCGTCACAGTGCTGGTAGATGGAGGAAGCCTTGGGACAAGGTGTCTCAGGGTCTCTGGGACAAATCCAGCCCCAAGCCACCATGTGGGATGAGATGGAGACAGGCACTGGGGCTCTGTGTCCCCACACAGGCAAGCAGGGCTGGATCCACAGCCCCCAGTAAGGGATGGCACAGGGTGATGGAGCTGGGATCTCACCAGTGCTGGGCAAGGGCAGCACCAGGAGTCCTGTGCTGGCACCAGCCTGCACCCAAGGGTGCTGCGGGGTGGGAGCCACATGGGGCTTTCCCTGCGCCCATGGGCTTTCCTCGCACCCACCAAGGTCACTTTGGGGAGCACGGTGGCCAGGTCTCAGCACCCAGCACCAACCCAGCACATCCCCAGGCCCACAACACACCGAAGTCCCTTCTGCAGTCCACCCAGCAGAAAACATCAGCCACAATCGGCTCCTCCCCAGCCCTTCAGCTGTTTCCCAGGTTGTACCCCACAACCCACCGATTCTGCACTTTTTATCCCTCTCTCGAACCCAGCCCCTGCCCCGGGAGCGCTGTGCCTGGCGGAGGAGTTCACAGTGCCAAATACCTTGTGCAAATGCCAACAGCATCGACCTTCCTGCCTGTAAGCACAAAGACGCCCAGGATGGGGCTGAGACCCAGCAAAGCTCCAGCCTCACGGACACGAGTGGTTAAACCACCAGCTCCAACTCACCTATTTCACACTCAGAATCCCTTGCACAAACACCTCCAGCCCTGGGGCTGCCACTAGTGGGGTTTCTCCTAGTGCAGATGATCTGCTCCTGCCTTCAAAAAGCTGGTCTCGAGCTCCTCATCAACCACCTCAGAGCAAAATATGTTCCTCTAGATTTATGCTACAACCTTACCTTCACTTGCACCCTCTGAGCATCATCAGCATCCACCAGGCCTCCGGCCCCGCCTGCTCACCAGGCACATGGCATTGGTGCTGTAACTAGGTTTTATAGATTTTTTTTCCTATTCACTTTGGACTTCTCTCTGGTGGACACAGTTTCCATTTCTCCCCTCTGAGCCCACCAGCAGCCACGTGGCTTCAAGCAGAAGCCAAAGCTGCCATGCTGGCCACAAAAAAATCAATCCTCCTCTTGTGCTCGTGGTATTGAGGTTTCCCAGAGGATGCCGCTGCCTGCTGGGAGCCAGGCTCCTGAGCCATCCCCTCTCCGCAGCACACGCCACAGAGGGGCTCTGAGGACACCCACCGTGTCCCGGCACCTGGCCAAGTGTGAGCAACCCCTCCTCAGGTTTCACCTTGCTCTAGAGATGCTGGGGGCTCCCACTGGGCTGAGCAAGGGGAGGTGTGGATACGGCCCCGCTCCCCCAGGCTGTAACACCAGACGGACCCTCGGGCTGGGATCCTGCCCCAGGGATGCCACAACAGCGAGGAACCAAAGCAGCTGGACCTGGGGGTGTTGGTTGACAGGGACTGAACATGAGCCAGCAGGGGCCCAGGTGGCCAAGAAGGCCAATGGCATCTTGGCTTGGATCAGAAACAGCGTGGCCAGCAGGTCCAGGGAGGTTCTTCTCCCTCTGGACTCGGCACTGGTGAGACCGCTCCTCGAATCCTGTGTTCAGTTCTGGGCCCCTCACCACAAGAAGGATGTTGAGGCTCTGGAGCGAGTCCAGAGAAGAGCAACGAAGCTGGGGAAGGGGCTGAAGAGCAAGGATTATGAGGAACGGCTGAGAGAGCTGGGGGTGTTTAGCCTGGAGAAGAGGAGGCTGAGGGGAGACCTCATTGCTCTCTCCAACTCCCTGAAAGGAGGTTGTGGAGAGCAGGGTGCTGGGCTCTTCTCCCAAGGGACAGGGGACAGGACGAGGGGGAATGGCCTCAAGCTCCACCAGGGGAGGTTCAGGCTGAACATTAGGAAAAAATTTTTCACTGAAAGGGTCATTGGGCACTGGCAGAGGCTGCCCAGGGAGGGGGTTGAGTCACCTTCCCTGGAGGGGTTTAAGGGATGGGAGAACGAGGTGCTGAGGGACGTGATTTAGTGGTTGATGGGAATGGTTGGACTCGATGATCCGGTGGGTCCTTTCCAACCTGGTGATTCTATGATTCTATGAACTTCCACCAACTCCCCATTAGTACAAACTAAAACCATTCCCAGGAGAGATTTGTCCCGCTCTTCTTCCAAACAAGTTTTTCACTGGCCTCCAGATCGCCTTCTGCCCCATCCAAGCTCTGCCCCCAGGGACCAGGTGGCACCCCGCATGCTCCCCACGTGCTGTGGCAGCAGGAGAGCGGGCGAGCGCTCCATCACGCTGGCGTCGTGCCGCTGCTTTGCCTGCTGAAAGCAGGTTACAGCTTGACCTACATAGACCCAGGCAGCCCCTCTGCAATTAGCCTGAAAGGGAAACTACTTTCTCCTTTAATGCAACTCGGCCGCAGGGCCTCCCTGTCCCCAGAGCAGCTCTCGGAAACCGGCTGCCGCTTCCCCGCTGGGCAATGTTAGCACCAGAAATTTGCACCTGATGCTTTAATCTTGAGATTTTCCAGCCACCAGGTGGGGTTTTGGCCAGATCTCCTCCCCAAATACCAGTTTGGGATTGCTGGGTCTCTTGGTGGTGGAAAGCAGCAAATACACACAAGGTATTTCAGCACCAGAGGATATTTTGGAGAAGCCGTGGCAGTGCTCTGAGCAGCCAAGCCCTGCCTGGGCACTGGGACTGAGCCTCTCTGGCAAGCCAGAGATACCCATCTCCCAGCCTGGGGAAGGATTCTCATCCCAGCTAACAGCAAAGCTCAGGTCTGGAGCGCTGGGCTGGTATCTGCTGGTTCCAGTGCTGAACTTGAGTTCTCCCTGCATTAAAGACCTTTAAGTCCAGGCACATGGTGGTTTCCGATCCCTTTGGACGATGCCATCCACAAAGACATGGGTGTTCACACTGAAGGAAAATGGAACAGCCTCAGCCAAGCCGTGTCCTTCATCCCAGGACAAACACATCTCAGCACATCCCCGAAGGCATCTCCTTCAAAGAGGCATCTGTTGTGCTTGGAGCACGAGCTACTTCCTTGGCCCAGCATCCAAATGCATCTCACACATGGGATTTTAGAAGCCAGAAATGAATACAGGGACCTGGGGCCCAAGTTTCATTTCATGCCCCCCCGTTTCGCATGCGAACGGTCACTGGAGCATCCCCAGCATCAAAGCAGATCCGCTTCAGAGCCATCATCATCCGAGCAGTGCTGGCAACAGCCACCCCGCCGGCTCCCGGCCCCGTGGGGCTGTGCCGCTCCCGACCCGGTGCTGGGGCAACGCCGAGCAGCCAAAGCCCCCGGTTCCTCTGCAATGCCTCCCACGGATCCAGTCTCCAACTCTCCCACGGTCTCAAAAGAAAAGCTAACAGCTCTGCAGCATGTAGGGCTTCAAAGATGATGCAAGGGCTGCAGCACCTCCCGTAGGAGGGCAGGCTGAGAGAGTTGGGGTTGTTCAGTCTGGGGAACAGAAGGCTCCAAGGAGACCTTAGAGTGACCTTCTAGTACCTGAAGGGGCTACAAGAAAGCTGGGGAGGGACTTTTTACAAAGGCTTGGAGTGACAGGACAAGGGGGAATGGCTTTAAATTGAAAGGGAAAGAATTAGACTAGACATAAGGAAGAATTTCTTCACAATGAGGGTGGGGAGGCCCTGGCCCAGGTTGCCCAGATCAGGGGTGGCTGCCCCATCCCTGGAGGGGTTCAAGGCCAGGTTGGATGGGGCTTGGAGCCCCTGATCCCGTGGGAGGTGTCCCTGCCCATGGCAGGGGTGGAACTGGATGGGCTTTAAGGTCCCTTCCAACCCAAACCATTCTATGATTCTGCAATTCTATAAGCATTTTGCTCTATTCCTGAAGTGTTTGGGGGTGATTTTTATAAGTCAGACTAAGTTTGCTTCTCTCTTAGCTCTCAGAGCTGAGAGATCCTACTAGGGATGAAATTCTGCCCCACACCCCTTGGATAATTGTGGCAGGATTCTGAGCACGAACACTTAGTGATGCAAAAAGATGTTAAACTCTTCAGCTGCTGCTGGTGTCTCACTGCCACTTTGTGCCTCAGTTTCCCCAGCCTGACACAGCTTGTGCTAGAGGTGAGGGAGCTGAAACCAGGCTGATAAATAGTTATAAAGGAGGATGGATCCTTCTCTGGGTGTGCCGGGCTGCAGAGCAGCTCCATAAATCCAGAGCTGTCCCTGTGACACTCGCAGGACTGGCAGCGCAGGAGAGCCAGGGGCTGTGGCAGAGCCAGCCATGCCGGATCTCAATTGGGAGATGCTCGGGGGCTGTAGAGCATTGTCTGTTTTTAAGGGTGAGGGTGAAAGGGGAGATCAGCTCAGGGGAGATCCTGAGGCGTGATAAGCTGAGACCTGAGCCCATGTCAAGGGACAGATCCCAGTTCTGTGACGCCGATGCCCCTGGGAGGCACTGGGCACCCCTGGCAGCCACACCGAGCTGCCTCCGGGGTGGCTGCGCGCCAGCACAGCCTCCTCACCGGCACGCGTGGGAAGGGTGACAAAGAAAAGGCCCCTTGTGACACAACGGACATAAAACTTCCCTAAGAGAAACAGAGGGGGTAGGGGATAGAAAAGAGCCTTCAGAGGAGAACAAGCAGCTGATTCAGCCACCAGCCCCGTCGCTCCAGCCCCTGCACCCTGGCCGGGACCTGGCATGCCCGCCAGCTGGTGCCACTGCCTGGGACGTTGCCACCACCCGCGTCACCACGTCCCTGTGCTCCGTCCTCTCCCAGGGAGGTCTCGCTGCCCCACCAGGGGGGCAATGCTGCGGGTGGCTCATTCGCCAGTGAAGGCTGAGGACAGGTTCTCCTGAGCAGGCAGGTGGGAGAGGAGACTCAGGGCTGGGGGTTCTGGGCACCAGCAGGAGAGGAGCCTGGGCTGTGCTGGGAGGAGAATCATAGAATCATACAATCACCAGGTTGGAAAAGACCCACCGGATCATCAAGTCCAACCATTCTCATCAATCACTAAACTATGTCCCTCAGCACCTCATCCACCCATCCCTTAAACCCCTCCAGGGAAGGTGACTCAACCCCCTCCCTGGGCAGCCTCTACCAGTGCCCAATGACCCTTTCCATGAAAGAGTTTTTCCTAATGTCCAGCCTAAACCTCCCCTGGTGGAGCTTGAGGCCATTCCCTCTTGTACTGTCCCCTGTCACTTGGGAGAAGAGCCCAGCTCCCTCCTCTCCACAACCTCCTTTCAGGTAGTTGGAGAGAGCGATGAGATCTCCCCTCAGCCTCCTCTTCTCCAGGATAAACACCCCCAGCTCTCTCAGCTGCTCCTCGTTGCTCTCTGGACTTGCTCCAGAGCCTCAACATCCTTCTTGTGGTGAGGGGCCCAGAACTGAACACAGGATTCGAGGAGCGGTCTCACCAGTGCCGAGTCCAGAGGGAGAAGAACCTCCCTGGCCCTGCTGGCCACGCCGTTTCTGATCCAAGCCAAGATGCCATTGGCCTTCTTGGCCACCTGGGCCACTGCTGGCTCATGTTCAGCCACTGTCAACCAACACCCCCAGGTCCCTCTCCTCCAGGCAGTTTCCAGCCAGACTTCTCCCAGTCTGTAGCTGCACAGGGCTGTTGTGTCCCAAGTGCAGGACCCGGCATTTGGCCGGAAAGACGGAAACGCCCTGCTGTCAGAGCGAAGCTGCCACCCCCGCAGCACTGAGCTCGGCTTTAGCCCCCTCACACAGTAAAACCAGTTTAATAAAACCTCGCTCCGAGCAAAGCTGAGCTCTCAGCTGGCCCGAGCGCTGCAGCCTCTGCCACCCAAAGCCCCGTGAGCAGCAGCAACATCGAGCTCCGCGCAGGCTGGTTTCGGCCTGGCACAAACGCAGGAGGCTGAGAGCTGAGAGAGAAGCAAACTTAGTCTGACTTATCAAAGTCACCCCAAACATTCCAGGAATAGGGCAAAATGCTTATAGAATCGCAGAGTCATAGAGTGGTTTGGGTTGGAAGGGACCTTAAAGCCCATTCCCCGCTCTGGCCCCGCCGCGCCGCGTTCAGGAGGCGCCGGTGCTGGACAGCTCCGCCGGGCCCGGAAACCCCGGGACACGGGACTCCCGGTGTCTCCATCTTCCCCCGTGTCCCCATCACCACCTGGGGTCCCCAGAACCCCCGCTGTCACTACCCACCCCCACACACCGGGCCCGGTACCGCCCTGCCCCCCCTCCCTTTGGTGTCACCGTCACCCCCCCCGGTGTCACTGTCGCACACACACCGGTGTCCCCATCACCACCCCACACCGTGTCACCTTTCCATCCCCCCTGCTGCCTCCCCGGGGCGGCACCGACCCCGCCCGGTGTCCCCAGACACTGGCTGTCCCCCCCCAGCCGGTGTCACCCCCAGCCTCTGTCTGTCCCCTCCCCAGCCTCTGTCTGTCCCTCCAGCCTCTGTCTGTCCCCTCCCCAGCCTCTGTCTGTCCCCCCGGCCGATGTCCCCTCCCCAGCCTCTGTCTGTCCCCCCAGCCTCTGTCTGTCCCCCTCAGCCGATGTCCCCTCCCCAGCCTCTGTCTGTCCCCTCAGCCTCTGTCCCTCCCCAGCCTCTGTCTGTCCCCCCAGCCTCTGTCTGTCCCCCCAGCCGGTGTCCCCCGCCCCGGGCCAGCAGCGCGAGTCCCACGCCACCAGCCCAGCACACGGGGGTCTTGCCCCGCCCTGTCCCGCTGGGGCAGCACCATCTGTCCCCAGCCCCCTACCATCTGTCCCCCCGCAGCGCTGCCTGTCTGTCCCCAGTGTCCCCAGCGCCCCTGGGGACCAGGGCGGGGCTGACCCCTGCCCAGCCTCCTCCAGCTGCCCCTGTGGCCGAGACCCACCGGGAGGCGGGTTTGGGTTGTTCTGGGGGTCTCCTCAGCCCCCTCGCTCCCCCTGTGCCGCCCGGCGAGAAAAGCCATGAAACCATCGGCAGCCCCGTTCCTCCCGGCATGTTGGGAACCACGGAGCCCACGGTCACTTTGTCATCCAGCACCACGGCCAAAGCAGAACAAATCCCACTGCAGCTCCCGAGGGCTTCAAAACCTCCCCAAAACCTCCCCAAGAACCTCCCCAGGAGCTCCCCAGCCCCTCGGTGCTGCCATAGGGCCAAGAACCCCCCAGCACCGCATCCCAGACGGATCCAGCCCTCGGCCGGGAGCATCCTGAGCCTGGGGCATCTTTGGGCAAGCTTCTGCCTGGGCCAAAACTCTCCGAAGGCGAAGGCGTCATTTATTCAGCCCCAGTTCCTGCCAAATCACAGACCTGCCCCTTTGCTCCCTGGATTTTAGGGAAGAGCAGATGTCGCAGCGTCTGCCTTCCCCTCCGCCCCCCTAGTCCTCAACCTTGGAAGCCCAAGACGCGTTTTGGCTTTTCCCAAGCAGGGTGGTGGAGAGAGGCAGCTGCGCAGCGAGGCTGTGAGACTCATGAACTCAGCAGATGCTGTTGCCTTTGCGGTCGGACGGAGGCGGTGTGGTGGTCACAGGGAGATGGGCTCATCGTCCCCCTCCCAGCACTGCTGGTCTTTTCTCGATGCCCGTCTTTCCCTCCCAACACTCATCTCATCTCTCACTGGGCAGTGACCAAAAAAGTCAGTTTTTCCACCCAAAGCAGGTTGAGAATTCCAAAAACGCTGCAGGGAGTGGGAGGTGGGCAGCGCTGGAGACACAGCAACGGGTTGGGTGTAACATGGTCCAAAGTGGGAGCTTTACCCCCCAGAGCAGAGACGCAGAGCCCGGGGTGATGCCCATCACCGCCTCCCTCCCTGCGAAGCAGCTGAGCTCCAAGCTGGGGCACTTTTAGATGCCGAATCTGCTTTGGGTGACGAACGACATGAGGAAAAGTCAACTCATGACTCTGATTCCCAACTGAATCCCCTAATCAGGCCAAGTATGGACCATTCCCACCACGAGCCAAACTTCCCTGGTCTTACCTGGGCAAGCGGGATGAGCCTCCCCTCAGCCTGAGAGTCCCTTGTACAATAAATAAATAAATCCACTGCTCTTGCAGCCAGGACCCTTCCCAGCAGCGTTTGCCCTGAGAGCCCCGGTGCAGCTCAAGGGAGTTCCCTTGGGACAACCAGGTGTTTGCAATGGAAAGCAAAAGCCATGGGGAGCCCTTAATGGGATGAGTGGATTTTCCAGTAAGCTGCAAATCCGCAGCGGTTGCTGACAAACACCTCCCTGCTCTGGTCCTGGGGGGTCACAGTGGACCCTGCTCCAAGCCGAGCAGGCAGGCTGCCCACCCACCACCGCTGCTGCACACAACCGACACACAGCCCAGAGGGAGCCGTGTCCCTAGGGTTTATCAGAACAATCCTGATGCCAACGTCCCCAAAGAGCTGAGGATTGCGACTTCTGCATGGGGAGAGGCGGGCAGAGACTGGCAATGCCCCTCCTGAACTCAGCACCCACCTATCAGCCCCAGAGCAGATGGTAGCTCCAGTTCCACCACGCTCTTACACCTGAAAGTAAACCTCCTGCCTCCAAGGGATCCAGCTCATGGAGCCACCATGGGTCCATCGCACCCTGAGGACACCTGGCTGTCCCAAAGGGAGCCCAAGCACCACTGGAGCATCATAGAATCATAGAACGGTTTGGGTTAGAAGGGACCTTAAAGATCATCCAGTCCCACCCCTGCCATGGGCAGGGACACCTCCCACTGGATCAGGGGCTCCAAGCCCCATCCAACCTGACTTTGAACACCTCCAGGGGTGGGGCAGCCTCTGTGCAAACTGGGCAAGCACCTCACCATTCTCATGGTGAAGAATTTCTTCCTGATTTCTAATCTAAATCTTTCCCCTTCCAATTTAAAGCCACTAATTAAACCACTTCCCTCTCCAGTTTAAAGCTCCAGCATCTCTTGAGCATTCCCTGAGCATCCTTCGAGCATCCCGCCTGCCCACGGCGAGCAGCCCACGCGAGGATGGCACAGTCCTGCCTTCCCCTCACCCACTCTGCATTGCGCGTCCCCTCGGATGGAGACTCCGGCAGGGACCCAGCACCCCAGGGGCAGCGGTGGGGGGCGCAGAGCCCAGCGGGGTGAGGGGCAGGGGGAAGGGGTGGACGAGAAGACCTGACTTATTGCCTGGCCCTGAGCAGGGGGAGTTTCCGCTGCCGGAGGTGACGCCGCCCGGCTGCATCCGCACGTGCCCCACAGCCGCGTCCGGTGGGAGCTGAGGATGAGGATGGGAGGACAAGCACAAACCCAACTCCTCCAGCTCCCATCTCCGCTCTTCCATGGGAGCGGGGGAATCCAGGCGAACACTGGGAGGCATTAACTCAAGCGCTGGCCACCACCCCAAAACCACTGGCCACCACCCCAAACCTGCTCCCCACAGCGTGGCCAAGACCTTAGGAGATGAATTCTCACATCCCAGCAGTGAGAGGATGCCAGGCCACCCCCCAGCTGCCCAGGCAACCCTGGGGCTAGGTGCCTTGTCCCCATCTGTCCCCTCCCAGCACCCAGGCTCCCGGCTTCATCCCCTCTGTGGCCAAACGCCCCAGCGCCGGAGCTGCAGAGTAAATCCCTGTGGGTCAAAGCACCAGCGGGTGCTGGACGGTGGCAGGGACACATGGCAACTGTGGGGCAGGAGCCAAGGTGGCACTGGGGTTGTGCTACCAAGCCTTTCAGGGAAGGGGATTTGCAGGATGTGGCCTGTGATGAAGCAAGATGCGGCTGCTGTGGGTGCTCACGGGAATCCAGTGCTGAGATGGGGTGACCCGGCGTCCCCCAGAAGGTCCCACGGGACAGCGGTGACGCTGCAGGTGGCTCAGGGACTCTGCTAGGCTGGGGCATCGACCAGGCAAGCTTGGAGCAGCATGGGGGGCATTGCCCCACAGCCAGCAGCGGCTTCACCCCATGTCCACCCCCCCACATCCCCCCAACCCCCTTGGACAGAGCAAAGCTGCAAAGCCCCCCGTGCAGCTCGGCCGGGACCTCTCCCCTGGTTAACCTTCGGCCAGTGAAACTCCTGCTTTCTCCAATTACTGTCACTTCCACTGACAGTGGCAGTCAGAGCCAGGGGCTCCTCCAGCCCCTCTCCCCCCGAGCACCCCCTAATCCCGTTAATCCAGCAGCAGCGCCCCATGTCCATCCGGCCACCTGGACCCCGTGGCATGGCCAGCACAAAGCTCATTAGAAGCTGTGTGCTAACGAGCAGGGCTCAGGCCATGCCAGCAAATGTGCCAGGGAAGATAACAAAGCCTGCTGGGCCAGGTTGGTGGCCAGTCTGTCACCTGGGAGCATTCGAGGAGGACCCAATTTGCCAGTCTCACTGCGGCCCGTGCCTCAGTTTCCCCACATGCTCCCATCAGCCATGTTAGTTCCCACAGCCACCGGCTGCCCTGGCAGGTCCCAGTCCCTGGGCCGTGTTTCTAGGGGCTCACACTCCTCTGGGCTTGGGGACACCCTGCCCAGCAGGGACAGGCTGGTGACATGAGCTGGGGTGTCCCTGGGAGAGCAGGTGCAGCCGGCAGAGCCAGCGCTGCCCTGGCTGCCCCGTTCCTGGGGACTCACCCTCATCCCGGCCTGTTTTCCCTGCTGCTCAGGGTGCAAAAGGTTGCAAGAGGACAGTGTGGGACATCCCTGGCTGCCACCCACCCACCAGCAGAGCCAGGAGGGTGTCCCACGGCAGTGGGAATGGGCGCTAAGGAGCCCCTGCTGGTGCCCCATCCCACACTGACGTCCCCATTGCACGCTGGTGTCCCCACCTCAGGCCAATGTCCCCATCCCAGGCTGATGTCCCCTGTCACTGTGCTGGTACTGGTGCTTGTCATACCCGCTGGGAGCAAGCACAAGCGAGAGGACATCCAGCCAGACCCGTGAGCGAAAGTGCTCCGTGATGGTGCTGGGCACGGGCAGGCGTTCTCCTCCCACAACCCCGCGCGGGCCCTGAGCTGCACGGGAACGGGGACACGGGACCAGGCTGCACGGCTGCTGGTGGCACTGGGGACAGGACAGGGTGTCTGATCCTTGTGGCAATAGGAACAGTGCAGGGTGTCCAAGCTGGTGACGCTGGGGACAGGGCTGGTTGCCCAGGCCCAGTGGCACTGGGGACAGGACAGGGTGCCTGACATTGGTGGTATTGGGGACAGGACAGGGTGTCTGAGCCTGGTGGCACTGGGACAGGACAAGGTGTCTGAGCCTGGTGGCACTGGGGACAGGCCAGGGTGTCCCAGCCTGGTAGCACTGGGGACAGGGTGTCTGAGCCTGGTGGCACTGGGACAGGACAGGGTGTCCGAGCCTGGTGGCACTGGGACAGGGTGTCTGAGCCTGGTGGCACTGGGGACAGGACAGGGTGTCCAAGCTTGGTGGCACCAGGACAAGGTATCCAAGCCTAGTGGCACTGGGGACAGGGCTGGTTGCCCAGACCTGGTGGCACTGGGGACAGGGACAGGTGCCCAGGCCTGGTGGCACCATGTCCTGACCCATGACAGCTCCAGCCAGGCCCAGGCTGGTGGCCCGTTTGGGGGTCCCGGTGGCCCCGTGGGGTCAGGGCTCCGGCAGCCCCAGCTGGAGTCCCCTGCCCCCTGCCCATGGCCAAGGCCCTGTGTCCCCCGGGCCCCGCTCCGTCCGCAGGCGGAAACACCTTTTTCCTGCCTGTGGGGCTGTGGGGAGGGAGGTGACAGGAAAAATTCCGGTGTCCCGGTGCGTTATTTATAACCCAGAGGCAGCGAGGCCACCCGCATCAACCCCCATGTCCCCACTGCGCCCCGAGCCCCGCTCCGGCCCTCACAGCCCCACACATCCCTGCCCGCATCCCACCCCCATTCCTGTTCCCATCCCCATGGAATCACAGAACCATGGAATGGTTTGGGTCGCAAGGGACCCCAGAACCCGTCCCAGAACACGGGCAGGGACACCTCGCGCTGGGCCAGGGGGTCCCATCCCCACCCTTATCCGTCTCCTCGATCCCATTCCCCTCTCCACACACCAAGACTCGGCCCAGAGACCCCCCTGTTCTGACCCCCCCTTCCAGGAATGAGCGGGAGGGCTGGATCCAGCCTGTTCCCGCATCCCAGGAGCCTTTTGCCCCGTCCAGTCCTCGAACGACATTGTGGGGAAACTGAGGCACATGGCAGGGAAGGCCGCGAGGCGGCAAGCGGGGCGGTGGGGAGCTGCGGGGCCTTGGTGGGCACAGCGGGCGAAGCAGAGAGCTCGTGTTCCCCCCGAGAGGCCACGAGCAGCCCCGCTCCCCCCCGGCACCAGCAGTTACTCAGCGCCGTGACTCAGCCAGGATGCGGCCCGGCCAGCCGGGATTTCCTGGCTCAGCTTCCCTGCTGCAAATTTGGCCCCTCTCTGTTCAACCCCATCTCGCAACAACACGGCCGCCGACCCCCCGCAGCCCCCGCTCGCTGCCCAGCGCGGGGAGGACACCGCGAGCGGCTGCGGCCAAGCCCCACAGAGCCTTCCTCGCCCATGTTACCCCAGCCCGTGCACACTCTGGGGACACCAGTGGGGACAGTAATGGGGCCAGCAGCAGGACCAGCAGTGGGGCCACCAAAGGGACCAGCAGTGAGACCAGCAGCAGAACCAGCACTGGGGCCAGCAAAGGGGCCAGCAGTGGGACCAGTGGTTGGGCCAGCAACGGAGCCAGCACCGAGACCAGCAGCAGGGCCAGCAGCGGGGCCAGCAGCAGGACCAGCAGTGGGGCCAGCAGAGGGACCAGCAGCAGGACCAGCACCGAGACCAGCAGCGGGACCAGCAGTGGGACCAGCAGTGGGGCCAGCAGTGGGGCCAGCAGTGGGACCAGCAGTGGGGCCAGCAGTGGGGCCAGCAGTGGGACCAGCAGCGGGACCAGTAGTGGGGCCAGCAGTGGGACCAGCAGTGGGGCCAGCAGTGGGGCCAGCAGTGGGGCCAGTAGTGGGGCCAGCAGTGGGACCAGCAGTGGGGCCAGCAGCGGGACCAGCAGCGGGGCCAGCAGCGGGACCAGCAGTGGGGCCAGCAGCGGGGCCAGCAGCGGGACCAGTAGTGGGGCCAGCAGTGGGACCAGCAGTGGGGCCAGCAGCGGGACCAGCAGCGGGGCCAGCAGTGGGGCCAGCAGTGGGGCCAGCAGCGGGACAGCAGCGGGGCCAGCAGCAGGACCAGTAGTGGGGCCAGCAGTGGGACCAGCAGTGGGACCAGCAGCAGGGCCAGCAGTGGGACCAGCACCGAGACCAGCAGTGGACCAGCAGCAGGACCAGCAGTGGGACCAGCAGTGGGGCCAGCAGCAGGACCAGCAGTGGGACCAGCAGTGGAGCCAGCAGCGGGACCAGTAGTGGGGCCAGCAGCGGGACCAGCAGCGGGGGCCAGCAGTGGGGCCAGCAGCGGGACCAGCAGCGGGGCCAGCAGTGGGGCCAGCAGTGGGGCCAGCAGTGGGACCAGCAGTGGGGCCAGCAGTGGGGCCAGCAGCGGGACCAGCAGCAGGACCAGCAGCAGGACCAGTAGGGCCAGCAGTGGGACCAGCAGCAGGGCCAGCATCCCAGCACACCCAGCTCCCTGGCTCTCCTCCCGGTTGTTTTTTTCCTAGGTGAAATGCAGGCAAACAGGAGCCCCACTGTGGGGCTCCAGCGCTTCCCTCCCGTGGGGTGGTGGCACGTCAATGCCCCATGGTGGACACGGCCCACGCCAAAGTCACCTCTAAGTTTTCCCCCTGAGCTCTGCTGTCCCAGTTCGGCTGCAGTGGGAGCGGAGCTGGGCTGCGATGCTGCACGGCACCCGGGGACGGCCGAGCGTGCCCAGGGTGGTGGAGCACCCAGCAGGGAGAAGCCATCGGGCCCTTCGCCATCAGTGAAAACGGCATTTTAAAGAAAGCCAGAGTCCCCGCTGCCCTCCCTGCGGTCCCCACAGCAGCGTGGGGACACAGTGCCAGGAGCCGCACAGCCCCGGGCACCCATGAGGGCACCTTCTCGTGCGTGAATGAGGGCACCGACCCGCTCTGCCTGTCGAGAGGAGGTGTGGGGCAGCACGACACACGTTTTCCCACCCCAAGCCAGCTCCCTGGAGCACCATCGCCCATTTTGGGAGTCCCCGTGCCTCAGTTTCCCCCCGTCATCCTTCGTTGGCACTGGGGCTGGTTTGGGGGGTCGAGGCAGGAGGAGGGAGCACCGGCTGCTTCCCGCAGACCCCGGGGACGGGGACAGGGGGTGGCTGGGGGGACACCCATGGGCTCTGGGACACGGGAACTTGCCAGCCCACCCACATTGTGGCCCCCACTGCTCAAACAGTGTCCCCGTGGAGAGGTGGGGACACCGGGGGCTGCCCCAAGTGTCAGGCGGTGCCGGTCCCCACAGCCGCTGCCTGTCGCTCCCAGTGCCCACCAGGATGTCCCCCACATCACCGCTGGTCCCCGCCGCGTGACCCCATCCCCTTGGTCCCCACCCGGCTGCTCCCCACCCCGTCCCCAGCCGCGTGTCCCCGACAGGGTGTCCCCACCACCTCCGCTCCCCACCAAGCTGTCCCCGGCGTCACCGCCGAGCCCTGTCGGGGTGTCCCTTATCACAGGTGTCCCCTGTGCCCTCCAAGTCCTCGTAGGCTGCCCCCCATCACCCCCGGTCCCCTCTGAGATCTCCAGCACTCTGATCCCTCTGGGATGTTCCCCAGCACTCTGGTCCCCCCGATCTGCCCCCTCTCCCCGATCTGTCCTCCCTCCCCTCTCCCCCCCCCCCCCCCCGCACTCACCGCCGCTGCTCCCGGTGCCGCCGCCCGGACCCCGCACCGAGGGCGGAGCCGCCGCCGCCCCGCCCCCCACAGGAGGGACCGCCCCGAGCTGGACCCGTGGATCCCCCAAACCCTGACCCATGGATCCCCCTGGAGCCCTGACCCATGGATCCTCTGGAGCCCTGACCCAGGGATCCCCACTGGATGCCCTGACCCATGGATCCCCCTTGAACCTGACCCATGGATCCCTCCTGGATGCCTTGACTCATGGATCCCCCTTGAACCTGACCCATGGATCCCCCTGGATGCACTGACTCATGGATCCTCTGGAGCCCTGACCCATGGATCCCCCCTGGAGTCCTGACCCATGGATCCCCCCGAGCCCTGACCCATGGATCCCCCCTGGAGTCCTGACCCATGGATCCTCTGGAGCCCTGACCCATGGATCCCCCCTGGAGTCCTGACCCATGGATCCCCCCGAGCCCTGACCCATGGATCCCCCCTGGAGTCCTGACCCATGGATCCTCTGGAGCCCTGACCCATGGATCCTCTGGAGCCCTGACCCATGGATCCCCCCTGGAGTCCTGACCCATGGATCCCCCCGAGCCCTGACCCATGGATCCCCCCGAGCCCTGACCCATGGATCCCCGCTGGATCCCCCCAGAGACCCTCCCCAGCCCTCCTACGCAGATCCCCACATGGGCCCCTTCCCAGACTCCCCATGGACCCCACAGCCCCACGGATGCCCCCCCCTAGGTGCCACTGACCCCCGGACCCCTCCTGGGATCCCCTCCATCGACCCCGCATTGGCTCCCGTCAGATCCCTCCTCCATGGATTCCCGCATTGCCTCCCCCGGGACCCCCCTCACATGGATCCATCCCCCCTGGATCCTCCGAATCCTCCCCCCCTGGAACCCACGGATCCCCCTCACCCCCTCACTAGACCATGCCACTTATCGCTGTGGCCCCGCCCCGCTTGACCACGCCCCTTTCCTGACCGGCCCCGCCCACTCTGGCTAACCACGCCCCTTATGTGTCATGCCACGCCCACTCCCTCCACTGACCACGCCCACTATCGATCAGGTCACGCCCCCTCCCGGATCCACACACCTGCTAGCTACCAGACCACGCCCCCTCCCCGGATGGCCACGCCCACTATCGATCAGACCACGCCCCTCCCTGGGTAGCCCCGCCCACTATTGACTAGGCCACGCCCCTTTCGTGGATAACCACGCCCACTATCGGCCAGACCACGCCACTTACACACACTAGCCGCGCCTCCTGAGACCAGGCCACGCCCCCTCCCCTATTAACCGCGCCCACTATCGACAAGGCCGCGTCCCCTCCTTCGTATAACCACGCCACTATCGAGCAGGCCACGCCTCTTCCCCAGACCACACAGCTATTGACCAGGCCACGCCCCCTTCCCGGATAGCCACGCCCACTGTTGATCAGACCACGCCCCTTCCCCGGAACCACGCGTCTACTATTGACCAGGCCGCGCCCCTTCCCTCAGCTGACCACGCCCCCGGAGAACAGACCACGCCCCCTCCCCACACGCCCACGTTCATTGTATAGCAGACCACGCCCCTTCCTTCGTATAACCCCGCCCACTCGTCTCCCAGGCCCCGCCCCCTCCCAGGCCCCGCCCCCCCGTGTCCCGCCATGGCGCTGGCGGCGCGGGACGCGGCCTCGGCGGTCTCTGCGGGCGCGTGGCAGCCGCTGCACCTGGACCTGCGGCTGCGCGTGCGGTTCGGGGCGCGCGCGGGGCGGCTGCGGGGGGCGGCGCGGCTGGCGCTGCGGTGCGCGCGCGCGGGGGCGGCGGAGCTGCGGCTGGACGCGCACCCGAGCCTGACCGTGAGCCGCGCCGCGCTGCTGCCGCCCGGCGGGGAGCCCCCCGGGGAGGCCCTGCCCGCCTCCTGCCGCCCCTTCGCCAGCTACGGCAGCGCCCTGAGCCTCCAGCTGCCCCGGCCCGCCCGCCTCGGGCAGCGCGTCGACATCCTCATCGAATATGAGGCGGGGGACGGGCCCGGGGTGAGGGCCCGGGGGGACGGGGAGGGGACAGGGGGGCTGAGGGGACAGGGAGGTGACAGGGGCTGAGGGGACAAGAGGGAGCTGAGGGGACAGAGGGGGCTGAGGGGACAGGGAGGTGACAGGGGCTGAGGGGACAGGGGGGTCTGAGGGGACAGGGGGCCTGAGGGGACAGGGAGGTGACAGGGCCTGAGGGGACAGAGGGGCCTGAGGGGACAGGGGGCCTGAGGGGACAGGGAGGTGACAGGGGCTGAGGGGACAGGGGGCGCTGAGGGGATGAGGAGGTGACGGGATGAGGTGACGGGGGGAGGGCTGAGGGGACAGGGGGGGCTGAGGGGACGGGGGCTGAGGGGACAGGGGCTCAGGGGACAGGGGCTGAGGGGACAAGAGGGGGCTGAGGGGACAGGGAGGTGACAGGGGCTGAGAGGACGGGGGGGCTGAGGGGACAAGAGGGAGCTGAGGGGACGGGAGGGCTGAGGCGACAGGGAGGTGACAGGGGCTGAGGGGACAGGGGGGGCTGAGGGGACAGGGAGGTGACAGGGGCTGAGGGGACAGGGGGTGCTGAGGGGACAGGGAGGTGACAGGGGCTGAGGGGACAGGGGGTGCTGAGGGGACAGGGAGGCTGAGGGGATGAGGGGACAAGAGGGGGCTGAGGGGACAGGGGAGCTGAGAGGACGGGGAAGGGACAGGGTCTGAGGGGATGGGGGGGGACAGGGAGGGCTGAGGGGACAGGGAGGGCTGGTGGGACAGTGGGGGGACTGGATGGGACAGGGGGCTGAGAGGAGCTGGAGGGGACAAGGAGGGCTGAGGGGGACAGGGGGGATGAGGGGAGTTGGAGGGAATGGGGGAAACGGGACAGGGTTGAGGGGATGAGGGGGATGGAGGGAGCTGAGGGGATGGGGGCCTGAGGTGATGGGGAAGCTGGGGGGACAAGAGGGCTGGGAGGATGGGGTGTTGAGGGGGGCTGAGGGTATGGGGAGTTGAGGGGACAGGGGGAGCTGGAGGGACAGGGAGTTGAGGGGAGCTGAGGGGATGGGAGTACAAGGGGACGGAGGGAACAGGGAGTTGAGGGCATGAGGGGGGCTGGGGGGACAGGGGGAGCCGGGGGGATAGGGAGACCGAGGGGAGCTGAGGGGTGGGAAGCTGACAGGATGGAGAGCTGAACTGGGGGAGTTGAAGGTACAGAGGGATCTGGGGGGAAGGGGGGAGCTGAGGGAACAGAAGGATGGGGAGTTGAGGGGGGAGATAGAAAGATGGGGGCCACAGAGGGAAGAGTGGAGGGAGCATGGGAGAGCTGGGGGAGCTGAGGGGATGGGAGGAGCGGGGGGAACACCAGACGCAGAGCAGGCTGAGAACCCCTGGCACAGAAGCCCCGGCTCCATCAGCAGAGAAGCACCCCTGGGCGAGGAGCTGGGCATGCCCCTCACCCCCGCTTCTCCTTCCTCCAGGTGTGCTGGCTCACGCCTGAGCAGACAGCAGGGAAGCAGAAGCCCTTCATGTACACGCAGGGCCAGGCCGTCCTCAACAGGTCCTTCTTCCCCTGCTTCGACACCCCGTCAGTCAAATGCACGTACTCAGCCACGGTGGAGGTGAGTGGGGTGGAGGGAGCACGCCGGGGCACAGGCCCAGCCAGCCCCATCCCCAGCAGGAGCAAAACCCTCCAGGAGTTTGCAAAAAGTTTGCTGGTGTAAAAGCTGCTGGCTCCCTTGCTGGATGTGCAAAACACAGGGGCATTGCATGAGTGGCACTGCCCAGGCCCCTTTGCAGGGCGAGCACTTTGGAGACAATGCTTGTCACACATCACATCCTCCACCTTAGGACCCCAGCAGAGCAGGCACTGAGAAATAATTCATTGATATTCCTGTTCACCCTTAGACTCATCTTTAGATGAATAGACACCCTGACAAGCAGTGCCCAGCAGTGTGCTGGCTTCTCCCTGGCTGTGCGTGCACATGCTGGCCACCCTGCTGAGAGCTCTTCTCTCCCAGTGGGAGGTGCCTGAGATATTCTCTGCTTAATGCCAAAATATCAGCTAACTCTTGGGATCAACTTGGTGTTGAAACTTCTCTGCTCTTGTGCTGCTGCTGTTGTCTGATTCACCCCTCTAATGATGACAGCATGTGCTCTGTAGCAGGCTGAGGGGAGCAGGACGCTGCTCTGGGCGTGTGTAGCTGCGGGAGGGTGACGGGGGCGAGCTGAGTTCGTGGGGACACAGCTGGAGGAGGGGGTGATACCGGGCAGCACTGGGTCCTGGTGGTGGTGCCAGGGCTGCCATGTTTCCAGGATGGAAGGAATCCTAGAATCACTAGGTTGGAAAAGACCTTTGAGATCATGAAGTCCAACCATACCTGTCCACTACTAAACCAGATCCCTGTGCACCCGATCCACCTGTCTTTTAAACCCCTCCAAGGACAGAGACACCACCACCTCCCTGGGCAGCCTCTGCCAGTGCCCAAGAACCCTTTTGGTGAAGAAATTTTTCCTTATGACCAATCTGAACCTGCCGTAGTGCATCTTGTGGCCATTCCCTGTCATCCTGTCACTTGTGCACCCACCTAGCTACAACCTCCTCTCAGGCAGTTGTAGACAGTGATGGGGTCTCCCTTCAGCCTCCTCCAGGCTTAACAACCTGGCTGACGGCACGTGGTGGCATCAGCTGGTGATGCTGGAATTTATTTTGTCTCTTGCTCTAATTTCTACCCCTAAAGTTTCAGCAGAATCCCTCTGCAACAGGTGACCACGTGTTAAGAGTCCACAAGACAGACTGACTTGCCGGGACTGTTGGTTCAGATACCTGACAAACCAGGCCAGATGCTGCCAATAACCACTTAACTGTTTATTAAAGAGGAAGAGAAAGGGGTAAAAAGGGTGAAGGGGAAAAAGAGTATGTGAGATAATGGAAGTCACTGACAGGGTTTTGTGGTGTCCCACCAATCTCACATCATGTCTGTCTCGATGGGTGATGGTGGTGGGCTTGTCCTGTTTGGAGAGGAGAGACTGGATCGGTCTTCCAGGGCTCAGCCCAGGCCAGTGGATTGGCTCCGGGTTCTACTTTAGCTTGAGACCAGGAAAAATGAGTTGTGTAAGAAATGGGAGGAGAGCCAGCGACTGAAGGATCTGCATCCTCTGCCCTTTCAGCACTTGCAGCTCCAGCATTTCTTTATCTCACTGGCACCCTGCACGGCAGCTCTGGGTGTTCCAGTGTTGCACTGAGCTGGTGCTGGAGCCCAAGTTCTGAGTGACGCTGTTGCAGGGATGTAGCTCTGATCCCGGGTGGCAGTTCTGAGCGTTACTGCTTTGCTTTGTGCCCCAAAACCTGCAGTGCCCATGGACCCTCCACCTTCCATGTTCTGCGACATGTTCACTGTCAGACATTGCAGCATCCCTGACCGGGTTAGGTGACGTCCCACTCCATATATTATGGATCTAGTAGATGTTTTTATCTATGTGTCCAGGTCCCTGAAGGTTTCACAGCTGTGATGAGTGCCACGAGCTGGGAGAAGCAGAATGATACCACCTTCGTCTTCAAGATGTCCCAGCCGATCCCATCGTATCTGATTGCTCTGGCAGTTGGGGACATAGTGTCTGCTGAAGTTGGCCCAAGGTGAGTGGCTCTGGAGGAGACCTGGGCGCTAAGTCCTGGCTGTGGGAGCTGCACGGTGAAGCTCCCGTGCCGGGCTGCCCAGTTGCAGCTGCCTCTCCCTGCACTGCTGGGCTCTGGAGAGCAGGCCGGCGCAGACATGCTGGCCGTAACATGGCCTGGTCAGTTCCCCATCCGCTGTGCACGTGCTGCTGCGTCATCACACCACAGGCTCTGCTGGGTGATGGTGCTTCTTGCTCTTGAGAGCGAGGAGGACCCTCAGTGCTGGGTCTTCTCAGCTTCCAGGGTGTCCCTGGCTCTGCTTATTTGACCCCTGTGCATGACAGCAGTTCCGGTCTCTTCCCAAGGCCGGTGGCAGCCACATAAAAGCCCTTTGACATTCAGACAAGGGAAGAAATTACAGCAGTTTGCGCTATCGGTCTCATTAGCTTCCTTTATCAGCAGGCTTTTATTTTGCTCTGGAATAAACATGTGCAGTTTTTGTCTGATGAAGCAATAGGGTAAAAGTCTGCTGATGGTTACAACGTCCTCCTCTACTCTTGGCCAGGAGCCGAGTCTGGGCTGAGCCCTGCCTGATTGAGGCTGCGAAGAAGGAGTACGATGGGGTGATTGAGGAGTTCCTGGTGGTTGGCGAGAAGCTCTTTGGACCTTATGTTTGGGGCAGGTATGGCCTTCGCTCCCTGAGGCTGGGGAGGGAGCATCCCCCAGTCCCAAGCAGCCTCTGCAGGAGGAGCTGGGTCTGACTCAAGTCATCTGCTCTTCCCCGCAGGTACGACATCCTTTTCATGCCGCCCTCCTTCCCCTTCGGTGGGATGGAGAATCCCTGCCTCACCTTTGTGACGCCCTGCCTGCTGGCTGGGGACCGCTCTCTGGTGGACGTCATCATCCACGAGATCTCCCACAGCTGGTTTGGCAACCTGGTCACCAACGCCACGTGGGGCGAGTTTTGGCTGAACGAGGGTTTCACCATGTATGCCCAGAGGCGCATTTCCACTGAGATCTACGGTACGTGGCCTTGCCTGGCTCTGGGCCGTGGCTGTGCCATGGCAGGCAGGACACATGCAGGTCTGTGTGCTGCGTCTCTGCGTTCCTCGGAGTGCTGCGTGCAGGGCCAGAGCCTGCACTGCATCTCAGAAGAGGAGAAGCGTGGCAGCCTGCAACGTTCTGTTGGCAACAGAACCATCTTCACTCTGAGAGCTGAATGGAGCCCTCGCAGCCCTGTGCCAGGGACACAGGCACCGCATCTTGCCCAGCCCCACCTTCCTCTTGCTCCTGCAGCTCCCGTGGGAGCTGATAGCAGGTGCCCTGAGCTCCACCCTGGACACATGGTCACATCCAGCAGCTCAGGCACTCCTGGCACTGTTTGCTGCACCCAGCTAAATTTTCACGGTTCTCAAATCCTCTTGCTTTTGGGCTGGGTCACCGTGCTTCTCTGTAACTCTCCCATTCCAGTGCCTTGTTTATCTCCCAGCTCGTAAGTGAACGCCGTTTCCCTCCCGTAACAGCACCCTTTGTGCTCGAAGCACCCGGGGGCCTGGCTGGGGTCTCCCAACACCTCCTGCTTGTCTCTGCCCAGGTCTGGCGTACACCTGCCTGGAGGCTGCGACGGGAAGGGCCCTCCTGCGCCAGCACATGGACAACACAGGAGAGGACCATCCGCTCAACAAGCTGCGGGTGGTCATCGAGCCAGGTCTGCGGGGCCTCCCCGTCCTCCCAGAGCTGCACACAGGGAGCAGGGCTGACCGAAGGGCAGGGCTGGGCGGGGTGTTTCATGGCTTGCAACAGATCCAGCACTGGTGGTGGGACCTGAGTGAGGTGATGGCTCCCAGAGGGATGTGACAGGCTTGCAGCCAGCAGACAAAGCAGAAATCATAGAATCGTAGAACCACCAGGTTGGAAAAGACCCACCAGATCATCGAGTCCAACCAATTCCTATCCATCACTAAACCATGTCCCTCAGCGCCTCGTCCACCCGTCCCAGGGAAGGTGACTCAACCCCCTCCCTGCGCGGCCTCTGCCAGTGCCCAATGACCCTTTCCATGAAAAATTTTTTCCTAACGTTCAGCCTAAACCTCCCCTGGTGGAGCTTGAGGCCATTCCCTCTCGTCCTGTCCCCTGTCACCTGGGAGAAGAGCCCAGCTCCCTCCTCTCCACAACCTCCTTTCAGGGAGTTGCAGAGAGCAATGAGGTCTCCCCTCAGCCTCCTCTTCTCCAGGCAAAACATCCCAGCTCTCTCAGCCATTCCTCATAAGGCCTGTTCTCCATCATGCTGCACCCAAGGGCCTGTTTGCTTTGCAGATGGGCAGATGATTCCTGAGGGTTTTCCCATTTCTAGGTGTCAATCCGGATGATACATACAACGAAACGCCCTACGAGAAGGGCTACTGCTTCGTGAGCTACTTGGCCCATCTCGTGGGGGACCAGAGCAAGTTCAATGCCTTCCTCCAGGTCAGTGTGAGGAAGTCCCAGGTGGAGATGCAGAGTCACCCAAAGCCCTGCAGCGGGAGGCGAGAGCGCAGGGGGAACCTGGGAACGATGGGCTGAACAGGGTGGCTGGAGAGAGGAAGAGATGGGAAACGGAGATGTTCACAGATGGGATGGGATGAGGGCAGAGCCCGGCCCTGTGCTGGCAGCAGGCAGTTGGTGATGCTCAGAGCTGCTGCAGGGGGCTGGGCAGCTTCTGAGGGGCACGGGGGCAGCGTGGGCTCGGCAATGCTAACCCCTGCGAGATGGAGCACGGGAGGGCTGGGCAACATCACACCCTTGTCGTCCCCACAGGCCTATGTGAACCGGTTCAAGTTCCAGAGCATCACAGCGGATGATGCCCTCGCCTTCTTCCTGGAGCACTTCCCGGAGCTGAAGGAGAAAGGCGTGGACTCCATCCCAGGTCAGCATGGTGCCTTCCTGGCCAGGGGACTGGGGAGCTGCTTTGAAAACCAGCACTCTGTGGGTGTCAGAGCCATCCCGTGTCCCCTGCGTTGTGCACGTTGGTTTGTGCTCTTTACTGGAGACATTGCTGCCGCTCCTGGCCTCGGCTTCAATGCAGGAGGCGCAGTGCTGGCCCGCCCGGATCAGGCACTAACCTGGGCTTGGCCGTGCGCCTGCTCAGCCTGACATTCTCCGTACAAATCCAGCCCGTGCTGTGTGCTCAGGTGCTGGTTTCTGTGGTTTCCCCACAGACGGCTGAGGCTGGTGAGTAGCACCGGTGTGAGAGTTCGCTGGCGGAGCCTCGGGTGAGCACTGGAACCAGGCTTGTCCAGCGCGCCAGGCTCAGCTCAGCCTGGGAGAGCCAGGCTTGCCAGGAGCTTGCCAGGCCGGAACCGACCCGTCCTGGTGGTGACAGTGGGGGTGTTACCACACAAGCACACACTGAGCCCAGCGAGGCTGAACAAGCTAACCCCGTTAGTGCCTGCTCGTCGCCATCCCTGGGCGGGTTTGCTGCTGCTGGGGACACACTCGGAGGCAGCTGTGAGATGTCTGGGCAGCGGCACCCAGTGTGGGGTTCAGAAAAACGCTCCCAGCTCTCCCTCCCTTCCTTGCTGCAGGCTTTGAGTTCGACCGCTGGCTGAACACGCCGGGCTGGCCCCCGTACCTGCCCGACCTCTCGCCGGGGGAGCAGCTGATGAAGCCGGCAGATGAGCTGGCAGCGCTCTGGGCAGCCGACAGCTTGAACACGGAGGCGATCAAAGCCGTGGACATCACAGCCTGGAGGGTGTACCAGCTCATCTACTTCTTGGATCGAATCCTGGAGAAATCCCCCCTGCCAGAAGGTGAGGCCCGGGTCAGCTCTGGGGCTGCAGCGCCCATGGGAGACACGGGGTGATGCGCCCTGGTCCAGTCAGTTGGCTGGGGACGTGAGGATCCATCAGCGGGTTCTGCGGGCATGTAGCCATCAGCCCATCCCTGCTGTGGTCCAGCAGCGTCATTCCCAGTATCTGGGAAGCCTCAGTCAGCAGGGTGGGGAGAGGGGAGCCAGGGGACGTGTCCCCCTAGGTGTATGGGGACACGTGTGGTAGCAGGGAGGAGCTGGGCTGTCACCTCCCCACATTCCCCACTCCTTGTGCTCTTTTGCCGAGGGGCCTCCTTGGAGCTGGCAGCCCTGGGCACGTGGGGGCTGCCTGGAGGCCCAACAAGGCACCTTCCTGCAAGTGCCTGGGATGCTCCGAGAGCTGCGGGTGCCGGGAGGGCCCGGGGGCTCCAGGGCCAGCCCAGGGCTTGGAAGGTCATGCAGGATTTGCAGCATGGCTGGGGGGCGCTGCGAGGTCCAGTCAGAGCCCCAGGGGGGTGCTGATGATCCCCACTCTCGCAGGCAACGTGGAAAGGCTGAGCAAGATGTACCCAAAGATCTCCAAGGCCCAGAATGCCGAGCTGCGGCTCCGCTGGTGCCAGATTATCCTCAAGAACAACCTCGAGGCCGAGTACAGCAAGGTCAAGGACTTCCTCCACAGCCAGGTTGGTTTTGGGAAGCGGTGTCTGTGCCCAGCAGCACTGGGGGAGATGGGCACAGGAGACAGGACCTTCTGGGCAGGAACTGGGGCTTGGCTCTTGCTCATAATAGGCCCAGGGATGGTTTTGGTTGGAAGAGACCTTAAAGCCCATCCAGTTCCACCTCTGCCATGGGCAGGGGCACCTCCCACTGTATCATGGGCTCCAAGCCCCATCCAACCTGGCCTTGAACCCCTCCAGGGATGGGGCAGCCACCACTGCTCTGGGCAACCTGGGCCAGGGCCTCCCCATATTCTTTGTCCAGCATTTCTTCCTTATCTCTTATCGGCCCCCTTTCAGTACTGGAAGCTGCTCTGAGGTTTCCCCAGAGGCTTCCCTTCTCCAGGCTGAACAATTCCAACTCTCTCAGCCTTTCTCTGACCATTTCTGTGCCCTCCTCTGGACCTGCTACAAGTTGTCCCTGTCTGTCTTGCACTGGGGCTCCCAGAGCTGGAGGCAGAACTCCAGCTGGGGTCTTACTAGAGTGAAGGGGCAGAATCTTCTCCCTCAATCTGATGGTCACACCCAGGGCAGGGTTGGCTTTCTGGGCTGCAAGTGTTGGGTCGTGTCCTCTTCCTCTTTGTTGCCCACTGACAACCTCAAATCCTTCTCTACGGGGCTGCTCTCCATCCGTCCATCCCTCCCTCTATCCCAGACTGTTCTGACAGTGGGGATTGCCCTGACCGAGATGCAGGGCCTTGTACTAGGCCTTACTGAACTCCCAGAGCTGCTCATGGCCTCGCTCTTTCTTCAAGCACAAGGTCTTCTCCCGTCCCCACATGCTGCAGAGACCAGGGTTGCCCACAGTGGTGTTTCCGGTGCTGTCCCACCCCTCTGTGCCCCTTCCCTGGCCAAGAGCAGGGCGCTGCTGGAGGCCTTTGTGCCCTGCTGGGGGGACACGGGACTCCTGGGATGTCACCCCCTGGAGCTGGGAGGAGGCCGGGGTGTGACCCCGCTCTGTGTCCGCAGGGGAAGCAGAAGTACACGCTGCCGCTCTACCGCGCCATGTGGGCCGGGTCGGAGTCCGCCCGGGCCCTGGCCCTGGAGACCTTCTCTGCTACAGCCCCCCAGCTGCACGTCAACGTCCAGAACTACGTCAAGCAGATCCTGGGCCTGCAGGTGGAGGAGGAGTAGTGCCACGCAGGCTCCTCTCTGTCCACAGGCTTCTCTCCGGCAGGACCTCGGTGCTCTCTCCCTCACTGTGCATTTCCTAATTAAATCTTGTTGGTTTTTTTCTCTTTCCTTGCTGTTCCTGTTCCCAGTGACTCCCGGGCAACCTGAGTGCGATTCCCTGTGGTCCTCCTGCCCAGGAATCAGGCTGGTGCCCCAGGAGGGGACCCTGCCAGCCCTGGGGGCTGCTGGCTGCTCCTGGTGTTGGCATCTTCAGGGCTGGGCCGTTAGGCTTCCTTGCCGTTTTCCAGGATCAATCACAGTGTGTGCACAACGGTGCCAGCAAAGCGTGACCTGAAGGCTTAAAAAGCCCGTGTGGCCTACAGAGCGGGGACACTGCAGGGACAAGACAAAGCCAGAGAGCCCCGCTCTTCCTTTTTCCTTAGCAAGTGCAGGAATGTAGGCGCTCCCCAAAACTCCAGTACGAAACTGTCCCAAAGCTGCACTAACCCCAGGAACCGGCTGGCCGTAACGGCCCCAAGGCCGCTGTCTCACAAGGATGCTCTGAGGATGCTCTGAGGTGTGGTGACAAACACTCAGTTCCTCAGCCAGCACCAAACCCTGCTCTGCACCAGCCCCGCGGGCAGCTGTAGCTCCTCCACCTCCCATCCAGAGCTCCCCCAGGAAACCCTTGGTGCCCCGTGGGGCTGCAGGCTGCCTGACAGAATCATAGAATCACCAGGTTGGAAAAGACCCACTGATCATCAAGTCCAACCATTCCCATCAATCACTAACCCATGTCCCTCAGCACCTCGTCCACCCGTCCCTTAAACCCCTCCAGGGAAGGTGACTCAACCCCCTCCCTGGGCAGACTCTGACAGTGCCCAATGACCCTTTCCATGAAAAATTTTTTCTGATGTCCAGCCTGAACCTCCCCTGGCGGAGCTTGAGGCCATTCCCTCTCATCCTGTCCCCTGTCACTTGGGAGAAGAGCCCAGCTCCCTCCTCTCCACAACCTCCTTTCAGGTAGTTGGAGAGAGCAATGAGGTCTCCCCTCAGCCTCCTCTTCTCCAGGCTAAACACCCCCAGCTCTCTCAGCTGGTAAATCCCAGAGAGGCAGCGCAGCTCTGACCAAACGCTGCAGTCCCCAGAGCCGGGACGAGGCCAGAATCTCCTCCGAAGCAGAGACAGCTGCAGTGTCCTGGCTCCGGGAACCAGAGGCCATCCCCCTCCTCGCTGATGGGCTCAGGAATAAGCTCCAAACCCCAAAGAGTTCAAGAAAATGGATCAAAGGGCGTGGTTATGGCATGGCTGAAACCAGCCCATTCTTCTGTTATGAGTAAACGAGGCTGTGCGTGGTTGGGAAATGGGTGTCCTCTAGTGGATTTGACACGGCTGAAAATGACTTGTAGTATCTTACAAGCTGTACCGTACAACCTTTCTCCATTTGCTGATCTGGCTTCCCAGGGAACCCGCAGACTGTCAGTACAACTAACAACCTCTGATAAGAGGTTTCATCACCTCTGAGGCATCTGGAAAAGCTCTCTCAGGCTGACAATGAGCTGGGCTCCCAGACACGGCTGCCACCTCTGCTCTGACTCACCTGAATGAGCCAGCAGCGGGAGACGGACCGAGCGGTCCCTAAAGCATTTCCCCTGGATGAAATGAAACATTCCCCACTGCACAGAGACTGCAACGCGCTCAGCACAGCGAGCAGCTCACACGCACGTCGGGCTACGGGGCTGCCAAAGAGGAGCCCACAGCTCGTGCTGCGCCGGGAACGCTTCGCTGGCCTGGATTAAAAACGATGGTGACAAGGGTGGGAACACCGCAGCTGGGCAGCTGCGCTCCCCGCGAGGGATCGTCCCCTTGGCGGCTCTCGGCAGGGCTGGGGCGGCTCTGCCTGCAGGAGTTTCACCAACACCTCCCACCCTCCGCCGCTGCCCCACCAGGATCCTCGCCCCTCGGCTGCGTGGGACGCACCCGGCACAGCGAGGGAACGGCGGCCGCTTCCAAACTGGCTGGGAAGGGCGTTCCGCCTTCGTTCACCCTCCTGCAAAAGCAAAGGCTGAAGAAGACACTTCAGCACAAAATTAGTAACGAGATGTAGCACGCTTATTTTTAACCAAGTGACCTTCGTCGAGCTCCCAGCTCTTTGTGCTTCAATTATTCCAAAAATGAAAGCCAAGCCAATCGTGAAATGCCAGAAGAAGGTGTTGACTCTTTATTAACAAATTGCTTTAGAAAAGCTTAGTGGGACAGGATTAATGGATTTGATGGTCAGAAAGGACGGCTGTAATCTTCCAGCACAACCTGCCGCAGAACACAGGTCTGGCCCCGCTGCAGCCCACCCAGAGAGGCAGTTGGAAAAGGTTTATCTTTTAATCCACACCACGGAGAGCCTCCAAAAGGTCACCACCTTCTGCTCCAGCAGTCAGCCTCGCCGTGAACACCACGTGCTCTCTTTCCAGTTTTGCAATATCTCGCTTCCACTCACAGCACCAGTGACTCTCTTCCAACTGGTTTATTTTACAGTATGAAAGTAATAACGGGCTTGATTCTAAACTAAGTTACTCCCCAAACCACATGGAATTAATTCATTCCCATAATGGTTTCAATTTTAAATTTGCGCAACAGGGACCAAACCCTTCTGACCCACGAAGGTACAAACCAGGCGAATCCAAGTGAGAGCAGCTCAGCGGTTCGTGCTCCTCTGGGCTGCCTGCTATACTGGGGAGACACTGAGCAGCTCGGTATGGAATGGTAAAAAAGAAAATCAACTGTAAACTGCCAGGGTATTTTGAGGAACAAAGGAAAAGTTCGATTACCAAAGCCCGTCATATGTCTGAGCCCAGCTCTGCGCATTGCTTGTCTGATATGTGGTTAGCTAACGACTCTATGATGTCAAGGAGGAGGAGCTGACTCAGGGAACGGAGATTTGGCAACTTGGAGACCTTCAAGGAAAAGAAAAACAGAACAGAAAAAAAACAGAAATAAATTAAAGCCCTCCCCAAATCACAGCTGATGTATCTCAGGTTCACCCTGCCACCCCAGGCAAAACAGGCAGGGCACGTACGGGCTGAAATCACAGTCGTGGAGCGGAGGCTGCAGAAAACAGCTCGGGGAGAGGGTTCAGTCACCACCTCGTGCACATATAACCCAACTCCAGACTGCTGAGTGAAGGATGGGAATAGAGAACAGCAGAAACGCTGATCCCACCGCTGCCTCTGAGGAAGGAGCATAATTACTGTTCATACTGGCACTCTGCTGCTAACGGGTGCCAAGTAAGCACTCTCCCAAGAAGCAGATTGGGCACCAGCACAGCCCTGAACTGTGCAGCCTGCGTGCTTCTACTGAGAACTTGCCCTCAGACATGATCTCTCCACAGGAGAGGTTGCTCGTTCAGCTGTCACACCTCCCACAGCCAAAGTGGGTCACTGGAGCTCTAGACAACAAAAACCTTCGCCATGTCAGGAATACGACAATCTACAACAATCTTTACGCTCTTGGGTTGTTCAGAAGCTCAACCGTTATCATAAAGGAGCTCTACACATCCCTTCCTTCTCCACAAGCTCGTAGTAATGAACTGGTAATCCCTCCTTCTGGAGTTATCAACACCCTTGAAGGCCGACTCTGCCCGAAAGCCTCTCCACTTATCCAGCCAGTATGAACTGATCTGTTAAAGAAAGCACCTTGCTCTAAGAAGCTCGGCTGCGATAAAGAATAAAGATGTCCCAAGCATCCTTTCCTGGGAAGGAAACAGCTAACTACATTTTCAGAAAGAGCTCAGGATGTGTGCTTGGAGGAATATTCCCAAAGTAAGGGTCTGCAAGGTCTGGGAGGAAAAGAGCCCTCTGGAACCCTGGTGGAATCCTGGCCCCGCGCCGAGGCACGCGCTGCAGAGGAACAGACCAGGGTGTCAGCACAAACACTTTGGAACAGCAGCTTTATTAGGGCTTTTGCACAACACTGACACGCAAGAACCTAAAACCACGTTGCCCCAGCTAGCAAACCTCTGGGAACAGCTCTTCCGTCAGTGTCCTCACTGCAGGGAAAGCTTCTCACGGTCCGAACCGGGAACAGTGTTAATCAAGCTGGAAGAACTGGAGATCCCAGGGCCATACACCCATCCTGCCTAAGCCCTGCTGACCCAAAGGGCTCGTGCAGCTGCAACAAATGACCCTTCAGAGCCTGCGGCTGGCCAGGGGGAAAGTGGCAAACATTCCAGCCCAGCCACACAAAAGTCACCCAGTGCCAGGCCAAAAATCACACACTGAAGCCTCTCAGGCCAAAGAAAAACATTGCATAATTAAGATTTCTTCGTGCACATCTGCTTGACAGTCTTCCAGCCACATTTTGATGCAAAGCGTTCTAACAGTCAACAGTTTAAATAGAAAACATTTCCAAATATTCTGCTTAGTGCAGTACAATTGAGTAACACCCTTCAGTTCACACCTTTTTGGACACGGCGCGATGCTCGTTTCCCCCCAGTACAGTCTGGTGAGAATCGCACCAACCTCTTAGTCTTCCTGCAGCCTCCACTGGGAAGTTGGGACCATGAGATTTCAGCTCTCGGGGACTGTAACACATTGATCCCAAACCCGAGGAGATGTCCCAGCCCCCAGGCTGCCCTGTCACCGGCACTGGGACCATTCCCCATCCCCGGCTGAGGCTGGGCCACTCCGCAGGATTTGTGAGATGAAGCTGGGGTGGTGCCCTCACGCTGGGGCCTCTCCGCTGGGAGTGCAATTCCTGGATGCTGGCTCCACTCTCAAAGCTTATTATGCATTTTCAGTTATTTCTGAGTGTAAAATGATTACACTTGGGCAACTCTGGCATTCAGTAAAGAGCCTGAACACCTCCCTCTGTGTCATCTCTAGATACAAACGGGACCGAGCGGTGTTTTCCTTCCCCACGGGCAGTGGCAGGAGGATTGTGGGATTAAATACACAGAAGGCAGAGAGCTACTTGAGCACCAGCTGAGGAATTATTATCCAGAAATCCCGATTCCTGGGATCTACCAGTCTCAACACTGTTTGTGCAACAAACTGGTGACATTCTCAGGAAAGGATGGTACGGGAACAGCTACACGACAACACCCGCCCTCTCTGGAGTGAGGGCAGGAATATCAGCACATCGGGCTCCTGACCTTTCCTATCAATCACTATTGTCTCATCCCACACATCAAAACACGGAGACCTCGGAAAGCTCAGCCAGGACACGGTATTTTGCCTTTTAAGCACATGACAATATAACATCTATGACAGAGAATACTTCAAGAGAAATCTGCACAGCACATTCGTAACTGCCAGGGAAAGAGAGATTTGTGCCCTCAGGACTTAACAAACCGACCTTGCTCCACACGAGAACCCGGCGATGGCACGGCACAAAATTAACAGCTGGGACAAGCGGAACTGGAAGCAATTCTGGGTAACTTCTGTTTTGGGAGGTCTTCACATTGCCAGACCAGGCTGTTCTAGTCTTGGTTTAGTGTGAAAAGAATGCCTAGCAGCCTTGCCAGCGAGCGTCAGCGACACGCGGCCGGCACTCAGCTGTCTCTCGTGAGAAAGAATGAAATGGATTCCTGTATTATCGTGTCTTTAACCAATGCAGCGACAGAGGACAGCAGCTCTCAAAAGCCCCAGAAAAGATGCAACCAACCTTGGTGAACTGGTGAACGATGATGTGCAGGCAGTGCCTCTTCATGTCCAGGGCCTGGGTCTTGTCAGCCGCCTCTAAAATCTACAGCAAAAGCAACGGTGTGAGTTTCCTTCCGCACGGCTCAGATACACAGCGCACAGATGCTGTTCTGGCTCAGAGAAGGGAATTCCTCTGAGCTGGGGAAACATCTCCATTTTTCATTACAAACCTGAATCTTTTCTGAGCTAGTCAAAAAATCAGCCTTAGATTTAAAATGTGTGGAGCTCCCAGGGGACAATGAGCAGGGAACAGCAGATCTGCTTCAGAGCCAAGTTCCCTCAAGTGCCCCAGTGAGACTGGCGTGGGCAGAGCCAAAAGCAGTTAAGGCTGGAATTGATTCTCCTCATGTTCTCTGCCTACCTAGGAGATGGCTTTGCAGGCTCTCTTGTCACAAAATTTTTTTTGTTAGCTTAAACTACACTGCCAGATCCTGTCAGCATTACTGATAAAACAGTCACACGCACATCACCACTTGCCCCGGTACAAAAGTCCTACTGAAAAAGGGTTGGGACTTGAGTGCTGAGCACATGGTGCATCTGAAAAAGACCTTTAGAAACGCTGGTCCACCATGGGGCATGAGATGCTCAAGAGGAACATCCTGTTGGCCAGCAGGGCAATGCCACCTAAAAACATCAGTGCAGGACCCACTAATGACACAAAAAGCAGGTAAGGAAACAAAGCTGCTGAGGGCTGTGCCCCCACATAGGTGCCAGACACACGGGGCCACCACCATTCAGAGGATTTGGAAGCAACTTGGTGCACCAGGCACCCACTTGCCTGGCCCTTTGGCTTTCCTGTATCTAAGTCAAGCAAGGTTGGGACAATTACCTGGAGCACGTTCTCCACAGTGACATTCATTTCTAAATTCTGCTTACAATAGGCCTGCAGCCTGTTGTTGGAGAAGCCATAATAGTACGGCGCGGCAAAGAGGTAGCTGTTTGTCTCATTAAGGAAAAAAACGTAAGGGAAAGGTGACAGCACTGATTGCAAATCCAAATCAATGACAGAAGTGAAAATGCGGTGCCTGTTAATGCAGCCCTGGCAGATAAACCTCCCAGACTGGGCCTGGCAACCGAGAGCAAAAGGCAGGTGAGCTGCTGTACACGCGCTTTAGGGAGATACTTCAGATACTGCAGATGCAAGGATACAGGGAGTCTTCAGGCGGCATGTTCACTTCTCCGTAATAAATGTATCTAAGCATAGATTCAAATGCTTGCTTGCTGGGAACCATTTCACCTATAGAAATATTCACTTGCCCATCTTCTGGCATGAAGGAACGGAACATGGCTTCAAAGTAACTGGAAAACGAAATAAAACCGATGTAACACATCCTGCAGACAGAGCGTTTAACCCACCATTGTTCTGAGGCTGCTATTATGCGTTGTAGCCTCCAAACAAGCAAGTTCAGGTGACAACCTGGGAAAAAACACTGCTAAATTGTTGTTTCATAGATGTCAGCCTGTGAGAGAGCTCCAAATATAATCCTCCTAATTTCCATTGGCACTACCTGAAATTTGTCTCAGTTTCTTGAAAATTAGGACACATGATGCTTTGATTTTTCTCTGATTTGCATAAGACCCAGTAGAGAGCTTAAAGCATTAGGAGTTTCCTTGGTATCTGCAGGTTGCCAATCAAGCAAGGCTGTTTTAAGAGCTTCTGGTGAAATACCAAAGTAACTAATACTGAATATTATTATTGGGACTAGAAAAAAACTGCAATAGTACCTCAAATAGAAATTTTATGTGAACACAATGACTCGCAGCACGTAAAGGTGCAGGAACAGAAAACACAGGAGCAAGGGACAAACCCACATCAGCGCCGTGCTGAGGAGGGAGAACAGTTTCCATCTTCAGATGGGTGAACTTTAGAACAGAGTATGGGAATGACCCATTTTTTTGTTATGCACCACTTCTTGTTTTGTTTCTCCATACCCAGCAAGTGAGAAAGAGATCCAAGTTTCACATGATCCAAAATGGATTCACCACCAGAAGGCTCTTTCTGACCTCACTGGACATCTGTTCATTTCCACTTCATTGAGACTGCCTTGCACTTTGCACCCTTTTTCCCTTCCTGTGATTTTACGGATTCTTTGCCTTGCAGTGCAGCTCCTCACGCCTCCTCTAAAGAATCTCTACAGTTTTAATTTCCTCCCATCTTTCCCTGCTGAGTATCAAATTCAAAAAAACATTTAATCACTGTTGCTTAAAGGCTTATTACGCTCATCGAGCAAGGCTGCGTCTTATACTTTATGGGGATATGAAGTTCCTCCCTGTCTTCTAAAAAAATCAAGCTGAGTCCGATCGCGCAGCACCAAGTTCTGCACATGGTTCCAGTTGCAGCGAGCGGCGACTCACCTGGAGCGAGCTGCCAGGATCGCTTTATGGGCCGGGCGCGGGTGGCCATCAAGGAGGAGGATGATATCACAGAACTCAGTCCCAGCTCCTTCCAGATAAGCCTTCATGTCCTGAATTAAAGAAGTTCCTGAAAGTTAACGCAATGAAATAGTTAAAGACACAGCAGTTAGGTGACCAGGCAGTTGTGAACTAACAGACAGCCAAGCCGTAGCTCCAGCCCCTCTTTCCTTTGGGAGCTCTGGGGTGAGTGCAAGGAAATCCCTTCCTCATCATCTCACAATGAGCCTCAACCTTCCCAATTACAACCCGTTCCCCTACTGCCCATCCCAGAAACGAACCTGTCAGCTCTGCTTCTGAACTGCTGACAGCAAACACTGGCAGCGGCCACACTGAAAGGTGTTCTCGACAGATAAAGATTTTTCCCCACCTCCTTCTTCCCATCATTTCCAACCACCAGGAATATAAAATTTTGTCTCTAAACAGAAAAGCTTTCCCAAATCCTCAATAAAGGCTTCTTTTACCCGCCATTTTAATTAACCTTTGAAAATACACAATAACTGAGAAATAGGGCACATCTGAGACATATTTGGGTCTCTCGCACCGTTCCAGCTCCAGATAAAGAAGCTGGACACGTCCTCCCTGGGACAAATGCCAGCCAAAGGCTTTCTACCTGACCTTCCTGGACTGGCTTCCTTGTCTTTTTCTCCAGTCCCCAGTTCTTTTTGTGCAGTACCCTAAATCAATACTGGCACTGCCTCTGAAGTTTGTGGCCTCAGCAAACCTCATTATTACATTCCTTTTTTCATTTGTGTCGAGATAATAAAGCCTTGAATAAAGCTCATCCCAAATCACGCCATGATGAATTCTGTAGTAGAACCTTAAATCACATCATGTCCTTCCAGCACAACTACAGAATGAAAACTAAAGACATGACCATTAGTACAGGTTATCTATCTTCTCAAAGTCTTCTCCTCCCCATCTTCTCTTCCTTTCTTTTGCTGACTTTGTTTTTCCTTGGTTAATTTCTCCACATTTTCCCCTCCTCCTCTCACAACAACCTTTATCCTGTCAGCAATGGCTCGCTCGCAAGATCTTCTTCCTTGCTCCTGCTACTCCTTTGGTGAAAACGTAGGAGCAGGCCAACCCTCCCAGTCAGCTTTGTAACCTTCTAGTCCACTTCAACTGAATGTCCACTGGCTTTACTTTAATTGTTCTTTATACTCTTTCTTCTGCCTCCTCTCTCCCTGAACAGATCAGGATACGGTGTTGCGAGAACATGACTGCATTTACCACAAGCCCTCACCTATTCTGATGGGGATAATGCTCTGACTGAAGCTCATTGGAAGAACCAGCGTGCCCTGTCTTAGTCTGGGAAACAGCTCAGGCACAGTTACACCAGCTGGAGGATCAGTGATCTGCACTGGTCTCCCTCCCAGGCTGTTCCTTAGATTAAACAAACCATTAGCAATGCAAAACCAGCACAACCAATATATTTACACAGCATAAAGTTACCGATGTCAAGCGGCTGATCAGAATGTGTTCGAACAGGAGGCTGCTGTTTTTTCCGTACAATCTCCACGATGAGGGATGAAGAAAGATGCTCGAACTCCTTCATCATTATTACCTGATTAAAATGGGATTCCTTCACCACAAAGTTCAGGCAATGTTCCTAAAAAAAAAAAATTTATAAAAAAATTATAATTTACTGCACAAAGCCATCGTAGAGCATCACACAAACGTTACTGCGTTACACATGTAACAGCCAATCCTTTCATTAGGACCCTCCACACGGACCCTACAGCTGGGACCATCAAACAGTGATCTCCTTACTAACTGACCACTTAGGGTCCCACTTAAACAAGAAATTCAGGACAATGCAAAGCATCTAGAAAAGCCTGGCTAAGAAATACTAACAAGGAAAAGATTAATTGTCTCCCATCTGGCTGCTTGGAAGATTTCTAAAATGGGAATCTCAGGAGACACCAAAAACCTCACAGAGCTAACTAAGATTGGTTGCTATCTCATATTAATTCTTCATACAATTCGATATCAAAAGTTAATTAGAAGGCTGAAGAGGTCTTAACATTAAGGGTACAAATAGTATGCAGGATTTCCTCGTGTAGATTTTCGTCTTAACCTTTTCTGTCAGGGCTGCACAGTCTGAAACAGCCCTGGTAGGTTCTTGCATGACAAACTTGCTGGGAAAATCACTGTGGTGGAAAGCTGGCAAACAATCCAGACCTAAGATTGAGCAGGTAAAGGGGCAAAAAATGGCACTTCATTTTCCACTGTGAACCAAGGCTTTCCCTGAGAAAGGAAAAAATATAATCTATAACAGCAAACCAGAAGGAGAGTACAAAATTCACCCATTTCATTACTGCTTTCCATTTTCTGCCAGGTTATTTCACCCGGGATCCACAGGGATCTGACCAGGAACCATCTGTACAATGTTTTAAACAATGGCTGGGACGTCAGAAAGAGCAGCCTTCTGTAGATGGCACCTACCCACTAACGGACCCTTGAGGAGACAGGATGCCAGCGGGAGGTGATCTTGACTAAATGCTGCAGAAGAACTCCCACCACCCTGCTGGAAGCAAAGGCAGGAGGAGGTACTCAGCTGATCTGAAATGATTGGCACTAGATCTATCAAGGCCGAGACACTTGCTTGGGCTTCTGGGCAGCTAACAGCATCACGGTCCTATGCAAAGACCCTGCCAGCGCTTATAGACTTGCTGACAACTCAGCTGCTGTCCTCCTGGATGCCTTTCCTCTGTCCATACCCAGTGTGTAAAGAAGAAGCGCTGGTGCGTGCTGGTTTCTCTGCTCTACCCTCACTCTCCTGCACAGCCAAGCGATGTGCACAGGCGGCTCAAACAGGCATTGCATGTGCTTGCACCGACTCTCAGAGCTCCTTCTTTGTAGCTTCAAGCAGAATTGGCTCTGGCCACCGTTGGTGGGAACCAGATCACCACAGCAAACCCTGGTCTGAAGCCTGGGGTATCAACTCTACCAACTTTCAGCAAATGCCTAAAAGCCCCTGCCCCACTACACAGAGACAGAAAATCACAGACACATTCTGGTTCTCAGTAGAGAGTTTTTTAGATCAAAGGCATGGAAAAAACACAGTTCTGTTCTATCAGACCCGGTGAGAGCACCTGTTTGTAGTCTTTTTATAAAACAGTAGGACCAGTAAATGCACTGGTTCTGCCTTCCTGCAGTGAGTGAATTGATGAAGAGCCAAAGTCACTTTGCCCTTTAAATCCTATAGGGCTGATATGCAAAAATATCAAATGCTCATTGAAGAAAAACCTACATAATACTCCCAAGTGACTGCAGGACAATCCACACTGACATACGCTCCATGAAAAAGAACTGAATTTGCAAAATCCGATAGCTTTTGCAAAACATTAATTGCATAAATTTTATTTTTTTCAATTCCTTATCAGTTACTTTGCATGCAAAACATGATTCACCTTTAGCTGATCCAGCTGAAGCTTGTTAGCATTTTCACACACAATGAGCACATTCTGCAGATCTACGGATGCTTCAATATATTGAAGGCAGAGCTGTTCCAGCCGAGAGAGCTTGAAATTTAGGGCTAGTTTGTATACATCCATAATAAGTAACACATCCTGAACATGACCTGAAATGACAAGAGAGAAAAATTGCTTTCCATAACCGGAGAGAGGTCACAGAACAAAAAGAGAAACCTTTTCTCGAAGTATTTCTTTTTACATCAACCTGAGCATTCAGAACAGTAGCATGGGAATCCACTGGTAAATAATTTTTGTGGGAAAAATCATTCCATTGCTGCTTAGACTACATCAAAGATAAATATTAGGAAAGGTCTTTCAAACCTGAGGCAGGAACCAGCCTCCCCAGAAGACTTTTTGGCTAAAGATTTTGTAACTATCTGAATCATAATCTTTCAAAACCCTCAAAAGAAAGCGAAGTCTCTAAAGCCACTGACAAGCTCCAAAGCCAGCAGCCTGGTTTCCCAAGGTGCTCAGTGCTGACAGTTCTGCTGCAGTCCTTGGGTTTTATGCAGTCCTAGCAATCAGCTCCCCGATGCGGACAGACCCTTCTGAAGGTGCTCTGGGCAGACCTGAGCCTGATCTAGAAGAGAGGGGCACTGGGGACTCTCACAGGCCACTGTGATGAGGTGCTGGGTCACCAACCCGAGCAATAACCTCCAGTCTTCGCCCTCCTCACAGGAGAGCTCTGGCCATCTGCTGTAGCTACTTCTTGATAGAGAAAAGCCTTCTTGCACGTCACGTGCCTTCCCTGTGTCTAATCGTGAAAATCCCACTTATAAGCATGCCCAATCCTATTAGCTCAGCCTCTGGATGGATCCCCAAGGTGCTGCCCTCTGAACTGAGAGGAGCAACTAGGAATACAAATGGTCAGGGCAGGGTGCCCAGAGGAGCCCAGCAGACAGGTAAGCACCAGGGAGAACATCTGATGGGCTGGGGAGAAGGGTGGAAGCCTGTAACAAAGGGAAGAGTTCGGCTGGTCCCTGCAATGGGCACACAGAGGATCAGCAAGCTGGCTGAGAGCAACATCTGGCAATGTCAGCAGAATGACACCAAGAAGGCTTCCTCATCCCCATTAATTCAGTTTGTTCTCAGACAGCCCACCTCACAGGGAAAGCCTTGGGACAACCGCATGCGAATTATTATTATCCTAAGAATTACCTTTTCTAGAAAGGAAAATCCTGCACTGAGACTGAAGCAAAGCTTCCAGCGTTAGGACAGACACACCTCACTTCACATGACCGTGCCCCGTGGCTGCAGTTTCCCCAGCCCCACCAGCTGGAGTTCCCTCGGCATCCAGTCCGACCTCATCACCCAAACAGGGCCGTGAGTGAGGTTGGCTCTAGGCGAGCCGAGAGGTCTCCGCTATTACCTCTCAGCCTGCACATGATTTTAATTCGAGGACCTTCAATGACCTCATCAAGCAGATTTTTCCTTTCTTGAGGCATTCCTTTGGACCACCATTTTGAAGACATGATAAATACTGGCTTTGCTCTGCTTTTCTGTGTGGGCTCAGTTCGCTGTGGAGCAAAACAATATCAGAAAAAGGAAGTAAGGCAACCCAGGATACAAACACTGTCCAGGAGGGCTGCTGCAATGTTTGAAACACCATGAAGTTTTTGATTGTGTGGTTGGGTTTTTTACACCTTTTGGAAAGATCAGAAACCAGCTTCTCCTTAATGTCTGAAAAAATTCAGGAAGAAAAAAAAGCGCTATTCGCATGCTTAGGTAGATATCCGCTTTATTTTAAATCTTGGGTAAGTAATAAATCATCTGCTCAATATCAAAATAAATGTTTGCTCCCCAGTTGCTGGTATTTCTTTACCCTGCTGCCCTACCTTTACGAGGGTATTTTATTTTATCCGTATACAGAAACTGCATGAGCACCTCGAAGGGTTGTGCCTCAGCCTCTCGGATGGGCACTTCCAGCAGCAGCTGCAGGCGGCACAACTTGACATTCCCACCAATCCCATCCTTCTGACATGTCGCATGACCCTCGTCCTCAATATCTTGCTTTGATTTCTAATAAGACAGAAAAACCACTCAAACATGGCAAGAAGGCTGTGTCAGCTCAGCTCACACATTGCTTTCAAACTGGAGGAAAGTTCCTTCTCAGGACTGCATGTTCTTGAAGACCCAGATCTCTCTACTTTCAAGATTTATCTTGAAGATAACAAAGAATCTATATGTCTTAGACTTACTGTTCCATATCCTGTGACAAACACAGATCAGACAAATGCGAGCTCCTGGATAAAGCTCAAAAGCAGGACCTCAGAAAAAGGGAGGAATTCATTCCACTGAGCTCACATTTCTGCCGTCACCAGGAACAGCATCTCTCCTTGAAGAAGGAAGGTGTAGGAGCAGCTTCCACAGACCCCTGCCTTGCAAACTCAGAACTCAAACTGCTGCACAGAAGTATTTTAAGCCACTCTGTTACTTTCAAGTTGCCCTTTTGACAGCCTTTCCCTACAGCCTTTTCCAGTGAAAATGGAGGGCTGTGGGTGGCAAAGCAATTAACTAAGGGGCAACGAGGCATCTGTAAGTCTCACTGCAGGTTGTGTGCTACCACTTCCTCAAGAGCAGTAAAATGTTTGCTGCTGAAAAGCTGTAAGTAGTTAAAATTAAAGGACAATGAACCAGAAGCACCAGACCTTCAACTCTGGAACGAGTCAGGAAATGCTAAAGGGAACAGAGCCAGCCTCAAAGCCTTAACACTGCCTTCCCTCTAATCTGTTTAATCTTGCAGGCCTTCCCCGATGACAAGCAGCTTTTCCCCTCCCCAGGGGTATTCCACAAGATTAGAACACAGACAGCTATGAGAGCTCCCAAGAACCACACTGCCAAATCCAGATAACTGGATTAACTCTGGCTCCTCCACGCTACACTCCTCGCCTGGCCTGCTAATACTAATTATCCTCTTTACTTCCTCCAGAGCACCTCAGCATCAGATGCTGCTCTGGTCCTACCTGTGTCTCAGCAGACTTCTCTCCCTGACAACCATCTCCCAAACCAGCCAGAGCAAGCATCACCTCCTCATAGCGGTACTGTTCTAAAATACTCACCTGTTTCAGCCTCTCCCTTGCCTGGATGATTTTCTTTTTCAGCCACTTGCAGCGAGCTGTAACAATTGCAGTGTGCCCTCGGACCCGTTCTTCCTTCTGTTGAAGGCAAAGCAAGAACACACATTAAACTTTTATTCCCACATCCCACAGCAGTGGCAGATGGCAGGAGCTGCAGAAACCTGGGCTGAACTCTGGGTACTACACATTTAGTTTAAATTAGAATCAAAGGCAACCTCGCATCTGCTTTGCACCTACAGATGAAATTCAAACTCCATTTTCCCTAAAGACTAAAGCCAAACACCATTTGGAAAGACTCTTTGTTATGTTCACTAAACAGAAGCTGTTGCTTAGGTTTAGCGTCACAGAAATTGATTCTTATTGTTCTATCTGATTTCCAGTTTCATTTTCTCTTTTCAAACAATAGTATGGGGTTTTTTGCTGTTGTTCATCATAATCTACTACTTCCGTTGTTGAGGATCTGTTATCTGATCTCCGCAAAATGTATTATAATTTGTCTTTTACAAAAGAAATGCAGGTAAGTTTAAATTTCTCAGGTTTTTCTTCAGAAAACATGTTTTTAAAATTTTATAATTGTTTCAATACTAGCAAACCATTCCCCTCTCCTGCTTTTTCTCATTCCATTTTATCTCAGTAATTAAAAATGGCTCCTGAAATGACACACAGATCAGAAAACCAGTGACCTGCTCTTTCCAGGAGACAGCTGGGACCTCGGAGCACAGAGGTCGTTCGTATCATTTCGTATTGCAACTATATATAACGTGCTCTGCAGGTTACGTCTCTGTTTAAAAGTTTCTTCTTCAACATTCTACAAATTCATCTGGATCAGCATGATGCACTAAACCAAACAGACCCCATTTTCACTCTTGATGCTGCTCTTACAGCCTCATTCCCAGGGTTTCTGGCACAACCCCTATACAGTTTGCTTTTCCCCAGCAAACACGGTACACACGCAGTAACAACTCATTGGGCACATTTTCAATAAATTCTACTCACCTCTCCCAAAACAAACTCCAAGTCACTGAACTGCCTGTTTTCCCACAGCCTTCCATAGTCTTCATGTAGGGTGCATTTCGGGTAACAGGAAAACTAAAGAAATAAACCCAGAGAACACAGAATTCATTTCAAATGCCTACATCCCAAAGCACTCTAACTCCATACAGTGTCACTGGATTTTCTTATTACTAAAGAAATAAACCCAGAGAAGGCAGAATTCGTTTCAAATGCCTACATCTCACAGCACTCTAGCTCCATACAGTGTCACTGGATTTTCTTATTAACTTGCCCTCGCTGTAGTACATAAAGCAGAAAACAACAAGCAAATTGAACACACACAAGGACGATAGTGAGAGCGATGAAAGAGCACATCGGGTAACAGGGAAGAAACGCCTCTCGTCACAGCTTGCAGATATCAGGAACTGGTGGCAGGGAGTCTTGGCTGCTCTCAGGACTCGTCTGAGGGTCCCATGCAGCACAAATAAACTTCAGTGTAGGGAGGATTTGACCTGGGGCGAGTTATCTCGAAATTTAAAACTCCCATAGTGACTGGATGCGGGAGCGCTGCAAGAAGAGAAAAGGTCAGTGCAAAATGCGCTGGCCCGGGACCCCCAAACCTGACAGCCCATGAGGAGGAGCAGTCAGTTTTCAGCTAAACATCCTGAAAAATCCTGTCTGATATGATTTTTTTTAATAACTTGTCAAAATAAATTGTCATGATCTCTGTTAGGACTTCAGAAGGCACTGGGGAGCTTGGCCTTAGCGAGACGTCTGTCCAGATAACACACCTAAAAGATTGTAAAGATATACATCAACCTCTGGCAGCTGAATCGGAAATGAAAGGCTGCCTGGAGGAGGGATGTGAAATGAAAGCCATCAAGCTCACAACGAGTCAAACCAGAAACTCCGCTACATCCGAGCCAGAGCCAGGAGGATTCAACGCAGAACGGTGGGGCTGTTCGAGTCTGTTTATCAGCAAATTACCTGGAACCGGTACATTTCTCCACTTCTAACGTTATTGTCCACTGTGCCGCCAAAGATGTACATCGCATCGGAGATAACGGCTGCCGCATGGAAGAGTCTCCCACTGGGTAACTAGGGAAAGAAAAGAGACAAAAGAGGTGAGGGAATAATTCTCCCAAGAAAAGGGACCTGCAATAGATCAACAGTGAGAAGAGAAAATTGAAGTGATATGATCGCTTGCGTCCTAAGATAGACATTTACCACATTTTTGGATTGTTTCCGAGTGTGTCTAGAAAATCCTTTCCCGTCACATTTAAAGACACCTTCCCATGGCCCCTTCTAATCAGAACGGTACGTATGCAGGGCTCCCCACGTCACGATGGTTACAGGATATACAATTTACCAAAGTCAGACTCAACACTAACTTGTACAGAGAAAAATAAAATGCATTCCTAGTAATAAACGGATTCTGCAAACAATCACTACACAAACTCCCAGTTTATTCTGAATATTATCGGGAACCTGAAAAGGTAAATGATCATCTATCCCAGCAGGATGTTGAACGCACGCCTTCCCCACAGCTCGCTGGGGTGGAACCATCTGGCTAAGGAGCCCCCACAGCAATGCCAGGTTCTGCACAGAAGCCCAGCACTGGAGATGGTGACAGAGCTGGCACCACACAGCCAAGCCTCCTTTCTCCATCGTGCCAGGTCCACAGAAGATAAAGCAACCCGATGCCGCAGGAAGCCCCAGCTATTCTGAGGACTGAAGGGTTGCAACGCCGTGCTACACACTGCACACCTTGGAGCTGCAAAATCAGATGAAGCTGGAAGGAGTCACCACCAAGACAAAGCCACAGCGACTCTGCTGCCTGGGATAGACCACATCATTTTTACCCATTTCTTAAGGTTACACAAAGCAATCTGACCAAATTAGCACATCTCAGTGAGACAGCCCGCTTAAAGGCTTCAAGCCGTGACAGTAACTTCATTTTTTTCCTAGCTTCATCAGGCTTGTTTTGTCTTCCAGGCTGTAAATCTCATTAAATCCCTGCCTACAAAATAAAAAGCCCTCTGGTATAAGAGATCTTTTCTTCCTGTACATATTTATAGACCCCACTCAAGTAAATTCTGACACGAAACAAGATTATATGTAGCTGGAGAGGCATATTTTCCAGGAAAGCATGCTGACTGGCAGTTTTCATTACCACCGAGTTATCCCTTTTACCGCAGCATCACACCACGGTCTCATTTAGCTTGTGACTCACCACTCTTTCCACTACTTTTTCTTTTCTTCAGACCACTGCTATTAAGGACACAACCCCCCATCCAGCAACGAGGTCCTGTGTGGGTTTTTTCTCAGGGGTACAAACCACGGACCTGGTCACCGTATGATGCACGTCTGTCTGCAGCAGTTTCAAAAGCCATCGGATCCCTCTGGAGAAAGATCCCTTCTGTCTCCAGAACACGTCAGGGATACTTTATCAAAAGTAGATAGACTCGGTGCTAATAAATACTGTGATGGGAAGATTATGGAATAATATTGATCTATCTGTACGTTCCTTCTGAGCCCTGTGGATGCGATTACTGTCAAATATAACCTATTTTATACAGCCTCTGCTCATTCTTAGTAGTAATCTCATCAATGAAATAAGATGTACTGACTGAAAAAAATCAGATATATTATAGCACTTTTAAAAATACATCAGTGACCTTGACCAAGTGGACCTCCACCCTCAGGCCGAAGTATGAAGTTTGCTTCCCACGACCAACTTCCACACAACTGGACAGGCTGACGTTCCCTCTATGACAGTATCTTTCTCAGAAGCGACTCTCAAAAAACAATCAAAGAACTATTCTGTCAGAGATCAAATGCAGGCCAGCCAGTTTACACTTACTCAGGTAACTTCTGCCTTTTTTTTTAGTAAGTAATACTCTAGCTTTGTTTTCAATTGAAGTAGCTCAATATTCTCTAGCATTTGGTTTTAAAATGCAGCCATTGTATTTAACAACTGCATTTTTTTTTTAAATCAAAAAAACTTTTTGCAATTGGTGCCAGAAAGGAAACATGAATCATCTGAGTATTCAACCAAGGAACACCATACATACTTAACTCAAATGATCTGTAAGGAATGTTATAATGATGATTTTGCATTTGTAACAGCTGGTACTGGAGAGGTCAAGGAGCCAGAGCTTTGCCACTCACCAGTAACTTAATCAATCAAACCACTCTACTTTTTAAATACACATACGCATTTTTAGAGCCATAGAGAGAGAAATGTAAAATATCAACGGCTAGCCCAGGAAAGGAAGGCCATACACAGTTCATCAAAACATTGCGCAGCTGAGGGTTTCACAGTATTTGTTTTCCTGAATCACAAGAGCAGAATTCAAGCCAGCACAAACCCTCACACGGGGACGGCAACCCCACCAAGTGGTGGGACAGTGATACCTCCTTCAAGGAGGCAACGTTCTGCCATCCCAGGACCAAGGCTCTGGCCAGAGAGAAGCTTTGGCCCATTGTAAACCAGGGGAGCTCAGTCCTCAAGAACATATTCAGTGCAAAAAGGTTAACAGAGCTCAGGAGCATCAACAGCTGGAGAGCCATCAACAGCTGGAGAGCCATGCTGGGCTCCGTGTTCCTCCTCCACCAATACCAGATGCCTGCCCTACCTCAAACCTTCTGCTGGGAGACCTCCCAAGCTGCCAAATGCAGCTGCTGAATACACTCAATCCAGGTAGAGTTTATAAGGAAAATATAGGAAATAGTATCTGTTTTGCTAGCCAGGGTGGTCAGAAATCCTCCCAGCATGTGAGGAAGAGTCTATGAGGGAACTCACAAAAACAGAGACACAAAACTATGTCCATGCATGCGAAATTCAGCAGCCCAGCACTGCAGGGTGGGAGTGACACGGCTTTATTTCAAATGCCAGAGAGAAGAGCCATCACTCAGCTCTCCGTCCATGGGCCTGTGTCTCACTGAACCATGCGATTTGCCCTGTTGAAGGCTGAGATAATTCACGTGGGTTACGTCCTGCCAGAAGAAATTAATCTGAGCTTCTTTGATGTAGATATTTACATATCTCTATCTTCCTCTTTCTCCTAACTTCCCAAGCAAAGTCTCTTCCCTTGTCCTAATGCAAACAGTCAAGTCTGATCTGATAAACCCCCAGGAAAGTTCATGCAAAGGTGGGACAAGAATCACTGTTTGTAGCAGAGCAAACCTAAGACCCACAAGGCCAGCATCAAGCACTTCAGGGACCACAATTCCCTGTTACAGCCTGAAAGGGAGTACAGAAACCCCAATTTTCAACAATCATTCTGCTACAAACAACTGTGTAGGCAGAAAAAGCTGTGCCGTATTTCTTCCTGTTCAACCTATTCCTTCCTTGCTGCAATTTAAGCATTAATCACATTAACACAGAAAAGAGTTTCTAACCCAGGTTGCACAGAGCAGAGGTGGCTGCCCCATCCCTGGAGGGGTTCCAGGCCAGGTTGGATGGGGCTTGGAGCCCCTGATCCAGTGGGAGGTGTCCCTGCCCATGGCAGGGGTGGAACTGGATGAGCTTTGAGGTCCCTTCCAATCCAAACCATCCCATGATTCTATGATTCTTTCCCTCATTTCTGCAGTAACTGTTCCTGCATTCCCAAACGCACCCTTCACCTCTCACCTTCCCTTCCCTAGGCACCTCCAGCTCTTTCACCTTTTCAGCGGGGCCATGTCTGTCAATCACTCTTACAAATTTCATACTGATTCTCCTGACGGTCCGCATGCTTGTATTCCATTCATCTGCACAAGTAAGGGATTATTATGAGTTTTAGTTTATCAGAACTGACTCAGACAACGAATCCAACACTTGACTATGCAGTGAGACACTGTCCGGTCAGAGCACTCACAGGGAAAGCTCCAGGCACTCCTTTGCTGGGAGCAGAACCCCTTCTTCTCACCTTCCCAGCCTGTCTTTCTGGTAGTGTGAGCTATTTCACCATGACCAACAGGGCTGTAGGTCTGCAGCCATGGTCAACCTTCTAATTACTCATGTTTGTGCACACGTTTGTGCTGAGATGGACCGTTTTCACAGATGGAGAGCAAGAGCCTTCCCAATCTTGTTCACCAGACACTCCCTCCCATGCCTTTGCTTCTCTTAAGATGATAGCAACCCTTCCCTGATGTACCTTAGTGCAAATATTGCAGAGAACAGGGTAAGAATTGCACTCAGGATGATAAACAGAGTTATTACACCAGAGAGCCAGGCCTGCATTAGGTAGGCTGAAGGATAAAGGCCCACCAGTGTACCTACCAGTAAAGTCCTCCTGATACAGTAACAACTGCTACCTGAAAGCAGCACCATGCAAACACTGCTTGAGTCTGGCAGGTGAGATAATCTGTAAGGATTTCTGCTGGCGCAACTCCAGATGGTCGTGTGAGATCCAGATTCTTACTACCCGCCAGTGCAGATGAGTATTTGTCAGCTCAGGATCCTATACTTATCTCTCAGCCAATGTGATCTCCTTACTTTATTAGTGGGTGCCTGACAAAAAACATTTTAGGTTCAGTCCTGACACCTCTGCTGATCTGGGCTGGCATCCCTCTCTGAGATACACTGCCCTGCTTCATCTCTTGAAGTGTTTTCTCTATTTAAGTTTAATGAGATTTGCAATCTGAGGCTCTTTTCAAGCTGGAATCTTTGCTTGCAAAAGCAGAACTCATCAGTCACCTTTGCTTTCTTTTCAGAACACCTTTCCATTTCCACATTGCTGGCACAATTAGAGCTATTGTTTTCAGAATTCAAGTATTTTTTTTCATAAGGGTTTCTCTTGCATTTCTTGTGCTGAAACCTCACTCCGTATCCTGTCTAGACAGCACAAATTGAGTTTGTCCTGTGATGCTCGTCAGGGTTCTGATTTGACTTGCAAAGCTGGGCATTAGTGTTGCTTCTCCCTGTGCTAGAGCACCTAGCAATCATTCAAATAGTTGAGATCACAGCCGTGAGCATCATCTCTGGGGCCGATTCCATATACTTTAAAATAAATTTAGTTAAATCTGTGCAGACTCCTACATAAACTAATTGACTTAAATTTTTACCTCACCAGGAATACATTCAGCTTCACTTGAAGTCCTTAATAAATTAAGCTGAATCAATGTAAAAGTAAAATTAAATCAAATTAGTAGTTAGCGTGCAGGGGTCAATACCAGTTTTCTATATGCAATTCAAAACTCAGATGTGCAGAGTTAAGCCTTAAGAGCTTCTCAGATTACAGTTCAAGCTGAAACAGCTCAAGATAAATTTCTGAGTATATACAAGGCTGGGATTCATTTATCTTTTCTGGAATAAATTTCATTTGCATTTCTGAAGTCTTTTTCACAAATGTTTCTTTATTTACCTCTGGGTCTGCTGTGGGTGGTTGTTTAATTGTTGTTATGCTGAAATCTAAACCAAATACATCCTGAGGTTTTTTCAAACCACATTCTTCTGAAGGCAATGAAGGAGCTTCCTCTGGGGCAGATGCTCCCTCGGCTACTTTGGGATGGAACACCTGGTTACAAGATCTAAAAACGATAGCATAGAACGATAAAACGATAGTAGAAGTATAGATGAGAGGTGTGAGTGACTGGACACGGAAAGGAGTCCTCCTGCAGCTGAAGCTCCAAAACACTGTGCTCATGTACCCAAAACATTCAGTATCAGCCCAGAGAAAGCACTGTGGTCTCATCCAGAACCTCTCACTGTGACTGAACAATTTAACACATTAGTCCTGCAGTTTTCTTACGTTTTTCGCAATGACAGAGGTAAACCACAATTAAAATCTTAAGCATTAATTGCTTTTTGTCTGTCCTCTTCCTCCCATGGTTCTTCTCCCATGAGAAGCTGGGGTTTTGTTTACTGCAAGTAGAAAGGATGCAGATCAGGAAGAAAGATGACAACGAAGCGATATCTGTCAGGCATTCCCACAGCCTGAGACAGATCTCCCACAGTTTGGCTCAGTGAAAACAAGGGGCAGATGGATCACCAGGACGTGACAACCTGTACTTTATGGCAAAGCTGACTAGCACGTGTGGAAGATGACATCGCAAACCTTTCCTACGGCTGACACGTTGCACCACGGCGTGACGACCAGCAACATGCACAGAGCTAGCAGCTCCTCCGGAGAGCCGTGCGCTCCTCGAGGGCCCAGCCTGAGCTGTCCAGATGCAACTCTTCTCTGCCTCTGTCAATAGATCTGGGTCAGTTACAAAACCAGAACTGTCTTGCAGTGAGGTTCATTCTCTTGGCTGCGAAGAACACGTCAGCTGCACTATCACTGCAGGCTGTGACTACTTGTGTTGTTTTCAGTGTTTATCTGTTCTCTCTTATTCATTTCACAAAGCATTTCTAGCATCTTTTCAGTGCTATTTCAGATTGAAATTTCAACACTATGTGCAGCATTAGGAAATGTACTGAGGAAGGTGATCATTGCCCTGAACTCCAAAGCCATTAAAGATGCACTCAGATCTCTTTCACTATCTAGGAACACTGAGGAGCCTCTCTATCCTCCAATACTACTAAAAACTGAGACAAAACAAAATAGAAAGACCTAAAGCCATTGACACACAAACTTGGGGAACCAACATAAACTAAAAGGGAAAAAAAAAGTATCTACTTGTCCTCTGAAATAGGAAGAAAACCATAAGCTCCAACAGGGTCACATGAGATGTCACTACCAGTAGCTGTTTATGCTTTAGAGATGCTTCTACACTGTCATGCCAGGCAACAGCGTAAAACTCAAACAGATGGGCAGACAGAGCTTTGAATATTCGTTAAGTTCAAGGAGGTTTAAGGAATTAAAATGCGCTGGGTGCAGAAAATCTACACGCTTTTCAGACAGAATTGGAACAGTCTCCTTTTGGAGTGAACTTCAAGATACAGAGCTCTGCAAATGCATAAAGGAGGAGAAGGCAAATGCTGAAGGGCATTTCCTATACAGCTGTTCCTTCCAGATTAGGGCAATGGACTCTGCTATCCTAGCTGGCAGCTCTAGGTACCTGAGAGCAAACAAAGTGCTGTTTGTAATCCATGAAACACCTATTACTTGTAAAAGTCTAGCATGGTGTGAACCTAGGAACACAGCGTGAGCAAAGGCTTTTCACCTGCAAGAAGCATCCAGCTAACCACAGGCCAGTCAATTGCAGCTCGATCCTGAGAAGCTTGTGGAGCAAATCCTTGAGGAAGCTGCTTGCCCCACATGAAGGAGGTGACTGGAATCAGTCAGCAAGGACTTACCAAGGGTAAAATTTTCCCTGACTGATTTCCCTGACTGATCATCTCCTACAAAATGGTGACTGGCTTCAGGGATGAGAGGAGAGCACTACGTTTTCAACAAGTCTGTGGCCGATACCAAACTGTCTGGAGCAGTTGAAATGCTGGTGTTCATCTCAGCTGGAAAAACAGGCTGATGGGCACCTTATGAAGTTCTGCCAAGGCAAATGTGAATTCCTGCCTCAGGAAGAGAATAATTGCAATGACACAGTCTGGGGACTCGCTGTCTAGAAACCAGCTCTGTAGAAAAGACAGCAGACGGGAGTCCTGGTGGAAAACAAGCTGAACAGGAGCCAGCAGCGAACTCCTGCAGCAAGGCCAGCAGCATCCTCTGCTGTATCAGCAAGCGTGTAGCCAGCAGGCCGAGGGAAGAGATTTTTTTTCCTCTATTCAGTATTTGTAAGATCACATCCGAAGTAGTCTGCCCAACACTGAGCTCTCCAGTACAAAAAAGGCACTGACTCCCACAGACATAAACAAATCCAGTGGAAGGCTACTGAGATGATCAGGGGCTCCAGCACAGGATGTGCAAGAGAAGGAAAGGTGAAGGAGATACCTTACTGCCTGCAGGTGCCTACGGGGAGAGCGCAGAGAAGACGAGCCCCTCCTCCAAGTGGTGCCCAGTGGAAAAACAAGAGGCAACAGACATCAGTTATGGCATGGGAAATGCTTTCTCAGTATGATAGGAAAGTGTCTTTTATCACAACAGTGGACAAACACCGGAACAGTAGCAACGAGAGGCTGTTGGATCTGTCTTTACAGACAGACATGGACTGGACAAGGTCTTGAGCAACCTGACCTCACCAGACCTGCTTTGAGCATGAGGTTAGACCCGAAACCTCTGAAGGCCCCTTCCCAACCTGCTTGCTTTTGTGATTCTAAGACTTCCTCCTGTTCTTTAACATACACCAGGTCTGGAAGCCCAGCTCAGCTCTTGTTATGATGGAAATCTAATTTATATCTAAGATGGAAATTTAGCCTTTCCTTTGTACCATAGAAGAAATAGTAAACTAAAAATCTATCACAGATACCTGGAAAGGACCTCAGCAAAGGCTGTTTCCATCCCTCCGTCCCAACTAGGGCCAACAATACCTATTTCATTTCCAAAAGAGGTTCATCCAGACAGTTCTTAAAGACTTCCAGTGGTAGAGGCTTCTCAAAACTCCTCATGAAATCTTCAACACTGTGCTACCGTTGGCAAGCTGAAAATATTTTGTCTGCAATGTGCTTATTGAGATAGTGATAACTACATCGCCAACACAAATTCATCTACACAGCTTGACAATGGTGTGAAGCAGAGGATCATCTCGGTAAGAACCATTTCCTCATACAAAGCAGTTAATGTGGAAGAGGGATGGTCATGGATTGTGGCAGAGGACAGGAAGTTGACCATGATGAAGAAACCAACAGCACAGGATAGATCACTAGCTACAAAAGCAAATTTATAAATAACAAAAGCCAGTTACAATATCAGCTCTTCTAGAGCTTTTGCAGTTCTGGCTATGGTAAGTAGTGGATGGGACAATGGGCACCTTTTGACGTTCTGCTCTGTGCTGAGGATGAGATTTTCCCATTTGACATCCACTGCAGAATGCAGCATGGAAACAGGGAGGTCAGTTCTTTAACAATGACATTCAACCATGCGCCCTTATAACTGCAAAGGTCAGAACAGGAGACAATCAGTAACTCACTAGAGCTCTAATAACAGTAAACAAGCTTTCCTTTAAAAAATATCAGTTGCAAATTTAAGAAGTAGCATTAGTGCCTAATTCATCTGAAAGCATTAAGCACGGTTTAAAGAGCAATCATTGCCAAAGCCAACGAACATATTATACTGAAATCTAACAACAGATGACAAAAAAACAAGTGACCAACCGCTTGCTGCTTTGTGGCATCATAACGTGCATCAAAAATCAAGTTACCATAACAGCACTTTGGAGATCTTAATTGGACTGCCCGCATGAAACAGCCTACAAAACTTCTTCGAAGTAACACAGAAATGGAGCCTTTCTTTTAGGAAAACTTTCTTTTCAGAAAATACCAAATCCTGGTTTAGAAGTACTGAAGAATCTACCCCAAAGCTCTGATGAAATGTTCCAGTGAATCACTCTCCTCTTTACAACTGCAAGCTTTTATTTCCTTTTCTTTTCTTAGTCTAAATATTTCCAGTTTCACTTTAAGCCACTGGATCTGGCTTTCTCTTCCACCAACAGGTTACAAAGCCTCTGTTCCCTAGATAGGCCCAGTGAAGAACCAACTTCCTACACCTTCCCTAGAAGAGTCGACTCTCCACAGCGCTTCCCGACCTTCAGTCCTCTGCAGATTTCTTCTCTGAAAAACCTCCCTCATTTGTGAGCACCAGACAGTGAGATGTTACACTGGAAGATCTAGCTAATAAACATGGGACGGATGTATTTATGTTACTAAATGATACCACCCTGCGTCAGCTTCTGGAGCCAAGAGTATCAGCAGCACTTCCAGCCGTGTTACATCACGGAGAGCTGCTCTCAGCTCCCACAAGGACTAATGTTCTTAAGTCACTGTTTCCAGGGACACTGTAGGGGAAACTATTAAGCATAGGCCACACGCCCTGTCCTTAGAGATGCTGCTTTACATACACCCCAAAACACGTACTGTTTGTGCCCAAAGCCAAACCACCCTGACTGGACTGTTATTTTAATCATTAATTTGCTCTGGACATGTAGTAAGTATTAAGGGAAAGCTGTGATTTTCTGCTTTCTTTCAGAGTCATTGCCAGAAGTTCATAGCAATGCAACAAGAACCATCCCCTAAAGGGCCCATCATAGTAACCATTCCTCATTCAGAGTCATCTTTCAGACCTTTCAGTTATCTGACTTTTTTGAGTCCTGTCAATACAGGATTGCTCTGATGTCTTACTGTTGAGTGAGCCACAGAAAGTTAGTTCTTCTCCCTATTGTCCATATAAGCCTGTGTTTTGCTTTCTTTGGAGGAATTCTGTAAAAGGATGTTAATAAATGTCCCTCAGACAGGATACGAACGCAGGCCTGAAAACCAGAAATTGTGCTGTGCAACAGCTACTCTGATAACTAGGTTTTTATAAATACTAATATTTTCATAGAACATGAAATAGTTTGGGTCAGAAAGGACCTCAAAGCCTATCCAGTTCTAGCCCCCTGCCATGGGCAGGGACACCTCCCACTGGATCAGGGGCTCCAAGCCCCATCCAACCTGGCCTTGAACCCCTCCAGGGATGGGGCAGCCACCCCTGCTCTGGGCAACCTGGGCCAGGGCCTCCCCACCCTCACAGCAAAACATTTCTTACTAAGACCTCATTTCAATCTCCTCTCTTTCAGCTCAAAAACATTCTTCCCCCTGTCCTGTCCCTGCACTCCCTGATCAAGAGCCCCTCCTCAGCTTTCCTGTAGCCCCTTTCAGTCCTGGAAGCTGCTCTAAGGTCTCCCCAGCGCCTTCAGTTCTCCAGGCTGAACAACCCCAACTCTCTCAGCCTTTCTTCTGATGGGAGGTCCTCCAGCCCTCGGATCACCTCTGTGGACTCCTCTGGACTCACTCCAACAGCTCCATGTCCTTCCTGTGCCAAGGACTCCAGAACTGGACACAAGGCTCCAGGTGGGTCTCACCAGAGCAGAGCAGAGGGGCAGAATCCCCTCCCTCCCTGCTGGTCCCACTGCTCTGGACGCAGTCCAAGGACACGGTTGGTTTCTGGCTTGTGAGTGCATGTTGCCAGCTCAAGTGGAGCTCCTCATCCCCCAGCACTCCAGGTCCTTCTCCTGAGGGCTGCTCCCAATCCATTCTCCACCCAGCCTGGTTTTGTGCTTGAGGTTGCTCTGACCCAGGGCACATTTTCAAGGTGTCTCTCTCCAGCTTACTGAGCACAAACTTGGAAAGGTCACTGGTATGAAGGTCCTGAATTTTTAAAACATATTTTCCAGACAGGATTCAAGTCTGAACACTACATATTATTTATAAACACAAAAAGTATCTGTTTTCTCTTTGGACTGCAAAATGCTGAATTTTTTCTCTCCTAGCAGAATATGATACCCTGATAACTACACTCACCACATCTGAAGGCAGATCTTGTTAGGGGCCTCACTGCAGGAATTCAGGGTTTTGTTCACATAACAACATCTTTCTTTTGCCTGAAGATAACTCGATGGGTGTAAATGATCCCTGCACAGGGAGATCGTGGCAGACTCATCCACAGGAGGATGAGTAAGTCCTTTTCATCTTTCTTAGCTGCCCACAAATCACGTCACTGCAATCCATCTGAAATGTGCTTCCAAGTAAGCCAGAGAAGCTAAACAACACATTAATCCCTCTTTTTGCTTATTAGAAGAAAAATGAAGAGCTTTGAAAGTTAGAAATTTCTACTGCTTTTGGCTTTGAAAGGCCTACTCGTGAGTGAGATTCAGATGTTCCACAGGCCACGTTTTAGAGATTTCTCCTGGAACTTCAGGACAGACAAACTGGTACCTGCAGTCACTGTGGAGAGGAGAGCAACTCGCCTGGCGCTAGGAGCGATGCACAGGCAGCGTAACCATCCCACACACTGACTTTCATTAAGCACTGCAAGGAAAGAGGACGTTCTTCCCCTTCCTACGACACCTTGTCATAAACAGTGGCTGTTTCCAAACATCATTTTTGATTCTGCAGGACTGTGTCCACAAATATATGTGCACTCTCTCCAGACCTTGAGCTCCTCTGTCATTCCCTGCAGAACATTTGTCTGCTGTAGCACAAACCATGACTGCTGCGTGCATGCGTGTGTCCGTCTGTCTGCTGAGAATCGACTGTGCAACATGGGGTATTTTCCCTCTTACTGACTGCTGAGTTTTTGTGGTGTTCCAGCCTTCTTCAGAAAGCCAAGGATATTTTGATATCTGTTCAACAGGGAAACTCAGGGCCAATAAAGAAATCAGAAAATACATTTAAATTATTTTAAAATCCTCTGATAGCCCAGTATGAAGGAAGCCCAGCTCCTCAGGAAGCTTTGGCAGTGTTAAGCAGGCAGGCACAGACTCAGATGTGATTCTCCTCTAGCTTCCTTAGAAAAGTAGAACCCCCAGCTGTGAAGATGATCTAACAGTGAAGATGGAGAACAGCTTTGTGTGCTCTGTGAATACATATGTACATATATTAGAGCATCAAGAGGAAGATACAAGGAGCTATGGATTGCAATTGTGCAGTTCAGAAAGCGTATCTTGATTTTCATTTTGAAGACATCCTAAAGCCATAAAATAGGAGTTCCTGGTGTATTTCTTTAGTATTGACATGCTCCACTTTAGTTCTCCCTCTTCTACGTATATATTACTTATTTATTCACTTTCCCACCCTCCTTGTCACAGCAAGGCACTGTCAGCAGTTTCGAGAGGCCTGGGCAGAGAGCAGGAACAGGGCCATCACCAGGCTTGCTCCAGTTTCTGCTCTACTCATTTATCTGAAGTGCAGAAAGCACCAGACTGTCTCATTGCCCCTACAGTGCCCAATACCCGATTGCTCCTTTTCCTCAACAACTGCTTCTACGACTGCCCTGGAACTCACCCTGCATGGCTGTTATTAACACTCAAACTGTGCCACCTTCTCTGGGTAAAAGCTTCGAGACCCTGCAGCCTCACGTACTTGTCCCCTTCCACACTGCCCACAACATGGTAGCAGGAACAAATGCTGTTTCCACTGGACAGTCTATTTCTATTACTGGCACGTGTAGGTCCGAAAAGTCCAATTCACCACCTGGACCACTCCAAAAAGCTTCTCAGGGCTGGCTTAGTCTTAGTTCAGAGCATGTAAAAGGCTGGAACAGCAGCAGTCGCTCTGCTTCAGCACGAGTGTAAGAAACCCCTTGCAAAGCACTGTGAAAACCACTACTGCATTAACAGCTAAATCAGCACCGACTCTTCTTATTCAGGACTCTGGAGGCTTTACCCAGAATGTCCAAAAGAAGAGAGGATTAAGGAAATGCATTACCTGATAAGTACGAAAGTTCACCTCCCTACCGCACCGCTGAGCAAAGCTGTATTGCAGCATTTCTAGGATCAGAGAACACAGAGAAATACAAGAAGAACACATGCTATGCAATCCATCTGTTAGAAAAACTCCAACTCTATCCAAAGCCAAGAAGGATTATCCTGCTGCAGGGTAACAGGGGCCACCACCACTTCACACATAAGCAGAATTCTTCAAGTGCTGGGATAGCTCTGCTACTTTGTTCCAACTTAATGTGTAAACTTTGTTCACAGGTAGGGGTAATAAAAGGAAATTTCAATTTCAGAGTGTTCTGGGAATAGCGTGGTATTAGAGACTCACTGCCATTGCCAAAAGTCTTTGCCAAAAGCTCACAAAAACTTCCAGGAAACGATTCTGAAACTATCCAGTTGTCACTCCAGAACACACAAAATCATTTACAACTTAATTAAAACACCAAAAGTCTCTCAGGCCTTGCAGGTAACCAGCCCTCTAAGAAAACTGACTATCACGTGTTCCAACAGCGCTTCAGTCTCATTTCCTGTTTCTATGAAATTTGTCTCCAGATGCCGCAGCTGTGGAAGAATCTTCACAAGAGGCACGACCAACTGACACCTGCCTGGGTTACAGAGACCCTGAGAAGAGCTCCGAAACACAAAGTGATGCTCGGCAGGGGCTCGGTCAGGTAACAACGCTGTTTCACAGCACTCCAGGTGCACTTCTGCTCCTGGAAGCAACAAGCGATCGTGTCACGGAGAACCAGGGACTGAGGAAGCCTCGAGTGTCAAATGATACCGCTGGTCAGAATAGAAAGGGATCAGCATTCCTGAAAGCAGCCCTACCTTTAAAAAGCTGGGGATGCTGTTCTATTAATTTCATATGAAAACAAATCAGTTGTGTAAAGCATGAAAGAGGTTTCTCTGTCGCAAAATACCTTGGCCAAACAGTTTTTCAAAGTGAGATCCACGCACACAGTTGGTTTAAGAGCGGTGTGTAAATGGTATTTTTCCTCTCCACCAAATGCTGTCATAAGCTTTTGCACACAAACTAAAATACAGCGCAACAGCCAGGGATGTGAGCACTCCTTCACATCAATTCTGGCAGAATTAGTAAATCTGCATTTGATCCGAGTTCATGTAATATTCATGTCTTTAAGGTAAAACCTTAATCTCTGCAGTTCTTACAGCAAACAAACATCAAGTATCCCTTCGTGCACTCTAACATTTTAACATGGCTTAAGGGAAAATCTATTAAAACGAACAAATGCTGCCACTGCGTCCATTCTAAATCCAGGAAATACACATATTAGTGCAGGCTTCAGGAAACCTGCATTCTAGAAATGAAACGATCAGAGGCCACTGAAACCCCGTTTACCGAAATGTGAGCTGAAAAGTGTACTGGAACCATGAAAACCCTCAGCACTTCAACATAAAACACCAGGTTAGCCCAGAGATAGGATCTAGGAGTGACCCAGTGAGTAGCCCAAAAGAAACATATCGATATGTTCATCAACTTCTTTTTACTGGGGGGCTGCTGCCTTTTTATGTTCATGTAAGAACCTACATTTTTTTAGTTTATATATCTTATGAATGCAAATATGTTCAAAAAAGCCACTTCTGAGCCTCCCTATGATCTCTAGTGTTGTTTTACAGCCACACCTTTATAAGAAAACACTTTATAAGTCAAAACACTTGACCAAAAAGGGAAATGCTATTCTCTATAGTTGCAGAAGTTATAGGATTTTACACACACAGGCACAGTTTACCACGAAACCACCAAAACCTCGTCTACGCTTCTTCGAGAGCATCACGCAGCCAACCACACAAACACTGGCCCTCACGGTGAATTCAGTCCTAACCTTTGCCAGATAACGACTGACTCAAAACTTGAACTACAAGCATTTGATGGTATTTCTTCGAGCAGTACTAAGAGAAGTTTTAAATGTGTCAACACCAGCTAATTTTTAAAGACTGCTGCTGCCCACAACAGTTCAACTGTTTGAACCAGTGGTGGGAAAGAGCTGCTCCTGAAAGTCCATGTCCTTGTTAAAAACATGTCCATGGCCTGACAGCAAAAATGGGTCAAAAAATACAGAGCATGAAAGGGAAAACCAAGAGCTGAATGTTTTACCTCACTATCTGGGCTGGGCTGGATGACTTCCCAAGTCTGAGAGTCCACGTCGTAGCAGTGAAGTTCATTGGGCAGCGTGTTATCTGCGGCACCACCAAACACGTAGAGATGCCGGTCGAACGCAACCATTGTGTGGCCGTATCTTCGCTGGGGAGGAGGAGGGGAGCCGCGAAGCAAATGCTCGGTAGGAATTCGAGTCCAACTGAGATATTAAAGATGAAACAGTATATTTTTTACAATTCTTCTCTGCAAAGTAAGCTTTCTAACTCTCAGATCTTAAGAATAAAGAAGAGAAGCTCTGTTACAGTAGTTACTGAACCTGTGTGAGCACAGACGATGGCTAATCCTGCGTATTTTTCACAGACCTACATCAGCTCTGTGTCACTAAACTTCTTACTGAAAACACGATAAAGGAAACGCGGTTCCATAGCCCAGATGTATTTATGTCAACCCAAGAAGCATAAAGACCACCACTGGGGAAGGAATCAATGATCCGCTATCACACATTTTAAAAGCTACCCTTTCTAAGGGCACCATTCTGATACCGTATCCCATTTTGACAAGGCATCGCACACTCCCAGTGACAGCATGATTTCAGCCAAGGTTTGCAGGTGGTTAGCTGTGGCTTCAGTTGTGGCTCCACCTCAGCCAGTAACCACATCAACCAGGTTGTCAGAATAGACCAGTGCATCTGTATTCCCCCTTTTTGGCACCCCCCCATCAGTGGGGCCACATTTTCATAGTAATGGTCAAATCTGAGCAAGTCACACCAAACGTCTCAAACTTAATAGTCAAGATGTTAAAGCCAGGGATTTCACTACGAACTGGGATTTCACAGGACCTCTGTCTGGTTTTAACCAGGCATTTATATAACAACTTCTAGGAAGGTAATATTTGGCCTCTCATTCTGAATACGCTCATGTTCACGCTTACTGTTTACAGTCAATCTACTACCTCTCTGTTCGTCTGCTGAAAAAGATCTGATGCACAAGGCAAATGACAAAGTCTTATTAAATAACAGTCCATACTTCATCTTATCTACCCCTCCTCATCATGAGATGCAGTATTCTGCCTCAATACCCTTAAGTACCAGCATTTCTCAACTGAAGCGGTTGAGGATTATGTGGATTTTGTGCGATTTAACTGTCTACACTTACATCTTTTCCTTGAATTCAAACTGAAAGAGGTTATTGGTAATCTTTGCTCCGCTCTGGCCAGAGAAAACAAACATCTTGTCTTTGCAAACAGCCACAGGGAAATTACAGCATGAAGGAGGAATTTCACCGCTTTGTTCAATCTGAAAGGCAACAAAGTTCAAAATTAGAAATGTATTACTGCAGCGCACAGCTACGCACGTTCAGTGGCTGCAGGACCCCACAATGCATCGGCGCTCAGAGAGACCACCTGGCAGCAATTGGTGCAGACAGCCCAGCCCCTACAAATCCAGCTACAGGTAATCGACTAATGCTGCGCTTACACGCCTGCACAGACTGACTTTACCACGGATAAAAAGGACGGGAGGCCCCATTTCTAAACCCCCTAATATGGTAGCATCAAGACTCTGATCTTGAAGCCAGCCAGCAAAGCTCCCAGTCTGTGGCAGGGGTTAAGTGGGAAACGCAGAGCAAAGCCACCTGGGCAGCCTATAGGTGCAGTTCAGATTCACAAACAAGAATCACATTTTTGCATACACTCAGTTTTCCAAAAATACACAAACAAAATCAAATTTGAACTGGTTTTTTTTTTCATTTGTGTGACAGATTCAGAAGAGAAAGCAGTGCAGGCCAGCACTGGATATTTTTAATAATTGTGTATGAAAACCAAAGAAGGAAACTCTGTGCTGGTTGAAATCAAAGCTTCTTACCTCTTCCCAGCATGTGAGCTCTCTGTCCTGTAGGCCAACCGTCCACATATCATTTAACCTATGGTATAATGCAAAAAAGTCTTGGTTTGAAACAGTTTATTTTTGCTAAATTTTAGTTCATGGAGTCGAAAAGACAGAGATATTATTTTGTCAGAATTCCTTCTCCTGCACAGGAAGAATCTCCTACTTCAGCTAACAGAAAAATATTAGAATCTTTTTGTCTTATACCTAAATTTTAAACCACCACCTAAGCTTGCTCTGGCACCCTCCTGGTTACAAGCATTCTACAGTCAGCAGTGACACACAGCGACTCTGCCTGGAGCTTAAGGATTTGAGCTATTTAATCTTCAGGATTTTTACAGAAATACCCCTTATTGCCCTGCCTCCTTCTGCCCATCCCTGCTGCCACCAAGACTGACCACAGCAATCATTGATGTGGCTGAATCCTACCTCAAAACATGTAGAGCAGGACGAAGTGGGTGACCTGACACATCACTGACTGCTATGTATCTGACTACGCTTTTCCCAGTACAAGTTACTCACAGACAACCACAGATGTCTCCTTTGTTCAAATCTGCCTGGAGGCTCATGTTCCACATAAAGACATTTTTTAACAGGATTAGACATATTTAACATAAATTAGACAGCTCCCCTCACCCAATCCTTCCTTCCAGCTACACGAGGTCCCTGGGGAAGTCCCTAAGCTGGAACTGAGCAATTCCACAGTCGGGTACCTTTTTCCAATTCCTCCTTCAGAAATAAAGAGATGAACCCATCTGGTTTTCCAGTTAATGCTGGTCTCCCAGAGACTTTGAGGAGCTGATAACTTTCCCACTGATTCTCCTCATAAGAGGAGGCAGCCCTGCACGCCGAGGCAGCTCCTGGTTTGTGATAATCTCTACATGCTCTCACAATGCGGATACTGTGCAATAACATAAAATAGCTTTCGAGTTCATCAAGACAGAAAAAAATTAAGGGTTCAGAATGGATTCTTCCCTCGTAGACAGCAAGCGTGAAGAGCTGCCACCTGAGACAAGGCACCAGATTCTCCCTAACCCCTAAGTAACACTTATTCCAGTCTTAGCCCATCCCAAATCTCATCTCCCTTCAACCTAAATAATCTGGGTATTTCAGTGCAATTCCCACTACAACCATCACGCATTTTCAAAGGAAAAGCTGACACGTTGTTCTCAGTTCTGTCATACAACTTCACAGAAAATCCATGCTTTGTTCTCTAAGTCTTCAGTGACATCAGAAGGCTTCTTTCGAGAAACGCTCATTTGCCACATTTCAAAGATCACATAGCATCTTCACAATAAGATGGGTGTCCAATCATACATCCATGGCAACTCTGAGTCACCAGATTTTTAGGTTTTAAACACAGATCTATTTGAACATGAACTAGTGAACTGCAAAAATCAGAACGCTCAACCACAGGTTTTGCAAAGCTCCAGCGATGTGTTTAAATTGCCTGGTACACAAAAACATCTCCACAGAGGTGAAAAGTGAGGGACTGGGATTTTACAGTGGCACTCGAGTTGAGAGTGACCCCACCACATACCGTGCGTTGCCATCATATCCTGCGAAGATCCACAGCTTGTCACTGTACACTGTTGCGCCGTGAGCTGACCTTGCAACTGGCAACCTGTAATTGAGAGCAGTGAGAAAATCCATCTTAACTCGCCTGCAGAGGTGCTGCAGGGAGGATCTGCACGACAGATAGAATGTACAGGCAAGAAGAATAAAGTACCCTACACAAAACGGCTTCAGGCCAAGAAATTGCTTCTGTTACACACACTCAAAACACGACACAAGCCTCTGAAGGGTACATTTGAGAACTGTACCCTCCGCTTCCTTCATTAGAAAATACTACTGTATAAAAGAAAAAAACACAAACAATTAATTCCTTCCCAGGCCTCAGATACTGTGAAGTATTTTATGGAAAGCAGCTAAATAGTGGGGCAGTTAACAGCACTATTGTTACAACAAAGCAGTGATCCACTTGTGCTATAAAATCCCAGGCACATTTTCAGGTACTAGGAAGGTGGAACACACCAATGAGACCCAGGACAGAGCTCAAAATGCTTATTTGGGATCATTTAGCAGGGCATTCCTGAGACGCAGCACCCACAATGAAAGATCCTACAGTCCTGCACTTTCTCTTCCCTAATTGTTGCTGTTTTCCCTAAATCAGCCAAGAAGTGTTGAACAAAGCTGTGATGCCACAAGGCCAGCAGATGTGATGTGAGCTTGTTAGAGCTCATCCATGTGGTCTGCACACTTGTAACCATGGGCAAAGACAAGGACACTGAGTTAGTAAAATCTGAATGACAATGACTCTCTGAAACGTCCAGAGTTCCTACAATAACCAGAAACAAAAATTACTCATGTGGTACATGTCGTAAAACACACGTTCATCACAAGTTAGCAAGAGTAACTCAAGAGCAGCTCATGTGTTCCTCATCCCTTTCTACAAATCACAGTAACAAATGTTCCCTTCCCTCCTCCGCTAAAAACTGCATTTCAGAAACTCCAAATACGCAGCGACCTGCCCGTCAAGACACGAAAAGTCCCACACACAGGGGTGGGAAACATGAACAGTTGGGTCAAATCACAGATAACACCCTGCAAGGGGACCAAAGTCCGCTTTAAGAAGAAATGCATCACCGGGTTTGATTTTGCCTTGGAAAGCTGAATGCCAGCAACTTGTGTTCGACAGAGCCAAGCATCTATCGTCCACCGCTTCTGAACTGATTTGTTTGACCCCACATCACCACTTAGGGCAATTCAAGAAAGTCTGTGCATTTCAGAGCACTCCAAGAAAGTCAAATTTTAACCAGAAAAGAATACATGGATTTAACAACAAATAAGCTTTGAATTGGTTTCTGATAAAACTAAACAAACTATGAGGGATCAACAAATTTCACGCTATCCTTGAAAAATAAACAATTCAAATGAAAAGATTTCCTTTGCTGCCATCCCTTCCGTCACAGAAATGAAATGTGAAGAATGGATTCTGGTCGGATTTCCAATACAGCACGCTCTCAAATGGAGGCATTGCAAAATAAACCTCTTTCAGAACAAAAGATAGTTTTTAGAAAACTTTAATCAGGAAAGTAGAGCAGAAATCGTCCTGCAGCCTTAATATGAGTATTGTAACTAAACCTAACTGTGCCACTTGAAGTGTTTGCTGTTACACTCAAGTTGCCTTGAAGAGTAGGGTAACAACGCCAGATCCTTACCTTCCTTCAGTCTTCCACTCCGTCCACTGTCCAGTTGCAAACTTATATTCAAAGAGATCATTTTTATTCTTCAGGTTGGAATTGGAATAAATGTCTCCAGTGTAGCCACCTGGGCAACAACAGTTCCGTTAGACTCAAACACAACAGAGCATTCACACTTCCAGTCATTATATTAGACGAAAACTTGACTTTAGATCACACCAAGCGACGCTGTTTGACAAACGGACTGCTACAGGGAGACTTCTCCACTCCTATCCTTGAAGAAACACTAGAGTAATGAGTTTCAAGCCTTCTTTACTTTAGACAAAACAGCAAAAGTATTTCCAAGCTCAAGCTGAAATCATAGTCAGACGTGAGAAACACTGGGTTTGCTATTGAATGAGATGTTTTGGCACTTCCTAAAATCCTCTCCATCTCTTTTCTGAACAGTACCAGCACATTTATTGCTCCAACCACACACAACTCATCTGCCGCTGCCTTACCAAACACAAACATGCTGCTCCCGTAGACCACAGCCGAGTGGTGATACCGTGGTGCTGGCGGGGTCCCCGTCGTAAAAGCCCTGCACAACATTTAGAACAGCAGCAATCAAGCAAACTTGTCAGGATCCAGGCCCTCACAGCCATTGGGCAGATTTGAAAAAGAAACAATTGTTAATCGTTATTCTACCGTTCCCAAGCGGCTTCACCAGTTTCGGTTTTTTAATTATACTAAGACTTTAGGACAAACTTAGTGCTGTAAGCGTGAACAGCACATCAACGCGACGCTGCCGAGACCTGTGTGGCAGAGATGTGACGTGCGGCAGGGGTAACGCAGGCCGCGCAGTGCAGAGCGAAGGAGCAAAGCAACGACATGCGAGAGCCCCCTTGGCACCTTTCCCACCCCAGTCCCTTTGCCCACACATCCTCCCAGCACCCCTCACAGGGCGTACGAACGGCGGCACCCACGACGCTCTGCCCATCGCTCAGCATCCCCTCGCTTAGCAGGAGCTGTGCAGGGACACTCGGGAGCCTCCTTCGCAGCTCAGCTACACGCCAGGCTTGCAGAGGTCAGCTGCGACAGAGCCCGGGTCAGGGCTGGTGCCTCCCCTTGGAGGCTCTGGTGGAGCCCCCAGCGTTTGCACCCAGGCCCCAAGGCGCTGAGGAAAGATGAAATATCTCCCACCCGTGCCAGCAGCCCTCAGGCAACAGAGAAGAGCCAGGAGTGCACAGCGCAGCCCACCTGCACCACGAGCAGTCCTTCACGTCGAAGCGCAGCAGGTCGTTCAGCATCGTCTTCCTGCGGGGAGGAATGGGAGAGGGGGCTGAGCCAAGCTGAGGAGCCGGCGAGGGCGTCGCAGATGGGAGATGTGAGAGAAGCGAGGAATCACCTTACCCTGGTGCTCCATCAGCGGGGTCACCAGTACGTCCCACCCCATTCTCCAGGGGATGCTCTTAATTTCCTAACCTGTACGACGCCAGGAGGATGGGGAGCCTATGGAAGCACCATCTTGACCCCTTCTTCCATCTTTTGTCTTTTCTCCTTCCTGTCACTATTTCTGCAGTTGTTCAGTTTTCAAAGAAAATATTAATTCAGCTGCCTTTCTGCCTTGGAGATCTTTTAGGTCCTGCTCCCTTTCATTGTCTTTTTTTATTGTCCCTTTTATTCTGCCTGTCTTCATAAGAAGCCTTGAAGCAGGTACCTTGCATTTTGCTAGTAATTGCTTCCTCTTCTACCCTCTCCACGCCCCTGGCCACCTTAAGCTGTTCTTCCACAACTCCTGCCACAACCCACCAATGGCTACAACCTAAGTGCATGTTCTGTCAGGATTTATTGCCTATTCCTATGGGAATGAATCTCATCTCCATAAGGAAACTGTTGCGACACAAGGACCCTGGAGGGTTGCTACAAGGAATCTGGAATAGAAACATTGAATCACAGAATCATGGAATGTTTCGGGTCAGCAGGGCCCTCAAAGCCCATCCAGTCCCACCTCCTACCATGAGCAGGGACACCTCCCACTGGACCAGGGGCTCCAAGCCCCATCCAACCTGGCCTTGAACCCCTCCAGGGATGGGACAGCAATGACTTAGGGACACAAATAACGAAATAATGGACAAAAAACACTGATTATGGTCCATTACGATGCAGTGACACACTGAGCACCGATACCTGGATCTCCCATCATGCATTTCACGCATCAATAGCTGGTGGCTATTCCGACTCGTGTATTCCAGAATAAAGTAACTTGCGGATAGCTTTTCCATGCCCTGCAATCTATGAGTCAACCACTTTATCCTATAAATATGACAGCCTAAGTGAGCTTTCCTGGAGCTGTCCCTGCTTGGCTGAACAGTGATGACCTCCCCTTGCACTGCGATGCCTCTCAAGGTGCTCCTCAAGGTAGAGAGCCCACACGCCAACGGCAGGTAACTTCTGCAAGCGGCCAACATCACACATTAGGAAGAAATTCTCCACTGCAAGGGTGAGGAGGCCCTGGCCCAGGTAAGTGGTGGCTGCCCCATCCTTCAAGGTGTTCAAGGCCAGGTTGGATGGGGCTTGGAGCCCCTGATCCAGCGGGAGGTGTCCCTGCCCATGGCAGGGGTGGGACTGGGTGGGCTTTGGGGTCCCTTCCAGCCTAAAGCTTTTAATGTGGTAAGTCTGAATGCATGCTGAATTGATGCTAACAAAGCTTTACCATCTGTGTAGCCACATAATGTTAATTATTACATGCTTTGTATAGACAACTCTATCAGACATAAACCATTGACCAAGTCTGAGACTAAGCTCCGACCTGGCTGGGCATCAGCTCCATGAGGAGATCAGAGAGTGAGAGGGCTCCCTCTGACCCCAACATCCTAACAGGAGAGTCTCCCTGATCTCTCTGTGCACTCAGTTCTAACTCAGTGTTCCCTCGTACGCCTCTTACAAGTAGTAATTAATAGCATGAACCTTGCCATCAACCTCTATTAAATCACGCTTTTTACAGTGTCATATTAAAACTACTTTTGCTGATACTGTGAGCAGCAATTCCTTCAGTGACTGAAATCCACTGCTTGTGGCAGAAGGGCAGCCCCGCTCCCCTCTGTCCCAGCGCCCCCCCTGGGACAGCCCTGAACCCCCTACCACGAGAAGTAATTACTATAAAAAAAAAGTGGAATAATTGATTAAGTTTCATTCAAGTAACTACATGTTTTGAAAATCAGATAAAACATCCCTCTGCCAGCCTGGATTTTTACAGCGTGGTTTTTTTTCAATGTTTTTCCTGATGCTGAGCAGGGCAATGCCTGTGTTCAGTGCGATCTGTGCTGAACAGAGGGGTCTGTGTCTGATCCCCTCTGTGTGCAGCTTCTCTCCATCTCAAATGCAAGATCCAAAGGCCCGATTAGCAGTCATCTGGCTGTTGTCAAGTTCATAATGACATTAAAATGAGTCCTTGGAAAGTAGAATCACAGAATCACCAGGTTGGAAGAGACCCACTGGATCACCAAGTCCAACCATTCCCATCAATCACTAAACCATGTCACTCAGTACCTCATCCACTCGTCCCCTAAACCCCTCCAGGGAAGGGGACTCAACCCCCTCCCTGGGCAGCCTCTGCCAGTGCCCAGTGACCCTTTCTGTGAAAATTTCTTTCCTAATGTCCAGCCTGACCCTCCCCTGGTGGAGCTTGAGGCCATTCCCTCTCGTCCTGTCCCCTGTCCCTTGGGAGAAGAGCCCAGCTCCCTCCTCTCCACAACCTCCTTTCAGGGAGTTGGAGAGAGCATGGACTCATTAGGTTGGAAAAGATCTTCGAGATCACTGAGTCCAACTGTACCTGTCTACCGCTAACCAGATCCTTGAGCACCTCATCCACCCATTTTTAAACCCCCCCAGGGACGGGGACTCCACCACCCCCCTGGGCAGCCTCTGCCGGTGCCCGAGAACCGTTTTGGGGAAGAAATTTTTCCTGATGTCCGATCTGAGCCTCCCCTGGCGCAGCCTGAGGCCGGTCCCTCTCGTCCTGTCCCTCGGCAGAATTGCCACAACCTCCTTTCGCGCAGCTGCAGGGCGCGATGGGGTCTCTCTCCCCTCAAGCTCCTCTTCTCCGGAGCGGCCGCCCCCCGACCTCCAGCCCCGGGACCCCCGGCGGGGAACCGGCTCCCGAGCGCGTCCCGGGAGCCGACGCGCCGCACGTTCGGGGCGCTCCTCACCCGTTGTCGCCGCCGAAGACGTAGATGGCGTCCCGGTAGGCCACCACGGTGTGTTTGCTGCGCCTGCGGGCGGAGAGCGCGGTCAGACAGCGCGGCGAGGGGCGCCCGCGGCCCGGTGTCCCCCCCCGCCCCGCGCCGCCGCTCACCGAGCGCCCACGAACTCGTCGCAGGGCGGGAGGCGGCGCCACCGGTGCACCGTCTCGAAGGGCTCGAAGTTGAGTGTGAGGTACTCGACGCTGTCCGAGCAGCTGTGGTCGAAATCCACGCTCGGCGCCACCTTCGAGCGCCCCGCTCCGCCCGCGGGGGCCCCGCCGGCCGCCATGGCCGGAGCTCCCGGCGTGCCCCGCGGTTCCCAGCCGGCACTTTCTCCTGCGCGCCCCGAACTACAACTCCCAGCGTGCCCCGCGGCTCCCGGCGTGCATCGCGTGGGTTACAATCGCTAACCCCCCGCCCCGCGTGGGGGAGCGTGCGGACTACACCCCCCAGAATGCACCGCCGGGACTACAGCTCCCGGCGTGCACCGCGCGGATTGCACCGCCCCCCCTCCCACTTAGCGCACCGGCTACAGCCCCCAGAATGCACAGCGCTCGGCGGGACTACGTCTCCCAGCGTGCACCGCGCCGGACCACAGGTCCCGGCCGGCTGTTCCTAGTGCCCCCGAACTACAGCTCCCAGCGTGCACCGCGGCTCCCGGCGTGCACCGCGCGGCGAGTCACCTGACATTCTCATATATACTTATATAATAATACTTTTATATTAGATATACTCATATACTTATATATACTTATATATACTTATATATACTTATATATTAGAATAGCAGAATAGAAGCTGCTCACACTTAAAGAATACATGGGATGACAGCTGTTTAGCTAAAGCAGCATATTTCTATAAGCCTGTATGTAGGAAGGGGGTCTGTTGCTAGAGGATTTCTGATAAGCAGGACAAGTCATCTGGGCCTGCGATAAGAGCGGAAAGCACTGATAAGGATGGGAAGGACCTGGAGAACACGCGCACAGATTGAAGTTAAAGGAAGTTCTACAATCAACTTCATCCCTGAGAAGACCCTGCACAGGCACAAACAGGGAAAAGACTTTTCTCAAACTCATTATACTAAGAAGCAGTGAAAGGTTATGAATATGTCTAGGCGTTGTTTGGAATATGTAACAGTTTACTGTATGAAGCCAAGACAAGCTGCCACGATGGGCACGCACGTTATTTTGGAGAAATAATTCTCCCGTGTGCCTCAGCGCTGAATAAACATACCTACTTTATAACTTTATAAGTTATAGAGTCTTGATTCCGCGTGTCACCTGTAAGGGTCCAAGGGCAGGTTGGATGGGGCTTGGAGCCCCTGATCCAGTGGGAGGTGACCCTGCTCATGGCAGGGGGTGGAGTTCCTCATTGGACTCTTCCAACCCAAAACTATTCCATGATTCTGTGATTCCTGCTTAGAAATGAATCGTGGAGCACTGAACATTGTGTTAGGAGGAAGGAGGACAGTGAGAAAGCAGGAGGACAGAGGCCCTTCGTCCCAGGTCCCCCACGCTGTCGCTCTCAGCCACGTTTAGAGAAAACCCAAGCCACGGAATTTCTTGCCAAAAACCATCCCACATGCCAGAAGTTTGCTCGCAACAGAGCACTCCATGCACCTGCGCTGTTCCTGTGCCCACTGTGTGGGACAGGGCCACCCCCAGGGCTGCCCCACACTCCAGCTCCCATGCAGCGGTGCTGTGTCCGGCCAGCTCAGGCTGAGCCGATGCTGCGGGGAGAGTGCAGAATCACAGAATCATAGAATAGTTAAGATTGGAAGGGACTTTAAAGGTCATCTAGTTCCACTTCTACCATGGGCAGGGACACCTCCCACTAGGTCAGGCTGCCCAAGGCCCATCCAACGTGGCCTTAAACACCTCCAGGGATGGGGCAGCCACAACTTCCCTTGGCAACCTGTTCCAGTGTCTCACGACTCTCATGGTGAAGAAATTCTTCCTAATATCTAGTCTAAATCTGCCCTTCTCCAATTTATACCCATTCCTTCTCATCCTATCACCACAAGCCTTTATGAATAGTCCCTCTCCAGCTTTCTTGTAGGCCCCTTTCAGAGTCCCCAAAAGCCACTTCCATCCCCCAGTCTTTCCCATCTCATCAGCCGCACCCCTGGAAAAGCCACAACACCTGCAAATCAAACAGCAACTCCCAGCCAGCAAATGGATAAGCTACGACTGGCCTGCCTGCTCTGGGGACCTTCAACCACACAGAAACACACGCCTGTCTCTGCTCAGGATAAGGAAGAGCATCATGGAATCATAGAATCACCAGGTTGGAAAAGACCCACGGGATCATCGAGTCCAACCATTCCCATCAATCACTAACCCATGTCCCTCAGCACCTTGTCCACCCGTGCCTTAAACCCCTCCAGAGAAGGTGACTCAACCCCCTCCCTGGGCAGCCTCTGCCAGTGCCCAGTGACCCTTTCCCTGAAAAACTTTTTCCTAATGTCCAGCCTGAACCTCCCCTGGTGGAACTTGAGGCCATTCCCTCTTGTCCTGTCCCCTGTCACTTGGGAGAAGAGCCCAGCTCCCTCCTCTCCACAACCTCCTTTCAGGTAGTTGTAGAGAGCATCAGTACCAGTCAATCTCATTTTCATAGCTCTGTTCAAACCCACCACCCACCTTCACTAGAGCAGGACCAAGGCAGGCAGCCCCACCAGGAGCCGTGAACCCCACCAGCCCTGGCCAACTGCGCTTTAAGGTCCTCCGTTTACCCTAAACACACTCGGATGCTTGGCTTTCCTTCACCTCCAAGAATTTACGACTGGTTTGGGGCCTCGCTGCCAACACACGGGGCAAAAAAAAGTTGGTCCCACCTCTTCCCAGGGCTGGGGCTGGTCACCACGAGGATGCTCGCTCGCTCCCTCCTGCGCAGCTCTGGCACCGCTGCAGCCACCCATTTCCAGTTGGGTTCCCTCAAGAGACTGCTCTCTTTAGCTGAACTTGTTGGCCCTTTTCAGTGAAAGCCGAGATACGCAAATGCCTCAAACCAAAACCCCTAACAGGCTTAAGAAAACAAAAGTAATGTCTAGGCAGAAGACAGAGCCACAGCGTTCTGCTGAAGGGACGGCCACGGCACAAAGTTTAATCATATCCTTACACACCAGGGAATCCACAGGTAAGAAAGATACAGAGCAGCATGGAAACTTTAGACCAGAGCTTATACCTTGTTAAACACATACACGTACAAACCAGGCTTGGGATTCTGCTTCTCGAAGCCGTTCACACAAAACCACCGAGGACTCTGGCCGGTGGGGATTGCCCCTCGCTCTGCCTGTTCCCAGGCACAGTGTGAGGGGTTGGGGTGTGAGAGGGGAGCAAGAGCTTTAGAATTCAGGGTTATTCTACCATTTTCCTCACACGTGCTACACAAATTGTGCCATCTTTGTCTGTTAAAAAGTTAATTTATTATCCCCTCCTAGTAAAAAAGTGAAAAGCTATACTCTGTTAGACCAGCAAGATAAAGAATTACTCCAGCTCTTTGGAGACTTTTAGATACAACTTCAAGCATATCATTCCACAAGGGAACAGCAAGTGCCTTTCTTAAGAAAGGAAACTCTATAATGGGTCAGGCTTTTCTTTTAAGCAGAAGATGTATCCATTACAGCACTCCCTTTCAGTCCAGATGACTCCTGTGAAATATCCTAATACCCAAGTGGCACACAAAGATTAAGTTTCCTAAGGAGAAATGTGTCTTTAAGAAGTGATTTCAGGAAAGAAATACAAGTCCCTGATATCCCTGTTTCATAAGAAGGATACAAATGTGTATTTTAATTGTTTTATTTTCATTTTCCCCAAAGGGGAACCAAAGGCAGAGAGGTGGTGTGAGATACATCACGCTGTTCTTACGGGTAAATCAATTTGCAAATGTTATTTTACCACTCTATAAAAATACACACAGGAGTGTGAAGGAAGCAAAGGAGTTCAGAGTGGCTGTCAAGGAGCAAATACGTTAAATACAATCAGGTTTTTTCCCCAAAAAATAGTGGCTCCTTATGTTCCATAAACCCAAGCCTTTAGTAGCCACATGCCACAGGAACAGAAACTTAAGTGGTAGCTTCCTTTGAGCATGTGCACACAAAATCATCAGTAAAGAACTGCTCCCATGGGACCAGACAGGAGATGTGAGCGGCAAAGCCCCATCCACAATAGGAAAGAAGATATGCATTCAGTTTTACTGTTTAGCTTCCCATCCAAACTCCTGTAAACAGGTTCCATACCATTCAGGCATCTCTGATGAAAGTCTATAGTTCTATAAAAAGAAGTCACACTGTAAGATCGAGATATTTACCCTGTACGTGTTATGTGAGAGCGAAGAGGAACAACCAACAACCTTCTGATTTCTCATGAAACGTCCAAGCAATCTGTAAGTGACCCAGTTCCTTTCTCTGTCCAACTGTGCTGTGGGAAACCCAGTGAAGTGCCTCTTCACAGGTAATGACAGTTTGCTTTTAAAAATATTAAGGACACATTAATTTTTATCTTTAAGAACCTCCTGGAAAGTTACTGTGGAAAATGAAAGTGCTCCCATGATGAGACCAACGTGCAAAGCTCTACAGGCTTCTGTCCTTGCTGCTTTCTTAGTATTCCTTCCCTTGGCAGATTCGTATTAACATGAGGCTTAAGACATCGCAACGAGGCCATCATCCACCTGTAACAAGCAGGCAGACACTGGAAAATGTTTTATGTTTAATCATAAAACGTGGAATATGTCAAAAAAATATTGTATGGATATGATCAGTATGGTCTCTTCAGCAGGTTTATATACCAATGGCCTGCAACACTCGCTTTTCATTCTCATTGAGATGGTCTGAAAACATTGCATAGCAGGGCTGCTGTGCAAACTGACAGAGGAAGTCAGTGAGATAGGCCTGAAAGGAAGACAGAAAGACCCAGTTAGCATCACGTCACCTCGGAAATCATCTTTTCTTTCACGTACCAAAAGATAAACCTCAAGATACACCCAAACAAAGGGCTTGCAGGAACAAAAAAGCAATGCAGAAGGGCCATAGTAGAGGGGAAGGGCTGATAAACAGCTTCCAGGTGGTGGGAAAAGCAAGAGCGAGAGATCCCACAGGGGCTGTGACAGCATCTCCCAGCGGAGCGTGAAGTTCTGCCACATTCAGTGTCCAAGCTACTGCTGACTTCAGCAAACGGCTCTGAAGCTCATGGGGAGAAAAGTCTCCCTTTGCTCAAAGTTTTTTCCATTCGCTGATTCACCAAGGGAAACCAGCTCGGGACATTCTTGGGACACTCAGTACTTTCCAAAGTTATTTCAGTGAACTGAGTACAGGGATCAGTAACCAGTGCTTGCAGTGGTTTACAGGTTTGTTGAAGTACAAAATAAACCCTCTAATTTTACGAAGAATGATAGGAATCTGATTAAAAAAAAACATTCTAGAGCATCACCTGGAGATCTATTTGGTAAAGAGGGTCATTTAATGCATCTGGATCGTCCTCTTCATCATCTTCATAGTAATCCTCATCTGTCAGGGGCAAGTCAGCAGGTTTTAACATAAAACAGAGCAAAACACCTCAGAAGTACTCTATTAAAAGCCCAAGGACCCAAAAAGAAACTGTTTCAGCACTGCTGAGTAAAAACCAATTATATCAGAATATTTGCTCCTTAAGTTCACAACATCAGAGAACACTGCAGCCCCGAACAGGGTCACAGTGCAAGTCGCAAGGAATGTGCAAGTGAGATGAACACACGTGGGACAGCAGACAAGCAGGTTCGTTAGTCACGTGAGTGATTATCTTAGGCCTTCCTCTTATGGCAGGGTGACACATTTCCAGTTCTGTGCTAATGTAAGCAGTCTCCCTTACCCTGTTTCTCTGTGAGGCTCTCCGTTCTAAGACCATAGGCAAACTAGGGAGCAGAGATGATATCACCTGCCTCACCTTTATGCAGCAATCATTTCTCAAAGTCACTCTACAAACAAGCTCATCCACTTCTACAACAGGTCATGGCTACCTAGCCAAGCATCCATTTTCTCTTTAGAAGAAACACGTGTGTGAACCTCACAGCAACATGAAGGCTACACAGCATTGGGACTCTCAGATGAAAAACACAGTTATTTAATCTTTGACTTACTCAAAGACATGTCCCTCTCTTATAGAAAAAGGTCCTTATTCAAAATCCCAGTGGAGCATTTCCTTCCCCTTACCTGCAGCCCCTGTTGAGCTGCTGCCAAGCTAAGAAAACTTTAACCAGGATGTCACCTACTCTACTTTCACCTTGAGCAAGCAGTTTGAAGCTGTTGCTTACCATACTTGTTTGTGGAAAGAATATCTGATAAGAACTGTCCTGCTAAGCCTTCGTCTTCATCCTCATCCTCTTCCTGATCCTCCAACATATCATTTGAATCATCTGTTTAGAAACAAAACAAAATCCCAGAGGCCCAGGCTGTTGATGTCTCTGCAGGGCATGGTAGAGTTTCTAGGCAAACATCCCCGCTGGTGTTGGTGGGTGAAGGGAAACACCTGCAGCCCTTCCCATCCTTTGGGATCGAGTGATTCAAGAACTAGAGCTGCACAAAATGCAGCTGCAAGAATGGATGCTTGAAGCAGGGAGGAAAAAAGACAAACCAGATACACGAAGAAAGGATAATTTTATTGGCATATGGTCAGATCCCATCTTCCAAACTGGCCCAAAATAATTTTCTAGTTTAAGAATACACAACGCTGACTCATCTTATCCTTGGGATCAGTGTTTAAGCCTTTGTAACTGCAGGTATATGATTTACTACTGCAAGTTTCTTATTAGTATAAATGCTGCTGAAGAGATTACAAAGTAGAGTTAAGCCATGCAAAGAGGAAAAGTAAACCCAGTACTTTACCTTGGCTCCAATCTGCAGTTGTCTGCCTGGATGCATTTGCCTCCATCGCATTGGAGAGTTCGTTTATTATTAATTTTAAGATTTTTACTAACAAAGGAATGTTTGTCCAGCGTTCAGGATCTGTAAGAGAAGAAAAATAAATACATAGTGATGTAAATAAAAAATGGTTAGAAATAGGCCATTTTTTGTTGTGGTGGTTCATTTTTTTTAATTTCCCCATACATTTAAAATGCTGACATGCAAGAAAAACTTCCAGATCCAGAGTTTATTACACGGTCCCCCCTGAGGTTATTGCTGCACATCCAGCAGGGCTTTCGAGCCAATGAGCAGTGCAGCTCTCCCACTCATAGCTCTGCCCTCAGACACTGTACGCTCTAACTTTTCCTCACCAGCATTCCCATGGGGCTTAATTATTACATAGGGATGGCTAGATAGCTGTCATTGGAAAAGTCCATACGCTATAAAATACAGAAACTGGGAGCACTAGTTAAATCCTTATTGGTATTAGTATTAATCTTCATTTAACTTAAATACTGGCAATTGCCATTCTGTTGTCTGAATAGACAACATCTGAGCATGCTGGTTTGGTTTTGTAAAACAAAGAATAATAAGGTTGTGGGTGTTTTGTGACCACTGCTGACACTCCTAGCGCTGTCCCCTATTTGTTTCCTTTTTTAAGGGTTCCTGCCTCAACCCAAACCCCCGAGCCTACGACAGCTGAAGGCTCCGGGAGCACCGACTGCCTAGCTGGGCCTCCTGTCTGGATCTGAACAGCTGTCACATCCTGTCCCACAACTGGTTGTGCACCAGCTCTAGCGCAGCAAGCTGCAGAACCGCTGAGAAGAGCAGCTCCCCTGTGTCTTCCTCTCTGAGGCTCAGATCCCAGACAAACCTGCCCCATGCCCTCTCCAGTTTAATACAGGAATCTCTACATAGTAATCTCCAATCAAAGATTTTGGGTTCAGCCAATTAAAAAGAAGACAAGTCTTATGAAGGAGACTGGCCAAGCTTTCCTTAAAAGTGATCTCTCACTTGTTGAAATCATTGCTGATAACTTGTGAAAGTCACCAAAAAAAGGTCACTTGTTTTTTTCAGTTTCTGCATTCAGAAAACACTATCAGAGAAGCATCAAGAAATTATCAATTCTATCTCATTAGATGGAAGGGGATGATGCAAAACAGCAGAGAATAACTCCCAATCCTCTATCACCTCATCCACTTATCTTAAGTAAGAGACATCAGGAGTCTCCAAAAGTTCTTGGCAGAATTTACATACGCGTTATTTGCCTTCAGTACACGATGTATAGCTTGGCTCTAAAAAACAAGAGACACTTTCTGTAGCAAATACCTCCCAAAGCTTTGTGTGATCTGCAAGATTGATTTTAAGGCCTTTCCTAGCATCTACTAACTGGGAAAAAAACTGTTAATAACAGCAAAACGATTACTTACTTTTGGCCGACTTCGATCGTGTCCGTATTCCCTCATCCATATTAAATATTTCTTCTCCCTTTACCCTAATGTCCTGAAGCCGCTTGTCATCCGTGTTGATGCCATACTGCAGGAGTTTACACAGCGCGACAGAGCTGGGGAGCAGGGAACAGGAAAATTACAGATCAGAATTTCCCTGAGCTGTCTGGTTTTCTCAGGAAAAAAACTGAGAAACTCTTCAGCTGTTAACTCTTTTGCTGTTAACAGAGAACCCATCTCCAGAGCAGACACTCAGACACCACTTTTCTACACTTTTGCTGAGAACAAGCTTTACAGAATTTTCTTATTTCTCCTGCTTTACATTAGCATCCGAGACCGGACTCACCTCCTGACCTGCACTGCAAGCTGAAAACTGACAAAGCCTTGGGTTATACACTGCCAAACAGAGCACACACACATCAAAGTTTTTTCCAGTTCAGAAGGGCCACAAAGGGAAACACAGGCCTGAAGCATCATGTGCAGATTAAGACAGAATTAAGAGGAATGCAGTGGCAAGAAAGCAGTAATGTGGTTGATCTGCAACCATGAACATGTCTTCTCCTTTCTCCATTCTCAAAGCTCTTCACTTCTTGTCCTTCACAGCTCTGCTACACTTGGACCTCCAGTTCCCTCAGTATCTTCACATGTTCCTTCCATCTCTGCTGCTCAGAATTCTGCTCCACGCTATTTCAAATCTTCTCCAGTCTGAAAATGTCTCTGACTACAGGTTAAGGCCACTGATTTACGCTTGGCGCTCTCAAACGTCTCTCTTGGCTCCAAAAGTCTCAAACTGAAGTTCTGAAGCTCCCTGGAACTTCCTTTTTTCATGCTTTCACTTCACACCCTCTTTCTCTCCCACACTATGGCTCCGAGTTCCCACACTGCTGGTTTGGACCCAGATCCTACGCACCACCCTGAGCTGCCCAAAGTTTTCCCACCTTTTCCTGACACAAGTGGGGAGCAAACAGCCCCATCTTTACCCACCCCTTGCAGGGATGGGACTGGTGCACACAGAAGCTGTCCTCACATTATTTTTACCAACTCTGAACAAGAGGGTCCTCTGAGCAAGCACAGCCTTCCTTCAGCATGCGGAGAACACCCAGCATTTTCTAATGCACAATAAACATCACTGTAAGTAACCCAAACCTAAGTGTTTAATAGTGTGGAGCCCTGCCAAGCCATATGCACAGAAATAGCTCTGATCTTGGACAATATGGAGACAAGCACTGAACAACAAAGTTTAACCTCATTTCCTTGTCAGCACCAGCCTTGGCTTCCCTGTGGCCGTGAGCAGTCTCAGGGGATACTGCAGCCAACCCTCCTCTGTCAAAATGGGGATAAACCACTGCTTTTAGGTATGAAACAAGCGTGACTGAAAACAGCACCAAATCCCCTCATCAGTTTCTCACAGCATTCTGCTTAGGAAGCTGTCACCTCTGGCCTGGACAGGCGCACACTCTCCTGGGTGGAAAACTGGTTGGCTGAAGGGCCCAGAGAGTGGTGGGAAATGGAGTTAACTCCAGCTGGAGGCCAGTGACAAGTGGTGTCCCCAGGGCTCAGGGCTGGGTCCAGCCCTGTTCAATGTCTTTATCAATGGCCTGGATGAAGGCATCGAGTGCACCCTGAGCAAGTTTGTGGGTGACACTAAGCTGGGTGGAAGCTGGATCTGCTGGAGGGTCGGGAGGCTCCAAAGGGATCTGAACAGGCTGGATCCATGGGCTGAGACCAATGGCATGAGGTTTAACAAGGCCAAATACCGGGTCCTGCACTTGGGGCACAACAACCCTGAGCAGCTCCAGACTAGGAGAAGTCTGGCTGGAAACTGCCTGGAGGAGAGGGACCTGGGGGTGTTGGTTGACAGCGACTGACCATGAGCCAGCAGGGGCCCAGGTGGCCAAGAAGGCCAATGGCATCTTGGCTTGGATCAGAAACGGCGTGACCAGCAGGTCCAGGGAGGTTATTCTCCCTCTGGACTCAGCACTGGTGAGACCAAACCTCGAATCCTGTGTTCAGTTCTGGGCCCCTCACCACAAGAAGGAGGCTCTGGAGCGAGTCCAGAGAAGAGCAACGGAGCTGGGGAAGGGGCTGGAGAACAAGTCTTACGAGGAGTGGTGAGTGACCTGGTGTTTAGCCTGGAGAAGAGGAGGCTGAGGGGAGACCTCATTGCTCTCTACAACTCCCTGAGAGGAGGTTGTGGAGAGGAGGGAGCTGGGCTCTTCTCCAAAGTGACAGGGGACAGAATGAGAAGGAATGGCCTCAAGCTCCACCAGGGGAGGTTCAGGCTGGACATCAGGAAAAAATTTTTCACACAAAAGGTCACTGGGCACTGGCAGAGGCTGCCCAGGGAGGAGGTTGAGTCACCTTCCCTGGAGGTGTTTAAGGGATGGGTGGATGAGGTGCTGAGGGACATGGTTTAGTGATTGATGGGAATGGTTGGACTCGATGACCCTGGAGGTCTTTTCCAACCTAGTGATTCTGTGAATCAGCCTGCCTTATTTATTTCACAGGCTATTTGACTGCTTTAAAACAATAACACACTGATACAAACTAAGAAGTGAGTTCACATCGGGCGAGACCCCTGAGAGTGATCTGTTAGGCTTCATATTTCCAGAAAAATCAATGACAGCAGCTGCAGCAAAATTTAAATTAATACAGAGCATTTAATGCTTTGGAATACAGTAGTCGGCCTCCACCGGAACACAGATGTGCTCCTACAGCAAAAGGGAGACAAAATGGTGTGAGCTGATTTCTTTACTGCCTTCTAAGAGATTGTTAAATCAACAAGAAACCACCAGATTCTCTTTGGAAACCCTCTATGATGCCCTGAAACTCTGCAGTAGTCTGTAAAGGCAGTTTCACATCTGGAAGCTACTCTTATCCCATTCACAGAAGTTGAATCTCAAAAGCACTCCTCTGCTTGCAAGAGACCCCCATTCCTCTTGGGTCACCCTGCTCTGGCACAGCCACCGGTCAGCAAGAGGTGGAAGCACTTAGAGGAAGATCAGATCACTCCAATGACCACAACTCTCCTGAGCCAAACTGACAGTGCAGGGAAAAAAACCACTCTGCCCAACACCAGCACATGCTAATCCGAGTCTTAACCAGCTCCCCTTGCCCTCGCATCCAGTGCGCTTATTTGCAATGGGATGATCAGTCAACTAACATTAACACACGGATCCTTCCTCTGAAACATCCTACCTGACTTTGCCTTCATACTGCCCGTAGAACAAGTGCTGCCGGCTCATCCATTCGGCCATTACAAACTCCAAGGCCGGCTTGCCGGTTGGTCCAGGGAGACTACACAGGAACTCCAGGAGTGGCTCCAGTTGTGAGTGAACCAAGTGAGCAAACACCATAATCAAGGACTACAGGAGGAGAAAGGAAACGTTAGCTGTACGTAATTTCATACCTGAAAATGTTTCATCAAATATTCAAGTAACTGGGTTTCCTGCAAGAGTAGAAACTGTGCTTACCAACCCCAAGAGAAAGCGTAACCATCTCAAAGACACTGCATGCTACAAAAGAATGGCGATAAACTACTGCCGTCAGCAGCAGTATTGATCCCCCACCAGAAAACATAGCAGGAATGAATTTACTCACACCCATACCCCAAACTTACAGACCTTCCTAAAGCAAATATTAGAAATTGATTTTAAAAATATGAGAGGTTGCAGTGGCCTTTTGACAAGCAAAACCACCGTGTGGCAACAGTCAGAGCCCTCAGGTGCCCTCATTTGCTCAGTGGGCCCAAAGCTATACACACAATTCTGAATTTTAGGGAAAGAATTGTAAGTTTTAGAAAGATTTTTTACATGATGCAGGATCATGGTCTGACACTTAAAGACTGGCTGCTTCAGACTTAAACTTCTGGATCCCAAATCAGGCAGAGCAAGAGCCATTCTGAACAGCTAAGAATCAACAGTGCAACCAAGGGATGGGGGATATCAAGGCTTTCAGATGAAATCAGAACAGCCTCTTGATTCACCACTTGTTGGCTTGTAAAACACACACACAACGATCAGAGAAATACACAAGATGGATAGGTTAGAGCAGAGTGAGCCCCAGCCAAGTGCTGCACTGAGAACGGTTGGACTCGGTGATCCGGTGGGTCTCTTCCAACCTGGTTATTCTGTGATTCTGTGATTCTGTGAGGGCAGAGGTGGGTTCTTGCCAGACGGCAGAAGTCCTCAACAGTGCCAGCAAAACGTCTTCCCCCAGCTCCTCCAGAGGAACCAGGGCAGCCATCACATGTTTTTTTATATTAATGGCACATGCAAGGAAGACAGGAGAGAGAATGAGGACCACTGGGACATAATCATTCCACAAAACTGTCACTAGAAGTAGGTCAAGGTTGGAAGAGGCAGTGATGGTCTTTGTCTGGCCTCTCACCTGATACAGGTCAACTCTACCTCCCACCCACTCAATGCTAACCTTGTCCCAGTGCTCAGGGACTTATCCTTTGAGTACGGCACAAAACCACTCCAAAACACATGCTGCCTTTGCCACAGCATCCTTACTTTGGCAACTCCTGTCACAAGCACAAGGTCACAAAGGACTATTTAAGGTGCACTAAACCTGGCTTACCCAGCGATCTGGATAACACTCTGTATGAGCGGAGCAGGCACCTTCCTGACTGCTGCAAGAGGATACAGTAGTGATCCTCCAATTGCACCAGCCATAAATAATCAAGCACACCATCCAAAAACACGATGGTGATTTCTTTTCCTGACACTTCCATGTACCCTCCTGGGGGCCCAGCCCGCTCACCTGCATCACACTGAGCGTCTCCGCTTGTTGCATTTTGCTCAGGATAGCCCTCAGGATCTGGTCCAGATTCTCTCCCAGCTCACTTCCTGCTTTGGAAATTAAAGTGGAGACCAGCCTGCCCACGAAGGCAGCGGTGAATTCTGAGGTCCTTGGATCCAGAAGCTGGCTCACCACCTGCATCACATACCACAGTCCATTGTGGCCTTGCTCATCGTGCCACTGCGCAATCTGCTCCAGTGCCACCGAGACGTACGCACGCAGACACTCCCCGCCGTTCTGAATGAGAGAAGAATCACATTAGAATTTCCCTTTCTAGGTAGGGGACAGAGGAAGACATCCCCTTCCATGACCCCAAAAAGACCCTTAGCCAAGTTGAAAACAATGGGCAAAATGGTGGCATCTGTAAAGGATCCGATCTCTCCAAAATGAGTGCCTAAAAATTACAGATAACTTCAAAAGACTTTATTACAAAGCAGAACACCCCTCACTGCCCAGGCAGCTACCACAATCAGCTAATAAATACAAAGACAACCTGAACCAGCTGCAGTTTTGTGCCAGTCATGGCAAAGTGTAGCTGCACTATAAAACTAAAGGAAATTAAATCGGCTTTACTATTTATAAGACAGCTGGTAAGTGGAACAAAAGGGCACCCTGCACCTCTACATTCCAAAGTTTTTATTTTCTTGCTTAAATACTGTATAAAGATATCACCGGGTAACAGCAGAACCAGCCAACAAGCACAGCTCAGGCACTACTGCTGTTTGAGATGATTCCTTGCTCTCCCTCCATCCCATACCTAGCTCAGCCAAAAATAAGTCTGCCTTCCCTTCCCACCTAAATGAATACAGGAAGAAGTTGCTAGGAGGAGGAGGTCTGCACGGGAAGCCTTTTGCTTCCCTGCACCTGAGTGTGTTCCTGCAGGCGGCCCCTGACATCCCCAGGGGTGATGAAAATTATTATGGGGGAAGAAAAACAGTGTTGTTTTGCGTTTTTTGGTTGGGTTTTGACAGGCTTAGGAATTTTTTTTTTAATGCGCTCCAAAGTCCTATAATATTTAAGCTCAATGTGGCTGCCTATTCACTCTGGTTCTCCAAGTTAAGGAACAATCAGTAAGTACCGTTGCAGGCCCTTGACCAGCAGTACTTCCACAATAAACTGGAGGTGGCAGAGACTCCTGAGGAGGTGCTGATACAGCTATGGCCAAGCAAAGCCTGGGCTTTGTCTTGAAAGCTCTCTGTCTTTGTCACCTCTTCTGGACTCACAGAGCCCCACAATCCTTACAATCCCCACAGCGTTACCTGCATAGTAGCATTGTCATCTGTGTTCAAGCTGCACTGAGCCACTGCAGGGAATGCTTGGCAGATCAGGAGCTGGGACAGAGGAGGTTTTGTATTCCTCACAACTGTGGTCAATATATCAATAGAAGTCTGAAAGGAAAACACAAACAAAAGCACCCCTACAGTAGCAGCCGCAGTATACTATGTCAGCATTATCCACCACTGATGCGAGAATCAAAGGTGTAAACGGGAAGGATGTGAGCCAGTACTGCCATCACATCCTGATTTTACAGTTTAGGATGTTTAAGCTGGAGGACCTTGGAACCTTGCACCCCAGCACCACTGTATTTCACACAGACACACAGTGCCCGCCGTAAAAGCTCCCAAGGCTGTTCCAATATTAAAAGCAGTGGAACCTCTTGAACATGGTACACAGTGTCACAGTACCCTGATGCATGCTAATCGGTACAGCCAGCCCTAGCTGACTTGTTCCATTTTGTTTATATTGATTTACATTTATTTTAATTACCCATAAGCAATTGTTACAGTCCTACTAATCAACAGGTGGATAATAAGAAGATTTATAAAGATGTTTATGAGTTAAATTCCATTCTACACTGTCAATGCTTAATCTTTATAAGGGTATGTTTTATAGAAAGGACAAACCTATAGAATTTATCTCCGGTAATTCATACACGTGTGATCTATAAATCAGAAAAAACCTTAGAAAAAAGTGCAAGGGATAGTAGTGTAGTCTGTTGGAGAACATTTCACCAAAGAGAGGAGATGTTACTGGTGAAAGATGGCTGTGTCAAAGCAAAATGCCTAGGGATATACTGCTGAGACTGGAAGAAGGCCAGAGGAGCAGTTCAAAGTTAACTTTTGGAAGCATCTCCCCCCACCTGCAGTTTGCCTTTTGTCCACAAAGAAACCTCTACCAATAACCGAAATCATTGTTCCAAAGCAGTTTAAAAGCAACCTTTCTACTCTTTGCAGACCAGCCATCCTCTGTGTTCAAGAGCAGGGAATCGTCCCCACCTAAGATCACGTACACTATAGCACTTACTGCACAAAGCCCTGCTGGGATCTTGTCAGCAGGGGCCTGCATGATGCTGACAAGAGTTGGTATTAGCCTCATCTGCATTGGACCCTGGCAGGCTTCTATCTGAGCTAGCTCCTTAAAGATATCTTGGGCAAGAGAAGCAACAACTGGATCTGGAGAGAGAAAGCACCATTTACTGAAACATACTAACAAACACATCGCAGTTTTTCCTACTGCTATTTTGCATCGGCAAAGCAGCAAGTTTCGCTTCCAGCTTTACCGCTGAATGAATCAACGTTCATTCAATTAGCATTTATTACGTTTTCAGCACTGGGATGCAGTAGCAAAAACAACTGTACTTTGAGAAGGTAACTTGCATGCCTACCATTACTGTACTTCAGAAATATTGCAATCGTGAAGGGGCAGATTTTGTTCTCCACACTTGCTGTGAACGCTGGGTCTACCGTGCAGACAATGCACAGCGTCTCCATCACAAGGTTCAGGACCTCTGAACTGAACTGAGTTGCCAAGTGGATCAGCCCGTCAAGAATGCTCGGAAGGAAAGGCTGCAACACATGGGTGCTCTCAGAGATCTTCAGCTGGTCACAGTATCTGGACAAGAAATTCGTGAGGCAAAAATACACACACAGTATACTAATGCGATTTATCATCTATTAAAGTCATCTATACATTTAATTCCAGATGATACACAAGGAATTATTTCACATCACCTACTCTTCTTCAGTTTACTCCCCCTCAGTCTGCCATTCCTCGATCTCTCTGCGGCTCAGCTCTTTCCTCCCCATCCCACCCCTGACAGTTCACAGAAGCAGAGTTGAGTCAAGTGATGGTAAAAGCTTCTGCACCTTAGTAACATTTCTCTTTCAAGAATTGCCCGTCAATGGAGAAAAAAAAAAACTTGAGGAAAAAGCAGTCTGAGACAGACACAGCTTACAAAGCAAGCTAGTGACAGAGAAAAAATATTCAGGAATAATTGAGTTATAAGTCTCTGCCCTTGCTTACTCATTAATGTTTCAGTGCAAATAGATGATAAGGTGTTTTTTTGGGGAAAAGTAGGGGTCTGCAAGGTAGGGTCTTTTGTATTTGGTTATTTTTTTGTTTTTACACTTTTACATTAATGTTAATTTTTCACTTTAGAATCAATACAGCAGACCATCCTTTTTCCTTCCTGCAACTTACTTACGTAAACAGGATTAAAACCAAAACAGAACAAACACTCTTTGTTGCTGGGATTTGCTCCAGGAGCCCACATTATGTCATCCAACCTTTGTGACCAAAGAGGAGTAACCTGGGTTTCATCTTTACGCTTCTCCTTGGCACAGTATCCATCCTAACGCTGTATTGTGGCCAACCCTGAATGGCAATTTGCTATTCCTCATTAGAGTTACTCTATTTTGAACCTGCTTGCTTACAGCTTTTAAGTCAACACCTATTTAATTCAAAGCAAATACTTCCACTGTCTATACAGAAATGTTATTAATATTTTAACAGATTACTTTTAAAACTGTAATCGATACCACCCGCCCCTGGAGCTTTGGAATACCTGAGGATTCACTTACCCCCAGATAGCTCGGACTGCGGAGATTCGCACCGAAGGAGGCTGGGTTTCGTGTAGACCGCTGACAGTAGCTTGCAAGAACTGCTGGATTAGTTCTGGAGACATGGCCACAGTGAAACGGCTGGCGGCCCACAGAGCACGACCCAGGAGAAACGGGGACACTGAATGAAACAAAACACCCAGGGGTCTTAGAATCAGTTTTACTTATTTAAAATTACAGCTGCTTCCATCCATTACCCAAAATTTTGTCATCCCAGTAAGAAACTGGTAAGATGTGACAAAGAAGATGAATGTGCAGGCATGCAAAGAATTTTGGTACATGTGCAGAATCCACTTTATTTTCTCAGTTATTGCAAAAAATAATTTCCCGTTTAACAAAAATTTCTTCCCTCAACTGCTTCCACTTGATTTTTTTCATCAATGCAGCAATACAGGCTTTATTGATCATCAGAACAGAAATAAAGGAACAGAAAGAAGGCTTTTTCAATAACTCTTATTCATGTGGCTCAATATTCTATCCCCAGGAGTAGGAAATGGCACAAGCTTAGAGGAAAGAATTGGAGAAACAGAGCACGCATGCAGGGATCTTTACAGATAACTCTTCTAGTGTCCAGCCATCACCTGGTAATCACAGAACACAATGTTCAACAACACCAGAAAAAGAGTGAACACTCATTACCTCCTCACCTGTTTACACTTCTGGAGGTTTGAGGTATCCTATTGCACTTAACCCTTCTGCCTTTTCAGGCTAAAAGGCCTCTTACCTACCAAGGCTATCCTCAAACAGATTTCTATTTCTCAGCATCTTTACTGCCATTACTTATGCTCCTGCAAGTATTAATTTTAAGATGAGGACACTGAAAACTCCATGCAATATGTATAGTAAAAAAAAAACCCCTGTTTTCTAAGCAACTATTATAAAAAACAAGATTTCTTTGTCTTATCACCATTACTGACCATTAAATAGACACCCTCTGAGAGGTACCAATGTAGTGACTGCAGGAGCTTGTTCTAGGACACAATCGCTCATTTACAGCCCAATCCCACACTGCTAGGTTTGTGTAAATACCTAAGGTTGGGTGTTTGGGTTTTTTCTATGCATTACACATTGCACACTATTTCTTCATTCAAAATTAACTCAGAAAAAAAAAGAAAAAGCTTTCATTATAATAGGCTAAATGGATGTTTCTTTGATGAAGTCATCCAACAATTTCTTTTTTCTGCACTAAGACAACTTAGTGTGGACTCAGCAGTAATGCTCATATTGGCTTAAACTTCTCAAATTTTAATTATTTGCAAATCTGACTTTCCACACTTCCTTTGACTTTCTTGCACACTGATGTAAGATCACACAAAAAGCAGAGCTCCTAGTAACAGGATCCCACTCAACAGGATTCCACTATTGGAATTCAAGTGCTGCAATTAGCATCACCCTCAGTGTACGGAAAATGGGATGGGATATTGCTGCAGGAATTCCGGAGCCTGCTCAAGTCTTCCCCAGAAACTGATACAAACCAACAGAACAACTATTTTCCATCAAGTTCCCCAAGCAATCGCCCTTCTATCTCCAGCATCCAGCCAACAGTGAGTTTCAACTGAGAGCGCAGTGCCCCACATTTAAAGGGTTTTTATTAGACCCTGTAGCATGTGTCAACACAAAAGATAAGATTTATGACCTTTCACATGTACAACACGCACATCTGCACTTCACACCACCACACATACTGCAACCCGATTCATCAGACACGTTAATCTGTATGAGTTCCAAGGTCTGGCACTCATCAGTTACTCTGAGAAACGTACCTGAAAGGTTGAGGTCTGCAAGAACAACATTTGTCAGGAAGCCATGCATATCAAAATGTATTCTACCATTCTTCACGCTGTCTGTAATAATAGACTTCACCGAGCCCAGGGCCAGCATACAAGCTTCATGTATTTTCCACCTGCAAAAGAATTCAGAGCCTTGAGCTTTTTTTTTATCATTACCACAATAAATAGATACAAACTCTGAAGCATCTATTAGTATTTTTTTGGTCTAAGCTACCACAACAGTTTTCTTGATCCCAAAGAAGATAGTTTTCAAAAGCCCTGAAAGAAAGGCTCACAAAACTCTGCAAGATGGAGGCTTGGAAACTCACCCAGGACAGGTAGCATTCTCAATTGCTCTTGAAAATACAGGTCAAACAGTTGTGACTTCTTTTACTGATTTTGTTCCCATAATAAAAAAAAAAAGAAACAAGACCCTTCCATGATGCCTTATGTTTCCAGCTGTGTCTCGCTCGATTCTATGTGTGGAAGCACTGCGATATATTAAAGGTTTAAAAATGTCTATTTTTGCATTACATTTTGTTAAGTATGGTGAAATAGAGTTACGTGCAAATATCACTTCTCCTTGGTTTTATTTACGAAGCAAATAACCTACTTTAAAACTCACTACAAAGACAGGGACTCGGTGTCTGATTTTGCAGACATTCCATCACTGCTCACTGTACAGACTAGCTTCTTTGACACCAAAATTCAAAATAAACACAAACACTGAACTAATGCACTGTCAAACCAAGAGAGAACAGCTATGGAACAGCCACCAGGTAATTGCAATTTAACTTTCTTTTCCTATCCCCAAGTTACAGTAAAAACCACAACTTTGAAGTTCTAAAATGGAACACACAGATATGCCTGCAGCACCTCAGGCTCCTCTGCACATCAAGTGAAAAAGAAAAAAGAAAAAGATGTGCCTGAAATTTTGAGCTCAATTAGGCGAACACAAAGTGAAAGTACCATCCGTTTCTCTTCAGACTGCGCATTATTAATTCCAATGAGATGCCTAAGGAATTGTCAGGGTCTGGAGGAAGGGAGCCTGGGGCAGACAGCTTGTGCTAGGGATTGCTGGAATCATTCCACGTGAAGATCTCGTCATCTGGCTCAAGAGCTGCTCTACTTCCTCCTTCTTCTATTTAGGGTTCTCGAATTTCATCCTTGTGCATCAGTAGCAGTGTCATAAAACTTGTGGTGAAATTGTCCTGTACCCAGTCCTGAAAAAGAGCTTGATATTCGTACCAGTGTCATTCCCTGCTGCCTCGTCTCCTTACCAGTGCTCAGCACCGCTGTTTTTAGCCTGCTCAGCTTCTTGTAAATGCCTTGTAGCTGCTGCGGCCAAAGCAGATGCGCTCTCATTCTGGAAATCAGCAGCCACAGCCTGCGCAGAAGGAAACAACACTTAACTGTACAGACTTCTAAAAGCTGTCCTTTTCTCCAAATGCCCTTCCTGAAGGTAGGTTTATTATTTGCTATTATTATTTTGGTTGCATCGAAACATGGAACACATTTCATACCAGCAAAAGATCCTGAGCAGCAATCCTCACAGTATAGGAAAATGTGTCATCATCTTCATCCTCCACAAATTGTTGTGGATTTGCGGTCCAAACTTTTATCTAAACCAAAAAGGAGACAAAAAGGACAGGGTCAATAAAGAATTCAGAACATCAAGGTAAAAGAGAGCTTTTCTGTTCCCAGTAATCTCAGATTTGTAGAACTACTTTCAGAACATTTCTCTGCCATGAGAAGTTGTTGTCTTCAGCTAATTTTTCTCATACTCTATTGGAGAAACCTTTGAAAAGGAGAAATTCTCTTTGTTCTGAGCACACTTTGCTGTTCTGGTTTTCTCTTGTGGTCAGACTTGGACAGAACTAATAACTGACCTGGAATCAATGCTACAGTTTTATTTATAGATAAGGAATGGGAGAAGCAGATGAATCTTCCACATAGGGACTAGTTTCACGCATTTCTACCTAAACAAACAGAATGGTTGTCAGGCCTGTGAGGTCAAGAGCCATGTAGAATTTCAGTAGAAATTATTTCACACTACTTGCATAATATTTTCACTATCACAGAAACCCTGCTATCCCTTTCAGCATGAAAATCCTCATTTTCACAGCATAATCCCAAGTGACAGGGGATAGGACAAGAGGGAATGGCCTCAAGCTCCACCAGGGGAGGTTTAGGCTGAACATTAGGAAAAAATTTTTCACAGAAGGAGTCACTGGGCACTGGCAGAGGCTGCCCAGGGAGGGGGTTGAGTCACCTTCCCTGGAGGGGTTTAAGGGACCGGTGGACGAGGTGCTGAGGGACATGGTTTAGTGATTGATGGGACTGGTTGGACTCAATGATCTGGTGGGTCTCTTCCAACCTGGTGATTCTATGATTCTATGATTCTATAATCCTTCATAAAGGAAGAAAGCTTGAGAGTTGGCATTCTTCAGCCTGGAGAAGGCTCTGGGGAGACCTTATTGTGGTGTTTCCATATATAAAGGGGGCTGTTAAGAAATACTTTTTACCAGGGCCAGTTGTGACAGAACAAAGGTTTTCAGATGAAAAGAGGAGAGATTGAGATGAGATCTTAGGAAGAAATGTTTTGCTGTGATGTTGGGGAGGCCGTGGCCCAGGCTGCCCAGAGCAGTGGTGGCTGCCCCATCCCTGGAGGGGTTCAAGACCAGGTTGGATGGGACTTTGAGCCCCCAATCCAGTGGGAGGTGTCCCTTCCCATGGCAGGGGGTGTGACTGGGTGGGCTTTGAAGGTCCCTTCCACCCAAACTGTTCTCTGATTCTATGATTTGCTCTCCACGTTTCACTGTTGAGTAACATTTGGATGCTCTTGCCCTTACTCCTGGCACAACAAAGTGACAGAACAGCCTATCAGATGACAGCAGCTTCCACACACTGAAACTCCTCCTGGGACATTAGCTGTTTTAAATCTCTCATTACATTTGCTTCCTACACAAGACAAACATGCTCACCTGCTCCTCTGTGATCTGCATGTAAAGGAGGATGTAATAGATCAGCTCTGGCAAAGCCTTCTTCACTGTGCTCTTAAATTTGGTGTTTTCCAACAAGGCATGAACAAATTCAAATATGCTGAATACGAGATTTTCAAAGCCCAGCACTTCACCTGAACAAAGGGGAAAAGAGGATCATGACTGGATATGCCAACATACAAGAAAGATACAAACTGGTGTCAAATATAGTTGCAAACTGTTAGCTTGCCTAAGGAGATGTTTACTCTTACTCCTGGATTAGCAAGGGTGGCAGCAGCAGACCCTGGAGGACACTTGACTTCATCACTTTCTGCTCTCCTCCCATCTCACCCCACATCTCTCATTAAAACTGATTAGGCTCAACATAAAACCCGTTTGGTTTTCTTTTGCCCCATTACTTTTACCTCAAGATTCTTGCAGAACTCAATCCTTGAGTCATTAGAAATTACGCAGCTTCATTGATGACACTCCCATATAACTTGCAAAGACTGGCCCTGGTAAAAACTAACACTGTTCTAATACCATAAATGTTATCTTTAGGCATCATCTACAGTCTTTCAGTCACTACTTTGAAAGCAACGGTATTTAGGCAAGTCTCTTCCTTGTCAAAAGAGAAGGCAAAAGTGCAGTTTAACAAGTTCTTACCATCAGAATCCACAGGGTCCTCCACCTCTTCTGTGTAATTTACTTCTGTTCTCACATAAGTGGATGGAGTTAAGTAAATAGGTGTGTTTCCTTCTAGAAAATTCTATTTAGGAGTTAGCCGTTCTTATCTTAATATTCCTGATAGCTAGGGAAGCCTTCTTCCTTAAAAAATGCTTTGACTTTACGCACAGTCCTGTGTTTCAGAAGACAAGTCCCAGGAGCTCCCAGCTTTGTGAACTGACCAACTTCAAAGACCATTTCCACATCATTTCAGCACATCCTTTGGATCATTTTATTACCAAGGTAAACGAAAACTTCATTCATGTCAGAATTCTGAAAGAATGGAACCCCTCAGACTCATTCTTCCCAGAGGATGGTGAGACAATTCCACATTTCCCTGCTGCTGAAGGGAAAGGAGCCACCCCATGCTCCCACGTGCTACTTCATGTTGGCTCGCTCCCTTCCAGGCCTCTCCATAAGCCTCCAACCCTGGGAAGTGGCAAAAATACATCCTGGGGATGGAAAGGAAGCGGTTTCTTTGGGGATGGCAAACTGAAAGTCCAACAAGTGCTGCAGCAAACACAAGGGGAGAAGGACAGGAATTGTGCAAATTTTGCATTTTTGCAAACTAAGAACTTTTGTCAGCTCAGCTGCCAGCAGGACTGCAGGGGGAGTCAGGACAGGAGAGGAGAAATCCACCACCAAAATTTTAACAAAAAGCTCATTTTATTTCAACAAGTGTCTAAAAAAACCCCAAATCCCCAAGACCCAAAAACCAGCTGACCTTGGAACCAGACAGCCTCCACTCACTCCAGCGCTAAGGTGACTTTTATGGTCTCCCTGCCCGTTCTCACTCTACAAGCGCCCATCATCCAGCATGCAGCAGGATTCTAAAACACAAGACTATGCAAGCAGCTTTGACACAAAAAGGTCTAGATCTACACTCTCTGGAACAGTCATTCTTTTTAAACTACAGAGGAAAAGCTCTATCAGCTTCCATGCTATCATCACAACAGAGCATCCAATTCCACTGTTTATACCAAAAACGTAGCAAAGGCTACCAGAAGGCTCAGTGTTTGACAATCGTTTAATTATAATTGTCTAAAAAGCAACTTTTGGATTAACAACACAGGAAAATTTCACTTGTCAGTTCGCAGGGACTGGGAAAACTACCCAGAGAACACCTCTCCCGTGGCAAACTGTGCAGTGAAGTGATGACTAAGTTATGAAATTCAAAAGGAAAATCAACTTCAGCAGCAAGTGTAACCAGCCACTAACAATGCTGTGCAAGGGATATTATAGTTACTCTTCTACTGAGGTCTTTATGTTGTGACTAGAAATGTTTTTAAGGCGACTATTTTCACTGAAGAGTTCCAGGAACAATGCAGAGATTGGCCACAATTCTGCAGCCAGGATAAGCTAGGCTCTCACATGATTTACATATACGAATTCTAAGCTAAAAGAAACTTAGTACAGCCTATGAAGTGACAGAAACACCCAGTACATCTACACCATAGGAGCCTGTAACCCATCTGAATGGCTGACTACTCCACATCCCCAGCTCTTCAGATGTTTCCAGATCATTAATGTGTATGAGACACAGTTTGTCTTGTTCTGTTCTGGTTAAACCATTCCCTATAAAGGATATAAGGCGGCACTTTCTGTGAGGGTGTTCCAGACAATGGGTAGGATCTGCTGCATTGACGAAACCATGTGCTTCGGATAGTTTTTCACAAGTGCTGTCACAGCCTGGAAAATAAAAGATACTCATCAGAAGCAGAATCCAGGACAAGCAACAAACACTCAAATCACAGGCTACTGTTTCACTAACAATTAACAATCCAATGTCTTCCTGCCACCAAGGTCTCTTCCTCTCCCTCTAACCACACAGTCCCTGTTCTCGCACAAACTCTAACAGACCCCTTTGAAGATTTGCTCTTCTGCAAATGGGTAACATGAGCTGTACAGCTCTGGCAAGGAAGACAACACGGTAAGTTGGTGGTAAGGCACAGAAGTACATCACTGCACAGCACTCTCTGGACATGATTTTCACCTGGAAGCTATCCCGTCCCAGAAAACAAACTCTGATATAAAGTAAAACCAGACCACAGCCTATTTCTCACACATCTGCAATTGCAAGCAACACATCCGTTTGCACATCCAGGGAATAGCTGCAGATGAAAACACACATCCAGTTCAATTGTCTCATCCATTTCAGCTGCAGCCACAGGCAGCTGTGCCAGCCCAGCGGCAGGGGCTGTTCTGGGAGCAGCTCAGCAGCACCACAGCAGATCATGTCTGAGGGGTTTCATGAAGATGAGCACTCTGATTTAAGGGAGCCCTTTCACTGATGCTTTACAGGCTTTCAACACTGTCCTGCACAATGTTCTCATACGGAAAGCAAGACATTTTAGGTCAGGGCTGCCTCTGATTTCTACCAAGAACTCCATGAACTTTGGAGTACAAAGCTCTCAAGAGACAGCAAAGGAAAAAAAATCTTCCTGTCATTTGCTGCACAGCACTTCATCAAGGAAACAAAGATAGTTTGCATGTGGCTGAAAACATACCATTTAAAAAAGTCTCAATTCCCTCCATTGCATCAGCATTTCAAGGGGTTCCTGTAATGATCTCATCTGCGGAGCTGGCTTAACTAATCCCTTGAGGTCCCTTACTTCTGCATTACAATGACTATAAAATCCACTTTTCTGCAAGGGAAGGTAATTTATGGGTCTTTCACCTAAATCCCTTTTCCCTTAGAAAATGAGTATTGTCAGCTTAGAAACACTAAGTGACAAAATCATTAATTGCCCTGAGCCAACAGCCAGAATGCTCATCTCTGCAAGAAGAGCCTCCTACAAACCACTTGTCAGCACTAGATCTCCTGAATTTACCTTTTAAATCCACACTGATTTTCTGTTGCCATCAACACACAGCAGTGCATTCAGACCGAATTCCTCTCTTGCACTGCTCCGACCTCGCAGAGGACCAAAGCAGATGCCCACACACAAGTCAGGTAGAGAACAAGAACATGATGAAGTTTCCTCAAATACTTTCCCAGCCTGTCACATCTTTCAAGAGACCATTGTCGTGTATCCATGCAGACATGACTAAAAACAGCTCCAGTTCCAGTCAGCACTGCTAGGTAAGTAACAAAGGCGGCCGTGGAACGTATGAATACAACAAAAACAGAACTAGTCTATGGATAGAGGGAAGTCATCAACTCCAACTGCTTCCCATGTAGGCTGAAAACTACTTCTACTCACTGAACATCCAAATGTGTGTATCTGGAACCACAGATTCAGACAGTCTTGAGCCTGTTCAAACCAAGAGTACACCCTGCAGAGTGTCACAGTTTTCCCCTTCATGTTAGTGTTTCTACATGTTACTGTCCCGGGAATCTCAGTGCACAGACAATGGAAAGGGAAAAAAAACACAGGAGAGACTCTCGCAACAGAACTTGCCAACATCCTTCCCCAAACTCCCTTCCATTTGGCGCTGCTCCTGCTGCTTCCAAGCGTACGATACCTGTGACCCCTCACTGAGAACTGCCAGGATGCCATAACCCAGGGAATGCCACCTTTAACAGGACCGGGTAAACAAGTTCCACAACACAGAACTCAGTGGGTGCTAGTTTATATGTTACAATAGCGCCCTCCTCGTATTTATTTACATGGCTCCAGCACAAAGCTGGTCATTACGAAAAGCTTTAGATGCTTGTCTTCAATAACTCTTCTTTGCTTTCTTCAGGCAATGTGGCTGGACAAGCCTCAGCTACCTCTTCAGAAAGCTGCACTCTGTGACCTCAGTCTTGCTTACCCCAGCTCACGTGCAAGCAAATGAAGAGCTGGATTTGACTCTGCAGCTTATGTTTTTGAGCTCTTCTTGCAGGAAGTGCTCCCTACAACTCCAGGGCCTTCCCGGCTGCTGAGGGGATCTCCACACCTACACTGGCACTCTTGTCCCCACACATAAAGCTACACACACAGAGCTCTGCAATACAATCTTCTTCCCCCAGAAAACCAGGAGAACACACAGATTCTCCAACTCTCTTTGACACAGCCTTAAATAATTTAGCCTTAAAGCACCTGCACGTAACAAGCTTCTAAAATTTCGTTACAGCAGAATTCTTCAGAAAAGACAGATAATTTAACTACCGAGTATGGTGTCAAACAAGATGTATCCAAGTTTCAGATCAGTAAAAGACAAGTCAGATCATCCTATGGATCAATCCCTATAGATAAATTTATGGACAGATCCGTATGGACCTCATCATAGGTATTTCAGTATAAGCAAAACAATTTACTTCAATCTTGTATAGTGCTGAAAGATAAAAGACTTCATAACATGGTCAATGCTAGGAGAGGTGACACGCACTCCAGTGTTTCTGTTCTTCAGCACATCTGACAGTGTATCAGTGCTCCATTCTTTAATCAGGCTTACGTGACTTACCTTTAAGACTTCCATCTTAAACCCGCTGTCTGATGTAGGTCCATCAGGCATTTGCAGGGCCTGAACAAAGGCCTCCGTGAACTGCTGCACCACAGGGAAAATCAGGACTTTGGCCGCACCCTGGTTACAATCAACACAAACACAGGTGAATACCACACACGGAACCCCCATGTCTGACAAGCAGAGCTCAGAAGCAAACAGCAACTGCACTTTTCTGCTACAAAACTGGCGAGGGACTCGTGGCAACAGCAGAACATTGTAAAGTCACGGGAAATACTTGTTTCGGACATCACTTGGCTCTTTCCTCACACTGGGAACTAAGCTCAACTGAATCCCACCCTTTAAAACTGCACAGTGCAGACTGAAACAAAACACACCTCCATCCAAGCTAATGGCTTCAGACTGCAGGTACAGACCCGGACAATCCAGTCCGGAGCGTCTGAGGAACAGCACACATCCTCCTAAGGAGGCACTTCCATTTGCCTGGATGAATCACACCCTGCTCCCTTGGGCTATGAAAGAAGCCTGGGGTGACCATATCACACCCCAACCACACTGAGCCCTGCATGCAGCCACCCTCCCCCAAACCAAACACTCTGTGAGCTGAGCATCAACAGCTGGCCTGAAGATTATCATGGTGATTCTTCCTAGGAAAACACAGTAAATATTTTTCCAGATGTCGAAGCACTCCATAAGCAGTGCTTGGCAGAGCAAGTAATACTGGACAAAAATAATCTTATTGAGAATACTCCTCCTAATATAATAGCTAAGGCAGTAAAGTTGTATACTTAAATAAATTATGAAATACCACTTCAGCGAATTCAATGTGAGAAGTTTTGTTTACAATGCAAAGGACACTTTCAGTGCTCCTCCAGAACAAATCCGCAGGGAGCTATTGCTGTCTTTGGGACACTGGCACCAGCTGCACAATCTTATTGCACGAGTAACCTTGTCAGTGCAGCAGAGACAGGGTGTAATTATCGGAACATCCCAACAGTCTGCACTGAATTACTCCCTGTGCAAACAGGGAGGAAACAGCACTTTCAGCCACTCAGCAACAATCAGCCATGAGACTGAGAGCCACCCTTTCCTACCTCTACTCCCCAAAAAGAACAATTCATTGTCTGTGGAGCGCAGGGAAATCCACTTGTCAAAGGCCATATAAAATGTAGGTGTGCTCAGAGCCAGACAGGAGACTGGTGTATAAAGCTGCTTATTTGCACTGTGCGGGTTGGTTTTTTTTTTTTTTGGTTCCCTTCTAAAGCTATTCTTTTGAAATTTTGCTTGGTTTGGTCTCTATCACCCCTTCAAGAACAAAAGGCTAACGTGCATGCCAGAGCAACTGATGAAGGTCAAGGACTTGTAACCAATGCCTCATCCGATGGCCAGGACACACAGTTCACCCAGGGACTGGAAACCAAGGCAGGCATTTCCAAACAAAGGAACAAAATACCATCTCCTCCCAACGCTGACTCCCCTGTCTCTGAGCTGTTACAAGCATGTCTGTTTATATGTCACAAGTTAATTATGGAATTATGAGTTACAGACGCCAAGTCACTGTATCAAGGCAAGCACCTAAAGGAGGAGTTATCCACTTCACATGTGTTAAATGACTCCCTCTTCCCCACAACTCCAGCTGACAGCATACAGAACTCTCCAGCATCTCACTTTCATATTAACAATTGTTTAGAACCTCGCTCAGTTTGAACTCAGTGGATGCCATGGGGTAAGTTAAACTCTTGCCTTTTCCAGTTCTTCCATGTTACAGATCATATGGGCACAGGTGGTAAATATCTCCACCGCACGCGACCTTGTGCGAATACCATACACCTAGGAAAAAGTTTAAATAATAGATCAGGAACACAAAATACTTTTATTTCCTTTAATTTTCTTTTAATTTTACTTATTTTTTGCTTTAACTTGACTCTCATATTTTCACTGGATTCAACATTTCTGTTGAAACAGTAGCGGCCATCAACTATCACATCATCAAGAAAATTCTCAAAGTCAACTCATACTGCAGCACAGCTCAACCATTAAATCCGGACTTTCTTTCTTCCAAGAAACATTCTCACTAATACCATTCAGCACCAACTCAGTAGTGACAATCATACCTCTGCCATTGTGAAAATTTTGTACATCTCTGGAAGAATAACAGGAGCAACATGCGGCATCTGTGTGTCTGTCACTTCCCGTGTAAACTCTAGAAAATGGAAAGAGCAGGGAAGTTCTTACAAGAAAATAACTTTGTAGGCAATAGCGACTACTTAATCTTTGGAAAACACTAACAATATACTGAAAACACAGCAATTCGTCCTTGACCGATCAGTGTTGTCTGGCCTACCCGTGGCAACCCTTGAAGGCAAGTGGAAAAATACCACATTAAAAACTGCAGGTTATCTGGAAAAGTGTTGCAACCAAAGTTCCCTCTGAGCTATAACCTGTAGCACAGACCCTTCTTCCTCAGCCTCCACGACATCTTCTGAGCATGCAACTCAACAGTGACCGACAAGTATCACGCCCAGCAGAAGAGAAGCAGCAAATTCCAATTTTTTCAATTTCGAGTGAAAATTGATAGGATATAAAGGCAAGAAAACGCTGAAACTGCTTCCTCCATCAGCCTTGCCAAAACTCCCGCATACACGTACCCGTAAGCACTCTCATGGCTCCGTGCACCGCATTCACATCTCCACTAACCAGCATCTCCATCAGGAGGTTGAACAGCTTGGGCCAGGCTTCAGGCCAGTCCCAGTGGGCTATTGCTGAGACTGCGTACGCAACACTCGAGCGCACTTTGCTGATGGATTCTCTCAGCCCATTGGGTAGGAGCTCCCTAATAGCAACTTTTGCCTGTAGGAAATAACATTGTTTAGCAAAACAGATCCCCAGTTGTAAAACAGTTTAATAGAAAGTTATACTTATGACTTTATCCTGACACTGAGTAAGCACTGTTTTACAAAATGAACACTCATGAGATGCAAAATCTCGCAAGCTACAGCCTGTAAATTTTTACAGAAAGCTGCAAGATGTGTTTTACCATCGCACTCTTCTCGCACAGAGTGCTCAGCTAAGCGTATGTAATCTCAGCTCACAGCTGCAATGAGACAGGATGTGGACTCAGAGTTAGCTGAGACAAATCCCAGCTCGTGTCAGGAAAGATGTTTGCTTACTTTGGAAGATTTTAGGAAACAAGAACCAGCCACAGAACCCTGAAGGGACAGTAAAAAAAAAAAAGCCAGCACTTCTGGTGCATAATTCACAATATCTATTTCAAGCAACTCTATCTGGATGGGATGAATCATATCCTAGATGTAAAAGATGCTCCAGTCACAGTGGCAAGGGGCTGGAATCTCTGGCCATTTTAGCTGTCAGATACTCCTACTGAACAGATTTCTAATGAAACCCGGCAGAAATTTACACTAATATTTGTCATGGGAAAATTGTCTTTAAATCCCAAGCTGAAAAACACATGATTTAGCAAAACTCTGAAAAAGGACTGCCAGAATCGGTGTTTGTAAAACTTACAAAGCAGCTTTCTTCTACTCTTGCTCTTAGGGTAGCAGAAACATTACAGCTGAACTTCTACAGAAATTAGCCCAAGCTTCTCAAGCCTAGTGCTGTTTCAAGCAACTGAAACAGATTTTCAAAGTGGTTAACATCATGAAACCTTAACTGAAGCCATTAATCCCCATGATACACAAGGGTCACCTACAAAAGTAATACTCTTGATAGATGAAGTGTCTCAAAGCAGAGAACGTGAAGCCAAATCTTACCCTTTCCGTGGTCTCTGGAGGTCTAAACTTTTCTGACTGAGAACACCAGTGCGTTTCCACATACTGTTTCAGAATGACAGATGCCAGCTGTATTAGAAGAGAGGGCAAGAATCAGGAACATGGTGTCTCCCTGACCTGTTTGCTTTGACTCTCATCCCATCATCCTGTTTTTAGAGCAGTGACAGTGATGTCAAAAATGCAAAACCTTCATGAAACGGACCAAAAAAACTATTGCAGTGAAAAGATGAACTGATGGGTCATTCAGTGAGCACCAATGCCTTGTATAGCACTGACACAAAGCAGCAGCTTTACCTCCTCACTTCTAAAAAGGCCCACATGGTAACTAAAGAAATACAAACCCTAAATATCCTCTTCCAGGTGAAAAACACCTACAGAAACGGCTGCTGCAAAGACAAGTCACCTCTGCTTGCTGATACCTCCCATCCATCTAGAAAGCTGTGCCCATTCCCAGCACAGAGGTGCCTCAGCACCAGATTTAGTAAATCCAAAAAGCACTATTTTCAAAAAGGTAAGTTTATAACTCCTGAATAATGTTGAAAGAGAGCAGGTACCTCCAATTTCTCACCTGGAAAGGTGAGAGAATATTTTAAACACCAGGGAAACTGCCATCCAAATTCTTTCTGCAGTTCCAGGTAAACTCACCTGACGGATGGCCAGAGCTCCCTGGGGATCTACAGTCAGTTCTGCTAAATGGACACCAAATTCTGCAAGGAAAAAAAAAGAAGCAAAATTAAAAAACATGTTAGCATCATAACTTTTATTCCCACACAGCAAAACTCATAAAGATATTTGGAGAAAGACATCATACCAGTGGAATGATTCATATGTGGGAAGGAGAAGACAATTCCAAAGCGTAGCTACTCAAATGAATCATGAGCTGAATTCTACCTTGTGCTCTCTGCACAAACTTCATATATTTTCTCAGCATCTTATTTCTTTCTCTCATCGGCAAAAAATTTTGCAACATCGGTCAACAACAAGAAAATTATCTAGTTTCTTAAAAAAACAAATCTTATCTACAATGTAAGGTCCTTAGTCCAGTCCCTACAAGAGGGATGCATGAATAAGATCCAGGATGGGTTAAGACAGAAGACAGTCAGGCAGCAGTCTTCATCCAGAGAGTGGTTTGGAAACGTGCTTTAGCTGTCCCCAGGCACCCCCTACAACAGCTCAGAGCATCCCAAGGGCTTTTCTGAGCAAACACTGCCTGAGCACTGACACCAGGAACCATCTGCACCATCATACGGGCTGCAGGACCCTCACCAGCAAGGCATTTGTCCAGAAGAAGCAAGAGTTTCTTTAGTTGCCAAGCAAGTTCTGTAACAGAGGCATAATTGAAATGCTTGTACCAATTCTGTTGATGACTGAGTACAGGAAATCACAACCAGGAAGAGCAGTAAATCCATACGCCTCCATAAATTTGCAAGTTTAGGATCCAGGTAACTGATAACTGTGCTAAACACTTTGTTTAATTTCACCAGTCTGCTTGAAGAATACATTTGTCAGCCTGTACTTCTGGAAGCTGTGGAGCAGAAGGTATGCCCCGAGGGCCCGCCAGCGCACCCTGACTCCCGTGGAGAGCTTTAATGTGCTGGCAGCACCTCCGATAAAACCAACACCCTTCTCAAAAAGAGCTCAGTAACTTTCCTTAGCAGCATATTTAGGTGCCTCACACGGGGTTACCCGAGTTCCTCCTAATATCCACCTTGCCTGTAAGAGGATTTTCTGGGCTGGGAGATAATTGCCTCTCACTTTCCCATGCTTACACTGAGCAAACCCAGTTCCTTCAATCTTTCTTCACAGATACTGCATTTAAAAAAAAAAAAAAGAGGAAAAAACCCTCTTATCTGAGCTGCAAAAGCAAGGAGCCTCATTCTGAGAGGTACTTAACATAATACACTTCCGCAGCAGTAATTATTCTTCAAGTTGTCTGCAGTACTGCAGACTTGAGTATCGCATTGTATTTCAGCCACATTTTCAAAGGGCATAAATGAACTCAGAAGCCAGAAGAAATGGAATCTCACACAGTTGCAACTCACTACTACGCCTATTTTACATCTTTACATCTGCTTGCACACAGACATCTGATTGTTTCCCTTTACATACGGTAATCTGCATTTGATTTACAATATTTATTCCAGCAATTTCAGGCCACCTCTCCCATTTTCCAACCTCTGGTTAGTTCTGCTCTCCCTCCATGCAGACCGCGGCACCAGTGCTGGCAGACTTGAGGTGGCCTCACTACTACAGCGACCCAGAGCTCTGTCTCACAAGCCCTGTGGTTTGACAAGAAGCCACTTATAACACAGGTTTTCAGCCAACTGTGCATCTTAAAAGCATTACAAAACCGTATCTTCTCAACTGATAAATGACCGCTGTGGCAAATTCATATCGGGAATCCTACTGAACTCAGATCACCCCCAGCTCTTGCTTGTTTAAGCAATAAGCCAGCACTCCTGTCAAACAAAACCTACATGGAATTATTGAAAACAGCTCATAAAACAGTATAAGCTGTGTAGCATCTATTTATCCCATTATGTTATAGACACTGGCAACTGTTTAATGAGCAGGTCCAAGAATCCTTCCAGGGACTGAAATTCCACTGGTTGTGGCATAGCTCGCTGGCTCCTCTTTGCTCAAAGAGCTGCTTTACTACTGGTTACTGCCCAGCTGACGAGGGACTTGCTACAGCAATTGCAGTTCAGTGCATCTCTGGATAAGTGCTTCCTCCACTTATATTTTGTAGATTTGAGTCATCCGAAACATCAAGCCTTCTTCCCAAGACAATGTCTGTAAAACTAAAAAAATCAGAAACTTTTAACTAAGGGCCTGGCACAGGGAACACTTTGCAAACATTTCCTCCCAGCTCTGCTTATCCTCAATATCAGTGAAGCCCACCTCTATTCCTTCACAACCAGGCTCCATCTCCCACATAACCAGTTCACGTAACCTCTTCACCCCCAACTCTTTGGAGAAACGAAGCTGGACCAAACCAAAAAATTGTATTAAGCAAGCTGCGAGGAATAAATGAGCAGGACTTTCCACTGAATGGGCACACTTCACACATCCTACCTTGTTGAAGTGGACCAGCACCAACAGAGACTGGCTCAGTGCACCCACACTGGGCTGGTTCAGGAGCTGCGATGGGTCCCTTTAGCTGTCTTTGCCGGGGCAGGGACAGGCAGCGCTGCAGCCAGCCCAGGTGAATCCCTGGTCCAAACACACCAGTCAACAACTAAACCAGATCCCTAAGCACTTCATCCACCAATGTTTTAAACACCTCCAGGGATGTGGACTCCACCACCTCCCTGGGCAGCCTCTGCCAGGGCCCGAGAACCTTTTTGGTGAAGACATTTTTCCTGATGTCCAATATGAACCTCCCTTGGTGTAACTTGAGGCCATTCCCTCTTGTCCTATCACCTGCCACTCGGCAGAAGAGACCAGCCTCCCCTCAGCCTCCTCTTCTCCAGGCTAAACAGTCCCAGGTCCCTCAGTCGCTCCACATAACCACTGTTCTCCAGCCCCTTCTCCAGCTCTGTTCCCTTTCTCTGGACATGCTCTAGCCCCATAATGTCCTTCTTGTAGTGAGGGGCCCCAAACTGAACCCAGGACTTGTGGTGCGGCCTCACCAATGCCAAGTACAGGAGCACAATCAATTCCCTGCTCCTGCTGACCACACTGTTTTTTGATACAGGCCGAGACCCCATTGGCCTTCTTGGCCACCTGGGTCACTGCTGGCTCATGTTCAGTCTCTGTCAACCAACACCCCCAGGTCCTTCTCGGCCAGGCATATTCAAGGAGTTACCTAGTGAAACACAGACATTACTCTCAACACCACATGCATCAAACAGCTTCATCAGGAAGGAGCTGACCATAAGAACTGGTGAAGCACAAGTGATTCTACAGGTTCTGTGCTACCACTGTCCCTACAGCTTTGCTCCTGATACAAACGGACAGCAAACCCTACCATTCGCATCAGAGGATCCATGGAGCTTTAAAGCATCAACCGGAACGTGCTGAGCTGCCTACTCTGGGGGAGAAGACACTAAAAGAACATTTACAAGTTCTATGAAGCCAATATTCAAATCCGAGATCACGTTCAAATCAAAGCACTGGTTGTCTCCTGCGCAGGACTAGTCTCAAACAAGATGGACAAGAAGCTTTGAAGAGTCTCAGCAAGCCCAGACTGACATGAGTCAATTTGCCAAGGTCAGTGCCGTCTTCACAGCCACCTGCGTATCTCAGCTTCTGGCAACAAATGACCTCGCGAAGGACTGAGCTGGAGATGCCATTCCACACACAAGGTGTCACAACAGAAGCCACGCTGGAGAGAGCCACATAAATGCCCTTTCTACCTGCAAAAAGGGCAAACAGAAACACAAAACACAGACAGGCAAACGCAAGTCAATGCTCCAGCCTGGAGCCATTCACCTCCCACTACCGCAATTCCAAATCACAAGAGCAAGTAGCTCAGAGACTTAGTACATCAATGTAAAACATCAGCCTTGCTATCTAACCAGGCACATGAGCAGCAGTATTTTTCAAATGTACAAGAAGTCGGCATTAAAACTCCTTATTGGCATAATTTAGGGCATGTGTTACAGACATTGCTCCTTTTAACGGGTCCAAGAACGATCCCTCCTGGTGGACATGCACCATACACCTTCTGAGAGACACTGCCTCTGCTCTGATGACCCTCCTCGAATACTTGAGACCGCTCCTCGAATCCTGTGTTCAGTTCTGGGCCCCTCACCACAAGAAGGATGTTGAGGCTCTGGAGCGAGTCCAGAGAAGAGCAACGAAGCTGGGGAAGGGGCTGGAGAACAGGCCTGATGAGGAACGGCTGAGAGAGCTGGGGGTGTTTAGCCTGGAGAAGAGGAGGCTGAGGGGAGACCTCATTGCTCTCTACAACTACCTGAAAGGAGGTTGTGGAGAGGAGGGAGCTGGGCTCTTCTCCCAAGTGACAGGGGACAGGACGAGAGGGAATGGCCTCAAGCTCCACCAGGGGAGGTTCAGGCTGGACATTAGGAAAAATTTTTTCCCAGAAAGGGTCATTGGGCCCTGGCAGAGGCTGCCCAGGGAGGGGGTTGAGTCACCTTCCCTGGAGGGGTTTAAGGGACAAGTGGACGAGGTGCCGAGGGATGTGATTTAGTGATTGATGGGAATGGTTGGACTCGATGATCCCATGGGTCTCTTCCAACCTGGTGATTCTATGATTCTATGACCCCGGAGACAGCTTGGCCTCCACATGTGCTCTCTAACACCTAGAGAAAAAGGTTATTTTTATGTATTATGGAACTATCCTCAAGCCCTATGATGCCAGTCGCAGCAGACACGTATACCAACAGAGATGGTGTGCAGTGTTACCTGGAGGGACCAGATACAGGGGAAATGGAAACGCTATCCTCCTGCACTAGGAACAAGTTGATGGTGGAGTTAAGCCAAGTCAGACACACGCATGGCTCCACAACCTGGAGCTCTTGTTTTTCCTGCCTTCCCCTGAACAGTCTCAGATACTGCTTAATATTTATGTCCAATTAAACCTAGAGACAACAAAAATCATCGGGTGACCTTTCATCTTTCCAGAGACCAACAGTAACACAACTGCCATGCCCAAGCCGTCAGGTGATGCCTATTCCCACCAGGGAAGACACAGGAGCGGGGAAGAGACAGAGTTGCTAGGGACACGTTTGGAAGGTGCTCAGGGTGACATGGCATGAAGAAGCTGCCACCATGTCCTTACTCCAGAGCCCACGCCCCGTATTCCTCCAGAACAGCTGTTTTGAGGCAAACAGGAGACTCCTCTTGGTCAATTCAGCCTGTGCCAGAGGCTCCCTTTGACTGCATTTCTACCCACCCCCTATCGGGCTGCTTCAGGGAGCTCAACTGCAACCTCACAAACACCAGAACTATCCCAACCTGGCTAAATCCGTGTGGAGGAGAGCAGATGCTGGAGAGAGGCAGCACGCAACACGCAGGGAGAGCTAACTGCTGTCTTGGCTTAACTGTACTGCACAGGTGATGCTGCAAGCGGCTCAAGGAAAGGGCTGAGGGCAGACCAACACACTCCTTCAGAAACCTTGGTGCTGGGAGCCTCTTGAAGCAGGTGTGGTACCTGACCAGGGCATTTACAGGTTCTTGGTGAGTATCTTCCTCCAGGAACATCAAACCATTTTTAAACTGCTTCTGTCTCCAACATCCAACAGCAACGAGTTGCATGGTTTGCACGCTGGGGGAAACAATCTACGTGTTTCAGATTTGTTTTCAACTCATGGCAGCTTTATGAGAAGTCACAAATAATCACCCCTCACTCACCTTTTCTGCCCCTTATGATTTCAGAGTCTCCACCTCTGCTAACTCTCTCCTAGGAAGAAATGTCAATGTATTTGTTCCTTCTGAGAACAGAAGCTTTTCCCGCGCTTCTGCGCGTGTCTCTGCGCTGCATTTATACTGCCCTGCTCTATCCCTCCAGAGAGCACTGAGTAACGCATGCGGCACTGGGATGGCAGAAGCAAGAGGAATTTATGTCGTTCTTTGTTCTCTGTTCCCTCCTTAACGGTCCATTTGGCTTTGGGAGCACAGTGAATGGGTATGTTCAGCAAAGCCTCTGCACTGACAATGGGGTCTCTTCTCCCACTGGCAACTATTAGGACAGCTCATTACTTTTTAAGGTACCATGTGGGCTGTGTCTCCCCCTCCCCAACCGCTACCTTTGCTGACCAGCACCGACCTCCACCTACGGTTTCGCACACTTAACTCACTCCTATGAAGTCATTCTGTAATTTTTCCCACCGATTCTCACTCTGGCCAGACCAAACAGCACAGCGCAGCACTACAAGCCACTTTGTCACACCAACATTCACTGCTCTCCAAATCATTTCTGGACGTGCTGAGCAGTCCAGCTTCACGTGGGACTCGATTGTCTCCCTGCAGCCTGAAACACGACCAGTCACTTCTACAGCTCCTCTTCAAGCCTCCCACCATTTATTAATTCAAGAGCTGCCCACAGCAGTTCAGTTCCTTCAAAGCATTTCAGTAAGGGAATTTTCTAAAATCTTTTCGGCAGCCCCAGTACTCCTTCCGTTTCAATGAAACACAGACACTCTGACACAACAATCTCATGTCCCCAGCTCTCCTTATTCCAGCTCTTGACATGATTTTAACTCTTGCAAGCAGTGCAAAAGCCACAACGATTCACCTGTAAGAATCCCACCGTTTACCCTCCAGTCCCCACCTTAGAGCCTTTACTAAAAGCTGTCCCATGTTTACCAGCTTACATTCATCCAGTCCCTAAGTGACCTTAAGTGGCAAGTTTTACAGTAATTTAAAATCTCAATCCCTTTAAAACTCTGAGGTCCATTCCATAGCACTTGCTATTTAAAGTAAGCCAAGAAATTAAACTACTTCTACTCATGCTTCAACTCGATGTGGATTTTTCACTGCGTCTCCTGTAGATGCCCTTCCACAGAGCAAGTTAAGTCAATGCGAACACAAGTTCAGCCACCCTACAAGCCCCATCTCCCTGAATGTACTTCACACACTACAGTCACCTTTTGGCTATGAATACCTCTGAAACGCTTTCTCCTCCGCTACATGCAATCATCACAATTTTTTATGTCTTTAACAAGCTTTTCCTTAATCTGTTTTGCTTTCTTTCATTTATTTTTCCATTAAAAGTGCTAATATTTGTGCTCTTTTCTACTGCCCTCACTTATATTCTCACCATCTTCTCTACACTGCTTAGCAATACCACATTTTTTCTTTCTTTAAAGCACTTCTGACACACACAATCCACGTTTCTTTATCCCAGAAATAAGGTGCTGGCAAACACTGTCCTTTAGCTCCTCCTCTAGGCTTTTGCAAGCTTCTCTGTACCACAGTCAGCACTGAAAGGAGAACACAGCTTATTCCTCCCATGCTGCTTGACTAGGATGAGAGAAGAAATCACAGAAGCACAGAACAATTCAGCTGAGACAGATCTCGGGAGGGGTCCAGTCCAACCCTGTGATCAAAGCAGCATCAAATGAGATTGCTCAGAGCATTTTCTAGGAAGGTCTTGGAGGTGCTCAAGGCTGGTAGCAGCACAGCTTCTCTGGACAATCTGCTCCAAAGCTTGGTGCAGATCACAGTGAAAAAATTTTTCCTTATGTCCAACCTGAACCACTTCTTTCGGTTCGTGTCTGTTTTCCTTCATCCTCTCCCACCCCCCAGTGTCTTGATCGTCTCCTCATAGTTACTAGTAGCTGCTGTCGGATCCATCTCCAAAACTCTCCCGTCTCCATACAGGAAAACCCCTCTGCTCCAGCATCCCCTCACGTGGCGAGTGCTGCAGTTCCCCACCGCTCGGTGGCCCTTGCTGAGCTCTGTCCTGTGCCAGGGGGTGGGAGCACAACCAGCCCAGTGTCCCAGGTGTGGTCTAACAAGTGCTGACCAGAGAGGGCTGACAGCTGCCTCTGATCCTGTCCAGGCAGCCTGGGAGGCAGGTGGCCTCCAGGCCACGCTGCTGGCCCTGTCCGGCTTGCCGGCCACCAGGATCTCCAAGCCCGTTGTCGCAGAGCTGCTCCTCGCCAGGCAGTGCCCACCCCGCACCCCAGCAGCGGGTTCTCCTGCCCAGGTGCAGAACTTGGGGTCTGACCTTGCTGAATTTCAGGAGGTTCCTCTCAGCCCGGCCCTGCAGGGCCCTCTGGGAGGCAGCGCTGCCCTCCAGGACACTGACCGCCTCCCCTCCAGGCGGCACGAGGGTTATTCCACAGCCTCCTCCAGGTCACCAGCACAGGTCCTGCAAGAGAGCTGGGTGGCTCTGGGACTGCGACCGCAGAGGAAAAGTGGGTGGTCGCAGTGGAAAAGTGGGTAACTGTAGGATATTTGTAAAACAGCGACAAAACAGAGGCAGAGAAGATTCCATTCCTCTTGCCATTACCGTTACCAAATGCAGTTCTGTTGCATTCCTGGGCTCTCAGAGGGACCTCAGGGACACCCATCACCTACAGCCCTTCAAAAACTAATCTCTTCTGGAAACCCGATACCCAAACCATTACAGAACTCTGAACGCATTCCTGGTGGTAAGATTCAGACTGGGGAAAAACAAGCTGCTGCTGAAGCTGAAGCGCACGCCAACTATGTAAAGCAGTAGATTTACGAGGCAAAGGCTCTATGGGTCAACAAACCTCACAAGTTCCGGACCTGTCCTGCTGCAATGCCAACAAATCACAAAGATAAACCTCAAACGGCACAGATTTCCTGGTCATGCATCAAGGAAGACTCAACCTGAGAGTTAACCTTACAGGACTGCATAACAAGGAAGACTTTATCACTTTTCCTTCCTTTCATGCCCCTTTCATTCCCAGAGCAGCATTATCACACACTCTTCTGGATCCAGTCACGCCCTTACACCTTCTTCCTCCATAACGTAACCTTCCTTTGATAACATTTCTGATCTAAAGTTCAGGAGCAGAAAGCCTTTATAACATTTCACAAAACACTTTCAAAATGGCACAACTGGACAAAGGTAAGGCAAAATTTCCTACAGGAAAAATCATCCCATCCAGCTGCCAGGGGACAGGCACGCAGGCAGTGTCGTACTCTCCAGTGCCCAGCTCCCATCACAGCCAATTACCTGTGAATCTCCCAGCAGTTTCTACAGATTCCAGTTCAGTGGGATGAGTTACAAAATTTAAACTGAAGTGAAATAAAACATTACCATCAACAGGTTTTTAAGTGTCGCTTTCACCTAGGAAAAGCAGCGAGTGCAAGAGCAAGTGTAGTGACACCACAGAGAGGCCAGAAAAGTGATGGAATAACAAGAGCCATGGTCTGAATTTGGGGCGCTTGCTCTTCTAAGCTCTGTCTTTTCAAAGCCACAGGCTGGTTGCCATCTGGTTCCTGCATCCTGATCGCCCTCAACCCAAACCATGCCAGGTACAGGTGGGGACCTGCAGGATGTGGGCACGCACAAGGGCACAGAAGATCCCTGTGGGAGCAGGGCAGGGCCTGCGGACACGGCGGGAAGGCTCCCCATGACTGGGGATGGGGCTGGGGATGCTGGCTGGGGTGGAAAACGGTGGCTGAAACAAGAGGCCTTTCTATTTGCCCTGCCTTTACTACATTCCCATCACAAATCCTACTCTTGAAAGGCATGAAGGTTAAACTAAGAGGTGATGCTCCTGGCTAGCTGTGGGGAGACAATCATAGAATCACTTAGTTGGAAAAGACCTTTGAGATCATCAAATCCAACCGTACGTGTCCACTACTAAACCAGATCCCTCAGCACCTCATGCACCCGCCTGTTAAACCCCTCCAGGGATGGGGACTCCACCCTCTCCCTGGGCAGCCTCTGCCAGTGCCTGAGAACCCTTCCAGTTAAAGAATTTTTCCAATATCCAGTCTGACCCTCTCCTGGCGCAGCTCGAGGCCGTTCCCCTTGTCCTGTCGCCTGTCCCCTGGGAGCAGAGCCCACCTCCCCCCTCGCTCCGACCTCCCCTCAGGAGCTGCACGGAGCGATGAGGTCTCCCCTCAGCCCCCTCTCCTCCCGGCTAAACCGGCCGGGCCCTCGGCCGCCGCCGCAGCCCCTGGGCCCCAGCCCCATCCCGGCTCCGTCCCCTCGGTGCCCCCGGGGCCGCGGCCTCCCCGCCGCCGGGCCCGCACTCACCCTCCGTCACCTCCAGCACCTTCACCTGCTCCTCGGCGGCCGCACGCACCGCCTGCACCGGGCACAGGATCCCCGTCAGCGTCTCCACCAGCGCCTCCTTCAGCCCTTGCGCCACAGGCCCCGCTCCGGGCCCCGCGCCGGCCCCGGGCCCCGCGCCGCCTCCCGCTCCCGCCATCGCCCCGCGACCAGCGAGACCACCGGGCCGGGGCAGCGCCCCCTGCCGGCGCGGCGGGGCGGGCGCGGCACAGCGCCCCCTGCCGGCGCGGAGGGCACAGCGCCCCTGGCGGTCACAGCGCCCCCAGCGGCGGGGCGGACATAGCGCCCCTGGCGGGCACAGCGCCCCTGGGGGACACAGCGTCCCCTGGCGGCGGCGCGGGCGCAGGCACAGCGCCCCTAGCGACCACAGCGCCCCTGGGGGACACAGCGTCCCCTGGCGGTGGGGGGGGGGGGACGCAGGCACAGCGCCCTCTGGCAGACAGAGCATCCCTGGCAGACACAGCGCCCCTGGCGGTCACAGCGCCCCCTGGCGGTGGGGCGGGCACAGGCGCCCCTAGAGGCCACAGCGCCCCCTGGCGACCACAGCGCCCCTGGGGGACACAGCGCCCCTAGAAGCCACAGCGCCCCCTGGCGGCGGAGCGGTCACGGCGCCCCTAGAGGCCACAGCGCCCCCTGGAGGTCACAGCGCCCCTGGCGGCGGGGCGGACCCAGGGTGGGAGGACCCCGAGGGGACCCCAAGGGGAGCCCGGGGCGCTCTGAGCCCCCTGAATGATAAAAATCAACTCTCTAAGGCTCGTTTCGGTGCCTCAGGGAGCGAGCAGCCCTTAACCGGGCCGAGGCGACTCATCTCCACCTCGTGTGCAGCCAGACAGGAGCTGCGGCAGCGCGGAGCCCCGCTGACAGGCACGGGGATAAACCCTCCCAGAGGCCTCGCGCATCTTCTGTTCCTCTCAGGGACGGGTTTTAATGTTATTAGGAACTTTGCAACAGTCAAAACTTGTGCTAATTTGCAGCCGGCTCTGGCTGTACTGACCTAGGCTTTAAGATAGATGAAAACTCCCAGCAGGGGAGGTTCCAGCAGTCGCTACAGTTCATAGAATCGTAGAATAGTTTGAGTTGGAATGGATCATAAAGCCCATCCAGTCCCACCCCTGCCATGGGCAGGGACACCTCCCACGGGATCAGGGGCTCCAAGCCCCATCCAGCCTGGCCCTGAACCCCTCCAGGGATGGGGCAGCCACCACTGCTCTGGGCAACCTGTTCCAGGGCCTCCTCACCCTCATGGTGAAGAAATTCTTCCTTATGCCTAATCTAAATCTGCCCCTGTCCAGTTTATACCCGTTGCCCCTCCTCGTATCACCACAAGCCTTTGTGAACAGTCCCTCCCAGCTTTCCTGGAGCCCCTTTCAGATACTGCAAGCTGCTCTAAGGTCTCCTCGGAACCTTCTCTTCTGCAGGCTGAACAACCCCGACTCTCTCAGCCTGTCCTCCTGCCTGGTGCACAGATCAAAATATTGCACTTTATGTAACAGGGACGGCTTCTCGTTTCCTCAGTGTGGGGCGTTCGGGCCCCGGCGGGAGCCAGGCTGGTACAGAAAGTAGTTCCTATGACTCAAAGTGCAATATTTTGATCTCAGCTAAAGTAGAGTTCAGTTTCATCTAAGGAATCGTGCTCTTTGAACATTACACAGAACATCCCTCCAAGAGCGTGGTTTTTTATTGCTTTTTTTTTTATATAGCTTGATTTCTTTTTTTTCAAATACTGTTTTTTCCAGACACTGTTACCCTCTTTGTTCATTCAGAGGCGATAACGCCTTGTATTCAGCATGAATTTCGCTGAGGGACATGGTTTAGTGATTGATGGGAATGGTTGGGCTCAATGATCCGGTGGGTCTCTTCCAACCTGGTGATTCTATGATTCTATGATCAGTGCTGAACAGACGTGTCTTCTTCTCTAATCACGTCTGCTTGCAGCCTTCCCCCATCGCAAATGCAAGGTCAGGCAGAGTTAGAGCCAGATCCAAATTAGGAAGGGGTGTGACAGTTGTGAAGTTCATAATAACATTAAAATGAGTCCTCGGAAAGTAATAAAATATGCATAGCATTTCTATGAGAATTTATACACATGCATGGAAGTGGGGATCTGTTCTGTCCCAGCTCTTGTCTCGCTGCACACAATGGATGGACACACGTTGCCAGGCCTGATTAAAAAGGTGCTGCTTTCTAAAACTCCAAAATGAGTCTTAGAAAGTTGATTTCCTGGCATTTTCAGTATCGGAGGGGGAGCAGTTCCTCACATCAGTCCCTCATGTTCAGTCCCTCACATCGTACCATGGCACCAGGAGGGCTCCCACCGCAAGCCCTGAAGGAGACCCAGGAGCATGGGAAGCTGCTCAGGGGCCGTGCCCAAGGGACAGGTGCAGCCACTAGGGCCAAACCAGCTCAATTTTGATTTTAAATGTCGTGAAGGTCACCCTCGGAGCGAGGTTTCCTTGTGAGGGTGTCGAGATGGTGGTGCACAAAGAAGTTCCAGTCCTTCCCACCATGCTTCTGTGCGAGTTGTGCGCAGAATCATAGAATCATCAGGTTGGAAAGGACTCACTGGATCACCGAGTCCAACCATTCCCATCAATCACTAAACCACGTCCCTCAGTACCTCGTCCACCCGTCCCTTAAACACCTCCAGGGAAGGTGACTCAACTCCCTGCCTGGGCAGCCTCTGCCAGTGCCTAATCACCCTTTCCGTCGAAGATTTTTTCCTAATGTCCAGCCTAAACCTCCCCTGGTGGAGCTTGAGGCCATTCCCTCTCGTCCTGTCCCCTGTCCCTTGGGAGAAGAGCCCAGCTCCCTCCTCTCCACAACCTCCTTTCAGGGAGTTGGAGAGAGCAATGAGGTCTCCCCTCAGCCTCCTCTTCTCCAGGCTAAACACCCCCAGCTCTCTCAGCCGTTCCTCATCAGGCCTGTTCTCCAGCCCCCTCACCAGCTTTGTTGCTCTTCTCTGGACTCGCTCTGATTCAGGTTTGCATACATGGTGCTCAAGGGGCCGCTGTCACTTGAGTCAGGAACAAGGTTGCTGTTGATGGTCTCCAGCTGTCGTAAAACAGGAGCCACGTGTACAGGGGGGTGAAGGATTGCTCTGCTTCCATTGCCGTTTTCTACAACTCGTTACTTGGGAAGTATAAGCAATCTTACAAATCGTTACAAGTACCAAAAGCAGTAGTAACGCATACAAAACGAGCTCTTCAGAGTGTGGCTTCGCATCCCAAACAGGCGGCTGGTGGAGGTGCTGCGCTCTCCAGAAGCTCCTTGTGCACAAGCTCTGGGGGAGCTGCAGGCAGTTACGAGCCGACAGGTACAAAAAAGTTGGCCACACCACAAAGTCAGAAGTACGGGATGCTGGGCTGATGGACCACGTCTCTCCCCCTCAAACGAAGAGGCCAGCACACCCCGCACCCCCAGGCAGGCTGGGGACAGCAGATTCCTTCCCCATCAGCAGCACAACCAGGTCCGGGTGGTATTTTTGTGGGCAGAGGGGAGAAGAGCAGACGCGCTCCCAGGGGCAGAGACTGGGCCCTGGCTGCCCCCCTCATTGCTCACGTTCTCTATGAGGTGAAAAAGGATCAATTTTCCTTTTTCCATTCCCAGCTCGAAATGCTGTCTCTGATGAAGGAACAGATACGTATTTTACATGAGGTGTAACTTCTGCTCGCCCGGGGTCATCTGCTCACCTCTGCACCGTCCTCAGGTTTTGGTTTAGTGGGAAGCAGGAGTGGATTCCTTCTGCACCAACAGCAGCAAAATCAGCCCAGGATTATCTCACCAGACGTTCCGCTGGCCCCTGTGCTGGCTGGCAAACACTAGAACTGACATCTCTGGGTGAGTATGTGATCACTTCTGTCCCTTCTTAGCATTTAAAATGGTTTCCTCTGTGCTTACTAACATTTTACAGAAAATAAGGATGCAGTTTAGGGAGAGGAGGGACATCCCAGAGCAACGCTCTTCAAGCCCCTATTCCCCTTCTTTGTCTGAGCGACCGTACAACTGCTTTGAATGCTCCAACTCATCCTCCTGTATTTGTAGAAGTTACCTTCCAGGCTTTTTCAGGTTTGAATTTCCACCTGGTTTGTACACTGCACAGACTCTTCACATGTTCTCTGCATTGAAGCTTCCTGCAAAGCCAGCAAACTTGGAGCTCGCCTTTCAAATGCTGAACACTTTTTGCCTCGAAGCCAAATAGATTCCAACATTCATCTTTTCTTTTGACGTGCTTTTTGACGTGCCAGTCACCACAAAAAGATGACATTCTCAGCATGAGAAGTTACTTTCTGATGAACTCCTCATTTCCTCCTGTGATGTTCCAGCTCCTGCGCGAGGCAGATCCCCTGCGGCCCCACCAAAGGGATGATCCCACAGAAAGCTGTGTGGCCGACACGGGGCTTCTGGAACCAGCAACATTCTCTAGGAGAAATCAAGGCCAGAACAGAGAATCACAGAAACATGAATGGTTTGGGTTGGAAGGGACCTCAAAGCCCTCTCCACCCCCTGCCACGGGCAGAGACACCTCCCCCTGAATCAAGAGCTCCAAGCCCCATCCAACCTGGCCTTGAACACCTCCAGGGATGGGGCAGCCACCCCTGCTTTGGACCAGTGAACAGGCACAGCAGCAGCCCCAGCTTCGAGGTGTTATTGGGGGTGTTACGCGGGAGGTGCCTGACCCATCCCTGACTTGGTTAAGGTTTAACTCCAGGCAGCAGCAAGAACATGAAACCCAAAAGCCCAACAGACAGCGCAGCAGCCCAATGCCCGGCAAATACTCTCCAACATTGATTTTGCTCTCAACAAACCCTGGGTGATGGAGACGCTCTTTGAGTGAACTGTGCCATTTGTAGACAAGGAGCTACTAATTTTACTGCTTTTTATAAAATATTTATACACTTCTAAATGCCCGGCTCACACAGACTTCCATAGGCACCCCCTAGGCCCAGATCTGGCCTGGTGTTGTGATTAAACAGCCAAGTCCCTTTACGAGCATTATTGGAAGCAGCAGGATTAACAAACATTTTGGAACTGGAAAAACTGAAGTACATCATGAAGCTGCTCCTCTTCATTTAGGGGAGGTCACTGTTTCTTTTCAATCGCCTTTCAGCAAACCTTCTTCAGCACTTGGAATGTCGGACCCAGTAGCGCATCACATCTCACACAGGCTTTTATGGTTTTGTAAAATCTTTGTTCCTTTTACCAACATTTTTTGTCTGTCTCAAACAGAACCGGAGTGTCGAACCTGCAGTACTATTAATCTAGTCTGACTGCTTTATCACCTCATCCAGACACAGCTTTTATTTTTATTGATGCTCCTCTTGGGTTGGGGCTGTTGCTTCCAGCGACTGATGTGTTTACATCCTAGAGGAGAACTCTCAGTCTGCATGTTGTTCACTTCTGAAGAAACGACGAAGCTGTGTTTTCAAGGCTGCACCTCAACCCTTCTCTTGGGAAAACACAATCATTTCAACACTCATAGAAGAGCCATCTCAGCTCCTCAGTGTTGCTCCTGGGTAGCTGCTGCCTGTGCATGTGGAGACCTTCCCTTCTCTTCCCAAATCCCCGGTGACACGTGTAGTCGTGCCCTACAAGCACATCGCCTGCTGCAGAAAGCAACCAAAACACTAATTGTTGCTCTTCTCTGCTGATCTGGCGTCGACTCTGGTGGGGACCTGGCCTGCGTGCTAGTGCTCAAGCAGGGCTTTGTGCATCAGACATCTTAACAGAGCTGCCTGTGGACCAAGCTGGAAAATTAACTACGTGTTAATGCCTTGTTTCCTTGACTATCCGTGTATTCAGTCGGTATTGGACACCCCAATCCCATCCTTGGGTCTGGTGAACGACTGGTGAAGCTCCACAGCGCAGAAAGACAACATTTCAGTGCTGGTTTTCCCTCTCAGTGCCTTTTAACTTGCAAACACACAACTCCACAGCTGTAGAGGGAGCGTTCCCCTAGCCAGGAGTCAGCTGCTTGTACACCCCAGCTTCAACTGTATAGGAAATATTAGGGACTGATGTGCTGTTTCCAAGAAATTCTGTCCAGCGTACCTCTCCTGTCTTCTCACCCCAAAGAAGAGGTGTCTGAAGGTGCCGGGGAGGAGAAGGGCTCGATTATTTTACTGTTCAAGACAAGAAGTTTACACCAAAACCCTGGTGTGCTCTTTTCTCCACGTTTTTGTCTTTGCTGGTGCTGAGTCAGGCTGATCACAGAATCATAGAAGCGTTTGGTTGGAAAAGACCTTTGAGATCAAGTCCAACCTACCTGTCCGCTACTAAACCACATGCCTGAGCACCTCACCCACCTGTCTTTTAAACCCCTCCAGGGATGGGGACTCCACCACCTCCCTGCGCAGCCTCTGCCAGTGTCCGAGAACCCTTTCAGTGAAGGAATTTCTCCCATTTTCGAGTCTCCCCTGGCACAACTAGAGGCCATTTCCTCTCATCCTATCACCTGTCACTTGGAAGAAGAGATCAACACCCACCTTGCTCCAACCTCCTTTCAGGAGCTGCAGAGAACGATGAGGTCTCCCCTTCTCTGGACTAAAGCCCCTCCTGCAGAGCCTTCCTGACGCTCCCACCCAACTTGGCGTCACCTGCAAACTGCGGGAACACACAATCCACTCATCCAGACCACAGGTAATGATATTAAACAGAACCAGCCCTGACATGGAGCCCTGGAGACACCACCAAACAACAAATCTCTTGCTTATTTTGTTTGACAAAGCCAAACCCTGACCTAATCAAGCCTCAAGTATCCACATGGGGCTGAAAGCCAACAGGCACAGCCCCACGGCACAGCCACCTCTGCAGCAACCTCCAGCACCCGTTCCTGAGGTCACAATTCCAGCAGGAAACAAAATGCAAATCTTTAAGCAGACATCGTGCACTGTAGGCATTGGTCACCCAGGGACTGGATTTTCTACTTCAGGCAAAGACGTGGTAATATCCAAAGCATCACACTCTGGTTCTACTGCAATCATTAATCCCAACAAGAAACGTTGATGTCAGGACCATAGATGTCTCCTCTGACCCCTGCGCTCCACAGAACGACCACAGGCCCTTGCTCCTACACCAAACCATCTCGCTAAGCCTCATTGCCTGGGACTCCTCTGGCACTTTTTGGTAAGCAGCCATTGCTTCAATGGAAAATAAAAAAAGGGATACAGTGAGAGAAACTTCTATAGTGTTTTCAGCTACACCTGAAACCCATGCAAGCTCATTCCAATTCCAGTTTGTTCATCTGCCCCCTCTAAAAGGATGTTATTACAGATCAGGTGTTTCCACAGCTCATACTGTTACCTCAGCTGCACAAAGACTCCTTCCAAGCAAGGAAAAACACCCAGAAAAGGGAGGAGCGGCTGAGGGAGCTGGGGGTGTTCAGCCTGGAGAAGAGGAGGCTGAGGGGAGACCTCATTGCTCTCTACAACTACCTGAGAGGAGGTTGTGGAGAGGAGGGAGCTGGGCTCTTCTCCCAAGGGACAGGGGACAGGACGAGAGGGAATGGCCTCAAGCTCCACCAGGGGAGGTTCAGACTAGACATCAGAAACAAATTTTTCCCGGAAAGGGTCATTGGGCACTGGCAGAGGCTGCCCAGGGAGGGGGTTGAGTCACCTTCCCTGGAGGTGTTTTAGGGACAGGTGGATGAGGTGCTGAGGGGCACGGTTTAGTGATTGATGGGAATGGTTGGACTCGATCCTGTGGGTCTTTTCCAACCTAGTGATTTTGTGATTCTGTGTCAAAACATCCTTTTGGTAACTACAGCGAGTCACACCACGGAAGCACACACACACGTAACCAACGTACATGTGGCCAGGCTGCCTGACTCCCCTTCGCCAGCTCTTTAGGCCGATCCCCCAAGCCAGGCTGGAGATTCTCTGACAGGAGAAAACCATGAAGGAATTAAAGAGCTAACTCAATGTTCAAAAAAACCCACAGCCCTGGGACAGCAATTCCTGCACAGTTCTGACTCCACACACGGCTCCACCATGTCATTATCAGCCATGGACAGCTCAAAGGCTTCATCCTGCACCCAGTGACTGCACTTCTGCCCACGGCAAAAGGGCTGCAACCTGCAGGAAGGAAAATTGACAGCAAATTCCTCTTGATAATGAAGGGCAGGAATGCCAGTACCACTGCAATTTAGGTAGCAATAGGATGTTGCAAGGAGAGCGCTCTCTCCGAGACGAGGATCTCCTGGACCTCCCATCTTCCAGGGCTGCACAAGCTCCGCTCTGGCAGGCCCCGGAGCTACCCTGCTGTCACCAAGCTATTCCAAATGTGCATCAGCTCTGCACTAGGAATTGCCAGCAAGGGGGTTTGGGTGCAGCATGAAAGGTTTCAACGTGGAGCCCCTGCAGGCTTACATCAACGCGTCTCCTCCTTGAGGTCTGCTCCCTGAGCCAGCACCAGCTCAGCCCTTTCTTATCCCCCAGCCAAGGACCCTAAGGAGTCTTTGACAGAACCACCACCAGTCCTGAGATTTCCAGCCGAAATGCAAGCACCAGTGGCCGGAAGGAACCCACTGAGCACCAGCACAGGCCCTGCTGATGCAGCCGTGACCGGGAGTGTCTCCTTTGCAGCCAGGTGCACGGGGCTGGCAGAAGGAGCTGCCCCACAGCTTCATCGCTGTTGTGAATCCCCCTTTCCTGCCCCCACCATTTCACAAACTGTAGTTTCAACCCTTTATTCACCCAACCTGTAAACAATTCCAGTTTTGGAAGAGCTTTGCAAAAGACTTGGTAAACATCAGGGGAGCTTGGGGTGAACATGTTGATCTGCCTCCTCCCCAGGCTGAATAAATGAGCAAGGTTAGAAAGTATCATGGCTTTTGCAATTCCTTTTCTAAAGAAGGATTTCTCTTGAAGGAGAGAACTCACCAGTGCCATCAGACCCAGAGGGAAAAGAAAGTGCATTTCAAGCTCTCTAAAAACACCAACATTTAATTTTATAACATAACCAGGGGTTTATTCCACAATATAAACTGCAACATTTGATACAAGCTACCCAAAAAAGGAGAAAGCCAAAATACAGCTGTGGCAAGTACTTTACAGACCTTTTTTTTTTTTTTCTCCTGTGTTCTACATCACCGGGCCATCAGTGACACTAGGATCTAACATTTGCTTTCTGTACACCAACCAATGCTAGAAGCAACACGCCGTTCCGAATTGTCATTCCAGTCACTGAAACCAGACATAGAAGTTATTGCTCAGATAAATAAACCTAGTCTACGAAAAACAAAGTGGAAAAAAACTAAAGTCTCCAAAGAGTTAACAGAGTAAACAGGGATTTCCTCAAAAGAGGATTTATTGGAAAATTCATGGTGCGGGGTTTTTTGCACCTAAACCAAGCTGAATTAAATACGCCGGTAAATCCCAGAGAGGTAATTTAATGCTGTACAATAAAAGGTGCATGTTTCAAATGCCTTCCAAATTGGTGGAAACCCCTGCTAAACAGTCAGCATCTCAAACCTCAACAACCACAAACAGATCAAGGAAAAATACAAAAGTGTCAAAAATTGTTTTGAGTTCTGGAAAATGATCCCATAAGGATAGAAGTAGCACCATTTGCAACCTGGTATTTAAACCAGCCCCTGCGGCTTTATTGGAAAACTCAGACAACCTTCTTTACTCAAGTCCTGAACGGTTTACGGGGAGTTTTACTTCCGATATGGAGAGCCCTTCCCGGAGCAGCTGGCGCAGATGTAGTCCTCCTTCTCTGCCATCTCTGGGGAGATGCCCACACACACCTGGTGGAACCACTGGTTGCAGCTGCCATCGCACTGGACCCAGTCAACCTAGCAAGGAATAGACACAGCAGTGTTCAGAGAAGGACTGGGCAAACACATGAGCACTTGGGACTCTTTGTGGGGCTCCATCTGTTTAAATGAGTGTGAAATTGGGGCACAACAACCCTATGCAGAGCTACAGACTAGGAGAAGTCTGTCTAGAAAGCTGCCTGTAGGAGAAAGACCTGGGGATGTTGGTTGACAGTGACTGAACATGAGCCAGCAGTGGCCCAGGTGGCCAAGAAGGCCAATGGCATCTTGGCTTGGATCAGAGATGGCATGACCAGCAGGGCCAGGGAGGTTCTTCTCCCTCTAGACTCAGCACAGGTGAGGCCGCTCCTCGAATCCTGTGTTCAGTTCTGGCCCCTCACCACAAGAAGGATGTTGAGGCTCTGGAGTGAGTCCAGAGAAGAGCAACAAAGCTGGTGAGGGGGCTGGAGAACAGGCCTGATGAGGAACGGCTGAGAGAGCTGGGGGTGTTTAGCCTGGAGAAGAGGAGGCTGAGGGGAGACCTCATTGCTCTCTACAACTACCTGAAAGGAGGTTGTGGAGAGGAGGGAGCTGGGCTCTTCTTCCAAGTGACAGGGGACAGGATGAGAGGTAATGGCCTCAAGCTCCACCAGGGGAGGTTTAGGCAGGACATTAGGAAAAAATTTTTCACAGAAAGGGCCATTGGTCCCTGGCAGAGGCTGCCCAGGGAGGGGGTTGAGTCACCTTCCCTGGAGGTGTTTAAGTGGACGAGGCGCTGAGGGACATGGTTTAGTGATTGATGGGAATGGTTGGACTCGATGATCCAGTGGGTCTCTTCCAACCTGGTGATTCTATGATTCTAAATGTCCCACTCGAGAGCTGGCTGGGGCACACCGCTTCCAGGACCCCTGCAGTCCAGCTTCTCTGAGGCCGAGAAGCACACCTCGCTTACCCCTCCTGCTTTGCCACCTATAGCAAGACTATGGATGGCAACTTCACCAACCACAGCCCTTCCTGGGCACCCGGGATGTCCCTCTTCTCCATCTCTAAGTACAGAAGGGCCTGGGCAGAGCTCCGAGGTGCTGCCCCCATCCACAGAAAGGCTGCAACCCACAAAGTCTGCCTGCACATCCCCACCTCCTCCTCCCCACTCCATGCAGATGCTTTGATGATCCAAGGGCTGGGGCACCTCTTGTGCAAGGACAGGCTGAGAAGGTTGGGGTTATTGAGCCTGGAGAAGACAAGGCTCCAGGGAAACCTCAGAGCAGCTCCCAGTATTGAAAGGGGCTCCAGGAAAGCTGAGGAGGGGCTCTTGATCAGAGAGTGCAGGGATAGGACAAGGAAAAGAATGGTTTTCAGCTGAAGGAGAAATTGATATGAGACCTCAGGAAGAAACGTTTTGCTGTGAGGGTGGGGAGGCCCTGGCCCGGGTTGCCCAGAGCAGTGGTGGCTGCCCCATCCCTGGAGGTGTTCAAAGCCAGGTTGGATGGGGCTTGGAGCAACTGGAAGGTGTCCCTGCCCATTGCAGAAGTGGATGGGCTTTGAGATGCCTTCCAACCCAAACCATGCCATCCATTTTCCCCACTCCCAGGTACAGCGTTGCTCTTGGAGGAGGTGGGAAGGATCATTACTAAACATGTCTCAGCAGCGGCAGAGATTCTCTCTGAGTCACTAAGTGCCTCAGACTCTCTTTGTAAATAATACTTCTGCTGAATGTCCTAGATTCCAACATTCAGAACACACCGTCTGCCTCTACTGACCTCATCTCCCTCGGGCTGGAGACAATTCACAGCAGGGCAGATGGCATCTTCATCCTCAGAGTCCTCCTGCTCAGAGAACGACATGTCTGAGGGAAACAAGTGGCTCTCGCTGGAACGCTGCATCTCAAGGAGACGCTCCCGCTGCTCTCTCTCCAGTTTGTGAGTGCACAGATCCTTCGAGTGACTCAGTTTCAGTTTCTTCTTTTTGGGTGTTCTCATTTTTTTTACTTTTGCTCTCTTCTCATCACAGAAGCTCTCTCTCTCAAAACGCCGCTTTAGTTTTCTCTCCATGTAACTAATTCCATCTTTTTTTCCTCGGCAACACTCATTCTGTTGGAAAGATATTTTGACAAAACTGTAAGTAAGCAGCTAACACTCCTTATCCTGTTATTCCATACCTGCTTTTAGGAATAAGCTTAAGTAAAAGTGCAGTGTTTGACAGAGCGCGGCCTCTTCCACAGAAGTGGGATGCGTAACGGGAGCACAGGACAGGGTCACGTCCTAGTGACATTCCCTGCCTGAGTTCACTGCTTCAGAGGCAGCTCTCTCAGAAAGCCTCTTAAACACTGGACAACAGCCAGGTTAGGGCAGATGTATTTAAAACACAGACAGTGACCATAAAAAAACAGATTCAAATTTAAAAAATGCATTAGGTCACAATTTACGTTCAATAGTTTGTAACAAATTCGTTATCAACTTCCTGGTGCCTTCTGAACAAGGGAAATGTATTTCCATGCAAGTGCAGACACACACACACAAAACTCTTTGTAATGCTTATGGGTTCAGGCAGAGCCTCCACCCCAGCGTGAGCCCAGGTCCACTGCCAGTCAGACACTTGCCTTTTCGTTTGTCGGTCCCAGGGCTGATCTCTGCTCTGTCTGCAGAACAGGGCTCTGCTTCGTGAACAGGATCTGGTACAGCTCCTGGATCTCAGGCAGGGAAACCTGGAGCAGCTGGGCTTCCATCATCAGTTCATCCAGCTCTGTGCTAATGACTTATGAAAGACAGGGAGAGAGGAGAGAAGGAATTTTTCAGTGTCAGCACTGTTGAGAACTGCACAGATAATGAAAATTCTTCTCTGGTAGCACATAAAAACAAAAAAGGAAGACTTGAAATCTGCATCTGTATGAATGAACTCTTATTTGTTCCCTCTTCACTAATCACTTTTAACATCAGGGTTAAAAAAGTCTTTGCACAGAAGTTACTGTGCTGTGGCTCAGCATCCTTCCCAGCTTGCACTTTTTGCTGGTTTGAGGATAAGCAATTACCATCATTCTCTGCAACGTCTCCTGCTTCTGAAGCTACCAGAAGTGTGACCATCCCCTCACCGTGTAACAAGTGGGTAAGGTGAACAAATTGAGTGGGATCCTTAAGTGAAGCCAAGAGAGAAGAGGAAGAAAAACCAAGAGGATCAGCCTTGCCACTGAGTCCTACTGTACCGTCACCCCTCGCTGCTGCCATCCAGCTTTCGAAATAGTCACAGCTGGGGGAGGCCAAAATCATTGTGTAAATAACAGCTCATTAATACAGCATTCAGTACAACTCAAATATGGCCTGAGAAATAAACCTGGCAGTGTTTGAGTTTAACTGAAACATTAAACTGAATTGTCTTGTGTAAAATAATTACGAGCTGAGCTGCGCTGACTTGAAAACACAAAGATCAGATAAGAGCTGTGTCCATGGAGCACCACGCATCAGGAGAAAGAAATGATAAACAGCTTCTTTTGGAGCTGCAGAGGGATGCAGTTGACAGCACGCCTGTGTTTGTGCAGTAAACAGTCCGAGGTAGGAAGCAGACATAACCTGCACCGAGTCACCTGGAGCATCGCAGCAGCCGGGACAGCCAAGGAAACACAGGCCTCTGCACCTCTGGCAGCTGGACTCTTGTCCTACGGATTAAGTACCCCATGGTCTCCAGCACTACCTTCCCTGTGCTGCTCCCATCCAGCTCCTACAGTTTCAGCAGACTCCCCCGTCCCTCTCTTCTTCCATCCATTTCCTCCTCCTGCAGCCCAGCCGGCCGCAGCCCTGTGGGCTGTTCCCACAGCAAGGGGCCAGGCCCTTGGCCGACACCTTTTCTCCCACCGCACTCCAACTTTTCATTACACACATGGGAAATTTGGATCGCTGAGAACTCTGCCCCTCTGCCAAAGCCGGGCATTGAGTTCCAAAGCTATTGAGGGGATGGAGAAACAACCAGGCACGCTGCACAGCCATCCACCTCCCTGCCTGAGCCATCTCCTGTCAACCAGGACACCCCCTCTTCTCTACCAAATACAGAGGATAAAAAAAGGAGAGGAAAAAAAGGAAACCCAAGTGAAGAATACGAACCATGAAGTGGGATGCAGTGTTGTCCTGTAGAAAACGGAGAATGTAAATATATGGTTCTGCTATCCCAGTCATGAGGCATGGAGAAAGACATCGCTCCAATTGTCTGGGACACCTAGAAAAGAGACCAAACGTAACACATCAGTATTTTCACTGAACATGTAGTTCTGGAGTGTCAATTAATGGCAATAGAATCAAAACCTGCTTCTCTTAGAATTGCTTAAATCTTGTATTCCCACAGACTGTTCAATCTAATTGCCCAAGCCCTTCAGCTACACCAGGAACAGGCAAAGCAACTTCACTGCCAGATTTCCGAGCTGTGAATGATTATTGTCCCCGAGATCAGAAACCGTCCCTAGCACGGCAGCAGCGCAATCGAGCTGAGGAGAACGAGCCTGCAGAGCAGAGAGAACACAGGCAGAGTCACTGCAGGGATAAACCCAGGCTCATGGGGGCAAGGGTTGCAGCTCTAGAACAAACACGTGCTCATTTATGCAAAGGCCACTGAGGGAAGCTGCAAAGTGACATGTTTGGATTTACAACTCTCAGAAAGGCATCTCATCAGAAGCATTCCAAACTATCATCTCTCCCATTACTCAAGGGTCTGGGTTCATTCAAAATCTGCTTCCCGCTCACAGCAGTCTTTCAACTGAATTTTTCAAGCTCATCTAAGTGTTCCACCTTCTCCACTTTGGCTAGTGCCAAAGCAGCCCAAGTCCAGCAGCTACTGCCACAAACTTCTCGGAGGGAATGAGAGCATTGGATTGCCCCAGTTAACAGGGAAAAGACAATTGTTACAGGACAGGAGAGCAATGCTTGTTTCACTAAAAATGCACTTCAAATCCAAAGCACACAGGAGCTTCTCAGCACAGGAGCTGAGCCTTGGAGCCACCTCTGACCTGCCCTCACACCACTGTCTCCAGGAAGGCTCAGGCACAGGGAGGGACCCACGTTGATGCACATGGTCCGATGCTCTTCCTTTGAGCTTCCCAGGGACTCGTGATTTGGGAAACACAGTCCCAAAGGACCTGAACCAGCTCTGCTAGAGCCACTTCGATTTAAGAGTTTACTGGCTTGAGCTCCAGACCATATGAAAATGGCTGGACTGCTTGCAGGTCAGAGGGAGCTCGTGGTACCACGCTGAGCTAATAAAGCTAAGCTCACTGCTGCTGTCTCAGGCCCAAATGTCTCAGCATCTACTTACATGCCCAAAACATTGGTTGTTTTTCTTTAAGCTATACTAGTTGATCTGGTAAAAAAAGATACTTTCAAAGCTAAATTATCAGAGAAACTCTCGTAGATGTATAAACACAGTTTTGATTTCTAAAACCAGGCTTGCCTGTTTGAAAAATCTGGTCAATGCAGGGAACTCAGCTGAGCTCCCCAAGAAGCAGCTACGGTGCCTCTTTAGGCATGTGACACATTTTATGTTTTAACTAACTATGTGAAAACACAAACCCACAGACAAACTTTAAGAGGGTTGGACTGGCAAAAGTCAGGTTTTCAATCAGAAACGAGAAGTGCATCTTATTTTGGGATGTTTCATGTTCTTTATGCTGCACAGATCTCATATTTTACCTTTTCTCTGCATTTCTTATCACAGGAAAATTAGAAATGCTTATCCCAGTTGCCACCTTCTCCTAGCTTTCTGCTGAAAGACCTTTACTGGAGGAAGGGTGGAACTCTACCCTGACCACACCTGAAGTAGTTGCAGTCGCTACCAACTCAGCAGTATAAGCAGAACATTCAGCATGGGAGTTCCAGCATGAACAGTAGGGAGAAAAGTAGTAACAGGTGAAGACACCCTGTTGGATACAACCTTATCTGACAGCTGAGCTGGTACCACACTGGACAGTTTATGCCTCTTTTACCAATTCTCATCACTAAAAATGACCTTGAAATATTTGTAAGAACAGAACATAAAGGCTAATTGAATACTAAGCACTCTAGAAACAATAGTTGCAGCAACTCTTTCATTAATAGTGACAATTAGAGCGTAGCAGCCAGGAAGAGAAAGGAAAATGGGCCTTTGAGGAGCAATTGTTCGCAGGACTCCAGCAGAAGGAGAACATGACGCTGTTGCTGGAGGACACACGCATCCTGGCTAACTGTCAAGGCAGAGACCAAACTCCTTATATCTGTAAAGCAAATCTGCCTTGCCAATATTTGTATGCAGAGACACCGAACCCAATGCCCAGAGAGTGACAGGGACTGCTCTTGCTGGCCACCCACGCCAGGAAGCCCAGCAGCCGCTCAGCCTCACCTTGTTTGTCTCTGGCAGCTGGCCTGCCGCAGCTTGCCATCTGTTGTACAGTAATCCTGAGCCAACTTTGTCTTGTATAAGTTTTAGATTCCCTGAATACAACATTTGTTGTGCTCTGTGCTGCCAGTTCACAGTTCTCTCGATCATATACCGTAAGGCGTCCCCCTCTGGAAGCCGCACACGGATACGCTGCAAGGAGGCCAGCAACGGTAAGATCTTTTCTAACGGTGGCTTTTCTGATCGATGACAGTGTGGACAGAGCCACACACGAGGTCCCTGCAAAACACTGGGCACTGGAACACAGCCGGTATGGAAGAACCCTCTGCAGAGTTCACACTGTATCATCGGAGCAGCTGGCTCCTTCTGGCATAGACAGACTTTGAGTTCTGCATCCTCCTCACTCGACAGCACCTTCACTTCGTTTGCTGCTCGCAGAGAACGCAACGCTTCCATCTCCTTTATTCGGGCTTCCCCGAGCGTAGCCATCTAAAAAGGAGTTCAAAGAAAGGGATGTCATTTCAAAAGGGACATTGCTCATCAGAAACAGGCTAACCTCTGTACAACCACACCCCTCAGACTATTTCAGATTGTTTAGAAGCTCCTGACTCCTGTGCACCTTCATGGCTTTAAATGTTTGAAGTGAGGCAGTTATGAGGACTGTGCGGCGACGTGACATCAGCTTCCTTCCATTTTCTCATTAGCCCTAGAGATACAAAACTCATCCCCTTTGCAAAATACCCTCCAAACTCCTTTGCTCTCTGTTTGAAACCCTTCAGACTTTGTACTACAAAACCACTAACCTCATTAAAGCAGCTGAAATTCTGAAACCAGTGCAGATTTGCCTTGCAGGTACGTCTCTAGGAACACATCTCTCACATATGTAGCCTGACCCTGTTTAATGTGAAAGTATCTCTGGGCTGTTTTCAGAAAGCCCAGTTCATCTTCAACACCCACACTGCGCACACTGTCCAGCACTCAGGGCTGTACCCTCACCTAGGCACTCGCTCTGGGGTTTGCAAACACGGCAAATACTCCTGAATGTGGTGTTTGCCTTTCCTTCACCCACTCATGAGCCTTTTTTTAAAGGAATCCTTAGCGTTAGCTCCTATTAAAGACTGCAGTAGATCTCTTAAGGCTATTAGTAGCAGCTGCAACTAATAAGTTCTCCACATTTTATTACGGATATAAAAATAAATGTATTGAGGAAAGTATAGAAAAAACAAAAACCAAAACCAAAGCCCTGAACATACAGGTTTCGAGTAGTTGCTACAGGTTAAGGCTTAAATGTCCCATATGTAAAGGGATAATTATAGTCAAACCCTACCAAATCAGCCTACTGCTCCTCACCAACTGTGGGATGTTGTTTAATCTGATTGTGGTAGAGGCTCCGAAATAGATATTTTGGGATGAAGCACTTTAACCACCAGTGCCTAAGTCTGCTCCATCCAGATCAGTGTTTTACTGACTTCATAATGCATGAAGTTTTCTTTAATTATTTATGTGCTTGTTTTAAATATAAATGGTGTTGGGTTATTGTGTTCTTTGTAAGGAAAACAGGTCTCAATTTTTTATTTTCCTGCGCTTTGTTAGGCTTCAAGGATTGCCTGGTGAACTGAGGCTACTTCCATGCACAAAGACAACAAATATTTTATCTACTAAAAGTAATTTGGAGAAGTCTCAAGCAAGCATAGAAATCACAATCCCAGAGGTACTTCTGCAGAACAGCAGAGCAAGCAGTAAAAGAGTGGAAGATAAGTCCTGCATGGGAGTGAACAGAAACAAAGATACAAAGAACTTAGAAGAAACTGATTTGAAAAACAACTCCTGCCACGTACCGCAGATGCCGTGTCTTTGCTCTCGGAGAGAGCTCTTTCCAAGTCACTCAGGGTCTCTATCTTAGTGCTTTTCTTCTTCCCACTTGGCACTGGCTCCTTCAGCTTCTTCTGCTTTCTCTTCAGATTCAGCATCCCAATATCACACCGGGGACACAACACCTGATGGACAGAAAAGCACCATTGTCAGCATCGCTTTTCATGCATTTGCCCTGCCCTAACACAGCCACACACGACTGGGCACAACAGGGACTGCTGCAGCCTTTTCCATTCAAGGTTTGGGGGCTTGGATGAGATTATCCAGAAAACAGGGAGAGCTGGAAGGTTAAAACTTCAATTCTATAAAAAGGGCAGAGTGCAAACGGGCATCTTGGTTTGTATCAGAAACAGCACGACCAGCAGTTCCAAGGAGGTTATTCTCCCCCTGCACTCAGCACTGGTGAGACCGCTCCTCAAATCCTGTGTTCAGTTCTGGGCCCCTCACCACAAGAAGGATGTTGAGGCTCTGGAGCGAGTCCAGAGAAGAGCAACGAAGCTGGTGAGGGGGCTGGAGAACAGGCCTGATGAGGAGCGGCTGAGAGAGCTGGGGGTGTTTAGCCTGGAGAAGAGGAGGCTGAGGGGAGACCTCATTGCTCTCTACAACTACCTGAGAGGAGGTTGTAGAGAGGAGGGAGCTGGGCTCTTCTCCCAAGTGACGGGACAGGACGAGAGGGAATGGCCTCAAGCTCCGCCAGGGGAGGTTTAGGCTGGACATTAGGAAAAGATCTTCGACAGAAAGGGTGATTAGGCACTGGCAGAGGCTGCCCAGGGAGGGGGTTGAGTCACCTTCCCTGGAGGGGTTTAAGGGACGGGTGGATGAGGTGCTGAGGGACATGGTTTAGTGTTTGATAGGAATGGTTGGACTCAATGATCCGGTGGGTCTCTTCCAACCTGGTGATTCTATGATTCAAACGCCTGTGTATTTCACTTCCACTGCTGGATACCCTACAGAGCCTCCATGCAATTTAAGTCGCAAGCCCTGCGATACCACAGAGGATTCCAGGCACTGCCCTGCAGACCCATCTGTCCTGAAGGAGAGAGGAGGGCTAGGGGTAAGAGGGGCTCCATGCAGGCCAGGGAGTGTGGATCACTCAAGACCTGCAGGTGCTTAAAGATAAATTCAGAGAAGCCTCCCCACTGCCCCAGCCCCGCTGTGAGGTTGGGCTGTCACCATGCTGAGGTGGTGACACAAGTACAGACCCACACTCCAGTGCCTGCAGCCTGACACACCAAAGGAAACTCAGTGCCCAACACGTCAATGCTCCCATAATTCCTACTGAAAATGTCAAGCTGTGGCATGGCACACTCTCATTAGCCACTGATTAAAAAGAATAAAGAAAGTCTAGCTAAATCTTAATCTTTAAAAATGCTTATCACTAAAAGCATAGGTCAATCTAATAAAAAATAAGTTAAAATAAATCCTAAAACATTACTGTAAGTGTAGTTAATATTTACTGCTACTTCAGGAGTCAGCACTGTAACTCAGATGTGCTTTACCCAAGAGAGGAATGGTTGTCTTCTCCAGAGTTGAGGTCTCTTACCTCCAAGAGAGAATAAGGGGAGTTTTCACACAGAAATGTGTTAGCTGCACACTCCTTCCACGCTTGGACTTCCGACACCAAGGACTCCAGCCTCGGCAGGTAGTCCAGATGCACCGGAATGGATCGACCTCTTGTGACAAGTTCCACGAGTGTGTCCAGTACAGGCACACGACCTCCAACCTGTTGGATTATAAATTAAAACACGCTGGATGGACACAAGCTGTACCACTGCCATGAGTCACAGCAAGGCAACTGCATTAACTGCAGGTAGAGCTGGTAAAACAGAATTTACTGCTTAGACACTTCAGTCATTCCCACAGCTGTTATTCCAACATTTGTGCTTCTCATATTCTACTCATTAAGTACACAGACAAAAACTTGGGGAGGGAAAAAAAGAAACCAAATGACAGCGTGAAAATAAAAAAAAAAAAAAAGTCTGCCAACAATGTAAGCAGAGCCCCCAGCTAACAATCTGCATTCACAGCAGAAAAGCAAACTGGTTTTGAACTAGACCCAGAAGGCAAGTCCAACCCCATCCTGGCACGCTAAGAGAACCATCTCCAGTACCCAATGTGCTGTCTGAACGTGAGCTCTGCTCACTCGCTCAGCAGCCTGGGCCTAAGGCAGCCAAGAGGTCCAGCAGGGAAGCAGCACAGAGACATCATTTCTAGAAGAGGCAGTGATGCGAGACTGGGCAACGGCTCATCCAGAACAACCCCAGCACCTCCAGGAGCAAAGCCCCACAGCACTGGTACCAAGAAATTCCTGCAAGACACAGTGACTGCAGGCATTTACTAAAATCTTTGCAGACCTGAAGCAAAAATACTTGGCATGAACAAGCACATTTTTTCCATATTCAGCAGGCAGAATTTCAGAATCTAAACCAAGAAATTAGCAAATGCCAAGACCAATTCATTTAAGCTCTCTGAAGATGGCCCTCAAACAAAAGCTAGTATTACATGCTCGTTCCTTCAAAATTTTAAAGCTCAGAATAATTGATATTTTTAAACAAAAGCTTCTTAGCTCCGAAGAATTTTGTATTAGAAGCCCAGTTTAGTTCACGTAGGCTCTAAGATTCAAGTCAGATCAGAAGTCACTTCAAGGAAAAAACCTGAGGACAAATGAAAATATAAGACAATATTTGGCAACTTACATCAAAGTGCAAGATCAGGGCTGCCCTAGTCCCACCCCTTCCTCACCTGTGCAGTCCTGCTGAACCCTGGCTCGAGCACTCGCAAGGCTGAGCCATCAGCCCCTTCAAAGAGTCAACCAGGCTACTCCTACTCACTTGGGCTTGCACAGCACGGTGCCTGGCAGCCCTTGCAATGGTGCTAACAGGGGAGAGGGAGCAGGAAAGGAGGAGAGAATCAAGCTGAACTGAACTGTAAAAGCAGCAAAGAACCGAAAAACACAGGAAAAGAAACTGCATCCACAAATAAAATTGAAAAAAAATCAAGTGGGAAGTGCTAGAAGCCAAGGTGAAAACCCATCCAGATATTTTTGTTTAGAAGCCCCCAGTTTTCAGTCTCTGCTATCAGCTTTGTGCTCAGTTGAAGAGTTATTTCCGAGTGTGAACATGGAAACAGAAATCACACAAAGCTGGAAGGAACCTCAAAGCTAGAACAAACCTCAAAAAATGGAAGAGGATGAAGAGAAAAGAAAAGAAAGAAGAAACCAAGTAACTTCTATCTCAAAATTCCAACAGAGCCACTACAAAATTACAAGTATTTTAAATCTCTGAAATCAAAGGCCGATCATACAGGAATAGAACAAGAAACAGCTCTGAGACTGGCCATGCTCAGTGGTTACCAAATGAGGCAACACCCCTCAACCACAGGATGTCTGAGATAGTACTGACAACACCGCTGTGGAAACAGCACATGAATTCCACGGGGCCTCAGAAGAGGTGATCCCATGCCCAGCAAGAATTAATATCATCACCTACTTGGCGAGCTGTCGCTGGCAGTACATTATGTGAGGTGCATTTCAGAAAGGGGCGCTCAGAACTGGAGGCAATACAAGCACAGGACACTTGCCTCATCAGGAATATTCGTGAACCAGGAAATCTTGGGGGCTTTAAGAAGCTGGAGGGAAATTATTTATTTAGCCAAGTAAATGAAGGCTCTGAAGAGATATTGTTGATGACGTAAATGCTTCAGGGGATTTGTTTATTCAAGAATCAGCAAACAGAACTTCAGCGGTGTCCATACCACATGGTACAGAGGTGCAGGAAGATGTTGATTGTCTTTTACACTATCACTGGTTTTAGCTTGCTGATGGCATGAGAGCACTCGCTGAAAATAAGACCCGTTCCTTTAAGTTAGGACAGTGTTTGGAGTGTATCAGCAAAATCCCTTCCAAGACCATGGAAAATGTTTCATCATATTTAACAAGAAAGTGACTTTCATAAGAACACTACAAAGGCAGCATTTTTCTTTCCTCTGCAGAATGGTACACAACATTATGAGTACCAGGAATATGATCATTGTTAGTACTAACTGAGCAATACTTCCCTCCCGGTAAAGCTCCACAGTAAAACATCTTTTTAACTTCAGATTTTTGTTAATAGATCCTTTATGGATTTTAATGCAGCCAGTTAACTGTAGAGGTGAACGAATACAAATCAGGTCCAAAACCAGAGGTAAAATCAATAGTGCTCCCCAGGCCATGACCATGCCGTGTCTAAGGCAACAGATGTTCTAGATTAACCATTCTTAACTGCGGGGGATGCTGAAGCACCAAGTGCACACAGGAGACTGCAGAGTGGGTCTAACTGACAGCAGGTCAAACAGCCAGCAGCGTCACTCACGTACCTGCAGAGCTTCCACCTCTTGCATCCAGTCTTTGGCCTTCTGCACCGTGTCCTTCAGCGCCACTCCGTTCGGGAGGTAGGCTGGGATCTCCTCCATCTCCTTCACTGCTGCCACAAGGCTGCTCAGGGACTGCCGTGGTCTGTGGAAGCCAAACATCTCAGAATGTAAAACACTGCAACACAACTGGGGCTCTTCCACCCACGTGGCTTACGAAAACCGAAGGGTTGCACTGAATAACAGCATCATGTTCAGTACTAGAGACACGTTCTGTACAACCAGGGCCGTCTTAACGCAGGTATGTTTTTAGAAATCTGCTTGCTGTAGACTCTGCTAGAAATGCTAAAAATATTAAGAAATCTACCGTCTCTTTTTTCAAATATGAAACACATTTGGGCTTCAGGGATATTTAACATTTAGGAACTTTTAAATGGTAGAGCCTTGGATCCTCCTTGGACCTCAAAACAGAACCAACGAAGAGAATTCACACTGGAAAGTTAGGAAAGTGGGGGGATGGCTTTTATCTGTTTCACAATTTCATTCTGATGTTTTCGAAAATGTACAAACTCAACCGTGTCTCTATTTTGGAGGGTAAACCCAAGCTTATTTCGGTTTTGTGCTCTATGAAGTTGTAAACTAAATATACTACGGTTACTAACTAGTGACTGTTCTGGTTTGACATAAAGTAGAATTGGTTTTTAACTTTTCAGCTCGGTCTCAATTGAGTAACTTGATTTCCTGGCAGTTCACTGCCTGTGTTTCAGACAAGATTTCTCTCTAGGAGCGACAACACAGGGCACTGGGATGCAGAAAGAGCCACTGCGTGCCTGAACCCAGTTCCTGAGCTCAACCCAGGGCCTTCTCCCTATGCCCACTCTGCTGCATCTGTGCTAATGCAGCCATTGGCAGGGCAGGGGTGGAAATTTTGTAGATTTGTGATTTGTACATATTTTATTATTTTCTTAATAATAGAGTTTTTTGTCCGTAATATGATTATTACTATTAAAACTGGTTTTGTTCAGCCCACAGAGTATTTTTCCTTTCATTTATTCAGACTGGGTCAGGGCTAAACCGTGACAATGACACTTAAACCGTGACACCTAAAACACGTTTGTAATCAGGAGGCTGGGGCTAAAATTTAAAAAAATCAGGAAACCCAAGGGAAGAAACCTTGCACACAAGTTTGTGCCGCCTTTCTAAACTTAAAGCAGGCCACGCTGCTCTCCTCTATTTTACTTATAAGTCAGAAGGTCAAAGCAATGAAAAGAAAATTTTTCCCCATGAGGGTGTAATTGGCTTATATCCTTCTCCATTTCTGGATGAATCTCTTCAATGTTAGAAATGATCCATATAATAACATTTTAGCCATTGGTGGTGTATATCTAAGCTCCACCTGGACATGCAGCCCCCAGTGTGACACTGGAGGAGGGAAGAAGGTGGAAAGGAAGGAAGACGCGAGTCTAACCCCTTCCTGGTGGCAAAGGGAGAACTTGCACAATGACAGCGAGGCACCACAAACACTGCCAGCCAACACTGATTTTTAACATCACTCAGACACTCATCCCCCTTCTCCATCCCTATCTCTTCTGGACGGCACAAGTTTTGCCTTTGTGTTGTGAACTGCATGAACAGGAGAGCCCCTTCACAAGCAAAGCCCACTACTTCCATCTTACACAGCTTATGAAACTACAAAACACAACGCTAAGATTCAGCTTCTACCTGGCCTTTATGAGATTTCTGGCTTTGTCATCCCAGTGTTCAGACACAGTAAGGAGCTCCTGCAGCTTCGCCATTGCTTTCTCGACCGCTGGGCAGGGAGTGAGTCCAACACCTGAGTCTATAAGACGCCTCATATCATCAAGAGTAAGAGAGTTTTGGTCTGAGGAAGCGAGGTGCACATCCTCGAGCCAGCGTGCCTGTTCCAGACGTATCCGCAGTTCAGCAAGTTGGGGCAGATCAACGTCGAAGTCAAAGCTGACATCCAACAGCTCCTGAAGCTCTGCAGCACTGGGCATTTCTTCAGAAAGGAGTTTTTGGCTTTGCTCTTGAAAAGCTTCCACACGATCAAGAAGATCCTGAAATAAGCAAATCCAACAATAAATGAGAAGAAAATCCACTGCCAAGTCTCTTAAACTTACAAGTGCAAGCTTAAACATAAAGTGTAAAGCTTCCTGGCAAACACCAGGTTGCAAAGCACACAACGTGCACAGCGAATCCCCGTGACATTTGGAACACGTACATAATGCACCTCCAGCACACAGCGTGTACGTCAGCATCTCCCCATACACACTGTGTCCACCAGCTTGAGGATCACAGGCCAAGGGAACTCCACTCCTTTGAACCAAGAGACCGATGCCAAAAAGAGGAAGAATAGAAAGGATCAAACCAGAAATTTTAAGTGCTCCATCAGTGCTGTTTTCTGGCTTTGTTCTGGAATGATTGAAGTGGCTGAAGAACAGCAAGATTAAGGAGGCTTTGAAGAATGCTGGGAAGTGCATGGAGATTCTGGGGTTTCTATCTGCTGCATTGTTAAGGTTTGAGGTCAATCACAGAGTCCCAGTAAGCCGCAGGCAATTTACTCTTTCATGCAGTGTGACACCTTCTCTCCCTCTCCACAGTTCAAGAGCTGGTTGCCCCAGAAAAGTCCCTTGGTGGCTGTTTGTACTTCACCCAGGATAACAGACAGGTAGCCAGAGTAATCCTGCTGCAAAGGCTGGAATTATACCGCATCTAGGTATCCTGCTCAATGCTTCTAGTACTGGCTGAAATGCTATTTCAGCAATAAGTTTTTCCTTCACAGATGACATCTCGGCATTTTGCCTGAGAGATTTTGTTTGCCAGGGCAGGCAACCTCACCTCAAATGGAACAAAGCCTTTTTAGAGATAATGTAAACAGCCAACAGCTACCGGAAATGGGTTTGCAATTTAACAGCCTCATTTGCATGACTACATATCACTTAGGACTGTTGAGAACGATAAAAAAGAATATCCTAACAATATGTGTTTTTCTTTGCCCCATATTTCCCTGTTCAAGAATTCCAGATGGAGAAGAACTGTTTGCATGTCTGGCATTTCTGAACTTCTGCTTTTTCAATACTAAGATAACTTCCAAGTTACAAGGCTATAAACAAATAGCTGTAAATAGCATTGGATAACATCCAATTCACACATTCCAGACCTGATAAAGCTTCAAAAGCAATAGTCACAAAGCTGAGTTGAACTATTCTCATTCAAAGTGACACAACACTGCCTGGTCTCCCAGCATTGTGTGGATGCTTGAGAAAGCTCAGGAGCTGGACACTGTGTCTCCTGGTCCTAAAAGTCCCAAATATGCAAAGCCTTTCTCCTTTAAGACAGGAATTGCAGCTGCCTGGAATTTATGTCCATTTTTCTTAATTACCCTCAGTGTGATATGCAACATTTTGGCAAATTCTGAAACATCATCTTGAATTACTTCCAGCTTGTCTGAGGGCTAATCCCCTGGCGAGCAAATAATCAGCAGGAGCTGATGGTTGTGGGAGTGGGACGTGACTCACTGTCAGCAGCAGGTTCTCTGCTAGAACAAGTGTTTAGGTAGCCCAGGCTGGCACCTTGGCTGGGGTTATCTGTGTTGTTTTGTGGAATGTGGGCTGACAGCACGAGGGGGTATCTAATGCCAAGACTATGAGAAAGCTGACGCTGGATTAACAAAGAAGGAAAGTGATCTGAATGGGAGAACTGCCTCTCACAGCATTACTGAGTTTTGAATATCCTCAGAGAAACCTGGCTTCACTTGTAAGACTGGTTAACTGACCCCAGCTGTAGCTGCTCCCAGGTCATCTTGCTGCTTCTTTTGCATTACTTCATCCAACGTAAATGCTTTGATCCCCTCATGTAGTATAAAAATCTACTGACCACAAAACACCAGCAGGCCAGAGAGCTCCATGCTGATGCAACACCAGCAACAAAGCTGGTGAAAGGGCTGGAGAACAGGCCTGATGAGGAACGGCTGAGAGAGCTGGAGGTGTTTAGCCTGGAGAAGAGGAGGCTGAGGGGAGACCTCATTGCTCTCTCCAACTACCTGAGAGGAGGTTGTGGAGAGGAGGGAGCTGGGCTCTTCTCCCAAGGGAACAGGGGACAGGACAAGAGGGAATGGCCTCAAGCTCCGCCAGGGGAGGTTTAGACATTAGGAAAAATTTTTTCACAGAAAGGATCATTGGGCACTGTCAGAGGCTGCCCAGGGAGGGGGTTGAGTCACCTTCCCTGGAGGTGTTTAAGGCACGGGTGGACGAGGTGCTGAGGGATATGGTTTAATGTTTGATAGGAATGGTTGGACTCAATGATCTGGTGGGTCTCTTCCAACCTGGTTATTCTATGATTCTATAAACTCAGGTGCACGAGTTACTCAGGCGTGTCAGTACTTATTCTTGGAGCAAATAGCGAAAGAGGCAACGAATGGAGTGCTAATACATCCCTACACCAAATGCTCATGTTCCTTCCCCTAGAAGTTTCCAACATACCTTCAGTAACGGCGTCTGGCTGAGCACACAGGGCAGAGCATAGAGCTGCCTCACGAACAGCCGCAGTTCATTCACAGTCAGCTGATTCTGACACTTCCCTCCTCCGGAGCGGTACCTGCAATCACACACAATTCAACCTTGTTGGATGCCACCAGAAAAAAACAAAATAAAATCTAAGCTTCTTGAAATCTGCTTATGATTTCTTCTAAGTCAAGGTCTACTCACAAATAATAGAAGATTCAAAAGCATCCAAGCAGCCTAGGGCTGACATACATGGGAACGCTTCAGCTCACTGTAGCAGAATAAACTATTGTTGGAAATACTCTTTCATATTAAATAGCATTCTGGAACAGCTACTCAGCCTTGGAAGAGCACTGGTTATTATGGAATAAAATTAGGCTTTTTTCCAGAGCACAAAGCAATTGTGGATAAACCATTCAGTTCTGTTGCAACAGCTACTGTAGTAAGCTCTCCCCGTGCCCATACCAAAAGAGAGCAAATCCCAAGTCTGAATGGGTTTTATGTTTACAGGTCATGTAGGCGCTTCTGAAAAATCCTCTTTATGCTGAAATCATCATTTTCATTTTCATCCAAAAGCTTTGGATCAAATGAGTGGCTTACAAGTGTTAACAAATTGGCTAATACTAAAAACCTCTCTAAACTCAAGCCAGAATTAACTGGGTCCGAGAACTCTGAACAGAAGAGGAAAGAAATCTCTCACAATGCTGGCTCTAATGTAATCCACAATATGTCATTTAAACAAAAGGAGAACAACGTCCCAGCAGGACTTGCCAGCATGATGGGAATGGGAACACTATAAAATAAATTTTAATTTACCATTGTATGTTAAGGAAAGGTATATTGAAAGGATACACAACATCACACCAGAGTTCCAAAATCTGTAGTAAGCTAAACAATAAAACTAATTCAAAGTTTCAGGTGCAAAACAGGCTGGTTTATGGTCTGCAGTTTTCCTATTTGTTGTGAAAGTTCTGCAGAATCTTCTAGGAAAAGGCACGAGTTTTCTAAATAAATAAATATTTCTCAGACAATCGTCTAGATTAAGGTTGGAAAGGCCTTTAAGATCATCCAGCCCAACCTTTAACCCAGCACTGCCAACTCCACCACTAAAACCTGACCCCACGCACCACATGCACGCGGCTTTCGAACCCCTCCAGTGATGGGGACTCCACCATCTTCCCGGGCAGCCGTGGCTTAACAACCCTTTCAGTGAAGGAATTTTTTCCAATCTAACCCTCCCCTAACACAACTTGAGGAGCTGCGGAGAGCGATGAGGTCTCCCCCTCAGCCTCCTCTTCTCCAGACTGAGCAGCTGCAGGTCCCTCAGCCACTCCCACAACTCCTGGGTTCCAGCCCCTTCCCCAGCTCCTCTGTCCTTGCACACAGCCCCGATCACAGAATCATAGAATAGTTTGGGTTGGAAGGGACCGTAAAGATCATTCAGTTCCAACCACCCTGCCACAGGCAGGGACATCTCCCACCAGACCAGGCTGCTCAAGTCCCCATCCAACCTGGCCTTGAACAACTCCAGGGATGGGGCATCCACAACTTCCTTGGGCAACTAGTTCCAGTGCCTCACCACTCATCTTGAAGAAATTCTCCCTTATGTCTAGTCTAAATCTGCCCCTCTCCAGTTTATACCCATTCCCCCTTGTCCTATCACTACAAACCTTTGTTCAGAGGCACGTGCCCACACACACACACACACAGGTATGTATGTATGTACACAGCTAAACCACAAAACTCCTGTCATAAGATGGTTTTGGTAAACAGAAATTACATGAACCAAAGAAACCCCATTCACAGAAGAGAAGCCCATCCATCACCCGTCACTGTAGGGACCAAAGGAGATAGGGAAGCATGGCCCCTCTGCATTTCTTCAGGTACTACAGAAAGCATGGTGAGCAAGAGCCAAAGGATTTAGTCCAAGAGAATATTTATTAATTATCTTGGTCTTTTCTTCCCAGCAACTGTTGTGACACGCTACAGAAGATCCTCGCAGAGCACTGACAGCCACGATTAACTGTGCTTGGCCTTCCCAGCCGAGTCTACTGCCCAAACTGAGGATCAGAACAAAGTGCTCAGTCCATGAAGGGAAGTTTGTCAAAAGCATGAAACAAACTTTAGGCAGAATCCACAACCCTTCATGTCCAATACACGGCAGTCGGGATGATGAAGGCTGCCCAGCATCCTGCAGATAAGTGAAGGGCACAGAGATGAAACTGTATTTGACATAACATGTATTATGATTTTAAGCAGATTATTCACACCAACCCCGCACAGGACTCCAGGCTTGGGAAAGAGTGGCTGGAAAACTGCCTGGCAGAGAAAGACCTCAGGGTGCTGGTCAACAGTGGCTGAACATGAGCCAGCAGTGGCCCAGGTGGCTAAGAAGGCCAATGGCATCTTGGCCTGTAGAAGGAGCCGGGGAGGGATCATTCCTCCTGTGCTCAGTGCTGGCAAGGCTGCACCTCGAATCCTGGGTTCAATTTTGGGCCCCTCACTACAAGAAGGACATTGAGGGGCTGGAGCGCGTCCAGAGAAGGCAACGGAGCTGGGTAAGGGTCTGGAGAACAGGGGTTATGAGGAGCAGCTGAGGGAACTGGGGTTGTTAAGTCCATGGAAGAGGAGGCTGAGGGGAGACCTCATCACTGTCTGCAACTGCCTGAGAGGAGGTTGCGGCAAGGTGGGTGCTGGGCTCTTCTCCAAAGTGACAAGACTAGAGGGAATGGCCTTGAGTTGCACCAAGGGGGGGTTTAGATTGGACATCAGGAAAAATTTCCCTCACCAAAAGGGTTCTCGGGCACCAGCAGAGGCTGCCCAGGGAGGTGGTGGTGTCCCCATCCCTGAAGGGTTTTAGAAGACAGATGAACGAGGTGCTTAGGGATCTGGTTTAGCAGTGGACAGGTATGGCTGTACTCGATCTTAAAAACCAAACGATTCTATGCTTTGCATCTTCCTATGAGCACATTCCCTTCAATCTTTTAAGGGAAAAAAAAATAAAAAAAAAGAATAACCAATAACATGGCCAACAACATGGCTTTAACTCTAATTATGAAGCCAACTAGACTTTTCCCAGAAATATGCCAAAAAAGATCAAAAAAGAAACGGAGAAGGAAGGTCTAGAATCACTTTTAGGGTGAATGAGAAATGCAACCCAAACACTGCTTTGATGCTGTGGACTGCAACACGGGGTGGATTATTGATCCCCATCTGTAACACCGAAGGAGTTGGCAAGTACAGCTGTGAGAGAGGCCGACACACTGTGATGGTGACCAAAGAACTGCCCGAGTTAAGGAGATGAAGATAAAAATTGCACCCTACTTTTTCCATGCTGACAAAGTCAGGTACATGCCAAGAGCAAGAAGAGTCTCGGAAGAGTTCATCTGGCACAGAACAGCTTGAAAAGGCCTGGCTGCTGCTCCGAGTTCATCTTCAGGAGGCCTGAGCAAATACTAAGGATGGGAGAATACAGACTGGGGATGCCAGAACAAGATGAGATGGCTCAGCACTAAACAAAGGAAGAGATTAGGAGTGAACAAGTCCTTCCCCAACAATGTCATGGTGGAAGTCACATCTGTTGGAGTGCTGAACTTCTCATTTCCTCTTGTAATATCTTCACATTGCTGTAACAGGGGCTTCATTCTCTTGTGTTTGCAAGACAGTGAAGCTGAATTTTTATCAAGTCCTTGCTACAATAAACTTACACATGGATCACAAGGAAACAAGTGCTGGGTGTGATGAGCTACAAGATTCTTGCTGGGGCAGGCAATCTGCAGGAACCACACACGTGCAGCTACACCAGCACAAAGAGCAACTGCTCTGACAAACACCACGTTGTTGCCAAAACAGGCAAAAGTTGTCCAGATGGGACAAAAGAGAAACAGCTTTTCTTGAATTGCTTCACGCTGTTAATATTGTTGGACTTGAGCAATGTCGTCCTCCACACACATAAACCCAACATTTTCTTAGAAACCCATCATCCCGCAAGGCCAGGTACAGCCATTGTGAGGCCAGGTGGAGAATGTGCAACAGGAGACAGTGAATTGTGAGCCCCGAGAGAAAGGCTCATACATCTGCATAGTCCCAATCAAACTGATGCAATGAGGAGATCTGGCCTTGTCCTTTTGGATCTTCCGACTCCTTTTAGCTCATTTCAGACATGGAAAGTTCCAGCAGGACCAGGCAGCCAGTTCACAAAGAACGTGTTACCCAAACACTGCCCTCTCTCAAGTTCCTCAAGCAAATAACCTGCCTTAAAGATTTAACACAAGTGCTGTCATAGTATAAGTATTTATCAGAGATCTCCTACAGCTTTTCCACCACCATCAACTCAGGAAGTTAAGATGCTATGTTTCCACAAGGCATAAAGTACAACGAGTGCAATGACAAGGCACCAATGACAGATTTTTCGGTCCCCAGGGCAGAAAGACAAGCAGACTGTATCTTGTTGGGTCTTGCTTTGTCTGGAAATAACCACACCAATTTCTCCTTTTGGGGAACATTAGGATGAATTTACTGCCCTATTGTCCAACACAGAGGAAGAAGAGATTGAAAGCTCAGGATGTTTAACTCACTGCACGCAGTGAAGGTGAATCTCCCTGTACAAGACATCTCTCTCAAGAAGATTAGTCCTATAGAACACTCCCCTCTGGCATCCATCGTCAGTGATTTGATTTTGTTGCAAACACATGCGGTAACACTTACCTAGTTTGCCTTTTCCCATTAAGAAGTTGCTGCGCCACGGAGGCACACTTGTCTGCATCCTGTGTAACCAGTCTGAGGTGTCGCAGTAGGTCATTGTCTGGAAACTTTTTCATTTCTGATTCTTCTATCAAGGCCTTAAAACTGATGAGACCTTGGGGGAAAGATACTAGTTAACGAAAGTCTCCCTTTGTGGTGGATTTAAAATGGCAAAGTTGAAGAACACAGCAGGTTAAATATATTTCTATTTCAACTTCAGTTATATATTTTGTCATAGTGATTTACAACTTCCTTACACAGAGAGAGCTTAGCATAATTTCAGGGACTACAGCCCCTAAAATACTGACTTTAAAACACAAAATTATATTTTATTTCTTTTGATTGACGCAAAAGTTGCTAAGGTTCAGAAACTAAAACCTAAGAAATCAGCCATCTAAAAATCATGTGTTGCAGACAAAAGGCAAGATACGTACTTTTTTTATTGTTAATTTTTGCCTCCAGAGCTTCATTAACGTTGGAAGCCCATTCGTTGTATGATTCCGCACGCATCTTTAGTGCATTCATCATTGGATAAAGTTCCTCCAGGGTATAGCGGTACCTACAAGGAGCACAGAATTCAGACTCTTCACCAAAACCTTGGGGGAGCAGCAGTGTGGAAGGGAGGAGCATCAAGATGCGTTGGTCCATACAACACAGAAACGATCTTCTGTGCACCACCCAGAGTTAAGACTCACAACCACACCACGTTCCTCCTAAGACAATTTCAACCTTCCAATTGCTTCAAAAAGCCATTTCAACATTACAATTGCAACAACTGTGAAATTGTCTTAGGACAAGCTACATTCCTGCAGGACAAAGCCGTAACAAACAACAGAAGAGGAAATATGACAAGAGGAAGGAAAGCCAACAAAAGCAAAAATCTATTACTCAACAAGGGTAAGACATGATGACTTTGTCACTACACGTAAAAAGTCAATTTATCCAGTAATTTTTGCCCATTATAGAGTAAGAAGAGCTGATTGCTGAAAAGAAAGAGTCTTTGCATACGAGCACAAAAACAGCCCTTTGTTTGGGGACACAATATTTGCAAAGCAAAGACAGAAGCAGAATACCAGAGCAGTACCACTGCAGTACAGATTATCAAACTGCAGTATCTACAATAAACACTCCAGAACGCAGTATTATTTGCTGTCTAAGGCTTACCCCAGTTTATATTTGTAGGTGGGACAGGAACAGAGATCCTCAATGTGGTACAAGCATACCAGTAATCCAGGTTTACATGGACAATAGACAGCAGACATGAAACAGGTGGTTTTACACTTGAAGCACTGTCGTTCATCATCAGGAAACAGCTCAAAAGCCACTCTCTCCGAGTCAGTCACTCCCTGCAAAAGAGGCGATTATTCCAAGCTAAAATATCAGAAGCTAAATTTATCAAAGGAAAAATGAAGTTTAGAATTACGGCACTAAAACCACACAGACAGAAATCCGGTTAACGAAGAAACTAAGCTATTCTTATTAAATTACTGAAAGAACAAGTATTCCTTTAAAAGAGACATTCTGAACAACATTAAAGGGCAGATACTAAAGCACGATGCATAATAAACGATTCTTCACCCAAGTGGCCCTCTGAAATCAACAGTGCTACTCAGGAAGGCACTCGGTAGCCCCAAGCCATCGTCCGCACAGAACGAGTCCCAGCACAATTTTGTAGCACTGCTTCAGCTGTGCCTTCATTCCTTTCCTACAACTCACCAGTTTATCAACCTTCTCACGCAGCCTCTTCTCCTCTTCAATCATAATATCCATGTCTTTCTGAACTGTAGATGCTACCACAACATCAAGAACATCCGCTTTGGAAGCCATTTTACAGATCATCTCGTCGTGAGAAAACACACAGTAACGGCTGAGCAGACGATAATGTTCCACACACTGGCGTCCCAACGGCAGCTGCGTTGAGAAATATAAGTACATGCAAAGTTCATTGCAAAAACTACATCAAGACACTGACTTTTTATGCTACCAATGGAAAACTATCCAAATCAAAGGCCAAGACAAATCCTTCTAGCAACAATACTCATAATTTAGAATGGAAAACTAGAGAATTGAAGACCCTGAGCTCTTGTAAACCAGGACTGCTTATAACTCTTTCAGAGAGTGGACACAGTGGATTCGAGTTGTTTACCCCGGTTCACAGTGGGGAACACACTCTCTGGAAGGGTTCACAGTTAAGGGTAACTAAACCACTAAACTGCAGGAGGCTCAGGAAGGCCCAAGCTAAAAATACACCGAGGCTGGGGAAGCATCAAAGGGAAGTGTATGTACACTTGTCCAATTTGCCCCCCCAACAAAGGCAGGTGCAGCGCGCACTGGCCGCTCCTCTCAAACCACATGGCTGTTCCACGTAGGACACAAGCTGTGCTGCAGCACAAGAACTGCTAACTCCAAAAACCATTACAGCCCCTGACTAACCCCAAAGAAGAGGAAACAATTGGTGAACTGGGAGGTTACTCGTGGCTTTATTTTGAGGCTGCTCCTGGCCAGGCGGAGAGCAATGCTCAGGGTACAGTGGGCTAAAGTGTCAGAGACTCATGGAAGGGCAAGAAGAAAAACCAAAGCAACCGATATGTGAACACAGTCACAATGCAGAAAGTTTTCTTCCAATTTTAGTAATCTCTCAGTTCTAAGTAATGTTTTTTAAATCTAGCAACATTTTTAGATGAGCTACATTTACTAATAGTGAAGACTTCTCTGGGGAATAAAAATCAGAAGAGAAATAACTTAAATTATCAGTAACTTCAAAGTATCTTTCTGAGATTAGGCGACTGTGTGTCTGAGAAATCCACTGGGAAGGAATAAGTACTTGTAACTTTGAAGCAACTACTCCCCATTTGTTTATATTTAAAGATCAAAACATTAATAAATTACAATGATGTAATAATTGTAATGTGTGCCTGTCTCTGAGCACACAATGAGCTGAGTGAAGACACTTAGAAAAAGCACTATCCATAGAGTTCCTGGTCTGTAAACTTCCTCCTCTAAAATCCCAGAGAGCCTCTGGTATCCAGGAGGATGTACTCACATTGGATGCAATTCTCATTATATTTTCGCTAAGAGGACTATCAAAGTTCTTAACGTGTGTTAAGTGCATCATTCAATTTCACCACAGAAGCCAAACTAGAAATGAAGTCCAAGCTGACTTTGTTTTTCAGCTGTTGAAAAGATCCCTTGGAAAATTCCCAGTGCAATACAACAGAAACATTTCATTCCAGCTCTTCACAATTTGAATGGAATTTGGGGATGCCAAAGGAGTAATTCCAGCAGCACCTGTGCTTCTTGTGTTCTAGGCATGTATAGGACTGCGTCTACCTCCTGCTGTAAAAGATATATCAGCCCTAACACATCATTTCAAACCAAGCCTTAGGAACCAGAGAAAGCCCACAGCTGACTACATGAAAGAAATACCTCCAGGAAAAGACTACGCTTCTAGCCGCAAGCTCCTCTGATCTATGGACTAGATTTGTGCACCAGTATTAAATTAGAGCTGTACATCATCTAGGAACAACTTTGGAACCGCACGCTTTATGAAAAACCGGTTTAGGAACGTACCCAATCAACTGTGCAGAAGTTCACAGCTTCAGCAAAATTGAAACCCTGATTAAAGCCGCTGTGATAAGCTCTGGGAAAGGTGATCACAAACTCTCCAGCACACTGATTGGTTCGATACACCTAGGAGAAAAGACAGTCAAGCATTAGGTCAAACCCAAACAGAACTGAAGGCTGTGAAGAGAATCTTAGAATGGTTTGTGTTGGAAGTGACCTTGAAGCCCATCCAGTTCAAACCCCCTGCCATGGGCAGGGATACCTCCTGCTGCATCAGGGTGCTCAAGGCCCCATCCAACCAGGCCTTGAACACCTCCAGGGAATAAGGACTTCCAGTTCCTAGTGACTTCTCTGAGGGCTTTGGATAGTTTTAAAACACGGGCCCAAGAATTACAACTGACTCTTGGTAACGTATTGTATAAAATCCTAGAAAGCAAGGCAGTTTGGTTCAACCATACCCATACTCTAAGCCATTTTAGGTCAGCTGTCCGTGCTTTTTGTGCTCTGCTAGCTCTGTGCACTGTTACATAGGTAACGCGTGGGCAAGGCTCTCCTCAGTGTGTGACTGAAGTGTGAGAGAAATTTGGAAGCTACTGCAAAGTTCATCCTGTTGTAAATCTGATACTTTTGGTGCTATACAATCAGCGGGAAAATACGTAGGTCTTCCTGCATCTTTGAATTTTGAGACCACAAGTTTTGCTACTTTTTTCCAGATTTTCCTTTAAGTCCCAAGGCCAGCTAGGCAAAAGCTAATTAAATTGTAAAGGGACATAATTCCCATGAGTAATCTAGTATGGAATATGACGGAAACTGATGAAAAATGTTTTTAAATGCCGAAGAACTTATCCAGGAAAAATAAGGGGATGTAGATGACAAATAAAGGAAGAATGGGGTTTGGCCCTTGCCAGAAACTCTATGCAAAAAAAAAAAAAAATGGTGTCTGAATAGACAGCCATGGGAAGAGCTCCTGGCATTGTTGCTAAGGTCAAGACTAAACTGTCCAGCTGAGATACCGAAACACGCTAAGGTGGATCTCCAGAAAAGAGTTTGCCAAGCAACTCCAAATCAGTGATTCCATTTCCCATCTGTTCACAACGGCACTTTATATTAGACAAGGAAGATACAACACACGGAAACTACCACACCATCTCTGTAATAAAAGTGGCTTCAATTATCAGCTTTGAAGTAGAATTCAGTGCAAATGAAAGAGGGTTGGGTTAGGTTTGGGGGAGTAGCACAGGAGTCCAACAACATACAGGCACTCCGTGGGCCATCAAAGTATTCGGGTTCATTATGGTGACAAGTTGGTGCAAGAGATCTGGCTGAGATTCAAATAGCTCTGGAGCAAGCTTCTTCATTACATCCTCCAGCTGTTCAGCTGCATACCCTGGGGCTCCATACCACGTTTTAGGCTCCCCCCTGCAAGATTATTAAAAAAAGTTACATATAAGCAATCTTGAAAGTTACATTTGCAGTCTTCTGCTTTAAAACATACCATGTCAAAAGAACGGTATAACCCCAGGAAGGAATGCAAAGACTGTGAACCTTCCAGAGTCTTCATATTTGACACAGGTCCCTTTTCCAGACCTAAGTTTTAAACTGCCTACATTGCTGAGCACATACTTAAAGTATTCACGGAGGAAAAAAGGAACTGAAGAAGTTCTCAGTCAAGTTCCACTGATGTCAGCACAACTTCAAAACATAACCTGTTTGTCTTTTACCATGAACACAAGCTCCCTCTTGGATCTAACAGCCCAAGCCAGTTCTTTCCATCTTGCATATAACTGCCATAAAAGCAACTTATAGCAAGCAGAAATTAAACTTCCAAATTACGCAAAAGACATCAAGAAAAAAAAAAATCCACATCTAGAGTAGGAACAAAGAACTTCTAGCAACAGCTTAACCCAAAGCAAGCCAGCTGAGAAAGTTAAGGCTACGCAGATGTGTTCCAGTAGATGTTGTTTCACGTTTACAATGAAGCTGGTTCACCACAGCATAAAGATGAAAATGCCTTCCAATCCCTTATAAAGAACAACGGTAGAAAAGGTATTCAGAGAAGATAACAGAAAAATAACCTCCTCCCAAGACTCCTGAATAGCTGACAGTATAAAGCTGGACTAACTTTGTTCTTTGTTTTCCATAAATCATTTTAGGAAACATGAACCTAGAAGCACATCTGTCACACCTAGGAGCTAATTCCTGCACTCAAACAGCTCCTCTGTTGTGGGAAGACTCCAGCTAGTGGGAGGGACTGTGCAAGGGCAGTTACACTAGTATCACAAGCAGAGTCATTGCTGTACAGCATTAAATGACTACGCAGCCCTAGACCTGGTCAGCATCTTGGAACAACTTTGAATTCATGAAGACCAGCCAGCTGTCTGGTGTCCTGACCCAATATGGGGTTAATCAAGAATTCTGCTCCTTGATAGGTGTCACTGCTAAGGAATGGATGACAGCAGCTATGAACTACACTAAACTTGGACCAGGATACTAGAACCAGCCATCTCTGGACTTCAGAAGAACAGACAAGTGAGAAAGATGCAATTCTAACAGATGTGTTAAGGTGTCAGCCATAGGAAGGCTGCAAGCTACAGAACGGATGAAGGTGATGGTTCTTTCTGCACTGCTCCCTGCCAGCTCCACATCCCTGACTTTTAGAAATACTAGCATCAACAACGGTAATTCTTCCTCTGATCGGGAGTGAAATCTTATTTATTTGCAAGCTTCTTTACAAGCAAATATTTTTTTTCCCCTTTTACCATTTCAAGAACTAATACAGGATTTAGTCGTGCAGGAGAATTATTGCCTCCAGCCCTGTGAAAGGTCTGCTCCTGTAGCACGGCTCACTTGGGACTATCAGCTCACAACACTGTACCAGGATGCACGCTTTTTCAAGGCACACGGGAACACTGAAGATGGACACGTCATCCCTAGTATTTTACAGGAACAAATCCTGCCTTTTGAAGGCTTTTCAGAGGTGGAACACTGCCTCTTCAGCAGCAGGTCATTAATACTGACTCTTCTGGCCACAAACAGTACTAACCTCAACTACATATCGCTTCTGAATAGGCTAAAAACCCCAGACTTAAACCTGTGAGTTGAAGGGAAATACAGAAGAATACCTGCAACTGGAAATACAAGATATCAAGGGCTTTCATGTTGGAGGGGAAATAAATTAAAAGCAATCAGGACAACTTTCACATTTGTCTGCAAATGCATGTAACCTGTGCACACATGTACACATATGCACTTCAGCATCTTTCCAGCCTTGACTGCGAACACTGATGCAACCCAGGACAAATTATGGAGGACAAAATACCATTCTAACAACAGTGAGGGAAACCACCTCTGAAGAAATAAAGTTCCTACTGCAAACAAAAAAAACCCTTCTTCTCCTTCACAAAGTTTTCAGCCTGACTGAAGACTCGGACAATAAAAGGAGTGACAAACGGCAAGGAAATTAATTTTTGCAGTGTAATTCTGATCACTCATTTAATTAACCTCAAACATTTGTTTTAATGATGTCAAGGACTAAGAAAGCAAGCAAATTCAGCCACCGACTACCTGGACTGTGCTACAGCAGCAGCTATTTCAAGGACCAGCAACTGAATAACCAACCAAAAAGATGATCTAATGAGCTGCGCTGTGGCTTTACCATTAAGCTGGAATACCTTGTGAACAAGGAGTAGGAAAGAGCTTGACAGGTTTCTAAAGAGTGACAAGAATAATTCAAACTCAAGAAGCTCTACCTATTTAGATTATCAAAGAGATGGCAAAGATCTGTCCTGATCACAGTTGACAAGTGTTTGCTTGATGAGAGGATTTATGATAGAATGGTCTGTCCAACAGACAAAAAAATATGCAGGATCCTACGACTGTTAGTTGAAGCTAGATGACTGTCAAAAAAAACTCGCATGGTTTTTAGTTTTACATTGAGTGTAATAAAGCATTTGATGGAGTATCTGCTGCATCTCTCATGGATTTTCTAAAACTGGGAATGGATGTCTCTTTCCAAAATACAACCTCTTGTTCAAAAATAAATCAATGCAGGAATCGCACTGTGTCAAATTTAACCCTGCTGCAAGGATTATTCTGGCTTCAGCTCTCTGAATCTGGTTTTAGTCCACTAATTAAAAAGGAGAAGGGGGGGGTTGAAAGGGAGATTGCTTCTCAGGCTGAGTTTATCCCTCAAACTCACCAATGCAGATAGTTTATGGAATAGCTCCAGTGGTCTTCTATGTGCCAACAAAACGAAGAAAAGCACATTCCAACATAGAGCCAGGGTAACTTCATTCCACATATGTCTGCAGTGATGTGAGCAAGAACAGACTGCTCCATCACAGGCATGTTGTTTAAATTCCAGCCACTATCAAGGTATTCCTGAAAATTGAACAGAGCAGTCACAGGTTTACACAACGTTAAGCAAAAAACCCAAAAAGATAAAACTGCCAAAAGAGCAATAGAAGCACCTTTCCCTATTGAAAATACATAAGAAATAGTTCAGCAAATCAAAACCCCTTTTGCAAGTCTGATTTGACCCCCTTTTTAAAAATGAGGCTTTTTTCAGTTTGGAAATTATTTATTAACTTCTAGGATAAACCTGTGGCTTTAAACGTCTGAGCACAGCACGTTTTATCTATTCAGAACTGAGCTAATTCTCTTCAAATACTGTGCCAGATACACAAAACAAACACCATGCAACCCAGTTCCATTATTGTACTAGAACCAAAGAGATTTGTTCAATGAAGACCTTTAGTACAAACACACAGAGTGAACTAACGAAGCCCTACCTCTTCATCTGGTCTAACTTTAAATTTCCCACCCCTAACTGGGAATCCACTGCCAAATTCCTTCGAAGCAATATCAGCTCCATATTCTACTGTCACATCCTCTTCAATGGTACTAACAAGTCTCCAGAATTCTTTTTCAACCAGCTCAGTGGGGACCATCTAGGTATAAAAGGAAGAAAAACAAGGAGTAAGTACTAAGGAATCAGTATACAAAAAGCAAGTGCATAAAAGCTGTCTTGGGGAGGAAGCTCCATTAGTTGAAGCACTTCCCTGTTTCAAAATCGTTTCAACAAGAGAAAAAAAAACTGCAGCAGCAACACGGTTCCCCCAGGACACACTGGAACGTTCTCTCAGGAACGGGTGAGAGTTGAGGGAGCATCCTCCAGAAGAAGAGAAAAGGAAAAAGAACAAGAAACCAGTGGACAAGAAACCACAACTCCAGCAACAACAAGGACTCACCAACATAAGTGAGAATCTCACTATCCCATTCCAGACTGGAATTCCTCCCTCCCTCTCAAATGTTGTAACATATTAACTGAGCACAAAAAATGGAATCTACATTGTGGCATCAGGAGAAACTCATGAACATACATGCACTGGCATGTTGAAATAGTCTGACTTGAATGCATCTGCCATCTCTCCAAACGTGCGAAGCGTGTAGTCTCTCGCTGCTTGCTCAAAACCAAATGCTTCTTGAGGCTTATTACATTCCTGCAATTGAAAAGAGAGTGATTTCTATCCCATATGAATAAGACAAAGCATGCTCAGGTGTTACACAAAGGGGCCACAGCACCAGATGGGTAAGAAGGCAGGGTGGGCACTTGAGCTAAATGTAACAACTGCCATAAGCCGCATAGTCAGAAGAAGAAACTCCTCTGCTTAATTCACTAAATCACAGTATTTAATTATAAATCTGCATAAGCATTAATGAAGTAACATGCCCACTTTCTCCTTCCCCTAGTATAGCTAAGCAAGAAATAAAAAGACACACAGCCCTCCACACTGAAGCACCCAGTGAGACTCCAATTTTAAATACAGAGGAAAGGTGCCAAATAAATCCAACGCATTCTGTAAAGGCACATCAATTTTTCACTCCAAAACATTAAGAGACAGCTTTCCAATTTGAAGCATGCCCAGTCCTAATTTTGGAGTCATCCTCTGTCACCTTGTTTGCACAATGTGAAGTAATAACAAGTTGTATTTTCAATTTGTATTTTTAAAAACCCCACAAAATAAAAATACCTTTCAGCCTAACTTCTATGGTTTGTTGGATTACCTGAGCCAAACACTGGGGACACCTCCAGTCCCCTTTGGGAACATCATGAAGGGGTGGAATTAAACAAAAAGTATGGTAACTGTCATCACAGCCATCACACAACAGGAGACGGTCCTCATCGTTACCACTGCCACATAAGAGACACACATACAAATCCACCTGTAACAAAAAATTGCCAGAGTGGGAATGTGAGCACTTAGGGTAACCCGTGGGGTAAGAGCAGTTCGGTAACTCAGTCATCTGTGACATTTGCCAAAGCTTAGTTTTACTTTATCTCTGAAATGGAATGGAGACGAGCAAACACAAAATGTTGATGGAAAAGTTTAAGTAACCCCGCTCTGCGATTCAAGAAGGGCCACAGGAGCTGTAAGACCTTCCGTGGATATTTTTCTGAATGACAGAAGGCTTGATCCAGTGGCCAGGATCACTTAAACCAGCAGCGCTGTGGGTCCGGCAGGTACAACAGCACACTGGCTGTGGATTTACAGTCCTTTTCCTTGCCACTCTCCAGTGCAGTGTGTGTGCAGAGACATTTCATCGTCCCCTGAGAGCAACTGCTTGAACTGCAGAAGAGAGAAACGAGTGCCTCTTGATGGAAGTGCCCTGTTTCTGCAGACACACTGGCCAAGACCTCCATTTTAATTTGGAAAGGCAGCAGCTTCGTGGCAGAGCTACACACTTTTGGGCAGGGGATCAGCTGATGAAGCCTGACTGAGGTTTCACACAGCAGCCACCAAGCCCCAAGGAAGAGACGCAGCCACTCCGGATGCAGGATGGCTGCTGCCTGTCCTACACTGCACCTTCGTCAGCAACAGACTGGAAGGCTCTTCTTAAATACAGGAGAGCGCTGTGAGGACAAGCAGACCGTGTGGTCTTACATTGCTGAAAAAAAGGGCATCACAAAATCACAGATTGATTGGTTTGGGTTGGAAGGGACCTTAAAGATCAACCAGTTCCAACCCCCCTGCTCCTCCTCGTAAGGTTTTTTCTGTTGAGAGACTGGGCAGGTCAGGCTTCTCGTGTTTGCACATTTCATTCTCAGCCCTCCAGCTATAGGTGTGGATTAAACAAAGAACATTTTGGGGTTTAGGAAGGACCCAAGTAGTGGCACGGACAGAAAAAATCTCAGTATCATCTTCTCCAAAGAGAGACGAGCCACTATCACTTCCCGTCTGGTTTCTTTTGGAGGGGGAGAGTGGTGTATAGAAAGTCGAAGCAGTAACAGGGTTGTTTTCAAGAAGCATTTGAACAACGAAGTCCCCAAGTTAGTGCTGAAATGGTGGAGTAAGTGGCAGATTTGATGGAGAAATGGGTGCAAAAGCTCAAATTAAGTTCCATGGGAGAGCACAGAGATCAGTTCACAGATGAACTATTTCTACCTAGACTCTCTCAACATGCTTACTTTGAGACTGTACCTTGGAGACAGAAACCAAGTTACTCGGTTATAGAGAGTGACACTTAACCACTCTGTTGGTTTTAGCTTTGTAAAGTTTCATGCTGCTATGAGTGTGTATATTCCAGCGGGCACAGGGGTTACACAAAGAATACAAGAGAGTCCTTAGCGTGCTATAATTGACATGAGAGTTCACTACACACCCAAGAGAAGCCCTGAAACACCACACATCAAGCTGAAGCAGCAGGAAGACAGGGCATACTCACAGCATTAGTGGGTTTTTTCGATCGAGCTTTGGACTTGTCTTTCTCTGGCTCCCCAGCACGTTCTCTCTTCTCAGGCAGTTTCACTGTGCTATGCATTTCCTTTTCTGGGGCAACAGAAAAAAATGAGGGCATTACAAAATGTTTTAATGCCTAGTGCTACTTGTTATTATTTATCTGTTATTATTCATTAAACTGCATCACCCAAGTTATTTGTGGATTACTTGTTATCCTGCACACACACTTGTGTCAGTTTGATTACGGCCAGGCTGGAACCTCTGCCAACGCCAACAGAAGCCAGAATGATCACAAAGACCAAACATGCTATCACCAGCTAACAACAACTACCGCACACCACAATTTTTGAGTGGGTATTCTAAACCCCATTTAAATTAATTTCAATTAAATTATGAGTATCTTGCTTCTATGAGATGTTAACTTCAGGTTCTGGTAGCGGTAGCTTTCATGAAAACATTATCATCAAAGACAAGCTTGCAGCAGAAGTGGTCTGAAAAGCAGCAGTTCCTCTGCATTCTTACACTCCTACTGAGTTTGGGCACGTCTCTACTCAAGTCTTCACTGACATAGTAAAAATGACAAGTCTTCACACATAGCAAAAACCAAAAAACTACACACTCGGAGCCAAGAGAATACGGGGAATCCCAGGGCTCTGGGCCTGACAACAAGGGGGCAGTGAAGTTCTCAGCTAAAGTTACAAGTGAGCTAGAGACCTTTAAACCTGCAGACAATCCAAAGCATTTCTTGAAGTCTGAGATATTAGAGAGAAGAATGCCTACATCTACGAGAAATTTAAGCATTAAGAAAACTGTGTAGAGCTTTTTCCTTCTAGTCTTCGTCGGGAAACCAAAGAACAGGTTCATGCCCGACACTCCTGAACAAAAAACATTATCAAATTATAAAACCCCACAATCTAAACAACTTCTTGGAAAAAAAAATATTTTGAATGAACAAAGGCTGACAAACAGCTTCATTAATGTAAATTATTAAAAATTAAATAAACAGTCCCAGTATTTGCTTTGCCAGATCATTTGTCAATTAGCTTATTCTTCTGTTTTGATGGCATTAAACATTTCTTCAGTCCGAAATTATTTCTTGAGGACAGATAACAGACTCAGGACCATTGACAGAGCAATTTAAAATTAGGGGAACTTTAGCGTTAAGTTTACAACGTACTGTCTTTTGCCCTCAGGAGATTAATTTCTGGATTTCATTTCAAACACTTTCCTAAATGTGTCTGAAATCAGATCCCTTCTTAAGAGTTTTCTCTACTCAAAGCAATAAATGATAAACGCTAGCTCTTTAAAATACAAAATAGAACTATGGCTCAAATCTCATTTCTGATAGTTCCATAAGAGATCATGAAGTTAAAATGGAATTTTTTTTTTACAGCTGAAAATATCTTCTCCAAGGAAACTCCCTTGCAAAACAAACAGAAAGATGATAAAGCCACAAAAGATCTTTTACAATAATTACATTTTTAAATTGGAATTTAACAGAAGTATTTTATTAAATAGTTTGAATTATTCCAACTGCTGAATTTAACTCTGTTCATTAAACAAATTTGTACAAAGGAAGAGAAACTGCATTCATTCTTTCATAGAATAACCACAGAATCATAGAATAACCAGGTTGGGAAAGACCCACTGGATCATTGTTTCACTCCTGGCTTGCAACTCACCATTTTCACACTTTGGAGGTGCGCATCCCATTCTACGTCTCAGATTGTGAGTTCTGGCTTCTGGAGGGTCAGATTCAGTTTTAATATTGGTTGCCTTAAAAAAAAAAATTTAAAAAAAATTAAATCTCAGTAGTGCCCTTTGATGGAACACTTTGGTTTTACTGACCTTTGGGAAAACATTCACTACCACCTAAAGCGGCGGCCCAAGCAGGGGCTGATGGGTTTGGCCGCCACACACGATGCTGCGGGGAAGATGCACACCTCAAGAGAGCCAACCTGCGCCTGACTGCCCCTGACCCAGAACTGCTCTGGCTCCAAAGAAGGGAAAAGCTGGCTGCGTCCAACATTCCAAGTCCTACAGAGAGCAAGAGCCTGTTAAGAGCTAAATGATTCCCTGCAAGTCTCTACAGCTGAGGAACTCTGGTGGCAGACCCTGAGAGATTTTAAATACACAAGAATTGGGAAAAGAATGGAGGAAAAAGACAATTTTGACTTCCAAATTTAAAAAAATATTTCGGTATCACATCCTAACTCTGCAGGCGACTGCAAAGGTCCAGGGAAGAAGCTGCTGGGAGACACAAACACCTCACTGGGGCACCAGGGAGGTCTTACAACTTGTAACCTGGCTTGTTCTAGGAAACAGCCAGGCAGATGGAAGTCAGATAAAGACTTCGAGGACTTCATTTAAACCATTTTATGGTTACAAACAAATAAATCTAAAAAGGCAGGCTGAATTTCTGAAATACTTGTATTCAATTATTTCAAAAGACAGTTCAGAGTGAAATAATACAGGGAACAGCCTGGAGAGACTTGAAATGAAATCCTACAAAAAACCTCTGCCAATAACAACATTGTGTTTTTAATTTGATTTCAGTGGATCTTGATAAGTAAAGGAGCAAGGAACTCCGGCCTTTCACAGATTTTCTTTTACTCTTGAGAAGCTCCATGCTCCTATCTCCAAAGCAGGGGACTGTCTATAGTGGAGCTGTGTTTTTCCATTTAATACTTATATTTCTTCCCTGAAGATCTGAGACGGTAGGAGAACAGTTCTCAAATCCCTCAGCATATGGATAGGTTTCTTCGACGTTGTATTTTATTAAGCCCTTTTTCTTAAGGAAATGAGGTCATACAACCACTCTCTTGCTACTCACACAAGTCCGGCCGCAATCAACCACTCCTTGAACCCCAAATAATAGGACTTGCTGGCTCAAAAAGCACGAATTCGCGCTATGGGGAGTTCAGAGGAGACCGTGCTGTTGTGCTGCTGTTTGGGGCTGTTTCTAGGTGGTGTTGGGGTTTTAGTTTGGATTTTTACAGAGGTGGTGTTGGCACAATTTGCCCTTGACTCTGTGCATTCTCTTTGCCCCAATTACTGTCTCCATGAGACTGGGCAGAGGTCGCACTGCTTAAGGTGTACAAAAAAAATGCTGCTCGCTTCAGTAATACTGAATCAGGACCCGTTTGCACTGATCTTCAAGCACTGCAGTAACAGATGCCCCATCTTCTGCACCTTTAACTTCTATGAATTACCTCTGTATTCTGTGCTGAAGCCTATATTTAGCATCACACGAGTAGCTCTTTTCTTATAATTGCATCCCACTTTCACTTCCACAGCATTGTTCTGGTCTTTTACAGTAATCTTTTCTATGTAAGGCATCTAAATCCTCTGCCTTTCAGAATCAGCCGATTGCTGTCAGTGCTCTTTTCTTTTGTAATTATGAACATTTTCTCCTAAGTATTTACTCACCAGGCAGGAAAGGGCAACATAAAATTGCATGCGCCTTACAGCTGCAAAATACACTTACCCACAGGTTGTACTCTTTGCTAGTAAGAAGAACTTATAGCACTTTCCTGAAGTTCACTTGCTTTAAAGGTTTGTAAATACCAAGCCTTTGAAATGCAGGAAACGTCAAACTGGTTAACATGAGAGCTGAGGTTTTACACTTTAAGACAAATGCTTGTGTATCCCGTTACAGCAAAAACTCAAGGCACATTGACCAAACATTACTACTTTGCAACCGAAGTAGTCAGCGGAAGATCAGCTGTGTGCGGTTTCAGTGTAGAATAAAATGGGCTTAATCAGCTCAGCTGACTTTGTGCTGAAATGGAACAGGAACGCTCATATTGACCAATCTTAACTTCTGAAAGTTATTGCCTTTAAACACACAGCTCCTTGCTAAGCAAGTTAGTCCACACTGCCTAACTCGGCCTTAGCTCTGCATTTTTTAGTTCTGTTCCTAATCAAGTAGCGTCTTTCACAAAAATGAGTTGTGTGACATCAGCAGTGCTCACAGAGAGAGCCAAGAGGGTAGCCTCACATTTTGGGCAAGTGTGAGCAGTTACTTTCCACAGAAGTGATAAAAACCTGCCCTCTTTGCTAGCCAGTGTCATCTGACCCCACTGGCAGAGAAACAGCTAGCACTTCAGTACACATCTGCCCTGCTGTAATTTTTGAAAGACAGGTGAGGACCAGCACCTTTCAGCCACCGGCACACACTTTAAATGGAAAGTTTCAGATTAAACTACTGAGGTTTTCTCACAATCATAGACCTACTTGTAACTGAGTGGAAAAGCTTTAGAAAACCTTAACTGTAACTTAAAAACTAAGAATAGTTATCAGCAGAATTTGCAACACCTAAGCTGTTCTACTTGGAAGTTACAAAGACCAAGAGCAGAACAATGTGGTTAACAGAGTAAAACAGACTTAGATAAAAATCTGGATTATAAACAGTAAATCGTGACCTCCTTAACTCACGCTGTCACCACTAGAAGTGCTTCTCCTGGCAATAAGCCTCCCCTACTCTTCACCTGCTCAAACAAAAGAAACAGTAAACTCCCTGACGGCAGGAACATCCCGTCTGGAGAGACTCAAGGCACAGGATTAGTTTTCCAGCAATGAAGGAGATGCACCGTGATCACCTAAAATACATCTTCCCAGGAGAGTTCTATGCAGATGTAAGCAATAAATTGCATGCTTATCCAAATAAATATTATTTCTTAAGCACATGTAAGCACCTGTCTGATTGTACAAAGCCATCTGGACTTAATGTTATGCAATTTTTTCCTTATATTGCATGGTGAAAGCATCACAAACTGACAGAACTCATACTAAAAAATTAAATACAACAACGCTAATGTTATAACAAAAACCTCTGCTCTAGCATCTGGCTTCAACTCATGACACATTTACCTAAACCTCCAAGCCCACTTAAAGAAGAACTACTGCTCACTGGCTCTGAGGAGACAGAGATCGAAGCTGCAAAAGACAAGATTAATTCTGAGAACTTGTCACCTGTATTGTAATCTGAGCCCTGTATTATTTATAATCACGCTAAAAACACGATTATAGCATACACACTCATAACTAATGTGTAAGTAGAACAGCTTCAGTAGAAGAGCCTCTCAGAACTCCAAACCTCAGTAACACACTTTTTGAAGTATCACACAATCCCCTACTGCATTGTTCACAATCTATGCATTTATAAGCATTTAGTTATGTTTAACAATAACAGAAAAAATTAAGCCCCTGCGTACTGTGCACATCTATTTAGCGATATGACTGAAACGACGTTTGTCCTGTAACTTAGCTGAAATCTGTTGTGCCACAGGGCTGGGCAAACCATTGCTGCACCCTGATGCCTTCCCCTGTCAAGACAGATTCCAGATTCTCTCACCTCTGCTCTCAGGCGCTTTGCTCGACGAGCGGGTGGGCAGGTTTCAGAGGGCTGAACAGACTGTCTCTGCGGAATATCGTGGGGCTTATACTCCTTGTCCTTTGTGTCACTGGTGAGATCTGGTTTCTGCAAGCACTAGAGAGACCAATTTGATTACTTAGTTTCTGCCTCCACTTGTAATATTAACTTTGAATAATGTCTTGAATAATGCAAAAGAACATGGACAGGGCTTTAATAATTACTGTGCTGAGTTAATAAGAAAGTATTTACGACAACTGTAACATTACCTATTTGAACAAATCACAAAATCACATTTCCTTGCCCTTTTACTGAGTACGGTATCACAGTAAAGGATCTTAAATAAAGCTGAAGCCACCCTTTAAATGTTACGAGCACTGAACATTTCTCTATGGGAATATCAACACCAATTCCTCTAGCAGGTGATGCCTTTAGAGACTGGAAACAGCTGGAGTGTCCTCAGGCTGCATTACTGTAACGCTAACGTACCAAGCAACATAAAAGTAGATCACAGCATATCACTCATTTCCCCTTAACTGAAATACAATGCTGCCTGAAGACGCTATTTTCTTTATAGGCTTTGGAGAGAACAACTCCGCTGCATGGATTAAGGGCAGAAGGGAAGAAGATGATACAAGAAGAGTTTTAGTTCTCTCAGGTTGCTGAATGAACACATGTAATTGCTGAAAACTGTGCTTACACTTGGCAAGAAAAACAATAATTAATGATAATCCCGAGTTCGTCAAGCCACACAACATTCACCAACAGCAGACAAAATGTAACAGGTTGTAATGAGTAAACAACGAATCCTAAAGAAAGAAAAAGTCTCATGCTGTCAGAAAGCAGTTCACATGAATTTTTGGATCCACATTTCCCCGGTTCCTTTAATCTGTTCCTGCCACAAACATTTTCTCAGCAAGAGAAACAGGATGGGAACTGCCACACTTGGAAGAAAAAAAAAAAAAAAGATAGTCAGAATGGGGTATGGAAAAGGAGAAAAAAAAGTGGGATTTTAGAAATCAAGTCCATGCTGAAAGAAATATGTATGAAGCAAACAAGAAATATCAGTCAAGGGGAGCAGGATATCATTATATCAGTCCGCAACCCTGCCCAAGGAATGGTATCAGTCTTGGACTTCGTAAGCTCTAGCCTTATTCTCTGAAAACAAATCCTGACTTCATTTCAACATCACGTACACAAACACACCCCACTTTGCAGCTGATGCTCGTGAGCAGTAAGTCCTGGTGGGGGCTCACAGCAGGCTCGCTCCTGGGCTGTGCACCCAGAGGCCCCCGAGCACTGCAGCCAGCTCTGCACGGGAGCATCCTCCCCTAAAGCTGCTGCTAGAAGACGATGAGGTGAACTGTCTCACATCAACAGCAGTGTGAGAAAGTCAAACGTAACAGTTTCTCAGGACAGAAAATGGACAAGCAGAAAAGGCAAGCGAGTAGGGAAACTATGAATGTGAAAGAAGAGAAAAGCAAGTAAGATTAATGCTAGCCAGAACACTGCCAAATTTAATGACTTCTGTAAAATCTGGTTCCTTCGATCACATCCTCATGTGAAACCCAAATCCTTCACTGAAAAAAAAAAATTCTACTTCTGGCAACACAGGACACATGATCCTTGAAAGCAAGAACCTCGAAGGCAAACAGCTTTTCCTAAACAAAAGGGTAACAAAACCTTGAAAGAGAAAGACAAAGAACAGCAAAACTTGCCTGGCTTCAGAGGAGTGTACAAACAAAAAGGAACACTGTTCACTGAAAAACACCCATGAGACACTTCCTAAATCTTGAGGTTTCCACAACTACGTAAGCAGAAACATTTCCCAGAGTGTCAGTAACCCAAAGGCAAAGCAGAAGTATGAAACGGCTGTTGATTAACACTTTCAACTAACTGTACCTCAAAGAAGAGACAGAATTCTAAGTCCTAGGAATTCCTCTAACTAAATTTCTGGAAATTTAGAATCCCTACTTTACTCCTAGACTGATCTGATCAGCTGCAAGTATGTGTTTTTAACACCATTAAGCTGCCATTTCTTCAATCCTTTCCCCTCCCGACCAGCAGAGCCTTTTTGGAAAGGTTAACCTTCTATCAATAATTTACCATAAGCTCACCCTACATACTGCGATACAGCCTGTGATCACGATCTCATCATATTCTGAAAAGATGGTTCCATGTATAATCCTTGAACTCCAAATGGTGGCAGAGAGTAAGTTAAAAGCCCTTCAGCTGAAATCATTAAGGAGCAGCTCCTTAGGCAGGCAAAGGAAACAGCAGGATGTTCACAAGGCCTCCAGTATGTCCAAAGATGGAAGAAAAATAGGGATACAATCAATCTTCCCAGGTTTAAGTTTCATGAAGTAGTAATTTACACATCAGCTAATGGCTGGTGTACCCCTACCATGCATCCACTTGAGGGTAAGAACCACCAGACTCCAGAGATGCTTATTTTTCTCCAGGAACTCTAAAGGGTCCTAGAGGACTGTCTCACACAGAACATCTTTATTAGAGGCATACGCATATAAATCTTTGGACATATAATACCACTGAGGCCTGAGTTTGGAAAGAGACCAGACCCAGAATTACGGAACCAGACACATTCAAATAGGGCCCCACAAGACCATCCTAAGCCCCCAAACCCTCGCTGCGCTTCACATCATGCAAACACCTGGGCAGCGTGTCACAGAAGATGCACTGACCCTGGACATCTCAGGTTGTGCAGAGGGACATTCATCCCTCCAGGCACACACAGTGACTCCACAGGATCAGGCTGATGGCTACAACGGCTCAGAATGCAAGCGAGGCACTGGTCACACGAACCAATTCACCGACAGCTCTACTGCAACTACTCCGGAGCCAAACACCCAAGACCTGCCGAGTCCAGTCTTTCAAGATAAGAACAAATTAAACATCCCCTGTGGAGAGCCGCTTTGAGTACAGAATTTAAAAAAGTTTTGCTGTTTGACTGAATAAGAGCTTTAAATAAAACCACACTATTTGTCCACTTCTGAACAGCTCCAGAAAGTTTCCTTATTTTAGTACACGTACAGGAATATTTTCAGCTGGGATGTTTTTAAAACAACTCCTGAAGCTGGTTAAACATACACTGAAGCCACTCAGAAGCAATTAATTCAACACACAGATCAAGATGAGTTTTAGTCATGAGTGGAAACTACATCATTCCATGCTTTTGCAGAAAAAAGTCAATGAATATTGTAAGTACTACCAATTAAAAAAAATTACAGAACCAGTGAATGCAAGCATAATATTTAATGGATGATCATCCTGGCTGCAGGAAGAGTTTCATTCACAAGGCTTGCTGAAGTATCTCAAGAAGGAACCACATATCTCAAACTGACAGCTGTCAAATCGAATAACTACATCTTCTCCAAAAACAAAGGTCACAGATGCTTCGATTCCCAGTAAAGCACTGAACAGACATACAATAAAATGGACACCTACACAAGCAGCGTCTGGAAAAGCACCACTTACTGAGAACGCATGGAGAAAAGCCAAAAAAATCTCATCTGAGATTCTTCCTCAAAAACTGTATTGCTAAACAAACTCAGCTGGAAGACAACATTGTCAGGAATTAAAAAAAAAAACCCTGTCAACTCTTAAGAGAAAAAAGCAAGCTAAACCAAACGTACTCCTGTGGATTCTCTCAGTTCACTAAAAATACACACCCCTGCCACATATGGGAGGGGACTAAATCAACAGCTTGGAAGGGGGAGTTAAAAAATGACATTAACCACACCTACATGGTTCTTCCAGAGTGCATCCCCTAAACACATCAGTCTGGGACAAATATCAGGTGTCCACTGCATGAGAGAGTTTGGAAAGGTACATTTAAAAAGAAGAGCGACCCCATTTGAGAAGTCTTTTCTTGTCTGGAAGGGTCCACTGCTGAGAAAAACATGTTTGCAACCATCAGCTAATAGGGAACTACATTTCCAGGGAAGTGTGGTACCACGTAATAGCATGGTAGCTGTTTCATAACTTTTAATTAGATATTTTCCTGTGGAACTGCCCCTCAAAATATGAGAGTAAAGCGAGGTGTCACAAAACCCCACCTGAAAAAGAAAAAGGAATCCACCATTTTCAGAACTAATAAAAATGCAAAGTATTTGGGGCAAGACAAAATATTTTCGATACAGCAGTTTCTCTACAGCAGTTCTCTTCAACTGTATTCTACTCTTTCGCTCCATTCACAAAACACTCAAACCTACACATGCTAAATTATTTTTTCTGAAGGGTTTGCAGAATATAGCTATTCTTCACTGAAAAGCGATCATCACTAGCTAGCTAAAAGTCTTCAATTCCAACCTTTCCTGATTTATGTCAAAACGCTCCCACAGTTTGGTAGCTTTAGGTAAAACGCTAGTGTCTGTTTCTTTAGAGGAAGACATGCTCCTAACAGGATTTGGGCTTTTATTGCGTAAAAAAGGTGAACACTCATCTCTTTGAAAGATCATCCTGGTAAACCTATTTCTGTTTATTTGAAATACATGTTGGCAACTGCAACCTATTTTGGTTTTCGAAAAATAAGACTAGTGCTCTAAAAAGAAAAGCCTTATTCTACATAAGAGATTACATGGCTTCCACTCTCTCAACAACTTCAATTCTGTTCTAATGGCCAAATCTAAGCAGGAAGGATGAAGATGTAAGATGGAAAGAAGTCAAAGGCCATATTATTAACTCCACTGCAATGCCCATGAAACAGTCTTGAACACGGACACCTCTGGTGAATGCAAGATGAGTTACTGCCAGTTCGATACAGCCCCTCAGTCCCTCTGTGCACAAGCGATACAGACCTACAGCACCTTCGCTCTACCAACGTCCACCTGGACCTGTAATGACCTCTGAACACGGTGGGGTTTTGCATTTGACAAAACTGCATTAAAGAAATCATTATAGGAAGTCTGAGCGACCATTTTCATGAGGCTTCCACAAACTGCAGAGAGCAAACGCAAATGAGTAGCACTCAAAGCGGTCAGTAAGAATAATTCTAAAAACTTTACTTTTGATTAAGGGTTTGCCTATAGATTTCTGAATTTCTTGCATCAACACCACAAACTGCATCCCACCACCTGCATGCCATAAAGAATAAAATGCAGCCTGTGGGAATGTTGAATCAACAAAACCAAAAAACCACAACAGATTAGCTGCAAACTAATTAGACTTGAGTTGTCTCCAGTACAGCTTACCAGCAGGCTAGCTCCAGACTGGAATAAGTTGTAAGGATAGAGAATGCGCTCATAATGTGCACGGATGTGAGAACCCACAGCTTTGCCAGGAGCAAATCCCATCCTAGTGGCTATTTTGGTCCATTTTCTCTCCTTGCAAACAACATCAAATCCTCCTTCTTCTGCAACTAGCTAAAAAGTGAAAAAAAGAAAAGAAAGATAATTAGATAATACTAAAGTTATCAGCATTTATGGAAAGTGCTGCTAATTTAAAAGAAAACAAAACACAATTGCTATTTTAAATCAGAACAGCATAGATTTAAAAAAAAAAGCCCACATACCAAAACATGAAAGCTGTTTAAAAACTATAAATGGAACAAGTAACCTATAACCTATTCAGGAAGTGCAAATTTGTTCAATTACTTTACAAACAACCCAGCACCCTTCTTAAACAACAAAACAGCAACTCAGTCTGCTTTGAGAATCTGTCTGGCTGCAATTTGTCACGCCTCTACTTTGTACGCCAACACAACTTTCCAGCACAGTAAGATCAGTTCTTCTCACCGGAACAAGAACTGTGAAACATAATCAACCAAATAACTAACCTAAAGAAACAGAGAGAACCTATCCTTCCTACCCTGCTCCTTGCTGTCGGAATACATAAACTTTTCCAGAAGTTTAACAAGCTTCATCCTAAAAGGAACTGGATTTTTTTCTGCCATATTTCTAACGGAAAAATGTTTTTCTCACTTGCTGTCATTGTTCAGAAGCTTTCCCCAGTTAAGCCTGCTTATTAGTGACTGGTTTGTATCCAAGTTCAACTTTAATGAAGAGCAGGAAATGTAATTTGATCTCCTAGCTCACATGAAAACTCCCACAATATTATACTTCCTACTACTTTGTCATATTAGCTATGTCAGGTTAAACAAAATGATACTTTTGAAAGCGTAGGTATACCCTAAAATCTCCCTTGAACAACTGATACCTTCCCAGAGACTGAGACAACACAATATCTTTTTAGGAAGAGATTCTCCCTTGTAACAGTCTTACTCTATTAAGCTGAAATAAATCCAAGATCTTCCTCTCCACATGTGGAATTTTCAATGTACATCCTTGAAGCTCCCAAAACTTTGCAATCTGGTCCAGAAAATTCAGCTTTACACGAGTCTGAGCCTGGAAAAAACAAACAAACAAACAAAAATGAACCGGATACTAAATGCAGATTAAGCTTTTGTACCCCTGTGTTTATAATGCTGCAGTGTCAGCAGCCTGCCTGGCTTTGCCCTCAGTAAGGGTTTCTTTGCATTTTTCCCTCTTGTCATATGCAGAAAAAGAAATTTCATACAGACACCACCAGTCTTTCTTCAAGTCACTTTTTTTAAATGCAGTAAAAGTGAACAGAAGCACTGAGAACAGACAAGCAATGAGTTACTATCACTAACAACTACCTACCCCAGCTGCATTGCGAGGACTTATTATGTTTATTACATTAATAAATGTAATAGTTGATTACAATTTGGTTTATTTGTAATAAACAAAAAAACCCCAATATTTATGTTTTATTACCAAATAAAATTTTAAATTACAGTTTTCCTGTTTGCCCTTTTTACTCCCAATTGCACTTCTTTGATTTTTATGGATATACACGGGTCAGGGTGGCAAAAGCCAACTAGTCTGTTTTTTCAGCAGTCTGCACAGTAAGGTAACTGGGCTGTTACCACCTGAAAGAGTAGGAGCTTAGACTTAAGCTTTGATACACTTTGTTTTCATCACATTTGCTATTCTTAGAGTAAAAAATGGCCATGTCTATAGAGATGAGCTTGTTCTTAAACTCCAGAGGGCATCCAAACCCAGTGTTCAAGCCCTTACCTTGACACTTCACATAACCACATCAGGACTTTAGAAAGCAAGCATCGTGAGAAAAAATGGGCAGGCAGAGTCCCCATCATTGTAATTTGCACCAGCAGCAAACTAACCAGGACTCCTTGCCACTCCCTTCTTGGCTGAATTCATGAAGCAGTGAATGGAAGTGCTTGCGAACAGCAAATCTGCACCATCTGAATCCAGATTTTGTAATTGTTTCTTCCAAATGGCTTGTTATTTTTAAAGCACTCTGTAAATGTTTTCATCTCTTCTACTTTTAAAAGCTGCTGTATACGTGCAAAACACACACAAATCTATGGCACTGGAGAGTTTGAGTTTAACCACGTATAAGCACCTCCATATGGAAAAGGCCTGAATTATTTTCTTTTAGTGAACGTTAACTTTACTTTTAATGCTTGGCATGTTTTTAACTAGATTCTGAAACAGATGAATTTCTGGGCTAATTAAGAACTGATGTTCAGAGGTCTTGAGTGCTGTCTGCCCAAGTCAAGCATGGCCCACTGTCAACCCACTGGAAAACATCACCTCTCAAAATAATATCTAAACATTTTGGAGGAGCAGCAGTGTTTGGCTTTACAGTTTACCTCTAGTTCATTAAGCCTCTGGATCCTCGGTGTAAAGTGAAGCTTATCGACATCACATGCAAATGGAGGCTGCCAATCCTGGAAAAACAGAAGAGCTTCATCAAAAGACCAGGAAAAAGAAGGAAAGTTCTCTATACGACAAAGTCCAGGTAAGCGTGAAGCACGGAAGAGGTCTCCATGGTCTTCTCCACGGCTCTTCACATTGAACAAGCATGGAGAGCAGGGAGAATGAGATACCCAAGTGAGTTTCACTGTCTACCCCTTAAGTTATTTCATAATGCCTTTAAAATAAAACAGATAAGGAAACCACAAAATAAATTCCGTTTTGTGTCCTCAAGGACAGCCTCCAGCTGCACATCGAGTCAGTCCACCTCCTCCCACCCCTGCAGGGCAGGCAGAGCTGCTGCACAGGCCACTCGCCCCACTCTCACACCAACCATCTCCCCAGCTCTGTTCCCGAATTTGGGAACCGTTGGGCGGCCACAGGCTGTGTCTGCCTGACAGCAGGAGGAAAAACCCCTGGAAGTGCTGCCACCGTGCAGGCCAATGCCCCCCACCAGCACTTTAAATGAGAGTAACAGAAACTCCAATGTAGCTCTGAGACAGGACATCACTGATCTTAACAATTTCAGTGCTGTACTATGAAAAACACACAACAAAGTGAAGTTCCATAAACCATAATCCAAATGGTGACGCCTGCCTCATTCAGGAAGGATAATGTTTGATAGCAGAGATTTTAAATGCTCACAAAAGACAAATGCAGCAGTTAGTGCTCATAAATGCTGGGCTCCGAAACAAGCAGCAGCTGCACAAACCACAGAAATAAAAGCTTCTTTTAATTCCTTTCTGAAAATATTCAAGAACAGCTGGAATATGACCAATTAAAAAAGCATTATTATTACTTCAATAAAATACCTGGAACCAGTAGTGTTATTTATAAATACAACTATAAAGCAACGTTATCTTTTAGATCTCTGACATCTATCACATGCGGCTGGTTTGGCAATACACAGCTTCACTAAAGCAAATGAGATTTGATTTAAACTTGACAGTAATTTATTACATATAAAACTATCCTATTATCACTAATTATAGAACGAAGATAACGCACATGAGAGCTACTGATAACAGAGTGAGACAAGAGCTTTCTACTGGGAAAAAGAACGATGCTTACCCAATGCCTGTGGACTGAAGCAGCTGAAGGCATCATCCACATGGTATTTGTTATTTTAGCAGACATACTTAATACGAAAAGTAGTGTCAAAAACAACCAAAGAGATTTGCAGAGCAATTACCTTACATACAAACACTCAGGCTCAGTTCTATGTTGTGACAATCCCACCCTGTCACTAGAGCAAGCCCACAGCAAAAACGGATATTGTCAGAACTAGAGAGGAGGGATGCAAGGTCACTGAGAGCCTGTAAAAAGCTGAAGAGCAAAGAGGGACACCAATCTATGTGTTTTATCAAACATACATTGACTAATTCAGTCCTCTAAAGTCTTCTTAGCTGACAAGGCAGTTTGAGCACATCAAAACTTGGCACGGTTGACATTAAAATTCAAACTGGAAGGGGATCCAGATGATGAATGATCAAGAGGATGGTGAATCCTCAAACAGCGGGACATGCTTCTCAAGCATTTTTCTTCTTTTAACAGCAGGACTGAGACTGGTGTCCAAAAGCACGATGCTTCTAAACAATGATATAAAATTAACCTTACGTTTTTGTTTGGCAGAATGCCAAACACAATGAAAACAGAGTCCAGCAATGAAAAAGTTTGACATCCCTTTGCCATATTCTGATATCTGATGCATCATTACTGGCCCCCAAACTGTAAGATAAAAAACACAACTGGGAATATTTAGGGCAAAATTTGAAGCGTCATGCTTCAACGCAACAAATCTGACTTTCAAGCTCAACCAATTAGTTACATCAACAGCATCCTGGCTTGGGTCAGCCATGTTGTGGCCAGCAGGAGCAGGGAAGGGATGATCCCCCCTGGACTCAGCACTTGTGAAGCCACACCTCGAATCCTGGGTTCAGTTTGGGCTCCTCACTCCTGGAAGGACATTGAGGGGCTGGAGCCCGTCCAGAGAAGGGAACAGAGCTGGGGAAGGGACTGGAGAACAGGAGTTCTGAGAGTGGTTAGGGGATCTGGGGCTGTTTAGCCTGGAGAAGAGGAGGCTGAGGGGAGATCTCATCGATCTCTGCAGCTCCCAGAAGAAGGTTGTGGGATCTCTTCTCTCAAGTAACAAGTGATAGGACAAGAGGAAACGGCTTCAAGTTGCACCAGGGGAGGTTTAGATTGGCTATGAGAAAAGATTTTTTTACTGACAGAGTGGTGAAGCCCTGACAGAGGCTGCCCAGGGCAGTGGAGGCGTCTCCATCCATGGAGGGGATCAAAAAACCCATGGCCGTGGCACTTTGGGACATGGTTTAGTGGGCACGGTGGGGCTGGGCTGATGGTTGGACTGGATGAGCTTAGAGGTCTTTTCCAACCTTAATGATTTTGTGACTCTATAATCATTAGTCACAAGTCTGGGGTTTGCTCCATGCCTGAGGAGCGAGAGACAGACAACAAGCACCAAACTAGGTGAAGACACACACTTGGGACCCACTGGGGACAAGGCCAAAGGGAGAGCCGTACAATCCCAAGGACTTTGCTCAGGCTGAGAGAAGGAATGAAAGCAAAGAAGTGTGTGCTGCCTGCCCGGCTAAGCACAAAGCCAAGGCTGTCACCAGGTAGGCCACGCATTACCCTAAAAAAGGATCCTGTAATAAGGATCTGTAAGGACAAGAAACAGGAATAAACGGAAGCGGAGCTCACACAGGCAACAACATTACCTCTGACGCTGTTCCTGACCCCAATACTGTGCTGCAGGGCTGTCGCTGGCAAGTAAGGTGCTGGCAGACCGTCAGTAAAGCTGGAGATGGGAGAGGAGAGCACAGGGAGCTCTTCTGGTTGGGCCACACGTCCCCAGCACCATCTGCTGCTCTGGGAGATGCCCAGAGGAAAGCGTGCATCCCACTGGGGTGCAACAGGAGAGCAGGACTCCTACCTGTTCCCAGCACTTCCAGCTCGGGTTCAGTCTTAAACAAATAAAGATGCAAGGTTCCTCAGACAGGACAGAAGCCAGCCTGTCCCCTCTGCTTTGGAAAGTAAATGAGGGCATTCATGTGCATGATCGTACAAAAATACCTCACTCAACACGCCATAACCCAACACCCTACCGCAGAATTAGCTGATTTGCTCCATCCACCTCCTCTTTATTACTGACAGGCGTATGTTTTGGGAAATTCTTTCCTTTTGGCCAAAGATGCTTGCTCTGGGAAAGCACAAGTTATCTCCTTTACTGGGAAAAGCAACCAATCCAGACAACACAAGCTTCTGTAACTGGCTTTTTTTCACACCTCACAGTTTAAAGATCCTGAACGAACAATACACACACACCAGAATACCTTAGATGTTTTACAAAGAGAAGCTCTGGAAACTCATTTTATTCCACAGAGGACTTCAGGGGACAGCCTTCCAGTTTAACAGGCAGATAAGTCCATCATTGAAGTCAGGCCATCCTGACTATCACTGGTTCCTCCTAAAGCCACAAACAGCTCATTTTGGAGCATTTGAACTACTCAAAGTGGACATAACCAAGTAACAACCAATAATCTTTATTGTCTTATATTCCAGGTGTGGCAAGTTCCTCAATTCCTAAACAAGATGCTTCATAGAATCATAGAATAATCAGGTTGGAAGAGACCCACCGGATCATCGAGTTCAACCCTTTAATATTATTTACTCAACAGAAAGCTTGCCTACATTTTGAAGCACAACTTGCCAAGACACATGAGGTGTTCATTAAAAGGAAGATGTGTGTTTTTTTGAAAGAAATGCCTTTATGCACCTTGGAAAGGCAGCGGCACCACAAGAGGGAGCTTTCCATGGCCAGGCTAATTCTGCCAGTCTGTGGATCCCCACAGCAGAGCACACACAGCCCAACCCTACAGGTCTGCTTGCCTTATGTTTGTTACGTTTGTGGCTGGGACACCCGTCAGGCTCGCCACTGCCATCCAGAGCGCACTGGGAAGGGCCTCAAAAGCAACTGGGCTGGATTTCCCCCTTTTCTTGAGAAAAAAACTGCAAATGACCAACCAAAAAACAAACCACCCCACAAGTTTAAAAAGATCGATTTAAGTTTCTTTCAACAACCATGCTAAACATCAAGATTAAGGATACGTGAAAAGCAAGACACCTGAATTTCCTAAAAAAATCAGGAGTTTCTCCACTGCCAGGACTCTTCATCTGAAGTGACTTTGCTGCTTTCCACTGTCTGTGTAGGATCGCTAGAAGCCTACAAGAGATACCAAACCCATTTGCCTACGTTAGCATTTGTCTGTTGAGCAGAACAAACCTGAGCAGAACAAATCTGAGCACCAATCCACGCAACAACGAGACTGACATGAAAACGTCCAACTTTTACTATAAACGTTACAGGCACACTAACATTTCAAGCAGCAACGCAAGCTACAAACAGTCAGGAGAAGCACTTCTCTATTATTTCCCTATTCCTACTTCCAGAGAGGCTGGCAGGCTTCATACAACTTCAGCTGGTAAACCTGGCACCACATCCCAACTCACTCTCTAATTAAAACTCAACCACCCCCATCTCTTTGAATTCAAGCGAATAAGAAATTACCACTGTCACTGCTAAGCTGCTCTACAAGTTAGTTAGCTTCAACTTTTCCTTTTCCCTTATCCTCATCTCATTTTTAACCAAATGTCTTGTTTGCTTGCTGCCCAGGAAGCTATGCATGAACACTCCGTGGGAGTGATGTTTCAAGACGTGTTTCAATAAACAAATACCTTTTTTCTTCTCTTCACAGGACTGGCTTTCCAATCCTGCAAATCAAGATTTTCCTTGGTTTTTTGTTTTTTTTCCTGAAACCTCTCCTATTTTTTCAACATCTTTTGAAAACTGCAAGTGGCATTTTAGTGGCAATCTCTCCAATGCCAGACACAACAAAAGACATCACTTTCATTATTTTGCTAGACAGCATCTGATAGTAAGATCCAAAAGAATATCTTAGCAATTCTTGCCAGAGAAACACGCGCTCATTCAGTTAACTATAGCAATCCACTGCTTCCCAGGATGCCCACCCTGCGAGCGTGACCTACATTCTTTGTTCCCAGAGCTATGATCTTGCCTTTGCAAAGGTGTGACATGACTGCTGTCACCGAGAGGGAGCAGACTTTGTGACTCAGGAGGTCCCTTTTAGTCTCACAGTTTTACGACTATGTTCAAAACACACTCAGAAGAAACTCAGACAGCAGAATCTATGCAAAGCAGATGAGCACCACCAGTGATCGCCCAGCGGTGTCAGTGGGTCATCCACAAAGCTCCCTCTTGCAAAGGAACTAATCCCCCTCTGACCCTGTTAGCAGGCTAACGTTAGTTGGTAGACTGCAATCACCAGCTAACCTAGTTTGTGGTGACGTGGTCCTTCCTTGGTCATTTTGAGTGTAGGTGACTTTTCAGTTAAAAACAACTAACTGCTCCTTGCTAAGAAGAAACCTGAGGTGCAGTAACTGACCTTACACACAGAACTCTTCAACAAGATCAAGTCGGATGAGGCTTTGAGAACCCTGAGCCAGCAGGAGGCATCCCTGCCCATGGCAGGGGTGTGGAACTGGATGGGCTTTAAGGTCTCTTCCAACCCAAACCATTTCATGATTCTATGAATACAAGCGTGGCAGGTTATTTCTCATCTGAGACAAAACTGGGCTCTGTTAGGTACTGCAGACTAGCAAAGGAGAACACATAACCACAAATCCTTGCCATCTGAGAACTACAGCCAAAGATGCATTTGCTGTGGGAATCACCTCTCTAGATCCCAGTGTCCTTGTGCAAGCTCCAAGCTTGCAGAGAAATAAAAGCTCAGGTAAGCTGGAGAGGATTCTCAAGCATCACGGCCTCCCACTCCTCAGGACCTAAAGGAGGAGGGTGGAAACTGCACCTCAGGTTTGAACATCAACAAATATTAGGTAGCAGGGTTTACATACAGGAGATACCACTCTTATCTCCATGGAGGTGACTGCATGCCAGGAACAGATACGGAGGCTCTGAAAGCACCAGGCAAAAATAAGCAAGGTACCAGCAGCACTGCACAAGCAGCTGGAAACGTGTGGGGTGTTGGGATCAGCGCACTGCCAGCAAACCCAGGATCTCCGATTCACTGCAGAGGTGCTGGCCTAGACCATGAAGCAAAGCATCCACCAGTAATGGGGCCAGACTGCTGTCACTGTCTAAGGGCACCAAGGCCCTGAGAGCTGCTGCAATTCTCTCTCGGAACAGAGTCCTTTGTAGAGGGACCTTTAGTATGATCCTGCAGTACGTTCTCAGAGAACGTCCATCTGGTGAGCAGCACAGATGACTGTTCCTGGAGCTCCCATCACAGCCCTTTGGAGACAGTCTGTGCCCTCTTTAGATCTGTGACCAACAGCTTCCAAACAAATTTTAATCCCAACCAGCTACGGACAATGCTGCTGGCTTCATCCCGAGCAGTCACGGAGCCTCAACTGCCCGGGGCTCTGCCTGTGCCCAGGACTGCCCCGTGGTGTCCTCTGGCTTTTGCAAACATGCAGCCTGGTCTCCTGAACATAAACACAGCACTGCCCCAGCAGCTCCTGGATACAACCCAGGGATCTGGGCTTAGGAGAAAGTGTGTCCTAATTGATACACAGGCATAAACCCACAAAACCTCCCCAAACCTGCTGCTACCATAGCCCCACATAGAGAGTTTCAAACTAAATTGTTCCATCTTAAATTTTCAGCAAGCTTAACATCCTTTAAGCACACTCCAATGTTCCAGAGTTTTTGGGGTGCAGAACGCACACCACTGGTGACCACAGCAGCGCTGTTCGTGGCAGCTGCCCTCAAGGAAAGAATTTCCTTTTATTATATTTTCCTAATAGGAAAAGATCAGAGAAGACCTGTAGAAAAACCTCTGAACTTGCCTAATTTCACAGTACCACCCCTGCACCGAACACAGCAAATTCTTTGTTTAAGGCAAACATTTCCTTACGAGCTTTAGTGACCAATTATTTTTCTTCACAAGAAGTTGACAGCATGTGAATAAGAACCTCAGCACTAAAATATCTCAACCCCACCAAAATACCCATTCTAGATCCCAAAGTGCCAGAAAGAGGCTAATGAACTACCCCCCGGCATTCTTCCCTGACACTGAGCCCCTTCACGGTGACAAACAGGCCCTGAGAACCAGCCCAGGCAAACCTGGCTGGTGCTGAACATGAACTAGCAGCCCAACCACCTCTCACCAAGCCTGGCAGATGACAGGGCACCTATGATCTTCTCCCTGTGAAGCACCCTTACATACTGTAATTGAGTTATCCCTCTGCTTTCTTTGAAAAAGAAATTTGAAAAAATTAATGGGCTGAGCCTCTGGATGTTATCAAACCTGAGGGATCTCAAGACAAGCGTGGCAGTTCTCCATCCGCGCTCTGGTTCCAGCGGCGGAATGTCCACCAACTCTAGTACCAGGAGACCGCTGCCACTCTCAACGAAGCCGCTCCAAAAGTGAATTGGTTTTAGCCCATAGTTTAATGCATTTTTTTAGTTTGTTTCACGTTTTCTTTTTCTTCATAAAAATGAAAATAAAGCAAGCAAGCAGCTGAAGGAGCAGCCTGAACAGACACTGTTCTAATCCATGTTGCTCCTCAAAACAGGCCCCTGGATCAGCTGGCTCTGTTACCAGAGACCTAGACCTCCAGGTTTCACCACTCAAGCTTTGCTAAGCTGAAATCTTTCCAAATTCATTCTTTCCTGTACAGAACCTGACACTCCTCTGTACCCTCCCTGTCAAAACTCTTTAAAATTCTCCACGACTGCAGGATTCTGAATGCAGGATTTTCTACCTTCACGTTACCACAGAGGTAGCACCATCCCATCATTTGCTGAGCAGCTCAAGAGCCGCATTCAGTCCCCCAGCCGAAGCATCTGTTCCCCCGTGACACTGGTTGCACATGGACCCACAGGGATTTTCTGCAGCCCTCCCACCCCTAAGAATGACCTGCGCTCCTTTGTTCCCAAATGTAAAACCTCACATGAAATCCCACCAAAGTGACTGCTGTGCCGTTATATCCACTGCTTATCAGGCAACCGGGATCCCTCCGTAGTAATGAGCTTCCCGCTGGAAACCTGTGATCCATATGTGATAATTTCTTTTGTTCTTCTAGATTTCTAGTGAAAATTGGATACCCCTGGCCTGAGGTCCTGAAAGGCCATTAGAAACATACCCTTCACCACAAATTCTCATTAATAGTTGAAACTATTTGTGATCCCTTCAGCACGATATCAATTTTGCACAATAACAATTATTGCCATTAGAATACTGAAACACGCTCGATTAATTTATAGATCTCAGATCACGACAACACAACTGACTGAACCAAATACAGAGTCTCATAGAAAACAAGAAAACAACTTGGCAATGCTGGTTTTCATACAATCGTATCCCCTACTCTTGCCTATTGAGTTCCTGCTCAGGACTGCACCAGCCATTGTTCTACCTTGGAGTGAGATGCAGCCAACAACCCTTGCATCTATAAGGAACTGAATTTCTCTTGGCCTCTTGAAAGTTTCCCAATATTCCAGAATTCACTGAAAAATGAGAGTCAAGAATTTATAGAACTCCAACGTCAATTCCTGCAAGATTCCAGGTCTGTCAACACTGACTTTTTAACCTGAAAATGCTCAGTTTTATCAGGGCAGACTTAAAGTTACTCAGAGACCTTAACTGTACTTCTCCATACTCACGTCATTTAAAGCAATGAAATTTAGCCTGAATTTCCTCCATTTTCATGTTTGGACATGGCAAAATGACAACGTTTCCAGCATATTGTACAATGCTGTATATTTTGAAGCAGCTGAATATGGTAATTAAGGCTTAAGTAATCATTACTGGCTATTTCCTCACCTCAGCAAAGCGACTACAAAAGGAAGGACTTGTCACCCCTTCTCAAGAAAGATTCTGAGCAGGAACGGCATCATATGCTCTACATTCTACATTTTGTTCTTGAAGCTAGACTTGAAATTTGTTATACTGTTTGCTTTCATTATTTAATATTAACCACCTACTTCCGATAACAATGATACCATCCTCGAGCAGCACTTCATTTCATTCCTCCAAATACCCCCAGTAACATGCAGAACTATCGTAAAATCTTCCAGGATGTAAGGCCACCACTTGACATGTCAAGTTTTGGAATAAACCACTGTTCCAGGTTACCATTTTAATATAGAAATCCTAACAAAGGATGTTTTCAATCCATAGAAGAAAATTCTAACTACAACACAGCACACGATGGACCGCAAACAAGCTGTACCCCATCTGCATTTCTCCATCAGCTCAGCATCAAAAGAGTCAAAGCGTCTCTAATTTACACAGCACGTTAACTACTAGAAGCAACCACCGCTGATAAAGCCCTGATCTCATCTGAACACTTTGCTGCCAATGGGACTGCCCGCTTACGCTCAACACTGTGGACAAAAAGCCTTCGCTTTGCTGTTCCATGTCCTGCAAAACAGCGACAGTGAATGTAGTTATTGTTCCACCCTCTACAAGAGAGTCATTGCTGTATCCCGGCATCACCCAAGTGAGAGGAAAACTAAGTCATCAGCAACGACTGGAACAAACTGAACAGGAACAAAGAGGAAGAAGGCTTCTTTTGAGTGCTCAACTGAAACCCGCTATGCAAAAACTACACCTCCTGTGATATTCCTGGGCAATCCTTCATCCCACAAATGTGCAATGATTACCCAGAACCCACTCTCTCCACCCAGATGTCTGCGGTACACCAGACGCCTCAACACCCCCCTCAGAACAGTTCACTGTCCTTGAATCCCACCACGCAAGAGAAGCCACTGCAGATGTGGCTGTCTCCAAGCAAAAAGATGACCCTGGCCCTTCAGAAAAAAGGTAGCTTCCCTCTTCATGGTCTGGTGCTGAAACATCAACACCAGCCTCAGCAGGAGTAAGGACTTCTTCATGATCCAATTGTTCAGTTACGGTTGGGCATCACCAGTCTCACATCACATTACTCCATACTGCAGTCCAGACCCGAAAGCACAAATTCATCTGCTGATAAATATCCTGCAGGATTTAAGCTAAAATAATGCAAGCCCAGCAATCAGATTTTTAATTCCTCTTTCAGCGCAGATCCTGATGGATCACGGTGCTGCCTACCTGCTCACTGGCAGGAAACCAAACAAAGGACACAGGCAAAAGCTTTACTTGGATGCATGAAGTCTTCAAACCTCAGTCATCACTAAACAATTCATTCAGTTGGGAGACACATAGTTTCATGAAAAGGCCGGTGTAGTTTCTGCCTCGTGGTATTATAAACCACTCGATTACACCGAAAAGAACAATAACTGAACAGCCATTGTGTCTCTTGTTTTCAGGAGGAAGGCCAGGAACTACGTCAACTCCAAGGCTTTTTCTGGTCGATCTGGAAGAGCTCCCTCTATGCTCCAGGCTGGAGAACGAAGAGCCGTGCCTGCACAAGTCCTCCAAGTAATTATCCAGGGGCGATAGGAGCCATGGCAGCCGAGCTCATGGCAGCCAGGCCCATTCCACCACTGGGTGCTCGGCCCTCAGCAGCTCCAACTGTTTTCATCCTCCTTCTACACACGTTCAGTGAAACACATGATCACAAACACAGACAGACATCAGCTCTTGAGCGAGTGAGGATAAGAGCAGGCTGAAAATGCAGTTGTAATAAGTAATTTGTCCCTTCAGAGACCTATTCATTTATGAATCTCTAACGTAATACAGCTTACAAGAAGCCTTTATTATGGGGGTTTGTTTTTTTTACACAAGCAGCCAAGAAACACTGATGAGATTTTTTTTTAAACAAGTCACAAAAGAAAAAACCTTCATAACAACTCTGCTCTGCTCATAGTTGCTGAAACACTGTTGGCAATGTACAACCCAAAACATTATCCTACCCAAAACTACTACTTTAGCTCAATGCTGACTGTATAATGAAAACCACCTCACCCCCTTACCCACGTCAGCATCGTCTGTGCTGCCAGTGGTATCTTCTACCTAGATATAAATTCAAGAGCGCTCCTGTGCATGTTCATACCACCGCAAACGGGGACTCTTCCTCCAGAGCACAGAAACATCCTCCTCTCTGATAAGACTGGCAATATTTAATCTGCTACAAACATTTCTATCATTTAAAGCAGCAACACAGCCAGTTGCTTCTATTTTAATTCAGAAGGAAAAGGATAGCTCCCAAGAGGAGTCCCAGCAACGATCAAACACAAAACCGAGGAGCGTGTGTTTCTGAACATTATTTCTTTGAACTCCAAGTCTCACTCGCAAAACTTCAGGCTGCAGAAACGTTTTGTCAGCTTCAGCTCTTGCTGGCTGCGATTTAAGGCACTGGGTCGCCGTTTGGCATTCTGGTTGTTGCTGTGAGGTTAACTACCTCCGCGCAGAGAAAGAGCAATTCGCTCAAAATAAAGGTGAGCAGCACATGCCAGGGGATTGCGTCTGTGCTCTGTGCAGCCCCTCTCCTCAGCAGCGGGGTCGTTCACCCCCCTGAACGAACCCACGGCCACGACACCACGACCTGGGGCTCCTGGACTTTCGCAGGGTCCCTCAGTGAGCTGAGCAACCCAACAAAGGGCAACCCAAGCCCGCGCCCCAGGTCGGGGCTCCCCAGCCGTGCTGCCAGGCCTCGTTCTCCCCACTCTGCGTGCGCTCTAAAATGGTGGCGGTGGCTGCCTGGGGCCTGGCAGGGCTGGGGGCGGCCAACCTGGGGCTGGGGAGGGCAGGGGACCCCCCCCACAATGGAGTGGAGCAGCAGGAAGGGACCCCCCGCACAATGCGGGGAGCAGCACTGGGCAGTGTGGGGTCAGGGACCTCCCGCCACAAAGGGCAGCGTGCAACTGGGCAGTGCGGGGTCTGGAACCCCCCCCCCCCCAGTGAGTCAGGGACCCCCACAACAACGGGGAGCGTGCAACTGGGCAGTGTGGGCTCTGGAACCACCCCCAGTGAGTCAGGGACCCCCACAACATGGGGAGCATGCAACCGGGTAGTGTGGGATCTGAACCCCCACTCAGCGAGTCAGGGACCCCCACAACAACAGGAAAAGAGCAGTACCAAGGCAGTGGGGGTTCTGGAAGCCCCCCCCCCAGTGAGTCAGGGACCCCCACCACAACGGGGAGTGTGCAACCGGGCAGTGTGGGCTCTGGAACCCCCTCTAGTGAATCAGCGACCCCCACCACAACGGGGAGTGGGGGAGTGTGCGACTGGGCAGTGTGACCTCTGGACACCCCCCCCCCCCCTCAGTGAGTTAGGGACCCCCACCACAACGGGGAGCGTGCAACTGCACAATGCAGGCTCTGGAACCCTCCCCACTGGGGCAGGGACCACCCCCCCCCCCCCTGCAACGGGAGGGGAGCAGCACCAGGCAGTGGGGGTTCTGGAAACCCCCCCAGTGAGTCAGGGACCCCCACCACAACGTGGAGTGGGGGACTGCACAGTGTGGGCTCTGGAACCAAGCCCCCCCCAAACCCCGCAACAGGGAGAGCAGCACCGAGCGGTGTGAGCTCTGGACCCCCCCCAACAAGGAGAGAGCAGCACCGGGCAGTGTTGCCCCGTGGGGCAGGTGACCCCCCCACTCCGCGCCGGGGAGCGCAGAGCGGGGCCCCCCAGCCCCCGGGCAGCACGGGGTGGGGGGTGCGGGGTCCGTGCCCCCCGCCTCAGGGCAGCTCCGGGCCGGGGGGGGGGGGGGGGCACAGCCGCGGGGTCCGGGCCGCACACAAAGGCCGCTGCCGGCGGCGCCATGCGGGCACTCACCGGCGGCGGCCGCACCTTGCAGATCCCGGTCTGCTCGGCGATCGGGCGGATCTTGTGGATGAAGGCGAAGGGGTCTGCGAACTCCTCCCAGCTGGGCTCGAACACCGGGCACTCGGGCGGGGGCAGGAACTCGGCCATGGCCCGGCCGGGCCGCTCGCGCCGCGCCGCGCTGTGCGCCTCCGCGGGGGGGGCCGCAGCGCCACACGAAAAGAGTCCGCCCCGGCCTAGGCGGGGGGGCGGGGGGGGGGGAAGGGGGCGGCGGGCGCCCCGCCCCGCGCTTTGTGAGGGGGCGGCGGAGCGGCGGCTCCCAGCGGCGTCGCCGGAGCTTCCCCACGCGGATCCTCCCCCCGCCGGCGCGGCCGTTCGGCGCGCGTCCCTCCCCCCGCTCCCCGCGAGGCGATCGCGCCCCCCCCCCCCGACGGCCCGCGGCTCTGTTTACATGCGCGGAGGGATCCGCACAGCTGACAGCGGCCGCCGGCCGGCGCTTCTTTTTTTAAAGAGCCTGTCCGCGCGCCGCCATTGGCCGCGCTCCGGGGGCGGCGCCGCGCGGCCGCAGCGCCCGCTTTGTTCCGCGGGCCCGGGGGGGCGGGGGAGCGGCCATTGTCCCCGCGGGGCCCCGCACCGACCCCCGAGGGCTCCCCCCGGCCCCGGGGGCAGTCGGGACGGCGCTCCCCGCGCGGCTGCCGAGCGGCTCGGTGCCACCCGGGACCGGCTGGGGTGGCGCTGCGGCCCCCCCCTCCCCCGGTTATCGGGGGGGAGCGGCCGGGGTGCCGGTGTCCCCGCCCCCCGGTAACCGGGCCGTGTGGCCGTGTCCCCGCCCCCCCGCACGTACCGCACGCGCCGGGAGCTCCGAGCAGCCCGGTCCCCCCCGGGGCTCCCTCGGCACGAGCCGCCGCGGCCTCCCCCGCCCTCCCCGGGGAACGTTTCTCCCCGAGATGTCTCCCCGCTTCGAGCTGAAGCCTTCACGGAGGCTCCAAAACCGCTTCCTCGCTCGCAAACGCAGGGGCTGAGAAGCCAAATGGCCCTGGCTCCCTCAAGGAATCCCGGCAGCCCCGAGCCGCTGAGCTCGGCCGGGGCGGCAGGAGCCTCATCCCCCACGTTCCCTCTCGCTCCACGTTCCCCCTCACCGAGGGCGCTTCCCGCACCCCAGGCCTGCACCAAGGAGAAGGTGCCACCAGCCTGGGCTTGTGCTCGCCACAGGAACCAGTAAAAATGACACCAAGCACTCACAAGGAGCCTTGTCCTTCTCCTCACTTAAAGTGGGGAAAGAAGGTGGAAACAGTGGGTTGAATCATAGAATCATAGAATAACCAGGTTGGAAGAGACCCACTGGATCATCCAGTCCAACCGTTCCTATCAGACAATGGCCCAGGGAAGGCTCCTCCACCCCGAGCCATCTTGGAGGCTTCCTGGCTGCAAATCCATAAGCGACGAGGAGCAGAGCAGGGCCAAAGCAGCCCAGTGTGCGGCCACCTCCAGCCCAGAGGGCGCGGGGAGCAGGACCCGCTTCGGCCTGAGCCACGCGGCGAGGGCTCAGAAGCCGCGCTCGGCCGGGGAAGGCACCAGGTCTGAGCCAGACACTTGTGTCGGCACCGAGAGCTGAGCTACTTTGCGAGTCCTGCCCTTGAAGGGACAGCTGAGAGAGCTGGGGGTGTTTAGCCTGGAGAAGAGGAGGCTGAGGGGAGACCTCATTGCTCTCTCCAACTACCTGAAAGGAGGTTGTGGAGAGGAGGGAGCTGGGCTCTTCTCCCAAGGGACAGGGGACAGGACGAGGGGGAATGGCCTCAAGCTCCGCCAGGGGAGGTTCAGGCTGGACATCAGGAAAAAATTTTTCCCAGAAAGGGTCATTGGGCAGTGGCAGAGGCTGCCCAGGGAGGGGGTTGAGTCCCCTTCCCTGGAGGGGTTTAAAAGATGGCTGGACAAAGTGCTGAGGGACATGGTTTAGTGATTGATGGGAATGGTTGGACTTGATGATCCTGTGGGTCTTTTCCAACCTGGTGATTCTATGATTCTCTGACAGGCTGGTGCCAGGAGTATCCCCAGCTTGGGCTTTGGGGCACCAGCCAGGCTCAGGGTCACAGAGCCCTGGGGAGACCTCAGCCCTCAGGAGCATCTCAGATTTCCATGAACTCTGAGAAGAGGCTCCTGCCGTTCCCTTTGCTGAATTTTATCTACAGCTGACAGGAATGAGTAAGCCCACTTCCTTGGACACAAGCAGCATCAAGTTTAGACAGAAATCTTAAATGATAAATGTAAAACGCACCTTGTTTATATTTTCATTTTACATCCAGGGAACCTCCAGAACAAATCACTCAATACCACAGTTGGGAGAGAAAACTAAGCTGTAAATCACCTTCCAACAGCTGCTCTGCATGACATCCAAAACCCAAGGGTGTCTGGCAGAGAGAACACTTCCAGCAACACTACTTGCATGACTTTGAGTCAGAGAGTTGCTTCAAGGATGCTTAAACACCAGTGGTTCCTGGTGTATATGGTAAATAGTCTTTTTAGTAATGACCCCCTGAAGGCCTGCTCTGTCAGGAGGGAAGGACGGTGTTTAGCAGGACCAGTTCTGCTGACGCAGTCACAAGGGCCTCCTGGGGGGCCCTGATGGAAAACCACTCCAGACACAGGTTCTTTTCCTGGGAAATTATGATGGAGGAGAAAAAGCACTTGCTACAAAGATCTAAAGATGAGCAAAGCAGGGAGATGAAGAGATGACCCGAGGATAAAAAGCAGGTGCCTTGAAGGGAAGGCAGGGTGGCTCAGGTCTGGATAGGATGGAGATTTAACATAAGCAGAAAGCCCTGGAGGGTCCGTATACCCCATCGGGCATCTTAGCTGGTAGGAAGGTGGAAAGACAAGTAACGTAAATGCTTCATCAACACAGATGTGTACTCTTGCATGCTGTTTCCTCCCGAATCCTCCTTCTGCTGCGACATCTGCAGTGTTGGTTGTCTGAGGGGATTAACACGGCACAGCACTGCCTGGCTTAGAAATCAATGGCTCTGGATTCTGGGATGAATTCCCCAAGAATTATAAAAGCACAAACTGCAGAAAGGAAAGCAGATTTCACTCAGCTGGAATGAGAATGCAGACATTCCTTCTTCATGGTTCAGTTGGCTCTCATTAATTAAACCTTTATTAGACAGGCTTTCTTCAAGCCTGGGTTTGCGTTCCAGCGAGCAGAACTCGCCCATTGGCTGCAGTTCAGTTTTATACCCGAGACAGAACAACTGCTGTCCGGGCAGGGACCTAGCAGAGAAACCAAGAAGTAAGGGATCAGGTTGGCCCAAGGTGAGGAGCATCAAGGCTCCTGGCTGAAGCCGAGTACCCTCCACTAGGTCAGGGATTTCTCCTTGGCAGGTTCTCCACCCTCAGTTGTGCCCGGTCCTGTGCCCAGCTGGAGCTCTGAAGAGAGCGCCCATCCAAAAATCCTTCACATCCCAGTGTCCCTTTATGTTCTGTTTCAGCACAGCTTTCTTTACATACTATTTGTTTCTGGGAAGTCCCATCGACCTCTAGGGATATTCAGCTATTCCTCGTTCATGATTTCCTGGATGAGAAGCATCCTGTGAACTTTCCTACCACCACAAGCTTCCCCCATCACCTGTCTGGAGCACCCTGTTCAGAAAGCCAAGAGTGACTTGTGTTTACAAGGATCTTTCCTTTCTTCTGTACATGCCCCACGCTATCCCAGATCACCTTTCCTTTTCAGACAAAGGCTGGGTACCAGTTCAAACAGAGTAATTCTGGTTAAGTCAGCATTAATTCAGATTGATGCTTGGTAGCTTTGAATCCCATCCCATCTATTCCCAGGCACTGCAGAGCTGTTCGTTCCAGTGCTATCAAGGGGCAGTCACAAAGGGGAGGTGCTGGTGAGGAGCAGGGCCTCAGTGGGGAGAGGACACCTTCCATCTCAGCAGCCTGGAGCCTGTTCAGTTTAATTGTGTCACAGCAAGAGCTTTTATTGCACCCACCGCATTCCCAGCCTGGGACAACGGGAACACCAGGACGAGCTTTAGGCAAGTCCATACCCTGGGCCTCCAAGCACACAGAAGACATCTGCACTTCAGACGCTGAAAAAGCCAACTCAAGCTCTCCCAGAGGCTCTGCAATTAGCAATACTGAAGAAAAGATGCTTAATATTGGATAAGCTTCACTCCAGAATTACCTAGAAGCGAGCTGGAGCGGGTCCTGGCCCCAGAAGTCCAGGCTGTAGAGCGCCGTGCCCAGGGACAGTCAGCGCCACAGACTGAGTTCGCTGTCAGGTTTTTTACAAGTCATAGATAAGTGAAACTTGGTGGAAGTCGAAGCACTCGTTTCATCAGAGCGTTTGGCCTAATTAAAGCACTGTGTTCAGATGATCACAGTGCAGGGCAGGGAGGGAAATATGCTGAGCCTCTCAGCTCTTTAACAGAATAGGTCCTGGGAACAAACAGGTGTAGTAGGCAGAATCTATGACAGATCAAACCAAACCAGTTTTCCTGGGCAAACTGGCAGCCTGTACAAACCTGCAAAGCAGTTTGAGTTTCTTCATCAAGCTTAGAAAAGGGGTTTATGTTTTCCAGAAAGCCAGCTGCTCCCAGAGATGCTGACGCACGCCAGTCCTCAAGAAAAAAGGACTATTGGAGCAGAGCTGCGGCAGTCTCAGGATCCTGGTTAGAAATACAGAGTATTCTGGATATACCAGGCTGTGGACGTTTCATAAGCATAGCTTCCAGCTCACAGACATCCTTACAGAGTCTCGCTTTGGTGCTGGGTACCCGCCCAGACTGTTTGTCTCGTGTTGTGTCCTGGCTAATTGAGTCTCAGCAGAAGCGTTCTTAAGATGGAGAATCGTGTGCTTGGTTGGCAGCTTTGGCTACAAGAGAAACATTGGTTTCGATGCACAGAACCCCTGGTATTCCTTCGCCTTTCTTCCAGAAGCCGCACGCCACGCCAGGCCCCGCTCCACGCCTGCTTTGTGTCTCTGATGCCTTCTACACTCTGGGGAGGCCGAACAAGCACCAGCAGCTCTTAAAGCTCCAGACTGCAGGCTGAAGATGTCAGCTACAGGAAACCATGCGGAGGGGCCGCGCTGAAGGGGCAGGCAGGAAATCTGAGCCTCGCTTGTGGGCTAGAAGTGAGCTGGCCCCAGACAGAAATCCCACAGCTGCAAGCAGCTCCTGGTGGGACTGTGTCAATAGCCAGGTAGAAGCAGCTGGTCAGCATGTGGAGGGCTAAAATACCTCTGCTCAAATATGGAAAGTCCGCCGCTGTTGTGTAGTGCCTTCAGCATTACTTCTGTTAACAAAATTCTTCAGGTCCCATGCCCTATCATTAGCTCCTATTAAAGGCTGAGTAAAGTCTTGCTCCAAATCCTTGGCCAGACTGCCGTAAGAACCAGGATAAGCAAACCACAGCCGTAGGAAGCGCTGGGATGGCAGAGCCGAGGTGCTGTTTCACACACCTCATCCACTCTCAGGTAGCTGCTGACTCACACTCAACAAATTAGCATTGAACCTCGTTGCTCTTTGGTGCGCTAATGACAAATGGGAGCAGCGTGGGCACAACCTGCTCCCAGGCAGGACGTGCAGAGGGTGGGATTCATAGAGTCACAGAATCACAAGGTTGGAAAGGACCCACTGGATCATCGAGTCCAACCATTCCCATCAATCACTAAACCATGTCCCTCAGCACTTTGTCCAGCCATATTTTAAACCACTCCAGGGAAGGGGACTCAACCCCCTCCCTGGGCAGCCTCTGCCAGGGACCAATGACCCTTTCTGTGAAATATTTTTTCCTAATGTCCAGCTTGAACCTCCCCTGGTGGAGCTTGAGGCCATTCCCTCTCGTCCTGTCCCCTGTCCCTTGGGAGAAGAGCCCAGCTCCCCCCTCTCAACAACCTCCTTTCAGGGAGTTGGAGAGAGCAATGAGGTCTCCCCTCAGCCTCCTCTTCTCCAGGCTGAACACCCCCAGCTCTCTCAGCTGCTCCTCTTATTCTCCAGCCCCTTCCCCAGCTTCATTGCTCTTCTCTGGACTCACTCCAGAGCCTCAACATCCTTCTTGTGGTGAGGGGCCCAGAACTGAACACAGGATTTGATTGCTAAGGGTGCCCTCGATGCCTTCATCCAGGTCATTGATAAAGACATTGAACAGGGCTGGACCCCTCACTGAGCCCTGGGGACACCACTTGTCACTGGCCTCCAGCTGGAGTTATCTCCATTTCCCACCACTCTCCAGTTGAGGGTGGAGGCTGAGAAGGGACCATCATCATCCATGGAGCACTCCGACAGCTGGTGAGGCTTGAAGGTTCCCAACATTAAAGCTGGTGCCTGGAATGGGTCAGAGCCACCAAAAGCCCCTCACTCCTCTCCAATGACCATACAGGGCACCCTGAGCGACTTGTTCAGCTTCAGACCTCGATGCCTGGGAAAGTGAATCCCTCTACAAAGCCCCGGCAACGCAGAGCAGCTTGGGAAATCTTACTTGTCAGGATGCATAAAACTAACGCCTATCACTTTTTCCTTAGAAAAACCTATTTGAGAAGTGAAAATGCAGCTTCTCCACCCTAACCCCTTGGCTGCAGTGAAACAGAAAGCACCATCGCTGTGGTTCCCCCGAAGCGGCTGAGCTCAGCTGCGGTTTCTGCACAGGGTGAGCAGAAGCAGCACTGAACAAACCTCAGAGGACCGTGCCTGGTGCCAGGCTCGCGGAGCGGTGGCGCACCCACCGCCACGGATAAACCCCTGCCCTCTCCACAGATGAGGAGGGAAACTGGCGCTGCAGAAAGTGTTTAATTAACAAGTCTTGTTCCTAGGCAAAGCTTCCTGCCTCTGCTACAGTCAAAATCCTTGATTACCCAGACATCTGCCCCAGGATTCGCTTGCTTTTAGACACCCGATGAGTAAAGAGGCGATAGAGAGACTTAATGAGTTTGTGCAACAGCGTAGGATTGAGGGGATCCTCATGCCCAGGCTCAGGATGGATTTACATGCCCGGGTCAAACATGCAGATCCCACACGAATCCCAACAAGCTACTACCCAGGTTTCATGCGAAAAAATCATCTAAAAGCCTTTGGGAGTCACTCAAAGTGTACTAAGAATTTGCGGTCCAAGGCTGGACAGACGAGGAGACAGAACCCAAGAAAAAGTTCGGCTTTTAAACCAGTATCGTTCCCTAACGAAAAGCCACGGAGAAACCACTTCTAGGAGGGATTTAAGCACGCAGAACTGGTTGTGGATTGCTCAGGGACACTGAAGAACGTGAGAGAGCTATATGAATTAAGGCAGAGAAAACATCAGATCATGCTGATAAAGGTGACCATGTTAGCAAAGCAAAAGGGTAAAAAAACATATAAACCGTACAGCAAGGCAGACTGTACAGAGTCTGGTAGATGGCACAAAGGTTTAAAACCAGCTGGGGAGCCAGGAGGTGTTCAAAGGAGAAAAGATTGATGAAAAAACTAGCAATGGGAAAAACACAGGAGCTGTACAATCAAAAAACTAGGAAAATAAACAGAAACCAGGCCCTCAGAATGTACCAAGTTCCAAGGGATTTTTGCAAAGGAACCACACGCGTCTGATGAAGATGATGCAAAATTTCAAAATCTCCAACAGAACTTAGGGCATCTTCCACAAGTGAGTATGGGACTGAACAAGAAAAGCCTAGTGACCACAGGTACAACAGTAAGGATTGCTCTTAATCTGCCAGCACCTGCAATTAGGAAAATATGGGTGTATGTGCTTCAGAGCAACGTCTGCAATACCCACATATGAGGATTTCATACACCTAATCAAAAGTAAACAAGGTTTACATCAACAAGCAGCCAAACTGCCCCACTCAGCCTCATCAGGCAAATCTAACGCATGCAGATACACTCACTAGACACTAAATACGTGTAGGCAGCAAAGATAATGAAGCCAGCGCACATATGCTGCGAGACACAAAGCTGGAGCTTCAACACGCTGTTGGTATCTGCAACAGCAGTGAGCAAGTAAAGAACGAGCCAGAATTTGAAAACAGAGAGAGGAAGATAAACACTAAACACAGCAAAAACTAAAACAAGGAACAGAAGAAACGGCGCATACAACTGCCAGTAACTGTTGCCTGAATTATGAGGGAAGTCACAGCAAAGGAAACTCTCCATTTCTGGGTGCCATATGTGCTTACTGCAAGACATTAACACCATTTTCAAAAGCACTTGCGGACAATGGCAGAAACTGTGCTATAATGTGCTGCGAGACGTGCCCGGGACGCTTCCATGCATCCATACACGTGCTTTTGCTTTCTGCAAACGCTCCAGAGAACTTCTGAACAACAAAGGCAGAAAGCATTTTGTCTCAGCAGGGGAACTGAGCCTGTGGCTCCACAGCAGCAGGACCACAGGTCTCCCTGACCCAGCACCCCGGCACCCGGCTGATCCTGCGCCGAGCCATCGCGGTTCATGACCGAGCACCATCTCTGGCTGGCCAGGCCCAGAGCGTGGTGGGAAATGGAGTTAACTCCAGCTGGAGGCCAGTGACAAGTGGGGTTCCCCGGGCTCAGGGCTGGGTCCAGCCCTGTTCAATGTCTTTATCAATGACCTGGATGAAGGCAGCGAGTGCACCCTTAGCAAGTTTGCGGACGACACTGAGCTGGGTGGAAGCTGGATCTGCTGGAGGGTCGGGAGGCTCCAAAGGGATCTGAACAGGCTGGATCCATGGGCTGAGACCAACGGGATGAGGTTTAACAAGGCCAAATGCCGGGTCCTGCACTTGGGGCACAACAACCCTGAGCAGCTCCAGACTAGGGGAAGCCTGGCCGGAAACTGCCTGGAGGAATGTTGGTTGAACATGAGCCAGCAGTGGCCCAGGTGGCCAAGAAGGCCAATGGCATCTTGGCTTGGATCAGAAATGGCATGACCAGCAAGTCCAGGGAGGTTCTTCTCCCTCTGGACTCGGCACTGGTGAGACCAAACCTCGAATCCTGTGTTCAGTTCTGGGCCCCTCACTACAAGAAGGATGTTGAGGCTCTGGAGCGAGTCCAGAGAAGAGCAACAAAGCTGGTGAGGGGGCTGGAGAACAGGCCTTATGAGGAACGGCTGAGAGAGCTGGGGGTGTTTAGCCTGGAGAAAAGGAGGCTGAGGGGAGACCTTATTGCTCTCTCCAGCTACCTGAAAGGAGGTTGTGGAGAGGAGGGAGCTGGGCTCTTCTCCCAGGTGACAGGGGACAGGACGAGAGGGAATGGCCTCAAGCTCCACCAGGGGAGGTTCAGGCTGAACATTAGGAAAAAAATTATGACGGAAAGGGTGGTTGGGCACTGGCAGAGGCTGCCCAGGGAGGGTGTTGAGTCACCTTCCCTAGAGGTGTTCAAAGGATGGGTGGATGAGGCACTGAGGGACATGGTTTAGTGTTTGATAGGAATGGTTGGACTCTATGATCCAGTGGGTCTTTTCCAATCTGGTGATTCTACGATTCTTTGACGGCAGAAGAAAACCATATCCTTCTTCCTCTGACAAGAGATACATTTTCTTGCCAGCTTAACACAAAACTTGTTGCCGGAGCACGCACACGATCACATGGGTGAGATGTTTGAGAGCACTGAGGTAGCGACAGCCAGCAGTTAAGCTGGTTAAACAGCGGCTACAACATCAAACTGAAAGTAACTGCACACAACACAGCTTTGACAACTCGTGCAGAATTGCACAAGATCAACTCCAGAACTGCTGGGAAGCAACACCAGGCTCAAAATGCAACATTAGCATCTCTTTGAAACCACGCATGCCAACAGCGCTCACCCAAGGCAGGTTCTGCACGCTGGATTTGGAAATAACTGAAAAGCCACAGAGACCTCTACTCTCACTACAACCGGCTGAAAAGGAGCTTCTGCAAGCAGCAATGATGTAAGACTACGAAATGTATTTGACAGTTGCAGCCACAGAGTTCTGACAATAGAAAAAGTAACATGGAGATCCTTGAGGTCTTGACAGCCTTCTTGAAGACTGCTTGGAATTCATCGCTGATTGGCAGCACCACAACAAGCTACGTGCAGCTGCCGTTTCCAAAAAAGGAACTTGAACACTGACAGTAGAGACGCGACAGGTTACAAGTGCCTGGTAAGAACAGAGTCTCAAAGGTTGAGCCATTTGGGACAGAGATTTGTTTGTCCCAACTGAAGTCTCTAGAAGTTAAATACCCGGTTCTAGACTTGGCTCCTTAGGCATTCAGAAATGCACTTAATTCTGACTTGACAATGGAGAATGGACAGGAAAATCCTCCTGCTCCTGTTCTCTTCTTTCCCCTAATCCCCTCAATACTGCAAAAGAATCGCAGTGCACCCAGCTCAGAATGCAGGTAACTCATCTTCAGGGATAATGTTCTGAAAAACTCATCTTACCCACCAAACAGAAGGTGCAGTTTGGGAGAGGTGTGAACTGCCTCAGCATCTCCCTCCCTGACCTCTGCTCAATGAGTTGCCTGAGGCGCAGAGCTGACCGATGTTTTTGTAGCACGACACAGGACCTGCAGTAGCCCCTCACCATTTCATTCCCAGAACATGTATGTAGAGATAGAACTGCAGCTCTTTAGGAAGTGTCGTAAAGCGGCCCTCACCACAGTGTAACAGCAGTTCCACATCACCCATCGCCTCCAGAAGGCAACAAAGCTGCAGCCAGAGCGATGCTGAACCAGTGCCAATGCAACACACTTGGGTCAGCCTTTCTGGAGCTGTGTTTGCATCAATATGGACAAACTCAAGCTTAAAAAAACCCTTCAAGACCATTTTACAACATCCTCATGACCACCTGATCTCTACTCCCAAACTTATCAAGCGCACTTAAATATTCCTGCCCCAATCAGGACTCCCTCCCCACTTTTTGAAACCCTTAAAGGCTTAAATCCTTGTTTTTCTTCCCTCAGACTCAAAAACTGCACAATTTTGCAGTTGACAGTGTTGAAACATTGGGCCAAAATTGAGGGACTGTTCACACACAGACCTTTACAGTATCACACAGGAAGCCCAGAAGAGACCTTAAAGCAGAACTGAGCTCACGAAGAGGGCTGGAGTCTTTCGCTGTAACAGGACTGAGACGTACATTCTTTCTTAGAAAGTAACTTACAACTTCACAAGGCCTCCTACATATTTTGCATGTACTGAAGTGTTTTCTGAATGTTCCTGGAATGTTTTCCAGACACTTACGATCTGCATTCACACCTATCATAGTAAGCATTTGAAAATAATTTAACCTCTCATGCCCAAGCACTCCCATCTCTTGACACAGACCAGGGAAACCAGGACCTGCTGCAGAGAATTGAACAGAAGAATGATCAGAGTGTTACAAATCACTGAGAAAACAGGACAGTATCACAAGAACTAAGGACACCTTTAAAAAAGTTTGGCAGGACAGGCACCCAGCATCAGAAAAATTAAGAGATGGGATCTTCACCGACTCCGCTCACTTTACTCTTGTCTGGTTTAAGCAGCCTCCTGGTATTTCTCAGCCTCTTGTCAGCCAGCACCTACAACACCTTCAGATCAATGTAGTTTCTCCCACTTCATCAGCCCCTCGTTCCTTCTCTCCATTACCAGCCAGCTGAGATGGCAAACCTTTAATCCTTTCTTCTAGAAGAAATCTGTAGATCAAAGTCTTTGCACAGTTTGGAAGTTACCCAGTTTGTCCTCCCTCTAGTTCAGACCAAGGATGGAAGATGGGATTAATCATTATCGCCTCAAAAACACCTGCAGCCCTTGCAGTGGAGCTCTGCAAAACAATCAAAAGTTATTCCTCATTCTTTACTGCTGAATTTGTGCGTAAGCCCAGACCCTGTTTTCAGAGTTCAAATAAAAAAAAAAATCTTTCCTTTTCAAGCAATTCCTTATAAATGTGATGCAAGAACTAGTGAGATCAGAATTTGCCTAATTCAGCATCTTATTCCTAACAGGAGCCTCAATTATGCTTCTGTTGTGTGGGTGGAACTGGATGGGCTTTGAGGTCCCTTCTGACCCAAACCATCCCATGATTCTGTGATTTAGTACCCTCATTGAATTTTCTTCCCAAATTTTAAGGCTTGTAAAATAAATATAAAGCTACAAACCCACTGACTGAAAAAATCTGCAAAACCATTTGGATCTTGGGATGCTACAAAACCTCAGCAAGGAAAGAGGAAGCACCACATGATTACAGTAAGATAACTCCTCTCTGTAAATAACCACAGCTGCAGTTTTGCTCTGTGAAGCATCTCCTACACAGAGGAAAAGCTTGACCTTGTGCAAAGGCAAACAAAGTTTTATTTGGTAGAAATACAGGCCTTTAAAGAAAAACTCAGAAGGGAGCAGCACACAGTAGTGCATTAGCACGTTGTATTTCAGATGTCAACATCTCCAGCTGCTGCAGATCTGACTGAAAAGCACGGAATGACGCCTTCCTCATCTTGGAGCACTTGCCAGAGCCGATGCAGTATGGCAGAGGGGCTGGCAAGACTGAAGGCTTGGGAGAGGCAACCTAACGTACGCATTTACAGCAGCGTATTGACAAAGTAATGACAAGGCACTGCTCTTTCCTACTGGTTCCTAAAAATTCTCACAAGAAATCACTCTAAACTGCCCCTGAGACATCATTCTCCAACTCCTCATTGTTACACTGTGGAGAAAGGCAGACTGTAAAGCCAGGCAATCTTTCATACCAAGTCATGTGACCCATTTTCTTTCAGGTAATGGCTTCTTATTTCCTCAAAGAGTCAAGAGCAGAATAATTTGCAATCCTACCTCTACTTTTTCATCAGAATAATGGAGTCACCCTGTTGTTTCTTTATCTATTCACTTTCAGTTAGTATCTCACTTACCAACCAGTTCTTACTCTGAAGAGCTGTGCTCTCCCCAACAGGCTGACTGACACTTTTCAGCACGAAGCTGCTATCTGACAGGGTGGGCTGAGGTATCCGAGGCACAGAAGCCCTTCCTGAATTTTATTTGAGGAAAACCTGCTCTGGAGCAAGACAGCAGCATGTGCAGCTGTACACACATTTCCTACACTGTCCATAAAGCTAACCTGAGATTATCAAACAATTACTGTGTCATGCTTACTACAGAAATTAGAAATGTAAATAATATATAATATAGGCATTAACACATTAAAAGGTATTCCTACTGCTTATTCAGAGGGCAGAGTGGGTGGAAATCAGGCTCTGCTGTACTGCCTTCCCCTGGAAGGGAACCAGAACAGATCTTGCAGATAAGAGCCACAATTTACAACAAAGTTCAGAGCAGCCCGCCACGGGCTCAGCTCACTTCCTCCTCCACTTGAATGACTCAGATTCCATATCAGGTGATAGCAATTCACTGGCAATCTCAACACTGGAGAAAGCTGTGTCACCACACAGGTAAAGATATATTTAGTGACCACTCCATAATGCCTGCAGTGCAGGCGGGCACCTGACTTTTCAAAGCAGAAGCGTTGGGATTTTTCACCAAAGAAACCACGCATTTAAAGTTTAGAATTGAAGGGGGGCTTTCAGAGTGCACAGAAAGCGAGTAAGTGTCAGCTAATCTTAACCCCTGCAAGTTTCAGGTATTCACTCTTACACTCAAATTTTAATTCAGTATAGGATCTCCTCTACATGACAGGAAAGATGAACCGCCCACTCGTTCATGTCACCATACAGTCAGTAATTACAGCGTGTTTAAGGATTTCTGATGCTAGCTGAAGCAAGAGCAGTTTTAGCAGGATTTTCCTGCTTTAATTATCTTGGCTTTTTACCTGAGAAAAACATTATCTTATCTTAGCTCACTATGCAGGTGCCTACACTGAGAGAGAGCTGCCCACCAGCTACTGTGTTTCTGCATACTAACACAATGAAAATCTGAGTACAATGTAGGCCGAGAATGTATAACTAACATATTTTCAGGACCATCCCCCCAGCTAACAAGTGACAGTGTCTCTCATCAAGCCTTCCACCAGCCTGTCCTGTTTTAGCTCACCATCTCTGCAAAGTAGCATTACATGTTGTTTTAATCTTTAAAGGCATAATGCATCTCAAATCTAATGCTTACATCGAATGACATTCCTCAGTCAGTCCAGGCTTTTCAAAGAGCTCAGCATTCAATATGTACAAGCCTTTTATGGGAGCTGGAGTGCTGTGTCCTGCACAGACTCATCACCATACACACCCAGATAAAATATTTTGATGTACTGCAAACCCATTCCCAACACATAAGCAGCGTTCTAAATGAGGGTAATCCACATGTACAGTAAAAAAAACTGCACTGGCCAGAAACTGAGTGTGCCATTGCAAATAATGAAATGAGGAATCCTAGATAGAAGAGCCACATCACTGCTAAGAGATCACGCTGAGGGCCAGAAGTCCACTCCTACACAACCCTCAACACTCAGCTTCTAAAGGAAATGACGGTGCTGTCACTTGCAGCCACACTGTTCTTCACTATCTGCTACCCACTCAAGATTTCACACTGAAGATCTGGACACCTGCAAGACATGGAACAACCCTTCACATATTCATTTCGTGGGCATTAAAAACCTGAGTGCAGGCACTGAATTGAAGCCGATCCGACTGGCAGTGAACGTGACTGGGGTTACGCCTGGTGCTTTGTGCTTCACTACCCAGTGAAAAACAAATTAGCCAAGAGGACTTGAAGTTCTCTACACTTACATTCGCCCTGGAACACAAAAGCAAAGCTAATGAAACTCACTGGAACTCCAGGCATGCTCAGCTGTGCTGAGTAGCAGGTCCAAGTCACAGAGCACTGGGACATTCTGCACAAGATCACGGCTGCAAAACAGCCCAAGGTGCCCCTCTAGGTTCACATCTTGAAGTTTCTTCTCCACACCTACATAAGACTGGTAACATTCACCTCCAATACGTTAAGATCCATTTCGGATCACTGACCCAAGCCAATGGCTGCAAGATCACAGACCCAGGAATTCAGGACACCAGGTTTCCAGGCTAAGTGAATTACCAGTCAGCTCTCGCAGGCCAAGCTGTTCGGTGAGGCCTCCAAATGGCAGCCCGATCTCTACATAAACCAGATACCCTCGTCTAGTAGAACAAGCAACCAGTCAGTTGACACTGAGGTCAGGGTAAGAGTCTTGTTTTATGAGCTAATATCAAACACAGCAGCATTACCTGCCTACCGTGGGATCCATATAGGAGGAAGTTACGGTGTTTTTCATACTTCAGTGAAGACTCCTGCTAGGCAGGTATGCGCACCAGCTAACGCAGGTTTCAAGGCTTGGCCTGAATCACACTCCGCTGTTACATCAGAAAGTAATATATATAAGATTGAAACAGGACAGAGAGGAATTCTTCAGCTCAAATCCAGTCTTGGAGTTACTTTGGTAATCACATCACATTCAGTTCAATTGTCATCTTAACACGACTATTCCACCTTTGCTGCTTCTGTGAGAGAGATTCCTGAGGCCTCCAGCTCCAAGACAGAGTTAGAAATGGCCGGGTTATTTGGTTTGTGGTCACCTAGCCCCTACTCAGACCACACGGAAGGTTTCAGCCAGAGGCTGAAGTTAACCTGATTAGCCAAATCCTCTCCCACTACATCAGCTTACTCAGAAGGATGGTAATTTGCAAATCTGAACTCAGGGACTAATTACTTCTGCAAAAGAATCAGTTTTAGAGATAACTAGTGTTTAGCCCTGGCCAGTTAACCCAGAGATTTTGCTCCAGCCAGCTTCAGGCAAAGGCTGATTGCAGAGAACACGGGCAGAGGGACTGCAGTTCCTTTGGTAGGAGGATAGTTCCTTGTGCTATGGCTGAGCAGAAAGCTGGACACCCCTTCCCCTTCCAGGCTGCTACAGCTCTAAGTTACTGGCCCATGCTAAGTCTACATATACAAGAAAGCTCAACTCAAACAGCCTTTGGTTTTGAGGTGCTGCATCTCTTCTGAAAGGCATTACAAGGTTGGTTCCTGTTGCACCTTGTGACACCAGCTTTAGAGCCTTGAAAAAAAAAAGGGAGGTAAATAATCTTCCAGCAAAAGCTCAAACACATTCTGGTCTTGTATTCTGGGGAAAAAAATGCATTATTATCCCTTCAAGTAGCAATGCCTTGAGGACAAGAACTCATCTAACTATATCATGATTTTATTCAGCTGTCTTTCTCCTCTCTATCTCCTGGACTACTGACTACTCGCATATAGGTAATAAAAGTTCAGTGTTTGGACACTATCAAATGTCATGATTAAAGAAGTTTATTCTGATTATTTGACGTTATTTACACCACCACTGAAGAGGTAGTAAAACAGCAAAGACTTGCAATTCTCTTTTATTGTACTTAATATTCTCCACCTTAATCTTCTCTGTCCATCGAGTCTGTGCCCACTTCTTCATAATCTTTCTCAAGCGCAGCCAGATCCTCCCGAGCCTCAGAGAACTCCCCTTCCTCCATCCCCTCTCCAACATACCAGTGAACAAAGGCACGTTTGGAGTACATCAGATCAAACTTGTGGTCCAGGCGAGCCCAGGCCTCAGCAATGGCCGTAGTGTTGCTCAGCATGCACACCGCCCGCTGGACTTTGGCCAGGTCCCCACCAGGAACCACCGTTGGTGGCTGGTAATTGATGCCGACCTGTGTGAAAAGCAGAAGAGATCGTGAGCTTCTGTGCAGTGTTTGACAGCAACTACAGTTAAGGCAAACAACAGCAGTTGAATAAAATGCCTCACTCCCAAGAAAACAGCTCTGAGAACCCAAGTATCCATTTCTCAAAATATAAACCACAGAACACCTCAGTGAGACACTACACATCATAAATCATGCCATAAACCAAGACAACAAGTGACAAGCCTTAAAAAAAATCACGATGTAACCGAGACTTGCCTTAAAACCAGTAGGGCACCAGTCCACAAACTGGATCGTGCGCTTGGTTTTGATAGCAGCAATAGCAGCGTTGACATCCTTGGGGACAACGTCACCCCGATAGAGCATACAGCAGGCCATGTACTTGCCATGGCGAGGGTCACACTTCACCATCTGGTTGGAGGGCTCAAAGCACGCATTGGTTATCTCAGACACAGAGAGCTGCTCATGATAGGCTTTCTCTGCCGAAATAATTGGAGAATACGTTACCAACGGGAAGTGGATACGTGGATAAGGCACCAAGTTAGTTTGAAATTCATTAAGATCCACGTTTAAGGCACCGTCGAACCTGAGGGAAGCAGTAATGGAAGAGACTATCTGACCAATAAGGCGATTGAGATTGGTGTAGGTTGGGCGTTCAATGTCCAAATTCCTACGGCAAATGTCATAGATGGCCTCATTGTCAACCATAAAGGCACAGTTGGAATGCTCCAGAGTGGTGTGGGTGGTCAGGATGGAGTTGTAGGGCTCAACGACAGCTGTTGAGACCTGTGGCGCAGGGTAGACGGCAAATTCCAATTTTGATTTTTTCCCATAGTCAACTGACAGGCGCTCCATCAGCAGAGAAGTAAAACCTGAGCCAGTGCCTCCCCCAAAACTGTGGAAAATCAGGAAACCCTGCAAGCCAGTGCATTGATCAGCCTGAAAGAGAAAATACCCATGTTAAAGCAACTGTGTAGACATTAAGAATCTCAAAGCAAGCTCAAGTTGGACAGCCATTAATTCTGCCTGCTGCTCAAGCTTCAGCAAAGAAATACTGAATTTAACCCATCCACTGACAATGCAGGAGGTGCCCCATAAAAACCCTGTTCATGGTGATTTTAAGCCCCCTACATATTGGAGGGTCACCTCTCCACCTCCACAGAAGCTGCCCAGGGCAGTGGAGGAATCTCCATCCCTGGAGGTGTTCAAAACACATGTGGCCGTGGCACTCTGGAACATGGTTTAGTGAGTACAGTGGGCTTGGACTGGATGAGCTTAGAGGTCTTTTCCACCAGCCTTAATGATTTCATGATCCAAATTACAAACTCAGGACTTCCCCTGCCCCCAGTTCTCAGCCAAGGCCATCAACAGTGACCAAGAAAAGCAATAACATTCAAAGGACGACAGCCCATCTATCCCTTATATCAATGTGACATTCTCTACCTGCACAAAACTGGAGCAATCCCCTGCCCCAGAACTACTGCTCTAATGCTGTACAAGTCACAAGCACCTAACTCGGGGAAATGAGCCATCAAAATGCATTACGCTGCCATTCCAGTTCCTCAGATCATCCTCAGATGAAGGAACTAGACTGCCTTGTCTTCAGAAAGAAGTGCCATGTGATACTCAGCTTGATTCCCAGGACTGACTGGGACTTCCAACAACTTGCAAAAAGAAATTATGACCATATTTTTCAGGTCAAAGTAAACCTGCTGCAAAATTAGCTTTAATTTGAGAGAGTGGCAGGCAAATGTTGAGAACAATATTGGTTCTGATCTGCAAAAGGTGTACTTTTCAGTAAGACTCATTTACCATTCCTCATTAAAGCACCAGAGGTACGCCCTGGGTTTGTTTGTGCAATGAGAATTCCTCACCTTTGTGACACAGATTTGGCAAAGTACACGCTTAGCAGCCACAGCCCTAAAAACGGAATTTCAACCTTCTAAGCCAACATCTTGGTAAATTTGCCACATGATCAATACTCTGGGAAGCCTGAAGCCTCCAACTTACTGAGATTCATTCCTTTTCTACTGTTATTATCATAAAATTAATTCAGAAATTATAACAGCACAAAACGCAAGCAAAAGTCTAAATCCCAGAAGCAAATACTCCCATCTAAACTTCCTTGCAAGAGCCCCAGCCAGACACCAATCCTTTTCCAGCAGGAACTATGTAAATCCCAATTCTTTGGCTCTCTGAAATTGTGCAAAAAACTATACAGTTTTGGGTGCCTCATAAGTATTTTAAGCCACTTGAAAGTCACATCCAACAGGAATAATCTAACCATTCTCAGCTGGCTAAGAATGAAACCAGATGCATTTTAAGTCCACAGATTCTCCTACCAGTGAATAACTGAAGCACAATTTACACGGCTATGTATTTGATAACCAAATTTCCAAACCCTGTATAACAGGATAAAGAAAGATGTTTAAGAGCCTTCAGTGAAGAAAGGTCTTACCAGTTTCCTGATACGCTCTAGAACCAGATCAATGATCTCTTTCCCAACTGTGTAATGACCTCGAGCATAGTTATTTGCAGCATCTTCTTTACCAGAGATGAGTTGTTCAGGATGGAAGAGTTGCTTGTAGGTCCCATTCCTAACTTCATCTGGGGAGACAAGATGAGTATTATTTGGAAGATAGTTTCCTATGTACACCAGGCTTTTCAAACTTCCAAGTTGCCAGAATAAGGCACCTAAATGCTTAGAGAAATCCAGCTTGACTTCTGCCTATCAGTAAGTGACAATACTTAGTATAGCCTAAGTGCTGACTACTTAAGAAAAATAGAGTCACTAAAGAAACCATCCCATTTTACACATAAGTTTAATTTTTTTTGACCTGCCAGAGCAATTTAAAATTGCATTGTAGCAGCAGAACCAGTCTTCTACAGTTTAAGACAACTGAAGGCCCACTTTGCCAATCAGCATCTGAAATACTTCTTTCCCAGCTGATTTTCCAAACCCTCCAGGACGTCACCTTACTGCTCCTGCAGCTGTGGGCGGTCACAGCCTGCACTGCTCACTCACCCCCTTTCCCTTAATTGTGTTTTCTGCCAACATTAGAGAATGTTCAAAAAGAACCAGAGATGCTCTTGTAGAAATATTCAGTTATTCTCATACTGAGCCGTAAGCTCCAGCAGGAATGGCTCTGTTCTAAAGAAACCATTCAAAGGACCACAGAGCATCCCCCACCAGTTAAACTAAGAATGTTTTAGAGTTATGATCTCCAACAGTTATCAGATATGCACTTTATCTAGCAGGCTAAAGTTCTGTCCTACCACAAAGGTACAAAGACACTCAGCATAGCTTTGTCTCTGGTTTAGCTCAAGCCATTCCTGAGTTGTAGGCTGATGCAGTATTGCATCCTCCTTTAATTAAAATCAGGTGGAAAGCAAAGACAGCTTTATTAACTACTGATGAAGTTGCCTGTTTGCATGTCCTTTTTAATCTGAAAAAGAGTAAGCAAGACAAAGATAAGTAAATTCAAGATTTATAAATACAGTAACTATTTGAATCAATTTAGAGTAACCAGCTACCACTGCAGCCTGCAATCCAGTGTTGTGAAGTATTTCCAAGACTGCACCAAAATAAACACAATTTGGAGAAGTCTACCATTCAAAACACACACTTCCAAGGCTTTCTGCATTACCGCGGCAAGTTTTAAAGGGCAAGCAGGGGTAAAAAGGGAAAAATATAGAACCTAAAGATAAGCATAGCTGGTAGGGGCAACATGAGTCAGGATGGTCCTGAAGAAGTAACAAAACTTGAAGAGTTCAGAGGCTCAGTCACTGGACTGTGAAAGGGCAACGGAATAAAGAATTCAGAGTTTAGGGGACAGCTACACCAGGCGTTCCCCTGGACATGCCATCCTTCATGTTTTTAATTGTGCCTGGGATAGATTTTAAAGACGCTTATGTTGAGTTCCCAGGCATGTTACTGCCTTATTTCTTGGGGCGAAGCTTGATGGTATTTCACCACCGCAGAGCTGGTCTATGTGTACAGCAGCCCCGCTGTTTCCACTGATCCAGAAGCTCCAGCAATCCCTGGTGCACAACATTGCAGTGACAGAGCTGCTGTATCCACAAGAGACCTTTTTTCCTAAACACAGTGCAGAGGGCCATGCTGCAGGAATGGCAAGAATCACACTAGCCCTGCTGAGGAAACAAGAATAATTTTCAGAGAGGTATGGCAGGAATAAAGAAGGCAGCACCCAGCAAGGAACGTGTAACCTTTAACAAAAAGCCTAACTTTTCTACTGCTACCAAGTGTTTATGAAACAGCCTTGTGCCCATTTCCCTATAATGCACCGCACGGTTAACAGCTGCTGGAGCACTGCCTTTATCCAGCTGTCCCACGACTCAGCAGCTACTCATCCCCAGAGGTTGGGCAAGAGCTTTGCCACCTGCGCCCTCACCTCATTTCTCAGCTTTTCCTGGGTGCCGAGAGCCACCACCTGGTGCAGCAGAGAAAGCAACAGCCATGGGGCTCAGGAAAACAAAGCCAGACGTGTAACGCTCCTGGGAATATCAGCAAGTTGTCGGGGTACTTTGGCCCATTCCAAAGCTATCAGTCCCGCACTCCAGCCCCTGACCTGCCTGCCAACCCTTTGCTCTCCTGCAGAGTCTGTTCTGCTGTATCAGCCACAAAGTGGTTTGGGGTGTTACAATGGACATAAGGTACAAGAGATCCCCAGTCTGGGTATAGAGGAACAGCCTCCGCCTACCCACTCATCCCCCTTCCCAACTCTGTGCACTGCAGAATGATAAACAGCAACTGCACAAGCAGAGCAGACAGACCTCCCTTCTGCGAGAGCCCCAAACCAGTTTGCAAGGCAAGACAGCTGCAAATCAAGCCCAGCAGAAATAATTCAGGCGCACACACCGGTGAGAGCAAAAGCAAGGTTCATGACAAGGACCAAGGGTCTGGTGAGACTGGGAACTCGCACTGGGCTGGCAGAAGCACTAATGACACAGAACATGGGACTGGTCAGTGGGCAACACACAGGATCACGTCTGCACACTAAGAGCCAGCGCTGCCAGTGCTTGGATACGCTGCCAGTGCTTGGATACAACTGATTTTCAGAAGAGTGAATTGTTATTCAGAGATAAGGCAGCAGGAAGCTCAAGTGCACATGTGGAGTTTCTGAATTCAGGCTAACAATTGAGGCTAAAGAGTAGAAGATTGTTTGGGGAAAACACAGGAATAATTCCAATGTACAAAAAGAAACCTGCTTAATGATAGATACAGCAACTTTTAAAGGCGTTCCTACTGACTGCTGCACACATGTTGTTTCCAGAGGTTAACAAGTTCCTTGCATAGCAAAGTACAGGCATGTTCAGGAAATCTATTAAATTCCAGATGGGCAGAAGGCAATATTGAAATTCTTTAGAGCTCCCAAGTGCACATGTGCCAGCCCCAATGAACATAAAGCCAAGCAGCTTCCATTGCTAGGAAGACTCAGGAAAGCTTTATGCAGCAAAAATTTAAAGCCCCAAAGCATTTTGCAGGATAAAAGAAATGGATCCCTTACTAAAAAAGCATGCAAGTTAAATCAAATCCTCCAGCACACGCTACCACCCCTTTCACAGGTCCTTGTATTTACCTATGACTGCTGGTTCAAGGTCCACAAACACAGCACGAGGGACGTGTTTTCCTGCACTGGTCTCACTGAAGAATGTGTTGAAGGAATCGTCACCTCCCCCGATGGCTTTATCGCTTGGCATGGTACCATTGGGCTGGATGCCATGCTCCAGGCAGTAGAGCTCCCAGCAAGCATTCCCGATCTGCACACCAGCTTGACCAACATGGACTGAGATGCACTCACGCTGTGTGGAGAAAAAAAAAAAAGGGATCAGTCAGCAGAAACAGCAGTTTCCTTGTTTACAAAACATTCAGCACACACAGCTTGAACTCCCATACTGCAAAGCTATTAAAACATTGGCCTCATTGTCTTGGTGTTGGGGGCATTTGCACAAAATACAACAGAATACAAAAGCCTTTCAGTCCTTGTCTACCTCCATCTAGAGACCCTGTGGGGCACTCCTTTTAAACACATTCCTCTTCCTTGTTCCCATCCTCAACCACACAGGAGGACAGAACAACTCTTCCAAAGCCTTCAGCCAACTCATCTCTTCATAACACTGAATATTTAGAAAAAGTGACAACAACCCCTCTTCCCAGCCGAGGTGTCCTGGAGGCAGAAAAGCCTCCTGCGAGATCCAGGGCTGTGTTGCTTAATACTAGTAGAAGGAGAAAAAACTTCACCATTCTCTAAGTCAATCTTTGTCTAAAGAAACCTTTAGCATTTCACAAATCGGGAACACCAGGCCTCGCATTGCACTGCTGCTAAGTACTGAACTCCTTCCCACTTGACAAAACTCTACCTCCTTTTCAGCTGCCTAGAAAATAGTTCCTGTCAGCATAAGGATCTATTCATACCAATTTATGGATTCCCAAGTTGCCTTTGGTTTCCAGAGCATAAAGCTACCTTCTCCAGTATTTCAGCAAAGGGTTTCGAGTATTAAAAGCCAAACCACAATGGAACCATCTCCAAGCTCCCATTCCTTCTGTGGCATTTTATATTTAACCTCCACTTCTGAGTGACAGAGTTAAAAAGATCCCAGGAGGATGTGGAGATAGAGCAGTTTTCAGTAACAGCCATATTTAACTATGTTCAGACCCTATGATCTGATTTGACTCCTTCATCTCCAGGATAAACAGGAGCTGGAATTGCCTAGTCCACATCAATAGCCACAGCAGGAAAGCAGGAGCACGGTCCTCTAAATTTCCTTGGGTACCCCATGAAATAATAGCCTACATTTGCCAAAAAAACCCCAAACACCTGCCTGGTCTTAACCGCAGCACTTAAGATCTGAGAATCATTTTTCAGCTCCCCGACCATCTCATCCATGTATCAGATACAGCTTCCAGAAGAGCAATCCATGTCCTCCCTACAACCAGCCCCTCTCCAAGCTGCTGCCACACTCCCCTCCAAGGCCATTACTTGATCCTCCTCCAGGCCAAAGCACGGGGCTGCACAGGGCTCTGCTATGGCAGAGAACAACCAACCTACCCACTTCAAAAAAGGGCAGTAAGAGCAGCAGCTCCACCATGCAGCTCAACAAGCCTGCGCAGAGGAGCGAGGCCATGGCAATGAGTGAGGCCACATTGTCCTTTCAGAGAGTGGGGCAGGCTGCAACTCTTCCACATTGAGAAGAGAAAGAAACAAACTACTTCAGTCTGGATCCTCACCTGTTCTGATGTCTATCAGTGGTGGAAGCTTTGCCAGCAGAGCTCCCAAGCAGCTAGGAAGGTCACCAAAAGAAGCGAGCAGGGACTCGCGTGCCCATGCAAGGTGAGTGCATGGAGGATGTCAAGCTGTACATAAGCTTTCCAGCATCTCATGAACCAGCACTACTGCAAACTAACAAGGCAACAGCAATCACTCACGTTCCAAAGAGAAAATTCAAGTCTTTGAAAGTACAACTCTGCCACATAGAATCATAGAATCCCTAGGTTGGAAAGGACCCCCAGGATCATGGAGTTCAACCATTCCCATCAATCACTAAACCATGTCCCTCAGCACCTCATCCATCTGTCTTTTAAACACCTCCAGGGAAGGTGACTCTGCCACCACCTTGTTTCAGTGCCCAATGACCCTTTCTGTGAAATACTTTTTCCTGCCACCTGCAGGTCCTCCAGGTTCCATGTTAAACAGTAGTGTGGGGTTTTTTGGGGGGGGGAGGGGGGGTTGTTTTTATTTTTTGTGTTTTTTTTTTTTTTTTAAGGTATAGCACTTGAAGCAGAGTAATTCCCACACCAGCACCAAGTCACCATGAAGCAGCCCTGTTGGATGTCAGGAGGATGCTGGAGGATTCGGGCTGGGTGCCTTCCAATCCAAAGCATTCCATACTTCTATAAACATATCACAATGGGAACAGGGTTTCCCTGGGATGAAACTCAACTGAAGCCGCATCATTTGTGGAGGTGACTGCATTCACTCTCTTGATTCACTGAATTAAAAAAATGTGATCATAAGCAGCCCCTCGTGGAAAGGTAAGAACAAGATAAGGATATCAGCACATCCCTCTAATGTTCTCCTAAGTTCCAGACATATTCAGTTCAACAAATATTCCCTATGCATTCACAACCCTACAGAAGCACCCTGTTACATTTCTTAGATCCACGTAAGAATCCAAAATCCACCATCTCTTGTCAAAATTAACTACAGGGCAAATGCCCGAGAGGAGAAGGGCCTCATGCTGTCCCACAAGCTTCAACTGACAGCTCCCACTTGTGCTGCACAGCTCACCAGCTGGACTCTGCCCTCTGATGACATCCCAACCCTTTCTGATATCCCCTCCAGGCAGACTCCTAACTCACAAGGTGAGTCTGCCTCAGCTCTGTTACCCAGCGAGTCCCAGAGCCCATCAGGAGCCCTCCCTGACCCCACCAACCACCTCACAAAATCATTTAGGTTGAAAAAGACCCTTAAGTTTATCAAGTCCAATGGTAAACCGAACGCTGCCCTGCTTCCTCAGCATAAGCATTCCTTATGCTGAAGATTCCAGAACTGGACACAATACTCCAGATGAAGTCCCACATGAGAGGAATAAAGTGGCAGAATCATCTCCCTCGACCTGCTGGCCATGCTTCTTTTGATGTAGCCCAGGACATGGTTGGCCTTCTGGGCGGCAAGCGCACACTGCCGGCTCATGTTGAGCTTCTCATCCACCAGCACCCCCAAGTCCCTCTCTGCAGGGCAGCTCTCAATCACATCATCCCCCATCGTGTATTGAAATCGGGGATTGCCCTCATCCAGGTGCAGGACCTTGCACTTGGCCTTGTTGAACCCCATGAGGTTCTCACAGCCCCACTTCTCCAACCTGTCCAGGTCCTTCTGGATGACATCCCATCCTTCTGGTGTGGCAACTGCACCATCAGCTTGGTATCATCTGCAAACTTGCTGAGGGTGCACTAGATTTCACTATCAATATCATTGATGAAGATATTAAACAGCACCGGTCCCAGTACAGACCCCTGAGGGACACCATCTGCCACAGATCCCCATCTGGATTTTGAACCCCTGACCACTACTCTTTGAATACAATCATTCAACCAGTTTCTTACCCACTGAACTGTCCACCCATCAAATGGTTTGGGTTGGAAGGGACCTCAAAGCTATGCACTCCCACCCCTGCCACAGGCAGGGACACCTCCCACTGGATCAGGGGCTCCAAGCCCCATCCAACCTGGCTTTGAACCCCTCCAGGGATGGGGCAGCCACCACTGCTCTGGGCAACCTGGGCTAGGACCTCCCCACCCTCATAGGAGAGCATTTCTCCCCAAGATCTCATCTCCATCTCTATCTCCCCTCTTTCAGCTGAAAGCCATTCCCCTCACTCTATCCCTGCCCTCTCTGATCCACAGCCCCTCCCCATCTTTCCTGGAGCTCCTCTCACCACTGGAAGCTGCTCCGAGGTCTCCCCGGAGCCTTCTCTTCTCCAGGTGAACAGCCCCAACTCTCAGCCTGTCCCAGTACGGGAGATGCTCCACCCTCGCGCCACCTCCGCGTTCTCCTCCGGCCTCGCTCCAGCAGCTCCGTGTCCCGCCGAGGGCTCCAGACCGGACTCTAGGCTCCAGGGGAGGGCTTGCGGGGGGATGTCTCCGCCGGGCACCCTGCAGGACCTGAAACCCGCCCTCCCGCAGCTCGCTGCCCGCGCTCCCCTCACCCCCAACCCCGGGGCCGCCATGTTCTCGGCGGCGGCGGCGGCGGCGCCGCCACCATTTTGGGCCGCGACCCTCGCCCCTCACCATGGCAGCTCCCGTCAGGCCGCGGGGCTGGGCGCGAGAGCTGCCTCGCGCCCCGCGCCCGCCTTATATAGCGAGGGGAGGGCCACCCGCCCGCCCGCGCCACGTTCATTGGCTGCGCCTGGCTCGGGGGCGGGGCCGCCCCCCCCCCGCGCCATTGGCCATCCCCGCGCCCGCCCCGCCGGTTCCGCCAATCGGAGCGCGCAAGCGCCCTCCTGAGGCAGCGATTGGCGGGTTCGTAACCAGGGGCGGGGCTACGTCTGCCCGCCCGGGGAGGCTGGGCTGGGGGGGGGGGGGAGGGGAAGGGGAAGGGGAAGGGGAAGGGGAAGGGGAAGGGGAAGGGGAGAAAGAAAAGAAAAGGGAAAAGAAAAGGGAAAAGGAGAGAAGGAGAAGGGAAAGGGATGGACAGGGAAAGGAGAGTGGAAAGGAGAGAAAGAAAAGGAGAGAAGGGAAAGGCAAAAGAAAAGGAAAAGGAGAGAAGGGAAAGGCAAAAGAAAAGGAAAAGGAGAGAAGGAGAAGGGAAAAGGAAAGGAGAGAAGGAGAAGGAAAAGGAGAGAAGGGAAAGGAGAGGAAAGAGAAAAGGAAAAGGAGAGAAGGGAAAGGAGAGGAAAGGGAAGAGGAAAAGGAGAGAAGGGAAAAGAGAAACAAAAAAAGGAAAAAGAAAAGGAGAGAAGGAGAAGGAAAACGAGAGAAGGAGAAGGGAAAGGGATGGACAGGGAAAGGGAAAGGAGAGAAGGGAAAGGAAAAGGAGATGGAGAGGGAAAGAAGGAGGGGAAGGGGAAGGAAGAAGGAAGAGGGAGGAGAGGGTGATACAACATGTGGAGTATTTTGGTTTAAGCTAAAGTACAGTTAAGCTTTGTCCTAGCAGTTGTGCGTTTTTTTTGGAAGTTATACAGAACGTCCCTCTGGTGCCATGTTTTCTTTAGAAAGGTGTTTTCCAGGCACTGTTCTTTGAAGGTGACAATAACGCCTTGTGCTCAGCATGAGCTGTGCTGAACAGATGTCACTTCTGCTGAATCCCCTCTGCCTGCAGTACTCTCGATCTTAAAGCCGAGGTCAGGCAGAGCTGGAGCCAGCTCCAAATTAGTACCAGTTTTGACTGTTGCAAAGTTTCATAACATTAAAATTAGACCTTCAAAAGATAAGTTTTCTGGGAGAATTTATACCTATGCGTGTAAGTGGGAAATGTATTCTGCAATAGCTTCTGTCTCATGGCACACGATTGATGGAGATACCGCATGCTGCCCAGCCCTGATAAAGGATGCTCGCTTTCTAAAAATTCAAAATGAGTCCAAGAGAGATTTATTTGTTGGCATTTTTGGTGTCGAGGAAAAGGAGAGAGGAAGGAGATGGAAGGGGAAGGAGAGAAGGGGGAAGTAGAAGCAGAGAAGGGAAAGGGGAGGGGGAAGGGGAAGAACCAACGTGGAAGAACCAATCTGCATGGGTGGACACTTAGAATTATTAGAAGAAAATAAAGGCAAAAGTCCTCCAGAAAGCAAGGATTGAGAGAAAAGGGCAGAGAAAAAGGGGTAAACAAGCGTAACATATATCAATGTGCTTGTTTTTCCAAAGAATGATGCTGAATGCAATGAGTGGCTGAAAACCAGGTGAGATATAAAATACTCAGCTGACTGTATTTCGAAAATTTGGCTGGCTCTGCACCAGAGAGGCTGACGAGGGCTTGAGAGCTGTGTGCCAGGGATCACACATGAGTATCCATACCAAGAAGCAAGCTTCAGCAGGCCCTGGTTCCTCCTGCTTCGGATCAATAATCACACGGGGAGTGTGAAATAGAAGGCACATTTTTAATTGCAAGCTGAGTGGCTGGGTCATACATCAGGGCAGTACGTACAGCTTTGCAATTAGTGTTTGAAAAATAAGCCTTTTCTGCTTTTATGTAATTTAATCCTCAACAAGCACAAGCTATTGCTTAGTGTTAGGAAGCTGGTACACATATGAAGAACCCAGTCATAGGACTTCTAATAATCCCAGTTCCAGCTGTTCTCTTGCTCAGATCAGCTCTGAGACCTGAAAGAACTTGTCTTTCTGTGGTATTTCTTTATTTTACCCTAATTGTTTGGCCTAACTCTGCTGGATCTGACTGCTGTTTGGTAAAGATCAGGGCAGTCCAGGTTGTCTGAGATCTGCAGTCAGGCATTCCTGCTCAGATGGGAGAGCACACCTGAAGCGATCATGAGCCATCAGAGCAATTACTAATGGAAGAGGAAAGAGGAAAATAGACATAATATTTTAGTATCTTTTGTCCTTTTTGGAGAAAAAAAAAAGAAAGAAGGCAATTAAATGTTCTTGATTTCCTCCTCATTGTCTGTTGTGCTCATCTCAGTTGGCAATGAGAGTATCAGTACTACATAACTGATTGGACATCTGCAATCTCAGTTTTGGGAATCCTCTTCGTGCAAGATAAAAGAGAAAATAATTGGATTTCATTCTTCCACATGTTGTAATTGTATTACAAACATTTTGGTGGGTTTCACCCTTCTCCTTACGCCTCCCATTTTAGGCACCAGACAAATCTGTGAGACTTTCATGCATTCATTCAAAAAGAATATTTGGTTCCGCTCTTCCAAATTACTAAGGCTATCTTTAACTTATGAGCAATATTCAACCTAATTGCTAAAACCTATGGAAAATAAGTGCCCACAATGATTTATTTTTTAAAAAGTCTCATTATTTTAAAACCAGTCTTAGGAGTTTGAAAGATTTGATTCATGCTTTTAAAATGCTGTGACCTGAGATAACACTTCCAATGCTCTATCCATCCTTCCAAAGCTGCCAATGTGGCTTTAGCAGAGGGTCAGACCTTGAATTGTTGGTGCTGCAGACTCACACTGCAGCATTTTATTCTCCTTTAGAAACACCACAGGGCCATGAAGCTGGTCAGACACACTGTAAAAGCAGAAAATTAAGACGGTATCAGATTGTGAGTGCAGTGAGTGCTCTTTTCAGCTTAGCTGGCAAATAGAATCAAAGATTCAGGCCAGACTGGGACGTTACAGTATGCCCTGGCTCAGGTTTTCACATACTTGACTAAATACCTGATCTGATTTGTCTTAACGGTTATTGGGAAACAGATTTTTGACATGTACCTGTACTCTGAAAAGCTGTGTTATCCCCACTAATCTGGATTTACCAGGACTGCTCCAGCTGCGTGAAGTATTTGTCAGACTTTGGTGAGGAAATGAGGTTTTGATGCTGCGTTGTTAGATTTCATACAGCCACTTGGGCAGCTGAAATCCGTTCAGCATCATCCATACTGCATCATCTGTGCTAAAGGTTCACCCCCTGGGCTTCCGTGTGCCTCTCCTGCGGGGTGAAAAAGGGCATCAAGACAGCAGGACAACATGGTTGGCAATTGGGGCTGAGTTTGCCTCAGTGTGCTCTTCCATAGCGGATGCACCAACGAGAAGTAACCCGATCTTATAGAAGCTTGTCTTGCTACATATTTGGAAAAACATTTCTTGGGGACTGAAATTGGTTTGATTTAGTCTGACTAAACGATAATGACAAGGGGCTATGATGTATCCAGGATTTCCTGAACAGATTCTCCTTTCCTGCTAGAGGTTGACCTTCATGGTCCCTTCCAGTCCAACCTATTCTATGATTTCTGCATGCAGTATGAGAGTTTTTACCTTTGCCTGGGATTTCTCCGTGTCTGGCAATGCCATCAAGGCCCACAGAGCACAGGCGCTGGCTGCATACCAAGTGTTCCATGAATACGATACTGCCGGAAGATGTATGTTTGTGATAAAGTCTCTGTACCTGCACAGTGGGTGTCGGGATTCTTGAGGGATTTAGATGAAACTTCTTTGAATGCACAGCTATGCAGCTCTTGCCTTCTGTTCTTTCTCAGAAGTGTTGGACAAATTCTGTGTGCACACGCACTTCCATCAGTGAATTCCTCAAAATGCAACAGCCTTAACCCCATGTCTGACTGCTCACTACCTCTCTGCACTGGGTTGGAGATGACCTGGAATTCCATGTACCGTTTTCCAGCAGTCGGACTGGTAACAGCAACGTGCTGTGTAGATTCTAGGGAGGACTCAACACCTCCCCATTCCCAGGTCACAAAAAACCTGCCTGGGTGTGATGGTTGATGCCTGCGTGTGTTCAGCTGGAGTAAAATGTTCATGTTTCAGTGCTAAGGGGATGATGCTTTGCCAAAACTTCTTTGTTTCAATGCTCAGGCTCCTTCCAGAAGTACCACATCCTCTCTGCCCCTTTTGTGGAAGGGCAACTCTCCCTCCCAAATGGCTCCTTTATGAAGCGCATAGAACCAAATCCGGACACCTATGTGGAAATTTTCTACAGAGCAACAGGGCAGGCAGGGATAAGATGAGATGAGATGAGATGAGATGAGATGAGATGAGATGAGATGAGATGAGATGAGATGAGATGAGATGAGATGAGATGAGATGAGGATTCTGCCTTGTCCCCGGGCAGCACAGTTTCTCCTGCACTGGCTTAAGTTGTACCCCGTACACCAGCCTCACACCACGAGGTGTTCCAGCCCTTTTCAGGCACCTAATCAGAGCGAGAGCCTTGCTCCTTGGGGACAGGTTTTATTCTGTGGCTCTGAATGACTCGTCCAGTCTCTAATATAAATGATTTTATCAACCGCTACAAATTCTAGATGCAGAGTCTGGAGCTGACCCCAGTGTTGGCTGGGAGCTGGTGAAGGGATGTGCCGTGCTCACAGCCACTTCCAGCAGGAAGCAGCAAGTTGCAGTAGCCTGTTCCTTAACATGTTCCTTAACATGTTCCTTCACCTTCTGTTGTGGGTGAACTGCGCACCTCAGGTGAGCGGATCCATCCCTCCTCTCACCTCTTTCCCATTCCAGCAAGGTGCGGATATGGCCGGCTGCAGCCTTTGTGGCCACCTGCTCGTGACTCCCGGTGTCATTTGCCACCTAAAATCATCCATTTTCTTAGGTCCCACACTCTTTTGTTACCTCCTGGACTTTAATTCTTTGCTGACATTCTCTCCTCATCACTTTTTGCAAAATGAGCACCCAGGTTCTCTCTTGGTCGGGTCAGATTGAACAGCACCAGGAAAACCCATGGCTGGGGCCAGGACCAGGACTGAATTTCAGAGGGAGGGAAGGTTTAATGTAGTTGATCATATGATTCTATGATTCACAAACACGGCCCCTTCCCTGCACGGGGCCTGCTGGCGGTTATTGATCTGTCAGCAGGCTGTGGGGCTCTCCGTGAGGGCGAGACAAGGTGGTGCCTTCCAGAGCAGCGATTGATCACCTCGATGTGTGCACAACAAGGGGTTGCTGCAAGCGTGGGACCCTGTCAGTGCTGGTCCTGGGAGCATCTGTCGCCGGCTGACACGGCAGTGGTTACCCCCAGGCTGAACGTTTGTGCTGCTGTGCTGGTGTGGGGTCCCTCTTTGGGCTACTAAGGCCTCCTGGCTGTTTTGGTAGTGTGGCAGAGAATGAGAGGTTGGGTTTAGAATCATAGAATCACTAGGTTGGAAAGGACCCACTGGATCATGGGGTCCAACCATGCCCATCAATCAGTAAACCATATCCCCGAGCACCTCATCCACCCATCTTGTAAACATTAGGTGTATTTTTTTTTAATTCTGAGGTTACCATACACGTGAGGAACTTGCTAAGGACATAAATGTACGGAGAATTCCACTGGATGAGACCTGTGTCTGCCGAGCTTACTGCTGCTTCTCTGCTGGTGGCCCTCAGCAGTGCCTGGGGAAGGATGCAGAAGGCCAGTAAAACAGCACCGCCACCCTGGGATATTCTCTCCACCTTCAGGGATTCCAGTCTTAGAGAATCCCTGAACCACTAGCCTGTATTTTCTCATCCCAGACTATCATCTGGCTACTGTTTTATTCCTTGTCTGTTTTATCACAGACAGGCATTGCCGGTGTCTGTGAAGGTACCAGAGTTCCCTCCTGGGCTCGGGGTCCTGTGTTGTTTCAAGATCAGGCATTTTTTAGTGTTAGCAAGGAATTCCTTCCAAATCATCTTGACAAGGGTCCTCAAGGTTTTCGGTTTTGTTTTAACGTTCCTTTGCAGCACCAGGTGCAGCTCACGTGGGACCATCTGCTCTGGTCAAGACCTTGTGTACGAGACAGGTGGACACCCTGACAGGGGCAGCTCATGTGGAGTTTCATCTGCCTCCTATTGCACAGCCCTGAACTTTGGCTGTTGCAAAATACATTCTCAACTCAGCAGAGGCTGGAGGGGAACAAGGTTCCCTATATCAAGTAAAGCAGCGCCTTTGTTAGACTTTTGGAGGGGTGGAAGGGGAAAAGAAACAGGGATTTTGTTGTTCTTTTTTTTTCCTCTGTAGCCTGGGAAGGGAATAGCAGGCAAGGAAAACTGTTGTATAAAGCCTAGCTAGCAAGAATGAGGAAAAACAGTAGTTTCCTGTGCTGTGTGATGAGATTTTTAGTTGGTTTAGCACCAGTGGCTGCCTCACGCTGCCCGAACGGGCTCGTCTGGCCATTCCGGTCTGGGTGTCACTGCATGTCAGCAGCCCACACTGCACCAACAGACGCTGTGTCCTCTTCTGCCTCAACTATTGATGTGAACTAAATGAATTGTGCAAATCAATAGAAGACAACCAGAATGGAACACCCTGTTTTGCTAGGTCAGTTTAGAATCGGACACCATGGCAGCGCTCTCTGTAGAGCTGCCCCTGCCCCCAAGGCCAGGGTCCAGGAGGGTCACCCTCGAGCAGAAGGCAGCACACAGCACATTCTTGTTTCCTCTGGGAGCTGGACTTCAACAAGCCCTGCCTGGAAAGGGAGGCAAACCCTGCTCTGCGCTCTGGGTGGGGCGGGTAGGGCCCCATGGAGGAAATGGTTGTGCCAGTGGAAGTGTTACTGGGCTGCACAGGTTGGAGTGGGATGCTGGGAATCTTGTGACAATCCAGTTCAGATCACTGGGCAAGATGCTTATCCCATCAGGCACACCTTTTATCTCAAGTGCTGCACACGGCGAACAGAGAAACAATTTGGGGAAAACACACAACAGGTGGAAATGCTTAATCCAGTGATCTCAGGCCAAACCTCCATGGGAAGACATGGATTCTCCATGAGGGTTTTGGGAAAGTTTGCTGAGTGCCAAGAATGGCTTGAGGGAATGGCCTCAAGCTCTGCCAGGGGAGGTTCAGGCTGGACATTAGGAAAAAATTTTCCCAGAAAGGGTGATTGGTCCCTGGCAGAGGCTGCCCAGGGAGGAGGTTGAGTCACCTTCCCTGGAGGGGTTTAAGGGATGGGTGGATGAGGCACTGAGGGACATGGTTTAGTGGTTGATGGGAATGGTTGGACTTGATGATCCAGTGGGTCTTTTCCAACCTAGTGATTCTGCGAAATATCTTTCATTTAGAGTTGAAAACTATCCGACTAGATGGGGCTGAATTAATTTGATCTAAACACTTTCTGTTCCAGATGGGCTGTAAATCCTTAAATATGGGAACGATGAGTGCAGAAGACGTAGCTAGAGTGGTTCATACACAGGAAGGAACCATCCCTCTCCTGAACACAGAACATGTGCAATGGGTAGATCTCTAATTACCCTGATTATACCCTGATTGTATTTAGTCCTCCTGCTGCAGGGAGTGTCAAAATATGTGGAAAGATGTGCTTGAGTTGCCAGATTGGAACCCTAAGGGGTTGGATTCTCCTTTTGTTTTGCAAGGTTTCCTACATGATAGTTGGCAGAATGTACACAGGAGATGAACATCTCATGAGCGATTTTAATATCAGCATTTTCTATCTTGATCATTGGACTTCACAGCCTTAAACATGCTGTTAGCATGGCTTCTTGTAGTTGATCTTTCAATAAGAGCCTGTTTTAAAGGCTTAACTACATTCTCTGTTTTCAAATCTTACGTTATTTGCTCTTCTAACTATTTAATCCTGCTCCTGCAAGCACGGACTTGGTTACCCACCCTATCATTTTGTTCTCTGCCAGTCCACATTGCTGGGGTGGTTTCCATTCCCTGCTTGTTTCAAACGCTACTTCAGCCGTGACTTTCACCCTGTTCTGCTTCCCTGCTGGTCTGCGGTAACAAACCCCCATCAGACATTTATAGAAGCCGACCAATTATTTTTTCTTTATTTTATAATTAAAAGGCCTTCTGAAGTGCTAAGCTAGGTGCAGTGTCATCTCTGTACCGTGAGCTGTGTGTCGCTGTGCTGGTTGGTACCCTCCCTCTCAAATTATGTCAGACTTTGTTAACTGTGTCGCCTATATTGGTTAAATGTCTTGGCCCAGATTCTGTTCATTAACTGGGAATAAATGGACTCTAGCCTACAATTTTTTGTTGTGTTCTCCACTGCTAACTTCTGGTTTAGATACTAGAGCTTTACCTTGCCCTGTCCTGCTACAATAATTGGCCTCTTTTGCAAGTCACTGAAATCACTCATTTAGAAGTTAAACTTTTTCCCCTGCTCAAGCAGTAGCACCATCCACCAACTTATTCGTGTTTCCAGTGTCTGTACATTCCTGTCTGTCTCGATCCTTTGCTGCGTAGTCCTTTTGACCATGAAACCACTCAGCTGACGGTGCAGACAGTGAAGGTGCAATCGATTGTGTCCTGTGCCAGTTTTGGCTTGGACTGTTACATTTGTTCACAGTAGCTTGTATGGGGCTCTGTTTTAGATCCAACTGGAAACACAGGGATGTTTTAGCTATTGCAGAGCAGTGCTCATACGGCACCGAGGCCTTTTCTGTTCCCTTTCTGCTCTCACAGGGGTGGGATGAGGGGGGTCCCTGGGAAGGGACACAGCCAGGACATCTGGACCCTGCTGATCAAAGGGACATTCCACACTGTGGGACGTCCTGCTCAGCAATAAAAGCTGGGAGGGTGGGGAATGGCAGGGGCTGCCCTTGCGCGGGGAGTGGCTGGGCATCAGTCAGTCGATGGTGAGCTTCTCTGCTTGTATTTTTTTCTTTACAATTTTTTAAAATGTCTTTTTAATTATCACACTGTCTTTATCTCAACCCATGAGCTCATTTTCCCTGGGAAGTGGTGCTTAGTTGCTGGCCAGGGTTAAAGTATGACACATCCATAGCCCAGAGACACCACTGCGGGGCTGCATGTGATGAGCGACGTGTCACAGATCTGAGTCGGTTCATGTGATTTCAATGCATACAGGAGATTTCATGCTTTACTGAGATGGATTCTCAGTAAAGCAGGTAGGAACATAAACACCTCTGTGTATTGTCTGGGATTTGAGATCCCCAGTGAACTCGCAGGGACACTAACGACTGCAGGGGAGCATCGGAACAGCGCTGAGCTTTCTGCTCCCCATTAGCCCCGGGGAGCCACGCGCACCGTGTGTACTGACTCGGCCAGAGAGCTCTGGGCAGCACAGTGACCCACGGAGGTGAATGTGTACGGGGCAGAGCACGTACCCCCCAGAACCAGTGCACCCAGTTCAGTGCTGCGCTGGCCTTATGGTGCAGCTGAACCTGGTGACAACCTCGCTTCGCTCACATCTGCGTCAACACCCCTCGACCATCGGTTTAGCTGGGTTGCCAGCACTATAAATCTGCTCTGGAGGGCAAGGGGTGCCGAGAAGCAGAGCGAGAGGGTCCCAGGAGGCAGAAGCTGCCCTTCATGCTGGCTGCTCTGAGAACATGCAGCACTGGGCACTGTGGGTCCACCTCTCCCAGGATCAGGAGCTGGGTCCCAGCTACAGGGCAGCCAGATGCAGGCATTGCCTTTCAGAACTGGTGAACTGGGTTTCCCACAGGAATCCCCAAGGCACAGCAGGGCCCTGGGGGGATGGAGCCAGATCCAGGTGAGTGGTGCTGGCCGCCTGGTGGAGCATTAACACAAAACAGTGGGACCTGTGGCTGCAGCACGGACTGAGCTGCCAAGACCAACAAGCCTCCACATTGCTGCTGACATCTGCCAGCTAATCTCTTGCTCCCGGTTATTCCTTATCAAGGGAGATTCATCCCACCAGAGCCTGGAGCTGTGTCTTTCTCCAAGGATCTTTTCTCCTCAGGATAGAATCATAGAATCATAGAATCACCTGGTGGAAAAAGACCTCTTGGATCATAGAGTCCAACCATTCCTATCTGCCGCTAAACCATGTCCCTGAGCACCTCGTCTACCCATCTTTTAAACCCCTCCAGGGAAGGTGACTCAACCTCCTCCCTGGGCAGCCTCTGCCTTGGGAGAAGAGCCCAGCTCCCTCCTCTCCACAACCTCCTTTCAGGTAGTTGGAGAGAGCAATGAGGTCTCCCCTCAGCCTCCTCTTCTCCAGGCTAAACACCCCCATCTCTCTCAGCCATTCCTCATCAGGCCTGTTCTCCAGCCCCCTCACCAGCTTCGTTGCTCTTCTCTGGACTCGCTCCAGAGCCTCAACATCCTTCTTGTGGTGAGGGGCCCAGAACTGAACACAGGATTCGAGGAGCAGCCTCACCGGTGCTCAGTCCAGAGGGAGAATAACCTCCCTGGACCTGTTGGTCACTCCATTTCTGATCCAAGCCAAGATGCCATTGGCCTTCTTGGCCACCTGGGCCACTGCTGGCTCATGGTCAGTCGCTGTCACCAACACCCCCAGGTCCCTCTCCTCCAGGCAGTTTCCAGCCAGACTTCTCCTAGTCTGGAGCTGCTCAGGGTTGTTGTGCCCCAAGTGCAGGACCCGGCATTTGGCCTTGTTAAACCTCCTGCCGTTGGTCTCAGCCCAGCGGTCCAGCCTATTCAGATCCCTTTGGAGCCTCCCTGCCCTCCAGCAGATCTGACAGGAGCTCGGTCTGGTGATCACCAAGTCCCAGCATGTTTGTCCTTCGACCCTTTTTGGAGCGAGCCCCTGGGAGCTGCCACGGTTTGCCAGAGAACTGGGTCCTTCTGCCTGTTTCGGAGAATGGGAGTCACAGACTGCACCATCCCCAGGAAAGAACGTGGCAGCAAGTTCTTGGAGCCACGTTCTTCATTACCAGAGATTCCAAACTAAGCAGGGATTCTGCGTGTGCTGCGCTCTGGATGTTTGCCATGGAAATAGCACACTGTGAACAGTGTTCCAGGCTGCTTGCAGAGCAGCTGCTCGAGGAGGGGAAGGATACCTGTGCTGACAGGTCTTTTATTTTCCCTTGCTCTCAGGGCATCTCTTCCAGCGGGGTTCGAACAATGGCAGAAGGTGGCTGCTGGCAGCTCTCAGACAGGAGCACTCTGCCTCTGCACGCACAGCAATTACAGCTGGAAACTGTCCCCCTTCCTCTGGGGGAATTCAGAGACTCCTGGAAAATAAGAAAGACGAAACGGGGAGCAGAGGCACAGCTGAATCCATGCACAGAGCACGGACAAACATCCATGCAGGGAACTCTCCTGGCGTGGCGTCTCGCCCCGGGGACACGTGGCGCCAATCGATGCCACAAATTGCCCTCAGAAACTTTGCAAGGACAGGTGAAGGGGCTGGAGAACAGGCCTGATGAGGAACGGCTGAGAGAGCTGGGGGTGTTTTGCCTGGAGAAGAGGAGGTTGAGGGGAGACCTCATTGCTCTCTCCAAGTACCTGAGAGGAGGTTGTGGAGAGGAGGGAGCTGGGCTCTTCTCCCAAGTGACAGGGGACAGGACGAGAGGGAATGGCCTCAAGCTCCACCAGGAAATTAGGAAAAAATTTTTCACAGGAAGGGTCCTTGGGCACTGGCAGAGGCTGCCCAGGGAGGGGGTTGAGTCACTTTCCCTGGAGGTGTTTAAGGGGCGGGTGGACGAGGCATTGAGGGACATGGTTTAATGTTTGATAGGAATGGTTGGACTTGATGATCCAGTGGGTCTCTTCCAACCTGGTGATTCTATGATTCTATGACTTTGCCTGCAGTTCTGACCTGCCCTCCCAGACTGACGCTCACTGGGAAGGGAGGCTGCTGGGACAGCTCTGCTGGCTCTGGACTCCTCTGGCTGAGCAGCTGTGGTTAGAACCAACCCTGCGAGGCAGTGATGAGATTCCAGCCTGTGTTGGGCTGTTCCACTCTGCTGGTAGATCTGTGCCAGGGAGGGAAGGGTCACCCTGTCTTTCTCCTCTCGGAAGTTCATATTTTAACCAGAGACAGAAGTAAAGCCCCTGGGAAGGGACCGTGTGATGATCTGGGGATATATCCCCTGCCACACGCTTTTACTACCTGTGTAGCGCTCTCTGATTTGGACATGGAGCGCTTACAAAGCTCAACTGCAGCAACCCTGTAGTCCTAACTCAGCTCTGGAGCCCTCAGCACAGGAAGGATGTGGATCTGCTGGAGCGAGTCCAGAGGAGGCCACGGAGATGATCTGAGGGCTGTTGCACCTCCCATACAAGGACAGGATGAGAGGGTTGGGTCTCTTCAGCCTGGAGAAGAGAAGGCTCTGAGGAGACCTTAGAGCAGCTTCCAGTGCGGAAAGAGGCTCCAGGAAAGCTGGGGAGGGGCTCTGGATCAGGGAGGGCAGAGATAAGACAAGGGGGAACAGTTTTCAGCTGAAAGAGGGGAGATTGGGTTGAGATCTTAGGAAGAAATGTTTTGCTGTGAGGGTGGGGAGGCCCTGGCCCAGGTTGCCCAGAGCAGGGGTGGCTGCCCCATCCCTGGAGGTGTTCAAGGCCAGGTTGGATGGGGCTTGGAGCCCCTGATCCAGTGGGAGGTGTCCCTGCCCATGGCAGGGGTGGAACTGGATGGGCTTTGAGGTCCCTTCCAACCCAAACCATTCCGTGATTCTATGAACCCCTGGACTAGGCTGTGTCATTCTGGATTAAGTTTCAGGGAAGATGCAAGAAACAATTTTTCCAGGGCCGGCTTCCTCCTCTCAAGAGATGGAAGCATTATCTCACAGTGAACCAGGGACCTGCTCACTCTTCTGTGAAGGGAGCAAAGCACTTGATTTTCACTCTGTGTGTGGTCAGGTAATTTTCAGATGCCAGTGCATTTCCTCCATGGCACGATCCTGCGAATACAGCCTTGGCTTCACTCACTCCTCTGAGGGCTGCAGCCCCACAGCTCTGCACCTCTCATCTGGACTGCTCGGACACTGACTCGCTCTTCTCTGCCCTCACCAACACAAAAAAAGTCCAGCTGCTCTTCTAAGAGCTGCACTTCAAGCGCCTGGCTGACTTGCAACTCAGCACAGAAGTATTAATGCTGAAAAGCATAACAGAAGTTATTGCTTTAAAGGAGCATCAAGCTGGCTTTTATCAAAGCCCTCATTTTTATTTTCCACTTTTATGCCAAGTTCCACTCATCTGCTGTGGTTTCTTTCTGTGTTCCCCAGCAGCTGCAAAATACTTGGTGGTTTTAGGCAAAATACTTTGTGGTTTAGTGGTCCTTTGATTCTAGAGTTTGGCCTTTATTTACCTGGCTTTGCAGGAGTCAGGGAAGCATTTCCCTCACACCATTTGTTGAAGGACCCTGAAGCTATTTCCTTTCTATTGTTTCCTTTCCTCCTACTTATCTTGTTCCTGCCAGGGAGTGTAATATCAGGCACGAAATGTGACCTTCAGAGAACATTCATACCCTATCTCAGTTATCCCTCGTCGGCGCTGCCTGGTCACACCGGGCTCTGCTCTGCGGCACTGCTGGTTCAGGGAAACAAGCAAAGCAAGGTGTGTGGGAGATGTAACGCCCAAAATATCTCTCCTAGCAAAACCAGTCTCATTTTTATCAGCCCACAGCTCTTTCCTGAGCTCTGCTGAGCTCTTTGTCTCCATACGTGGTGACAGAGGTTCCACAGACGCCCTGAGCTGCAGGGACTGCACAGATCTTACCTGAAACCCTCCTGGCTGCCTGCATGAGGAGGCAAACAACAAAGTCCTCCCCCAAGCTATTACTTCAAAGTTCATATTGTCATCCCTGCTCCGCCAGAGATCTCTTCTGTTAAGAGATGAGCAATCATGGAGAGACCTTGGGTGTTGTCACACCCAGAAACCAAGAACTTCCTGCTGACTTGCAAAGCTGGGGCAAGGAAGCCTTGAATTCTGGTCCCTGCTCCAAGCACCACTTGCCTTCTTCAGTGAAATGCGCCTGATTTAGGGGAGGAAGAATTTGAACACGATCTCTTAGCAAGGCACAGCTTGTGGCAGTTTCCCAGGGCTGATCTCAGCCACAAATGGGAAGCCCTTCATCCTACCCTCGCCTCCTGCTTATCTCACACAGGCTGCAGAGCTCAAACTCCCACATTCCAACCCAGCAGCCTAAGAAAAGCTTTAGACCGAGTCAGCAAACTGTCTCAGGAAAGGGTTCAGCAGCTGGCTGAGAGGGAGAGGTTTGGGTGGGAATGGGAGCTTTGAGGTGAATTTTCCTGGGGTCTCAATGTCAGCCTAAACCCAGACTATGGTTTTGGGGCTCTCAGTACCTGAGTTAGAGTGGAACAAGATGTTTTAACCATCCTAAATACATTTATATTGATGGTATATAAACACCTAACCGATACGAACAGGCGTGCCTTAAAACCAGCCTGGGAAGCAATCAGACAAAGCTGTTATTTATTATTTGTCCCCAGCACGGAGGGAGGGCTCGAGTGCCGGAGCTCGTGCCCTGCTGTGCAGAGTCCTCACACACCTCACTGGTGGGATCGGCCGGTGCAAGGGGTGCAGGTTCCTCACTATCCCCTCTTGTCAGTGCTACAGCTTAACATGGAATGCACCGTAGGAATAAAATCTGAAAGGAGATTGTGGAGAGGAGGGAGCTGGGCTCTTCTCCCAAGGGACAGGGGACAGGACAAGAGGGAATGGCCTCAAGCTCCACCAGGGGAGGTTCAGGCTGGACATTAGGAAAAAAATTTTCACAGAAAGGGTCATTGGGCACTGGCAGAGGCTGCCCAGGGAGGGGGTTGAGTCCCCTTCCCTGGAGGGGTTTAAAGGACTAGTGGATGAGGTGCTGAGGGACGTGGTTTAGTGATTGATGGGAATGGTTGGACTTGATGATCCAGTGGATCTTTTCCAACCTGGTGATTCTATGATTCTATAAAAACCCGTGCAGCTACTGATGTAGAAGATCCCATTTTCAAACTCATTTCTGCACATGGAAGGAAAGGTTTCTGCTCTGTCTTGTTGCTGATGAAGATGGGTTGCAAGATGAGCGCTAACAGGTCTTACGTGAGTGCTCCCCACACCTGAAGGTTGGCTCTTGTCCATCCTTTTCCTAGAAGTTCCTGCAGGCAACTGGAGAAGTTTTTCAACATGCTGTATCAAAAGCAGTGAAAAGGTGATGTCTATTTGTGAGACCAACCAAATTATGATTAGCTCCCAGTAACACAAAGACTATGAAGACTGTTCAGCGCTCATTCCACTAAGTGATGCCACCTTTTCCCTCTCAACACATTTTTCACCTCTCAGAATTCATGTCCTCTCTTGGGACATGGTTAGCCCAGGCTCCTGAGCATCAGCAAACTGCAGAGCTCCACCGCACGGCTGCCCTTTCACCAGAACCATGTCCCCGATGAGGGACTTGGACTTCAAGGAGGTATCTCAGCTTCTCCAAGCTGCAGGATCCCAAGATCCTACCTGAGATTGAAAGATCCCAAGATTCCATGGTGCAAAAGTTTCCTCCCATGAATTCCCAACAGGCTGTACATTTCTTCTAAGCATTTCCACAGTCTGTGTGATCCTGCTTTATATTTAAGTCAGCAGGAATCAAACCTGGATCCCATGGAGATTGTATCCATTCAGCACATCTCTCCTCACACTCCTGCAGGTAGGAGTTTTCATTACTCACCATCACTCAGCAAGACTGTGCTGGAGTGGCTTCAAATCATTGCCATGCTGATATGAAGAAGGCATTCGAGCTGAGGCCTCTCGTCCCTCCAGGAAGCATCCACTGACTGGGAAAAGCTGCCACCACCACCTCAGTCCTGTCCCAGTGCCACCCACTGGCTCCTCCCCGCTATCAGGAATTCACATGTACCACTTTTTTTGAGGTGTCATTTACTCGGTGTTCCTCAAGCCGATATCCACAAGCCTGTTGTGCACAGCAGTGTCCTCAAACTGGAACTGTTGTGCAGCATGTGTTATATTTTAGTAACATGGACTGTGATCTACCTGTTACAGGTCAATACACGTTCTCTAGCAGAAAATAATCTAAGTGAAAGTGTGAAATTGAAGTGACATGATCCCACTGTGCCCGTGCAGAGCCCAGATGAAGCTCTCCCGCCCTTCGGAATACTCTTCCTTGATGAACCCATTCGGTCACTGGGCTTAGGGCTAAAAGCCGGGAAGGGCAGGAGGAAAGCAGCAGAGTTTTCACATCAAAGGTGCATCTGACACATTTTGCATGGACGTAGCACAGCACTCGCCTCCTACCCAGGTGAGAGCCTTTACCTCCAAACTATGGAGCTCTGCCCCTCTCCCTCTGCTGTTCTACATTAAGGCTGAGTCTCCAAATCTGATAAGTGTAGGTGCTCAAACACTGGAAGAAGAAAGAACTTGCTCCCCCCTTTCCTGGTGTCAGGATCCCTTTCTGGAAGATCAGCCCGAGGCTGTCCCTGCCTTACAGATGCCTGCCAGCAAAAGTATTTCAGTAAAGGAGTGAGGAGAAGGTCCTTCCCACAGCCTTGTGGCAGCAACCCTGCTAATCTTCATGTTCAAGAGATCTTGATTTTGGTGGCAAATACAACTTCATCATCCCAGAGCAATGAGAGTCGTGCCTTTACAGCTGTGTTGGTACCAAAAATGTTTATTAGCAGAGCACAGAGATCACCTCCTGCGGGAAGGCATGTCCTGTGACCCGAGACAGCTGCTGGAAAGCTGCTGTATCATTCACACAGGGGTTTGCAAACGGAGAATGCAAACTGGACCACAATTACCGAAACATAAATACAGTGAGAATACAGCTGCTGCAGCCTCAATTTTCAGTCAGCTTTGTGCTCCTCTTCTAAAAGGCAGAGATCAAAACCTGACACAACGTCCCAGGTGCCTTTAGAGAAGAGGAATCCCTTCCCGACTTCTCTGCTTAATGTACACACAGCTGCTTTGACATTCTTCAGCACTGAGACATGCAGGCACTGGATACTGCTTGTCCAATGATTCAAATCCTTTCCAGGTTGGAATCACCTCATTCTTGCCACCTGGAGATACCATGATCTTGCATATTTTCTTTATTTATCGCTCTATCAGCCTATGCTGTCTGCAAACTCTACCTGCATTGTACTTTATCTCCAAGTGATCAGTTAATAAACTGCATACAACGTTAGTTAAAATGCCTTACGCACTTTGGGTGCTGTATACAGCTGTCGAGTAGCACGAGGTCTCTTAGGGCTTGGGGCGGGGAACACTTCTTCCGAACATCAACAGAAGATACACCCTCAACCCTCCGCCTGCTCGGGCTGGAGCTCAGTCGACGTCAGGTGCCAAGATGATCGCGTGCAGCAGCCCTGCCCTCCCCTCGCCCTTCTGCCACCCCCCACATTTACACGGCTGTGTCACAAGTGCAGCCCCGGGGACACCTTAGCAGGCTGGAAAACCAGCAGCCACGCCAGGGAGGAGTGACAGAGAGCAGCCAGACAGCGGCAGATCAAGCGATTTGGCAAGACTGTCACAGTGAGCTGCTTCTGCAGGTCAAAGGGGACAGTCCCACCACAGTCCCACCAGCAACGTCCTTCCCACATGGCTCAGGTGAGGAGCGGCTGTGCCAGTGCTGCACTTCTTGATGCTGGTCAGTCTGTGGATCTCGGTGTGGGCTGCAAGCTGGGCTGTGGGTCACCAGGGGAGCCACCAGCCAGGCTCTGGGGTCACCGGCCGGGCCAGGGGAGCCTCCAGCCAGGCTCTGGGGTCATCAGCCGGGCCAGGGAGCTGCCAGTCAGGCTCTGGGGTCACCGGCCGGGCCAGGGGAGCCTCCAGCCAGGCTCTGGGGTCACCAGCTGGGCCAGGGGAGCCTCCAGCCAGGCTCTGGGGTCACTGGCCAGGCCAGGGAGCTGCCAGCCAGGCTCTGGGGTCACTGGCCAGGCCAGAGAACCACCATCCAGGCTTTGGGGGCTGCAAGCCGGGCTGTGGGGAGCCACCAGCCAGGCTTTGGGGTCACCAGCCAGGCCAGAGAGCCACCATCCAGGCTTTGGTGGCCTCAAGCCGGGCTGTGGGGAGCCACCAGCCAGGCTCTGGGGTCACCAGCCAGGCCAGGGGAGCCACCAGCCAGGCTCTGGGGTCACCGGCTGAGCCAGAGAGCTGCCAGCCAGGCTTTGTGGGCGTCAAGCTGGGCCGTGGGGAGCCACCAGCCAGGCTTTGGGATCACTGGCCAGGCCAGGGAGCCGCCAGCCAGGCTTTGGGGGCGTCAAGTGGGCCGTGGGGAGCCACCAGCCGGGCTGTGGGGCTGCTGTCGGTCTGCAGGCCTGGCGGAGCCTGCGGGCGCCCTGGTTGTGGGGAGCAAGACGAGGGGTGTCGGGGTACCGAGCGCGGCTCCGGTGTCACTCATGTGCCACACGCTCCAGCGCGACGTAGAAGCTGTCCTTGTCATCCAGGCAGTGCCAGCCGATGGGCCCCGCCTCGCAGTCCGCGCACACCAGGAACTTGACGTTGCCCACGTCGCGGGTGAAGCCCACGTTCTCGAAGGAGAACATGTCGCGCACCAGCCAGTGCTCCCGCAGCAGCTCTCCGCGCCCGGCCTCGCCGCTGCCGCCCGACGATGACGCCTTCTTCCTCATGGCGGGCAGGACGAGCTGCGGGGACACGTGTCACCCGGGGGCGACAACCCAGGGGGGGGTAATGGGCCCGCCCCTGGCCTCACCCATGTGATCCTGCCCTGGCCCCGCCCCTCCCCTTCACTCTGACCCCTCCCCTCCCCCCTGTCATAGAATCATAGAATAACCAGGTTGGAAGAGACCCACCGGATCATCGAGTCCAACCATTCTCACCGAACACTAAACCCTCAGCACCTCATCCACCCGTGCCTTAAACCCCTCCAGGGAAGGGGACTCAACCACCTCCCTGGGCAGCCTCTGCCAGGGACCAACGACCCTTTCTGTGAAAAATTTTTTCCTAATGTCCAGCGTGAACTTCCCCTGGTGGAGCTTGAGGCCATTCCCTCTCGTCCTGTCCCCTGTCACTTGGGAGAAGAGCCCAGCTCCCTCCTCTCCACAACCTCCTCTCAGGTAGTTGGAGAGAGCAATGAGGTCTCCCCTCAGCCTCCTCTTCTCCAGGCTAAACACCCCCATCTCTCTCAGCCGTTCCTCACCAGGCCTGTTCTCCAGCCCCCTCACCAGCTTCGTTGCTCTTCTCTGGACTCACTCCAGAGCCTCAACATCCTTCTTGTGGTGAGGGGCCCAGAACTGAACACAGGATTCAAGGAGCGGTCTCACCAGTGCCGAGTCCAGAGGGAGAAGAACCTCCCTGGCCCTACTGGCCACGCCGTGTCTGATCCAAGCCAAGATGCCATTGGCCTTCTTGGCCCCCTGGGCCCCTGCTGGCTCCTGTTCAACCAACACCCCCAGGTCCTTCTCCTCCAGGCAGTTTCCAGCCAGACTTCTCCTAGTCTGGAGCTGCTCAGGGTTGTTGTGCCCCAAGTGCAGGACCCGGCATTTGGCCTTGTTAACCCTCCTGCTCTTGGTCTCAGCCCAGCGGTCCAGCCTCACCTTGTCCCCTCACAGGGTCCCCCGCCCAGGCCCCGCCCCTCACCACACCCCCTCGTTCTGGCCCCGCCCCCTCACCCCAGCCCCACCCCTCACTCCGCCCTCTCCTCTCTCTCTGCCCCCGCCCCCTCCCTTACCTCGGCCCCTCCCCTCACCGACCCCCGCCCTTCAACCTTGCCCCACCCTGCCCCCCTCCCCAGGCCCCTCCCCCACCCCTCACCCCTGCCACCTCGCTCTGGCCCCGCCCCTCACTCCTGGCCCCTCCCCTCCCCCGGTGTTTCTCTCCTCCCCGCCCCTCACCCCGGCCCCGCCGCCCCGGTACCTCGCGATGGGCGAAGGTGGCGGCTCCGGGCAGCAGCACCCGCGAGCCGCAGCGCTGGCACAGCACGGCCTTCAGGTTGCGGCCCTGCGCGCACACCAGCTCGGCCGAGCCCGGGGCGGCGGCGGGAGCCGCGGGGGGAGACGGAGGAGGAGGCGCCGCCGACGGCTCCATCTCGGCACAGGCCGCCGCCATGGCTGCGCGGGGCGGGGCGGGGCGCGGCGCGGCGCATGCGCGGAGGGGGCCGGGACGGCGGGGGGCGGGGCCTCTGGGGGACGTGGTCACGTGGTGGGAGGTTCCCGCCCGTGATGTGTGTGAGGGGAGGGAGCGGCCCCTCAGTCTGCGGGGGACGCCGGGTGTGAGGGGGCTCTGCGGGGGGACCTGGCCGGGCTGGATCCATGGCTGAGACCAACGGGATGGGGTTCAGAGCGAGTGCGGGCTCCTGCACTTAGAATCACAGGGTTTATAGAATCACCAGGTTGGAAAGGACCCACTGGATCATCAAGTCCAACCATTCCCATCAATCACTAAACCATGTCCCTCAGCACCTCGTCCACCCGGCCCTTAAACCCCTCCAGGGAAGGTGACTCAACCCCCTCCCTGGGCAGCCTCTGCCAGTGCCCAATGACCCTTTACTGGAAAATTTTTTTCCTAATGTCCAGCCTGAACCTCCCCTGGTGCAGCTTGAGGCCATTCCCTCTCGTCCTGTCCCCTGTCACTTGGGAGAAGAGCCCAGCTCCCTCCTCTCCACAACCTCCTTTCAGGGAGTTGGAGAGAGCAATGAGGTCTCCCCTCAGCCTCCTCTTCTCCAGGCTAAACAGCCCCAGGTCTCTCAGCCACTCACAGAACCCGTGGGCTCCAGCCCCTTCCCCAGCTCCATTCCTTTCTCTGGACACGCTCCAGCCCCTCAGTGTCCTTCTTGCGCTGAGGGGCCCCAAAATGAACTCAGGATTCGAGATGCGGGCCCACCAATGGTGACTCCAGGGGGATGATCCCTCCCCTGCTCCTGCTGGCCACGCTGTTTCTGATCCAAGCCAAGATGCCACTGGCCACCTTGGCCACTTGGGCCACTGCTGCCTTGTGTTCAGCTGCTGTCATCCAGCACCCCCAGGTCGTTTTCCACAGGGCAGTTTTCCAGCTGCTCTTCCCCAAGTCTGGGGCTGCACAGGGTTGCTGTGACCCAAGTGGATCAAAGGAGGTTGTGGAGAGGAGGGAGCTGGGCTCTTCTCCCAAGTGACAGGGGACAGGATGAGAGGGAATGGCCTCAAGCTCCGCCAGGGAGGTTCAGGCTGGACATTAGGAAAATATTTTTGCCAGAAAGGGTCATTGGTCCCTGGCAGAGGCTGCCCAGGGAGGGGGTTGAGACACCTTCCCTGGAGGGGTTTAAGGGACGGGTGGATGAGGCACTGAGGGACATGGGTTAGTGTTTGATAGGAATGGTTGGACTCAGTGATCTGGTGGGTCTTTTCCAACCTAGTGATTCTGTGATTCTATGAAACGGAGCCTTTTACCTTTTCAGTTCCTCACATACTTCTCACTGGTTAGAGTGACAGAGCAGCTCATCCTGATGTGTCAGGACAGGCTATTTAAGTTCTGGAATAAAAGGTGAGGTATTTGCTAGGGGAGCAGGTAGGAGGAGAGCACTGGGAGGCAGCTGCAGCAGGACATGCAGTTTGCCTTGAAATCCATAAATGTTTGGAGGTATTTTAAAGCTACATTCCGGACAGAGGAATTAATACTGGGCTCCATTCATCCCACACTTCCATGGCAGACAAAGGAACTGTTGGTTTTTTGCAACTGCAGGCTCTATTACAGCCGTATCATCACAGCCTTTTTCCTAATCTCTGCTGCAGCACTTTGACACTCTTTGCAGCAAATCTTGCAACAAGTTCCCCCCCAGCTAGCAAGTCCTCTGGGCTGATGGGGTTTTTGTGCTGCTGAACTCAATAGTGGGTGTGTTTTACCACCACACTGGATGGAGCCCAGGGCAAGAGGCACAGCTGAGGGCGGCTGCCTGGTCTAACCATGGGGTTTCATAGAATGATAGAATGGTTTGGCTTGGAAAGGACCTCAAAGCCCATCCAGTCCCACCCCCTGCCATGGGCAGGGACACCTCCCACTGGATCGGGGGGCTCCCAGCCCCATCCAACCTGGCCTTGAACCCCTCCAGGGATGGGGCAGCCACCCCTGCTCTGGGCAACCTGGGCCAGGGCCTCCCCATCCTCACAGAACATTTCTCCCCAAGATCTCATCTCAATCTTCTCCTCTTTCAGCTGAAAACCGTTCCCCCTTGTCCTATCCCTGCACTCCCTGATCAAGAGCGCCTCCCCAGCTTTCCTGGAGCCCCTTTCCGCACTGGAAGCTGCTCTAAGGTCTCCATGGAGCCTCCTCTTCTTCAGGCTGAACAACCTCAGCTCCCTCAGCCTGTCTTCATAGGGGAGCTGCTCCAGCCCTTGGATCTTCTTCGTTTTTGTGCATGCCCTCCGTGCAGTACACAAACAAATGTCTTGAAGGTAGAGAACAGAAGCTACATTCTCACTGACTCAGGAAATATTTTATTCTTTATATTTTCATTAAAAAATAAACATAGGAAACAAAACCACAGAACACTTGTGTGATAGAAACAAACGCCAGTCAGAGCATTGGCTGAAAGTGCATCATTAAGTCATGCTACCACGTCCCTGATCCCACCCTGTCCCCAAGCAAGGAGTCAGCAGTAAGCTCACCGAGCAGCACGACACGGAGCCCAGGCACTGCGAGGGCCAAGCCGACGGCGGAGGAGCCCGAGCTCCCGGGAACGCAGCGAGGCAGGAGACATGCGGAGGAGAGGCTGCTCTGCTAAGCCGGCGCGGAGGTCTCGCGGGGGGCTCACGGGGCAGGCGAAGGAGAGCTGCTCTAAGAGGATGGAGTCAAGAGGCAGGGGAGTAAACAGCTGAGAACAAAGGGCAAAATGGCCCTGGAAGCAGAAAAATCCTAGATAAAAGGAAAACCAGCGCAATGAACTTGCCTGACGTAGGTGAGCGAACAGGGCTGTCCAGGGATGAACCCGTTGCTCTGCAGTAAGATCTACAGGGACAGTGGCAGTGGTGGCCCTGCTTTCAGGGCTGTGGCCTCCCCGCAGGGGCGGTAGCAAAGGCACCGCTGCACCACAGCAAGGCTCCTGCTGCCAGAAAACGCAGCGCTTTGCTGCTGGGTCTGTCAGGCTTTGAGGGAAATACGATGTGAAGAACCTTGCTGAGCCCCCTGACCAGAGCACAAATGCTGCAGAGCTGCTTTTAAATCAGGCGACGAGCTTTCCCCCTGCTCCCTGCAGCCTCAGGCTTTCGGGTCTCAGTAGTTGGCAGCTTTAATCTGCGACTCCTTTTGCGTGCAGACCTGCGAGGAACCTGCAGACGCAGCTACAGTGCAGGACCCTTCACATGCTCACTCCGTTTGGCTCTGCGCTGCTGTGCGCTTGAGGAGCATGTTTAAACATTCAGTATGTACAAGATGATTTGAAGCTGGAACACAAGAGCAGCTGGATTCACCCTCACACGTCCACATGGCTGAGAGCAACCAAAGGACCCACGCGGTCCTGCAGAGGTTGGAGACCACCCAGCTGTATGTACATGTCCGTGGAAGCATTCACCAGGCTGGTTGATGCCAAGGCTGGCGGCATCTCTGCTCTGCCCATAGTCTGAGCCACAGGAACAGCAGAGAATGCAGCTTCTCCTGACCCACTTCACCTTCCTCCAGTTTCACACAGAGCCCCCGATTTCAAATGACTGCTGAGAGAACATGTTTACGCACATGCTCTAGTCAAAAGCAGCACAGAAAGTTCTGGTGCCTATTTCCAAAGCATCCACAACTCTCAAGAACAGTCACTGCAAATCATTTGGGACTCTTCCTCCGGATGAGATATTTTTAGGATGTTCTTCCTTGCAAGTTCCCTCCAGATCACTTCTCCCGAAGGACGCAGACTCCAGCATCACAGCGCTGCATCCCCAGGGAGGTCACCACTTCCCAGTTGTCAATGATGGGATCGTAGCACTCAATGCTGCTCAGCAGCGAGTTGCCATCGTATCTGCACGGACAGAGAGTTACAGGTGAGGGATGCTGCTGAACAGAGGCTGCAGTGCTCAGAGCCCCTCCTGGGAGGGTGGACAGCTGGTACAGCAGAAATAGCCTGAAATAAACCCACTGCATTTGGCTCCCTTCTGCTGTCTGCTGCTGCTCTCCTGCCTGTCTTGGCCCTGGACTATCACACTCCCATTTCGGTTGGGCACGTGGACTGTGGGTCGTCTCCTCTGACAAAGGCACATAGTGATAGGACTAAGGGGAATGGCTATAAACTGGAGAGGGCAAGATTTAGACTGGACATAAGGAAGAATTTCTTCACCATGAGGGCGGAGAGGCCCTGGAACAGGTTGCCCAGAGCAGTGGTGGCTGCTGGAGGTGTTCAAGGCCAGGTTGGATGGGGCTTGGAGCCCCTGATCCAGTGGGAGGTGTCCCTGCCTATTACAGGGGGGTTGGAATGAGATGATCTTTCAGGTCCTTTCCAACTCAAACCATTTTATTATTCTATGATTCTATAAAGCTTTAAACATGAGGAGATGCCACCTGAGCCAGAGCAGCAGGCTGAGTGACCAAAACTGCTGCTTGTTCCTGCAAACAGACACACAGGGCATCTCCCTCCCCAGCCCTGGGCAGCCGCTTACCCAGCGATCGCGTAGAGCCTTCCCCGCAGCACGGTGGCTCCCACGTAGCAGCGAGGGGTTGTCATGCTTGTTACAGTTGTCCAGGAATCAGTGCGAATGTTATAGGCTTCCACAGAGGAGAGATGGGCCGTCCCGTCGAACCCACCAACTACATAAATATGGTCATTCAGCAGAGCCACTCCAGCTCCTGGGGAGAGAGAAGGCAGCAGTTACAGTTGTGAGCAACACCATGCACAGGGCTTACTGTCCTCCAACCAACCTAGGCCAGCTCCTCCCTCTTCTGAAGACGTTTTTTATGCTTAGATCTCTCACTAAAGATCTGCCATAAGCCAGTCTTTTGATGTTGTTGCCTCCAATCATAGAATCATTGAATGACTAGGTTGGAAAAGACCCACCAGATCATCAAGTCCAACCATTCCTATCAAACACTAAACCATGTCCCTCAGCACCTTGTCTACCTGTGCCTTAAACACCTCCAGGGAAGATGATTCAACCCCCTCCCTGGGCAGCCTCTGCCAGTGCCCAATGACCCTTTCCATGAAAAATTTCTTTCTGATATCTAGTCTGACCCTCCCGTGGCGGAGCTTGAGGCCATTCCCTCTCGTCCTGTCCCCTGTCACTTGGGAGAAGAGCCCAGCTCCTTCCTCTCCACAACCTCCTTTCAGGTACTTGGAGAGAGCAATGAGGTCTCCCCTCAGCTTCCTCTTCTCCAGGCTAAACACCCCCAGCTCTCTCAGCCACCCTCATAAGGCCTGTTCTCCAGCCCCTTCACCAGCTTCGTTGCTCTTCTCGCTCTCTGGACTCGCTCCAGAGCCTCAACATCCTTCTTGTGGGGAGGGGCCCAGAACTGAACACAGGATTCAAGGAACGGTCTCACCAGTGCCGAGTCCAGAGGGAGAAGAACCTCCCTGGACCTGCTGGTCACGCCATTTCTGATCCAAGCCAAGATGCCATTGGCCTTCTTGGCCACCTGGGCCCCTGCTGGCTCATGGTCAGTCGCTGTCAACCAACACCCCCAGGTCCTTCTCCTCCAGGCAGTTTCCAGCCAGACTTCTCCTAGTCTGGAGCTGCCCAGGGTTGTTGTGCCCCAAGTGCAGGACCCGGCATTTGGCCTTGTTAAACCTCATCCCATTGGTCTCAGCCCATGGATCCAGCCTGTTCAGATCCCTTTGGAGTCTCCCGACCCTCCAGCAGATCGACACTTCCACCCAGCTTAGTGTCATCCGCAAACTTGCTAAGGGTGCACTCGATGCCTTCATCCAGGTCATTGATGAAGACATTGAACAGGGCTGGACCCAGCCCTGAGCCCTGGGGACACCACTTGTCACTGGCCTCCAGCTGGAGTTAACTCCATTTCCCACCACTCTCTGGGCCCTCCATCCAACCAGTTTTCCACCCAGGAGAGTGTGCGCCTGTCCAGGCCAGATGTGACAGTTTATGAAGCAGAATGCTGTGAGAAACTGTGTCAAAGGCTTTACTGAAGCCCAAGAAGATACATCCACAGCCTTTCCGTCATCCAGTAAGCAGGTCACCTTGTCATAGAAGGCGATCATGTTAGTAATGAGAAAGGAAAAGCTGGAATTCTAACTCTACCAAATCACAGAATCATCGAATGGTTTGAGTTGGAAGACACTTCAAAGCCCACCCAATTTCAACCGCTGCTGCGGGCAGGCACACCTCCAGAGCTGGGGCAGCCACCACTTCACTGGGCAGCCTGGGCTGGGGCCTCCCCACCCTCATAGGAGGCTGCTCTAAGGTCTCTGCAGAGCCTTCTCTTCTCCAGGCTGAACAGCCCCAACTCTCTCAGCCTGTCCTTGATTCACACACAAGGTCACCAGGACAGGAACCGATACCAAGATAAAGGTTGCAAATGCAACTGGTATTCGTAGTTCATGGTGTTGGTGTTAGAACCACAGCACGGCAGCACGAAACCTGGGCCAAAACGTGTTCTTGGGCACCCTCCATTTGGACCTCAGCGCTCTGGGTCAGAGTAGAGGAAGGAACCTGGCTGAGGCAGAGCCAGCGTCAAGAGCCTTGCAGTGTTCCTGCTTGCACTCAGGAGCTTTCTATGTGGACAGGGGACAGGACAAGGGGGAACGGCCTCAAGCTCCACCAGGGGAGGTTCAGGCTGGACATCAGGAAAAAATTTTTCACAGAGAGAGTCATTGGGCACTGGCAGAGGCTGCCCAGGGAGGGGGTTGAGTCACCTTCCCTGGAGGGGTGGACGAGGCACTGAGGGACATGGTTTAGTGATGGATGGGAATGGTTGGACTCAATGATCCGGTGGGTCTTTTCCAACCTGGTGATTCTATGATTCAACTCCAGCAGTGCTGCTCTCTGCGTCGGTGCTGCCCCAGGCGCTGATGCTCAGCATTTCACACAGCAGCAGGTGGGTGAGGGAAGCCCTGCCAGCACAATCCTTCCTGGGCCATGTCCTGCCCAGCACTGACCTAGCCTAACCAACCCATTATTCCATGGTGCAGTCCGCAGTTTGTTCCTTGCTAGCCATTCTCCAAGCCATGCATGGCTCCCAGTTACAGAAGTCACACTTGACAGGCTGAGAGAGTTGGGGTTGTTCATTCTGGAGAAGAGAAGGCTCTGAGGAGACCTTAGAGCAGTTTCCAGTACTGAAAGGGGCTCCAGGAAAGCTGGGGAGGGGCTCTTGATCAGGGAGTGCAGGGATAGGATAAGGGAGAACAGTTTAAATTGGAAGGGGGAAGATTTAGATTAGACATGAGAAAGAAATTCTTCACAATGAGGGTGGGGAGGCCCTGGCCCAGGCTGCCCAGAGCAGTGGTGGCTGCCCCATCCCTGGAGGTGTTCAAGGCCAGGTTGGATGAGGCTTGGAGCCCCTGATCCAGTGGGAGGTGTCCCTGCTCATGGCACGGGGTGGGAGTAGATGGGCTTTGAGGTTCCTTCCAATCCAAACCATTCTGGGATTCTAGGATTCCATGTTTCTGTGATTCCTCTTCCTCCCTGTAACCTATAACCCGCCCCCCTCCATTCCTCTCTACACATCTTAGCATTGGATGGAAGCATCAGGCACATAAAAATTAATTTTTCTCTTGGGGTGTTAAGCCAGCATATCCTAAAATCCCCCTCCTTAAAGCCAAACCACCCACTGGGGCCACTCAGCTATCTCCGTGGCAGCAGGACAAGCCAGCAACGACAGCTTCCTCAGCACAGCACCAAAAATTTTGACCACAAGGCACTGTGGGCTCTTACCTGAGCGCTTAGTGGCCATGGGGGTGACATTAGTCCAGTGTCCAGTGTGGGGATCGTACCTCTCTACAGAGTTCAGTATGTTCAGCCCATCATAGCCACCTGAAACAAAACACGGGAGCAAACCATGGCTCTGACTTCTGGAAAATGTTGTCTGTGTAGAAAGCAATAACATGTCTGGTTCATCCTTAGCCCCGTGTTGCACTGCAGTCAGCACAACACAGAGTGTGCTGGGCTGGCAGAACAAAGAGAATCCCTGCAGTGTCAGAATGGAGCCAGCTCAGAGCGCGCTCTGCCCCAGGGCTGTGCTGGGAGCCCTTCTCCAAACCAGTACAACCAGCTTAGCCCCAGTGCTACCTCCCAGCACGCTGGTTCCAGTGCTAAAGCAGAGGGACAGGTACAGTTTCCAGACCTGGTGTTTGCGCTGCAGCCCACAGCCACCAGCCGATGCTAGGAGGCCACACAGGGAGCGCTGGGACATCTCAGATGCTTCGCAAGAGATTACCAAGAAACCTCATTGTATAGCTTCAGCAAAGGGCCAGAGTGTTGGTGTTTGCCTCGGTGGACAGTGTAAGGAGAAGGAAATTAGAGGGAAGTGAAACAAATAAAGCAGTGCCCAATATCTGTGACTCCCCAGGAACAGGAAGGACCACAACTCGTGTGGGTACAGTGCTGGGCCTGCCTCTTCTGGGGCCCAGAGGGGTATTGACATAACAAGCTCACTCAGGTCCTCAGAGTGATTCACTCTCCACATTCGCAGCACGTGTGGGTCTCTGAAAATGAAATGAGCGCTACAGAGAGGAGCTGGAACCCAGCTCGGGACACGTTTCTGGAGCACTAGAACCAAGACTGCTGTGTGAAGAGCAGAGGCACCCTCTGTGCTGTGGCCATCTGCTTCACCTCCAGGGCATCCCATCCCCTGCCTAGTGCCTGCAAACCTCAGCTGGCACCGCTTGTCCCCTGTGCTTCACAGTCCCTCACGGGTTGGCTGATTCTGTTTGGCTCACTCCTGACAGCATTTCCTGCAGTCACGAGGCAGCAGTTACCACACCGTCGCGACGGTCACGGTGAGAACAGGCGGCATTTGCTGACAGAGCTGTGCAGGGCCCTGCATGGTGCAGTGAAATCTCTTCTAACCTGGACATGACACACCTGGTGCTCCCCACAGACAGCACCTGCTCTGCTGTTCCTGTAAAAAGCAAGTGTGTGCAGAGGGCCCAGCGGCCCGAAGGCACCTACCGAGGCAGTAGATAACTCCATTAGCTACGACAAGCCCCGCTCCTTCCCGCGCCGTCTGCATGTCTCCCAACATACTCCACTGATCAATGTTGGGGTCGTATCGTTCCATACTGGTGTGACGTCGGCTTCCATCAAACCCTCCGGAAACATAGATCATGTCTGCAATGTTAAACAGGTTGGACTCAGCAAGTCAAGTATGAAGCACGCGCACGGAGCAGGAAGGCCCTGATGGATGCAGCCAGCCTACACCATGAGATACACGAACAGCTACAGACCTTGGCATATTGAAGCTAAGAGAAACCTTCTTGAAGCTAAGAGAAACCCAGCCTCCTCACCTTTGCTCGCTGCATCAACCTGCTCACACACCCAACAAACTAATCAAACCTAAAACCCACCTGGCCATTAAATCTGTTTCTTGCTGATGGAAGAAAAACAAAGCCCTCCCCAGGTGTTTTCTTCATGCCACAAAGCCTTCTAAAACACTGCCATGGCCAAACCCTGCCTAGCACCAGCACCTCCCCAAAGTAAGTGCTTACAAAGTGGTAAACACAAGGTAGCAGAAGGAAAGAAGATCCAAACAACGTGACTGGGCCATCAATATCAGTCCCTTACACTGGATAACCTAATTCACGCAACGCTTTCACAACTCTGTCATCTTCAAAGCAGCTGCATTTTGAAGAGATTTTACATTAGATCATTAACTATCCAAAAAGCACAGACTATTCATTAGAGTAAGTGCTATTTCTGGCTAGAAATGGCTAGAAAACTTCCTCTCATTTCCACACCAATTTTTCCTTGCCCTGTTTATAACCACTTGTTCTTATTCAATCTTTTTATTACTCATTTCCTTCTCATGTCAAGTTACAGACAACAATCTCATCCCCTTTTGGTTTTTGCTTTGTGGAAGCAAGTGGAAGTGTTCTGGTTTGCTCAGTAAAGTGGTTTTTTTCTTCCAAGTCTGTCCTAAGCACCCTCCCCTGCACATGCTCCAGTTTCAGCCTCTCTCCATTGCGTGATGGTTATTGCTCTACATGGTGTCCTGGGCTCAGCAACATGCGACACTGTCACCACCTCAAGCGTTTCCCACTCTTTCAGTGCCTCACAGAGCTCCTCTCCCTCGCTGCAAGGACACGTGCTGTCAGAATGCAGCGGAGGCAGAGCTCCTCTCAGGATACGTGGGCAAGTTTTCCATTTCTACATCCAAATGGTGAAAAGCCAGAATTTCAGACTCGCCTCCTCCCTCGGAGCCAACTCACTCTGCACATCCCAGCTCAGGGCATTTCAGGACGAGAACCAAAGGGGCGGAACTGCCCTGTTCATGCGGTGCCCAGGACCTACCTCCCAGGGTCGTGGCTCCTGCCAGGCCTCGCCGTACGTTCATGGGAGCCACCGAGTACCAGATCCCGTCCTCATCCGATGTATAATCCAAGCACTCCACCGAGCTGAGACGAGAGCGACCGTCGTACCCCCCAATCACATAGATTCGATCGTGCAGAGACACCGTGGCAACATAACGCCTCTTACGGGTGATGCTCTAAACAGTGAAAAGAATAGAAAGGTCAAGGAGAGGAATCATAGAATCATAGAATCACCAGGTTGGAAGAGACCCACCGGATCATCGAGTCCAACCATTCCCATCAAACACTAAACCATGTCCCTCAGCACCTCATCCACCCGTCCCTTAAACACCTCCAGGGAAGGTGACTCAACCCCCTCCCTGGGCAGCCTCTGCCAGTACCCAATTACCCTTTCTGGGAAAAATTTCTTTCTGATATCTAGTCTGAACCTCCCCTGGGGCAGCTTGAGGCCATTCCCTCTCGTCCTGTCCCCTGTCCCTTGGGAGAAGAGCCCAGCTCCCTCCTCTCCACAACCTCCTCTCAGGTACTTGGAGAGAGCAATGAGGTCTCCCCTCAGCCTCCTCTTCTCCAGGCTAAACACCCCCAGCTCTCTCAGCCGTTCCTCATCAGGCCTGTTCTCCAGCCCCCTCACCAGCTTCGCTGCTCTTCTCTGGACTCGCTCCAGAGCCTCAACATCCTTCTTGTGGTGAGGGGCCCAGAACTGAACACACGATTCGAGGTTTGGTCTCACCAGTGCCGAGTCCAGAGGGAGAAGAACCTCCCTGGCCCTGCTGGCCACGCCGTTTCTGATCCAAGCCAAGATGCCATTGGCCTTCTTGGCCACCTGGGCCCCTGCTGGCTCATGGTCAGTCGCTGTCAACCAACACCCCCAGGTTCCTCTCCTCCAGGCAGTTTCCAGCCAGACTTCTCCTAGTCTGGAGCTGCTCAGGGTTGTTGTGCCCCATGTGCCCCAAATGCAGGACCCGGCATTTGGCCTTGTTAAACGTCCTGCCGTTGGTCTCAGCCCATGGATCCAGCCTGTTCAGATCCCTTTGGAGCCTCCCAACCCTCCAGCAGATCAACACTTCCACCCAGCTTAGTGTCGTCTGCAAACTTGCTAAGGGTGCCCTCGCTGCTTTCATCCAGGTCATTGATAAAGACATTGAACAGGGCTGGACCCAGCCCTGAGCCCTGGGGACACCACTTGTCACTGGCCTCCAGCTGGAGTTAACTCCATTTCCCACCACTCTCTGGGCCCTCCATCCAACCAGTTTTCCACCCAGGAGAGTGTGCGCCTGGCCAGGCCAGAGGTGACAGTTTATGAAGCAGAATGCTGTAAGGAAGCAACATGCACACATGGAGACCAACTGCTGTTCTTCCAACCTCTTTTTTGCTTTCTTGGAAAACAGTGCACTCCCACAGGGGGAAACAGCCCTGTGGATTTAAAGGATACAGCCCTGGCTAAAATGCTTAACAACTGCACCTGCCTTTCTCTGCCTGCCCTCTTTCTCTGCCATGCTCTCTTCTCCTGGCCAGGCCTCTTTGCACCAAAATATTTTTCATGAAATGTCATTTATCTTACATCACTGATGAATCTCTGATGCATCTCGGGCGTTTGTGTGCCTCCCACTGCCTCCCTGCAGAGGCTTTTAATGGAAAAATGTGAAGATTTGGAATATTTGGTGAAAATACCTGAAGCATTTAGCCTCCAAAAAAGAACAGAATTTTGGGACATCAAGGATTCAGGGTTTTAGGTGATTAGCAGTATTAAAGAAGATGCAATTCTTCACCACTTCACACAGATAAAGGTGATTTTAAATTTGGGTAGAAACAGTCCTCAGGGCAGGAATCCTCTCTTCCTGATTATCTCTGAAAATGCTGAGAAACAATGAAACCAGAGAGATCCCACAGCCTGCCCGAGAGCAGCACTGATTACACTATCCCTATTGACATCTCAGTTACCGTCACTAACCTTAACGCGTAACACGCCGTTGGTAAGAAAAACGATAGCTCTCACTCCCACCTCTGCAGGCTCAGCTGATCAGAAATGTGACAACCACTGCTTATGCAAAGCTTACTTAGCAAATCTGCAAACGTGAAGTGGTTTCAGCTTTTGCTATGTAATCCTCAGCAACTCTAAAGAAATTATGGCAGGAATTCTAAGCAGAACACAAGAGGCAGCCTAGAAAGGGATGTTATAGAACCAGAGAATCCATAGGTCGGAAAAGGCCTTTTAGATCATCAAGACCAATTGTACCCATCCACTACTAAATCACATCCCTAAGCACTTCAGCCACTCGCCTTTTAAACACCGCCAGGGATGGGGACTCCACCACCTCCCTGGGCAGCCTCTGCCAGTGCCTGAAATCCCTTCCAGTGAAGAATTTTTTCCTACTGTCCAATCTGAGCCTCCCCTGGTGCTTGAGGCCATCCCCCCTTGTCCTGTCCCCTGTCACTTGGGAGAAGAGACAAACATCCATTTCACCACAACCTTTTTTCCCGGGCTGTGCAGAGCATGATGAGGTCTCCCTTCAGCCTCCTCTCCTCCAGGATAAACAGCCCCAGGTCCCTCAGCCGCCCCCAGAACCCTTGTTCTCCAGCCCCTTCCCCACCTCCGTTCCCTTCTCTGGACGCGCTCCAGCCCCTCAGTGTCCTTCTTGTGCTGAGGGGCTCCAAACTGAACCCAGGATTCGAGGTGTGACCAGCACTGAGTATAGGGACACAATCACTTCCCTGTTCCTGCTGGCCACACTGTTTCTGATCCAAGCCAAGATGCCACCGGCCTTCTTGGCCACCTCTGGCTCATGTTCTGCTGCTGTCACGCAGCACCCCAAGGTCCCTCTCTGCCAGGCAGCTTTCCAGCTGCTCTTCCCCAACCCTGGAGTGCTACGTGGGGTTCTTGTGTCCCAAGTGGAGGACTCGGCACTTGGCCTTGTTAAGCCTCATCCTGTTGGGCACAGCCATGAATCCAGCCTGTTCAGATCCCTCAAGAAAACTGACACTCCCTCCCAGCTTAGTGTCACCCATGAACTTATATAGCTGACGCTGCAGGATCAGCGTTCGATCACAGCCTGTTCAATCAACTCGTGGTCAAAAACGGTCTCTTACTGGCAAGAAACTCCACTCCTGAGTCTTCGGGTCGTATTTCTCCACAACATCAATGGGTGACTGCTGGCTGCCAAAGCCACCGATCACAAGCAGGACTTCATTAGCTCCTAGAGCAAAGAGGGAGAGCAGAGTCAGGTCAATCCCGTCACAACGAAAGGGTTACCTCAAGGGAATCACCTGAAGAGTATCTGAGCCTTCCTTGGTGCAACAATTCACCTCTAAACTCCCGTTTTCATCACCCCTCTGAAGCTCACACCTAACCTGTGTGCAGCCACTGAGCTCTCTCTGTCCCCGGCGGTGAGGAGGAGAGAGAAACCCTCCCAGGGTGCTTGGCAGCAAGACTACTGGGGTGTCGGGGCTGCCTGCTGGAGGGCTGCTCCTCCTCATGTTAGAGGGGTTCTGAGAAGACAAGTTGGCTAAGTCAGGTGCTGCAGTTGGCTTGGTGATATTTCCTTTGGTGTGCTTCCCATAATTTGTTTTTCAAACCCCTTAACACCCCAGGAAAGCTGAAGGAGGATGGGAGGATGGCTGCTTTGCTGCAGCCTCCTCACAAAACAGGGTCTTCACCCCTCATTTGCAAATGAAAACCAGACCCCCGCGGCACATTGTTCACCTCTGCACTGAGAAACATGCCAGGCTGGCTGAAGCCTGAGTAGCTAATGTAATATTTTCAGAATTGCCCCTTAAGCCTTATGTATTTTATGTCAAAGATGCCTTTTCTTTTCTCTGAATTGTCCCTGAATTTTTCTCCCTAAGAGTTAAATAAGACTTATGACCTGGAGAGTTTTAACTCCTCTGTAACGATTGCCCTAGCAGTCGGTTTCTGTCATAGTTTTAAAACCAGATGACCATCCCCTGAATGCCTTGGGCCCTTTCTACAACAGGGAGGTGTACCAGAGTTTAGAATTGTCCAGCTTTTCATTGCAGAAGGACTGAACACCAAGCAACAAAGATTCAACCAGTCTCTGTCTGTCACAAAGCAAAACAGCTGCTGCCTCAGATGAAGGAGAATAATATAAAAAATCATAGAATGGTTTGGGTTGGAAGGGACCTCAAGGCTCAGGCTGCCCAGAGAAGTGGTGGCTGCCCCATCCCTGGAGGGGTTCAAGGCCAGGTTGGATGGGGCTTGGAGCCCCTGATCCAGTGGGAGGTGTCCCTGCCCATGGCAGGGGTGGAACTGGATGGGTTTGAGGTCCCTTCCAACCCAAACCATTCCATGATTCTATGGTTTTCCCCACAATTTGGTGACTGTGCTTGGTGGGAGTTACTGAAACAGAGGAAGAAATCCTCTTATTTCCCTTAACGAGATTAGGGGAAAAAACCTACAAAGTACCTCTAAAAGGAAAGATGGACCTTTCGACCTCACTCCTTGTGCCTTCCCCTCCAAGATTCTCTGCTGAAAACTCACCTTCACTGTAACACAGCTTTCTCCCACCTCGCAGCTCTGTTTCTAACAGTGATAGCCACTGTTTTAGACAGAAGAAACTCTTCCCACTCTTCTTGGACTTGGGAATGCTGAGAGAAACATATCTGAAGGCACCAACAGCTCAGGATACTGGTTTTATGGTTACAGGAGGGGCCTGGGATTACAGGGAACCACCCAGCCCCTGCACTGCACTCAGCAATTGTGCTCTGAAAAACCCCCTACTCCTGCCCTTTGCTCCAGTTCCCTTTCTGTCCCACTGCAGACTGTGAAGTTTGTGCTGTTAAGAGCAATCACAAAGTACAGAGCATGGTGTGTAATACAACACCTGCCCTCCCCAGTGCCCTTTGCCGCTCACCTAGGCGCGCTCTTGTCCTGGGTCCTTGCATCTGACTCCGGAGCTCGGGCCGGAGATGGAATTTCTTCGCTTCATCGACGAGGTCTCTGCACTGCAGACTGCATCGTATAAAAGGCTGAGGAAAAACATGAGTCACTGGTACACGCAATATATTTTAAGATCCCTCATAAGAACTGTCCTCAAGCCAGCCCATGTTGGTTCAGACAGCATTAAAATGATTTGTGCACAGTCTGTGGTGAGAAGCGTCAAGGTGCAAACACTGCACACAAGGAAATGCAGAGACAACTTCAGACTGGACTGTAGCTGAAAAGATACGGCTCGGTTCTCACGCAGACTGCCACTGCAGGTTCCATAATCATAGAATCATAGAATCACCAGGTTGGAAAAGACCCACCGGATCATCGAGTCCAACCATTTCCATCAATCACTAAACCATGTCCCTCAGCACCTCATCCACCCGTCCCTTAAACACCTCCAGGGAAGGTGACTCAACCCCCTCCCTGGGCAGCCTTTGCTAGGGCCCAATGAATAATGAAAATAACTGTATTGGAAAACTAAGGAAAGGCTATTTCTGCTGCACTTAAGCCAGCAAAAGTGCGTCTGAGAACAGGGACTGGCAGTGACACTACACTTGAAATCAGTTTGGCTGGATCTGCCCCACGTAATCAACACTCAGCACGCCCCAAAGAAGAAATGAGGAGCACAACAAAGCAGTTTTGCTGGATCTGTTAGCTTGGTCCCTGTGCACGTGGACATGGAGCTACAAAAAAAGCACAGAAGCAGTAAGGTTGTATTTAAAAGAAGTGAGGGGCACTGGAGCCCAAGGACAGCCTCATCTTCCCCTTGTGTAATGTCGTGTAGTTACCCTCCCTGGCTGAGGGCAGGACCAACCCTCCCTGGTAGCTCAGCCCTCAATTCCCTGCTGCAATAAGCTAAGATCTATTTTCACAAGTTCCTGGTGCTTGTGCAAGGCCAAGGTTATCAGAGCAGATTACGCCACGCAGGGCCAACGCTCTGCTCACCCTGCTGTCCCAAGATGATGATATTTCACCAGTGTGCGTCACCTCCAGCTCAGGGGGGCCATCCTGCGCAGTCAGGAAGCTTACGCCCTGTAGACACACACGCTTAGTCTGGTTTTTGAACAGGTCTAATTGTTTTGGTACCAGTGCTTTAGTGTTGGCTTCAATTTCAATTCTGGGGCACAACAACCCTGTGCAGCTACAGACTAGGAGAAGTCTGGCTAGAAAGCTGCCTGGAGGAGAAGGACCTGGGGGTGTTGGTTGAACACGAGCCAGCAGGGGCCCAGGTGGCCAAGAAGGCCAATGGCATCTTGGCTTGGATCAGAAACAGCGTGACCAGCAGGGCCAGGGAGGTTATTCTCCCTCTGGACTCAGCACTGGTGAGACCGCTCCTCGAATCCTGTGTTCAGTTCTGGGCCCCTCACCACAAGAAGGATGTTGAGGCTCTGGAGAGAGTCCAGAGAAGAGCAACGAAGCTGGTGAGGGGGCTGGAGAACAGGCCTGATGAGGAATGGCTGAGAGAGCTGGGGGTGTTTAGCCTGGAGAAGAGAAGGCTGAGGGGAGACCTCATTGCTCTCTACAACTCCCTGAGAGGAGGTTGTGGAGAGGAGGGAGCTGAGCTCTTCTCCCAAATGACAGGGGACAGGACGAGAGGGAATGGCCTCAAGCTCCACCAGGGGTGGTTCAGGCTGGACATTAGGAAAAATTTTTCACGGAAAGGGTGATTGGTCCCTGGCAGAGGCTGCCCAGGGAGGGGTCCCTGGAGGAGTCCCCTTCCCTGGAGGGGTTTAAGGGATGGGTGGACGAGGTACTAAGGGACATGGTTTAGTGTCTGATAGGAATGATTGGACTCGATGATCCGGTGGGTCTCTTCCAACCTGGTGATTCTGTGATTCTATGATTAATTTCAGTTTGAAGTGGACCATAACAATCTGACAAAACACATTTTAGCTCTGGCTCCAGTTAACTGCCTTTCAGCTGCTCTTATTTAAAACACCCATAAAAGGCCGCTGTATCACACCAGAGATGGTTGTTGCTAACCCAGCTATTTCTCTGCATAGAGAACTCTCATTCAACGTTCTGCACCTGTCAGGAGACAAGGGCTGGGAACTCCTGATTGCCTCGTGTCACCATCAAACCAGTCTTAGCTTCTCCGTGCCTTCCTGCATAGGGTCAGCATCACTGCCTCTTTGGAATTAAACTTCCATTGCAAAAGCTTAATTATCTTTTATCACCCACATATTGGTTTGCTTCCGCAACACCCCAGGTGCACTAAGAAGCAGCATTAGACACAGCTCTGACTGGTGTGCTGGCCCTGGACCTACAACAGCTGCTGTCATTCTCATTCAAAGGTAGCTGCTTGCCATCTGCACCTGAAAATTTCTGAGGAGTCACGGATTGCAAGCCAGCAGCCTTCAGCCTAGAGGGGACCTGCTACCACTCAGGAGTGAAAGGCAGAAAGCACTTGTCAGAAAACTAGAACAGATGACACCAGGAAGGTGCTATCTGTCTCAGGAGACAACTGACAAATTGCTCTGGATGGGGCGCCCTCCCAGCTGAAAAGTAGGATGCTGTAACTGCAGTCACAGAAAACTACTTCTGACTCAAACAGCAGGTGCTCCAGTCGAACAAGGACAACCCCATAGTGTCAGCATCAAAAGGCATCAGCAAAGAAAGCGGCTGTTAATGTGTTCTGGTAGGACAGCAGGAGTCTAACCAGGGAACATGGCAATCACACACACACACACGCGCGGCTCCCATGGAGCTGGGCTGCGGATACCTCGGTGTCGATGACGTCTGTGATGTAGCGGGGGGTGAGAAGCGGCATGCGCACGTATTGCAGCAGTTCCGGCAGCGATGCTTCCCGTTCCTTTTTTGAGTGCTTCACCCAGTTTATAACTGCCTCAAAAACTGGCTCTTCAGAGTCCACCTGGGAAGAGGAGACACACACTGATCAGACTGCAGGAGGGTATTTCAGCTGCTGCTGTGGAACAGACAACTTCCAGGCTGCTGCCACTGCTTCACAGCTTCAAGAGAGCAGGATATTTCAAGTAAGAGCTTGTTACGGAAATTCCCATGAGCTGTATTTACAAGCACTATGAAATTCCCTCATTATCTTTTCCTGAAAACTGCGTTTGTTTATCCCTTAGAGCCGAGATGAACAACTGGCAGTAAGAGTGCCAGAAACGTGAGCTTTACGGTACAGAGCACAGCCAGAAGCTGGGAGCCACCACTTTTGAGAGAAGCTAGTGACGAGCTGTTACTCCAACAGCAGCTCCCCGGATTTCTTGGAGGAGCAGGAGTTACAATCCTGCAAAATGCGAAGAACCACCACAAAGATAATCAGAATCATGCTTCCTTTTCACAGAGCACAGTCTCTGCAGACCCTTGCCCACACTGCACCTGTAACAGCCAAGCCGTACCAGATACATTTAAGGTTGTATTATTTCAACTCACATTTAAGAAAATATTATAAATGACTGCAGGGATAGGACGAGAGGGAATGATTTTCAGCTGAAAGAGGGGAGATTGAGATGAGATCTTAGGAAGAAATGTTTTCCTGTGAAGGCAGGGAGGCCCTGGCCCAGGTTGCCCAGAGCAGTGGTGGCTGCCCCATCCCTGGAGGTGTTCAAGGCCAGGTTGGATGAGGCCTGGAGCCCCTGATCCAGTGGGAGGTGTCCCTGCTTATGGCAGGGGGTGGAACTGGATGGGCTTTGAGGTCACTTCCGACCCAACACATTCTGTGATTCTGTGATTTCAGAGTGGAGAACCCCAGGGTAAAAATGTCACTATTCTGACCAGTTTATTTCTCTCTCCATTTAGGACCAGTTTGTGCTGGTGCTGACACCACTTCCAAAGATTACACTGACTAAACCACCTAAATTCAATACTCCTGAGAACCTAGGTTGCTTTGGACATTTATGATTACCAAAAGTGAAAGGATTGTAAAAAGCTCTATAATAATATTATTTAGGCTGGGTTTTCTTTATGCACAAGTTCAGATGATCAAAGTAAAAGCAAATGAGACAAGAATTAAATATCACGAGGTCTGTTAACTGTTATTAAATATAAAAGGAGATACTGTAATAAGGGGATTGAGTCTTCCCATTGATATATGACTGGCAAGCTTTGAAGCTGCCTGTTGCAGAATGTTCTGAAGCAGGGAGCCACAGAGGTTAATTAGTTAAGGCAATTCTTCCAAGCCATTGATTTATATTTGTTACAGTGTAATTTGAAATGGCCTCTTTCTATTTGAATTACAAGGAAAGGACAATTAGAGCTCACAAAAGGAGAGCAGAGTGCTTTATTGTTTCCAATTTTCCCCACCTCCTCCTCCAATGCAATAATCCCTCATCCTTTTATCCCTCTCAAACTGACTGTCCTCTTTAACAGTCTCCTTGTTCCAACCCTTTCCTGTTTTCTGGCAAAGGAGTAACACTAAACACAGCAGTGAGGGTCTGCCGTTACACTTCAACAGCCAGGGTTTTTTTCAAGGATGCACCTTCGGTCTCCTCCGATACAGCACATAACCTCTGAATGTGCACAGTGACTGCTAGACTTGCTTCTTTCCCCTTCTGAAGGAATTCCAACAAATGCACACCTCACCGTGTGTCATAGAATCATAGAATAACCAGGTTGGAGGAGACCCACCAGATCATCGAGTCACAGAATCACAGAATCACAGAATAACCAGGTTGGAAAAGACCCACCGGATCATCGAGTCCAACCGTTCCCATCAATCACTAAACCGTATCCCTCAGCACCTCATCCACCCGTGCCTTAAACACCTCCAGGGAAGGTGACTCAACCACCTCCCTAGGCAGCCTGTTCCAGTTCCCAATGACCCTTTCTGTAAAGAATTTTTTCCTAATGTCTAGCCTGAACCTCCCCTGGTGGAGCTTGAGGCCATTCCCTCTTGTCCTGTCCCCTGTCCCTTGGAAGAAGAGCCCAGCTCCCTCCTCTCAACAACCTCCTCTCAGGTAGTTGGAGAGAGAAATGAGGTCTCCCCTCAGCCTCCTCTTCTCCAGGCTAAACACCCCCAGCTCTCTCAGCCGCTCCTCATAAGGCCTGTTCTCCAGCCCCTTCCCCAGCTTTGTTGCTCTTCTCTAGACTCATTCCAGAGCCTCAACATCCTTCTTGTGGTGAGGGGCCCAGAACTGAACACAGGATTCGAGGAGCGGTCTCACCAGTGCCGAGTACAGAGGGAGGATAACCTCCCTGGACCTGCTGGTCACAGAATCACAGAATCACAGAATAACCAGGTTGGAAGAGACCCACCGGATCATCGAGTCCAACCGTTCCCATCAAACACTAAACCATATCCCTCAGCACCTCATCCACCCGTGCCTTAAACACCTCCAGGGAAGGTGACTCAACCACCTCCCTGGGCAGCCTGTTCCAGTGCCCAATGACCCTTTCTGTAAAGAATTTTTTCCTAACGTCTAGCCTAAACCTCCCCTGGCGGAGCTTGAGGCCATTCCCTCTCGTCCTGTCCCCTGTCCCTTGGGAGAAGAGCCCAGCTCCCTCCTCTCCACAACCTCCTTGCAGGTAGTTGGAGAGAGCAATGAGGTCTCCCCTCAGCCTCCTCTTCTCCAGGCTAAACACCCCCAGCTCTCTCAGCCGCTCCTCATAAGGCCTGTTCTCCAGCCCTTTCACCAGCTTTGTTGCTCTTCTCTGGACTCTCTCCAGAGCCTCAACATCCTTCTTATGGTCACGCTGTTTCTGATCCAAGCCAAGATGCCATTGGCCTTCTTGGCCACCTGGGCCCCTGCTGGCGCATGGTCAGTTGGCTGTCAACCAAGTCAGCTGTGTCCCCGAAGCCTGGATCAGTCTTTCCCATCCACAATGACTTTTACTTCACCTATGTGGACCATCCGATCAGTTTGGCTGAGCTGTTCTCAAGCTCCTCACTATTTCCAGTTCGTTGCTCAGAAGTGCTCAGTATTCGCCACAACTGACACAAGCTCAAACCCTCACAGCGTTAAAGCTGCAGCTTGTGAGACACTAAACACTCAGCCTTTGCCCACGGCTGACCTGTGCCAGGGTCCCTCACTGCTATCTTGCATTCTCTTAGCTGACTGACTAACAAGAGGATGTTGGCTTGGCTGAAGGCCACTTTCAAGGCAGACTTTCAAGGCATCCCTCAGGAATTCTCTCTCTGTATTGGCTTTCCAGGAATTCCACCATAGACATCACTCACATCAGTTTGCTTCTGAGAGTTCATGTCACCGTGAACTCTGAATAGCGACTGATTCAATCACTTCTTCTAGAACAAAGAAGCCAACATCAACTCCTAACCAAGTCCACCTCAATATAAACCCCAAGTCCCCATTATCAAGGAATGTTCAACTTTCCATTCTCAAGAGCACACATATTCAAAGAAAATTTGGAAAAAATATTTCACAGGTTCCAGCCAAACAGTAAATCCTCCAGAAACCAACCCTAAGGGAATAAAATCTGCACGGAACTCCCTGAAGAGTCACTGCTCCACACCATTACGCACTCTGCTGGTTGTAAAAGCAGAGGATGCTCAAACGCCTGGGATGACACATGCATTCCTTGTGCCGCTGCACACGAAGGTCCACAAATAGAAGTTAAAGTCTTGGGGTTATTTCTGAAATGTAGGCATTGAGACAAACTGTCTTTGCAACCTCTGAAGGCTCCTCCGGGGCAAGGAGGAGACAAGGGAGCAAGAACTCTGCAGAGCTAACTAACTGCGACCGCCTTACTTGCAAGAAACACTCGTGTGACAACAAATTCTTACATAGAAACTACGTGCTACTGATCAGATGCAGATTCCATTGCTAAAAAATTAGAAGCAACTTCTTGGAAATTAAATTTCAAATTCAGGAACTGTGTGAGAAGTCCACCCTCGGAGTATGGACTCGTTTCTGACTGGTTTCAATGTTTTACTTCAACGCTTTGCACAGTAATGGTACTTTTCAGGTTTTACCTGAATTTCATCACACTTGATGAGCTTTTCAACCTCTTCTTGATTTAAGAGGATAAACTCTTCATGCTGAACCACCTCTGGAAAGTGTTTCTGGCTGAAGACCTCTGCAGCTTGCATTAGATCAACACAATTGTGTGTCTCAGCAAAATCCCGAATGCCCAAACAATTTGATGGATCCAGCTGGCTTTCTAGAAACTCACAGCAAGCTTGTTTCACACCTACGGAAAATCGGAGGGGTGAATGAGCACTGCATGCTTACTATCAATCCACTGTCTTGGAAAGGGCTTCAGAAAAGAAAGTTCTAAACAATAATGAAAATCCAACTCAAATAATAGGTTTAAGAATACTACAGAAACACACACATGCAAATATCTCTTTGGAGGGATGTGGAAACACAAAGCAGTAGAGCATGTGTTTGGGCTGGTTTGATCTCTGGCTACTCTACATAAAAGCAAAAATTAAACAAATCTGATACTACAGAGACTCAAACGTGAGTTGCACTCATCTTCATGGATTATAAATGAACAGTGGATATAGCTACCAGGCTTCTAGGTTTTCTTCAGTGTCCGATAGTTGCCTGGGATTTGGGATTTTTGCCTGGAATAGCTCCATAGGTGCACGTGCAATGACATCAAGCAGTTTGTTACAACCCAGACACACTATGATGGCAGCTTAAATGACAGTAAGGATTTGCTTATAATAATAAATTGACTGAGCTGTAACATTTATGTGCTATACAGCCCACAATACCTCCTGGGAACTCTCACACAGAAATACAGGAGCCCAAAGCATGGAACAATAACCTGTTTTACCATCTTTTTCTCTACCCAAGGCAGTTCCTCTCCCAATGAGACCACAGCGCACAAGACAACAGAAGTTTGATGTAAGTGCTTATAAATATCATGCCTCCCACAATCTGCCTTCCATTTACAGAAGATCAGACAACCCAAATCTCTGAACGGCAGCAATTGTGCAATTGGTGCTGATACTTGGCAATTACCTTTCAGCTGAAGCAGACATGCTGCTGGGAGCAATTCCTGGACGTTTTCTACTGTCACATGAACAGTTTCAGTATATACAAAGTCTAGCAGGATTTCCATGGTGGAGGCTGTCAGTCCCTGGATATCTACATAGGGCTTATCTTTCTCCGAGAGCTGTAAGTGAGAAGGGAGATAAGGTTTAGTTTTCAGTAATGTGATCAAAAAAACAACAATGCTCCGAAGTTTTTTAAAATGTGATCTGTCAGAGAGGTTCCAGTAGAGATTTGTCCTTTCTCTTCTTGTGTCTACTGAAAGAATAAGGGGAAGGAGACAATTTCCCTATGGAAATTACTTATGGGGTGAGTAAAAGACAGAAAGTTCATTGTGGATCCAAAGGACAGCTAAGCCACGGGGTAAAATGAGCGAGCAGAGCTTAGAGATAGCAGAAATTACACACGTCATTTGTGCAGCACAGCTGAACTCTCTCCTCCATTCAGTAACACCAAATTTTACTACAAGGAGCAGTCCAGGGGGATCCCTCCTTAGGCTGGACATGTATGACACCGAAAATCCTTCCTAGCTGCTCAATCCCTGATCCATTCTGCAAGTTTATGGTGAGGATTCCTAAAAAGAATGACTATTTGTAGGCTAGTAAGTTCAGAGTTAAATGTAGGTTTAACTTAAACATTTAAATATAAAATGACAGTGATGGCACTTACACAATCCTGACTTTGTTCCCTGGCCAATTTATCACCTCTAAGAGATATAACTTTGGAATAATTATTTTTTCCAAGGAATGCCAACCTCTCAACAATCAATCTCTGGGAACGGTTGATTCTGCAAATCCACCACATTTGCACTTCTGTCTGTACAAAACTGAGATACTACTTCACAAAGCATCAGCTTTGTAGTTTAACGCATTAATCACCGCGCCTGACAATTCCTGACTCCCTAACCATGCCCTGCCCAGAGCTGCAAGCAGAAGGAGGTCCCCATGCAGCACAGCGCAAACCCAACTATTTTTCCTAGTCAGCACCAGTGCAAGCACGATTCAGATAAAAGCCCTTGACTTTTCTAGCCAAGAACAAGACTGAAGTTGGTTACAGACAGATTGAGCAAAGACTCGGTGAACAGAAAGCATGATCAAAGCATGATCACTCAGCTTAGAATCTCCCTGCTGGGGAAAAAGGAGATGATTCCAAAGCAAAGAAAATAAAGAGTAGTCAAGGCCATTCTTGCAGAGGCACGGGATGACACAGCAGCAGAAGAGAAGGAACATCTCAGCTGAGATTGACGTTCTGTGATGCAGACACACTTCACAGCAGAGAAGAGAAACACAGGAGGTAGTGGTGATGCAGGACGTAATTTGAGGGATGAGGCCTTTCAAGTCTGCTGACACAGTGAATAAACTTTCTGGCATTCAGAGCCAGAAAGGCAGAGCTAATTTCCTTGTCTGACCTGCTGTGCGACAGGTCATGCGTGCATTTAGAAGCCAAAACAAGTTCCTAACTCGAACTAGACAAAACATTTCTAAAACAAGATTAAGCTGTTTGGTACAACAGATAAAGGAGACAGGGGTCACCAGAGGCCAGAGCTGATGAGACAAGATGTTTGTATGATTCCAACAAGCAAATGGAGATGTAGGCCATGCACACTTGGAGGAAAGAGGGTAAGAAGTTACATATGTCTGTTGATGGGAGACTATGAAGGCCTGGTGGTCATGGACTACACAGCATCGGGTGGAAGCTGTGGACATCTGTCCCTCACAGGTTGGCCTGGAGCTGGTAAAGAAGCTCCTGTCCCACAACCAATATTCAATAATCAGGAATCAGCCACGTACCTTCTCTCTTTACACTGTTGCCCAAAACACAAATCACGGGGACAACATGAACACTATGGAGATGATCACCTCCTGCTTCCACTTCTTGGCTCACAGTTTACTCACATGCTAAGACTGGGAGGGAAGGAGGGAAATATTTCAAGTAACTTCAGACAATGTATGTGATGCAGAATAACCTGGGATCATCATACCTTAGGGAAGGATCTCAGAGTGAAGACAACTCAGTTCTGAGCACCCCATGACGACCCTGAGCTGTGGCCCCAGACTGCATACGTGGTGTCAAGAGAACTGCTTCTACTAATAGAAGAGAACTGCTTCGACTTCTATGCTGCTGGGACAGAGGGAGCCCCACTTTCTCCATAAATCCACAAGTCTGGACTCAGAAGCAATGCAGAATTATGGTCATACAATGCTAATCAAAACACAGCACAAGCAGCTTTCCTTTTGCAGGCGTTTACTGGTGTGAGGCATCTCCCTGCACCTCTGCCATTAGAATTTCAGGCTGGTTTCCCCCTGTACCAGAGATTAGCAGCAGGTAAGGCAGTAAGGGACTGATACTCCCCAATACAAACACATTTCTAACATGACATAAAAAGTATGCAGCAGCACCGAGCCAGAAATCATCTGGAGCATCCAGGAAAGACATTCCCATCGTTAAGGTGAGTCACTTGGAGACATCAGGAGTTTCACCCCAGGATGCCTAAGTTGCTGAAAGCTTCAAGGCAGGGGCTGCAGGTCACAGTTCTGCTGTGAAAATGTTGCTGTCTCCCATTCCATCTGTAAATCATGTAGCTCACTCTGCAGGAGAACAGGCCTGACATTTTGGAACCACCTTCTTATGCAAGGCCGCTTCTTGGTTTTGCCTTCACTAACGCAGGTACACGAAGGTGTAGCTTAATAAACTTCATTATCTCCTTGAATCCTGTGTTCAGTTCTGGCTCCTCACCACAAGAAGGATATTGAGGCTCTGGAGCGAGTCCAGAGAAGAGCAACAAAGCTGGTGAAGGGGCTGGAGAACAGGCCTGATGAGGAACGGCTGAGAGAGCTGGGGGTGTTTAGCCTGGAGAAGAGGAGGCTGAGGGGAGACCTCATTGCTCTCTCCAACTCCCTGAAAGGAGGTTGTGGAGAGGAGGGAGCTGGGCTCTTCTCCCAAGTGACAGGGGACAGGACGAGAGGGAAAGGCCTCAAGCTCTGCCAGGGGAGGTTCAGGCTGAACATTAGGAAAACATATTTCATGGAAAGGGTCATTGGGCACTGGCAGAGGCTGCCCAGGGAGGGGGTTGAGTCACCTTCCGTGGAGGGGTTTAAGGTGCGGGTGGACAAGGCGCTGAGGGACATGGTTTAGTGATTGATGGGAATGGTTGGACTCGATGACCTGGTGGGTCTCTTCCAACCTGGTGATTCTATGATTCTATGAAACCCATCCACTTTCTGCTCACCTATCAGGGAAAGGAAATGCTGGCACACCAGTGCCGGTGCGTGTCTTGCTGTGTTCTGGAGGGTGAGCACAGTGAGGGCAACCATGTACGAACAGAAGCTGTTTATTTTCAGGTTAAGAACAACATTTCTTCACCTTCTAGTGCAAAAAAAACAAACAACCCTTCAATTTCTAGAACATCCCCTCCAAGAGAAGGCAGACCAGTTTCTTTCTGAGGTGGAGCCAATGATCAGCTCTTAACAAATCCTGAGTTACGCTAACTTGTCCAAACAAAGACAGAAATCTAAGTGTAAAGCATCCAGACAAGCACTTGCTAAAACTGCTCTTCAATTTTTCACTACAAGAGCCCTGTAGATAAAACTCACGGGTGTTTCAGGCTTCCCACAATGCTCAGCACAGGGGCAGAGAAAAGTGTTATCAAAAGCCAGAGGTTCAACAGAACCCTTATCTGGGTAAATGGGAACAGAAAACGAGGAGAAATTGAAACTATATAAGATGGAGAATATTTTGAAGTAAATGTTACAGTCAGAAGTGAGAGAAGAAAGGAAACTAGAGACATGGGGAATGGCAAATGCTGGTTTTTTTGGTAACCTCTGGTGGCTGTCGAATGCTGCACTGGCCATGGACAGAGGTGACACGAGTGAAACGGGGAACAACCTAGGGACCAGTCCTGAAAGCAGCCTGGTGTAGGCCAAGTCTGACAAAAGAAACTCATCACAGCTCGTCGACGGTGTCCCCGTGGGCAGGAGACAAGCGATGAGACGCAAAGAAGCCCTCACAGCCCTGTTAGTCCATTATGCAATCCTGCATTTTGAGTTCCCTCAAGTTACAGCCGTGGCCACAAGTGTCTGGAGAGCAACCTAACATTGTTCCCTTTAGGCTCGTTCACATCTTGTCACGGGCACACAGAGGAAGCAGCTCCACTTTGAGGTTTACCTCGCTGTCCCTTCGTGGGAAGAGCGCTCTCCCACAAACACGCAGTGGTCGTGCCAGCTGTACCACTTGGCAGGTCCCTAATTTTGGGGTTTCCATGTGAAACAGCAACTTTGGAAGAAATACAAACCAAGCAAAGGAAGTAAAACTGTGGAGACATTTTGCAGGGAAGAAGGACTCGAAGCTGTGGGCCTTGTTGATATGGAGCAACTCTGACAAGACCTTGAAACAGAGAGCTGAGAGGAAAACAAGAGCCAGTTCGGTGAGAAGAAGAGACAGTCGAGACAAAAGCAAGAGCTAGTTTGGTGGGAACAAGTACCAGCTGAGAGAAAAACAAAAGAAGAAAAATATCAACATAGTTAATTTTAGTGTAACTTGTTTTTTTTAGCATGCACAGTTGTTTAGCCAATAATATGTTAGTAATAGCCTTATGGACAGCTACTTTTAGCCAACAGTACACTGTAGATACCCTCATGGACAGCCTGTTATGTAACCCAAAAGGGTATATAAACAGCTAACTCAATAAAGGGTCTTCGATCCATCAGACTGCAGTCCATGTCTTAATCCCCTCATCATAAAACCTCAAGCAGCAGCAATCTGGGAGTGCAAGAGATCGAGCAGCCAGGCCCACTGAGAACTGGATGAACTAATTTTTCTAGGAAGAACTGTACCATCGAAATAAGGTCACTACACGCTACAGTTAAAGACAGAATATAAAGAATGAAGGAGAGATGATCGCAGCTTAGATCCAAAGTATACAAATCCCCAGTCTTTGTTAGCAGCCACAAAGAACAGCACGTAGAGTGATCCGACCTCTGTAGACTGCCCAGATAAAGTCCAGGCAGTCAAAGGCATCCACACAAGGGCCAGCATGAAGAAGCAGGGCCAGTCTGCTGTACTGCTGTGCATGCCAAAGCCTCTGGTAATGGAGAACCTCACCCTCCAGGGACTTCAGGGGCTGCCCCATCCCTGGAGGTGTTCAAGGCCAGGTTGGATGGGGCTTGGAGCCCCTGATCCAGTGGGAGGTGTCCCTGCCCATGGCAGGGGTGGGACCGGATGGGCTTTGAGGTCCCTTCCAACCGAAACCATTCCATGATTCCGTGAATTTGCCCTCTGTATTTTTTTTTTAAATTACATTTTCTTTATGCAGAGAAAAAGAATACACCTGACAAATTTACAGATTTCAGGAAAACACTGGCAGAAAATACATAGGTATGTGGTCAGCCCACATCTGTCATTTTTTGGTTGCTTTGCACAGAACTATAAAAACTGAGACACCTGACAGCACTGAAAGCAACAGAAGTAGAGACACAGACAGCTCTGCCAGCAGCACTCACTGTTAAATAAAAGCAAAGGAAACAATGATTCTCTTCTGCAAAGACCTCTGGGCTACTGGGGAGGTTGCTAGGACCTTTGAGCTACTCAGTCATTTTTCTTCCTGCCAATGGGGAAGTTGCTAGGATGAAGAAAGCATTTTCTGCAAGAAAAAGCCACAAAGATGAATTTGAACTTATAAAAGACAAAGCTAGGAAAAGCCTGTCATATTTAACCGTAGGAGCAAGTGCTGGCTTCAGCTCAAATAGGACCTGTCAGAGATTTCACAAACCAGCAGGCAGGCAGCACGTGTGCACACAGCGAGTGCTGCCAGAGCCAAGGTGCTCGCAGCGAGATCTCCGAGCGCAGCACCTGGAACTCACAACCTGCCCAGAGCCAGCAGGTCCGTCCTCTTTGCAGGAGAGACAGCACAACCCAGCACCTACCAGGTGATCAGCCAGCGTGAAAGAGCGACCAGAACGTGAAGTAAATGCCCTCCGTTTCAGTTTTAAAGGGCTTAAACCGCCAGCCAGTCCAAGGCACACACCACGGCCCACACAGCTTGGCATCAGGGCTGGTGCCCTCAGCAAGAAAGATGCCCAGAAGCTCACAGACCATAAACCACTGCTAGAAAAACCAGCAAATGTATCAGAGCCTTCTTGTTTGCCAGCTCAGCCTAACAGCAGTCTGGTGCTCAGGCTGGTCCTGCAGCAGACAATGATTCAGGACCAGGGTGGCAACTGCAGCCTCTAACTCTCACCACGCCACGGCCAGGGGCTCTGGGGCAACCGTAAGGAGACCGAGAATCACCAAGGGGGATCCAGGGCCACCAGGAGAGGGTCCAGGGGGAGTTCCACAGGAGGGGCTCCAGGCCTACCATAAAGGGATGCCCACAACTAAGGCCACCAAGGAGGCCTCCAGGGCCACCAGAAAGCGTTCCAGAGGGCTCCAGGCCGACCATGAGGGTATCCTGGACCACCAGGAGAGGATCCAGGACCACTATGGGGGCATCCAGAGCCACTAATGGGGGACCCAAAGGATTCCAGGGCCATTAGCAGGATCCAGAGGGATCTAGGGCCACCATGGGGGTATCCTGGGTCACCAGGAGAGGATCCAGGGCCACCAATGGGGGACCCAGAGGATTCCAGTGCCACCAGCAGGATCCAGAGGGACCTAGGGCCACCACAGGGGCATCCAGGGCCACCAACAGGGGATCCAGAGGGATCTATGGCCACCACGGGGGTATCCTGGGCCACCAGGAGAGGATCCAGGACCACTATTGGGACATCCAGGGCCACCAAAGGCGGACTCAAAGGATTCCAGGGCCACCAGCAGGATCCAGAGGGATCCAGGGCCACCAAGGGGGGATCCAGAGAGCTCCGGGGCCACCAAGGGGGTCTCCGGGGCCACCAAGAGGGTCTCCGGGGCCACCGAGGGGTCTCTGGGGCCACCGAGGGGGGCTCCCGTGCCACCATAAAGGGATCCAGAGGGATCTAGGGCCGCCACGGGGGGTTCCCGGGCCCTCAGGAGGGGATGCAGGAGCTCGGCGGCCACCGCAGGGCCCCCTCTCCGGAGCGCGGCCCGAGGCCCCGCCCCGCGCACCGACCTCGCTGGTGAACATGGCGCAGAAGTAGTCGCTGCAGGCGGCCAGGACGATGCGGTGGGCCGGGAAGTCCTTGTGCTCCACGCGGAGGGTGACGTCGCAGAGCGTGTTGCTTTTCCGCAGGGCGTTCATGGCGTTGAGGATGGACTTGGCGTGCGAGTTGGTCATGATGTCCTTGGGGGGGGCCATGGCGCCCGGCACCTGCGGGCACAGCCAGCACGGCCACATGGCCCGCGCCCGCCGCCGCGACAGGGGGCGCCCGCGCACCCCAGGCCCCGCCCCCGCCCCTCAGGCCCCGCCCCCCACGCCGCCCGGACCCGCCCCTGCGCCTCAGGCCTCGCCCCCCGCCCCCGCCCGCCCCCGCCCGCGCGCCTCAGGCCCCGCCCCCCGCACCCACCGGCTCGCGCGCCTCAGGCCCCGCCCCCCGCACCGCCCGGACCCGCCCCCGCACTGTCCATCTCCCAGATAGGCCCCGCCCCTGCACTACCACCCCCGACTGTAGCTAAGCCCCGCCCCTTGCACAGCGAGGCCCCGCCCCCGCCCCGCTGCACCTTGAGGCCACGCCCCATGCCACGCCCATCTCCCAGCTAGGCCACGCCCCTCCTGTCCAGCCAATACCGTCCCTAAGCCCCGCCCCTTGCACCTTGAGGCCACGCCCCCGCGCCTCGAGGCCACGCCCCATTCCACACCCATCTCCCAGCTAGGCCACGCCCCCCACACTGACCAGCCCCCTACCCTAGCTAAGCCCCGCCCCTGCACCGCAAGGCCCCGCCCCTGCACTTTGAGGCCACGCCTGATGCTCCGCCCATCTCCCAGCTAAGCCCCGCCCCCGCCCTGCACCTTGAGACCACGCCCCCGCCTTCAGGCCACGCCCCCCGCCTTCAGGCCACGCCTCACGCCCACGCCCATCTCCCAGCTAGGCCACGCCCCCCCACTGATCAGCCCCTACTGTAGCTAAGCCCCCCCCCGCACCGCCTGTCTCCCAGATAGGCCCCGCCCCTGCACCGCGAGGCCACGCCTCCCGCTGTCCACCTCCCAGATAGGCCCCGCCCCCACTGCTCAGCCCCACTGCCGCTAAGCCCCGCCCCTGCACTACTCAGCCCCTTAATGCAGCTAAGCCCCGCCCCCTGGGCCGAGAGGCCACGCCCACCTCCGCTGCTCAGCCCCGCCCCGCGTGCCATGAGGCCCCGCCCCCGCTGCCGATCACCCCGATAGGCCCCGCCCCCTGGGTCGCGAGGCCCCGCCCACCAGCGCTGGCCAGCCCCCCCTCTCGTAGACCCCGCCCCGCCCCGGTCGTCCTGCGCTCTTAGCCCCGCCCCGAACACCTCAGCCCCGCCCCTCGCCCCACCCTCGTGCCCAGCCCCGCCTCCGCCCCGCCCCCCGCCCCTCTCCGCTCTGCCCGTCCCGCTCTGCCACCCCCCCCCGCCCCGCGCCGCCCCGCACTCACCGCCGCGGGGACAGGCCCCGGCCCCGCACCTCGCCTCCCCGGCCCCGCCCCCCACCCGCCCCGCGGCTTCCCTCTCCCCGCGCGCGGCGCGCGCCAATGACGTCACCGCGCCGCGCCCAGGGCCCCGCCCCCACGACGCGCCTCGCGGTTGCCGGGCAACGGAGGCCTCGGCCCCGCCCAGCGCGGGCTGGGACTGCAGCTCCCTGTGGGTGTCAGGGGTGTAGGATCATAGAATCGTGGAAGGGTTTGGGTTGGGAGGGACCTCAAAGCCCATCCAGTCCCATCCCTGCCATGGGCAGGGACACCTCCCACTGGATCAGGGGCTCCAAGCCTCATCCAACCTGGCCTTGAACCCCTCCAGGGATGGGGCAGCCCCCACTGCTCTGGGTAACCTGGGCCAGGGCGTCACTGCTCTCATCATGAAGAAATTCTTCCTCATGTCTAGTCTGAATCTGCCCCTCTCCATTATCTCCATTGCACCTCGTCCTACCACTACAAGACTGTGTGAACAGTCCCTCCCGAGCTTTCCTGTAGCCCCTTTCAGGTGCTCAAAGGTTGCTATATGATCTCAAAGCCTTCTCTTCTCCAGGCTGGACAAGCCCAACTTTCTCAGCCTATCCTTGTGTGGAAAGTGCTCCAACTCTCAGATCATCCTTGTAGCCTCCTCTGGACTCGTCCCAACAGCTCCATCTCCTCCTTACACTGAGGATTCCAGAACTGCACACAATACTCCAGATGAGGTCTCACAAGAGAGGAATAAAGGGGCAGAATCACCTCCCTCGACCTGCTGGCCATGGGTCTTCTGATGCAGCCCGGGATACAGTTGGCCTTCTGGGCTGCGAGCACACATTGCTGGCTCAATTCGAGCTTCTCATCGACCAGCACCCCCAAGTCCCTCTCTGCAGGGCAGCTCTCAATCACATCATCCCCCATCCTGTATTAAAATCGGGGATTGCCCCAATCCAGGTGTAGGACCTTGCACTTGGCCTTGTTGAACTTCATGAGGTTCTCACAGGACTTCTCCAACCTGTCCAGGTCCCTCTGGATGACATCCCGTCCTTCCTGTGTGGCAATTAAACTGTCCCAGAAATCTCAAGCATAATCTGTTCCTTTCAAGGGCTCATTTTAATGTAATGAAGCTTTGCAACAGTTAAATCTCTGCTAATTTGGAGCTGGCTCCAGCTCTGCCTGTCACAGGGATAGAACTTTTCAGAGCTGTCACCGTCCACCAGAGCACTCTGAGAAATGCAGGACTCCACAACTGGCTGTGTGTTTTGGGAAAACAGCTGCCGCGACCGGGACGAGTCTAAGTCTGTCATAGAGAGGCACAAAGATTTCAGGGAACAGCTAACTGGATTTTGTAAGAGCTGCGAAAGCAAAACAGATAGAACAGAACCGTGCCAGACTCTTCTGCCTTCACAGACCCTGAGAACTCGTGGTGCCAGCAGCAGTTGAGGTCCTTATCTGTGGTGTCAGAGGAGGTTGTGGATAGGAGGGAGCTGGGCTCTTCTCCCAAGTGACAGGGGACAGGACAAAAGGGAATGGCCTCAAGCTCCACCAGGGGAGGCTCAGGCTGGACATTACAAAAAAATTTTTCCCAGAAAGGGTGATTGGGCCCTGGCAGAGGCTGCCCAGGGAGGGGGTTGAGTCACCTTCCCTGGAGGGGTTTAAGGGAGGGGTGGACGAGGTGCTGAGGGACATGGTTTAGTGATTGATGGGAACGGTTGGACTCGATGATCCGGTGGGTCTCTTCCAACCTGGTGATTCTATGAGTCTATGATTCTATGATTCTATGAAAGGTGTGCAAGAACTCTAGAGAGACAAACCAGATGTGCCCAGGAGAGGCGATAAGAGCTTTAGCCCAAGTACAGGCAAAATCAGCACAAGCCAATTTTGATTTGTGAACAAACTGATCTTATTTGAAACACTTTTTGAGTTATAAAAAGTCTTTTGGTGGTTTAAACACCACAGAGATAATGCACTGTTAAACATCAGACTGACGTATTTCACCGCTTATTCTCAGAGATAGTGTTTTATGTTAAATGCATGTCTGATTCCCCACACCTTCTCCAGTTGTGCATACTGGATTGGGAAAAAAAATGAAGAAAAGCAAAATCTGCATTGTTCTTAAGAGCTTCCTTTTTTTTTTTTTTTTTTTTTCTGGAATTCCCTGCCTTTGGTCCGACACTGGGCAGATTCATTGTGCTTGCTTGTTTTATTGTTTCTGGAGGAGGAATGGCTCGGGGAAGGCAGAGGAAGAAAGGCTGGAAAGGCTGGGTTGACTGTGAACCACGCAGGTCTCAACTGACAAAATCCACCAGCAAATCTGGGAGCATCCTCTAGAGGATGATCCTCTGCCAGCTGGAGGCACTCAAAGGCTGCAGCGCTCGAAGTGCCTGCTGGCTTCAGCTGGGCATTGTATGGAGCTGCTTCTCTGAGTCTGTTTTCAATTCTTGTGCTGCGATTTCTCGGAGAAAAAGTCAGTCACTGCATTTCAGCTCTTGTTACAAGTCCTGGGTTAAGAAATGTCTTTATTCTTTTCCAGTCCAGCTGCCTGATGGATCTTCTTCTGTTGAAAACAAGGCAAGGTTTGCAGGAAGACATTCCTGGAAAAACAGGCCAGTGTGTGGGCACTGAAGCTCTCCTTCAGGCCTGGGTAGAAGCAAGCTGCTCCAGATTCTTCTTCAGCAGTGGTTTACCAGCTTGGGATGGGCAAGATTATTGTGGCTATGATCATGGAAGTACCCAGACACTTTGATCCTCCACTTCTTGCATGTTGATTTACAATCTGGCTTTGCTGTGAAGCAAGCCAGTTGGATCCCTGGGTGAGGCACTCCTGCTTGCTGCCAGGGGATTGGGGGAAAAGGAAATCAGGCTGGGCTCCATCCTCAAGAGGTAGCAGGGTTGTACCTATCACTGTTGTGACCCATGTTCAGCCATAGCTCTTCCAGAATATTCCACAGTAGCTTAAACTCTTCCTTTTATGCTCTCTGTGTTTCACTACCCCTCCACATAAGTCCCCAAAGAAAACATGACAGTCCCTCTCCTATTTTCTGCTTTGCAGGGGAGCAGCTTGGTTGCTATTCCTCTTGTCTGGAGGAGGCTTACTGAGCTGAAAGGAGCCAGGAGCCACCAGGCTGATAACGCATCAGGACAGCAGAACAAGGTCACTTCAATGGGTATTGGCCAGGTTGGATGCACTGGAGGGTAATATAAATATAAATAATAATACTAAAATAGCAAATCAGAAAGGTTAATAGCAAGACTGCAACTGTCCTGCAGGGGCATCTTGTCTTTTCACGACTGTGTGAAATCACAGAATTGTTGAATCATAGAATGGTTTGGGTTGGAAGGGACCTCAAAGCCCATCTAGTTCCACCCCCTGTCATGGGCAGGGACACCTCCCTCTGGATCAGGGGCTCCAAGCCCCATCCAACCTGGCCTTGAACCCCTCCAGGGATGGGGCAGCCACCACTGGGCCAGCAACCTGGGCCAGGGCCTCCCCACCCTCACAGGAAAATATTTCTCCCTAAGATCTCAACCCAATCTCCCCTCTTTCAGCTGAAAACTGTTCCCCTTGTCCTATCCCTGCACTCCCTGATCAAGAGCCCCTCCCCATCTTTCCTGTAGGCCCTTTCTGTACTGTAAGCTGCTGTAAATTCTTCCTGGAGAGCTTCCAAATTTATGGAAGGAAAGTCAGCCCCTGGTGATACTTCATAAATGCAGAACCAGGACAGGCTTAGAAGAGGTAAGGAAGAACCTCAGACATGGGTTTTAAAAGTCATTGGTGCTTTAGACCTCGGAGTCAGTCAGGAGCCCTCCTCCTAGCCAGACATAAAGCTAGGATGTTTTCCATGATCTGACCTTTTCAAACATCCGTAAGGACATGTTTAGGTATGAGAGCAGTGGTTGTGTTTGTTTGGGCACTAACAGCATAAACAGGAAGGGCAAAGGCAAGGAAACAACTCAGACTAGGAAGATGTGCCATTGGAGGTGGTGGTCACCATTTGCAGCCCAGAGGAGGACTCAGAAGGATGCACGTCTCCTGGCTGAGCAGAGATGCCCCCGCTGCCATCTCAGAACTTTGCTCCTGGAGACGTTAATAAACCATGTGGCTGTGGCACTTTGGGACATGGTTCAGCAGGCACGGTGGGGCTGGGCTGATGATTGGACTGGATGAGATGAGAGGTCTTTTCCAACCCTAATGGATCTGTGATTCTATGAAAAGCATCAACTCTAGGCAAGGCTCATGTCAGGGACACTTCTTTGAGAAGGAGCAACAGACTGGCTAGAGTTTCAGTTTAGCAACCAGGAAGGTCATCCTTCTTCTGCTTGGCATTGGTGAGGCCACACTTCAAATTGTGGGTTCAGATTTGGGTCTTTTACTACAAGAAGACATTGTGGGGCTGGAGCGTGTCCAGAGAAGGGGAACTGAGCTGGGGAAGGGTCTGGAGAACAAGTCTTATAAAGAGGAACTGAGGGATCTGGGGCTGTTTAGTCTGGAGAAAAGGAGGATGAGGGGAGACTTCATCACTGCCTACAACTGCCTGAAAGGAGGTTGTAGCAAGGTGCATATCTTCTCCCAGATGATAGGACAAGAGGGAATGGCCTCAAGTTGCACCAGGGCAGGTTCAGATTGGACATTAGGAAAAATGTCTTCACTGAGAGGGTTCTCAGGCACTGCCCAAGGGGTTGATGGAGTCCCCGTCTCTGGAGGTGCTTAAAAGATGGGTAGATGAAGGGCTCAGGGATATAGTTTAATAAACAGGTATGGTTGGACTGGATCTCAAAGGTCTTTTCAAACCAAGTGGTTGTATAATTCTATGATGCATCCCATGCAGGGCCTTGGCTGGTTTACTGAATCATGATCAGGTTCATCTTCAGGAGAAGCTGCCCCTGAGCCACCACTGCTGTCTGTCTTCCAGGGCTACCCCACACAACTACCTTTGCTGACATTTTTTTCTGTAGGGGACTGATAGCCAGCATGGAGTCAGTGCTGGCCTGGCTCACTGGATGGACCACCACAGATAGTCACTTTGGGATTCTTGCAGTCTGTAAATACGGAAGGATTCATAACAGATTCAGTTTCTTTCCCCCAGGAACTGCAGGGTGGTGTTACCTTCAGCTGTCTGCAGTGTGGCTGTTCCTGCAACTGGAGTTGGCAGGGAAGATGCTCTGACTGTGATTGTCTTCTCTTTGCTCTTCATGGCATAAAATGGAGCATGTGGGCCAATGAATGTAGACTTAACAGGGAAAATACTTGCAAATCCAGCATCACTCAGGCAGTTTAAACCAAATCCTTGGTCCTTCCCCAAGACACCATTACAGAACCATTACGTAAACTGCATCAAAAAATCCTCTTGTAAAAACGCCGAATGTCCATCATGGAGCTATTGTGAAAACACAACGAAGAGACCAAAAATACTGCCAAGAAGCTATCAAGAGTAAGCCCAAATCCCCACAAAGGAGCCATTGTAAATAGGACCATAAAAAATTGAGGGATTATTGTATAAATCCCTTCAAAAGGCCCCCATGAGAATGCTTCCAAAACTCACACAAAAGATTTTTAAGACTGGATGCTTTGTGGGATTTTTTGGTTGTTTTTTTTTCATGGTCCTTTTAATGGGGTGTTTATGGCTGCGCTTTGACATTACAGAGCACTTCCAAAATGGTTTCGATGCGGTGTTAGTTGGGGCAATTTCAGAATCACCAAGAGGTTTGCAGTAACTCCATATGGTTTGGCTCTAGGGCAGCTTCACAGCTGCTTTGACGATTTTCACAACTGTTTCATCATTAATGCCCTATGGTGATTTTCTAAATGTCCTTTCGATGGGATCACTGAGACCTTTGATAAATTGCTTTGGTGGGGCCTGAGATTTCTGTGTTTTCCAGACTGCCCGTGGCTGTGGTTTCTGGGGTGCTGGATCTGTAGCTCAGAATGTTTTCCAGCTGTCAGAGGAGTCACAGAATCATTCCTGAGCCGCGACTCTGGATGCTTTTTCAAATTCTTGTTGGCTCTGTCCCTCAGGTGAGGTCTTTGAGACAATTTTATCAAATGACTTTTGGATATCAGGCTTCCAGTGCCGGGGAGTGTCTTCAGGGATATTGTAAGAAACGTCTCACAAGTGTGATCTGAGAAGTGCTTTTAAAAGCATCTGATGACATCTTATGCTCGTCTTCAAGATGTGTCTCTGGGGTGTGATTTAGAGGTTTGTTGGATGTCATCTGTCAGGTCCTTTCAGAATGTTCTGTGAGCCCCTGCGTGAATGAGTTCAGCATCACCTATCACCTGGTGATAAACAATAAGGATGTGATCCCGTGATAGCCATAAAGACGCAGTGGGATGTGTTCCTGCTGAAGTGTGCACACACCACGCGAGGGCAGAGCAGCTCCAGGTCTTGTCCAGCAGCTCTGCAAAGAAAAGATCTTCCCAGCATCAGTGTAGTCAGAACTTGATGAGCTCTGTGCATGGGACAGTGGCTGGAAAGACCTCTGGTGCTTCTCCTGAGTCAGGAGCCAAGCAGGAGCAAATAGTCCCTCTTGGCTTAGTGACCATCCTGGCAAGACAATGTCTGAGTGTTCCTCATTGCTCTCTCCAACTACCTGAAAGGAGGTTGTGGAGAGGAGGGAGCTGGGTTCTTCTCCCAAGTGACAGGGGACAGGATGAGAGGGAATGGCCTCAAGCTCCACCAGGGGAGGTTCAGGCTGGACATCAGGAAAACATTTTTCCCAGAAAGGGTGATTGGGCCCTGGCAGAGGCTGCCCAGGGAGGGGGTTGAGTCACCTTCCCTGGAGGTGTTTAAGGCATGGCTGGACAAGGTGTTGAGGGACATGGTTTAATGTTTAGTGTTTGATGGGAATAGTTGGACTCGATGATCCGGTGGGTCTTTTCGAACCTGGTTAGTCTATGATTCTATATTATGTCCAGCCCAAGGTTACTCAGCATTTTATCCACTCTGGATTTGAAATTCTGAAGGAATTGTCACTGTTTTGACATCTGTACACGGGCGAATGGCACGCGAGCTCTACCATCCACTGAGTGGGATGGTTGTGGAATCTTGTCCTTTCTTCCGCGGGAACCCTGTGTCCCTGACCTGTTCCCCAGGGCTGAATTCCCAGACGCCAGCTCTAGAGAGCCTGCACCCCACGAGGGAGTGATGATCCCCCAACAGCACCAAGCAATAGTCATGGGCACAGGATCTGGAAACTCTTCCTGTGCTTAGGGCTTGATGTGATGCACTTGTCTCCCGTTGAGGAGCTCACCTGGCTGTCATAGCGTGCACTGGAGGTGCTGCCACTGGGACCAGCCTCTCTTCACCTTCTACCACACATTTAACCCCTGTTCCTGTTTCATAACCCACTTTACCTGACTTTGCTCCTAATTATTGTGCCTTAGGGGACATCTACTCACCCCTGCACTGCTGGTGGTTGGGCACTGAGTGAAGAGAATAACCTTGATGGTTTTCAAGGAACAGACTGTGGGACGCAACGTGTCTCTGTCATAGAGAGTGGATTTTCACCCAAATCAAGAACTTCAGTTCACAAACAACTTTCAGCCTTTACCTCTTCCCTGGAACACCACAGCATCTGTGTGTTCTTTACTCTTTCCCTTCTGTGTCCCTTGCTGGTGGGGGGGGCTGGAGGTCCCAGCTCTGGAGTCCAAGTGATTACATGGAAGCAGTAATGAAAAGGGAAGGTTGACAGTGTACTGAAAAGGCTAAAACAAGAGGACCAGAGTGGAGTTAGTGCACGGAACATCCCAAATCCTTGGAGGGTCTAGTGCATGCTGCCCAGGAGGTGTCTGTCCCCAAAAGGGAGGACACAAAGAAAAGAATAAGTTCCTGCAGTTGTGGGGAGCTTTTTGCAGCCCTTCCCCTGCAACTGAGCTTCATTCTTCTGGTATTAGGGTTAGCCAGTATGATGAAAGCCCTGGCACAGTTGGTGCAGAGGTCCCATGATTTTTTGAGGCTTCAGACAGGGGTTTCATAGGCCAGAAGATGAGGGGAAAAAGCAGAAGGAGCCTCACCATGAGGTCTAATGGTCATTTCATTTTTGATGAAGATGCTGGGCAGGCCAGCTAGGGGAGGTGGTGGATCCACTAGTTAAGCATAAGGAAGAACTGTTTGAGGGTGTGGTGGCTGATGGCAGCTTTGCTTGCTGGAATCATGACTTGGTGGATTCAAGAGAAGAGAGGAAGGCAGGCAGCTCTGAGACCAGGGAACTGGGCTTTGACATATTCAGGGGTTGGGTGAGATTACCATGGATCTCAGAGGGCAAAGCTGCTAATTTTTCAAGGATGACCTCTACAAACAAAGGAAGGCCTGGCATCATCTGCAGGGAGTCAAGCACGCGTGGATGTACAGGGGACTAATGACTAAGCTCAAATGAAACCAAATGAAGTGCACAGAAAGTGAACGCAGCGTTGGTCTGCCCAGGAGAGACATAGAAACGTTGGCTGAATGGGCAAAGGTGGAATTAGGAAATGTTTGCCCACTGCTGAGTGGGTTGGGTGTCCCATTGACCAGGGAGATAGGAAAGGCCCCAGGCTGCACTAGCACGACCTCCCTGGTCAGCAGCAGAATTTGGGACAGAGAGGTAGATAAAGAAGATAAAATTATAGCTCATTTAAGGAAACTGGACATCCATGATGGTGTGAGACCAGGCAGGATGTGCTGAGGGCACTGAGGGAGCTCACCGATGTCATTGTAAGGCCATTGCGTGTCGCCTTTGACAACTCTTGGCAGCTGGGGAAGGATCCTGATGACTGCTGTGACAAACCCAAGTGTCACACCCATCTTCTAGAAGGGCAGCAAGGAAGGTCCAGAAAACGACAGGCTAATCAGCCTCCCCTTGGTCCTGGGAAAATTTTAGAGCACATACTCCTCAAAAACCATCTGCAAGGACATGAGGTAGGACAAGAACGTAACAGGCAACAATCAGTGTGGCTTTACTAAAGTTAAATCTTCCCAGTTACCTTCCCCAGTGATATGACTGGAGTGTGTCCAGAGAAGAGCAATGAAGTTGGTGAAGGGGCTGGAGAACAAATCTTACGAGAAGCAGCTGAGAGAGCTGGGGCTGTTTAGCCTGGAGAAGAGGAGGCTGAGGGGAGACCTCATTGCTCTCTACAGAAATGAGGTTGTGGAGAGGAGGGAGCTGGGCTCTTCTCCCAAGTGACAGGGGACAGAACGAGAGGGAATGGCCTCAAGCTCCACCAGGGGAGGTTCAGGCTTGACATCTGGAAAAAATTTTTCATGGAAAGGGTCATTGGGCTCTGGAACAGGCTGCCCAGGGAGGTGGTTGAGTCCCCTTCCCTGGAGGGGTTTAAGGGATGAGTGGATGAGGTGCTGAGGGACATGGTTTAGTGATTGATGGGAATGGTTGGACTCGATGATCCAGTGGGTCTTTTCCAACCTAGTGATTCTGTGATTCTGTTCCTCCCAGTTTTTACACAGGTGCTGGCAGTTTTCCAGATAAACTTGTAGCAATGCTGCTGCAATCATAGATTCACAGAATGGTTTGGGTTGGAAGGGACGTTAAAGCCCATCCAGTTCTTCCTCCCTGCCACGGGTAGGGACACCTCTCACTGGATCCAGTTTCTCCAAGCTCCTTCCAACCTGGCCTTGAACACCTCCAGGGATGGGGCAGCCACCACTGCTCTGGGCAACCTGGGCCAGGGCCTCCCCTTCCTCACAGCAAAACATTTCTCCACAAGATCTCACCTCTATCTCCCCTCTTTCAGCTGAAAACTGTTCCCCTTGTGCTATCCCTGCACTCCCTGATCAAGAGCCCCTCCCTATCTTTCCTGGAGCCACTTTCAGTATTTGAAGTTGCTCTAAGATCTCCCTGGAGCCTTCTCCAGGCTGAACAACCCCAACTCTCTCAGCCTGTCCTTATACAGGAGGTGCTCCAGCCTTCAGATCATCTCTGTGGCCTCTTCTGGACTCACTTCTACAGATCCATGTCCTTCCTGTGCTGAGGACTCCAGAGTTGGACACAGGGCTTCAGGTGAGGTCCCAGAAGAGTGGAGCAGAGGGGCAGAATCACCTCTGTTAAGCTGCCAGTCACATTTTCTGCTGCAATGAAGGTCAATCACATACTGGGCTGCATTAGTAAAAGTACAGCTAGTATGTGGAGTGAAATGTTTGTCCACCTCCCTTTGGTACTTAGGAAGTCACACCTGAAGTTCTGGGTCCATTTTGTCTTCTGGGTCCCCAAGCTGAAGAAAAATGTAAACACACTGGAAAGTCCAGATGAGGTGGTTGGGAGCTGAAGCACAGGACCCACGAGGACAGGCTGATAGAGCACGATTTCAGCACGGGGGAGAGGAGACGAAGTGGAGATCTTGCTGTCTGCAACTGCCTAACGCATGGCCATGTCAGAGATCGACACTGAAAGGATAAGAGGTCAGGGACACAAATTTCAGCAAGGGAAACTGCTGGAGATTTTTTCTCCATTAAAGTGTTGCAGCCCTGGGACAGGTACCAGGGAGCTGGTGGGATCCTCATCCTTGCTGGGTTTCAGAACTTAACTGGACAAGGTACCGTGCAGCCTGATCTTGCTCTGGGGTTGGTCTTGCCTTGTGTAGGGAGTTAGACTGGAGCCTTCCAGAGGGCTGGTCTGACCAAAATTGTTAGAGGTTTCTTTCATCTCTCTGCACACGGGGCTGTATATTCGTTCAATCTAAACATCCTAGTGAGGACCATAAAAGCTTGCGCATTTACTATTAATTTTTGAGGTAAGGTTCTGTGAATGACCTAGAGGCAGGATTTAGCATCCCTTAGTTGTGATCTGGAACACAGACATCACGAGGTCTGCTCCTCAAACACCTCTTCCTACGAGGTACCTCTCCAGACTCCTGTGGCTTCGCTCTCCGCCCTCCTCTCCCGATGCCGACTGCCAAGGATACCCGTAGGCTGTCTGCAGATAAGGGAGATCAGGAGATATGGAACTGCTGACTGTCTGTGCTGTACAGCTTCTCTGATTCAAAATCTTTCTACTGTTTCTTGCTCCTGTGGGAGTATGAAGACAGTGGTGCTGCAGCGTGAGCTGATGTCTGACTGTGGCTTCTTGCCTTTGGGTTTCGCTGTGCTTTGAAGACCAGGATTTTGAGATAAACCTGAGGGAGAGAGAGCTCTCCAGAAATCCCCACCTCGATGCACTGGTTCAGCAGACATCTGGAGGACAGATGGGGGTTCCTGCTGTCCATTACGTGATGGGAGTAAAAGCCAAAGGACTGTTGCTCTGCTTCAGCCACAAACGTTTAGCCCTGCGAATGATGGGACAACCTCAGCTGCTCTTTGCTGGGGGTGTGCCTCCTGGGAATCGCAGGTTCTCTTCACCTGTGCCACGGTGCAGCCTCGTGAGCATTTCTCCATCATTGCTGCAAAGCGTGCAGGACCTCAGCCTGTCTGCCCTTGGGGCACGGATCTCCTCAGCCTGTCTTGCTGCTGCTTCTGTCTCAGACAGGACAGATCCCACAGTCACATCAGGACCCTTGTCTCCTGCAAGTCCTGCGGGCTCTGGGATGTCCCTTCTTTACCAGAATTTGTCAAAAGAGAGTATTGGGCCCCTCAAAGCTTTTCTCACTTGACACACACCCGGCGGCTTAAGATTTGCAGCACAGTTTTCTTTATGTTTTCTTAGAATTGATTTTACTCTGCATGGGGCGATAAAGAGGTGGATGGAGCAGGAATTGGTTAATAGACGCAAGGTTGAGGTGAAACGGGAAGCGAAGAAGTGGTGCAGTGAAGGGGAGGCAGTGAGATGGGGTGGGTGGAGGATTCAGACTGGAAAAAACCTTTTACGGTGAAGGTGGTTCTGGTTGACAGCAAGTTGACCATGAGCCAGAAGGGAGCCCTGGTGTCCAAGAAGGCCACTGTGTCCTGGGGTGCAGGTTGGGGGACCACAGTATAAAAAAGATCTAAAGCAGCTGGAGAGCATCCAGAAGAGGGCATGGAGTTGGTGAAGGGTTTAGAGGGGAAGCTGTGCGGGAAGAAGCTGAAGCCACTTAGTCTGTTCAGATTGGAGAAGAGGAGACTGAGAGGAGACCTCATCATGGTCTGCAGCTTCCTCGCAAGAGGAGAAGGAGGAGCAGGTGCAGAGCTCTTCTCTCTAGTCACCAAAGGACCTGAGGGAGTGGCAGGAAGGTGTGCTGAGGAGGGCTAGGTTGGATATTAGGAAAAAGTTCTTCACCCAGAGTGTGGTAGAACACTGGAACAGCTCCCCAGGGAAGCAGTCATGGCCCAAGGTTGACAAAATTCCTGTTGTCCTGAGCAAGGGCAGGAATTGGACTTGATGATCCTCATGTGACCCTTCCAACTCAGGACATTGTAGGATTCTATGATGAGACACTGGCCCAGGTTGCCCAGGGCAGTGGTGGCTGCCCCACCCCTGGAGGTTTTCAAGGCCAGGTTGGATGGGGCTTGGAGCCCCTGATCTGGTTGAAGATGCCCCTGCTTCTGCAGGGAGTTGGACCTGTGAAGGTCCCTTCCAACACAAAGCATTCCATGATTCCATATTTCTATGATTTGAAAACACAGGCAGTCACATCAAGGCAAAGAAAACCCAACCAGGCCATAGAAATCAGACTGGAGACTGCTTTGCCCTAACGTTACAAACTGAACATGTGTATATCCACAATGAAATTCGCTTCACTATGTTCTTCAAATGTCTTCAATGTGGTGGCAAAAGGAAATGTGAAACTGCTATGTAACTTTTCCAAACCAGAAGTGTGAGAAAAAATAGAGAGGAAAAATAAAGATCTAGTGTGAGAGTGGGAGAAGGAAGAGAAGAGGTGGGTTGGAGGAGGGGGTAGAGGACAATAAGCCAGTTATTTTAATTGATTGATTCAATTGGCAAAATATGTGCAAGAAAAACAAAAAATTAAAAGCATAAAAGGCTTTTTTTCCTGAGGGCTTGGAGCTGAAACAACTGCAGAATTTTTGGTGCGATTGTTTTTCTGGTTGTTAACTGGCTCCGTTATTGTGGGGCAAGAAAGGAAAGGAGAGGAGGAGCCTGGCTGCGAAGCACTGTGGAGGAGCAAGGGCTCCTTTTGGGCACTTCTGTACCCTCAGTGGCAAAATTGGACCCAATTTTGCATCTGCTTCTTCCTTGAGGGTTAGGGTCACTTCAGCTGCGCTGCTGAAGGCTGTAGTTTCCTGAACAGCTGATGTTGGGAAAAGTTAGCATTGCCAGCAAAACAACTCATCTGGCTCCATCCTCCTCTCTTCCCCGGGTTGAGGAATTTATCCATAAACCAGCCTTTTTTTTGTTGCTGTTGTTCAGAATGAACCTTCAACAGTTCCTGGGAGGTGTGGAGCAGCTGCTGGATTTTATCCCTAGACTGGCAGTAGTTCAGGATCAGTTCTTCCCACATGATGTGATGTAAACACAAATGCAGGATAATGTTTTTGAGAGGAGAAGGAGCTGGTTTTTGCCTCTACTCATGAAGTTCCTGCCCCTTTGCTTTCCCTACATTTTGGCTGGGAAAGTTACAGTATGAAGGTTTAAAAAGTATGTTCATTATACGCAAATGGGAGTCCTCCCGGTGTTTCTGGTCAAGTGTTATATTAGAATCATAGAATCATAGAATCACTAGGTTGGAAAAGACCCACCAGATCATCAAGCCTAACCGTTCCTATCAAACACTAAATGTCCCCCTGCTTCCCTCCTGTCCCCCTGCAATGTGGCAGGAGTACCTGGCCGTGCAGACTGGGACGTGCTGTGTTGCAAAAGGAGATCCCTGGGCTGGACAATGGGAGAATCGGGACCAGGGGTTGTGTCCTGCAGGCTCGAAGTTTTCTTTGTCTCTAAGGCTATCCCAGGCTGCTGGATAAGGCAGGGAGACAATACCTCAAACAATTCAGGCAAAGAAAACGCTGTCAGCAGGAAGAGGGGAAAATGCATATTTAGTTTGCAGATGGCTTTGCTGTCAACTTGATTTACACTCCAGGAAGATCAGCTAATTGGTTTAAAGAAATAAATCTTATAAAGTTTATGTGTGATGCTGGCTGGTTGGCCAATGCCCTCTGTTTTTAGTTGTTGTCTTTGATGTGGTGTTAGTCATTACCTTCAAACGCAGCGCTTTATTCCCTATGAAGAAGTCTCCTGGTGGGTCTTGCTTTTGGTTTATATTTTATTTTATTTTATTTTATTTCAGAATACTTCGACAAGGAATAAATAAAAAATGCATTCGGATTGTCCTGTTTGTCACAGTCCATTTGTGATGATAGCCAATGAATAAGCAATTGCCTAATCAGTTGGAGGAAGTGCTTTGGCAGGCTGGCATTCCTGCCCTTTTATTTTGGGGTGATAGAAACTGCAAAGAGTAATGAAAGACCATGTTTGATTTTTTTAATGAGGAAAAGATGTCCCACTCCTCTCCATGTTTTGGACGCCAAGAAGCCTGTCTAGACACGGCCTGTTCCCCTTCTTGGGGCGATGACCTTGTATGATACTAGCAATAGGTCAAGTAGGTGACATTCACTGCATGGTACACAGGAAGGGTTCTCGACACCTCAGCCTCTACCCAGCCATCGCCACACCGTGCAATCAATGACAAAGCTGTAAATCCAAAGAGGGTTATTTCAGTGTGTTGAGTAAATATCTTAATTGCTTAAGAAGGGCTTAGGAGTGGACATCTTGCTCTAGACTTGACTCATTTTAGTGTTCTCGCAGCAGAACTGGCCCATCTCAGCTGTTAACTGAAGATTCACCTGCTCCTCAGCTTGTGATGTTCTCCATAAACATTGGATCTGACTTTGGACACTGCATGCAGGAGTATCTATGGCTCTCTTGTGTCTCAAAGAAGAAGAACGGTTGAGGGCTGTGGGGAAAATGCTCTCAGGTGAATCAGGATAGGATGCTGTGATTTAAAGTAAGCTGTTCTATTTCCTATTTCTTACAATTTCCTAACTTTGAAATTTCACTACTAAAGTTCTCTTTACAAATTAATGCATACTGGTAACTGAGGTTGCCATCATTCGATTTTACACCTTAAATACTGTGTTCAATTTTGAACTCAAGAAGGACATTGAGGGGCTGGAGCATGTCTAGAGAAGGGGAACAGATCTGGGGAAGGGGTTGGAGGACAAGGGTTATGAGGAGTGGCTGGGGGACCTGCAATTGTTTAGCCTGGAGAAGAGGAGGCTGAGGGGAGACCTCATTGCTCTCTGCAGCTCCTGGAAAGGAGGTTGTAGTGAGGTGAGTGTTCATCTCTTCTTCCAGGTAACAAGTGATAGGGTGAGAGGAAAAGGCCTCAAGCTGCACCAGGGGAGGTTTAGATGGGAAATAAAAAAAATCCTCACTGAGAGGGTTCCAGGGCACTGGCAGAGGCTGCCCAGGGAGGTGGTGGAGTCCCTATTCCTGGAGGGGTTTAAAAGACGGGTGGATGAGGTGCTCAGGGATGTGTTTTAGTAGTGGATGGGTACAATTGGTCTTGATGATCTCAAAGGTCTTTTCCAACCAAATGATTCTATTATTGATACTTCATGGTGCTGAGATATCAGTCATGGCAAGAGGCACTGGGCTTGTTCAGTTGCTGCGGAAAAATAAAGACATGTGGCATGGGTTGCCTTGGCAGGTAAGAACTATAACTCTGGAAAGAACATAAGATGGCCATGCTGATCCAGTTTTATATTCTTTCGCTAACAGGCAGCGCTGGATGCTGTGGAGAAATCCCCCCCCCCCCAATTCTGAGCCAAAGTAGCTTGCACACTCCTCTGCGAGGCTGTGAACAAGCCCAGCTCTACACATTGCAGCAGAGAATGATTTTCTTCCTTTTTCAGGATGATGCACAAGACAGGTTAGGATGGCAGTTGCAGAACTTTGGGGTGAGGTGTGGTGTTTTTACATAAAATAACTGGATGATGCGCACATATTCATGGTTAGTGGATATTTGTGTGCATGTGCATGCACATGACTGAAATAAAATATACATAAAATAGCATTTGCAGAAGATAGAAAGACAGAGTAGCCCACGTAGAGTCTTTTCTTGACCATGCACGGGCTTATGTAGGAATAGAAATAATGCCACACATCAGTACAAGCTGGAGGCTGCTGGGAATCAGCTCTGCAGAGGAGAACCTGGGGATCTGAGTGGACAACAAGCCGACTGTGAACCAGCAAAACACCCTTGTGGCAAGGAGAGCCACTGACATCCTCGGCAGCGGATGGAGGGAGATGATCCTCCCCCTCGCTCACCGCTGGTGAGGCCACGTCTGGCGTGTTGTGTCCATTCCTGGACTCCCCAGTACAAGAAAAGTGCAAAGTTACTGGAGACATCCCGGTGAAGGGCCATGAAAACTACTAAGGGCCTTAAGCATGAAGAGAGGCTCAGATAGCTGGTTTGAACGGAAGGCTAAAGGGAATCTTGTCAGTGTGTATAAATATCTGACGCATGGGAACGAAGAAGAAAGAGTCAGTGGTGCCCAGTGACAGGACAAGAAGTGATGGGCATGATTTGGAGCATGGAAAATTCCATTTAAACAGAAAACTCCATTTTTTTTTTACTGTGAAGGTGATCAAACACAGGCATAGTCCAAAGGCGTTGTTGAGTCTCCATCCATGGAGTTATGACTGGATGCAACCTGGTATCGCTGACCCTGCTTGAGGAAGCAAGCTGAGCTAGGGGATCTTGAAAAGTCCTTTTCAATTTTGGTGATTCTGATTCTGTGACTTTGTGATTATCTTGATATAAATTTGGAATAGTGTGAAATTATTCTCAAGAATAAGTGATAAGAATGATATGAACATTTTATATTTAAAAGCAGACTATGCCTGTAGAATGTACAGACTATTACCCACCACTGCAGCAACTCATGTAAAAAAGTAAGATATTTAATAGCAATATTAATAAAATTTAGGAGAAAAGAAGTGACAGGTAGCCTTTGAGCTTATCTGGAGTATGAAGAGGGAAAGAAGATGATGATTTCGTAGAATCCTGGAATGGTTTAGGTTGGAAGGGACCTTTATAGCACTGGTTTATGGCACTGGAAGCTGAGTCAGGAGAATAAAAACGTTCTCCTAGCTTGCAGTTCAGCACAGCGTATAGTCTTGGCTCTTGCTGGGCCAATCAAGACATCAGTGCTTTGTCTTTTCCCTCAGGCTGTTGAAGGAAGCATTTGAGCTACTGTTAATCCCTTCTTGAGAGAACAAGACATCATTTGCTGCTTCTGAGCAATACTTGCCACAGGGAGCTAACGCAGAGCGCTTTCCATGTCCTTGTGCCTGAGACCCAGATGAAGGCTGAGAGGTGGGAGTTCCCAGAAAAGTGCTAAGTGACTGGTGTTTCAAGAGCCTTTCAAGAGCTCTGTGTGTCTGGGCTGGGGAAGCCGACCAGCCTGTGTGCAGGAACATGTTACTTGCACTGTGTCCTGGGTGTGGATGCAGACAAAGGCAGCTCCAGTTCCAAGTGGGGAATGCTACTCGATTCACTCTGTAGCTGCAGAAAGAGCCTATCCCAGTGAACAGAAGGGAAAGAAAAGAGCCAGATGCTGCATTCGCTAATGCCCTTCATCATTCACTCCACACTGAGGCTTTACTCGAAGCCAGACAAATCCTAGATGTTTATTTCCAACCAGAAGTAAACACCAAAGGGCTTCAGAAAACGTGTGTCTCTGCGTCTTTATGCACTGCTAATATCTGTCCCCTGGGAGCCTGTTAGGACAGGAGAGAGTGACCGTTACTCAGAGACCCTCTGTCCCAGCTGAGCCTTAATTCTTCAAGCCCCTTTGGTCTTGGAGGAGGTGCCACAGAACAGGTCGAGGTGTTTTGACTCTGTTTATGACAGGCCAGTATTCGAGTGTGGTTTGTCTTCCTCGCTAACTGAAGGAAGTTGCTCCAGTTTTGAGGCATTCAGGAAGCCGGAGCTGGTTCTCTTTATTCCAGGTTGGCTTCTCTCATTGGGAATTTGGCTTTTCCTGTGATTTTTCCCGAGGGTCAACTCGACAGTTGCTTGTACAATGACATCCTAGATTCCCCTGAAGAGAAGTCAAAGAACAAGGGTCTCGAGTGTACCAGTCCACCTTGAAACGTAACCAGAGAGGCTTTGCACATACTTCATTTCTATCCAAGGTTGAAGAAATCTCTCAGCAGAATACTCCCCAGAATACTTCTGCTTCACAGCAGACTTCCCAGTGTAGCAGTGGGAGAGTGTCCTGGCATTCCCAGAGGAGTCAGAACAAACTGTTAGATCTTCAGCCCCTTGCAGCCTTGCCTCCTCTGCCCATCGCCTTGCAAAGCAGTACCTCTCCCTCTTCTGGCTACGGGAAGCTATAGCTGGAAGCGACGTAGATTGCAGACAGATCTGTGGTTTTAACTACATTCCTAGAAACACCCAGGTACCAGACTCCTGCCTGAAGGCTGCGAGTATGTAGGACAACCAGGTTCCTGCTGTGTGAGGGCAGCGTGGTCTTTATCCAGCAGAGGAGGGCCGAAGGGTGCTGTGTCATTTCCTCAGCAATTAAGGATGCCATGAAGTAGTTGTTGCACACTCTGCCCTGGCTCTTTGCTGGCTTTGGGATCAAACCCTGTATCCCTTGTAGCTGAGAGTCCTCTGTGAGGTCATCCATCAGATCTCTCTTTTTTTTCTGTGCCAGTCTGCTCTGCTCTATTTGACAGCTCCATCCCAAAACTCTAACAGACATCATAGGATGCAGCAGCTACAAGGGATCTTGTCCCAGCGATAGGACGAGACGAAATGGCCTCAAGTTGCACCAGGGAAGGTTTAGATTGGATATCGGGAAAAATTTCTTCACTGGCAGAGTGGTGAAGCCCTGGCAGAGGCTGCCCAGGGCAGTGGTGGAGTGTCCATCCCTGGAGGGGTTCAAAAAGTGTGTGGCTGAGGCACCTGGGGACATGGTTTAGCCAACATGGTGGGATTGGGCTGACGGCTGGAATGAAAGATCCTAGAGGTCTTTTCCAACCTTAATGACTCTATGATTCTATGACCACTGGAGATCAAAGAGAACAGGGTCTTTCACTTTGAGAAAAAAAGCCACTATGTTCGGTTCCATTGATGCTCTGCCTCTGGACCATCTGTGCACCAGCACAGCATCCCCTTCCCAGGGTCTGGAAGGAGGAGGTGAGTGGGGATGAAGGGCTGGCAGTGCAGTGTCCGTATGAAGAAACATTGGGTTTGGATGGCAGGGGAAAAATCCAGGCAAGAATTAGACTTAACAAAATATTCACAGACAAAAAGTGGAGATGAAATGCCCTGGGTTTGCTTCCAGGAGCCCAAACCAGCAAATGTTGTGGGAATGAGATAGGCTGGAAGTTCCAAGTCAGATTGTGAACAGAAATGGGTTTTGAAGCATGTTTGGAAAAGATTGAAAATATGAATATGGTTTTGTGTCACTGAAAAGCAGGAAAAAGGCATTAACCCTTTGGTAGCTGAGGCCATAACCTGAAGTCAGCTGACGTGTGGCTTATTTCGGTCTTGAAAATGGGCTTGCATTCTCCAGAAGGTTTCTGCTCTTCTCTGACCTCCCTGGCTGGTACCAGATATTGACTCCCATGCAAAGTTTGCTTCTCATCATTTGCATTCCTGTGGCCGAGGCAGTGCTGCCATCCCATGCGTTCTGAATCACAGCCTGGGCTTACAGAAATCACAATGTTGGTGGAAAAAAACAATGAAATTCAAAAAATGATACCATAGGGTGCTTGCTTCACTGGCTTTATTTCAGAGGAGTTGCACATCTACAGCCATGAGGGCTGGACAAGTGAAAAATTGACATCTGTGGGTGTCTACAAACCATCTCTACATTGTCCCGTTAGACAATGCTTCCGGGTCCCTCAGGGCCAAAACCCTCCCTGAAACATGCCTTCTCTCCCCTTCAGGGTGTCCTGACAGCTCCTCGCTGATGTGCAGGGAAACCTCAAAGGTGCCCAGCCCTGGCAATGGCTTCCAGAGCAGCTCCACATGTCACCCAGCTACCCCGAGGTCCTTTGCTTGGAATAGACCACATCAGCCCAGATGTAACCTGCAGGGCAGTGTGACCTTGTTCTCCTCCCTTTCAACGTGTCCCCCCAACCTCTGTGCCCTCTCGCTCCCTCGGGCTGTTGCAGAGTCTGCCAGCAGCTCCTGGAAGCCTCTGGTGAGTCGGGTGGTGGAGCTGCAGCTGTGCCACGTTGGAGCCCGGCTCCACTTGTCCAACCATGAGGTCCAACTCCCAGGCTGCAGTCAATGGCTGTTTTGCAGCCACATGTCCTCCTGCCAGGAGCCACCTTGCTACAAGGAGGGGGCCTAAATATCTCTCTCACTCGCTTAGTTGCATACATCCCCTTCCCAAGGCTGGAACCCAGGGAAGCCCTGTCCCCAGGTTTGAGGTTTAACAAGGCCAAATGCCGGGTCCTGCACTTGGGGCACAACAACCCTGGGCAGCTCCAGACTAGGAGAAGTCTGGCTGGAAACTGCCTGGAGGAGAGGGACCTGGGGGTGTTGGTTGACAGCGACTGACCATGAGCCAGCAGGGGCCCAGGTGGCCAAGAAGGCCAATGGCATCTTGGCTTGGATCAGAAACGGCGTGGCCAGCAGGGCCAGGGAGGTTCTTCTCCCTCTGGACTCGGCACTGGTGAGACCGCTCCTCGAATCCTGTGTTCAGTTCTGGGCCCCTCACCACAAGAAGGATGTTGAGGCTCTGGAGCGAGTCCAGAGAAGAGCAACAGAGCTGGGGAAGCGGCTGGAGAACAGGCCTGATGAGGAACGGCTGAGAGAGCTGGGGGTGTTTAGCCTGGAGAAGAGGAGGCTGAGGGGAGACCTCATTGCTCTCTCCTGAGGGGAGGTTGTGGAGAGGAGGGAGCTGGGCTCTTCTCCCAAGGGACAGGGGACAGGACGAGAGGCAATGGCCTCAAGCTCCGCCAGGGGAGGTTCAGGCTGGACATCAGGAAAAAATTTTTCCCAGAAAGGGTGATTGGTCCCTGGCAGAGGCTGCCCAGGGAGGGGGTTGAGTCCCCTTCCCTGGAGGTGTTTAAGGGATGAGTGGACGAGGTGCTGAGGGACATGGTTTAGTGATTGATGGGAATGGTTGGACTCGATGATCCAGTGGGTCCTTTCCAACCCAGTGATAATGTGATTTTGTGATTCTGTGATTCCAATGGAAAGAGTTCATGATGCCTCAAGGACCTCTGGCTGCTGTGGGAGGTCCATGCTAACATTTGGTGTCCTTGAAAAGGGTCATCTGGAAGGGAAGTATCCAGGCAGTGAGGGATTTCGCTGCTAAAACTTCATCCATGAGGCAGAAGAGCAGCCTCATGAGCTGGTGGTGGATGGGGAGCAAGAACTTCATAGAATCATAGAATGCTTTGTATGGGAAAAAAACCCTTACAGTTCAACTCCCCTGCAGGAACAGGGGCATCTTTAACCAGATCAGGTTGCTCAGAGCCCCATCCAACCCAACTTGGAATGTTTTCACGATAGGGCTTCCACTGCCTCCCTGGGCAACCTGTACTAGTGCCTCACCACCCTCAGTGTAAAAAATGTCTTCCTTATGTCCATTCTAAATCTCCCCTCCATTAGTTTAAAACAATTACCCCTTGTCTTGTCACAACAGGTCTCACCTAATACCCTCCTCATGTTCCCCATAGCCCCTTTCGGTACTTGAAGATCTTCTGCTTGGGGCTTGCTGAAGTCATTTCACACCTCTGCTGGCTGACCAGCACTGGTCTACATAATCCAAGCTGACTCTTGATTGGCACTGGGGAGTCCAGGCTGCTTGTGTTCCCTGGGGAGCAGCAGGGTTACCCAGTTACCTAACAACTGGCAGGGGGCTGAGCTGCCTGAAAGTGGTCACCCTGGCACCAGCAGGGGCCAAACCAGCTGCTAGGAAGGAGATGGAATGGGGTAGGACTGCTTTTACTTTTGTTTTTGATAATTACTGAATTTAGTGTTTGGTAGGTTGGAAAGACACATGGACACAATTAGAGATGTGATGAAAGGCACTTTAATGAACATTTTCCAGAGAGTTCATTTTCTGGATTTATGGCCCGCAGTAGCCAAGGGAAGGATGCTGGTTTCTCTCTCCTGCACCTCTACGTATCTGTAAGCTCTCCTTGCTTTCCCAGGCACCTCTGTGGGCTGGAACAGAAAATGCTCAGCATTTATGCTCCCTTCTTTTCTCTTACAAGTCTTTCCAGGGCCACAGCTCAGAGGGGCTTTCAGGGTATGTTTGCTCTAAATGGGCTCTGAGAGGTCCATGTGGCCTCGGGGAAGCTGAGGGAATGGATCTCATTCCTGCTCCACAGCAATGTTGTGCTCAGTTGAGGAAGGAGCCTGACCTGTGCAGAAGTACCATGAGGAAGGGCTCTGAGCATGATACCAGCTAGTTCTGCAGGGCAGATTTTGCAGGATCTGTACCCTTTGTCCTCTTTGGGCTAGACAGCTCATGACAGGGGGTGGAACTGGATGATCTTTAAGGTCCCTTCCAACCCAAACCATTCTATGATTTTATAATTCCGTGATTAGGAGGCTTTTCCCGGGAAAGGCACTCTCACATGCTCTTCCCTCTTCAGCCAGTTCCAGAGGTGATAAGTGGGAGCCTTGGAAAGCTGGTGCTGCCAGACTCCTACCAGTCTTGAACTGAGACTCACCTGTTCCTCTGTGTATGGAAACGCGAAGCTTTTCTGTACCACGGTTTGCTGGTTGGTTCACCCCACGGTGGTCACCACCTGAGACACCTATGGCAACACCGCAACGGGATGTGCCCAGCTGGGCTGAGACTCTGCAAGGGACAGGCAGGCTAGATGAGGGCTGTAATTGCTGTCATCCCAGAAGGAAACTATTAGCTCTACACCAAAGTCTGTCCAGCCGTGGCAGCTTGTCCATGTGCACTGACATGGGCGTAGGAAGTGTGCCTATCTTCCATACAGTTTGGAAACCCTTTCTACCAGCTGCGACAAGTGGGGACTCAATTTCTGCTACACTGACCACGCAACGTCCTCTTCCCTTTGTTCCAAATGCTGCTCAGCTCCTGCTGCCGTGATGATGTGTGACTGTGCTCCCCTTGGAGAGCTCACACGCTCCATCCGCTGCGGACAGCTGCCTGTCAAGTGCTTGTCTGGGTTCCCTAACCCCAAGAGAGCCTTGCGGTTAACCTGGTGCTCTTAATGCTTCTTGTGTCAAGGTCAGTGGGGTTTATTTTGAGGTGTCTTATAACTAGGGGTTTCCTTATGGAGTTAGGGGGTGTGCTGAGGAATTTGGATTTATGCTGTGGATGTATAATCCCATTTCTGAAGGAGAATTGTAGTTCTACAGCTCAGACTTGCTGTAAGGCTTTCCCAGTTGTTTGCGCGTGAGCTGCCCTATGGAAATGAAAGAAAACGGCTCAGAGTTTTTAAGGATCCCAGCATGAGAACTCATTTTGAGCAGCTGTAGGGTATCAGAAGTCTAAATCAGGATTCAAGTATTACAACAGGGCGTACTTTTCATAGTTCCCACCCAGAGCTTTGGATTTGTCACTAAAATTGGGGTTCCCATATTCTTCTCTAATCTTTGGATCTCACTCCTCTGTTTTTCTCCTGATCTCTTAAGTTTTCCTCTTTGACATAAGACTGCAGGGCTCATGTGAAGAGAAGGAAGCAGAGCTAGGCTCTGGCTGGGAGTCTGTCTTTGCATGGGAGACCTTGTCATATGATGACCCTAAAGGTGAGTCTGGTCCATAGGGTCTGGAGAGGGACACTGGTGATGTGACTCTGCTGCCTAAAGGCAGGCAGTTTGGCCCTCTCCTCTGAGGGAGTGAGGCAGGGAGGATGGTGCCAGCTCACGTGGACACGATGCAATTTCCCAGTCCTCGCTCAGGCAACACAGACAACATCCAAGCAGCAGCCGCCTCCTTTGGCTGAGAGAGGCAGCCAGCCAGCCGCTGAATGAACCGTCAAGGTGCTTTTCATGTGCAAAAGGACAGAAATCAATCACTGGTCAGCGATGGGCTCGTTTATTATCTCACAAGAATAAACGACTTATACAGCTGCAGCAATGTCAGCAGAACCAAAGCTTTGCCCAAGGCCTGAGCTCTGACCGCCGGTCCCTGCTGTGATGGGTGGCACTGGGAGGGTTTGTAATGGAGAGGATGGATTTGGGAGATCCCTGAGCTGCAGGGAGCAAATTGGAGACTGTTCCCAGAGTCCCGTGTCCTCCTGATGCCATCATCCCACACGACTGATTTCTATTCCCTCCTTCTACCTGACTGTCCTTAGAAGAGGGGAGGCAAACGCAGCCCCCAACACTGGGGAGGACTTGTACCCAAGAACCAACAGCCTCTTCCAGGAGTGAGGTTTGAGGGCAGTGAGGGACTCGGACCCCATTTCCACTGACCCCATTTCCTAGGAGCCAGGTGGCTGGAGGCAGGAGCCCCCCAGGTGTGCTGCAGCGTGGAGGGGGGAGCGATGAAGGTGGAGGGAGCCCCATGTTCCCTTGAGTGCCCTGGCCAGGTGCTGCTGAGTGACCTGAGGCAAAGCACATACATTGCTCTGGGGAGGGGTTTGGATTTGACTGCCTTAGGGTTCAGAGACCCCCTGCTAGGAAATGTGGGCCAGACTGAAAGAGGAGCTGAGCATCTCCAGCTCCTGGTATCATCTGGAAGTGGGGGTCCTGCCCATCCCAAAAAGCTCCCAGTGGATGAAGCGGAGCTTCCCAAAACTGAGGCAGTCCGAACCTCAGGTGCACACCTGGGTACACTGCTTTTAACCCATTTCCTCTGCTCTTCCAGTAGATGGGCATGGGGCAGATGCAAGCCCATTTCCAGGGTGTGTGGGACCTGTGGAGGACCCTGGAGGAAAAGGCCTGAGGTCCCTATGGGTGGCCAAGTCATTGCAGTTAGCCATTGCCATGTGTTTCTGCCACAGAGCAATGACTTTTTCTTGCTAAAATGTCTCTTCCTTGAGAAGATGCGCTTGGCTTCGCTGCAGGCTCCTCCCAGCTTGTGATGCTGTAGGATGAGAAGGAGGTTGGTGTCTGTGATCCATCTCCTGAGCTGTCAGGGCTCTCTCCCAGGCAGCCCCTGGATGCAGTTGGTTTATCTCCTCCCATGGCCAGCCCTGAGTATGTGGAGCTCAGGCAGAGCCCTTCCAGGTGAGTGGCAGCTGGCAGAGCAGTGCTGGTTGCCCAGGTAGATATGATGGGGGTGAGGGTGGATGGGTTGTACTGATGCTTTGCATGGAGCAGCCTGCTGTCACCTTGCTGGCCACCCGGCGCTGGGGCTGGCCCTCCGCGTGGTGTGGGGCGGTTTGGCACGGCTACTCGGACGAGGTTTATAAGTGAGATGTGTAGGCTGGTGTGGGCGGGGAGGGGAAGAAGGCTATCCGGAGGCTGCTGCCAGCTGGATCTCGGCTCTCTGAAGCAATCAGCACCTCACTGTCATTGAGGCAGGGACAATGCTCAGAGAAGCCCTTCTCCTTCCCTCTGGTGCCCACCCGTTGCTGGCAGGGGACAAGCGTCATGGAAGGGAAGCTGTAGCTGTCGAGGATGGAGTGCACTCCCAAGGAATCAGGTGTCTCGAATATGTGGTCGATGTCAGAGAAGGTCACCAGAGCCTGGGTGGAGTCATAAGAGCTTTTCTCCATGTCATCAACCTCACAAGACTGCGTGTAGTGCCCATTCTCCTTGCCCTTCTGCCTCAGCAGACGGAGGTCGTCTCTGAAGTGGGGGTTGAAGAGCAGGTAGAGCAAGGGGTTCAGGCAGGCGGGCAGGGGCAAGACTACAAGGAGGACAGATTTGATGACCTCTGGAGTGATGAGGAAGAGGTTGAGTGCAGAGGAGAAGATGAGGAAAGCCACTGGGCAGTAGAGGAAGCAGTTGGTGAAGATCAGCCAGGCCACATGCTTGACCATGGCACAGTCCCAGACAGCACTGAGCTCCCCCTTCAGCAGGTGACAGTAGAGTCGGATGTAGGTGCCCGTGATAGTCAGGAAGCAGAGCATGTTTGTCATCACCAAGGCCACGGTGAAGCCCAGGGTGGCAGGTTTCCCGTCTGGGATGGGATACGGGAGACAGAGAGGAGACACTCTGTATTCCCCGATGGAGAAGAGAGGCAGAACGGCTGCCACAGAGGACAGCAAGAGGCAGCAAAGGGCAGCAGCTTTGACCTTGCCTAAGGAGGGTGACTTTCCGTAGCCCCGCACGCAGGAGACCGAGACGCTGCACTGCACGGCGGCCAATGTCAGCAGAAAGATGGCAGCCTCCGAGGCAAACACCGACAGGAACCCCGTCACCCTGCAGCCTGTGCCGCTTTCCCACCTGGCACCGTATTTGGCAAACTGTCCGTAGGTCAGGGTGTCTACGAGAGCCAGCATGCTGCAGTAGACGCCGGTCAGCATGTTGGCTCCTGCTATGGAGCCGATGAGGAACTTGACTGGAGAGAGGTAGCTGGGAGAGGCAAAGACGGCCAGAATGACCAGCCCATTGGAGAGCACCGAGACCAGAACGATGACCCAGACTCCCAGGCGGATGATCCAGCTCTCAAACAAGTTATCACAAGGCTTGAAGGGACCTGGAAGAAAACAAACCACAAAGTTATATCCAGAATATACAGCTCTGCTTTAGAGCAGTGGCCAGGTCCCAGCCCTCTCCTGGCCCTGCTGGCCCATTGCCAATTGGATGCTGAGGGCTGGAAAGGAGCATATGACATTTTCTTCCCTCTTCTGTGGCAAGACCTGGATGAAGGCATCGAGTGCACCCTTACCAATTCTGTGGATGACACTGAGCTGGGTGGAAGCCTGGATGTGCTGGAGGGTCGGGAGGCTCCAAAGGGATCTGAACAGGCTGGATCCATGGGCTGAGACCAACAGCATGAGGTTTAACAAGGCCAAATGCCGGGTCCTGCACTTGGGGCACAACAACCCTGAGCAGCTACAGACTAGGAGAAGTCTGGCTAGAAAGCTGCTTGGAGGAGAAGGACCTGGAGGTGTTGGTTGACAGTGACTGAACATGAGCCAGCAGGGGCCCAGGTGGCCAAGAAGGCCAATGGCATCTTGGCTTGGATCAGACACGGCGTGGCCAGCAGGGCCAGGGAGGTTCTTCTCCCTCTGGACTCGGCACTGGTGAGACCAAACCTCGAATCGTGTGTTCAGTTCTGGGCCCCTCACCACAAGAAGGATGTGGAGGCTCTGGAGCGAGTCCAGAGAAGAGCAACGAAGCTGGTGAAGGGGCTGGAGAACAAGAGGAACGGCTGAGAGAGCTGGGGGTGTTTATCCTGGAGAAGAGGAGGCTGAGGGGAGACCTCATTGCTCTCTCCAACTACCTGAGAGGAGGTTGTGGAGAGGAGGGTGCTGGGCTCTTCTCCCAAGGGACAGGGGACAGGATGAGAGGGAATGGCCTCAAGCTCCACCAGGGGAGGTTTAGTCTGGACATTAGGAAAAATTTTTCCCGGAAAGGGTCATTGGGCACTGGCAGAGGCTGCCCAGGGAGGGGGTTGAGTCCCCTTCCCTGGAGGGGTTTAAGGGACAGGTGGACAAGGAGCTGAGGGACATAGTTTAGTGATTGATGGGAATGGTTGGACTCAACGATCCAGTGGGTCCTTTCCAACCCAGTGATTCTATGATTTTAAGACAGTAGCAGTGCTGCCTCTTGGCTCTGCTCAAGCTCCCCTGTGCTCCTGTCCCTACACTGGGGTGCCTCTGGCATGCTGTCTGGGCCTCCTCCCAGATCTTGTCCAGGGCAGAAACAAGGTGAAGGGAGAGGTAATATGTGAAATATGAGAAATGACAAACTTATCAGAGCTCCTAAACCAGAAAAAGGTTCAGGTCTGGCATTGCCAATCCATGATCCTACGCACACTGAAGCCTTTTTGCTCCCATATCCCACCTGCCCTGGTCTGTTTAAGGGGGCAGTTTGAGCTCAAGCTGAGCCTTTGTCCAAAGGGCCATAATGTCCTGTGTTTCTGTGGGATTCCAGACCCAGTCACTCCTGGTGTCAGCTTGGCATTTGAGCCACCCTCCCATTAGCTGCTCTTTCTCATTGCACGCCCTGGGATCTTGGAGTTGGTGGTGTGGAGACACTGCAGGGAGGATTGTAGGAGCCTGGGGATTTAGAAAAGCTCAGAGTATTCCAGGTGTGTTCAAAGGGTTTCCTTGGATGCTCACCAGGGCTTGGTGTGCACTGAATAGTGGGGTGCAGCTTTGATTCCTCAAGGTCCAGCTGGAGGTCATCTGCATCTAGGTCATCTGTGGAGAAAACAACAAAAAACGATGCTCAGAGAAGAACGAGCGGGGCTGTTGAGGGGAGCTGGGCCAGAAGTTTTCTCACTGCCTGTCCTCCTTTTCTCACTCCACTCTCCTTCCCAACCAGTTCCCAGCCCAGAAGTTCAAAGTAGCTGCTGGTGTCCAGTTTCTCTGCAGTCATTGCTGTAGAGGGAGAAGGTCTTGTAAATGATGGTGGGTTGCAATGTGACCCACTCCTCTGTTTTCAGGTTCCTCCCAACATTTGAACTGTAAGAGCCCCAGATCCTGGAGTTGTGGGACTGCAGATCCCTCCTCCCAGTGTGCTTTACGTAAAATAAAGAAATATTCTAGCCTATGTGGTTACAGAAAACAAAGCCTTCAAATGCATCTTCTAAATGGAAGCTTTCTACGCAGGCCTTGTCCGATGTTAGTTCATTAACAAAGACTTTGGAGCTTTTTTCAAAGAGAGCCATTAGCTGCTACTTGCAGCACAAATTCTTCATCAGTAAACACTGCCACCACCACCGAAGGGCTCAGAAGCAAAAAGACAAGAAAATCCAACATCTTTTTTTGCTTTATTTTATATCCTGTGATTTCTTGGGACAGTGGTGCCTTATTCTAACCACGGAGGTTCCCAGTCCTGGATTTGTTTACAGGTGGACTGGTTGCCCATGCCCGCAGCCTCTGGATCCATGAGGTCTATGTAACCAGACTGCTCTGCCCTCAGAGTGCAGCCTGCAGGGCCAGCACCTCCATCCTGCTGGCAGCTGCACCCTCAGCCCGGCTTGGACCCTCTAATGGTTGGGCAGAGATCCCCTGCCTCAAGGGTACGTTGCTAGAAGAGAATGGGGCTGAGACCTCAGCTGTGTTTTTGATGGCCTGTACGTGTAGGCCATCACCAAGGAGAATGGAATCCTCTTAATCATGCTTTCAAGACATGCTTTTTTGCTTTTTTCCTTGTTCTTCTTCTCAAACCACCACTGATTCACAGTGAAGACAGCTGCTGTCCTGCTGTACCACCGCCGCCCATGGCACCAGCGCAGCCTTCTGCTCCCAGTGGAGATCTCCTGAGGGTTCTCTGTGGGCAGGAGGAAGGGAAGGATGTTTTGTGCTAGGCACAGCCCGATAGCCAGGGAGCTGGATCTATGGCTATGGGATGAACTCTCCCAGGGATGGCATGGGCAGATACCAGCACCCAGGTGAGCACCATGCAGCTGAGACACTGATGAGGAAAACAAGTTTCCACAGTGCTGAGGCTAACCTCAGTGGGATTTAGCTGCCTAAACTGCTTAGAAATGCTGCCTCTCATGAGGTCTGAGCCCTGTGTGTGTACGAAAATATGACTGGATTATCTGGTTAAAGAACGATGACAAATAACGTGCTATCTTTAGTGCCTCCTCACAAGCATTGTGGCTTTCTCAGCTTCAACGAGCTTTGGAAAAAAAATGCCATTTTAAAAATCTGTCTGTCTAAGAGTTAAAATATGACTGCTGCTTTGGAGTCTGGCACGAAAATGTTCACAGTGGGATGGAAAAATATTTCCTCCTTGTATTTTATAGTCTTATAAATCTTCAGTGTCTTTTCCATCCCCAGTGCGGAGGCTGTGATGTGCAGTCACGACACTCAAATCAATGCAGAGTCTTGCACTTTCCACATCCCCCTGACCCGACCCCTGGCTGAGTTAAAGTGCAATCTGCCCCCATCCCTTTTCTATCCAAAGGGCCAGGAAGGTTGGTTTTAAGTGGAGGTTAAACATTTGCATGAAGTGCAGGATGGATTTTTTTTGTTTTGCCTGGGCTACTGTGCTCACTGTGAATCGTGTAGCAATCCTTGACCAGCACAGTGGGGTTCAAAGCAGAAAATGCACCTCTCTGCTGGCAATGAGGACTTCTCCCAGCCTGGGGACAGTAGAGAGAAGAAAATGTCTGTTGTGTTCCAGCAAGGCAGACTACAGTGTGTTTGAAGTAGTTCTTAATATGGATTTTGCTAAGGTGCCTCCAGTTTCTGAGGCTTTATGGAAAAAAAACACTTTACTGTAGAGCCATTTCCATGGAAAATGTCTCCCAGCTGGCTGGACTGACACCGAAGCAGGAGGAAAAGGAGGAGAATGGGTAGAGCAAAACCCATCAAACTGGATGCTTCTTCTCCTTTTGTATTGTCTGCCAGGGCAGTCCCCACACGGGGTTTGTAGAGAGTTGCTCTCTCTGTCAGAGTTAGGACATGGATGGCACAAAGGACCTGGGCAGGTGCATTTTGTTGGAGTCAAGCAGCCTTCTGGAATGACAGAAGCAGGAAAAAAGTGATCCTCCAGGGTTTGCTGGATGGTTGCAAAAGTTAATTAGTCAACTTTACAAGTTAGTGGAGGTGCTGGACTGGGTAAAGCAGTGTCAAATTGGCAAGGATAACCATAAAAGTCTCGTCTCCCCTCTCCTCTCCTCTCCTCTCCTCTCCTCTCCTCTCCTCTCCTCTCCTCTCCTCTCCTCTCCTCTCCTCTCCTCTCCTCTCCTCTCCTCTCCTCTCCTCTCCTCTCCTCTCCTCTCCTCTCCTCTCCTCTCCTCTCCTCTCCTCTCCTCTCCTCTCCTCTCCTCTCCTCTCCTCTCCTCTCCTCTCCTCTCCTCTCCTCTCCTCTCCTCTCCTCTCCTCTCCTCTCCTCTCCTCTCCTCTCCTCTCCTCTCCTCTCCTCTCCTCTCCTCTCCTCTCCTCTCCTCTCCTCTCCTCTCCTCTCCTCTCCTCTCCTCTCCTCTCCTCTCCTCTCCTCTCCTCTCCTCTCCTCTCCTCTCCTCTCCTCTCCTCTCCTCTCCTCTCCTCTCCTCTCCTCTCCTCTCCTCTCCTCTCCTCTCCTCTCCTCTCCTCTCCTCTCCTCTCCTCTCCTCTCCTCTCCTCTCCTCTCCTCTCCTCTCCTCTCCTCTCCTCTCCTCTCCTCTCCTCTCCTCTCCTCTCCTCTCCTCTCCTCTCCTCTCCTCTCCTCTCCTCTCCTCTCCTCTCCTCTCCTCTCCTCTCCTCTCCTCTCCTCTCCTCTCCTCTCCTCTCCTCTCCCAGCTGCAGGGATGGGATGAGGGGGAACAGTTTTGAGCTGCAAGAGGGGAGATTGAGATGAGATCTTAGGAAGAAATGTTTTGCTATGAGGGTGGGAGGCCCTGGCCCAGGTTGCCCAGAGCAGTGGTGGCTGCCCCATCCCTGGAGGGGTTGGAGACCAGGGTGGATGGGGCTTGGAGCCCCTGATCCACTGGGAGGTGTCCCTGCCCGTGGCAGGGGTGGCACTGGATGGGCTTTGGGGTCCCTTCTGACCCAAACCGTTCCATGATTCTATGATTATTGCAAACATATGCAATAATGCGTGAGGGGGCTGGAGAAGAGGAGGCTGAGGGGAGACCTCATTGCTCTTCCAACTACCTGAAAGGAGGTTGTGGAGGGAGCTGGGCTCTTCTCCCAAGGGACAGGGGACAGGACAAGGGCTAAAGGCCTCAAGCTCCACCAGGGGAGGTTCAGGCTGGACATTAGGAAAACATTTTTCACGGAAAGGGTGATTGGGCACTGGCAGAGGCTGCCCAGGGAGGGGGTTGAGTCCCCTTCCCTGGAGGGGTTTAAGGGATGAGTGAACGAGGTGCTGAGGGACATGGTTTAGTGATTGATGGGAATGGTTGGACTCGATGATCCGGTGGGTCTTTTCCAACCTGGTGATTCTATGATTCTATGATTCTACCCTCTAAGTGTTGGTCCTGATGTGGGTTGCTGGGACTGTGGTGATGGCAGTATTTGTGCTTTGCCTGTCCTTCCTCTCAGCCAGCTCTGGGAGGGTGGCAGGACTGAGCTGCTGGCGAGTGTTGGGTGGGTGTCCTGTGTGCCAGGCCCCCGAGCCGCCTTTGGGCTGCTGCTCAGCCATGTGGGATAAGCTTGGGGCAGGGGGTATCTGCTAAGCCCCACCAATTAAATTCCCAAGAGGCATATCCCAAGCACCAAAAATTTTGGAAAAGGGACCTTCAGTATGTGTCATGACAAGGTGACAGAGCGATAGGACATGCAGTGACCGCACTCCTTAAGGGCTTTGAGTGGTCGTTACTCAGATGTGAATGGACACGAGTGGTGTCCGGGGGGGTACTGAGCATCTGGGAGCCCGGGAGGATGGGAAAGGACTGATCTGGTCCTGGGGTCCATGGCACCACGTGCTCTCTGTGGCTGGAGTAAGATGGTCCCTTGGGTGCTGGGTGTGGGGGCAGAACATGCTGCAGGAGGCAGCGCTGCCTGGCAGCTGGAGCACGGCTGTGCCACCAGGGACCCTCTTCTTGCCCCTACACAGCTTTCTGGGACAAGACGCCTTTCACTACCTGGCTGCGTGGTTGTGTGGACTTGGGTGTAGAGGGCTCCTCGGTCCCTTGGTGGAAGCGCTGCGTGAGGCTGAGAGGACACAGCTATCTCCCTCTATCCCTCTCACATGCTCTATCCCTCTCAGAAATTCTCCCATAGCACTCAAGCGCCCTGACAAGCCTGGCTTTACACTGCAGAGACAGAGCCTTGAGTTATTTTCTCTTAACGAGACCACTTTATCTCTTGCATGGAAGGAATGTTTGGGAGGTTTTTTTCCTCCTTAATGAGGAAGCGTTACAAGATTCATATAACACAGCTAAATACCAACAGAAAAGGAACACTGGAAACAGAAATAAAGCAACAACAAATTAAGTAAAATAGCAATATCAGAAACCCCTCATTGTCAAGAGGAGGCCGTGCATTGCTGAATGACAGAGTCATCTGCAAAAGTGGCACAGAGTAAGGAAGGTCATTCTTGTGCATAGCACCTCTGTGGTTTGATATTTCAAGACAAAGCCAGTGCTTTAACATCTGTAAATATGAGTCTTTACAAGCTGCTAATTGTCTCATCTGGCACGCCTTGGAATCAGTCAGCGTTGCCCTCTGGTATTAATATCTCATGAAGACACATGCAATCCAGGAGGCTGGGGCTGGCTTGGAGATCTGGGAGCCTGTGGTGGGTGCTGGTCTGCTGACAGGGCCAGGAGATGGATCTTTTGAGACACCAAATGCTTTAGTGCACAGCAAGAGCAGGTCTGTAGGCAGCACTATGGGCCCTGGCCACAGACCAGATGCTGTAGTTTGCTGGGCAAGGTCCCCAGCTATGTGCACAAGGACTGGTAAAGGATGGGCTGCATGAATGATGGAAAACTGAACCAGCTGAGAAGAAATTCCTGCAGCAATGACCATAACATATGGCTCCTCTGTACTGTCTGCCCAGTGTAACCACCAAGCCTACCGTGCTTCCAGGAACCACATTGTGCTGGTAGGAATTACACTTGCCGGCCTCTGGCTGGACTTTTTACATTGCTAAAGCTTATTCCTGGTCTGTGAAGGATCGGGGCAGATGGCAGGAGCAGGAACACAGGGCTCATGACTCATTTGCTGGCTGTGTCATAAAGTGTGTGGGTCGTCCTGTCTCCCATTTGCTGTAATACAGAAAATACAACTGCTCTGGGTCAGTATCTGCCCCCAGCTCTAGTCCTGCCTGCTTAAGATGCAGGAGATTCTGCAGAGCCGCTGGTTACGGCTGGGTGCGCAGTGCTCCCAGGAGCAGGCCAGTCAAGTGCTCTCCAGGCACTCAGCCCTCTCTCCATCTCCTACAGACACACAGCATGATGTGATTTTCCCTACAGGGTGTTTCAGACCTCAGAAATGCACGGGGCCTCTGTGTTTAACAAAAGCAGCATCCAAGCTGTGTCCTGAAATGCTATTTCCACTCTCCAGCAGTTCCAGAGGAAGCAAAGGGGCTAGTGCTTTTCTTCACATTATTCTGGGATTCCCTTGCAGAGGGATCACACCAGCCCTCCACCTGGAGCTGCTGTAGTGCTGGGAGTCTGTGGGGGCAGGCGTGCTTTGCATGCTCCTCTGCTAGCCTTGTCCAACAGATTTCATGGAAATCTATGGAGAAATGCATTCTGGAACACAGGATAAACCAGCTCTTGAACAGAAAGCTCTGATCATCTGTAACTGTGGAGCCACTTCTGCCCTGCATAAGTGAGCTTATCATATTCCCCAAAGACTTCCTTTTGTTCATACCCAACCCTCACCTTCATCATAGCATCAGGGTAGGTGCACAAAAGTAGCACAGACAGGTGTCTCTAACTCCAACCAGTTGTACATTCCAGTTCTTTGAGCCCATTCTCTTATTCAGATTAATCCTAGGGTCCATCCTCTTTATGTTGTAGCAACGAAGTCCTGCCAAAGGCTCTGTGCTTCCCTAAAATCTACTGATAAAGCCCAGAAGCTGCCCTGTGTAACCTTGGCCATCTTAGTGGCTTGGGGAGCCTCCCTCTGGAGTCAGCAAGGCCAAAGCAGCAAACGTGCTGTTGGAGACTGCCAGATCTTTCTGTTAGATTGGGGCACAACAACCCTGGGCAGCTCCAGACTAGGAGAAGTCTGGCTGGAAAGCTGCCTGGAGGAGAAGGACCTGGGGGTGTTGGTTGACAGCGACTGACCATGAGCCAGCAGGGGCCCAGGTGGCCAAGAAGGCCAATGGCATCTTGGCTTGGATCAGAGACGGCGTGGCCAGCAGGGCCAGGGAGGTTCTTCTCCCTCTGGACTCGGCACTGGTGAGACCGCTCCTCGAATCCTGTGTTCAGTTCTGGGCCCCTCACCACAAGAAGGATGTTGAGGCTCTGGAGCGAGTCCAGAGAAGAGCAACGAAGCTGGTGAGGGGGCTGGAGAACAGGCCTGATGAGGAACGGCTGAGAGAGCTGGGGGGTGTTTAGCCTGGAGAAGAGGAGGCTGAGGGGAGACCTCATTGCTCTCTCCAACTCCCTGAAAGGAGGTTGTGGAGAGGAGGGAGCTGGGCTCTTCTCCCAAGGGACAGGGGACAGGACGAGAGGGAATGGCCTCAAGCTCCACCAGGGGAGGTTCAGGCTGGACATCAGGAAAAAATATTTACCGGAAAGGGTCACTGGGCCCTGGCAGAGGCTGCCCAGGGAGGGGGTTGAGTCCCCTTCCCTGGAGGGGTTTAAGGGACGAGTGGACGAGGTGCTGAGGGACATGGTTTAGTGATTGATGGGAATGGTTGGACTCGATGATCCAGTGGGTCCTTTCCAACCTGGTGATTCTATGATTGTGAAAGTCTGAATGGGCCAGACCAGCTCTTTCTCCAATGCTGCGACACTAATTGAAGTCCCTTCACAGTATCTGGCCACCAGATACTGTGGAAAAGGATCAATCTACCCTCCCCGAGGCAGGTGTAACTCCATGGCTGGCAGTGGGACCACTCCTGCAAGCGCAGGATCGCGCCCCAGCCCTCAGCATGTCCCTGACCAGGGACTGATCACCATTCTGCCCAGTTTACTCACAATGATTGTCAGCATGACCTGGAAACAATTCCATGGTCCTCTTGTGGGGATCCTCCTCCTCAGGGCTCACGTCTTCTGCCTCCCATTGGTTGGACATCTTGAAGAAGCTGCCGCAGCTTCCGTAGGCACAGCACTGGTAGGCGTAAGGTACCTCGAGGACTCTGCAAAGCGGGAGAGCAGAACTTTTAGCTGCATCACCTCCATGACTCGACTCTATATCACTTTGCACTTTTTGCTTGATTTCCACATGCGATAAAGGCCAGTCTATCAGGTGATGGTGACAGTGGAGCTGTACTTTACTGTGGTGAAGAATTCCATGTAGGACACAGGGTGGACCCAAGTAATCCCCCATATCTCAGCACTGCCTCACTTTTAGTGCTTAAGACACTGTCAATAGATGTGGTCAGACACCAGGATTGGAAACTGCGCTAGAATTCCTGGATAATTCCTAAACCTCTTTCTGCAGGACCCCTGGACTGATTCAGCCTCTCTTTCCCATGCTCTCTGGCAATATCCCATGTGCATGTGGAGTCTTCATTTTTTAACCCAAGGTCATTTTTCACTGGACATCCTTTCTTTTGTTCAAGGTGAGAAACTTCCCAATGGCCTGAGCAAGTCCAAGGACCCTGATGCTGAAGGTCAGAAAGGCACCTTCAAAATCCAGTTAGAATTATGGAATCACGAAATGGTTTTGATTGGAAGGGACCTTAAAGCCCATCCAGTTCTACCCCTCTGCCATAAGCAGGGACACCTCCCACTGGATCAGGTTGCTCAAAGCCCCATCCAACCTGGCCCTGAACACCTCCAGGGATGGGGGAGCTTCTCTGGGCAACCTGGGCCAGGGCCTCCCCACCCTCACAGCAAATATTTCTCCCTAAGATCTCATCTCAATCTCCCCTCTTTCAGCTGAAAACCAGTTCCCCTCGTCCTGTCCCTTTGCTACTTGATCAAGAGCCCCTCACCAGCTTTCCTGGAGCCTATTTCAGCACTGGAAGCTACTCTTAGGTCTTCCACAGAGCCTTCTCTTCTCCAGGCTGAACAACCTCAACTCTTTCAGCCTTTCCTCGGGTGAGAGGTGCTACAATCCTCAGAGCATCTCCATGCCCTCTTTTGGACTCAGTCCAACAGCTCTCTGTCTCTCCTGTGCTCAGGGCTCCAGAGCTGGACACAGGGCTCCAGGTGAGGTCTCACCAGAGCAGAGGGGCAGAAACCCCTCCCTCCCTGCTGGTCCCACTGCTTTGGATGCAGCCCAGGACATGGTTGGTTTCTGGGCTGTGAGCGCACATTACCGGCTCACGTTGGGTGGCTCACGATGAGTTCCATGCGCACGGCTCACCCCTGCCATCTCAGGCAGAGAAATCTCACGTCTCTCAAGTGTAGCAAGTTATTTTAATATGTCTGATTTCTACTTGGAAGTAGAATTGTTGGTTGTTCATTATAGCATGTATTTCAAAGTTAGTTAAACTGCAGCTGAGCATTGTTTGGATGACATACCAAGCTGTCAGTCAGCAGCTGCATTTTCCTCAAAGACAGTGAACTCCTGCTTTGCTGCTGGAAGTCAGGAAGACTGTTGACAAAGGCAAAGGAGCCTCAGGTTTTCCAGACAATTATGGTCTTCTGACAAGATCAGTAAATACGGTGAAACTCTATATTCTTAAAATATGCTTTTGTTTTAAGTTCCCAAACATTTCTGGCCAAGCCCCAGGAGGCTGTGTAAACTCTGTGCACACACTTGCTTCCTGTTGTAAACTCCAAAATAATCCTATTCCTGAAAGGTGGTAGGGAGGTACGGATCCACCCAGGATGGCTAAGAAGTGTTCTCAGATGATTCCTCCAGGTGATGCCCCAAGAATAAGGCCATTTAGTGGCAGTGACCCCAAATTTAGGAAACGTTACAGGATCCATCACCTGGCATGGTTCAATGAACTACTCCTGCACACTCAGTCTTCCTGGTACCAGTCCAAACCAGCTCCACAGGTGTCAGTGGAATTAGTTGAGGGGAGGAATACCCCTGAAAGTGCTGAACTTGACCTCCTTGCAGAAGGGACTGCACCATCTTGGGTGTGGAAAGCCCTCCACAAGCTTCTGGCATTTGGAAACCGGTCATGCAGCAGATCCCAGCTATGGTGAGTCAAGAAAGTCAGAAGAAAAAACCCTGCAGGCACCACTGCTAAGGCTGAAGTGAGAATTCCAGACTTTTCATTGGACCTGAGCTATTAAGCCCAATGTTGGTGTGGTGGCCTCTGACCCCAGCAGTGGGTATCTACATCTGAGAATCTCCAGCCTTGAGAATCTGTACTGGATGAGCAGGAGCATCAGTTGATGCATCCCTGGCTCCAAAGAAACTATCTGGGAGACCCAAGATAGCTTTTCCTCAGCAGGATTTGAGTCATCTGGACCATGGGCTTCTCAGCCTGAGGGCAATGGCCATGCTGGAGATCCACCACTTAGAGAGGGTCAGAAGAGCCAGAGCCAGCAGCGCAGCACTGCGCTTTGAGCCCTTTGCAGCCCCATCTTGCTCAGTTTGACCCCTCCAGGCTCTTCATTAATCCATAGCAGACAAGACATGGCCACACAAACAGAGTTTACTGAAGGAAAGCTGGATGTCATTAGTTAGGACTGGCTTCTGGGAATGTTTTCCATTGAGAGAAGCCCTGAGTTGGGTCTGCTCCATGCTTTCCACTTGTGTGTGTGTTTGGGGTGGGGGTGGCGAGCCTGAGAGCACATCACCGCTTTCCTGTGGAAGGCTTTGAAAGATGAGGCACGTCAGCAGCAGATGAAGCTTCCTCAACCTATTGGCCTCCAAGGATGGAGGAAAGCATGCAATAAACAAGGAAAGTAGGAATCTGATTGCTATAAGCAAGTACAGGCTGTGCTGAGAGCCAGAAGTGAAAGCGCCAACACCACCAGTACCTCATTTTGGGGAAGCTCTCCTTGGTGAGGGGCTCAGAGAGAGCTGGGTTGCCTTGGAGCTTCAGATGGGTCAGTCCACCCAAACCGTCCAGAGGCAGCGTGACCAGCTGGTTATCAGTCAAGTCCCTGATGAAGGGGAAGCAGAGAAGGAGACTGCAGTCAGGGTTTTGCTGCTAGTGATATCTCAGCCAAGTAGAGGCTTGGAGAGCCATGCATGTCATGCTGAAATGGGGCTGGGTGCTGCATGGGGACCAGGATCATCTGCAGATAAACAGGTTGATACTGCAATCCCTGGGGAAAATGAGGGCAGGAGTTAATGCCGAAAGCTCTGGATGGGATCTATTTCCCTGTGCATGTATCTGCCCTGTGCATCTCTTCCCCCATCACTTCATAGAATTATAGAATGACAGAATGGTTTGGGTTGGAAGGGACCTCAAAGCCCATCCAGTTCCACCCCTTGAGCACCTCCAGGGATGGGGCAGCCACGACTTCTGTGGGTGACCTGGGCCAGGGCCTCCCCCATAACAGGTCAGGTATGACTGCAGGTCCCATCCCATAAAATAAGAGTCTCAGTGAGGGGGTTGAGGACTTGGACCCCTCCAGAGCCAGCAGAGATGGTCTATCATGCTGTCTTTCATAACACATCTAAGACAGGTATAAAAACATTAGAAAGTAGAGGTTTAAGTGTTCAGGGTGAGAGCATCTTGAAGATGGTTCGTTCTGCACTTTCATCATCCCTTTAATACTGATAGGAAATCTTAGGATTTGGTCGACCCATGTGAGTGCTGAGACCTGCACCTCCGCACTGCAGCCTTCTGATATCTAAACGCCAAGGAATCAGTTTGAGGTCCCCAGATACCTGCTGTCCGTGGCCCACTGTGAAAGAAATAACACCCCAACTTACAGCTTGGTGAGCGAGTGCAGGGTCACAAAGGCTTCAGGGTGAATAAACTGGATGAAATTCCAGCTCAGGTCTCTGCAAGGCAAGGACATGCCAGTAAGAGGGGTGCAGAGCAGGACAGCGAAGCCGCTGGCACCAGCCTGATGCAAGGAAATGTGGAGTCTGTAGCCCCTTGGTCGGCAGCGCGTTCCGTCTCATTGCAGCTCTCTGGAGACAAATATGTTTGGGTCTCTGTTTGGGTGGTTTCTAACAGAGGTCACAAGAATTTTCCTTGCAGGAGCTCCTGAGAGCAATGGAGAGGTTCCTTTTTGGGTTCATTTCTCTAAACTTGGTGATTTTATGCTAACATGCTAAACCTCCAAGCTGTAGGCAGTTTATGTGTTAGGGCCAGAGCATCTCGGTCATGGTCACAGTGCTGGGTGCCCAGGCAAGGGCAGATAGGGTCAAGGGCTGTGTGGAAAGCAAACCAAGGTCATCTTAAGGGTGTCTTCTGTCATGGACAGTTGGCGTGGATTCACTGAGGCTCTACAATAAGCTCTGCTTCAAGCCGAATAGAGGACTCAACCTCTTTGCCATCAGCATATCTTCTCCTAAGGCTGACTACATGAGGAATTTCCTCCATGTATCTTCATCTCTCCAGCTCTGAAGGGAGCTGGGGTGCCTGCCCAGATGTTTGTGTCATGCTGCAGGAGGGTGAGATGAATCCTTCCCACAGGGACCCAGAACATACCCAAAGGCATTTAGTGTTACATGTACTTAGTGGGCGTTCCCGTGCAGTTATAAACACAGCATGTGTGACACTCGTGGGCTCCCTAGGAATGCTGCCTATGAAACAACACTCAGATTGCACCATGGGAAAAAGCTTTTATGGGATTTAGTTCACTTCCCAACAGAAGAGTAAATAAAGACCGTCACCACTTGGAGGGCTCTTCCCACATGTCACAGGGAGAATCATGCTCTTAATAACTTCTCACAGGTGCCACACACTTAAGTGGGCTGCCCGCTCCTGGGTCATCATGCGTGCTTGTGTGCGCTTCAGACGTCTAACATACACGTTTAAGTTGTGGGGACACTGTCTCAAATCAAATGGGATGTTCTGCATGGATGTTCCAGGAGTGCACGGCTCAGGACCAGCATGTGTAGGTGCTGGAGCTCATGCACAGCGTGGTCATTCCCTGCCCTGAGTTCACATCTGCACAACCGTTCAGGAGATGGGAGTCCGTAATGTGTGCTCCGCAACACAGGAGCTGTAGCGTGTGGTTGGAGCATGTGGTGTGGAACATCCACATGTGTGGGCAGCGAGGCTGGCAGGTAATAGATTTATTTCCCTCTGCACACAGAAGGGAAGCCAGAAGGAAGGTTTGTGCCCTGCTATTTTGTAAGGGGAAGAGGGACTGGTGAATGAAGCTTCTCAGCAGAGGCAGAGGGACTGAGGCCGGGCAGCTCCACAGCAGCCTGGCTGGGTCCTCACGGTTCCCCTTCTCTCAGACAAAAGCCCCGTCATTCCACCCGCCAGACAATACTTACATGGATCGCAGGGCGATCAGCTGCACAAAGGTGTCTGCTCTGATTTCATGGATCCTGTTGTGCTGGAGACCACTGCAAAACCAGAAACTGGTCTGAGAAAGTTCGTACTTCGTAGGGATCTTTGTCCCATGGCAGGAGACACAAGCTGTCAGAGTGGAAGTTGTCATTTGAGCTTGGAAGACCCACTTTTACTTCAAGGGGTAAACAGGATGAGCAACAAAGCAGCTCAAAGCTATTCTCTCCTGTGGGCAGCTCTAGAGCTCAGACAGCTTCTTCTTCTTGATGCCATCATGGCACAGCAAAATGCCATTGATGAGCAGTGGTTAAATGTGCCCCATTATCATGGAATCGTAGAATGTTTGGGTTGGAAGGGACCTCAATGCTCATCCAGTTCCACCCCTGCCATTGGCAGGGATGCCTCCCACTGGATCAGGGGCTCCCAGCCCCATCAAACCTGGCCTTGAACCCCTCCAGGGATGGGGCAGCCACCACTGCTCTGGGCAACCTGGGCCAGGGCCTCCCCACCCTCACAGGAAAAAAAGATCTCCAAAGGCACGCTGGTTTCCTGCTGTGCTTCACCCTAAGCCTGCAAACTGCTTTGTCCACAGCAAATGAGGAGAGCTTGGAGCCAGTGAGTCAGCAAACAGCTCTGTGTGACCCTTCAGGAAGGACTACATGGAGCTGCCCTTTGCTTCAGTGACGGTGAAGGTGGTTTGAGGACAGAAAGCACCTCAGCTTTTCATTAAGAAAAATCCTCCTTTCTTGCTGAACCCACCATCCACATTCAGCACGTGTATCTCCATGAAGTGCCTCAACCCCTGAACACCTCCCTTCCAGCAGCCTTCTGCATTCCCTGGGTTAGGGAAGGGAGCAGGGCAAGAGCTCACAGAATATTTGCTGATCTATACATCCTCCAACCTCTCCAAGAGACACAGAGACTTGATCCAAGCATCCACTTCGTGGGGAACACTCAGTTTCCCAGTTTTCTTTTCCCTAGTGTCAAAAAATGGTGAATATTTTTCAAAATTCCTGCAAAACGCCCCTCATGAATTCCCATCCCTGTGGGTGACCTTCTGCAAGGGGAGACAACCACAGCCTAGTGCTCTATCTACACTAGAGTAGCAGTGTATGTGTTTTCTGGGGGTTTGCTGGGTAGATAACCTGCCTTCAGCCTCAGAAATGCTTTTGACTCATCTGACACAAGGACTTGCACGTGATAGCTGTGTTGTCTCAGCTGGTCACGTTCATGTTTCAGAGGCAGGGGCTTGAGCCCCTCACGTCTGCTCTCCTGCTGGTTTCTCAATGCCCCACGGAGCCAACAAGGCGTTCCTTGTACGTCTGGTGAAAATTTCAGGTGAGAGCCATGGGACAAAGCTGTGCACAAATCAGGGGTCTCGCTGAGTGGGAGAGGTGGAGCTTGGGAAGAGAGGGCATCGTAGCAAGATGGTGAAAAAGAATTCAGGGATGTTTAGCTGTGAGGGACCACCTGTGTGCTGCAGGTACAAACCTGCACATCGGCACTTACGGGAGAGCGACTGGCACACAGAAGTGGTTTGCGCGCCAGGTTGTACCACCAAGCACCACCAGACTTGTTTCCAATGTATTTCCCAGCTGGAATGCTGATGCCTGGTGGGCGTGGGGCTAACAGGGTGATAACTTTGGGCTTAAGGGTCCACATACTCATTTCGTAAGAAAATGTTAATTTAAGGCACAGTCTGTCTGCCTTAAGCAGCCTGAAAGAGAGATTTACTGTGCTTTTGTATAATAAGTCTGAATTTGGCACATTATAAAATACTGTAAGGAGAAATTTAGGCACAATGTGTCAAACTACAAGTTTGGGATTCTGAAAGTTCGTCCTTTTCAAAATGTCTTTTCTAATTTTTTCAAGCATCTTTCTGAGAGTACTTCAAATAAAAATATGCCCGGCTCTAACTCTGTCCTTAGAGGTCCCGAAGAGGCAGAAAGAGATATGTAACTCTTGTTTCACGTGATTTCATACAGTGTCCTAATGTCTAGTTTTGCTAAGGCTGCCCAGGCTGGGGCAAGCAGAGAGCAGGGACGAGCTCTGCAGTGTGTTTTTGTGGGGATGCTGCCCCCACACATCCATTCTTCCATGTTGCAGGATTCCATAAAAAAAGATATATTTGACAAAGTATCATAGAATCATAGAATGGGACCTAAAGATCATCCAGTTTCCCCCCTGCCATGGGCAGGGACACCTCCCACTGGATCAAGGGCTCAAACCCCCATCCAACCTGGCCTTGAACCCCTCCAGGGATGGGGCAGCCACCACTACTCTGGGCAACCTGGGCCAGGGCCTCCTCACCCTCACTGTGAAGAATTTCCTCCTTATGTCTAGTCTAAAACTGCCCCTCTCCATTTTATAGCCATTCCCCCTAGTCCTATCACTCCAAGTCTTCGTAAAAAGTCCCTCCCCAGCTTTCTTGTAGCCCCTTCAGGTACTGGAAGGTCTCTATAAGGTCTCCTCGGAGCCTTCTCTTCTCCAGGCTGAACAACCCCAACTATCTCAGCTTGTCCTCGTATGGAAGGTGCTCCAGACCTTGGAACATCTTCGTGGCCTCCTCTGGACCCATTTCAACAGCTCCATATCCTTCCTATGTTGATGATTCCAGAACTTCTGTTAGGTTTGAAGTGTAGGGCCAGATCTCCAGAGACTTGGGGCTGAACGCGAATAACTCTGCCTCAGAGGAACAGAGGTGCCTCCCAGGGCCCAGAGGGCACTCAGTTCAGGGGCTACATATGAGGAAAGCATCAATCTTCTCTCGGAGGGGCTAGCCATGAGCAGCGTGGATAAAACTGGCTTTGTGTCCATAGCATGGGATCCCTCCTTGAAGCAGAAAATATTTATGGTATAGTTAAGCCCCATTCTTGATTAGCTCATATTGGGACTTGACTTAAGTGAAGTAAAACTCAGCGCTGTCACATCCTACTGCTGTTTGCTGTGGCTACGACCCCTGAAGAGACCCAAATGAATGAAAACCCTATGCTCAGGGGTTGCATTTTTATTCTGCATTTGCACAGGGGCAAAGTGTGGACCACAGGTCCATTTGCAGCCCAAATCATGAGCTGTAATGCTCAGATTTCCCAGTGCTTGCTGAAGGGTGAGTTTTTTGTTCGGGAGCTGCCTCTGTCCCCAGAACAACCCCTTTCATCCAGAGTACAGCACAAATGAGGGAATTTCTTTACTCACAGCTCTTCCAGCCGCTGACACCGGTGGAAACTGGGCAGATCTTCGATTTGGTTGTGTGACAGTTCTCTGCAGGGGAAAGGATCAGCACAAAGACTTTAGAAGGTCAGAAGTGAGTGTCCCTTGGAAAGCAGGTATTGCCAGAGAGGGTTATGAACTGACTTTCAATTTGCAAAGCTGCAGAAAGCTGTAACCCCAGGTGATTTGGGTCTCTGCTCTGCACCCCCGAATGCTTGTTCTATGTCTCTGTGTAAGGCAATGATTGCTCAGTGCTTTATCTGCTCACACCACCCCAGACCAGCGCTCTCCAGCCTTCGCTACAGACTGATGGAGCTGCTTCTACCTCCCAATCCCAAGTCAGCCATGGAGATCATCTGTGCCAGCTTCTACTGCTCTCACCCTTGCTTTTCTGAGGGCAAAGGGGAGAGGTGTTTGTGCCAGAGCTCCCATCCTGCTGTGGTGGATGGAGGAGCTCATGGAAGCTGCAGATTGCCTGGCCTCCATTCAGCCTTTCCTGGCTTCTCCCCAGGGTTAGGGAAGGGGTTGTCGCATGGGCAGGGATTTGGTACAGGACATCACAGGCTGTGAAAATCTCTGGTCCCCATTCTGTCGAGTGCTGCTGCTTGAAAGCAATTCATAGGCTCATAGAAACATAGTCATGGAATGGTTTGGGTTGGAAGGGACCTCAAAGCCCGTCCAGTTCCACCCCCTGCCATGGGCAGGGACACCTCCCACTGGATCAGGGGCTCCAAACCCCATCCAACCTGGCCTTGAACACCTCCAGGGAGGGTGCATCCACAACTTCCCTGGGCAACCTGTTCCAGTGTCTCACCACCCTCAATTCCTGGCAAACTCCTTTTCCCACTGCTTCGTAGCCCAGTGGCATGTCAGTGTCCAGGGCAGAGTAATCAGAGGGAAACCTGTCCTGGCACAGCTTAATGTGAATTTATTAAAACTGAAATGGGCTGATAAGGAGTAATGCTTAAAATCAGCTTCTACCCCCACCAGCAGTGATGGATTTGTGGCTGCTCAGGGAAATTTGCCTCAGGCTGAAGTTTTGTGTGTGGCCTCTCCGCTGACTTTCCATACTCAGTTTCCATCTCTCTCCCAATAAGTTGCTGCTAAAACATTTCAGTTATTTATATTTTTACAAATCACCTCTCCACCAGTTTTCCCTGGTGAGGAGGAGGCGGGGGGAAAAAGCAAGCAGAACTTTTGTACTTGGCTCTGGAGACTGTCACCCAGCATGCAGAAAGAGATACAGCATCTGTCTGTTCTCACTGGCCCCTGGGTCAGTCCACTGGACTCCTCAGGGTGGTGCCTTGGCTAGGCAGTGATGGAGGGAGAACACAGCCCCAGGAGGTGCTCCTTGCTCCTCCAGAGTGAGTGTAACCAGAAGCAGTCCAGTATGGACCCGCAGAGTGGCCTCAGTCCCTGAAGCTGTGTTGTAGACACATTACAACGAAGGTACTGATGGCATCAAGGGACTTTAGTTCTGCTCAGGGATGCTTCAGCTATTTCTGCATGAGTGGAAAGACAAATCTGGAAGCTGTGGACAAAAGCAGCATGATGATGTCAGGTTGCTGCTGATCTCCAGCTCGGCAAGGCCACGCTGCCTGTGTGTGCTGAGCTCAGTGCCCTTGCACGGAGCAGCGTCGCAGCCTCACACCCCTGCGGCTGCTCTTACAGCCCCCCTGCAAGATCTCTGCAGAAAATCTGCAGCGTGACATGAGCAGCAGGAGGCTAGAAATGTGGTGCTAACTGTATCGTCTGTTCAGACTTGTCATGGTCACAACATCAACCTGTAGAACTGCCACGGGGTGGGCAAAGCAGGAGAAAGCAGTGAGAGCAGCCACCGGCTCTGCGGGGACAGGCAGCCAGCACATTGCAAAGGCAAGAGAGATGTAAACATGCATAAACATTGTTCTGCATCCCTTCTCTCCACACTCTGAAAGGAATGTGATTAGCGTCAGTAAACAACTGGGAAAGAGGAACAAGGTGGGGTGTCCCAGTAAAACTCTCCCACGAGGAGGGGGTAGCCATCTGCTGCGGTGGTTTGCAGTCTTGCAAACATAAGCAAAGCGCTTGGGACTTTATAGGCTGAGCCCTTCTGGAGGCTACACTCTGGTGGCAAACTGCCCATTGAATTGGTCCAGATGCCTAGAGGTGAGACATCTTCCCTATAGGAAAACGTGGAGCCAAAATGCTGTGCACTGCTAAGTTAAAATTGTGTTCTTTTATTTCCATATTTTTCTTTTTTTTTCCAGTTTCTGTCATCAAGAAGTCATTCCTGTTGCTTTCCTGGAACAAACTTCCTTTTTGTTTTCAGCTTTCTCATATAAAGACTGATGAGAAGCAAGACTACTGCTTGCCTTAAGACTGCAAACTTGCATAAATCTGGCTCATGGCTCATTTTCTGAGGATGCCTTTGACTGCAGATCAGTTTGGAGATCTGGGGAACGAGGGGTGTGATTCCTGAGAAGATGCAGGAGTCTTTCTGAGATGCTAATTTAATCATGTACCAAGTTACCCCCCACCCTCCACGTCCCCCACTCAGCATCATTTGGCCAAACAAGCAGAGCCAAAGCACCTTAGAGTCTAAGCAAAACCCTGACCTGATGCTGCTGCACCACATGAAGGGCTCTGGCCATGTGGCCTTTAGGTCCCCGTCAGGTCAAGTCTGTCCCCTCCTGAGGTGGGTGTGGGATCCTTACTCCAGATGATAGCACCTGCTGGAGCTCCAGCTGCATGAAGCCAATGCTGGGGCAGAGCATTGCATGAAATGTGGTTTACTCCTGACCTTTGTGCTTTGTATAGCTAGGAGCTCTGAAATGCAGCTGTCATTCTTACCCACTGCCTTTTCTACCCTCTCTGCCCTCCTCGTGTGGGGCAGACAGTTCCCACTGGTGCAGAGCAAAAGGGAGGCAAATGTGGATGTGCCTCATTGCTTACAGCCCTGCGTTCAGAGCATCACACCAGGATGAAGCAAGCAAGTTCAAGAACATGCAGAGGTGAAGGTAGTGCCTAAAAAGGTGGTGTTTTCTCCATGGAAAATATAACAGGAACAAGACCCACAGGATGGTCTTCCCTAGCTGATCCCCTCCCTGAGCTAAGCAAGAAAGAAGCAGGTTTCTGATGGCACTTTAGATTCTAAAGATCTGGCAGGACAGAGACAAGTGTTACTCACAGGACTCGGAGGCTGGGCAGCTGCTGGCACATCCCTCTGGGGAGTAAGTGGATGCCTGCGCGGGTCAAGGTCCTAGAGGAGTGGAGGAGAGAGAAGAAATGGTGTTACTGGGAGTTCAGCGCACAGACCGTGTGACCTGCAAGCGCAACGACCAGTCCCAGAAGGTGGCAGGAGAGGCAATGTCAATGGGATAATGAAATACATGGAGAGGAACAAAAAAACCATCTGACTTGGAAACGGGCATTGCTGCTGGATCTGGTAAAGGTGGATATTCCTATAAGAAACTCTGGGATGTTGCCAAGTTCTGAATTCGCTGCTGTCCTTGGCCATATTGAAGGCAAGTGGCAGTGACCTCTGTGGCTCTGCCACCCCAGTTTCAAATCTTCCAGACTGGTGATCTGCCTGGAGCTGTGACTGCCTCAGAAATGCCTGTGTTGGGGATGGATGGTGTGTTCCTGGGTCACTGAATCAAGGCACGGCCAGGCCACACTCCTGGGCTCGGGTAGTCAGCTCTGCTCCCAGTTTGGGCTCAGCATCTGGACCAGTGCCCTAGAGAGGAGAACTGTGGGTGGCCAGACACAGCATGTCCTCCAGGCTCCTGCTCTCCTGGGTCTGCTGGTGTGAGGATAGGAGCAGACCAGTTCCAGGAGCCCTCAGCCTGGGTGGCAGGTGTCTAGCACACATAGACACCGCACTACACCACCGGTGCCAGTCCCAGCATGGGCAGAGACTCTGAGTCTCAGCAGACCGCGCTCAAGAACTTCACCCGAAGTCTCATTCCTTCACAGATGCAGAGGGAAGGAAGAAAAAAAATAAATTAGAGCACACTTAACAGTATCGAGAGAGCAACTCACAGAAAGGAAAGCTGCTTTCAGGAGACACAGGGGTGAAACGAAGCAGAGAGGTGAGCGACCAGGGAGAGGCAGAGCTGAAGACAACCAACTGCACAGCACTGCGAAAGCTGTCCTCGCTGACACAGCCCGAACCACCTTGAAGGAGGAAGAGCACAAATAGCAGGGTAAAAGGGAGAGAGTTGCCACTCACAAAACTTCTAGGCTGGTGGTGCCTTTAAGGTCTGGGAATTCTCTGATGTCTGTTGCGCCATTGAGCGACCTGCAGAGAAACGAGTGTGGAGTGAGGTGGACAGAGGATCCAGAAACAAGTACCCAGGGTCCCAGACCCATCAGCCATGGTTGCAAAACTGCTTCCTCACACTTAAATGTGGCGATCAGAGGCTGAGATCCAAAGGTGCCCCTCTCATCAGCTTGCCACCACCAGCCAGGCAGCAGAGCAGATGGCTCACATGGAGCAGATGCATTGAGCTGGAGTTGGGTTTTTCTATGCAAGGAGGCTTGGCAAGCTTAGACCCTTCCCCAACCACTGACATTCTTGCCATGATCTCTACCCAAATTAAATAAAAAAAAAGCCCTTAACAATTATCATGGGGAATGTAAGCAGGGCATCCCACCCAAGCCTCCCAGAGTCTATGCATTTGGAACTAAAGAATGCACAGGTATTTGAAGGATTTATTTCATTTGTCTGAGCATGTGTTCCTGCAGCAAGAAGCTGGGTGAGGCTTACAAAGAGAGATTTGGAGGTTGCCTCTGCCTCAACAGCTAGTGCTGTGCCATAACAGGTTAACTAAGAGCCAGCCAGTCCAGACCAGCCAATGTGGAGCAGCTGTTCTAGTCCAGATGGTGCCCACCACAAGGTGGTGGCCCTGGAGCAGGGTTGGGGCTGTACGTGTGAAGGAAGAACTGTCACTGCTGGGTGCCCAGTAAGATTATTTGTGCCATGGTGTCAGCGTTATGGGACATGTGTTCCTCTGCTTCTCCATCTTGTGGAGGAAGGCAGATGCCTTCAGGGGCTTGCTTAAGCAGCAACAAAAGCTGTGGCGCTTGTGAGTGGGGTCTTTGCTGGTGCTAATGCACCTGTGGAGACCCTAGAAGGCACCAGTGCCTTAAAATTATTCTTCCTCAACAGGAAACATGGGGAGTGTCTACTCCTTGGCTCACTGCCTTTGGGGCTGGCCATAAGAGTGGCATCATGGTCTTCTACTGGCACGTGGGCTCTAGAGAAGTTGAAGGGAGAAGGCCACTAAGGTATCCAGCTCCCAGGACTTGCAGCCTGGATGTGTTACCTCTCCGAGGATGGGCTTCTTGAACTTACAGAGTGTGGAGCTTTGGCAAGTACTGGAAAGCTGATTGTCCAACAAACTGGATGGGATTGTCATAAAAATGGCTGCAAAAGAAATGAGTAGCTGGTCAGATTTTGCTTCACATGAAGAGAAGATGCTATTACAGGTCAAGAGCCTTGAATCAACTAGTAAGCTATGTAGGAGGTGCTGGCTCTCCTGTAAGGAACTTCTGTTTTCCGGCTAAAACTTTCTGGTTTTTTCTGTTGCTTGAAAATTGAGGTCTCCTGCTGCTCTGGAAAGGCCCTTAGGGTTCTGTGAATCAGGCGGGCTAGAAAGTTGCAAAGCCCTCCCTCCACACTGCTATGGATCTGAAACTCTGCTGGGAAACGCCTTGTACTTGATGACACTTCCTCTTGTCTTACGTATCCACAGTACTGGTATATTTCCTACTTGTCCAGTCAGTGGAGAGGATTGAGATCTTCTAGGATCCAACTAGCTTTGGGAGGAGTTGAATCACCTCCTACAAGAAGCACTTTCTCACCACCAGCTGTGAAACACTTTAGATGGACGGATCATAGAATCAAGGATTATGCAATGGTTTGGGTCAGAAGGGACCTTAAACATCATCCAGTTCCACCCCCTGCCATGGGCAGGGACACTTCCCACTGGTTCAGGGGGTTCAGAGCCCCATCCAACCTGGCCTTGGACACCTCCAGGGATGGGGCAGCCACCACTGCTCTGGGGAACCCAGGCCAGGGCCTCCCCACCCCCATAGAAGAACATTTCTTCCTAAGATCTCATCTCTATCTCCCCTCTTTCAGCTGAAAACTGTTCTCCTCATCCTATCCCTGCACTCCTTGATCCCTCCCAGATTTCCCGGAGCCCCTTTCATTACTCCTTTCAGAAAGCTGCTCTAAGTTCTTCCTGGAGCCTTCTCCAGGCTGAAGCCCCCAATTCTCTCATCTGTAAGTATTTTGGATGTATCTCACTCCTATGCCACTCCAAAGATGGTGTCCAAGGAAGATGGGGATGAATCAGGTTTGTTTGTACTGGAGCAGTGACTGTTTTCACCCAGTGTCACCACGGCTGTCCAGATGTTGGTATTTCTATAATTTAAGTCCAGACTGGCCAAGCAGAGCTTTTCTCACTTGCCAGGACTTCCAATATAGTGTTGTTCAGAGAAGAACTGTTCAAAATATTTGCCTGTGCATGGGTCAGAGGGGCAATGCACTGGCAACTGGCTGTATGTATCTGCAGAACTCCATGTCCATGGACCTGGGGTGGACACAATGGTCTGGTGGGATACAGTGTCCCACCTCCCAGCCACAGCTGTAGCTGGCTAGCAGCTTTTCTAAACACAAGGAATAAACACACGCAGATGTCAACCGGGGCTTGGAAAATCCTGTTATGCATGGTGAGATTTCCATGCAGACCACCCGTACATTGTTCCTTCCTTGTTATCAGTCTGTTCTGCAGCAAAGTTCAGCTCGGGGGAACGGAGAACCCACAGCAAAAATACTGAGGCGAAGCTGAGAAGGAGATAATTTCAGCTTGCGTTGGCCCATGTACAACAAAAAGTTGTGGTCATGCTGACAGCTGTCAGAAATACCAACCAAAGACTTATGGAAATGCCCCTTTCCCGGAGAAGCAAAAGTTTAGGAAACACTGTGTAATTATCTTACATTGTTTGGAGGAGGGGATTCCCAACAAATGCGTTCTCTGGAATAGCTCTGATGTTGTTGTTATGAAAACCACTGTTGGAAGAAACAAATATCTTGATATTAATGAATGAGAAAGGCTCAGACACCTTCTTTCCTCGACACACTTAAAGGCAGAGAGCCTTCAAAACAGACACAAAATAGGAGGTGTAGGCTTTGTTCCACCTGTAGCATCATCCTATCAAGAGAACAAGGTCTGTCCCTTAGCAGGACAAAGCCCTCATTCTTCTGTGTTTCCTGTGTGTATGGCTCGGTGCTCCATACAGCACCCAACTGAACTCACCAAGAATACAAGGACTTAAGGTTTAACACTTCACATGTCAGGAAACATGAGCCAAAACCCCACACTTGTTTTACACTCTCCAGGAACTGCAGTTTTATGCAGGGTCTATTCGTTAGAGCTCCACAGCTGCCAGCCAGAGCGCAGCATATCATGAATAACTGACCCTTACGACTTTAAAGTATTTGTAGATTTAGACGTGATATTTTTGGTTATCCTTGAGAAAATCATTATAAGCAAACTTTTTCAGCAGAAGAGAGCTCTGTGGCTGCAGTGTGAGCTCCTGCAGACTGAAGGCAGCTGCAGGATACTGCATCCAGAACCAAGACCAGGCTCTGGGTGATGCCCAGGTTGTTTAATCCCAGAGGAGTCTGCATGTGTGGTCAGTTGGATGGCTGCTTGAAATTTGCCTCTTATTTAGTGATGGGCATTTCAAAAGCCAGCTCAATGTGGATTAAGAATTTTATTCTAATGGCAGAGTAACGATGATGCCTGGTCTGATCTGAGAAACCTCAAAAAGAAATTGAAATTCCAGTAAAAGAAAAAAATAATGTCAGATTTTTACTCCAAGTCTCCTAGAAGAACCAAAGTAGCTGCTTTTGTCACACTCCAGCCTGTCAGTGTGATACAGTCTTAGAATCCACAGATGCCGTGGATCCACATCAACTCAACGAGGCATCATCTTGGGTCTTCTTCCCTCACGGGTGGTAAGTACGGTCCCATTTTTAGTGTCTCTCAGGCTTACTGGTTAGCAGAGAGAGAGCCACTAAAACAATCATAACATTTTGTGATTCCCTATTATAAAGTTATCCTAAGGGAGACAGAAGAGTTTCTGCACATCAGAGGAGGTGGCACAGGGCCTGCAGAAGCCATGGCCTCACAAAAATGCAGGTAACTCCATGGTTGGAGTTTGTGCCCAAGGAAGCATGAACATTAGAAGCAGCTGGAGGCCAGACAGACTTGGAGTTCCTTGGATACCACAGGAGAATGAGGAGCTGCAGAAAGAACCTGCTCCAAGCCTGATGAGACATCTCCAACACTCCTCCACCAGCCATGGTGAGGAGGCTGATGGTGAAGTGATTAGAATGGATGGAAATTGAGGGGATAAAGTGCTTTTATAGCCATGGCAGAAAGGGCTAGGAAAGAGAAATGAAAGGCTTGGACTGAACGCTCTCCCCAAGTCAGGGCACATGCGATGGTCCCTCTCCATCGGGGAATGCTTTGAAAAGAAACAAATAGAAAATCTCACAGCTCCTGCAGTCGGCCCAGAGTCTTGATAGCTCCAGGGAATTCCAGCAGCTCATTGTAGTTTAGATCCCTGAAAGACAGAGAGGGAAAAACATTCATTAACATGGCTGTAGGAACTCAACCGTGAGTAACTGTGCTTTGAAGGCATGGAAACTTGGTTGTTAAGCATGGGAGACAGGTTTTTCCTACTGTGCTGATCCAGACACGGTCTGGAAATAAAACCTCATGCATTCCTATGGCAGGATTTATTCCCTACTAGGAGCACTGTCAGGCGAGAGCCAGTCCAAGCTGTGGCTCTGCCATCTGGACTCCTTCTCCCCAAGTCCCTCCATGTCTGTCTCTGGACCATGCTGCTGCTTTACATCCCCAGAATGCCTTGTCCCCCTCTCCCCGGGACTCACCCCCAGGTACTATGGCTGTGAGTAATTCTTCCTGTCTTTAAAGGTCAAAATGAGATGTTATGATGGATGAGAAACACAAGAGCAGCTTCTGTTTTGTGGGCCCCACCAAAGGGCTTTCTCTGGGCTTCCTTGCTCTCAATCAGGAGAACTTTCCTTTGGTCCTTGTCCTGCAGATGCCGGAGCTCCCTGCCATTGGGATGTCCTGTGGTTGTGACCAGTGAGAGCAGTGGGTATGGGAAGATCAAGACCTTCTTTTGATGGTTGGGTTGAACCCCACAGTGGAAACTGTGAGCCAAAGGTGGAAGTGAAGCACAACAGGCATTGACGCTGCTGAGCATTTAGTTTAATTTACGGTCTAATAAATTAAGTAAAATATAATACATTGGTCACAATGACAAATGCACAGTTTACCTGCCCTGACTTGATAACCAGAGGAGATACCTGAGCCTGAATGAAACCCCATGGGCTGTATTTGTTCTCCAGGGATGGGCTGGCATCTCCAGAGAAGGATTTATTTGAGCTATGGGGCAATACTGGCAGCCCTAAAGCCTCTGAAGATACCGATCCAGCTGGCGGCTGGAGGCAGCCCATGGAGACTGGCTGGGCTTTAGATGTGTAGTTCTCCTTCTCTGGCAGACCCAGTGCTCTCCTTGGAAAGGGAGTTCGAGGTGAAATGGTACCATTTGACCCCATCCCAGCCATCCCACAGACACTGAAGCCTGAAAACCATGCGACTGCTTCCTACCTGCATGAAACTCACTGAGTTTTAAGTGGTAGATACTTTGGAACATGAGGGTAATTACTGGCTCCTGGAGATTACTGTATAATTACACTTAATGGACCACAAAGTAATTACTATGTAACCTGGATTGTGGTTTATGGAACAGAAATAACCCTGCATTTACACAGCAATGAGCTGCTGCCCAATTACCTTGTAATTCTCATCCTGTAGGCCCAGGCATGGTAATTACATCATGATCTCTCTTGGCCCCTCTCTCTCTTGCACAGTCTTCTCCTTTACCAGTGTCCCAGCTCAAGAATTACTCTACAGCACCGCCTTGGCTTTGCCCTGTAGGTATTTACACAGTAAATCACCCCAGAGTCTCTCCAAATTGTCTTCCCTCGTGCCTTCCAGGACTCCAGGCTTATATGACTTATTCCATATCTTTCTTCTGAGTTTTTGACCCATATCTTGTAATTCCCTAGGACATGAGGTGGGCCTGGGTGAGTTTTACCTTGTGTAGCCTTGAAAAGCTCCCTACCAGACCTTGTTGCTGGATTCCTTTTGCCGCGGGATGCAGCAGGTCCTGCCATGGCAGGGTTTGTCTCCTCACACACACCAAGGGCTATTTTCTCTCCTCCAGTTACAGAGGGAGCCTGGCTGCCTGCACTACGTGTACCGGGTTGAGCAAATGAATCCTGCCCCCATAGGACCTGTACCTCAAGTGCAAGTGTCTGGAAAGCGTTCACGTAGTCCAATAATCGGCAATCAGCAGGAGAGGAGCACAGGGCTGGTGATGAGATCACAAGCTCTGCCTCCCTGACACATCCAACCAGAGATGCCGCGGCAGAGTCGCAGCACACACAAAACTGCCGTGTGTGTCCCCCAGGGCCCAGAAGTGAAAGAGGAGCAATGTGTCCCCTCCTCACGCCAGCTCCCATCTCTTAGAGGTGAGTTCTGTACCTCCTACATAACTTGCTCTGACGCACTCAGTTCCCATCTGGGTCAAAGCAGATCAATGATTTTTCTGTCTTCTCTGCTTGATTCCCAACTGATATGTCTAAGAATAAATAGACCAGCACATGACTGCTCAAACACCTCACTCTTTGCAAGGTGCACGTAGCTCGTTATCAGCCGTGTGGATGCTCTTAGCCGGTTTCTCTCGCTGGTACCTGTCAGGTACCCATCACTGTCACGGCAGGGCAGGACTTTTACAATGCACATCCCTTGACCGAAGCTCAGGGAGGAACAGGAGTGGATTTCCACAGAGAATGAGCAATTAGAAGTGCAGACAGAACACTGCTGGGTGTTTGAAAGCATCAGTCAAATTCCATTAACCTACAGATCCCTGCAGTGAATGAAATCAGAGGGCATTAGCAGCCTAAGTTGACTGACAGTCCCAAATCTCCATGTGCATCTATGGTGTTTAATACCTTTAAAAGTCTCACCCTGCAGTGACTTTCCAAGGTCACAGCGAGGTTTCACAGCCGCGCAGGAAGCGGCAGAGGTCACTCAAGGCTGGGCGCGTGCCTGCACAGCTTCCCTTCCTCGTATCCTAGAGGGACTGGGATGAGCCTGCGTGATGCTGAAGGACCAACGCTAGCGGGGAGGCACTGAGACCCGTCCCCACAGAGCACTCAGCCCATCGCCGGTGTCACCAGCACTGTGGGAAGCTCTGCGTGATGACACGGCATCGAGTTTCTCTCCAGCGATACCCGACGTGTCTGTGAGCAGCTGACAGATAGAGAATATTGCCCAACAAAGAGGAGGCTTGGCTCACCTGTGATTCACTAACAGGAAAAGGGAACTTAGATCTGTAACTACTATTATTTACAAGGAATATTTCAATGTGCTGTAATATTTGCTCCTGTCTTTCTCTAAAAAAATGCATTTCCTTTCCAGCCCACCTCTCTTCCAGGCAGGCTGCTCTTTCATCAGCAGATGAACATTTTGTTTGTACCTCCATGTGTGTGCAAGTATGTACAGGACCAGTTCTTCCTGAGCAAACACACACCTTTCCCAGATCTGGCAGCACCTTGGTGCCTCCCTCCCCCCCCACACCTGACAGATACAAAGAGCATTGTGTTCAGCAGCTCCCTCTGGGTAAAAAAGCCATCTCTGAAAGTTGGCATATACCGGGCTTATTGGAAAGAGGAAATGCAACCAGGTGTAGTCATACTACTCCAGCCTGGCTGCCAGCAACCCCAGTCTGTTCAGGAGAGACAATGTGCCTCTTCTCCTCCTGCTGCTTCCTGGTTTTCAGTGAGGTGAGCCTTCCTCCCAGAAAACAAACCCAACTGTGTTCATTAACAGCTCCCCTGAATGATGCTCGCAGCCGACTGCTCTTGATCCGTGTGCCAATTGCACCGCCCTGACTTGCCTCCAGCGCTGCCCTGTGCCAGCCCCACCAGTTCCAGCAGGGTTCATCTGGTTGCAGGAGGCTGGAAGAAGACAATACCTGAGATGTTCCTCAGGTGTCATCTCTACCCCACAGTGAGGTGGCTCTCCCTGAAGCCCAGATCCAAGACAGGACACAAGGGGCAGCTTCCCTCTTCTTTCTTCTTCCTTCCTGAACACTGAGTCAGGTTCCAGTTCAAGCAATGATCCAGAAATGGCTTCTGTTCTTCACTGCAGGGGAAGCTCTGGATGTTTGTGGCACTGAGGAAGTTTCTGCTCATGTAGGGAAAGTCAGCCCTCAGGTGTTTCTGCAGACATCCGATATCAGCAGGGCTACATCCACGCCAGACATCACTCCTTTCTGGTTGCTTTCCAGAGCTTCTTTCCCCGTGTAGATGGGAAGGAGTCTGGGCTCAGTGGGTCGGGAAAGATTTTGTGGTTTGACTTCAGTGGCAAAATATTTCTCCACTGAATGTGTCAGGGAACCATATGTCATTTCCAAACCTTTTCCAGGGACTCAGTGGATACAGGAAACGGACGTGCCATGGAAAACACCTCCAAGCGTCCCCCATTTCTCCCTGCCTTATCTCAGCTGCTTGGACAATGCTTTGCTGGTTCCAGCTCCATGTTCTGACACTTCCCCACAGGTTCCAGCTATGGGAAAGCTGCAAAAAGCTGAGCTTGCCACACAGGTGACACTATCCCCACTTCCATTGCACAGAGAGGGGCTGTGGGGCTGGCCAGGGGTGCCTCTTGGCCCAAGGGAGATGGACCTGGCGCTGCTGGGGTCTAAGCTGCCCTGGCTCTGGGGTCTGCCCCGAGGATTTGCACGCTGCATTTGAGGTCTCCTGGCTGTGGGGTGATGTCCTTATTAGCACATCTGGGAAAGAGGACCCAATGCCAGCATGACCTGGATGCACCACGGCCATGGCTGTGCCAAAACAATAGGGAAGTCTCATAACAAAGAAAGAAGTAATGGGCATGGCATAAGAAAAAGAGTTTTCTCCATTATCAAAGGCTGTTTTTTTGGAAGCCAAATCACCCAGCCAAGAGATTCAGAAATGATGTGCAAAAGGAATTACTATAAAAAATCACTTTCCTTAGCTGGGCTCCAAGTTACCAGCTCCAGGCATCACACTGGGATGTCGAAAGGAGCCTTGTCTTTTCTTCCAGTTAAATGAAAATCTCTTAAAAGTCACCCAGTCTGCCCAAGACACAGCAACCTGGCTGGCTTTCCATTGCTGTTATTTCTAGAGTGAGCCTATAGCTTCATTTTTGGAAGATCTTAACCAACCCTGTTGTTTATTTAGAAATAGAAGTGAATCGACATCAAAGGCAGAGTTATTTTGAGCTTTAACTGCCAGGGTGATTTGAAGCTGACAACATACAGCCTGGAACTATTAATATCTTCAATCAGGCCAAAAGGAGAAAGAGCGGAAAGAGTCTCAGGTCAATTTTCTGCCTGTTAGGGGCTATTAGTGGTTCCACGCAGGAAGCCAAACAAAAAAATTATATAGTACTATAAATTCTTCCATAAGCCACAAAACACCACAAATTTGCAGCTAATAAACCTGAAGATGCAGTAAGATTAGAAGTTGGAGACAGGACATTTGCTGACTATTTCAGTGCCAGTGCAACAGAAGATGCTCCTGTGCTGCCCTGGAGGGAGGCTTCGCGCAGCCTCTGATAAGAACTCGCGTTTCCACCTGTCCTGTGCTGGCACCTAATCAAGCTGCCAGTAAATGTAATTAATGCTGCTGCTACTTGTGCTGGTTACTGTGGCCAAATCAAGCACTGGAAATGATTTAATTGGTAGTTTGAAACCCCAAGGGGGCCGTTGGGACCATACAATTTGACCTCTCGCCCAGCACCAGCCAGCCAGCTTTACCGAGACGTCTCATATCAAGGTCATGGCTTGTGGTTGAGCTTGAGCTGAGAAGAGCTGCCCGATTAAAGTAAGGGAGGGGAGGTTTAGACTGGATTTAAGGAAGATGTTTTTCACACTGAGGGTGGTGAGGCACTGGCCCAGGTTCCCAGGGAAGCAGTGGAGGCCCCATCCCTGGAAAAACTCCAGGTTTGGTTGGATGGAGCTCTAGGCAACCTGATCTGGTTAAAGATGTCCCTGCTCCTTCAGGGGAGTTGGACTGGGTGGGCTGTAAAGATCCCTTCCTACATAAAGCATCCTACGATTCTGTGATTCTATGATTTAGGCATTAATCTGGAGTACCATTAGGTGCCCTATTTCTCTTGTGTGTATCAACATAAACCCTGCTCTCCTGGTAGCAACTCACAGGTGTGGTGAGCGTGCGCCCTTCCCCAGCACGGTCAGTATCATGAGATGCAGCAAGTGACTGTAATAACTGAAAGGAGGGAAGGGGAATGTGAAAGGAGCCAGAGCACCTGTCTGACTCCAGGCAGCCTGTGAGTCACGTGCCCATCCCCTAAACGGAGACACGCAAGAAGGGGTTACTGAAGTGTGTTCAGAAGAAAGAAAAGACCTGTCATAGGATTCATAGAATTATAGAATCATCAAGGTTGGAAAAGACCTCTAAACTCATCCAGTCCAATCGTCAGCCCAACCCCACTGTGCCCCCTAAACCATGTCCCAAGTGCCACAGCCACAAGGTTTATGAATGCCTCCAGGGATGGAGACTCCACCACTGCCCCGGGCAGCCTCTGCCAGGGCTTCATCACTCTGTCAGTGAAGAAATTTTTCTCAATATCCACACTAAACCTCCCCTGGTGCAACTTGAGGCCATTTCCTCTCATCCTATCACTTGTTACTTGGGAGAAGAGCCCAGCACACACCTCACCACAACCTCCTTTCAGGAGCTGCAGAGAGCGATGAGGTCTCCTCTCAGCCTCCTCTTCTCCAGGCTAAACAGCCCCACGCCTCTCAACCACTCCTGACAAGACTTGTCATCCAGTCCCTGCTTCTCCTGGTCCCCCAGATTCATCTGCTGGAGTCAGTATTTTAATTCATGAAACTAGAAAGGCAATTCGTGTTCTAGAAAGGCAATTTTTTGGCAAACTAATAGGAGAAGCCAGGCAGTGATGGAGTGTGACAGAGTTCCTGAGGGTCCTGAAGGAGCAGAGATGGATCCTCACACTGCAAGAAGGTTGTCAGGTACTAATGGTACCTGATTTCTGCCAGGAACCACCTCTGCACATGGATTCATTCTGACAGCTTAGCCTCTCACGTGGTGTTGCACCATTTGAAAGGGTGTATGTGGCATTGAAGGTGCATTCCTGGAGTGGGGGGACCTGTCTGTTGGTCCTGCCTTGTACACACGCCTGCAGCTGCCAGTCCTTCTTCACACAGCTCTGTTCTCCATTTAGAAATTCAGCAGCACCCAGAATGCGTCTGTTCCAACTAGTATTTCTCTCTGTTCTTTAACTGACAAAGGTACTGGATTAAATATGTTTTCAATCCTGTTTGATTTATTTAACAAGATTGAAATAAGCCTTGGAGAGTGGAATCTCGTGGGGGGTCCTGGGAGCACAGAGGCTGCACTTGTATCGTTTACAAGTCACAGAAGGGGCTGTGACCACACAGCGGAGACCTTGGTCGCTGGGATGCACAGATGAGAACCATGGAGCTGATGACTCAGGCAGGGAGGCACGGACAAAGCGTCTGTCCTTTGCCAGGCAGGGGGAGAAGGCAGGCTCGAGGAAGCCTGCTTTGCAGTAGAGCATTTCCAAACCGGGAAGGACACCTATCCTGCAAGGTGCACCACTTGCTGCTGCTCAGCCCCTGGCCCTGCTGCAGTGTGCTGGCAGGAGGGAGTATGGGGTGAGGGCAGAGCTGCTGTGCATCAGCACATCCATAGTGCAAACACCTGCAGCTTCCTCTGCTGCCATTTCAACAGTGCCTGTTCCTCCTTTCCACAGGCAACCAATTCAGTCTTACACCCCATCCCTCCTCCAGCATGGACAACAGATCCTGTTCAGGTGCTCTGTGAAGGGGTCTGTGTACAAGGGGAAGGCTTTGCACAAAATGAAGCCTGAGGAGCCAGAGAAGTTGGGGACCCCTGGCAGGTCATAGCAAGCATGCCTGGAGGTTTGGGAAGACTCTGTCTGTCACTGCAGTCTGTCACTGCAAGCTCAGTGGCTCCAGAAAGCAGGGAACCAGGCTGGAGAGCTGGGGGGCAGGGGTGGGGAGTGGGGCAGGAAAGGTAGCATGAGGATTTGGTGGGGAAAAGGAGAACAGGCAGAGTCCTGGGAAAGGGATGGGCCATAATACATGGAAAACATCTTGTCTACCTTTTCACGTGGGCTGGCTTCACTCTCTGTCTTTCTTCTTTCTAATCTTGCAAAATATCATGTCTGCGTGGGGTCATGTTCAGACAAAGCTCAGACCTGGCTGGAAGGTACCTGGCTGGTTCAGAGCCTGAGCTGCATCACTGAGGCCAAAGTTCTAGCAGTCCAGACTTCTGCTCTTGGGAGGAGATGCAGCATACAGGGACTGGCTGGACCATTGAGACCACAGGAGGGAAGCGGCTGGTCCCCATGCTCCCAGGCAATGCTTGGTGCATTTGCCAGTTCCTTTTCGCAGAAGGCTTTCTCTGTTTGGAACAGTCACCTTCACTCTATGACCAGAGTGGGCAGTGCATTTTGTAACTCTGGTTTTGGACCAGACACGGGGATCCGTGCAACCAGGGCACTGAGCTGTGGTCCCTCTCTCCAAAAAGCCACCCTCACCCTTCCTTTCCCCATATCCTGAATCTGGGAGCCCAAGCCTCTGCTGAAGCCACTCTCTCCTCTGGCAGGACAGCGTGGGACCATAGAGCCAAGCTGCCTCTGATGAGCTGCCCAGGAATCCACACTGACACAGCAGGGCTGGAGATTCAGGATGCTGAGGGAGGAACAGAGCAGCTCAGGGCAGCGAACAGAACAACGTTGGAGAAGCCAAACCCGTCAGCTACTTTGGGAATCACACGGGCTGGGATTAGCAACAAGAGACAGCCCAAAAGGTTTCAAATTAAACATGCTAAGGAAGTCAAATGTCACTTGAGGAGCAAGGTAGCACGTGGCGCACATTTTTCCAGGAGATCAGCAAGGCCTGTCTGACCATAAAATGGTTAAACAATCCTTGTATGAGCTATGGTGGAGATATTTCCCATTTCCTCCTTCCTGCCTTCATTGCCTGAGGTGTACTTTATATAATTTTTTTTTCCCCTCCTGTAGAAAATCCATGTCTCCAGAGGAGTTGGTAGGTTCCAGCTCTGCTCTACATTTACAGACTCAACTAATTACCTGGATAATAGGGCAGCGAGCTGCGAAAGCCTGTGGTAAAGGCATTTCCTGTGAGGCAAGGTTAGGCAGATAAAATGCCTGGAGCCAGAGGGTTTTGGATTCAGCCCTTCTGGGAGACGTTTTTAATTTATTAGTGATATTTTTTTAAAAAATAAATTAGAAGGTTTTTAAATGAACGGAGATTTGCTCTTTCCAAGTGATTTATCTCCTTTGCCTGACAAGTCAGGGAGCTGGCAGGGTTGCAGATGGGGAGGGAGAAGTCGGAGAGGTAAGAAGCAGCAGGGTCACGTCAGGCAGAGGGGATGGGCAAGGGCTGTGGGGCCTCTCTGAGCTACTTCCCCATCACGGCTGCCTCTGAGAGGGGTCAGAGATGCCCAGGCAGAGGAGCAGCATTATCGGGGAAGATTCCTGCTATCTTGGCCATAGCCCAGAGACCTTTGGGATTTTGGACTGGTCCTGTGGAGCAGCCTGTAGTTTCTCATCCTTGCTTCTACCCCAGGAGCCCCCTCAGCCCTGCTGTGGGGTGGGGAGACAGGACACTGCCGAGACACATTTTCTCTCTCTCTGCCAGTGTCAGAGTCTTGTCCAGCTACGCGTGCCAGGGCAGGGAGGAACCCTGACCCCTATTTTCCATTCATCCCATGCTCCATGTACCTAGGGGACTCGGCCATGCCCATGGACAGGGCCACTGGGAGGGCCATAGATCTTATTTTTGCATTTCTCCCTTGCTGCCTTTGCCTCAGTGGCCCAGAATTGAGCCTTGAGCAGGTGTCGGGGGATGTGTGGTGGCCTTTGTGATGGGAGACCCTGCATGTACCCATGCCAGGGTGCTGCTTGGCACTGCCAGCCCATCCGCACCCGAAAGCCACACTGTCCCCCGCCTGCCCCGTATAAGAGGAGCCAAGGAGTTGCCTCGATGGATTTCCTCACTTGTGTGTGTGGTAGCACTTACGGCCACACCACATCCCCTCCCTGCTTGGGCGAAACAATTCTGATGGGAGAAAAACCACTTCCTTCTTTTCTTCAAAGGGGAGCTCCCAGCCCAGGGGCGCTGTCAGAAAGGTTTTGTGGAAGACATGGTAAGATCCATGCAGGAACCTCTCCGCCCCTTCAGCTGCACTGCCTGCTTCTCTCTGGTATCTGCTTTGCACACCAGAAAAGGGAGGAAACGCTAAATCATAGAACCATAGAATCACAGAATCACAGAATCACCAGGTTGGAAGAGACCCACCAGATCATCGAGTCCAACCATTCCCATCAATCACTAAACCATGTCCCTCAGCTCCTCGTCCACTCGTCCCTTAAACCCCTCCAGGGAAGGGGACTCAACCCCCTCCCTGGGCAGCCTCTGCCAGTGCCCAATGACCCTTTCCATGAAAAACTTTTTCCTGATGTCCAGCCTAAACCTCCCCTGGTGGAGCTTGAGGCCATTCCCTCTCGTCCTGTCCCCTGTCCCTTGGGAGAAGAGCCCAGCTCCCTCCTCTCCACAACCTCCTTTCAGGTAGTTGGAGAGAACAATGAGGTCTCCCCTCAGCCTCCTCTTCTCCAGCCTAAACACCCCCAGCTCTCTCAGCTGTTCCTCATAAGGCCTGTTCTCCAGCCCCCTCACCAGCTTTGTTGCTCTTCTCTGGACTCGCTCCAGAGCCTCAACATCCTTCTTGTGGTGAGGGGCCCAGAACTGAACACAGGATTCAAGGTTTGGTCTCACCAGTGCCGAGTCCAGAGGGAGAAGAACCTCCCTGGACCTGCTGGTTTAAGCATGTTGGTGTTTAGACCTAGGATTTGGAGCCGGGCTCTGAAATTCCACTTCCATTATAGCTTTCCCCGTGGCTGTCTGTGAAGTGCTACACACACACATGGCTTGGCTCTCTGGAGGGATTTCATGCATTCACCCTTCCATCCAGGTCTGATCCATGAAACATTTATAGAATCACGGAATCACTGAGGTTGGAAAGGACCTCTCAGCTCATCCACTCCAATCCCACCTTGCCCACTAAACCATGTCCCGAAGCGTGAAGGCCACATGATTTTTGATTCCCTCCAGGGATGGAGACTCCACCACTGCCCTGGGCAGCCTCTGCCAGGGCTTCACCCCTCTGTCAGTAAAGACAATCTATTCCATGGAAGCAAAGGGCTAAGTTCTGTGTTATCACAACCTATCTAATGAGGTCAAAGTCAAGCACTACAAGGCATGAGACAACCATTCATCAGCCTTTAGGTTGCATTTTGACTGCCTGCAGTGCCCAAGGACCTTAGGGCACTGGTCAGCTCTCTGGGCAAAGGTGATAAGGAGAAAACCTGGGCACAAGACCAGTGTCACTGGGGAAATTCCTGTCACAGGGTTCCCTCCATGAGGAATCCTGTTCTCACACAGTGGTGGGGACCTTGGCTCCTGTATTAGCACCATGCAAGCCTTTGGATGTAATTTTTTTCTTGCTGCTCTGCTGAAAACACAGCCGTGTCTCCCACCACACTGTGCCCAAGCCCTAAGAAAGGTCTGAATGTTTCCAGGTATCAGTCTCTGTTGCAGCGAGGCTCCTTGCTGCAGCTGATTTCACTTTACATCAACTCTTCCATAAGTGTACTGGACTTAGGCTACAGAACAGGCACAATCTAATCCCTCTCCCCTTCTCTCCACCTTGTCAAAGACTGAGGAATTAAGTACAACTTCATCAGGAAATGTAACAATTAAAATTCTTCCATTCAAAAGGCAGGAAGCTGGTTGTGCTACCCGATATTTTACAGCACACAACAAACAGCCTATAGAGCAGTGTGCTCCTGGGCTGGCTTGACAAGGCAAAGCAGGAGCACTGAAGAGCAGTCTCAGCTTTTGGACTGTCTTGCTCTTGCTTATAGAATTGTAGAATCACAGAACCATCAAGGTTGGAAAAGACCTCAAAACTCATCCAGTCCAATCGTCAGCCCAACCCCACTGTGCCCACTAAACCATTTCCCAAAGTGCCACGGCCATATGGTTTTTGAACCCCTGCAGGGATGGAGGACGCCACCACCCCCCTGGACAGCCTCTGCGAGGGCTTCACCACTGCCAGGGAAGAAATCTTTCCCAATAACCAATCTAAACCTCCCCTGGTGCAACCTGAGGCCATTTTCTCTTGTCCTATCCCTTGTTACTTGGGAGAAGAGCCCAGCACACACCCCACCACAACCTCCTTTCATGGAGCTACAGAGAGTGATGAGATCTCCTCTCAGCATCCTCTTCTCGAGGCTAAACAGTCCCAGGTCCCTCAACCACTCACAGAACCCCTGGTCTCCAGACCCTTCCCCAGGTCCATTCCCCTTCTCTGGACGTGCTTCAGCCCTTCAATGTCTTTCTTGTGCAGAGGGGCTCTAAACTGAGCACAGCTTTGCTTTTCTCCTTCATCTCACAACCCCACTCCACCCCTAGAGCCCTCTTGGGATTCCCCCACCCCACTGCACTTTAGTCCCCGCTCTGGGCATGCCCATGGGTTGGGGTTGTCCTTTCCCTGGTATTTAAATTCTCTGTGCTCAGTCAGCCCTGCTCCACTGCATCTCCCTGGGGCACCCCCTGAGCTCACGCCCTATCTGAAGGATCCAGTCCATTACCCAAAGGGGCTGCAGGAAGAATGTGTCACGTAAGAACACTGACACTCTGCTTTACTCCGTGTCTTTGAGAGGGGGCTGAAAAATGCCAAGTATCACTTGCTTTGACCGTCTAAAACCTGGCTTCATGGCTCAGCCATTCTTCCCACAGTCCTGCAGGGCTGATCTTTGTCATCTCTCAGGCTTATGGGAACTGCTGAGGGAATCTCACTAGGTTTCAAGGCTGTTTTGAAACCCTGCTGGGAATCTGGCCAGTGTGCCTTTGACTTGCTTCCAGCTTGCCTGCCCAGGTTTCCTTCCCAGGAAAGGAGGCCGAGGGGGCTGGTGAACAGCCAGATCTTGCCCTGACAGAGAAAGTTTTCTTGGAGTTGCTTTCTCCATCTACAGGCTGGTGTTGGACTGGTTGAGACCTGGCAGGTGTTGCACATTCAGCCCAGCTACCTGCCCTCATGCTTCCTTCCCCTCTCCACATCACAAGGGAAAACACAGAGCTGCTCTTGCTCTGTACCTGGCAGGGCTGATGTGCACAGTAGCTGCCGGTCAATGAGGGGAAACATGAAGTCATCCATTATTCAGTTGACAGTTGGGCAGGATGATCTTAGAGGTCTTTTCCAGCCTTAATGATTCCGTGATTCTATGATCTGGCTTCACTTTACCTCTTCCTAAATCTGCTGTCCTTCTGAAATATCAGGGCCAAGCCCTCTCCAAGAACAGAGGAGCTCCACTGGGATCTGGTTTTGCAGGCATGATAGGACTTGGGGTGGGCATCCAGCATGCCTGTGTACAGGCAGCTTGCACAATGCTGTAAGTGCTGTTTCTCTAAAATTTCTGGTTGCTTTTGATAAAAATAGAAGTTCCCTTGTCTAGCTGACCATGAGAAGAAACATTTCCCTTTTTCTGTACCTAAAACTTCTTAGGCTATTCTGAAAAGCCCCAAACATTTTTTTTTCTCTCAGCTTCTACAGTTTTTCACCTATTACACCTGGCTTATAATCAGTATCTGGCCACAAATGCTCATTTTGGGAACCCTGGAGAAGTTTCTGTCTTCACTAACTCTTGCCATCCTGCTGCCTTCCAGGAGGTAGTGCCCACAGGGGAACTGAGAGCAAAGTTTTGTTCCACAAGCCAATAAAATGTGCTAAGTGCTGTCAACAGAACACAATCATAATTTGAATTAAAGCATACATGCAGAAACTTTAATAGTCTCCACATGCACAGCAGTTGAGAGGTGGTAGGTACATGCAGGTCTAGCAGCTCACTTGGGCTGTTGCAGCCAAATGCTCAGCTGGTTTTTGCCACAAAGCTTGTCCAGGTTTGGTCAGCAGTGCAAATGAGCGCTGGAGATTAACACCATGGGGATGGCTCCATTTGGAATCATAGACTTGAGGAACGGTTTGAGTTGAAAGGAACCTCCAAAGCCCATCCAGTTCCTCCCCCTGTCATGGGCAGGGACAGCTCCCACTGGATCAGGGGCTCCAAGCCCCATCCAACCTGGCCTTGAACCCCTCCAGGGATGGGGCAGCCACCCCTGCTCTGGGCAACCTGGGCCAGGGCCTCCCCACTCTCACAGCAAAACATTTCTTCCTAAAATCTCATCCCAGTCTTCCCTCTTTTAGCTGAAAACCGTTCCCCTCATCCTATCCCTGCACTCCTTGATCAAGAGCCCATCCCTAGCTTTCTGAGAGCCCCTTTCTGTATTGGAAGCTGCTGTAAGGTCTCCACGGAGCCTTCTCCTTTCCAGGCTGAACAACCCCAACTCTCTCAGCCTGCCCTTTTATGGGAAGTGCACTTGAGGAGCAATGTGTTCCTCAAAGATCTATGATTTGAAGTATCTGCTGGCCTGGAGTTGAGGATTACATGCTCAGGCCAAAAGGAGCAGAAGCCAGCTCCACTCTCTTGAGGACACTCCTTTAATGTGGGATGCAAATCTGGAGATCTTGCCACTGCACTGTTCTTGCTGCTTTAGGCAGCTCGCAGAGGACGGGGCCTGTGGGATACTCACACGTAGACATTCGGGCCATCAGAGCCTGAACACAGGCAGGCAGAGCCCCACTCCAATCATAGAATCATAGAATCACCAGGTTGGAAGAGACCCACTGGATCTTCGAGTCCAACCATTCCCATCAATCACTAAACCATGTCCCTCAGCACCTCGTCCACCCAGGGTAGTGGAAGCCCTTTAGTCTTTCACACAGTAAATAAGTGGCCAACAATTTCCCTGCAGCTCCATCCTGCTTGGCATGGGCAGCAGGGTGGCTTTAACCACCTTGGCTGCAGAATAAGTTTGACCTGATGTAAGCTGTGAAGTTGTTGCATGATCTCCCTGGGTTATAGCCCAAACAGGTTTTTCTCCCACCAGCAAGTCCTCCACTCCCTCCAGTAACCTTTGTACCTTAGTGCTGCCTGGATGTCACGACTCTGCCCTCACATATTGGTCTGGGCCAACCAGAAGTGCCTGGAGAGAAAACCAAACAGGCACAGAGATGGGGGAGACTCATGGGTCACTGGACAAAACCATCCTGCATCATCCCTGGCATGGTTCAGCTGAGCCCTTCTGGGTGACCCTAGGACGTGCCAGTCTGAAATTGAGAGACAATGTGTGTCAAGGTCCTGCCCTGAGGAGTTTGTCTAGAGACCAACGGTTTGTTTGCTGCTTCCGTTCCCACTCGAAGGCTGCTGCTGGCTCCATGCTGGGCACAGAGGGTCCCTTCCTCCTTGAGTGGCACTTGAATGCTGGGAAGCATTACTTCTTTCTGCTACGAACCACACTTCCTAGTTCTCCCTGGCAAGGAGTGAGGGTCAAGTGTTTAGGACACTTTGGGAACACGTGCATATGGTAGGGACACTCCCTGACTGGGGCGTGCACGTAAGCTTTCTGGATTGCACCAGGACCAGACATGTCCAGGGCCTTGGAGTTCCCTCCCAGTGGCTACAGCCACATGTGCAGACCCCTCTGCAGCAGCAGCACATGCAGACCAGCTTGCACTGGCACGAAGTCCAGTCTGCCACCACCCCAGGCAGCATCACACCCTGGGCATCTGCTTGCTGTTCTTGTGCTTGGAGCCAGCCATGCTCAGATCGCGGTCATAGAATCATAGAATCATAGAATCACCAGATTGGAAAAGACCCACCGGATCATCGAGTCCAACCATTCCCATCAAATACTAAACCATGTCCCTCAGCACCTCATCCACCCGTCCCTTAGACACCCCCAGGGAAGGTGACTCAACCCCCTCCCTGGGCAGCCTCTGCCACTGCCCAATGACCCTTTCTGGGAAAATTTTTTTCCTAATGTTCAGCCTGAACCTCCCCTGGTGGAGCTTGAGGCCATTCCCCCTCGTCCTGTCCCCTGTCCCTTGGGAGAAGAGCCCAGCTCCCTCCTCTCCACAACCTCCTTTCAGGCAGTTGGAGAGAGCAATGAGGTCTCCCCTCAGCCTCCTCTTCTCCAGCCTAAACACCCCCAGCTCTCTCAGCCACTCCTCTTGTTCTCCAGCCCCCTCACCAGCTTTGTTGCTCTTCTCTGGACTCGCTCCAGAGCCTCAACATCCTTCTTGTGGTGAGGGGCCCAGAACTGAACACAGGATTCAAGAATCAGCCTCACCAGTGCCGAGTCCAGAGGGAGAAGAACCTCCCTGGCCCTGCTGGTCATGCCATTTCTGATCCAAGCCAAGATGCCATTGGCCTTCTTGGCCACCTGGGCCACTGCTGGCTCCTGGTCAGTCACTGTCAACCAAAACCCCCAGGTCCTTCTCCCCCAGGCAGTTTCCAGCCAGACTTCTAGTCTGTAGCTGCCCAGGGTTGTTGTGCCCCAAGTGCAGGAGTGACCAGGCAGTCGGGCTGACCCAGAACCACCAGCCCTTTCTTGTGGGCTGTGCTGGAGGAGATGAACACACATGAGCTCTTTAGAACAGAGGAACAAACAGGTGACTCACAGGGTTTCCAAGCTGTGCAGCCCATCAAAGCCATTGGCTCCCAGGCTTTGGATCCGGTTATTGTGCAGGTGCCTGTGGAAAAAACAGAGACAGTCAGTGGAGGTGAACCTGGACATGCCTGACAGTCTGATCTAGGGACAAGAGCCATACTTCTTTTTAACTAGATGATCTTTAAGGTCCCTTCCAATCCAAACCTTTCTATGACATCCTGCAAGTTGAGCACAGCCTGGTCTGGGAAGACAAGGGGTATTATAAGATCCCCTCTTTTGCCTCATGAGACTCAAATTAGGTGAAATAGTGCTTGCAGAGCAGCTACAGAGCTCCCATTTCTCCAGAGAAATCCAGGCTGACATAGGAGTTTCCCTGAGACCTCTACTTCACAGCTCCTGGGTGACTTTGGATGAACGTGCTCAGGTAAGAAGTGTCAAGCAACTCTCTAGATCTCACCTGCCACTGAGCCTGATCCTACAAAGTGCTGCGTGGCTTCAACAGTTGTTCATAGGCGCTGGGTGCTACCTGAGGACACAGTCATATTTAGATTCCTTAGAGCTTTAGCAGCAGCAAGAAGTTAAAAATCATCCTGCTAGTCACAGTTTATTATCTCGCAAAGAAATGAAAATGCTGTCAGTTCCTGGATTAGCTCCAGTTTGATGGCAATGAAAGTTGCCTTTGGTTTAATGCTTCAGAGTGTCTGGGTGAAGTGCAGAGGCCATGCAACAGGCTGATGCACATTCTCTACCCTAAGGCAACAATTTTTCCCCTGTTCCACTTCGTCCTGGTGCTACATGCCATGAACATCTAGTGCTTAAGGGCTCTGGAGTTCCCAGCCTTAATGCTGGTGCTAGAAAGCCATGTGCTGGGGGCCCCTGTGAAGCCACCTGGAGTATTTTTGCCTTGGATGCTCCACAGGTGATGAGTTCCCCTGGAGTCCAGTTTGCTGGGTTCTTTGTTTCCATAGGACCCTTACTCCCGCGTCTCAGATTTTTGCAAACCCAACGCCTTAATTCCTGGATCCGTCCTCTCCGGTTGTCAGACACTGTGCTTGTGTGCACATCAGAGTATTTTTGCCATCTGGATTCCTTTACAGCTGGTGGGAGCCACATGGCTCATTGTGCATCTCACTCTGAAATGCCACTCAAGGGCAACTCAGAGTCTTGTGTAGAGAAACCCTGGAGCAGCCTGAGGAAAACCTGCTGAAAAATTGAAGAAGGCAACTCACTGCTGCCCAGCCTGCACTTCTACCAGCCTGCTCTTCAGCACATTCGTGATGTCCACTCTTGCACTGGGATGATCCATGTGGATAAATGACTAGTGAGGAGGTAAGGTCCTCTGGGGCTGGATACTTTAGTTGCTCTCCGTCAGTGTAGGTTTTTCCATCAGTTCATTTTACAGTTCAGAGTCTTCTTTAATACAGACTGCCATGTGGTTCATCTGCTGCCACACTACTTGCCTTTGGGGTCCTTTGTTCCCTTGCCTACGCTCAGGGATACACCAGCTTTGTCCAACTCTGCTGCCTCCTTCCAAGACCCTGAGGGAGACTCCATACTGGCAGGTGGATCAATGACTTTTTCATTATTTGCTGCTTGATCTAAATCTGTCTTGGCTTGAAAAACCTCTCGCTCCACCTGGATTCAAGTGTGAGCTGTTTGGCTGAGTACAGGCAGCTCCTGCTGCCAAGTATTCTCGCATAAAGCAGGAGGGAGCTGGGAGTGGAGGAACAGCCAGGCTTTAGGGCAGCCTGGTAGGGGCTTGCAAAACAGAAACCAGCCAAAGAGGGATGTTTATCTTCGGGATGAGAACATACAAACAGAGGAAGGGGAAGGGAGGGAGGGAAAAGACGTGTGATAAAAAAATCGTTTGCTCCTTGGAGCAAAGGGGAAGAAAGAAAAGGAAGTTGCCCGCAAGAAAACTCGTTTGATTGTGACTCCTAGAGGAGAAAAGAAGCTGAGATCAAAATCAGAATCTTACAGGAGAAATTGCTCTTTGTCACAAGAAAAGAAGTTCAAGACCAGATGGTTTCCTCTATCAAATGACATGGGATGGCTTCAGATCATGTTGCCCTTACCTCACTTGGCACTTCCAGTGCATGATGGTGCCAACAGTTTTGTGTCCCTTTGAGCACTGGATATTGCATTTGGCAAACTGGGGGGTTGGATCTGGACTCGCTCTGTAACCACAGCAGGAGGTTCCACAGGAAGCCCTTGCCCCATATCTCTGCTGCGAAGGGACAGTGTAGGGAAGAAGAAAATGCTGAATGCCAGAGATGTGAGCTCCCTGGAGCTCTGTCTGGGCGGTACACAGGACGCCTTGTTGAAGCTCAGACATACTGAGCAACTGCCTGCTATCACTGGAGTCAGGCAAGGAGACAGAATAGAAAAGCAATCACCTGCTGTGTTTATATTTGGCTCTAAAGGGCTTAGTTTGGAGGCAGAGTAATGGAAATCACCAGAACCATGTTCTTTGTTGGTGACTAAATTATGAGGGTCATAAAATAATTTGCTGTCCAAGCTGAACTTTAGAGCTGTTACTCAACAACATGGCAACAACAGAAATAAGACAGCTGGAAAGGTAAACACTTGAAAAGATGTCCCTTTCTTCCATCTTGACTTTTTTTCTCCTCTAGTAAACAAATTTTAACAAGTGGAATTGCAACATCATCAGTGTATTTCAATTTGAGCTCAGCCCACACGACGTTATATTCTGCCCTGTAAATTACAGCTGGTTTGATAGCAGCTTGAGATACTTGGTTCTGGGCAGTAAACAACCCTCTTGTGATGCAAAAACACGCCAAGTCTTTAAGCCCTTAATGTTCCTATTGGAGCTCGTATCCACCGCCGTCCTCAGTAAGATCAATGAGATTTAATATTTGTGCATCTCCCTTTTCAGGCCAGCGCCACGGAATGAGGTTGGGTTTGGAGAGTCTCTCACTCATGAGAGTAGCTTTGCCCAAGGGGAAGAAGGGCAGTCATTGCTTTTTTGTGGGCTGGCATGTAGACTGTTTTTCAGTTATGGACCCCGATTAGAAAACAGGGGTCTCTGTTCCAAAGCAGTTTTCACGACACACCTCTGGCAGGAGGGCAGAGAACGTGCCCCATATAAAATGCTGTGTCAGGTGAACCTGAGCCGTGTTTTGATGCAAAGCAGCACGCACTCCAGTGGCTGCAGAATTCCATGTGTCCATAAGCCCGTCCAGAATGGCTAGAGAGGGATGATTCATCTTGGTTGCTCTCTCAGGTGATGAGACATCAGAAGCACATCTGAAAAAGCCCAACCCTGCAAGACTCCTTTGTGTTCTCTAAAACCTTCACAGCAGTTTCTAGAAGGAAGATAATCTGTCCTTGCCAGAAATTTCTTAACATAAATCGGGCATAAATGAGGTCTTCCCAGACCATTCCTGCTGCGCTCCTAGCAGAGTTTGTTTCATTTTAATTTCAATCCCTTTTCCATATATTATTCCAGTGGATTAAAATATCCTGGAGAACAGTCTCATACTGAAGGGAGAGGCAGTCAACACAGGCGTTAGCATTGTGAACTCTAGGTCTGGAAGCAGCATCTCTAAGGAGACAGGGCACCTCACTTATTTGTCAGACAAATGAGGGAAAGCAAGAAATTTGCTCGTCTGCATGAACAGGAGAGTGGGCTGCAAGAAAAGGGAAATGCATCGTGCACTGGTGAAACTAGGTCTCAAAGGCTAAATATATTTCTGGTACCCACGTTGTTAACTGGATGGTGAAAACTTAGAATGGATGCAGAGAAGAGCATTAAAAATGATCCAAGTGCTGGAAAAACCTAGGGTGGAGGCTCAGCTTATTAAAAATAAGATCAAGGGGGTGAGTGCAGCGTAATGTATAGGAGCCTTCCTGGTTAGAAAGTGGGTACTAAAATGGTTCTGTGATTTAGTGGAATAAAAAATGAGAACAAATGTCTGAAGTCAAAGCCAAAGAAAATTCAAATGGGAAATATGAGCTCTTTTTTCTTTTTTGTTAACACCAGGATGATTAACCACTGGAACAAACTACAAAGACAAGTGGTGGATTCTTCGCTGCTTTAATTTCTAATAAGTTCATTTTTGCTTCTCAAAAAGGACAAATGCAAATGTTTTCCACCAGAAATTTACATCTGATGATCTGAACAAAGTCCAGATCTGACACGACATGAGTTGTCCCGCTGGACCAGCCATTGCCATGATGAATTTCTGGCTCTGTTGTGGCGAAACTGTCTTTTTCCTCAGTTTGGATATGGATAAGCAGACAAACCTAAATCATAAATGGTGCAAATTCCCATCGATTATTGCCAGCAGTGAGGGAACAGCATGAGACTTGTCTGGTGAAGAATAAAGCTCAATCTGAAATGACATGGTCAGGGGTGCATTGGAGAGCTAATCACTCCTTCTTCAAGCACTGAAGAGGGAAATTCACTTTTGCCAAGGCAGCATGCTTGGTCCTCAGAGAGAAAAAGCACGTTTGCAAATCAAAAGGCCCATGAATGGAACCCAGATGTTCCAGGCAATATTGTTCTTAGTAATAATGGATTGCACATGCCTGACACTCCCCACCAACACCAAGGTTCCCAAGAACTTCTCAGAGATTTGCTGATTCCCTTGTACAGGTGAAGGGAGTGATGCACGGGCTCACTCTGACACTTTGATCTCCCAGGCTGGGGTTTGTTGTGCTGGGGAGCTCTGAGTCCCACAGATACCAGCTGAAACTCCTGGCACTCATCTCTCATGGAAAACAGGGATGAGAGTTTGATGTTTGCTCCCAGGCAGGGAGGGCACTGAAAATCAGTGATTCCTCTGGAAAGTTCTGGCTGGGGTGACATCAAAACAAGGACCAAAATGGGAATAGAAACCCAGGAGTCTTGGAAACTAGTTGTCACCTCTAGTCACTAAACCATGCTGTTAGAGAGAGCTGCATCATGTCCTCATGTGATAAAAATGTAAGAAAGAGAAATTCTATTAAATCTCCTTCATTTACTGCCTTCAGATCTCAACACATTCAGCTGGAAGGTCTTGCTGGGTGACTTGGGAGGGAAGAACTTGCAAGCGAGTTCCTTGTCCTTGACAATAAAACATCAACTGAAATTCAGGTTGCATGAATGTAAAGTGATGTAAGGTGGGGGAAACTATTCTTACATGAGCATATACAGTAGCAGGCTCTTAAATATCTACAGGAAGGATGTCTTGGTGTTTAGTAGTTGTCAAAAAAGCAAATAAATTTATATGGATTACTAGAAAAGAGAAAATGGGCTACAGAACAGCATTATGCCATCGTATAAACTCGATGTTAATTTTTGCCTCTGCTATAGTTCCTGTCTCTCCATCTCAAAGGTGCAGAGGAATAAGTGTGGTACACAGACCAACTGCAGAGCTGCCAGCTGGTTGGGGAGTAGGGAAGCCACAATGAAGGGAGGGTATGACAGACAGTAACAAACACAGAGATGGCACGGAGGAGGTAGAAATAGTACAAGAATTAGGAGGTGTTAGGCAAAACTAACTGGGAGCAGCATGAAAGCAACTTTCCCGAAGTCCTTGGTTTTGACAGATTTCTGTGCAGGCACAGAAGGTTCAGGGCCAGATAAGAGGAGTGGATCATCTTTTTTTGCATTATGGGCCAGGTTAACCCACTGGTTCTGAGCTCACTGCATGTGAGGACACAAATGCCTCCTTTTCACAAGGGGGTGTTCAACATCGCAAGAATATTTGAGTCAATGGGGTTTCCAGGAGATAAGGCTCCCTTTGGACACAAACAGAGAAGGATCTGGGGTTTGACCTCATTTGCTCTGACTTAAGAGATTCTGTGCTATGTGATGAAAGTAGAACTACCTACAGATTTTCTTTAGCTGGGTTTGTCATTACAGGGCTGCAGAGCTTTTTACTGCCTGGCCTGTTTAGGAGAGGTCACTGACTCAGTGTCCCATCCACATCCCAGCATCTCTGCTGAGAGTGCTCACAGCTCCTTTTGTGACACCAGGAAGGAAGATGTGTCAGACTGAGAGATGTGGCAGCAGGGATGCATCTGCAGCATCAGCAGAGTTCCTGGCTGTGATTCCCAAATTTATCCATGAGAGATTTTACTCCATTCTTGGTTTGGGAGTTGACTCTCTGCTGAACTCAGCTGACAGAGGAGATGAGGGACACTAACGAGAACTGTTGTCATGCACTTTATCAGCCTGTCAGCACAGCAGCATGGGGGTTTCAGACGCTCACTTCTAAATGAAAAATCTTGCATGCTGCATAAAGAAGATGCTTTTTGCAAAAAACCCTTTGCTTCATATGAATCAGCTGAAAAATATTCAGGACTATTTCTGTTTGTAGATGCTAAGACACATTCTGTCCTGAATAGGTCAGACTCGGAGATAAGATAGGTCTTCAGCGTCCCATTCGCATCAGCCACACGGATCAAACAAGCTGTCTCCCTTTGCACAGAGCCAGCATCACAGGACGTGAAGTCCCTGTCAAAGCTGGGGAAGGGATGATGCCAATTACTGAGACTTCACAGAAATACACGAGGCTCTGCTTGCTGATCACCCTGCAGCCCTAGTTAAGAATCCTGCAGCAGAAATCAATAGGAATAAGATCAGGGAATTCCTCAGCGGTGGTATAATTTATTAGCGGGGACTGAATCCTTTAGCCGGTTGCAGGCTGAGGTTTGGATGTTCTGATGCTGGTGGTTTGTGTCAGTGCAGGATGATCACCTGCGTGGCTCCCAAAGGCCCAAGGTGTGTGGAGGAGGAAAAGCACAACTTTGCATTTGGGAAGATCATGCCCTCTGCCATGGTCAGCCACATCCACCAGGCTCTCCTGTGCTCCTCCACATCTGCCCTTGGCTCTCCTCCCCAAGGTGCTCACTTTCATACCTCTCAGGTTAGAACTTTCCAGATGTTTAGGGCAGCAGCCAGCTCTTCTCAATCTACATGCAAACTGAGGCACTTGCAGAGGATGTATCAGCTGCATCCCAGTAGGAAAAGCCTCCTCCCAAACTTTACTGCCTGGCTGGGCTGGCTTTTGGGAGCATGCGCTTCCCAGTTTGGCTGGGTGAGTCCAAAGCAGGAAGAACACTGGGTGACTTTCCACTGGCTGCGCGCTGACAAGATTATGCATGGAAGCACAGGAGAGATTTATGGGGCCGGTTCTGCCAAACACTTGCAATCCCACAGAAATTCAGCATCGTGTCCCACAGTGCCTGGCAGGATCACACATATGGTCCCCTCCAATTGTCTGTGGTGGGACATTATTCTCTCCCTTGTGACCTAATGGTCAATGACTTTTATTTCTTGAGCTTGCCTGTTTAATTAAGAAGTTGCTTCTCACTCAAAGTATGGGATAAGCCAGAATGAAAGCAGCGTGCTTTTGAGACTGAAGTAAAATCCCAAATGTCAGCTCCTCCTTCATGCCGGCTATTGAAGCTGAATGAAGTGGTTGCGTTATGATGGTCATGGGATGCCTTGTAGAATGAGCACTATTGCGGGTGAAAACTACTTATTTGACATTTCTCAAGTTGCTTTTAGCATTTCTCCGAAATAAGCCTTTATGCTTTGTTTAAACAGCTGAAATTGATGCTTAATAAAACTCTGGACTGTGCTTTGTCCAAGCCCTTTCTATGCTAGCTAGCTTCAGTAAACACTTAAAATTTTGAAAGCAAAATAATTGCTAAACTTTCACTAAGGCACCACATGCCAAGGTTACTTAATATCCTGGTATCAATACATACAATCAAATTAAAAGGTAGCATTTCATGTAGATTCAGGAGGTTTCAAGCAGCTGGAAATCACACTTGAACTTGCAAATTATAGAGTCATAGAATGGTTTGGGTTGGAAGGGACCTTAAACATCATTCAGTTTCACCCCCTGTCATGGGCAGGGACACCTCCCACTGGATCAGGGGCTCCCAGTCCCTTCCAACCTGGCCTTGAACCCCTCCAGGGATGGGGCAGCCACAGCTTCCCTGGGCAACCTGGGTCTCACCACACTCATTGTGAAGAATTTCTTCCTAATGTCTAATCTAAATCTTCCCCCTTCCAGTTTAAAGCCATTCTCCCTCATTCCATCACTCCATGCCCTTGTAAAAAGTCTCTCCCCAGCTTTCTGGGAAAGAAAGCTGTACTGGGAGCTGCTCTAAGGTCTCCCTGGAGCCTTCTCTTCTCCAGGCTGAACAACCCTGACTCTCTCAGCCTGTCCTCATAGCAGAGGTTCTCCAGCCCTCTGATTATCTTTGTGGCCTTCTCTTGACCTGTTCCAACAGTTCCACCTCCTTTTTATGTTGGAGAACCCAAAGCTGGACACAGGAGTCCAGATGGGTTCTCACCAGAGCGGAGCAGAGGAGGAGGATCGCCTCCCTCGACCTGCTGGCCACGCTTCTTTTGATGCAGTTGAACTGCAGATATAACATCCATGCAAATCAGCATGCACAGGCTTGGACGAGGTGCTGAGGCTCAATCTTTTGTTCAAAATTGTATTTGGTCAAAAAGTTTTCTTGGCATGTTTTCCAAGAAAAAACAATACTTTCTGACCTGACAGCAAGTTGTTGCAATTTTATTTTATTTTTCATATTGATAGAAATTCCTGTTGTTTTAACATAGATATTGGAGGGGAAAATAGAAATGAGAAGCTTTTTGTTGCTTGACCCTTCAAGGGAAATAAATCTGCTTTTTTGTTTCTGGATACTGATTTTTTATAATAATGCAAAGCTTTTTTTTTTTAATGATATCGAGGAGGTTTTTGGATCTTCAGTGAAAAGCAAGGAAAATATGAAATAGAAGAGGCAATTTCAGCATTTCATATCAAATGGTAGGGAATTCCTTGGCACTCATGAATAAAACCTCTGCCTGCCACACTTGGCAGCAAAAAGCTGCTTCTGGGGAGCAGCCAGCAGGTCTTCGCATGGAAGAAGACCCTGTTTATCAGACATGGTCAGCACCTTGTCCCAGCCAGAGGATGCAGGGGAGTAACAAGAAGAGGAGGCTTACAGCACCACGAGGCTGCTGAGGTTCTGGAAGGCATAATCGGGGATGTGCCAGATTTGGTTGAGAGCCAGGGTCATGGCTTGCAGTGCTGGCAGGTGGTTCAGGGCTTGAACAGGGATCTCCGTCAGGGCATTATCGTCCAGCCACAGGTGACGTAAGGAGAGCAGCCCCTCAAAGCTCTTCTCAGGCACCACAGAGATAAGGTTTGCATCCAAGCGTCTGAGTGGGAAAGAAACAGGGAGGGGAGAAGTGAGAGATGGATCCAACATTGCTTTATGTGCCCACAATGTTAGGCAAAGGGAGTTTTGATGCTGAGGCAGGATGTATCGATGGCCAGCGAGATTGGATCAGGCTGTAAATAACAATTAGCATAATGTGGTCTCAGTGCAAGGCTCCTGCCTGTGCTTGGAAATGTTTGACTGCCAAGGATGATCCCTTGCTGATGGCCATTTAGTGCTGCCAGCTGAAGGCAGATTCTCAAACAAAGTGCTTGGGCTAAGTCCTTTCACACAGACCCAGCAGACAGACGCTGACTCGCTGTGGCTTGCAGGCACCCCCCTTAAAAAGGAGCATCAAAGCTGCATCACCTGGGGTCATGCTCCTTGGGGATCTGCCTGAGCCAATCTGTGGAGGCACAGCCCTGCTGGGGTACCCACAGCCTGCTCAGACCCACTGCAGTGCGATGTGCAGGACAGCCAAAGCCCCATTCCAGAAGAAAAGGATTTGTCTGGAAATGCAAAGTAAGTGGTGGCCCTGCTTGGGGTCCTGCGTTTGACCCAAACAGCCAGAGCTACCTGAAAACCACCGCAAGTGAGTCAAACCATATGTCATGGCACAAAAATTAAGCCTGTGCTTGAGCTTTGCATCACTGATGTTCAGGCCTTTCTTTCCCCTTGATTTGCCAATTGACTCTTTTTTTTTGTTTTGTTTAATCACCATGGAAACCATAAGGAAGTTTTTATTTAAGGTTTAATTTGATGAGAAAATAAGACTCGTTTTGTTCCAAAGTAGATTGGAAAATCAAAAAATCTTAAGCTTGTAATGAGAAAAAACTCTAAAACCCAAGGTTTGGGAATCATCTCGTACAGATCTCTTTTTTCAGCAACAGTGAGCAGGATACAATGTTATCTGTAGATTCCCAAATCAAAATAAAAGAGGAAAGCAATTCAAATTTGGATGAAATACCAGGAACCAATTATACCAAGGAGAAAGAAAATTCTGATTTCCCTCCATGGCCAACAGGGCTTATTTTATTTTTCCAAGCTATCTAAAGGAACGATCTCTAAATTCAAACTGCAGAGAGAAAGCACTTTGCCTCTTCAAAGCGTGAGAGCAGGAAGTTATTAGAACTGTCATGGCCCAGTTCTTAAACCAACGATCCTCCATAAAGGAATGTGGTATGGAAATGAGTATTTTTGATTACATAAACTAATAATTTTGATGACAGTTGGGCACTGGAGCAGATCCCCCAATACTGTTCCCTCCCTGCCTCAGACCCAGGCAACATTTCCCAGTTCACAAACCGCTTCCCAGCAGCCTGCAATAAAATTCTAGTCTGCAGGAGGAGACCAAATGCCCCACCAGGTGCAGAGCAGGGAAAGCCCCAGGTCTCTGTGGTGGGGCAGGGGTGGAATTTCTTGGGTAAAATACTCAGATGATCCTGGGGAACAGATCTATTCCTCTGTCACAGAGAAAAGCATTTCCTTCACTGGTCTGACCCAGACGGACAAAGCTGAGGAGTTGTCCCTGGCTGAGAAGTGCAGGCAAATCTTACAGAGATCTCCCTTGGACAACTGTCCAATGTACAACTCTTGAGACAACAGCAGCTCAAACTGAAATGATACCCCAAGATGGATTAAATAACTATTTCATTATTTCCATCTTACCACATTAATGTGTTTTCCCCAATTAGAATACACTTGTGTTGCTGCAAAGCAGCATTTTCTGGTGCACGGCTGTTCATCTGAGGGTGTGTCAGCCAGCTTTATTGGTGGCTCTGTGGATATCAGAAGCACATCACACCCAAAGCTCAGGGCAGTTGCCACAAGATTTGTATCTTTGCTCAGAGGGCTGAGACAAGACAGTGTCTATTTTGCTCTTGAAGATGGTGGGCATGTTGCAAGTTCTGCCTCAGTTTACCTGCTGTCTCCAAAACTACAAATAAATCACAGCACAGCATCATTCATCTTCCTGAGAAGAATAAAGAGCAGAAGAGCAAACCATGCAGCAACTCAGGATGAGAGACAGGACAAGAAGAAATGGCCTCAAGTTGAGCCAGGGAGGTTTAGGTTGAATAATAGGAGAAGAACGGTTGCTGATAGAGTGGTGAAGCCCTGGCAGAGGCTGCCCAGGGCAGTGGTGGAGTCTCTATCCCTGGAAGGGTTTAAAAAAACATGTGCCCTTGACACTTTTGGACATGGTTTAGTGAGCCCAGTGGGGTTGGATTGACAGTTGGACTGGATGAGCTGAGAGGTCTTTTCCAACCTCAATGATTCTGTGATTCTAAGATGAAAGACTCCATTTGAAAATTCTCATGAAGATGTTCTGGGACAAGCAAGGATTTTGTGACCAAAATTAAAACTTGTGTGGGAAATGTTAATCTTTTCTTATTTTTTCCATTCCTTCTTCAGCATAAGCTTTCTGTTGTTCTTTGTCATTGTAATCTTATTTCTCAAAAAAAAAGCCCTTCTTACTTCTCTGAGAGATGTTCTTTCACCCAAATCTATGTTTGCTGAACATCGTTTTAAAGTGAATATTCTGTTTCAAGTTTAATTAATTAAAGAACAGACAATGAAAAAGTCTGCTAAGAATGTTGATCACTTTTCAAATCCAAATTAAGTTTTCAGAAATGGAGATGCTAATACAGAGACAAGTGCCGGTATGTCAGTCGGAGAGGTCCAAGACAGGGATGGTTGATGGCAAGGGAGAGAGGTGGCACCATGACTGTCTAGCTTTATGTCCTACTTTGCTCAGAAACTCCTGGGTGAAGTTGCACGTGAGCTACAATGGAGTTTGGCTTCAGCGTGACACGCTCCACATTTGGGGAAGCCACTAATGTAGCCAGATTTGCTCCATGGATGTTTAGCATATGGTCATGAAAGGCACCTTTTCAGATTGGTACAAGAGGAGTTGCAAGTGAGGTAGCATGGTGGATTTTTTTTGAGGTACTTGGACATCTTCCTGTCTTTATGGATGCCTACGGTTAGTACAGGGACAACAACTGAAGTTCATCTGAGGAGTTGGTTTATGCTCCTGGATGGCAACTAGCTCTGGACATGCTGCAGTTTGCCACGTCTCCACATTGTTATCAATGAGAGGTCACGTCAGCAAGACTAATATGAACCTCAAGTCATCTGTCTCTTCAACAACAGGGGACAGGACAACAGGGGACAGGATGAGAGGGAATGGCCTCAAGCTCCACCAGGGGAGGTTTAGGCTGGACATTAGGAAAAAATTTTTCCCAGAAAGGGTCACTGGGCACTGGCAGAGGCTGCCCAGGGAGGGGGTTGAGTCACCTTCCCTGGAGGGGTTTAAGGGACGGGTGGACGAGGTGCTGAGGGACATGGTTTAGTGTTTGATAGGAATGGTTGGACTCGATGATCCAGTGGGTCTCTTCTAACGTGGTTATTCTATGATTCTATGATTCAACTCTTCAGGGGCTGTTTGGAGAACAGAGTGCTCAGGGCATGTTAGTGAGCTCCAGCCATGTAATTGCTGCCTTAATCTGCACCAGAGTGTGAACATCAGACCCCAGCCAGATTCCTTGGTGGTGGAAACAGGAGGCATTCTGCTGGTTGCAATGAGCTGGGCAAAGGCCTGAGCGATCTCAGAAACAGCAGCCTGCTTGGACCGTAGCAAGATGCACCTATCTGGAGTTAGTGAAGATAAAAAAAGGACCAATAAAACATCCAGGTGAAGGCATCTCTTGTACAGCATGACTGGCAGGGTTCCTCATGTGCTTCCACAGCATCAGCAAGGGAACGGGGAGCAGGGATTAAGTGATGGCTACGTTCCTGGTACAAAAAGGTCTCCGAGGTATTGAATTGCTCCTCAGGGAATTGCTGGCTCTTTCTGGAATAGAGGTGCGTTCTTTCTAACAAAAGCCATGCATGTGGGTATTGCTAATTGCTATGGCTTTCAGACAGCTCTCCACTCTCTTCTGGAAGGAGAAAAGCTGAAGTTCTTGGCACAGAGTTGTTAGTAATTATATCAATTATACTAAACAAAAACCAACCCAACAGTTCTCTCCTTTCTTCAGTGTGTGACTCTGGCTCCGTTACTGTTTTGTGTTATGATTTATACCTAAGATAATTGGGCCGATTAGTTGGTAAATGGGACAATGCAGGCTGGGGCTGGCTCCTCACCTTCTACAGAGATGTTTTAATCTTTGTTTCACCAAATCACTCGGTTTTCCTTGCAAGCATTAACCCTTATGGGGCAAATGCCTCTTTCACAGAGCTGCTGGATGGCTTAGAAGTGGGTTTCATCTCACCCTTGCTGTTGAGCAGTGCTGTGGGTCTAGAGGGCAGATGAGACACACAGTGGTCTCCAGATGTCTGCATGGGCAAGATTTCTAAGTGACTTCACAGGCTCAAACATGGCAATATAGAGCATTGTCCTATCCATTGCATCTAAAAAAGCTGTTTTTTAAGTGGGACATTCAAGAAGAGCAGCCTGTGAAATCATCAGCTGCCTGAAAGTCTCAGCTTCTGGCTTTAGATCTGCATCTAGTACTGATAGTTATGGGGCATCTATATGACTACAATATCACACGTAGCCCAAAGTCCTAAAAGTGCCTGGAATCACCTAAAATTTTACTCAATCTTCTGTTTTAGGGGCTTTAGGGAGGAAGAGGGAGGGAGCTCCTGGTAAGAATGTCAAAAGTCTCTTAGTTTTAGATCCAAGGCATTGCCTTGGTCATTTTTGTTCTCTGAACAGACAGAATCATAGAATATCTCCAGTTGGAATGGACCCATAAGGTTCATTGAGTTCAACTCCCTACTCACTGCAGGACAACCCAAGACTAAACCATATGACTAAGAGCCTCATCCAGGTTCCCTGTGAACTCTGACATCAATCCTCTTTCTACGATATTTTTTGTTTTGAGTGAAATATATCTTTTAATTTTCTTCTGGGCCAATGCAGAAATAAGTCAAAAAATGTTCACGTCTGTGCTGAGCCATGGCGAGAGAGGCAGGTCAGCACCAAATGCAAATATGTCTCAGCCCCACCTGCTGGTACCTTTGCAGCTGTTGTAGCTGGTGGCAGCTCTGGAGAGGCAAAGGAACCTATGTGAGGGGGAAAAGGGAATCAGAGAATCAGAGAATTACAGAACAGTCTGGATTGGAAGGGACCTTAAAGATCATCCAGTTCCAACCTCCTGCCATGGGCAGGGACACCTTGCACTGCATCAGGGTGCTCAAAGCCCCATCCAACCTGGTCTTGAACATCTCGTGGAGGTGCCCAGTTAAGAGCCCAGCATGCTTTTAAAGAGCCATTTCATTGCTTTGAGCATTTGATAAAGACTTGAGGAAGAATCGCCTGCTTTCTTGTCAGGAACATTCCAGATACGCTGCTAGGATCAAAATCATTCCCAGAAAGAACTAAGCAGGTAGGGAAATAATCTTCTAATGAGAAAAAGTGAAAAGTGGGAGATTCTCCCATCCTAGTGTGCAGAAGATAAGCCAGTGAAATCCGTGCAGCCATTCAGGAGGCCCAGGCTTTATGCAGCTGCCAGTGCAGTGAGCACGTCATACGTTTTGTATTAATTTTGACAGGTCAAGCTATAATCTGACATCTTTGGTTTCCTGTGCCACAGACCTGCAGTTTCTAACAACTGCCTTGTGCCAAGAACCACTTCCAGAGCATTTCAGAGGGTGTAAAATGTATTTCCTAGACATCTGCAAGCACATGCACCCTGCTGTCTGTAACAGGACTGGCAGAAGCCGTGACAGTGAATAACTCTCCCTCTGTCTTGAATAGACGTGGTGCAAATCTCAGGCTATGACCAGCAGAAGCAAGTTTGCCCATATCTTTGCGGCTTCTTCTGGCAGTGGAGAGTTTACAGGGGGAGATGCAGCCTGGAAACCAATAAAAATGCACAATGCCACGCTGTCAGGACACATCCTGACTTTTGCTGCTGTTTTTCCTTGCACACAGTAGAGCCAATAACAGCTGCTGTCTGGACGCCTTAGACCAACTGTGCCCAGTCACCAGCCTGCGGCAGAGACTCTGTGATGTTCCAGCACTGACCACATCCCACTCACAACAGGACACCGGGACCTCAAACTCTAAACCACCCTCGCAGCATTTTTCACAATATATTGGGCTGTTATTTCCCTTGATAAACTTGGAGAAAACTTGCCACCAAAGACTGTGGGCAGCACTAGGTGGTACTGGGCTGGGCTGTTCTGTCTCCAAACTGGGGAGCTCCTCTGCATCTTGATTATCTGCCAGCAGCAGAATAAAGAGCATAAAGAAAGGATGATCTGGAGAGAGAGTTGTGACCCTTGGGGTGAGGGCTGACTCGGCAGCAGCGGGAAGAAAAGCTGGTTGTCCACCCCTCCCTGAGTCCACTCCTTTCTCAGTGAGCGAGGTGCTTGCAGCCTTCCCTGGCCCCAGCGTGCATGTGTGTCGGCTGAACAGAGCTGATCTCACCAGAAACGTCTAATTGGTGCCTTCAGGCAATCATGTCTCTCTTCCTGTCTGAGTTTATCTTGAAAGGCTCGATTGAGTTACCTCCTATCCCATAATAGGATCTGAGTTCCTTGTAGTATATGTTACTACAAGGAGATGATGTCACTGCAGCTAAACTCCGATAACTTCCTAATGACTGGGGCCAACACCTCAGCTCCTTTCTCAAGCAAAACTCCCAGACGCACTGAGTCAGTGCCTGGCTGGTGAGCACCCAGGGAACTCCTCGTGCAAGGAGCAGAGGGCGCAGGGAGGGAGGATGGCTCTGGAGCCCTGCAAAACACCTTGCTCAAAGGTGCTCTGTCCCCCTCTGCCACATATTCTCCTGCGAGTCAGCTTCACATGCTGCTCTTCCTACCAGGCACAACACCCGATGGGACCTGGACACACAGAGGCAGGAGGTTTTGCCTCCCTGAGCCTGCCCAAATAATTCAGGTGAGGAGCAAGGGCTCCTTCCATCAACTGATACCAAATGGGATGGAAGAAAGGTGGCTGGGGACTGCAGTGTTAACTGGAAGATGGGAAATTGGGTTCAATTTCTGCTCTGCCGATTGTATCCTGGTGGTCACAACATTCTGTCGGAGAACGGACCTGTTGGAGGAGGTCTAGAGGAGGGCCACAAAAATGGCGAAAGAACTGGAACACCTCTCCTATAAAGAAAGGTTGAGAGAGTTGGGGTTGTTCAGCCTGGAGAAGAGAAGGCTCTGGGGAAACCTTATTGCAGGTTTTCAGTACTTGAAGGTTTATAATAAAGATGGGTATAAACGTCTTGGTAAGGCCTGTTGTGACAGGACAAGGAATAATGGATTTAAACTAAAAGAGAGGAGATTTAGACTGGTTATAAGGAAGAAATTTTTATGATATGGGTGGCAAGGCACTGGCCCAGGTTGTCCAGGGAGGCAGTGGAGGCCCTATCCTGGAAAAATGTGAAGGTCCCTTCGAACGCAAACTATTCTGTTATTTTATGTTTCTGTGATCCTGTCTAGGACACATTACTGAAAAGGTAAAATGCTTTGTAGGGCTGCTCCAACATCTGGGCTCTCTGCCTCTGCCACAGAAGAGCTCACAACCCTCAAACAAGACTCACAAGAGGTCCCAAGCTCCATTTCAAGACTAAAAACTCTTGTGAAAACCATCCTAGGTAGTGAATGAAGGTTCAAGATGCAAGCATGTTCCAGTCTGTTGGCTGCGGAACAAGACCTGGTGGAAAAGTCTGCAGGTCTGTGTTTGGACTGCAATGAGTCTTCACTCCTGACTTAATGGGATGTGTACCTCCGGGAAGCCCTCCACGAGGGATGCTCAGGAAATGAAATCAGAGCAATGCCTAGACTCCACACAAAGTGCCTCTGGTACAGACAAGAGGGCTTTGTTATCCCCAGTTGCAGACACCTCCAAAACCCCTCAGGTCAGAATCGTGCAAGAAGGATTGCCAAAAATCTCTGTGCAACTAAAGAAACTGCTGACAGTCGGGCAGCCGCACTCCACCGCTGCGCCGACTCCCCAACCAGCCCTCTCCTGGGGCACCTGGCTTTGCCCCCCTCGCCCATGGTGCCAGGGCCAGGGAAATGGAAAAGGTGCAGAAAGTATCCAGTGGAGAAGCAGAGGGGCTTGGAGACCCACCAGGCAGCGTGGGCCCTGCGTATTTGCTGGAAAACACAGTATTTGTCAAGCACATAAGCTAACTGAAAAAGAGAAGGGAGAGGGGCTTTGAAAGCGACAGGACACACGGCTCTCCGGGGAGAGGGGCTTTGAACAGGTCATGGCATCCTGAGGGATGACCAACCAGTGGCCACGTGATGTCCTGGAGAGGAGTACACGACAACTCTCTGACTCCCCTGGGCCCCAGATCCTCCGGGATTGGCTCCTCCGCAAGTGACCAGCTTGTTTTAAACAACGTGGCAGCCACAGGCTGCCAGGGCTGACCCTGTGGCTCCTCTGTCAGTTGGACACAGTCGTTTTTGAGCCACACCACAGCTGTAGGGCACTGGAAAGCTCTCTGGCTGTGTCTGGCAGCTCGGACTGCTTTGGAGGTGTAATGCTGGGTCATGAAAACAGGAAACAGTCTGCCTGGCTGGGGCTTGGAGCTTGCTGTCCTGTGCCCTTGCTCTGCTTTGGGCTCCATGGGACCCTAGACAAGTTGCTTGGCTTTTCTTTGCCTCCTTCCTCCTCTGTATGAAGGGAACAGCAGCTTTGTCCTGCATTGCGAGGGGCTGTGAAGGGGGCTGCTTCTCTTCAAGAGTGGTTAGCACTGCAGATGGCTGTTAGGAGACAGATTGTTTGGACCATCCACAGCCAGGGCTAGCAAGGACCTCACAGGCCACGACACGGAGCTCCTACTGCCAAGGGTACCAGGTCTGATAGGGCCTCTCATGGACAGGGCTGGCTCCTGTTGCTCCTAAAATTTTGTTTATGCTCATCACATCACTTGGCTAAAATGTAACTTGGTGTTTATCCTACCAGCACATTCCTATGCCTTACCTCATAAGATTATAGAATCATAGAAACACTAGGTTGGAAAGGACCCACATGGATCATCGAGTCCAACTATTCCCATCAATCACTAAACCATGTCCCTCAGCACCTCGTCCACTCGTCCCTTAAACCCCTCCAGGGAAGGTGACTCAACCCCCTCCCTGGGCAGCCTCTGCCAGGGACCAATCACCCTTTCTGGGAAAAATGTTTTCCTAATGTCCAGCCTGAACCTCCCCTGGTGGAGCTTGAGGCCATTCCCTCTCGTCCTGTCCCCTGTCACTTGGGAGACGAGCCCAGCTCCCTCCTCTCCACAACCTCCTTTCAGGTACTTGGAGAGAGCAATGAGGTCTCCCCTCAGCCTCCTCTTCTCCAGGCTAAACACCCCCAGCTCTCTCAGCCGTTCCTCATCAGGCCTGTTCTCCAGCCCCTTCCCCAGCTTCGTTGCTGTTCTCTGGACTCGCTCCAGAGCCTCCACATCCTTCTTGTGGTGAGGGGCCCAGAACTGAACACAGGATTCGAGGAGCGGTCTCACCAGTGCCGAGTCCAGAGGGAGAAGAACCTCCCTGGCCCTGCTGGCCACGCCATTTCTGATCCAAACCAAGATGCCATTGGCCTTCTTGGCCACCTGGGCCACTGCTGGCTCATGTTCAGTCGCTGTCAACCAACACCCCCAGGTCCTTCTCCTCCAGGCAGCTTTCTAGCCAGACTTCTCCTAGTCTGTAGCACTGCATAGGGTTGTTGTGCCCCAAGTGCAGGACCTAGTATTTGACCGACAGTTCTGTACTTTTCATCTCTGAGTCTCACTGGATTGGCTATGCTCCCATCTAGCTTGCTGTGGGAGGAACTTCTTGAAGTCCACAGGGATATGAAGGAGGCACAGAGTCAAAGATGAGAGCAGAATAATGTGTCTTGCCCAGAGGACAAAATGCTGCGTAGATGGATACCAGTTTAAGCATGTTCATTTCTTGCTTGCCTTCTTATCTGCAGTTTACCTGAAGCTTCTCTGCGGTTCATCAGGAACGCTTGCACATTCAATGTGTGTAACATCTGGGACTCCTCTTGCTTTTGCACTGACACAACTACTGTAACATCTGGGACCCATCTTTCTCACTGTGTGGCTGTACCTACTGGATATAACATCTGGGACCTATCGACCATCTTCTCTATTGAATCGTCACCAGGGAAATGCGGTATGTCCTGGATACTCATGTGGATAAGCAAGGGAGTTAAGGTTCATAAGTCCCCATAATAAAGGTCAATAGAAAACACATTGGAACTTGCTGTATGACTCATACACAAGAGCTCATGTGTGTGGATTGTGGATATGAGCTGTGATTATGGTTTCTTTAGCATCAACAGCGTTCCAGGCACCGGGAGGACAGTTAAGACAGCGTGTGCCTCTTCCTGAAAGCCATTTCAGCCTCAGATGGGAACTGCCAGTGCATATGAGCGGGGTGTGAAGATGGAATTAAGCTTCTGTGTTTGTCAGAGTGTCTTTTGAGGGATGTTTGCCTGTTGAAAGGCAGGTACTGCAGTCATTGCAGTGTGGGCAGAGAAAGGCAAAGCAATCAAACAAGTGACCACCAGTTTCGGCTTGGTGTGAGTGATCTCTTGAATGTTTATTCAAGTGGAGCTCCTGGTTGCCACACTGGATTGCTAGCAGTCAATATAGAAAAGTTTGGAGGTGACTACAGTACACACTGGGCATAGCCATGTAGGTATAACCTCTGCCAACCTGCTGGAGAAGCACAGTTGAAGCTACCCAGTCTGTGCTATGACCTGTTCACTTAGGAGCACGACTGATGAATCCTGAAGGTGATGGGGCACAACGAGTGTCTCACTCATCATCACCACTTCCAAGAGGTGCCAACCACAAGCTCAATGAGTGAGAACATAAGAAACTGAAGTCTCAAGAAAGAAGCTGACTCGGGACATCATCTTGAACACAATGGCCCAACTCAAGATCACTGTTAGTTGAAGAGCCTACTCTCTCTACTTGAAAGAACTTCAAATCCTGTAAAGAGATGAAACTGCTGTTTTTTATGCACTGTGTACACAGGTAAGACATGCGATGCAGTCAAGGGTAGAGTTTCTAGATCAGCTGACACTGTTCTTGGGAGCTTTGCCACACAATAAGATAAGTCAGAGTAAATGAAGTTTCCTAAACTTTTAGCTGTTAACTTGATATAAACAACACAGCATTCTTGTCTTTCTGGGAGGTGAACCCAGGGACCCTTCACAGCATGAACACTCACAAGCATGGGTCACAGCAATGTTTCTTTAACATAAACTTCATAACATCTTATTGCTCAAAGGCAGGGATTAATAGATGGAGGACAAATGGAGGCAGGGATTTATTGGGTCACTGCTGATGGGAAGTGTTCCTGGAGGATGATATGTTCAACAGTTTGTGTGTGGCCTCTAAGTCTTCCGCTCAAAAAAAGGCTGTTGAGGTCATTGTAGTGGGATAACCACATGACATTTCGTGCTTTTTGACTCCTAAGCAGAAAAGACTAATCTGACCAGGTGTTTCCCCCACTGACAGGAAAAAAACCATCTGTGATGTACCCAAGTACCCATGTCAGAAGCCTTTCTCATTTCTGACTTGCCTCCACAACAATGGTTACAAATTCAAATCACTCCAGCTCTGGAGTGCAGAGAAATTCCTCTCTGGTTAATGGGCAATTGCTCCTTGCACTTGTATTTTAGAGCAAGACAATCTCTGACAGCTTTCTCTGGGGGCTGCACAAGTGTGAGCTGGGCCATGCGCATGAGGCCGTTGAGGAGGAGAGGTGCTCGGTTTTGCTTAGTACCTATGATCTTGGTGACCCATTTTCCTGTTTTTGCCAGATAAAAGTGTGGGGTGAGGTGGGGAGAAGGGCATTCTTTTTTTTTTTGCTTTCCAGGGCTGGGAAAACCACATCTCACCCAATGTTATTCACATAGAACTTAAATTATAAGGCCTTTCCATAGCCAAAAAAGAAAATCAGAATCCTCCAGCAAGTGATTCATTCCCCTAGACAGGGCTCTGAGATAACAGGGATGATTCACCCGCTGGAGATGCTGATCATTTTCCACTGCCGACTACCTGAGATGAGTAATATCTAGTCGGCTATGGTCAGAGGAGACAAATCCACCTGGTGTGCCCGAGGGAGACGTGGGCACAGCAGAAGCTTACCTGAAGGGAAGGAACATTGTGTAGTGAGGCCATGGAGGATGACTCAGAATAATTTTATTTCCTTCCTGGTGGAATCTTTGGATCTCCCACCATGAAGGAAGGATCTAGCACTCCAGCCATAGCAGAGGCAGAAAGTCACCAGCCTCCTGGTCCCAGCCACTCAACTTCCCAACTACAAACCTGCCCAGGCTACTCTATTGTGATGCCAAATGCCAGCATGGCAGATCCCACTGCTGTTCCTTGAGGGCTGCAAAGAGCAGGCAGTGGATCTGCTCACTGGGTCCTACCAAGAACACAGTGACCAAGCTATAGTTTTTCCAATATGAAATAGTGTGGTGTGTTTTCTGCCAAGTGGATTTTCCAGTGGCTTTTGGAAATGAATTATTGCCCACCATTGCAGTAAGAATGCTCGTGCTCTTGAAGGGAACTGGGGGACATTCCATAACATACATGGAGAGACAAACTCAATGGCAGAGAAAGCTGCTGGAATAAGAAATAAGGTCCAGCCACATGCTTTGACTCCCAGTCTGGGATACTCTTGAATCCAGACCAGGGATTTGGATCAGGTCAGTGAAAGCAGAGGAACAACTCCAAAATCCAAATAATGAACTGCATTTGTGTTTTAATGCAGCTTGTTCTCCTCAAACCTGATCTGATGTTGCCAAGCTATTGCTGCCAGTCCTGGTGATAAGCACAGATCTGCAGTGACAGCTCAGGCTGATCACAGGTGGGTGAAGTTGAGCAAAGAGCTTGTGAGCAGCAGGTTGGATGACAATCCATGGTACACGGAACCAGAAAAATCTTGTCTGCTCAAAGGCTGAACCAAAAAGCAGTAACTGCTCTGAATTTGGCTTATCGTTCCTGAACTAAATGATGAGATATGACCATAGAGAAGGATAGTCCAGTCCCTTCGTCAGCCCACTTGAGGACAAAGAAAATACAATTGTGCCATTTCCTCACTCTGTGCACTGGTTCAGCTATGCAAGCTACAAAGGCCACCTTGCTATTTTCAGGTGAATCTCAAATGACGCACATTCCAGCTGGGAGGGAGAACCACATGGCTGGAGAGGCTTCTGCTCCCGTACAGGCAGAGAGGAATATGAACAGCAGCCAAACTTCAGCGAGGAGTCATCACACTAGCTACAAAACTGCAGTACATCCAGATGTGGGACGTGCCTGACTGTAGTGTTCACCTGGATGCGGTACACATCTGCTCTTGGCCATTCCTTGACTTTCTTCTTTGTAGAAATAGCATTAAACACTTCAAATGCTAAAAGGGAGACAAGTTTCTGTTTCTGAAAACAAGAATGGGGACAAAGTGCCATCACCTCAGATGTGCTCATCTCCAGAGCTGGCTGCTGAGATGAGTCTTGGGAAAAGAGGGGATTTCAGAGATGGGGCAGGAAGGTTTTCATCAGCAAGGGTCCTTTAGAGTGGAAGGACCTTCTTTAACATGCTGTCTGTGCTGTCACACTTGTTCTGGGCTCTCTCTGGGCCACAGCCATGCTTTCCGCTGCAAAGTGGCCTAAGCAGGTGAAATTCAAGGACCTGTGCAGTAGTCTGTAGCAGGTGGAATTCAAGGTCCTGTGCTCTCAGCAGCAGCAATCGCCAAGAAAGTACTCAGAGTTGCTTTGTTCCAGTCTACCTTCAGATCCACCATTAGGAACTACCTCCCTGCTGTTCCCTGACCTCTCTTTCATTGTGTACCAGAAAGTCTCTGTAGCTAACAAATCCTGTGATAGGGCTGAGGTGGACTTGACACAAGACAAGTTCTGTGCCAACAGATTGTAAGTCACTGCTACGTTATGTTGATTTTATAGTTTTTTGCTTTTTTTCCCATAGCTTTTATCCTTTAAACACCCAATGGAAACAACACTTTCTTCAAACCTTACTGCATGTGCGATTTATAGAGAAGAACATTGCTGTTAACAACAAACTGTCAAACTCAAATAGATCAAAGAAGTGAAACAATGAATGAATTAACTGAGCTCTTCAGGCCATGTTGATTCCAAAGGAATTTTTTTCCTCCTCCTGTCATAAGAATTTTTTTTTCTTCCTTTATATATTTGTGAGAACCTGATCAGGTGGGAAAGAGCTTTCCTCCTTTGTATACATCAAAGTCCACATGTTCTCACATTGCTGTAAGTCATTCTTTGCATTTAAATCTCCAGCCATATGTGTAAAAATGATTACCTGCCTTGAGCAACAGGGGATGAAGTAACATTTGTTGCATTCCCATAAGACTCCAACACATTCCTGCTAAAGGTAATCAGAGAAGTGGCGAACTAATGGGTTGGAGAAACTGGATTATTTTAGACTGAGCTAAAATTAAGCTGTATGCCGGGAACATACACGTCAGACTGATTTATCACTAAGAGATTATGAGTCAAGTAAAGCTGGAGTGAAATCAGAATATAATGGGAAAAGATATTTGGAGAAAACCTGAAAATTCTTGCAATATTTTTAAGAACAATGTATATGGTGCAGGTTGTGCTCCAGGTTTCATCCCATGAGCTTAAAAATGCATCAAGTTCTTCCACAGGACAGAGGTAAAGAGGACAGGCATATAAGCATCTGAAATGGGAAGGTGATGTGAGCAGGCCCAGCACTAATGGAACCTGAGTCTTCCTCAGGGAGGCTGTGGCTGACTTCAGCTAGGGCCAACAGATCTGTGGCAAGTGAATCCTATAAATATTCCAGAGGGATGCAGAGAACAAAGACTGTGAGGGAGAAAGAACCAAAATGAGAGTAAGCATTGGATCCCAAGGAATGGGGCCTAACTGGGCTGTTGCCCACTGCCTGAGTGTGGTTTGCAGTGGTGATGGCTACCTGGGTACTGGGCACACTGGCCACCAGGTAGCAAGAAACGCTTTGCTCTAGGTGACTGACACGCGCTGACACGCAGGGAAGGTCTCTTGCTTGTCCGCAGTTTCTTCCCTGACGTGTTGCATGCAGAAGGAGTTGCCAAGAGACAGAAGACAGAGGGAGACACAATAAAATTTTTTTTTTTCCTGGTCCTCTCTGCTTTAGCAAACATGCGATCAGGCCCAACAGCAAGAGTCCATCCATTTGGGATACAGGGCTGACAAACTGCCAGTGAGGATGGAAGCCAGTGTTTGTTAGCATTATGGTACATCTTGCCAGGGAACAGAGAAAACTCCAAGTGCGCTGTGAAGAGGAGGTAAGAAGAGCCCAGCCTCGTGGTGCAGGATCTTGAGGTGTCCTCATGCTGCTATTGGGGAAAGGGGACATCGTGGAGCAGGGCATGACAGAGAGATGGAAGAGGTAGATGGCAGAGAGAAGGTGAATACAATGGGGGCATTTGTTGAAAAAGTGGCTGGGAACCCTTCTCCGAGTCTCACGTGCCACAACTGGTTTCTGTGTTTGCAAATGCGAGGGAGGAGTGGGGTATGGGGTCATTGCACTGGAGGCTGCTGGAGCAGAAACAGCTGCAGGGAAATCCCACTGTCAAGACTGGTCCAAGGCCCTGGGTGCTGCTGCTGATCACTTGGACAAGGCAGAAATTATGTTATTGGCTATGCAGACCTTTAGCCAAGGCACCAGACTTCTTGTTATGTCTTATCCCAAATTTTAGTACTTATGGACTATGTTTTTACATGTTCTCTCTCCTCTGGAGCAGGGTTCCCAGATCTTTAGATGTTGCTGGACAAATCCCTGCACATAAAGGCTAAGGGATGGGCTAGAGCTGTGGTTAACTCCCTAATACACATGCCGTGCTCCAGGTACCAAGGACTTAATGAGGACATTGTGTTTGATACAGAGGTGGGTGTCGCAGCTAGAAGTCACCTTAGCTACACTCAGATGTCTCCATTTTTACTATGTCTCTCTCCAGCTGTGAATGAAGAGGACCAGGCACTGCTGTGAGTGATCCATTGCCGAAGACAGGTGCCTGCTTCCCAGATGAGTTTCTCCCTCACTGCATCTGCTTCTCTGTCTTGACTAAAGAGTGCTGCTCAGACACACGGAGATGAGATAAGCTGGAGCCTTCCACACTGCTGATGTCCCACTGAGGGGTAGATGACTTTATGTATCAGGAACTCCATGTCCATTATGTCTGTATTCTTGGGGTCTGGATTCTACATGAGGTGACACGCAGCCTCTGTGGGAGGAGAAATGAGCTGCCATGGGGTGGGAGACAAACAAGTGGATGCCTTTATCCAGCAGGGAGAAACTTGACCCTGTAAGCTTTGTGCCTATGCTGCCATGTCTTACGAGGTCAGAAAACCTGCAACCATCCTTGGGATGCCCAAAGCCTTTCAAAATCCCACTAATTAGCTATGAGTGCAGTTCCTCCCTAGGCTGGAAGAGGAAACTCCAAGGAAATGCAGAGCTTTGGGATTCATGGCTATACTCTAGAAATAAGATCATCAGGCTGAAAGTACAGGCTAGTATTGTGGACCTGAACTACTCTAGGAAAGCTGCACTTCGAAATCTTATCCTCCTGGAGCCCCTGGCCTCACAGACAGGTGAGAAAAGCTGTCATGACTGTCCTGAGGCCACCAGATAGTCACCCATACTAGAAAAGTTCTGATACTCTTCTGGCTGGCACATATCCCCCCTTCCCTCTCCAAACTGCTGCAGGCAGCACCCACCCAGATGAGTGAGGTACACACTAAGCACCTTCCCAAAGTGCTGATCTGCAAGAAACTCCAGAAAGAGCCATCCACTCTCATCACTTTCCATAAGTATTTGAAAAAGAAAACCCAAGAGCTTATCTTGATCTCTCAATCCATCAGGTTTCTTTTCTCTTTGCTTTCTCTACCTCTTCAAGCCTGGTAATTATAACTTATAGCACCTGCTTGCTTTGAAATACCTTGGGCTCCTTCTGCCTGGCAGAGGAACAGACATAGTGCCCATCTTCTATAGGTAAGTGCTCACAAACCACAAAGTCGTTAATTAGACTGACACACGACTCTTCCAGAATACACACGTATGTTGTAACTGCACCTATAAACCACTGGTAACGAGATCCTCTGCCAGGGATCACAACTGGATCAGAGCATTACGTAAAGCCTTGGCACCCCTTGCAGGGCTCAGAGTATTGCCACCAGGTGTGCATGTTCTCTCTAATCCTCCCCACTGGGCTTCCCAACATGCTTCCCAGATAAAGCAAGGCTTCTGGGAAGGAGCTCCCTCATACTTGGTAGGAGGTTCAGTCTTCAGAGCTTTGTATTCTTTTCTTTTGAAATCCAAATTCCTCTTTATATTCACCTAGTGATCCCCACCAAGGTCTTCTTCCTGACAGCTTGGGCTCCCGGCAGTGATGCCTCCACATCCTGTAGGTGACAGGGAGTAGGTCTGATTCTGGCCCCAGGGGCATGGCTACAGCTTCAGAGGACCCATGATGAGGGGTGTTTGTCTGATATGGATGCAGGGTATTGGAGTGGATTTGACACTTGCCTCCTAAGGCTCGCTGGCGCTCATGGGGTAGAGTAAGTAATGAGTACCTCATGGTTAGGAAATGCTGAACCCCTGTAGCGTATGCCTCCTTCTGGAGGAGGAGTGGCCCAGACCATGTGAACGCCCTGATGATAAACAGTAAGACAGCCTGGGGCAGCCAAGCTTTGGGTCAGCACATGAAATGATGGGGAACGGGTATCCCAGACCTATGAATGCCCTTGGCACAGTTATGTTGCATGACTGGAAACCTTCACCTGGTTTGCCAGTCTTCCCAGCACTGATGTCAGAGTTTGCAGGAGGAAGACCCGTTAGTGTGTTTGAAATATTATTTGACAAAACTCAGAACTGCAGCTTTCTTGGTTAAAAAATATACAGGGGGAAATCACACGGGGCAATGGGAACATCCTCTTTGAGAGCATCCACAGTGGAAGACTAACCCTCTCATTTCACCTAAACTTTCCTGAATCTAAAGTCAAGTTTTTGGCATGCTGTCTGGCCTGTAAAGGAACTTCAGTAACTTTGGTTTCCTACGAGCCAGCATGCCTCATCTAGGTTAGCTAAAATTAGTGTCCTCCCATTGCTGGTTCCATCTTTTGTGAGTGACACCACACTTGCTATGGAAAATCCTGCACCCCTTAAGCTCACAGGCTGGCAGCTTTGAGAAGGCTCCTTGACTGAAGACAGATGCTTATCTTAGCCAGATCAGAAGGGAAGAGCAGAGGGAGACCCACAGAAGGAGAGCAGTGTAAGCATGGTCTTTGTGACACCTGGCCTGTGTTTCTCCTTCCTTGTTTTTGGTCTTCTAGAGAGAGATGTGAGATCAGGACCCATGAGATGTTAACACAGAGCTACTGCTTCCTCTCCCTGGAGGTGGAGTCCCTTGTTCAGGCTGCTACGAAAAAAAAGCTATGTGGGAAGGCATGCAGGGTGCATGCAAGAGGGCTCCAATGTGGAAGAAGCTTTCCTCGGGGCGAGGTACTTTGGAGAGTAGAGTTCATGCCCTGACTGTGCTACCCACTCTTTGGTCATGCTGGATGGGAGATCCTTACTTCCCTGTGCATCATCCCTCGATAAAAAGCAGGAATAACTTTCCTTCTGCTCTCTGAGTGACAATATTAATCAGAGTTTCTTTCTTCCTGGACTGTCCTCTCTAGAACTGAACACAGTATTCGAGGTGTGGTCTTCTTTGCTGATGACATCAAGCTGTGTGCAGCAGTGAACATGCAGGAGGGAAGAGGTGCCATCCAGAGGGACCTGGACAGGCTGGAGAGGTGAGGTGGGGCTGGGTGAACCTCATGATGTTCAACAAGGGCAAGGTCCTACACTCGGGTCGGGGCAACCCGCAACATAAATCCAGGCTAGGTGGAGAATGGATTGGGAGGAGCTCTGAGGAGAAGGAGTCAGGGTGCTGGGAGATGAGGAGCTCGACATGAGCCAGCAACATGAGCTTGCAGCCCAGAAACTGACCATGTCCTGGACTGCATCCAATGCAGTGGGACCAGCAGGATGAGACAGGGGATTCTGCCCCTCTGCTCTGCTCTCCTAGCATGACCTCACAGTATGCATCTTGCAGAGCCTGACGAGCTTCCAGCTGCCTGCAGTGTCTGGCACTCTCAGCCAGCAAGCAGAGGGACTTCAGTACAGGTCTGCATGTACCTCATGCCTGGGGTCCCACCTTGGACCCCAGCAGTGCCACAAAGGAACTCAGCACTTCAGTCCCAACTGCTACTTAGACTTGGCTGTATGTGTCCTATCTCAGTGGGCATCCTCTCTGAATACTCAAAAGGTGAGATAGCTGCCACCTTTGGAGACAAGTGGAGTATCATTATTTTTCACTTTCCTATTTCAGAATGTCCACTGACACATTAGGTGTTTGCTGTATTTCAGCTCTAACCTGGTGCTGTGCAGGCAGTAGGTACCAACCTCTCTGTCTCACAGTGGTTAGATGCATCCCCTTCTCTCCTACAAACAATGACCACCTCATCCATTGAATTGCCTGTAAGTCCTGTGGGGAGACCTACATTCAAAACAATTGTTCTCATCTTCCTTTCAGTTTGGCTGCTTCTGCTGTAAACCTGAGAAAAGATTTGTGTATTGAGAACTGTTTTTTCCTCTCCTCTGTCAGCTCATCCATTACTGAGACATACTTTCCCTTCAAATCCTGCCTGAGTCCCAGGATGACGAACATGGACATCAAATACAAATATCTGAAAGAGCAAGAAAATAACCAGCACACAATCCCTTTCTGTCTAGTTCTCTCCGTTCCTGTTGGCTCCCATTTTCACCCCCCTTTTTTTGCTCTCCTCCCTGCTTAGCATATGTTGCCAACTTGCAAAGCAGGTAGTTAATATTCCACCAAGTGCCATCGAGTCTGGTAACTCAGAGCTGTGCCATAAAGCCACTTCCCCTTCTGAATGGAAAAAAAATAGTCTCTGTGCAGCACGAATACAGTGGGTCTCAGATATCTTGACCAGTAATGCTTGGAAACCATGCTGTGTGTGACCTATGGGTGTTCTAGCCTGGCTGATGTTTTGGCAATGAATACACAAGAGTCTCATAAACTTGTGGAAAATGACTCAGATATTTGAAAAAGAGGGGAAAATAATCATGTCTAAAGCAGAGCTGTACTGTCCAGTGAGAGGTTGGGAAGGGAGCTGGGTCCTGGTCTTGGGAAATGATGGTTGGTGAGGAGAGGAGGAGTGAAGGAGCCCAGAGAGACTGGGCATGGGTTATTGTGCACTGCTGGGGACCAGGAGTGAGAGGCTGAGGGGAGTTCTGTAAGGGGAATGACAGCCGAGAGAGGTTGGTCCAAGGGACCAAGGGTGCTGGGGAAAGGGAGAAGGTCTCTGCTCAGTCACCTTGGACACTGGCTGGGGCAGCATGCTCTGGAGCAAGTGATCAAAGAAAGAGTAAAGACCATATATTGCACTCCAGGAGTTTCTGACTGCACCTGAGGAAAAGCTTCTTCCCCAGGAAGAGCAGCCCCAGGCCAGGCCATTACCTAAGGGGGATAGTCCTGCTCCAAGCAGGAGGCTGGTGTGGGCACCCCCAGAATCCACCTCCAGCCAACTTTGCCATGAGAGAGACTAGGACTAGGACTGAAGTTAAGGATTCAGGTGAAGGTTAGTTTCTCAGTGGCTCAGCCCAGTTCAGAATGTTCTTAGAAGCTTTGTCTGTGCTGTGAGACCTTCCCTAAACACAGTGGCACCTCCAGCACCTAATTGCAAGCACATCCATGCCCAGGAGAACTGCAAATATTTTAGTGACACGTGAGCTTTGGAGAACACAGCAGCACATTTCTGCTGCAGTTATGGTTACTTTAAAGGAAAATCACGATTGCAGCCTCAGCTTCTTCTCATGGCTGGATCACTAAAAGTGTTTTAAAGCATTTCTACCCTGACATTGCTCTCTGTCTGGTAACCCAGCCCAGTTTGCATGTAGATAGACCAGAGTGTCCTCTGTACTCCCTGGCAGGTCCCTTCCCCACTGCGGTCTACAGCAGAGAGGACAAAGCCCCTTCTTGGTGGATATTTTCTAGCATTCCTTGAAATATGCATTGCTGCTGGTGGCCTTTTCATCACGATGCACACACGGGGAGCTGTAATTTCAACATCCTCTACCAAGAGAGTGTTCCTTCCTTGAAAACTGCCCTCCCCTCCTTTCTGTGCTAAGTGACAGCAATCTTTGCTTTAATTGGTAAAGAAAAGGAAAAAGGGACAGAACATCCTTGACAAAGGAACTAATGACTCAATGCTGGGAAGCCTAGGGCCCCCAAGAGACTGTGCAACTCGCAGCATTGATTTTAATGACTTACAGAGATTGGAGGTTTGGAAGATCTCTCAGTGCCTCTGCAGGGATGCGACTCAGCTGATTGTTCTGCAACATCCTATAATTAGAAAAAAAGAAAACTTTGTTTAAAAAAAAAAAAGAGCCTGACGCAAAATGGAGGGTGTTGCTGCTCATTTCTGTAGCTATCCTGGACCCCTGTGGGAAAGCTCGGGAAGCTGGAAAGCACCACGGTGGCCACCCAGGGCTTTTAAGCAAGCTTGCAGGCTGCAGATGGGTGAGCTGCAGGCTAGGCTGGCCCAGGATCCTGCAGCAGAGAGTCCTGGGGTGAGGTTGGTGCTGCCAGGGGGGATCCACTGGGAGGATGCAGAGTAACACCAGAGTTGTCCCATACTTGCACTTGTGTAAGACAACCTTCTCCCAGTGTGTGGCAGTGGTCATTGCCCTGCAGGGACTCTGGAAACCAGCCTGTGGGCAGGTTTCTTATTCAGCTTGTGGAACAGTTGCAAACGTGATGGGTGAGGAGCCGCTCCACAGCAGCGCTTCCCAGCATTGGCACAACTCGCAGCAGAAACCAGAGCTGTTGTGAAAAAAAAAAATGAACTAGCCCAGGGGTTCAGAGAGAACAGGTGACTGCAGCTGCTGGGCTGGACAGGCAGGACCAAGAGGGACCCAGAAATGAAAGTGAGCATAGGGTGTGGAGAAGGACCATGAGGTAGTGACACAAATGACTGGAGAGGAGGAGACACTGGGTAGCAGTTCTCCTGCCCCAGGGGTGCCTGGCTGGCTCTAGCAATTCAGACAGGGGCAGAAACAGACCCCAGGGGTACTTCTGAGCTGCTCAGCCTCTATTATCTCTCACTGACCTCCTGGAGCAACACGTGTGAATTCACTGGTTTTGTCATCTCTGCATCTCTAGAAAGGCTAAGTTCTGGACTCTGGACCAGCCCCTGTCCTGAATCTGCTTGTTCCTTCCAGAACTGGGACATGATGGGCACATGTTCCTCTGGATAAGAGAGACATCCCAGCACGGTAGCTGGGATGGGGAAGGTGCCTAAAGAAGGGAATGTTTTATATAGCTGAGGTTCCTGTTTCCAAAACCTTCAAGGAGTGGTTGGAGATGACATTGTTCTTACAGGGCTGCCATAATTACTACCAGCGTCAAGGGCACAGAGTGTGGCCTTAGTAATGAGGGGCAGCCCAAAGAAGCCTGAGGCAAGCAAGAAACATTTTCATTGCTACTAGTGCTACCTTTGCTGCAGAGGAGTCAGAGGTCTGTTATGAAAGGCAAGTTGGACAAAAGACAATTGTACAGACAACCCTTAAAAAGGGGGAGCTATAGGCCACACAGCTCTTCAACTTCTAGAAGAAAATGGGGACTTACCAGGAAATTATTTGTTTGCACAGAGAAGAATAAGCAGGGAAACAGTCACCTGCCAGTAGAGGCCAATGAAAAATGGGTTGTGGAAAGCAATCTCATTTTTTTGTGTAGAAGGTAAAAGGCCATGAGAGTGGAGAGGAGAGCATAGACATTTTCTACAATGATTTTGGCTTTATTTAGTAAGATGTTAAATCCTGGCAAACGGTGCAGGAGAGAAGACAGGTCTGATGTGGTACGAAAAGGCAGCAGAGAGACCATACTCAAATTAATAAATAGTTCCCTCTCAAATGAAGAACACAGCATTATTGCTAAGAGCCAGGAGGGCAGCTGGGAGGGGAAGGTTGTTGCCTCTGTTGACAAGACAGGGGTCACAAGGCACTTGCAGATACGAGGAGGAGTGCAGAGATCAGCTGTTGTGGGAGAGTGGCTGAGAAATGGAGGATGCTGTGTGGAGAGCGAGAGGAAGGCTCTGTGGTTGGACAGCAATAACTGGTCCTACAAACAGGGCTTACAACACTGCTGAAACTGCCTGGGTTTGGTGAGGATCCTGGGAGACCTGAGGCAAGACAGACCTGCTCTTGTAAGAGTGCAGAGACCCTGTGGGGGTGCCTACATGGGGGTCTGGGGAGCGGGACACAAGCTGTGATGTTTCTGCACTGCTCGATGCTGGGCAGGCATCTCATTCCACGCTGTCCCATCTGAGACCTGACCTGCAGGACATGGGGCAGCAGGAGAGTGGCCAGAGAAACTAAAAGGGTTGTAGAGGAATGTAATTGGGACAATTCAGTCCAGAAGAGACAAGGCTCAGGAGGCAGTGTGGGAATGTCAGGCACAGGGATGGGCAGGGGCTCACACACCGCTGCTCATGCTGGGAGAGTTGAAAGGAACTCCCTTTGCCCATGCTCTCCTCCTGCACCTCTTGTGCAAAGCTGCTCCATGGGCACCACAAATGACCCCAGGGTGTCCTGACACACCAAGGGACAATCTGAGCCTCAGACCCTCTGGCAGTCTCAGGTCCTTGCTCCATCATCTCCTGATTTGCCTCTAATCACCCTGTTCCACTCCCTGTGCCATCCTGCCATTCTCAAAGTATTTCCCCTCACCACTTTCCCAGGTGATCTTCTCACCACCTGCTCTGCATGGACACGTGCCAAGTGCAGGGACCACAGAGCTTTCTCACTGCTGCATCCAGAGCCAGTTCCCACAGGGTGCACACTGCACCCCTCTGAGATGACTGTCCCCAACGGAGGACACGGGACAGGTGTGAACTGTGCCTTGGCAATTCCATGATTGTTGTCCCTGGTTCTCTTTTCACATCTGTGAAAGAGGAGTGTAAACCTTCAAGTCGATCCCATGGATGCTCTCTGTAGCCACTGGGGTGGGGAAGCTCATCCAGGGGGACAACTGCCACCCAAGGACCAGTACAACTGCTGGGGCTCCTGGTCCTGCATGTGGGTTTGTTTCTGTGACCCAGGTGTGCTGGAGGGATAAAACACTGGCTCCTGCAGCCCAGTGAATAAATGCAACAATTCAGGTCTGTGAAAATCAAGAAGGTGCACAGCTGAATGCAGAGAGATACAGAGTGAGGCTTTAGGAAGATGGAGCTCTGGTGGAACACCCATTGGATCTCAGTGGCTCTATGAAATTTGAGCTCAGTGTTCAGATTTGATCAGTGGAAGTATCTGGAGTCAATATTAAAGCAAAAGCGATTGTCACACTACTGCTGGATCCTGCTGCCTCCCATCTATTACAAGTCCCTTCTCCAACCAGTTACTCAGGCTGAGACTTTCCAGACCACCATCAGCACGGACTGATTCCAAAACAAAGCCATTTTGGCACAGATGAATGATATTAAAAGAAGAGGCTTCAGAGACCTCTAAATCCACTGGCGTGTTGGACAGTGCTATTTGTCACCACAGCAGGGCAGCTAGAGAAATTTTTGGATGCTGGGACAGGGACAAGAAGCAGTGTTTCTTCACATAGTGGCACGTAATAATTCCAATAACTCATCGTCAGAGCACGATACAGAGAGGCCAAAAAATAGTTCCAAACAGGGTTAGATAATTTTCTAGGGACAGGACCACCCTGGTATTAAACAAGAAGTTCTTCATGCTGCTTCAAGCTTAGAAAAGCTCCAGCTCTGTTCCCTGGGAGCTCAGGTTTGAGCAGGAAAAGACATGCTGCATCTTCCAAGGGATTTCCCAGGATGGCTTTTCTCACAATCTGATATTAAGGACAGGTCCCTGGTCACTGCAGTCAGTCCTTACATGTCATGTTAAACCGTTCCTGCATATACTTTGTTTTTGTAAAAGGCCCTTTCTACAGCAACATATAGCATGAATTTGTCAAAAGCTCAAGTAATTCTACCTAAACCGTGGTACAATGTCAAGGAGGCCCCTACACACTAGCAGGAGCACATCTCCTTGCTATGACACCTGGTTCCTGGGGCTGCTCTGTACTGGTGTTCCCTGATACCACTACAAAAGAAGGATAGCAGAAGAGTTCAAAAGACAGCAGAGCACCTGGAGAGGTGGGGCAAGGTCACAGCGTTCTCTAAGTGGTGGCATTTCCCCTTTTGGGATGCTGGTCTCATGCAAGATGAAGGAGGACAATGCTCACTGAGATGAGGTGAGCACCCACAGCAGGAGTCCTGTGCTCCAGGCCAGCTCCAAGGATGGCCAATATGTTCTGCATGATCTATGTGAATGGCATTGCAAAGAAGGATAAGGTCTGTAAACCAGTCATCTCCTGACTTCACATCCCTGAAAGCCTTAGGCATGCCCTGTTCCCTCCCTGCATTCATGGTCCCCTGAGAAAGGAGGCTGCGTTCCAGGCTGTGTGCATGGACGATGATGCAGGGATCTGCACGGTGACCCACCAAGGCACAGGCACGGTCTCTAAACCTGGACCTCAGTCCACAACATCACAGCAACCCTAAGATCATGGATCACACCGGCCTCAGCCTTTCTCCATCAACATCTGTCTTTGCGCCTGCCTCTCCATCGGCTCCTGGCTCCAACTCGAACAAAACTCCTCTTCCTGGTTATTCTATGATTCTAACCTGGTTATTCTAGGATTCTATGATCCCCACTCTGGGTGGTGCAGTTTCTCGATTGTTGAGTGCAATCTGCAGTCTTCAAGCAGCTGTGTCCATGCAGACATTTTCACTAGCAAGTGCAGCACCTGGCCTTCTGGACAAGCTGAGAACATTGATGAAAAGAACAAGCACAATCTGTTCAGGCCAGCACGTGCTCAAGCCCAGTTTTGATAGCACACTGTCACCTTGGATTGGGATGATTCAGGTGACCATCCTGGAGCTTGCAGACATGGACACACAACTTGCTGTCCACAACAGACTGACTGGAACCAGCATAAGTCACAACTCTTAGAACAGTAGAATCATTAGGTTGGAAAAGACCTTTGAGATCACCAACACCAACAGTACCTGTCTACAACTAAATCATGCCCCAAACACCTCATATACCTGTTTTTTAAACACATCCAGGGATGGTGACTCAACCATCTACCTCCCTGGGCAGCCTCTGCCAGTGTTTGATGACCCATTCTGTTAAGAATTTTTTCCTAATGTCCAGCCTAAACTTCTCCGATGCAGCGTGATACCATTCCCTCTTGTCCTATCACTTCTCACTTGGGAGAAGAGACCAATATCCACCTCTCTGCAACATCCTTCTAGGTAGCTGTAGAAAGCAATAAGGTCTCCCCTCAGTTTCCCCTTCTCCAGGCTAAACAACCCGATTTACCTCAGCCACTCTTCAAAAGACTTGTTTTCCAGCCCCTTCATGACTTTAGTCACTCTTCTCTGGATGCGCTCCAGGACCTCAATGTCTTTCTTACAGTGAAGGGCCCAAAACTGAACACAGTATTTGAGGGGTGGCCTCACCAGCACTGAGTACAGGGACACAATCACTTCCCTGGACCTGCTGGCCAAGCTGTTTCTGATACAACCCAAGATGCCATTGACCTTCTTGGCCACCTGGGCCACTGCTGGCTCCTGTTCAGCCGCTGTCAACCAACACCCCCACGTCTTTCTCTGCCAGGCAGGTTTCAAACCATCCTTCCCCAAGCCTGCAGCTCTGCATGGAGATTTTGTGTATTCAGTGCAGGACTCTGCACTTGGCCTTGTTAAATCTCAGCCCATCGATCCAGCCTGCTCATATCCCTCTGCAGAGCCTCCCTACCCTCAAGCAGATTGACACTTCATCCCAGGGTGTCTTCTGCAAACTTGCTAAAAGCGCACTAGACACCTTCATCCAAATCGTTAATAAAGACATTGAACTGGGCTGGACCCAGCACTGAGCCCTGGGGGACATCACTTGTGACCAGCCTCCAGCAGGAGTTAACTCCACTTACCACCACTCCTTGGGCCTGGCCATCCAACCAGTTTTTAACCCAGCAAACAGTATGTCTGTCCAGGCCAGGGGTAGCCATAGAATCATAGAATCACCAGGTTAGAAATGACCCACCGGATCATCGAATTCAACCAGTCCAACCATAGCCAGTTTCTCAAGTAGGGTACTGTGAGAAACTGTGTCAAAGGCTTTACTAAAGCCCATGTACACTACATCCACAGCCTCTCCCTCATCCATCAGGCGGGTCACCTTGTCATAGAAGGCGATCAGGTGAGTTTGGCAGGACCTGCTTTTCATAAACCCATGCTGAGTGGGCATGGTCCCCTGGTTGTCCTGTGTGTGCTGTGAGATGGCACCCAAGATGACCTACTCCATGGCCTTCCCTGGCACTGAGGTCAGACTGACAGGTCTATAGTTTCCTGGATCCTCTCTCCAGCCCTTCTTGTAAATGGATGTAACATCAGCCAGCCTCCAGTCCAGTGGAACTTTCCCAGTCAGCCACGACTGCAGGTAGAAGATGGAAAGAGGTTTGGCAAGCACCTCTGCCAGCTCCCTTAATACTCTCAGGTGAATTCCGTCCAGAACCCATAGACTTATGAATATCTAATTTGTCTAGCAGGTCTCTAACCATTTCCTCTTGGATCAAGGAAGCTTTGTTCTGCTCTTCCTCCCTGTCGACAGGCTCCTGAGGCTGAGTATCCAGGGAACACCTCGCCTTACTATTAAAGACATAGGCAAAGAAGGTATTAAGCACCTCAGCCTTATCCTCAGCCTTTGTCACTGTTGTTCCCCCTGCGTCCAGTAAAGGATGGAGATTTTCCTTGGTCCTTCTGTTATTGATTTATTTGTAGAAGGGTTACCCATCTTTCACAGAATGGACCAATCTAATTTCTAATTGGTCTTTAGCCCTTCTGATTTTCTCTCTACGAGATCTCACTTCATCTTTGTAGTCCTCGTGAGTTGCCTGTCCCTTCTTCCAGAGTTCATATATTTTCCTCTTTTCCTGATTTCCTCCCAGAGCTCTTTACTCAGGCTGGTTTTCTTCCCTGCCGGCTCATTTTTCAGCACACAGGGATGTCTTGCTCTTGTGCTGCCAGGAATTCCTTCTCAAAGAGCGTCCAGCCCTCACGAGCTCCTTTGCCCTTAAGGACTGTCTCCCACAGAATTTGATCGAGCAGCCTTCTGAACAGACCAAAGTCTGCCCTCTGGAAGTCCAAGGTGGCCGTTGTACTGACCCCTCACCTTGCTTCTCCTAGAACTGAAAGTTCTATCACCTTGTGATTGCTATGCCCCGGGCGTCCTCCAGCTGTCACATCTCCCACAAGTCCTTCTCTTGTTAACAAACAGCAGGTCCAGCGTGACACCTTCTCTAGTCAGCTCACTCATCAATTGTGTCAGGAAGCTGTCTTCCACACACTCCAGAAACCTCCTAGACTCTTCCCTCTCGGCTGTACTATACTTCCAGCAAAAGTCTGGTAAGTTGAAATCTCCCACAAGGACAAGGGCTAGTGATTGTGAGACTTCTCCCGGTTGCTTATAGAATAACTCGTCAGCCTCCTCATCCTGGGTGGTCTATAGCAGACTCCCACCACAAAATCTGCCCTATTAGGTAAACCTGATTTTCAGCCATAGACGTTCAACCCTATCATCATCATCAATGAGTTCGAGGCTGTCAAAACTGTCTCTAACAAAGAGGGCTATCCCACCGCCTCTCCTTCCTCACCTAGCCCTCCTGAAGAGTCTGCAGCCTTCTGTAGCAGCATTCCACTCATCAGAGGTCCTGTTCTATTTTCAGAAATAGGAGGATTGTTTGTTGGCAGAGACCACACCTGAATAACCGGAAAAATGCTGGGATCAGGTCTCATCACACCAGGATCCTTGCATAAGGCAGTCTCAGCAGACTTACAGCTCTCAGAGGTACAGGCCTGTGCATGAGAAAATGTCCCCACCTTGAGAGGCTGAAGTGACTCAACCAGCACAGTCAAAGGGCTGGTGTTGCTTGAGGCAACTGTGCCTCGAGCCCATGCATGGGGATTAAAGACATTCCAACCTCTGCATGTTCCTCTTTCTTCTCCAAGGGATCATCTCGTGGATGTGCTACACCATTCCCTTTGTCTCAAAGACATTTCTGTTCTGCACAAGCTTGGGGTGGTAAGAGCCGTACAGTCTGTCTGGGGATTCCTGAAGTGTCCCAAGTCACCTGCAGACCTGCCATCCTGGGGCAACAGGGTTTTTTTTGGTGATGCTTTTTTGATGTGTGCTCACAAGCCAGGCCAGTCAGCACCTGCCCTGGACCACAGGAGATCATAGAATCATAGAATCACCAGGTTGGGAAAGATCTCTTGGATCATCAAGTCCAACCATTCCTATCTGCCACTAAATGAGATGCTGCAACTGCAGCTCAGAGGGAGAAGAGGAGGAGGGACTAGTGAGGTTGGCCATTAGGTAGCATCCATCTGGCCAAGTGCAGAGCAAGGCCACTCTTCTCAGGCTCATCCCAGCCTCCCTTTTGATGCAGACCAGCCATGGGCACCACTGAGGCAGTGCGTGGTGGGACAGGCTGCAGGCAGCGCTGGGTCAACGTGCTTGTGCAGGCAGGTGCTGGGCAGCACTCATACCACGGTTTGTGTGGGCAGGCTGCGGGCAGAGCTGGGTCTGAGCTCTCACACAGGCTGGTTGAAGCTTGTTGAGGAATGGAGCAGTGGGGTGGGCCATACCAGCTGGCTGCTGTGGGTGCAGGGGCTGCAGCCCAGAGGATGCAGCCAGGCATTTTGCCCTCAACAGTTTGGGGTGAGGCAGGCTCAGGTTGTGGTTGTACTTGGAGGCTTTCCCTGCAGAGTTTGGTGTGGGATTCCTTTTTGGCAAGCAAGCGCTGCTGCTGCATGTTCAGCCAAAGAATTAAGAGGCCTGGCAATCCTGATGGGGTGGCAGAACATCTGTTGAGGGATACATGTCTGAGGGTGGGATATGGTGTGGAGCTGTGACAACATAAGCTCAGCCACATGGCCTGCTGCAACGGATGCTTCCTAACTGATGGAGCTCCAGCCAGGACTCTGAGGTGAAGGGCATCCAGGCAGCTCACGAGGAGGTCTAAAGCACATGGAAGTTTCCAGTTTTCCAGAGTCTCTGATTAAGCAGCATATTCTGCCATCCTGGAAAGCTCCAAGACAGGGAGAGCATGGACTAAGAAGCTAATTTTGCAAGAGGAAGACCTTGGCAGAGGAGATAAACCAGCCTATGGAGCTGGTTTCTAATGATCCTGGCACTGAAGCACGGACCCAGCAGCATCAGCTTCCATGGGGAGGGTGCGGGTTGGCCATGCTGCAGAGCAAAGCCCCTGGAGAGGTACACTTGCAAAGTCTCTTTGCAAAGGCATCATCCAGGCACCCATCAGTTGAGAAGACCTCAGAGCACCAGCTACAGCTGCTGAGCATCCGTTGCCGTCAGCGTGCACTCATCTAAAGGGAGCCGAGGAGGCTTGCCTTGTCTTTGGCTGGGGGCTGACCCAAGGCTCGGTGCACGAAGTTCTCAGCATATTCCCATGTCACGATATTTTGTCGGTAGCGGGGCAGCCTGGTTCTTCACTTGCTCTCTTCCAAGCCTCCTCACACCTGCTTGCCGGGTGTACCCCTGCGTGGTTTCTGCGCGGGCCTATCTTCATGGCCGCTTTCCAGGTGGTTTTTGTGCAGTAAAGAAGCTGCAGGAGGCAGAGCCAAGAATCTGGTCCTGCTTCCAGTAGCTCTGGGATTCACTCTGAGGGCAGGGAGAGGACCAGCTGCACAGGCAGGTTTGTGGAGGAATTCCCAGGGTGTTTCCCATCCTTTTTTAAACGTAAACTAATTCTCTGGAAAGACCGGGAAAACACCAGGCCCATTGACAGCCCAAGATGCACACGAGAGTTTACTTGTGGACACATGCATGACTGCAATCAGCTCTAAGGCCCTAGCACATTAAACTATGAAAACTGTTACCATCCCCAGGTACCATCCCTGTCTCCTCAGGGGACACCGCTGTCACCAGGGGTAAGATCCCTGTTCCTGCTGTCAGTCAGCTCCTGGATAGCTACAGGGCTCAGCTGGTCCTGTGTGGGGCAGCCATTCCCAGCTGGAGCCAGGCTTGTCCCCTGGCACTTCTCAGCCAGCCCAGGACAGAGCAGCCACGTTTGTAAATGCAGTCTACCTGGAATAGCCCTGATGCCATCATCTCCAAACCTGCTAGTTCTGTCTTCACAACTGGAGAGCATCTATTTCCTCCCTTATTGCAGAGCTGCTTGCCCTTGAAGGTTTATGTCCATTCTCAAACACCTCTCCCTCAGGTTAAGTAACCTTAGCTGGCTCATTGTTCCTTTACTTCGTCACCAGACTCCTGATCCTTCTCACTGCTTTTAAAGAAAGCAATTTGTTTTTCTGCTTCATTGGGCTGCAGGAGCCAGTGTTTTATCCCTCCAGCACACCTGGGTCACAGAAACAAACCCACATGCAGGACCAGGAGCCCCAGCAGTTGTACTGGTCCTTGGGTGGCAGTTGTGCTGGTCCTTGGGTGGCAGTTGTCCCCCTGGATGAGCTTCCCCACCCCAGTGGCTACAGACAGCACCCATGGGATCGACATGAAGGTTTACACTCCTCTTTCACAGGTGTGAAAAGAGAACCAGGGACAACGATCATGGAATTGCCAAGGCACAGTTCACACCTGTCCCGTGTCCTCCGTTGGGGACAGTCATCTCAGAGGGGTGCAGTGTGCACCCTGTGGGAACTGGCTCTGGATGCAGCAGTGAGAAAGCTCTGTGGTCCCTGCACTTGGCACGTGTCCATGCAGAGCAGGTGGTGAGAAGATCACCTGGGAAGGTGGTGAGGGGAAATACTTTGAGAATGGCAGGATGGCACAGGGAGTGGAACAGGGTGATTAGAGGCAAATCAGGAGATGATGGAGCAAGGACCTGAGACTGCCAGAGGCTCTGAGGTTCAGATTGTCCCTTGGTGTGTCAGGACACCCTGGGGTCATTTGTGGTGCCCATGGAGCAGCTTTGCACAAGAGGTGCAGGAGGAGAGCATGGGCAAAGGGAGTCCCTTTCAACTCTCCCAGCATGAGCAGCGGTGTGTGAGCCCCTGCCCATCCCTGTGCCTGACATTCCCACACTGCCTCCTGAGCCTTGTCTCTTCTGGACTGAATTGTCCCAATTACATTCCTCTACCACCCTTGTAGTTTCTCTGGTCTTCCCACAAGGAGAAAATCTGGCATTTCCTCCTCCTTCTGCCCGTTGCCCTCTGGCCACTTTCCTGCTGCCCCATGTCCTGCAGGTCAGGTCCCAGATGGGGCAGCGTGGCCTGGGCAATGCCTGCTCAGCACTTAGAGGTGCGAAGTGTCACAGCTGGTGTCTAGGTGCAGGTCAATCTCCAGCCCAGCTGCCCTTCTCATAGCCTTTGCTGGCTTGCTCAGTCCAGCTTACCCAGGAAGCTCAGTCATTCTGAAGACTCGCCTTCTCTAGGTCTTCTTGCATCTTGATTTTCAACAGAGCTAGACTGATAAGCTCCATGCTTTGCTGCTATCTGAAGCAAGGAGGCAGGACTTTCCTCCCTGCTCCTGTCTCTTAATACTTGACATCCCAGCAGTTCACTGCTCACGAGCTCTTCATATTCCCTGTACAGATACCTCCTTCAAGTGCTGTTGGTTTTTTGACGGAGATGATAGAAGTGCAGAGAAAGGTACTTTGAGATCATCAAGCCCAACCATACCTTTCCACTACTGAACCAGATCCCTGAACACCTCATCCACCTGTCTTTCAAACATCACCAGGGATGGAGACTCCACCACCTCCCTAAGTAGCCTGTGCCAGTGCCTAAGGACCCTTCTAGTGAAGAAGTTTTTCCTGGTGTCCTATTTGAACCTGCCCTGGTGCAACTTGAGGCCATTCCCTCTGGTCCTATCGCTTGTCACTTGGGTGAAGAGACCAACATCTGCCTCACTACAACCTCCTTTTAGGCATGTCCTGAAGCACGAGGGTATCATCTTTGGCTCTCACAAGACAGCCTGGAGAAAGATTCTTCGTGCAACCACTTCCCAGCTGGAAATGATCTGATCCTTCAAGTGTCTCCTCACAATGGGGTCACTTGTGAGTGTGTCCCTCCCTGTGCTGCCCTGTAGTGGAGCACGCCGGGTGACAGAGAGTCTGTCTGCATGTGGGTGGTTAGGTGAAGGGGCATGCTCCTCTTCTTCTGCCATGAGCAGGGAGCCGTGCTGGCTCTGGAAGGGAGGCATCACTCTTGTACTCTGCATCAGGAGTTACCTTGGCCTGACACAAATAGACATTGATCAAAAGCGGCTCGAAAAGCTCCTGCGTTCCTGGAGTAGAAAGTTCCTCTTGTTGAAATTGGGTGGGAGAGCTGCGGTTTTCCCTCAGTTCCTTTGATTTGTTGCCTAATGCAGAAGATGGATAAATCTCTAAGTCCTGAGATTTAGGCCAGGATTCATACTTTACATCTTCAGAAGACGTAGTAAACAGCCCTATACTCTCTAATCCTGGGAGCAGGTTTGTACCTGCTTGCTCTGTATAAACTGGACCGGCTACAACAATTTCACATTGCGGCTGAATTCAAAACATCCCCTTGGGGATGAACTGTTTACTGCAGGAGATTTTTAAGATGGTTCCTGAAAAGGAAGAAGAGGGACTCTTACCTCCATACCCTACACAGACCCTGCCAGGCTGTCAGATGCCTGCAAAAACTCATGCGACTCCATGAGTGGTGAGACACCCTGGCCCTTAGGAAAACACCCTAGGGAAGAATTAGGTGGTACCCATTGTCACTCAGACCATCCTACAGGGTTAGGCAGTCCCAGTCTTCCTCCACTGGACACACAGATGTGGGTGACCTGGCACAATGATGAAGAAGCCTTCTTTTACCAGGTCTGGCAGTTCCCAGGTACAGCCTGTTGTCTGCAGTGCTCCTGTGCTCATCACCCCTATGAGTGGGCTGGGCTGAGGCTAAACTGAGACTGCTCAAGGATCCCACCCTTCCTGGGACAGGTCACTCCAGAACCTTGTAGAAGCCTCTTGGGCCATGCCTAAGTTTGCAGCAAGTGCAGGCTGGCTGCAAAGAGGCAGCTGAGCTGGGCAGAGCACCGGAGCTTTCCATGGCACCTGCCAGAGTGCAGATATCTGCACCCTTGGGTTGCCCCAAGCCAGCCCCAAAACTGCAACAGAGCCGACTGGGGCCAGCTTGAGGTCTGGACACCATGTTTGGGGGACACCATGCTAGGGCATTTGATGCGTTTTATGCAAAATGTGAATCTCTGTGGATTCTTCTGCAACACGTTTTCATGCAGCATGGAGGAGATGTGCCCTCTTCAGGATTTGCCGTAGCAGAAGTGAGGAAGCAGTGCAAGGAGCTGCGTGGTCCTTTGGGTGCAACACAGCTCCCCATCCACCAAGGGGCACAGAATCCAGAGTGGGTTTAACAACTGGCACTGCACCATGTTGTAACTGGATGGCTGCAAGTCCCTGTGCATGGCCAGTGCCTGGCTTGAGGGGCTGGGGCAGGTGGTGGAGGTGGTGACTCTGCAGAGGGGAATTACTTACAGAATCTTCAGGCTATAAAGGCCGGAGAAAGCTTCCCCTGGGATCCTGGAGATCTGGTTTCCAGAGAGGCGGCTGCAGTGAAAAGAAAGAGCCAGTAATGTGTCAAAATCCTTGTAATGCCAGTCCCTTGTCTGCAGAGGCATAACTATAACCCATGCATCTTGCCACAGTCCCCTTGGCAGCACCTACAGGCTCAGACATGGTGCTATGCTTGAACAACCTCTGTGTATCATTCCCACTTACAGCCTGAGGGACAGGAAAAAGAAACAATAGCTCATTACTCCTGCCAGACCTGAACCTAGTGCTTCATAGAATCAGAGAATCCCTAGGTTGGAAAACACCTTTGAGATCATCAAGCCCAACCATTCTTGTCCGCTACTAAATTATATCCCTAAGTACCTCATCCACTCATCTTTTAAACACGTCCAGGGATGGGGACTCCACCACCTCCCTGGGCAGCCCCTGCCAGTGCCTGAGAGCCCTTTTGGTGAAGAAGTTTTTCCTAGTGTCCAATTTGAACCTGCCCTGGTGCAACCTGAGGCCAGTTCCTCTCGTCCTATCACCTATCATTTGGGCGAAGAGACCAACACCACCTTGCTACAACCTCCTTTCAGGCAGTTATAGACCGTGATGAATACTCCCCTCAGCCTCCTCTTCTCCAGGCTAAACAACCCAAGGTCCCTCAGCCATTCCTCATAACATTTGTTCTCTAACCCCTTCACCAGCTTTGACCTCAAAGACTTTCTTGTAGTGAGGAGCAGTCCAGTGGCAGCTCATGGCTCAAGTCATTCCCTGGATACTCGCAGAGGACTCTGCTCCACAGAGATTACAGCAGTGAGGGTGGAGCAGGAAGAGAGCTACTTGCTGCTCACGCATGGTCCTGGGACGACTGCCCCTATATCATGGATCCATACCTGTCCCATTTTCTGCCTCCTGCAGGTTCTCCTTTTTCCTGTCCATCAAAGCTTGATGTCACCTAATTTGCTTCCACTACCTCATTCCCCGCCCTGCTTTGATCTGTGTGACCACAGCTAAGGCCCAGCTCCTTCTACACACACAAGTTCAGTGTCACTGCTGTGAGGGGAGACCAGGGAAGGGGCTGGAGATGGGAACTTTCATGTAGGTGTCGCAGTAAAGCCAGCTGATCTGAGTATGGTTTCCAAAACTAAGACAGAAATGTTTGAAGTGGTTCTTAGATGAGTTATGGCTGGAGAAAACTGCAGAAGAGAAGACAAAGATAGGGATAATGCAGCCTGGGAAGATGATTGTGAAGGGATTGGAAAGGAATACAAAAGTGAAAAGCAGCATCACAAAGGGGAGGGTGGCCACTGGGGACACGAAGACCAGGGAACAATGTTCAGAATTGGATGAAAAGATTTATCCAAGGAAACCTATGGGATTCACTGTTGAGCAGCATCACCTGATCAGAGTGCTCAGATTATAGCAAGACCCAGAGGGGGCTGGGACCTTAACAGGTATTTGGGTTTTTCACTGACCTTGGAAACAGCATCACTGTTACCATCACTTTACTGATGTGGACAGTGTTTCTGAGAGATTGTGGTGGAGCCAGAAGTAAAGTACAATACTCTTGAGTCTAGGCATGACCTAAGGGCCTTCTGTTTCTCCCATGAGGACAAACGTGGACCAAGTCCCAGTGCCCATAAGTCAGAAATCATGAAGACAAGTTCAACAACCTGATTAAGACCCTAAATTACTACTGCATTTATGCTTCACTTTCTGATCCCCAAGTGATCATACAGAGGTTGAGGCTAGACTTCTTCATAGCCACAGGGTAAGGACCTTGTCCGCTTGACTTGGAGTAAAATACTGCATCTCCCAAAAGAGACAGCGAATACCATTTGTGTCCAGGGTCATCTTCAGTCCCCCAGAAAGTCCAAACCACGCCCAAGAAGCCGAGTGCAGGTGCTGCAAGTACATTGCATATATTTAGCTTTGACAAAGCCTGCTTCATTTTAGACGTTCTGGCTGCAAAGGAGACAGGGGTTGAGGATGAGTGGTGGACTCCAGGCTGGAAGCAGAGAGTAACGGCAGTGAGGAGTCTGCAAATGTCATGGAGAGGATCTGAGCTCTTTTGAGGACCCACGCTCACCAGTGGCAGAGCAGGCGTGTGCAGGTGCTTGAGGTCTTTCCCTCCCTGTCTCTCCCCTCAACAATCTAGAGAAAATTGCTCCCGTAGTTAGGCCTCCGACAGCATAAACAGCACAGGATCCTCTCTTTAATGTGTGAGCAGGTTGTAACCTGTCTCTCCACAGTGTGCAAGCTGCCGGGCAGGCTGGGCTATTTGTCACTTGAGGGCTGTGATTTGGGGTAATTGCTCCTTTTGATTGCTGATTTCCACATGGGAGGGATTGTCCAGGAGACAGGAGTGCTTGCCTGGAGGGGAGTTGTTCCTGCACAGCATCCTCTGCCTTCTCCCAGCATCTGCCCTTGCTGCGCTTGCTCTGTGGGGGAGACTGTCCTCACCTCTCGGGAGCTCCTGCCTGGCCCCAAACCTTTGCTGGCAGCAGTCTACCTATATTCACAATCAAATGTATCTCTTGATTTGTTTCCTGGCAGCTCTGGACCTTTCTGTTCACTTTCCTGGGTGTGTTTGAGTGTTTGCCAGGTTCCTAACTGGATCTGGGACCTGCCGGATTAGCAGGAGGGGAGTGTGGAGCTTGGATGGAGCCCAGGCTGGGGTTCCTGGCCTCAGAACAGGGTGGCAGGAAGCCCTGTGTGCTGGTAGGATGCATGCTGAGCCAGCTCGTGGCATCTCAATACCATGGGCAAAACAGGACATGAGGGGAAAACCAACTCTGTGGAAGTCACCGTTTCCCCTGGGCTCCACCTCTGGGTGAATTTAGAGGCACAAGAAATCCTTCAGCACCAGGAAAGGCAGCCAAAGCCCTCTGTTGCTGCTGCTTCTGTCCTTGGTCCCACCACACTGAGACTATGTACCTGGCTCACCTGGCTCTTCTCTCTCTACCTTTACCTACTCCCCCCTGCCAGGGCTGCACAGCTCCTCTCCCCAGGGTGCAGATCCCATGCTGAGCCAAACAGCTGCTGCAAAGAGAGACACCAGCCACAACCACTTCACTCGGTCTGCTTCCCAAGGCAATTCTGAGTGCTGCTGAGGTCCAAGATGGGCTCAGTTACCTTCTATGCATGAAGAGACTGGAAGTTGGGGAATGTCTGTTCATGCACATAGACTGAGGTTTCACTTGCCTAGAGGGGTACATGGCCCAGATGTGCACACAGGGCCTGGAGGTGTGGGCTTTGGGGGTCTGCTGTACCTCCCAGGACAGGAGCTGCATGATGCTGTGCATGGTAGCCAGGTGTCCCAGGCAAGGGGACATGGCTGTCCCATCTTTCTGAGAGCAGGCCAGGATGGGTAGGTATTTTGGGGTGTCCTGTCGAGCAGGAGGAGAGGCTACTGGGAAGAGATGCTTGCTTCCTTGTTGTTAGATCCTGTGTCAGTTTGAGTAAGAGACTGGAGGCATGAAACTCTCCCTGTGTGCTCGCCCTTCCTCTGGCCATGGTCTGCTAGCAGTCTCTGTAGTGCTTGGCACCCTCTGTCCTTCTCACTTAAACTCTCCAGAAATCTCCCAGCCCAGCAGAGGCAGAGAGACACCTGTTGAACACATCTCCAGAAGCCAGATCCCACAAGAAATTCACTGAAATGGTCCCTTCCTTACTATTTAAAAGTGAGCGATAACATTTGAAATGATGCTGCCAGTGCGACTTCACCTGAGATAGCTCTTCATTTACTCCTTCTGTGGAGAAGACTGAAGCAAATAACCCCACCACAAAGGGCTGAGATGTGACATCCCCTTGTGCCTAAAGCACACAGAGGGAAGAGGAACTGCTCTTGCAGGGGTGAATGTCCTGCACATGAGCTTTGCTCCAGGCATGCTCAGGTCTCTTTTTAGGATAGGTAAACTCAATTCAGCTATATGTCCTGTCATCCTGGAGCTTATGCCGTGAGTCAGGGTTGGGAGAAAGGTAAAGCTGCGCATTTAAGGTGACCGAAGGAAGAAGGGGAGAAGGGGCAGGTGGCAGGCAGGGTGGGAGCTGCAGCTGGCTGACTTGCTTTGGAAAGCTCCTAAGTTCGGTGGATTTTAGATTCTGCTCCCCCTACTTCCCCACTCCCATGATTTCTGGAAACATTCCTTCAGGCTTAGATCTACATTCCCAATACACTCCAAGTTGGAACAAACTCATGGTTTACCACCTCACCATTGCTTCAGTTCAGTTACCACAGGCTCCCACCCCCTTCTGTATCTTGGGCTTCTTGGTCACGCTATAACTTCCATGGCACGCCCAAAGGATGTTTGTTGGGCATGATCGCTCATGTCATGTGCTCAGGCAAGAAGATGATGCCCTTATCATTCACATTAAGAGGCAGGAACATTGCCCATTGGCAGGACAGGACAAACACGTATGTCCATATCCCAGTGGAATTTTCCCCTTGCCAGATCTTTATTGAACATGTCAGCCTCCTGCTTTGATCTCCTGCTCTGGTTCATTTCCCAAGCTCTAACACTGTCAAGGCAGAATTTGTGCCCAGATAATTCTCTGTGCTCCTGTCTAAACAGTGTCAAGACTGTGGCATCCCCTGGCTGCACAGAGGACCAAGGGCTCTGTGTTTGCTTGAGTCTGTTCTCGTGCTGGTGCAAAATGGGAATAAAGCCAATTAAGTCATGCAAATGCATGGTACATTTGAGAAAAGAGACAGTCTTGGACTCTCCCTTCCCACACAGGAATCTGCAGCTGGTCCCAGTGTGGTATCACCTGGAGCTGTCTCTAACATGGTATTCTTTGTCTTGTTCCATCCCTGAGGAGGAGAGTATGCAGGCCCATTTCTAAATCTGCTCTCTATGCCCCCACCGAATGCCTGTTCCAACTCGATAGATTGATTGCATTCATTTCTTTTGTTTATGGTCCTCAAGCCAGTTTTCAACCCACACGAATGTTCATATGCAAGCTAGTTTGGGTTCATTTGCCAAGCAAGATTTAATAAGACACAACTCCTTAATGAGCAACCCAATATAGGACACTGAATGCCTTCACTCCATCCCCTTTTACTATAAGCTGTCAAGTTTTTTAGGTGAGACTTGTTCCCTCCAAGCCTTCAGAGTACTTTTGACTTTTGTCTCTACTCTGAGTGCCCCACTTGGGGTACCTCAGAACAGATCTTTGCATTTGTGAGGCAGTTTTCAGGAAAATCTGGGCCACGTGTCCTCACTTGCAAGGATTTTACAAATGCTGAACACTACGCCCAACTTGAACGGAGCAGAAAAAGAATTGAAAGAATTTTCACAACATTTTGAATTTGACTTGGGCTCCTTCAATAACTCAGCTTCATTTTAAAACACGAAAGGTGGAGAACACCCCCTAGAAGCCCTCCTCCCCTGTTCCCACCTGTATCTTGGCCATCGCCTGCCTTTGCACCTTTGAAGACTTCAATGGCATTATCCTTTAACCCCCTCTCTGCTGTTGCTCACTCACTGAACCGACAACCAGCGCTGCCCTCTGCCTAGGAGCAGTATCAACCAGGAGGACAGAAAGTCCTGGATGACCCAGGACCAGTTCTCTTGTTGCTAACAGGTTGCAGAAGAATCACAGCAGTGTCCTCCGTTGCAGCATCCTTGTACTTTCTCAGACACAGGATCTAGGCAACACCCTGGGGGAACCACAATATCTAGGCATTCAGAGGAGCTACAGCTCCTCACCTGCAGCTATCTGGAAATGGAGAGCCGTGTTAGGCAAGGTGGCTACCAAGGGAGCAGCGATGCTGCCTCCAAACCTCAACATGGCAAATGAAGATCATGGTCGTGCAAGCGTTTGTCTCTCTGCCTGAGACCTCTGGAGCCTGCTTTGTCATGGAAACCCATCAAAGCTGCTCTCGTAGGAGCACCCTGCTCCAGGCATATTACTGCACTGCTCCAGGAAAGACTTTCCTCCATGGTCCCAGTACACTTGAACATTGCCCAGAAACATCAGCACCCCTTTACACAGCAGAGCTATCACTGCAGTGCTGCCTCTCACGAGAATGAAGTTGCTTTGGAGTGAAAGCCTGTGCTGCACAATACTCCCAAAGCCAGATGTCTCAGATGTCTGGGAGCTGACGTGATTGCTGGTGGATGCTCCTGCACCAGGCAGGGATGCACCGCAACAGTGCTGGTTCTCCATCATCAGATGATTGGGAAGGGGGTTTCTGTCCTGGTGGAAGGGTCGAGGAGAGGGTCACTGTGTTCACATTCCCAGCATATATGCTTGCATTTTATTTCATTTTGCTTTTATGCTGTTTCTTGGCCTTCAGTTGCAAGAGCTGCCTGGAAAAGGGACCAGCCTGCAAGGGGAGGCCACGGTGTGGGTCCTGAGCCTGCTGTGCCTGCATCGATGCAGAGGCATGGACTGGCAGTCCCCGTGACGGTGAGTCCCTCTGCCCTTGGGGCCTGAGAAGAGGCAGGTGAAAGAGCCAGTGGCTGGGAAAGGGTCTGATCTTGCCGCTGTGCCCTGAGGCAGGAGGTGAATGGCAATGAACACCTGCCTTTGGCTGCAGTTTCTCTTCTTGGCACCAAGTGCTTGTGTTTGGATTCAAAGTGCGGTAACAAAGCCCTTGCCGGCGAACACATTTCAACATGTTATTATTCCCAGGCTGGCTTTCAAGATCCTCTTTCTATTCCTTCTGTACTGATTGCTCTTGTTTCTCTTGGCTCCCAGCTCTGGCTTTTCAGGCTTCATTAACTGAAATTTATTAGCAACTTTAAACAATCTTCCTGCTGCCAAAAAGAGAGAAAGAAAGAAAAGAATGGGAAAAAAAAAAGCAAGAAACAAAGAAGAGACTAAACTCTAAACTCTGGGTTGCTCCCTGCCTGTGTGAGGCCCAGGTCGGAGTGTCTCTATCACTGAAGGCTTCGTTGGAGGGGAGGACTGGTGAGTGCCTGGGCTGTGACTGTGCCTGCTCCCAGCACAGCCTCTCCTGTGTCTGTGTTGCTTCGTGGCTGGAACTGGAGCTGGTGGTGAGAAAGGCGAGCACAGACTGATGTAGACTGGAGAGGAGTTCTTGGTGGCATTGCCTCTTCCAAGCCGATTGAGACTGGAAAATCTTGGCAGCCTCCAAGCATGAGTGCTAATTGCATCGGCAACACCTTCCTGAGCAGCTTGCAGTAAAAGCTAATGACTAACAGGTCCTGGCACACCTGAAAGGCCCATTCTTGTCACTGGATGGATGGGTAAATAGAGGCACTGGCAGGGAAAATTGCTTTACCAAGACCACACAGCGAGTGAGCAGTTTGAGTTGGAGCAGTCCTGGTGCGCTCATCTGTGCCCTAACCACAGCGTTGCCTCCAATTCCTTGTGGGCCACAACCATTTGATCTCCAGAAGGGAGATGAGCCAACACAGAAATGTCCTGTGGGACACAGCCTGGCTGACCGTTCTGCTGTGGCCTAGGTGGTTGCTTTGCTGTGCTCAAGACCTTCAGGTGCCACCCTGCTCTCACTTGTTCCCTGCGTGCCACCACCCAGCATGCGTGCCTGCAGAAGACTGACATACTCAGGGCTCAGCTGGATCCAGCAACCTGGATTTGCAGTGTTCCAAAGTAGCCTGAAGGGTTTGAAGCATGGCACAGTTGTCCTCAGCGTCCATGGGACACACATGATTCCTTTATCCCTTTTTGCAACTTTCTTCCCTTTCCAATTATTCCTGTTCCTCGTTTGAGCCCCAGTTCTATACACAAACTGAGCCTTGAGTCCATCTGCTCTCTGAATTAATTGAAACTCCACTTTGAATGGCAGCCTGAGATGGTGCTAAAACAGAGGTACAGGAAGAGGAGGGATCATGAAAGGTGTGAAACACCAGCTTTCTTCCAAGCCACTGTGACCCTGGGCTACTGGGACTACATCTGGCAAGGAGACTGGAAGGAGCAGAGCAGCTTGGAGCAGCTCGTGGAAGAGGCAGAGGAACATAGACTTTCTCTGATTGTCAAAAAAAAAGAGGGTTACAAATCACATTCATGTGTGTTCAAGGGCCAGGGGTGTCGGGAGTTTCTGGGATGTTTCTCACCATTAGACAAAGGTAAAAATATCCCTAACACGTAAAAGCTTCCAGGAGACCTGAAAAGTAGATTTGGAAGTCCATGTTGAATTTGGCAAACAGTTTTGGCTGGGAATTCTGTGATATTTTTTCAGAATGTTCACACATCTCATTTAAGTCATCTTTGCAATAAAGAAAATACCATTTTCTTTTCAAGTTTGACCCAAAGTAGAAGTGTAAATGTTAAGAAGCAACCTGAAAGCGAAACATATTTTTTTTTGTAGTTTCAGGTCAAGGAAGTCCTTTGAGTTGACAAAAGCACCAGAACATCAGTTTTGGTTCACCTTGAACTGAACTTTGCTGGTTTTGTCCTCAGATGCTGTGTCCTCCAGCCTGTTACTCATGCAGTTTATCAAGGATCATAGAATCATAGAATCACCAGGTTGGAAGAGACCCACTGGATCATTGAGTCCAACCATTCCTATCAAACACTAAACCAGATGAAAGTCTGATAGGATTAGAAGTGAAAAGAGAAGGGGAGATGCCAGAGAGGTTGTATTCTTGGTCGATGACAGCCCTGTGAATATTGTGTGTGTGTGCGCACACACACACACACTGTCCCTCTCCAGATGCTGTTGTTGAAAGAACCACTCTAGATTTCTGAAAATATATAAAAGTCTTTTCTTACCTAATTTCATATACATTCCTTGATTTCCATAAATAGGATTACAGTAGAATTGTAGCATATACTTGGGTATGCATGGATACCTAATGCTGCAGCTTCCAATTCATCTCCTAAATGGGATGTTTTTTCCTAGTCAAAATACCTTCACCTCCCAACTGAGGGCTCGTGGCATTTTGAACCTTTAGTAAAATGTGCTCTAGCATGTTCCAATTATTCTTCATATTTTCCTCTTTAAATTTTTCCTCTTCATCTGTTTCATTCACAATTATTTTTGGCTGTGTCAATCTGGCTCTTTTGGAGCCTATGAATATATTGATTGCTGGTTGAGACTGTTCTGTTTGTACTTGAGATGTAATCAGGACATGATTGCTTGCCTCAAGACAACTGTGAATTGTATACAACAGAGTAAGGTCTCTGTGTATGAGAAGAATCCTCCGTGTCCTTCTTCTGCTGAGGGCTTGAGAACTGGCTGCAGGGTTCCAGGTGAGGTTTTACAAGAACCCCTCCCTCACTCTGCTGGTCCCACTACTTTGGCTGCAGCCCAGGACACATTTTGGCTTTCTGGGCTGCAAGTGCAATTATCTGGTTCATGTGGAGCTCCTAATCCCTCAGCAGCCCAAGCCTTTCTCCTCAGGGCTGCTCTCAATCCATTCTCTGCCCAGCATGGATTTGTGCTTGGGATTGCCCCAACCCAGGAGCAGGACCTTGCCTTTGGCCTTTTTGAGCTTCATGAAGTTAGCACAAGACCACAAAATAGAAAGAGAAAGAAAGGCTATAAGCTGGATGCAAGATGTCAACCCCCCCATCTTCTGTGGGTATCTTGAGCTCCAGAGCTCAGGAGGGACAGAAAATGATTCCAGCTCAGTCTCTACAAGGCTGATGGGGAATGGGGGTAGGGTAGCTTGGGTCCTTACAAGTCTGATGAATAGATGCTCTAGACAGATGACATTGAGTTGCAAGACCATTTGAAGTAAAAAAATCGAAAGTATGATTTGATAATTATCAGATTTGACCTGTCATGGGAATAACGAACATCAGTAGCTGATCTAGTCTCTTTAATCATGACTGAATGGTCAGAGAAGTTTCTCTTTGCATGTGTGCATCCACATAACTATGTACACTCATGAAAACTTTCTTCTAAATGCACAGACAGGGCTCTCTCCTTATGACAGTGGAGCCCAAGCAGCGCACAGGGTCACACAGGAGCTCATGTCAGTGAGGTGTGAAGCAGGTCAGCCCCTCAACCTGTGCATATCTCGATGATCTGGTGGTTATCTTCCAACCTGGTTATTCTATGATTCTATGATTCTATATCCCTGGCATTTGCACTGCAGCACTGGGTGCTGATGATTCAGGGTTGCTGCACTGCAGAGCATGTGCGACAGTACATCCGAGAGATGAAAATGCCTCTGTTCAGGGCATTGAAAACACTTTTTCTGTAGGAAATTCTGACATTTTGGAAAATGCCACTTTTGAAATGTCAGTGATGTGAGTGGTGGTGGCTGCAAGAATGGCTTCAGTAAAGTTACTGTGTTAAACTGTAGTAAGTGCTATACACACAGTAACTACAACACCTACAACAAACGCAGCATTAATACTATTATTTTGGGAGGTGTATGAAGAGTGTTTTGAAGAAACTGTGATTTCCAACAGAAGTGATCATGTGGAAAGGAGCAACAGCATGAGAATAACACCTGGAGGTATTTCTCATGGTCAAGTGGAGTAAGACCATACAGGTGCAATTTACCCAAGCAAAAATGGCCAATCTCAATCTCCTGCCCCTCAGGCTCCCATATTTATGGGCTCTCTAGGGATTCCAGTGGTTTCTAATGCTGGTGGTTAATTTTCACACTTTCAGAAGTGGGGCCACTCCTTCGCTGACACACAGCCATGTGCTGATCGCCAGGGACTGCGATCGCGGCTGTGTCCGTGTGCCAGCTCAGCCCCTTGTACACACCAGTGCATGGCGAGACACTACAACCTCGTGGGTGAAGTTTTTGGACTTCAATTGCCCATGTCCATTGCCAACTGCAAAGTTCACAGGAGCTAAGGCGTCTCTGGACTGCAGGAGGATGTGACGGGTACACTGTCTGCAGAAGGGTGAATGAAGCTCTCCAGTTGCTGGCTCTGCTTCAGAGTACAGTGCTGTTTTTTTCCATGATCACAGAATCATAGAATCACCAGGTTGGAAAAGACCCACCGGATCATCGAGTCCAACCATCCCCATCAATCACTAACCCATGTCCCTCAGCACCTCATCCACCCGTCCCTTAAACCCCTCCAGAGAAGGTGACTCAACCCCCTCCCTGGGCAGCCTCTGCCACTGCCCAATGACCCTTTCTGTGAAAAACTTCCTAATGTCCAGCCTGACCCTCCCCTGGTGGAGCTTGAGGCCATTCCCTCTCGTCCTGTCCCCTGTCCCTTGGGAGAAGAGCCCAGCTCCCTCCTCTCCACAACCTCCTTTCAGGTAGCTGGAGAGAGCAATGAGGTCTCCCCTCAGCCTCCTCTTCTCCAGGCTAAACACCCCCAGCTCTCTCAGCCGTTCCTCATCAGGCCTGTTCTCCAGCCCCTTCACCAGCTTCGTTGCTCTTCTCTGGACTCGCTCCAGAGCCTCAACATCCTTCTTGTGGTGAGGGGCCCAGAACTGAACACAGGATTCGAGGAGCGGTCTCACCAGTGCCGAGTCCAGAGGGAGAAGAACCTCCCTGGCCCTGCTGGTCACGCCGTGTCTGATCCAAGCCAAGATGCCATTGGCCTTCTTGGCCACCTGGGCCCCTGCTGGCTCATGGTCAGTCGCTGTCAACCAACACCCCCAGGTCCCTCTCCTCCAGGCAGTTTCCAGCCAGACTTCTCCTAGTCTGTAGCTGCTCAGGGTTGTTGTGCCCCAAGTGCAGGACCCGGCATTTGGCCTTGTTAAACCTCATGCTGTTGGTCTCAGCACAGCGGTCTGATCTGATCCTCTTCTATTTTGCCTTCTGGGACACACACCATCTCAGTCTAAAAGTAATGTTTTCAAATCCTGCAGCTAGAGCAGTGAATAAACCCTCTCCCAGCATGCAGACTCCTTCCATACCAGCCTGTAGCCCCAGTTACAATGTTGGGGGTTGCTATTGGAGCCACAGGCACTCTCTCCACTGCCCCCTCACCCCTCAACATGCTTCGTCCCACATGGCCATTCCATACTTACAGCTCCTCCAGGAAGCGCAGGTGGTGGAGAGCGCGGGGCTGCAGCCGGCTGATGTTGTTCATGCTCAGATCTCTAGTGAGAAAGACAGGCAGAATTCTCGGATCAGTCTCGCTGTGATTTGCACAGAATAAATCTCAGTGCCAGGCTCTGTGTCACCTCTCTGCTGAGAGGGGAAGAACTTCAGTGATAGAGTCCCGTGCAAACTGCATTTCAGCATAAAATCTTACAATCATGGAATGGTTTGGGTTGGAAGGGACCTCAAAGCCCATCCAGTTACACCCCCTGCCGTGGGAAGGGACACCTCCCACTGGATCAGGGGCTCCAAGCCCCATCCAACCTGGCCCTGAACCCCTCCAGGGATGGGGCAGCCACCCCTGCTCTGGGCAACCTGGGCCGGGGCCTCCCCACCCTCACAGTAAAACATTTCTCCCTAAGATCCCATCTCAATCTCCCCTCTTCCAGCTGAAAAACATTCCCCCCCATCCTGTCCCTGCACTCCCAGATGAAGAGGCCCTCCCCAGCTTCCCTGGAGCCCCTTTCAGTACTGAAAGCTGCTCTAAGTTCTTTGCAGAACCTTCCCTTCTCCAGGCTGGACAACCCCAACTCTCTCAGCCTGTCCTCGATACAGGAGGAGCTCCAGCCCTCATATTATCTCCATGGCCCTCCTAGACTCATCTGACAAAGAGGCTATTTTTGATCCTTGTGTATAGAGAGGACACTGCTTGGCTCCTTCACACTGCTGAGACTAAATGACAGAGACAGGTTTCTCTCTTGTGCAGTGAGAGCAATGAGGTGCAACATAAAAATAAATGCATCCTATTTTATTCTTTCCTCTAATAAATATCATGGACTCGTGAGCCTCAGGAAGGATGTGACACTACCCTTACCTCCAGCATCAGTGGGAATCTGCCTTGTTGATGTCAAACATATGGAAGAAGGAGGTTTGTGCTGAGGTCATGGGCTGAAGTATAAAAGGGACGAGTTGCCTTCAGCAAAACCTGGCCTTACAAGAGGGACCTGTCATTGGAGGTCATTGGAGCTATGGTCCTGCAGATCCAGATTGTGAGCCTGCAGGTCACACATCAAACCCTGCAGATCCAGATTGTGAGCCTGCAGGTCACACATCAAACCCTGCAGATCCAGGTTGTGAGCCTGCAGGTCACACATCAAACCCTGCAGATCCAGATTGTGAGCCTGCAGGTCACACATCAAACCCTGCAGATCCAGGTTGTGAGCCTGCAGGTCACACATCAAACCCTGCAGATCCAGGTTGTGAGCCTGCAGGTCACACATCAAACCCTGCAGATCCAGGACGTGATCCTGCAGGTCACATATCAAACCCTGCAGATCCAGGACGTGATCCTGCAGGTCACATATCAAATGCTGTAGAGCATCACAGACTGATGCTGGGCTCTGGGGAGGAAATGGCTTCAGTGGAAAATTTGTTTATTGACAGGATTATTTAAATATCTTTGTATCCTTCAGTGAGTTCTGATAATAAAGAGGCTTAAAAAGTTTGGAGATTTAGTGTTCTTCATTTTGCACCATTTTCCACAAAATAAATCCCCACTTTCTGACCAAAGGTGGGTTACACCTAGAGAGGGACCAAAGCCTAACCTTACAGTTTCTCTGGAGCTGTGTCCCATGACAAAGCTGTGCAATTTAATGAGCCCTTTTTGAAGATTCTTCTGGCAATTTTTTTTTTTTGTCTTTGTAACTTTCTCCTCTCAAAAGCAATGATGGAAAAATTCCCCCAAAGAGAATTCAAAGTTCTGTCTTTAGAATGAATGTAAAACTAAATATACTGTCTGTGTTGTTCAGTGTGCTGTGCTCTGTTTGATATTTGGATGATCCTGTGATACAACAGAAGGGTTAAAATATTATTTTGTGCTGCTCCTATTTTTATTTTTAAATCCCTAAGGGCAGTTGCTACTTAGCACCCACTAAAACATCTTTTTTTTCCTACATCAAAGTGCCTCTTGTTTATGTTGTAATGAACCAGTCTGATGTTTTGACATGTTGTGAAACAAAGTAAAAATAACAAAAAATAACATAAAATTAAAGACAATGAAAAAAATACACAGATCTGAAACATCCAAGATCTCCTTGAAATTCCTTAAGTTGCCTTCTGCCGGCTATGCAGGGAATACTCCTTGCTCGCCACAGGAGACACTTTTCAAACCTCACTGAACATCACTTTGAGTGCCCAAACCTTTCCTAGACGTGGTGGAGACCTCAGAGCAGCTCCCAGTATTGCAAGGGGCTCCAGGGAAGCTGGGGAGTGGCTCTTCATCAGGGACTGCAGGGAGAGGATGAGGAAAACGATTTTCAGCTGAAAGAGGGGAGATAGAGATGAGATCTTAGGAAGAAATGTTTTTCTATGAGGGTGGGGAGCCCCTGGCCCAAGTTGCTCAGAGCAGTGGTGGCTGCCCCATCCCTGGAAGGTTTCAAGGCCAGGTTGGATGGGGCTGGGAGCCCCTGATCCAGTGGGAGGTGTCCCTGCCCATGGCAGGGGTGGGACTGGATGGGCTTTGAGGTCCCTTCCAACCCAAACCATTCTACAATTCCATGATGAGAACAACCACCTGTTCCATGCCCCAGGGTGGGCTGGGATTGCAGGGATGTGGAGACCCTCATCCTCAGTCGTATCTGGCAGCACATCAGTATGTGGCTGGTGATAATGGGGAGGCCACAGATATTTTGACCCCTTTTTTCTTCTCCCTTAATCCTGAAGAGGGAAAACATACACCGGTTTCTGAAGAAATCTTGGGTACGTCGTAGGAGGAATACCATTACCCCATCACTCTGACAGTCTCCCAGCTCCACCTTGCAGGACCTTTCTTTAAATGCCCTGCTTCCCTCCAGCACTAGCCAGTCCCCGGGGGCTCCTAGCCATGGCCAGGTCTGAGGAAAGGGACTCTGTCCCACCATCCCTTTGGGCAGTGAAGAAAAACTCCTGGCCTGATGAACAGCAAAATCAAATCTGGTGCCAACGACTCAGCTTTAGGACTGCTTTTACCATTAACTCTCCAGTGTGATATCCCACGGGGTGCCCATGCCAGCTTCTCTAGAGCAGCAGACATCACACTTGGCTTGGGGTGATGGAGTTTTGGGGCTGACTATGGTCCGAGGACAGCGGAGAGGGGATGTTTTGAAGGAAGAATGAGAACCTCCAAGGGCTGGAAATGAACTTCCTGAAGACAGTCCTGGACGCAGGGATTTTGGTAGCCACAAAAGTACAAAATGTTTCTCCACAGGCTGTCCATGCTTGTGTGAAAGCTGAGGCACAGAATTCTTGCCTGAAGTGTTGTGGGAGTAAATATTTAAGTTATTACTCATGTAAAGATGTTGTTGACTTGTTGCTGTGTTTTCCTGAGCTTGTGTTTTCCCTCTTAGTAAGGTTTCTTGTGTTATGTACATCTCCAGTGCATGCAAAAGTGGAAATGCTTCCTGTCAGGGTAATCAGGAAAATTATTTATCTCCTCAAGTGTTTTGGGGTGGTTACTTCAGCTAGCCACATTTTGTTACTTTTAAAAGGAACCCATGGTATTTGAACCTTGTGGATTTTTTTTTGCAGCAACATCTCGCAGAAGTATTAGGGATTGTTGAACTGAATGGGTTAGAGACTCCTCAGACCTTTTTCAGATCTGTCAACAACTTTGACTCTCCAAAGTAGCTCTCTCTTTTGACTGACTGGCATCCACTGGAGTCAAACAAGTGTTGGGTCGCTCATATCGTGGCTATTGTCTTTTGTTCTGGAGAAAGCTCTATGATGACGAGGACTGTACCAGAGTAGCCACTGTTATCGAGGGGCTGGCGTGTGTTCAGGGGAGGGCAATGAAGCTGTTGAAGGGTCTGGAGAGTGAGTGTTACGAGGAGCAGCTGAGGGAAACAGGCTGTTTAGCCTGGAGAAGAGGAGGCTGAGAGGAGACCTCATTGCTCTCTGCAGCTCCCGGAAAGGAGGTTGTGGTGAGGTGGGTGCTGGGCTCTGCTCCCAGGTAGCAAGGGATAGAATGAGAGGAAATGGCCTCAAGTTGAGCCAAGAAAGCTTTCGATTGGATATTAGGAAAATTTCTTTACTGACAGAGTGGTGAAGCCCTAGTAGAGGCTGCCCAGGGCAGTGGTGGAGTCCCCATCCCTGGAGGGGTTCAACAACCATGTGGCCATGGCTCTTCAGAACATGGTTTAGCAGGCACAGTGGGATTGGGCTGATGGTTAGAGTAGATGAGCTTAGAGGTCTTTTCCAACCTCAGTGATTCTAGGATTATAACAATGAACATTATTCAGATCCCAAAAGCACTTAAAACTCCAAAAGAAGTCAGAAAGGTAGGGGAGGAAAAGGAGTGCTACAGCTTCACCTGGGCTTGCAATGCAGGACAGCAGCGGAACTGTCCAGGTTCTTGCCTGAGACCACACTGCAATAGCGAGCCAGGACGCGCCATCCCTCTCCTGTCCCCAATCTCCTAAGTTCCTCTTCCCACAGTGACTGTCCTCTCTGCTGTCAAACAAAAGCTTTTCATTGTCAAATTTTGCCAGGCTATGGCCTGAAATGCTGACAGTAAAGTGAACTCCACCACTCCCGGAACTGAAACAGTTCTGATATCACCCCCATTTACCCATCAAGCAATGTCTTTTAAGGCCTTTTGAGTTAGGTGTTAAAATTACCTATGCTTCCCAATGGCACCGCACCAAAGCCATCACGGCTATAATTAGTGCGATTTAACATCCCCCCTTTCCCCATCTAATTCTAAACATTTATCATAAGCATTTCTAACTTGTACCTGCAGGAAAACTGAGACACAGTTCATGGAAACTGAGCTCATGTGATTCAGCCTCAGACCTTACTCTGGCCCTCGAGGGGTTCCTTAAATTATCTGCTTTGATGTCGCCTTCTTTCATGAGCAACCTTTGATTGTTCACAGATTACCTGATCTTCCTTACCAAAAAATTATGTGACGCACACCATGCTTTGGGTACTCCAGAGTCTGCCATGCTCTTTAACGGTGCTAGAAGATGGTTAACACAGTGTTTTAGCTCAGAGATGATATAAGCTTTAAAGATCAAAAGAATTTATATTTGGTATAATTGCTCAGGGAGGTGGGATGCCCTGAAACATGGAGCCATGGATGTCCCTGCAGGGAGCACAGTCCCAGTAGACTCTGTCCAGCTCTGGTGAAGGCACCTGCAGGACCCTGTAGAAGTGCGTGATCTTAGGCCAAAAGGGCAGGGTTTTACGCTACAGTATGAGGGTCTGAATGAAGGATACCCTGCAATACTTGCCCAAGATACGTCTGAGCAATATCACCATGATGTACCTCTAGGGACAGCAAAATTCATAGAATCATAGAATTGCCTGGTCAGAAAAGACCTTTGAGATCACGGAGTCCAACTGTACGTTGATGTCTCTCATACAAACTCAAGGTGTCTAAAAACCTCTTACAAACTGGGAAGCAAGGAACTCTGTTTGTCAACTCCAAACCTCCTGATTTACCTCTTCCCAGACTATAAACAAAGTCTTTTCCCAGATACCTTCTAGTACCACAAGCAGTCAACAGACCAGAAGCAAAACAGGTTGAAGCCACACTGGAGTAACACAACGAGATTTAGCTGCTCAGTCAGAAAGGTTTGAAGGTGAAAAATGCAATTACGTGGTCTTGGCTGCAGCCAAGCACACAGCCTTCAGAGCCAGATGTGCATCTGGCTCAGGATCTGCAAAGTGACAGATGTTGTCCAAGCCACTGGATAGGATTTTCAGCATGTAGAGAAATGGACCTGTGCTCCACTATTGTAAAGAGGAAAGGTTGCCCCAAAGAATGTATCCAACTGCCGTCCCCAGGTTTTGAGCCTACAGGAACCTACTAAGAATTCCAAATAGTGGTTGTCTTCTCAAGCCCTAAACTGATCCACGATATGAAAATCTTTACATTGTTTTTCAAGGTGTTCAGGATGCCGGTATGCTCTCTTCCCAGCATAGACTCAACCTTGCTCCTCTCAGTGTTGGTGCTGAACACACGGACTGTATAGAAGACCTTATACTCATGCAGTTGAGCAGAAATTTTTCTGGCTGTGGGGAGAAGCTAATGAATTGGTATTCTCTTGATTAATTAATTGCACAATTACGGCATTAAGACTCCCAGCCCAACAGTCAGATGTCTAGGGGAGCTTGTATAAACCACACCAAATTTCTCATCCTTATCCTGGGCAGGGCTAACACTAGACCTGTTCTTGCAAAGCAAGAAACTTTTTCTCTCTGAAATCACAAGGAGATGAGCAAAGTATCTAGCGATCTGCTGGCCACTGTCATCAGCATCCAGCAAAAAATGCACTTTTAGAAAAGAAGCCCAAAGGCAATTTATGATGGTTTTATAAATTCTTCAGATTATTCTAGAGTGATTCATAAAGGTTCTTGTTATCTCCTTTTCTCTTTATCTTGAAATCTCCGAGGTCACCACAAAATGCCTGAATTGCTCCAGGTAAAGCTGGGGCTGACAAGAGGATGGTACTTGGAGACATAAAGCCAGGTGAAATTTTTCCTAAAAGCCTGCAGGTTGCGATCTAAAGGTAGTCTCCCTAAAGAAAGGGAGAAAAGGAAGATAAAAAGATCAAAGCGGTAAGAGCTCATTTGCATTGCACCATATCTGGAGGCACCAGCACTGCTTCAATCCCATATCACTGCAACAGGCAAGAGCAGAACGTGTTTCTACTCCCACCTCTCCATGTTTGAAAATAGATCAATCATCTTAGATCATCCCTCATGTGTAAGCCCTATCGGAGATCTTCACAGTGTTTCAATAATAAAGACTCAGCCAAGGCCAGTTTGCCAAGGATTGAGCTCATCCCTGTACCAGCAGGTCTTCAGAAGTCTGGTCTGTGCAGTGAATAGCAGTGACCTACGGCAAGCACGACTCTTCTGCTGTTTTAGCTACTTCATTTCCAGCTCCTCCAGCAGCTGCCCTGGCTCTGCACAGTGTTACGAGCCCTCCGTGCATGAGATCAGAAAGGTACTGAGCAGAGGATGTGGTGCCTTTGTGCCCCTGCGAAACACTGACGTGAACACAAGAAAAACAACTTTTAGAAGCCAAGTTAGGGATGTCAGTGAACACCATCTCATCCCCCCAGGGTCTGCTAGGAGAAAGGTTCTCATGGAATCATAGAATCATTGAGGTTGGACCTCTTAGGTCATCCAGTCCAACCATCAGCCCAACTCAACTGTGCTCACTAAACCATGTCCCCAGGTGCAATGGTTACGTGGGTTTTGAACCCCTCCAGGGAAGAAGACTCCAAAGAGAGGAGATTCTCTCTAGACATCGGGAGAGAAAGGAAGGTGTGAGGTGCAAAGCCAAGGGAAAGGCTGCAGCTGCATGGAGAAGACACAGCTGAGAAGCAGCAAGGAGGTGCCTCCAGAAGGCACTATGTTGTGCGACAGGGGTGAAACGAAACAGAAAATGAGGGCATTTTTCCCCAAAAGGCAAAACTTGAATCTTGCAAAGTGTAGTCCTAGAGATTTTTCTCGTGGGCTCCATCTCCTGGCTGCAACTGTCCTAGTTCCAGAGAGAAGCCCACACGGCAATAAAGGGGAAAGCGCTTGTATTGTGACAAGGCAGGGAGAAGAGGGCTTGTCTTGCTGGATATAGCTCTTATGAGCATGATGGGCATTGACCTCTCCTGGCCTACAGGTGTACAAGTGCCGTGGTGCGTCCAGTGCCCGTTAGCACAGAACGGATTCAACTGGAGCAGGGGAGTCTCCTACACCAAACTGAAGGAGTAGCTGATGGAGCCTCCTTCCAGTCTCCCTGTTTTCACTGCCTGGACAGAGCAGTCAGTGCTCCAGGCTGCTTTGCATTGGATTTGGGGCAAGGACCATATTTTCCGTTTCTGATACCATTGTAGATGTTCGTGGTTTTGGTAAATCCCATGACACAGAAGCCCAGAAAGAATTGTTTGGGTTGACCAAAATAATAAAAAATGTGGTGTTTTTTTTTTTCTCTCTCTAGTTTTGACACTAAAAAAATAATCTCAGAAAGGACATTGTAAACCCAATGCCTTCCAAAGAGGAAAATACTTTCTGTCCTGCAAGTGTCCAAGTATGATTTCACAGCCTCTTTAGAACTCTTCTTATGTTTTTGCCTCACATGATGGGACTCAGAATTGGCCAGTGTTGGAGCTGGGTCAACACAAGCTTTTTTCTTAGCATGAACACATCAAACTCAGAAGAACCTCTAAACTAAAAAGAAATATTGGGCTATGAATGAGAGCCGGGAACATTTCCTTTTAAGCAAGAAAATATAAGACTGCAAGGAAATGCCCTTTTTGCCACTGTGTTCTTTGGAGCCACAGCCCAGCAATGTCCTGATCTCCACTAGATCCCTGGAAAGACCTTCACTTTCTCTTGAGTGTGCACAGGACTGTTTTTCTTCAGGTGAAAGAAGGACTTTCTAGGCCCCTTGTGCCACTTGCACAGTTAATGTGGGAAAAATGAGAGCACAGTGGTCAAACCCTTGTTGGAGCCCACACGGTGGAACACAAGTGAATCACTGCAGAGATATTCCTGGAAGACTAAATGATGCACCTGGAAAGCATGACTTGTTGGGGTCTACCAAAAAAGCAGACACTGCAGGAGCAGACAGATCATAGGAGAGGAAACAGGGTCTAAGGAACAAGGTCGGTGTAGAGGTAAAGATACCAGGATTCCCTTACTTGGCAAAGAGATGGTGAGGAGAGGTGTGATGGAGAAGGGGGTGCTGGTTTGGTGCAGCAGGAAGAAGTACGTTTTATCTACAAACTTTACTGGAAAAGAATTTTGTCTGAGTCTCCAGTAAGAAATTCTTACCATAGACACAAGACAGAGATACAAGACAAATCAATGGAGGATCTATCTATCTGTGACTATTCAGCGTCATTGTCCAATGCCACATCTGTCTCAAGGGTGCCTAAACCACTGATTCCTAGGAGCTGAGGTGCAGAGGTCCATCCAGGCTGAGGGCAATGCTTTTCCATGTTCTTCTTTGCTGCAGAACATAAATTCCTGCACGGTTTTCTACAGGCTTTGCTGAAGATCAAAGTGCTCCCATTTCATTGCTCTGTGGACCCTGCACCTGGATTCACTGGCTTTTTGGTTACAGCCAGAATGTTCTTTACCTGAGGACTGTGATGGGCATGGTAGATTAAGGGTTTTTCATACCATGCCCCTTGGGCTCAGCTCAGGACATGTGCTTGAATCAGAGGACTTGCTGTGAGCTCTGGTTCTCCTTTGAGGAACAGGCTAGGCTGAAGCTGTGTGACCTTAACACACGTGCCATAGCCACGCTTCACACTGTGCCCAGGGACAGATGCCACCACTGCCATGCTCATCCTCCTTTTGACTACATAAAGTTTGCACAAACTGTGTTTGATTGCAAATATCCTGGAAAGCTACCAGCTGGAAGTCTAAGGGGAGGCAGTATTTGAACTGGGCAAAACTCCTCTCTGAATACTGAATTCCACCTCTGCCTGAGAGTTGAAATCCCTGCTGGACTCTTTCTAAGGTGCCCACAGTTGTGCAAGTAAGACATCCTTGCACATTTGGCCCAGAATACCCACCTCTGTCCTGTTTCTCTTCATCACCTGCATCCTTCAGCACTGCCAGCCTCTCACCCCCCTGTGTTGTTCAGGAACCCCTGACAACCAAGACCCATCCTCTCCAAATCCACTCCATTTCCTTTCAGACCCACTGAAAGGAGACAGCGGAGCCCGAGGCTGGTGGAAAGATAGCTTGTGATTGACCAGAAATGCATGCAAACATTCTGGGTTCTTTCCCATTACAGGGATCTAGCAGCACATGGTTATTCCTGTGAGTCCTCTGACTGTCAAGGAATCAGAGAAAGGCTCTCTCGTGGTGCACGGTCACAGTTTGTGACTCCTGCCTGAGCTGGGGGCAGAAGCATCCTGCTGCAGAGATGGGGAAGAACTAGATGAAGGCATTACTGGAGCGTTGGACCAAGCGGTGTCTCCCCTATCTCAGGGGGTTAACACCTCATGTATGGGGCAGAATTTGATCTCAAAGTCCTGAGGATAGAGAATGAAGCAGTCACACATGAATTAGCGGGTTGGAGGACATGCACTACTGATCTGGAAGAAGCAGGCAAAATTTGGAAGTATTTTACAAGAGAAAAATTCTGATTCTATTTTTTTTAAGTGAAAAATGTCAGAGAGGCTGATTGAAATACTTTACTCTGACCTCAAAACATTTCATTCACATAAAAGCCAAGCCATGACAAAGTAATCTTAAATGACAGACATTCCCCGCATATATTAACCTGAGGCTGAATTTGGAAAAGTTAGCAGTAAAACAAAACCCAAACTGAAACAAAGCCTTTCACTTCAGGTTCAAACCTCTTCAATATGTCTTCATTCAAAAATTTTTACCACATCTGTGTGCTGCTTGGAAAATTCTGCAGTTGATGAAGAGCGGCTTTGGCTCTAGGAAACTGTTTCTCGGAGAAAAACCCTGTTTCCCTGCATATTGTAAATGGATTCTTCTGCTGCTCATGAGCAAGCTACCATCGTGGGACCCTGCAATGTCCCACTGCCACTGTGGGAAAGGTCTACAGCCCTGGTTTTGGTGCTGGGCTGTGTTTAGAATCATAGAATCACTTGGTTAAAAAGATCTTTGAGATCATCAAGGACCTTTGAGATCGTTGAAGACAGAGGAGACATTGCCTGGACAGCGGTTCCCCGTCTCCCCCTGATGGAAAGATGCCAAGTTTCCGTATTTCCATGGCACATTGCTTTGAAGCCTCTTGTGTTATCTACAAGACTGTGCATGTCCTGGTCTGGAAACTCATGTTCTAGGGTGGAGAGGTGGCTCAAGTCTCAGGAAGAGGTCAATGCACAAACTCAGAGCTGGCTGAGGGATCAGAGCTTGACATTCAGAGAATTTTACGTGGGTTTCCTTTGTCTGCATGCAATCTCTTGGACTTGCTAAAAGTTGAAAGGAGTGTTGCAGCTGTGCATCCTTCCCTCAAAGAACAGGCATCCAGAACCAGGGTACGGGGGCTTGTACCTGATTTGGTACTTCTGGACAAATGCTTTAGAGTTCCTGGTAGAACACAAGAGGTTTGATGGCAGGAAATAGCAGGAAAAACTTCCACTAGAAGCCTTTGTCTTCCTGCTTGGAATTATAGAATCATAGAATAACCAGGTTGGAAGAGACCCACCGGATCATTGAGTCCAACCATTCCTATCAAAAATTCCTCGAAAAAATTCCTTGAAGCAGTCTGTTAGCTTCAGTGATAATTGATTTCATTTATCCAGAAGGTGAAAAAAGATCTTCAGTCAGAGGAAAATGAGCACTTAATGTGCCAGATACAAGCTGATGGTTCTACACCCACATCCCTGACCACATGGCTTCTCTAATACTTGCTAGAAAGCTCTATGAAGACGAAGCACTCAGATCTCCAAGAATTAAGGTCTTTGTTGGGATTTATCTGCACATTGCCCTACACAAGCATCGTCACTGTTGTGTTGCAGCCAGCCCTGAACTCCCCCTCTGCCCAGCACTGTGTTTACCCCAATGGCTGTTTGGTTTGTCGAGTGCTGCCAAGGTGCTTTCCAGACTCAGCTCTCCACAAAGCCCTCTTGCACCTTGTTTTGCTTTGAGTGCTACTTGCACCTGTGCAGATCCCCATTACCCTCATAAGGGCTTTGCTGTGGGGTGGTCAGGATTGCAGCTCAGGTTCTGGCAAAGTATAGAATGTCCTGAATTGGGAAGGTCCCACAAGGGCCATCGAGTCCAGCTCCTGACCCTGCACAGGACAACCCCAACATTCACACTGTGGAGCTGAGGGCATTGTCCACATGCTTCTGCAATATTGTCAGGCTTGGTGCTGTGACTGCTGCCCTGGGGAACCATTCCAGTGCTCCTCTGGGGGAAGAACCGTCTAACGTCCAACCTAACCCTCCCTTGGCGCATCTTCCTGCATCTTCCCTTGGGCCCTATCATTGAGAAGAGAGAAGAGCTCAGCACCTGCTCCTCCCCTTGTGAGGAAGCTGCAGAGCGTGATGGAGTCCCCCCTCAGTCTCCTCTTCTCTAGGCTGAACAGACCAAGTGACTTCATCCACTCCTCAGACAACTTCTTCTTTAAACCCTTCACCGACTTTGTGCCTCCTCTGGACACTCTCAAGTAGCTTTAGATCCTTTTTAACCTGCCCCAAACCGCACCCAGTGCTCAACTTGGGGCCTCCCCAGTGTGGAGCAAAGTGGGAAGTGCGGAGTAGGGGGATATGGACCACTACAAATTCTCCACAGGGCTGTGAGGACAGCACATGTGAGGCACATGCATGAACTTGTAACAAGCCGTGGAGAACGTGTGTGAGTGTATCTACACTGAGGAACACCTGCATATACTTGTAGACAAGACCCAGCAGTGATGAGCACGGCCCCCTGGTCGCTGAACTGCGGCTCGGAGCTGTATGAGCCTGGGAGCTGGCAGGAGGGACCAGGGGAGGCAGTGCTCTGCCTTGGTAAACACTCCCCACTGATACTCAAGCACCAGCCCTTCCCACATTTGGTTTGGAAGGACTTTCTGCTGCAGAATCCTGTGTTTAAATGGCATTTTCTAAACACTCCCAGGCACCACAGCCAATCAGCGAAGACAATTCAGTGTTATAAACAACCAAAAGAGCCAAGGCTATGTTCTCATGCCTGAAATGGATGGAAAGCTCCGTTCTGGCATCTGTGACACGACTCCAGACAGCTCTGGTGTCAGCTGTGTTGCAGTGCTGGCCATCAGACACCAGTAGGTGGAATGCTCTGAATGCTCCCATTTGGATTGTAGTGCACTCTGAGGTAAAGTTTCTCCTCAAACATCACTGCCCTGCTCCTACAAGTGCTGCTTTCAGAGACACCCTGTGAACTCAGGCTTGGGCTCTCCCCTGGAGAGTGGCAACTCCAAGCCCTGATACCATAGGGCTGATTTAGTGCCAGTATTCTACCTTTCCAAGCAATATCAATTTTCAAGCTAAACATGTGACTCATATTTTTAGGCTAGATGTTAGGAAAAAATTCTTTACAGAAAGGGTCATTGGGCAGTGGCAGAGGCTGCCCAGGGAGGTGGTTGAGTCACCTTCCCTGGAGGTGTTTAAGGCACGGGTGGACGAGGTGCTGAGGGATATGGTTTAGTGTTTGGTAGGAACGGTTGGACTCGGTGATCCGGTGGGTCTCTTCCAACCTGATTATTCTGTGATTCTGTGATTCTGTGATATTATGGGACTGAGGCCCATGTGACTCATATTATGTGGGCATCAGCACCTCCAAAAAGGATACAGCTCTCACATTCATAGAGTTATAGAATCACAGAATGGTTTGGCTTGGAAGGGACCACAAAGCCCATCCACTTCCATGTCCCCTGCCATGGGCAGGGACACCTCCCACTGGATCAGGGGCTCCAAACCCCATCCAACCTGGCCTTGAACACCTCCAGGGATGGGGCAGCCACCCCTGCTCTGGGCAGCCTGGGCTAGGGCTTCTCTGCCCTCACAGGAAAGCATTTCTGCTTAATATTGCCTGGCTTGGATTTAAAATGGGTTAAAAATCTCTTAATCCAGCTACAAGACTGGATGTGATATGCTGGGCTGGCTCTCACTGAGGTTTTTTCACAGTCATCAGATGTCTGGGTGCAGTGAGCACAGCCCTCGCCCAGTACAGCCGGTGTCCTGCACCAGCAGTGTCCTAGAGCCAGGGCAGGGAGTCTTCTGGGTATCCTCAGGCTTTGACCCAGCAGAGGCCATGAATTTCCAGCATTTGACGATGTCAGTTCATGTTAGTATTAAGGATCATGTGCCTGCTTCCACTGCTCTGGTGCAGAGAACTTTAAAAAGCCGAGGGGTGTTGGAGCTGGACCCCTGTGATTCCCAGCTCCCTGCTGGCTCCTATGAAGGGCTGCTGGGATGCAGACAAAAGGGTTGACTTCGGTCATTTGACAACTTCCAGAGAAAAGCATTGCTTTATCTGAGTGTTTGGGGCATTTTAACCTCTGCCTTCAAACCTGGGGTCCAGTTGTCAGTGTTTCTGCACTGGGAAGGCTCCATATGTCCAGGCTCAGCCTCTCACAGGGCAGGCTCCAAACAGCAGCTGCTTCATTTACCTGATTTGGACCTTGTCTGCACTGACCAGCAATCACCAAAACAGTCACCCTGCGGCATCCTTGCTTTCCCCTTAGCTTCCAGCTGCCATGCTAGGGATCTTGTGTGGGTCTTATGCTGTATCTGCCCACCGCGGGGATGCCTGAGATACCACAGGCTATCTCAGACTGCACTTAAAACCCTTGTGTGTGGAACCAAACCACAGAAGACATTGGCAAATCTTTGGTGAATCAAAGAGCTATGGTTGTGTTCAGCCCAGAGCTGGCAAAGAGACCTCTGAGTTGTCTCTCTTGCCTTTCATACGCTTTGGACCCAGCAGACAGGTCAGCAGGGTCCTCCTCTGAGCAGGATGACAGAGGGACATGAGAGCAGCAGGGAAGGGCTGTGGGGGAATAACAACCCTATGCCTGTGCACTTTGTCATGGATTCAGGTGTCCTGTTTTGCTGGGAGGACTTGTTTGCCAGCAGGGGGGTACCGCAAGGATACAGGATGCTCCTAACTGCCTGCCCAGACCCCAGAGGCAAGTTGCCCATTGCAGCAGCACAGCAGCAGAATCTCCCTTAAGGTTTGCAATTTGCTTTTTAAGGCTGGTTTGTGGCACTACTTTACTAACGACTGTGAGAAGCTATCATTGAGATAGAGGTTGAGATTTCCATGCGAACTTAACCAAGGCCCTGGAATTACAAACAGCAATTATATGACATCAGCAGAAGGGCTGCCTCAAGAGGAGAAAACCATGTCCTAACCTAATGCCTGCTTAGCAATGTCCAGGGTTTGCTTTTCAGCTAACTGGTCTTGGAGGTGGTGTACTTCGTGCCAAAACAAGTAAGAGAAGGAACAATCATGTAATGACAAGGCTGAATATATTTAATGCACAAAGCAGGAACAGAAGGCAATAATTCACTCCAGAGCAGGACTAGCTTGGGATAGTCTGGCATTGCAGATGATTTAGAGTTGGGCTTGGCAGGTGCTTTTATGGAACAGAAATTTAGTTTTCTGTTGTATTCAACCTGTTCTCAAAATAGTTTAAACCACTCTGCTTTGTGGCATGGCCAACTATTAACTCTCTCAGCTGGGAAAGTGGACAAAATTGCCCTTTTCTAATGCTAGAGGTGAGTAGTGCTTGGTGTTGCTGGAGGCATGGTACTGGCATTGACTGGAGATGGCCAGCCTCTTCAGCATCCTGCGCCCAAATACCTGGCTGGACTGGCAGAAACACTGGGGTTTGAGAGAGGATCTTACTTCTCCCCCATCCCAACCCTCTCCGCTGCTCCCCAGCTCCCTGTGCTGCGATGCTGGTGTGTGGACTCTGCACTTCCAGAGCTGTGGCAGAAGAGCAGATGTGTCCTTGCAGTAGGATTGTCCTGGCATGGGTGTCTGTGATGGGTTTTGAAGATCAGGCAGTGATGGGCTGCAAGGTCCTGGCTTCATCGAGCCCACAGAGTCAGCTCACACAAGGTGGTTGCCAGCACGCAGAGGTGGCTGCCTCAACCCCAGCCCTGTCCTCACAGTGTGGGGGCAGCTGACTTGACCACTTGGCTCTGGAAGTTGAATCTCTATCTCGGGCCTCATTAGACAGGGCTGAGATGCCAGAGCTATGGGTATGAATGAGTCTCTGCCGGTGTCCAGGTCAGTGTTGCGTGTTTTGCCACCCTTATGAGACTTAGAGTAAAGGAAATCTCAAAAAATTGACTCCAGCAAGTGCCTTGTTTTTCTTTTTCTTTTTTTCTTTTTTTTTTTTTTTTTTGGTGTAGGATGATGGATTTGGACAGAGTAAGAGGGGAAATAGCACCTTACTCAGGGAAGCAGAGCTATTGCCTTGTTTGAGCACCAGCAGCCTTGCCTGTGAGGCTGAGAGTGAAGAAAAGTAAGAAAAGGAAAGACCTTGAGGTGGTTCAGAAGCATAAATGAAACGTAAAAGGGCTTCTTAAAATGTCATTTAAGTCCTGTATTAGGGCTTTACAAAAGCTGAAGCATAGGTCTTCCTGCTGGTACTAGGGCAGAAAACCATGAGACTGATTGAGGGGATTAAGACATGGACTTCAATCTGATTGATCGAAGACCCTTTATTGAGTTAGCTGTTTCTTTATATACCCTTTTGGATTACATAACAGGCTGTCCACGAGGCTATCTACTGTGTATTATTGGCTAAAGGTAGCTGTCCATAAGGCTACTACTACCATATTATTGGCTAAACAACTGTGCATGCTAAAAAACCAAGTTACACTAAAATTAACTGTGTTGATACTTTTCTTCTTTTGATTTTCTCTCAGTTGGTACTTGTTCCCACCAAATTAGCTCTTGCTTTCAGCTTTCTGTTTCAAGGTTTTGTCAGAGTTGCTCGATATCAACAAGGTCTACAGCATCAAGTCCTTCTTCCCTGTAAAATGTCTCCACAACTGATGTCACGTGCAGAGAAAGGACATTACTGGAGAACTCCCACTCTTATCTGCAAGGGGTGCTGGAGGCGATGGAGTGACCCTAGGACATGGACTCTGGTTCTTTGCCTTCACCCACCACCCAGGAACCAGAGCTTTTGGGGTGCTTAGACTAAGGCTGGGGTTACGTACGTCCCCAGCATGTTCCCCACCCTGATGCTCCCACCCTGTCTCTGGGCTGGGGTGGGAGAAGTGATGTCCATGAGGCACAGTGAGTGGGCTGCTGCCCAGACATCTGACCTGTCTGTATCCCTCTGAGAGCCTGTAGGCAAAGTCTGTGCAAGGGGCATGTTAAAGGCCCCCCAAACCAGTAATATGTAAGTTTCTTGCTGGTTGAAGCTGTGTCAGTGGAAGTTTAGATTGGACATTAGGAAAAATTTCTTAATAGAAAGGATTATCAAGCACTGGCAGAGGCTGCCCAGGGAGGTAGCAGAGTCCCCATCCCTGGAAGGGTTTAACAGACAGGTGGGTGAAGTGCTTAGGGATATGATTTAATAATGGACAGGTATGGCTGGACTTGATGATCTCAAAGGTCTTTTCCAAGCTAATGATTCTCTGATTCTAACCAGCTTGCTCTGACAATGTTCCAAGCGTGTCCAAAGACATAACCTCCGAGAGCTGGAAACCTCAGCAACCCAGAGACTTTAAGAGAGGGTATAACGAAGTTGTGCAACTGCAACCAATGGACCCATATTGGGTTAAACCAACCATTCACTACAGACATGGTGCTGGACTGGAGCAGTCAAGTCTCTAAGCAATGTGGCAGCCTGAAGTTGTGGTGGATACCAAGAAAATGTTTTTTCACAGGAAAAAGGATGATGAAGTGCCAGCAAAGCTAGTGCAGCATTTCCTGATCCATGCCTGCTACGCCCACATCAAGAAGGGATTGCAAAAATGCCATGTGGGCAGTTGCAAGTTGCGAAAGTCTTTCTTCCAGCTGAAAATGGATAGTTTCTCACCCCTGCTCAGCCCACAAAACCTCACCTTTTGCACCGACTTTCCACTGGCCTTGCCATGCACCCACACTCTTGTATGATCTGGTGTGTGATGCTGACTGTCCATGTTCTAATGCACTATCACAGGCATCAGGGAGATGTTTATATTCTTACTGTTGGGGTAAATGAAAAAGGGTTGGGACATTTTTATGCTCTGAATAAAAGGGGTCACCAACCAGACACGGTTGAGAAATCTGGCAAAAGAAGTGTCAAAGCAGGTGGGGCAAGCTGCACCCAGAGGTAAAAAAAATGTTGTCGCAGCCCAAGGATTCAGGTTCTTGCTCTGGTCTGTGAATGGAGCTGGCGCTCAGAAGGCAAATCTTGCCTGTTGCAAACACACGGCTCTGGGAGCCCTCCCTACCTCCACTTTGCTGACAAGACAGGACAATGGAGGCAGTTCCTGAAGCAATGAAAGTTCAAATTCCTCCAACCAATTACCTCACGGTAGTAAATCTTCCACCTCTCTTTCCCAGTCCTTGGTGAAGCCTGTCTATTGTCTGGGGAGCTTGTCTGTCTGCCCAAGCACAAAGGGGAGAACAATCAGTGGGCTTGAGTAACATCCGGAAGAATAACCCAGGGAAAGGGCCAAGGAGAGCTGAGTGGGGAGATCTCCAGGAGGCTGCTCGGATGCATGGGTGTCCATCTTGCAGAGGCATCCAGGCTTGCCTGCCTGGTGCAGGTGTCATTCAGGCTGAATACTGGTCAGGGTCATGCTGGGGAGTACTAGAAACAGGGGTGCTGCTGGCTTGGAAGGGGATGGCTACCTACTGATGGCTGAGGGGAGACCTCATTGCTCTCTCCAACTACCTGAAAGGAGGTTGTGGAGAGGAGGGAGCTGGGCTCTTCTCCCAAGTGACAGGGGACAGGATGAGAGGGAATGGCCTCAAGCTCCACCAGGGGAGGTTCAGGCTGGACATTAGGAAAACATTTTTCCCAGAAAGGGTGATTGGTCCCTGGCAGAGGCTGCCCAGGGAGGGGGTTGAGTCACCTTCCCTGGAGGGGTTTAAGGGATGGGTGGACAAGGCGCTGAGGGACATGGTTTAGTGTTTGATAGGAATGGTTGGACTCGATGATCTGCTGGGTCTCTTCCAACCTGGTGATTCTATGATTCTATTCTATGATTCTATGAAACCAAAGGTCAGCTGTCCTGCAGGATCCTCTGTGTGATCCCCACAATGCTTCTGGCAGTTGGCAGGGTTGGGCCAAGCTGTCTTTGATGGATTTTTTTTTTTTTGGTGAAGCAGGGCTGGGAGTGTGCCCACAACCTCTCTGTTTGTCAGCAGAAGGGGGGTGCAGAGGTAGGCATCCGCCACCTGGCACTGCTCATTGCGACAGGAGCATCCCTACGCTCCACAGTGCTTGAAGTGCAAAGTGATGCTTGGGCTGGAGATGGGGATCTGGCAGCAGAATCAGGCAGTCCAAGCATTGTGCTCCCTAAGCAGTGACTGAGTTTCTTGCATGGAAACCAGTGACATGCCCAGAGGATGGCAGAGACATGGACTGCCAGCTGGCAGTAGAAATTTTTGAAACCTTTTGAAACCACTAGGGGAGGTTTAGGCTGGACATTAAGAAAAAAATTTTCACAGAAAGGTCATTGGGCAGTGGCAGAGGCTGCCCAGGGAGAGGGTTGAGTCACCTTCCCTGGAGGTGTTTAAGGGACGGGTGGACGGGGTGCTGAGGGACATGGGTTAGTGATTGATGGGAATGCTTGGACTCGATGATCCAGTGGGTCTCTTCCAACCTGGTGATTCTATGATTCTATGATCTCTGTTGGAGAACTGCAGCCTTTTGTCTGCTCTGGTCCCTGCTTGCAGCCGCAATCCCTACTATTGGAAACCAAGTTGTGCCATCATGGGACATTAGAGTTAACGTGGTGAGAAAAACGGGAAAGGGCACAAACTGCTGTGCAGGCTGGTGGGAGGTGCAGTCCCCACCCATAGATGGATGTTGTTGCAAATGTTTTTTAGAAGGTTATTCCCACTATTTAGCAGCTTTATACATCTCAAACAAGCAGCAAAGTTCAGAAGTAGGAAAGAAGAACATCTTGAACACAGTTACTTGACAACGGCTGCTACAGGTAAGTCATAACTCCAACAAGAACACATGGAATGGTGCCTGCTGCACAGAAGTTACATGGGAGGAATCACAGTGTGACAAGTGACACATGCGGGATCAAGTACAACCTCAGCAATTTGGCAGATGACACCAAGCTGCATGGTGCAATTGCCACACCAGAAGTGTCATCCAGAGGGACCTGGACAGGCTGGAGAAGTGGGGCTGTGAGAACCTCATGGGGTTCAACAAGGCCAGGTGCAAAGTCTTACACCTGATTTAGGGCAATCTGTAGTTTCTTTACAGGCTGGAGGAAGACATGGTTGAGAGCAGCCTTGAGAAGAAGGACTTGCGGTGCTGGTTGATGAGAAGCTCGGCATAAGCCAGCAATGTGTGCTTGCAACCCAGAAATGAACCGAGTCCTGGGCTGCATCCAAAGAATTCTCTCCCTCTGCCCTTGTCTCATGAGACCTCACTTGGAGTCCTGCATCCAGTTCTGGAATCTGGGATATGAGAAGGGTAGGGAGGTCCAGAAGAGGCCACAAAATGATCCAAGGGCTGGAGAACCTGTGATATGAGGACAGGCTGAGAGAGTTGGGGTCGTTCAGTCTGGAGGACAGAAGGGTCCAGGGAGACCTTACAGCAGGTTCCACTGTGGAAAGGGGCTCCAGGAAAGCTGGGGAGGGACTTTTTACAGGGGCTTGTAGTGATAGGATGAGGGGGAATGACTTGGATTGGAAGAAGGAAGATTTAGATTGGACATTAGGAGAAATTCTGTACAAAGGTGGGGGGGGGCCTGGCCCAGGTTGCCTAGAGCAGGGGTGGCTGCCCCATCCCTGGAGGGGTTGGATGGGGCTTGGAGCCCCTGATCCAGTGGGAGGTGTCCCTGCCCATGGCAGGGGTGGGACTGGATGATATTTAAGGTCCCTTCCAATCCAAACCTTTTTAGGATTCTGTGATTCTATGCTGTGAGCACAGCTTGGAGGCTGAGAGTCATCACAGGGTAATGTCTTTACACATTGTCCTGGAGCAGGGCTGGCTGCGGGGACTGTCCACCTTTGCTCACAGCTGTCAGGGGTCCTGGTACCCTGGTACTATTTTTAAGAGGACTTCTGCTTGGAAATGCAAAGCAAATCTGCAAGGCATTAGGCAGGATGAGCCCTGAATCACCCTGAGACTACAATAAGGAGATTTCTGGCGCAGACCTACCTGTTCAGCCTCTGAAAAAATCTGGAATAGCTTTACTAACTTAGTATCCCAATGATCCTTGGACGCCTGGCAGTGTTCTGGGTTTCCCTGCTCCATCGGATAGTACATTCCAACCTCCTTATTGTGTTCACCTGCATCACTGCATTTCTGTCACAATAGTGCAAGCAACTCCAGTCGTGATTTCAACTCCGGGCATGTCCATCTCAGAATGATGCATACATTCATTTATCTTAAGGAGACATCAGATTTTCAAGGAAATACCTCAGTGCACTCCAGTTCCCTTGATGCAATGGCTGCAATGTAGATTCGAAACACATCCACCTGGTCTCTGAAAGTTAATCTGGTTTTAACAACCAGATGTAAAAAGCATCATCCAGGTAGTTGGTATCGACTCCCACAGAGGAAGCTCTGACTGAAAGCTGTGTGGGCGCAGGATTTGCAGTATCAGGTCCTGGTATCAGGCTGCAAAGTCATGGAATTTAATCTGGAAGAAGCTACTCAGTGGCAGGAGACAGGGCTTCCTGGCCATGGAAGGGCAGGTGTGGGATTTCTGAGCAAGGCTGGTGGTGTTTTTTCTGCAATGTACAGGGGAACAGGCCCCAGCGTGTGTTCTTGGTAAATAAATGAGATTACATCAAGAATACACCCAACTCCCATAATTTACTTTTCATCCTAACAAAACCAGCCCTTTATGACTGGATACTGTCAACTTGCTTGGGCAAAAGGGTTAACAAGGATGAATAGGCTTAACAAGGAAGAGTATTGGGTTTCTTTTATTTCCTTTCTTAATTTTGAACCTTTAGAGGCCTGGAAAAGGTCTTCTTTTTTTTTTTAAAGAAAAGGAAAGACCCTAATTTGTGTGATTCCAGGAGCCAGCGTTTGCTACGATGTCTAAGAAATATAAGTTTGGTATTGCTGCCAGTCACACATGTGCTGCCTTCGGTGCTCCTGTAATCAACAACTGCTCAGTTTCTTGCCAACTGATCTTCCAAACAGTGATTTGGGACACTGATATTTGGCTTAATGGAGACAATCACTGGCACTTCTTAACGCCACCTCCCCAGCTTTCCCGCAGGTTTGCTGCTGAGAAGTTACCCTGTATAAAGATCTGAACAGATATCTTAAGACACGGTAAATCTGTGCAGGTTACCCAGATGGTCTCTGTCCCAGCACGTGTTCGCAAGAGAAGAGAGTTGAGCCTGTTGTCTGTGCCAGGCGGTCACTGCCTCCTGCTCTGCTCGTCTACTCAGCCAGCAGAAAATGCCATAAAGCAATGAACTTATGGCAGAGATGGAGAAAAGGTTTCTGACCTTAATATGTGCTTTGTCACACACGCTGGTGGAATGACAGTGCAAGACCTGGCAAATTTGCATTAGGCTTTTCGATTATTTGTGGAGGCAAAGACTGCAAAACTCTGAAATGATTAAAATGGTCTGTTTTCAGTGTCCCTCGGAAGTCACTGTTCTTCATCCCAACTGACAGAGTTAAATAAATGTAATTGCTTGAAATCAGTTCAGACAATACATTGTCTTCAACTGAGAACTAATGCTCTTGGTTTTCAACTTGTGAGAACAGTGAGTATTTTCTTCTAGGATTTTTTTCCTTGTTTGCTACGGTTTGTCCATCTCCACCTACAAAAGCCACCAGCCAGAAATCAGATAGAACCTGGGGAAAAGAAGCTAATCTCATCAAGGCTGCCTGAAAGACAATACATTTTTCAGCACAAAAGCAAAGCTTGAGATACAATCTTTGCTTTTCTTCAATACCTGTTTTCCATGTGGAAAACGGATTTCCAACATTCAGATCTTCATCACCTCACAGCCACGCTGGGGGTCCAATTAAGAAAACTGTTAGGAGGATTATCTAAGCTACAGGTCCAAGCAGGTGCCTCCCATTACACCGTTCAGAGTCAGTGTGAAGTCAAATCTGGTTTTGTTTGTCCCAGCCACAATCTTTGGCTGAGCAGTGGAGGATGCCAGTCAGTTCATCATGATTCAACTTTCCCAGTGGAAACTTGAGATGTTCTGGCAAACATCACTGTGTTCTGAAGGAAATATTCAATTTGAGGACAAAATGCAATTTTCCATTAAAAAACCCAACCCTAAACCAGAAGCTTCCTTCTCCCATTGAGCAGCTCCTATGCGGAAGTCAATGTGCAGCACTTGCCTGGGAAAACCACACCAGGAGCTGCTCATGTTTGAGACAGCTCTTAGGAAGAGTTTAGCTTCCTTGTAGGCACCTCAGTCTGGATTTCATCAGAAAGCAGCACCAGCAGCATCTGTCAACACAACGGCTCAGGTTTTGAGCCCCCCAGGTCTGTTCAGCCTGGAGGAGACCAAGTGGAGACCTCATCACGCTCTGCAGCTTCCTCACATGGGGAGGAGGAGGAGCAGGCGCTGAGATCTTCTCTCTGATTATCAATAATGGGACCCGAGGGAATGGCAGGAAGATGTGCCAGGGGAGGGTTAGGTTGGACATAAGGAAAAGGCTCTTCATCCAGAGAAGGGAAGCAGTCACAGTGCCAAGCCTGACAGTATTCCAGAAACATTTGTCCAATGCCCTCAGATACTTGGTGTGAATGCTGGGGTTGTCCTGTACAGGGACAGGAGCTGAACTTGATCCTCATGGGTCCCTTCCAACTCAGGACATTCTATGAGTCTGTGATCCTATGAAATATACTGTGCACTTAAAAACTGACCTAGGCACAAAGAGGAACATGGGTGTCTCTGGTCCCAGATGGAATGGAAAAAATGAAACATGAGATATAGGTCCCATGAAGTTTTTGTAATTTTTGCAAGAAAAGAAGAGTCATGAAAGTCTTAACAGAATTTGACATTTCTACTCTCTGTCACTGTCACGATGGGGCCAGTGACCATGGTTTTATAATATTGATAATAATTCAGCAGAGGAAGGACATGGATCTGTTGGAGTCCAGAGGAGGCCACAAAGGTGATCTGAGGGCTGGAGCACCTCCTGTATGAGGACAAGCTGAGAGAGCTGGGGTTGTTCAGCCTGAAGAATGAATGTTCCTGTGAGACCTTAGAGCATATTCTAGTACTGAAAGGGACTACGGGAAAGCTGGGAAGGGGCTCTTGATCAGGGAGTGCAAGAACAGGATGAAGGGGGATGGTTTTCAGCTGAAAGAGGGGAGATTGAGATGAGATCTTGGGAAGAAATGTTTTGCTGTGAGGGTGGGGAGGCCCTGGCCCAGGTTGCCCAGAGCAGTGGTGGCTGCCCCATCCCTGGAGGGGTTCAAGGCCAGGTTGGATGGGGCTTGGAGCCCCTGATCCAGTGGGAGGTGTCCCTGCCCGTGGCAGGGGGTGGAACTGGATAGGCTTTGAGGTCCCTTCCAACCCAAACCAATCCATGATTCTATGAATCTATGATTTCACTAGCACTTCCCACATAGTGAAAGCACGAAGCACCCACAACAGGTTTGAAAGCCCTTTCTGAAGTAGAATTTTTCCACAAAAGTATTTCACAACGTGGGAACTGCTCTGAGCAGAGGCAGGAGGAAAAGCCTGGCAAAAGGTACATTTTCCTAAACTCCCAGGTCAAAGGCATGTGAAACTGGCTGGGGCAGTAAAGCTGGATATGCTGGGGCAATCAAGAGAAGCAGAGAATCAAGACCATTGTAAACGATGGATTCATGGATATTATGGATCTGTTTTCACTTCCTTTTGTTTTTCTTTTCTAAACTCTGGATCCTGAGCCTACGAGATTATGTATTCCATTGCAGCAGAAAGAAGGTGGTCCTGACCTCTGGTCATTCTTTTTGACTTCAATGGGCCTGCCATCTAGTTTCAGAGACTGGATCTGGTGCAGCTTCCCTCCCACTCCTGGACACTGCCTTACAAACTACTGCCTTTTTGATCATCTTGAGGACCAATCTGACATCTTCATCAACCTGCCTGCACTGCTTCCATGAACCTTTTCTCGTATGGTCATAACATCCATGCAGCCCCCTGGGGTTTGTACACAAGTCGTAGTTTGTCCTTAGGTTTGTCAAAACTGCTTTTTGTCTGTTTTGTTCTCCTGGCAAAGCTCTGCCGTCTGGCATTGACACAGGTCCCTGTGATACTCTCCCAGTCCTTGGTTCCCCTCTCCTTTTGCTCTGAAAATGCCCATTGAGCCTTCTTTCATTTTGTGTCTCCTAGCCAGCCATCAGTCCATAGCAACTGAATTTCTTTAACAGAGCTTGATGGGGAACTTGCACTCTCAATGAATGATTTCAAGATGGGGAACATCTTGAGAGACTTCCTGGAAACTCAAGAATTAATTTCTGCTGGACCAGATGCCTGTTGGCAACTTCAATGAACGGTTTCCTTTTCTCAGAACCTCCTCTTTTGATCTCCTACCCTATCTACCCTTTATTATTTTACCTACTAATTTGGTTCCTTACTTGTAGCTCCACTCCATCTGATGGCCCTAAATGGTCTGTGATTGTCTGCATCACCCCTGAAGGCTTCTCAAAAGCTGTTGTTGCATTTGTCCCCTTGCATTTTTCAGACAGTAGAACTGGTTTAAACAATGGGCTAAGTAGGTTGGTTAGTAGTCAGTAATCTCAATTTCAGCGTCTTTAGAAGCCGTGCGAGTATCATCTGGTTGTGATAATTTTTGTTATTTGTTTTATCCACTTGTTTTCAGATTTGTCCCCATGAAAAATGGCTTTGAGGGAAGAACCCACAGCCTGTTCTCAGGGAACAACAAAAAGAAATATTTAACTTGATGGTGATGGCCCTGTGTTTGAGCAGCTCTTCCTATCTCTGCCCCTCTTTGGCCTGTCAGATTGCCTGCTTCTTGTGTGCTGGAAGGAGTTTATATTATTATTAGTGGCTGCTGTCACATTGAAAAAGTAATTTGCTGTTAAATTTGGTCTGGCTCACTCACCCAATTTCCCAGTTACGTGATGGGGGACAAGAGACCGGATTTCCTTGCACAATCTTTAGCCCTTTGGAATGAGCGGATAACATTATTAATTTCTGTTTCCATCAGTAAGTCATCAGCAGTCACGATTTCATCAGGAAAGGTATTGGCATTAAACCAGCCTTGCATGAGTTAGGAAGCAAGTACTTGTTATACCAATACAACACTTGGCTGTGGAGACCTGATGCTTCTCCACTCCACCCTCCCTTTGGGCAGATGACCATGCTGGTTCTGAGAGTCAGATTTGGGTTCCTTTATCCCTTGTCAGAGCCAGCATGAAAGCACTTGGAGAACCTCTGAGAGCCGGCCAGAGGGTTTGTACATCCCTCGGCTTTGCCACAGGTGTCCTCCCATTCTTTTTGTGTGCAAGTAGGGTGGCTTATTTCCATCATACATCAAGGTTTTGGAAATCAGGTAGGGCAGTTGTGAGAAAAGACATCCATTACTCTTGATCTTGAAAATTAGACTGCAGAGAATGTCTTCACAGAACTGCAACTCAGAGACATCAGAAGTTTGGCAAGAGAATCCTTAGAAGATAAAACGAAAATGATCTTTCGGACCAGAGACAGACACTGTGAGCATTTGGTCACACTCTTTGGCTTCTCAGATACTGTAGTTACCTTGCAAAATTTTTAATTATGTTTTTTAGACATTTACAAATTCCTTTATAATAATACTCTTGGACATAATGTTATTTTTTTTCACAGGATGTGAATCAACCTGAGCTGCTTGTAAAATCAGCCCCAGAGTATCTGAGTTGTCATAAACTCATATGCCAAATTAGAAGGGTGAGATTCACCTCCCCAGAGGCAACAGAAAAGAACATGAGAAATCACAGACTTGGCCACACCAAAGACAGTTGCTAGGTTTTGGTGCTTTCTTAGCTTCATTAGCTTTTGTCACTAATTAATTAAAGACTTCATGAAATAATCTTCCCATTCCTGGGCTTATTAAAGACAGGGATGTTTGAATATCACCACCTCAGTTTAGAGGCCTTCAATGCACATGTCTACATCTGAATTAGACTTTAGATTTCCTTTATAGTCCTATAAAGAGAAACAAGTCCTTTAACCGTGTGATTCACACAGCCTATTTTAGGTATGCTTTTTAGGTGGAGACACATCACACCCTGGCTGCTGAGGAAATACGTGACAGTCTTAAACAGGTTTTTATAGTTGTGCCATTCAGAACACACACAGACCCTTCCCATCAGTTCATTGTTAAAGCAGATGTTTCTTGTTGTGCTGGAGGAGTAGTAGTAGATCAGTTAAAAACCTTTCAACCACAGCTTTGTCCCTGCACAAGCTAATTTTAGTGACTGATGTGAGTTGAATTTAAGAGAATTTGCTGCTATTGATGAGCTACCTGCTGCAGAGCCACACCTACCCATCTGGGATGGGAACACCAAGGCCGCTAACGCACCATGAGCACAAGACTCAATCATTGTTAACGTGCTTTGTTTCCAAATTATCATCTTTCATTTCACCATCTCGCATTTTGGCCTGTTGGGAAGATGGGAAAATCAGGCTTTGTGTTAAAAGCATAAGCAAGCCAGCTCTGGTCCTGGAGAGCAGTTTTAAAGCTTTGCCAGAGTAACGTGTTTAGGTCCCTCAGCCACCCTAAAGAGGATTGTGCCTACTCATTGCTCACAGTGTTCCACCAAAGCAAAGGACTATGTAACACAGAATGACAGAATCATAGAACTGTTGGGGTTTGAAGGGACCTTAAAGCCCACCCAATTCCACCCCCTGCCATGGGCAGGGACACCTCCCACTGGATCAGGGGCTCCAAGACCCATCGAACCTGGCCTTGAACCCCTCCAGGGATGGGGCAGCCACAACGTTCAAACAGGAGATTGCTCTGTCTGTGTAGAGATAGCCATAAGCCCATAAACAGTAGTTCAGTCTAAGGTCTGAGCAAGCCATGTTTCTTGGGTCATTCCGGGATGACAAGCTACTCACCATATTCTTTTTACTAGCCTACCATGCCTGGGAACACCCAGGAGTGACAGGGTGGTTGGGAACACCCAGGAGTGTATGATATATGCTGAACCCTGCAAGCATGTCCAGGCTGTAGAACTAGTGATGCCTCCTGCATCTTTAATACCACGAGCTCCTCCTTTAGCTTACATTTTTGATGTACGCTTACATTTCCTACCTCCAGGGAACAAGAACAGTTTTTGTTTTGCCTTATTAATGGCCTTAATTAAGACAATACACCTTCTAATCTGCATCTACCTTCCTACTGTTAAGGAAGTAGTTCAGCTTTTAACTTGTAGGCTTGCTGCCTACTGTGATTTCTGACTGAAAGACTCAGATTTCTTCTGTGTCATGGAAAGAATTTATTATCCTATTGGGAACAAAAGTTATTCACTGTAGCATATTCACTTTAAGGTAATGGGTAAATAATGAAAATAAATCAAACTCTGGGATGATGGTTAGGCTTGTACCGTCTGGGTAACTGGGTATGTTTTACCCTACTTGCACAATTTCCATGGCATTTCTCCATTCATTTATCTGTGCAGCTGTCTGGACTGACAAGTTGAGGTCTATCAATGGTTTCACTCTCAGTTGCACTACATTACAAGGATTTCTCAGCTAGGTCAGACTGTGCACTGGGATTAGAGTTCCTTGTGGAAAAATCAAAGGAAGTCTTTAAAGCCCAGCCAGATATTCATTGTTGGAAATCTCAGAGTCCATCAAAAGGAGACACAGTCTAGACAAAACACCTACAAACTGCATTCCCATCTAAAAATTTCACTGTTGTTTTTGTGGGGAGCCTTTCACAATTTCTGCTCAGATCAACCCAGTAAATTATGTCTTTGCTGCTTTGAGTTATTCCATGGTTTCATGAATCCCTGTGAAGAGATATTTTAAAAAACACTCCCCTCCCTCCGACACTTCCAGAGTGTCAAATCCAGGAAATTCTGGATTCTGAGGAAACTCAGACAGCAGTCCTTCAGTTTGGAAGTTCTCCCTACTGGAGAACTCCTGGAGAGTCACTGAACACCTCATGGAAATCCTCCATACAGCACACACTGAGAAATCTATGCCACACCATGGCAGATAGGTACAGCATCTCCATGGAGGCTCCATGACCTGAGGAATCCTCTCCAATAATGTTATACCTACATGATAAATAGTGAGATGTTTGTCTAGCCATACGGAAAGTTTTCTATACTCAGTTGTCAACAGCTGTGCCTGTGCATCCCTTAATGCATCCTGCTTTGAGCCCTAATTCAGTCTTTTCCTATCCCATAGAGCTTATTTCTTTCTGGACAACATACTCTATTTCAACTTTTTTCTTTTTTTATTTCAGTGCTTGCTTCAGTTCAGAGGCCTGAGGATGGGGATCCACAGCACAGTCTGAGAGTGTCAGATAGGTTCTTGGAGGGTTTTTTCCCCCCCTTTCCACGTTCTTGTAAAGATGAATAGCCTAGAGACATTTAAACCAGTTGGAAATGGAGAAGGCAAACTGCAAGCTGCCTATATGAACCATCACTGCTAGCAAATCTGGTCCATGCCTTTCAGATGACTGGCACCAGGCTGTCTTTGTGGGGCCACGAGCTCCTGCGCATAGATAGACTTAGTAGAATCATGGGGTAGAATCATCTGCCCCAAGCACATGTATTAACCAGGGACCTGTGCTTTATGGTCAGGATGAGTGTAACATAAGCAAAAGAGAGAAGCCCTACAGATAAAAATCACATCTAGGTAATAGCTCTGCCACAATCACAGTCCAAGGATGAAATCACAGCAGCGACTTCTTCTGTTGTCCCCAGGATAAGTCTGGATTAATCATAAAATCATAGAATCATTATATTGGAAAAGACCTTTGAGATCATCAACTCCAACTGTACCTGTCCACTACGAAACCAGATCCTTAAGCACTTCATACACCAGTCTTTTAAACACCTCCAGAGACCATGACTCCACCACCTCCCTGGGCAGCCTCTGTCAGTGCCTGAGAAGACTTTCTGTGAAGAAATTTTTCCTAATGTCCAATCTAAACCACCCCTGATGCAGCTTGAGGCCATTCCTTCTTGTCCTATCACCTATTGCTTGGGAGAAGAGACACCCACCTCTCTACAACCTCGTCTTAGGAGTTGTAGAGAGCGATAAGGTCTCCCCTCAGCCCCCTTTTCTCCAAGCTAAACAACCTCAGCTCCCTCAGCTGCTCCTCGTAAGACTTGTTCTCCAGCCCCTTCACCTGTGTTGTCGTTCTTCTCTCCAGGACCTCAATGTCTTTCTTATAGTGAGGGGCCCATGAGATGAGAACTCAAGATCCACCCGATCCTGAGGCTGCCAACATACCATGGTCCCTGTGGTTGACAGCTCTGCAGCCTCCATGCTGTGCTGGATCACTGCAGCCATGGTTTGCAGGGCTTGTGACTCCCTTACCAAACAACAAGGCAGCCAGGCAGGCTCCAGCTCTGTGCAGGATGGGTGCAGAATGGCATGAGGGCAGAATTCCCTTTCCACTGGGTGCACACTATTAACAGGTGACCTCACTCTCTCCTGGGCACAGTGTCCTCCAGGTAGAAGAAAGCAAGCTAGTCCTGAGCCATTGCTCTCTGTGATGGACAAGTGTTGTTGTTGGTCTGGTAAACCCTGCTCCAGACCCACAGGACTTGAGAAGCTCCTGCTTCTCAAGCCACAGTTGCCTCACTGGATAAAGGCTCCTGTGGCCATCGCTCAGCCCTGACCTCCACGGAGGATCCTTTCCCAACAGCTTGAGATCTGCATTTGAGCAGGTGGCTTCCCTGGTCTCCATTCCCTGAGCGGACAGTGTATGTGCTTGACATCTCTAACAGCTCCACAGTGCAGGACCATTGCCAAGCTCTGATTCTCCTCTGAGAAAGGGCTTCTGACAGACAGCTTGTGGCTTTCAAGGTAACCTGCCAAGTACTTCTGTCATAATGGGATCCTCCATTGAGCCGATCTATGACAAGGCTGCTGCTTTGAAAACTTGTAAGTCAATATCTGCTTGACCCTTGGGGCACCTCCAGTGCCTAACACAGGAATGTCAGTGCTACACCAGAGCAAAGAGAGGTCTCCTCTCAGGTCTGTTTGATGATGCATAGCTTGTGTGTATAGCAACATATCACAGAATCATAGAACATCCTGAATTGGAGGGGATCTACAAGGATCATCGAGTCCAACTCCTGGCCCTGCACAGGACACCCCAACATTCACAATGGGGGCTGAGGGCAATACCAAATGCTTCTGGAATATTGTCAGGCTCAGCACTGTGACTGCTTCCCTGGGAGCTGTTCCAGTGCTCCACCACCCTCTGCGGGAAGAACCTTCTAATATCCAACCTAACCCTCCCTGGCATCTTCTTGCATCTTCCCTTGGGCCCTATCATTGGTTGCCAGAGAGAAGAGCTCTGCACCTATTCCTCCCACTGTGAGGAAGCTGCGGAGCGTGATGAGGTCTCCCCTCAGTCTCCTTTTCTCCAGGCTGAACAAACCAACAAACCAAGTGATTTCAACCACTCCTCATCTGGCTTGTGCACTAAACCCTTCACTAACTCTGTGCACTCCTCTGGACACTCTCCAGCAGCTTTAGATGCTTTTTATCCTGTGGTGCCTAAAACTGCGCCGAGCACTCAAGGTGGGGCTGCACCAGCATGGAGTAGAGCAGAGTACCTGTCAGTGCTCTCTCTCCTGAAGGTTTTAATCTCACAATCAAGCAACCTGGGGCTTTGCTTCATGCTATGGAGAGAGGTGGTCCCAGCCTTGGAGGTTTGTGGCTTATCCAAGACCCAGGCTTCGAAACAAGTAGGATTATGAGAGAAATCACGGGTAGCAAACTCCTTCATTCCAACCACAGGTCTGCCTCCTGTACTAAGAGAAAATGCAGTTCTGCAGCTAGGACAGATCAACCCCTGCAAAGATAAATCAAAACCATAGGGTAAGAAAAAGCCCCTCTAAGTCTTAGTGGGTCTGTTGGGAGTTCAAACTGTAGCTGAGAACAGGAGCAGGTAGGACAGCCCAAGGCACCCTTGAAACCTTCTGATGTCACAAAGTCTTGACCTCAGACACAAAACTACCCAGGCATTCTCTCATATCTGCCAGCCAGAAGAATGTGACAATTAATCATTATTTTCTGGACCTTTAGAATAATCATGGTATAGATGTGTCCTGCCCTAGAAGGCTTGTGCTGTAACCAATTGTGTGGGACACAGGTCCTTCTGTCTCCATAAAGCTGTGAGTAACAGGGTTAGGGGGAAGATTACATAAGTGATGAACAACAGTATAGAAATAACTGAATATAAAGTGAATAAAAGTGTTTTATCTATTAGAATTGAATTCATTTATCAAGATATAGCACAATCCTGTCCATAATAGCAACTATGATCTACACCATGATCTAGAAGATGAAGAACAACAATGGGATTAAATAAAGGATGATTTTAATATGGCTGTGGCCATGAATTCATGCTGTGATAACAGAATCTGGGAAAAGTGCCTTGACCAGCCTGCAAAAATCTATGAGACAGAAGTAAAAGCGTGTGGATGCTGGAGGCTGGCAAATTAATGGAAGTGTGAACTGTTTTTGACTGAGCTGGAGCTGAAAGAGCCCAGGATAGTCAAAGGAAGAAACTTTGCTACCCACTTGCTTCACCAGGTAATATTCCTGTTCTTATAGTCTCATAGATAGAAGTGATAAGGCTCTATTACTGTCCCAAAACACTTGAATTTCCCAACTAATTTGTCAACCTCCTCCAGCCGTGGCTTTATTAGCCAGCATCATTCTGAGTTGGGGTTTATCCTTCCTTTTTGAGCTGGTGGAGCAAGTCACCAGGCAGTGAGCTCAATAAATCTCATCCACACCCATCCCAAACCCTGGGGCAAGAGGCAGCATTCTGCATCTCTTTGGAGGTAACAGGAACGGTCTCTGGAGAAGGCACAGTGCTGGGTGAGCGAGATGGATAAACTATTTGTATCCCAGGAAATCACTTCCTGAAGACCTTTGATTCCTCTTGCGGGAAACTGTAATGAGCGAGGAGCAAAACCAAACAGTTGTTGACACTGTCAAATGGAGAAGCGCATTTTTATTGGAATTGAAAATTGCTGGTGGTTTTCAGCCATTTTTGGCTGAAAATTATCTCTGTTCAGACCAAAGACTTCCCAAAATGAAACATTATGGCTGAAAGCTTTTGAAAAATGCCTTTGACTTCTGGCCTTTCCCTAAGGAAATTATGAAGACAGCAGCGACTGAGGATCCAGCTCAAGGGATTCATCTTGGTTGTGGGGACACATGGCAGACAGGCTCTTGTCGATCTTGTCTTCTAAACTGATGCAGCCCCTGCCGGCTGACTTCCCTTGCGGTATCAGTGCTGGAGCGAGTGATACAATCCATTCATTTCTGAACCCTTCCCGGGAAACGACTGATCCTGCCAGCATCCTCCCTACTGTAAACCAGAAAAGCCTGGGTCTTTATGGCTAGCGAGCATCCAAGACCTGCCTCCCAAGACTGTGCATGATTTATAGATGAAGAGTCTCCAAGCATTTATGACAGCAGAGGAGGAGAGCTTCTGCATGGTGGTGGTAGCAGCTTGGGTTCTTGGCTAAAACTCACAGCCCAAGGTAAGAGATGAATACCAGCTGCATTTCTCACCATGCTCGCTGCCTTCTAAGGGCAATGAGACACCCACAGGGATTTGGACTGAGGTACTTTCCATCCATAACTAGAAATGGCCTGGCAGGGGGTTGGGGCAGGTTGCATTTCAGAGGTGCCAAGAGCTGGCTTGTCTTGGGATGGTCTCTGCTATCCCCAGCAACTAGCAGGTTCCCATAAACTGCAACAGACTCTATGGAAAGGAAGCCACAAGATGTTAGAACATGACAGTTTTTGCCTTGTCTCATTCTCTGGTGGGTGGTCCCTGTGCACCAAGAAAAGCCTTTCTTCTGCTGTCAAGTGGGCAACGAGAGCCTTCCTGTCTCCAGCACACATTGCATAGAATCATAGAATCATAGAATAAACAGGTTGGAAGAGACCCACCGGATCATCGAGTCCAACCATTCCCATCAATCACTAAACCATGTCCCACAGCAACTCGTCCACCCGTCCCTTAAACCCCTCCAGGGAAGGTGACTCAACCCCCTCCCTGGGCAGCCTCTGCCAGGGACCAATCACCCTTCCTGTGAAAAAATTTTTCCTAATGTCCAGCCTGAACGTCCCCTGGCGGAGCTTGAGGCCATTCCCTCTCATCCTGTCCCCTGTCACTTGGAAGAAGAGGCCAGCTCCCTCCTCTCCACAACCTCCTTTCAGGTAGTTGGAGAGAGCAATGAGGTCTCCCCTCAGCCTCCTCTTCTCCAGGCTAAACAACCCCAAGTGGTGGTGAGTCACCATTGCTCCCTTTGCTCCCAACTCTGCTGGGGGAAAAGCTCCACTTATCAGTACCATTGGGAAAGAGCAAGGCAGGGCTGGGGAGGTGAACCCTTCTTGCTGAGGAGCCAGACCTTGCTCGTGGGAGTTTAGCAATGGACAGACTTCTGTGGATGGACCTGACTCACCTCCCTCGATTCAGCCTTTGGTCTGTGGCCCCTGTGGTTTGGGTGGATGACCCGCTCCTGCTTCTGCACGCCTGGTTTCACAAGGCACAGGGAGTAACAAGGCAGAGGCAATATTTCACCAGAAAAATACAAAAATTCCCAAGAAGCCAGCATGCGTGGAATGTGTTGGTCAGAAAACTTTGGCCACGGGGCAAATGCACAGGAAGAGAATGAAGAAGCACAACAGTGGTGAAACCTGAGTCGCAGTGCCTGGCATTCACAGAGCTGAGCAGAGACCTGCTCAGGGATGCACAAAGTGGTCCACGGGGCTTCTGTTTGCCAGACTTGGGCACAACAACTCCCCCGGGCCACTTGCTAGAGACACATTGTGGTTTACAGCCCTTTCAAAGACTTTTGGCACACGCCTTATCAGGGCAAATGTTTTTTATAGATATATTCAGATGCCTGGCATGATCTCTGGCTCCATGGGTACCTCTGCTAATTCAGGGTTGTTGAAAACCTGCCTGTATTTCCTTAGTGGAGAGTTTTGCTTGACAGTTTTCAGCTATGTGGCTGTGTCCAAGTCCAGTTGTCAAGGCTCTGCTCTCCAGGTAGTGTCTGCTCTTCAGATGAGATCTTGTTTGATGTGAATGTTGCACCTAGGATAAGCTTCTGGGCATCTCTTGAGAAAGTTGTTTGTTCTAAGACTCTTGAGATGATTCTGGAGTCCAAGTGGCTCTGGTTGGCACTCCAGATCTTCCTCTGCTCCTTGCAAGACCAGCAGGCAGTTATAATGCTAAGGTTTTATGAGTCCTTCCTTGCAGGGGTTTTGAATTCCTCATTTGTATATCTGACAGAGAGTGTCCATTGAGAATCAGCTCCTCTGCAAGAGTGTTGTAGCCAGTGACATCCCTGAGGACAACCAGCATGCAGCTATTTACTACTCTACACTTGATCTTAGCCAAAAGGCTGAGAAGCTGGTGAGGGGGCTGGAGAACAGGCCTGATGAGGAGAGGCTGAGAGAGCTGGGGTCGTTTAGCCTGGAGAAGAGGAGGCTGAGGGGAGACCTCATTGCTCTCTCCAACTCCCTGAAAGGAGGTTGTGGAGAGGAGGGAGCTGGGCTCTTCTCCCAGGTGACAGGATGAGAGGGAATGGCCTCAAGCTCCACCAGGGGACGTTTAGGCTGGACATTAGGAAAAGATTTTTCCTGGAAAGGGTCACTGGACACTGGCAGAGGCTGCCCAGGGAGGGGGTTGAGTCCCCTTCCCTGGAGGGGTTTAAGGGACAGGTGGACGAGGTGCTGAGGGACATGGTTTAGTGATTGATGGGAATGGTTGGACTCGATGATCTGGTGGGTCTTTTCCAACCTGGTGATTCTATGATCCTATTTCCTGCACATTAATCCCTGACAGTTGTCCTGCTCCTTTTTGGGAAGCGTCTGTCCAGAAGAAGCTGCCCTGCTGCACATGGTGCTGGGCACTGACGTGCTGCCACAGAAACAGCAAGAGAGAGGCTTAAGGAGATCGTGAAGGAGCGTGTATTGCACTAGCCTTGCAAACAGAGTTAGTCACCATCCCACCTCACAGCCACAGGTAAATGAAAGCTCATCCAGGCTAAAACATGAAAGGCCTACCGATTCACACAACACTGCAGGGGAATGGAGGTCTCGATGCTTGAAAGGAGCCTCTGGGTGCATCAGTGCAGTCAGTTCAATCTGCTCCCGCAATTGCTCCAGGGATCAGGTCCAACAGGGCAGCCCTGGTTCCTGCTGGAGCTCAGCAGCTAGATTCCAGTACCACATCTTATCTAGCATGTGCTAGCCAGATCCAGCATTGCTACCCAGGAAAGGAGAAAGCCTTCTGTGGGGAAGGATCCAATTCTAGCAAAATAGTCCTTCCCATTTCCACCTGCCTCCTGTGCATCTGGTTCAGCAAGACCAGTTGAGTGCAGAGGCGGGTCTCATAGCTGGTAGCCCCTGGAGCAGGAGAGCCAGAATCTTTGAAGTGAGTGGAAAAACCCAAGCTGATTTTGCTGGGGCTTTCAGAGTTGACGCAAATCAGAGCAGGTTAAATCTGCCCCCACCTTCTCCAGGAGAGGCAGCTGGATCTTCATGCTAGGTTGAAACCTAATGCTTTGCAGAGCCCATGACACAGGAGAAAATCATCACAGGAGCTGTCGTGGGGAGCCCCACCTCAGCAGCTGGTTTCACTTACATCCCCCCTTGCTAATGAGATGTAAAGGCAGAACAGGACAGGAGAAACTGGCTCTTTATCAGGGAGTGCAGGGATAGGATGAGGGCGAACGGTTTTCAGCTGACAGAGGGGAGATTGAGACGAGATCTTAGGAAGAAATGTTTTGCTGTGAGGGTGGGGAGGCCCTGGCCCAGGTCGCCCAGAGCAGCGGTGGCTGCCCCATCCCTGGAGGGGTTCAAGGACAGGTTGGATGGGGCTTGGAGCCCCTGATCCAGTGGGAGGTGTCCCTGTTCATGGCAGGGGGTGAAACTAGGTGATTTTTAAGGTTCCTTCCAACCAAAACTATTCCATGATTCCGTGATCCTACGAAACAACTCGAGGCTGATGGCAAAGGTTGTGCAGAACCACAAACTGTATGAAGGATTCAAGCTGATCTCTGTCTTTTTTGTGCTCTGCTCTCGGGCTGCTCAGCAGGAAATGTGATTGATGTCTGGAAAGAGGATGATGAGCACAGGATGGATCTGGCCATCTCTCTGCTGTAGTGCAGGAGGACCAACACACTCACTAGCTCTCCCTGCTGCTCTGTGATACTGGGAGTTTGCTCCATTTTCTACCCCCACCTCTAAGCCCTGCCAAGAGTCACCAGTTCCTGTACTTCTCATAGTGGACGTGGCTCAAGTGCCAGGGACTTATTTTGTGATGGCTATGATCTGCCTGGCAGCAGAGTCTCAGAAAGAAGGGTAAAAATTTCTGATGTTATTTTCTCTGCAAAAAGTGCTCTGGAATAGCTCTTCCTGGAGATGCTCTTCTGACGGTCAGAGCAACTTGGGTTTGGGAATGATGCCTACATATAGGACTTCTTCCATAAAAGCCCCAGAGGTGTCAGTAAAGGGGATACAGACGGCTCTGCTCCCCCCATGTAGACAAAACCTAATTCCAGGCTGAAATTTCCTTAAGATACATCTCATATTTCAGGATTGTTTGGTACTTACTTTCATCTCCAATCCACATATTGCAGGCCTATAATAATAATAATAGTAATAATAATAGCAATAATAATAGCAATAATAATAATAATACCTTTCATATGTACATAGCACCTTTCATCCGAGGATCTAAGTCACAATTACAGCCCCACACATTCCTGGATATTACAGCCCTATAATTCTAAGACTGCTCAGGTATCCAGACTTCAAAGGGAATGTGGATTTCCCCTCCAGCCCAGTCACAGTGCCCAACATGCTGGAGACATTTCAAAGGTGTTTCGAAGGTGCCTGGGCAGTAGCCAGAAGCAGTCAGAAGAGCCAGAGGAGCTCTCTGAAGCCTAAAGGAGCCTTCATGGATTCTTTCCTCCCCTCTCCCAGCCTCTCCCTAATCTTCCTGGGAAGTCAGTGCAGCCCTGGAATGCGGCTGATGCTCCCATGAGTCCTGTGTGTCCATACAACAGGGAACAGAAAGGCAGAAACAGAGTTGAAAGGAAAAACAAGTGACAGCGCGAGGTCAGCCAGGTGACTTTCCAAGTCAGGCAGAACCCACAGCATTTTGGCCAAAAGTAAATTCACAGAAAAACTGTGTTCGGCTGAAAGAACAATGGGGAGATGATGGGACACTTCATTGTAAGCTCTTTCATTAAAGGGTTTAAAAATTTTCGGGTAACCCAAAGATCATAGAATCATGGAATGGTTTGAGTTGGAAGAGACCTCAAAGCCCATCCAGTTCCACACCTGCCATGGGCAGGGACACCTCCCACTGGACCAGGTGGGCCAAGCCCCATCCAATCTGGTCTTGAACCCCTCCAGGGATGAGGCATCTACAGCTTCTCTGGGAAACCTGGGCCAGGGCCTCCCTACCCTTATTGTGAAGAATTTCCTTCTTATTTCTAGTCTAAATCTGCCCCTCTCCAATTTAAAGCCATTGCCCCTTGTCCTACGTGCCTTTGTTAGAAGTCCCTCCCCAGCTTGCTTGTAGCTCCTTCGGGTACTGGCAGGTCTCCCCAGAGCCTTCTGTTCTCTAAGCTGAACAGCCTCAACAGCCTGTCCTCCTATAGGAGATGCTCCAGCCCTCAATCATCTTTGAAATGAAACAAAGCATTGCTTTTTAGGTCAAAGCCAAATGTTTCAGGGATACCCTGAGCCAAACTTGCTTTGTTTTGGTTTGGTTTAGTTTTAATTGCATGGGAAACCCAAAATAAAAAAAAAAAACAAACACCAACCCTGTTTGTTTAATGCAGGCCAATCTTTTCCTTCTTTATTTTTGGTTTAGCCAAAGAGCTGAAATTGCTGTTATTTACCCCCATACATTCAGGAAGAAGTATGCTACAAGCAAGGTAGCTTCCTCTAGAAAACAGATTAGACAAAAGAACTGGGGTTTACGGAAGCTCTGGCCGAGCTGCAGTTCACCAGCTGGGCTCACTTCCTCGGCAGAGCTCACCAGTGCTGCCCACAAGCCTCTAAACGGCCGCTGGATGCAGCTCCCAAGGCACATTTTGGTTTTCTGGTTGGTTCACTGCCTTGTGGCTGCATCCATAAGTGAGAAGCGATGAGGTCAGCAGACATGAAAGGAGAGTTCAGTATTGCTTCCCCTCGTGTTGTGGCTGAGCAAATGTAAAGCTCAAGAATTTTTTAATGAACTTTTAAAAGGTATTTGAGTTCGAGAGGTCTAGACATGTGGCTGAAAAGGGCTGAGAGGCTCCAGCCCTTTTCTCTAGCATTGTTTTAATCAGTTGATCTCAAAGCACTTTAGGGAAGCTATTAGTGCTTTAAATATAGGGAGTCTGAGGCATGGGAAGAGGAGAGGGCTTGTTTGGGGTAAAGCATAAGGCTGGGACAGAGCTGGAGAACAGTCCAGGAAGCCAGAACTCATGGGGCACCTACCTGTTCCCAAAAGTCTGAGTCTTTGTGTCCCTCCACCTAGGACAAGCCCTTTCCACAAAGCATCTGCAAGGTGGTCAGTGGGAAGTCATCCCCTGGAAGAGGAGCAAGTCTACCCTGTGGTATCGCCAGATGAGCCAGAGCACCTCATGGAGGAGCAGGGCAGTTACCACAGCATGTGCTGGCTCAGCTCAGACACACCACGCTAACCAGCATGGGCTGCAACATGTTTCCTCTCCCCCTTCTTCAATAAATCAAGGCTTCCAGCATTCATGCTTTTGTCACCAATAAATCTTGTGCTGTCTTACACCACATGAAAGCACAAAAATACCTTAATCAACAGGCACTTCCATGTGCAGGACTGCAGCTGCAAACACAACCTGCAGTGCAAGAACCTGCTGTTTTGGCCCTGAGCTGAAGAGATGTTGAAGACAGCGCGTATAGCAAAGCTGCCCCTGCACTCAATAGATCCCTGCGTGCGCACACAAACCCACTGTGTGCAACAGGCCTCTCTGGCTCCCCACGGCCTCTCCTGGTTCCCTGGCTCCCTGCTGTCTGCAGGGAGCTCAGCACTGGGCTGCCCTCTGTGCCCTTTGCCCCACTCAGAGTTATTTTCCTGTGATGCATCATGGTGGCTCATTCCTGTTTCAAGGCTCCCAGATGTCTTCTGACCCATCTCAGAGCAGCCAAGAGAAGGAGCATAGCACCACAGGATGGTTTGTGTCAGAAAGGACCTCAAAGCCCATTCAGTTCTGAACCCCTGCCATGGGCAGGGACACCTCCCACTGGATCAGGGGCTCCAAGCCCCATCCAACCTGGCCTTGAACCCCTCCAGGGATGGGGCAGCCACCACTGCTCTGGGCAACTGGGCCAGGGCCTCCCCACCCTCACAGAAGAACATTTCTTCTTAAGATCTCATCTCAATCTCCCCTCTTCCAACTGAAAACTGTTCCCTCTCACCCCATCCCTGCACTCTCTGATCAAGAGCCCATCCCCAGCTTTCCTGGAGCCTGTTTCAGGGCTGGCATCCATCCATCCGGCTCACTGAGATCCAACCCAACTCTTTCAGAGATGAACCTGATGGGAGCAGCAGTGGAGGCAGTTTGGCACCCCAGCTGAAGTCTCAGCTCAAAGGCAGCAGCACCTGCCACCCTGCTCTTAGCAGAGGGTGCTCCCTCCTGAGAGGAGGTGATGGGGGTCCTGCAGCCCCCGCTGCTGGGAGCTGGAAAGAGCCACACTTCCCTTTCCCCCCTCCCCTCTCCTGCTGCTCCCTGACCCAGGCAGGTGCAGAGGGGGAGAGACTTCTGCAGCTCCATCGCTGCCTTTTGGCACCAGAGCCTCTGCCAGAATCAAAGAGCTTTTCAAAGAAAACCCTAAACTCCTTTAATCGCCAGCTAGAGCTCCTCCCGCACAGATCTAAGGGCCATGAGCTCAGTGTTTTCATTGCCCTAGGCAGATTTATGAGCTTATTCTTCAAGTAAAGGAGGCAGAGAGGGGAGGCTGTGGCATATTATTTAGCCTGGGGGGCGGGCAGGGAGGAGAGGGGGGAGGATGGAGGGAGGCATTTGCAGTGGAAGCACACAACTTGCAGAAAGCCCCACTCTGCTGCGGCCAGTGTCCTCGGACGCGGTGTGCCAGTTTCCACCCAGCCTTACGTACCCTGACAGGTGAGACCAGGAGTGGAGCATCCCTCAGAATGCGAGCAGGAGGGATTGGCCACCCTCAGTCCCAACCAAGCTCCCCAGCTGTGGCGAGCAGAGGGAAGAAGGAGAGAGGAGGTTTGCTGGAAGTCCCACGTAGCTGTCACCCTGGAGCACAGCCCCAAAACCTCTCTGCTGGGCTGCCTTTCCCACCACGCTCCTCATCCGTACACCTGCTCCCTTCTTGCCAGGGAATGCAGTGCTTGCTGCCAGCTGTGAAGTAAGTGCAGGAAAGCTCTGGGTGCTCCCTCACCCACAGAGAGACCCGAGTACCAGCTGCTGGCTTTGGGATGGGGCAGATCCTGCATTTCACCTGCTGCAGCCCTACTCGGATAGTGCCAAACCAAGAAGTGGACATCTGCTCACATCCAGTGCCACAGACACCCTGCTATCACTTCCAAACAGCCAAGGAAGCCTCTTTCCATTTGATCTCAAATCTTGGGAAGGACTCAGCTATCATACGAGGACATCTGAGGACAGGCTGAGAGAGGTGGGGTTGTTCAGCCTGGAGAATAGAAGGCTCCATGGAAACTTTAGAGCAGCTTCTAGTCCTGAAAGGGGCTCCAGGAAAGCTGGGGATGGGCTCTTGATCAGAGAGTGCAGGGATGGGGTGAGAGGGAACAGTTTTCAGTTGGAAGAGGGGAGATTGAGATGAGATCTTAAGAAGAAATGTTCTTCTGTGAGGGTGGGGAGGCCCTGGCCCAGTTGCCCAGAGCAGTGGTGGCTGCCCCATCCCTGGAGGGGTTCAAGGCCAGGTTGGATGGGGCTTGGAGCCCCTGATCCAGTGGGAGGTGTCCCTGCCCATGGCAGGGGGTGGAACTAGGTGATCTTTAAGGTTCCTTCTAACCCAAATCTTTCCATGATTCTATGATCTGTGGAACTAAATCCACAGCCCTTGACCCTGTCACCTACAGCTCCATCTCTTGTAGCTGGAAGTATCTGGGGGCTACAACACTTGCTTTTGGATTGGCTGTCTCTGGAGAGCACAGCATCCCATGAATCCCAACATCACCTAACTGGGATAGCAGCAGCCAAGTAAAGAAAACCACTGCTGGATCCAAAGCATTTCTGGCTCATGATATCAAATGGTAAAAGGGAGCAGAGCTTGTGGTGGAGAAGGGTGCTGGGACATGAAGATGCAGCAGGAGATAAGAAAAGATGCCATGAACTTGATAATTTAATCTCATTGGAAATTTAGAGATTTCAACCTATCCTTTCTCTTGAACCCAGAACAAAGGGCCAACATGTCAATATTTAGTATGGAACAAAAAAATCAGGATCTTGTGTTTTAGAAACATCAGGATGATTTTCTTTGATAGTTTTGGTATACTGCAATGTGAATATTAAATTGCCTGCAGGTGAGCCTAACGCCAGCAAGTGAAAATATGCAAATATATTTTTTTAAAAATCCACCCTGAAGTGAAAACGTTGAACTAATCTCTCTTGATTCAGCTTGCTACTGCCTTCTTCCCATTCACAGTCCCACAACAAACAGTTCCTTTTCATTAAGCTTTCTCCTTTCAATGAAGTAATGTATTCCTTGGGAAAACATCCATCAAATTCACTCCTCAGGCTCACTGTTAATGGTCTTGCAGTTCTGGCTTTGCTCCGAGCACCACCAGTCCCTCTGGGACACTGGTTCCCCCACCACTACTTTGTCTGCTCGCTGCAGGGTTCGGCGAGCTCCCGCTGCCCGCAGCCTCCAGCCCTGGGCTGAGGAACCACCCGCAGCATCAGCTCAGGGCAGTGATGCAGGGATGAAGAGCCCCTGCTCTCTGCCTGCTCTAAGCAGCGCTGTGGGCCAAGGGACTGGGAAATCTCAGGTGTGGCTGGGGCAAGAGTTGCATGATGCCCAGGGGATACAAAAGGCCATTTGTAAGCACATGCCCAGCAGCTGTGTTTTTTCTGGGTGGCTTTCCAATTTCTTTCACAAGCCACTCCCAGGCTGTCCCTGATTCCAAATCTGCTCAGTTTGATTCCTCATTGCAGGCTGGGGAGCACAGGGACAAGGGCTACACTTACAGGTTAGTTTTCGCTTGCCTTCTCCAGAAGGGAAAGTCTAGTCAGTCTCTGGCTCATTACAGCAGCTCTCCCTGATAGCTGGGACTTGATCAGATCTTGGTTTGGCCCAGCTTATTTGGGTATCTCAAAGTGTTGGTGTTCATTAATGGTTGTAGACGTTCCCCCACGAGATCTTCATTGCAAAATGCCAGAAAAAAGCCACCGTCAGCCACAGGAGACACTGAGGATGTAACAGGGGTGATAAATTAGGAGCTGAACCCAGGCAGCCTGACCTTCAGGCTGCTTTGAAATCCTGCTGACAAGGATGCAAGAAGAATGCAGAACAAGCTTGTATACTCCTGGGGTGCCCATATGGAGTCAGCAAGCTCTGTGAACGCTCTTTGTAGGGCCCCTTTGGAGGAAACCAATCCTCAAGGTGGGAAACTCTCACCTGTTATTCCATAAGTTGGGGGGTGGGGGGGGCGGTGGGGAGGAAAGTGCCTCACAGCTATTAAACAGTGAACATAAACCTATGACCCCACTGCAGAGTGTGTGTTAGAGTAGAGCTCTCCTAATGTCTCTCACCAGCTTTAGCTCTCACATCTGGGACCACAACTCATAAACATTTCTCCTTGCTCCTGCTATGGCTGGCATCCTTTCAGGCACGCCGGACATTTCTGAGGGTGAAACCGCAGACAGGCAGGAGTGGCATTTCCCATTAGTCTTCCAAAAGAGAAAATCAAGCAGAAGACAGTCCTTGGTGCATCGGTTTGACCACCAGAACCCAGGAGTGGCTTTGGAAATCCTGTGCTGTATCATAGCCTGAGAAGTAGAAGGGTCTGGGAGCTCTTTGGGGTGAGGCTGATGGTTGTGGTGTGTTTGGATGGGTCCTGGTGCAGTGCTGGGGCTCTTGTGGTCACCGCGTCACAAGGAAGAGGCTGTGGATGGGCCCTGGCACTGGGCAAGCATCAGCCACATGATGGTGACTCACCGCTCTTTGCAAAATTACCCAGGGCAAGAGAGCAGGGATGCTCCCCAGGAAAGACTTAATTTACACCTTGTCTTGGGATTTGGTGCTCTCTGCACTTTTGGCAGTTCTGCTTGTTTCCTCACGTTGGGTGGCTCTCACCTAACACCCAAAGGCACGCAAGAAATCCCTGTCATGACTACAGGAGATGCCATCTCCTCATCAGCCTCCTGCAAAGCCCAGTCATCCCTTCAGCCCCAACAACCCTCCTCACACTGCGATGCCACCCCAGGCTCCTACAGGTCAGCCACCAGTCCTGTGCCCCTCCCTGTGCCCTCGTTCCTCTGGGTGCCTCCTATCTTAGGGAGCTGTGGTGGGGTCTGTCCTCCTTTTTCCCAAGACGGGGGCTGCAGAGGGTAGATTCTGGGGCAGACAAGTAGGGTTTGAGGCTGAGAGGAGCTGCCATCAGCATTGCTTCTTGTCTCACTGCAAAGCTGGAGTAAACATTCATAGAATCATAGAACCATCAGGTTGGAAAGGACCCACCGGATCATCGAGTCCAACCATTCCCATCAATCACTAAACCATGTCCCTCAGCACCTCGTCCACCCGTCCTTTAAACCGCTCCAGGGAAGGTGACTCAACCCCCTCCCTGGACATTCAAACTCTGCTGCCTTCTCACCTGCCCAGAGTTTTGTGGGTGCTTAGAAAAATGCCAATATCAAGAAAGAGGCATCTTCCACTCACTTTTTCCCTGCACTGGATGCAGTGTTACTTGACCAGAGAAGTGTCTGCTTGGCTTAATATCAGAGCATCCCTGTCCCCAGCGGCTCCCTCTCACAGGGCTGTGTGGCACCTGATGTCTGAGGGTAGCTCGGGGAGAGCATGGGATGCTATATGCCAGGTAATGTCTCAAAATGTCTCTGCAAGGTGAGAACAGCCCTGAGAGCTCTGATCCCGTTTACCTCATTGGAAACAACATGGGGAACAAGAAGTTTTCTGTCTAGGCAGCCTCCCGAGCTGCCTGGTGATACATGGGAGCAGCTGGACTTTCTGCAACTCTTTCTTCCCCTAAATTCTGCTGTGACAGCAACAGCCTGACAACCTTATCAGCTACTTTTGCTCCAGGTATTTGCTAGTTTTCCAGGACAGAGCAGCAACGTTGCATGCAGTGAGGTTGTCCCCAGTGCTTCTGGGGTGGGGGCACAGAGCAGGGATACAGCCTGGCACCATGGGGACCTGGGACCCTGGGGAAGTAGGGAAGATTCCTTCAGCTGAGCTTTGAGCCATGCTGCTTCTGAGGGCTGGTATCCTACAGGTTTGTGTCCTTCTTCCTCCTCACTTCACTGGGAGGTGCTCCCTCATGGGATCTTCATTGCAATATGCCAGCAAAAATCCACCATGAGCCACAGGAGACCCCCTGTGGTGCTAAATTAGGAGTCAAACCTAGGCAGCCTGACCTTTAAGCCCTTTTGAAATCCTGCAGTATTCCCACCAGCCTGCATGCTCCCTTCTCCCTCACCCCAATGCTCCTTGCTCCCCCGTGTCCCAGGCAGTGCCCACACAAGTCGGTTTGATCAGCCTTCACAAGAGAAGGTGAAATGGAGGGATGCTACTGCTGTTTTTAACAACCGATTGGGAGAGTGCAGAGAGGATGGAGGGAAACTCATCTTGGAGTTGCACAGGGGAAGTATAAGAGGTAATGGGCACAAGCTGGAACCCAGGAAATTGCAGTCAGATATTAAGAAAAACATTTGCCATCAGGATGGTAAAAAATGGGAAAAGGGTTAGGGAATCTTAGAGATACTCAAAACCCTACTGGACAAGGTCCTGGCCAAGCTCAAAAGCTGGACGTCTTTTGAGAAGGACTGTAGATCAGAGACACCCAAGAGCTGTCTTCCTGCCTAAGATATTTCATGATTCTGGGAAATCCTTCCAGTTGCTCCTCATGTCCCCTTAGTCCAGGCTGGGATAAGGCACTGTGAGATGTATCATTTCCCACCCGTATGTATCCAGCTTGGGCCACAGTGAGTGTGCGCTCTCTGGCCAGATGACCTGAACGCATGACCACGATGCCACTGCTGTGGCCTTTCCCTCTGTGGGTACTGTTATGGGTGTCCTTTGCTGAGTCCAGGCACTCAATTTCTTTGAGCCCCTATTTATTTGAGCCCCTATCCCAAGTGACAGGGGACAGGACGAGAGGGAATGGCCTCAAGCTCCACCAGGGGAGGTTTAGGCTGGACATTAGGAAAAAAATTTTCACAGAAAAGGTCATTGGGCAGTGGCAGAGGCTGCCCAGGGAGGGGGTTGAGTCCCCTTCCCTGGAGGTGTTTAAGGGATAGGTGGACGAGGTGCTGAGGGACATGGTTTAGTGATTGATGGGAATGGTTGGACTTGATGATCCGGTGGGTCTCTTCCACCCTGGTTATTCTATGATTCCATGATTCTATTTCCTGCCAGCTATGGTTGGACAGGCCAGTGTGGCCCTAGGAGGGACCTGGCAGGCACCAGCAACACAGTGACTTTTTTTTTTTTTCAAGAAGCAGAAGCAGCCTCAGCAAACTGAGAGCATCCTTTTACCTCCCAGCATTGCCCCCAGTCCTCCTTGCCAGGGGCTGGTACCCAGATGCAGAGGGCAGAGGAGGGCCAGGAGCAGTGAGGTCACTCTGTGCTGAAGACCTGCCCCCACCCACAGCCCTGCTACCTGGTGATGGGCACAGGGACAGCCATGTGCCTGAGGATTGAGCTCCCTCAGCCTGTGCAATGTGCCACTTCCACACCCCAGGGAATCTGAGGTGAGGTCACGTGTGAGGTTGGCAGTGGTGCCAGGGATCGAAGCTAAGCTAATCCTATGAGTACTATCCCATTTTCCTTCCTGCTCCATGCCCCTTTGCATAATCTCCTATCTGCTGCACCTTTGCCTTTGCAGCTCCAGGCTCCTTCTGCATGTTCAGATTGCTGCTGCCCTCACCAGAGAGCCCCAATCAGCTCCAGCCCATCTCTATTGCCAGCCCCAAAAGCAGTTCTCCTACATTTGGCCATGGAAAGAGGTATTTGACACACTGCTGTCAGGGCTTACTGGCACATCAGCTAAAGCTTAAAGCTGTTCTCTGAATAGCTCAGCCTTTTTGGGTTGATGCAGATCTCTGGACACAGCTGAATAGGACAGGGTGTAGTGATCTTTTGTGTCTCATTGTGGGCTCTGAGTCCAGACTAAGACACAGTTCACTTCCCCAGATATGTCAGATGCTAGGAAGGTTTTTGCCAGTCTCCATGTGATGAACCAGGCAGGACGGTCTGTGCTGCTCCAGAGAAATGGGCTCGCTTGAGCCCTGACTGAACTCAGGCTTCCTAAAAGGAGCAATGCAGGTGGCAGGAACGTGTCATCTAACGTGGACAACCTCCCTCCAGACTCTCTCCAGGGTTGCCAATGAGACACCAGTGTGTCTAAGTGCCTCCTGGCGAGGTGGCCCTAGGAAGAAGCAACTTGGTTCTCTCCAAACTCCCTGACCCCAGCTGCAAGCTCGTAGATGATGCCTTCATTGGAAAAGTTTGAATCATATCATAGAATCATAGAACAACCAGGTTGGAAAAAGACCCACATGGATCATCGAGTCCAACCATTCCCATCTATCACTAAACCATGTCCCTCAGCACCTCGTCCACTCGTCCCTTAAACCCCTCCAGGGAAGGGGACTCAACCCCCTCCCTGGGCAGCCTCTGCCAGGGACCAATCACCCTTTCTGGGAAAAAGTTTTTCCTAATGTCCAGCCTGAACCTCCCCTGGTGGAGCTTGAGGCCATTCCCTCTCGTCCTGTCCCCTGTCACTTGGAGAAGAGCCCAGCTCCCTCCTCTCCACAACCTCCTTTCAGGGAGTTGGAGAGAGCAATGAGGTCTCCCCTCAGCCTCCTCTTCTCCAGGCTAAACACCCCCAGCTCTCTCAGCCGCTCCTCATCAGGCCTGTTCTCCAGCCCCCTCACCAGCTTTGTTGCTCTTCTCTGGACTCACTCCAGAGCCTCAACATCCTTCTTGTGGTGAGGGGCCCAGAACTGAACACAGGATTTGAGGAGCGGTCTCCCCAGTGCCGAGTCCAGAGGGAGAAGAACCTCCCTGGCCCTGCTGGCCACGCCGTTTCTGATCCAAGCCAAGATGCCATTGGCCTTCTTGGCCACCTGAGCATGGGTGGGATTACGTTTAAATCAAGGAGGTGCACAAGTGAGCAAGGGGCAGGGTTCCTGGAGAGAGGCAGACCTGTCGGAGTCACAGTGCTGTCAGGATGTGGTGCGAAGCTGAGCTCATTAGTGGTGAGGCAGTGTCTAATCATAGGTTATTACGAGGAACCTTTATTTTGCTCCTGAGGGAGTCCTGCTCTTCACAGAAAGGAGCACCAGCAGTTTGCTTAGAAGACAGGGCATGGAGCAAAGGAGGTGGAAAGTTTTGGGAGCAGCTGCCCTCCAGCTCCATGCTCCGTGTTGCCATTACAGGGCTTGCTTTTCAGCACTTGCAGCTCTCCAAAACAATGTAGGCATTTCTTTGCATACCTGAACGAGGATTTAAAGCCGAAATTTACATGAAAAGCTTAGATCTCTCTCAAATATCCATACTTTCTGCAAAATTTATGCCTATCTGCTTTGTCAAACCAGCTCTGACTGCACACCTTACAACTGAGAAACCTACGTGACTTCCTGATGGTAGCACAAGAAGCCAGGGACAAAAACAGGGCTCTCCAGTCCTCTTCCATCAATTCCCTGTTCAGCCCACCTTCCCTGACTCTGTTACATCTCCTTCATTAATTCACAGGCAGTGTTTAAGGGATAGGCAGCAAATGTGCTGTTTTTCATAGAATCATGGAATAACTGAGGTTGGAGAAGACCTCTAAGCTCCTCCAGTCCAACCAACAGCCCAACCCCACCGTGCCCACCAAACCATGTTCCAAAGTGCCATGGCCACATGGTTTTTGAACCCCTTCAGGGATGAAGACTCCACCACTGCCCTGGACAGCCTCCACCAGGGCTTCACCACTCTGTCAGGAAAGAAATTTTTCCTACTATCCAATGTAGACCTCCCCTGGTGCAACTTGAGGCCATTTCTTCTCGTCCTATCACTTGTTCCACAGGAGCAGAGCCCAGCACCCATCTCACTACAACCTCCTTTCGGGAGTCCCAGGAAAGCTGGGGAGGAGCTTTTGATCAGGGAGTGCAGGGATAGGATGAGAGGAATGGTTTTCTGATGAAAGAGGAGAGATTGAGATGAGATCTTAGGAAGAAATGTTTTTCTATGAGGGTGGGGAGCCCCTGGCCCAAGTTGCCCAGAGCAGGGGTGGCTGCCCCATCCCTGGAGGGGTTCAAGGCCAGGCTGGATGGGGCTTGGAGCCCCTGATCCAGTGGGAGGTGTGGGACTGGATGGGCTTTGAGGTCCCTTCCAAACCGAACCACACCATTCTATGATGCTGCGATTCCATGACAATCCTGCAGAAGTGACAGCCAGCACATTCTCTGCAGAGTCGGAGCCGTGGGTGCCCTGTCTTTTGATGACTGCAAAAGCGGAGAGGGTGCCTGGCAGGGCTGCTGCTTGCCCTGGCAGCAACGTCAGTGCTGCAAAGCTCCGCAGCCTCCTGTGCTTACAGCCCACGTTTTAATTCACCTCCATCAGGACACGCTCAGGAGCTGTAGTGACTTTTCACTCCTAGGCAGCTGGCTCCAGACTCCCTGGGTGTGTGCTGGGGGTTGTCTCTATACAGCACACACCTTGTGTGACAAGTGCTCTCTGCTTCCCTCTGCCAGGGAAATACAGCTCGCATTATAGAGTTCTCTCATTTTTCATGCTCGGCAGTAAAGTTCGTCCTTCTCCGTTACATTTCTTTCTCAGCTGACCCCATACAGCTCCGGCCATCCCATGGTTAGCCCAAGACATAAAGCAACGTGCTCTTCTGGCAAGCGGGATGAGCAGAGAAACTCTTATCCAGCTGTGACAGCTTCAACCTGGCTTTGCAAAATCCTTCCCGAACAGATCAACTTAACTTTGCCGGTCAAGTCACCGCATCGCAGGACAAGCCAGGAACAGCAGAAAAGCAGCAACATATTCTGTATGGCACACCTGGACACAAGCCCCCGCTCAGCATGATGGACACAATGAACGTCCCCAGCACTGCCTGGGGATTCCTGGTTGTTCTTTATGATCGTGGTACACACAGCTCCCCTTGGCAGCTCCTTGGCTGCATCTCTAGCTGAGAAAGCCAAGGTCCTTACCAGCCCACCTGCTGTGCAGCTGGAGGTGGTGGCTGCAGCACTTTCTGTGAAAAAACAGACCAACATTTTCCCCAGGGCCAACTTGAGATGTTTCCCCTCCTGGTCACACCCTGAGATCCTTCCATGAAGTCCCTTGCTCACCCTGAGGACATCCCCAGGCATCACCATCACCAATCAGATGGGACCACTGAGACCATCTCAGGGCTAGAAACAAACCCCATGGGTCCCTGTGGTAGTTTAACCCTTTAGGGTATTAATACCAGAAAGGATGGGAAACATTCAGACCATGGAGAATTTTTAAATAGCAAAACCCACCCACTCAACCAGAAAAACTCCGCAAAACCAAAAAAAACTACCAAAGCGCCCCCCCTAAGACTTTAACATTCATTTCAAAGAGGCAGCTTGGGCGCTGCTGGTGGCCAGCTCAGCCCAAAGCCCTGAAAGCCATGAGTTATCACAGCTATTGAAATGTTTGACAGAAGGGTCCCAGAGCAGTGTGCACTAATTGCTCAGTATAAATACTCCATTATGTTCTCAGACAATCCGAACCTACCCAGCAAATCAGCTCCTCTGATCCACTGTAATCAAGAAACAAAGCGTGCATAACATCGCAATATAAACAGCATTTGCAGAGGGGCGCGGGGAGGAGGGGGAGCTGGCTTAAGCTTGGCAGGTCCTGCAGCAATATCTGCCTTTTTGGTTGTTATTTTGTTTAGTTTCTAATTTCCAGAGGAAATTTAATTTCAGGAAAATGGGGCAAGCTGGGGGAAAGCTGCAGATGGTGAAGGTGTCCAGAAAAAAAAAAAAAACAGAAAAAAAAAAGAAAAAAACCCCAAAAAACCAGCAAGACGTGTACTTACAGGTAAGCTGTTAGAGGGCTCAGGTTGGCAGGGATCTCCGAAAGCCCCAGCTCGGAGCAATCCACCGAGAGCATGATGCCATCCTCCTCGCAGTGGCACTGGGGTGGGCACGGGGGAACAGTCCCCTCTGCCAGCACCACCTGGCAGCGGGCACAGAGGGCCAGGAGGGCGCCGCAGAAGAAGAGTTTGCCCATCCTTGTCTCCTCGGCGCTGGCTTGGTGGGGGATGCGAGGGGCTGGATGCCCGCAGTGGGCACGGTCCCTCCGGCAGGTCCTGGGGTGGCAGGGATGCAGCCGGGGAGAGGGAAGCATTGTTGAATGATCTTGGTTATTGGGTTTCAAGGGCTGGGCAGGGGCGTGAGACACTCCAATGGGAGGAGTTAAACTTTCTACTCTTTCCCTCTCTCTCGGAGAGCTGGCAGGAATTTCATTCAAAGGGAAGAAAGGGATGAGGGGGGCTGGTAGAAAAAAAGTAACCTCAACAAATAAAGACCTGTTCATAGCTCCGGGACGTGTACTTGTTTTGTAACAAGGTTTTTGTGAGATAGCAGGGCAGGGAAGGCAAAGCAGGGCAGAATAGTATAAATAGGGAGGCAGGAGGACCCAACCGGCACTTCAGCGGCTCCAGACTCTGGGAGCTGTTGTGGAGAGCAGGGAGCTGGGCTCTTCTCCCAAGGGACAGGGGACAGAACGAGAGAGAATGGCCTCAAGCTCCACCAGGGGAGGTTCAGGCTGGACATTAGGAAAAAAAATTTCACAGAAAGGGTCATTGGACCCTGGAACCGGCTGCCCAGGGAGGGGGTTGAGTCACCTTCCCTGGAGGGGTTTAAGGGACGGGTGGACGAGGTGCTGAGGGACATGGTTTGGTGATTGATGGGAATGGTTGGACTCAATGACCCATGTGGGTCTTTTTCCAACCTGGTTATTCTATGATTCTATGATGATTCTATAACCCTGGTTAAAGGACTCCGTGTGTGTCTATGCTGGCTACTAAACTCAGATGCAACTGGAAAGTCAGGGTGCAGCTGGGATGAAGGGACTGAGGTGCTCACAATGAGCTGTAGGTCTGTCCATCCCATGGTCCAGCCTTCCCTCACCAGCAGCCCTCTTGCTGTCCCCACGCATGGGGCAGGGCTAGGGTGGGAGATGCAGGGGGATGGAGCACCTGTGTCGAGGTGCTGAGCTCAGTGGTGACCTCTCCAGAGAGCTCTCCGGGATGGTGGGATATGGTCTTCTTGCAGCTGCTACTTGGTATGGTTTTGCCTGGATCAAGGTCAGGTGCACGTGTGAGCTGCATTTGCAGGAGCTGCACTGTATTGATGCCAGGAGCTGGCTGGTTTGCTCCAAGAGCTTTTTCTCACCTTGGGTAAAGTGGTTGGCGGTCAAAGTAGAGGAATAGTCTGAGTTGAGTGGGGGCTTGAAGCTACATCATCTGGCGCTCCATCACATGGAGTGATGTGGCATGGAGTGCCAGGGAGTGGGTCTGGCTTGGCAGTGAGTTACTGCCTGTGCCAGCCCAGCCCAGGGTCTTGGGGTGTCCTGAAACATGTGGGATGTGCACCAAAATAGGATTTCTGGCTGTTTGAGTGTCAAGGATCTACTGAATTCTGGGCAGCAGAAGCACCTGCTTAGAAAAGGTTGCTGGATCTGCAATGGGAGAAGGCTGCAAGGACCAGACTTGCAGGGCCTCTCTGCTCCTTCCTCCTGATTCCAGCCACTGGCTGTTCAGAGTCAGTGCAATGGCCCTGGTGGGGGTAATTGCAGCCCTCCCATGGCAGTGGGTTTGGTGATTTCTGTAACAGAGACAGTAACTGAACAGTCTCTCAGTGCAGAAAGGCAGCTGACTGCTTTGTTTGAGGTGCCTCTGGACTCCTCTCAGTGCTGGTGTGTCCCTCCCTCAGCCTCCACGGCTGGAGGAAGGGGATGGGGCAGAGGAAGAAGGGTGAAGTGCACCCACGAAGTCACCCCAGTGTGGCCATGGCTGTGCCATGGTAAGATGTCCCACGGCTGCAGCACAGAGTAGGACGCTGTTTTCACAGTCCTGCTTGCTCAGAATGTGCTTTCCCTTTTGGCAAAAGAGTTTCCTAGTTGATACCCCCATTATCTCAGCATAAAAGAGGTGGGAGAGTTAGCTGGGGTCAGGAGGGAGAGCCCAGAAAGTGGGAGGCTTAAAAACCTCCAGCTAACCCAGGGCTGGGGTGTCCTGAGACCTTTAACACAGAGTGGGCATCTCTTCTGAAAAAAACTGCTCAAGATCAAGCTCAGGGCTCAGGGCTGATGCACTGACTCTGCCTGAAGGCTACTGGCCCTGGTGATGCGGGGTCTGAAACTTTCACTTGTGAAGTCCATGCAGATCCTGCAGTTCCAAGACTGAAACTTTATCTCTGCTGAAGTCAACGGAAACAGTCACAGGGCAGAGAAGCAAGGAATAGGAACAGGAACTGATTTAATGGGAATTAAGCCCCTTCCATCACAAGCGATTCTGGAGATGTCATTAGTTAAATGTCTGCAATGTGTTTTGACAGCTCCAGATATAAAAGACTGCAGGGATGGAGGAGGGCTCGGTGGAGAGAGGGTTCCTCCTTGGGTTCCCTGACAAGCTTCCCTTCCAGCTCTGATATGGGGCCTTAGTATGACCTGAAATGGCTGGATTTGCTCTGACACCAGCCAGGAATTCAGTATCAGTCTGGAGAAACTGTCAGGCCTATCACTCTCCTCCTAGCTGCAAGAGCAGCTTTTATCTACTGTTTCCCCATCTCTCCAGCCTCAGCGTCCAGACAGCAACCGCACTGTGAGCTCCTGACAATTTCTCACTCAGTGAATTCTCCTTGGGGATCCACGGCTCTGGCTGAGCTCACTATTAATAGAGCTCTTTAAAAAAATCACACTCGAGAGATGCCTATTGAGAGCTGCCATTCTGCTGAAATAGAGCCATTTCCTCAGGAAGGCATTGACTGCAATGATATTTTTCACATTGTTTTTGGAGCAACACAGCCTGAAGTTGGAGGGTTTTGCTCTGCGTGTCTCACTTTGCTTTGGCTTTTCCGTTTGCTTTTTCTTCCAGCTCGGCTGTAGTGTTTCATTTCCATGTCTCATCTCTTTGAGACCTGATAATAGACATTAATTTTCAAAGTGTTCACTTATTCCAGCGTGTTGCCTGGCTCCTGGCAAAACCAAGAGTCTGGACATCAAGTTGTTTGGACCAGAGAGCTTTGAAATTTCCATGGCAAACCTGGAATTTCTGAATAAGTCCCTTTGGGGTGGAAGTGTCTCTTTCCAGGCAGCTTTAACTGAAATTGCAGTTTGCTGCGAGCAGTGCAGGCTGCACTCCGCTCTCGTTAAAGGCATCAGAAGCTCCAGATCCAGCTCATTCCTATTAACACAAGTGATGGTTTTTCTGCAAGGCTCACACGTATTTTGATAGGAATGGTTGGACTCAAGATCCTGTGGGTCTCTTCCAACCTAGTGATTCTGTGATTCTGTGTTTGTGTGTTGTCCTCTAGTGGCAGGCTGTGCTTTAGGGAGAGGAGAGAAGCACGGCTCCAAACCCAGCACAACTATTTGATCCCCTGAGCTACATGCTCTGCTGCCCCCCACTCACAGAGGGGTTGGCTGCTTTCTAAGCAGAGAGCTGAGACTCTGGGATCAAAGGCCAGGCGCCTGTGGATGAGTGCGACACCTTAGTGTGTGGTATCTCTGCACAGCAGGTGATACTCTGGATGATATTTCTGCTGCCTCTACAGTGCATGGCTAACAAGTCTTCCTACAGCTCACTTAAAAGCAGGAAAAAAATCAGGAGCATGGAGAGCACAGACAAAGCAGGGGAAAAAGATCCAGCTCGTGTTGTCTCCTGCATGCACAGTTATTGCTTCTGGTCATCAGGGGCACAAGAGAGGCAGGGGTGGTGGGAAAGGACTGCGTTATTCATGCCAGCACAACATGCTCAGAGTGGTCTGGCTCTGGATTTCAGCCTCGGGCTTGAGGAGAGCTGGGATTTCGGGTACCAGCACTGGCCAAATCCTCTCTGTGGACCAGAAATAATATGCCAGACAAGCTTTGGGCTGTGGACTGTGGCTGGCAAGGCTTTATAGAGCTGTTGGAATTTGAAGCTAACAAAGCTGTTGTGGAGATACAGATAGGGCAGAGCTGCATCTAACCTCTTACAACAGGCGCTGATATCCCCTTCCACAGAGCTAAAATAACTCTGTGGGCCTGGAGAGAACATGCTGGACGAGGGAGCTGGGCTCTTCTCCCAAGTGACAGGGGACAGGACGAGAGGGAATGGCCTCAAGCTCCACCAGGGGAGGGTCAGGCTGGACATTAGAAAAAAAATTTTTCACAGAAAGGGTCATTGGGCAGTGGCAGAGGCTGCCCAGGGAGGGGGTTGAGTCAACATCCCTGGAGGGGTTTAAGGGACGGGTGGATGAGGTGCTGAGGGACATGGTTTAGTGATTGATGGGAATGGTTGGACTCGATGATCCAGTGGGTCTTTTTCAACCTAGTGATTCTATGATTCTATGATTCAGCAATGCTCTTCCTGTAGAGCAGAGCAAGTTGATGGGCAGTGCTGTGCTGCTGATGTCCTCATCCAGCTGAAAACATTCCCAAGCTAAAAGACAGGTTGTGCAAGCTAAGCCAAAGAGCTGGAGGCTGTTTGTTTCTGTACTCAGCATGTGCCAGGGCCTGCAGTGTGTGTCTTCTGCCCTGCTCCCTTGGGCAACTTTTATGCCCTCTTTTTATTCCCTTCCAGATTTTAGAGGCTTCAGAAGCACCCTAGTAGAATCCCAGCTTGGCTGTTATCTCCAAGAGGAATCAATCCCTGCTGCAGACCAGGAGGATACTGGCTGTTTTTCACTGCCAAGGTCGTAGCAGGAAACAAGACCCCACGGTGCTGCCCACTGGAGTGGACAACAGAGTCAGCCCCTCCAGAAGGGGAGATGCAGAGACACAGACGAAAATAGGCATCACCAGGACTGCCCTGTGTGTGCCAGGGGACGCCCTCCTCTACCTCATCTATGAGACCTCTGTTGTGGTGTCACTCCTGGGACGTGATCTCTCTCTAAGTGAAGTCCTCCAGACTTTCTCATCATCCCTGACTCCTCCTGGAGCTGGTCCTCCAGCTTCTGGGGAGAGCAGGACGCAGCCCAAACCATCAGGGATGAGCTCAATGCTGTGAGAGCAGAGTCAGGTTCTTTGGATGTGTTTGCAAGCCTGGGCCATACCCTGAGGAGCCATTCAAGGTTGAGTGTAGGGGCAAAGACCAGAGGAATGTTCCCTGTGTCCCTGCTCCCATCCAAAGGCTGAAATACCACAGTCAGGAGGCAAGTGAGTCCAGGCCCAAAAAGCATTCCCAGACGCTTAAAAAAATGTGAACGCAAACACTTGCAAACAAAGCACAAGCCCCAGTGCCCAACATGCTGCACCAGCTGCCTGACTAGGGTTGAGGAAGGGCAAGAACTGAAGATATCTGTGCTCCCTGGTGCTGGGAAGGGCTGGTGCCAATGGAATCATGCAGAGAGGAACAGGGCTGGTTCCTCACTGATGCCCAGGACACAGGACAGCACAAGCCTCAGGTGCACTTTAACTCTGCTCTGGGAGGCACCGCTTGCAAAAAGCCACAGGGCAGCCTGGTGGCTCCATGCCCTGCAGAGAAGAGGGACAGAGGTGCAGAGCTAGGTAGAAGACCTGTCAGTTGGACCAGACGCTTGGTTCAGAGTCCTACATGCTTAAAGACCTTCCTATTTGGAGTCCTTGCATCAACTGGGTCAGGTAGCCGAAGCTACACAAGCCCACCACATGGAAGAGCAGGTTGTTGAAGAGGGCACCTCAGCTCTCCTTCCACTTGGCTGTCTGAGGAGATGTTCCCCTTCCAGTTCAGCCCTGCCCCGAATCTATCCGGTCCCATCATTTCTGCTCTCCAGGAGGTGGCTGACAGCAGCAGCTGATGAAAGATGGTGCTGGAGATGCTGGGAAGGAATAGACTGAAACCCTGCTGCTCCCCAGTGGTGGCACAGCTCAAGTGGAAGACACAATGAGCATCCCCACATCACAGCTACAGATGGAACATCCACAGCCTGGCATCTGGCACCTAATATCACAGAGATGCCCAGCTTGGGATGTGTCAGGGTACCATGGACTCCCTGGGGTGGGATAAATGCCCTGTTACTGTGTGGGGCGAAGACGTGGCAGCTGCTGGACTATCTGTGCCTTGGCAGGAGCAGAGGAAAGGGAGACCCTGGGGCAAAGAGAACTGGTGAGCGGAGAAGCTGTGGGATCGAGGAGTTGTGGTACCCTAGAAGTCATCAGCAGGCTCCCATGGCTGCAAATCCCCAGGGGATCGAAGGGTGGGGTACCCCTGTTCTCCTGTCACTCGGCATTGTTAACCCTGTCTGCCCCTCCTCTGGCAGCCGTGGGAAGGGGGGAAAGGGGGTCCAAATGGACACAGTCCTGCTCATCTCCAGGGTCTTGACCTCTGCACAGGGGCTTATGGAGGAGGGTGGTGGCAGGATGCTGCCAGACTGAAGCAGGCTAAATATCAAGAACAACACGGCACAGTCCAGAACTTGCTGGGCGGCCTAAGCTGGAGGCTTGTTTTGTTTTAATGTTTTGTTGTCTTTCTCTTTCCCTCTGGGTTTCATGGCTCTGAGCTTCAGGGCTGGAAAATTATTCATCCAAACCACAGCTCCCATGACACCCTCTGCAAGCATCTGTGGCTCCAGACTCTGCTGCAGCCGTGGGTGGGAGGTCATAAATTCATCATCGTCACCAGACTGGCCTCTTGTTAGACAGGACGTGAAATGCGGAGCAGCGGCTGTGCCACAGACGCAGCCATATGGAACACACGGGGTGAAACCTGCTGGCCAGTTTGTACAACAAATCCCTGTCCTGTGCCTGTTGTGTTGATGAGAGGGTCTCTCCATACCTGCCAGAGCTTTAGCTGTAGATGTCTTCACGTTCACCTAGGCTGCTGACCCTGCTGGAAACACTGTGGTGTTGTGCTAATTAGATGTGAGGGCTGTGGGATCACCTGCTCCTAGGCTTCTGGAAGCTCTGCAGACAGCAAAATGCTTTCTCCACCATGGCTTTCACTTGCTTCCTTGGGACTTGGAGCCAGCGATGAAGCTGGTGAGGGGGCTGGAGAACAGGCCTTACGAGGAGTGGCTGAGGGAGCTGGGGGTGTTTAGCCTGGAGAAGAGGAGGCTGAGGGGAGACCTCATTGCTCTCTCCAACTCCCTGAAAGGAGGTTGTGGAGAGGAGGGAGCTGGGCTCTTCTCCCAAGGGACAGGGGACAGGATGAGAGGGAATGGCCTCAAGCTCCACCAGGGGAGGTTTAGGCTGGACATTAGGAAAAAAAATTTCATGGAAAGGGTGATTGGGCACTGGCAGAGGCTGCCCAGGGAGGGGGTTGAGTCAGCTTCTCTGGAGGGATTAAAGGGACAAGTGGACGAGGCGCTGAGGGACATGGTTTAGTGATTGATGGGAATGGTTGGACTTGATGATCTGGTGGGTCTCTTCCAACCTGGTAATTCTATGATTCTAGGATTCTTGCAACTATGCCATGAGCCCTGGGTCCATGCGTGAGCCCTGCTTGGCTGTGTGTCGCTATGCCCTGTGGCTGGGACGGCCACCCCTATGCGTGGACATCCAGAAGACACCTGAGCGCTTCCACAAGGGGCTGTAGATAGATCCTGGTACAGCAGCTGATCTGTGAAGGTGGGTAGGGAGTGCAGTGCTGAACAGAGTCCCACTGGGATGAGAGGCGGTGAGGGGCAGCTCTCAGCAGAACTCATTGCCCGTCTTCCTTGGTTACAACCATCAGCTAAGGGTGAATGGAAGGGTGGCCAGGTTGTCTTGCATGGATGTTATTCTGCTCTTCTCCATGAAAGGCAAGAGCCAACAAGCAGTCTCTGGGAATACTGTTCCCTTCTGAGGCCTCTTTCCTGTGCCACAAGCTGTACAGCCAGACCCAGGCCCTCTCTATGGGGAGTATGGCTTTGAGCAAAGCTTCAGGCACAATGACTAAAAGCCACAGAGCAGCTCTGATTGAAGAGAAACAGAAAAGAGAAGATAAGGGAGTTCCTGCCCCTCCTTCTCCTTGGCAGCTGCCCTTTTCTGAGGATGCAGCCCTAACCAGGCTGTTGGAAGACCCTGGCAGCTGCACTTGGCTGGGTAAGGAAGGGCTTGGCTCTCCATAACACCAGGCTAGGGGGGGTGATGAACAACCAAAGGAGCAATGACCACCTGTTTCTGTGCCCCACACAAGACTCCTGTTACCTTTTGGCAATGATTCCTCCTTTACATCTTCACTGTCACTGTGACTGGCCCCACTTCCCAGATCACAGCACTCTACAGATGTTCTCGGAGTATTCTGAGAATCAGAGCAGTAGGTGTTCCATGTATAATAAACCATGTTGGGATATACAGGTATAGATGCTTCTTGGTGTTCAGTGGAAACTGCGTGCTTTGAACAAGAGTCTACTGGACACCGGGCTAAATCTCACATCTACACACACCTTTGAGATGTAACCATGCTCAGCATCTGGAGTTTGTGGGCCATGCAGAACAAATGAGAGCCACAGGCAGTGTCCAAGAGCACCAGCCAGGAGATGCTGGGATTGTATCCACAACTCTCACACCTCTTTGGAAGAATGAGCACCAGCCTTTTTCCTACATCAGCAAATGCACACGGACCTCTGCCTTCGTGTGCTTTGGAGACCAGCTGTGCTGGGATGAAGGCAGTGAGGAGAGGACTCTGAAAAGTGGACGGGATTGGGTGTGGAATTATTAGTGCTTTCACTGTGCTTGTTGGTTTTTGTTAGAGGATTATGGACATACAGATCCCAGCAGAAAGGCCGTTGTCGTGTATTCCATGAACCATTTTTAAGGCTGGCTGGAGCTGGAGGGTGAATGGAGGGAATGGCCTCGAGCTCCTCCATGGGAGGTTCAGGCTGGACATTAGGAAAAAATTTTTCATGGAAAGGGTCATTGGACACTGGCAGAGGCTGCCCAGGGAGGGGATTGAGTCACCTTCCCTGGAGGGGCTTAAGGGACGGGTGGATGAGGTGCTGAGGGACATGGTTTAGTGACTGATAGGAATAGTTGGACTTGATGATCTGGTTGGTCTTTTCCAACCTAGTGATTCTATGATTCTATGAAAGCTGGACAGCATGGTTGTTTCTCATGGAGGTCTAAGGAGGATGGTCCTATGTGCAAGTGGCAGCAGAACAGAGTCTCTGAGACAGCACCTCCTTGGGGGCTCTGCGATAAGAGCTTCAACGCTGGTGAGAGCCTGTGCTGATGCAGGTCTAAACATCACCAGCCTATCAGCTCTAAACTCTGGACAGACAATGAGCACTTCGGGCCAGATTTGATTTTGCAGTTTGCTTGCTTTATGGCAGGCTTCCAGCATGCACTGGTGTGTTCTCTGTGGTTCCCTAGAAGATGGTGGGTGTCTGCTGCTATGAACTGCACACACCTCATGAGCAGCAAATGGATAGAACCCACCAATCCTGCCTACTGGGCTGAGGGGTCACTGGGAGCAAACCCTTCCTTGCTGTGATATTTCTGAATCCTGCAGCACAAGCATAGTTCAGGAGTTAGAATCATAGAATCATAGAATCACCAGGCTGGAAAAGATCCACTGGATCATCGAGTCCAACCATTCCCATCAATCACTAAACCATGTCCCTCAGCACCTCGTCCACCCGTCCCTTAAACCCCTCCAGGGAAGGGGACTCAGCCCCCTCGAGTTACCAGGTCAGAGTGCATAAGTGTGGTCGTAGGGCTACTCAGGATGCTCTGACCTATGGTAAAGACAGCATTGCACACACAGAGTGTCCAGGGGAGGGGGGAACATCAGCCCTGTATGGGGCTAAGGCTCTGCACCATCCTGGTTTCCTTCAGCCCGTAAGTGCTGCAGCTTGGAACTGGGAGCAGAGCAGGGAATGGTGGGAAGCAGAGGGTGGCAGAGGGGACTGAGCAGCAGGCAAACCCTGCCTGCAGAATGGAAGACAGAGAATCATAGAATCCTTAGGTTGGAAAAGACCTCCGAGATCATCAAGCCCAACCGTACCTGTCCACCACTAAACCAGATCCCCAAGCACTTCATCCACCTGTCTTTTAAACTTCTCCAGGGATGGAAACTCTACCAACTCCCTGGGCAGTCTCTGCCCATGCCTGAGAACCCTTTCGATGAAGAATTTTTTTCCTGATGTCCAATCTGAACCTGCCTTGGCACAACCTGAGGCCATTCCCTCTCGTCCTGTCACCTGTCACTTGGGCGAAGACACCAACACCCTCCTCTCCACAACCTCCTTTCAGTTAGTTGGAGAGAGCAATGAGGTCTCCCCTCAGCCTCCTCTTCTCCAGGCTAAACACCCCCAGCTCCCTCAGCTGCTCCTTGTAAGACTTGTTTTCCAGCCCCTTCGCCTGCTCTGTTCCCCTTTTCTGGACACTCTCCAGCCCCTCAATGTCTTTCTTGTAGTGAGGAGTCCAAACTGAATGCAGGGTTGTGGGGAGGGGATCTCGGTGAGTGCGGCAAATGCCAAAGGAAAAATTTATCTGAGATGAGGTTGTCAAACCTATTTGCAATTGAGGCATGATCCCAGTGCCAGGATGGCTGAAGGTTTCTCATGCTTAGGTGCCCTGTATGTCCCACTATAGGGTGCAGACAGCAGGAGCCTTGTTTTGGAAGAGGGGAAAGCGGTTTGCGGAAACCTAGGAACAGTAGGAGGAGTCCCAACAAAATCCCACACCTGGGGCTGTCTACTTCTCACAGTGGGTCTTGAGCCCACCTCATTGTAGCTGTTGTTCCTGCTTTTCCCACCCCAAGGGCGCTCTGACAGGACATGGTATTGTATTGGCCCAGACTGGGGTGACAGATGGTGAAGAGGTACCCAGATACATTTTCTTCTACCCCAGGAATCTGCTTGGGAAATCTTCTGCGTTTCTTTATTTTCATGGAATCATAGAATTATGGAATGGTTTGAGTTGGAAGGGACCTCAAAGCCCATCCAGTCCCACCGCTGCCATGGGCAGGGACACCTCCCACTGGATCAGGGGCTCCAAGCCCCATCCAGCCTGGCCTTGAACACCTCCAGGGATGGGGCAGCCACCACTGCTCTGGGCAACTTGGGCCAGGGGCTCCCCACCCTCATAGAAAAACATTTCTTCCTAAGATTTCATCTCAATCTCTCCTCTTTCATCAGAAAACCATTCCTCTCATCCTATCCCTGCACTACCTGATCCAAAGCTCTTCCCCAGCTTTCCTGGAGCCCCTTTCAGTCCTGGAAGCTGCTCTAAGTTCTCCCTGGAGCCTTCTCTTGTCCAGGCTGGACAATCCCAGCTCACTCAGCCTGTCCTTATACGGGAGGTTCTCCAGCCTATGGTTCACTTTTTTTTTAATTCTTCCTTATGATCGGTGGAGCTTAACCAATGAAGTCACTACTTGCAATTTCATCTTGTGCGTGGCCATCCTTGCCTGCAAGGCAGTGGTGTCCCTACCTGTGGGACATGGACAGCCCAGTTCCTGGTGCAGCAGTCAGCGCTCTGCAGTCGGCCACAGGGCTGCCAGCCACTTGCCAGAATGTCAGCTGGACCAGGTGACTTCGGCCTGGCTCTCAGGAGCCAGCAGGTTCGTAACTTCAAGCTCAGGCTTCACCAGAAGATGTCTCTTCCTCATAAAGCTGTGAGTGGATTGGAGACTCAAGGTGAGTAGAACCTGCTGCGTGCATCGAGTTGCGGTATCTGGACTGGCCAAGGGTATCCTGTCGCATTGCCCATGGCCAGGGACACAGTGGCTTTTTGGGGAAGAGCTGAGACCCCACAGAAGCCAACCCACCCTTTGGAGCACATTGTTTCCTAGGACTGTTTATTGTTTGTACCTACGACCAACCCATCAGCTGAGACAACCAGCTCCCACTACCCACACAGGTGTCCGAGACCTCAGCCAGCTTTGTGCCCATGGTTGAACAGAGATCATGGTGCCCAGTGCACGTGTTGGACCTCAGCAGCCTGTGGGTGCCAGGGCTGTCCAGGAGTGAGCCCAGGGCTTCTCCTTCTGTGCTGAGGGGTGAGGGCACCACACGGTCCCCAAGCTGCTACTGTGAACTGCTATAGGGGTAACAAACCCTCCAGGCAACAGGAATCCCAGGACGGCCAAAGCAGGGGAGCATCCCACTGAGCCCCTCGCCGTGTCTGCACTGAGAGGCTGCAGAAGTTCATGGTAGGACAGCACTTTCCATCTGCTCAAAAGACCCCATGTCACTGCTAACACCATAGAGGATGAGTTGGTGGCAGTGCTGGGACGGGGCTCGCTCTGTGCCAGGAGCCCCGTGGTGCTTTCACCCCAATTCCTGGCTCCAGATAAGTCCCTGCAGAGCTGGAGGGCAGCTCCAGGCAAGTGCGAAGCAGAGTTAGGGCTGTTTCTGGGAGATGATGTCCTGGATGCAGGTGTACAGGAACATGTACTCGTCCTACAAAAGAGAAAGTGGGGTCTGCAATCAAGCTTCTGACAGAGACCTCCTGGTTGCAGGACTAACCTTGCAATCTGCCTTAAAATGTCCCACCTAATTAACAGTTTCTGATGGTAAATTAAGATTTCCTGTCCCAAGTGGCCCATGTTTGTCCTGTGTCACCCGAGCTGCACACAAAGGAAGAATCAGGCCTGGAGACATGGTTTCTCCTGTGTCATCATCCCCTCTCATAATGCCCAAAAGCAAATTGCACTGAGGTACATCATCATCCGACTTCCTTAAATTGCTCAGTGACTTTGGGATGTGCCATGGTGTTTGCAACTAAAACAAGACTGAAGAGCAACTCCAGTGACGATGCTGAGCTTTGAGCAGGTAGAGCTCTGCCCTGCTGGAGGGCAGAGGGTCTTGCAGTGACCTCGGGCCAGGAGGGAAGACCTCTGGACCAGGAGTTTCTCTCGTTGGTTGTCTCAGTGCACCCGAGTCAAGGGCCAACAGTGGATCACGGTAGATCCCTGCAAGCCCTCAGACGCAGACAACATGATCTGGATGGGTTTACTCCACTTAAATTCTCTAGTTTCAAGATCACCAAAATGATCCAGAGGTCTCAGATCTACCCTAGATTTGATATGGGGTTCTGCTCAAATGCCGGGCTACTCCAAAATGATGCCAGCCTCCAAACCACCTGGGACTGACTGCTGCCACGACCAGGCTCTGGAAGAGAAAGGTGTGGGGAAAGTAACTGAGGTTGTATGCAATGCACAAAGCTGAAGGGCAAGGCCAACCTGCAGATGCTGTGGGTTGAACTCACATGGCAGCCAGGGAGGGAAGATTAGGGACTCACAGAGGGGCCTCCGAACAGCTCGCTAATGCGCTGGCTAAGCTGCTAGTCACGAGGAGCCTCCTCCCCTGCCAGTGGTGGGTTCAGTCCTACAGAAGGGCTGGGAAAGCCACAGATCACACAATGGCCACGGTTCCAGGTCACCAGAGCGTGTTTTCTATGAGCCTGGCCTGACTGCAAAATCCAGACTGACAGCCCCAGGGCTGACTTCAGACTAGGCACATTTAATCCAAGAGCACATCCACGGAGGAAAGAGCTTAAATATTCAGTGGTTTTCCATGGACGATCCATCAAAGGTTCATCTTCCCCCTTGTTTGGTACTACATCCCCTTTCCTCGCCCCAAAATCAGCTAATGCCCGCAGCATGACAGCAGCATCCCCTGCCAGAGATAAAGGGTCCTGACAAGCCCTGCAGAGAGGGAGGATGCTGGCAGCCACATGGCAGCAGCGTGGGGCTGGAGGGCAGCCCTGCGTCTCCTTCACTGCCCGTGCTGGGATCAGAGTGAGCACTGCTCAGGGCAAGGTGGGGAGGCAGCTGCCTCTGCTGCTCTATCCCCCTCCCGCCCCCCCAAACTAGGGCAGTGGCTTTTGATCGGTGCTTGCTGTGACTTTATGGGCACATTTTGTCTCTGCTCAGCAAGACGGCTGCTGGAATACAAAGGAGCTCTGGAGCTGGGGCAGTGGATGCCTTGCTCTCCTCTGGCTCCCAACATGGGCATGGTTCACATTAATTAAGAATGTGATTAGCTGCTTGCAGGCGGCTCTGCAGCTGGGAAGCCCTGGAGAGATTTGCCCTAATTCTGCTGTCCCCTGTAGGGTGGGGGGTGGGGTTCCAGAGATGCTGCATCAGCTCATTCAGAGGACACAACAAATGAAAGAGCTGCCTAGAGGGCATCTGTGCCACCAGCACCCATCAGGAGCTGGAGGTCTGTGGGGCACACAACAGGGTATGGCCACGGCACCGTCGGGCAGCGCCACAGCCCACACAGCTGCACGGCAGCTGCAAATGTGGCAGCGTGTCCCGCTGACCTCCTCCTCCATCCTCAGCTCTGGCAGCAGACAGGGGCTGGCAGCAGGATCTGAGTGTGGGGAACATGGCAGCAAAAGGCACCAGAAAAGGGGAAACCCAGCAGGGTACCCAGGCTGACTGCTGTGTCCAGAGCAAGGGTAAGCAGGGAGTTATGTCGTGTAGGATGAAGCTGGTGCTTCAAGCTTTCCAGGGCAGAGTGGGAAGGCACTTGCATTTATCGTGAAATCACAGAGTCATAGGATGCTTTGGGTTAAGTGACTTTTACAGGTCATCCAGTCCAACCCCCCTGCAGGAGCAGGGACATCTTTAACCAGAACAAGTTGCTCAGAGCCCTTTTCAACCTGACCTGGCATGTTTCCAGGGATGGGGCCTCCACTGCCTCCCTGGGCAACCTGGGCCAGTGCCTCACCACCCTCAGTGTGAAAAATATCTTCCTTCTATCCAGTCTAAATCTCCCCTCCCTTAGTTTAAATCCATTACTCCTTGTCCTGTCATAACAGGCCTTGCTAAAACGTCTGTCCTCATCTTTCTTATAGGTCCCCTTTAAGTACTGGAAAGCCACTATAAGTTCTCCCCACAGCCTTCTCTTCTTGTGACCTCACATGCAATTTAGCCAATTTTAACTCCAGAATTGAGGGGATGAAAAGCTCCTCCAGTGCCGTTACCCCTCAGTTGCTGGCAGAGTCACAGGGTGGGGAGGAATAAATCTCCACACAGGCTGGACAGGCTCCCAGGTGGCTGGTGGAACCTGGGGAGCAGGCAACGTGCTGCCAGCTCCAGGCAGCTTAACATGAATGTTCAGTTCTGCCTGGCCCACCACCCTTCCTCCTTCTCACCTACCAGAGTTGGGGTCATGAAACAGCAGCTTCTTGCCAGCTGGAGGGTCACCCCATAGACATCCACCATTCTCTCAGCTTTCAACTGGTGCAACAGGCAATCCAGGGAGATCAGTGTCCCCATTTGGCTCACGCCAGCGCTGCAAGGGACAAGGGAGGGTCATTGATGCCAGGCCAGGCTGAGCCGAACCTCTTTGGAAGTACTTAGCAGCCCAAGAAGTCAGAAATCCCTTAAGAAAACATGCAGCAACAGAATATGGTGGGGACTGTGAGCACTGGTCTATGTGTCAGGGAGGCCTGTGCTGACCAGGGGGATGAGACCCCAAAGTGCCTGTCGAAGGACCGTGGAGATCCAGCCTTCCCTGCCCTGCTGAGCTGTGCATCCATAACCCAAGCCAGCTCTGCTGATGTGCCTGCTGTGTTGGTTCCTGTGGGACTATGAGGTCTCCCTAGTTGCAAGCAGTTGATAACATCAGGGCTGCTCCCAGGATCCTAGCAGTCAGCTCAGGGATGGCCTGGGCACCTCAGCCTAGGAATGACGGCTCCATCCACACTGGCCTCTGGCCCAACTCTCTTTGCCCTCCCGTGCATTTGGCAGAGCGCTGCTTCATCTGACCTCCCAAGCTCAGAGCTTCCCTGGCTCCCACGGACCTACTCTCACCATGCCCCAGAACCCTGGGGTCCGTGGGGAGGGTGCAGGCTTGCTGGTGGCCGTGTCGTGGCACTGTGCAGAAGGAGGAGTACCAGCTCTGAGAGGCTGCCCATGGATGGAGCAGTAAGGTGATGTACCTGCAGTGCAGCAGGAGAGGACTAGCTCTCTTCCGGTGAGGCATGCAGCGTCTGATTGCAGTGAGGAGCTCCACCAGGCTCTGGACATCTGGCTGCTTCTTGCTGCTCCAGAGCGTGTACATGAACCGTTGTACCTGCCTCTCCTTTGCTTTCTTCTCCTGGTGAGACACAAAGAGTTGAGATAGCTGTGGGGGAGGGATGGGTGTGTTTGGATTCAGTGGGGTCCCAGCTCTCCAGTTCTTGGGCTTTCCTAAGCTAACTGCTAGCTTCTGTAAAGCTGTCCTGGCAGTCTCTGCTGGGGCATCACCTATCACACAGGCAGTGGCAACGGTGCCTCTGGCACCTTCTTTCCCATGGCACCCTGTCCTGCCCCTTGAGAAGGAGATTGAGGACTGTATGGGCCTTTTCAAGGAAGGTGAAAAAGATCTATCAGCAAAGGGTGGGAGAAGCCTCCAAGGTGTCTCCTGTGGGTCCTACTATGTCCACTGAACAGATTTCTGGATGCTGCAATCTAGATTCCCTCCTGCACTTGTGGGCTGCCAGCACGCAGATCTGTTGCAAAAGAGATAAGTCTCCACAGATCTTTCAGCCCTTGCCTCTACAGACCTGTTTGCTAGCAGTGAAGAACATCCCAGACAGTAGGAACCAGGTCAACCCCATCAACACGTACGTGTTTCACTTTTAGGTGGAAACACCTCCATCTGGAGACAAGCTTCTCTGAGCCACACTGGATGGTCAGCATCTTGGTGCAGAGAGAGTCTCCTTCCAGGGGCCAGCACACCTCACCTGGGACCTATGCACAAAAGCAAGTTTGGCTTCATGTTGGTGGTTGCCATCCTTCAGATCATAGAATCATAGAAGAACCAGGTTGGAAAAGACCCACCAGATCTTCGAATCCAACCATTCCCATCAATCACTAAACCATCTCCCTCAGCACCTCGTCCACCCGTCCCTTAAACACCTCCAGGAAGGTGACTCAAGCCCCTCCCTGGGCAGCCTCTGCCAGGGACCAATGACCCTTTCTAGGTAAAAATTTTTTCCTACTGTCCAGCCTGAACCTCCTCTAGTGGGAGCTTGAGGCCATTCCCTCTTGTCCTGTCCCCTGCCACTTGGGAGAAGAGGCCAGCTCCCTCCTCTCCAGAACCTCCTTTCAGGGAGTTGGAGAGAACAATGAGGTCTCCCCTCAGCCTCCTCTTCTCCAGGCTAAACACCCCCAGCTCTCTCAGCCGCTCCTCATAAGGCCTGTTCTCCAGCCCCTTCCCCAGCTTCGTTGTTCTTCTCTGGACTCGTTCCAGAGCCCCAACATCCTTCTAGTGGTGAGGGGCCCAGAACAGAGATCAGTCGCCATCTGTGATGGGGTTGAAGTGAGAGCACCTCCAACATCACTTCTTGTCAGTTCAACCCCTAGCCTAACCATGTGCAAGTTTTGGAGATACCAGCAGGTTGTAGCCAGCTCCCCTGTTAGCACAGAGCTACTCGGCAGTAGGAGTCTGCCCAGCAAATGCTCTCCACCTTGGCTGGTGAGAGGCCTTTTGTGCCACAGAGGTGCAGTTTGAAGAGTACCAGCTGAGTCCAGGGCCATGGACTGCATGGTGGGCAGGCAGAAGCTCTCTACCACGATGAGCTGTGGGAGCACTTTGACACAGGAAAGGTTCAGCTTTAGCTGGGTCTGCACCCAGGAGGTTGCAGAGGCACTGCAAACGCAGTACAAAGAATTAAAGTTTCAGAGCTCTGCTGGCTTCCAACTCCATTAAGATCCCTGCTCTGCCATGGCACAGACGTGCCTGACGTCTTACCTCCCCCTTCTCCTGCCATGGGAGAAGTGTTAGGATGGTGTGAACATCCTGTTCCCATACCAGAGTCCAGAAATCCTCCACAGTCAACTTGTCAGGCCCCTGGACAGCCAGATACTCCTTGCTGGAGCTGCAGCCCTGGGTGGGGAACAAGAACGTCACTTTCCTGCTGGAGAGGGTGTCACAGGTACCCCAGAAGAGACCAGGAAAAGAAAAGAAGCTCAGTAGGTCAGGAGGCAATGAGAGAAGAGAAGGCACTGAGATAGGGAAGCGAGGACAGCCCAAACAGGGCCGGTGAGAGAAGACACATCCTCAATCCCCACAGTCTCCTCCACACAAGATCCCAGCAACCGTGGAGCAGTGCAGGAACCAGAGAGCAGGAGCGTGGTGAGGATGAGGGAGCGTCCTGTGGGACCCAGATGCAGTGGTGGGCGTTGCTGCCAGGGGTACTACTCACCAGGATGTGCCACACCTGCAGGAGACCTGAGAAAGGGCCCTGTTCCAGCAGGGAAAACTTCACTCTGGAGCGATCATCTGCAAAATACACAGGAGGTGGAGGCACCTAGGACAGTATTGTGCTCATACAGCTCCTGCAGACCAACTGCCAGGCTCAGCACAGCCACACAACTCCAGCCCTCCGTTCACTATGTCTCTGCAAAGGTGCTCCCTCCCCTCTGCAAGCACTCTCCTCCAGCTCATGTCCCAAAAGACAGGTCTCAATCCCACCCTCCTACTTAAAGCAGATACATGCAGAGCAGGTAACTCAGGCCATAAACTGGAGAGGGGCAGATTTAGAGTAGACATAAGGAGGAAATTCTTCACAATAAGGGTGGTGGTGAGGAGGCACTGGCCCAGGTTGCCCAGGGAAGTTGTGGCTGCCCCATCCCTGGAGATGTTCAAGGCCAGGTTGGATGAGCAGCCTGATCCAGTGGGAGGTGTCCCTGCCCATGGCAGGGGGGCTGGAATTGGATGAACTCTTCCAACCCAGTCTATTCCATGATTCTGTGATTCTTAGCCAATGGATATCTGCATATCTCCAAGGATAGAAAGCCTGCAGATGCTCTGGGCCCCTGTTTCAGTGTTTGCCCATCTCCATGGGAATTAATTTTTTGGATTGCCCTTCCAAATCATCCCTATTGCCTCTTGTCCTTCCATGGTGCTCCTCTGAGGAGACTCTACATTTTCTCTGTAGGTAGTTGAAGATAGCAGTAAGATCACCCCTTTGCCTTCTCTCCTCCAGGCTGAACAAATCCACCTATCTCAGTCCCATACATCATGTGCTCCATCCCCAAAACACCTTGGTAGCCTTCCGGTGGACTCGTGGCAGTGCATCAAAACATTTTCTTGTATTGTGGAGCACCAGCCCTGGTCTAGCCTGGCTCCACAGGAAAGAAGAGGATGGTAGGTGTCACAGCACTTACATGGGAGGATACTGGAAGAGGGCTGTGTCTGCTGGTTGCCTGAAGATGGTGTTGCAGAGCTGGCTTCTTCCTTGACAGCCTCTAGGAGGGTCTGCAGAGTGAGAGTCGAGGAAGCAGTGAGTGGAAAAGGGCCAGGAGGAACTACCCTCTGAGGACCTCTGGCCTCAGCATGGGGGTGAAGCCTTGCAGAAGCCTTAGCAGGTGCTGTGTGACCACCTCTAGGGTGGGCTGCCAGCTCTACTCTGTAGGAGAATGGTGTCCCGGTAGGTCCCTGCCCCACATGGGGTGGGCTGGGGAAGGAGCAGGTCATGGGCAGACCCTGACCAGTGCAGGATGGGTGAGGGAGCCACCTGTCTGGGGACGCAATGCCATGGAGAGGGACACTGTGAGGACAGTAAGGCGCATGGAAACTGGGGCATGGGATCCACTAAGGAAGCATGTGCTGGGTGTTCCCCAGCCTGACCAGGTGCAATTGCTTCCCAGGTTCCCCCAGTGCTCCTGCACGCTGTCTGGGACAGTTCTCACCTCATACTCCCTCAGAAAGCCCATATGGGACTTGGCTGATTTCTGGGCGTAGTGCTGAGCAAAGCTTTTCAGCGGGATGGGGCAGGACCTGAGGAGAGAAACTGGGGGTAAGGGTGGGCTTGAGCAATCTCAGCTGCATCCAGGCTATGTCTGCAGTAGGTGGACGGGGTTGTGAGCAGACCTTCACCCCTCAAATGCCAGGGCCCTCGCAAATCCCCAGCCCAGATTTGGCCCCAGCCAACCTGCTCTCCCCGAGACAAAGACAACTCTCATGTGTGGCACAGCCCAGCACCCAGGCCCAAGATGCAGCAAGGACAAGGGCATCCTGTTCTGCATGAGGGAGGAGAAAACTGGACGATAGATATGTGACCTCCAGATGTAGCCTCAGAGACAGCAAGGTAGATGGACAAAGCCTCACCTAGCCTGACCCCACTCCCTCCTCTTGGCCTTTCTTAGAAGGGACATCCCAGGGCTACTCCAGGCTGAACATTAGGAAAAAATTCTTCACAGAAAGGGCCATTGGGCACTGGCAGAGGCTGCCCAGGGAGGGGGTTGAGTCCCCTTACCTGGAGGTGTTTAAGGCACGGGTGGACGAGGTGCTAAGGGGCATGGTTTAGTGTTTGATAGGAACGGTTGGACTCGATGATCCGGTGGGTCCCTTCCAACCTGGTTATTCTATGATTCTATGATTCTATGATTCTATGATTCTATGATAAAGGAAGATGTGGTCCCTGAAGCACTCCCAGTGTGCCCAGTGACTCACACCTGGTCCAGGGCAACCAGCCCTGGGCTGACCCGCCTGGCTGGGCTTCCCCGTCCTGTCCTGGAGCCAAGGCTCGAGCAGGGGTCAGGATCCAGATTGCTGCCTGAAGGGGCTGTGGATCAGGGTGGACAAAGTGGCACGCAAAACAGCATACCCTTACCTCTCCGTCCCTGATAAACCCAAGAGTGGTTCGTCCAGGATCTTGTCCAGGATGCAGCTGTGCAGGAAAATATACTGGGACTGGAAGGCAAAGGCAGATAGCAAACTAGAGCAGGCAGCATGAAAAGGGGGATTTGGCAGACGATGTCCTTCATTCATACCCAAAAGGCTCTGGCTACTTCAGTCTCAGAGCCGCTGGGTCTGTCTGTCTGTCCTGAAGGGCAGTATTGACAGTGTCCCAGCCCTGAGCACTGGTTGAATTATTAGATGGGTTGTGGAGCATCACAGGCTGACAGTGTGGTGTGGGTTAAGCATTGCCTGCAAAGGGCCTGATCCTGTTCCTAGATGCCCTGGGGTGTTTCTGAGCTCCTGCTCAGAGACTCTCTGCATGGGTGCTGTGCGTGCAGCAGAGCACAGAGCTTCTGGAGAATCCCACAGTGTCAGGTAGGGGCCCAGCCTGGGGCTGCTGCCTGCTGGCCCTGCTAGCTTTTATGCCATGGAGCAAGAGGCCACTGGCAAGAGGGAACAGAAGTCTTACCAGTGTCTGAATCATCTGGTAACGGTTCATCCGCAAGGTGTAAACAACACCAAAGATGTCCACCATGTTCTCCTGCTTCATCTGCTGTAGGAGCCGGTCCAGGGCAATGAAGGTGCCAGTTCGGCCCACGCCAGCACTGAGAGCACAGACAGCAAGGGTTAAACAGTGCCTGACCCCACAGCCAACGGGCTCCCATCCTGCTGCTAGACCTGGTTTGCAGATGCTGCACCCTGGGCCATTGGTCCCAGCACAGCATGGGGCTGAGGAGCCATTCAGGCTGCCTTGGGTTGTTGCTGACCATCTCCAGCTGCTCCGTCCCCTGAGATCAGGGAGGCAGGTTGCAAGCAGACCCCCAATCCCCAGCACCCAAGCATCAGACTTTCTACAGACCAGCTGGTGCTGCTGGGTGCCACTTTCCCTCCCAGTTTTTGCACGGGCAGGACCCTCGTCCACCACACCCTTTCCTATCATCCCCTCCCACCATCCCCCAGGAATAGAGCCTCACCTGCAGTGCACGAGGGTTGGCCCCGAGTCCTTGGTGCTCTGGATGTGCTCACGCACCAGCTCTCTGAACGTCATGATGGATGTGGTGGACTCCGGGATGCCGTGGTCGGGCCATGCCGTGTAGTGCAGGTGGGACACATGTCGCTCTGCCTGGAGACCCTCCTGCCAGGGAAGATGTTGGTCATCAGCATGGAGCCCACCAGGAAAGGGGCACACCCTGAGAGCACCCAGGGACTTGGGGACACCCAGTTCAGCTGCAGGGAACAGCCAACGCCAGATCTGCTGCCCTGCTTGGTGTCCCATCCTCCCCCTCAGTCCTCAGCCATGGTGAGGCACGTGGAAGTGCTGGGAAGTACCCTTGAAGCTGCAGGCTGTGTCCCAGTGTGGGGATGTGGAAAAGAGAGAGCAAGGGTGGAGAGCAGGGGTGACAGACATGGACAGTGCCGGGCTGCTCCACAGGGGACTGGGCCTTTGAACCCCACATATGGCAGGGAAAGGAAATTATGCCACCACCAAAGAGAAACATCACTGCATCCCATGCAAATCCCCAGCCCATGACAGGTCCCTGTCAGTCCTCTTGGGTCCTTACTCACGTGCCACAGTTTGAACTTGCGCATGGTCCACTCCTCAGAGCTGCTCTGCGTCAGCAGGTGGACTCGGACCTGCCCATAGGAGACTGGGGCAGATTCAGATGGCCAGTAATGATCACAGAGGACCTAGAGCACAGGGGAGATGGAGTCCCAGTGAGGATAGTAAGGGCTCAGGTCCCATTGGGTGATGCCCCAGCTTCTGGGAGCATCTGGAGAGCAGCTGCTGTGAAGGGAGCCGGGGCCAGTCTTGGGGAACAAGTAGTGGTTCTTCCCCCTCCCATCGGGAGCTTTGCATGGCACTGCACCTTGTCCCTGTTCTTTGGATCTTAGCCTCCTCCAGAGAAAAGGACATGTGTGGGTCTCATCACCCTTGGAGACTGGAGGAACAGTTAATGTGAGGTGTCCCATCCAGAGACAAGTGGCAACATGCAGATGCTGCAGAAATACCTGAAGGTGATGGGCATGGTTCCAGCTAAGCTCCACTTCTGCCTTTTCCTACCCCAAGCTAATGCTGAGCCACACAAATTAACCCCTGTTCCCCCCAGACTGCCTGTCGGGGAAACTGTGTGGACTGTGCTGACCCTGGAGTCGCAGGGGCTGGTGGAGAGCACAAACCCAGCTCTGGGCTCAGCTCACAAGACCAGGACTGGGCTTGGCTGGGGCTGGCACGGGGAAGCCCAGGGTTGCAGTCCTACCCGTCCATTCTCCATGCACACTGTCAGCATAATGATGTTGCAGACGTTCTGCTCCCACACCAGCCTCCAGAAGTCCTCTATCGTTTTCTTCAGGGGCCCCTGGGTGGCAATGAACTCCTGATGGGACGTGTAGCCCTGAGTGAGAGGCACATGGGAAGAGTTGGCAAGTTCCTGAGGCAGGTGGATCCTGCCCTGGGATCGAGCCAGTGCCTGATCTGCTTTTGTGATACAGGGAGAAATGCCCATTGCCCTCAGCCCATGCAGGTTCAGTTCCCAGGCAGATGATGGCAGAACCAGCTGATTTCACAGGAAGCATGTGACACTCAACACTTGCTCTCTACACATGTGGAATAAAGTTGTGACCACTGCTGTTTCCTTCCAAGCAGTTCCTCATTCAGCCTAACCAAGGAGAGACAGATCTGGATGTTTCTTGTGCTCCTCAGTCATTGCTGGAGGTAGGGTGAGCATGCAAGGTCTCAGGCTGCTTCTTTGTATTTGCCCCTTTGACACACACATGCCCCGTGGATCCACACACCCGCGTGTGCATGCTGTGTGCCCTGCCTGTTACCTGGGAAAATCTCCTGGATGGGGGATGTGGGCACAGCTCCAGGGTTGTTCAAATGCAGCTGCACAGACCAGAAGGAGAAAAAGTAGACAGACAGACAGGACAATAAGCTGGGAAAGGATGGGAAGAGGATAGTCCTCAAGAAGAAAGCAGAAAGCCTTACCAATCTCCCCACACTCACGCTTCTGCATCCATAGCACTTGCCATCTGACAATCTCCACCAACCCCTGCTAAAGGGCAACCGTGCACCTCCACCTGACACCCAACTCCTTGCCAGTCTGTGCCAGCTGTGGCTTCAGTGGCAGCTCTTACACACCAGCCCTCGCAACCTCAACCCAGGCACAGCTCCTGTGATGGGGCCCTGTGGCCGTGTCTCTGTGGAGAAGGCAAGTGGACACTCACAGGCATGAAGTTGGCATTGATGTAGTCTGAATGCAGATCCTCACCCAGTTTGCTCAGCTTGACCCGAGAGTGGTCATCTGAAAGAGACCATACACACATGACCCCAAAGCAACCGCTCTTCACCAGGATATGGCCATCTCCTCTTCACCTGGTTAACACAGCAGAAGTTCCAGCAGCTCCTCTAGCTCCATGTATGCAGCTAGCAGACAGGCTCTGTGCCTGGTCAGGCACCTTCTCCCTAGAGAGGTGAGCGTTGCTCCCCCTTGGGTTAGCAGCAGAGTAAGAAATCAGAGCTGATATCATGAGGCTCATCAAAGAAGCCAGAGAACATTCATGGTCCCTCTTTGGTCTCTGGCTGGGACCCACCCCTGAGCTGGGCTCACTCCTGAAGGAGCTGAGGAGAACGGTGGCTCAGTCCCGCCTGGCTCAGCTCTTAAGTCTCCAGCAGGAAAATGGAAAATGAGACCCATTTCAAGACTCCTTCTCCCAGGAGAGAAGCCAGGCACTGCGAACCCTGCAGCGATGCAAAGTGACCTATGCTTCTGCATTGCAGTGTGGACTCCATTTAGCATGCTGGGGGGAGGAGGGAGGACACAGAACTCACAGGGCAGCACGTGGGGATATCTGTTCTTGGAGACATTTGCTGGTAGCTCGGCCTCCACCTTTGGCTGCTCCTTCCCAACTTCCTTCAGCTCCTGTAGGACAGGGGAGAAAGTAACCACAAATTTTACTCTGGAGATGTCCTGGCCATCCCAGGATGGGATGGCTAATGGCTCTGCTCATGGCTCTGCTCATGGCTAATGGCTCTGTCCAGTGGTTCTAGGGTCACGCATGCACAGGGAACTCCTCCCTTGATATGGCCTGTGAACTCTGGGCCATAGGTGGCTTTTACCAGTGCCTTTTCCAACAGCACTGTTTGTACTTAGAAGAAAACAAGCCCAAGAACAAGTAATGGGGAAAAAAACTTCTTAGAAATCTACCAAGAAGCTCAGAGCCTCTTCTGCTGAGAAAACAAAACCAGCTTGTGCTGTGAAAACAGAAGTATCTTGTGCTGCTTCTGACTCTGTCCTCAGAAGGCTGGAGAAGGATGATCTGAGGAGAGTTTGAAATTGCTGGTGGGACTTTCAGAGGTGCTGGCAGCAGCACAGTTCAGAGCCTGCAGATGTTGGCAATGGGAGCCTGAGGTGCATTTCACAGACTGAGAATGCTCCTTGACCTTCCCTTTGGCTGCAGGCTCTTTTCTAACACTGTCAAGGTGGATCTCATCACAACAAGACTCAGCATCTTCACCTCCAGACCTATGGCCCTTAGCTTTGTCCACCAGCTATGGACAGTGCTGGTTCACATCATGTCACAGACAACATGTGTTTCTACCAGAAGCTGAACAAAACAGATTTTGAGCAAAGGAATTGCCTGATCACTTGGTCCATCTAATCTTTGGCCTCCAAGAGTGCCTAGTAGGGTGGTTGGATTGCTAGAGAGACGGGTTACTGTCCCTGGAGGAGTTCACCACCCAACAGCTGCGGCATGAGCTACCTAGAGAGGGAATAGTCCTCTCTAGCAGGAGTCTCATCTCACCTCAAATTCCTGGAAAAAGGCGTGGTTAGCACTCGCTGTCTTCATCTCATAGTACTGCTTGAAGCTCTGTATGGGAATTGGCCGATGGACGTTTCTGCATGAAATGAAGTCCAGAGGAAAACATGTCTTAGTTATCAGAGGCCTGGCAGGTGGGCAGTGAGACAGCCCAGCCTCGAGACCCACAGTACCTGGATGCACACACACACAGGGATGGTTTATAGCCCTGTCATTGCTCAGGGGAGTGGGTCCACAGAGCATTGTTTAAGTATTGTGAGGGATTACAGGGCGATAAGGATGTTCTCCTACTGCACAAACCTTGCAGAGGAGATATGGACAATGCATTGACTTAGAATGGAGCTGGGTGATAAATACTGAATGTGAGAAAGCCTCGCATTTAAAAAATAGCTGAAGGAGTGGAGGCAGAGTTGGATTTTTCCTGAGTCAGAACATGAGAAAGGTGAAAGACCCTGTGACCTTCAATGGGGCCAGGCAGAGAGGGAAGACTCCACCACTCACCTCAAGCTGTAGGTCACCATTTCCTGGGGCAGGCTGCTCTTCTTGGCTCTAGAATCAAAGCATGGGAGATGTTACTCTTCCCGGCACTGCAGGGACAGGTGCTGTGAGCATGTTGCACACTGCTGGCTCATGGGCACTTGGGAGCAGCCAGGTCACAGCAGGAACAAGCCCTTGCAGATGGAGAGGGTTCTGAGAATTAATTGCACACTGGCAGCTCCCCTCTTCCCTTTGCCTTTTGCTTCTGTGCTCGCCAGGTACTACTCCACGAGTGGGTGTCCTAGTTTGCCTAAATCTCTTTTTATACCTTCTCACTGGTCTTTCTCCTGGCCTGGTACTGAAGGTTGGGTTTCTCAGCCTGGTAGGAGATGGCTTATCCTCACCTCTTTGCTCTGAGCTGTTTCCAATAAACCAAAGCAAAAATAGCTGCGAGTGTCAAGAGAAATCCCACGATGATTCCAGCAATTATTGGCATTGAGAGAGGAGTTGTATCTGCACTGGATCCAGCAGCTGCAATAAAAAAAAGAGATAGAACAGGCAGAAATAAGAGTCATTGTCAGGTCGTTGATTATCTCTTAACCTACACAGGCAGGTAAGGAAGATGGCATTGTCCATCTTACCTGAGAACATGGTGAACGCCACTGCAGGGGCTACTGGGTCATATTTGGTGAAGGCAGCGATGCTGAACCTAGGGCAAAGCAGAGTCCAGCAATCAGGGGCTACCCAGACTTCTGGCACAGCCCCAGGCAGCCAGAAGCAAGAAGACCCAAGAGAACAGGACACCTGCCTATGTTGAAATGCTGTGTTGGAAGGAGATGGTTTTCTGGTAGAAATTTAGGGGATGTGTGGGGATGGTTTTTCCTCCCTTTTCTACCCCTTGGAAAATTTTATTGCATTTTGGAAAACATGAGAAACTGTTCAGAAAAACAAATGGGAAAAAGCTCTCCTCCAAAGGGTTCTTCAGGGACAAGTAGTGAGTTTCAGCTCTCTTATGGGACACAAACAGGGAAAGACAGCAGTAAGGAGGGAAAATCAAGGTGAGTGAGACACTCTTTTAGTTCATGTTAATTGGGTTGACTTGAAAGAGCCGAGCCTGAGTAGCTGTTTGGAACAGGGAACCTCAGCTGTGAGGGCTGAGCCCTGACCTAGACCCTTTCTTACGAAGTGGCTGGTGCCCTCTCTTCCCTGCAGAGATCTGCTCTACATCCTCCTCCTGGCAGAGTGCACACCAAGCCCCACAGCTCCCTGCAGAGTTGGTTTCCTTCTGAGTGGGTAACTTGGATGGGTAGGTCTTCTCGTGCCCCAAATACAAGTTACGGCATTCAAATGCAGCTTTGGACTTTAGCAGCCAACAAGTTTGTGGAGCCTGGTGTGAGTTCACTCCGGCAGCACCAGAGCAAAGGGCTCTTTGGAAACTGAGCCTGCAGAAGCCACAGCACGAGAGATAAGAACTTGTGGATAAATAACTCACTGAAAGACAGGAAACAAGGGCTGGTTTTCCAAGCGGTTATGGGCTGTCAGAGGTATCTGCTTTTCACCACCCTACTAATAACTAACTAGGACAGAAGCCCAGGGACTGATGATACACGCTGATTAGGGCAGCCAACTAAGAATAGACAAGTAAGGAACCTACAGGGCTTTGAAAACTAGAGTGAACACTTTGTGAGTGGGACTATATTGGAGTGGCTGCACTTGGTCTGATCTAAAAGACATAAATGCTCAGCTTTAGCAGGGAGATGCTTCCATTCCTTTAGCCTTCCCAGTCCACCATGGACTGACCATAGCTGACCACAAGTGTAACTTAAGAACTAATGATCCTTAAGAAAGTAAGTTTAGAAACTAAGTGAAGGTGTGGAAACAGAGATGGATTTTTCCTGAGTCAAAGCAGGAGAAAGTGAAGGGCTCTGGGACCTGCAATAGGGTCTTGCTGTACAAGCTGAGAAAGTCAACTGTGAAGAGACGCAAAAGGATCTTCCAGTTCTGAGTAACTGGGCAGTTAAGTAGATGTTATTGAATCACGGTGGGTCAACTAATGACAGCCTGATGATTCTGAAGTAGCTGCTACCCTGTGAGAGGTCGAAGTTGGAGTGAAAACAGCAGTGGGGAAGCAGGGAGGGCAGATAAGCACTCTCAGACTGGCCAGAGAGTACTGGGGGGTGAAGGGCATCCCAGTATGTTTGTGCTCTTTTTAAACTCTGCTGGAAGCTGCTGGCACATTTCAGGCTGAGCCATCACATTGTAAGGAAGACCCAGCTTGTGCCCAGGCTGTCCCCTGTCCCAGCTGTGCTGCCTGGAGCAGAAGGATGGATGTGAGGCTGCCAGGGGTGAGCAGTGAGGCTTGTCCTGCCAGGCCTGAGGGTGAGTGGAGTAGGATCCATCAGCAATAACGGATAGATGGGCTTGATGGGCAACAAATTTCAAACCTTCTGAATTGACTGGAGACCCTCCCATCCTGCAGACAGGACAAGAGGGAATGGCCTTAAGCTCCACCAGGGGAGGTTTAGATTGGACATTAGGAAAAAATTTTTCACGGAAAGGGTCACTGGGCAGTGGCAGAGGCTGCCCAGGGAGGGGATTGAGTCACCTTCCCTGGAGGTGTTTAAGGGACGAGTGGACGAGGTGCTGAGGGACATGGTTTAGTGATTGATGGGAATGGTTGGACACGATGATCCGGTGGGTCTTTTCCAACCTGGTGATTCTATGCTTCTATGAAAGGGTAGAGAGAGTGAGGCAGAAAAGAATAAATGAGACCCAGCAGGTCTTGAACCCAGCACCAGGGACCTTGGTTCCACTCAGCACAAAACTTAAGGGCAGATCTATTTCTCACTTTACTCATAGGCAGAAGTGAAGCTTTCTCTCATGCACACGTTCTCTCATGGTCTTCCTTTCTTTTCCTGACACTCTCAGCAACTCCTGTCTCCTGTCAGCCAGACTTGTTACAAATTTCTTTAAACTGAACTGGGACAATCTTCCAGAGTCTGGGGAATTCCCATGTCAGAGAAACGTCTGGGGAAACGATCTGTTTGATGAAATTTTGAGCTGCTTAGTCAACACAGGACTGACTAAAAATATGGTCTGTAGCATAAAACCCGTTTTACCATCAACTGTTTTAGAGGTACCCTATAATGAAATACGTATGCTTCGACATTCATCTTCCTGGATTCTATTTATTGTCAAATAAGGCTCTGAATTTATGGATATTGTGATCTCGGTGTGTCTCATGGGTAACCTCATTGCTACCCTCCTACCTTTGAGACCCCAGTCGTGTCGGCACCACTTGAATTAATGTTGCCAAACCAGTTTCATTTTTGCACTCTAAGCCTGCGTGTGGCTCATATAAAAGCCCTGACCATATCAGCACCCGTTGTGGTTCTTACTCTGGAGGTGGACAACCATCCAGCTTCTCAAGCAACACATACAGCCCTTGTCAGCCTCAGCTCTCATTTCTGCTCTCACTCTCCCTGCCCAGTTCACTGTCTAACGTTCTTTGCCATGCCAGGCCTTGCAAACCTCAAAGGTTGCTTAGTGGAACAATCCCTGGAGCACAAAGGTGAGGTGACACCCAGGGAGCTGGCGGCACCTTGGAGGGACACACGCAACCCCTCTTCTCCTCCAACCCCTTCACCTCAGGAGGGATGCTGACATCTCTCACCTGTACTGTTCGTTGGCTTTCAGCTTCCCGTTGCACGTTGCCCTGGACTGGCCGCACTCCTCTGTGCCCACTGGCACTCGCCAGGTTTCGGGGGAGCTCCTGGGACTCGGGTGGAAGGGATTGGGGATTAGCACAGCCAGGTAGGAGTCCTCTGTCCCATAATAGTGGTCATACCATGTACTGGACGTGACTTCCCGCGTGGGCCTCAGCACTGAAAGGAGAATGTACAAGGGGACAGTGGTAGTCCTGAAGTTCTGTCTGGGGGCCCTGCTGCCCTCCAGGTAGCCCCTGCAGATCAGGATGTGCCAGGGCACTTACGTGAATCATTAGTGGTAGCAATGACACCGTAATACTCGATCTGGCCGTTCTCCTCACTGAACAGGTCAGATGAAATGACAACCGTGGAGCTGGCCTCCACCTGGAAGATGTCTGCACGCAGAGGTGGAGGGAGGGCTGGAAAAGGAACCAGCAAGAACCACCTGTTAGCATTCCCCTGCTCCCACAGAACCACTACGTGTTTCTCAGCCTTGTGACTGGTCCCAGCATCACTGCCCAGAGCCTCGACCCACTGCAGTTCAGTGCAGGATTTTATGGGGCTCATAGACATCTGAATGAGTCCCCAGGTTTAATCATCAACACTAGGTGTCTTCTCCTGGGTTCTGTGGCAAGGACATGGGGAAGAAGAGGACTCACCCTCCGGTGTTGTGTTGCAGAGCACAGTCACAGCCTGGCTTCTCATTGTGTTCAAGCCCACTGTGCTCACAACAATTCGGTATGACGAGTTTGGCCCCAGCCCCTCAAGATTGGCCTCATTCGTAGGGATGTTCATGACGTACTTGGAGGTGGGAGGTCCATCAAAGAGGCTCTCTGTCACCACCTCATATGCCTGCACATCTCCAGGAGATCTGGTCCAGTTCAAGTAAAGGCTTCTTGACTCTGGCAAGCATTGCACATCCTCCACCGGCTTTGGCTCTGTGAACAAGACACGGCAGGCTCTTAACTTACTGGATCGGGGAAATCCCAACCTCAGTCCAGAGTGCATCAGCCCAGAGCCACTAGGGTCCTCTCCTGCCTGTCCCTAGGTCAATGGGAGAGGAGCAGAGCTGGACATCTGCAACTTGAGAGCCTCTTGTGCCAAAGGCTACAGGACAAGGCAAATGAGTTGGGCCTGAGGAGACCAATGGGGATCTCTGCTGAGCCTGCTTTGCTCCACAGATAGTGAGGCAATGGGGTGATAGGAATCTCTGCCATGAGGAGAGCTTAGGGAGATCTTGGCTGCTAGAGGGTCACCCTGCTGGTTTTCCTTATCGTCTACCATAAAGACTGCCCATGCTTCTGTTGATCCCCAAGGACTGATGGCAGTCTTGAGGCCACTCAGGAGTTTCTCCCTCCTCTAGGCTCCCCTCCTTTCATCCCTCCAGCAGGTCATACCCACCCATCGGCACTGCCAAGGGTTTGGTGCTGCTCCAGTAGGGCCCAGCCACGCAGCTCAAGGAGATGGAGTAGTTTCTCCCTGGGATCAACCCCTGGAGGAGGTGCTGGCCTTGCCCTCTGACAAGAGTGTGCCGCCAGGATAGTGTGCTGTTCCTGGGATCACGCAGCCACAGCTGGCAGTCATCCTGCTGTCCAGAAGCACTGCTCCAGGAGATGAGCATTGTGTTGTTCCCTTCAGCCACCACAGAAAGATTTGTGGGAACTGAGGGGGCTGCAATGAAAACCACATAAGGGGAGGGTTACTGGCATGCCAGACCCCCTCCTCCATCCTGCAGATATTCAAGCAGAAGATGAAAAATATGCAAGGAAACTTTATGTGTTCAGTGACAGCATTTCTGCACCTGCTGGTGAGCACTACTAGAAATTATCTTCAAATGGTAATTGGACGATGCGCAGAGCAAGGAGAATGGGGAGGTGGGCTCTTCCTCCTGCTAATTAGCAAGTTTAATTGGAGACCTGCCTGAAGGGGACAAGATGAGAGGGAATGGCCTCAAGCTCCCCCAGGGGAGGTTCAGGCTGGACATTAGGAAAACATTTTTCCCGGAAAGGGTCATTGGGCACTGGCAGAGGCTGCCCAGGGAGGGGGTTGAGTCCCCTTCCCTGGAGGGGTTTAAGGGACGGGTGGATGAGGTGCTGAGGGACATGGTTTAGTGATAGATGGGAATGGTTGGACTTGATGATCCAGTGGGTCTTTTCCAACCTGGTGATTCTATGATTCTAAGGGTTCTGCACACAACTCCCAGCACCCTGCCAGGGGCTGGCTGAGCATGGGAGCAGAGACCTCTGGATTCCCCAAGCAAAGTGCAGGGACTGTGGGGAGAAGCACATGAAAAGGCTTATTGTGCTTATCTGCAATTTCCACATTCCTTAAAAATAAAAGAAAAAGCCCAGCCTCCCCTTATTCCCCTTGCCAGGAATTTTCTGAATGCCTGGGAGAAAAGCAGTGGGGATGGTAGAGTGTCCCCCTGGCTCTGAGGCCTTGCTGTGTGCTAGGTTGTGGGTGTCCACATGGTACCCATTCCTCTTTGTTCAGTCATCCATGCCAGGAGGAGGCAGCTTACGTGGACATCACGGCCATTAGCTGGAGGTCTGCCCTGAAACAGCAACCACAGCCACAAGCTTCACCTCGAATCCTGTATTCAGCATTGGGCCCCCCAGTACAAGACAGATATCAAGCTGCTGGAGCACGTCCGAGAAGGGGAACAGAGCTGGGGAAGGGGCTGGAGAACAAGAGTTATGGGGAGTGGCTGAGAGCCCTGGGGCTGTTTAGTTTGGAGAGAAGGCTGAGGGGAGACCTCATCACTTTCTGCAGATCCTGGAAAGGAGCTTGCAGTGAGCTGGGTGTTGATCTCTTCTCCATAGTGACAAGTGATAGAACAAGAGGAAATGGCCTCAAGTTGTGCCAGAGGAGGGTTAGATTAGTTATGAGGAAAAAAATTTTTACTGACAGCATGGTGAAGCCCTGGTAGGGGCTGCCCAGGGCAGTGGTGGAGTCTCCATCCTTGAAGGAGTTCAAAAAGTGTGTGGCTGTGGCACTTTGGGACATGGTTTAGTCAGCACAGTAGGGCTGGGCTGATGGTTGGTCTGGATGAGCTGAGAGGCCATTTGCAACCTTAACAATTCAATGATTCTAACATTGTCCTATGGACAGTAATATTGTCCTACTAAGCCCTCCACCAGGACTGAGGAGGCTGAGGGGAGACCTCATTGCTCTCTGCAACTCCCTGAAAGGAGGTTGTGGAGAGGAGGGAGCTGGGCTCTTCTCCCAAGGGACAGGGGACAGGACGAGAAGGAATGGCCTCAAGCTCCACCAGGGGAGGTTCAGGCTGGACATTAGGAAAAAATATTTCACAGAAAGGGTCATTGGTCACTGGCAGAGGCTGCCCAGGGAGGGGGTTGAGTCACCTTCCCTAGAGGTGTCTAAGGGACGGGTGGACGAGGTGCTGAGGGACACGGGTTAGTGATTGATGGGAATGGTTGGACTCAATGATCCTGTGAGTCTTTTCCAATCCGGCGATTCTGTGATTCTGTGACTTACATGGCCCAACTTCATATTACTACTACGTGTGGTACCTACAGCTTCCGAGCAACAGTTCCAGCCCTCTTCCTACCCCTTCTCATACTGAGCCTGCCCAACTAGGAAGGCTGAGCCTCATGCATGATGCAAGAATCTCCAGCTCTTGCCACTTACTTGTCCAGTCACTGATGTTCCCCGCAGAGGCTGTGTAGGGCCCTGCCACAGACACCACTTCCAGCAGGTATTTGTGTCCTGGATCCAGGCCAGAGAAGGTGAATTTGCTGATGCCTTTCCCAACAGATATGTTGGCTGCCACAATACCTGATCCTGAGTGATACAGGAGGAGCCTGTAACTGTCTTGTCCTTGGGGTTCAGCTCGCCAGGATGCACTCAGCCTGTTGGGATACCCTTGGTTCGTCATGTACACATTACGGGCAGCCAAGGGGTCTGCAGAGACAGAGTGGGAGATGTTGTTAGTGAAAGATCTGAGGACATTGCCTGGTTATCTTGGAAGCATCATCAGAAGGGTTGCACCACACAGGACAAAGAGGCAGCTTCTGCAAGGTTCAAGCAGAGCCAGCCCTGTCCCAGCTGGAGCAAGACACCCAGGAATGGGAGAGGAGGAAGCACCCAGGAGGCTGGACGGGAGAGGAAGAAGAATGTCCCTATCTGCTGCTCCCTCCTCCATGCTTCTCCTCTGAAGCACAGCCCCCAGAGCTGCAGCTGTCTAATCCAGGCTGGTGGAGCTGATGGTGAGGGTGGGCAGAGCCCTGGCATGGCACTGGCATGCCCTTGAGGTCAGGCAGGGTTCGTGAACCTGATGGTCACTGGGGATTGTGTGTTTGTGACTGCCCAGCAAGTCATGCATCCCCCTCAAAACCGGGTACTCACATGTCCAGTTGCTGACATTCCCTGCAGGTGTCTGGTAGGGCCCCGCCATGGACACCACCTCCAGCACATACTTGCTTCCTGGGCTCAGTCCCATGAAGGTGAAGTTGTGGGTGTCTCTCCCAAGCGAGGTCACAGCTGCCACGGTGCCCAGGCGCGCATGGTACAGAGTCAGCGCGTAGCCCTCTCTTCCCCCCGCTGAGGCTCCCCAGGACGCACTCAGCCTGTCGGGGTGCCCAGTGCTTAGCAAGCGCACGTTGTCTGGGGGCAGCGAACCTGGGGAATTACCAGACCTGATGTTAGGGACCAGACTGTACAGAAGGAAACACACTCAATGGGACACAGTGCAGCAGAACGGATGCTCCCTGAGGGCTGGGATGTGGAAGCCCTCCCTGGCACACTCCACCTTCCGTATTTTCTCTTTTCTGCCCCCATCCCAGCTCACTTTTAAGGCTTCTCACTCTGTGTGGTCCCTCACACACAAGTCCCTCATCCAAGGTGCCCGCATCCCCATCGCGCAGCTGGAGCACCTTTGCCAGCGCTGTGTGCACACGTGTCATGCAGCACCCAGCTGGCATACGGCTGCCTGGGCAGAGCTGGCATAGTGTGGTTGCTCTCTCCAGCCCTAAAATATTTCTGGGTGGAGAGAAGTGCTGGACTAGTCCACCTCTGAGAAGAAATACAGGAGCTTCCCAGTACCTGATGGCATCTACAAGAAAGCTGGGGAGGGACTTTTTCCCAAGGGGCTGTAGTGATAGGACAAGGGGGAATGGCTTTAAACTGGAAGGGGGAAGATTTAGACTAGACATTAGGAAGAAATTCTTCATGATGAAGGTGGCGAGGCCCTCACCCAGGATACCCAGGGAAGTGGTAGCTGCCCCATCCCTGGGGGTGTTCAAGGCCAGGTTGGATGGGGCTTTGAGCAGCCTGGTCCAATGGGAGGTGTCCCTGCCCATAGCAGGGGTTTGGAACTGGACGATCTTTAAGGCTCCTTCCAACCCAAACCATTCTATGATTCTATAATTCTATGATTCTATGATTCTGTGATTCTATCTTCAGAGCAAAGAACCTGTGGATTAACCTCTTCCTGTGTTACACCTATTCATTTAATGAACCTTTACGGTAATGTGGTTTCTACCTGCTGGAGGAGACTCAGCAAGGGCACAGGTGATCCTTGTATACCAGAAGATAGGGCAGCATGGGCAGGAGGATGTCCCCATGTGGGCACAACTGGGTAACCCTGCATGTCATCAGCATGTACTTCTGCAAGTCTACAGTTGAATATCCATGTGTCCATGAGGGTAACACTGTACCATGCTCTATCTGCTGTGTGTTGCACCCATGCACACATGTGTGCACATCACCAAAGGCACTAGGACCCCTCCAAACCTCCCAGCCCTCCTTCTGGCCCAGTGATGCAATATCTCCCACTCTTCTACAGGGGACATTCCTCCAGGCACTCACGTGTCCAGCCACTGATGTTGGGTGCCGCAGCCTGATACGGTCCAGCCATGGCACTGGCTTCCAGGGAGTATTCGCATCCCGGGGTCAGGCCCGTGAAGGTGAAGTTGTGGGTGTCTCTCCCAAGCAAGGTTGTAGCTGCCACGGTGCCCAGCCCCACATGGTACAGGGTCAGTCTATAGCCATCTCGCCCCCCGGTTGCGGCTTCCCAGGATGCGCTCAGCCTGTCTGAGTGGCCTGTGATCAGCAAGCGCACGTTGTCTGGGGGCAGTGGGTCTGTAGAGGAAACACAGGTCACTGCCAGGAGCCACGTCTGAGCTGAGGGACAGGAGACGCTCCATGTCTGTGCCAAGCCTGCACTGCATGAGGTGGGTCAGCCCTGCAGGGTCCCAAGGGCTGGCTTTGCCCTTGGCTCTGCGGCAGCTGCCTCCTCACTGGTGCTGCCTGAGCCCATGGACGGCTACCAGGGACACGGGTGGCCAAGCCACAGGGGCACACACAAGCTCCTCGTGCTGTGTCCAGCAGGGCATGAGCACCGGGCACTTGCATGGGTGGGAGAGGAAGGCGGAATCTGGCTGTGCCAGTATGACATCTGATTTGAACCAGGAAGGGCGGTGGAGGTGGTGGAGGACACCTGCCTGCAAGGACAGCATCATACTCACGCGTGCAGTGAGTGAGGTTGGAGGTGCTGGTGTGGAAGGGCCCGGCTGTGGCCCCCACTGCCACGCTGTAGTGGGTGCCAGGGCTCAGGTTCCTGAAGACGTGACTCCTGGCATCCCCGCCCAGCACCACGTGCTCAACACGGCTGCTGGAGGCTGTGTCATAGACATCCACCATGTAGCCTTCTGCTCCTCCTCTTGTTGCTGCCCAGGAGGCCTGCAGCACGGAGGCAGAGGGGCTGCCCAGGGTGAGGTTGGCAGGGGCCAAGGGGTCTGAAAAGCAACAGAGGGACAGTCAGCCCCTGCGTGCCTCCAGCCACTGCTCTGTGCTAGGAGCCAGCTGCTTTGCCCAGGGGATCCTTGCACTCTGGAAGTGCTGGGCTCCAGCTCCCACTGGGTGGTGGGCAGGCTGGCCATCAGAGATCCTTCCAGAGAGACGCATGGAGACAAATGGGGAGCACGGGGAAGCACGGGGAACAGCTTCAAGATACAAAAGGGCAGGTTCGGTTTGGACACTAGGAAAAATTTCTTCAAGGAAAGGGTTCTCAGACAGAAGCTGCCCAGGGAGGTGGTGGTGGCGCATCCCTGGAGGTGTTTAAAAGATGGGTGGATGAAGTGCTTAAGGATATGATTTAGTAGTGGGCAGGTACAGTTAGTCTTAATGATCTCAAAGGTGTTTTCCAATCTAGCTATTCTACGATTCTATGAAATGGGCAGGCAGGGCACATGGCTCTGAGCACAATCTCCCCAGGGTTTGCTGCTAGAAATGGCAGGGGAGATGATATCCATTGCCTTTGAGGTGGATAGGGAAGTTGGCTCTGTGTCAGAGAAGGAGTAAAGACCTTGAGCAACTATGGGACAACTATGCAGAAGCTAGGGGAACAGCGGGGACGGTTTTTGATGGGGAAGGTGGCGGTGAGTGCTCTGCAAGGCTCAGATGGAGATTCCAGGGCACAGTGGAGTGCTGTGTCAAACCCAACCCATCAGACTCACATGTCCATTGAGTGACATTGGTGGAAGAGGCTTCGAACAAGCCTTTCACAGCGATGACCTGCACAGCAAACCTGCTTCCTGCCTCCAAGTGTGTCCAGGTGATGTTCTGTGCATCTGGACTCAAGATCTGGACCTGTTCCCTGCTCTGGGTGCGGATGTTATACAGAATAATGCGGTAGTGGTCCCTCCTGCCAGGGGGCGTGTTCCAGCATGCGTAAAGCTCTGAGGAGCTCCCTGTGTTGGTTAGGCTCAGGTTTGTTGGTGCTGCAGGCACTGTGAGGGAAAACAGCCACGTGAGTCAGAGAGAAAAAGAACTGGTTCTGAACTTGCAGCCGTTTCCAGGGAGGAGTCGTGCTTTCACCAGGCAGCCACCAGCATCTGGGCAGCGAGCGCTCTGTGCCCACGTTGTACAAGAGGGTCGCAAGAGGCAGAAGATGACTGCAGTCCAACATCACTGGGAACCAGGCCAGGGTGCCCTCCAACCCTCTCACCTCCCTGGGTGCCAGCACTGATCCCCATCCTATTCTGGAGCTCCTTGCACCGGAGCTCCTTGCACCACCATGGGAGGTGTGGATGCTCACCTGTGCAGCCAGTGATGTTCCTGGGGAGGGAGCGGTAGGGTCCAGCTACTGCCCAGGCCCCAACAAGGTAGCAAGTTCCTGGTTCCAGCCACGCCACGGTGACATTGGTGCTATCTTTCCCTGCTTCTAGGTTCCTTGCTGGTGCAGAAGAGCCCTCCTCGAACACGCTGAGCCTGTATCCATCCCTCTGCCCAGGAGGGGTCTCCCAGTGCACAGCCAGCGCCCAGGCGGTGCTGACAGGGCGTGCTGACAGGGCAAGAGGAGGTAGCGGGACTGCGGGAGAGAATGAGTGTTACAGGTGACAAATCTGGGATGTTCAGGACTGACTCTAGTTTGGGAATGAATCTGGGACCTGCAGGACTGTGAGCATCTAATGTGCTGTCTAAAGACTGCCGAGAGCAGCAGGTTGCTCCCAGATCAGTCCTGCTCCCTGTGTCCCAGGTGATAACAGTGCATCACCACCATGACCTGAGAGGTCCTCATCCCAGGGTGCCGGGGCAGGCTCACAGCAGGGCTCATTGAGCTGCTCGGCTCAGGATGAGGGAGCGTCCCAACAGGATAGTAGAAGACAGGCACCAGTGGGATTGCAGGAACATGATCTCAGCCCCGGGATTCCCCTCTTGGTCCCCAGCCCCTCTCCAAGTCAGAGGCAGGCTGGGTGCCAGGGATGGGGGCACAGGAGCTCTATTCCTACCAGTGTAACCGATGGCAGTCTGAGAGGAGATGCGATGAGGCCCAGCCTGGGAAATTATCTCCACGCGGTATCGAGATCCTGGCACCAGCCCCTCCAGGTCAAGCTGGGTGACTCCACGGGGGACAGACACATTCCTGATGATGGACAGGGACTCAGCCATGGAGAGCTGTACCAAATGGTCTCTGCCACCGCCTGACTCCACCCAGCTCACACGTAGTTCCTGGGGTCTCTGGCCAGGCTGAAGACTAACATTAGCCAGAGACAGTGGATCTAGGGGAAAACATAGCATGGAGATCCATGAGGTGGTGAAAGAAAGCAACTGGAGAAGCCAGCAGAGAACCTGCGCCTCTGTGCAGGCAGAGCTAAAGGAGAAGTGGTGGTGGCTGACTGCCAGCTCTCCTGTTGTCCCGGGGGACATGCATGTTGCCTGTGCACATCCCCAAGGTGCTGTACTGAAAAGAGAGCACACAGCTCCCCAGTGGGCTGCTCTGCTCCACGGTCAGGGAAGAAAGCCCGTATGGAGGTCTCTATGCTTCCTGTCTCACACCCCTCTCCCATCAGTCCCAGGCTGACCTTGTGTTTGCGAGTAGTATAGGCAGAAGGTTCAGCATGACAGGAGAAAGCCTGAGCTGGGATAAAGAATATTTGCGGCCCAGAAGCCATCAGACAGCACCTGCCTCATAATGTGGCCCATCGCTGAAAGCCTCCCTCTGCCTGGACACATCTGTGTCACTGCCGGTATTGGAGGCAGTGCCAGGATGCCCCATCCCTACAGGAGGCTGGGGGCTCAACTCACTCACATGTCCACTCGGTGGCAAAGTGTGATGAAGATCTATACGGGCCAGCGAGGACGGTCACCTTCAGGAAGTACTGGACACCAGGGGACAGCCCCAGGAACGTGAAGTTGTGGGTGTTTGGCCCCACTGTGATGTTCCTCTGTGCTGGATGACTCTTGCTGTAGAGCTGGAGGTGAAACTGTTCCACATCACCAGCAGCCTTGTCCCAGAAGGCAGAGAGTCCCAACGGGCGTCGGGTGTTGGTCAGGGTCACGCCGGCTGGAGCCAGGGGGTCTGAGAGAGAAAAGACATCCAGACAGTGAGAGACAGTCACGGTGGAGCCACCACGATGTGGCATGCCCTTGTCCTGGACACCCTCCACCACCTGTCCCTGGTGGGCTCAGCTCAGAAATCAGCTCTGCCATATCAGACCCCAGAATAGCTTGAGCTTCTGCTCCACAACAACGACCGGAGCGGGTCCCCACCTGCTGGGTGGCATTTGGAAATGTTTGCTGTTCAGTGATGGGTTTCTCCACCACTGAAGATGCTTTTACTTCTAAGCTGGCTGACTGTGGCTCTGGTTGTCTTTCCACCCTTTGCCTGTCTGTGCATGCCTGCCCCTGGTTCCCCTGCCTCCCCATACATGCTCCACGCTCGGCCTTGCTCCCATGCTATGAATTTTCTGGTCTTGTTGGCAAGGCCATGTTTGCAACTTGCAGTAGGGTTGAGGTAGGAGGATCACACTCACATGTCCAGTTTGTTGCTGATCGCACAGCAGATTGGTAAGGTCCAGCCAGAGCAGCCAACTCCAGTGTATACTGTCGTCCAGGGACCAGGTCCTCAAAGGTGACATTTGTCCAGTTGTTCCCCACAGTGAAGTTCCTGACCTGCTCCTGGAACTTGGTTTCCCAGAGGGTGCCCGTGTAGCCAGTGCTGCCAGTGGGAGTTGCTCTCCAGGAGGCTTGCAGAGAGGTGCTGTGGCCCTGGTTGCTCAGGGTCAGCTGCTCTGGGGGCAAAGGATCTAGGAAAGGAAAGGTCTGGAGTCACAACTGCACCTGGGCTGGGGTCGCTTGGGAGAAGTTCAACCCCAAAAGTGCTGAGGCTGGAGCCCCTTGCCTGGGGGAACCCACATCCAGGTGCTCTGGGCACCCACAGGGTCTGAGCAGGCCATTGTCCCCCTTCTTGATACCCACACTGGGACTGGGCTGGCACAGAATTCAAACTGGCATGGTAAGAGAGGACTGCTCTGGTGCTGGGGGAGGTGGTGGGTGGGATGGTCTTGGACCAGGGCAGTGAAGAGGTGGTTTAAGGCAGATACAGCCTGAGAAGTGCCAAGGGAGGGTGGCCAGGGGAGGAGGAGGGCTCTGGTCTCTCCTGACCCCTGTGCTGGGCAGTTGGGTTGCAGACCAGGGTCAGACATAATCAGCAGGACCTCTGCTTTCCTACTGAGCCTCTTGCCTTTTTATTGCATGAAACTGCAGAAGACCCAGGAATCATGGCGGGGAAAGGCAGGATCCAGTGGCAACCCTGGCTCTGGCTGCCGTGAGGGCTGTGGCACTCACATGTCCAGTTGGTGATGCGTCGGGGTGTGGATGTGTAGGGGCCAGCTATGGTGCTGACCTCAAAGGCGTAAAGAGTCCCAGGGTGGAGGCCCTCATAGGTGAAGTTGGTGACACCTCTGAGCAGCGAGCTGTTCTTCACAGGGTGCTCCACGGGGCTGAGATTCAACATGTAGCCTTCTCCCAGTGCCTCCTCCCAGCTGGCATGCAGGCTGTAGGGGCTCCCCTGGCTGGCCAGACTCACACCGGAGGGTGCCAGTGGTTCTGCAAAGGGACAAGGATGAGATCACACCTGGCACTGCATGGGGCGGTGTATCGGACAGCCAGACTACTCTCATGACACCCCGAAGTGTCGGTTGTCCTCCTCGCAAACACGGGCAGTCAGGGCTGCAGGGAGAGCCTTTTACTGTTCTCAGTGCTGGAGGCTGGGTGAGCATCTCCCCACACTGTTTAAGGCTCCAGTCCTTCCTTCCCAAGGTGACAACTCTGAGGTAGCCATCTCAGCAGCAACCGTTGCTCCTCAAGGTGCCCAGGAGAGACTAGGCACATGGAGATGCTTTTCAGGGGGAGGCTGGTGGTGTTTCACTAACCAGGTGCTGTGAGCAGAGGGAGGAGAAGGTGTCTTGACCCGGCCTAACACTGAGTCATAGAATCACCAGGTTGGAAAAGACCCACCAGATCATCAAGTCCAACCATTCCCATCAATCACTAAACCATGCCCCTCAGCACCTTGTCCACCCATCCCTTAAACCCCTCCAGGGAAGATGATTGGGCAGCCTGTTCTAGTGTCCAGTGACCCTTTCCATGAAAATTTTTTTCCTGATGTCCAGCCTGAACCTCCCCTGGTGGAGCTTGAGGCCATTCCCTCTCGTCCTGTCCCCTGTCCCTTGGGAGAAGAGCCCAGCTCCCTCCTCTCCACAACCTCCTTTCAGGGAGTTGGAGAGAGCAATGAGGTCTCCCCTCAGCCTCCTCTTCTCCAGGCTAAACACCCCCAGCTCTCTCAGCCGTTCCTCATAAGGCCTGTTCTCCAGCCCCCTCACCAGCTTTGTTGCTCTTCTCTGGACTCGCTCCAGAGCCTCAACATCCTTCTTGTGGTGAGGGGCCCAGAGCTGAACACAAGATTTGAGGAGCGGTCTCACCAGTGCCGAGTCCAAAGGTTACGAAGTAGGGTCTGGTCTCAATTCACGCCTGATGCTATTCAAGTCTAGCAGGGTCCTCTGAGCCCACCCTCACAAGGATCCGTGGGGCAGTAGACTCTGCCACTCTTACTCTTGTCCTTGAGAACACGTGCCACTGCCCTGCACAGCCTGACCCCTGCTCCTGCTGCAATCCCCCTCCCCATCCTACTGGCCTCCCTCTGGGCATCTGTCCCTCCATCAGATGGCAGAAATGATCTTAAGAGGACATGCTTGGGCTTTCTGCTTACGTGTCCAGGCTGCTGTGCTGTGGGCCGATGCCCGGTAAGGCCCAGCCACTGCTGTCACCTGGACAGAGTATTGCTTCCCAGGGCTCAGCCCATGAAAGGTGACGTGACTGTTGTCTCCACCGACAGAGATGTTCCTCATGGGAGCACTGGCTGCTCTGTCCTGCAGCGTCACCAGGTAGAAGTCCCTCTCTCCTGCTGGGGTGCTCCAGCGAGCCTGCAAGGAGTTCTCCTCCCCTGCAGTGCTCAGGGTCACATTGCCAGGGCTCAGGGGGTCTGGAAGGGAACAGGATCACAGGTGTAAGGATTACAGGGGGCTCTGAACCCCAACCCCAGCGGTCCCTGCCATTGCTGCAATTCAGGACTCCCAGCATTAAGGTGCTGGGCACACCAGCAACCTGTGATGCCCCACTCAGTCAGAAGGGCCAGGCTGACAGGTGTGGGTGCGATGCGAGACTCTAAATCTCCCAAACACTCCTGAGCCTCATTCCCTGTTTCCTTATCTGTAGGGTTCCATCCAGCCTTAGACATCCTTTCGGAGTGTGCTCTCTCCATTCCCCAGCACAATCCTTCCTGGCCTGGCAGAGCTCAGACAAAGCTGGCAGCCCTGCTGGGAAACTCCTGAAAGTCCCTCTCCCTTTGCGTCCTGTCATGAGCTTGCTGATATTCCCAGGAACTGGTCTGGACCAAACCCCTGGCCGGGCGCCTCTGGCTCGTGCATCTGGCATCAGGGACAGTTGCTCAGTCGGGTAGGTCAGAGCTGCAGACAGCAGCTGCAGGGATTGAGTCAGATTCGCTTCAGAGCAGAAGCAAACCAGCTGGGGACGTGGAGGGCTTCCAAAATCTCAGCAGCAGAGTCAGAGGTGAGCAGGCTTCCAACTCCCCAGACTGGCAGACCGAGCAGGAAGGAGCTGGAGACTTGTCACCTGGTGGCACCCAGGTCCTTCTAGCCTATGCCTGACCAGTGTCTTCCTGGGGACAGGATGGGTCATCAGCCCCAACACCCCTGTAGAGGCTGTTTGGTGCAGTTTGGCACCTCCATAATTTGTCACTCCTCCCTAGAGAGGTCCAATGCTTTCTTCATGTTCAGCATGAGTCTTTCTCTGTCCTGGAGGCCAGGCTTGCCCTCTCCATTTCCCACTCATGTTTTTTTAGATGTTTTGGGAACATCTAAGAGAGCAAGTCCAGGCTCAGATCTGTTTGCAGTCCTACAGACACAGCGTCAACAGCAACCCAGGACTGTGGCAGTGGAAGTCACTTGCTCCTGGGGCCCTCGTCAGCCTGAGGCCAGAAGGTAGAGGAAGCTGGGTTGAACGGTGTAACCCGATGGGGTCTGGGAGGGCTACACTCAATTTCTTGACCTGCCAGAGGCTGGCTTCCCTTGTTATGTTTGCACAGCACCCAGCACCTTGGAAACATTCACCAGGATGCTATCACATTCAGGTGCTATGAAAATATATCCTTGATAGCAATCAAAGGGGACCAAAGTTCCATTCTCCTCCAGGATCTTCCAGTTCAAATCAGCTGAACTGCAGTCCCCTTCCCCGTTTTCTCTGCTGCCCTCGAACAGCCCTGAGGTGTGAGAGCCACTCCAGCTGCACCAAACAGGGAGAGGCCACAGGCTGAGCTCAGTGCACCCCAGAGAGAAGCGGACTGACACTGGGAACTCATCTGCCCAGGGTTCTCACTGGCCTCACTATCACAGTGCCCCAGAACCAGGTCCTGGAGTGGCTTTTAGCCAGGTCCAAGCAGAAGAATTGTCCTCTGTACCTGGGGCTGCGGCAGGAGACCTTTGGATTCAGAGGCTGCACCAGAGGCAGGGAGAAAGCCAGGGCCGCTGATGTCCTCCCCATCTCCCCATCATACTCACATGTCCAAGCAGTGGCATTGGGCCCCACTGTCGTGTAGGGCCCAGCCATGACACTCAGCCCCAGCCAGTACTGGGTGCCAGGGTGGAGATGCTGGAAGGTGTAGGTGGTGAGGCCCCTCCTCGCCGACAGGGTCGTGGTCACCATCTGGGTGAGGAGGTTGTGGAGTGCAAGGTGCAGCCACGCAGCCCCAGCAGCATCTGCCCAGGAGGCAACGAGGCTGGTGCCGGATCCCGGGCTGAGCCTTAGCTGGGTGGGGATGGAGGGAGCTGAAGGGAAAAGCAGGAGGTAGCAAGTATCAGCACTGGGGATGGGACTCCCTGGAACCTCCTCTCTCCTGAGGGTCTCCCACGCCCACACAGAGCTGAAGGTCTGGCAGGGGTCTGCTGAAGGATGCCTCTCCCATGTCGCTTCCCAGGTGGGCTGAGGGGCTCTTGAGGTCCCTCTACACTATCTGTCCTTCAGGCTGCACGGCAGACAGGATGTCAGCCTGGGTAATGCAACATTTCTGCAGCTCCCACCAGGCAAGACCTTTTGCCAGCATCCCCAGATTGCCCTTCTCTCATGGAGAGATGGAGCACACAAACCCAAGCTGCAAGTCCTGCAAGGCAGAACTGAGGTGTGAAATTGTCCCCTTGGCCAAGCACAGTGGAATCACAGCAGGGCCATGTAAGGCTCCCGTCTGCTCCCCATCCTACACAAGCTCCTCATCCCAAGCCTGGAGACCTCCTCTCTGACAGCCCAGCCTGCACACGTGCTGCACCCATCCCACCAAACCCTTTCTCCCGTCCCTTCCCTCTTGGTCAGGCACACCCACCACTCCCTACCTGTCCACTGGTGGGTACTGGTGCTCGCCTGGCTGGATCCAGCCAGCGTGGTGACCTTCAAGGCGTACTCACTGCCAGCCAGCAACCCGTCAAACAGGAACGTGGAGGCGTTTGGTGGAATGGAAACGTTTCTCACAAGCGTCTGGGAGTCACTGTGGTAGAGGGCGAGGTGGTAGCCATCTCGTTGACCATGGGCATGCACCCAGGAGGCACGCAGCACATCAGAGCTCCCACTGCTGCTCAGGGTCACGTTGCGGACAGGTGAAGGACCTGTGTAAGACATGGCACAGATGGTGCTGGCTGGTTTTCTGGTGATGCCTGACCTACCTGGCTGCTCAAGGGCTGGTGGGAGGCTGCTCAAGGCCTTCTCCTGGTGAGGTCCCACCAGCCAGCTCCACAGGACCCAGTCCATCAAACACAGGTCCATGGCCTCCCTTTGAGCTCACCGGTCTCCCAGGTGTGCGGGCTGCACCGTCCCCTTTGGATCAGTCTCTGAACAGTCACACTGAACTGGGCAAGGAGGCTTTTCCAGGGACCACACACCAGGTGTGTACTGAGAAAGGTGAAGCCATCAGTGCTTACCTGTGATCTCCCCTGCTGCCAGGTCCTCTGCTCCTGCTGGCCTGGGGGGTCCTGCCACCTGCCTTCCCATGAGCACCAGCCCCTGCAACCACCCCTGCTATCTGACACCACCACTTCTACTGGCCGCCCCGCCTCCTCCAGCTCTGTTCTCCTTTTATTGTCTTCATACCTTCACCTGCACTGATTTGCTCAGGGATCTTCTGGAGAGATGCAGGCAAGGGCTGCCATCCTCACCTGAGCGGTGGGCTCACCTGCCCTTACCCCTTCCATCCAGTCCTTGGCATCAGCCAGGGAGGGCATAGACCCTGGCTTGGTGGGTAAGCCAGTGACCAGCAGAGATGTGCCAACATCATGGAGCAGATTCTACATCCTTGCAGCTCTTCCTAGACCTCCAGGCATGATGTTTTCCATGCCTCAGCTCTCTGCAGCTCACATCATAGGCAGGTCCATCATTAGCTATATTATTCCAGGAGAAGATACAGCATTAAGCTTGCCCATGGAAGAGGGAATGTCCCTCTGGGGACCAAAGGACTCTAATCCTTGCAGAAGTGAGCAAAGGTTCAACGTCCCTACAAACTCCACACAGACCTGTACTTTGCACCCTCCAAAGCAGTGTGACAGTCTTTGGTAGGAGCACTGAGATCCTTCGACTTCGAGCCCCGGGGGAACCCCTTACTTGTCTGTGCTGTCACTGTCTGGCTGATGGTCTCCGTGCAGGCAAGCGTAGCTGTCAGCTCAATCTCATAGCGCATGCCGGGGGTCAGTCCATGGAACCAGAAGCTGGTGACATTGGGTCCAGCAGATCCATTCTGTAGTGGCGTGCTTGACTCCAGGTAGGAGAGGACAAGCGAATATCCCTTGGCACCCCCCTCCGGCTCATCCCAGGACAGCAGGAGGGAGTCCGACCAGCCATGGTCACTCACACTGAGGTTCAGAAGTGTCCCTGCAGAGACAAACCGAAACCCTCGGCGGGGAGTTGTTGGTGCTGCAGGATGCCCAGGTGGCAGGGCCAGGCTCCTGAGCTCACCCCCACTCACTGCACACCTTGGCACAGGGCACCACGGTGGGCACTGCCTGCTTTGGTCAGGGGCCCAACGCCACAGACTCCAATTAGCCTTTGGAAAACACAAAAAAGCTTCAGAAACCCCCATGGGTTGGGGTCAAAGGCACCACATGAAAGAGATGCTCCTAAGCATGGAGAAAGACTACTGGAAGAAAGACTACAATGCTCCAGGCCATTGCATGCTGTGTCCAGGCAGCCCTGGTTTATGGCAGGGAAGTTGCCCTGTCGGAATATTGCTCACCACCGTGGTTGGTTTGGGCCCCCAAAAGGTGTTGAAGGGCTCTGGGTCCCCCTTGCAGAAGCAAGATGATGGCCAGTGAGGGAGCAGGATGGAAATGGCAGTGGGAAGGTTCAAGGCCAGGTTGGATGGGGCTTTGAGCAACCTGATCTAGTGGGAGTTACACCTGCCTGTGGCGTGGTTTGGGACTGGATGGGCTTTGAGGTCCCTTCTAACCCAAACCATTCCATGATTTTATCTCTCTACACTCCCTGCAATAAAGAGTCCGTGGGCTCTGACAGAGGAGAGTGTGCTTCTTTGGAGCAATCCAGGCACTGACTCTCCACTGTCCTGCCCAGCGCAGAGACGGCATGGGAAGAGCAGGACACTGCACACATGGAGGAAATGTGGGGCTAGATTTACACATCCCCCCTCCAGCAGAGGTGTGTCCCACCTTGGCTCTGCTGCAGCAGCAAGGTCAGCACGCTTTGGCTGCAGGGCCAGTGCTGGGGCCTCCAGATGGACAGTGGCTGGGGACAAGGAAATAGCTTACTGGGCTTGGCCGAATGGGTGGGTCGGTGGCCAAAACTGCTATTGAATCCCTGCCTTTAATATTGCTCAGGTGCCACCTACGCAAACAGGAGCCAGACAGAGCCTGTCTGTTGGGACCAATCTGGCAAGGTGACCCTTGCAGGCTCCATCTCTGCCTCCCCACGCCTCCCCTAGCAGATTGTCCCATGGTCGAGCCTTGCTGGGAACGGCAAGTTTCTTATTGCTTTCGGCCTTTGGGGAACACCAGAACAGCTTTAGTGCTAATAAGACATTTGTGTAATAATTAGCATGTAAGGTTTATGATGTGCAACATGTTGTAACAGGTTACACATGATCTGGCACGGCAAGGAAGCTTTAAACAAGCCCAGCTCTTGCCCCAGAGGGCTGCCTGGGGGCTGCTTTTACACAGTAAAAAAGGAGCAGTGTGGGGTGAGCCCCACACCTTTGGGGCTGTTCAGGTGGTGTGTGTGGCCTTCCCTCCAAGCTGGACAGTTTCAGTGCTACACACGACTTCTTTTCCATGTAGCGCCGTTGTCTGGAGCCTGCTGCCATGGTGAGAGCTACCCACAGGCGTCAGAGCAGAAGGGACTGGGGAAGTTAGGTGGACACAAAAGAGGCCTTCTCAGTGCCTGAGCAGTCCAAGAACACATTTAGCAACAGACTGCTCCAGTAGGGTTATGTGAATGTAGCTGGGTGCCCACAGGTCAGGTGTCTACACCTGGGCCAGGTGACCTGGGCTCCCCTTCTTGTCAGCAGAGACTTAGTCACAGTAGCTTGCAGAGCACAGGACATGGCTATTCTGCTCCTGCAGACAGACAGCGGGATTGTACCCTGTGTGGAGTGCAGACAGGGTGGTTTTTCACTGCAGGCTCTTTTTTATCTCATGGAGATACAAGTTCTCCGCCCATGTTTGTCTGCTTTTCTCAGGTTTCCAACAGACTGCATCACCTGCCTCCATCCACTACTTGGCAATCAACCTCTTCACCTCTGCACTACAGATGCACCAACACCTGAAATGGGCTGGAAGCATCCTCTAGCCCTGAGGCCCGTGATCACAACACTGTCTGTGTCACTGTAGATAAGCTCCTTTAACCACATCACAGCCAGCCACATCCAGGTGCACCCCATGCCCTCGCCCTGCAGGTCACCTGGGAGAGTTTTCCCTGGCAGAGTGCTGCGCGGGCACCGTGCTGGGTGCAAGCACACGACAGCGCCGCTGGCTGCAGGGGGAGTGTGGCTGTGCCCTAGCCAGCTCAACACAGCTGTGGGGCTGCCCCATGGAGAATGATCCTGCCCAGCCAACAGCAGGGGCTCTGTGCAAGGCTGATGCTCTGTGGCAAGGAGAGAGCTCAGAGCCTTGTCTGTCTCCCACACTGACTCCCACAAAGGTAGTTGCTGGAAGAGGATGGGGCTGGCTGCCTGGTCAGTAAGTCTAAAGCAGAGTATTTACAAAGCTTCTCTTAATGTAGAATCATAGAATCATAGAATCACCAGGTTGGAAAAGACCCACCAGATCAACAAGTCCAACCATTCCCATCAATCACTAAACCATGTCCCTCAGCACCTCGTCCACCCGTCCCTTAAACCCCTCCAAGGAAGGTGACTCAACCCCCTCCCTGGGCAGCCTGTTCTGTGAAAAATTTTTTCCTAATGTCCAGCCTAAGCCTCCCCTGGCGGAGCTTGAGGCCATTGTCCTGTCCCCTGCCACTTGGGAGAAGAGCCCAGCTCCCTCCTCTCCACAACCTCCTTTCAGGGAGTTGGAGAGAGCAATGAGGTCTCCCCTCAGCCTCCTCTTCTCCAGGCTAAACACCCCCAGCTCTCTCAGCCGTTCCTCATCAGGCCTGTTCTCCAGCCCCCTCACCAGCTTTGTTGCTCTTCTCTGGACTCGCTCCAGAGCCTCAACATCCTTCTAGTGGTGACGGGGCCATCAAGTGTCCTGGCTCATCTCACTGCTCCCAGGCACCAAGACCACCCTCCACAAGCCGGGGTCCTCTGCTTTCGCTTACCTCGATCACTGGGTGCACCCTGTCCCTCCAGTCCAGCTGTCCGGTTACATCCCTTACCCTGGGGGATTGAAAATGTCAAGTGAGACAAGGGGTGAGGTGTGGTGGTCTAAGCTGAGACCTAGAAAAGGTGCCCTCTGCCAGGCCAGGAGTCACAGGTCCCATCAAACCATGGCATCTGGGGCCTGTGAACCTTTTTGCAGGAGAGCCCAGGCCACAGCTTACATCACCCTCTCCAGCTAAGGCGGGGAGGCAGCCTCAGTGGATGCAATTTGTCGACCACCCTCTTTTTTCACATGGGTCCTGGGCCTGCAGACCAACCTGGGGCCATGCCCACAGAAGAAACCGTCCCAAAAGAGCTGGGGCACAAGTGAAAGCTGTGGGGAGGGAGCTCTGGACAGGCCCTGGCGATCTCACTCCCTCTACAAGATCCCCTGACTCCCACAGTAGCGCCGGGGAGGATGGAGGGATTCCAAACCTCAGTCCAGCTGCCATCCCCCACAGGCTGCAACGCGAGGGCTTGGCCTGAGATCCCCAGAGCATCCAGCACGCTCCACACTGCGGCGGGTGCGGAACATGCTCGAGGAACACCCGTCTCCCCACAGTCTGACAGCGGGCAGGGTGTGCCCAGCTTATGTTGGGGCCGGCTCCCTCCACATTAAAGGAAACCTCTCTGCCCCCTCCCTGTCCTGCAACAAGCCACAGAGGAGCGATCATCTTTTCTTTAGTCATTTCCCCCTTGGCTCTGCTGGCTGACTGATTTCTGGCCCCCACGCTGACTGTGGTTCTTTCGGGAGTGTGTCTGTGGGAGGGGAGCAAAGGGGCTTTGGACCCCTGGGAATCGATGCCAGTTAATTCCTGGGGTGAGGAGACGCGCAGCCATGGCAGCAGCAGCACGCTCCAATCCCAGGCGCTGGGGCGAGAGGGCACGGCGAGGGGGGGGGAAGCGGAGGAAAGAGCCAGCTCGTAATTGCAAACGTTGCTGATTTGGCACAGCTGCATGGCTGGAGAGGCAGCCCAGAAATATGCCGTCATTCCTCAGTGGGGTAGGACTATGCAAAGACCCTCACCGCCAGCGCGCTTGGATCCAAGAGCCTGCATGAACAAACGGGAGGGGGATGAAGAGACAAGGGCTTACCTCACCCAGGGCTCCCAGGAGCTGCGGCACCCACAGGACGAGCAGCGACAGCAGCGGTGCTCTCATTGGGACCAGGGGGGCTGCAGATTAAAGGGATGACAGGTTGAGGGAGGGATCTTCTTCGCAATGCCTGTCCTCAGCCAGACTCTTCTCCCACGGCAGCGAGGGGCTGCGTCCCCGCATGCTTTCCGAGCATGGGTGACAGGGTCTCATCAGTGGGGACAGGCGTTGCATGCCAGCGCGTTGCACATGAACCCTGCCAGCCGTCCCTGGGTGGGAACAAAGCACACCTCCGGGCTGGGAGAAGTCCAGTGTGTGTGTGAGCCTCTTGTTGTGAGCATTTGCTATTGATCCTGCGGGTCTGTTCCCCTCTGCGGTGACTCCACAGCCGTCCTTGCGTGAGCCTCCGCAAGCTGCGGCCAGAACGCTGCTCGCCGGGAGGCTTGGAGAGGGGAAGCTTGCTGTGGCTCTGCAGGGCTGGAGCCAGGGCTGGCCATCAGAAGGAGTTCTGCAGAGCTGTGGGAGCTGGTGCTGAGAGGGGAGGAGAGGGGAGGAGACAGTAAGGACAGATGATGGCTCTGAGCTGGAAGGGAGTGCCCAAACCAGCCCCCAGCAAGGGGAGGAAGGGCAGATCACAGCCCCCATCAGCTGGGCCGGGATATTGGATGGAGCAGTGGCACGAGTGGGAACCTGGGTGCTGTGTACCTTGTGGATGGCTGTGCCCGGCACCTTTGTGCACCCTTTATCTCTGCCTGCATGAATTTCTGCACAGGGTGTTGACGACGAACGGGAAGTTTAGTCATGCTGAGCGAGGAGGGAGAACTGTGCCTCTGCGATGCCCATGGCATGGGGGCGGCAGGCTGGAGCGTGAGCGTGAGTGCACGTTCTACGAGAGGGTCCTGTGCACAGCATCCCATGCGCACAGAGGTGCCTGGAGCATGCTTTGTCCCTTTGAGTGGTTGGCTGGGGCTGAGCGCTGCCCTGTCTGCCCATGGGTGGCAGGAGTTGTGCTCTGCGGTGCTGCCATGGGGAGCCCCTGTGCCCCCCAGCTGTGAGCAGAGCTGTGCAGGACTGCACTGTGCCTGTGCAATGCGTGGCGGGATGCCAGCTCTGATTCAGAGTGGAGATGCCATTGGCTTCACATCAGTGCTGGATATCTGGGACAGTGCTGGAAGAGGTTCAGTGATGCGTCTATCCTGGAAGCCAGAACGGCCTGTGTGGCCGTGGGAGCCTGTCCTGGTAGCCAGCATGGCCACCAACAGGGATATTCAAGCTCTGTATATTGCTGTGAGCCACTGAGCTGTCTCCCAGCTGGCTCAAGCACAGCAGATTCCCTCCCCTAGAACCTCAGAGGTTTTCCAGGTGGGGACCTGTGATAGATGGATTAGCCCTCAGTGCCTGAGCAAAGACATGAGAAAGCCTCAGCCCCTGCACACAATTGAGAAGAGAAGGGGACAGAAAGGCCCCAGCCTGTGCCCCATCTCTAACCCCAGGTCAATGCCCTAAACCTCCTGACAGCCACCAGGTTGATGACACCAGCTGGGAAAGGGGACAGAGCACGAGTCCCCTTCCCTTTGCATAGGGGACAGTTAATCCCCCCATTCCCAGCCAAATGGGACTGGTGCCAGGACTCCTGGTCCGTGGTCACAGTCACGTCTTTGCAGAGGTCCAGGCCCCGGGAGCCAGTGGAGGGTAAAGGGGCCCTGGTTCCTGCTGCTCATCCCAGGGGTGAGGGTTGATTTGTCACCTTCACCTCCCCTTTTAACAACCCAAACATCTCTCCAGCAGAGGCAGAGTTCAACACCCAGGGGACCTTCTGGTCACTCTGCCTCCAGACCTGGCACGGGAGGACGCTGCACCCTGGACACGGGGATCAGGGTGGAAGCACAAGGCAGTTCCTTGGCTTGGGTGCAGGCAACCTTTCTTAGTCCTTAGTGTTGGCAGCTCCAGGGAGAGCTGAATGTTAAAACTGCTGGTAATGCATCTGCTCAAGTGATGGAGACCCAGGGTAAAAGCTCTGGCTCTTAGGGATCCCTTGGTAAGCATTTGAGACTGATTTCCACCAGGACCCAGGGTGATGGGGACGACCTGACCCATCAAGCAGTGCCACAGACAGCGGGGTACACCCATCACTGCTGCTGCTTGTCAGCACGAGCAGGGCTGGCCCCCTCCCCAGGAGCTGAGTGCAAGGTTAGTGCTCATGGATACTGGATGCTACATCCTCCAGCTGCTCAGACGGGTGGGGATGGATTCCCCCTCCATGAGCCAAGGTAGAGGGAGGTGTGGGGCGGCTGTTGTCATCTCCAGTGGGCTGGGGACTATTTTAAAAGGCCCCTTTCCAGAGCTGTGTGGCTGCAGACAGCTGGGAGGAGGCTGGAGCTCCCCGCAGCAGTGAGTGCTTGCCAGGGCTACCCAGGGGCCCAGGGTGGGATCCAGGAGCTACAGCTGGCTGGTCTCCAAATGCCTCTGCAGAAAGGCTTTTTGTTGATGACCCAACCCTGTGCACGTCCGTGGTGGGATGCAGGCTGTCAGGGAACATGCCCCTGCCATGGCAGCACAAGGAGAGGTGACCCCACACGGGGAGCCTGGAGGGTCAGGACGGCCGGGGCAGAGGCAGAGCAGGCAGGGGAGGCTGGGGCAGGTGGGACTGGGATGTCCCCAGAGCATGGCAAGTGATGGCAGAGTTGAACTGGATGAGTTCCTGGCTGATGAAGGGTCGGCAGGGAATTGTGATTCAGGGGCATGGGGCAGGAGGGACTCTTGATTCTCAAGAACCACCCTCTCATGTCTGAGGCAGCGTCCCCTGCAATGACACAGACAGGTTTTCCCAGGCTACAGAGAAAAGGTGGGGATTCTCTAGCTTTGAAGCACGCCAAAGAGCAGCTCCAGGCCAGCAAAAGGATAAATACATTCGCTGGAGTCCTGGGAAACTCCAGCTGGGACAAGTTGGCCCTGCCCAGCTGGGAAGTAAGCTGAGTCCATACAAACTCACTGCACCTGCCTGCAGCCCTGGCATTCCTGCCACCAACTTCTCTGCAAAGTGGGTCATCTCCAGCCACTCTGGCTTGGTGGGATGGACTTGAAAGGGATGTGGGTTGGATGCGGCATCTCAGGAGCTTGTTGGAAAACAACTTCTGCTGCCATAGCCCTTTGTGAGAGCAGAACTCCACCACCAAGGTAGTTTCTCCAGTCACTGGCTTTCCCAAGGACCATAAGGTGTGTCCGGTCCACTCTGATCTCTGGACTGGGGATCTAAGCAGGGGCCACTGGAGCACGGAGTCTCTGTGTGTCCCCTGAGCCCACTGCCCTGTGACTCCCGGCACGAGAGGCTGTTGGAGACAGCTCAGCATCACGTCTTGCTGCTCAAAAGGATGGGACTGACCTCTGGGCACAGACCAGGATGAGTCCCAGCAGCTTTAGCAGCCCCTGCATGCTGCTGGTGGCCTGTCACAGGGCACACAGAGCTGGCACCCCACTGGCTGTGGGGACACGTCCTAACCAGACCCACTGATTTAAACCTGGGGACCCGGCAGCTGTGCTGCCTCAGCTCAGGGAGTTTTGCCTGTGGTGGAAACAGCCCAAAGTGCTAAAGCCAGAGCTGAGCAGCCTCCCAGACTGGACAGAAGCAGCTGCTCATTACGTGCCAACGCTGCTGTCCCCATGGCCACCCTGGTGACACCGTGCTACCACAGGCAAGGACAAGTGAGAGAGCTCGCTTTCAACTAAGGGTGCTAGATCTCCCCTCTGGTACCCCCGACGGTGAACCCTTCAGCTGTGCCAGACCCAAAAACAACTGCAGAAGGTTTCTCCACCCAGCAGCTGGAACCAGGCCTGGAAACTCAGGGGCTGCCGAGTCATCATATTTTCCGTGAAGCAGAAAAGGCTACCACGAGGAGTAGGGGGATGGGGGACTCCCCGCTGACTGTGGGCGGCTTGGAAGTGATGCTGGCCAGAGCTGGGGTGCCACTGCAGGCTCTGTGCAGCCAAGCCACCACCTCCTGCAACGGGCAGAGCCTCAGGCTGGGAGATTGTCCTTGACCTGAGCCCCTGTGGGAACATCTAGTCCGGAGCAGAGATGGGAAGGGGACCTCTGACAGCATATCCATCATTGTGGTGTCAGTTCTGGCTTATGGAATCATAGAATCATAGAATCACCAGGTTGGAAGAGACCCACCGGATCATTGAGTCCAACCATTCCCATCAATCACTAAACCATGTCCCTCAGTACCTTGTTCACCTGTCCCTTAAACACCTCCAGGGATGGTGACTCAACCCCCTCCCTGGGCAGCCTCTGCCAGTGCCCAGTGACCCTTTCCCTGAAAAATTTATTCCTAATGTCCAGCCTAAACCTCCCCTGGTGGGAGCTTGAGGCCATTCCCTCTCGTCCTGTCCCCTGTCACTTGGGAGAAGAGCCCAGCTCCCTGCTTTCCCCAACCTCCTTATGCTGAGGGACAGTAGCCACCGTGCGGTGTTAAAGACCCTGTCTGTCAAAGGCTCCAGGTGGTTCTCCCAGGCAGAGTCCAGTCGTATTTCGCCCTTGTACTCTATGCACTGGACTTTACTCCAGGTGCCCTGGGCACCAAGCTGGTGGCCTGGGGCCTGGGGCGTGCTGAGACACCTCTCAGACCGAGCATGGTCCTCTACACCTATGGGAAGCAGGAGACCTCCCTCGGAAGCACCGGCAGTGCTGAGGATGAGCAGGTTGGGGAACAGAGTGCAGTGTCGCAGGGTCTGTGCGTGGTGCCAGCTGGTGTGCCGCGCTCTGGAGGTGGGCATGGGCAGAGCCAGCAGGGTCCCTGCACACCACTGGATGTGGCACTTGTGAGGGACTTGGCCACAAGCAATACTGCCGCTGCACGAAGGAGCCTGTCCCTGTGTGTGGATGTGCAGCCCTGCTGTGGGAGCTCAGCCCTGGGCAGGACCCCTTGCATCCAACCTGGCATCCTGGGACAATGTGTTACCCAGGGGCCCCGAGGTTTGGGGTAAAGGTGCCAGAGGGATGGGGCGTGGAGTGGCTCTGGGGTCCTGCCTGCGTTGGCCTAGCAGCAGCATCCCTCTGGTCCCTGTCCCTCCAGTCCCTGTGCCCACCAGTGCTCTCAGCTGCCCCAAGCGATGATTTCTTCCCCTCTGTGATCTTGAAGGTGCCAAGTGCTGCCTGGGGCTGCAAGGGAGGAACAAGGGGAACAGGCTGGTCCTGGGGCAGAGCTCGTGGGAGATGCAGGTGCTGCTGGGACCTCACTGTTTGCAAGGTTCACACGCCACCGTTCTCCAACGCTGAACCCCAGAGCACTGGGATGCGCTTCCTTCAACCCCTTCAAGGGTTTAATTATCCCCACGGGGAGCTCTGCCAGCACTGCTGTCTCCTTCCTGCCCTACACTTGGAGCTTGGAGCTCTCCCCATTTTGCAGAGAGGGGAGAGCAGGCGGGTGGTGGGAGCCAGCACCCCTTCTGCAGGGCAGGCTCTGTGGGGTGGCAGGAGGCACAGGAGTGACCCCGTGCTCGGGTGATGCTCTGTGCCCTCCTCCTTACTGCTGGAGACCTGGCAGCAGAGCCCGGGATGCCTGCGGGTGTGAACCAGGCGCCTGCAGACCTGGGAAGAGCAGAGCTGTGGGTGTCTCAGAGCACGCCCAAAGCCGGCAGAGCCGGGCAGACCTGCTTTGCCCCCTCGGGCTGTGGGTGCCGCCCCTGGGGCTGAGCAGGCTCGAGTCCCCTTCCCCTGGCCAGGGCAAGAGGCACCAGGAGGGGAGGGCTGAGAGCAGCCTTGAGGGTGCCTGCCTCACCTCTACTGAAAGCAGCGCTCAGGTGGCACCTCGATGGTCCCCCAAAGCCCCTCACACCATCACCTACGGCCCCTGCAGGGCTCTGCTCCCATGCTGGGATACAGTGCCAGCACAGGCTGGCATCTGGTGCCGCCAGGATGTCACGCTTGCAGAGCCAAGAATGTAGCCATGAAGCAGTACCCGATACCCACTCGTGTCTCGTCTTGCTTGGAGGCCACGAGATGCCCCCTTGTGCAGGCACAGCTGTGTAATGCCATGCCCAGAGGCTGCCTGTGCCCTGACACAGCCTCGAGGCTGTGGAATGGGGTTTGCCTGCACTGTGCCAAAGCACAGAAGGGTCCGTTCTCCTTTCCTTACTGCATGCATCCTGGCTTTGCCCACACAGCTGGAAAGAGAGAGGGAAGCAAGAATTGGGATCAGTACCTTTCCTGGTGGGCATCCCCAGCGTGGTCCGCAGCCCGTCCCTGCAATCCTGGCGAGTGTGCTGTCAACTTGGTGCTTTCTCTTGCCATTTACTCCCGTTCGTGCGCAGCCCTGACGCTCAAGTCTGGGCTGGTCCTACAGGAAAGCCCGCCTGGGCTCGCCCAGCATCGCAGCTGCAAGATGCCAGGGAGGAGCCATCAGCTGGATAGAGATGTCTCCTGCCATTTGGTGACAGCAGGGGTCTGCGCACCACGGGGGGCAGGAGTGCCGTGCAATGGGCTGGGCACAGCTCACATCGCCCTGCACCTCTCCTGGGTTGGTGCCACGTGCTGCAGGGCCAGCTGGGACTCTTGGGGATGATGAGCATCCCTTCATGCCACTGAGGCAAAGGGAGACAGGGAGGGCCCCCAAGGCTGTGATGGAGCGCACACAGGCACCCAGAGCCAGGCTCCAGCCCTGGAGGTGTCTGTGGGCTGTTGCTGCTGAAGGCTTTACTGTCCTAAACCCCATCAGACCAGCCACCATCCCAGAGTGAGGGGTCCATCTCAGTCCCGCATCAAAGGGGAGATGGAGAGAAGCTGGTGAGTCAATTGCCTCAAGAGGTGCAGAGCATCCCAAGACCTTGTCCAGGGTGGCACTTCTCACCTTGGTGAGTAGGTAGCCAGGTGGACCCTGGAAGCAAGGAGAGGGGTCTTGCCAGTGGATTCAGAGGGAAGCTGGGATCATGGGACCAGGTCCCAAGGCACTGCCTCTCCCATCTTGATGGATGTGGCAGGACAAGGTGCAAGAGCCACCATGGTGAGTGTGAGGACTGCTGCATCCTGCAGTCACAGCTGAAAAATGGCCTGGAGCTCATGTTTCTGGTGTCCTTGCAAGAGACTGACAGGATTAACCCGGCTTAGCCCTACACAAGAGCAGTGAATTCCTGCATCTGTGGTGTGGTCCAGGGCCAAGGAGGAACATTTGACCCTTTCCTGTCCCATGAGGGTCCCACGTTTCAGCTGCCGCCCAGGGACTTCAGGCTTGCCACCATGCACACCAGTCCCTGCCAGTAGCATCCCCTGTCACCTCCTCTGCAGAGAAAAGGGAGAGGGGATATTGGCTCAGTCCAAACCAGGCTGCCTGCATGGCAGGGAGAGGAGGAAGCCCTGGACACTGCTGCCATGCTCAGCAGCTACGTGAGGACTCAGCCTCCAAAGCTGGAAAGCAGCTCAGTTTCCAACTACCACCATGGATTAAAAAACTCATCTCAAAATGAAACCAGCCCCAGCCCTCTAGTTCAAAGTTTCCTGTACAAAAACAAACCTGCTAGATGGCTGCATTTGCACACAAAAGGTTTTGTTTTCGGAAGGAAGGTCTCTTTTTTGGAGGAGTAAACACAAGGACTGCCCATCCTCCGTGCCTGGCAGCTCAGGGCATTGTCCCATCTTGCTGCCTGGCTGCTTTCCCTCTCACACGCCCCCTGCAAGCAGACCATACCCCAACACCAATGCCATACTGAGGTGCCGGTTGGCTCACCCTGGAAGCGCTGGACCCTGAGCTCCTGGACGAGGGTTTTCACATTCATTCCTGCACTGGGAAGCCTTGGAGAGTCCTAGGATGGGGCTGTGCAAGGGCAGAGCTGGTCCTCCAGCAGATCAACATTTGCCCGTGGCTCTCCTTGCACTGCGGCGGTGCCAGGGCTGCAGCACAGCACCCCGAGCTGCTCCCCTCCTTGCAGCACGGCTGCTGCCTCAGCCCTGCCTGCTTCTGTTCCTGCAGCTCCTCAGCTTCTCCCTGGCATCTCCCACAGCGACCGGAGCCAAACACAACACAAGCCTGTCTCTTCGGCAGTCAGCAGTGCCTGCTGCTTTCTGCGCCCAGACCTCAAAAGAAGGAAGCTCTGCTTCTTCCCAGGAGCAGCTGAGGGATCCCCATCCCCTCTACTCCCTCCAGCTGAGCTGCAGGCCACCCTGAGACCACTCTCCCCAGACTGACGCACGTTTAGGGCTGGCACAGCTGCAGCCTAGGTGTTCCCCATGGCACTGCTGTAGGTGGCATTCACCCATCGCAGTGGAATCATAGAATCATAGAATCCCTAGGTTGGAAAAGACCTTTGAGATCATCAGTTTCAACCATACCTGTCCACTACTAAACCAGAACCCTAAGCACTTCATCCACCTGTCTTTTAAACACCTCCAGGGATGCAGACTTGACCACCTCCCTGGGCAGCCTCTACCAGTGCCTGAGAACTCTTTCAGTGAAGAAATTTTTCCTGATGTTCAATCTGAACCTGCCCTGGTGGAGCTTGAGGCCATTCCCTCTTTTCCTATCACCTGTCACTTGGGAGAAGAGACCAGCCCCCACCTTCCTGCAACCTCCTCTTAGGTAGTTTTAGAGAGCAATGAGGTATCCCCTCAGCCTCCTCTTCTTCAGGCTAAACAACCCCAGTTCCCTCAGCTGCTCCTCATATTCCTTGTTCTCCAGTCCCTTCAACAGCTTGGTTGTTCTTCTCTGGACGTGCTCCAGCCCCTCAATGTCTTTTTTGCAGTGAGGAGCCCAAAACCTAACACAGTGTTTGAGGTGCAGCCTCACCAGTGCCAAGTAAAAGGGCAGAATCACTTCCCTTGTCCTGCTGGCCACACCATTTCTGATACAAGATGAAGCTGCTCCTTGGGACATATCTTGGCCATGGGTGTGGGTCTCATGGCTGGCAGTTGCTGAAGCCTTTACTGGCACAAGCTTGGCCTCACGAGGTGAGTGCTGCAGTTCTAGAGCAGGGATGAGGCAGTAGCAAAGGGTGCAGGATCAGCTGCCTCCACCATTGCCTTCTGAAGGTTTTGCTCCAGGTCCCTACAAAGTGTCTGTCCCTTCAGCCACAGACTCTGCAGCTTGACTTGGTGTGATGGGACTATTCCTTGGGTCTTGCAGAGCGACACAGCTCAGCGTTGCCTGTCCAGGGACCACTGATAATGTGCCCATGGAATTGAACAACCTGGCTGGAGGGCTTGGGGGCATGTGGGAAATGGAGACCTTCTGGGATGCCAGACTAGGAGAACTGGAGAACCCAAAGCACTGACAGAAGTTATTTCCACCTCTGAGCTGGAACACACCCACTCTGCCTCAGCTTACTGTCCATGTACTGGAAAGCAGAGGTGCTCTCCTGGAAGGGAGGTGGCAGCTTGGTAACGGGGACACATCAAGCTTTTCTGAGCCTCCTCATCCCTCCCTGGCCTGTCATTAGCAGTGAGCTTGGCATCTGGGCGGTGAAGCCACGCTGTCCTGCTTCTCCCGTGGGTGGTGCAGTCGGGCCGGGTTGGCTGCAGAGTCCAAGGCTTGAGGATCAGCTGAGCTGCCCTTCAGCTTGAGACGCTTGGCTGGGAGAGCCTAAAACAACAAACAGTGCAGAATAAGCAAACATTTCACTGCTTTTTCCTGGTCAAGTGGTTTCCTGTTTTCTAAGTGGCTCTTCCAGCACCACTAGGGCAGAGGACTTGTCCATGGAGAGCCTGGTCCTAGGGCAGAACCTCATTGGGGAGGCAAGTTCCTGCTACCTGACATCTGGCAGAGAAAGAGGTCACAAAAAACTGGCTCTAGGATCAGCTGTGACCTTTACCATAGACCTGCAGTGGGAGACAGTGTTATTTCATAGAAATAATAGAAAAACCAGGTTGGAAGATACCCACCGGATCATCGAGTCCAACCATTCCCATCAATCACTAAACCATGTCCCTCAGCACCTCGTCCACCCATCCCTTAAACCCCTCCAGGGAAGGTGACTCAACCCCCTCCCTGGGCAGCCTCTGCCAGGGACCAATCACCCTTTCTGGGAAAAATTTTTTCCTAATGTCCAGCCTGAACCTCCCCTGGTGGAGCTTGAGGCCATTCCCTCTCGTCCTGTCCCCTGTCCCTTGGGAGAAGAGCCCAGCTCCCTCCTCTCCACAACCTTCTTTCAGGGAGTTGGAGAGAGCAATGAGGTCTCCCCTCAGCCTCCTCTTCTCCAGACTAAAAGCATCCATGAACACATGGTCTCACCTAGCATGAAACAGGCTGGACACCACTTGTTTACACAGTCTGGCTGGTGCTTCTTAAGGAGAGCTTTCCATGACCTAACACACTCATCACAGGCACAGCCACCTGCTTGACGCACTCAACCCTGTGTGGGGAGTGTTGAAGCTCCAGGACTCAGCGCTGTTCTTCGATCAAGAATGTCTCAGTGCTGCGGGTCATGCGGGATGCAGCTGAGGGCAGTGGGAGTCCCTGGGGCAGAGCACTGCAATATTTCCCAGGACCACGGAGTGAGTCTCTATCATCTTTGCTCCTCCCAGGCGACGTCCTGCTTACTAGAATCATATCATCATAAGTGAGATTGGAAAAGACCTTGAAGATCATAAAGTCCAACCACCAGCCCAACACCACCGTGCCTCCCCTGGCACAACTTGAGGCCATTCCCTCTCATCCTATCACTTGTTACTTGGTTGAAAAGCACCCACCTCACAACAATTTCCTTTCAGGCAGTTGTAGAGAGCAATAAGGTCTCCCCTCAGCCTCCTTCTCTCCAGGCTAAACAGCTCCAGTTCTCTCAGCTGCTCCTCATAAGACTTTTTCTCCAGACCCTTCCTCAGTTCCGTTGCCTGACTCTGTGTGCAAATATATACAAACTACCTGTACAGCCCTGCTCGATTTCAGTGTTGTTCCAGCCTTGGGTCTGTCCTTTCTCGCCCCGGGCCTGTCTGTATCTGTGCACACGGGTCAGGTCACCCTGCTTGTCGTCCACCCAGCACCCACTGCAGTTCCTCTGCCCCAGCCCAGAACACCCTGCCCAGCTCCTTCTCCTCCTTCCCCTGCCTGTCACTGACCTCCGCTCTGTTCTGGAAGGGACACGGAGCAGGGACATCGGGACATCCCACCAGGTCTCCAGAGAAACACGTAGATATTTTCTCAGCTGACAAACATCACTTTTGCCCTCATTTGCTGAGCATTATTAAACAGAGGCTGTTAGCAGAGAGTCTGAACAGACAGCCAGGCAGTGTCGGGCTCTGGGGACTGTCTGACCCATGGAGAAGAGGTGGGCAGAGAGGATGCTGATGTGCAGGGCTGTGGTAACTGCTTGAATCAGTCCTGGCTTCTCGTGGAAGACAGAGTCCATCTGGACCTCCTCAGGGTCCATACCTGACAGAAACATAAACCAGGCCCTTGCAGGAATAGGGAAACAGAGAGAGATAGGGGACTCCTGTCAGCACCTGTGGGTCCTGATCCAGCCCGTGCTGCGGGATGCATCTTCTCCTTGGAAGGAGCAGGCAGCAGGTCCCTGTCTGGCACACGCCTGCAGGCTGCTATGTCTGCGCTCTGCAGAGTCCTCCAGGCTGGACTCCAGCTCACCAAGACCAGGTTGAGGTGGCCTTGCTGGTGGCTCTTGTGTCTGAAGAGAGGCTGAGGAGATCCACAGAAGAGGGGCAGGCAGAGCTGCCTGGGGGGCAATGAGAGCTGGTGAAGATGCCCCTTGGCAGGTCTGATGCCCACCAAGTGGTACATGATCTGCTGGGGTGTTGTGGTGCCAGGCTGGCTGGTGACAGGCTGCCCAGGGAGGTGGTTGAGTCCCCTTCCCTGGAGGGGTTTAAGGCACCAGGTGGATGAGGTGCTGAGGGGCATGGTTTAGTGTTTGATAGGAATGGTTGGACTCGATGATCCGGTGGGTCTTTTCCAACCTAGTGATTCTATGATTCTACGACAAGCAGAGAGCCAAAGCTAGTTCCTCCTCTTTCCTGGTCTCGTTGGACATAAGTAGCAAACCCAGCAGCAGACCAGGCATGTCCCACTGGGAAAAAATACCCTATATTACAGAAATTACCATGCATTGCTGAGCCATGGTCTCCCCTATTAGTCTTTCTTATGTGTTTGCAGACTCTCTGGAGAGAGGACTTGCCAGGGCACTGGCTATAGCACAGGTCATGGAGAGGTCCGCTGTCTGCTTCTGCATCTCACTCAGTGCTGGCAAGGTGAGGCTTTCATGGGCAAAAAGCTCCCTGCCTGTGCTGCATCGGAGCCTCTTGTGCCACCAGCTGCTGGCTTGAGTTGCCCTCCAGTGCTGAAAACCCCACGGCTCTGTCCTCTGCGACCTGCGTGTGCTGGCAGGAAAGGTGTCCCCTATCCCAGAGCAGCTCAGGACACCCTTTGGCCCCCACAGCAGAAGAAAAAAGAACAAAAAAGTTCGGTGTTTCTTAGGTTTTTCTCCACATCTGGGGCATTTATGGCTTCCAGCACTCTGATTTCCCCACAGTGAGCCAACAGGAATACTTCTGATACATGAAGCTGGAATAAAACAGGCTCTGTGTGCCATGAACTCCTGCGGCTCAGCCCCACTGCTGCAGCGAGAGCAAGGGGACGCAGGAGGAATCATGCAACGGGAGCAACACGCAGCCCAACGTGGCAGCTTCCGCATTTTCTGAGGCCTGAAAGCATGATCCAAAACAGCTTCTAAGAGCAGCCAGACCCAAGAGCAGCCAGACCCATGCACCAGCACGCATGCGTGACCCTGCCTTGGTGAGACCTGCTGCAGCCTCACTGTGCAGTTCTGCATTGTCTTGATATTGCTGCCCTCTGGCTGCCTCCACGCATCTCCGGCTGGGATCTACCGCTGCTGTCACTGGGCTCTGGCTCTTGCAAGACACACCACAACTCAAGAACATCCTCTGGGAGCAGGTCAGCATGGTTCAGTGCACCATCTGCCAGGCTTGGGTGCCGGCAGCCCATTCCCCAGCTGTGGGATCGAGGAATTAGGAACAACTCTATGCAGTGCTACAGACTAGGAGAAGTCTGGCTAGAAAGCTGCCTGGAGGAGAAGGACCTGGGGATGTTGGTTGACAGCGACTGACCATGAGCCAGCAGTGGCCCAGGTGGCCAAGAAGGCCAATGGCATCTTGGCTTGGATCAGAAACGGTGTGGCCAGCAGGTCCAGGGAGGTTCTTCTCCCTCTGGACTTGGCACTAGTGAGACCGCTCCTCAAATCCTGTGTTCAGTTCTGGGCTCCTCACCACAAGAAGGATGTTGAGGCTCTGGAGCGAGTCCAGAGAAGAGCAACAAAGCTGGGGAAGGGGCTGGAGAACAGGCCTGATGAAGAACGGCTGAGAGAGCTGGGGGTGTTTAGCCTGGAGAAGAGGAGGCTGAGGGGAGACCTCATTGCTCTCTGCAACTCCCTGAAAGGAGGTTGTGGAGAGGAGGGAGCTGGGCTCTTCTCCCAAGGGACAGGGGACAGGATGAGAGGGAATGGCCTCAAGCTCTGCCAGGGGAGGTTTAGGCTGGACATTAGGAAAAAAATTTTCCCGGAAAGGGTCATTGGGCAGTGGCAGAGGCTGCCCAGGGAGGGGGTTGAGTCACCTTCCCCGGAGGGGTTTAAGGGACGGGTGGACGAGGTGCTGAGGGACATGGTTTAGTGATTGATGGGAATAGTTGGATTCGATGATCCGGTGGGTCTTTTCTAACCTGGTGATTCTGTGATTCTATGATTCTATGATATGAGAGGTCTCAGCTCTACAGTTTGCCCAAGAGAAAAGGAAGAGGCCGTCAGGGCAAGTTATGCAACTGCCTGCACAGAGAAGAGACGGCTCCTGCCCAGCAGCAGTAGCTGGGAACTGGAGGTGCCAAGCTCTTGGGCTGGCTTCACCCTCTACCACTGGTCTTTCAGACAACCCCAGCTCATCCTCACCCCTCAGACTTCTGACAGAAAGTACTGGCCCATCCTCCCAGTCCCGTGCTGCACAGCAGCAAGGCTTTTTGGTCCCAAATAGTGGCATACACGGGTCCAGCCTGTGCTGGGGCTGGAGGGTGCACTCAGCGTCACACATATGGGCCATTTTAAGTGAGGTGAAGAGACTTGGCCCCACGGAGTGACACAACCAGTGTCTGCTTGATTTGTTGCACCTATTTCTGCACCGGACGTCGGCTAAGAGTGGGCTATTTTTAACCAGCCCTGGTTTTACTGTCTTCTTTCTGCTGTTATCATGGGCTAGGAGATGATCTGCACACTTTTTGTGAAAATCTCACTGCCGATCCCAGACCAGATAAGGCTGAGGAAAGCAAGCACCACACCCCCTGAGCCCATGGCATGTGGGCGCAGGCTGCCTCACAGCAAAAATGGAAGTGACTACTCTCTAACCGCTTCCTTTCTTTCTGGGTCTCTCTCTCCCTCCTGACCCTCCTGACAAGTTCATTTCCTGTTATTGATAACAGCCCCTGCACCGGGCAAGAGGTCACCACGCTCTGTGCTCCCACAAGAAAACAACCCAGGGGCTGGAGACAGAGGTGCTGTTTGCAAGGCAAACCCAGCTGAGCTTTAGTGGGGTTGACAGCGAGGATCAGCCCATTCCCTTGAGTACCAAAGTTTCTGCTGTTACAGGGTGCAGCATCCTCACCTGGAGCCCTGAATCAGCTCCAGCATGTGTTAGATTTAAGAGTCAGTGTCTTGTCACCTTGAGGATGTGGCCACGTGTTGGCTTAGATCTGCTCTGCACTCACTGCTCCTCCATGCATGATGTTAAAACAAATGGGGAAAGCTTGTTCCCACATGAGGAGAAGAATAAACCATGCTGATATGAAGCACCTTCATGCCAGGAGCATCTTTCATAGAATCATAGAATAACCAGGTTGGAAGAAACCCACCGGATCATCGAGTCCAACCATTCCTATTAATCACTAACCCATGTCCCTCAGCACCTCGTCCACCCGTCCCTTAAACCCCTTCAGGGAAGGTGACTCAACCACCTCCCTGGGCAGCCTGTTCCAGTGCCCAATGACCCTTTCTGTAAAGAATTTTTTCTTAATGTTCAGCCTGAACCTCCCCTGGTGGAGCTTGAGGCCATTCCCTCTCGTCCTGTCCCCTGTCACCTGGGAGAAGAGCCCAGCACCCTCCTCACTACAACCTCCTTTCAGGTAGTTGTAGAGAGCAGTTTCTCCGGGGATTGTTCTGGTGCCCATGCATCCTCCTTTAGCTCACAATGGCACCAGCCCTGAAGTGTTTCTACTCCTACGCAGACGGGGCTGGTATTCACCTGCTTTGCCTCTACCTTTCTGTTTGCAAATCTGGAGGAAAGCTCAGCCTGTTTGCAGGACGTGTGGCAAGACATCTCATTCCAGAAACCAAAAGTGGGTCTGCTCAGCAGTTGTTCCAATAAGGAAAAACAAAGTTAAGCAAGAAATACAGGTGAGAACCCATCCTCTTGGTTCTCCTTGAGGAGAGGGGCAGGTGTGCAGAGGGTGCCAAGATCAGAGGTGGATGCTCTGAGAAAATGGAACAGTAATTCCTCCATTGCTCCCAGACCAAGCTGGGCAGCGGCAGGAGTGAGCCGTGCACACCATCACTGGCAACAGGGAGGAAGGTCACACATCCACTCCCTCCAGCTCTCCTTCCTCAGGATCAGCTCCACCGCAGCAGGATGAGCATCTGGGCTGGCGCGCAGCACTGCTCTGCGGGCTCTGAGGTCCCTGCTGACATCGGCTGCGTGTGGCAGCCGTGTCCCCGCTGCGGCACAGAGTGCTGGGCTGTCCTTGGGAACGCGCTCATGCGGAGGAAGCTGGAGTAGCCCTGCGTTGTTCTCTGGGAACAGCAATCTGCAGAGGCGCTTCGCTCAGCTCCCAGCTCCCGGCTGTCCCCAGGCCAGCGAGTGTGTGATGTGGAGCCCCCCGACGCGGTGCCACAATGGGGCTGTTGCCCCCCCAGCAGCGGGCTCTGCAGGATGCTCGGGCTGATTGCGTTGTCCTGCCAGGAGCGGATCTGCTGGCCTTAACAGAGTCTGCTGAATCCCGAGGCAGCCGCTACACCTTCCAGCCCACGAGCAATGTTTAGGCAGCGAAGGAGATGGGCTGATTTCCAAAACCCTGCAGGACGTCCTGAATTCCCAGGTTTGTCAGCGGGAGTGAGACCAGCCCTGTCCGAGCGCTGGACCCAAAGGTGACCAAGGCCCAGCAAGATGAGGCCAGGATGTGGTAGGCAGTGTGACCGCGGGGCAGCATCTATGTTACGGGGGCTAGTTTGGTGCCTGCTTGGGCTCAGGTGATTTTGGAGCTACCTTGCTGCTTGGAGAGTATGAGAAATGGTGCTGGGGAGTGTGGATCAGCACAGGGTGGCTGGGGTAAGAGGGCAGTGATGGGAGTAAGGACTGGCTGGGCTTTAGTGGGGAGAACAACTCACATCCTGAAGCTGGGAGCTGCTCTTTGCATGAAGGGAGTTGACTATGACGATATGGCCAGAGGACACTCAGAGTGCAAGATGACCCCATAGAAGTGGAGTTGTAAAGTGAGAATGAACAACCAGCAAGTACCAAGGGATTGATCCAGATCTCCCTCCCTGAAGCACCAGCTCCATGGGGTCCTGCTGGACTTGCTGAAAGAGGCAACAGCCATGCAGCCCCTTGAAGAGCTCTGGGGCTCTACCACAAACCTCTCCAGCCCCTGCATCCCAGCTCATGACCCTAATGCACAGGTTTTTGGGGACAGGGAGCATGGGATCCCATGCCTGGCACAGCTCTGGACACACCTATTGGACCAAGGTAGAAGGCTGATGTGGTAAGAGCTGGGACCCTTCCCTGTGCATCCACCAGCCCTCTGCTGACCTAGCACCACTCTGGGCATCATCATCACCTCCCAAAGCACAAATGCTGCACTTACTTACCCATCCTGCTTGCTGTTGGGTGTTGGGTATATTGTGAGGGCTGGATGTCTCTAAGGGCAGGACAAGGCAGGGGAGGGATTGTGGCAGCAGGGAGGCTGTTTTCCTTGCAGCTGTCCTGCTCTCCATATAGCCTGTGAGAGTAAGAGGGTGGAGGCATTGACACCCCCAGCCCTTCATCACAAATGTCAGATCAGAGAGGATTTGCTGGAGACAAGGGGTGTTCCTGTTCTGGGCCATGAACCCTACCGAAGAAGATAGGGAAGATGGTGAGGAGCCCAGCTGGGGCTCTGTGGAACCCACACCAGAGCCATTGCCTTTGGTGCTGCTTCTCCCCATCTCCTGGACTTTGCACTCCAGGGGCTGCCTGGCTCCTCTTTTGCCTGTAGCAGTGAGTGATGGAGGTGGCTGCCCTGGGGTCCTGGTCCTGCCTTGACAACAAACCAACTCTGGAGTGGGGTCTGCCCCAGCCTGGACACCCTCTGCTGCCAAAGCCAGGCTGTGCTGCGTGACACAGGTACAACACAGGACGTGTGTGGCTGAACAGTGATGCAGGTCCTGTTGCCTTGCACCACCAAGCAGCTCCTGGCTTTCTGCTCACCATTGCACCCTTCTGCAGCGCTGTGTCCCTCAGGAGGAGCAGGATGGCAGCATCGTCTGCCAAGCTGGGAGAAGCAGCGGGCACAAAAAGCGTATGCACCTCTGGAAGGTCTCTGCTCTGCAGAGGCCAGCGAGGCATTTGCATGCCCTTTGCCTGCATGGGTGGACACTGGTGCGTAACCAGGGATGTTGATTTTGCACGTGTGGGTGTGCATCCTGCCCGTGTGCAGGTGGAGGGGCATGTGTCATTCTCAGCAGCTGCGGGCAACAAGATGTGGGGGAAAGGTTGCTGCAGGAATGGCACTGAGAGCTGGAAAGTGCCCCGGAATTAGTGGTGTGTTCCTCCTCCATCTGCTCCTGGTCTTCCTCACATCCAGGCTAACTCGTCAGCTCATGCTTCGTTTTCCACCAGCACCTTGCCTTTTGTGCTCAGGGTGCTCTGGGTCTCCTGTCTCCTCCCATATGCACATATGCAGGCTGAGGTCTTCTGGGGCTTCAGCAGGGGGAGGAACAGAGGCCACGCGGACCATGTTGAAGTATGTTGAAATCCATTCGTGCACCATCAGACATGTGTAGGAGTCAAGAGGTCTCAGCAATGCAGAATTTCTGCCTCTGGGAGCCTGAGCCATGGCACATCTCCGCTTCCCTCCGGCATTCCCTCCATCCTGGGAGAGTGTCCATGTCCAGGATAGTCCCTTCAATTCTCTATAGGTGTTTTCTGCATAAGGAAAAGCCAAAAGGTTCCTGTCCTGTCCTGCGTGTCCTGCTTGGTCCCAGCTGTCACAAGTATATGCATGGCTGGTAGAGCCAAGCCAGTGATATGATTAGGTCCATGAGCACCAAAATGGTGAGTACCTGCATGTTGTGTTGCTTCAGAGGCCGGGCACACTGCTTCTCAGGGTCTGTTTCCTCCTTTTACTCCTCACTGAGGCACAGGAGTGACCCAGCTCCCAGGGCAATCAAGTAAGTTCATTTTGCAAAGCGAGCACATCTGCATCCTTCACTGCAACTTTCAGGAGGGCTTCATGATCAAGGCAGAACCTGGTAGGAGGAGGAAGGGGATTACTGCTTCCCAAGCCTTTGAAATGGCCACCAAATCTCTTAAATCACTATGAGCCACAGGTCACTAAGTCTGACAGCTCACAGGGAACTCTGGGCCTCCATAAAAGTCATTTTTTTCCACACCAATTTTGCTGCCTGGACTTGTTTTTTTGGATAGACCCACATTTCGGTGAAAGAAGCCCATTCCCTTTGGGGTAAAAGTGTCAGAATTCAGCTTCCAAAGGCTGGTGCTGCCCTCTGGTCTCTTGTTCCGTGTTCTCCAGGTAGAGGTGCAGGATGTGCCCGTGGTGCCTCTGGTTCAGTGAGGGCCTCTGCACAGCCCGACTCTGGGGATCACAGCCCTGTTTCTCTGCACCATTGGGTGCTGCTGGGTTTTGTGGGTCTTTATTGGGCTCTACAAGGTCTGCAGGGGTCCAGCTGTCCCCATCCTCCCCATCACAGGCACCTGGCGTGGGCAGGCTGGGGGTGAGTATGGGTTTTGTATCTTGGCTACATCCTCAGGGATCCTTTCAGCTCAAAGCCACCCAGATGCGAGGGGTGCCCACTGCATAGACACAGTCCCAGCCTCAGCCTTGCTGAGGAAGAACAGTTCTGCATTGTCTGACTGACTAATATGTCAGGAAAGAACCCTCCTTGTTTACTCTGGTCCCTACTGAGGGCAAGTTTATGCTGCCACCTTGTTAAGTAGCGCACTGCTAGGAATGTTAGGAAGATTTCTCAGTCAGAAAAGAGAAGGTGGGAGGGAAGGGTAGTGTTGGGGCTTGTTTGTCTGTGATGCGGCCGTGTCTAGCCCCCTATAGCCAAGTTCTTTCATCCCACACAGGACTGGAAGCAGTTCCTCAGTCCATCCTCAGGTGTGATACAGAGTCCAGTCCAGGTCTGCAGAGGCTGCTGACAACCTGGGATCTGCTTGGAAGACAAAAATGCTGGTAAGCTCTTGTCTCCAGGGTAAGGTTGCTCTGCTGCTGGCCAAGCCCAGCACTTTGCTCTGAAGCTTGGTTCCTCTGATCTCCTAGTTCTTGTGCAAATGTGCTGACAGGGGCCACCAGTGAAGATGCTGTTGCTTTCAGGATGAAGCTCTGGCACCCCAACACCCCCTTGCACACAGGGCCCTGCAAACACACAGGACAGGCACCTCTCTTGCATGGTGACTGGTGTTGACCACACCACCCACGGGTGGCTCAGTCACCACAAGTAGCTGGGCTGGAGATGGCCTGGGACCGGAGGCTCCTGGGAGGCAAGGAGAGGCCAGTCGGGCATTCTGAATGAGAAGGTGTTTGGGATGTGGGAGATGCCGCAGTACAGTGCGGTGGGGGCAGAAAAGGAAGGAAGCGAACAGTGTCTGCACAGATCCCGGGCAATAACAAACAGGAAGAGCAGCAGGGCTGCGGCCACGGGCATCGGCAGGCAGGATGTGTGGTGCCACAAGGGCAGACCTGTCCCACCTGAGCCCGGCCCTCCAGGGACTTTCCTCCCCAAGGACACCCCTTTCCCTGCCCCACTGGGGAAGGAAAGCTCACATGTCTTCCCCAGAGGTGCCCAGGGATGGTGCTGGGTGCAGAGGGGTGGTGGGTAGCACCCACAGAGAGATGGGTTAGTGGGTGGGTGAGGTGGCATGAGGTCCACGCTCCATGGAAAGGTTGAGGTGCCAAGCCCAGGCTCACTCTGCAGCAGGATGGAGAATGGATGCTGCATAGCCTGGGCAAGGGCATATGGGGAGACCTCATTGTTCTCTACAACTACCTAAAAGGAAGTTGTGGAGAGGAGGGAGCTGGGCTCTTCTTCCAAGTGACAGGGGACAGGACGAGAGGGAATGGCCTCAAGCTCCACCAGGGGAGGTTCAGGCTGAACATCAGGAAAAAAAATTTCACAGAAAGGGTCATTGGGCACTGGCAGAGGCTGCCCAGGGAGGGGGTTGAGTCACCTTCCCTGGAGGGGTTTAAGGCACGGGTGGATGAGGTGCTGGGGGACATGGATTAGTGTTTGATGGGAATGGTTGGACTCGATGATCCAGTGAGTCTTTTTCCAACCTGGTGATTCTATGATTCTATGATATGGGCAGGGAGGCAGGGGCAGGAGGACTCGTCCTGGCTCTCAGAGTGGCAGATGGGGTCTGGTGTCCCCAGAGCAGCACCACTGACACACGGGAACCATCTCACCTTGACCCTTCTGCCAGCAGCCCAACGGCCAGCTCTTGCCCATCCCTCTGTGCCCCTCAGGCTGGCACTGGTGTGGCAGGGAGCAGAGGGCACCGAGCACACCCGCCGGTCCCTCTGCAATGCCCAAGCGGGCACCCCAGGACCTGGGGGCAGGCAGGGCTGTGCCCACGGGTGCAGGACGGGGTTCACGGGTGGGAAGCGGGGTTGGGGCTGCAGGCGGCCCAGCAGAGCTGAGCTGCGGCGATGTGGCCGGTATGTGTGTGGGCGGCAGGCAGGGTGGGGGAGAAGGAGGGAGAGGAAGCAGCAGAGGCAGCAGCTCCTTTGATAAGCAGCTTCCTGAACACTTTCAAACCGTGGTGACAGACCGAAACGTGTGGTGGCTGCAGGGCCTGTGCTGGGACCAACGGAGCCCACCCCGCGGGGCAGCAGGTAGGCAGCCCCCCAGCCCACCCCTGCCACCCACTGGAGAGGGTATCCCACCAGGAGAACTGGGCCCTGATGCCCTTGGATGCTGGCCGTGCACTCGCTTCTGAGCAGCCCCCGAGCAGGGCTCCAATGCTGGGCAGGGTGGTGAGGATGCTCTCCCTGCAGGTGCCCCCAGCTGCAGCTCCTCCCAGGGCTCTCCTGCCTGCCAGGGGCTTGGCTGGGACTGCTCTCAGGTGCTTTCTGGCAGATGCGTGGGGGATGGCTGCTGGACTTGCAGCCTGCTGCTGCCTCTGGCTGGGATCAACCCTGGTGCTGCAGCTCCTGGGGAGCAGATGCTCTTGTCCTGCCTGGCCGAAGGACAGGCATCCGTGGGCACCCTGTGTGGGGCACTGGGATGGTGCATGTGGCAGTGGTAGCATAGCCACCACTAGAAATGTCACTGGGCACAGAAAGTCACGGCCCCCACCCCAGGCTTTTTCTCAAACAGCTTGGTCACAGCCTGGACCCAATTCTCCACAGGACCTGTGTGAGCTGACATGGTTCCCACGATCCCATTCTTTGCTCACCAAAAGCTCCATCATCCACTGTCCCTTCAGATCCATCTCTTCCTCATGGAGAGAGCTGGGGATGAGAAGGAGCTTCACAATCCCAGGGTGCGTCCTGCACTGTGAAGAACTCTGCCCAGAGGTGAAGCAGCATCGCCTGCATCTCCCCATCCCTACCAGGGGCTGTTTTGGTGCTGGTGACATTAGAGCCTTGGCACCCTCCACCAGCTGGGCTACCCCATCGCCTTTTGCTCAACCACCCAGATACAGCAGTTTCCTCTTGACGGTTGCTGAGACCTGTGGGATGGAGGACACTGTCCCAGGGCCTCCTTTACCAGAGCTGCAAGGCTGTTGAGCGTGCTTGGCCTCATATCTCCCAACAGCAGGAGATGGCAAGGCTCCTTACAGCCCATGCTGTCTCACCTGGCCAATGCCGCTGTGTTCATGTGGGTCCCAGCTCTTCCTCCTCCCCACCATGTCCCCAGGACAAAACAAGCATTCTAGAGAGGAGCTGGAAGAACATGGCAGCATGTGCTCCCCATGGAGATGGAAAGCATCCTGAGCTCCCCCTAAACTAGACCCTTCTCCACCAACACAGGGCATGGGTGTCATCTGCTTGGTGCAAGCAGGTGATCAGTGCTGTGCCCAGGTCACCAGTGCTGTGGTGTCCTGGAAGGTGAACATGATGGAAGCTCTGGATAGGGGCTGAGGGCCCTGGTTCCAGGGCAGCTGAGGACCCCAATCCTGTCCTTTGCTTAGGGACCATTCATCAGGGTGTCCAGCTTCATGATATCTCTGAGATCTGCCTTTTCTTTTCCAGCTGCTACTCCTCCGATGGCTCCTTGATCTGCTGGGAGCTGAGGACTCCCCGTGTCCACTCCCTGTGCTTCAGGACGAGGGCTTTGTTGCTGCTGCAGCATGGTACAAGCCTGCTTCGTGTGCTCCAGAGTTCATAACGGTGGCTTGACAGTCTGGGCAGCTGGGGCAGAAAGGGACCAGATGGACAAGTCCAGTTCCTCTGCCAAGAAGCACGTGCGGCTTCAAGAGAGGTGAGTGCAGCTGGATGGCCCTGCAGCCCAAACCCTGTGCTGCCCAACTCAGCCCAGATAAGAGTGACCCGTGGCACTGCTCATCCCCAGGGCTTGGGCTCCTCCAAATTTCCTTTCTCAACCCAGCCCTGCCAGCCCACTGCCTGCCGAACTCTGCGGATGCTCAGTCTGATTGTGACACCGTGCTTTGAGGGCTTTCTAGGAAAACCATGAAATGACCAGCAAGTTCTTTGTTCCTCAATCCCCTCTGTCTTCTGGGGTCTCACCCTGGCCCCTTTCTTCACCCTCGATTATTGTTTTTCTGACTTTTTCTTGGTGTGGGGTGGTTGTAGCTGGTGATATGGCAGGATGGGCTGCCCTGCCATCCTGGGTAGCTGAGGGTCATCTAGGGAGCCCTTGCCATTCACTTTGCAGGAGGGGCTCCAACGTGTCACTGATGCTGGACATGAGCTCGCTGGGGAGCGTGGAGCCCATCCAGCCTGTCTGCACACCACGGGACATCACACTGAACTTCCTCAGGACGTCCAGCCATGTGCTGCGAAGAGAGGAGCTCCAGCAACGCGCGCAGAGTCTGACACAGCTCCAGGAGGAATTTTCGGTACAATGCTTCTGTCCTCTCTCCCTCCTCACAGGAGAGATGGCAGGGGCTGATGGAGGCAGGGGCTGATGGGGTGGACATCTCTAAGGGAGGATCCAAGCCCAGCTGTGCCCCACAGCACCAGTAGCAGGAAAGGCGATGTGGGCACACAGAGGTAGGGAGCGGCCTGGGGAGCTTACCACACACGTCCACCTTGTGTCCCTGGAAAGCCTGTCCTGCCCTCCCACGCCAAACTCTTCTCCTCAGGTGGCCTCTGGAGGGTGTCCCACCACATCTGGACTAAGGGTAGGGCTCATCCCAGGAGCTGACATTCCTGGTGATGCTGCTTGGTCACTGGGTCAGCCTCTCATTGCTTGGGGTACCAGCTCTGCCACAACAAGGGGACACGAGCAGCAGCGATCGTTGTTCTTCATAGTTGTTTGCTCCTCCTGCAGAAAATCCCACCCAACTTTGTCAGTCCGGAGGAGCTGGAGATTCCTGGACGTGCCTCCAAGGACAGATACAAAACCATCCTCCCCAGTATGTGCCACTGCAACACTTTGTCTTGCATTTGCCCAGGGAGACCACACGTGTGTGTGTGTGTGCGCGTGCGCAGGTGTTTGTGCAGGGGAGAGGGGTGGCTCAGAGCAGCCCTGGCAGCGGGTTGGGCACCGTGGGTGTTCTTGGTGTTCCTGCTGTGCTTGGTCCTGCTTCCCATTCTGCAAGAGCTGGGTGCTGTGTTGCTGGAGGAGTACACTGTGATATGGGGTGGGATGTGGGGAGCTAGTCCTTGGGGTGGATTCCAAGGCTGTGCAGCCCATGACAGACCAGCCTGGGTCCTTACATGTCCCAGGGTCACGTCACTGGGGTTATAAAGGCTGAGAAGTGATAGGAGGACACATCTGGGCTCTGGTCAGGCACTGTGGGAGGGCCCTGTGGGTTATTGCCTGGGGGTGAGTTACCCCCTGTGCTCCCTGCAGTATGGGCAGGTTTGTCATGTCTGGGCATCCCCTGGCACATGAAGGTGATGTGTGGAATGAAGGAGCCCGATGGAGGGCACAGACAGCTCCAAGCAGAGCAAGGAGCTGAGAGGTCTCCAGCCTCAGGAGATGAGGCAGGAAGGATGGGCAGGATCAAGCTCTGAAAGACGGTGCCTGGGGTAATGCCAGCCATCTCTTTCAGATCCTGAGAGCCGCGTCTGTCTCAGGAGGGCAGGAAACCAGGAGGAAGACAGCTACATAAATGCCAACTACATCACGGTGAGCATCCTGCCTGGCTGGAGAGCAGGTGACCTCACAGGTCCTGCAGCCTACAGCCTGCAGGGCATCGTACTGCAAACTCCTCAGTGCTGCAGGTGCCACACTGAGACCTGCGTGCCTGGGCTTTGCTGTCACCCACTGTCTTGTGACTGCCCTGGGACAACAGTCTGAACTTGCCACCTCTTTCTGAGCAGGAGAGATGTGGTTCCATCTGTGCGAGGCAGACCACTGTCTCTTTGAGTGGGAAAGCCACATGAGGAGGCTGCTCTTGGCTTCTGCTGCTTGGGTTGGTTGAGCACTCACGTGGGCTCTCTTGCAGTGGCTTTTCTACCTCTTCTTCATACACTGATTTGTTGTCTGGTAAGGCCACAGAAGGGAAGCTGTGTCAACAAAGCATCACAGCCCAGTGCTATTCAACAGACAATCCAGGATGCTTGGAACTGTGAAACTGAGACTGGGGCAAAGGCAGAGCAGAGGCTAGTGCTGAGCTCTCCTCCCTGTGTCCCCAGATTTAGCCTTCCCACTGCTGGGCACTGCCATGACCCCTCCTGAGCCTGGTGGGGAGGCACCTCTGGTGGGACCCAGCTGGGACTGTCCCAAGTCCCAGCCAGTGGAACTTGATGACTTCTGCTTGTCCTTGGGTTGACAAGTGCCCTCTCTGTATGAGCTCTGACTCACCAAGGTGTCCATCACACCTGCTGTCATCACACCAATAACCTGGGGATGCTTGCATGGATCTTGGGTGCACGTGGCTTGCTCTTTGGGCTTGCTGCTGGATTGGACGACTGGAAAGATGGAGACAATGCCTGGTAGTTCCTGATCAGGTCTATAGAAGCATTTCAAGCACAGGTTTAGTAGGAAATAGCCCGTGTTGGCTCAGCCTTTCACCTGTAGAGGAAGATAAGCACCACGAGAGCTGGGGTGGCATGGAGACTAGGCTCCCCTTGCATGTCAGGGTTCCCTCCAGCATCGCTGGTGGATGGTGTGTTTGCAGGGCTACGCAGGGCGGCCGCGGGAGTACATTGCCACCCAGGGACCCATGCTGAACACTGTGACTGACTTCTGGGAGATGGTGTGGCAGGAGGAGGTGCCCCTCATCATCATGATAACCAAGCTCAAGGAGCGCAAAGAGGTACGTCTGTCCCATGCCCTGGAACAGCACCCACCCAGCAGCAGAGGGTGAGGTGCAGTAATAACAACAGTAAAAGGTTTTGTGAGGCCAAATGTCGGGTCTGAGCACCTGCTTCTCTGCTTTGCTCTCAGAGGGTACCCCTGATGGATCACACATGGAGAAGAGTCCTAGGGCTGCAGCCTCGGCCCCATCCAGCAAAGCCTCTCCTACTCATGTGGCCTCTTGTGTTCTAGACACACTTTGCCAGATGGATAATACGATAAAGGGACTAGGGCAACCCCTGGGATGGGGAGCAGAGGCAGAGGTGTCCCTCTGGCCCTGAGCAGCTTTCCTGCTAGGCTGGGAGTTCTTGGTCGGCAGATCCAGGGTGGGATGGGAGCCAGCAGCACTGTGCCCTGCATGGCAGCCACCCTGTGACTTCACTGGGTTCCCTGGCTCCCCATCCAAGCAGCATCTGCCTGGGGGAATGTACCCTGTCTTTCCTGGCCATGCCTTTCCTCCCTTCTCTCTGTGGCTGGTGCAGCACCCCCGTGCCCTCCACTGAGCTGGGTCCTCCTAGATCTGCTAGGACATGGACTAGCCCAGGCACAGCTCCCGTGGGGCTGGGCAGAACCACACAGTCCCGGATTCTGAAAGCCATGTGGCAGGGGAAAGGGTGCAAGGGGAGCAGATGTGGGGAGAGGGATCTATCCCTTCTTTAGCTTCCCCTCTGATTCACTCCACATCCACCTTCCCTGCTGCCCCACAGCTCCCCAAGTGATGCCCCTTCCCAGGAGCACTGAGCAAAGCATAACTCAAACATCCAGTAGTTGCCCTGAGCATCTCCACAGCCGTGAACCCTATTTTATTCTTTCAGAAATGTGTCCACTACTGGCCTGAGAAGGAGGGCATCTATGGCCCATTCACCATCCGTGTGCAGGGAGTGAGCGAGTGCGTGGAGTATGTGGTCCGGGATCTCTCCATCCAGGTGGGTTTGAGCTCCAGCCTGTGCCAGTGGAGGAGCCCAGCAGGGTCTGGCAGTGGCCCTGACACCCCCAGGCTCTCTAGCGGGGTGGCAGTGGTGTGCAACAGGAGAGCAGAGGGTTCATAGCTTGGACAGCTCGGTCTTCTGACCCCAGGGGAGGGGTCTGCAGCTCCTGCCTGCCCAAGGAGGCTGAGAGGGAAAAGGACCCAGCCCTGGAGAGGGGTAAAGTCAGGGAGACCTTCTCTATCAGCCCTTTGCTGTTTGCACTGTGCTCTGGGCAGTGCCCCATGGGCTCTCCACTCTCACCCTGGGCTGTCACTAGCCAATGGCTTTCCCTGGGCTGTGGGAACAGTATTGGCACACTGCATCTGTTCCCATCTTCTGGGATGGGTCGCTTCCCAGGGGTCACTCCTGGGTGTCTGGCAGGGTCTCAGAGGAGAGCAGATGAGATGGGCACAGGCAGCCTGGCCTCAGCTTGAGCTGGACTCCATGACTTCATTTGGCCCAGCCAGTGAGTCCATGCTCCCGCATCCTGATTTCTCTTTCTTTTGCACTGGAAAAGCTTGAAGGTGAATGCCGCCAGGTCAAACACATCCTCTTCCCTTCCTGGCCGGACCAGCAGACACCTGAGTCAGCCAAACCCCTGCTGCACTTGGTATCTAAGGTGGAGGAGACTCTCCAGGCTCCAGCCAGCCCAGGGCCCATTGTTGTGCACTGCAGGTAAGAGCTTTCCCGTCACCCGAGCCCTTGTGTGTCCTTCACCTTGGGGAAAGGGGAAAATCATAGAATCATAGAATCACCAGGTTGGAAAAAGACCCACTGGATCATCGAGTCCAACCATTCCCATCAATCACTAAACCATGTCCCTCAGCACCTCATCCACCCGTCCCTTAAACCCCTCCAGGGAAGGTGACTCAACCCTCTCCCTGGGCAGCCTCTGCCAGTCCCCAATTAACCTTTCCAGGAAAAAATTTTTCCTAATGTCCAGCCTAAACCTCCTCTGACAGAGCTTGAGGCCATTCCCTCTCATCCTGTCCCCTGTCCCTTGGGAGAAGAGCCCAGCTCCCTCCTCTCCACAACCTCCTTTCAGGGAGTTGGAGAGAGCAATGAGGTCTCCCCTCAGCCTCCTCTTCTCCAGGATAAACACCCCCAGCTCTCTCAGCCGTTCCTCATCAGGCCTGTTCTCCAGCCCCCTCACCAGCTTCGTTGCTCTTCTCTGGACTCGCTCCAGAGCCTCAACATCCTTCTTGTGGTGAGGGGCCCAGAACTGAACACAGGATTCAAGGTTTGGTCTCACCAGTGCCGAGTCCAGAGGGAGAAGAACCTACCTGGCCCTGCTGGCCACGCCGTTTCTGATCCAAGCCAAGATGCCATTGGCCTTCATGAGCTGGTGCAGCTGTAGTACGGAAATCCAAGGGCACGACATTCCCATAGCAGAATTTTCAGCCCTAGAACTCCTGTTCTGGCATCAGGATGGTGCACCCTGACCTGTAAAGAAGTCTGATTTGTGCCCGGTCTGTGGACAGTGAGGTGGGAGCCGGAGAGCCCCGCAGGGTCAGGACCCAACCAGCAGACCCACAGCTCAGGCTCCTGCGTCCTCTGCCCCCGAGCGTGGCCTGCAGCGTGGCTGTGACACTGCTTTTTAAAGCAATTCTCCTAGAGGAAGTGGTGTCTCTGTTTTCTCCCACTGCTCAGTGAATTTGGGGACCGTGGAGCAGAGCGCTCGGTGTCCTCTGTGCAACATGCTCGGCACGCAATCATAGAATCATAGAATCACAGAATAACAAGGTTGGAAGAGACCCACCGGATCATCGAGTCCAACCATTCCTACCAAACACTAAACCACGTCCCTCAGCACCTCGTCCACCCGTCCCTTAAACACCTCTAGGGAAGGGGACTCAACCCCCTCCCTGGGCAGCCTCTGCCAGGGACCAGTGACCCTTTCTGTGAAAACTTTTTTCCTAATTTTCAGCCTGAACCTCCCCTGGTGGAGCTTGAGGCCATTCCCTCTCGTCCTGTCCCCTGCCACTTGGGAGAAGAGGTCAGCACCCTCCTCTCTACAACCTCCTTTCAGGTAGTTGGAGAGAGCAATGAGGTCTCCCCGCGATGCTGCGGGCTGGCCTGCCCCAGGCAAACCGCTCAGTACCTGGGGTTAGAGCACAATTAGGATGGGATGAGGGGGCTGCAGAGATCACTGCACTGCACAGGAATTGGAGGCGCAGACTGGTTTTGCACTTCCAAAGTGGCCTCAGCCATGGTAGAGTGATGCCAGCCCATGGCTTTTGGTGTCTGGCTGAGAACGCTGGTCTGTCAGCTGGGACCTGGACCCCAACATGCTTCCAGGCAAAAATCGTGGCAGCAAACCAAACCAGGAGTGTGTCCAGCTCAGACAGACCAAGGTCCAGGCAGCGGATGCCGTTGGTGCTCAGGTCAGCTGTGTCTCTCCCACAGTGCAGGCATCGGCCGGACAGGCTGTTTTATCGCTACCAGGATCGGATGCCAGCAGCTGAAGGCCAAGGGGGAGGTGGATATCCTGGGAATTGTGTGCCACCTCCGCATAGACAGGTGGGTGCGGAGAGCAGGCTGCTCCTTGGAGGGTCCTACCCAGAGCCACACCTGGGAGGAGGGATGCGGGGGGGTTGTGAGGACAGGCATCGTCGTGAGGGGGCATGGGGTCAATTTTTGATGGAAACCAGAAGGGTTGTGGAAAGATGCAGACATGATGGCAGCAAGCAATAGTCCAGTGTTGATCTGGTTTTGCTCTCAGGGCTGCTGTAGCTCTGAGGACCTGAGGACATAAAGGAGAGGAGAGTAGTTCTGAACCTGGCAGCTGCTCTGCCCCTTCCAGCTCAGCCATGAATTACAGAAATGCCTGATTTTGCCGCTGTTAAAGAAGTACTGGTAAAAATCAGAGCTGAATCAGTTGCTAATCCTCATTCTGAACAGCCCAGCAATGCTGCTGAGGCCAAATACGCTTCGGGCAGCATATCAGATGCCCCTGGGGGTGGTAGGTGAAGCAGGAACACTTGTGCCCCAGGAGCAGGGAGCCGGGGATGGAGCTGTGGGCTTTGGTGAGGTGTCACTGAGACCTGCCTTTCCGTTGCAGAGGTGGGATGATCCAGACAAGCGAGCAGTACCAGTTCCTTCATCATACACTGGCTCTCTACGCTTCTCAGCTGCCGGAGCAAGGAGGCCACTAGCGCAGGGCTCCCAGCAAGCTGCTGGCTCCCTACTCCAGCCTCTCCTGCCCCAGCCTCAGGGGCGCCTCCACCAAAACTCCTCTCTGCTTCTGCTGGGACAGAGAGCAGCGGTACGAACATCCCTCAGGATGAGCACAGCTGAGCAAACCCATGGGGATTGTGGCCTTGGCGACCACAGGATTTGGTGGGCTCAATGGTGCTTGAGGTGTCTGTCGCTGCTGCCTTGAGGCACGTTTCATCCCTGGGAAGAAGCTTTGGCTTTTGAATTGTGCAACATTTCCTTCTCAACCAGAAGAGCAAGCCGTGCGGAGGAATTGAAGCTGGGTGAGCACCAGGAGCATGGTTTGCCTTTTAGCTGCACAGAAATGTTTAACCCGTTAGAGCGGAGCTGATACAATTTCCCTGCAAATAAACAGAGCCTCTCTCCTGGCTGTGCATTGTCTGTGGGCAGGGGCTGCACAGCATGCAGGGCTGGGCTTGCTCCCAACACACATCGTGATGCCTTCTTCCTAAAGATATACCTCAATCATAGAATCATAGAATCATAGAATCATAGAATCATAGAATCATAGAATCATAGAATCATAGAACAGTTCGGGTTGGAAGTGACCTAAAAGATCATTTAGTTCCAACCCCATTGCCATGGGCAGGGACATATCCCACTATATCCAAGGCCCCATCCAGCCTGGCCTTGAACACCTCCAGGAATGGGGCAGCCACAACTTCCCTGGACAACCTGTTCCAGTGCCTCACTGCTCTCACAGTGAAGAAATTCTTCCTTATGTTTAGTTTAAATCTGCCCCTCTACAGTTTATCCCCATTGCCCCTCATCCTATTACTACAAACCTTTGTAAACAGTCCCTCCCCAGCTTTCTTGTAGCCCCTTCAGGTATTGGAAGGTCACTGTAAGGTCTTCTCAGAGCCTTCTTTTCTCCAGGCTGAACAACCCCAACTCTCTCAGTCTGTCCTCATACAGGAGGTGCTCCAGCCCTCTGATCATGTTATTCACCCTCCTCTGGACCTGTTCCAACAGTTCCATATCATTCTTATGTTGAGGATTCCAGAACTGGACACAATATTCCAGATGAGGTCCCACAAGAGAGGAATAAAGGGGTAGAATCACCTCCCTCGACCTGCTGGCCATGCTTCTTTTGATGCAGCCCAGGACATGATTGGCCTTCTGGGCTGTGAGCACATGTTACTGGCTCATGTTGAGCTTCTCATCCACCAGCACCTCCAAGTCCCTCTCTGCAGGGCAGCTCTCAATCACATCACCCCCATCGTGTATTGAAATCGGGGATTGCCCCGATCCAGGTGCAGGACCTTGCACTTGGCCTTGTTGAACCTCATGAGGTTCTCACAGCCCCACTTCTCCAGCCTGTCCAGGACCCTCTGGATGACATCCCGTCCTTCTAGTGTGACAACTGCACCATCAGCTTGGTATCATCTGCAAGCTTGCTGAGGGTGCACTAGATTTCACTATCAGTATCATTGATGAAGATATTAAACAGCACCGGTCCCAGTACAGACCCCTGAGGGACACCACCTGCCACAGATCCCCATCTGGACTTTGAACCATTGACCACTACTTTCTGAATACAACCATCCAACCAGTTTCTTATCTACTGAACCATCCACCTATCAACTCCATATCTCTCCAATTTAGAGGGAAGGATGCTGGGGGGACCGTGTCAAAGTCCAGATAGACCACATCCGTTTGTGTACCCGTGTCCACTGCTGTGGTTACCCCATCATGGAAAGTCACTAAGTTGGTCATTCAGGACTTGTCCCTGGTGAAGCCATGCTGACTGCCATTAATCACCTCCATATCCTCATGGGCCTCAGCATGTCTTCTGGGAGGATCTGTTCCATGACCTTCCCAGGCACAGGGGTGAGGCTGACAGGTTGGTAGTTTGCGGGGTCATATTTTCTACCCTTTTTAAAAATGGGCACAATGTTGCCCTTCTTCCAGTCAGCAGGGACTTCTCCTGATTGCCATGACTTTTCAGACATCATGGAGAGTGACTTGGCAACCACATTGTCCTATTCCCTCAGGATGATTCGGTACAAAAGGTGCCCAGTTGGTTGCCTTGGTTATGCAGCCAGCGTTCCTCTTGAAGTTTGTCCAACACCATCTCAATAACCATAATGTAGGTCAAAGGTGGGGATTCTGCCCCTCTCTTCCACTCTCATGAGAACCCACCTGGAGCCCTGCATCCAGTTCTGGAGTCCTCAGCACAGGAAGGACATGGATCTATTTGAGCAAGTCCAGACGAGGCAACAAAGATGATGTGAGGGCTGGAGCACCCCCTGTATGAGGACAGGCTGGGAGAGTTGTGGTTGTTCAGCCTGGGGAAGTGAAGGCTCTGCAGAGAACTTAGAGCAGCTTCCAGAGCTCCAGGAAAGCTAGGCAGGGGCTCTTGATCAGGGAGTGCAGGCATAGGATGAGGGGGGACAGTTTTCAGCTGAAAGAGGGGAGATGGAAATGAGATTTTAGGGAGAAATGTTTCCCTGTGAGGGTGGGGAGGCCCTGGCCCAGGTTGCCCGGAGCAGTGGTGACTGCCCCGTCCCTGGAGGGTTTCAAGGCCAGGTTGGATGGGGCTTGGAGCCCCTGATCCAGTGGGAGGTGTCCCTGCGCAAGGCAGGGGGGTTGGAACTGGATGAACTTTGAGGTCCCTCCCAGCCCAAACTATTTTATGATGCTGTGATTCCTAAGCGCTTCTGTGGCTTTGCAGGCAGTGTGTTCCATATTGCCTTTTGTTCTGTGACAATTTGCATTGTTGGCTTTTATGCTGAAATCAAAATAAAATGATAGTTAGGTTTTTTTCCCCTGATAAATCCAGGGGTGCTTGAGGGGGAGGGTGTGCAAAAAGAAGAAGGATGAGAAACATTTTGGCACAAAGCAAAGGGATGGAAAGATGGAAATATTCTGTAAATGAAATATTATGTAAAAAAACTATTCAAAACCAGTCTTTAGGTGATGGGCGCTGCTTGCCCTGCTGGGCAGGGAGGGTGGATGAGGAGCTGTGGGCTGCTCAGCCTGCACCTGCTGGTGTCCACAGGCGCTAATGTGTCCAGCTCAACATGTGGGATCCAGGGAAGAAAGGGTTGATCTCCTTACTGAGAGAATCTGAGCTTAGCTCCTCTCCACAGCAACCCCTGTTCAGGTCTGTGTGCATGGACCCCCCTCCACTGCTCAGAGGGTCCCCAAAATGATGGTGAATGGCTGCCCAAGGGCTCAGCCATTGCCCAAGCTCTGGGGAGGAAAGATGATGGAATGAAAAAAAAGAAGTTTCATCCTTAACTCTGCAGTCCTCCAGTCTTGCCATTAGTTCAGAAGGAGGGGTCTTCAGACCTGTGTCCTCTCTGCCAGTGTCCCAGTCTCACTGCTCCTCTACGGCCCCACTCCGGTTCTACAAGAGCAGCAAGCAAGCCTGTGAATCCAAGCAACAAAGCTGGTGAGGGGGCTAGAGAACAAGTCTTATGAGGAGTGGTTGAGGAACTGAGGTTGTTTAGCCTGGAGAAGAGGAGGCTGAGGGGAGACCTTATTGCTCTCTACAATTACCTGAAAGGAGGTTGTGGAGAGGAGGGAGCTGGGCTCTTCTCCCAAGGGACAGGGGACAGGGCGAGAGGGAATGGCCTCAAGCTTCACCAGAGGAGGTTCAGGCTGGACATTAGGAAAAAATATTTCCCAGAAAGGGTCATTGGGCACTGGCAGAGGCTGCCCAGGGAGGGGGTTGAGTCCCCTTCCCTGGAGGGGTTTAAGTGACGGGTGGACGAGGTGCTGAGGGACATGGTTTAGTGTTTGATGGGAATGGTTGGACTCGATGATCCAGTGGGTCTTTTCCAACCTGGTGATTCTGTGATTCTATGATTCTACGACAAGCAGAGAGCTAAAGCTAGTTCCTCCTCTTTCCTGGTCTTATTGGACATAAGTAGCAAACCCAGTGGCAGACCAGGCATGTCCCACTGTGCAAAAATACCCTATATTACAGAAATTACCATGCATTGCTGAGCCATGGTCTCCCCTATTAGTCTTTCTTATGTGTTTGCAGACTCTCTGGAGAGAGGACTTGCCAGGGCACTGGCTATAGCACACTAAAACCATGCTGAAGCATCTGCTCATGGCAAGGAGCAAATCGTTTTGGAGGAATTCTTGGAGAGTGGATGGAAAAGTGACAGCTAGTGAGACCCTCTCTGCTAGCACAGCCCCCTCCCACAATCCCATGAACAATCCCACTCCCTGGCCTTGTAGCAGGAAATAATTCAGATCTGCTGTAACATCTTTTCACATGCAGCTCTGGAACACCCTGGCAGAGCAAGCTCCTGCACCACCTGCCAGGTAAGCCCTTCCTCCTGATACAACCTGCCCAGCTGGGACACTGCTGGGGGGAATTCAGTCTCTGCAGGGCTCCTGCCTGGTGTCTGGGCTCTCAGAGCAACCACAGAGCCTCCACGAGCCCCCTGAGGGTCAGAACACAGCTCAGAACTTTGATTTGTCAGTTGACTTCATATCACACTATTGCCTTTGATGGTGTCTCTGGAGCCGCCAGTGGAAGTTTCAAGCCTGTCTGATACAGGCTTTCTTCATCTGGCTCTTTCCCGAGTCTTCCCCACCACCACATTCCCTTCAGGCTGGGGAATTTGAAGAGCCTGTGAACTGCACCAAAGCACGGTCTTCACCCATGTTCTCCATGGAGAACAGGACATGCTCCATTTTTCTCATGCTTTCAGTTTATCACCTCGAGGAGAGCCGCTGGGCAGGTTTGCAGCGAAGGGGCAGGCTTTGACATGGGGGCTGGAGAACAAGTCTTATGAGAATTGTCTTAGGGAACTGGGGTTGTTTAGCCTAGAGAAGAGGAGGCTGAGCAGAAGCCACATCACTGTCTACAACTGCCTGAAAGGAAGTTGTGGAGAGGTGGGTGTTGGTCTCTTCTCCCAAGCGAAAGGTGGTAGGACAAGGGGGAATGGCCTCAAGCTGCACCAGGACAGATTCAGGTTGGACATTAGGAAAAATTTCTTCACTGTAAGAGTTATTAAGCACTGGCAGAGGCTGCCCAGGGAGGTGATGGAGTCCCCATCCTTGAAGATGTTTAAAAGATGAGTGTATTAAGTGGTTAGGGGTACAGTTTAGTTGTGGACAGGCACAGTTAGACTTGATGATCTCAGTGATCTTTTCCAACCTAGCAATTCTCTGATTCTACGGCATATCAAGGGCAGCGCTGAGGTCCCAGGAGCTCAGAGGGGAACTGTGAGAGCAGGCTTCTCACCCAGCACTAGAGGGGTGGGGTTGACCTGGGGGCTGGAGGCTCCATGGATACTGTGAGAATGACATGCAGGTCTTCAGAACCCCAGTGGTTAAATAGTGAGACAGAGGAACGTGGTGAATTAGCCCTTCACTGCCTCACATTAATGAGAAGCACAGCCCTGACAGTTCAGTTTCTTTAAGGAACTTGGTTGAGAAACCACATTAAAACCTCCTGGGAATTTCAAATATGCTCATGTCTGGAGAGGTCCTGGAGTGGTGCTGGCTCTTGCCTAAGACACTCTTCGTAGTCTCATGCTCCTGGCACGGTGACCAGAGGGTGATTCAATGATGGGTAGACCTGCAGAAGTGTAGCTGCAAGGACCGGATCCGTGTGGGACATCCCCGTCCGTGATGTCATGGGTTTTCTGGAGGGAGTAGAGAGCAGGACACTCTGCTTCAAACCAGGGGGAAACCTCCAGACACCTCCAAACCTGCCAGGGCTGATGTGAGACCCTTCCCTCGCTGGGATAAAAGATTGGTGCTGAGCAGAGACAGACCAGTATGTGAAAAGGTGGTTTTTTTGCTCATTCATTTCTTTCTCTCCTTCTGTGATGGATTCACCCATCCGTGCTGGGAGTGGGGTGTTTTCCTTGAGGGTTTCTCTGGCAGGGACTGTAGTAACACTCGTGCTATCAGGAGGCAACATCCGCTAACAAATCTGTGCCACAGGCATTTTGGGTGGGAAGCTCCAAAACGGAGCAGGGAACCTTCCCTGGGCTGGGATCTGGTAAAGAAAAAAGCATTTTCAAGCAGAAATTACACAGAAGAATTGAGGAACAATGAATTTTTCAATGGTATGAGGAGGAGTTACAATGGAGTAATTACAAAAAGCAGCAATCTTCCTGCTTCCCCAGACCTCCCTTTGAGAGCACGGGGAGCTTTGGTGTTGCAGCATCTCTGAAAACAAAAGGATTTCTGTCTCTGAAAATGACTGCAGCTTCCCAGTGACTTAGAGTACAGGATGGAGTCTCTCTCACTGTTAATTGTCACGAGCTCCAAGAAACCCTCTGGGAGGGAGATCCACTCACCCTTGGACAGCCCTGTGGGGAGAGGCTAAGATCAGCCTCGAGAAAAGGAGACTGAGGGGAGACTTCATCATGCTCTGCAGCTTCCTCACAAGGGGAGGAACAAATGCTGAGCTCTTCTCTCTGGTGACGAACGACAAGACCCAAGGGAAGATGCAGAAAGATATGCCGGGGAGGGTTAGGCTGGACATCAGGAGAAGGTTCTTCCCACAGAGGGTGGTGGAGCCCTGGAACAGCTCCCTGGGGAAGCAGTCACGGCGTCGACCCTGACAATATTCCAGAAGCATTTGGCCAATGCCCCATGGAGTGAATGTTGGGATGTCCTGGGCAGGGCCAGGAGTTGGACTCGGTGATCCTTGGGGGTCCCTTCCAACTCAGGACATTGTAGGATTCTATGAGCTCAGTTTCTCTGTTTTCTGTGCACATACACTTTTCCTCAGCCATTAATTCAGCATCCTAGTCTCACTTCGGAGCAGGAGTAACCTTGGCATGTGCGCTCATCCCAACAACCACTGGAATGAAGGCCCTGCCTCTTCACCCCAGTGCTAGGGAATTACAAACACCCTGTGTGTCAGCCCTCACTTCAGGACTGGCTCAAGTCCCGTCTGGATGCAACCGAGCCTCGCATCAGCGTGTAACCGAGCATTCAGCATCGATGTGGAAGGGCAAAACAGAGCCAAAGCACAACCAGCACATGTATCAAGAGCACAGGAGTAGCTTAGCATCCCCTTGCCACCCAGCGGAGCTTAGCAGGGCAAAAATGAGGGCATTTTGAGACTGCAGGGCTCACCTTCATCTCTAAAGGCTGGTGAGGCAGCAGATTGCAGAAGTCTTACAGAAACATCCCTCGGGAAAGCCGTGCCTTTGGTTTGTGTTTTGTTCCACGTGTGCAAAATTGCTCAGGAGCACTTATGAAATCGCTCTAGGCACCGGGCTCTGCAGGGGTCTTGTCTTCAGGAGTCAAAGGGTGAAAACATGAAAGAATGTGCAGGGCGTTATATGGGAAAACTGAGGCCTGAGGGCGTGAGGCCATGTGGAAAGCCCAACCTCCAACCCCAGAAACCCAGTGACTGTCCCATGACTGAAAAGAAATCAGCAGGAGGATGAGGGCCCCTTTGTGCCATGAGGTCCCCTCACACCCCTCTGATCTCAGCTGGGGTTCCTGCCTTTGGATGAGGGCATCAAGTGCACCCTGAGCAAGTTTGTGGGTGATACTAAGCTGGGTGGAAGTGTGGATCTGCCAGAGGGTCAGAAGGCTCCAAAGGGATCTGAACAGGCTGGATCCATGGGCTGAGACCAACGGGATGAGGTTTAACAAGGCCAAATGCTGGGTCCTGCACTTGGGGCACAACAACCCTGAGCAGCTCCAGACTAGGAGAAGTCTGGCTGGAAACTGCCTGGAGGAGAGGGACCTGGGGGTGTTGGTTGACAGCGACTGACCATGAGCCAGCAGGGGCCCAGGTGGCCAAGAAGGCCAATGGCATCTTGGCTTGGATCAGACACGGCGTGGCCAGCAGGGCCAGGGAGGTTCTTCTCCCTCTGGACTCGGCACTGGTGAGACCAAACCTCGAATCCTGTGTTCAGTTCTGGGCCCCTCACCACAAGAAGGATGTTGAGGCTCTGGAGCGAGTCCAGAGAAGAGCAACAAAGCTGGTGAGGGGGCTGGAGAACAGGCCTGATGAGGAACGGCTGAGAGAGCTGGGGGTGTTTAGCCTGGAGAAGAGGAGGCTGAGGGGAGACCTCATTGCTCTCTCCAACTCCCTGAAAGGAGGTTGTGGAGAGGAGGGAGCTGGGCTCTTCTCCCAAGTGGCAGGGGACAGAACGAGAGGGAATGGCCTCAAGCTCCACCAGGGGAGGTTCAGGCTGGACATTAGGAAAAAAATTTTCCCAGAAAGGGTGACTGGGCACTGGTAGAGGCTGCCGAGGGAGGGGGTTGAGTCCCCTTCCCTGGAGGGGTTTAAGGGACGGGTGGATGAGTTGCTGAGGGACATGGTTTAGTGCTTGATGGGAATGGTTGGACTTGATGATCCTGTGGATCTTTTCCAACATGGTGATTCTGTGAGTCTATGATTTTATGACCTCACTCTTGCCACCACTGGGGTGATGCTGCCACGTCCTCCTTCAGCAGCATCCAGCACCTCCCCACGGCCACTGTCACCAGGGCACCATGTCAGGGAGGTGGCTCCTGCTGTGTCACCCAAGCTGCCTTGGCCCCTGGCCGGGCACCTTATCTCCTGCTCTGGCTGTGTCCCAGGCACGGGGACCGTGACGAGGACTGTGGCGTGGCTGGAGGGCAGGGCAGCAGCCCCTCGGGCTGGGCCAGCACTGCTGTGGGTCCGGGGAACCCTGTGGGACCCATGGGGGAGCTGGGATCCAGGGGAGAAGACACGAGAGGGTGCAGGACTGGGAGTCTGCCCTGCTGGCACGGTTGGAGGGGCAGGTGCCGGCTCTGTCAAGGTGCAGGATCCATGCCACCCGGTGCAGGGGCAGAGATGGGCTGCTCGACGCAGGCTGCCATGCGCAGGGGTCACTGGGGACAAAAGGGAGGGTAGTGGGAGTGTGAGGGCTGCTGGGTGTGGAAGGTCCAGGAATCGGGAAGGTGCAAGAGCTGCCTGGTGCAAGGTTGGTACAGAGCTGCTGGGGACAGGGGGGTGCAGGGGGTTCCGGGGGTGCAGGGGGTGTTGAGGATGCTGGGCTGAGGATGTTGCAGGGCACATGGGTCCAGGGTGCAGTGATGGTGACTTTGCAAAAGTCCTGAAGTACTGAGGGTGCAGGGGGTGATCAGTGCAGGGGAACTAGGGGCGCAAGGTGCAGGGATTTTGGGTGTGCAGGGGTGCTGGGTGCAGGGTGTTTAGGGGCACCACGAGTCAGCGTGCAGGGCTGGGTGTGCAGGAGTGCTGTGTGCAGTGGGTGCTGGGAGCAAACGGGGTGGGGATGAAAGGTGTATGGGTGCAGGGTGCTGGGGGCGCTGGATGCAGGAGTGCTGGGGTGCGGATGTGCTGGGGGCTGGGGGTGCTGGTGTGGGGGTGCAGGGTGCAGAGGCGCAGAGGGTGCAGGATGCAGAGGCGCAGAGTGCTGGGTATCCAGGGTGCAAGGGGTGCTTGGTGTCCGCAGTGCAAGGGTACAGGGGGTGCAGGATGCGGAGGTGCAGGAGGTACAGGGTTTGTTGAGTATCCAGGTGCAGGGGGTGCAGGGGTGAAGGGTGCAAGGGTGCAGAAGATGCAGAGGTGCAGGGTACCAGGGGTGCCGGAGGTGCAGGGAGCAGGGGGTGTTGGGTATCCAGAGTGCAGGGTGCAAGGCACGGGCTGCAGGGTGCAGCAGTACAGGGTGTCCATGGGAGCAGGGGGTGCAGGGTGCAGGGGGTGCAGGGTGCAGTGTGCACAGGAATGCTGGGGATGCAGGGTGTCCAGGGTACTGGGGTGCAGGGGGTGCAGGGTGCAGGGGCTGCAGGGTGCAGCGGTGCAGGCTGTTTGGGGTTCAGGGATGCAGGGTGTACAGAGGTGCAGGAGGTGCTTGGTATACGGAATGCAGGGTGCAGGGGTGCAGGAGAGCAAGAGTGCAGGGATGCAGGGTGTCCGTGGTGCAGGGGTGCAGGGGTTCAGGGGTGCAATGGGGTGCAGGGTGTCTGGGGTCCAGGGGTGCGGGGTGCAGGGGTTCAGGGGTGCAGGGGTGCAGGGGTGGGGGGTGCAGGGGTTCAGGGGTGCGGGGGTGCAGGGGTCCAGGGGTGCAGGGTGCAGGGTGCAGGGGTTCAGGGGTGCAGGGGGGCAGGGTGCAGGGGTGCAGGGGTGCAGGGGTGCCGGGTGCCTGTGGTGCAGGGGTGCAGGGTGCAAGGGTTCAGGGGTGCAGCGTGCAGGGTGTCCGTGGTGCAGGGGTGCAGAGGTGCAGGGTGTAGGGGTCCAGGGGTGCAGGGGTGCAGGGTGCAGGGGTTCAGGGGTGCAGGGGTGCAGGGTGTCCGTGGTGCAGGGGTGCAGGGTGCAAGGGTTCAGGGGAGCAGCGTGCAGGGTGTCCGTGATGCAGGGGTGCAGGGGTTCAGGGGTACAGGGGTGCAGTGGTGCAGGGTGCAGGATGCAGGGGTGCAGGGTTCAGGGGTTCCGGGGTGCAGAGTTCAGATCGCAGAGTGCAGGATGCAGGATGCCAGCCCAGCCGCCGCGCGGTGCCGCGGGTCCTCCCGGCCGGCAGGGGGCGGCAGCGGCGGCGGGCGGCGCGGGGCGGCAGGAGGCGCGGACAATACCGGGGCGGCGGCGGCGGCGGCTTCGGCCCCGATCGGCTCCGCTCGGACACGCTCGGCTCCGCTCGGCCTCGCTCGGTCCCGCTCGGCCCGGCCCGGCACCAGTCGGCTCTGTTCGGCTCCGCTCGGCCCCGCTCGGCCCGGTTCGGCCCCGCTGGTCTCGGCGCGGCCCGGCACGATGCTGGCGCTGTTCAGCAAGCTGCTGGACTGGTTCCGGGCGCTGTTCTGGAAGGAGGAGATGGAGCTGACCCTGGTGGGGCTGCAGTACTCGGGCAAGACCACCTTCGTCAACGTCATCGCGGTGAGCGCCCCGGGCCCCCCGCCCTGGGCCCCCCGCCCCCCGATTCCTGCACCCCCCACCCCGGCTCCTGCAGGCCCTGCTCCCCCTCCCAGGCTCCTGCACCCCCTGCTCCCCCTCCCCGGCTCCTGCTCCCCCTCCCCGGCTCCTGCAGGCCCTGCTCCCCCTCCCCGGCTCTTGCACCCCGGCTGCTGCACCCCCCGTTGCACCCATCTCGCATCCCTTCTTGTTGCACCCCAATCCTGCAGCCCCGTCGTTCTCACCCCCAGTTGCTCCCCAGAATTGCTCCCGCCCGGCAATGCATTAGTGGGGTGCAGGGTACAGGTTGTGGGGTGCAAACTATGGGGGTGCAAGGTGTGAGCCGTGGGATGCAGGGCACAGGTTGTGGGGTGCAAGGTGCGAGCCGTGGGATGCAGGGCACAGGTTGTGGGGTGCAAGCTGAGAGCTGTGGGATGCAGGGCACAGGCTGTGGGGTGCAAGCTGTGGGGTGCAAGGTGCGAGCTGTGGGATGCAGGGCACAGGTTGTGGGGTGCAAACTATGGGGGTGCAAGGTGTGAGCCGTGGGATGCAGGGCACAGGCTGTGGGTGCAAACTGTGGGGTGCAAGGTGCAAGCCGTGGGATACAGGGCGCAGGCTGTGGGGTGCAGAGCCCAGGCCATAGGGCGGAGGACATGGGGCGCAGGTTGTGGGGTACAAGCTGCAGGTTGTGGGGTGCAGGGCACTGGCTGTGGGGCACAGCCACAGGGATCTGGCCCAGGGTGCAGGCCTGGCAGCACCAGGAGGGCTTGGGCAAACCCCACCGTTTGCTCCCCACGTCCCCACGCGCGGTGGCTCCGTGAGTGCAGGCGGACAGGATCCCGGACCCACCTGCCCTGCCCAGCTGGGGCTGCCGTGCTGGGAGGTTGCGGGTCTCGGGGTCCCCCTGGGTGGCTGCAGCTCAGGTCCTTGTCCCCTTTGCAGCAGGCGCTTTGTCATCGCTGGGCCCTGCCGCCCTTGAGGGCCTGTGCTGACCGCACGAGGGGTTCTGCTCGGTGGCTGGTGTGCATGTCCTGCGACCTCCACCCCTTCCTTGGCGAGCACTCACCAGCCACCGTGTTCCATGGCACACGCTTTGCACCCGAACGGGGCGGTGGCACCACCCTGGAGACCCTGCGAACCCTCCCCAGCTGGGTGCCTTGTCCGCGGGGTCCCAGGCTCCAACGGTGGAGCTGGGGACTCTGGATCCTGAAACTGAGGGTGTGGTTTCACCCAGGGGGTGCTTGGTGTATCCCCTCGTGCTTTCTGGGTTATTCTCTCCCTCTCCTGCTGCGATGCAGCCGCTGGCAGGCGGATCCCAAAGGGGCTGTTGCTCCCGGGTGTTTCATGGAGGGAGGCAGATGCGGATCCTCCAGCTGTTCCGGTTCCCCCTGGTCCCTCTTGTCTGTGCACTTTGCTTCCCTCGCTGCCTCCTCGTTTCCAAAGCAAAGCCAGTACTTCCTGCTCGCTCGAGGCACTGCGAGCTGCTGAGCTGTCAAAGGTGATTTTGCAGCTAATTTGGAAGCTTCGTTGCACTGCAGATCTGCTCCTGGGAGGATTTCCCTTGGAGCTGGGCATTGCAGGGACAAAAACGTCCTTTCTAAAGTGTCTGGAGGTAGAGGGAGGACACCTTAAAATGCTTTTCACCCCAGAGACAATGGTGCTCCTGCTCTCGAGCTGTTTTGCTGGGAGCCACCACTGGGCACTCAGGTCTCCTGCTGGTTCTCCCAGGGGACGGGGAGCATTGTGGCTGTGGGACAGTGACCGTGAGCACCAATCATTTCTTGGGGTGACTCTTTCCACACCATTTGCGTTTTTAATGGTCCTTTCTTGCAGTCCCATATCTGAAAGGATGTGGTAGCGCCACATGTGGGCTGGTTCTACTCCAGGCACGCCATGTGCTGCCAGCCTGCTTGTAGCAACACAGGCTGCATTGAAAATGGAAAAGTCATTTAGCATCTTTTCAAATAACTGGATTAGCCTTAAAGAGTGATTGAGCTTTATCCCAAACCTGCTGAGCTCCTTGCAGCCGGTCGCGAGTGGTGTCCCAAGGACTCAGTGCTGGGGCCAGTCATGTTCAGTATCTTTCCCCGTGATCTGGGTGAGGGAATCAAGTGCTCCCTCCGTTTGCAGATGACACCAAGTTGTGCGGGAGTGTTGGGGGGGCTCTGCAGAGGGACCTGGCCAGGCTGGATCCATGGCTGAGACCAACGGGATGGGGTTCAGGCCGAGTGCCGGGTCCTGCACTTGGGTCACAGCAACCCTGTGGAGCCCCAGACTTGGGGAAGAGCGGCTGGAAAACTGCCCTGTGGAAAACGACCTGGGGGTGCTGGGTGACAGCAGCTGAACACAAGGCAGCAGTGGCCCAAGTGGCCAAGGTGGCCAGTGGCATCTTGGCTTACATCAGAAACAGCGTGGCCAGCAGGAGCAGGGGAGGGATCATCCCTCTGGATTCAGCGTTGGTGGGGACGCACCTCAAATCCTGGGTTCATTTTGGGGCCCCTCAGAGCAAGAAGGACACTTGAGGGGCTGGAGCGTGTCCAGAGAAGGGAACGGAGCTGGGGAAGTGTCTGGAGCCCAGGGGTTCTGCGAGTGGCTGAGAGACCTGGGGCTGTTTAGCCTGGAGAAGAGGAGGCTGAGGGGAGACCTCATCGTTCTTTGCACCTCCCAGAAATCAGGTTGTGGTGAGGTGGGTGCTGCGTTCTTCTTCCAACTAAGAAGTGAAAGGATGAGAGGAAATGGCCTCAAGTTGTGCCAGGGGAGGTTTAGACTGGATATTAGGAAAGATTTCTGTACCAAAAGAGTGGTGAAGCCCTGGCAGAGGCTGTCCAGGGCAGTGGAGGAGTCTCCATCCCTGAAGGGGTTCAAACCCCGTGTGGCTGTGGCACTTTGGAACATGGTTTAGTGGGCACTGTGGGGTTGGGCTGTTGGTTGGACTGGACGAGTTCAGAGATCTTTTCCAACCTCAGTGATTCTATGATTCTGCCCTCTTGCAACGGCTCTTTTGCCAGCCTGGTTCCCCTTCCCCCACGTGCCTCCTTCTCTCCTGGCCACGGCTGCAGCGCACTGGGCTCAGCGAGGGCTTTGGTGCTGTTCCTGCTTCTGCAAGTAAACACTTCATACCTGGTGCTTTTACTGTGGACAAGACCCCGTACATCAAGACTCTCCACTGGTGTAGGTAAAAGTGATATCCAGGGACTTCGGCAGCTCTCAAGGGAAGTTCTCCAAGTGAGGGCTGAATCTGGCTTTGTGATGGGGTATTCAACACCCTTGCAGGGCAGTCAGGCTCACGGTGCTGAACAACGACCTCAGTCTCTGCTGCTGTTTTGCCTCTGTGAATTTCTTTCACAAGTTCAGATTTTGTGGCAGATACACACACAAAAAGAGGCACTCACCATCAAGAAAACATCCTGGAAATAAGGAAGTGTTTGCGGCAGTGAAATAATAACCTGATAAGTAGAAAATCCCAATTCAGTGGAGTTGCATGAGAAGTGTTTGAGCTGCCTGGCTTTAAGGTGGTGTAATGGGAGCGTTTGAAGGGGAAAGCTGGGATTTGGGCTTTGGGAGGGGAAAGTCCTGACCTGAAGTGTATCAGATTTTGGTGTTGTTGGAGAGATTTCCCCAGGAATCTCTGTGGCTGTCAGTGCTGCTCCCCAGCCCTCAAGTGATCCTGGGGCCAGAGCTCTGCTGGAGGACTTGATGCCATCCTTGTCTTCCAGATTTTTTTACATGTGCCTGGCTGAAAAATGGGATCTGGTTGCCTGGAAGATGGGGTGATTTCCTTCAGCCCAGAGCTGTGGCCGTGCCAGGTGGAGGTGTTGCTGAAGGCAGCCACGATCCAGGGATGACTCCTCTGGGTCTCCCGGCTGGGGTGTTTATTTTTCAGGGCTCATCTTTCTTTCCCTGGCTGGTGGGAGCTGAAGCTGGAAGGCCTTCATGCAAAGACATGTGAAAGGCTGTAAAACACATCTGATCTTGGTTTTAACCTGAAGTCAGCTGCCTTTTCCACAATCTAGGAGGGAGCAGGGTAAGACTTGAGGGCATCAAGAGCCCTTCAAGAGGTGCTGGGGCTCAAACCCCATCAGGGCAGGCGATGTTTAGAAGAAGCGAGTGTTGTTCTGCTTTTGATTCAACATAACACATCTTCCACCTGCACTAGAAAGCCTTCTAAGGGAGCAGAGCTGCAGAGACTGTATGCTGTAGTATCTGACCTCCGTGGTGGGGAGGAGGGGGACTGGGCCAGCATCCCATGCTTCACCGCACTCAGAAGTTGATTTGAATCAACGCTGCAAGAAGAAACCATGTCGGCTTCATACATGGCATCACGTAGGATGATGGATGCCATGGCAGCTGGTCAGCTTTCTGACATGCATCCCAACAGCTTCTGAGAGGATGGAAGAGCTCAGTGCCTGCTCCCACCTGTCCCTGAGGAGCCACTGTTCCCCTCCGCTGGCCAACTGACCTGTCTTGGCTCAGTACCTGAGCCTGGGAGGGGAGGTGGCATCTCCAGGTGCTGCAAGGTCTCCAAGGATTGCTGGGGAGGTGGAGAAGAGGGATGCTAGTGGAGATGCTGAGGGAGAAGTGGGAGGATCATTTTCTGAAGTGCTTTTATTGGTCTGTGTGGCACCCTCCCCTCCCAGTAAATCCCAACATGCCCCTTACATGGGCTGGGAGGTGGGAGTGGGTCCTTGTGCTGGGTGGTCACTGCCTCCAGATGCAGCTTCTGGGCCCTCAACAGTTGCTTCCATCGCACCTGAGCTTCGCAGTGCAGAGGGTGGTAGGTTTTTTGGGGTGTTTCTTCATGTTTCTGGAAGAGGAGAAGGAGCTGCCTGGGGCAGAGTCTTGCCTTGCTGCTGCAAGCTCTGTCGGTGTGAGACAAGAAAAAATGGTCAGAGGGTTTTTTTCCAGGATGGTTTGAGTTGGAAGGGACATTTACAACCCATCCAGTCCAACCTTCCTGCAAGAGCAGGGACACCTTTAACCAGATCTGGTTGCTCAGAGCCCCGTCCAAGCTGACCATGAATGTTTCCAGGGTTGGGGCCTCCACTGCCTCCTTGGGCAACCTGGGCCAGTTCCTCGCCGCCCTTATTGTGAGAAATATCTTCCCATGCTTAGGGCTCACTGGAATGTCCTTGCTGGGGCTGTTGCTGGCACAGTTGAGAAGAGTGACTGTCCCATCCCAAGGCTGATACCAGCTAGCATCACACTGCACCCAGGGAATAGGTTTGAGACCTTCGTGCCTCAGCTGGGCTTTCCTGGGTGTAGGTGTGTGCAGGTGTCAGGGCTGAGCCAGGTTTGGAAGCATCTGCCTGGCCACGTACATCCCACGGCATGGGTACCATCTTCTGGGTGAGAGCCATGGTCCATCCTGAGAAACCCAGACGTGGTCCTTGAGTCTCTCCTCAGCATAACCCAAGGTCCGGATGTAGCAAAGACCTGCTAATTAAGGAGTGTTGTAATTATTATTATTTTTTTTAAAATTAAAGAGCACAAATTTGAAAGGCAGCCCCAGAAGAATGTAAATATCAGTACGATTGCAAAGTTACAGGATAGCATGAGCTGTTGAGGAATGGCCAAGGAGCAACCTCCTGTATTTTCTCTGGCCTGGTAGCAAGAGTCCACCAGCTACAGCCTCATGAGAGGTTTGTCCTTGTCCCCAGTTTCCTCCTGTTTCCACAGACGGTCTCCACTGCCTGATTCTCCATTTTTCTTGTTCTGTATTTTTATTTTTAAGTGGAAAATCAAATGCAGTCCTCATTTCCTCTAGAAGTGGAGAATGTATTGGCATTGGTCAGGCTCTGTGTGTCATCGTGCTTGCTTTATAATTAGTGCCATTATGCACATTTTCTCTCCTAGTTAACTGCACTACTCAGGAGCAACAGCTTCAGCAGGTGGAAGAGTTGGTTCCTATGGGCATTGCTTAAATATTTACTTTGGTCTCATCTTCGCAGCCTTGGAGAAAGCAGGGGTTTCACTTAAATTCAGTTTTAGTGGTGGCTGCCAGCTCTGCCTGCCGTGGCTGTGTGACCAGCAGGTCCAGGGAGGTTCTTCTCCCTCTGTACTCGGCACTGGTGAGACCAAACCTCGAATCCTGGTTCGGTTCTGGGCCCCTCACCAGAAGAAGGATGTTGAGGCTCTGGAGCGAGTCCAGAGAAGAGCAACGAAGCTGGTGAGGGGGCTGGAGAACAGGCCTGATGAGGAACGGCTGAGAGAGCTGGGGGTGTTTAGCCTGGAGAAGAGGAGGCTGAGGGGAGACCTCATTGCTCTCTCCAAGTACCTGAAAGGAGGTTGTGGAGAGGAGGGAGCTGGGCTCTTCTCCCAAGGGACAGGGGACAGGACGAGAGGGAATGGCCTCAAGCTCCGCCAGGGGAGGTTTAGGCTGAACATTAGGAAAAAAATTTTCCCAGAAAGGGTCATTGGGCACTGGCAGAGGCTGCCCAGGGAGGGGGTTGAGTCCCCTTCCCTGGAGGGGTTTAAGGACGGGTGGACGAGGTGCTGAGGGACATGGTTTAGTGATTGATGGGAATGGTTGGACTCAATGATCCAGTGGGTCTCTTCCAACCTGGTTATTCTATGATTCTATGATTCCCCAGCCATAACACACCCAGATAGGTCTCTCAGTTGCCCCTCAGACCCCATGTTTCTCTGGGAGTTGTCCTCACTTTCCTGGTCCCTCCAGTAGCTGCCTTTGCCTGCTGTGTCAGCCCCGGGGATGCCCACCCTCTGTCTTGATGGCCACTGTGCCTGCTCAGTGGTGGCTGCATGCTCACCCACACTCATTCCAGTGCTGCCCCGGGGACAAGTGGCCTCTGATCCCTGGTGTGGGGACTAGTTGTGGTGCTCAGACTCCCAAACACACACATGTTTGCAGAATGTGGAGACACTTCCCAGGGAAACAGAAATGCAGTTGGGGAAGAAGGCAGGGCAGACTGTGCAGGATGAGCTGGAGGCGCAGCCAAACCTACTGACCAGCTCCCTGCTGGCCCTTTTTATCCTCTCATCCCTCTCTTTTTCCATGTTTGTTCCCATATTCATCCCAGAAGTCTTGTGCAGTGCTGTGGTGCTTCTCCCATGCCATTGTGTCCAGCACATTGTGTGAGGAACCTTCTTGGGCTTTCCTGCCCTGGGAGCAGCCAGGCCAGGAATTCTAGGGGTTCATCTACCAGTTCTTTGCTCTCCGTTCTCCTCTGTGTGTGTGCAAATGAGGTTTTTGTATTGCTGAATTTAGCAATTACCTCTGCTAAACTTGTCTGGGAGATACCCTGCAGCTCCCTGTGGTGAAACCCAGCTCAGAAAGGGAAGCACAAAGCTTTGTCTTCACAAAGTGCTACTTGTGTCCTGGCCAGGCTGTGGACCTGTGGCACAGCTACCGATAGTGCTGTGCCATCAGGGACCACAAGTGTCCTGGAAGGGCTACCCCAGACCACACAGGGTACATTTTGGGGTGCTCCGAGACCCTTGGTCAGTCTGTTGGGGTTCCCCTGCATGTCAGTCTGCCTTCTGATGCTTCCATGACCCATGGTCCTACCATTTGGGGTGCTCCAGTCCCCTAGGTGTGAATTTCATTGCTCTCCAGGGCAAATGGGGTGTGATTCAGGATCCTGAGAGCCCTAAGAATGCCTTTCGGAGCACCCTGAGGCCCCTCAATGTGTATTGTGGTGTGCATGCCCTGCTCCTGGCTCTTCCTAGGACATCACAGCTGGTTTGGGCTGCTGTGCTTGAGGGAAGAAGGGATGGGAAGGGAGAAGATGCAGCTGAGAGCAGGGCAGTGGCTGGAGGTCTCTGAGAAGCCAGAACAATTGAGGAGAGGACAGCCTGGGCATTGTAGTTTGGTAGAAGACCAGGGGAGACTGAGTGACCTCAGAAACAAGAGACGGGCTAAGCTGGTCCAATTTCTATGAGCTGGGTTGGACTGTGAGGAGGAGGCAGATGGATGCTGGCAGTGGCAGAGCAGGGGCATGGAGGCATTATGGGTTGGGGGTGGATTAAGTACCATGTCTTCAGGGTTCCACTGCTGGGACCATGCACTGGGCTGGGTAGCCAGAACCAAGGGTGCAAGTACCACGTAGCCACCTCATGAGCATCCACCATGGTTGGAGACATGCACTGAGTAGCAGAGAGGCCGCTTCCATTTCCTTCAAGAGGACAATGCTAAGGACAGAGATGCTCAGCTGTGACCTTCATCTTGTCCCAGAGCACCTGAAGTCGTCTGGAGGCATTACATGCTTTCCCCAGTTTGCAGGTTTAGTGCTGTGCTGTGTGGTGTGGCTCTGCTTCTATCCCACATCATTTCCTGAGTGTGCAGGAGGGCATCTTCTCGGTACTTTGCTTGGAGCCAGAGGCTTTTGCTTCTCTCTAGAGTGTCTGTAACAGACTCTGTGCTGCCATCAGGTCATGCTGTGCACATCCAGCACCCCAAAGCCTGGACCAGCAGAAGGTGGTGACACTAGATCCACCAGCGCTTCGTGTGCCCATCACCTCTGCCTCTCTGTCCGGATGCTGCCTCGTTACGGACACATCCTGAACCAGAACAATCGCTAACAAATTTGTAGGTGGTTGTGGGCTCTGTCTGGGTACAGGTGGAAGCAAACATTGCTGCAGCTCTTGTACAGAGATGCCTTCTCCACCCAGGAGTTGAGAGCTGTGCTGTGTGTCCCTAGGGAATTGCTGAGAGCATCTCTTGTGTGTCTTTCTGCCTGTGCCTCGAACAGGTGCTGGGTCAGCACAGCCTCAGTGCCGCCGTCCAGAGCATTGCAGGCCGTGGTGCAGTGCTGAAGCAGCAAGAGCAGCCCAAGGATTTTCTCTTTCATCTGAGAAACCTCATTTTTATGAAAGAAACAGAGCTTCAGTCATAGCATAAAAAAACCAGAAAGCCATTAGCTGCATTGCAGGGAGTGGGATGAACCTCTCTTGGAGAGTATCATCTCCATCATCTCGCCTGGCTCCTGTGGGGTCGCCATTAGTGTCATTCACACCAGGGTCAGCTAGCCTGTGGCCTGGCTGCTGTCCCCAGGCTTGTCCCTGGATCCCATTTTTGCTCTCGAGATACAGAATGCCCTGGAGGCAGGGCCCATGGGGTCAGGGATGGCAGCACAGCCTGTTCCAGCTGTGGTAGCACCACTGAGAGAATGACCAGGAGGGGCCAGTGGGGTTTCCACTATGCTGAAAGCCCGTGATGTTGAGTTTCCAAGCTGAGGGGTGCTGCAAGCCAGGCTGTGTGGTGGTGGTGAGACCATCTGCTTTGTGGTGGAGGGGCACGGTGGTGCCCATCTCTATCTCACAGCACCACGCTTGCCCATCTCAGCCTGCCTGCAGTGGTAGACTCTGGCCATCAAGGATCCCTTCAGCGCAATCCCTCTGCACGGAGGTTTTGAAACCAAAGCACGCTGAGGATCTAGGGCAAAAGTTGGGATTGTCACAATTTTAGACCCATGTGACTCTTCTTTCTTCCTGCCAGCACTGGGGTGCCTCTGTCACACCCAGCTCCCATTCCCAGGTCTCTGGGTCCCCTGGGAGGGCTGTGCTGTGTGTGGGGACAGCCTTGTCCCCTCCGGTGCCTCCTGTTTGGGGACAGAGGGCTCCATGCCTTACGTGACCTGTGGTGCTCAGAGCCCAGAGAGCTGCAAGTCCAGGGGAAACGCTGTAAAGGCTTGATTTTTTTCCCATCTCACTGGGGTACGCAGGAGTCAAGCATCCCTCTGTCGGGCTGTCATGTCTCAGCTTGGTGAGGGGCAAAGCGAGCCCGTGCAGCGGGGCTGATCTTTTTTAACTGTTTTATAGAAGAGCTCCTGGGAGAGCAGTGGCTTTGCAAGTGAAGCTCCCGGCTGCCATCGCTCCCACACTGTCAGCTGTTGGTGAGGCTGGGTGGGGAGGTTACAGGTGAGAAAAGCCCCTGCCAGGAGAGCAGAGACCATGTGCAAGCCATCCTGCTCGACAACATGCCACGTTCCCAGCCTGGCCTTCTTTGGACAGCATGAGTGGGTTTGTCTTGGTCCCTTGGCCGTGGGCAGTCTGTAGGCAGGCGTTGTGGTGGGGGAAGGATCTGGGGTAGGGAGCAAGGCCATGCTTTATCACAGCAACATGGTCACTCCCATCTTTTCTGGGGGAAAGCAGAGGTGACTTCTGGCTCCTGCAATCATAGACTCACAGAATCCCAGGTTGGAAAAGACCTCTGAGATTATCAAGTCCAATCATACCTGTCCACTACTAAACCAGATCCCTAAGCACTCCATCTACCCATCTTTTAAACACCTCCAGAGATAGTGACTCAACCACCTCCCTGAGCAGCCTCTGCCAGCGCATGAGAACCCTTTCAGTGAAGAAATTCTTCCTGATGTCCAATCTGAACCTGCCCTAGCGCATGAGAACCCTTTCAGTGAAGAAATTCTTCCTGATGTCCAATCTGAACCTGCCCTGGTGCAGCTTGAGGCCATTCCCTCTTGTCCTGTCACCTGCTGCTTGGTTCATCCCTTCCTGGAAGAAGAGCTACCATCAAATGTGAACCATGTCTCAGGTGGCTTTTGCACACCGGCACTTCACATGATGTCCAAGATCCGGGATGGAAGTTCCTGCAGCTTCCAACACCTCTTCAGTGATTGCTCTTCACATCTTCTAATCCAAACCTGATAATTCCTTAACACCTGGTCCATAAAGCCAAATTGTGTGTTGAACCTCAGTTCACAGGAGACATCCTCTGTGTTGGCCGTTGGTAGAGGGATTCTTTCCCTCCTCTCCCCACACCTTTCCCTTTCAATCCCTAGTGTGGTTTTCGGTTTCACCATGGCTTGAAGACCTCTTGGCTGCCATGCTTTGCCGATGAGTGCAAAGGGAAATGAAAAAGGGAAGTGGTGCATATTGCAGAACCGTTGGAAGAGATCAGGAAAGCCCTGGAGACTCGTTGATGTTGTGGGTCTGGAGGAGCTGTTGGCTTAACCAGGCACAAAATTCTGCTTATCAGAAAATGGCATAAGTTGCCTTCCCTTTTTGAGGTCTGTGTTTACTGGAAGTCCTAGGAAGAACAAGACTTGAAGCTAGTGAAGCTGCTGGGATGAGTTTGCCTGTGGTTGGTGGTTCCTGCAGGTTTCTGCCCAAAGCCCCAGCACTGTGTTATTGTGGTCATCAAACCCTCCTCCCTGTCAGCTTCCCTGGTGACCTGCAGCAGGGCCTTCTACAAGGGGTTGTTTAGCCTGGAGAAGGGGAGGCTGAGAGGAGACCTCATTGCTCTCTCCAACTACCTGAAAGGAGGTTGTGGAGAGGAGGGAGCTGGACTCTTTTCCCAAGTGATAGGGGACAGGATGAGAGGGAATGGCCTCAAGCTCCACCAGGGGAGGTTTAGGCTGGACATTAGGAAAAAATTTTTCACGGAAAGGGTCATTGGGCACTGGAACAGGCTGCCCAGGGAGGTGGTTGAGTCCCCTTCCCTGGAGGGGTTTAAGGGACGGGTGGATGAGGTGCTGAGGGACATGGTTTAGTGTTTGATGGGAATAGTTGGATTCGATGATCCGGTGGGTCTCTTCCAACCTGATGATTCTATGATTCTATGATATATTTTAAAAGGAAAGCAGATCAACCTGTTGTGAGTCCCAGCAAGGCTGCCTGCTGGGTGCGAGTCTGCAGGAGGCAGGGGGTGAAGGGCTGTGGTGGCCCCTGCCTCCAGGGTCCTGCTGGGGCTGCCTGGAGCCTCCCTCTCTACTGCTCAGGCGGGGTCATCTTACAGTGGGATCTGAGCAGCAAACTAGAAGACAGGGTGGGCTTTCACAGACCAGCGCCGTCCTGTCCCTGTGGTGCGGTGCTGGGCACGTGGTGTGGCATGGCAAGCTGGCATCTCCCTGCAGCAGCAGAGGGGCTGTTGCTGCTCACCACTCCAAAACCGCTAACCTAGTTTCGCAGCAACACTGGGATGCTGCAAATCTGTGGCAATTTCATGCTTGTCCTGCCTGACGTGGCTCAGAGCCGCGCTGCTGGAGGACACACAGTGGCAGCTCCTAGGGAGGGGGAGAGGGGACTCTTTGCATGGTTTCTGTTCCTCCTAATGCTGTTTCATCTTGTTCCTTCCAGTCAGGGCAGTTTAATGAAGACATGATCCCAACGGTGGGCTTTAACATGAGGAAAATCACTAAGGGGAACGTCACCATAAAGGTGAGGTGAAGAATTTATCACTGGTGTGGGCTCCTTGGAATGAAAATTGGGGTGAAGGGAGGCTGGTGGGACTTCTAGCAGAGGCTGAAAGGCACTGGCAACCCCAGCTGCAGTTGGGAAAACCTGTCCTGCTGGGTTTGTGCAGCTACCCACCGGAGAAGATGGTGGGAGGGGATGTAGGAGGTCCAGACCTTTGCAGGAAAAGCCAATTCAGGCTGCAAAGCTGTGAGGTTTTCTTATACCTCTGGCTTGCTGGCAGGGACTTGTGGCTGTGGTCACCTTGCTGAAGGTGGGAGCACCAGAAAAACCAGGTAATGTCTTGCAGTGGTGGTTGCTGCCTTGAGAGCAAAGGGGGAAGAGGTTTCCACCCCTTCTGGATCTTTCACGTGCCATGAATCTGATGGGGAAGTAATGGTGGGATGGGCTTGAAAAGCTGACTGGGGATCTCTCTCTCTGCTGAAGAAACATTTCTGAGACCATGCTGTGTGTTTGGAATGGGAAAGACATCAAGTCAAGGCCAGGAGGCGTGTGGGTGGAGGGATCCCCATGTGGCAGCAGAGCACATCCCAGGCAATGTTCTGCACCCTCCAGCTGCCCTTCCCAAGATGTTTCCTTTCTTTATTGAGCCTAGAGCCTCCTCATTAAGTTTGAGATGAAGAGGAGGGGATGGCAGTGTGTTTGGTGCATGCCTGGTGCTCCGGCTGGGTGAGGAAGGGTCACGGGTAAGACAGTGGGGTAATGCAGCCTTCTCCTTGTCGCAGCTCTGGGACATCGGTGGACAGCCGCGGTTTCGCAGCATGTGGGAGCGGTACTGCCGTGGAGTGAGTGCCATCGTGTGAGTATCCCTGGGAGCCCAGAGCACAGCCACTTGGTGGGGCCAGGATCCCACCGCCTCATCCAACGGTGCTGGGCAGGGCTGAGCAGGATGAGCTGCAGGGCTTTTGCTGCCAATGCTGGACGCCCGTGTTGAGAGTTGAGGTGCTTCCCCTCTAGGACTGGTGCCCCATGGGCTTTGAGCACAGGGCAGCCACGTCCCCACCAGCCACGGCAGCCACATCCCTTCTAGCATCACTCAGCCCATCTCTGTTCCTCAGATCTTGCCCTTCCTGGTTACCGAGCTTCCTCTGTGCTGCCTGGTCATCGCAAGGGCTAAGCAAAGGCCATCGGAAAGGCTCAGCCCTTTCCAAGAGGCTGGTTTTGAGGGCAGCAACGTGTTTTCAGGTTGTGATGTTTATGTGCTACTGGATGAATCGATGGGCTGAGGCCAATGGGATGGGGTTCAACCAGGCCAAGTGCTGGGTCCTTCACTTGAACACAACAACCCCATGCAGCGCTACAGACTAGGAGAAGTCTGGCTAGAAAGCTGCCTGGAGGAGAAGGACCTGGGGATGTTGGTTGACAGCGACTGACCATGAGCCAGCAGGGGCCCAGGTGGCCAAGAAGGCCAGTGGCATCTTGGCTTGTATCAGAAACGGCGTGGCCAGCAGAAGCAGGGATCATCCCCCTGGACTCAGCACTGGTGAGGCTGCACCTTGAATCCTGGGTTCAGTTTTGGGCCCCTCACTACAAAAAAGACATTGAGGTCATGGAGCGTGTTCAGAGAAGGGGGATGGAGCTGGTGAAGGGTCTGGAGAACAAGGGTTATGAGGAGCAGCTGAGAGAACTGGGGTTGTTTAGCCTAGAGAAAAGGAGGCTGAGAGGAGGCATGGTCACTGTCTACAACTGCCTGAGAGGAGGTTTTAGCAAGGTGGGTGCTGGTCTCTTCTCCCAAGTGACAGGCAATAGGATGAGAGGGAATGGCCACAAGTTGCACCGGGGCAGGTTCATATTGGACATCAGGAAGAATTGCTTCACCAAAAGCATTCTCAGGGACTGTTAGAGGCTGCCCAGGGAGGTGGTGGAATCACCGTCCCTGGAGGGATTTAAAAGACAGGTGGATGAGGTGCTCAGGGATATGATTTAGTAGTGGATAGGTACAGTAGGGCTTGATGATCTCAAAGGTCTTTTCCAACCTGGTGATTCTGTGAATCTTATGCTGAGATTCTTCCTGCAGCACCTGCTGCTGCCTCTCAGCAAGACTATGAGGGTCCCGTGTGTATGTCCCTTGCTTTTAAACGTCGCAGTAAGCACAGTCCCAGGGAGTCCATGCTGGGAATGAGCCTGGCAAAGTGCTCATGGGAAGCAAGCTGCCTGCTCCTAAGGACAAGCATTACCCTAGAAGACCACATCGGTGTTGCTTAAACCCAATTAGAAAACCAGGTTTATATCGCACTCACCAGCTGGAAATCCCTTGAGATTGTGGAGAGCTGGATTTTTGTACTGCCCTTCCCAGCTGTAGGTCTGGCAGTGGAGGGGAGTGAGGGACCACTTGACCTGCTTGCTAGGACAGCAGTGTCTGGTCCTGTCCTTGCTAATTGTCACCATACTGGGACATGTTCTTGGCATTTTTTATTGCAGTGGGCTTTGCTGGATCCATGCCATTTTTTTCTCTTTTTACTGCCTCCTTCCATAATGTTATAATTTATCCAAAGCGGCCCATCTAGTTGAGAGGAAACAAAAGGACCTGTGGTCATCCTGGTCACACTTCAGTCTGCCTTCCTCACGTACTTTTTCTCTTGCCTTCAGCCCTCCTGCCCCTCCAGCAGACCAAAGTCTCAAGGCAATGCCTGGATGGTGGTTTTCCTTCTCCGTACAGCCAGGCTCTTTTCCTGTTTTTAATAAACCCCACAAGGCCTGATGAAGCTGGATGGTATTTCTCACTTCTTCTCTCCTAGCTTCTTGATCTTTAAAATAAAGCCTACTTTGATCCCCAGTTATGGCTTCACATGTCCTTTGCAGGATGAGTGTCTGCCTGTAAGAGCTAAATCCTTCCCTAAATCTTCACTCAGGTAGTGTTCCTGGCTGCTGGCTTTGCATGCGCTTTGCTCTGTGCCCCATACCCAAGGTTGCTCCTGTAGAGAAGATGAGCAAGTCCTTCACCTGCCAGGATCTCCAGTCGATATCTTCTTCTCTTCTCCATCATCAACTCCTCTTGTCTTCTCCACTTGTTGTCCTCTATTCTGGGTGTCCATAAGGACCTGCCACTTGCAGACAAGCAGTGCTTGGGGACAGTGTGTGTTTTGCCAAGGCCAGTCGTAAGAGATTCAGCCAAGCCAAGTGCCAGATCCTGTTCTTGGGCCACAACAACCCCATGCAGCACTCCAAGCTTGGAGAAGAGTAGCTGAAAAGCTGCTTGGTGGAAAAGGACCTAGGAGTGCTGGGTGACAGCAGCTAAACACGAGCCAGCAGTGGCCCAGGTGACCAAGAAAGCCAATAGCATCTTGGCTTGGATCAGCTGTGGGGTGGCCAGCAGGAGCAGGGGAAGGGTCGACCCCTGTGCTCAGTGCTGGAGAGGCCACACCTCGAATCCTGGGTTCAGTTTAGGTCCCTTACTCCAAGAAGGACATTTAGGTGCTGGAGTGCCTCCAGAGAAGAGAACGGAGCTGAGGAAGGGTCTGGAGCCCAGGGTCTCTGGGAGTTGCTGAGGGACATGGGGCAATTTAGCCTGGAGAAGAGGAGGCTGAGGGGAGACCTCATCGCTCTGTGCAGCTCCTGGAAAGGAGTCTTGTGGTGAGGTGGGTGTTGGTCTCTTCTCCCAAGTGACAGGCGATAGGATGTGATGAAATTGCCTCAAGTTGCATCAGGGGAGGTTTAGATTGGATATTAAAAAACACTTCTGTAACAAAAGAGTGGTGAAGGCCTGGCAGAGGCTGCCTAAGGCAGTGGTGGAGTCTCCATCCCTGAAGGGGTTCAAAACCCATGTGGCCATGGCACTTTGGGACATGGTTTAGTTGGCACGGTGGGGTTGGGCTGTTGGTTGGGCTGGATGAGCTTAGAACTCTTTTCCAACCTCAATGAATCGATGATTCTATGATTGCAGGTTCTTCCACTCACCTGCCATGTCTCTGCTGTCACTGGGATGAGCCCTCATGGGAGTGGGCACGTGGAGGCCCCCACTCCCTTGGGAGAAACAAAAGGCTCTTACCCCACAGCCTTCCTTGGGAAGAGGGGCCCTGGGGGAAGGACCCTGTTATCCCATCCCCTCCTCACACTGGCCTGGGAGCTGGTGGGGGTGATGCAGCTGCCGTGCGAGCAAGGTTTGGTGGTGGCACAAACCTTGGCACAGCAGCAGGATGTGGGGAGCTCGGTGCCTATGCTCAGGGATGTCCCTTCCCTTGCAGGTACATGGTGGACGCTGCTGACCAGGAGAAGATAGAGGCCTCCAAGAATGAACTGCACAACCTGCTTGACAAGCCACAGCTCCAGGGCATCCCGGTGAGCTGTTGCTTGGATCGGTGCCTTCCAGCTCGCTGCAGCCCTAGGCTGGTGGCTGCCGGGGTTTGCAGCGAGAAGCTTGCGTCTTGCAGAGCAGATCTGGGAGCAGATCTCCTTCCTTGGAGGGGTCCCCTTTCCCGCTGCACTCCTGCAGGAGCTGGAAAGTGATGCTTTCTAGCCCAGGGCCAGGCCAACCAGCAGGGAAGGGAGCTTTAGAAGAGACCAAACGCCGCCCCTGGCTATGTCAGATCTGTCCTCTTGCATGAATTTGCACCTTATTTATGGTGGGACATTAAGGTCCTGTCTCCTAGGAGAGTGGCCACTGGGCTGAGCCATTTGCAGGAGGTGTGAGCTGTGAGCAGCGGGAGTGCGGCCTGGGCACACGGCATGTGCCAGGGTGGGGGGCTTGTGGAGTGTCCAAAACCAGCATCTTTTGAAAGGAGCTAATCAGGGACCTTGCCACTGATCCCAAACATTTGCTGCCAAGTAAGTTAAGCTTGCGACATAAAACACTGCGCTTGCAGCCCTTTTGAGTGCTCTTATTTGAGAGCAAGTCTCCAAATTTAACCTGGGGGCTGCTGATTGCCATGCTGCTGCAGAGACCCCGGCTCACCCTGCAGCCTCAGTGCTGGCCCTGTCAGATGACAGGCGCGTGGCGTGCTCCAGAGGCATGAATGAGTCCTGCTGGGTGATTATTTTCCCCGCATAGGCTGAGGATGCCTTTGTGGAGGAGAAAAGCCTTGAAGTAAGGAGAGATCAGAGGATGGTGCAAACAGCCGTTGCTTTTTTGGGCTGGCTGCCTGCAGAGAGCAGGTTCTATGTGATGTTCCAATCTTGCTCCTTCCTGATAACATCAGTTTTAGCAATTTCACTAGATTTTTTTTCTCAAAAAAAGCAAGAGGATCCTGGGAGAGCGTCCTAGATGGCATGAGAGCTGCTGGTGCCCTTCAGGGAGGATGTGCTGTGGGGCCAGCTTCTGGGACTAGAGAATACTCAGGAGATGTTGTATATGGCTAATTAAAGCCGTTAATTGAAGTGCGCTGCCTTCTGATTGCCTGCTAAAGCAGTTTTCTCCTGGTGAAGTGGTCTGGGCTGGCTTGCATCTCAAGCAGGGTCCACTTATGGGTGGCAGAAGCAGGTTCCCACTTGGCCTGGTGGCCAGGGGCTTCAGGTGTCGCCTCTCCCCTGCTGCAGGTCCTAGTGCTGGGGAACAAGCGAGACCTGCCTGGTGCCTTGGATGAGAAGGAGCTCATTGAGAAAATGTAAGTGTGCCAGTGACCTGGGTGGCCGTGGTGGGGCTGTGACACTGTGACACCCCTGCTCCTGCCGTGTCCCCGCCGACACGGTCACCCCGCTGTGCTCTGGCAGTTTTCCTTCCCCGTTGCTGGGCTGGGCTGGCTGCACACCTTCTGAGGCAGCAGGTGGCAGAAGTGACATCTCTGTGTTTGGGGAGCGGGAGAGGATCCGGAGCCACCTGTGCCAGGGCTGGGTGCTGTGTGCCACACGGTGGCGTTGGGGCCTGGCACGGTGCTTGGCGCTGGAGCCGTGGTCCCACGTGGGCGCTGCTCCTGTCACCCTCTTGTGGCTCTGCCTGGTGTGGGCAGCCCTTCGCTGCTTGGAGGTCAAATCCTGCTCCAGTGTGTGACACCATCCCTGTCCCTTTCCCTTATGTCACCACCCTTTGCCATGCAGCACGTGGCCTCCTCATGGCTGATGCTGCCTCCTGCCCACCTCCATGTCTACACTGCAGCTGGGGGCTGGGATGCCTCGCTGACTCACAGCATCTCTGCTCCCCCTTTCCACTCTTCAGAGATCTCCTCTGTCCTGCAGGTGTGTGTGCAGCGCCCGTGCCACCAGCCCTGGGCTGCTCCTGAGCCCCCGCTCCCCCGGGAGAGGAAAGCTGTGGGATTTCACAGCCTTGAGGTTGGGTCCCTGCTGCCCCATCCTGTAGGCACAGCGCACTGGTGTCCTTGCCCAACGTGCCTGTAGCTCCTCAGGATCCTGTGGAGATGCAATCCCGGCAAATATTTCCCTGTCCTCCAAACTGGGGTCCAAAAGGGCCCTTCAAAGGGCTGCCCGGAGGCGTCTCCCATCAGTGCCGATGTGCAATCCTGGGGGGCTGCAGCCAGAGCTCAAACCTCTCCTTGCAGGAACCTCTCTGCCATCCAGGACCGAGAGATTTGTTGCTACTCCATCTCCTGCAAAGAAAAGGACAACATTGGTGAGTCCTGACAGCTCTGGTGCTGGGCTTGAGGTCTGGCAGCCCATGCCCAGGGTAGCAGCATCCTTAGGCTGTTGCCGACGGACAGGAGGGGGTGACAGCCAGAGGGAGAGACTCTTAAGTGTGCCCTTGCCTTTGCAGACATCACCCTACAGTGGCTTATCCAGCACTCGAAGTCTAGGAGAAGCTGAGATCCCACAGGCTGCAGCTCGGATCGAGAAGTTGCCATTGTACAAGCCCATGTCCCTTCTCTCTCCTGCTCTGTCCCTCCAGCTCTCTCTAGATGGGTATTTTTAGGGGACCCCAGACTCCGCTCGCATTGAGGTGGAGCCCTTGTTTTTATTGTAAAGAAAATGTCTGACTCTGCCCTCTTCTCCTCTCCTCTCTCTGTCTCTTCCTCCCATTTTGGCACTGTTCTGTTGTTGTCTGTGTATACAGTATATATATATATGTATATATATTTTAATTTTTTAATTTAATTGGCAGCACTGTCACTAAACTGCGCCCCGTGAGTGGTAGGAAGGCTGTGGGCTCCCCAGCACTGGGCAAGGAGCCGTGCTTGGAGGAAGATGAGGTAGTGGCAGAAGGCAGCCCCTTGGAGATGATGCTGGGGCTGAGAGGCAGGTTCCCTGGGGCTCCCTTGTCCCTTCCCTGGGTACCCTGCCTGAACCCCGAGCTGGGAGCACCCAGGGGGGGTGGGGAATGTGCCTGCCTTGCCCTTCCCCTTGCTTTGCCCCCACAGGCAGGGGTCGGGGGGAGGCAATGCTGACCCCTGGGCTTCTCACCCCCTCGGGGCGGGTCAGGGGTCAGTCATAACCCATTATAATCAGCTTCCCCATCACCTCTGGCTACGTGTCACCACCCCAGTCCCTTCTTGCTGCCCTGGGCCACTCGCCCTGCTGCCCCACATCATCCCCAGGCCCCCGAGGCTGAATCCTGCCCTGCTGCCCCATCCTGCTGCTCCGGAGCCACTGCATGGGGGGCAGCGATCCAGCAACCGATGTGGGGAGCAGGGGGCTGGCTCCTGTGCCCCCTCTGCCCCAGCTGCCTCGCGACGGGGCTCCCCGTGTAGCCTCTTGGGGGGCCATGGTGACTCCTCACATGCCAAAAGGCATCGCCTGTGCCCAGCTGGGGGCTGCTGGCTCTGCCTCAGCCTGGGACACGGAGACACCTTCTCCAGGGGTGGGTAAGAGCCCCCTGCGCCCACAGCACTGCCCACCACAGCCAGGTCATTGTCCAGGACGTGTCTGGCTCCCTGTGCCCTGCTCCTGACACAGGTCCCCAACTCTGCTGGGGTTGGGGATGTGGAATCAGTCAGATCCCCAGCTCTGCTGCGGTTGGGGACGTGGAGTCAGGGTACGGTGGGGCAAGGTTGGGTCGTGTCTGAAGGTGGGAAGAGGGTGAGAGGAAATTTTGGGGAGGGTCAGGAAGGCTTTGCCCATCTGTGCTGCGTGATGAGGTGCTGGGTCTCTGCAAGGGCAGCCTGGGGGCCTGGGCAGGTGATTTGGGGCCAGCTTGGGGGGGAATTTGCTGGGCTGAGGGGGTCGTGCTGGCATCGGGAGTGTGGGCATGTGGAGGGGTCAGGGCAGTAGCTGGGGAAGAAGGCAGTGGTGGCCCAGGGTTGGTGCTGCCTCCGGGGCGGTGAGGCCGGGGGTTTCTCTTCTGTTCTTGTTTTTGCAGAATTGCACAAAGAGAGGTTTCCTTTTTTCTTTTTTCTTTTTTTTTTTTTTTTAATTTAATGAATTGTAAAGTGTTGTCACCCCCCCACCCCTCCTCTTTTTTATTTTAATGAGATATTTTGGCTCAGATTTGACCTCTGTTAGGAAATGATTCTTGTAACTGTACAATTTTTTTGCCTCCTAATAATAATAAATTAACAATTTTGCGTTGGGGGGCTGTGGTTGTTGTCACATTGCTTCCTTGCCATCACTGCCCTCCATCCCTTCTCGGTGCCCTGGGAGCATACGCAGGGTCCATGTCCCTGGCTGCACTGGGCACTCTCCTACTCACCCAAGAAGTGTCAGAGCCAGCTCTGATGGCTCCAGAAGCCTCATTTTCTAGGCCTGGTTGCAAAGATGAGTTCGGAGACCTCTGGATTACTCTTCCCCCACATCATGTCCCAGGACTGCCTGTTTTGATGCTGGATTTGGAGCAAGGCTGCTGCAGAGCTCTTGCTCCCTCTCCCTGCCCCCTTGCCCGCAAAAAAACCCCTTCCTGGGAGCTGTGTCCATTGCTGGAGGTGCCCTGCCCCATTTTTGGGGGGCCTGTGTGCTCTGGGGGCTGGGGTTCTGCCTGTGTGGGGCTCTGCCTGCACGGGGGCCATGTGGTGCCCGCACCCCTTGCTGCTGGCGCTGCCCGCGCCCTCCCTGCCCGCTCTCCTCCTCCCTGCGGGGCTGCAGCAACAATCCACGCTTTGTTCACCCTTGGCCTGGGCTCAGGACCAGGTGGCACAGCCCAAGCGCATGAGCGCTGCCCCCGCTCCCTTCCCACCGCCAGCAAACCCCACGGGGACCCCACTCGCCCGTGGGGATGTGAGGGGGTGAGGGCACCCTGGGCTCCTCTCCCCACTTCCAGCCCCTCCGCAGGATGAGATCCCTCTTCTCCCCGGCTGCTCCTGCACTGCAGGGCCCAGCGCTGGCAGGGGGAGGAAAGGAAAAACCCAGTTTTGTGCTCTCAGAAGAAAACTGGGGCTTTTGTTTCCCTGGAAACTGGGCTGCGAAAGCAAAGCCCAGTGGGTGTCGGTGCCGCACAAAGAGCACAGTGAGCCCCTTGCATTCACCCAGCTATGGCAACCGTCTCCCTCGCCCCGGCATTTCACAGGCTGGGGCGGGTGCCAGCGCAAGACAAGAAGCTTTCACAGCTCTAACGGAGACGTGGCCGGTGTGGCCAGTGTGCCCTCAGCCCTGTCCTGCTAGCCAGGCTGTTCCCCACGGGTCTCTGTGGGTGCAGGAGCCCCGGGCAGGGGGCAGATGTGGGGCCTGGAACCCCTGATGTCCTGGAACCATTGTCCTGGACAAGTCTGGCCCTGCAATGGGTGGAGAGATGAATGCCAGGAGCATTTGGAGGTGTTTGGATGAGATGCTCTCACTCAACTGGCTGCCCCAGGGGTGCTGGTTCCACCTGCAGCAGCAGCACTTTGGTCCTGCACAGATGAGTAACCACCTGCCTTGAAGACTGTGGAGCACCTCAGCCCAGTGCTGGGCTTTACTGAGACCACTTCGAGACCGTTTATAGGTCATCCTAAGCCTGGTGCTTTGGAGAGGACACTACCAGGGTCTCGGCTCACACCAGCTTGCTCAGTATCACCTCAGAGGGCAGGCAGCAGAGGGCCTTTTCCCGTTGCGCTTGGGTGTTGCCTGACCTGGCACAGCTGCTTTCATAGAATCATAGAATCATGGAATCATAGAATCACCAGGTTGGAAAAGACCTGCCAGATCATCAAGTCCAACCATTCCCATCAAACACTAAACCATGTCCCTCAGCACCTCGTCCACCTGTCCCTTAAACCCCTCCAGGGAAGGTGACTCAACCCCCTCCCTGGGAAGCCTGTTCCAGTGCCCAATGAACCTTGCTGTGAAAAACTTTTTCCTAATGTTCAGCCTAAACCTCCCCTGGTGGAGCTTGAGGCCATTCCCTCTCGTCCTGTCCCCTGTCCCTTGGGAGAAGAGCCCAGCTCCCTCCTCTCCACAACCTCCTTTCAGGTAGTTGTAGAGAGCAATGAGGTCTCCCCTCAGCCTCCTCTTCTCCAAGCTAAACACCCCCAGCTCTCTCAGCCGCTCCTCGTAAGACTTGTTCTCCATCCCCTTTCCTGCCCTTGTGCCCTCCCCAGGTCCCCGTGCCCACCCCAGAGCCCCCAGGTTTTGGGAAAGAGCCCCCCAGGTGCCAGGCACTGGCTTCCCATGTCTCTGCTCATCGGTGCTGGACGGCTGCATCCACAACGTGCTCTAGGTTACTGGTTTATTGAGCTCTTACAGGGCACGGCTTGGATCTGGTGGAATACAGTCACCGGGACCTTCTCCTACTGTGGAGGGGGCTGGCAGGAGGCGGTGGGACAGGATGAGGGCAATTTGTTTCCTATGTCCTCTGCAAGCTGCCATGGAAACCCTCGGTAGTATCAGATGGGACCTTTCTGGCACAATTCCATCACCAGAGCAGCAACCGCCCCGAGCCCAGCCAGGCAGCCAGGACGGGAGGGCGCTGGTGTCTTTGCAGAGGCAAGAAGGCTGCCAATGTAGCCACAAGACCTGGGGTTTCAAGCCCCACTTGCCCAATGTGGGGTTTGAAGCCCATGGCGCAGCCCCCCTGCACTGTCTCTTCCGCTTGCTCCGCATCCGGACATGGGCGCTAATGGCAAAACAATGTTTGGTCTTGGGAGGAGGTGGTGGATCGATCTCTACAGCTCCCCGGTGGCACTTAGCAAGGGGTGCCGAGGGCCAGGAGGGGTGGAGGGGACTCCCGGGGCTTGTCGAAGAAGATGGAAGAGGACATTTCCGTTTTGAGCTTGCTGTCAGTGCTGCCCTCGCTGGAGGCTGTGTCGGGGCTGCAGCCCTCGCAGCAGCAGCAGCAGCAGTCCATGAAGGCCTGGCCCAGGGGTCTGCAGAGGCACAGGAGCAGGACGGGCGTCACGGAGCACTTGAAGAAGAGGAAGAACTGGTTGATGAGGTTGAGGAGGTCCAAGGTCTGCTTGGACATGTTGGGGGACATGTAGGCCACCACGATGTTGCAGACGTTCTCGGGGATGGTGCAGAGCCCATAGATGATGGTCAGCCCAATGATGGTGCAGTTCAAGTGACTCTCACACTGGCTGTGCTTGGTCCCTCGGCACTCGGTCTTCTTCTCGGTGCCGCTGATCCTCCGCGTCACCAGCTGGCAGCTCACGGTGAAGAGGATGGGCAAGCAGAAGTAGCAACCGAAGTACCACCACATGCGAGCGTTCTGGTAGGTGAGCACCAGCGAGTAAATGGACTCTGGCAAGTTGGATGAGGGCTTCATGGTGCAATACTCGGTCACCACACCAGACACGGGCGATGTGTCCTGTGCCAGCTGCCAGAGCAGGATCTCTGGCACCGAGAGCGTCGTGGACCCTATCCAGATGACAGCCAGCTTGGCGATGATGGACTGGCACTGCTCGATGGGCCGGGCACTAGCCTGGGGGCTGGTGGCCGCGTGGAACCTGTCAATGCCCAGAGCACAGAGGCTGAAGGTGGTGACTCCCAGCGACGACACCTGGCAAGAGGGGAGGCAGAACAAGTGAGCTTTGCTGCAGGGACATCACAGGGGACTTGAATTTACAAGCCTGGTGGCAAACCCCTGGCTACCCAAGACACAGCCCAAGACCTTTCCTCCAAGGTTTTAAAGGGTTCGCAACCTGTGGCTGCATCCCACGGTTGGAGACGCTTTTCTGTGACTCCTGAAATGACAGTGTATAGAAGTGTCCCTTGACCCATTTGTCCCTGATCAGCTCCCTTTTCTGCAGAAGGGAGAGGCTTTGCTCCAACCCCAGCCAGGGTGGGAATAGCAGGATTGTCCCTCTAGTTCTTTCTCTGTTCTGGATAACTCTTGGAGAGGAAAAGCAGGGGCCATCCCACCCACCAGCACATTCCCAGGGTCCCCGAAGTCCCTCGGTTGCCCCAGGATGCCTTGTCCCTGCCCTGGTCTGTGGAGCTGCCGCCCGCTTCCAGGACAGGCCAAACAAGTTGAAGGTGCCGATGTCACGAACCAGCTTGGAGCGATTTCCGCTGCATTGAGCGTGGCAGGAAAAACATCCCGTTTGCCAAAGGGAAGAGGCCAAAGGAGACAGAGGAACCGCAGTGGCTCTGGGAGGGCTGGCAAGGCACTGGGGGTCACAATCAGTGTTCCTGGGCCCAGCCCCAGATCTGCGGCGTCGCTTGGAGCCAGGTCCCACAGCCCGTGGCCAGGAAAACGGCAGTCACGGGCTGGTGCCCCCCAGTCCTGTGCTGCTCCTGACCTCATGAAGCCATCAAACGTCACCCGGTACTGAAGGGCCTTCTCTGCACTCGGGAAACTTCTCAGGGCTCTGCAGGGTGCCTGGGCAGCAGCCCTAGGCAGGTCTGGCATCAACACTCCTGCCCCAAGCCTTTTCCTGTGGACCTGGGTTGGCCCCTTCAGTCTTGCAGAGCATGGGAGCTCCTGACCACCGCCGATGCCTAGCACCCAGCGTCCCTGTTCAGTTATGAGCAGCAGCATCCCCCTAAAGACACAGCATCAGGGCGCTGGCCCAGCATCACCATTGCACCAGCCCCACCACACAGCGCGTCCCAGCCCCTCTGCCCAATGCCCGGAGCCACCCTGAGCATCCAGCACCGTTGCCCTGCTCCACAGTCAGCACCCAGAGCATTGCCCAGCTTTCTGGCTGGCACCTGCAGCCCTCCCAGCACTGCTGTGCTGCTGCTTCTCCTCTCCCCACACACCCTTCCACAGGCTCTTGTCTCTCCCCTGGTCCCCTTGGTCCTGGTGAGTAATTCAGACACAGCAGGGCTTCCTTCTCCGGTGCCCTGGCAGGGATGCAGCTGCTGCCACCCCAGGCACATCTCTGCACACTGCCTGCCACCAGGAGCCCATGTAGCCAGATCCACTTCAAAAACCTGGCTTTGTGCCCCCTCATCACCCCCTGAGCATTTGAGTAGCCACAGAAAGGAGGACAGAAGGTTTGATCCTCAGAGTTCATCCAACAGCCTGAAATGCTTGTACGGTCCCACACAAAAAGGCTGGATGTGAACCACTGGGCTGTAGACTCCTTCCCTTCTTGTGGCTGAGTCTGCTGGCCTGGCTACGCTGTCCCACCCAGGCTGAGGAGCCCCTGGTGTTGGGTCCCAAGTGAACAGAGAAACCCCAAGGCCCCTTTCTGCCCTGGCTTTGGGCCCAGGAGGGCAGGGCAGGAGTGGCAGCTGGGGTGGCAGAGAGGGAGTGTCCTCCTCAGAGGACCACACCAGCCCATCCTGCATCAGCCTCAACATCCCATCAACCTTCCTGCCTCCTTTGGGGCCCAAGCTGTCCCAAAGGACAGCTGCTGATGCTGAGTCACTGGAGATGACATCCCTAGGGATTGCACACACAGGGACAGAGACATGAAGCCCGTGGGGCAGCTCAGAGGAGGCTATGAAAGACCCTTCTCAAGAAGGGGGCTGGTTTGAGGACATAGGATCATGGAATGGGTTGGAAGGAACCTTAAAGCCCATCCAGTCCCACCCCTGCCATGGGCAGGGACATCTCCCATTGGATCAGGGGCTCCAAGCCCCATCCAACCTGGCCTTGAACCCCTCCAGGGATGGGGCAGCCACCCCTGCTCTGGGCAAACTGACCCTTTCCTTCCCGTCCTCAGCCAGGGTGCTGAGCCTGCCTGCCTGGGCAGGTGTGGGTTTGTATTTCTGCCCCTCTTTGAGTCCTCCTGCCTGTCTGCAACATCACAGGCCTGAGGTGGAAGATAGGAATGGGACAAGTAATTAATTTCATAAGAAGCTGGGGTGGGAGACCTCCAGAACGGAGCCGCTCCTGGCTGCTGAACAGGGGAGATGGTGTGGTGAGGGGGCTGCCCATCTCCTCTAGCAAACACCACTTCATGGTGCTGAGCTGGAACTTGCACGTTTAGGGCTGCACCTGGCAGGATACCCAGGGTGTGGGTCCGTCAACCCAAGTCTGTGCCCAAAAGACCCAGTGGCATCACTGGGGTCCCCTGCTGGAGGTGCACACAGCCAACGCGTCCATGAACACCCAGGGACCCCGGTGCGTCTGCAGACCGTGTGTGAAGGCGCTGACATCCAGGAGCTGGCGGTCACAGTGCTTGAGGGGGATGGAGCAGCAGGACAGAGCCAGACCACTGGTGGCAGGGGTGGCCTCAGCCCTGGTCACCTCAGAGTCTTAGCTGTGCCAGCACATCCAGGCCCATGTCTATCCCTCAGCCTGTGCTGGGGTCACCCCAACCCACAGCTGCTGTCAGGTGAAGCGGGAGAGGATAATGCAGCCACCCAGGGAGGAGGATGCAGCCAGATCCTGCACCCAAGAGCCCTGTGGGTCCCAGCAGAAGCTGGACTAGGGAGAGGGATGTCGGGGAAGGGATTGTGGTGGAACCTGTCAATGTCTTGGGGCCATTTCTTTCCCTGTAATGACTGAGCTCCCTACAGCCACAAGCCTTTCTTGTCCGAGTGCCAAGGCCTGCTCTCTATTTCCTCCAGCTGCTGCTTCTCTGAGCAGGCTTGAGTCCTGGTGATGGGCATGGACAGATCTGGTGATGAGAGATGGTCAGGTCCCAGCTCAGCATGACGACAGCCCTGGGATGGGCAGGCTGGCCTTGGAACAGGTTTTGAAAGGTATCCATGGTCCCATGCAACCCAGGCAGGTTTGAGGAGAATGAAGGCAGCAGCCCCCAAGCCCTCAAGCACCAGCCAGGCCCTCAACTCGTGGCTGGTTTTCATCTGTTTTGTCAGAGGCACTGACCTTGCAGGGAGGCGCCTGGTGGGACGGGCAGGTTTTGAACCTTGACTGGCCTGACCAAGCCTCAGAGAGCCTGCAGGGACTGGACATTGTGTCTGATCCCTTCCACCCTTGTGTTTGCACCCTCCTTCATTCAGCCATGCTTTGGAGCCCCAGGCAACATGCACAGACAGGCTGGGTCCGTCAGATACCAGCATAAAGGGGAGCAGCCTGATCCCAGCCAACTCTGGAGGGTGGGAGTTGACCCACACCATGGGGTTGTTTTTAATGCAAGAGCAGGACCACCAATCAACCCATCTGGCAAGTTTTTGCCTGCCACCACAGTCCCTGTAGCCTTCTCAGGGGGTCCCCAGCTCACCCCAATCGTGGCCAAGGCATCACGTGAGATCTGAGGAAAAATGAACGTCTCAGGTTCCCAAACGCACTGCCAGGGCTCTCCCACCCCACTGCTGCTCAGTGTTTCCCCACCTGCAGCCCCTGCCCCGGGGTTATCCTCAGCAGCCACAGCCTGGGCTAAGTGTGTTCACAGGGCTAAGCCCACAGGCTGGGTCTGTCAGTCAGACAGACAGAGGGACCCCTGGGACAGAAGTCCCCATGCTGGGTGGACAAAGGAAGGTTGCATGGGCTCTTCACAGCCCCAGCAGGGTTGTTGCTGGCTGCGGAGGAGGGATGGCTCAAGGAGGACACAAAGGGAAGATCCCTCAGTTCCTTGCCGTGCCCCACGACTGGTGTCTCAAGCACACGGCCCTTGCGCCCGGCCAGGACAGCACAGACTGCCCCAAGGCAAGAAAGGAGACAGGTCCTTGAGCCCTCCATGCAGCCCCTTACCTCCATGAAGGGCACGATGCGACAGGATATGTCCCCCAGCAGCCTCTTCTTGGTGATCTCGTTGAAGATGACTACAGGCAGGCAGAAGAAGAGGATGAGGAAGTCCCAGAAAGCCAAGCTGGCCAGGATGGAGTTCCAGGCGCTCTTCATGTAGTAGTTGTGCCACACAATGCACATCACAGAGAGGTTTCCGATGATGCCCACGGCAAAGACAATGAGGGACAGGAACATCACAGCATAGGCACTGTAGGAGTTCTCCGTCACTGGGTACAAAGGGTTCTGGATCTGCAGCCGTTTGTCAGACATGGTGGCGAGGTTGGCTCGGGGCTCCGTCCCCTCCCTGTCCGTGGGGACCCCTTGCTGCTTCTCAGATGGGTCTGTGCTGGATGGCAGAAGGGCCTTGGTTGGGTGCAGGCTACCGGAGTTGAGGGGCCGTGGGAACTCCACCCGCACCGCCGGCACATACTGCTGCACTGACTTGGAGTCCTCCTCCGTGCCCCGGCGCAGCCTCTCCTTCATCATCTGGACCTCTGGTCTGTCCCAGGAGATTGTCGCCAGAGTCCTGCCTCCATCTGAACCCTGGGCGAGGTGGGTGCTGCCTTCCCCAGGTTGCCCGTCCTCGCCTCGTCTCGCCGCAGCTCCTGGCACCAGCAGCATCAGCAGCAGGAGAAGTGTTGGTGGAGAAGGCATGGTCCCCTCTGCACCCTCTGGTGAAAGCGTGTGGTGGGAGACAGAGCAGCCCCGAGCACAGGGACCCCGGGGCTGCTGGCAGCGAGGGAGCCGTGCGGAGGAGCAGCCGCTCTGTCCGGCTCTGGCCACTGCTCTGGACTCTCGGTAGAGCTCTGGGCACAATAAATGCTGGGCTGGGGAGCGGGAGAGCCGAGCCCTCTGCTGGTCACCCACCCGCGCCCGGGGAGGCTGCCAAGCTCTGCAGAGACACCACAGCTCCCAGGCCCGGCAGCTCAGCAACCCCCAACATCGCCTCAGCATCTCAACAACCCCCAACATCACCCCAGCATCCCCTCAGTGTCCTCCCAGCATCCTCCCAGCATCCTCCCAGCATCGCCACAGCATCCTCCCAGCATCCTGCCTGTATCCCCCAGCGTTGCCACAGCATCTCCCCACCATCCTCCAACACAAACCAGCTGAAGGACACCCCACCCTGGCACTGGGGACAGGCTGATCAGCTCACTTCTTCCCACCCGAGATCTCCTCTCCCCGTCCCTGAGCAGACGGCACTAAGGATGCCCAAGGTCCGGCACTGGGAACCACGTAGCATCCCCTGCCATGCAGCCTGGGCTCAGGACTTCCTCCAACAGCCAGGTGACCTTCCGAGGGCTGCAAGGGTGACTGGGGATGAGGGGTAGGACTGGCTGGCCTCAGGAAATGCTCCTTGCTGCATTGGGGAGTCAGATCTGCTGGCCCAGTTCTTCCAAGGTTAGTTGCTGATTTTCCTACTGAATTCCCCCCATCCCCGGGACAGAGTTTTGAACAGAACTTAAGTTCCTGATCCCCTCTACCTTTGACTTCTCCTCATACCCATCATCTCATCCCCACAACCATCTTTCTCCATTTCTCCACCTCTCCCCGCCCCGATCCCTTCTCCCCTGCCCAGGCTCCCGTTCCCGGTGCCTGTGCTCTCCTGCTCTCCCTCACAGGATGGTGGTGATAACAGGGATGCTTCACCCCATCACAGCTAGCAAACACCAGCTGGGACAACCCTGCTGCCTCTGCTGGGCACCATGCCCTTCCCTGAGCTGCTCAGCCTCTGGGCTGATGTCGTGGAGCACCAAGAGAGACACTGGCCTCTTGCCCTGTGTCTGGGAGCTGGTGGAGCTGATGCCACTGGAGCCGGAGCAGGTCAATTTGAGCCCCAGAGCTCAGGGGCTGCCTCTTCCCAGCAAGCGTGTGACCACAGCGAGCAGGACATTTGCTGAGATGGGTTTCAGCTGTAGGGTGCTCCTGCTCTGCTCAAAATCACATCATACTCAGCTGGACCTTGGTCCTCAGCCACCAGCCTCCGTGGCTGGGCTGGCAGGGATCTCTGTCACCCCACACCCCTCCAGGTTGAGGCAGGAGGAGTCTCTGCTCCCACATCACTTGGCTCAGCCGGGTGCGAGACCTTCACCCCTTCTGCTCTGGAACGACTGCTCCGATATGAGTGACAGCGCTGATGAGCAAAGGCCACAGAAATGGGGACACACCAGCAGCCTGGAGCTGAGTTCTGTCCTGAGTGCAGGGGGACCTCAAAGTGGTCACTGGCCCCATGCTAGCAGAGCCACCTACTACAAAGGAAGAGCACCTCAACCTGAGCTCAGTGACAGCCTGATGACCACACAGCGCTGCTATGGGCTACCAACTTCTTCAGGGGCTTTGGCTCCAAGGCACAAGGAACTTTCCACCTGTGAAAGATCAAGGGACCAGCTCCAGGGTCCATGGGCCTGCTCTGGCCTTGGCCCACCATCCCACATCCTAAATGAGCCCAGTGTCCTCCTTAGTGGGATACAACCCCCGAAAGGTCTGAGATGTGAGAGACGAAAGCTAGACTTGGTTTGCAGGGGGGCACAGCGCTGTGCTCAGAGGTGGGGATGCCAGCAGAGCTGGGGCATGTGTACCTTGGCCAACATTTTAATCAGTATGGTTAACTGAAGGATGGATAACATGAACTTGTTCCCAGAGAACCCCCTGCGCCAATCCCAGCTCTGTCTGTCAAGGCCAGGTAGGAGAGATGGTGGTAAGGGTCCCTATATGAAGCTCAATGAGCGATGCGGCTGCATCTGAGTGAGGCTCAGAGGACAATGGTCTTTCCTGATCATGGAGCTGAGCGAGGATGAGCAGAGGCAAGCCAGGAGTTGGGGCTGGAGCACAGAGGAGGACGAGGTCTTTCTTCAGTGCCCACATTAGCTCAGAGGAGGGAGCCCTTGGTGCATTCCTTGCCTACCAGGAGGGACGCAGCAGTGGGTACCAGCACCCTCCCACTCGGCTCAAGGCAGCAGGATGTTTTCCTGTGAGGAGAGGGAGCTATTTTTAGTTTAATTTCATGGCTGTTGCACAACGCTGGGTGTGTCCTGGAGCTGCCTGAAGACAACAGTAGAGTTCACTGGGGCAAGGTGACACTCTGGTGGCAAGGGAGTGACCTCAGGCAGGCTCTGTCGCCCAGGGAACTGCTGCCCAAGCAGCCTCTCTGGGATGCTGTTCTTTCTTCCCTCTCTTGAATCAAGAGATCCCAGGCAGCGTGGGTCCCTGGCTGCCCCCCAAATGGGGGCCAGGCAACAGCCCTGGAGACTCTTTGGGAACCTCGCATTTATTTCCTCCAGCCTGGATTCACAGACAGGTTGACACTGTTTCTCAGGAGATGAGTGTGTGTCTGGGTTTTGTAGACGACTCCTTGGAGGATCTTTATCAGAGTCAGAACTTTCTGCTGTAACCCAGGGAGGTTTCTTCCTAAATCCCCTCTCCCAGATACTTCATTCAACCCTATGAGTTTTGGACATACCTACATAAAAAATCCCCTCTAAGACTTGCACCTCCCCACCGTGGGGCCCATGGGGACAACCCCCTCAGGAACATGTTCAAAATCATCTGATGGAAAAGGGACAAAAGTCATCAGCACTTCTGAGCCTGCTTTGCAGCACTCCTAATGTCTTCCCCATTTGGGGGCTACTTTAAGCTGCTCTTTTGGAGCAGGACAGCTCTGTTGCAGCCAAGGGCAGTTATGAAGCCGTTCAGCAACAGCTCCTCTCCCATCCACTGCGTTCGTGCCCCCACCATGGTTCTCCAGATGGTTCAGGAAGGACGGAGGGGGTTGTGAGGGAGCAACTATCTGATCCCACTGATTGGCTGTCTCTCAGTGGTTGGAGGGGATGCCACATGCGGAGGTGGGCAGTGGGAGAGGTGGTCATCTGAGGGGACATGGGACTGTCTGTGTGTGGGGTGAAGAGCATTTTTCCTAGGAGGTGAGAGCACCACAACCTCCGGCAGCCCCATTCGTCTCCACACAGGCCCCCTCCTGCTACTCTGCACTCCCTGCTGTGTGGGTCTGTACTCTGCTGAGCCATCGAGTGACACAGGATCCTCACCAGGGCTCTGGGAGATACCAAAGCCATTCACCTCATGTCCTGCTTTTAGCAGAAAGCATGTGTCTCACCAGACCTCAAGAGCGAGTTTAGACACAGCATAGCTTGGCTCTTCCAGAGCCCTGAAAGTAGGTGAGAGCCCCTTGCATCCACAGCCAGCATGAAAAGCAGGCTCGCTCAGACTCGATTTCACCCCTGCTTTTTCTCCATTGATGAAAATGGTCTTCTTGTTAAACCAGTATAAATGTCAGACACCCCCTTGAGGCTTCACCCTGCCTTCCACTGAGGTTTGATGAGCTCCTCAGAGATCACTCAAGCTCTCTCTGCCAGAAACAGAGCTGCCCTGTCTACCTTGCACATGAAGCATGCAGGACGTTCCAGACCCTCGCCACCCCCTGCCACCACCGATGCCCCTCACCCTGTGGCACCTTGTACATCCCTGTTGCTGGAGAGACTCAGGGCAGCCAAAGCCCAAACACCCAATGAGAGGATGGAAACAACTCCCTTTTATTTCCAGCAAACAGTCGAGGCACAGGAGGCAAAGCAATAACCGGGCTGGTACCCGCCTGTTTGCCCTGTGCTGTTGGTGACCTGCGTGGTTCCTTGAAAGCGGGGAGAGAGCAGGGAGGGGACAGGGTAAACACTGGCAGCTGGTGCAGGCAAAGGGTGATGAGGCTGCTGCTCTGAAGGCTGGGCTGTAGGAAGTGGATGAAGAGCTCCCCCCACCACTGTGACCCCTGGTCCTGGATGGAGATCATGGAATCAGAATCATGGAATGGTTTGGTCTGGAAGGGACCTTAAAGCCCATCCAGTTCCACCCCCCGCCATGGGCACGGACACCTCCCACTGGGTCGGGGCTCCAAGCCCCATCCGACCCGGCCTTGAACCCCTCCAGGGATGGGGCAGCCACCACTGCTCTGGGCAACCTGGGCCGGGGCCTCCCCACCCTCACAGGAAAACATTTCTTCCTAAAATCTCATCTCAATCTCCCCTCTTTCAGCTTAAAACCATTCTCCCTTGTCCTATTCCTGCACTCCCTGATCTAAAGCCCCTCCCCAGCTTTCCTGGAGCATCTTTCAGCACTGGAAGCTGCTCTAGGGTGTACGTAGAGCCTTCTCTCCCCAAAGCTGAACAACCACAACTCCCTCAGCCTGTCCTCATACAGGAGGTGCTCCAGCTCTCACATAATCTCTGTGGCCTCCTCTGGACTCGCTCCAACAGCTCCATGTCCTTCCTGTGCTGAGGGCTCCAGAACTGAACACAGGGCTCCAGGTGGGGTCTCACAAGAATGGAGCAGAGGGGCAGAATCCCCCACTCGTCCTGCTGGTCGTGGTGCTTCTTGCTCAAGACATGGTTGGATTCTGGACTGTGAGCATCCATTGCCTGCTCATTTGGAGATTCTCATCCCCAAGCACCCTAAGTCCTTCTCCTCAGGGCTGCCCACAATCCACTCTCCACCCAGCCTAGATCTGTGCTTGGGATTGCCCTGATCCAGCTGCAGGTCCTTGCCTGCACCCCATACAGTTCACACAGCCCCACCTCTCCAGCCTGCCTAGGTCCCTCTGGATGCTGAGATGATTTTTGTGGCCTCCCTCCGATGGCTGGGACAAGCCTGGTGTCTGCATTCACCCAGGGTCCTCTGTCTCAAAATTAACTCTCAATGTGCTGGCCTGAGCCTGCCTCACTCAGGGCTTTATGGTGGTGCTCGGAGTTCCCATCAGCGTCTTGATGGCACCAGTCCTGCAAGCTGCTCTCTCCAGCAGGGTTGGTGTGCAATATTTCAGCCCACAAGTTGGGGCTTTCAGGGTGAAGCCACCTGTGATATTTGACCAGCTGTTCCCAGCACAGGGTGGTGCCAGCCAGCTGCAAACAGGAGCCAGGAAAGGCTTTGAAGCCCATGGCTCTCCCTCCTTGGAGCTTGGGAAAAGCTTCTCCTGTCCATCCACAGCCAGCACTGCTGAGACAAATCCATGCCCATTGCCTTCTTGGCTGTCTGCGGGATGCTGGCTCTGCTCCGTCCTGCAAGTTTCCCAGTAGTCACAGGTTTAAAGCATGACATGAACACTCAAATCGATTTTGCAGTGTGGAAAGCAAAATAAATATGGGATTTTCCTCGAGCCACAGCAGGAGGTAAGTTCCCAGGGCTCTTCACAGGGACCATGGTGGGGACATCCACCTCTCTATAGGTCAGTGCCACGGCATCAGAGCAGCCTCATCTGCACGGGGAAGCATTGTCAGCTCATGTGAGCAGGGGCTGCGTTTCTGCTCACAGCAGGGCAGTCACGTTGTGTTCAGGGGAGGAACTGAGAACCCAAGGCAAGTTCAGCTTAGGGCACAAGCAGTATTTTCCTGTGGAATAAAACAAGCAGCAAGAGGCCATTTGAAGAGGCCCTGAGCTTAGCCCCTTTGGTGGACCCCACTTGATGATTTACCCCCCAGTTCCCATGAGAACTCACAAATACAAAAATGTGAGTGGAACAACTCGTAAGTTTAATGTAGAAAATAAACCACCTTCAAGTGTCACCTTCTTTTTGGGGGATGATCATTAGGTCGGAAAGGACCCACTGGATCATCGAGTCCAACCATTCCCATCAATCACTAAACCATGTCCCTCAGCACCTCGTCCACTCGTCCCTTAAACCCCTCCAGGGAAGGGGACTCAACCCCCTCCCTGGGCAGCCTCTGCCACTGCCCAATGACCCTTTCCATGAAATATTTTTTCCTAATGTTCAGCCTGACCCTCCCCTGGCGGAGCTTGAGGCCATTCCCTCTCGTCCTGTCCCCTGTCCCTTGGGAGAAGAGCCCAGCTCCCTCCTCTCCACAACCTCCTTTCAGGGAGTTGGAGAGAGCAATGAGGTCTCCCCTCAGCCTCCTCTTCTCCAGGCTAAACACCCCCAGCTCTCTCAGCCGCTCCTCATCAGGCCTGTTCTCCAGCCCCCTCACCAGCTTCGTTGCTCTTCTCTGGACTCGCTCCAGAGCCTCAACATCCTTCTTTCCATGCTGCAGGGGGGTCCTTCAGATTCCCCCATCCCACCTCACCTCCAGACATGGTCTCCTGCTCCCAGTTTGCCTTCTTATCAGAGAGCTCGTCCTCCCCACCCTTCCTGCAGGGGCTGGGGACACGCTGGGGGCTGGGGATGTGCTGGGGGGCTGGGAACATGTCAGAGGTTTAGGAACATGGTGGGGGGAACAAAGCGGACTTACTGGGGGCTGATGACATGCTGGGAGTGGCAGAGGCGCTTTGCCTGCCTGTCGTGCCCCGAGCCAGGGGTACGTGGGTGCTGGGGGAGGGTCCAGCCCCCTTGTCTTTGCCCCCTGTGGGCACCCCCAGCCCGGGCAGCGCCGCTGTCCCCTGCCCAGAGGGCCTGGTCCCCATCACGCCAGCGGGGTGTGGGGCAGCGCGGTGACGTTTGGCAGCTGCCATGGGCGCCCCACCCTGGGTGGGGATGAAGGTCGCTGTGCAGAACGTTGGGCTGGAAAAAATGGGGAAATTCCCTCAGCGCTCACACGAAAATGAGAGCTGGGGACCCGGTGCCCACGACCCCTGCAACCGCCCTCCCTTCTCCAAGCCTCAGCAGCTCTAGGGATGCTCCGCGCTGCTCCTCACCCTACCCCAGGCCACCATCACAGCTCATTGAGCCCCTGAAACATGTCCTCCACCCTGGGGATGTCCTGGTCGCAAAGGGTAGAGCTCACAGGTTGGCCGTACACCGGGTGGGCAGTGTCCAAGCACTGCCAGATAGACAACCCCTCCTGACAGACCCCCCTCCAGAGCTAGGGGAGCCTTTGCTGGAGCCACACACCAGCAGCGCCACTCTGAGACCATGGATGTCCTGTGGAGCTGGTCACCTTCTCAATGTTATGGCCAAGGGAGAAGATTGTGCCCAGGGTTTCAGAAAGTAGGAGCTCCTGGGGGGTGCTGGGCAGCTGTCTCTGCTCTGCCATGCAGGATTGGTACCTGTGCCCATTGCAGAGCGCCGGGCACCGCAGGGCTGGGATTGTGCCGATGCTGGATGGCCAGGTCTGGTCTGGTCTGGTCTGAGGTGGGGAGGACCCCTCTTGATGTCCAGATCAGCACGATCAGCACCACGTGTTCTGAAGGTACCTTCAGCTGAGGCTGAGGAGAGGGCAGAATCTCCTAAGCCTTCTCCTTAGCCGCCTTGTTTTCCAGGGCTGTGGTACTGCCAGGGGTGCTTGAAGAAGGATGGATGATGCAGAAAGAGAAAAAACTCTCTACCAAGTTTATTACCTGCAGTTTGATACCTTCAGAGGAGGCACTGGACCCTTTGTATCTTGGGATGCCCACATGACAGCCACAAGCACACAGCCACAACTGACTGAGATGGTGTCAAAGTCAGAACTTCTCCAGCCCAACAGCTGCAGCATCAGCAAGGCCAGCCACAAGCACAGAGATGAAAACAGGATTCCTGGGGCTGCTGGCACCATCCACCCCAGACCTCAAGCTCTGCTGCCTGTGGGTCAGAGGCCTCAGCCAAGGCTGTGGCAGCTGGCCAGCAAGAGCAAGTGGTTGTCCTCTCTACAGTGATGGAGAAAACCCCAGGCTCTCTGTGCAGTTTTCCTTGCTTTCCTTGTGACTTGTCCCACACAGTGAGTTGCCCAGCACAGAGATGCTGATCCACACAGCCACGAGCCAGCATCCCACAGAGGGCTGGAGCTCCCTCAATGCTGCAATAAGGCAGGAGCCATCAGCTTGAGAGATGATCTCCCCTGGATTCGGGTCAGTAGCTCCAGCTTCATGCTGAAGCCAGTGGCCCTGAGTCATCAGGTGACACAACCATAACTTGCTGGTATCTCCCAGGTGTGGCAGCACAACCGGTGACGTGAGGCCAGCTAGCTCATGAGCACAGGGAGGCAGTGATGCAGCAGTAATTTCAACACGGTATCTGTGGCACTTGTGACTATGGGTGGGGGACATCTTTCTGCTTCTCACAGCTTTGGACACTTGCCCAGGAGCTGGTAAGACAGACTGTTTGGCTGTCAGGTGTCACAAGTCTGCTAGGGTTCGGGCTATTGTCTCCTGGGAGAAGCTATCAAACTCCAAGGAGCCCTTTCGGGGCTGCCTGGGGCTCATACCTGAGGCAGACTCCCCACCCCTCTCTCCCTGTCCCTGGCAGCACGGCCACAGGCATGGTCTGCTGCCTGCCAGGTCCCGATCATCACACTGTGACCTTCCCCACCTGCTCCAGCGAGTCAGATGCCTGACCTGGGACACAGCATCCCTGCGAGCAGTGGAGAGCTGGGTTTAGGCTGAACATTAGGAAGAAATTTTTCACAGAAAGGGTCATTGGGCACTGGAACAGGCTGCCCAGGGCGGGGATTGAGTCACCTTCCCTGGAGGGGTTTAAGGGATGGGTGGATGAGGTGCTGAGGGACATGGTTTAGTGATTGATGGGAATGGTTGGACTTGATGATCCAGTGGGTCTCTTCCAACCTGGTGATTCTATGAGTCTATGATTCTATGAAAGCACCAGGCCGTGGAGCCCCTGGAAGGGGGTTGCACCAAATGCCACAGTGGGACGCTTCAAGCACATCCAGGACAGGGAAAGAGTGCTTTGACTTCTACCATTGTTGGGGAGAACTTACAGACCAGGTGAAGGTGATTCCTTGCTGGGTGCTGAACAGGCAGGGAGAGTACGTTCAGGCTGAACAGAAGCGTGCCACAGGAATGTCCCCCATGGGAATCCCAGACATTGGCGCTGGCAGCTTTAGACCCATCAGCCTAAAACTGTATAATCATAGAATTACTAGGTTAGAGAAGACCTTTGAGATCATCAAGTCCAACTGTACCTGTCCACTACTAAATCATATCCCTGAGAACCTCGTCCACCCATCTTTTAAACCTCTCCAGGGACAGTGATTCCACCACCTCCCTGTGCAGCCTCCATCAGGGCCTGAGAACCCTTTTGGTGAAGGAATTTTTCCTGGTGTCCGATCTGAACCTTCCCTGGCGCAACTTGAGGCCATTCCTGCTCGTCCTATCACCTGTCACTTACACGAAGAGACCAACACCCACCTCGTTACAACCTCCTTTCAGGCAGTTGTAGACAGTGATAACGTAGTGATAAAAGTAAAGGTGCTGTTTCTTTTCCCTAAACCACGTGACATCTCTATCTCCAAACTGCAGGACAGAGTTACACACCATTGTCCAGGGAATAAGGTGTTTTGTGTCACCTAGACTGCAGTTACCACTGCACAGGAGAGGTGTTGGAGAGCAGAAGTCCAGGACTGGGCACAATCCCAGCACACTCCCAGGCACTCTTTGCCCTTGATGGTCTCTTGGTCCTCCAAGTGTATCCCAAGACTTTTGTCCTAATCATAGCCATGCAGGTGAGCTCAGTAGGCAAGATTAGGTCCTGCCCAGCCTGGCAAGTCTCTCCCTCCTTGCTGGGAAACTCAGAAAATAAAACATTTTCTCTGGTCTCATTATATGGGAGCAAGTCTGGGGCTGCCAGCAGAAAGCAAAGGCAGAAGGGGTGAGAGACAATGGGCTGCAAATGGTTATGCCTCATGGGAATCACCTGTGGCAAAGATCTGGAGGATTTCCAGCACCTCAGGACCTGATAACCTTTTATCTGTGGGGTGCTGAATGAGCCCACAACAAAGAGAGGGAGAAGCAGGGAGCGAGCGCTGAGCAGAGCCAGCGGGCACAGCCCAGGTGTTCCTGTTCTGCGTGCCAGGGCTCCTGGAAGCTCACGGCTGTAGGCGTAGAAAACCCATGAAACACGGGGATATCTGCAGTCATCTCTGGGCTCCCGGCAGACTGGCAGGTGAGCTGCCACAGGCAGGTGTTTGAGCCCGCACGGTGTCAGGCTCCGAAGCCGGTGCAGGGGAAGGCTGCCAGGCAGGTGGTAACAGTGCCAGGCGCTGCAAGGACACTGCTGCCAGAGGAGAGTGGTGTCAACTGGCCAGACACTGTGGGAAAAGCTGCATGTGAGGATGCCCTTTCTCTTTATTTGGGGCACCTGGGGCTCCACCTTCACTGGGACAGGGCAGCAGCCAATTGGACCAAATGTGCTGGATTTAGAAATAATATGTTGAGGAAAGCCATTTAGAGATTTTTAATAGGATGTTTTCCAAAAGAAGCAAGGAGAGACATTGTTCAAATTACCTTTTATCCTAGAATTGCCCTTAAATAGGTCTTAAAAATCCACCTGGTCAAACCAGCTCCTGCCTCTTCAACCCAAACCACCAAACCTCACATGAAGACTTTTTTTGCTAATTTGCTGGGCCCTCGACAAATCCTTGGACCAGATCTGGTCCTCTTAAATGTGCTACAATTTGTGCAGAGTGGCCTTATGTAGCCTTGCAGTAACACAAATGTTCCTGTCATAGAGTTATAGAATCATGGGATGGTTTGGCTTGGAAGGAACCTCAAAGCCCATCCAGTTCCTGCCCTGGGCAGGGACACCTCCCACTGGATCAGGGGCTCCAAGCCCCATCCAGCCTGGCCTTGAACCCCTCCAGGGATGGGGCAGACACCACTTCTCTGGGCAACCTGGGCCAGGGCTTCCCCACCCTCACAGCAAAACATTTCTGCCTATGTTCTCATCTTGAACTCCTCTCTATATCAAATAGCAAGACTGCTCAGGTGGGTTTCAATGAATTTCAAGCTGAACCCAGAACTGGTGACTAGAAAGCGAGTATCTTGTCAGGATCACAGTGTAGACTGTAAACAAAGTTATAAGATTGGCTGAAACATGGATGGGAATATCACAATATGAAAGAACCCCAAAAAGCACCAAGAATTATGTGAATGTGCTGTATCAATTACCAGCGGTGGAAGTGACCACAGGGAAATGGATAAACACTGAGAAATGCAGTGTTCTTCCTGAGCCCAAGAAGCCTGAACATGTAACAAGAAGATGATGTGAGCAGACACCCTGTGTCTTCTTCCTATGCCAGCACTGTGACAGATAACAGCCAAAAAAAGACACCCAAAATGAGGATGAACAGACAAAAAGCAGAAGCTCTGCTGGAGTCTCATGGAGGGTAAAGTGAGCAAGGTTTGGTGGTGAAAGATCCTGCAATATCAGCTGCTGATGCCTGTCCAAAACCTGCCCAAAAACTAGTTTGGTATTTCCCACTCGGGAGGATGTCATGCAGAGAGAACTTGGCACCCCCATCAGCCTGAAGACCTGGCCAAACACCCTGTGCAAACACATCAGGGTGGGGAAGGCGGTGAAGGCGAGAGAGACCAGCAAGAAGTGTGAGAGACTGCATCAGGTTTGTTTAAAATAGAAATCCCCTGTCACCAAGGTCTGGTATTGGATTTTGTTACATTCTCGGAAGGAAGTCACTGCTTCTCCTGTGTTTCTGCTCCAGACTCCACCAGCCCAGCTGGATCAGCCCTGGGTAGGATGTCAGTATCCTTTGGAGACAATTCCTGCTTTGAGGTGCGGTTTGCATCCCAAATGGTTCCTAATATTTGAGGACAGGCCTGTCATTTCCACTGTCCAACATAGTTTTGAGCCTATGATGCTTTTCTCTGCCCATCTCACCTCCTCTGCCTCTGGACCCTAATCCAAACATGTCTTTGGGCATCTCTTCTGCAGAGCTTTGTTTAAATGGCTCTCTATTTGCTGAAATGAATTTTCTCTTTTCCCTTTCAAAATTTTCTCACTTTTCTTCCTTTCCTTTATTCAAAGATGCTGAAGTTTTCTGCTCTCAACCTGGAGGGTGGATGGACCATTTGACACCTACTTGTCTTTTCCCACTCCATAATTAAAAAGTGACAAAGAGGCTGAGCCAAGTCTGAGCCCATGATGACAGTCTTCTCCCTCCCCCTTTCTCCAGTCTCAAACACCTTTCTGACCTTGGGTCACAGAGTTCTGCCAACCTGCCATGCCAGGGGGAGGAGCTGTGTCCTCCCCAATTGCTGGGCAGGTGTAGGATGTAGCTGCAAACCCATGAGTTATCTTGTAGGAATGTTGCTGCGATGGGGTGACAGGGGAAGGACAACAACCTGACCTAGGTGCCTAGGAAGCCCAGAGTCTGTGGGTGAGGTTGTTTCCTGCAGGGTGACATGGTCACAAGCCCACATGCCTACGCCTGCACCTCGCTGTGCGCACATCCCCCACCTCTGCTGGGGCAGTGGTACCCTTAGTGCAACCCTGTCAACCACAGATCCCGGCACTGGGGATGACACAGCAGGTTTGTTCTCCTGGGTGAGCCTGTACAGCTGCAGATGTGCTGGTTTTCAGCACGGTTTGGATATTTGGCAGCACTGATCCTCTTTCAAACATTATCCTCGTCTTGCAGTGTTGGACACAGGATAAGGAGGGCACTCCTGGGCTCTAGGATGCAGAAGTAATCCTGCCTGCCAAGGAGAAAACATAGCAGAGATGCCTGCAGTGCCCTCAGGAGACTCCTGCTCTGTGCACCCCCATATGTCTGGGCAGGTTTGAGCATGACACGGCCCCAGCCATCGCCTTCTGCAGCACTGTGGGGACCTCTTTGCAGCTCTTCAAGAACTCACAAGGGCCTTGCCTTTGTGGGGTCCAACCTCATCTTCTAAGAGTGTGTTCCTAGCAGCTGCTGGAAGCATCATCACCAGCCTGGCTGGTACATCTTCAGCTCCTCAGCCTCAAGCAACTCTGTTGAGCGAATGAATCTCAGTTCCAGGAATGGCTATAAATTGGAAAGGGTAATTTAGACTAGACATAAGGAGGAAATTCTTCACAGAACAGGTTGACTAGGGAAGTTGTGGCTGCCCCATTCCTGGAAGTGTTCAAGGCCAAGTTGGATGGGACTTTGAGCAGCCTGGCATAGTGGGAGATGTCTCTGCCCATGGCAGGGGGTAGAAGTTAGATGATCTTTAAGATCCCTCCCAAGCCAAACCATTCCATGAATACCCAGCTGAGTTACCGGGCAGTGTTGCTGAAACTGAATACACACCGATACCCCTGACCTCTCAACCCTCACAGCCCAGGGGTGGACAGCCTTAGGAAAGCCCTCCAAGACCATACCAGTGGGGCTTGGGCAGTGGGGATGAGACAGCAGGGATGTTCTCCTGGATATTCTCCAGATTGCCAAGAAGCCGGGGGCTCCTGCTTCCACTGCAGCAGTACGAGGCCTCTGGGCCAGGCACATCATGCAGTGTTAATATAATAAAATTCCTTGGGGAAGAGGATTGTTTATTTTAAGCCAAACAGACTCAATCTCTCACACTGCCTCTCTCCCAATCTCACTCATCCCCACTCTCGCCTACACAAGGGTCTAATCAGGATATCAGTGTGCAGCACCAGGTGTAAAGGATGCTGGCAGTTGGGTCTCCATTGTATCTCTCATGGGCTTCTCTTTATTGGCTCCAGCAAACTGATAAGGACAGGTCTTTTGCACCCTTTAAGTATCAACCATTCTCATGGCAACAACTTTAGCCTTTGATCCTTGCTTAGGTTGCCCTCCAATAGCTTCAGGCAGGATTGTTGCCTTTTGTCTGGGCTTCCTTGCTGTGGGTGTCTTTACAGGTGCTATCACCATGTTGGGGGAGGAGGAAGACATAGGGGATATGCTTGTATTTTGTTGCCATCCTCCTGGTGAGTTATCTACATCCAGGCTTTAGCAAAGTGCAGCCATCTGGGCTGATGCAAACACCAGATTCCTCAGCATCTGCCTGACTGTTGGTCGCGCCCTTGGTTATCAGTGCAGCCAGTCTCATAATTTCCTCTTTAGGGTTTCTTCTAGGGCTTTCACACTCAACCATTCCCATACGTACTTTCTTCCTCCCAGTTTTAGTATATCTATCACATCACTCTACAAGCAGGACAGCAAACCTAGTCCAAAACGCTGTTGTGATGACCATACCAATGTCTTGGCCAGGAAAACCAACAGCAATGGTTATGTACAAAAACAGGAACACTATTAAGTGAAGAAACTCAGAAAATGAGGAAATGAAGACATTAAAAAAAATGCAACCAAAAGACTAAAATGCTGCATGTTATGTGACTATGATAGTGGAGAGACAGAGTGAATGTGTACGGCCTGTCCAAAGAGATTCTGGCACTATTTGCTTTCAAAAAGCAATTATTGGAGCCTGCTGGAAGTAAAGTGATATCTTTGAATGAGGGAAAGCTGTGTCCATACAAGGCAAAACCCAAAGCATGTCAACCTGGGCAAGTGAAATGTAAAACCACTGGAAGGCAAGACAATTTTTTTTTTTGAGGAACAACTTACTAAAGGCACCATGAACTCAGACAGGCGGGATTTCTTCAAGTACACAAAAGCTGGTTGCCTGCCAGAGAGGTTGGAGTAAAGGAGTGATGGAGAACAACAGGAGCACTCATGGAAGGTAAACTCTAAAGAAAAAGGTGTTTAATCTCCTGTATTGTTGTTCCCTGCAGAGACACCCTAGAGCTTCCAGATCTGGACTCCTTCTTCACAGAGAAGTTAGATGAGATCCCAGGTTGTTCAGCCTGGAGAAGAGAAGGCTGCGGGGAGACCTTAGAGCAGGTTCTGGTACTGAAAGATGCTCCAGGAAAGCTGGGGAGGGGCTCTTGATCAGGGAGGGCAAGGATAGGGTGAGGGGGAACAGTTTTCAGCTGAAAGAGGAGAGATTGAGATGAGATCTTAGGAAGAAATGTTTTGCTGTGAGGAAGGGGAGGCCCTGGCCCAGGTTGGCCAGAGCAGGGGTGGCTGCCCCATCCCTGGAGGGGTTCGAGGCCAGGTTGGATGGGGCTTGGAGCCCCTGATCCCGTGGGAGGTGTCCCTGCCCATGGCAGAGGGTGGGACTGGATGGGCTTTGAGATTCCTTCCCCCCCAAACTATTCTATGGTTCTATAATTCTATGAAAGGAGGATTCCAGTGGAAGAACATTTCAGAACACGTTAGTTTACATAGATGGACAGAAAAAAATGCCAGGACCTTCAGCTGGGGAAATGTCTTCACACAAAGTCTTGGGGAACTCAGTGGTGGTGCTTCTGAGTAGCAGGGAATCCACAGCATGTGGTTTAGTGCTGTGTTGTAGGAAGAGTCAGAGTGATTTTGTCAGTGAAATGCTCTCTAAAGACTGAGGTCACCAGCTGAGTTGGGGATCCTTTCTGGAGCTGGTGTTGCTGATGGCATTAAAAGCTACAGAAAGTCCTTATGGTGACAAACAATAGCCAGTTAGGTCAGTGCATGTCTGATAATGTCAAAGACAGAGCTTCTCAGGAAACTCCCTGTGCAGATATGATGGAGTAGGAAAGGACCGTTCTGTTTTCACGTGGTCTGCTCCCTAGTGCAAAGGGAGATTCAACAGCAAGGAGAGAAGGAACACACGTGATGCCTCATACCCATTTCCCTTGACTTTGTCCAGTGTCTCTGCCCACCCATACGCTTTATGACCGGCTCCATGTTCTGCTGCACAGGTGGAGCCTCTTTCTTCCACTGACCTCCTAAGGAATCAGAGACATTGTTTAAAGCTTTCAGGACTGCAGCCAGAAATAGATTTCTACCTGTACTGGTTTGTCTTCTCAGGGTCTGGGGCTTGTGCTGGGGTCTCAAAGCGGAGTGGAAAGACAGGGAGATGATGCTTAGAACCTGACAAAGGCCCTCGTTTGACATTCCCAGCAGATGGTGATCCCCAGGGAGGAAGCAGGGACATCCTCAGCATCCTGAAGGTGTGACATTGGCTCCCATGCCAGGGGTGCTCGTGCCTAGGTTTGCACGAATGGGGTGAGCCAAGGGAAGATTCTGCCCTCTCCCCAGGAGCTGGACACACAGGAGAGGCTCTGGCCCATGCACTACCAGCCAAGTGTGAGGAACAGGGCAGCCCCAGTGGTTGCATCACCACACCAGACGCAGGGGCTGGGGCTAAGCAGGCAGTGGAGACAGGAGCCTCCCAGCCTCCCATGGGTCGGGGGTCCCTGCGAGGCAGGGCAGGGAGCTGGAGTGCTGGGCACAGCCGTGACACCTAGTGTTGTCCCAGGGTGCAATGTTGTGGCAAGCAAGAATCCAGTCGTGAAAACCAAGGAGCCTCAAGGAGAGACCCAAGCAGCCAATCAGACAACAGCTCTCACCAATAAACCCTCAGGAGAGACCCACACGGCCAGTCAGAGGCTGCTCGTTCCTGCCGCACCTGCAGGAGTGGCAGCCGTGCCCTGATTGGCCCTGGGAGTCACCTTGTTCTGCTCTGGAGTTGTCAGAAGTGGCAGCTAATGAAGGGTTACTCAGGGATCAGAACATCCCGTTGCTGGAAAACAATGACATCAGAACACTTGAAACTGAAATGGTTGGCCTGAGACATACCTGGAGCCTAGAGCGTGTCTGGACACCTCCTCCCCCAACACGAACGTGGCTCTGGTGGCCCTGGACACCTCCTCACAGGTGCCTCCCTCAAGACACCTACAAGGTTCCCAGAGTGGAGGGCAGAGGGAGGCTGAGATTGGAGACATCTCTGCAGATCACCCAATACAACATGCCTGCTCAGAGCAGGTTAGCTAGAGGAAGCTGCCCAGATGATCATAGGATCATAGAATCATTTGGCTTGGAAGGAACCCCAAAGCCCATCTAGTTCCACCACTCCTGCCATGGGCAGGGACACCTCCCACTGGATCAGGGGCTCCAAGCCCCATCCAACCTGGCCTTGGACACCTCCAGGGATGGAGCAGCCACCCCTGCTCTGGGCAACCTGGGCCAGGGCCTCCCCACCCTCACAGGAAAATATTTCTTCCTAAAATCTCATCTCAGTCTCCCCTCTTTCAGCTGAAAACCATTCCCCTTGCCCTATCACTGCGCTTCCTGATCAATAGCCCCTCCTCAGATTTCCATAACTTCTCCCAGTAACTCCTTCCAGGGTTTTCTTCAGTTGTGAGCATGGGCAGCTTTGTGCCATGTGGTGCCATCAGCTACCTCGAAGCAGATAAGTCCCTGTCTTCTCCAGGGATGGGTGGAGGCCTCTTGTGCACTCCTATGTCGAGTTGTCTCATGTGGATGCAAGATGATGTAGCACACACTGCCCCCTCCTATATGTCATGGGCTGCCAGGACGTGCTGGGAAGATCTCCATGTGGAAACACCCCTGCCATGGTGTGACAGGGTGCTCGATCACCCACCATCAGAGCTTGAAGAGGTGTAGGACAGGTCAAAGGTGTCACTAGTAGGAATGTCCCAAGTGCCCCAAGCCGCAGTGAGACTGTAAGTGAGGAGCACTCATCTACAGCAAAGAGTTGTTGGTGGTGCAGGCTTGGCTGCTGACTCACGGGCTGAGAGAGGGCAGATCCCTGTCCTGCTCACTGAGCTGTGAAACTGCAGAAATTCCTCCTGGCTCCAGGGTTGGTAGGTCTAACAGGTCAGCGTGCAAAGGGAGCTGGTACAGAGATAAGGAACGGCGTTGCAAGGATGAGAGGGCTCTGCCAATGAGGGACCCTATCTGGGGGTTTTCTAATGGTTTTGGTGTGACATGCTCTCCCCTGTATCACTGAATCATGGAATGAATGATTTGGGTTGGAAAGGACCTCAAAGCTCATCTAGTTTCCCTCCCCCAACCACCACAGGGAATGGACACCTCCCACAGATGAAGGGGCTCAAAGCCCCTTCCAACCTGGCCTTGAACACCTCCAGGGATGAGGCAGCCACGACTTATCATAGAATCATAGAATCATAGAATAACCAGGTTGGAAGAGACCCACCGGATCATCGAGTCCAACCATTCCCATCAATCACTAAACCATGTCCCTCAGCGCCTCGTCCACCCATCCCTTAAACCCCTCCAGGGAAGGTGACTCGACCCCCTCCCTCGGTAGCCCGTTCCAGTGCCCAATGACCCTTTCTGTGAAAAAAAATTACTAACACATCACTGGAGTCTGGACTGGAGATTGACAGAGACAACACTGTCTCCATGGAGATTACTCCTGGTTACTATAAAAACTGGGTTTTTTTTGTGTGCCCTCTCTGTCCCTCACTGTTAAGGATTTGAAAATTGAAATAAAAGTTTATTTTGGTCCTGGAGCTTGCTGGAGGGTTGAGTGTATCTGTCTCAGGGAGTGTCATCTGCTGGAGACCACTGAAGTGCTGCTGGCTGGGGAGGTTGATGCCACATGCTCACATAGTGATGAGAAGTGATAAGGGAATAGCAGTTACCAAACGAGGGGCATGATTAGAGAGCAGCCCAGAGAAGGACTTCAGCTGCTGGGGGAGAGCCGGCAGTGTGCACTCACAGCCCAGAAAGCCAGATGTGTCCTGGGCTGCATCCAAAGCAGTGGGACCAGCAGAGCGAGGGAGGGGATTCTGCCCCTCTGCTCTGGTGAGACCTCATCTAGAGCTCTGCATTCAGTTCTGGAGTCCTCAGCACAGGAAAGGCATGGAGATGTTGGAGCAAGTCCAGAGGAGGCCATGGAGATGATGTGAGGATCTGAAACACCTCTTATAAGAAGACAAGCTGAGAGAGTTGAAGTCGTTCAGGTGCGGGGAGATCTTAGAGCAGGTTCCAGTGCTGGAAGGAGCTCCAGGAAAGCTGGGGAGGGGCTTTAGTTCAGGGAGTGCAGGGATAGGATGAGAGGAACGGTTTTCAGCTGAAAGAGGAGAGATTGAGATGAGATTTTAGGAAGAAATGTTTTGCTGTGAGGAAGGGGAGGCCCTGGCCCAGGTTGCCCAGAGCAGTGGTGGCTGCCCCATCCCTGGAGGGGTTCAAGGCCAGGTTGGATGGGGCTTGGAGCCCCTGATCCAGTGGGAGGTGTCCCTGCCCATGGCAGGAGTGAGACTGGATGGGCTTTGAGGTCCCTTCCAGCCCAAACCATGCCATGATTCTATGACTCTCTTCTATGATATGACTGCAATCAGGAGAAGAGGCTTGTGTGTGTGTCCCAGGACTGACCTCCAGCCCCAGCCTACCCTGCCACAGCCATCACCTACTCAGCACTGGGGGCATGGAGCACACCCAGTCCCCCACAGGAGAGGAGTCCACCCCATACACCCATTGGTGCCCTTTGGTGCTCATCCCAGTGCCACCATGCAGGGTGGTGGCAGCCCAGGGGCACTTTGCCATCAATAGTCCCAACGTCATCTTTTTTTGCCCCCCATCCAAGGGGAGAGGGCATGGACAGCAGAGTCATGAGTGGGGAAAGAGGAGCAGCTAAGGACCTGCCTTTGTTACTGATTTACAGGCATGGGTGGCCCCTGGGAGTGCCTTGCGGCACCTCTTTGGTCAACCCCTGGCCTTGGTGATGGGGATGAGAGTTTCATATCTTACAGGATCCAGGAACCTGCCAGATCCTGCTGCAGTGGGGAGGCTGCAGGTGAGCCAGAGCTGAGGGAAAGCCATTGCAGGCTCGTTCCGGGGGATGAAGGGGCAGCAGGATGGACTGGATGCACGTTTGGGAGCCCATCCCTGAGAAGCAACTGATGCAAAACCTGCCATGCCCAGGAGTGCACACGCCCTGCAGGCAGATATTGCTGGCATGGGGTGGGGGAAGACATTTCTCTTTCACATGTGGGCCCTGCCCTCTGATGTTCCTGCTGTGGAGCTGGAGCAACGGAACAGCCTGGGTGAATGCCCAGGGCAGCGGCAGGGAGGAGCGGATGCCTGGCAGGAGCCCAGAGGGCAGGGAGGGTGGTTGAGCCCTCCCTAGGCAGCCAGGGCTAGTATCAAGAGCGATGCCCAGCCATGACACTGCATAGCTGCCTCTCGCCACCCATCCTTGCAGCCTCGTGATGCTGGAGGAGCCAGGGCTCCAGCAGCAGTGAGTGTTGCCCAGCTGCCAGCCTTTCCCCTGCCACCCTTCCTGTCAGGCTGCGGGCACCAGGTTCTGCCTCCTGCCAGCCTGCAGCAAGTTCAGAAACCCAGCAATAAATACCCCAGGGAGATGCAACAACACAGGTCCCTTCAGTTGGCGCTGGGAAGTGACATGAATACGGTTGGACTCGATGATCCAATGGGTCTTTTCCAACCTGGTGATTCTATGATTCTATGATTCTACGAATTCCATGATGGAAACCAGCCAGCAAAGAGGCCAGTGAGAGATGAAACCTGCTTGTGATTTTCTCTGGAGGGTCCACCCTTGTGCAGAACCAAAGTGGGTTAACTGGAAACTACATTTTGAGGATAACTGCTGAAAACAGTTAATTCGCTCAACGTGACAAAAGGTCCTGGCGAAGCAGGCTCGAGCAAATTTCAGCAGATGATAGCATCACTCTGCCACGTCCATATCTCATGTGGTTGGAATCAACATGGACCTGTTGCAAGCACCTGAGATCTCCGCTGATGTCCCCAGGGACTCTTTTCAGGGGATCCCCATCTGCCAGGTGCTCCTGCCCATGATTACAGCAGGCATCCCCAGTTGCAGTGGGTTGCAGGAGCACTGGTGAACCTCGGTGTTGAGTGTTCATCCCCAGCTCTGCTGTGACAGCAAAGTCGAGTTCACCTACAGAAGAAAGCAGGAAGATGGGCCACCATTGGGCATGGTTTAGTGTTTGATAGGAATTGTTGGACTCGATGATCCAGTGGGTCTCTTCCAACCTGGTTATTCTATGATTCTATGTTTCTCCTTTCCAGCTCAATGGGGAAAGAAATCTTCTGACCAGCATTTCCTATCTCAAACTCCACAAGAAACTGAAATGAAATAAAGCATTGTTGAGATATATTGTTCTTTGCTTTCCTCTAGGGAAATTTTTCAGAACCATAGAATCATAGAATCACCAGGTTGGAAAAGACCCACTGGATCATTGAGTCCAACCATTCCCATCACTCACTAAACCATGTCCCTCAGCACCTCGTCCACCCATCCCTTAAACCCCTCCAGGGAAGGTGACTCAACCCCCTCCCTGGGCAGCCTCTGCCAGTGCCCAGTGACCCTTTCCATGAAAAATTTTTTCTTAATGTCCAGCCTGAACCTCCCCTGGCGGAGCTTGAGGCCATTCCCTCTCATCCTGTCCCTTGTCACTTGGGAGAAGAGGCCAGCAAACAACCATTTTGCTCTAAAACCATCCATTAAAAGGGACTTGCCCCTCACTTTCTGGGTCCTGCCTATCTGGAACACGTAACCTGGCAGCTGGCAGAAGGGGCTGGGTGGTTGGGCCAGCAGTCTGGTAAAGGTGTAAGGAAAGCAGGGAAATTCTGCCTCTCTCCCTGGCATGCCACAAAGTGGGTATAAATCCTCTGTTGGGACATCACCTTCCCGTGGGCCAGGGCCAGATTTCAGTGCACCAGGCAGTTTTCTGTTGCCCTGGGAGCACGGTCCAGGACCTAGGTGTGGTTCCTCTCCCCTTGGGCAGAGGTTGTGCCAGCAGCAGTGCTGGAGCAGAGAGCTGGCTGGAGGCTCCTCGCCAGGCTCCCCACCATGAGCCAGCAAATCTGGGATGGGGACATGGTCCCTCCTTTGCCCTGCTGAGCCTGGTGAACAGGTTCAGGACTGAAGAGGCTGGGCTGCTCGTCCTGGAAGGCACCGGCCGTTCAGGTCCTGGTAAACACATTGTGAAAGGCTGGGTTTGGCAGAGCCCATGCTTCCCCACCTCATCGCAGCTGAGTCATCATGCTCCAGGCTGCTCCTTCTGCTGCCCCACTCTGCCACCCTGCCCTCTCCTCTGCACCCTGGTACTGGTGCGGGACCCCTCCTCCTGCAGGCAGCGCTGCCCAGTGCTGGGTCCTGGGTCCTCCACAGATGGGAGCAAGTCACAACCACTACCCTGCCTCAGTTTCCCCATCTATGGTAGAAGATCTCCTGGGTTGGAGGCAGCTGACTCAGTTTACCAGCAGCCTGCAAGACGGCAGACACGTCAGACATGTCCCAGCAGGGATGAGAACATCACGCTCTACACTGGTGTGGGGAGGACAACGTCCCAAAGGGGGCTCCAAACTGGGGACAATTTCTGCTTGGCAGTTCACTCCTCCCAGGTACCTCCCAGCTGTGTGCCCAGGGCCAGTTGAAACCACTGGGAGGCTGAAATGCCTTTTACTGGAGCCCAGAGCTAATGCAGCTCACAAAGCCAAGCACAGAAGAAAAAAAAAAAAAGCAGGCATTCTACTCCTCTGCCTGGAGAGTTCGGCTCTGCCTCACTGAGCTGGCAGGCGCTGTCTCCCTGGCAAAGTGACCCCTGAGGTCATCTCTACGCCTTTCACTACCTCCAAGGAGAGCCAGCTGTGCCAAGGTCACACATGGGAGGGCTTCAGCTCCTCTCCGTTTGCTCTGAAGTGACGCAGTTCTCTGGCACGGAAACAAGGCACCGTGGTAGCGTGCCGGGACCTGGTGCAGCAGGGCACAAGGCACAGGGCACCGGGCCGGCTGTGAGCACTTGGGAAGGTCCGACCAAGCCTGGGCTTCTCCACAAACCCAGCGGTGGCTCTGCTCCCCAGGACCTCTGGGCAGGAACAGAGGCAGGGGCTGCGGGTGTCCAGGCTGTTCCCGTCTCAGCCTGGTGGCTGCTGAGCTGGTGCCAGGGCTCAGCCCCACCTGTTGTGCAACTTCTAAGCCAGCACCCCGGGCGCAACACAGTGCAGGCTGCCAGCCCAGGGATCATGAGGAAAGGTGTGAGCAGCCTCAAAGGTAGCAGCAGGGCTCAGCTCTTGGTGCACTCTCCCACACAGAAGCTCATGGCATATTTGGGGAGAAGGGCTGACAAGAGCCACCGACTCACTCCAGTGTGCCTAGAGCGGGTTCAGGCACAGCTCACGAGCTTGAAGAGGTAGAGATGATGGGCAGACTTCGCTCCTGGGGCTGCCAAGTGGTTCTGTCTCAGGCAAGTAAACCCCACAGCCATGCCCTCCTCTGCTTTACTGGTTTGCTTGCACCGGGATCTCACATCCGTTGCATAGTGCACTACAGGCCAGCTGTGGTGAGCAGCCACGCTCTGTGCACACCAGTGTTTATCACCCTGGCACTTCCACCTGCTGCTTTCCTCAGTGTGGGGCTGCCCTGTGGCTGTGAGCAGCCCTGCTAGCATAAGTCACAGTTCCTGAGCCTGAGCAAGATCCCTGTCATCTTGGAAACCTGCTCCAAACTGGGTGATCGGTGCTGGAAGGTGCCCTGGAGCAGGCTTCCTTCATCAGCCAAAAGATCTAAATCTGGTCTCAACACCAAGCTGGGGTTTCCTTAAACTGCTCTCACTCAGGAGCTGGCAATACTGGAACAGTAATAACATCTGGGGAGACAGAAACACAGCAAAGGTGCCAGAGCCTCCTTTGCTCCCGGTGCTTGGAACTCCCTTCCTGACACTCCCTGCTCACCTCTGTGCCATGCCCCCAAGGACTCAGCAATGCAGCAGAGCTGTCACTCCAAGCTGCACCCCCAGCTTGCCTTCAGGGACCAGCACCAGCCCTGCCCCCAGTGCACTTGCCACAAGTCACCTGCAAAATAACAATTAGCACGAGGGTGCCAGTGGTGAAGAGCTGCACTCAGGCTGGTGTAGACACCACTTGACAGGTCTTCTTGGGCTACAGGGCCACCAGGCATGATCCACAGTCAAGGAGAGCCTGGGCTAGCAGTCCCTCGGGTCTCCTGAGATTCACCTGTCCAGGAAACAGCCAAAAACCTTCTGGCAACCCTGGGCAGATTAGACCCCATCCCACCCTTCTGCCTAGCAGAGGGTCTGGAGTCCAATGTGCACTGGACACTGCCTGTACCTCTAGCTCACCACAGCATCCTCCAGAGACACCTGCATGCTCTCATGCCATGCTGCAGAGTTGGCCCCTTTTCTTCTTTGGACCACTCACTGGGGCACACATCCACAGGCTGGGGCACCTTTCATATGAGGACAGGCTGAGAGAGTTGGAGTTGTTCAGCCTGGAGAAGGGAAGGCTCTGAGGAGACCTTAGAGCAGCTTCCAGTGCTGAAAGGGCCTCCAGGATAGGTGGGGACAGACTTTTTAGCAAGGTCTATTCTGACAGAACAAGGGGTAATGGTTTTAAACTAAGGGACGGGAGATTTAGACTGGATTGAAAGAAGAAATTTTTCCCAGAGTGTGGTGAGGCACTGGCCCAGGTTGCCCAGAGAGGCAGTGAAGGCCCCATCCCTGGAAACATTCCAGGCAAGGTCGGATGGGATTCTGAGCAACCTGATCCGGTTGAAGCTCTCTCTGAACCTGCAGGGAGCTTGGACTCAATGGGCTGTAAATGTCCCTTCAGACCCAAAGCATCCTGTGATTCTATGAAGTGTGGACTGGGTCATCTGCACTGAACCAGAAGAGCAATTACCCAGTACAAACTGCCATGTGTGGCACGGGTTGATTTGTTCCCAGGATTCCTTCCTAACACCCCTGCAGGTACTGAGTTTGGATGCAAGACAACTGTCAGACCACCATGGCCTGAGTGCTGGGTGTGTCCTGACTGAGATCAACCACTGGGGCCAGATCTGGCCAGGCTACAGCTGAGAGTGGACGATCGTAGAGTCATAGAATCACTTGGTTAGAAAAGACCATTGAGATCAGCAAGTCCAACCATACCTGTCCACTACTAAACCAGATCCCTGAGCACCTCATCCACCCGTCTTTTAAACCCCTCCAGGGACAGTGACTCCATCACCTCCCTATGCAGTCCCTGCCAGTTCCTGAGAACCCTTACAGTGAAGAAAGTTTTCCTGATGTCTAAGCTGAACCTGCCCTAGCACAAATTTGAGGCTATTCCCTCTCATCCTACTGCCTGTCACTTGAGAGAAGAGACCAGCACCCCCCTTGCTACAACCTTCTTTCAGTCAGTTGTATAGAACGATGAAGTTTCCCCTCAGCCTCCTCTTCTCCAGGCTAAACAAATCCAATGATGGTACAGGGAACATGGTGGAACTTTTCCCGTCCTGGAGATATGCAGGGATCCAGTCTGATTCACTTCAGCACTGCTTAGGGGAGGCAAAGATCTGCTGTGAAACCCCATACCTGCAGTGGACTCTTCCTACATCACAACTTCTGTTTCATGGGGCAGTTGAGAGCCTCCTTACCCCAGGGGCTGCCAGAGGGACACACAATCAAAGTGTAAGAGCGGTTATAGCAGTGTATGGGTAACCAGGTTTAAACAGGGAGAGTTGCCCTCCAGCTTACTTATGGAGCAAAGCAGCTCTCCGGCAGTGAGGACACACGTGGAGGCAGCAAAGCACGAGTTTTGGCACAAAGGATGCTCCTGGTTCCTCGCCTAGATGGATGCCAACAGTGCCTGCACAGTCCTGGAGCCACGAGATCCTGGGACTGGGTCAGGAGGCCAGCAGCGTCCACAGGAGGCCAGCAACCAGGCCAGTGTTGCTGTCTGGAGAGTAGAATCATAGAATAACCAGGTTGGAAAAGACCCACTGGATCATCGAGTCCAACCATTCCCATCAATCACTAAACCATGTCCCTCAGCATCTCGTCCACCCGTCCCTTAAACCCCTCCAGGGAAGGGGACTCAACCCCCTCCCTCGGCAGCCTCTACCAGTGCCCAATCACCCTTTCTGGGAAAAATTTTTTCCTAATGTCCAGCCTGAACCTCCCCTGGCAGAGCTTGAGGCCATTCCCTCTCGTCCTGTCCCCTGTCACTTGGGAGAAGAGCCCAGCTCCCTCCTCTCCACAACCTCCTTTCAGGTGGTTGTAGAGAGCAATGAGGTCTCCCCTCAGCCTCCTCTTCTCCAGGCTAAACACCCCCAGCTCTCTCAGCCGTTCCTCATCAGGCCTGTTCTCCAGCCCCCTCACCAGCTTCGTTGCTCTTCTCTGGACTCGCTCCAGAGCCTCAACATCCTTCTTGTGGTGAGGGGCCCAGAACTGAACACAGGATTCGAGGAGCGGTCTCACTAGTGTGTTCTACCAGTGCAGGAAAGGGTTAGCATTCCTGGTGATGCCTGTATCCAGGTATGTGAGGTATGTGCCGGTACAAACACACTGGGCTGGCAAGGGAGAGCCTCTCCTTGACTCCTGCTGGGTTGCCTGGAGATCCCTCTGCCAGAGCATGGTGCCGAAACTGAGCGGGGCAGGGGTTGGAGATGGGCCCCCACATCCCCCTGCTGATGACAACAGCTTTGTGAAGTCAGGCAGAGAGGTTGGCTGCTGGCCCTCACTTGTGTTCTGCTCCACGGGGAATTTACATGGCAAATGAGCAGGTGTCCCTGCTCCACCACGCCTGCACAGCCAGGATTTGCTTTGCAAAACCAGAAGGTGACATCAAACACTAGGAGAGGGCAACAAAGGCACCCAGAAACCACACACAAGGACACTGGTGGCTCTGTTTGTGTTCTCCGTTAAGCGGTTAGCCTGTCAGTCACCACTGCCACTGCCTGCACAGCAGCGGACGCTGTAGGTTCTTTGTTCCGGCTTTGACATGTCCCATCCCACAGGGTCTGCCAAGGCTCCACGGGCACAGATGAGAGATGGGCTGGTGTATGACAATTGAGCCAGTTGATGCTGGAAGCTGGAAGGCAGCGGCTAACGCTGCTGGCTTCTCCAGGGACAACTCATTCCATTCCTCAGGCTGAGAACAGCCACAAGATATTTGGCTCCATCATGGTGTATGGGGATGATAAGCATCAACCTAAATACAGCCCAAAAAGGTCAGACACATCCCCAGTGCATGTCCCCAAACCACTTGTGGGGACACCCCATTCCCCAGGAACCAGACCTCAGAGCTCATCTCGTCAAATTCTTGCCTCGTACCCCAGGAAATACTGACTGTAACAACCACAGGAACTTGCACGACTGGTCCCTCTGCCTGCTACTGGAGAACAACGTGTTGTTTTGACAAAGACAAATGCAAACCACAGCCTCCAGCAGCCTCACACCAACCTGGACTCGTAGAAGGGTGGAGGAACAGATACCCAGGGTGGGCAAGGGAGCTGGGCCGGTTACCATGGTGAGAGGAAAGGGAGATAAAGGTGCCCCTGCAGGTTCCTGGGCTGGGGAAGGCTGAGGAGCTGGAAAGGGCACAGAGACAGAGCATGTAGACCATGAAGGTGCTGTTTTATTCAGATGCTCTTTTTTTTCAGATGCTGTTTCAACCAAATGCTGTTTTTTCCAGTTCAAAGTCTCAAAGAGCCAACGGGGCCCTTTGAGGGGCTGCTCTTCCTCAGGTTCTTCTCTGCTCTTGGACTCGCCCTCAGGTAACCAGCTCCTAAGGGCTTTGTAGTAGGACTCTTTAACCAGCAAAGTCCATATTGCCCTGAGAAAACCAGATGAGTGGCTCCCTCCTGCTGCCCAGGCACTGGCAGAGCACGGGGAGCTGATTGTGCAGAGTGTGGAGCACTGAGGGGCTCCAGAACAGCTTCTGGGGAGCTGCTGTCTCAGAGGCCATGTCAGAGTCCTTCCCCTCTGACAGCAGCACCTCTCTCCCAGGGCTATGCATTGTTGGAATTCGATCACCTGGCCTTAAAAGACTCCCATTTCCCATGGGGAGCGAGGATGCTGAGCTGGGTGGTCTTCTCCCACCACTCTCCCTCGCTGCGTCACCCACTAGAGAAGAAGCCAACCCTGACAAGGGCCTGTGAGGTAGCATATCCTTCCCGTGCGCCTGTTCTGCTTGGCACAGGGAGGGTCTGGCACACAGTGACATAAAGAGCGCATTGTTCCCAGATGGAAATGATCATCCCGGTGACCCGCAGACACAGAGCAGCTCTGTCAGCAAAACTATAGAGTTTCAAAGGCTGAGATCAAAGGGGCCCCCCCAGGGTCAGACTCAGCCAGACCTTCAGTGACACCTGTAATAAAAGGCACCTCCTTCTAATTATTCTCATTTTGCCTGCGACAGCCATCGGGGCCATGGGGTTCAGTGCTTGCTGAAGGTGCAAGAGCAGCAGCAGGGACATCGTCCTCACTGTGACGGGCATGGGACAAAGGGCCGTTGTGCAGGACAGAGCAGGCGTGGGGAGCTTTGGCAGAGCTGACCCCCTCTGCCTGCCATGAGCCCTGGCCGTGCCTCTCATCCTCTCGTGCCTCCCACCACCCTCCTCATCCCCCGGCAATGGGGTTGGACTCTGGGACTACGCTGGACCAGGGGCTGCTGATGACCTGATCTCTCTAGGAATGACCTAGTCTCCCTAGCTCGGTGCATTGGGAATCTGCTCCACTCCTTCTGGAGAGCCTTGAAATCTCTCCTGGCAGTGGCTCCCCAAACAGCTTTCCCCAGCCTCTTATCTCCTGGACTTCAGACCCCGCTGTCATTATCTGCGGCCACACCCCACGCACACAGCTATCAGCCTGTGAACGCTGTATTTCTCTCTCTGATTTAAATTGGCAGAGGTGGTCCTGGAAATGCCAGTGCTCTTATGCAATCAGGCCACGCTTCTCAGGGTCACATCCCTCCAGTCTGGATCAGCACAGCTCCTGGCACGGCAGGAACACTGAGTCCCCTTGGCTGGTGCCCACAGAGTAGATCCGGGAGGAGTGAGAAGATATTTCAGGCTCCCTCTTGAGAGGTGTAAATGGTTTCCAAAGTGTGAGGGCAGGCACCTGCCTGGAGGCCCAGCTGAGAGCAAACCCACCATGGTACACAGGTGATGAGCAGGGCATGTTCTCAGTAGGTTGGCCTCAGCAGGTGTCAGGAGGAAAACTGGGACTGTCTCTGACCTGGGACGCCATATGAGAAATTAGCACAGCTCCCCGGCAAATTGTTGAGCTAATTAGTGGAGGAGGAGGTGATTGACATTGGCTCACAGTCTCCTACAGCCAAAGGTCAGCCAGGTCATGGACCAGTGTGGTGTCACCTCTGACTGTGGACTGCAGGCTCCCAAGGAGCTGAGTGTGTATTGTCCCAGCATGATCCTTTTCAGGTCAAATGGGCCGCTTGTCTACAGGTGCTGCTGCCTTGGTGAAGGACCGGGGCCCTAGAGATCTCATCCATGAGGTCAGCCCAGCACACATCAGACTCAGATGGGGACATGAGACTCCACCACTGCCAACCCTGGTTTGAACGCGCTCGTCCTTCCCCAGGCAGTGCTGGGGTGACACTCCAAACTTTCCCTTCCCTCATCTCCAGCAGCCAAAGGGAGCTGAGAGCAAAGGCGGCTGGTGGTGCATCATCCCTTCCCCTGTGGCTGCAGATGGAACAGCAGAGTGGGACATGTCTGGGGCTCAGAGGGAAGGGGATGTTGCAGATGGGGCTCAGGGTTGCTCCCCTCCCAGAGGGACTGACCCGTACAGGTTCTGCTCCTCAAGACAGCGCATGAAGATGGAAGATTCAGTTTCACAGCATCAACCATCCTTCCATCGGGGACTGTCCCTCAGTCCTCAGGAGCCACCAATCTCTCTGTCCCTGGGGGCTTGGTCCACCTGGCTCACATGGTCCAGCTTTAGATCCACACTCCGTGAACGTGGCCTGGGGTCAAGCTCAGGAGATGCTGCTGGGGAGGTGGCAGCCAGAGCCCGTGGGCCGAGGTCTCCATGCACCAGGTCATAGAATCATAGAATCATAGAATAACCAGGTTGGAAAAGACCCACTGGATCATTGAGTCCAACCGTTCCTATCAAACACTAAACCATGTCCCTCAGCACCTCGTCCACCCGTCCCTTAAACCCCTCCAGGGAATGGGACTCAACCCCCTCCCTGGGCAGCTTCTGCCAGTGCCCGATGACCCTTTCTGGGAAAAATTTTTTCCTGATATTCAACCTGAACCTCCCCTGGCAGAGCTTGAGGCCATTCCCTCTCGTCCTGTCCCCTGTCACTTGGGAGAAGAGCCCAGCTCCCTCCTCTCCACAACCTCCTTTCAGGGAGTTGGAGAGAGCAATGAGGTCTCCCCTCAGCCTCCTCTTCTCCAGGCTAAACACCCCCAGCTCTCTCAGCTGGGGTTGCAGCTGGTGTCAGCTGGTTGTGCAGCTCTCATCTTGACACAAGGGCCCCTTAGGCGGTGGTTCCTGTGCACTGAGCTCTGAGCGGTCTCAGGGAAGAGGTGAGGGTCTGTCAGGGCTCTGCAGTGCCATTGGCTCTGTCTGCGTGCTGGGACCCCCCTAAATGCCCCTTAGTGCCCCGGAAGGCTGCGAGGTTCTGCCAGCCTCTGTTTGCTGTTGTTTCTACTCCTGCCAGCACAGCCGTGTTTGCCTTTGCAGGGCACTCGGTGCTGAGCAAATAGCGTGTGGGAAGAGACAAGCAGCTGGCAGGGAGGGCCAGAGCTGGCTGTGTCCCCACTGCTGCCTCCCTGAGCTCCCCCCAGTGCAGGATTTGCAATAAAGACACAAGATCCAGTTTGAGCTGGGAGGCTACAGGGTGGGGAGACCTGGTGGGGGAATGGGAAAGATTCAACAGTCTCGCTTTCAGGGGAGAGCAGATCTGCTTTACCCCATGGATGGTGTCACCCCTATGTGATGGTGGTGGTGACACAAGAGCTTCCACATCAGAAAGGCAGTTTGCCACGACAGGGTGGGTGCTGGGGTTGGAGCTACACCCTGGCTCCATAGCATTCTAGCCATTAGTTCTGAACATGTACCATCCCTCCTTCATCCCACCGTTGTCCTAGGGACAAGATCTCAGACATGGCAGGGCTTTGAACTCTGCTTTTTGCTGTCAGGCTCTCTTATCTCCTCTTTGGTGGCTGCACTCTCATGGCTACCTAGGGCTAACGGCCAGGAAGGACTCACAAGCACCCCAGGACCCAAACCCATGTCCCTGACACTGTGGGCTCAGCCTGCTCATCAGGCTCCGGCCAGGCAAGTGTCCAGTAGGGAACTGCCCCTATCTAACAGAAGGGCTGGCTTGAACTGATTTCTCAAGGTCCAAAGAAATCTCCAAGGTTAACGTGAAGACATCTACAGATGAGTCTGCTGATGACAGAGCAAAGCCACGCCAGTCTCAGTTTGGGGTGAATGTTGTACTGGTTGGTGCTGGTGTCTTTTCTCAGCAGAAATGGGATGGTTAATGTGCTCATTTACATCACTTGTGAACTGGCTTAAGCTAAACTGGAAGAAAGCCAGTGTGATATCAGCAAAAGAACAAACAGGTGGATCTGTGCTTGTAGAATCATCCCTGGGGTTACATGGGCTCACCAGCTCCACAGTGGAGGGGTTCCAGTCTAGAATGATATTGAACGTGTCCAGAGGAGGGCAACGGAGGTGGTGAAGGGGCTGGAGAACAAATCGTATGAGTGGTGGCTGAGGGACCTGGGGTTGTTTAGCTGAGAGAAAAGGAGGCTGACGGGAGACCACACCACTGTCTACAACTGCCTGAAAGGAGGTTGTAGCAAGGTGGGTTCTGGTCTCTTCTCCCAAGTGACAGGTGATAGGACAAGAGGAAATGGCCTCAAGTTGCACCAAGGCTGGTTCAGATTGTACATCAGGAAAGAATTCTTCATCATAAGTGTTCTTGGGCACTGATAGAGGCTGCCCAGGGAGGTGGTATAGTCCGCATTCCTGGAGCTGTTTAAAAGACGGGTGGACGAGGTGCTCAGGGATCTGGTTCAGTAGTGGACAGGTAAGGTTGGACTCTACGATCTCACAGGTCTTGTCCAAACAAACCATTCTATAATCCTATCATATGCAGTTTGTTACCAGCAACTGTCTGTGTGTCCCATGTAGTCATTGCCCTCCTGTGGCCATTTCCAGGCCAGCCAAGTCCAGCACTGTGTCTATAGACGAGGCCGTGGAGGTGGTCCAGGCTGGCTCAGGCCACCCCATCACCAGCATGAGCTGCACTCAGAGAAGCAGCCACAGTAGATCCAGGTGTTGCTACAGCTCTCCCGTGCTTCGCTAGGCCTGGTCCTAAATGCACTGCCGGCAATCAGCTTCTCCTGGTGATTAGTTTAAACCTCACCTGCTTCACTGAACTTTTCCCAGCCTTGCTAGACGCACGAGCCACGATGATGTGATGCTGAGACAGTGCCAGCCAAGCTGCACCAGGACCACACACACTCACACCATCACATCCTACTGCTCCTCAGCGTGTGCCTGAAATCCTGTCACAGGATCCCAACTGGCTGGAGAGCTGGAGTGGCCCCAGAAGCACACAGTCCTCTCCACAGGTCACCAGCAGTGAAGAATGAACATGTGCTACCTCAAGACTTCAGGCTTCCTGCATCGCTGGAGAAGCAGTGCCAGGCTTCTGGTCCTGATTCAAAAATACTACATTTCCCAGATGGAGTAAAATCTGTGGCCACGATCAGCATGGGGCCGTCTTGGTGTGACGCTGCCAGGAACTCCTACAAGGATTGATGTTCCTTGATGGAGAAGAGGCAGAACTGCTGCCCCATCCCCACTGCTGGGGAAGAAGGTGCCCAGGTGGACCAGGCATGGGGTGACAAAGGCAGGAGCCAGGGTGACACTGTGGTTGGTGAGGTGACACTTGCTGGTGGGGGATAAATAGGAACAGGTCAGCAGCTTCCCTCCGCAGCCCCAGGATCCACAGAGGGATTCGGTTCCCTGGAGCAAACCAGCTTTCCACTGGGTTGCCCCCCAAAACCACACGGACACACCTGTGTTCAACCAGGCTTCCCAGGCAAGCAAGATGGGCTTTGGGTGGGGTGGGTTTGGCGAGCCCAGCTCATGCCATGAAGAGCTCGGCTGCTGCCAAGTTTGTGGGAGTGAAGTCTCACAGCAGCCAAGATCTGTAGGTTGAGCCTTAGGCACACACGGAGTTCCTTTGGCCACAGGATGGCCCAAAGCTGACCAGGTGCCTTCCATTCCTGCTTTGGTTTGGCCTCTCTTCTCCTGCCTGTGCCCCAGTCCCAGTCCTAGAGCGATGCTGGGAGACACAGGTGTCACGCAAACCGTTTTACTGCCCAGCGGTATCGCTATTACGGTCACGAGCCAAAGGCAGGGAGGAGCTTCCTGCTGTGGGTGCAGCGCTCCTTGCGCTGGTTCAGATGTGGGATAAACCCGTGTCAGGGCTGGGGCAGATCCTGACAAGCCCTGAGGGGTTGGATGTGGGGCTTGCACCAGGTCCTGGCCACGGGAGAGCATTGCATGCACCCCGGGCTCCGGGCTTTTGCTGTCCTTCACTTCTTGCTGCAGCCTCCCCTTCCCAAAAAGCCTGCGGAGGGGCATGGGGAGGGCAACTGGGTGAGACCTGGGTGCTCTGAGCCCTTCCCACCGTCCAGCGCACACATCCAGGGGGGCACAGTGTGCGGTGCCCGCATTTGGCTGGGGCAGGAGCCAGAGGGACAGTCACAGGGGAGAGCAGCTGCCCACAGTGCCCGGAGGTGCACGGTTTCCTTTCTGACAAGCTGTTAGCACTCACCTCCATAAATAAATAAACACCAGGAGCCTGCTCCCAGCCAGGACAAAGAAGTCAGTGTTGGCAGCCAGGCTCCTCCTCCGGTGCTGTCAAGGCTTGCTCATCCCTGGGGGCTGCTGGGTTTGGCAAAGTTAGGACATGGGCTGGTCTCCAGGGTGCAAGATCCACTAGGGAGAGCGTGTGGGGCTGGCCAAGGGCAGAATCCTTGGAATATCAGGGTGGCGAGGCAGGCCAGGTCCTGGGGAGAGGAGGGAGGTGGGGAATTTCCATGACCAGAGAGCCAGCAGCTAAGCCAAGACCGCTTCTTGGGAAGCCCAGTGACACAGAGCTGCCCCGGCCAACCTGAAGTCGGGCTATGAGTCAGCAAAGTGCAGGGCCAGGGACAAGCCTACAAATTCCGCGGAATGTGGAGCAGCACTAGGCAAAGCCTGCAAGGCTGCAGGTCTCCTGCTCAGGGCTGTTGTATGAACCACCCTGCTCCTGAGAAGACAGGAGTGAAGTTCAGGGGGGTCCTGCAGCCCTTCGCCTCCCTGCAAGCCCATCCTTTCTCTGGGGAATGGGGGCAAAGACTCTCTTCATCTGGAGTACACATCTCATCCAGTCCTGCGTCAAAAGGAGCAAGCAGCTCTGCCACACTCGCTAAGCCCTAGATCTGCTGGCAGGGGACGCAGAGGCTGTGCCACAGCAGAGGGCAGAGGCAGAGGAGCACGGTGCAAGAGCATGACCATAGGGCTCCAGTCTGGGGAAAAAAATGAGGGCTTTCAAAAAGCTTTGCAAGACCAATACATAGCTGAAAAGCAGCAGAGCTCCCCAGAGCCTGCAGCCCCAGCCCCACAGCTCTGCTGCACGCAGGGGGCTGCCCCAGCTCCACAGGGTCCTGGGCCTGAGGCAGCCCTGAGCCACAGCAGGCACAGAGCTTCCCCTGCACCCTGAGCGCGGCTAAAAGAGCTCCCCGAGCTGCTGGGGGAGTGGGGTTGTGCTGGAGTGGGAGGCTGTGCCACATCTGGCCTCCTGTGTGCATCACTCTTGTCCTGAGGAGCTTGCTCATGGTGATTAAGTAGCCTGGGGCTTCACTGTGCTGTGCCCTGATGTCCCCTGCTGCAAGGTGGCTGGGGTGGGAAGGCACAGCAGCAGGGAGAAGGGTCCCCAAACAGTGTGGTCACAAGCTGTGGTGAGGGCAGGGAGGGACTTGTCCTCCTAAACCCAGGGCAGGCAGGAGCACCTTGGCCAGGACATTCTGCTGCTCCACCAAGGACCAAGTCAGTGGTGCTGGGGCCACTATGGCTGAGTTGAGCTAAAAGCTTGACCCCTCCTCTGCAGCTCTGGGAGACCCAGCAAGATTGCAAGATCTCCAGTTGCCCTGGAGATCTGTGGGGGTGCCGGGAACCTCCTGGCTTCCCACATCTCTTCTGGGAGCCCAGCCAGCGGATGATGAACCCCAGATCCACATGCCCGTTGCTGGGGGAGCCAAGTAGGAATGCTGTTCCCAAAGCACCGGGCTCTTGGCTGGGGGGATCCTCAGTCCCAAAACGTTTCAGTTTCCCATGGGGTGGTGATGTGCTTTGTTTGTCCCAGGGCAAAGGGTTTTGCTGTGTCCTCCCATGCACCCCCTGCGCCTCAGTGCCACTCTGCTCTCCTGGGATGACCTGGATGAGGGAGGTGCGGTTCAGCCCGGGCGCTGGCAGAACCTACATCTACCCTTTTATGTAGTTCATGACCCGATCTCTGTTTGCGAAATGAATGTCTGGGCGGTGCCGCACCCCTGCCTGCAGTGACGTCCTCGCTCAGCTCAGTGTGTGGGGGACCTGCCCACTTGTACAGGCGCATAAACACACACACACACACACATCGAACCTCCCACAACGCAAACAGCTCGCTTGTGCCTGGCTGTGCCCCTGGGAGGAGGTCTGTTGCACAGCTCACATGCCCACCTCACTGGGCTGGTGTTCTGTGAGCTCTTCTATGGGGTCACCTCTCCCCAGTTCCCTGTCCCCATTTTCCAGCTATGTCAGGCGCCACCAGACTCTGCAGTCCATCCCATCCCCAGATCTTGGGATCTGGGTGCAGCCTTGTCTGATGGACTCATAGAGGCTCTTTTGGTGACAGGCAGAGGTCACACAAGGAGAAGTGAAGGTACCACATTGTCTGTGGCTGTATTTCAGCAGGAAAAGAGAAAATTTCCAACGATCATCAGGGCAGGAAGGAGCTGCAATCATTTCCCAGACAAGTGGCTGGAGCAAGGACCTGACAAGGTCTTAAGACGATGCTTGACCTGCCCACAAGAAGAGAGCCCTGGGTTCCTTCAGCCCCTGGGGCAGATGTCCCTGCTGCCTCCTGCACTGGGCTGGGGATGGAGCCAAGAGCAGTGTGGCCAGCCCAGCCCTCTACAGCCATGGGGAAGGCCTGAGGCAGCATGGGGTCAGTGGAGCTTGGGCACCACCTGGGAGCATCCTCAGATCTCAGTGCTTTCCTAGCTTCTCCTCTGTCTTCTGGAGCCTTAGCTGAGGCCAAATCTTCTGTGTACAGACCACATGTGGCACCATGTTTCCAGCCCTGACTCTTCTGATGGGAATGGTTGGATCTGATGATCTGGTGGGTCTTTTCCAACCTGGTGATTCTATGATTCTATGACACTCTGGGTCAGCAGCCAAGGTCTCCCAGCAACAGCAGCACCACCAGCCCAAGGGGTAAAGCAGGGAGAGACACGGATGAAGGGACATTGTGGTACATGGTACCTTTCCTCTTTTCTCCTTAGATCTCTTTTTCCAGAGAAGAGCCCTGGGCTTGCTGAAACCTGCAGCTATGTGCTTTGAGCTCCCCTGCCTGGGGCTGGATTGCACCACCCACATGGGTTCACACCCCAGGGGGAGAAGATGTGTGTTTGCAGAGTCACTGTGTTTGTGGGATCCCAAAAGCAAAAAGGGGAGAAGAACCAAACAATCCTAGCGGCTGGCACATTTGTGGTCATACAGGTGGACAGAAAAGATGGGTGCAAGGGTGAGGAGTGTGTGCAGTGCTGTGCTGTGCATGAGAGCAGCGAGGGGTCCATGTGGGGAGAGGCTGATGTACAGTGCAGGGGAAGAGGGGGAAGCACTGCAGCCTCCCCAGTGTGTGTGAGGTGGGCACGGGGTTGGTAGGGGCTGGAGCTGGGCCATGTTCCCATGGGAAAAGCAGCGGTTGGAGAGAAAGATGAGGAACAGCTTCTGGTGAAGGTCACCAGGTCTCCAAGCTGCCCAGGGGGCCAATGCCTTGGGATGGCAGACCAGAAGGGCCACTGTGCCCTGCAGGGTCATGGCCTCACCAAGAGGAGTTTGCCCAGTTTGGTGATCAGGTGGCAAAGGAGAGCATGGGGAGAGCAGCGTCAGGCTCCTGAGGCTGCAGAATGTGTTCTGGTGCATCTGGGGACATTTAATCCATCTGTTCTTAGGCCAGGAAAATGACAGTGAGGGATACGACGGCTGCCAAGGAAGTGGAAGAAGAGACCATTTGTTATAAGTTACTAACCTATTGTAAGTTTGAATATTATGTATAGCTTCTGTGATTTCAGAACTAAAATATAGAATTAGCTTGAACAATAACTTCTAGCTTGGAGGAAGAATCTCCCTTGCACCCTGTGCATGGCCACATATCTGCCCCTAACTCCGAGTCGGGTGTCATTGTTCCGTGAGTCAGAAGGAGACCCTGTCCCAAGCAAGGGAGGGCTGCCTTCGTGCTGCAAACCCCATCCCAGGGGGGTTCTCTTACTCCCATCCAGGTCAGGTTTCCCAGTCTGACCCAGTTGTGACCCATCCTGGCCTCAACGTGCCTTTTCCGGACTTGATGATAATTGCACCCTGTGGACTGTTCAGCGTCTCTGCCGCACCTTGTAGGTGGGTTCAAAGTCTGCCTTTCCCTCCATCTGTGCCCTGTGGCTGCACCTCGGTGCCCGGCGCTGGGGCTGTCGTGGGAAGAGGAGGGGTCTGCACCCCACCTGCCTACCCTGCTCCTGCACCCCCAGACACCTTCAGCCCCTGGACTCACCTACGCTTGCCCTGGGCCCCACAGACCTTGAATAACCTGTTCCCACTCCTGCTCTTGCCTCATGACAAAACTCCTGGCTCGCAGCGGGGAGGGTAAACACGGCGAAACGGGCTCGCTGCCTTCCCAGTGTGGGACAACCACGGGTTCGTGGCAGCTGCAGCCAAAGGCCCCTTTCCCATCTCTGTGGCACAGCTGGTGGAGGTTCCTGTTTCTTTTGGATAAATGGGATTTGCTTTCACTGTCGGCGGACATCAAGCGAGAGTCTCTTGTCTGCATCTGGATTCCCAGAGTGCTGTTGTAGATCCAGGGGCAGAATCTGGTCTCCCCACCGCCCCATGCCTGGTCAGTGCATCTGCCTGATGATAGACCTGATTGCTATTTTCATCCAAGTGAGCTCTGTCACTCATCTCATGCTTTCTGGAACCCAGGTGTCCTACTCACAGCAAAGCCCCAAGGATGCTTTGTGGCATTTGCCTGGGCAAATAAATAAATACCAGTTGGTTGGTGGAGTGTGTGAACTGTGGTCAGCTTGCTGGGGCAGAGGGGTGCCCACCTACCTCTTCATCTGGGCAGCTGTATGGCGTTCTCACCCCAACCTGTGAGGGCCCCAGGGAGCTAGCACAGCTTCCGCAGCACCCAGCGGGTTGGGGAGGTGCAGTGTTGGTATCAAGCATGGGATCTTTGTGTTGCATATCACAGGCAGGAGCAGCAAAAGGACATGGGACCCACTTTCTGCCTGGAGGAGGGCGGCTCAATCCACACCTCTGCTTTGTTTGCAAGGGGGTCAAAATAGCTGCATCCAATCTGGGAGATCTTGAGCTGTTTGGCTTCTCTGCAAGTAGCTGGGCAAGGTGCTGGGGCTTGTTGCCTGGGGCTGGAGTGACCTAGCTGGATCCCCGAGGCTCTTTGTGACTCTCAGGAAGCTGCTGAGATGCTGTGAGTGCTGGGGCTCTTTGACCTCAGTCTGTCCCTGGAGCTCTGTGCTCAGGTTACCAACAGGTCCCTGACGACTGAAACTAGGAGAATTGTGCAGTGGCATCACACAGCCCTTGGACACTGCCCAGCCGTGCCCTCAACAGGCTTTTGCAGCCCTGCTGGGGATGTGCTGGGTGGATGGGTGCCAGGAAGGGTCCTGGCCAGCAAACCACAGCTATCAGCCTGGCATTGCTACCTCCTGCCAAATATCAGGGATGGGGTTGAGTCCACCCATGGCTGCTTTTGCCTTCACCAGCCAGGTCTGGGGGATGGCTCCTGACTGTTGGGTGTTACTGCTGCCCCAGAACAGGGATTGCTCATCCTGTAGCCCCAGGTATCCTTGCCTGTTGCTTTCAGCTGGCCCAAGGCTGGAGCTGGGCATGACACACCACCAGGATTCCCTGACCTCATCAGCACCCTGCAGGGATTTCCACCCATCCCAAACTCTACCCAACCCAGGGATCAGGGAGTGAGAAGACAGGCTGGGGAATGAGCATCTGGCCACAACTGGGCTGGGAGACACTTAAGCATCTTCTGCAGGTGCTGGGAATGGGCTGTGAGTGCAATTCCGACTACCAACATGCTAGGTGCAGCCTGTCTGAGGGACCGTATCTGCCCACCAGTGAGAAGTCAGGAATGGGGCAGGAGGTGTTGTGTGAGTACCTACATGTGCGAAACTCTGTGTCTAAGTGTGTCTGGGTACGTGCCTGCAGCTGACAGGCTCTGTGTGTGCCCGTGTGCATGCAACGCAGTGTGTAACCATGTCCACAGCGGTCACGCTGCGCATGCTGTGCGTCTGCCTTTGTGACTGTTCACCAGTGTAACACACTGTATGCATCCGCAACTGCTCGTCTGCAAGTGTGTCTGTCTCTGTGTAACACACAAACACACATGTGCGCAAGTGAGGGTGCACCTGGGCACTCCCCACGCAGCCCCGCGCTGCTTCCCAACTGCCCTCTGTGCTGGGGCTGAGCTGTGCTGTCCCTGCAGGGTGGCACTGGTGGCCAGGGGCCCCTGCTCCTGCCCGCTGCAGCGGGGCGAGCCCTGGCAGGGCCTGGCAGGCTGGGGCAGGCAGCGGGTGCCAGCAGCTCCCCCATTCCTGCTCTACCTGTCAGACAGGTGAGGCTGGCCGCCTGCCACCGTCACTTCTGGGAAGGGAGGATGCCGGAGGGATGGGTCTCGGCACAAAGACTGAGGACCTACTAGAGCTTGAGACCTGTTCCCTGGAATGGCTGGGGAAGGGCTTCCAGCTTCAAGGACCCTGGAAAGCCTCAGGGCTGGAATGAGCCAAAGGAGAGGAGGCTGCAGCCCACAGACACTCAGACTCTCCTGTACCCATCTCCTCTCCTGCTGTGCTCAAAGAATCCCTGAAGCACATCCCAGGCCCCCCTCCCTCCCAGTCCCCTGGCTGGAGCAGAGTGTCCTGCACTGGAGTCCCAGCACCCTCTTGGGTCCCTGTGGAGAATCTGAGGATCCCACAGGAGCTGCCACCACGTTTCTCCATGACGAGAGCACCTCACTGAGCTGCATGTGCCCCAGCTGAGACCTGTGGCCCGGACACTGTGGCCACCAGTGCTCGCCAGCAGATGTGTTGTGACAGCAGAGACCCTGCTGCCCTTGGCATCAGTCAGTCCCCTCAACGAAGACAGCTTTGGTGAAGGGGTTTGTCCCCCAGTCAGATCAATGTGAAGGGACTTCCTCAAAGGCTTTGCATTGAGACAACCGTGACTAGATCCTCAGCTCATCTCAGTCGATCTTCATCTCCCTGGCTCACCCCGTCCTTCAGAGATGGAGGGAGCTCTGCCACCAGAATCCGAAGCCAACCTTTGCCCTGGGGCTTTGGAGGAGAGCACAGGTGACGCAAGAGCATGTCTCGTGCTCAGCAGGTGTGCCCGCAGCTCAGCGGGCATCGCCAGCACTGCTGCTGGAGGACCCACACGTCAGGCAGCTGGAAATTTCTGCTGTTTGTGGCCACTGACAGGGTACGTTACTTGGGCCAGCAGGAGTCCCCTGCCCTGTGTGTGCTCGCTGGTGCTTCTCTAGGAGCTCTGGAAGAATTTGAACAGGGGGCTGTCCCCACTGGCTCAGCCAGCAACTTCAGGGGCCTCTGGGCAGGGGAATCTGGTAAATACCCTACTATACAGTACAGGAGGCTGGACATTTCTCTGTACATGTCTTCCACCTCTGTTCACCAACCACTTGAGCCCTGCCAGAAATGGACGCAGGAGCTCCTGGCCATGGCCTTGGCAGTCCTGTCCTCCCTGTCCCACGCAGACTGTGTGATGGGTTGTGCTCTCATAACATCACTGGCAGCCCTCCTGCCATACCTAGGGCTGAGGGCCAGGAAGCCCTCAGAGCTGTTCTTGGAGCATCCAGAGATTGTCCTCTCCATCCAGGCCTGATGGGCACAGTAAAATGCTCAGCAAATAGTTCCCCGTGTGCCTGGCTTCTTTAGGCAACCAGAAACTGGTCAACTTCTGTCTTCCAGCTCCCACCACTCCTCTGCATCTTCTCTCAGGCATCTTGGACACCTGTGCTACTCATCTTTCTTCCCTCTCCACTGCCTTGTTCTCCTCTTCCTCCCTGTCTGACTGCGTGCGTTCCTGTGCTCTGTCAGGAGGTGCTGGGGTGTTTCAGCAGGGGAAGGTGGGAGCTAGGACAACCCTGCTCATGCACCTCCACGCTGCAGCAAGTCAGGGCACTCCAGGAGTAGCACCCTGGCCACACTGGCTTTCAAAACTGTGGCTTTCCAAGAGGAGCTCAACGACCAGAGCCTTGCTGAACTGGGGCCAGAATGTACCCAAAATGGTTTAGTGGGTTCAAACACCTCAATTTGCTACCTGAATTCTCAGTTGAAAACTTAAAAGCATGTGGCCAGAGCTGTGTGGGAAGGTGGGCGACAAATGGAGGAGATCAGGGCTACTGGAGATCTCACTGTGAAATTTACCTGAGCAAGCTGGAGGAAAGAAAATATCAACTAGGAGCTGCAGCCCATGACTTAACACATCTCTGTTCTGCACCCTCCACAGCTGCAGTGTCTGCATGTTCTCTGGTCACCAAGCCTGGAGGAAACCTTTCTGGGACACATGACTTTCAGAACCACATATCCTGACAGTGTGACAAACGCAGGTTTCTGGGTTTGTATCCACATGGTCTGCTCAGCAGAAAGCTGGGAGAAGAGCTACATGTTGTGATCACCTCTGAGAAGATAGAAGATCTCAGGAGGTGTTGGCCCATTGAAGTCAGTACAAGAAAGATACTGAGGTGTCCAGAGAAGGGCAATGATGCTTGTGAAGGGTCTGGAGAACAAGTCTTATGAGGAGCAGTGGAGGGACCCGGGGCTGTTAACCCTGGAGAAGGGGAGACCTCATTGCTCTCTACAACTGCTTGAAGAGAGGTTGTGGTGAGGTGGGTGTTGGGCTCTTCTCCCAAGTAACAAGTGGTGGGATGAGAGGGAATGGCCTCAAGTTGCCCCAGGAGAGGTTTAGATTGGATATTAAGAAAAATTTCTTTAATGACAGAGTGGTGAAGCCGTGGCAGAGGCTGCCCAGGGTGGTGGCAGAGGCCCCATCCCTGGAGGGGTTCAAAAAGCACGTAGATGTGGCGCTTCAGGACATGGTTTAGTAGGCATGTTGGTGTTGTGTTGATGGTTGGACTGGATGAGCTTAGAGATCTCTTCTGACCTCAGCAATTCTACAATTTTATTCTAAGTGAAAGGTATGTGTGATGGGACCTGGGCTGCAGTAACCCTGGGCAGCCTTTTCATCATCTGTCAACCTGCCGCCGATGCCATGAGCTTGGATGGGACCTTCAGCTCATTCTCTCTTTTTCCTGGACTTTCCAGCTCACGATCTCTCCCACTGACTCCGTTTGCAAGCTGGTGCAGTGCCAGGCTTCGTGCTGTGTTTGGTGGATAACAAAGGGTAGAGTTGGCTAGGAAACAAGAATGCGGTGAACATTTTCTTTTGTTTCACGATGAAACAGGACTGGGATTTTTGGTCGCAGTGGGGGGTGGGGTGGGGGGGAAGGGAGGAAGCTGAGAAATCCACCCAAGAAGACCCATCAGACCCTTTTGAGGATGCCAGAGACCAAGGGCTGAACATCTATCCTGCCCTGAGCAGTCCAGAATTTGGCACTTTCTGTAGGAGGAAAGGCAATTGCGCAGGGAACATGAGCTAAGGAGGATGGAAAGACGCAGCTTTGCCAGACCTGGATGGGAATAAAGCCTTGGACTAGGAGGAGGTCCCCAATTCTGGTCCTGAGGAGCAGGAACTAGCTGATGTGGCTAGCAGGAGCCACATATGTGCAGCACAGCCAAGCCACAAGCCCTGGTCCCGGAGAAGCAGCTAGCACATCACAGGAGAGATGGGGCTGGCGTGATCCCACCTCACAGGTGACAGGGCAGCTCCTGCTTTGCTCCCAGGCTGTGAGGAAAATACTTTGTGCTAAATCACCATGGGGACAACCATTAGCCAACTGTCTGGGGAGCCTGAGGCCTCCAGCCTGGATGTGTTGGCATCACAGGGAGGCAAACGGAGGACCTTCTAGCATAGAGCCCTTGGAATTCTGGCTGGAGGCAAGGGATGGGTGGGATGGAGAAGCTTGAATGCAGTGCAGACCACAAGGAAATGGGAAGATGGGCACCCGCAGGCAGAGGAACATGGTGTGCCCCAGAGTGGTACCCCTGTACCCTGAGGGTGCTCTTGTGCATGCCCAGCCCACTGGCCACCTACTGCCTCTGGTTCCAGGCAGCCACAGCAGTGGCTTCCCCATTCCTACAGTGGAAACGGCCACTCTCTTGTTTAACAACTGAACAGCCCTGGGTTTTAACAGACGAGTTTCCATCAGCAAGTGGCTCTCCTGGACGAGCCAGACACCCCCAGGGCAGCTACTGCTGGAAACAATTATCAAAGAAACTGTTGGGCCACGAGGCAGGGGGGAATGTTGTCTGGGAGCCCAGGTAACTGCTGCTACCCAGGGGAAGAGAGACCCAGCCCTGGATGCCTGCCTAGCCCCAGGTTGCCAGCCCAGCCTTAGAAGGTGGCAAGGTTTGAGCCTGCAGCAGCAGCACCCGCTGCAGCACTGGCCTTCCCAGCTCCTGGGTGATTCTTATCTCCCAGGCAATAACTCTGCCCTCCATATCACACCTGAGCTACAGCCCTTCCCTCACATAATTCAGCTTCCACAAGTGCAGGTGTGCAACACTCTCACCCTTCCAGCATATTCCCCAGCAGGATTCACCTCCCTGCCTCTCACACAGCCCCTAGAGCTCTAACCCTGAGCCCCACCTGTGCCCCACAGGTGTGCACCCTGCCCCACACTCTACCCTGCCCCACACACTTCCCTCTCCCATGTGGTGTGGACATCCCCTCCTCAGCAGTGCTGTAGCTCCCAGAGGAGCCGTTTTCTTGCTGCTTCTGCTCTCTAACACATCCCATGGCAGAGGTTGGGTTCTCAGGTTCCGTCCGTGCCCAACCCTGCAGAGCTCCTCCAGGTGTAGCCAGCCCTGAAACCTGGGAGACACCAGCCTGGAGGACATGAAGCGAGCCTGGGTTAGGGACTGGCAAGGGCAATGCCAGGTGAAATCCATTGAGGAGAGGGTTTCTTGTCACAGCTGCAGAAGTCCAGCTCCAATAAACATCTCCCACAGGCTTCCAAGGCTTTTTCCCTGAGATGTTTTTAGGAGAGCCAGACCCAACAGTTTACAGGCTTTTCTGTCTTTCTGCAATCTTGTTCCCAGAGTCTGAAGGGCTGATTCCCACCTAGACCAGGCACCCCAGGGAGGAACGTGCCAAAGAACTGCCCCGCCAAAGAAATGCTTCCCCTGAGGAAAGGAGACATTGGATATGTTGAGGCAGCATTCCTTTTCAGTCAGGTGCTGCCCTGGCCTCAGCCCTGAGCTCTCTCTCCATCCTTGTGCTGCAGGGAGCTCACTTGCACATGGCAGTGGGAAGGCAGCTGGGACCCCATCCCCCCAGTCGCTTCTAGTATGGAGTTCAATCTTGCTCCCCCTTCATGCTGAGCCAAAGGTGGGAGGGTAAAAAAGGGTGAGAGCCAGTAGGGACTGCAAGAAGCTTGAAGAAGAGGCCATGGGAGTGGGAGTGAGAGTGGGAGCATCCCAGGGAGATGGTCTCTGCCTCCTGCAGGCTGCCCCCATCCCCACCACATTCCCATCCACCCTGATCTGCAGAAAGGATGGCCACAGTCCGGCTCAGCTGGAAAATCAGGTTGTGCTGCTGTGCTCAGGGGCAGTTCATGGTCTGGCATGGAGGATATTGGACACATGGTTGGCCCAGCCAAAACTTCTCCCCTTACCCAATTTCTCCGCTCCTATTTGACAGATTTCAGCTACAACAGCCTGCTTTAGGTCCACAGGTCCTAGGGAAGCGCTGGTCAGGGCAAACCACCATCCTCTTCCCTAACTGGGACCAGGGATCAGCAATGGCTCCCGTGTCACTGTGGGGGGTTCTGAAGGACAGAAAACTCACTTTATTGCCCAAATTTGAAGGGCAACCAAGATATTTCCGTGGGAACTATTTGCCAGAAACACGTCCAACCTGAAAATGCCTGGTGGGAAAGATGTCCCAGCAGACCCCTACAGCTGAGGGGTCTAACAGCCCCTCACCTCTGCCCCCAGCCTCCTGGTCAGCGTGCTCCCCACTCAGTGAGGACAGTGGGGTGGCAGTGGTGGGTGGTGGAGCTGCTGGGGGCACAGGAGGAGAGGCAGCCAGGTTCCGTGCTGCTGCCGGAGCTGGTTAAACATTGTCCTGGGCCAGTTAGGTAACACAAACCGCAGCGGGAAAGAAATGAAACCACTTGAGCAAACAAGGTGTGCTTGGCAGGGCAGCGGGCTGCGTGACAAAGTGCTCCGTTCCCCCTGCCAACCTGCCAGGGTTATCTATTGATGGAGAATAAACACCTCGCCCACAACCCCAAACTCTGAGGGATGGCAGCCAAGCAGCGCAGACAGCTCCTGCAGGACCTGGCTGGGGGCTGGGCTTGTCCTGCTGGCAGTGTCCCCTCCCTGGCCACACTGATTGCCACCAAACATCGTCCCAGCCCCCTCCCACACACGCCGCTTGCACCCACAGCCTGAGCATCTCGGCATTGTCCCTCCTGCCACCCCATCCACCTGCTCCTTGTGGCAGCTCCAGGAGGTCGGGGATGGGCCAGGAGAACTCTCCGCTTGCTGGAGCCAGCAGACACCAGCTGGGAAAACCTGTTCCCGGGGGAAGGTTACACAAGGAATGTGATGAGGGCCTGGCTGCAGCCCAGACCATGGACTGGGTCCTGGTTCACACCCAGGGACTGATACCTCTTCTTGCACCACAACTGAATCCTGTGTTCAGTTCTGGGCCCCTCACCACAAGAAGGATGTTGAGGCTCTGGAGCGAGTCCAGAGAAGAGCAACGAAGCTGGTGAGGGGGCTGGAGAACAGGCGTTATGAGGAGCGGCTGAGAGAGCTGGGGGTGTTTAGCCTGGAGAAGAGGAGGCTGAGGGGAGACCTCATTGCTCTCTCCAACTACCTGAGAGGAGGTTGTGGAGAGGAGGGAGCTGGGCTCTTCTCCCAAGTGACAGGGGACAGGACGAGAGGGAATGGCCTCAAGCTCTGCCAGAGGAGGTTTAGGCTGAACATTAGGAAAAAATTTTTCACAACAAGGGTCATTGGTCCCTGGCAGAGGCTGCCCAGGGAGGTGGTTGAGTCACCTTCCCTGAAGGTGTTTAAGGGACAGGTGGATGAGGTGCTAAGGGACATGGTTTAGTGATTGATGGGAATGGTTGGACTCGATGATCCGGTGGGTCTCTTCCAATCTGGTTATTCTGTGATTCTATGAACCCTGATGGCCTCATCTCAGCATGTGGATCTGGGAACAGGACAACTTCAGCCCACCACACTAGAAGGCGAGGGCTGGAGTTCTTCCATATGATTTTGTTGTCCCTGGCATTTCACATGACTGCAGACCACCTCTTATGTCCGGCTGAATTGCAAAGGTCAGTGTGGCTTGGTCACAGGAGACCAGACAACCCAGCTGGACCAGCAAGGCAACTCCTTGTGTAAACAGCATCTAAGCCCACCCAAAAGAGGTTGGACCAAGCCCACAGGTTCCTCCTTCCCCTGGCAAAGCTTGTAGGTCATGCACTGCAGCATCTCCAAGAGGTCCTTCAGCTTCCACTGAGCCCACAGCCTCATGCTATTCATGTCCTGGTGAAGGAGAGGCCTGGGCTTCCCCCAACAGGACAGTGGCTCAGCAGCAGGGATGCTCCAAGCCACCTGTCTGACCCTCCAGCTGAGGCGAGATAGACTCATGGCAGCTCCAGCTGCTGCAGCCAGGACAGCCCAGAGGAGCCAGCACAGATGGGCCGTGGGAGATCTTGCTTTGGAGGACTTCTTCCTCTTTATTTTGCATTGGGACACACTCTTTCAAGTGTGGGATGGGTGATTTTTAACTATCTTTGCAGTAATGAAGGGCAGTCAGAGAACAATCGAATGGTCCTCTTGCCAAAAAGGCATCTCAGGCTTTTCCAGGCATTTCTACTGTCTAGGAGCATCCCAAAAACTCTCCTCCTTCCCCTCCCCACTGCCCCTTCTTCCCCCTCCCCGCAGTGGCGAGCTGGCTCCCTTCCTGGGGCACGCCAGGTCTTGGCTGAAACCATTCAGAAGGATGTAACGGTGCTTTTGCCTGGGCATGCCAGCCCTGGTCAAGCTCCAAACTCAGAGGAATCATAGAATCATAGAATAACCAGGTTGGAAGAGACCCACCGGATCATCGAGTCCAACCATCAAGTCCCAAGGCCTTTCATGCTGGGGGTGACCAGGAGCTGAGTGGTGCTATCCCACATTCAGCAGAGTCCTGTATGCCAGCAAGAGGTTAGGGTGGCAACAAGACCTTCAGAAAGACTCATCATGAAAGACTGGTATTCAGAAAGACTCATCACTCTGGGCCCCTTGCCACAAGAAGGATGTTGAGGCTCTGGAGAGAGTCCAGAGAAGAGCAACGAAGCAGGGGAAGGGGCTGGAGAACAGGCCTGATGAGGAACGGCTGAGAGAGCTGGGGGTGTTTAGCCTGGAGAAGAGGAGGCTGAGGGGAGACCTCATTGCTCTCTCCAACTCCCTGAAAGGAGGTTGTGGAGAGGAGGGAGCTGGGCTCTTCTCCCAAGGGACAGGGGACAGGACGAGAGGGAATGGCCTCCAGCTCCACCAGGGGAGGTTCAGGCTGGACATTAGGAAAAAATATTTCATGGAAAGGGTGATTGGGCACTGGCAGAGACTGCCGAGGGAGGGGGTTGAGTCCCCTTCCCTGGAGGGGTTTAAGGGATGGGTGGACGAGGTGCTGAGGGACATGGTTTAGTGATGGATGGGAATGGTTGGACTCAATGATCTGGTGGGTCTCTTCCAGCCTGGTTATGCTATGATTCTATGATTCTATGATTCTCTGAAATGCAGGCAATGCACGCCCACCAGGAGTGGTGCATGGACCATTGGTTGCCAAGCTCATGGTCGGAATGTCTGTGAGAGCCTGCTTGGCCTCCAACCTCATCAATTTGTTTGCTGCCCCACAGACATATCCTGTGGGTCAGAGAGATCCCCCCAGCACCGCTGGGGCACCCTTCCCGACTCCTTGTGGCTGGTCTTGCTGGGGAAGGCTGGTGTTGCCATTGAGCAGCTAGGGAAAGATGGGGTGTTTGGGCTGTCCACACTGCCAGGCCTTAGCAGTCCCCTCTCGTGAAGACAAGGTCTTTGAGACAAAGTCCTGAAGACAAGGTCCTTGAGAGGCACTCAGAACTTAGGAGAGGCTCCTAAATAGCCAGTATGGAAGATGAGCAAGGCTTAAACATATTGCATTGCCTGTATGGCTTCTCTGTCCCTTCATGCCTCCAGAAGAGAGCAGGGAGCAGAGAGGGGCTGGAGGTCCTCCCACAGCTTCGCCCTGAAGAGAGATGAGAAACACAGACACACACACACACACACTCTCTCCCTCTTTCTCTCACAGACCACGGCAGAACTCTGGGAAAAGGAACCTGCTTTTGACTTGGCGCCGGTGCTCCAGGACATCCCTCCTGTAAAGACGAGAGCCAGCGCTGGATTTCTGGAAGGCCCTCAGAAGGGCCAAGCTTTGGGAGTGGGTGTAAGGTGCTCCTGCATTGCTGGCTTGGAGACAAGGTCTCCAGCTCTCACTCCCACCAGCCCAGGGACAAGCAGCCACCTCATAGAACCATAGAATCATAGAATAACCAGGTTGGAAGAGACCCACCGGATCATCGAGTCCAACCATTCCTATCAAACACTAAATCATGTCCCTCAGCACCTCACACTAAGGAAGACCCTGTGAGAGCATGGCAGGAGGAGCAGGAAAGTCCAAACTATGGCAGGCAGGAAGGATGGTGACGGATGAAGTTCATGCAATGGGACATCCCAGGTAACACGAGTCTGGTCCAGACCATTTCTTTAAGAAAAACAAGTGAAATGACAGGGAGGTACAAAAAAACCAACCAAACAACAATTTATTCCTGTTATGTTCCCATCTGAAAAGGAGGAAACCACATGCACCTGCTGGGTGCCTGGCTGGCACAGAGCCAGCCTGTGCCCCTGTGATATTGCTTCAGTCCAGCTGAGTATCACCAGCTGCCACAGGACACGCGTGTGCCATGCAACGCACGCTCTCACATGGGAACATGTCACTCATGAAAAAATACATCTGTACATTCATTCTGTGCTGATTCTTGATCTTAGATAAATTAGAAGCTACTTTGGGGGAAAAGGCCTGTTTCTACATACAGGCAGCAGGGCTGGAAACGCAACGCGATCCTGCTGTCTTGAGTCCTCTTGCCCCGCGGGCTCTCCAGGGCCAGATGAGGCTCCCCAATGTTCCCATCTCCTCTCAGTAGAAGCAACACTGAGTAGCTGCTGCAAAAGGAGGGTCTCACCCATCCCATGCGGAGCAAACAGGAAGGTGGTCGCCTTCAGCATGGTGCAAGCCGTGCTCGGGGATGACACCATTGCTGGAACAAGGTCTGACCGCTCACAGGTGAGACAGCGGTGCTGCCCTAAAGCCCAGGCAGGAGGTGGGTGACAGTAGAGACTGCTGGGCACTCACTGCAGTGCCAGCTGCTACTCAAACTGCTCTTCCCCTTTCCGTTTGTTTCGGCTTTGAAACAGCCACAGTCACTGCGACTCCAGTTGGAGGTACAAAACCAGCAAGAGAAATAGTGGTTTACAATAACCTACTGAAGCCAAAATATTAGCTTTGAAGACCTCAATGCTGGCAGCCACCAGCACGCATGAGCGTGCCCATGCAAGGTTGGGAGTTTCACACGCTGCACAGGGCAGCAGCTTCCAGATGCAGCTGCAGGCAAAGCTTCTTGCCGAGGAGTGCAGCCCGGGGCTGGCCCCGAGGGGCTTGTCAGACCCCAGCTCATCCAGGACTCCTACAGCTCCTTGTTCCTGTTGAGCACCTCCTCCTCCTTCCAGCCGCTGGAGTTCTTCCCAAACTTGTACACCAGCCGTCGCCCATCGACTCTCTCCAGAATCTCTCGTTTGTAGTAGTATCTGGAGGAGATGGGGGTGGAATCAGGGCTCTGTGTGCAGCCCCACGCGCTGGGGAGCTGCTGTGAGGGATTGAAGCTGAGCCCTACTGGTGACCAGCCCTGAGGGCAGGTCACCCCCTGGGGTTGGGGGGAAACTCACCGCATGGCTCGGCTCAGCTTCTCGTAGGTCATGCTGCTGTTTTTCTTCTTCTGGCCCCAGAGCTGAGCCACTGCCTCCGAGCGCAGGAATTTGAAGACACCCTCCTGCCGGTCTTCCCACTTCATCAGCCCCTCGTTCAGCTCAGGGTGGATCAGGATGTCGCGGATGAACTCCCACAGGTGAGTACCCCTTGGGGCTAGAAGAAGAGAGTAAGCTGTAGAGGATCCTGTGGGTCTCTGCACTTTGGATCTCCCTAAACCCCTCTGCCAACGCCATGCCCGGCATACATGGCCCTTCCTCCCATGGAGCCAAGCTGGGGAAGGCAGTCCCCCCTCCCAGACTGGGGAGTCCACGTACAGTGCTTGCTCTTCCGGCTCTCCAGGCAGTCTCTGCTCTCCTTGCTCAGTTTTCGGGGCCGTCCCCGTTTCCTCTTGCCATGCTTGCTGTCCCCTTTCTTGCTCCCTGAGAAGCCATCTGTGCACACAGAGAAGGGGCCATGTTACTCTGGGCAGAGCCTGCTGGATTGAAGCTACTCCCTCCCTGGGCGCGGAGATGTCCTCCTCAGGACAGAGGAGAACTGGCTGGGGTAGGAGGAGATATCGGGAACTACAACCAACCCCTGATGCCAAGGTCCCTATTCCTTCCAGCCTTGTCCGATGCTTACGTGTGCCACCGTGCTAAGGGCACCATGCTGTTCATTCCTCAAACCCTGATGCTTCCTTGCATCCCTGGTGTCCCCAGATCATCACCAAATGGGGACAATACTGAACACAGCTTTCAGTGCCCAGCAGCTCTGGTCGCAACCCTCGCACAGCTGCTGTTACCTACCCCTTCCCACCAAGCTCTCTGCTGCCCTGGCTGCCCCATCACCATACTCTGAGACAAACAAACCCATGGGGCATGGAAAACCAGATCACTCCCTCCTTCCCACTGTGAGGATGGAAGCTCAGGTGTTGTCCCTGAATTAGTGCCAGATGGGATGTGCTCTGCAGCTGCTGAAAGTGCCCAGGAGCAAGCCCCTTCTCCAAACTTCCAGCTGGAAGCAAACAACTCACCATCAGGGAAGAGATTTGCTTCTGTGGGGTCGAGGTCAAGGTCACTTCCACCGGAGTCCTGGGAGTTGGGGCTGTGGGACATCACAGGCCCTGAGAGGAAAAGAGACAGAGCTCAGACCACCAGGTGCTGGCATCTGGAGGGGTTTCCCCTGGGTTTCCCCCTCAGGCCACTGCAGGCAACCTGGTGCGGGACCCAAACCTTCCGCAAGCCCTGGGGCACTAGGACCTAGCCGCTAGCCCACTGATGTCCCAGATCAGCACAACTGAAGGGAGCCTTTCGCAAGTTGAAAACACTGACCTGAGACATCAGAGCTGCCTGGGGACATGGCACCAGGCAAGCAGGTGAAGTCTGTGGATAGGAAAGGGTTTGTGGGCTTCATGTCCTCCAGGGAGTCTCTGGGATTTCCCAGCTCTGGAAGAAGCAGAGAAGGGGAAGAACGGGTTAGCCCTGGCTGCATTGGCACACAGTCCCTGGGGAAAAGGCTTGGCCAGGGCTCTTCTCTTACCCAAGTGGCTGGAGTTCAGGAATAATCCTTGGGAAGCCACATCCTCTTTTTCCAGCAAGTCAATGATCCAGTTGAGCTCATTGGAGGCTGCAGGCGTGGAGGGACTGGGATTAGCGATGCCTATTTGGTATGGAGGGGAACAGTGCATACGGGGAGCTGAGCCCAGCCCTGCCTGGACTCTGATCAGTGCCCCCAAGTCCTGTGCAGCCTTCGCCGTGCAGCCCCCAAGACAACTCTCGCAGCTCCCAGGAAGCACGAGGTCCTGGGCCGGTGGGGGCATCTCTGCCTCATGCTTCAAGCTGCCAGGCCTGGGGACAAAGGGAGCGTTGGGGCACTCACTGATCTCGTGCAGGCGGTCATAGAGCTCGTCCCCAAGGGGTCCAAAGATGAGGCGCATCTGGTCCCTGGTGCAGTGGCACAGCGCATGCCCATCCATGTTGCAGCAGGAGAAGTCGATGGAGCTGGCGTCGTACTTGTTCTTCTCCACATGGTAGCTGATCCACTCCAGCACCTGCACTTTGGTCCAGAAGTACGGGAGCTCACTGAACCACTCTGGCTTGTCTGCAAAGGATGGAGAGCGCAGCTCAGAGGCAGGGCAGCTGTGCCAGCACCATGTGCCATGTGTGGGCTTCCTGATGCAGTTCGGCACAAGGTCCCGTCCCGCGGCAATCACACAGGGCACCGCGAGCCCTGCGCTTGGAGGGTTATGGGACTAACAGGCACTTGGTGCCTGCTCCTGAGTCACCTTGCTCTGCCCTGCTCCTGTCCTTGGAGTGCCATTTGTCCCGTCCATGCTGGGATCTGCCCTGTTCTGTCGGTGTGTTTCCTGTGCTTCTCCCAGGGCCATCCCAGTGGAATGGGACCCCTGTCACCAGGACTGTTCTTCTAAACTGCTCTCCCGGTGAGCAGCCCACCCCCTGGGATGTGCTAGGGCAGAAGGGCGATGATTCCCTCATCCCCTGTAAACATCTGTTGTGCTCCAAGCAGCCACAACTTGTACCACCAATGACCTCCTACAGCAACCCTTTAGCCAACAAACATCTAGGGAAACTGAGGCATGCTGGAACCTGTTGACCTGCCCCAGTGGGACAAGAAACTTGCAATGCTCTTCCAAGACAGCTGTACTGCCTCATGTGTTGGCTCCCCTGTGCAGACACCACGGCTCCCCTGGTCCTACCTGTGGTCTGTGCTGGGGGCTGGCTGGTGGGGAGGCTCAGCCCCAGGGTGCCGTCATCCCCAAGGTGTCCCAGCATATCCAGGGTTGGCTGCACCTCCTCTGGCTGGTACATGGCGCTGATGTAGTTAGAGAAGATGTTGCTGATCTCACAAGATCCCGCCATCAAGCTCTGTGCCAAGAGACGACAGTGAGCCCTGGCGCCACGGAGGCAGGGACGCTTGAGCCTGCAGCACCCCAGGGACCGGGCTGGGTGAGGCTGGGCTCTCCCTCCCTCCACCCATCGTCACCTCTCAGGTCACTTCTGCAGAAACACCCGCCCAGCACCCTGCCAGCCAGGGCTGGGCCTGACTCACCACCGCCCCAGGCACCGGGAGGCTGAGCTGGAGCAAACCGGGGACATGGCGTCACTGGGCTCGCAGAAGAGCCCCTTCCCCACAGCTCCACTGCAGCCAGTGCAAAGGGCCAGCAAGCAGGTGGCTCGCAGAGGATGGTGTTGCGTGGCCCCTCCATGGGGATGGGTGTTGCGGGGAGCTCAGCCGTCGAGCTTTCCCCCAGCCCAGCAGGGCTCAGGCTGGCACAGACTGGTGCTGGGACTCCAGTGTGGCAGCTCCAGTCCTCTCAACCAGTCGCAAGAAGCACATCCCAGTAACTCTGCAGCCAGGAGGAGACCAAACTCCTGCCTGGCCCTTGTGGAAGAGGCAAATCTTGCTGTTCACTTGACAAAAGCTGGGGGCTGGAAGGCGCCCTCCAGTCCGCTGTCCTGCTGATCCCCAAAAGGATCGCCCACCAAGGAAACAACAAGCGCATCCCCCGGCGAGAGCGAAGATGCACGGGGAGGGGAGCAAAGCAGCCATCCTGGGCTGGGAGACATCAACAGGCCCCGGAGGAGAAAAGCTTTGGTACCTTCTGCAATGGCAATCCTGGAGTGGCGGCTAATCCAGAAAGCAGCAAGGGGAGATGGAGCACACCCTGCCCAGCCACTGGCCAGTGCTCCTGGGCCTGAGACGCTGATGCCGATGGGCAAGCCCAGTGCCTCTCCTCTTTTATAGCACAGGCTGCGTAATGCGATCTGGCAGCCTGAGGGGAATTCCAGCCTGAAACGTTCATGCTCCCAGATCCAGGTGATTTGCATAATATGAACCACCGGGTCCCAGCCCAGCACTGCCTTGCCGGGAAATCTGGGTTGGCCAGTTTAATCATTGTCAGAGCCCTTGCCCTGCCGATGCCCAGAGTTTCACCCACCTGGCTTCACGCGGTGTTTTCTTCTCTGGCTCGTGTTTGTTTGCTCATAGCAGCAGGTTCACTTGGCTCCTGCTGCCAGGCAAACACACCCAGCAGGGCCGGAGCGGGCGCTGGGGGTTGCGCATCCCTCCCCAGCTCTCTGCCTGCACCAAAGGGGCTGGGAACAACACCCTGGGCAACCGCTTAGCTGTGCGGCATCACGGTCCCGGGAGGGCAGCCCAGCCCTGCTGCATGGGGACCTTGGCCACGCACAGGCTTGCTCGCTCCCTGCTCCGGCACAGAAACTGTTTCTCCCAAAGAGGCAGAAAGGATCTGGTGACCAAGCCAGGCAGATGCTGGGAGCAGGTCTCCGGTGGGGATGAGTGGTCTGCGTGGGGACGGACTGGAAGCCAGGCAGGTGACCAACTACTGCTGCTTTCTGCTAAGCTGGGTTGATTTTTGCCTGGAGGCTGGTCTGAGCCAGGCTGTTACAGCCCCTTCCCTGCCATTTCACAAGTGCCTGGCACAGACACACACAGACACTCGCCAGGGACACGTGACAAGGAGTCAGGCAGAGTTGTGGGATGCATTTGGGGAATTACCTCCTGGGCTCCGGAGCAGGGGATACAATCATGCTGGTTGTGGTCCTGCACTGGCAGAGGAGCCGTGGACCTGTCCCAGACAACAGCCCGGTGCCCATTTGTGCAGGGATAGTACTTTGCTAAGCCGGCACCTCAGTGCCATACACGGGCTGGTGTGAACCTTGTCCACTGTGAGTGGGGCAGAGCTGGCACCACACGAGCCCCTCAAGGTCCTTGTCACTTCAGACTGGTACCTGGCAGCAAACCACCTCATGTGACAAGGTGTGACAGACTGTTGCAAGCATAGATGCCCCTCTCAGCTCACAGGCCAATCAAGGGCTGTGGCCACATCCCCTTGTCACGTCACCTTGGCCTCCCATGCCATGCTGTGGCCCCAGGGCCAGCGTGCCAGCCAGGAGGCACTGGGTCACGCTAGCTGACTACCTGCCCCAGCTTCATTCCTCCACAGCACAGTCACGAGTGTTGGGTTCTGCCAGGCCCTGTTGTTTCCTGGGCACAGCATCCCACAAGGCCATCTCCATGCCGAGGAGCAGCCTCTGCCTTTGCTACTCGATGATCCGGTGGGTCTCTTCCAACCTGGTTATTCTATGATTATTCTACCGTGGAGCAAACCAGGACCACTGGGGAAAACACCGGTGCTGGGCAGACACAGAGCCTCAAGGCTGCACTCAGCTGGGAGCTGAGCACTGGGCTCCCACTGTGCCTGGGGACCTGTCCACCAGGCTGGACTTCCAGTGCCTGTGGTTACAAACCTCCCCCTGGGGAAGCTTTTTCTATCCACTGCTGAAATGCAGGTGTCCGTGGAGCAAAGAGGGACAGGGCAGCTTTCCCCTGGGCCACAGGATGATGGGGTGGGCATGTAGCATTTCAGAGCCTCCTGCCCAAGCCCTGCCCAGACCACCCTCATGCCTCATGCCTGCTTGGAGCTCTCTGGGTCCTCCTGCGGCTTAGCCTGCCCCCTTCCTTTCCCTTGTGTTTGGGAACCAGGTGGCCAGAGGGGCCAAGCAATCCTCCCCAAAACCCTGCAGGCACTGTCCAGCTTTACTGACCTCGAGAAACGGCCTTCCTGCCCATCTGCCTGCCTCATGTGACACAATCCAGGCCTTATGCTGCACTGTGGGGAGAAGATGACAGTGGAGGACACTGTCTGGAGATGCTGAGACCCTCACAGAGCACAGGAGAATATGAGCCTGTCCTGGGGTTCCCCATGCCCTCCCCAAAGCCACAGGGCAGCAGCAAGTTGCTCGATGGTGTCCATGGAACCCTCTGCTGCCTAGGAGCAGCTGCAGCACTTACGGGTTCACAGTAATTCTTCGGGGATAAGTGGCAGAGGGCTACCAAAATTCTCACTACCAGAGCCCAGGGATGTGCCCCTGCTCTTCCCTTGCTGCTAATCTGAGCTCTGAGCACACCTCGGGCTGGTGGGGAGCGTGGCACAGGGCACTGCCAGCAAGGCTTGGCATCTTGCTGCAGTGAGAAAGAGGTGGTCATGAGTTTGGAGGTAACTGGTGACACAAGAGTCAGCAATGAAAGTGTCAGTGGGGCAGTGAGCAGCCGGGAGACCAGGAGGGAATTGGTTGCTACTCGTGTCACCTGCCCTGCCAGCAGTAACGGTGCCCACGACACCCCCACATTTGCTGCCCCACAGATCCCGTTTGCCCTAGCAGCACTGCGGTTTGGAGAATGGCACCAAGACAAGCCAGAGCACATGCTGAGGGTGACACAGGACTCGGTGCTCATGACTGAGGTGGTTCTGGGCACCACCAGCCCTTCAGAGTCACCGTTAGGGCTGGACTGGCACCACGCGCAGGACGAGCCCCGCATGGGGTGTTCTGAACCCAGGGCGTGGGGTGCCCCACATGGGGAGCGGGAGCTGTGCCAGCAGGAACCGCATCCGGGGTGGTCGTTGAGGGCACAACCCACGCCTGGCAGCTCCCCGCTCAGCTGCTCCATCCAAGTCGGACCAGTTTAACCAGCGCTGGCTGGGAAAGAGAAAGTGAAGGATGCGGGGCTGAGGTCCTGCCCTGTGGAGCTGGGGGCACAGCTTGGTACCCACCTCCCTGCCCTGCAGCTCCTGGGGCTGGGGTAGGTTGGTTGCTGGTGCCTTGGGGAGCACAGGTGGGGGACACCATCCACCACCCTCTGGGTCCTCAGCACACCCCACATGCTGGCACCACATTCACCGCCTTCCCCTTTGCTCCTCCTGCATCCCCCCCCAGCACCCCCATCCCGGCAGGTGAAGGGGACCCCGTATCCCCCATCCTGGCAGGTGAAGGGGACCCCACATTCCCCCCCAGCACCCCCATCCTGGCAGGTCAAGGGGACCCTGCATCCCTCATCCCGGCAGGTGAAGGGGACCCCACATCCTGCCCCAGCACCCCCATCCTGGCAGGTGAAGGGAACCCCACATCCCTCCTCCCGGCAGGTGAAGGGGACCCTGCATCCCTCATCCCGGCAGGTGAAAGGAACCCCACATCCCGCTCCAGCACCCCCATCCCGGCAGGTGAAGGGGACCCCACATTCCACCCCAGCACCCCCATCCTGGCAGGTGAAGGGGACCCCACATCCCTCATCCCAGCAGGTGAAGGGGACCCCACATTCCACCCCAGCACCCCCATCCCGGCAGGTGAAGGGGACCCCACATCCCTCCTCCCGGCAGGTGAAGGGGACCCTGCATCCCTCATCCCAGCAGGTGAAGGGGACTCCGCATCCCTCATCCCAGCAGGTGAAGGGGACCCCACATCCTGCCCCAGCACCCCCATCCTGGCAGGTGAAGGGGACCCTGCATCCCGGCAGGTGAAAGGAACCCCACATCCCGCCCCAGCACCCCCATCCCGGCAGGTGAAGGGGACCCCACATCCCGCCCCAGCACCCCCATCCCGGCAGGTGAAGGGGACCCGCACCCCCCCCGCCAGACGCCGCTTCCCACGGTCGGGGCTGCCACCTGCCGGCTGTCCCCGCAGCCAGCCCGCATCCCCAGGACCCGATCGCCGGGTGACCCCAGCGGGAATGGGGATCGGGCAACCAGCAGGGACCGAGTCCTGGCCCCACAGCGCCCCTCCAGGCCCGGGACCCCTCAGGAAGGTCATAGGATGCTTTGGGTTGGAAGTAACCTTCGCAACCCATCGAACCCGAGCCTCCTGCAGGAGCAGGGACAGCTTCAACCAGATCATGGAATCATAGAATCGCCAGGTTGGAAGAGACCCACTGGATCATTGAGTCCAACCATTCCCATCAATCACTAAACCATGTCCCTCAGCACCTCGTCCACCCATCCCTTAAACCCCTCCAGGGAAGGTGACTCAACCCCCTCCCTGGGCAGCCTCTGCCAGGGACCAATGACCCTTTCTGGGAAATATTTTTTCCTAATGTCCAGCCTGAACCTCCCCTGGCGGAGCTTGAGGCCATTCCCCCTCATCCTGTCCCCTGTCACTTGGGAGAAGAGCCCAGCTCCCTCCTCTCCACAACCTCCTTTCAGGAGCTGCAGAGAACGATGAGGTCTCCCCTCAGCCTCCTCTTCTCCAGTCTAAACCATCACAGGTCCCTCAGCTCCTCTCATAATACTTGTCCTCCAGCTCTGTTCCCCCTCTGTTCTTCGTCTCTTCAAAGCCATCACTGCCGTGTCACTTTATTTCCATACATTTTATTTGTGAAGACAAAAAGGCAAGGAACAAACACAGCCATTGAAAAACCATGTACATCATGAGACCAAAATAACTTACACTATTTACAGGAACACATTGAGGTATAAAATACATGTACACACCTTGTCCTCTGACAAACCCAGACAGCTGGGCTGGGCTGCACGACCCAGCAGAGAAAAAAAAAAAAAAAAGCCTTCACAAGAGCTGGCCTCTAGAAAACAGCTCCAAGCAAGAAAAGGCACCTGCTATTTGTGATACTTGTGCAGCGGGACAGGGTGATGGAGCAGGCGATGTGATGCTGCAGCTGCCCAAGCCCTGCAACAGGGCTGGACCACAGGGTACCGGGTGGTCAGAGACACAGGGGATGCTTAAGAGCTGGCAGGTACCATGGGCAGGGCTGTCACAGATGAGGGACGAGTCCCTGGGGGTAGGATGGTGCAGAGCTGTGGTTCTCTGAGGGTGAGAGAGGCCAGGAGAAGGCCTGGGGGGTCGGGGTTGTGCTGGGGTCATGGTTACAGCACCATGCAGACCATGGTGGGGTCAGAGCCAGCAGGACTTCTTCCCTCCCCAGGAGGGTGAAGGAGGATCAGGGAGGGCATGCAGCCTGCACAAGAGAGCAAAGCTCCAGTGAGCTTGGTGAAAAGCAAGTGGGAGGCTTGTGCTCTGAAGGGATTGTACCTGACCCGTCCTGCATGGGACAGGGGAAGGACTGGGAGATAGGCACTGGGAGAGGATCTGGGGAGCGGGCACTGGTTCTGCAGCACCAAGGCAGGAGGTAGCATCTGAGACCCCAAAGCAGCCGTGGGCAGAGGTGCTGAGGAGGAAAATCGTACCTGGGGGAGACAGGATGCTGGTGCTCCATCTCCTTGCAGCTGGTGAGGCTGAGAGATGCACCACCAGCCTGTCCTTTTGTGCCCTAAGAGCTGTGGGTGCCAAGGAGGGGACAGTGCCCAGGCTCCCTGCTTGGGCTCACAGTGGTTTCAGGGCCCAGTGCTTTTGGGATCCCTGAGTCATCTCTACCCCTTGTGCGCAAAGTTCAGCTCAGGGCCAGCACTGCAGCCTCAGCAGAGGGATGCTGGCCCCTGTGTGCTGGAGGGAGGAGACTCACGGAGCAAGGGTCAGGGCCCAGGGTTAGATGCATCACCCAGTGATTTGATCAAGGGAAGGACCTCTCCAGACCACAGGTATCATCGGCACAAACCAAGGCAGCTCCAAACTGTCCCTGCAGTGGAGGGACTGGCAGAACAGCTCCAAGATGACAAGAAAGGACTTCAGCTACACAGCAGTACAAGTCCTGAGCCGCAAGGGAGCACCCAGCACAGCACCAAAGGATGAAACAGCTCACCTGCCTCCTCAGCAGGCAAACAGCCCTCTCCACCATCATCCCTAACCACCTCTGCCTTGATTGTCCAAGGCCACAGCGCCACTCTGAGCTATGAAGGACCAGAGGCCAAGGGGCCACCCTTGCTCCACTCCCTGCATGTTGGGACCTTGTGCTTTAGTGTTTGGGAGGACCTGCCTCCCCCCTTACTGGCAGGGTGGCTCAGAGCTGCAAACCCCCTCCCAAACCCCATTGTGCCAGGGGAGGGGGTTACGGCCCCGTGTCGGCTCCCCAGCTCCACGTAGGGCATAATCTGGGTTACCCTGGGTTATGTTCAGTGCCTGGGACAGGGTCTAGATTCAGCTATGGTTTTGGGGTAAAAAATATCAAACATCACACACAAGAATTGGCTTCTCTCACAGCCTCCCTTCTCCACCCTGGATGGAGGCTTTTACAGCACCAGTTCCCGGCCACTTTGGGCTGCCAGTGAATTACAGCAGGCTCTAGAAAATGAGGACTAGGACCAGCCCATTCCAGCAATGTGCTTTGTGCAGACACATCCCAGGCAAGAAGGGCTTCATTGCATCCACAGGGAATATCTATGAGAGCAGAGGCAGTAACACAGCCTGAGCTGAGCCTTTCTGAGGTCCCTTCCAATCCTTCAGAGAGATGAGACGGACTAATTCCAGGTTGCAAATGAAGCCAGGAACTACTGGCAACACTGCTGAGCCTCAGCCCAAGCATTGCACTAGCAATGGGAGTAAAATCTCAGTGTCACGACTCAGCTGGGGAAAACCCACCACAAAGGTGAGAGCTGGGCACAGGGCAGAGCAGGGGGACACGAGGGACGGCTCAGAAGTGCAGCAAGGTGGGGGCGAGGCCACATGTCCCCAGGACAAATTCAAGTATCAAAACCATAACAATAACACTAATTAAGAGAAGAAAAAAAACTCAAAGACAAACTCCCCACCCCCATCCCCCCAAAAACCCCAATGATGACAGTACCCAGCTTGCACCATGAGGTAGCTAAACCAGATCAACACCCCAGAAATGCTCTCCTGTGTTGGAAATACTAACCCACACGAGACAGTAAGACATGTACACACCCCTAGACATAGAGTTAAGGGACCACAGTCACCCCATGCTTCAAAGATCCACCACCCCAGCTCTGGACTTCTGCTGCTGTGCCACAGCGCCCAGCTCCCTTCACCTGCAGGCTGCAAATGCCTCAAATCGCCCTCGCCGTGCTGCTGAAACAGCAGGGAAGTGGATGCTCAGCATCATCCAGGATTGGCCACTCAGCCCTGGGAAATGAAGCAGGCACTTGCAGCCTACACACAGGAGGAAACGGGTGGCAAAAGGCAAGGCAGGTCTGACCCTAAGCCCCCCAAGAGCAGGTCCCTTCAGCAGGGAGCAGGTTTCACGTCAGGCACTGGCAGTTCTTGGTGCAGACACACCTGGCTACAAACACACACCCTCATCCACCCTACAGCCAAGCAAAGCTTAAAGCTGTTGAGGAATGAGCAGGGAAAGCCTCTCCCAGGCAGGCTTAGAGGGTAAGACCTCCCCATAGCTGTGTGTGACTGGTGGTTGTGGTGCCCCATGCAGTTTTGTTGATCCCCTCCAGTCTCGTGGGGCGCCCAGCCCGGAGCTGCTGACGCTGGCACCACTTCTCCCCGAGCCACGGCAGGTAGAGCTCCTCACCTCGAGGCCATCACCAGTCCCTGGCTGCACGGGGCTCAGCCACCACCACTGTCCTGGGTAGGGTCACATCCACACACATCATCACGCCCTCCACCAAGGCAAGGCAGCAGGATAGGTTTTTTTCTCCACACCAAAAAGGGAAAAAAATCCCATTAAATCAAATCCTGCCTTTCAGGATGTAGAGGAATTCCCATGCTCCACATGGAATGGTTTTAACGAGGGCCGGTGGCAAACAGCCTGGGGCTCGTCTGTGAGTCAGCATGATTGGACAAAGCAGAAGGAAAACAGTCTATGCTTTATGGGGCAGGTCCTGCAGCCCCTGGCCTCCGAGATCCCAGTTCAGTGCCTGGTGGGATCACATGGAGAAGTTTTGAAACCGGAGTTCAAAAGCTGCTGCTTCTGTGACAGAGGAAGTGAGAGCACGTGAGGCAAGAGCTCCTGGGGACTCCTTGGCCATCCCACAAGCTCTGCTTGGCCAAGAAGGGGGAGGTCCAACAAGCCACAGGAGCGATGGAGGAAAGCTCTAGTGTGAGAGCAGGGCCTTGCCAGCCCCCTTGCACAAGAGGAGGGATCCTGGAGAAGCCATGTCCTTGGGGACACACTCCTGGACAGAGCCCCCAGCCTTTCATGGAGGTTGGATTCTGGAAGATGCAGGATTGTCCTTCAAGCCCGGGGTGAATCAGGGGACTTGTGCGGGACCAGTATGTGCAACCCCTTCCTCACCCTGCTCCAGGCACAGCCAGCTCCATCCAACAATCCAGCTGCTCCATGCCTTGCTGGGCCCCCTCCAGCTCCTGGATCCACGGGGACCGATGGGCGAAACCCAAACTACCCCCTCTCTAGAGGAGGGCTGAGAGCAGAGCTTGAGGGTAGGAGTTACAGCTCTCAGCCACCACCGATGGTAAAACAAGATGGGCCACAGGGGTGGGGGTGACAAATCCAGTCTTGGCTTCTTCACCCTGTCACCTCTGTTCTTGCTTCATTTCTTCATCTTGAGGGAGTTCACACACTGCAGGAATCCACCACAAACCCCTGCTGAGGGCCCAGATGTCAAGAGCAGGGCTAAGCAGCCCTTCCCTTCTCCAGAGCAGAGGAAGGTGGGCACAGGGGCAAGAGCCCATGATCCATGGGTCAGCCGAGTTTGAGACGGGTTTAGAAAATGTCGAAAAGAACTGCAGAGGGTTTGGATGGAAGTTACCTGATGGAGAACTTCCCAGGCTTGCCATTCCTCCACAGCTGGGACATGGCAAAGGAGCCTAGAGGTGCACACCTCCAGTCACTAGGGACAGGTAGACGAACCACCTGGAAATCCTGCTGCAGAGGATCCCACCGCAGAGGCTGTCCCACGAGTAATGTCTCCAAAGAAGCATCCCCTCTATGCCATGGTCCTGGCCAGCAGACACCAAATATCCTCATGGCCATGGAGTGGAGGAAGACTCCTGCAGGAACCAGCCCCGGAGCCAACAGGAACAGAAGCAGCATATCATGGTGGAGGCCACAAGAGCCCGTGGTGGCAGGAGGGTGTCTCTGAGAAGGAGCTAAGTAGCTCTGACCCCTAGAAATCCTGGCAGGTGTTGAAGCAGGGTGGGTGAGAAGAGAGATGAAACATTTCCTGATCACTGGAAAACCACCAAGAAACCTCAGCAAGAGGGAAGGTGGAGCTGACAGTACCCCACGGAGCTGCTCGTCACCGGAGCTGCCAGTGCTCAAAGTACCAGATGGGACATCGTCCACCCTGTTGGGTCAGGCACAGCAATCCCTGTATCAGGGCTGAGCTCCTCTTCATGACAGGGTCTTGACAGCAAGGGAGACATACCCCGACCTTCACCCTCCTGTCGCATCTTCCAGTCTTTTTGCAGTTCCTAGTTCGACCCCGTGGGCAACCTCCTCCCGTTCCAGAGCTTCACTGTCAAGTCACTGAGGAACAACGGCAAGAAGGACGATGTGACCCAGGGGTTCTCGCAGGAGCCCCACAGGAATGCTGCAGAAAGGCACCGCGAGGAGAAACGGTCCCTACCCCCAGCCCACGGCAGCATGCAGCCCACAAGACCTCCAGGCTCTCTTCTCTGGGCAGGAGGTTGCCCAGTCTGTCTTGGGGAGCAGACAGGCCCAATGGGGCTCAGCCTCCAGCTCACCCCACTGGCAGCAACTGGGGACAAAGGGAAATGGTGACCTCCAGGGTTGACCCCAACAACAGGACTCCTGCACCCCTTCAATGAGCTCTAAGTCAAAGCAGTGACACCGCAGGGAGCTGCTGCGCTTGGGCACCCCAGGACATGGGCTGCTTCGGGGGGTGCTGCTGACTCCCACCCCACCATCCATGCAAGGCACGGCTTCCACAGAGCTGACACAGTGGATGTGGGCACTTGTCAAGGAAAAAAAAAAAATGCAAACCAAACCAATAGAGGGATGTGGCTGGGACAATGGGACAAGTCACTTCTAGCAAAGATTTACCAAGTGGAAAAAAACGCAAAATAGTTTCATACCGTGAAGAAGCAGCTCAGACCAGAGAGAAAGAAAGAAAAAGAGAGAGGAGCAAAAGCAAGCAACAGAGAGAAAGACAGAGGGAGAACAAGGTGGAGAGAAAGAGAAAAGGAAAGGAAAGACAGAAAAAGAGTGCATGAGCAAGAGAGTCGGAAAGAGCAGGAGGGTCAAGGCAGACTAGTAGCACGGCCCTTTATGGCAAGGACGCGTCGTGGAAGGCAAGGGGTGAGCCCAGGCACGTAATTCCATAACTTTACCCGGCAGTCACTGTGGCACAGATGGGAGGTGGGGAGGAGGAGAGACAGAGAGAGACAGAGAAAAAGGAAGGGAGAAAAGGGACATGGTCGAAAAGAGGATATCAGTCTTGCTGCCAAATAGCTCCCCAAGAGCAGCAGAGGATGCCCAGCCCCAGGGAAGAGGGGTCCCTGTGTGGGGGTGACCCAGGACATCACCAGAGCATGGGCAGGGGATGGCCAGGGCCAGAGCTCTGGGCACTGCAGTGGGCAGGCTGTCGCATGGGGCAGGCTGAGGGGGCAAAGTGAGATGAAGGAGTAGAGGGACTACAAAGCTGTGAGATTCCTTCCTTCCCTCCCTCCCTGCTCCCTGTTCCCTCAGCGCAAACCCACCCAGGCCCAGGGATGACAGTGCAATCCAGGGGTCTCCAACCTCCCAGGGACTCTGGGGAGCAGAAATCCAGGGGCTCACCTGGAGGCAGTAAATATGTGCTTGGAGTTGGTGCAGATGGCATTGATAGGGCTGTCATGCCCTTTGATCTCCCCAACCGGCGTGAAGTTGTCCACATTCCAGACTTTGATCATGCCTCCTCGGCATGCACTCAGCACCATGGGGCGGCCAGGGATGAAGGCCAGGGCACAGACCCAGTCTTTGTGGGCATTGGGGATTTGCTGCAGGTACAAGCACAGAGTGGAGGTCACAACTAACGTCATCTGCAGCACCAGCAGCAGCCTCATAGAATCATAGAATCACCAGGTTGGAAGAGACCCACCGGATCATCGAGTCCAACCATTCCCATCAATCACTAAACCATGTCCCTCAGCGCCTCATCCACCCTCCCTTAAACCCCTCCAGGGAAGGTGACTCAACCCCCTCCCTGGGCAGCCTCTGCCAGGGACCAATCACCCTTTCAGTGAAAAACTTTTTCCTGATGTCCAGCCTAAACCTCCCCTGGCGGAGCTTGAGGCCATTCCCTCTCGTCCTGTCCCCCGTCACTTGGGAGAAGAGCCCAGCTCCCTCCTCTCCACAACCTCCTTTCAGGTAGTTGGAGAGAGCAATGAGGTCTCCCCTCAGCCTCCTCTTCTCCAGGCTAAACACCCCCAGCTCTCTCAGTCGCTCCTCGTAAGGCTCATGCACCCAGCCTGGGAGGCTCACATCCTCACTGTTGCCTTGGGTCTGGTCTGGATCATGGAGCTAGTGATGCAAAGTTAGGAAAGCCAAGGGGATGGATGCAAAAGTCAGGGCTTGGTTTGTTCCCTGGGCATGAGACAACAACTCCATCTTCAGAAAGGAACAGAATACTCGGCACCGCAATTGATGCCTTTGTGCCAAAGGAGCCAGCAATCCTGAGCACCCTACAGCACAGACTTAGAGGGGTGCAGAGCCACCTCGCACAGCACTGAAAGATTCCCAGGAATGGGATTGCCCCTCTGGTTAGCTCAGTGCAGGACACTGGAACTGGGTCCCAGAGCAATGGTCACCCTCTACGCCTCAGCAGCACTGTTTCTCTGCCCCACATCACCCCAAGAATCTGTACTGGATGTTCCCCTCCAGACCTGGATAAGTTCCTGCTGCTCCAGATCCCACTTCTTGATGCCGTTGTCCCTGGAGCCACTGAAGAGGATGTCTCCCTGGATGGCCAGGCACTCGATGCCATCATAGTGAGGAGGCTCAAAGTTGTGAGTGGGGCCAATATTGCCCACCGTGCCCTCCGCAATCTCAAACACCTAGGGGAAAAAAACAGCAGGTGAGAGACTCCAGATAGCACTGGAAACAGAGATGACTCTCTCTTGAAGAACGTGGCCCTCACCCTGTTTTCTAGGCTCGGGGCACCCAGAGTAATGCTGAAAAGACGAGTGGGCATTGGCCAGTGGAGATCTTTGTGGGGCTGAGATCTTGCCAGGGCTCCTGCTGCCTCCAGGGGAGGTTTGCCACCAGACAGAGCCCCCATCCCGCTGCATTTCACTCATGGTGAGCTTCCATGAGACAAGCTAACAGACTGCAGCTGTCAGAAGGGTGGGGATCTGCCTCTTTTACCATCTCACCATCCCTCTTCATGCGCCCCGTGCCAGCTCCGACTCAAACTGTTAAAACCCAGCAAAAACCTAAAAGGGACGGGCAAGCTCTCGCTGTGCTGGAGTGGTGAAGGTGCAGGCACAAAGCATCTGTCTTGTGGTGGAGAATCAAGCAGAATGGTGTGAGCTGCTAATCTCAATCAGCCACAACATGCAAACACCACCCACAGAGCCTGGGGGATGAGAGATGCAAATCCATCTCAAAGGGTGCTTTTGTAGTGTGGACCAAGCAAAAGGTAGGAATTGGGGTGAGGAGACAAAAAACCTCATGTGCAGAGGTGAAAACAGAAATCTGGGCTCAGATTTCAGGAGAAGAGACCTTAGGGGTTGCCAGCATCTGGGCTTTCCTATGGGACACAGGGCTCTGAGCTCCAAGGATGACAGTACCTTGACATAGTGATCTTTGGAGCCTGTGACCACCAGGTCATGGTTGCTCGCCGTCTGGTTTACCGTGAGACACATCACGGGCCCGATGTGGCCACTCAGCTTCCCGATGGGCTGCAACCTGAGTTCAGTAACACGGATCAGCCGCCCCTCCCCAGGGGCCAGAGCTCCTCCAAAGGGTTCTCCCAGGCAAAGAACCCCCCAGCAGGGGTTGTTCCTTCTCGGGGACTGTAAGCAGGGACCCCCTTCCTCCATTGGAAGGAAAGCAGCCTTGGGGCACCTCAGCCTCTGGCTACAGAGCCCAGGCTGCAGCGAGGGGTCAGCAGCCCAGTGCTCCCCTGGCATGGAGGAGGCAAGGGCAAAACCAGAGGAGCACTGCTGCTCATCCCACGTCTTTTCCCTTCTCCTAAGCTCTCTCAAGCTCACAGACAAACCTCCCACCCCAAGGAGCCCACTGCTGCTCGTCACCCTTTGGGTCCCATAGGGAAGGATCCTGAAAGTCCTTATTCCAGGCAATTTTAATTGCTAAAAAGGTTTTCACTTTCCCAGATGGGGGAGGGGAAGGAGTAATTTCAGACCCATAGGAACAATGTCTGATGGGCATCCACAGGGCATCCTGCCATTCCAGCCCTGCCCCCTCACCTGCTCAGCTCCCAGATGCGGACAGAGTTACCCGTGGCAGCATAGAGCATCGTGCCAGTGGGGTTGAGTGCGATCTGGCTGATCTGGTGCTCCCCCTGCACACTGGTGACAGTGCGGGTGCTGGTCCCAGCACAGGCGTCCCCAGAGATCACCTGTCCAGAAGATCTAAAGGAGAGAGAAGTCAAAAGAGGAGCATAAGCAGAGACCAGGGCCACCAAGGCCCCGCTGAGGAACCACATGAGGCTGTTGGCTCCAGGCTGGCAAAGGTGGGTCCCACATCAGGGAAAGGCCCTAGAGGACTCATTGTCTCTCTGGCCACCATGAGATCAACAAGATCTTGGTCCCCTAGGCCAGTGCCCTGCTTGCAGAGGGAACCATGCGCATGTGCCTGACATGGAGCATCACACCTTGGTTTCCATTTGAGGACTGCTCTTCTCTCCTCCCATTCCTCTGCTTCTTGCAGAAAGAGCTGCCTAGTGCTGGCAGTAGGGACAGGAAGGCAGAGGTATTTGTCCTCTGCACCAGAGGAGAAGCACCTTCAGGCCAAGGTAGGTGAGCCAAGGCTGGATGGAGGAAGGAGCTCTATACTGAAGCAAGCTGGTAACCCTGGACTGCCACCACCTCCTAACATCCTAGCCCTGCTCCAGACTGGCAAACCACAGCTGCAGACTGTCCCATGCTCCTTTCTAGACCTCAAACTCCTCATAATGATTTGAGTTTCCCACTGGAGAGCCTATGATTTACCCAGCCACGATGTCATTCAGGCCTATGCCTCTTCTACAGAACTGTTGGCTCTCTTGGCCACCCCTAGAAGTAGCTGAAGATCACTTCAAAGCTCTTTTACTACCCTGAGCCATCACTGCAGGAGGTGCCCAAGGGTCCCCTCACCGCAAGCTCTCTCCCAGCCTCCCCGTTGCCTAAGGATGCCGTGCTGCAAACTGACACTGGCCCTGCCCCCATCCCCAGCAGGTCCTAGAATTGTCTTCTGCAAAGCCAGAGATGCCCAGCACGCCCAGGAGACCCCACAGCTGCTCCCGCCTGCCACATACGTGAGGGTGCGGATGCACCGGGCCGAGTCCCTGATGTCCCACACTTTAATGTACGACGTGGACACGGTGAACACCAGACCAGTGTGGCTGCAGTACTTGATGGAGACCACGTTGTTTGGGTGACCCTTCAGGGAAGCAATTTCTTGGCCTGTCACCAGGTTCCACATTTTGCAGCTCCGGTCTGCGGGAGGAGGAATGTGTCCAAGAATGTCCAGCTGAGGGAAGTCTCCCTTGCGAGGGCACGGAGGCCTGGGGCGATAACCCTCATCAGCATTGCCTCCCCTCCCCAAAGGGCCAGAGGAAAGGAGCCAGCACCAGGGTAGTGTAGGGCAAGGCTTGACACGAAGAGGGCCCAGGACAAGCCACTCCACAGTGCCCAGCCCTTCACATATTCCCTCACGCCAACCTGCTCCTATAGCATCTGCAGGCCAGCAACTCGCGCATCTTCCCTGCCACCACGCACCTTTGGACCCAGTGAAAAGCAGCTCATCGGTAGCATCCAGGCAAAGCACAGGCTTGGTGTGTCCTTCTGCCACGGAGACGCACTGCAGCGGGGCTGTCCGGGCATTCTTGGTGCCACCCACCGGGTTAATGATGCCCCTTGCATGGGAAAGAAAGAAAGAAAGTGCTGGTGGGGTGTGTGTGGAAAGGCATCATGCAGTGCGATGGGCCCCTTAGTCTGAGCAAAGCTCTTCATGGAAACCCTGGGAATCTCCTCAGGAGCAGCTCCTGCCTCTGCCCCAGCAACACAGACTGGGAAAAGGAGGGCTGCTCAGTGGCTCCTGCTCTCCTGCTGAACCTCTCATACCTGGCCAACACAGACCCAAGCTGTCGTGAGACCCAGGACACTGAGTAAGTTTGTGACAAAATGTGCATTCTCCAGCCTGAAGCTCTGCTGGGTAAGTGTTCAGGGTACCAGTATCTACCACCCTAGTTCCGTGGAGGCTGTCAGCCTGTGGCTGGTGACATTCAGAGACAGGACCTTGCTCCTTTACCTAAGGCTACAAAGGTGGCACAGACAGCACTGGCATTTGCACTGTTGAAGTTCTGCACCCACCACTGGCTCTGGGCAGGAGAGGAGCTGTCCCTGAGAAACCTTCCTCCAAGGGATCCCTGCTGCCTGTACCTCTGGACACTGCATCAATCTCCCCTCCAGCTCAGCACTGCTCCCGGTGTTGAGGACCAACAGCCCTACCCTTCAGCCTAGCGTGCGTGGCCAACAGGTCTTCCCAGCTGGCATCCGTGGCCGTGGGGACCGGCCCTGGGCTGTGCTGGTCTCTTCTTATGCAGGGAAACTGAGGCACGGGGCTGGAGAAGGGCAAGCCTGAGGCCACTTAAAGTTTGTACTAGTCATGAGGACAAACAAGCTCATTAATTTGGGTTTGGAAACCACATGCATGTGATCTTTCTCAGTTCACAGTTGCGCTTCCAAATTCAAATTAAAAGGCCCTCCCCTGACCTCTAGTGCTTCTGCCAGTCTCAAGCTGACACTGAATCTAAATGGCAATCCCTGCTCCCCAGGGTGAGATGTTATCAACAGACTTCAGCGGCTGCCTGGCCAGCACAGACGTGTCTGGTGCCACCTCTCCAGGGACTGGGCGTCTGTGGGAAATCAGGCATGGACAATGTGAGGGGACAGCCAGGTGCTGGAGGGCTGATGCTCCTAAAGGGTGGGGGGAAAGGTGGCCCTCATGTTGGGAAACCTCTGTGTAGGCAAGAGGGTGCAGTGGGACAAGCCCAGGAGCACAACCTGTCTTGGTTACAGAAAGAGGTCTACTGACCCACAACCCAACACCAGGGAAGCACAACCAGGTGTGGAGAGCACCTGGAGGTATTTGCCTGGAAGATGCTTGCAAGAAGGACACACTAGAAGCACCCAGCGTTGCTTGCCCCCTTCCCCAGCATCACACCGTCTTGCTGGAGAGCTGAGGGATAGGAGGGGATGCGGTGGTGTCATGCAGGCAAGAGCCCATCAGAGACAGAGCAGAACATGCTGCCACCCCAAACCAGCCAGTGCCCACAGGTGAGCCCAGCGCCACATTTCCAGGGGCTAAGCAGAGCAGGAACAGTTCTGACTCACAACCGAGGGGCCAGTGTCAGACACTGGAGGTGGCATGCCAGGAGAGGACAGCACACACAAGCTGGGAGGTGGGGGAGAGAAGCAAGGTGCAGGCAGAGCATGCAGGGACAGGGGAGAGCAGACTCGTGAGACAGAGAGAAGGAGGAGAAGAAGAGGAAGGGATAATAAATAGAATGTTTTCTATACCTCAGCACCTCCGAGACAGAGGAATCGCTGTCATCAGACCTAGGGGCAGAAAATTAGCAGGATTATGGGAGAGAAAACCCAGACTAGAAAAAGCAGTAGAGAAGTCAGAGATGGAGGATTGTTATTGCATCCAAGCCAGTATAGGACAAACAGGAGGAGGAGAGGAGAGAGGAAGAAAGAGAAGCACACGTGGAGAACGAGGGGAGAGAGCAGAGGAGCAGGAGAGCATGTGAGGAGCAGACAGCAGGTCTCCACCAGGGAATGTCAGCACTGCTAGCAATGCTCCGAGGCGAGGGCAGCCCAACCTGCATAAGAGGCAGGCAGGGGCAGCATTGGTTGGTGCCAGTCCATCGGTTTCCTGCGAGCCCCAATCCACCTCACCCCATCCTGATCAACAGCCTCTTCCAGTCGTCCAACCTGGCACCGCCAAGTCTCCAAGAAGGGCTTAGCCAGAGGGCAGGACTGTGAGGTCCTGCAAGCTTGGAGGGGACATGTAGCAGGCAGGACAGGGCGAGGGTCCAGCACGGCCCTTGCAAAGCATCTGCTCCCTCATGGAGAGAAGCAGGAAGTGAAATCAGTGGCAGAAGGCTGGCTTGAGCAGGTCCTGTGCTCCCACACCCCACCAAGGGACCCAGCACGTGCCACCTGCTGTTACAGAGTGAGTCCCCATCACGCAGATCCTCCCACTCCACCAAGACTTACTTATCCAAGGCAGACCCCTGGCTCTGGTTGCTCGTGAGACGAGAGAAGACATTGCGGTCGTTACGTGGACGGGTGGGTGGGGATGAGGGAGGCGTGAAGCCAACATCTGGAGGCCTGAGCCAGGGAGGATTAAAGGGACACATGACTTGGGAATTGCTCATGTGGCAGCTGCCTGGCACGCCAGGGCCCAGCAAGAGCTGGTTCAGGCAGCATCTCTCCCCACGTGTCTGGGCCACCCATCTCTCCCTGTCCATGCTGCCATTTCTCCAGCTCCTGGACTCACCTGGCAGGTTGCCCACGGTCATAGGATTTCCTCCTTGTAAGAGGCGAAGTGTCCGAACCACGGGATTGCCTGGGACTAAAGAAAGTGAAACAAAAGCCCCATAAGTGCCTGCTGCCCCTGCTGGGATCCCTCCATGCTGGACACCCATGTTCTTTCCCAGCAGAGCAAGGAAGCTGGGCTGCCCTGGGATCACAAACACAAGATCAGAGGATGCCTCAAGTCACCCCACAGACATGGGGGCTTTGGGCAACCCAAGAAGCATCCAAGAAGGCTGATAACCCCAAGCAGTGAGCCAGGGACCCTCACATGCCCCAGTTCTTTCCCTCCTCCTGGACACTCTGCATCCACATATGATACCAACACACTCCTGGACACTCTCCAAGGCCCACTGAAAAAATCCATCACTGTTTGCTGCAGACAGGCCTGGATAGATGCAGAATTGGTCTCACCCTCACCACTCTGCATCTCCACAGCCAGGGCACAGCTTCTCACCTGCTGGCCCACGCCTCCACAAGCCTCCCAGTGCCCAGGGACCCACCACCCCATGCTCACAAGGTGCTTCCTCGCGTGGGCAGGCTGATGGTGCGTGACACTTTCTCCTTGTAATAGGAGTCTCGGATGGAGAAGCTGATCCCATCCTCTTTGATCTCCATGAGGGATGCCAAGGACTTGGTGATGTTCTTGGTGGAGACGTCCAGCGTGGGTCCCAGACACTCAGCTGACACTGCCTTCATCTGCCCCGAGAGCTTGGGCTCTCCCTAGAGCAGGGCAGAGGGCTCAGGCACAGGCAGCACAAGGGGAGGAGAGCAGTAGCAGTCAGAGAGCTGTAGGGTGAGCTCTCTGGCTGCAGGAGATCAAGTTCCCCCTGAATCACACAGGGATCCCATCACCGTGCTGGCTCTCCACACCAAATAAATGTGACAGCCTGTGCAGAACAGGCTTTCCACCACCTTTGCTCCCAATGTAGGCACCTCCCTGGTGCCCGCTTAAATCCAGGGGGTGTTGGTTGGTGTGGTGGAAGTCCCCCAACTCTCTAGAGCTTCAGAGGAGCAGAAGGCCTGTGTTCCCCTCCTTGCCTAGATCTGACCCCAGCCAGAGACCAGCCATAGCGCCTTATGGCAGGCACAGCTCTCCAAGGGTCAGACTACAGAGCAGAAGCCTGGAGCACTGCAGAACACCACGGCCCTCCATCCCTCCTTCCACTCCCTGTGATACAGCCACACAGAAAGGTCAACTAACCTTGAACTTGAAGTCATCCTGGCTGGCTGAACCTTTCATGGTGAAGGACTGGGAGATGCTGCAAGGAGATGGGAGCAGAGATGGATCTTCAGTGCCAAGCTCCTTTTAGAGAGCAAGTTGCCACAAATCCACCAGACAACTTGGGTCAACTCCTGTTCCCTAGCACCCTTTCTCCAAGGGATGACCTAGACCTCAGTCCCTGCTGGTGTTTAAGAGACATCTCTGCTCCCCTCCCCAAGGTCTGGGCACCACAGGAAAGCTTAGGTGGGGCTTTGTTCATCCACTCCACCTCTGAGGTCCCACGGGTGGCATCAGACATCCCACTCCACCCCTGGCACCTCCAGCCACCACCAGCTCAGTCAGGGCTGGGCTGGGCACTCACCTTCCATCACTGGCCAGGCTGAACTCCGAGATCTCCTCATCCGTGCTGGTGTAGCCATTCTCTGTGCAGGAGGATGACAGCACTTTAGCAGCGCAGAGGGGACCCCATCGAGCTAAACCCCATTTGAACCACGCAGTGCAGGGAGCAGCCAGGTGACTGCGGAGGGGGTATAGTCCCCATCCCTGTTGTGTGGTAGCCAGAGCACGTCCCCACCCAGCATCGTTCCTGGCGCAGCTCTGGCTATGCTGGTTTCTGCTGTGGCACCTTCAGGTGCTTCGTGGCAGACCAGCACGGGTGGGCACCTCACCCCACAGGCAGCGAGCCTGTCCCAAGGATGCACCAGCACGGGGTCCCACCTTGCTGGACGTTGTGGATCAGGGCCTGCAGCTCAGGATGTGACTCTGCCTTCTCCCGCAGGGCATCCAGGATGGTGTGGTTCTGCGAGGAGCCGGTCACATCTGTCTGCCGCAGGCGCCCCTCCAGCAGACGGATCTGGGCCTCCTTCTGTGCCACCTGCAGCCCCTGGGGAAGGATGGCCACGCCGCACCTCAAGCTGGTGTCTTGGGTCCCTGCCACCAAGTCCCCACCCTGGTACCCTCCTCCCTTCCCTGTCCTGCATCCGAGCCCCGCACCTTGTCAATGGAAGCCTTGAGGAAGTTGTCCAACAGGAGCCGGGCTTCAGCCAGGGAGCAGGAGCTGATCACCACTGAGGTGTCCGTGGAGTCGAGCTCCTCCTGAAATGTGGAGGGATGGGTATTGGTTTGCTGCTGGGTGTGGGACGGGCAGAACAGGCACCATGGCCACATTCACTGTCCTTCTAGCACTGCCCACTCCCAACACCCACTCTCCTCGGTCAGCCCAAGTGGCTACTGGGAAGATCCAGCCATGCTGGAGGCCAACACCATTCAAAGGGTTTCGGTGTTGCTACAATAGTCCTGGTGCCAAAACTTAATACAACACTAATCTTGCCTGACCAACACCAGCCTCACCTGAACCCACAGCAGATCAGGTCATGGGCCCAAGGGCCGATGTGTGAATTAATGGCAGCCCCTTCTTCCCTATCAAGACAGGTGACAGCTGGGGACAAGCCAGGGACAGCACACAGCCTCTGGCCTGGGAAGCAGCTGCTAGAGGAGAGCCAGGAGCTACACAGTGTCTCTATGGAGTGCCCAGTGTCTAAACTAGACACAAAACTGTGAATCCTGTGTTCAGTTCTGGCCCCTCACCACAAGAAGGACGTTGAGGCTCTGGAGCGAGTCCAGAGAAGAGCAACGAAGCTGGAGAAGGGGCTGGAGAACAGGCCTGATGAGGAACGGCTGAGAGAGCTGGGGGTGTTTAGCCTGGAGAAGAGGAGGCTGAGGGGAGACCTCATTGCTCTCTACAACTACCTGAGAGGAGGTTGTGGAGAGGAGGGAGCTGGGCTCTTCTCCCAAGGGACAGGGGACAGGACGAGAGGGAATGGCCTCAAGCTCTGCCAGGGAAGGTTTAGGCTACACATTAGGAAAAAAATTTTCACAGAAAGGGTCATTGGGCACTGGCAGAGGCTGCCCAGGGAGGGGGTTGAGTCACCTTCCCTGGAGGGGTTTAAGGGACGGGTGGACGAGGTGCTGGGGGACATGGTTTAGTGATTGATGGGAATGGTTGGACTCGATGATCCGGTGGGTCTCTTCCAACCTGGTGATTCTATGAAAACCTGCAGGGTTTCTGCAGGAAAAAATGTCAGTCCTCCCCAGCACATGAAATTCCTATGGGTGCAAGTCACTTCAGCAGCAGCCCTACGGCGGAACAGGGGCTGCAGCTCCTCTACACCCTGGGTCACCAGCACCTTGTCCATGGGCGTGCAAGGACCTGGCAGCCCAGCCCTTCATGAGGTGAGGATGCAGATGCAGCCCCATAGAGCGCACAGCACAGCTCAGAAGACTCTGGGACACCCAGCCTGGCCATACCCACCCTCAACCTCCCAGGGATGCTCCTGCTCCCTCCCAGCCAGCTGGGCCTGGTCCAGCCACCCACCTTGGTCTCTTCGATCTGCATGATAGTGGCCTGGCAGTCAGAAATGCTGTCGTTGATGTAGTCGATGTTGGCTCCCAGCACCTCAATCTCCTCATTCAGCTCCTGCAGCCCCTTCTGCTCCTTGGGGCTCTCTGCCTGCAGTTTTGCCCTCTTGCCCAGCAACGCTTCCTGCAGCAGTGCCAGCTCCTCACGTTTCTGGGGGAAAAAAAGGAGCAGGATGGGCACTCTCAACACAGTTACCCCACCGCCCCGCACCCACCACCCAGCCCTCTCTCCGTCCCCAGCACCACCATCACCTTGATGAGCCGCTCCATGTCAGCCTCCAGGTTGATGAGAGTCATCCTCTGCATGACGATGTCAAAGATGCGCCGCTCCAGCGACTGCCACTTGAGGCGGGCGGCTTTGCTGAAGGTCTGGCTTGCCCCCTTCTTGGGGAACTTCTTTCTACTGCCAGGGGGGAGAAGAGGCACACGGATGACCCACCTGGAAAGCCGCGCTTACCCCAAAACAATGTCTGGGCTCTGGCTGGCCAGGAATGGAGGAGGCATCTGCAACATTTCTGGATTGCCCAACTTTTCCATAGGGACAAGAGATGAGCCCAGCAGGGTTTGTGCTGCGGCGTTTAACATTCATGGAAGGCCAGCACTGGGCTCAGGCTGAGGTGACAGTCACATGCTGCCTGTCACTGGGTCACGGTTTAACACAGAGCAAACGTACAGCAAGAAGCCGGCATTCAATGCCCTCCACGAGCCAAAAACCACATGTGGCAGTCCTGGGATGCCACATCACTCATCCAAACAGCCTCTGCCCTGACCTGGCAGGCCGAGCCCCATTCACAGAGGATGAGGGGTCTCCCAGGAAGTTGTTGATTTTCCTGTTCCACTGGCGCACGATGCTGGAGACAGAGCGAGCGCCGGACTCGGGCTCAGAGGAGGTGGTGCTGGCTGAGACCTCGGCACCCGAGTCCAGCATGGCCGGCTTCTGGCTCATCCTGCCCGCGACCCGGTCCGACATGGGCTTGGCGAGACGGCGCAGAGCAGAGACCTGCCCAGAGGAGGAGTGGAGGAGAGGCCATCAGATGGGCACCCCCAGCCCAAGTCTGTCACCACCAGCTCCAGGTCCCTACGGAACCAAGAGTGGCAGCTCTCGACAGCTGAAGCCCTGGCCCATTTGTGCCCCTTGGGTTTTCCTCTTCTCCCTCCCAGTCCACCCTCTGCTGCCTGCAACCCTCTCTCACCTGGTTACTGAGCTACAAAAGTCCTCCCACCCTTTTGGGAAACCTGCTCCCAGAGCTGGCACTGTCTGAAGGACAGGATGTCTCTGAGCCAAGTGCTGGGTCCAGGACCCCAGTGAGGGCTGGGGGCTACGCGGTGCCAAGGTCCCCATCCTCACCTCCTGGGTTTTCCTCCGCAGCACTATTTCCTGCTGCCGCTTCTGAGACTCCAGAGCCCGGATCTGAAACTGCACAAGCAAGAGAGAGAGAGAGATTGAGAGAGAGACACCTTTGGAGTCCTGCCCAGCCACCCCAGCGACGGGCACAGTCCACGACTCCCACCACCCAGGCTTGGAGCAGTTACTTTGCCATGAACAGTCTGTTTTTAACAGCGAGCAGGTTTCCAGCCTTGAGGCTGGCCCTGATGGTGCGTTGCACCCCCAAGCACAGCAGGGAGTTCACAGCATCTCCCACAGCCACACTGGGAGCTGCAGGAGGCCCCTGGGAATCATCCAGCCAGGTGTGCTCTGCTGGACCTGGCGAGGCCATAGGTGCAGCAGGACCCCGAGCTTGACCAACTGCTATTTATGAACAGGTCAGACTGTCTGAGCAGGGCAAACACCCACCCCTCAGCCAGCCCTGTTCTTCCCCTGCACAGGGATGCCCAGTGGCATATGGGCAGGCTGGGTCCTCACCTCCTGCCGGCGCTGCTCCTTCTTGAGCTGCGCAATCTCCCGATTCCTCTTGGTCTCTGCCAGCCGCCTCCGCTGCTGCTCCTCCCGCATCTGCTTCATCAGCGCAACCTGGAACAGGAAAGTACCACGTGTCAGTGCGGGCATCTGACCACCCCAGGATGCCCACCAGACAGACAGACATCCTGTGGGAAACATCACATCTCAACAAGGCAGCCAGACCAGACCAGGGGTGCCTCCCTGCCCAGCATGTGCAGGTACCTTTGCTTTCTTCATCTCAGCCACCTCTGCCTGCAGCTTCCTCAGCTCCCGTTCATAGCGGGACTGGTTCTTCAGCAGGCGAGCATGCTCCTTCTGGGCTGCCTGGAGCTTCTGCAGGTCCCGGTTCATCTCCTTCAGCCGCTTCTCATAGTCTGCTTTGATCTTGTTTGCTTTCTCCTCTGTGTAGCACTCCATGGTGCCTGGGGAAGCCAGAGGAGGACATGCAATGAGCACGCATCCCAGGCTCCTCCTGCATGCACGCATCCTGCCTGGAAGCACTGAGCATCACCCCCTCACACCATTGCAGGCAGGGGGCTGCCTGGAGGCCCCCACTGGAGGGGGTGTGTTAGGGCTCAGTGCAGGGGGAGCAGTGGTTACAGCACAATCGCTGGGCTGAGAGGAGCTGCAGCCCTGGACCTACAGCCAAGTGCACGGGTGATCCTGCCCTGCTGAGCCTCGAGATCAGCGACACTACGAGGTCTTTAAAGTCTTCGTGTTCCCCTCAGCACCTCAGTTTCCCTGAGCGTTCCCACATCTCATGAAGCAGCGTTCAAGACTATCAAAGACTTTGCCTCACCATCCTTTCCAGTCACCTCTCCAGCACCCCTGGGGTCAGGAGCATCCCAACTCATACTCCCAGAGCAAGACAAGCAGGGTCTTGGGGATCCCAGGGGCTCAAGCAGAGGCAGGGGATGGCAAAGCTCGACCAGAGCCAGCACTGTGTGCAGGGGGTGGATGCTTTGGCTCTGAGTCAGCTGGGCAGGAACAGGGACTGAGGCCCAGTGCTGCAGGGATGGGATCCCATGGTTCAGGAGGTTCTCACTGAGGTTCTGCAGGACCCGGTCTCGCTCCAGCTGTGTGTCCCGAATCTTGTTCTGCAGCAGGATCAGCTTCTCCTCGTACTGGTGTTTGAGGGTCTGCAGGCGCCGCTGGCTGTTTTCCAGCTCATCAATCAGCTTCTGCTTGATCTCTATCTCGCAAGTCAGATCTGCCAGGTCAGCCTGGAAATTCACAGCTGGAGGGCAGTGGGGGACAGTCAGGCTGGGAGGGATGTGGCAGCATCGCTCCCATGGCTCCCCTGAGCCACAGCACAAAAACAGGGCAGAGGGAGCCAATGAGAAACCACACTGCTGGGGTACAGAAGCACCCCAAAGGGTGCTGAAGACTCCCTGCAGCATGCATGGTGCTTCCCCAAGCTCCCCAGGGGAGAGATGGCTGGGGCAACCCAGCAGACTTCCCAGGACCAGACCTCAGTGCCAGGGAGATATGAATAGATGTGCCCCCATCCCCTGAGCTGCATGCGCGGCTCTGCACTTTACCCTTCTCCTCAGCATCCGAGTCTGAGTCCACCAGGCTCTCTTCGCTGCCAGAGTCCTCATCTTCATCCTCGTGTCCATCCTCTTCCTCACAGTCACTCTCATCCTGATCCTCCTCCTCCTGAGAGACAAATGCCTCACCTCAGCTTCCAGCATTGCCTTGCCCCTCTCTCTGCAGCTCTCCCCTCCTTCAAACCTGAGCTCACTCCACAGCAACAGCCCCAACCACAGGGCTCAGCCTCCCACACAGGATACCCAGGGGCTGCAGCACCATTTCTGGACCTCCAGCGCACGCTGCTGCTCAGCTCTGTGCCCCATCCATCCTTGCATCCATCCCCTCCCAGGTGAGAAGCGCTGCACAGCCACATCCCTCTTATTGAAACCAAGTCCATGGCTCCTCGCTCCATGGTGGGGCTGGCTGGGGAGCATCCAGCTCCCCCCTGCTGTAGCACAACACCGTCAGCTCCACAACCACTCCAGCCTTTTGGCAGGGCCAAGCTGGGCTTGGTTCCTCTCCCACATGTGGCAATGACAATGCTCCGCACCCAAACACCCCTCCCTCAGTATGACCATGATGTCTGCTCACCTCTTCCACCTCATTCTCATCCATCTCCACCCCGTTGCCCTGCTGCAGTTTCTGCCGCTTCTTAAACGCTTCCTTCTCTGGGCTGGGGGAGAGTAGAGGATGCTGTGAGTCCCGGAGCAGGGAGCCCAGGGACAGGTTCTACCAGAGCTCCCCTCACCTCCTTCTTTTGGACCCTTTAGGAAAACAGCCTCTGGGATAATGTTAATGTGGTAGGTGAAAAGGAGATGAAGGGCAAGACACTGCTGGAAGGGGAACTCAGGGGTCTGGGCTTTGTCTGGGTGCCTTGGCTTTAGTACGTAAATGGGAAGAAGCAGGATACCTGACCCCACAAGGGCTGACAGCCTCCCCCTTCCCAGCACCGGACAGCAGCTGCCTTCACCTTTTCCTCTGCTGCCTCCTCTCTTTCTTTTTCAGGCGCTCCAGGTCCTGCTTGGCCCGCTGGAGGACATCGGAGGCCTCTGTATCCACTGAGGTGATGGGGCTGCACAGGCCAACCAAGCCAGATGCTGGGGATGAGCCCATGGAGTAGGGGGGCCGGGCAGAGACACGGGAGAGGCTGCGGCGCAGAGATTCGTTCATAGACTCGCTCTCCAGGAGCTTTGTCCTAGGGAGTGAAGACAGGATATGATCAAAGAGAGGACATCCACTGTCCCCAGAGGAGGGGATCTTGCCTGGCTTTCAGATGGTGTAAGCCAGGGACAGAGTCACCACAAAGTCATTCCGATTCATGTTGGGTTAGAAGGTCAGGATGCTATGAGACAAGGTCCCAGGAACAGGCAAGAAACCGGGATGGACCCAGCTTTAGGGAGCAAGCAGCCCCTGGGAGACACCAGGCACTCCCACCAGGACCTCCCTCTCCATCAACCACCACACAAAGGATGACAATGGCCAAAGCACTGCCCAGCATCAGGGCTGAGACTCCCACAGCCCCAGTGGTCTCAGCTGCTGATCCATCAGGGCTTCTGACTCACCCCAATGACGCTGGAAGACGCAAGCCACACCTGGGCTCAGACCCCACTACAGCACCCACCGCTCTGGGGACCCTGGTGCCTCGCCAGCCCCGAGTCTAGCTCACCTCAGCTCTTCAATCTCCCGGATGTAGTTCTGGATGAGGGCACCAATGGCTTCATTCCCATCACCTGGAGGAGCAGAGGTGCAGGTGGATCAAGGCACCACAGCCCCCTTCCCAACTACACCGGCTGGGCTGACCCAGCACACCACACAGCAGCTCAGCCTCACCTGCCTTGGCCAGCATGAGATTGGCCTCCTGGCTCATGAGGTGGGTGACCCTGTTGTTAATAGCATCAATGGCCTCTTGCATGGCCTTCACCCGCATGCGCAGGGTGTTGTTCTCCTTCTGCAGCATGGCGTTCTCGCGGAAAAGGTCACTGTAGCTCTCTGAGCCATCCTCCCCGATGACCCGTTTGCCCTGTGGGGACAGGAGGGCAGTCCCTGAGCGCAGGGTGAGCTGAGATCATAGAATCATAGAATAACCAGGTTGGAAGAGACCCACCGGACCATCGAGTCCAACCATTCCCATCAATCACTAACCCATGTCCCTCAGCACCTCGTCCACCCGTCTTTTAAACACCTCCAGGGATGGTGACTCAACCTTCTCCTGGGCAGAGATGTGGGGGCGCACCTCTGCATGCCTGGGGGCAGCCCCAGCTACCAAAGCAGGGGCAGCGACAAATCTAAGCACCTCTGCCTGAGCTCAACAGGAAGAGGGTGAGAGATGCTTCAAGGCTTCTCCCTGCCCCAGCACCCCCAGGAGACTTGCCCAAGGTCCTGCCTGTGGCAGGCAGGAGCTGAGCCCTCATCCCTGAAGCCTCCTGACCTCTCCTAGCAGCCACCCTGACCAAGAGGGACAGAGCGCAGCAGACAGGAGGGTCTTTCCTGCTAAACCCACCTCAATTCAAACCCAAGGAGGAGGCTTTCTGCTCCTGCCTCCATCCCACCTCTGCAGGAGCACACAGCCACTCACTGCTTTGTATTCCATCAGCTCCATCTGCAGGCGAGCAATCTCAGCCCGCAGGGCGCTGATCTGCTGACTTGTCTTGTCCTGGTTCACGACCACCTTGTTCTTGATGTTGCGAGCCCGGTTGGCATACTTGAGCGTGTTGAGGGTCTCCATGAAGTCCCGGTCAGATGGGCTCACGCAGGCAATCATGATCGTTTGGCTTGGGGAGGGGAAAGTAAGGGTGAAAGGACAGTTTCATAGAATCATAGAATCACCAGGTTGAAAAAGACCCACCGGATCATTGAGTCCAACCATTCCCATCAATCACGAAACCATGTCCCTCAGCGCCTCGTTCACCCGTTCCTTAAACCCCTCCACGGAAGGTGACTCAACCCCCTCCCTGGGCAGCCTCTGCCAGGGACCAATGACCCTTTCCGTGAAAAATTTTTTCCTTATGTCCAGCCTGAACCTCCCCTGGTGGAGCTTGAGGCCATTCCCTCTCGTCCTGTCCCCTGTCCCTTGGGAGAAGAGCCCAGCTCCCTCCTCTACACAACCTCCTTTCAGGGAGTTGGAGAGAGCAATGAGGTCTCCCCTCAGCCTCCTCTTCTCCAGGCTAAACACCTCCAGCTCTCTCAGCCGTTCCTCATAAGGCCTGTTCTCCAGCCCCCTACACTACACCAACTCAGCACCTGGACACCCATCTTATGCCCTTCTGAGTTTTATAACCAAGATATAAACTGGATTCAGCCCCAAGCTAGAGCACCAGCAAGATCCCCACCACTCAGCGCTGAGAAATGCCAACCTCCACCAGCCAGCCCACACTTGCCAGGGTTGCTGGGGAAGAACGGGCTCTTTGGAAAAGCACCTCCAAGACAGGCAGGGCACTCAATGTTGCCCATGCTGGGCAACACCTCTGGCCAAGTCCCAAATCCGCAAGGCCTCCAGAGCATTTACACCAGCTTATTCTGCCTAAGCTGGCTGATTGTGCCTGGGATTCATGAGGAGCCAAGGGCTTTACATCTGCAAAGAGATGGATGGACTGCCTGCCAGCGAGCAGCCCCTCCCCACCAGTGGGCAACCCATGAGGCACTAGAGTCCCAAAATAGCTCCTCCAGGGCCCCACAGACCCTTGGCCCCGTTTGCAGGGGGAAGCCCCCGCGGTCCTCCCCCAGCCCTGCCCTGGGACCGCCGTACCTGTTGCCACCGAGGGAATCCTGCAGCAGGCGGGTGAGCTTGGAGTCACGGTAGGGCACGTGCACAACTTTCTTGCTCTGGTCTCCGAGAGCGCTAATGACATTCCCCAAGGCCAGCTACCAACAGAAAGGAAAGGCCACACCCAAATTCAGCTTTTGCTGAGAACATAGATGCCACCCAGACAGCACACTAGGGCATCTACTGCCACACAGGTTTGAGTTCAAGAGAATCATAGAACCACCAGATCAACAAGCCCAACCACTCCCATCAATCACTAAACCATGTCCCTCAGCACCTCGTCCACCCGTCCCTTAAACACCTCCAGGGAAGGTGACTCAACCCCCTCCCTGGGCAGCCTCTGCCAGTGCCCAATGACCCTTGCTGTGAAATATTTTTTTCCTAATGTCCAGTCTAAACCTCCCCGGGCAGAGCTTGAGGCCATTCCCTCTCGTCCTGTCCCCTGTCACTTGGGAGAAGAGCCCAGCTCCCTCCTCTCCACAACCTCCTTTCAGGGAGCTGGAGAGAGCAATGAGGTCTCCCCTCAGCCTCCTTTTCTCATGAGGGTGGAGGCACAGTCTTGCCATTCGCCCCCCCTCCCTGGGCTCTGCTCTCTCCCACACGCACTGAGTAGCAGCATCGCGCCCTGGAGTTTGTTTAAGCTCAAGTTACCAGACCTCAGCCTTTTGGGGATTTGCACCCTTGTGCCCATCTGTACCCAGCCCGAGTCCTGCCTTCAGCAGCAGAGCTGTGCCCTCACCACTGGCATTTTGGATTGGGCATATTCCTGTCTACAGGGCCAGGTACCACAAACCCCAGCAGTGACAGCAGCATCCCCAACAGCTCAGAGCAGCTCCAAGCAGGACCCAAAGGTGACCCAAGCTCCCCACACGGGCCCTGTCTCCCCTCTCCCCTCCCGTGCTGGTGCCCAGGGCCGTACCAGCCCACAGTTGATGGAGATGCCTTCCTTCGCTCTCTCGCCAGTGGCACCCGTTCGCTTCAGCCTCTCTGAGCCAGCCAGGTCTACGAAGTGGAACTTGGCCGTGAGGGTCTCGTACTCAGTGGTGGGTTGGGCTCCTTCGAGGAGGTTGGTCACCTCCCCATTCACCTGCGGCCACGCACACATGGAGAAGGTCACTGTCACAGATATGGAGCAGGCAGGAGCTACCTCAGTTGCACCCAGAGGGTCAGCAAAGCCTGAGCATTCTCCCTCTCCATCCAGATCCTCAAGGACAGGGATCAGGATCCCACAGCAGCTTGCTCTGGGCCATCCCTTGGGCTTTGGCATCCCTGCTTTGGATGGGGCTGCTCCAAGGCAGACCACAGCCCTCATTAAATGATAACACCGGCTGTGGCTGGGAAGAAGCAAGACAAAGCCCTGCCTCTTTCTGCAAGTCTTCAAGCCCTCTCCCCTCTGCAAGGGACCTCCACACACCGCCTGGGTCTCAGCCGGGAGGCAGGAGGACATCTCACCAGCTCTGGGCGGGTGCACACTCTCATCTGGCACAGGTGGATGGTGAAGATGGCATGGGACCGGGAGCTCTGCACGTTCATCTGGGTGCTGGCGGTGGTGCGGGAAAGAGCCCCCTGCTTTAGGCACTGGATCAGCTGCAACGACACAGGGCAGAGAAGAAAAACCTTCAAGAGCCCCGCTAGGGAGCCAGGACAGCACCCTGCAGCACCCCTGTGGGCACAGTGACCTCTCCCTGCACCATCCAGGGCTGTTCTGTCCTGTCTCAGATGAGATCCCCCTCCTTCCCTGCCCAGAGGGCACTTAGCTACCACCCCTCCTCCACATCTGCCCCATCCTACCTCGTCCTGCGAGTTGATGAGGCGTGAGGTGACTCCCGTAGTATAAATGCTCCCGTTGGCATCTTCATGGATTTTGATATTGGATTTGCGGTGGCGTGCGTCAGGGTCGCGGGCACTGTCAAACAGGTCCAGTATCTCCTCATTGTAGAGCTGAGGGGGGTGGAAGCAGGTGTGTGGTGAACAGCAGTGAGCAGGAGGCTGCTGGAGCCCAGCCCAGCGGGGACCAACAGGAGATGTCCTCTGCCCTCTTGCTGCTGCAACCCCATGAGGAGCGGCTGCACAGCCAGGGCTGCACCAGCGCTCACACACAACATGCACGTGAGCTTTGTAGACAAGGCTGACCAGAGGGTTGATGTGCGGGTAAGCGTAGGAGAGGAGATGTGTACAGAGAGGAGATGATGCACAGGCAAGCTCTGACCTGCACGCACAGACACCCAGCTAGGACACAGCACCCCAAGGACAGCTGTGGGTGTGCACGTGCACCTGTCTGCCCCACGAAGCTCCGAGCTGCTGTTGGGTTGGTTCCAGCTGCCCAACCCTATCCTGTCCCTGATCCCACAGAAGCAGCAGTGTGGGAATCGGGACACTCTCAGAACCCTGTCTCCAGAGCCTGAGTGGACACTCAGGATCTACACACGTCCCCAGCCTTCCCTACTCCCCCAGAGAGCCCCTGGTCACAGGAGGCAGCGGAGCCCCTCTCCCAGCACAGCTCCCTGAGGTCACCTCTGCTGGGTGCAAAGAGAACAAGGAGACCAGTGAGTGCTGGACAAGCAGGGAAAGCTGGTGAAGGGGCTGGAGAACAGGCCTTACGAGGAACGGCTGAGAGAGCTGGGGGTGTTTAGCCTGGAGAAGAGGAGGCTGAGGGGAGACCTCATTGCTCTCTCCAACTACCTGAAAGGAGGTTGTGGAGAGGAGGGAGCTGGGCTCTTCTCCCAAGGGACAGGGGACAGGACGAGACGGAATGGCCTCAAGCTCCGCCAGGGGAGGTTCAGGCTGGACATTAGGAAAAAACTTTTTCACAGAAAGGGTCATTGGCCCCTGGCAGAGGCTGCCCAGGGAGGTGGTTGAGTCACCTTCCCTGGAGGGGTTTAAGGGACGGGTGGACGAGATGCTGAGGGACATGGTTTAGTGTTTGATAGGAATGGTTGGACTCGATGATCCGGTGGGTCTCTTCCAACCTGGTGATTCTAAGATTCTATGAAAACCCTGAGGACTTGGACCTGACAGAGGATGCCCCCATCTATACCCTAACCCTGCAGCATCCTCTTGCCCTAGGGTGGAGGGACACTCCTGCCCATCTGTCCCTCTGCCACCACCACTCAATGCTACAAGTCACCCTCTCGCACTCACGTCCCAGCACAGAGCTGGGTCACCCAAGGACCACAGGCTCCTGGCCAGCCAAGTGGATCAGGCTAATCCATCCCTGGCCACCCCAGGTGGAAACAGGCTCCCCAAGGGTTTAAACCCTGCTCTGACAGCCTTGTTCCCAGGAGGAGAGTCACACGATGGGGATCAGCACTGCCAAACCCAAGGTTGGCAACCAGCACGCAGCCACATGCTCACGCCGCACAGGAGAGCCAATAAAACCTCCTCAGGATGCCTGGACACGGGTGGCTGTATGACACGTCTCAGCACAGTGGCAGAAGAGCTCCTGGGCTGATGTCCATGCCTGCAGGGCAGATCAGTGGGCAAAGCCCTCAACAGGCTCCAGCAGCCTCGATCACTGGGCCAGCAGGCAGGGTTTTTGCTCTCCCCACAGGTAACAGCGCCCTTGGAAAGCCTTCAAGCCCCATGAGCTGGCAGATGGCGCTCCCACACTGAGGCTGCCAGTGTCCCACTAGGCACAGCTGGCCTGGGGAGCATCACCATGAGCAGCTTTGAAACACGGCAGAGGAAGTCTTGTTCTCATCCTCCACCGCAGCCACATCAGAAAAGCATCTCTGAGGCTGTTCTGAGAGTCAAAACCACCAAGGGTGAGAGGTGGTGAAGAGAGAGCAAGGCTACAGGAAATCCCCACAGCTGCTGGTGTGCCCCCATGCAAGGCCACTGCTCCAGCCCCCTCAGGTGCCCCTGGGGTTGTGCTGGACCTCTTGATCTGCAGAGATGCTTCCTAGGATGGTCTGGGACAGAGGCAGCACAGCCATCCACTCGCCAGTGTTCATCCTTCATGTGTCCTATCCCCAGCTAACAGGCCACCCAGCTTCTTGGGAAAATGTGGACTCATCCCAGACTGAGTGGGAGAAACTGAGGCAAGGAAAACTATAGGGGGACAGCAGAGGAGCTCCTAGAGGGCAGACATGGGAGGCTGAGAGGGAAGGAAAGGTGTGTCACATAGGGTGATGGGGCACACCGGGCTGAAGACCAGTATCCGATCCTATAGACAGGGAAGGCAGGTAGGTCTCTGCCCCAGCCGGATTAGGGGAACCTCAGTGGGGTGAAAGCCTGACAAGCCCATAAGGGCTTCAGAACAGGCAAGAAATCATCCCCATTTCCATCCCAGCCCATAGGTTCTCTAGTGTGGAGATCCACAAGGCTGAGGATGTGTGGGAAGGCAGCCAGGAACCCACACAGGCAAGTGGTGGGGAGGGAAGGATGTGGCTGGACACAACAGCACTGTGGGAGCTAACAAAGGCTCTGCAGATTGAATGCTGTTTGGGAAGGATTTCTCCAGCAGGCAGGTCAGCTTTCCAAGTAAGGAGGTGACTTTGGACACTGTTTCACCTCTCTAGGACACCGACATCTGGAGGAACCCAGATGTGATGGCCACCAATGCCACGTGTAGGCAATATCACAGCACAGGGCCCCTCTCTCTGCCTGCATGTCACCTCTGGGCTGTGCCCCGAATCGGGACACCAGCCAGATGAAGTGTGTTCAAGAGCTTTGCTCAATGCCACTCTATGTTTTCTCACCAGGACATTAAACTAGTTCCCATCTTGAACTTCTTTGCACTTTCACCCCAGGACCAGCCCCCAGGGAAACCACTGCAGACACACAAGGTCCTCGGGCTTTCTGGGACAAACTTCTCCAGGGAAAGAAGCAGTTAATAGAAGAGGCTTTTGAAATGGAAGCCAAAGTAGAGGCGGGAGAGGATGCAAAGGAGCATTCTCAAGGTCAAATATGCAGCAAAGGACATGGGAAATCACACAGCCCTTCCTCAAATCCCCCAAAGAATGGCACTTTTTCCTTTCCCTGTCTCACACTGATCCAGACCCAAGGGAGCAGGCAGGTTGCTGTACTCCACCTCAAACAGGAGTAAGTGAGCCCAGAGCCCCCAGATCTTGAGGGGCCCAAGGCACAAACACCGTCCCTATGGAAGGTGCTCCCGGCTGCCAAGAAAGTGCCACCTCAGTTTGTGGTCATCTTGGGGTCAACAACGCTCAGGTGCTTTGAGCTGCCTCTGCCCTGGCACACACCCCAGCCACACACCTGCTCTGAGTTCCAGCTCAGGCATGGAGCACCCAGGATAGGGAGGAATCAAGGTGCCCAGGACACGGGAGCTGAGCAAAGGACAGGGCAGGGCCACGGTGTCACCCAGACCCGCTGTCACCCACCTCCAGGAACTGGGCGCTGACTTTGAACTCTGGGGCCGCCGTGCCCTGACTCTGTGCCGCCCGCTTGCGCTCCTCGATGCCGCTGAAGAGGTGGCCGATGGCCCGCGGGATGATGCCCTGTTCATCCTCAGAGATGTTCATGTCGAAGCCGGTGCCCATGGTGTACGTCTTCCCCGCACCAGTCTGTGAAGAGGCAGCAAGTGGGGGGCTGGCTGGGCCCACACCTCCCCCTGCCACCCCACAACCCCCCAGATGCCTCTGTTGACCCTCTCATCCCCAACAGCTCCTGCCTCCTTCTCCTCCCACTAAGGCCACCCCCTGCCCCATCCCAGGGACAACTCTGTCCTTTCCACATCCAGAAGTTTACACCCCCTCCCACCTTCCCTAACCTCTGCAGATGCCACCTCAGCAACTGCAACACAAGGGGCTGCAGGAGAGCCTGATGCCCACGCCAGAGCCCTAGGAGCAAGGCAGAGAACGTACCTGGCCGTACGCCAGCACGGTGGCATTGTAGCCCTCAAAGCAGCCTTCGATGAGCTTGCCCACACATGTCATGTAGATCTGCTCCTGCCACGTGTCCAGGTCGAAGACAAAGTCATAGGTGAAGGCCTTGTCCTTCCCCAGCAGCACCTGGGGCTCACCAGGTGTCACCGAGGTGCAAATGTGACATCCCTCTATTTTCTCTTTCGGCAGCTGGGGACGGATCCTGCAGGAAGAGAATAGGGCTGAGGGCAGCCTTGGGGCTTACTCCAGTCCTGGAAGACACCAGCCTAGTCCTGAGGATGCAAGCATGGGCCCAGCTGGAACCATCTTCTCCAGGGAGAGTCCAGAGAAAAGCAACGAAGCTGGTGAGGGGGCTGGAGAACAGGCCTTATGAGGAACGGCTGAGAGAGCTGGGGGTGTTTAGCCTGGAGAAGAGGAGGCTGAGGGGAGACCTCATTGCTCTCTACAACTCCCTGAAAGGAGATTGTGGAGAGGAGGGAGCTGGGCTCTTCTCCCAAGGGACAGGACGAGAGGGAATGGCCTCAAGCTCCACCAGGGGAGGTTCAGGCTGGACATTAGGGAAAAATCTTTCACAGAAAGAGTCATTGGGCAGTGGCAGAGGCTGCCCAGGGAGGGGGTTGAGTCACCATGCCTGGAGGGGTTTAAGGGACGGGTGGACGACGTGCTGAGGGACGTGGTTTAGTGATTGATGGGAATGGTTGGACTCGATGATCCGGTGGGTCTTTTCCAACCTGGTGATTCTATGATTCCATGATCACTGCTGTGGGCAGAGGACCAGCAGCAACTCTGCCTGTAGTGTGGAGAAAACAGCACAGGGGATGCTCCAACTCCTGCATCCATCGGCAACCTTGGTCCATTTGTGGCTGAGAAAAGAGGTTGATGCATCCCACCGATGGCACCAGCCACCTCTGCAGCCAAGGTGCCAGGCAGGGCTGGGCACCACAGCACAGGCAGACCCAGCAATGACACCAGCCTAACCTTAAAACTGCTCTGAGCTGCACAGACACCGATCAATACATCAAAACAGCCCTGAAAGGAACGGCCAGGGCACTGGCGAGCAGCCAGGATGCCTAAAGTCAGCAAGGATGCGCTGCAGCTAGCTGGGATGCGCTGCAGCCAGCGAGATCTAACTGCAGTTGCAAATGCTTGAAATGCAAAACACGAAAACATGATGAGACAGTCCCAGCACCAAAACAACCATCAAAACCAAACCACCACCCAGCCCTGTGGCTGTCCCCAACCAGGGACTCGGCAGATGGGAAGGGGACAGGCGATGCTGGGCTGGGTTCCTGGCTCTGGCAGCATGCGCGACTGACCTGCCGCATCCCCAGTCAACCCCCCTTCCCCGACAATGAAAGATGTGGGTACAGCACAGGCAGAGCCATGCAGGCACAGCTCCGCTGCGGCGCGGGCACTGGCACATGAGGGCTGCAGCAGCTCCAGCTCACAGATGCTGTGCCGGCTGCAGGAAGCTGCCCGGTCCCAGAGGACTCATGGAGAAAGAGAGAGCGTGGAGCCAAGAGCCACGGCAAAGAGCTCCCATTAGAGCTAATGACTGCACATCCCCGCTCCCTGGGTGCTTTATTAACACAGCTATTAATTCCTCTAAAGCCACATCGCTGGCAAGGCAGCGCAACCACCACAGACGCTTTGCGAGCTGGGGCTCTGCATGAGCCACTGGGTCCCACCAGCCTGGGTGGTGACAAGCAAAGTCCAGGAGGGCCAAACTCCACTGTGTTTGGGGGGACAGGGTGTCCCGGGGGCAGCACAAGCACCCTGCGCTCCCCACCAAGAGCTTGGGAGAACAGCTCTGTGTCCCTGGGTACATTTAATTTAGCCCAGCAGCCACAATAGAAAGCACTGTCTGATGTGCTCAGCTCTAGTCTCGCTCTCGTCGCCTTCCCAGAGTCCCACCCTCCTCCAGGAGAATTAACTCCAGCTTTAATTACTTTTTGACCAACACGATGTGCTTCCCCCTCTCCCCACCCCAGACCTGCCCTACCCCTGGGGAGCAGGCAAAGGGACAAACTGAAACCAGAGGATTTGGGGAGTGGTTTTTCCCCTCTTAAGAAAAATGAGAACAGGGCTCTCAGCAAAGACATCTGTCTTCTTTTCCCCTGACTTCCCCCTAGGTGGTTCAATATTCATGTGGGTTTGGAAAAGAGGATGAACAGCAGTGGTGGAGGGATGTGCGCCCGTGAACCTTCCATAAGACATTTGAGGACCCACCTTGAGAAGGCAGGAAGCCTCCACAAGGGTGCAGCTCTCCAGGCAATTGGTCAAGCATCACCAGGGGAAGCTGCTGCCAGCTGGTGTGCAAATAACACAGACCCTCCCTACAAGAGCAGGGCAAGCAGAGTAGGAGGGCAGGAACCAGTGCCAGCAGCTACAGCCTCACATGGGATGGTGCAAAGATGCCACCTAGCATCACCAGAGATCTACGTGGCCACCAAGAGATATAACAGAGGGTTTCCCATACTGGTGGGTCCCATCCCTGCCCTGCCAGGAAGAACATCATCATGCCAAGCACTGGGCAATGCAAGACCCTAGTTGGGCCAGGTAGGTGTTCACATGTAGCTCAAGCCAAGCCCAGGCACCACAATACCTCCTCCAAACATGATATAAACATCTGCAGAGCCAGCATAGGCTCTCTTCTTGGCCCCATCCTCAACTCCACCAGGTGATGCTTGAGTGCTTGAGCAAGCACTGACAGTGCTTGCTGTACTCTGCCTCGGTTTCCCTGCTCTGCAACAGAGCTCAGCAGCTTTGTTGGTCATAAAGTGGTGGTCATCTGAGCGCGTTCTGGCACTCCTTGCCCCTACCTCTATCAAAAAAGATGCCGGTTGCGTCCTGTCTGCCCACGGGTCTGCAAGAACTGGCTGCAATGCTGTTGGCCCAACCTACAAGATTCTGGAGCTGCTCCATCACCCGTGTCTGAACACAGGCAGCCAACCTGCTCTGCACCTGGTCACGGGCCACCAGCCAGAAGGACAGCCAGGACACCCCCAGAGAGCCTGGCTGATCCCCTGGGACCCCATGGTACAGGCTCTTATGGCTCTGTGGCAATTAGGGACTTACCTGCTAAGCATTAAGCAAAATAATCCTGTGCTTAATCAGTGGGGTGCTGCCTCGCCATCCCCCAGCTCAGGCACAAGCAGACCAGAGCCCAGCTCCACCGGGCAGCCTGTTCCCAGTGTCCCCACACCGGTGGGTGACGGCTTCTCTGCTCAAAGCAAAGCATGGGGAGGACACGGGCTGTCTTGGGGACAGCAAGATGATCAGTACTAGCCCCCCCTCCCTCCTGCCCATGCTGATAAACCAGCCTCAGCACAGGCAACACAGCCAGGGAGGAGAGAGCTGGCAGGACCACAGCAGCACCACAAGCCCGGCCACACTCACCTCACTGCAAAGAGACCGTAGTAAGGGGCCGAGCACACAGGACAGAGCTGCACGGTCCTGGCTGAGTATTCCTGCTGAGCAAACCTCTCAACCTCCCAGCCCAGGAACCAGGCACACAGGTCTGGGAGGCAGATGGATGCAGAGACAGAGATGCAGGCAGGGTCGGGGACCTCTCCTTCCTGAAGCGGCAGCTCCTGCTGGGGCAACGACGGGTGGCACAGCAGGAGCCTGCCAGCTCCAGCATCAGCAGCCAAGCCGGGCAGCACAAGCGATGCGTGTGCCAGGGACACAAAGGGGACCTCGGCTGGGAGCCTCTCCATCACTCCCCTTCCCTTCCGTGCTGGGCTGGCAGGGTGTGAATGCCCAGCTCCACGCCTGGGCTGCCAGGGCAACCAAGCACATGGCAGGAAGGGGAAGCAGGTCCCGCACTCCAAGGAGCTTCAGCGGGTATGCGGGTGTGCTCAGTGGCAAGCACAAAGCCCGGGTTGTTCGGTGCCACTGCCCCACGCTGGCCAGGGCCAAGGGGAACCGAGCAAGGCTGAGAGCCAAGCACTGGATGGATACCATGGGGTAGCCAGTATCCAGAGCAGCCTCACAGGGTCAGCACAGGGGTCTCTCCATCCCAGCAGAAGCTGTGGAGAGACCTGCCTGTGCCAGCATCCCAAGCCCTGCAATCAGTGGAGCGGATGGCATTCACCACCCTGGGCACAGCCAGTATCCCCATGGCAGGGCTTCATCCACCAGGAGACACCCCCCAGCCGCCCCGTGCACTGAAGGGAGGCTGTTTCATAGAATCATAGAATAACCAGGATGGAAGAGACCCACCGGATCATCGAGTCCAACCATTCCTATCAAACACTAAACCATGTCCCTCAGCGCCTCGTCCACCCATCCCTTAAACCCCTCCAGGGAAGGGGACTCAACCCCCTCCAATCCGGCTGACATGGACTGCTGCCTTTATGTCCTCGTGTGTCCCCAACTCCTCACCTCTCCCCACTCCCAGCCCACCACTATGGCAACCCCAAGGGGTTCCCGAGCACCCTTTGGCCCTCCAGCACATCACCAGATCTCTGGCAGCAAACTCCCACAGCCCTCCCACCCACACCCAGAACCCAACAACCCCCGCAACAAACTGCCTGCACCCACAGGAGGAGGCTGCCCAGCCAGGCAGGGCTGGTTTCCCAGGGAGCTGAGCCAGAGCAGGGAATGGAGGAGCTCCACAGCATTTTCCCTCTCTGTGCCAAGCCTCAGAGGCTCAGAGCCACTTGCTCTCATCCACTTCATCTCCAGAGGGGCAGGGCTGCCCACTGCAATGCTGGCAGCTCCAGCGCCAGGTCAGAGGCTGATGCACTGCCCGCTGCCCAGCTGTGGGCACCTCTGCCAGGGTGGGCTGGTGGAGGTCGGCGCCGGCAGATCCCAGCCAGCAGTGCAGCCTGGTTGCTGTGGATGTGCCTGCCAAGACAAGCGGGCTGGGCAAGCCCAGGCAGCACCTGGCTCTGCTCCCCACGTCGCCCGCCTTCATCTTGCTCTCATCCCCACTCCCTGCATCATCTGCATTCACCCTGCTCCCATCCCTGCATCACCCTGCTCCCAGCATCACCTGTATTTGCCCCATTTCCCCTTCCCACATGACCTTGCACTCACTCCACTCCCATCCCTGCATCACCTATGCTTGCCCGGCTCCCATCCCCACTCCCCCCGTTGCCCCATTCCCACTCCCTGCATTGCCCATGTTTGCCCTGCTTGAGCTCCTGCCACCTTCCCAGCACCAGAACTGAAGAAGCATCTGCCAGAGAGCCCAGACTCATACACAGCCCACCCACTGGCCTTGCTGCCCTCTCTGTTCCCCCTAAAACCTGCTCTCCATGTTTTGCTGCTGCGCCTGTGATCCCACCCAGCAGCACAGAGCAGGCAGCAGGAGAGCAGCTCGACCATCATCCTGTGCTCTCCTAGGACACCTTGCGGGTCAAGGACACCTTGGGCATCGCAAATCCACCAGGGCAGGCGGCATGTGGCACGTGGGGTGCCCTGTGGTGGTGTGCAGGGCACCCAGCCTGGCCAAACAGCTCCGCAGGCAGCTGGGTGCTGCCAGCATCACCAGAGTAAGATTAGAGCAAAGTGCTCCAGGTTTTCCCGTATATCCAAGCCAGCACAGCAAGCGCGGGGTGCTAGCCCTTCCCAGTAGACAGCGGCTACCCAAGCCTCAGCTCAGTGTGTCTTGGTCCCATGAGGGATCTGCCCCCTTGCCCCGTTCCCCCTGTGAGCACCAGGTCCCAGGAACACAGCTGGCTGCCACGGGCTCGCTCTTTGCCCACAGGTTGCTTTGGACCCAAATCAAGACAAAGTTAAGCATTTAATTACCGCAGAAGGGAAACGGCTCAGCAATCGGAGAAAATTGAATCAGGCTCCCCGGGGACTGCCAGGTCTGGTCAGCAAACGCTCCAATTAAGAGATAGAGCGAGGCAGCACCTAGCAGGAGTGAGCATAACACGGGCGAGTGCTGGGCTAAGCTCGCCTGTGGAACCCCCCGTGCCCGCAGCTGCTGCCTGTGTGCCAGCCAAACCCCGCCGGGCAGAGCGTGCCGTGCCCGGCACAGCTGGACCAGCACTGGGGGAAGATGGAGCTCCCTGCCTGCAGTGCTGGGGTGTGTCTAGAGGCATGCTGGACACAACCCAGTGGAGAGAGAGGCTTTCATCCCACATCCAACCCCCGGGCAAGCGACCCCAGTACAGATCCTCCACGCCGGCTGCTCCCAGCCTGCTCCCTGTGGGACAAACCGGCTGCCTTGGACCACAGAGGCGCTGCCCTCCACCCCCCACCCCAGCCCAATCCTCCTGCTCCAGGCTTCCTCAGGCTTAGGGAAACCTTTAAATCAGGCTTTGGCAGCTGCCATGTGCTGCTCATTAGCTCTGGCAGGAGCGCACCGGCGCCGAGCTGCACCATCTGCTCTGCACTCAGACCCACTGGGGTGGCAACGAGGGACACGCTGCGGGGACCCAGTGTCCAGGGACACCCAGCCCAAGACAGCGGGCAGAGACCTAGGGGAAGCACAGGATAGCGCTTTACCCAGCCTGAGGGGAGAAGGATCACGCTGAGTCTGGAATCTCCCTGGACTCCTTTTCACCCCCATAAGTGACTGGCAACGCCATCAGCTCCGTGCTGGAACTGCCTAAGAGAAATGTCTGGAAAACACCATTTGCAAACAAAAGACCCACTTGCAAAGGGGTGCAGGGCCCCAAAACCCCAGGGCAGCACAAGGAAACACTTGCATGGCACCACATGAGGCTCAACGCGCACCCTGGCAGGGCCCCTGCTCCCATCTGACCACGCAGGAACAGCCACAAAACCACCCGCTCAGTAGCAGCATCAGCAATTACTGAAGAGGGACAGGAAACCATCATTTGCCAGGAGACTCTGGGCCTGACGGAGCCCTCACCCTGACCCTGTAGGACATCGAGATGCCTTGGGTCTGACAGAGACAGGCAGACACACTCCCCCTCCTGATTTTTCACCCTGGTACTGAGGCTCCCATTTCCTCCCAAGCCAGCGAATCACACCCACAGTGTCTCTCCATTCCCAGGTGTCCTGGTGAAGTCTGACTGCCCCACTCCCACCTCAGTACTGGTGCTCCCATACTGGAGATCAGGCTTTCCCAGCTCCCTGAAAGCAGGCATGCCTGCATCGATTGCCTCTGAGAAACCAACCCCAACTTGGCAGAAGATGCTACAACCCCAGAGCCTGCAGGGGACCTCTGGAGAAACCTGCCCACAAGACAAGAGTGCATGGAACAGAAGAGGTGCCTCTTCAACTCTTCCCTGCCCACCTCCCCCCAAAAAATCCCAAGCACATAGCTAGCAGGACAGGGGATGCCACAAAGCACCCAGAAGCAAACCTGGTCCCACAGCTAGGAAGGGACCATGCATGTTTTGCCCTAACATCCTCCTCAGGCAGATGCACCATCAGAGAACAGATGAGCAGAGATCACAGCAACATGATCTAAGAGACCAGCATCTCCCAGAGCAGGCAGCGGCCAGGTTGTGCCTCCCAGCCCTGCAACACTGGGCCAGGGAAGTGTCCTCACTCAGTGCTTGGAGGGCAGAGAGGCAGGGAAGGACCAGGAGCCCCCAACACGATGCCTTTCCTCCTTGGCCTGCATTACTCATCTCCTCCCGAATGTGCACAGGGATGAAGACATCCCACCCCTACCACCCAGGCAGAGTGCCCTCAGCACACACGCAGGGCTCTGCCAACAGCTTTTTTGGGTTCTTGTACCCAGCAGGGCAGAAGCTCTCATGAAGCTCTTTGCGACTTCTCAGGAAGAGAGAGCTCACAGAACAGACCCGGCACTTCCATCCCTTACCCTGAGCACCATTCCCTGGGTCCTTGGGCTCCAGCACCCAGACACGACCCAGGCTGTAGGGAAGGAGGAAGGAAGAGCCCAAGGAAGAGGTCAGAGGTAGTTTGTGTGGCTCTGGCTGCAACAAACCCCAGGGGCCAGGGAGAAAGGACAACTACTAAATCTTTCAGCCCTGGGGAGGGCCAGAGCGGTGCAGGAATGTCCCTTGGGTCACCCCAGTGCCAGTCTCCAGTGCTTTGCCCTTGGTGCTGGTGACACTAGGAGCACAGATCCAGATCTTCAGCAGGGTACTGAGACCCCCCTCCAGGAACCACAGCCGGGCATGGGCAGATGGGCAGGGAGGAGATCCCAGCCCCGGGGCTTACGTGGGCTTGGAAGGACCATGGGATAGGGAGATTTGGGGTCAGGTTCACCTACAGCAAGATGTGACAAAAACCCTCCCTGCTACGTCCTGGGTCCAGGGAGCTGCAGAGAAGGGTAAGGGGTTTCGCTGCGATTCCTGGGACCTTGGGCTCAGCCTTGAAGCCTCACCTGGAACGATGATGGTGTTATGTTCACATGGAGCAGGACACAGGGGCTGAGGCTGCCAGCCACCCCTGGTCTCACAGCAGCACAGAGCCAGCAGGGACACGGGGACGTGGCAGGGCAGCACAGCTCTGCCTGGTGGGGAAGGGGACAGGATGCTGGTCACCTGCCCTCCCCTCAAGCCAAAGCAGAAACCTCTCAGCATGCAACAGGGCACGGGGTCACCCCGCAGCGTGCTGCTCTCCTGCAGCAGAGTCTGGTGGCATCTTCCCTCAACAATCCACCACATTCCAAACCCCACTGGCTGTTTAACCAACGACTGGGTTTGTTTTCACAGCCACCAGCAGGAAACAGCCCCATGGGACCACTGGGGCCAGACCTCCCCTCCCAGCAGGAACAGCCAGGACTGCCTCCTCACCGAGAGCCAGGCTCGGCGCGGGTATCACCTTCCCTCTCCAGGGGCCAGGAGCCTTGTTCCAACAGCTTGGTTTAGGGCTTGATCTCCTGCAATTTGCTCCTGCCTCCAGTTTCACTGCTGCTGCAGGAAAGCCGCAGCTGGCTGTGTCCTCTGGTTTAGAGGCAGCCCCAGCTTCCCAAGTTCCTGAGACTTCATGGCATTATATATTTAAATCCCTCACTGACGGGTGATGGGTGCAGGCACCAAAACCCTCTGAAAGCTGCTTTGCTCCGAGCGATGCTGGGCAGTGATGTGTCTGCGTGCTCCCCCTTTGTAGCAGAACCATCTCCATCCCCTTTCTAACATTTGTGCTGTAAAAGCCAGCAAGTGTGCTCCTGATTGAAGCCAGGCACAGAAGAAAAAACCTTGCGCCCAAACACCTGGGCTCAGCACTTCCCACCGAGACCCCGCAGGACCCCCCACCCACCACAACCCCCAACATCTCCCTCCAGACCAGGAAGACCAAGTCAACCCTGCTGGCTGTGAGCACAGACACCCCTGCGACACGCTCACCCCTGCGTCACCGTGGCGCTGGGAAAACCCAAAGTGAAACCAGAGAGCAGCAGATCATCCAGATGAGTTCAGTACAGCAGCAAAACAGATATAGGACATGGGGGGGGGGGCACTGCCAGCGCCAAGCTGTCCTCAGTGGAGGCAAAGGATGGGGAAAGTGGCTGGGGGGGGCCACACTGGTGGTCTGCCTGCCCAGCACCCCCAGGCTGGAGCAGCCTCCCTCCGTCCCCACAGGGAGTCAGGCACATCCCATGTGGTGGTGTGGGTTTGTCTCATCTCTCCCTTGCACGACCCTGTGACATCTTCCTAAAAGGAGGCTGTGAAGAGGAGGGAGCTGGGCTCTTCTCCCAAGGGACAGGGGACAGGACGAGAGGGAATGGCCTCAAGCTCCGCCAGGGGAGGTTTAGGCTGAACATTACGAAAAAATATTTCATGGAAAGGGTCATTGGGGACTGGCAGAGGCTGCCCAGGGAGGGGCTTGAGTCACCTTCCCTGGAGGGGTTTAAGGGACAGGTGGACGAGGTGCTGAGGGACATGGTTTAGTGATTGATAGGAATGGTTGGACTCGATGATTCGATGGGCCTTTTCCAACCTGGTGATTCTATGATTCTATCTGAGCAAAACCAGGCTGACATGAGCCAGATCCTCACAGGAGACAGTGTCCCACGAGCCACTCATCCCCCTGGGATCACCCCACAGGGGCTCAGAGCTGCAGCAGCTCCGCGGTGATGATGGGCAGTGGGTGCCAGGCTGCACAAGCTCCCTCCACACTGCAGCAGAGGTTGGGCTCACACCATAGCTCCATCTGGATCCAAAACTATCCTAGCAGGAGCTGGTTTGGAAGAGCTACAACTTCACCTCTTTGGGCACCAGCGGTCCCGGAGGCTTTGGGTTGGCAGAAACCATCCCAGCAGGCAGAGCAGCCCTAGCCACACAGCAGCAAAGATATCAGAACCCCGGCAGGACCATGAGCCCAGAGGATCCCAGCACGTGCCCTTTGCCAGCTCACTCCCACGGAGCCGAGGCCACCCAGGGCACATGGTGATGGGTGCTGAGTCCATCCTATCCCAAGCGACATATCCTGCCTTTCTGCCCGAGGAGGAGGAGGTGGGAGCAGCTCCCTGGGGCAGGAGACAGAGCATCACAGCCAGAACTGTTTATAAGAGCAGCAGAGCACTGGAGGTTGCAAGGGTTTAAATAGACTTGAAATCCGACTCAACTTCCTTCCCCAATTTCAGAAGCTGCATTTCCTGAGCCTCTGCAGCACCTCAGCAGCTAGCGCAGCAGCTCTCACACAGGGGGTGCCCCTTTCTCTCAGATGAGCTGGGCAGTTAGTGCCCTCAGGGAGCATTTCTGCAGGCAGTAGCTTCTCAGACCTGGGCAGTGGCTTCTCAGACCTCGCCAAGGGGTTCAATGGCCTCTGGGTCCATAGGCACTGTGGTCCTTCCAGACACAGCAAAATCACCTCCAGGAACCAGCAAGACGAGCCCCGTTCCCCTGCAGCACCTCTGCAGCACCCCTGGCTCCCTGCAGCTGCAAGAGCTGGTGGCAGAAAGCACTGACTGCGAGCTTGGGGGCTGGGGGGGTGATGGGGAGGGAGGAGGAGGAATGCAGGGGAGGGGAGGATGTGGGGGAGAGAGGGGGTTGATGCTGGGGGGAGAGAGGGGTTGACGCTGGAGGGGAGAGGGGGGTTGACGCTGGAGGGGAGAGGGGGGTTGACGCTGGAGGGGAGAGGGGGGGCGATGCTGGAGGGAGAGAGGGGGGCGATGCTGGGGGGGACAGAGGGGGGCGACGCTGGGGGGGACAGAGGGGGGCGACGCTGCGGGGAGAGATGGGGGCGACGCTGCGGGGAGAGATGGGGGCGACGCTGCGGGGAGAGAGAGAGGGGTGATGCTGCGGGGAGAGGGGGGTGCTGGATCCCCAAGGGACAGCTGTGCTCCCAGATGTGGGGCATGAGCAGGGAGCTGCCTGCATTGCAAGGACCCATTTGAAGGTCACCTCCAGAAGGAAAAGGCAGACACTACACTGCCTTCCCCTCTCTCTCAGCAAACCCCCCCCCCTCAGCAGCAAGAAGCGAGCACTCCCAGGCTGCCCCGCTCAGCACCATCGTGGCTCCTTGGCGGAGACCGTTACCCCAGCACAGGGCGCACGGGCACCCAACCCGACCGGTGCTGGCAGCTTGGCCCCATCGCTTCCTCCGCAGCAGCATCCGCTGCAGCCGGCGAGCACGGACGCACCCATGCAGCATCACGCCAGGCTCTGCCCGTCAGCGCTAGCAAAGGCAACGCCAGCCAGCAGGGCAGGGAGAAGGAGAGCTGGGGCACGACGCAGCCTTGCAGGCGGTGCAGGTCTGAGCCGCAAGTACAAATCAGCCCGGCGGCCACGAGCAGCCGCTGGGCCAGCATTTCGCTCTGCCCACAGCAGCACTGCAGCAGCCGTTCGGCTCCTGTCACAGAAAAAGCCGTAAAAACACCCCCCTGCCTCAATCAGTGGCTCAGCACCTGAGTTTTTCGGACCTCCAGTGCCAACAGGGCAGTTGGGGGGTCTCGCAAGGGGAAGACGGGAAGGTGTGAAGCTGACCATGAAATGCCACAGCACCTCTCCTGCCAGCCCAGGAGAACCAGCAAGGACCAAGGACCATACAGCCCCACTACCAGTGCTCCTCCACCCCGACTCGTCCCACCCTGAGGGCTCTGTGAGGCCCAAGACGAAGTCCCACTGGCTGCAGCACCTCTCAGTATTTGGCTGGACCAATGTCCCTGTGTCCCTGGGCCTTCCAAGGTCCCACCTGGCCCTCCCCAGGTCCCAACTCCTCCCACCAGCAGCACAGGCACAGAGACCCCGAAGAAATGGCACAGCGGGCACATTCATGTTATCACAAAGAATCACAGAACCATAGAATCCTAGGTTAGAATAGACCCACCGGATCATCGAGTCCAACCATTCCTATCAATAAATTCGCGTCCTGCAGCAGCCCAGAGGCATTCAGCCTCCTCCACACCTTGATGGCTGATGGAGGTGGGATCTGTGGGTAGGTTTGGTTGCAGGGTGGGGGGTTTTGGAGGCTCCTGCAACACTGTCTCTGCACGAGCACTGACAAAGGAAAACCATTCTGGATGGAAAACCATCCCCAGGCCCCGGGGAGCTGCTTTGGCAGAAAAGGCAGGTGGTCAACAGGGAGAGCGGCTCAGTCCTTGCACCCCTAGTCCAGCCTCAGGAGCCACTTTCCTGCCTTGAACCTGCCTGCTTTGTCTCACAGCCTCCTTGCTCCCAGCCCTCCTTTGTCTTGCTACCTCACCTTTGCGTCGCCCCAGCACTCAACAGCGGCACTGGGCGCTGGCTCGCTCCCTCAAGGAAGGGTGGGAGAGAGCTGGACACCCCTCCTTGCCACGGACACCCCAGCCTCACCGGGATGCTGCAGACTCAAGTCACCTCTCGGTTGTGGTTTTCCCTTCGTGCATGGGAAAACAGTCCTTAACTCTATCACTGGCAAGGACCAAAGGGATGAGGTGGGAAGAGCCCAGCAGAAAGGATTCTGCAGCCACCATCGCAGCACCCACTGCATCTCCAGGCGAAAAGGGACCCCAGCCTCAAGACAGGCCTTTGTTAAAGCGTTTAATCCCAAGAGGAATGCAGGATGCAGGATGGGAAGAGTCTGGCCAGCGGGAAATCTCCAATCCCAGTCACTGGCATCACCCTATTCCCAGGTCAGTGTCCCAACACGGTCACCCATGCAGTAGCGCAGGCACCCCAGCAACACCCTCTCCAGGGGAGAGCTGTCACCCACCCCTCCGGCTCCTCCATCCCGCAGAATCGCAGCCTGGCCCCATTTCTCAGCCTCTTAAAGGGAGCAAGGCAGACAATCCCCACCGCCGGCTTCCAAGACAGGAAGGCTGGAAGGGCAGGCAGGGCTGGGAGGTGTTGTGGCGCACACACACGCATTCACATGCACAGATGCAGAGGCACACATGCATGCACGCACATGCACACATGCAGGTACACATAGGCACACACGCATGCATGAAGAGGCACACATGCATGCACATGCACACGCACACAGGCACACATGCACATACACACGCATGCACACGCAGGCACACACATGCCCACATGCAGGCATGCACACAGGCACACATGCACACGCACATCCATGCATATACACACATGCAGGCACGCGCAGGCACACACGCAGGTGCACACACATGCAGGCACATGCAGGCACACATGCAGGCACATGCATACATGCACATGCATTCACATGCACACACACATGCACACACATGCATACATGCATATGCACACGCACATGCCTGCATGCAGGCACACACACAGGCACACATGCACACACACGCATAGAATCATAGAATAACCAGGTTGGAAGAGACCCATCGGATCGTGGAGTCCAACCATTCCTATCAAAACGCACATACACATACATGCACATGCACACATGCAGGCACACACACATGGAGGCACACAGGCACACACGCAGGCACACATGCATGACCATCCACACATGCACGCATGCACATACACACACATGCACATGCATGCACGCAGGCACACACGCATGCAGGCACACAGGCATGAACACACACGCATGCACGCAGGCACACATGCACACACACACATGCATGCACATATGCACATATGGACACACATATGCACACACACATGCGTGCACATGCACACACATATGCACACACACATGCACGCACACCCGCACCACTCCCACTCGCGTGCACAGCCCCGCACCCCCCCCCTCCCTCCATCCCTGACACTGCACCAGCATCTTTTGTGCTCTCGCTCAGCCCAGGCTGGGGGTGGGGGGGGGGGCGTACAGGTGCCCCCCGCTCCCAGGGCTCCCACCGCCGCGGATGCCAGCAGCATCCCAGCCTCCTGCTGACAGCGGGACGCGGCATCCCCCGCCCTCCCCGGGGTGGGGGGGTCCCCACGGGGCCCGATCCTGCCCTGCCCAGCTCCCCCCGAGCCCCCCCCGAGCCCGACAAGCGCCGCTGCTCCCTCCTCGAGGTGCTCGGTCGGGCAGCCGCATTGTTCCCAGCACAAAGGACACCGAGACCGCATCGGGGAGTGTGGGGGGGGGACACACGCAGGGACCCACTCACCCCCCCAGCATCTTCCCCGACCCCCCTGCCGGCCGGGGCTGCCAGCAGGACGGGGTGGGGGTCGAAACCCGACCGGGAGGGGGGGACTCAGTGTCCCGGGGAAAGGGGGACTCACTGGGGAAGGCGGGGATCAGCAGGGGAGACAGGGGGGCTCAGCGGGATTGAGGGGGGATGGACTCATCGGGGAAGGGGGGAGGGGGTCACCGGGATGGAGGGGGGGGATGGACTCACCGGGGGAGGGGGTGACACTCAGTGTTCCGGGGGAAGGGGGGGCTCACCGGGATGGAGAGGGGGGGGATGGACTCACCGGGGAAGGGGGGAGGGGGTCACCGGGATGGAGGAGGGGGTATGGACTCATCGCAGGAGGGGGTGACACTCAGTGTCCCGGGGGCAGGGGGGGGCTCACCGGGATGGAGGGGGGGGTTGGTATGGACTCATCGGGGGAGGGGGGGATGGACTCATCGGGGAAGAGGGGAGGCTCACCGGGATGGAGGGGGGGGATGGACTCACCGGAGGAGTGGGGGGATGGACTCACCGGGGGAGGGAGGGGGGCTCACCGGGAGGGTGGGGGACACTCAATGTCCCGGGGAAGAGGGGCTCACCGGGAGGGGGGGGGGGGGGGGTCTCACCGCGGGGGGTGCCCACCCGCATCCCTTCCACTCACCTCACGGCCACCTTGACGCAGCTGTCCGGGGCCGCCATCCCCCCAGCCCAGCCCCGGCTCGGCGGTGCCGCTGCCCCGAGCATCCGCGGGCGCGGGGCGGGGCGGGAGGGGCGGGGCCGGGCGGAGGCACCGGGAGCTGCCGGGGGAGGGGGAGGAAGGGGGGGGGGGGGGGGGGGGGAGTGGAGCGCAGCCCCGGTGCGCGGGGACGCGCACGGGCACGCGCGGAGTCACACTCGGGCACGCTCACACTGACATGAGCGCACACGCACACACACACGCTCACGCGTCGGTCGCTGCCGCCCTCTGCCGGGGCAGCGGCCCCGCTCCCGCCTGCACACGGCGGTACCGGAGCTGGACCGGGCTGGACCGAGCTGTACTGGGCTATACGGGGCTGTACCGGGCTGTACTGGGCTGTATGGGGGATGTACTGGGCTGTACCGGGCTGTACTGGGCTGTATGGGGGATGTACTGGGCTGTACCGGGCTGTACTGGGCTGTATGGGGGATGTACTGGGCTGTACCGGGCGGTACTGGGCTTTACTGGGCTGTACCGGGCTGTACCAGGTGGTACCGGGCTGTACCGGGGCTGTACTGGACTGTACCGGGGCTGTACTGAGCTGTACTGGACTGTACCGGGCTGTACTGGGCTGTACCAGGGCCGTACCGGGCTGTACTGGGCTGTATTGGGGATGTACTGAGCTGTACCAGGCTGTACCGGGATGTACCAGGATGTACCGGTCTGTGCTGGGTGATACCGAGCTGTACCGGGGATGTACTGGGCTATATCGGGCAGTACTGGGCTGTACTGGGCTGTACCGGGGCTGTACTGGGCTGTATCGGGGCTGTGCAGGGATGTACTGGCCTGTATCGGGCTGTACTGGGCTGTATCGGGGATGTACTGGGCTGTACCGGGCGGTACTGGGCTTTACTGGGCTGTACCGGGCTGTACCAGGTGGTACCGGGCTGTACCGGGGCTGTACTGGGCTGTACTGAGGCTGTACTGAGCTGTACTGGGCTGTACTGGGATGTGCTGGGCTGTACCGGGCTGTGTCGGGGCTGTACTGGGCTATACTGGGTGGTACCAGGCTGTGCCAAGCTGTACCAGGCTGTACTAGGTGGTACCAGGCGGTACCAGGCCATACTGGGCAGTACTGGGCTGTACCAGGCTGTACCATGCTGTACTGGGCTGTACCAGGCAGTACTGGGTGGTACTGGGCTGTATTGGGCTTTACTGGGGCTGTACCTGGCTGTACCAGTCTGTACTGGGCTGTACCAAGCGATATTGGGCTGTATTGAGCTTTTTGATAGGAATGGTTGGACTCAATGATCCAGTGGGTCTCTTCCAACCTGTTTATTCTTTGATTCCATGATTAGTGGGGCGTTACAGGGCTGTACCGGGCTTTGCTGGGGTTGTACAGGGCTGTATCGGACTGTTGTGGGACTGTGCCAGTGTGCGCCGGGGCTGTGCCGTGTGTGTGTGTCCCCAGAGACAGCGACAGAGCCGCCGGCTCCTGCAGCGTGGGGGTTGTCCATGCGTGGGAAGCTGTGGGACCTTCTCAGACGCCAGTGTGGAAGGAGCCCCAGGGAGCTGGGAGACTCCAGGGAGGCCATCAGCTGCCTGCCAGCCCAGTGCCGCCCGGTTCCCAGCCCAGCCTGTAGCCCAACAAAGTTTGGTGCTACCCAGTGCATCCAGACCCGATGGAGGCACCCAGGTCCTTCACCAGCCCTGGAGCACCCAGGTCCCACTCCGGACCTGAAAGGAGGTTGTGGAGAGGAGGGAGCTGGGCTCTTCTCCCAAGGGACAGGGGACAGGACGAGAGGGAATGGCCTCAAGCTCCGCCAGGGGAGGGTCAGGCTGAACATTAGGAAAAAAAAATTTCACAGAAAGGGTGATTGGGCACTGGCAGAAGCTGCCCAGGGAGGGGGTTGAGTCACCTTCCCTGGAGGGGTTTAAGGGACGGGTGGACGAGGCGCTGAGGGACATGGTTTAGTGATTGATGGGAATGGTTGGACTCAGTGATCCGGTGGGTCTTTTCCAACCTGGTGATTCTATGATTCTATGATATGAGCTCATTCCCCCTGGCCTCCTGTCCTGCCCCTGTGCCTGTCGCCCAGCCCCTCTGTCCCCAGGTGGGAATGGGGATGCTCCCAGCCAGCCCCGCAGCTCAGGTGCTGTTGTGCGGGGACACTGGAACTGTCCCTGCCCAGGAGTGGGACACAAGGAGGGTACATGACGTTCCTGGGACAGCCCAGCCCTGGCAGCACTGGTTCACAGCCCCTCAGGTGACCCCCAGTTCCCCACGAGTGGATGGACACAGGGCGTCATGGCGAGGAGCCGGGCAGCACGCAAGAACCCACCGCATGGATGAGGGTGTGTGATGGGTGGTTACGAACCAGAGGTCATTTAATGAGCACCCCGAGCACTGAGCAGCTTATGCTAAATGAAATAAAGGCACCTTAGCATAAGGCCTCACAGCTTTTGCACCAGAATTAAAGCTAACTTTGCAGAAGAAGCAGCTACGGTAAACAACGCACTGTCTTCAAGGTTTCTCTTTGCAACAATAGAGAGTTGTTCTGCCTTATACTCCTCTCATTTCTCACGGGAAGTTTTCCTCAGTAGTCCTTGACTTGTTACTTCGTAGTCTATCAGTTTGTAGACTGAAATGCTCACATAGCTATTTCTCATGGGAAAATATAATAATGCATTGTAACTAATGATTATTTGTTGCTAATGGAGAATTGTCAAATCAGCTTGCAAAACAATGGCTTGCTTGAGTTAAGTAAGGTATAAAATGTGTTATGAACTTCAATTAAATGGCTTCACTTGGATCTCATTGATCGTTGCGTGTTGTCCCATTTTCTTCCGTCAGGTGTGGGCACTGCCGAGTGTGCACACAGGCAGGGACAGGGGGGCTGTTACCCCATACACTGTCCCCAGCCACCCAGCACTGATGAGGGCACGTTACGCTTGGCACTGAGGAGGGAAACACCTCCCTGGGCATTAATGACAGCCCCGCATGGTCCCCAGACTAAACTCCCCAGCCCCGCGGTGCTGAACAAGGATGTTTTCAGCCTGATGTGTGGTGTGATGATGTGGTTTGGAATAGGGAATGGAGACTGGGACCCTGCAGGTCTCTGCCCCTGCGAGCAGTGGTGCCTGGAGGACAGAGGTGAATGGCTACTAGCTCCAGGGCTTTTCTCCCCACTTGGTTGACATCGCTGAAACACCTTCATGGCTTCACCTGGCCCCATCCCAGAGCCCTGTGGTTGGTGGGGAGGATGACTCCACCGAGCAGCAGGGCACTGGTGAGTTGGTTTGTCCTGCCAGAGCCACTGGGACAGGAGGGGATGGTCTCCCTGTGGGTTGCCCAGGGCCTGGCCAGAACTCATCCCAAGAAGACAGGGGGTGAGGTTGATGGCATGGGGGTGATAGGACAGTGCCCAGGGGCCAACACAGCTCTCCAGCATGCCCAGTCCATACCACGGGGCTGCATGGGACAAGCAGCAAGCTGGGCACCCGTGCAGCAGAGGACAGTGCCCAAGGGCTACTAGCTCCACACTAGGAGCTGCTCTTGGGAGGTTAGCGAGAGGAACACGTCCAGGGCCCAGCAGGGAGCAGGACTGGGGACCAGTGGGCACCATGGAGCTGAAGGAGCCCTGTCCTGGCTTCCTTGTCACCTGCCTTCACCTGGCTGGGGCTGATGCCAGGTGGACGTGCTGCCCAGGGACACCCAGAGCCTCTGGCTCAGCAAGAAAAAGTACCTCCCAACCTGAAGCTGGTTTGGGACTTACAGGGGAACCCCAGCTCTGCAGGCTGGTATTGATTTCAAGGGTGGACAGCAACAGAGTGTGAGGGGAAGCTGAAGCATGCCGAGATTTACTTTGAGGAGCCCAGGCTGTGCTCTGAGGCCGCTGAGATGCCAGCACTGGTGGGCAACTGCTAACGAAGCCAGAGTTGCGCCCAGTGTGGAGTCCAGCACCTGCTCTGGGGCCTGGATGCCTTCACCTCAACAGCATTGTCCCTTCACCTCATCTGTTTGTGCTCCTCCCAAGGCTCCCAAGGTACCAGGACCAGATGCTGGTACCTGAGAGGAGTTGGCTTGGCACCTGCTGGGATGGGTAAATTCCAGGACACCTCATGCTGGTACATCACCATGGGGATGAGCAGGATATGGCCCGGCTGTTGATCTGCAAGTATGTGAGGAGCCGGCATTTCTCTTCCTTTGTCCTTGAGGGCTGCGTTTGCAAGGACACCTGGGTCAGGGGGACATCCCACCCTGAGCTGCCCTTGTTTCTGAGACTGAACCCTTCCCCACCAAAGCTCCAGGCAGAGAGGGGCAGTGACTGTGCTGTGGGGCTGCTGGCCCTATCTCCCTCCTCCCACCCTTGTGCCAGCTCAAATTCAGCCAGAAATCAACTCAAGAACCACTCCCCCCATGGCCTCCAGATGACATTTTGGGGCAGATCAGCCCCTGGGCAACTCCAGAGCTCAGGGGAAGGTGCCCCATCACCAAAGTATGTCCCCACCACAGTGTCACCCTTCATGTTTGGAGTGTCCCAGGTTTGCTGGGCTGGGACCCCTCTGGAGCACCATCCCAGCAAAGGGCTGGCCCGGTGAGAGTAGCTGCTACAGTTCTCAGCACCCAGTGCCTGGGGCACTGAGATCTGTAAAGTGAAACGCCTGGCCAGACCCATTCCCAGACAGGAATAACCTCAGCTGCCACTCGATCCCAGGCAGCGCTGGGCACACAGCAAGCACTGTGCTCCCCGAGCTCTCCTGGCTGCGGCACCTCTGGCCTGTGCCCCCCAGAGCAGCGGGGATGCCTGTAGGCTGGATGAGATCCTCCTGCAGGCTGAACGGTGTGTGCCCAAGCCTGAGAGCAATGCCTGGAGGTACTGAAGTGACAGAAATTGCACCGCAGTGGCCAGCCCTCCTGGTGGTTAAACCCAGGGCTACGGATCTGGACATGCTTTTGTGCCTCTGCCCCATCCCGACATGTCCTCCTCCCCAAGTGCAAGCAGGAGGACTAGGCTCCAGCAGAGATTTAAGGACATTGGGTCCAGCTACTGTGATACCAGGAGACTCACAGAGCTTGGCAGATGAAGCACTGGACCAAGGGAATCCATGGGTTCACACAGCAGGAACTCTTTAATGACTCGTCCAGCTCTTGCAAGACCCTGCTGGCATAGCATTTCCCTGTCCTGCACCACCACCCTGGCTCCCCGGCCCAAAATTCCTTCTGCAGCTGGACAGAGCCCACCAAGACCCCAGGCAGAGAGAGGGAGTAGTGCCTCATTGCTCCAGCAAACCTCTGCAAGCTGCTGAGGGGACCATGCCTGCTGGGCTGCATCAGCAGGCGGCTCAAAGGTGAGTGGTAGCGATGGTCTCTTGGGAGAGAGCTGCGCTGAGCCCTGGGGAGCTGGCTGGCGATGCCGCTGAGGTATCCTGGGGGGCAGAGCCAGTTCTTGTGCCCTGCGGTGTTCCTCTTCCCTTTAGCAGTGCCACAGCTGCGTTCTCCGCTTCATCTACCTCCATCTGGCTGCTGGCCACCATCTCGTCCCTGGTCACTGCTACGAAGGATGGGTCACGGGCCAGAGTCGCAAGGCCCCCAGAGATCAGAGCCTGCAGTAGAGGATGGGGTCACAGCCCAGTGAGTGCTCACTCTGTAGAGATGTCCCAGACTGCAAGCAGCCCAACCCCGCCCTCTTTTCCCTCTGCGCTGGCAATTACCTGTTGCTCATCCTCGGAATTTAGCTTTGCCATCCAACCCCCCAGCCTGGCATAAGCACGGGACCGCTGCCAACCCCTTTCACTCCCTGGCAGCCCCGTCTTTCCCTCTGCCAGGCTGCACTCCTGCCTTACCTCTTGAATGAGAAAGGTGATGGCCGGAGTGGAGGACGTGCTCGGGTCACTGCTTTCACCCTGCTGATACCCTGAGCTGGATGCCGTTCCCATGGTGGTGCCATCCTCTCTGGGCAGCTGAGTAAGAGGAGCAGAGAGATGCAGCTGGGACAATGCCCATGGAAGATCTCTCCTCCATGTCAACGTGGGGTTGCAAGTACCTTTCCCAGCCTGGAAAGGCACTCCCATTCCTCCCAGCTCCAGGTCACCACCCGCAGTGGGACCAGCAGGGCCACACGGGCAGAACAAACTGGGAACCAGCCCTTATCTCCTGCCCTGGCACTTGCCAGGCAAGGAGGCACTGTGGGCAGCCAAGGGCAGCCAGGGGAGTGTGGGGGCAAACCTGGCACAGCCCTTTGGTCTGCCCTGGCTCTGGAGGTGGCCAGTGAGCCAGAGAGATGCTGCTTCAAGCTATCCCAGCTTGGATGAGCACCCTGCACCCACTGCAGCAATGGAGAGGGGTCCCAGCTCCTTCCTCAAGCTGATCATGAAGGAAAGCTCCAGCAAAGCTGCCTTCATGATGGAGAAACCTAGAGACCAGCTACTTCCCAGCATGGCTGTGACAACTTCTCCCAGGAGGGCAGGGAGGTTCATCCCCGCCCCTCTGCATCACTGCCTCTGGGCATCCATTGTCCCCTTTACCTCCTGGGTAAGAAGCTGCAGCCCTGATGATGGGTGATGGCCAGAGGTGGCCCCTCGCCTCCTGCTTGGCCTCCGTGGCAGCCTCTCCATGTGTAAGGGGTGGTTGTGCTCTGTGAGAGAGAAAGGTGGGGACATTGGATGGGCACAAGAGCAAGGACTGCTACCCAGATCTGGAACCAGGTTAACTAGACTGGGCGAGCCAAAGCGTTTAGGAGTTCAGGACCAACTCAAGACCTAGTACCTGCTCACTGCCCTGTGTTGCCTCCTCACTCACTCAGGGAAGAAGTCCCTGTTTGCAGAAAAGAACATGGTCTTCTGGCCCTGCTGCCCAGAGGTGGTAAGTTCTCCCGCAACCCAAGGCACTGGCTCCATCATCCCAGAGGGTGGGAAGGTGGGAGGAGGGTCTCCTGGAGCTCCCCAGACAGGTCCTGTGTGCTTGGGGCTCTCAGCTAACGTCCAAGTTGTTGGGGCCTGCGTTTTCTCCCCCTGCCTGTCAACATCAGCTCCTTCTCCCTACCCTGGCCTTTAAGCTAGTCCAGATCTCCCAAAAAAAGAATGATGCTAAGACTCACCCTGCGAAGGATGTGTGGCTGCTACAGGCACTGTCTTCCTCTGCACCTCATCCTCGTATTCCATCCTGGCAAAGGCAGGCAGGTGGATCAGACTGAGCAGGACCAAGCACTGAGACTATCCCTATGCAGGGTGCAGCCCTCCCCACCTTCTCACCCTGTGGAATGCAGCTGGAGGGGCAGATTAGAAGGGACACCTGGGACGGAAGAACAGGGTGGAGACCCCAAGAAGTAGGATTAAGGACCTTCTTACATTGGTATCCCTTGTCCCTGTGCTTAGGCAGGTGCTGGTGGCTTCTACCTCGGCCTTGGCAGGGAAGTGGGAAGGGTCATTCCTGCGATCCCTCCTGCCCTGCTGTCCACCTTGATCCTCATGACACCAAGATGGAGTGATGCAAAGGACAAGAAGGGCACGCAGGGAGCCACTGCTGATGTGTGGAGCCACTCACCAGCCCTGGAGCTACCCTGCACGTTCTAGGGACGCCTCTGGAGCACTAGGCTGGGTCTGGGGACCAGTGTGTCTGTCCTCCTTGTCCCCCTGCCTGAGCCCTGCCTCACATGCCAAGGGCTGATTCTGCACAAAGCTCCTGTGTCCATGAATCCACCTTCACATCCAGCATGCGATTCCTCCCACAGTCTGCGGGGACCTCACTGATGCAGCTCAGCCACTTGTCCAGACCTTACCCATCTGTGAAGAGCTCCTGGGCCAAACCGACACGCAGCCAGCTGCCCCCTCAGCCCTGCTGGGAGCCGCTGGCACAGCCCAGCTCTGCCTTTGCTCACCTGACCATGCAAGGCTCTCCAGTCCTTACCCTTCAAGCCAGTAGCTATTGGCATTGTTGACGTTGGTGTTGCCTTCCTGGGGGAAGTCATCGAGGAAGACGGGGGAATCAAGGTCCTCGCTGCCCACCTCAGTGAACTGCAGGGGCCTCTGGCTGGCGACGTGGGGCTGCAGGGGGCTGCTGGGCTCCATGAAGCTGTCCACCTGGCCAAACAAGCCTCCTGTCCTCTGCAACCAATAAGGAGGGCATCGCAGAAAGGAACCAATGAATGGTTTGTGTTGTAAGGGACCTCAAAGCCCATCTGGTTCCACCCTCTGCCATGAACAGAGCCCACTGGATCAGGGGGCTCAAAGCCCCATCCAACCTGGCCTTGAACCCCTCCAGGGATGGGGCAGCCACCACTGCTCTGAGTAACCTGGGCCAGGGCCTCCCCACCCTCACAGAAAAACATTTCTTCCTAAGATCTCATCTCCATCTCCCCTCTTTCAGCTGAAAAACATTCCCCCTCATCCCATCCCTGCATTCCATGACCAAGAGCCCCTCATCAGCTTTCCTGGAGCCCTTTTCAGGACTGGAAGCTGCTCTAAGGTCTCCATGGAGCCTTCTCTTCTCCAAGTTGAACAACCCCAACTCTCTACCTGTCCTCATACAGGAGGTGCTCCAGCCCTCAGATCATCTCTGTGGCCTCCTCTGGACTCGCTTCAACAGCTCTGTGTCCTTCTGGTGCTGAGGACTCCAGAACTGGACACAGGGCTCCAGGTGAGATCTCACCAGAGCAGAGTAGAGGGGCAGAATTTCCTCCCTCACCCTGCTGGTCACACTCTGATACAGCCCAGGACACGGGTGGCTTTCTCAGCTATGAGCACAGGCTGCGCAGTGGTCTCTCTGCTTGTCTCTCTGCTTGGGCCTTACAGACCACTTGGTTCCAAAACCCTCATTGTGCAGGTGAGGAAACTGAGGCACTGAGGGGTGACAATCAAGCAGCAGCTCTGAGATGAGAGCCACCCCTGTGCGTGACGAATCCTGCCACCTCTGTGAAACAGCCTGTGCCACTGGCACCTCTGGACACATCAGGAGGTGCAACCCTGCAACACTACAGCTGTCCAGGCTGTCTCAAAGCCTCCTAGGGAGTGTGAAGTGACTCTGTCCCTGCTCTGATGATGATGATGATACTTAAGCTGTCCTGCCTTAGCCTGGCAGAAGGTGTGAACGGAGCCATCCAAGCCCATGGGTAAACATTCAGCACACCCCTATCACCATACGAGGGTCCTTTCACAGAGGGGAAACTGAAGCAGAGAGCAGGTTTCCCAGGTGACACAACCAGGATGTTCTGATGCTCAGAAAGCAGAAAGAATTGCTGATTCTTCCTTGTGGGCCACACTGTCTTTTAGAGTCAGACTCTGTGAACTGCCCTCCAGCTGCTGGTAGCCAAGTCAGCCTATGACCAACACATCAAAACAACACTGCCCAGGGTGCCCCGAGGGCTGCACTCACCCTGTATATCCCTTCCTCCATGGCAGCTTCTACCATTGCTCTTTCCAACTCCTCCTCAGCAGTCAGGTCCCCAGAAATGGCCCGACGGATTTCAGGAGCAGCTTCTTCTTCAATGCTTCTCAGCCCAGCCTGATGGGGACAAGAAGGTATGGCTGGATGAGGCCTCTCCCTACCACCCTTCTTACTTTGTGCTTTGTAGAGGGAAACGTGATGACATGTGCTCACCTGGTAAGCCAGGCTGCTCTGTGAGATCTACTAGAAAGGCCACGGCTCGCCCTGTCTGGCTCTGTGCTTGGTGGAACAACTTCTGGGCTGATGCTGTCCCACAAAGGGCTTTGCTAAGGGTGTCTTGGTGAGGGATTGAGCTGCTGGTGCCCAAGGGGTAGCCGTGCTGGAGATACCAGGTGGGGGCCAGCTCTTTTCTGTGCCTTGCACCTCTGGGGCTTGGGTTTTTTTATCTCTACAAGTGATTTTCTCCTCATAAAGTCAGGAGAGGCTGGGGACATCCCAGCTGCACTGGTCAGGCGCATAAATCCTCTCCCATCTCACCCTGACAGCATCCTCCTGTGAGTGCAGTGATGCTGCTCAGGACCAGGCACATCATCCCTGCTTCACCTGATGCTGCAGCAGGAAATGAGACGTGCACCAGGCACACAGAACTACCCAAACGCTGCTAGGGTGAGGAAAGGGAGAAGGGAATGTAACAGACCAAACGGATAAGGGCCTGGATGAGCAGCATTTGGCCCAGACATCGGTCTGTGATGGGGATTTCCAGGTCTTAAAACTGCTTAGGGAGTCATCAGACCCTGCTGAGCCTTCTCTGCGGCTGAAATCAGCAGGACAGAGTCAAAATTCTCCTTTGCTTCCAGAGTCACTCATGCCCTGAAGACCAAGGTCACCCTCTGGGGTGGCGTGCTCATTGCCAGTTCAGTGCTGGTTCACCTGGGGCCACGTCATTTCCAGAGCCTGATGCACAGAGCCCCTGTGTGTCATCGCAGCTCTGCCTCTCTAAGTCACTGTGAACTTTCCTGAGCTGGGAGAGTCCTTTTCCTGGATATGCAGAGCTCCCACCACAGCCTGCCCAGCCCCAGGAATGGTCACTCCTCCAACACCACACTCACACTACCAACCTGGATCTCCACAGGGTTTTTCTTGGGCCGGTACCCATAATATTCCTCCTGGCGCTTCATGAACTTCCTGAAATGCTCTTGGATGAGGAAAGTAGCATAGAATTTGCCCACTGTCACCTCATCATCTGGAGGGGAGGAAACCAACCTGATGATACCACCTATCACGTGGTCGCAAGTTGTTGAAGCAGCACAGACCCCGACCGGTTGTTGCTCTGCCCCTCTGGGAAGTACCACCAGGTGACATACCTCCAATAGGTGGGATGACTTGGTCCAGAAGCTTCATACTTGTGCGCTTCCAGATTTTTTTGATAATGGTTCTGAGCTCCTCATTGGCCTGCTCGAAGTTACCTGTGAGAAAACAAGCAGGACAGAGCGATTCATTCCCAGGGGAACATGATCACGAGTGAAGACAAAGCATGTGAAAACCTGGCCACACCTCTCCAGGGTGGGACAGCTCCTCTCCAGACTCCTCTCCCTACAAAAATGAGCTTTTTAGGAACGAAGCTTTGATTTTAGCAAAAAGACTTGAAGTATGGAGCGAGTCAGACTTAGCAAACAGGCGGAGTGCCAGTGCCTCTATCTCTGTTCTGGTGATGGAAACCTGGCATGGAAACAAACTGGTGGGTCATCTTCTGAAAGCAGGGCTTTGCAAGCCATCCTGCTGGCAAGGAAGGGGGTGAAAGCAACTCCTCCCTAGCACACTTATACTGGGAGATGATCTATCTCCTTCCATTCCAGTTTGAGATTATAAATCATCAAATCATTGTCAAAGAATGGTCGGAAAGGGCCTCAACGCCCATCCAGTTCCACCCCCCCCTGCCATGAACAGGGACACCTCCCACTGGATGGGTCAGAGCCCCATCCAACCTGGCCTTGAACACCTCCAGGGATGGGGCAGCCACCACTGCTCTGGGCAACCTGGGCCAGTGTCTCCCCACCCTCACAGCAAAACATTTCTTCCTAAAATCTCATCTCAAACTCCCCTCTTTCAGCTGAAAACCATTCCCCTCATACTATCCCTGCCCTCCCTGATAAATAGATGGGGAAATGCAAAAGTGGAGCAGGCAGTGCTGTACCAGGGGCAGGGGGAGATCTGTCTACACCCAGCAGTGCAGGAGGGAGGCTGGTGGCTGTTCCTTGTGGCAGTGATGGGAACTGGGTCAGAAGGGCTCCCGAGCTGCTCAGGGTGAAGTTACGCAGCCAGGTGGCATTGGTTCACTCTTCAGGGCTGCAACACACGTGCCTGCAACTACTGATATTCTACAGGAGTGGCCTGAGCAGCCCCACACATGTACCCACTGTCTACAGCCCAGTGGGATAATTAACAGCATGAAGTTGAGAGTTGCACAAGAGGGTCTGGCTCCGCAGGCAAATGCCCTGAGGCACCTAGACAAAGTGGGGCAACGGTGTGTAACCAGCTCCTCATCAGGCCATAGAGGCAGACAGGAGCATTGCTTACCTTCTGTCTTGATCTTGAGGGCTGTCCTCACCAGTGCGAAGAGGGTTGCATTGAAGGTGACGGTGCCATCGCTGTTCAGGGGCATGTTCATGCACACCAGACGCTGCACAGCAAACCACCAACTGTGACCCCAAGCAGCAGAGCAAGCTGCAGCCCACGGACACACAGCCTGTCCTGGCCAGAGGGCAACCACACTGCCCGGGGAGAGGCTCTGCTTGGCGCACTGAGCTGCCGACCAAGGAGCTCTCCCGGCTCTCCCTGCTCTGCCCAGAGCCACAGGGCTCGGCACCACCACTTGGCAGCACACAGGCCAGCAGCAGTGACACCACTTGTCCTAACCAGCCGGCTAAACCAGACCAAGCTGTGGCAAGGGCCAGGACAGATTTATGAAATAACCCAACCTATGGGGCATTGGTGCCATGGGAGAAAATTACAGAACCAGAATCATTTAAGTTGGAAAAGACCTTTAAGATCATCAGGTAGTGGACAGGTATGATTGGACTTGATAATCTCAAAGGTCTTTTACAACCAAACAATTCTATGGTTCAAGTCCAAGCATAAATGTAACACTGCCAACTCCTTCACTAAACCCTGACCCTAAGCACCACATCCACATGTCTTCTAAATCCTTCCAGGAGGATTCCAGGTGGAGCATCCACCATCTCTCCAGCCTGGAGAAGAGGAGGCTGAGGGGAGACCTCATTGCTCTCTCCAACTCCCTGAAAGGAGGTTGTGGAGAGGAGGGAGCTGGGCTCTTCTCCCAAGGGACAGGGGACAGGACGAGAGGGAATGGCCTCAAGCTCCACCAGGGGAGGTTCAGGCTGGACATTAGGAAAACATATTTCAAGGAAAGTGTCATTGGTCCCTGGCAGAGGCTGCCCAGGGAGGGGGTTGAGTCACCTTCCCTGGAGGGGTTTAAGGGATGGGTGGACGAGGCGCTGAGGGACATGGGTTAGTGATAGATGGGAATGGCTGGACTTGACAATACGGTGGGTCTTTTCCAACCTGGTCATTCTATGATTCTATGACAGCTTGGGGAAGGTGCCCCTGTACACACATCCCCTGCCCCACCCCCTTGGCTCTTACCTTACAAGCTACACGGTGTGGGCAGAACTTCCCAAAGCCCAGGGGAGGCTGGATGCGCCTCAGCAGAGTCACTACATCCAAATGTTTGATCCTGCCCCTGTGGAGGCAACAAACTGCATCAATAGTACGGTGGCAGCCATGGGGGGCAGGGGCTGTGTGGGCTTATCCTTGTCACCTGCCCCGTGGCTCTGTGATGGGCGAATCCCTACACCTCCCTGCACTGCTCTCGGGGAAAGCAGCTGTTCCCCATAGCACTGGACAGCAAAGAAAGGTGTACAATGGCATGGACAAGGTGCTGAGGGGCATGGTTTAGTATTTGATAGGAATGGTTGGACTCAATGATCCGGTGGGTCTCTTCCAACCTGCTTATTCCATGATCCTATGAAAGCGTTGACAGCATCAGCAGGCCTGAATGAAGAGGTGACTGGACATTTTGTGTCCCCAAACATCCTAATGGCTTTTATCAACCCTAGAATATGCTGGCAAGTCCACATCCTCCTCTGAGATGCTGGGATCCAACTCTTAGACAGTGCCACAGCTCACACTGCCAAACATGTCTCAAGGCAGCCCACCCCAGGCTCCCCACAGACCATCCCCTCTGTGCCACCCACCCCCTGCCACTTACTTGGCCTCAGGGTCGTACTCAGCCCAGATTCGTTTGAACTCATCCAGGTGGTGGGGCCCAAGGATGGACCAGTCACGGGTGAGGTAGTCAAAGTTGTCCATGATGACTGCCACGAAGAGGTTAATGATCTGAGGGCAGAAGGGTGGGTGTGAAGGATGCAAGTTAGGGCAGGGGTCCCCTGGAGCTAGCAGATGCTGTGGGGCACCCCAAGCAGGGTCTTCCACCCAAGGAGATCACGTGAAAGGCGGCAGCAGGCACGATGCACCCTCTCCACCCTCGCAAGGGCCAACACAGACACATCTGGAAGGCAGCATGAGGGCTGTGGGAAGGAAGCAACAAGGGCTCCTGGGCCCCACAGGAGTGCGGTGCCAGGCTTACAGCAAGGCTGGGTAGATGGGAAGAAACCCCATGGAAGAGAGTGCTGCGGGCTCAGCCCCAGGAGATGCAAGGGTAACTCAGCATCAGGGGCTGTCCAGGGTCAGGATGGGGGTACCAGAGAGAGCCCCTTGGGACCCAGAATACCAGGAAGGCGCAGAGCATGTAGAAGCTGATGAAATAGAAGTAGGCAAAGCCCGTGCCACAGGTGTACTCCTCGCCCTCAGCATAGTCGGACTCGGGGTCGCAGAGTTTGCCATAGCTGCAGTCCAGCAGGATCTCCTGCCAGGCCTCGCCGGTCGCACACCTGGGGACAGAGGATGTCTGCTGGTCTCTGCCCGTCCTGGACACAAGCTGGTTTGGCAGAGAGGGCTGCGGGCAGCCCAGCACGCAGGGGAACAGGGAACCACTGGGAAAGGAGCAGGCAGGATCCTGAGCTTGCTGTGCTGCTGTCATGACACTGCTATTGAAAGCTTCAAAGTGAAGTTTTTGGAGTCAAGGAAAGCCTTGAGCCAAGCTCTTGCTTCCCCTTGTGTTTCCTCACAATTCACCAATTAAAACCCAGTCTGCGAAGGTGACATTCAGAATAGAAACCCCAAAGTGTCTCTCTTTCCTGCAGCTCGGCCACTCCTGAAATGCTTCCCCTGCTGCAAGAGATTCTTCTGTAGGGCAAAAAAGAAATCAACTACAGAAATGCCAGCCTCCCTCACTCCAAGCTGATGGGCTCCCATGCCAACTCTGAGCCCAGCTCCTTTCTGGAGTTGTTCACTCATTGAGACAGGGCTTACCTGAAGAGCAGCAGCACAGCTTGTGGAAAGGTTTGGAAGTTGTTGTTTCGGTTGATCTGGGTCCCGTCCACCATGGCAATCTTCCCAAACATCTGTAAGTCACATTGTCAGGTCCCCAGCACCCTTTCTCAGGCACTGACCACCCTCCAGAGCAGCTCTGTCCCTAAGCAACAATTCCTCTTGTTTACTTGGCTTTGGGTGTCCCCCAGAGAGACTGGGATCAGGGTGTCAGTGCTCTGAGGCTCCTGAACTCCTTGGATATTCCTGCCTATGATGAAAATGCTCCTGCCTATGCTGCACTTCAGCTGGGCCAAGATCTGTTGAACAAGCACTGGTGGCTCCATGCCGAGGTTGTGCTGTTGACTCCAAAAGTGCTGTTTGCTGAATGCCCCAGCCGCCCTGGCTGCAGCCTGGGGATAGGAGAGGGCTGCTGAGGCTGTAAGCATCCTTGAAGACCAGGGTAAAACGTACCCTTCATGTGCAAAGCCCCAGGGAATGCCCGGTAGAGGACCTAGTCCCTCTCCATCCCATCTCCCCACACATTATCAGGCTCAGGGCATCTGTTTAAGACCAAATCCCACCCCTGTGCCTCTTACCTGCATCCCGATCACAGCATAGATGAAAAAAAGCATCACAATCAGCAGGGCTACATAGGGCAGGGCCTGTGACAAAAGGACCACAGCTTGTGTGAGACACCAGCCCAGCATCAAAGCAACCTAGGGTCTGGAACTCCTGGTGAGGCTGGCATCCAGGCCTCTGTGTTGGGAGGAGACAACCTAAGTCCCACCCGTTCCTCTCACCACCCTCGCACTGCCCCACTCTCCAGTTCTCATGCACAGGAGGCTTACACCAACCCCCAAGGTAGCACTGGGTCCCTACAGCTGGAACAAAAGCCGAGTACAACACAGGGATTCCCAGGGCTGAGAAAGCTGTGTGCTGAGATGCTGCAGTGCGGTCTGGAGCTACCTACCTGATGCAGAGCCCAGCCTTGCTGGGACCAGGGCTGTTGGGCTCAGGCAGACCCTGCCTGCTTGCTTCAACCCAGTTCTGACCTGTGGTGGTTTCAGCCAGGGAGATGCCCCACATCTTCCCACCCACATAGGAAATGTTCTCGTGCACATCACAAGCCCCTGGCCAGCTGCCTGCCAGCACTGGAGCTTTCCTGCTCTGCCCAGTGAGGCCAGACTGCTCGCCCAGTTAGCCAGAGGATCGGAGCCTGCCACCAGCCGAGGGCATGGGAGGGAAGTGCTGTTCCTTCTTTACCTGGAAAGACTTAATGAAGGTCCACAGGAGGGTCCTGACACCTTCCCCCCGGCTCAGCAGCTTCACCAGCCGCATCACCCGGAACAGTCGGAAGAAAGTGATGGAGACGCGGGAGTTGTCATCAGGGTCCTGCAGGCAGATCACAACACTTGGAGGGCAGCAAGTGCTGATGCCTCCAGGCAGACAAGGTGGGGACCAGGTCCTGGGGCAGAAGGGTGACAAGATTCCCTCCCAGGCATCAGTCATGGTCCCCACAGCCCTTGCCTGCATGGAGGACCAGACTGCAAAGGGGATGTGTCAGCACGTTCCCTCCACCCTTTCCAACACCCCTCCCCACCCCAATGTTTCACATCTCTGTTCCCTCAGCCACTTGGGATGCTCGCTTATGGATATGAGAGCAACCCCATTAGCTGAGGAGACGGGACACTGCGGGGAGAAAGGCATGCTGTAATGCAGGCTGGGAGAGCTGTCAGTTCCCCACACACCAGATGGGGCCACCCAAGGGCAGGCGCAGATCCCTCCTGACCGTATGGGATGCTTCTACCTCAGAGCCTATTTGTAACAGTAGCTGTGGGCCAGGCAACAGGCACATGAAGGGTTAATGATGGCTGTTTAATCGAGGAAAGGTTGTTTTGAGAATGTCCCGGCAGAGCTTTCATGAACCAAAGGAGGGACTGACTACCCAAGGACAGGGTGGCTGTGGGGGCTGCTGCCACCTGCGGTGATGCCTCCCCTCCGAGTGGCTGCAGGCCCAGCTTTGGAGGGGCAAACAGCCAAGTCCCAGGGCTGTTCACCAACTGGCACAGCTCCAAGGCTTAAAGGGCCAGGTCTTGTCTGGGAGCACCTGGGACGTTGGCAGTTGGAGATGCTGGGGGCTCAGTCACCAGCTCCCTTGGCTGCTGCAGCGTGGCACAGCTCCAGCCTCTGCCACCAGGAACCATGAGCAGACTCTCATGGTCTCCAGCTGGCACCGTCCATCCTGACTCCATCACTGCTTCGGACACCTTCCCCACTGCTTCTCCAGCCACCCAGAGCTTTACTGCTGCCACTGGATCCTCCTCATTCCCATCATTGCACCCACTCACTCCCAGCTATCTCAGGGCAATGAAAACCACTTTTAAACACCCCTCCCAGCAGCTTCATCTTCCCCAGTCTGGCATTTCTGAGTTCCAGTTCTGCACTGGAAAACACCAGCTCCTCTCCCCATCCATCTTTCTTTTACTTTTCATTCTCCTAATGCCCAGATCCTGCCTAGCAAGCACAGTGGTCGGGAACACCTCATCAGCTCCGGTGCACCATGTCCCCCCTGCCAGGACCAGGGCAGTGCCCAGCAAGGCCGGCTTGCCCTCCACACCAACATCCTAGGACCCCTGGGAAGAGGCTCCAGCCTATGAGAGGCAACAGCCAACCCCTCCCCAGTCTCCAAGCTCCTACAAGAACTTCTATGGAACAATCCGGGGCACCTCCACCCTACTGCATCTCCATGGTAGTCTCAGCCTTCTCTGGAATTGCTCCAACAGCTCCATGTCCTTCCTGTGCTGAGGGCTCCAGAACTGAATGTTCCAGGTGGGGTCTCACCAGAGTGGAGCAGAAGGGCAGAATCCCCTCCCTCCTTCAACCTGCTGTTCCCATGGATTTGGATTACAGCCCAGGACACGGTTTGGGTTTCCGGGCTGCAAGTGCACTTCACTTCTCTGGCTCATGTGGAGCTTCTCATCCCCCAGCATCCCCAGGTCCTTCTCCTCAGGGCTTCTCTCGATTCATTCTCTGCCCAGCCTGGATGTGCACTTGGGATTGCCCCGACCCAGGAGCTTGACCTTGCCCTTGGCCTTGTGGAACTTCATGAAGTTATGTCTTGCCCCATGTCCCTGTTAGCAAGGGGAGAGCAGTTGGGTCTGGTGTGTCTCAATGCAGGACATGCAGGACACATGCAGATGCTGGCCACGGGCATGCTGGCACGGCCATGGGCAGCAGAAGGGAAAAGAGAGCACGACAAGCACGTGCAGCTGATATTTACAATGCCATCACAGCCTCCGCCGAGGCAGTACAATCCACCACTGGATGCAAGAACTGTCTGTCAAGAGAACAAGAGAATGAGCGATAGAAGTGAGGTGGGAATGGGAGGGAGGGAGGAATAGGTGGCTGAAGAAGAAGACACAGACACAGAAGAATGAGTAAGATGGAAATTGGGGACAAGAGGAGGAGCACCGGGGAAGGACAGGCAGCCACCACCACTTGGGCTTACGGACAAGGTGATGTGACTTTTGAAGGGCAGGGGAAGCAGATAGATGGCCATGGAAACACAAGGATCATAGAATCATAGAATAACCAGGTTGGAAAAGACCCACCTGATCTTCGAGTCCAACCATTCCCATCAATCACTAAACCATGTCCCTCAGCACCTCATCCTCCCATCCTTTAAACCCCTCCAGGGAAGGTGACTCAACCCCCTCCCTGGGCAGCCTCTGCCAGTGCCCAGTGACCCTTTCTGGGAAGGGATTTACCCACTTCTGTGCCCCACCACACCTCACCTGTTGTGACCTACACCTCAAGGGCAGGGGCTACGGGACAGGAAATCTTGGGCAGATCTCAGGTTGTGTAATTTTGCTGCCTTGCATGGACACCCCCAGGTCAGACCCAGGGCAGAGACACGGAGAAGCTCTAGGGCAGGGGAACTCCTTCCCAGCAGACACCAACACCTGACCCTTCGTGAAGTGGCTCAGTCTCCCCTGCGCAGGTCTAGCTCATACCTGGGCTATAGGGATCACATGAGACTTTGGGTAGGATGGGAGGGTTGGCCCTTGCAATGGGGCTGAGCTTCCAGCACAGGCAGTGGCAGGAGGGACACACAAGTATGGACACTGCCAGCCCCCTACACTTCAGAGCATGGGGTAGCGCTGGCAGAGGGACCCCCATCCCTCCTGCCCCAGAGCCTTCAGGACCTCCTGGGATGTGAGGGAACTCAGTGACTGAACACCCAGGAGAATCTGGCTGTGGTGACAGACAGAGGGCTCCTGACAGCACGGCTCTCCCTGCTGCCTCACCCTGACAGCCCCACATGGAGACACGAGGGAGGAGAAAAGAAGCAAAATGGAAAGAGAGAGGAGGAGAGGATAGACTTTCCAAACCAGAGTCGTGTGCCTGGGTGCCACCACAAACAGCTTGGCTGCAAGTTGTCACCTGCCACCCCTACACCATGGTGCTGGATGGTTTTGTGAAGTCCATCCTCCCTAAGGTCCCCAAAGTCTTCCTGCACTGACAAGGTGATCTGTGATGGGTGCAGGGGTTGCAAGAAGCTCCTGGGAAACAGAGGCAATAGAACCACCTTGCATTGACCTCTCAGCAGGGAGGAAACTTATTGGAAGGGCAGGTGAGGCTGCCTCCCATCCACCTCCTAATCCTAATCCCACTGCACATCACCAGATGGCTGGGAAAAGCTTGGCAATGCTGGGAGGGGAAACCTTGGCATGCAGAACTAGGGGAGAGGACCAGGAAAGCTCAGGCGTGATAGGACCATTCTTGAAATCCTGCCTGGGGTTCTGCAGAGCCCTGCTGCTGCCAGCTGTGCTGTAGCACAAAGAGAACAGCACTGGGGTCAGTCCCAGCCAGCCCAGCCTGGGCACCAGACTCCTCCTAGTGCCGTCGACCTGGGGTTCTAGGCATCCCCATGGCTAAGCACGGCACTTCTTTGGCACCCATGCAAATTGACCTGATCTCCTGCTCCACAGGGACTGAAAATCTCTGCCCAGTGCAGGGCCCTGAGTACCCTTGGAACTTCGCTTCTGAGTGACAACAGCATGGGGAAGGGCATAGCGCCTTAGGATATTATACCCTACAGACAAGAGGAAACTGGGTCACAGATGCAAAGAGCTGGGAGGCCAAGGACCTCATGACAGATGAAGGCTGCTGGCACTGGCATGAAATGTGGGAGCTCATCAAGGCTGAGAAGCCCAGATACTAGAGGACAGCAGTAGTGGTCTGCAGGGCCGTGCAGGGAGGAGTGTGTTGCTGTCACAGGGGAGGAAGGTGGATGATCTGCTCATTCTAGCTCTGAGCCCTGGACCACATTCCAGCGAAGAAAGTGACTGCCACCAAGGGTCCCTGAACACCCTGTCCTCCCCAGCACCGAGAATGGCTGAAGATCACCCTGCCCAGGGGTGGCAGTGGCAGCGGCTCTGCCAGACACAGCCTTGCAGTGGACCAAAACTGGCAAGCCCTGCTCCCGAGAGGAGGCAGTAGGTGAAGTCACTAGAGAGGCTTGATTTATCTTCTACCCAATCCTACAGCTGTTTGCAGCATTATCATCATATCTGCAAAACACAGCACATACCCTCCCCATGCAGAGGGGCATTTTCAGTGCTAGACCCAGGGCGTGGATGCTCCAGTGCTATGAAAGGCAGTGGCACGCTGGCTTCCTAGCACTGCTCTGAAAATGCTCCCAGCGAAGCGCTTACCGTGTAGCCACTGCCTACAGCCACAAAGCCACACAGTTCACATAGTGCAGAGCTTCTGACGTAGTGCCTAGAGATACACGTGTGCACATATCCAGGCAGTCTGTGTATATGTGCAGATCGCTGTGTAAAGGGCCACACGCAAAGCAAATGCCTTGAAATGCGATGAGCCCAAACGTCCCCTGGCATGGGACAGCAGTGTCCAGTGGGTACAGGCAGTTGTGGAAGCCTTTTTCTTACCACCTGCACTGATCTGAGGCTGGACACACTGGCTGTCCAGGCATGCGCGTGGAGAAGACAGGTAGGGAGAGTGGGGCAGAAGCTGACACAGGTCGTTCTGCTCCTGGTTGTCCCCTATAGGATCCCAGTGCCCGCAGATTTGTAGGAAGGGAGAAGGCAGTGTAACATGTTGGCTGTCTGGGCATGGTCTCCTATGGTTAAACAGTGCTTTAAGGTCCACAGGGCCTTTGCTGTGATCTCCACACACTCATGCCACGGGCCGATCCTTGTTCCTCCTCAGAACCAAGCAGAGAAGAGGATACAAACCCTCTGCAGAGCTGGGCATCACACTGGCATCCCTGTCTCAGGGCAGGTGCTACGGCACAGCCTCAGGTGGATGCTGGCAGCAGTGCTCTGCAGGGACACCCCTGTGTCCGAGCAGCCTGACACTTACATCAATCTCACTGAGGATGACGTCAATGATGCTGCCAATCACTATGAGGAAGTCAAAGACGTTCCAGGGGTCCCCAAAGTAGCCCTGCCAAGGAAGAGACAGAGAAAAGGAGTGAATATCCTAGGGTTAAGTCAAGGAGTAAAGAGATGCTGGAGCCCAGAGAAAGGAGTGCTGGAAGGATAACCAGTGATGCCTGGCACCTCACGGAGAGGCAGAAGAAGGGATGGAGATCAGACCCTGGAACCTCTGGTCTGTCATCTGGTCCTGTCTTGTAAAGGTGTGAAATGAGGAGGATGGATTGAGGCATCTAGAGCTGTGACCCCACCAGTGACAGGTGACCCTGAAGATGGGAACAGTGCTTAGCTGGGTTGGGTTGGGTTGTATTTGGCTAGCAAGGGTAGCCCTGACAAAGAGTAGTTCTAGAAACTCAGGTTCTGTTCGTGGGGGTCCCCAAGGGTCTCACAAAGAGAAGTTCTCCAGAGTAATAGGCCTGGGGGTACTTGTACTTGGGAGACAAATGCAGAATAAATGGACTCCTCCAGGCTGGCCTGAGGCCCTCTCCTGCTCTCCAGACCATCTCCTCCCCTCACCTTAGCTTTAAAGGCCATGAGCTTGAGGATCATCTCCAGGGTGAAGAGGACAGTGAAGGCTACGTTGAGGATGTCTGAGACGTGGTTCATTTCTGCAGACTGGTTGTAATGCTAAGTGGAAAGCAGAAAGAGCCACATTAGCTTGTGGCTGGTCCAACCTCTGTTGTGAGCTCAGAGATGTGTGCTGGATGCAGATACTCCCCTCCCACAGACCTATGGTTCAGCAATGGTCAGCAAAAAGGACAATTCCCCCGTAGAGCCCCTTCTCTGGGCTCCCCACATCCAACCAATGCCAGTTTGCCCCTATCCCCAGTGGTGCTGAGCACAAAGTGTGAGTTTTGCAGTGTAGAAAAAACCTCCTCCCTAGAAGTTCTCTTGGAGATGACAGGGCTGAGCTAGCCCATCTGCTGCCACGGACACCCCTCCACCAGCCACGGTGGCCACCGTGCCCCTTACCTGCATGCCCAGGCAGATGGTGTTCAGCAGGATCAGGAAGAACATGAGGTACTCAAAGTAGGAGGAGGTGACCACGTACCAGATCTGGTACTGGTAGGGGTTCTTGGGGATGTAACGGCGCAGTGGACGAGCCTTCAGTGCGTACTGCACACACTGGCGCTGAGGAGGAGAGGGTGGGTGTGAAACCACAGAGGGGCACAGGGCAGCGGCACAGGGGCAGCACCACCAGCAGCACTGTCCCCACAGGCACAAAGTGGGTTCCCTCCCTTCCTTTCAGCCCAGCAACACAGGCCAGGCACCGCCACAGTTCAGGTATCTGCTGTGCTTTCTGCAAATAAACTGCATGGGACTAAGTTTCCAAAGCCACTGCTTGCCTCCAAAGATTGCCAGGCTGTCCTTGTCCCATGCCCTCCAGACCTGAGCCTGCCTGTTTCCCACAGCACTTTTCCAAGGGTATCTCAGGACTGGCCAAGAGCAGCCTGAAGACATCACGTGAACCAGGGGTGAAGGGGGCACTGCGTTTTCTCTCTGCGCCTGAGGGATGCTGAGCAGCCCAGGGCCATCTCTGCTGGGTTCATGTGCTGCTCTCATCACTCCAGCTCCAAGTGCCCACACTGTCCCTGCAGGCTTGCTCAGCACAAGAGCACATCAGCATCTCCTGTGGACCAGCAGGACCATCTAGCTGTCCTCCCCAGCACATGCCATGTCCTCTGTCAATGCCTGTTGCACTTCTGCTGCTTTCAACCTCGATGTCCCCAGTTAGAACCACAGCATGATGGCAGCACAGAAGGGCTGACAGCAGAAGGTGACTCTGGAGATGGTCTGGTCAATGCAGGGCCAGCCAAACCTTTTCACCCAGCACTGTGCCTAGTTGGGTTTTGAATACCTCCACAGATGGAGACTTCACAACCTCTCTGGGTAATCTGTTCCAGTACTTGACCACCCCTTCCATAAAGAAAAAAGGGGGTGGGGGGTATGTTTAAATGGAATTTCTTGTTTTCTTCAGTTCGTGCCCATTGCCTTTTGTCCTGTCACTGAGCATAACTGAAAAGAGCCTGGCTCCATCCCCTTTATACTCTCCCATCAGGTATTTACACACACAGATCCCCATGAACTTTCTCTTACCGATACCAACCAAACTCAGCTCTCAGTCTCTCTGCACATGACAGATGCTCCAGACCCTCGGTCATCCGAGTGGTCCTTTGCTGGACTCACCCCAGTATTTCCACAACATTTTCGTACTGGGGAGCCCAGAACAGGGCACAACCCTCTGCTCCAGCTCATTCTGGGCACACTGCCTGCACTAGAAAGCCCCCTCACTGGTTCTGGTCCACTGCCCTCCCCTTGGAAGGCAAACAGACCCGGGGTAGGTTCCACTCATCTGCACCACTGCTAAAGGCTGATCCAAACCAGGCAGTGCCAGCAGTGTCAGACGTAGGGCTGGTCCACCTTGCCTTTTCCCGTCCCATTACCTGGTTCTTGTTCAGCTCACAGTTCTTGTACTCGCTTTCCCCCTGCTCCTGGAAGGTGACAATGACAAAGCCCACAAAGATATTCATCATGAAGAAGGCAATGAGGATGATGTAGATGATGAAGAACATTGCAATCTCCACCCGGTAGTTGTAGATAGGGCCTCTATCCTCAGCATTAGTGTCAATGGCCTTGTAGAGAAGCCTGCAAGAGAGAAAGTGAGGCAGAAGAGTTCCTAATGAGACAGAAAATACAATCTCTCTTCTTGAAGGTTACAGTGAGCTCTGGAGGCATCCCAAATCCAACAACAGTGGGACAGGGCTGGTGGGCTGACCTTGTCTGCTCCATAGCCACAGCCCTGCCCCTCAGCCTGGGCAGCTCTTTTCTTTACATTTATTTACCTGCTCCCAGCACAGCCCCATCCCTCAGCTAGCCCCACACATGGCCAAGACTCACTCTGGCCAGCCCTCGAACGTGGAGACAGTGAAAAGTGACATCATGGCTGAGAAGACATTGTTGAAGTGGAAGCTGCTGTGAAACCAGACTCGCTCCTGTAGCTCAATCTGCGTAGGGTCCCCATCCACGTAGTCGATGAAATAACCCCTGCAGCAGAAGAGCTGTGAGGTTCATCAGGCAGGGGCCCCTTCAGCCCACCCTCTTCTCCCAAGTGACAGGGGACAGGACTAGAGGAAATGGCCTCAAGCTCCACCAGGGGAGGGTCAGGCTGGACATTAGGAAAAAATTTTTCAGGGAAAGGGTCATTGGGCAGTGGCAGAGGCTGCCCAGGGAGGGGGTTGAGTCACCTTCCCTGGAGGGGTTTAAGGGATGGATGGACGAGGTGCTGAGGGACATGGGTTAGTGATTGATGGGAATGGTTGGACTCGATGATCCAATGGGTCCTTCCCAACCTGGTGATTCTATGATTCTATGATTCACCCACTGTGGCGCTTCCCCAGGGCTCTGTAGTCCCTGGGAGGGGAGTCCTGTGATTGTTGCTGATCTACCCCGGAGTGAGGGAGAACAGCAAAAGACTTCAGCTCCTGTTTTTGGATGCAGCATTCCCACATAGGAGCACAGGTGGCCCCTGTCACACACACCCTCCCCATCCTGGCCACTGCCCAGCTGGGGCTGAGCTGCAGTCACCTCTTACCTGCACTCCTTCTCCGTCATCTTGGATGGATCTGTGCATCTATAGAACTTGCCCTGCATTTAAAAGAGATCAGATATTGCTGTGACTTCAGAAGCCCTGGGCAATTTTGACTTTTCCCCAGTCTGTCCCCACCCTGCCTCCGCACTGACTCCAGCCCTGGCCTCACACCACCACTGGCTTCCCCTCTGCCTGTGGACACAATCCAGTTCACAGGGTGTTTCAGGAGCCACGAAGGACCCTGGGGTCAATCCCAGGCAGAGACAAGGGAACGTTGCCTGGTGATGGGAACAAATCTTCCAGGGCCCTGACCTGAGACCTGTCTAGCTCCTCCTGTCTGGGAAGCAGCAATTTGGAAAACAGGAAAGAAAGTAGCAATCATACAATTAACTAAAAGTTAAGGCATACTGTCAGGTCTGCTCAGTCTGCAGGGTGCCCTGAACACTCTCCCCACCTTGGCTGGGAATTTAAGCTCAATTATTAGAACAAAGGTGACTTCAGCCAGATCCAGCTTGGCCATGGAGCAGCCAAGGCCCAGAGAGCAACAGTTGTGCTCTGAAAGGGAAACGCTTTGCATCCAAAGTGCAGAGGAAGTCAAAAGTACTTGCTGCCTTGGAAAGGGGAAACTGAGGCACTAAGCGGGGCGGGATAATCTGGTCCCTTTAGAATCATAGAATAACCAGGTTGGAAGAGACCCAGCAGATCATCGAGTCCAACCATTCCCATCAATCACTAAACCATGTCCCTTAGCACCTCGTCCATCCGTCCCTTAAACCCCTCCAGGGATGGTGACTCAACCCCCTCCCTGGGCAGCCTCTGCCAGTGCCCAATGACCCTTTCCGGGAAAATTTTTTTCCTAATGTCCAGCCTGAACCTCCCCTGGCGGAGCTTGAGGCCATTCACTCTCGTCCTGTCCCCTGTCACTTGGGAGAAGAGCCCAGCTCCCTCCTCTCCACAACCTCCTTTCAGGGAGTTGGAGAGAGCAATGAGGTCTCCCCTCAGCCTCCTCTGCTCCAGGCTAAACACCCCCAGCTCTCTCAGCCGCTCCTCATAACGCCTGTTCTCCAGCCCCCTCACCAGCTTCGTTGCTCTTCTCTGGACTCGCTCCAGAGCCTCAACATCCTTCTTGTGGTGAGGGGCCCAGAACTGAACACAGGATTTACATGCACTGTCTGGCCCTGACAGTGTCCTGGGTGTTTTATTCCCATTGCAGGCTCTCCTGCTGGGCAGCCTGATGAAGGCAGGTCATCCTGCAGAGCACAAAGAGTACAGCCTGTGCTGACCTCAACACTGGGAGATGCCGTGCCCAAGGGCAATGACTACAAGAGCCTGCCCAGGATGTGCCGGAGCAGAACATATCTCCTGTCCACCTGAGACACCTCTCACCTTGAAAAGCTGGACCCCGATGCAGGCAAACATGAACTGCAGCAACGTCGTGACAACCACAATGTTTCCGATGGTCTTGATTGCCACAAACACGCACTGGACCACGTGCTGCAGAGGCCAAGGACAGTGCACACATGAGCAGGGATGGGGCATGCCCCCAGCACACATCCCACACCCTCGCACTGCAGGGACGGACCCTGGGAAGAGCATGAGCCTGCCAAGAGCAGTGAGATGGGCAGACTTCTTCCACAGACAGGGAGTAGGAACGGGGTTCCTGGTCCCACAGACCCCACAGGGCATGATGCCTGCCACACAACCTCCCATGAGGACTCCCACAGGTCGAAGACCCCCAGCCCTAGCTTCCTTCTTACCTTCAGCCCTTTTGCCCTGTTGATGGCTCGCAGAGGCCTCAGCACCCTCAGCACCCGGAGGATCTTCACCACTGAGATGGCACTAGACCTGAGGAGGAAGGCAGAGCTGAGGCGGGGAGATTCCCCTGCTGGGGCACAGCCCCACTGAGCAGCCATGGAGGCCAGGTTGGGAACAGGGATGAGGGGCAAGGGATGGCAGAGACATGTGGATGTCACTAAGCCATCACCCCACACAAGGCCAAGGGGCGCTGGCAGCCAGAGAAGGCAGCTCCAAAATTGAATTCCTACCCAGATCTTCACCTTCAACACTCAAGAGTTTGCATCCCTGTCTCCCAGTTTTCCATGCCCTGTCCCTCCAAGCATGATTTTGTGAACTCTAACACACAGGCTAATGCCCAGCCCTTGGCTCCTTCCAGCACAGAGAGCTGCAGCACTCCAGCTGCCCTCAAAGTTAAACAGACCAGTGCCCACCATGTAAAGTGTGGAGGTGCTTACTCGATTCCCCTGGAGATGAGGGAGACAGCAACCACCAGCAAGTCAAGGATATTGAAAGAGTTCCTGCAGAAGGAGCCTTTGTGCAGGAAAGCACCATAGGTTGTCATCTGGGAGGCAGAAAGAGGTAGGAGAGAGGTCAAGAAGGGCTCAAGGGGAACAGTCCCTCCACAGCCCTGGGGTAGACAAGGCACAAGGGGCTTCACAAAGCTCCATCACCTGGGGACCCTATCCTGCTCAGACCTCTACCTCTCAGCTGGGCAGGAAGCTGACTCAAGCTGGAAACCCTCCATGTTGTACTGGCTGGAGACAAACCACTTCCCAGTCATTCAGTAAATTAAAGAGGAAAAGAGTGAAGAGACTTGGAGTGGGAACAACATGCAGCACCTGCTTGAACTACTCTTTTTAGTCCACGGATTTCCATTGTTTTCTCTTTGTCAAAATTTTTCCTAACGCACATCAGAACAAAAATCACAGAATCATAGAATCACCACATTAGAAGAGACCCACCGGATCATCGAGTCCAACCATTCCCATCAAACACTAAACCATGTCCCTCAGCACCTCATCCACCCGTCCCTTAAACCCCTCCAGGGAAGGTGACTCAACCCCCTCCCTGGGCAGCCTCTGCCAGTGCCCAATCACCCTTTCCGTGAAAATTTTTTCCTAATGTCCAGCCTGAACCTCCCCTGGGGCAGCTTGAGGCCATTCCCTCTCGTCCTGTCCCCTGTCCCTTGGGAGAAGAGCCCAGCTCCCTCCTCTCCACAACCTCCTTTCAGGGAGTTGGAGAGAGCAATGAGGTCTCCCCTCAGCCTCCTCTTCTCCAGGCTAAACACCCCCAGCTCTCTCAGCCGTTCCTCATCAGGCCTGTTCTCCAGCCCCCTCACCAGCTTTGTTGCTCTTCTCTGGACTCGCTCCAGAGCCTCAACATCCTTCTTGTGGTGAGGGGCCCAGAACTGAACACAGGATTCGAGGTTTGGTCTCACCAGTGCCGAGTCCAGAGGGAGAAGAACATCCCTGGACCTGCTGGTCATGCTGTTTCTGATACAACCCAAGATGCCATGGCCCATCTGTCTCAGTGTCACAGCACGGCTGGCTTGACCTCACTGAAGGGGACATGTGGCCTCTGGGGCAGGTCACCCACCACTAGACTTCATGAACTCTGGGGATCAGTTGGCAGCTTCTCCTGTCTGGGTCCTCAAGCTTGTGCCCAAAGAGCTTGAGTGCCCATGGCCAGAACAGTCTAGAGCCATAGAATCATAGAATCACCAGGCTGGAAAAGACCCACAGGATCATCGAGTCCAACCATTCCCATCAATCACTAAACCATGTCACTCAGCACCTCGTCCACCCGTCCCCTAAACCCCTCCAGGGAAGGTGACTCAACCCCCTCCCTGGGCAGCCTCTGCCAGTGCCCAATGACCCTTTCTGTGAAAGATTTTTTCCTAATGTCCAGCCTAAATGTCCATATGCTGGGTCATGTGCATGGCCGGAACCATGAGACAGACGGACTTACCTTCAAGGCAATTTCGACTGTGAAGACAGAGGTGAAAGCAATGTCAAAGTATCCAAGAACCTAGGAACAGAAACATCAGAACTGGATGAGATTTGGGTGGCATGGGAAATAAACGCTCCAGTGTATTTAAACATCCTGTCATTGTAGTTTTCCTTCCACTGGGTGGACTGGCAAGTCCATCTAGCTCAACAGAGCCTGCAAAACCAGTGCCAAGAAGACTCCTGACCTTCCCTCAGCTTTGCTGATTTTCCCCAGTGCATGATCCAACCTGCAGCCTGGGATCAAGCTCACAGTTTCCAAGTAAGTGAGGCTTGACCTGATTCTACTGAAAGCACTCGATCCCAAAAACACTGAGTGCCCTGGCAAGTCGTCTCATGTGAGACCCCCCAGTCCCTGCCAGGCATTGCACACATACAGAACCATCTGTGCCTCATGTGGCTAGACCTGTGGCTACCATTGCTCCACGCCAACAGCGTTTCAGGGTGCTGCACACATCAGTGATCCAGTTTGCTATGTCATAGGATGACTCTATCCCTGACAAGCCACCACAGCCTTGAACCGATCTCACACATCCTGTCAGGTCAATCTTTTCACCCAGAAGTAAACTGGGACACGGAGCAGTGAAAACTTGTCCCAGCTGTGCCCTGAATGGAAACACAACCAGCCTTTCCTCCCAGAGTGTTGCCCTCCCGGACTCAGGGATGAAATTACAGCTGCCTGCTGAGGCTTGACATCTGGCGAGCAAGGCTCTGCTCACTGAGGAACTGTGGGACTCCATGAGGTCTCCCCTACCCTTCCCAACCCTCCACAGGTACATGGGCACCTGGTTGCGGAAGGACTCAGCTCGGATGGGATCCTCGGCTGCCAGTGAGATGCTGCTGAGCAGAATGAAGAGCAGGATGAAGTTGGTAAACCAGGTGGCATTGACAATTCTGTGGCATAGGACCCGAAACCTGCCAGGGACAGAAAGAGCATGAGATCCTGCAAGCAGCCAGAGAGACATCAGATAGGGCCATGGAAACCTGGAAGAGGGTTATGGTGAAACCTCAAGGACAGGAAAGCATGAAGGGATGTCTCTGCCTGCCCTTTCACACAGACTTTTCCCAGTGAGCTGGCTTCCTTCTGAGCTGGCTGTTACCCACAAACAGGACCCCACTGGGAAGGGTGAGTGCCAGAGGTACCTGGGCCAATCCTGGCTCCACAAAACTGGGAGAAGGGTCAGTGCCTACTTGTTGGTTGGGCTGAAGATGAAGAAGGAGCTGGCTTCAGGCATTGGAACAGCCTTCTCTTTCAGCTGTAGCTCTGCGAGGGGTCGTGGACGAGGACTCAAGGGGATTTCAGGCTCATCTTCTTCATCATCACCTGTGGAGTGACCATGACAGGGGGAAAGGAAAGAATTATCCAGAGAGGAACAGGAAATGTGACCTTATGAACAATCTTCTGATCCTGTGATCCTGATCTGGGATTTGTGCCAGAAGGGCACAGCACCCAGAGTCTGGCAGAAGGTCACCACTTCTTCCACTCCGCACACAGCCAGGGTTCTGGAACAATCCCTCTGCAGTGCCTCCTCGGCTTTCCTGCTGCCCTGCCAGGGTCAAGTCTTACCTGGGAAGTCTGCAGAAGGGTAGGGGTCTTTGATCTCATTGACGTTGGATTCAAATTCATCCACTTTTAACTAAAAAAAGAGACAGAGAGGAGGACATGCAGCTGCATGTGTCAGTGTTACTGCCAAATGTTGCATGGTGGCCAGACCCTGTCATCTTGGAAGCCATGTGGGGCAAGCAGGGTCTCTGCATTTGGCTTGTACAGCACCAAGAACATGGAGTCCTGGCTCAGAAGGGAGCAGAGTGAGGGGCAACACCTCAGGGGTGCTGCAAAGTGAGCAAAGAGCAATATCAAGAGGATGGGCGAGGGGAACATGCACTGGGCAAGAGCCTGGGGTCATGCACCTATACCACAGGTGGGACAAGACATGGGGTGACTCCTAGGTGAGTTCCCATGGGACGTCTCTGGGAAGTGGGTAGGGAAGTAGCCGCTGGTGAGATGCTTATGAAAGGCAGTTCAGCACGAAGTCAGCACATCTGAATAGAGAGGCTTGCATACAGGTTGTGCTGGTGTAGACATAAAGGCTGTCTGGGATCCTGCTGATCTGCTCTGCTCCCCTCCACACTGTTGTGCACCAGTCCGCCTCAAACCCTGACAACTGGCTATGGCCAAGGAAATTAATCATAGGAAAAGTATCCCCAGCAATGGTCCTGTTTAACCTGCCTGGGCCCAAAGAGCACCCATCACCAGAGGATGCTAAAGTGAGGAGTGATTCTGGCAACAAAGAGCCCGGACCTAGGCTGGCTCCAAGCCTATATCAGTCCTGGCTGGCAGAGGAGGAGTCTGGTCCCTCACCAGGAGCTCCCCAAGGCCCAGCCCTACCAGCACTGACCTTGGCTGTTGTAGGAATCCCTTCTCCCTTCGCTTTCTGCTCGAGTTTCTTGGCCAGCATCTGCTTCTCATCTTCAGACTTCTCTGGGTAAGCTCTGAGTGGAGAGGAGGGGAGAGCAGGAACTGAACTCCAGGCAGGGCCATGGGCGATGCTGTTCTGCCCCCTCACACCAAAGCACCTGCCTTGGGAGCTCCCACTGGCAGGCACTACAACACTCACCTGGACATCTTCCGACGCTTGCGTTCCTCTGCTTTGGCCTTCTGGGCTAAGGTCAGGCTCTCAGCCTCAGCCAGGTTATCAACTGCGATGGCCAGGAAGACATTGAGGAGGATATCTGGAAGGACAGTGCTAAGGACATGAACTTGTTTTCTGTTTGGAAGACGTGGCCATGACTGCCCATGGTTTTCAGGGTGCCCTGAGAAACCTTCCTGTAGTTGAGCCCTTAAGATAACCTCGAGATCATCATCCTCATGAGTACTGAGCTCTGGGTTGGCTGCCCTCTCTCTGCTTTAGCTCAGTGCTTCCAGCCTAGACTTGTTACTGCACTGACTGACGGCTGAATCCCTGCTTGCTGGTGATCCAGCTCTGCCCCATGGTTTGTTTTCCTCCAGACTCCAGACCCCAGATCCCAGGCATCGCTAATGCAAGCCCTGAAGCCTGTGGTTAGTTCCCCTGTTGTCCAGAACCAAAAGGCTTGAGGTAAGCACTGAAAAGCTTTAGAAAGCCCCTCTTCCCCTCTCCTTGGCTCCCTTCACAGTCCTATGTAGCTGATGCCACGGGGCTGGGTGTGGGGACCCTGGGTCTGGCTTGGCAGGCGGAGGATACAGTTCCCGCAGACAAAGAGGATGATGAAGTAGATGCAGACCAGCATGCCGGGAAAGGATGGGCCCCCGTAGGCCATGATCCCATCGTACATGATTGAATTCCAGTCCTCTCCGGTCAGAATCTGGGAGCAGAGCAGAAACAGGGACTCGCGAGCTGCCCCAGCAGAGCACAGCAGAACCCCACAGCTCAGTCCCACCTTCCTGGCTCCAGCCCCAAGCCCTCACAGCTAGTACGACTCAAATAAGGGAAATTAGGGTGGTGTAAAGGTTGTGTGATATCAAATAAAACTTTTCTTGGTTGTTTGGTGTCATTTCACCTTAATTTAGCCCAGGGTATCACAGAACCTTTATGACCTCCTGATTTCCCCCATTTACAGCTCCTACAGCCCCACAGCCAACCCCACCTCCTGCTCAGCCCTGAACCTGCACTTCTCCTTGTGACCCCAACTGCATCTCCCTGCTCCTGCCTCAAAGTGACTTCACCTCCCACCAACCCACATTGCTCTGAGCCCCAGCTCTTGTCCAGAGACCCACAGGCCCAGTGACTCCCAGCACGCAGTCCCCCAGTCCCCTGTGGCCCTTCCCGCAGCCCCGTACCTGGAAGACACTGATGAGGGCTTGGGGAAAGTTGTCAAATGTGCTGCGCCGCACTTCCATGTCCTCGAAGTCAAACTTGCCCCCGAAGAGCTGCATGCCCAGCAGCGCAAAGACAATGATGAAGAGGAAGAGGAGGAGGAGCAGAGAGGCAATGGAGCGGACTGAGTTGAGTAGGGAGGCCACCAGGTTGCTCAGAGATGTCCAGTACCTGGGGACAGGAGAGACAGGAGCGTGCAGGAGGCAAAAGAGTGGGGAAGGCTTTGGGCAGGACAAGGTAAGAGCAGGGAACAGACCACCTGGTACAGGGGGATGTGTTGTCAGGCCAGCAAGGGGGGGTTTGGAACCAGCACCGCTCAAAAGCTGGGCACTGGGACTGCTCCAGCCGTGCCCCAGGGGGTGGAAATGAAGCTCCAGGCATGGTGTGACAGGCAAGACACCCTGCTGCCTGCTCCAGACACCAGAAGCGGGATGAGGAAGGGGGATGAACACACAGCAACTTGGTGCCAGAAAGAGAAGCCAGGAGTCCTGGCCCACAGCACCCCCATTTACAACAACCTAGAACCCAGAGCAAGGGAAGGACCTCAGGAACTTCCAGCAAGCCCTGCTCTCTCCTTCTTGCCACTCCCAGACCATGTCCTGGAGACAGAAATCCCCAGCTTGGCCTTGTTCCTCCATCCAGGAGCTACCAGCTCAGCTCTGGCTGCAGCCCTCCCCAGGGACGAGGCCAGTGATGCCTGGGGACAATGAGCCACCAGCACCCACAGAGATCCCTCCCCAACCTGGTGATCTTGAAGATGCGGAGGAGCCGGATGCAACGCAGTACAGAGATGCCCAGGGGTGACAAGGTGCCAAGCTCTACCAGGATGGTCTCCAAGATCCCCGCGCACACCACAAAGCAGTCGAAGCGGTTGAAGAGTGACATGAAGTATTGGCGTAGGCCCAGCGCGTACATCTTCAGCATCATCTCAGCCACAAAGAGTGCTAGCAGCACCCGGTTGGCATTGTCTGGGGTAGGAGATCAGCCCATCAGAGCATGGACCTCTTACTTCAGCAGGGCGCAGCAGGAAAGGAAAGAGGTGCTGCTCACCTCCCTTTTCTGCTGACCGAGCCCTGAGCTGCAGCTGCAGCAAATACTGTCTTTCAGGGAGCGCAGAAGAGAGGAGGGTGAGGAGGAGGCAACTTTGTACTTTATACATGCAGTGTGTGTGCGTGCACTGGGCTGTGGATGTGTGCGTGCATGTGGCTGAGCAGTGTACGCGTGTGCACAGCTGCACGCTGCGTGTCTGTGTGTGTTTGCGTGTGGGTGAGTGCAGAGAGCATGGCTGCACGTGTAGATGTGCATGTGGCTGTGCTGCCTGAGCACATGCAACGTGTGTTTGTGTGCTGTGCACGTGCGAGAGCAAATGTACACCCTCTGTGCATGTTCACCATGCAAAACCACGTCCTTGGGGATACCACACGTGTTCAGCGTGCAGTCGTGTGACAGTGCAGTGGGGATGGTGTATGCACACACTTGTGTGCATGAGCAAATCTGCACGTGTCTAAGAGATGCTGGAGTGGCTGCGTATGCACAGGAAGAACTCCCACATGTCTCCAGGGCAGCAAGGTGTCCGAGCCCTCCCTCTCCCTCCTCAGACTCTTTGCTCACCTTGCACCTGAGTCAGCCATTCGGGCTGGAAGTGGTGCTCCGAGGCGATGGAGAGGGTATTCAGTGCCACCAGCAGGATGACAAGCCAGTAGAAGAACTTGGACTTCACCACATCCCTGCACTTCCTACGAAACATTCGGTTCCAACGCCTCCACTGACGGCTAGAGAGACGGGCAAAGGGTCAGCAGAGCTCAGCAGCAGGTCCTGTCCTACCCAGGGCTGTGAGTGCAAACTGCAGAGCAAAGCCAACCCATCCCTTTTCTTCAGGCACCTTCCCTGAAAAGTGCTGAGAAACATAACCCTGCCTCTGGCACTTGGCGCATTCGCTCAGGCGTTGTGGTTCCTTCACACAAACACCTCCTGGCTCTTTTTTAGCCTGTGGTCACCACTGGGTTGGCTGCACCAGGCCCTGTTCCTAGATCACAAGGCATGCATGGACCATGAGAGGATGCTCGGAGCCTGGTCCCAAAGTGAAGAAGTTGTTCACCTTGAAGTGGCTTTTTGCTGGTACCAGAGGAAAATTCCATGTTTGCTGACTGCAATGTTTGCATTTCCTCCTGGGCACAACCCCCCAGCTTTCCCCCATGAACTGGTGGCTGACAGGAGAGCCTGACCCAGCCAGGACAGTGAGCAGGAAACCCTGCGAGCCCACATGCAGAGCAGCAGATGGTTCAACTAGTGCAAACTTACAAGTAGAGAATCCACTTGTTCATGCCCTCAATTTCATACAAGCTCTCTGTCTCTGACCCTCCTTCATCCGATGGCAGCATACCTAAGGAAGGAATGACATCCAGGCTTTCCTTGGAGCCCTTGGGAAGAACGTGGGGAAGGGAACCTCTTCCAGGAGCACATGAGGAAGAGCTTCCCCATTGGAAGTGAAATCAAAAAATGCCATTTCAGGGAGAGTTTGGGCAGAAGGTTTTGAGTGTTGGGTGCAAACCAAGTGGGAAGCACTGGGAATGCCTGCCCAGCAGTGAGGGCAGCAGCAGAGGAGAGAGGCAGCCTGCAGAGCCAGCAGTGTGTATGTAGGCTCGCTCAGTGCAAGACATTCCCAGCACGGAGAAACTGGAGTCAGTTGTGGTCTGAGGAAATGTTGAACAACGAGTGCACCAACCGTGGTGTGGAAGAGGTGTTTCCCAATGCTCTTTGCAAACAGATATTGCTCAGCTTCACGCATCAAAAGTTAGGCGAGGTGGCATAGCAGCTCAGTGGCCTTGCTGAGCCTTGGGCTAGGTGTTTGTGTATTCCCCTCCTTCCCTGAGCACTTCTAATCTCTTGAAATTGTCAAACAATAGTAAGAAATTCATGCACGTTAGTGAGCAAGCTGGTAACCCTGCACTCTGCCCCTGCACACAACAGCTCACGTGCTCCTCATGGCCTCTCATGGCCATTCCAAGGGCATTTTGCCAAAGGAGACCTAGGCCCTGCTAGTGCTCTGCAAATATTAAACACAGTGGTTGAGGTATAGCACGAGGGCCACGTTATTGCAAGTTTGGGTCAGATTCAATAAAATTATGCAGGAAAGAAAAAAAAGTAGAATAAACGGCACTGCAGAAGTCAGAGCATTCTGTTTCAAGGTTTTCAAGGAAAATGAGTCTTTATGACTTCTCTGAAAGTCTCAATGCTTCCTGTCTAGGACAGTCAGTGTAAGGTACCCGACCCTCATGCTAAGAGTCTTTGACCAAGCAAAGCTGGTACCTTCTCCCCTGGCCCGGTCACTGTCCATGACCTCAGCATGGGTGATCCAGTCCATGTAGCCCTTCAGATCCTCCTCCAGCTGCTGCTTCTCCCGCAGCTTCTGAAACGTGCCCCGTGACTTGGCCTTCTCGCGCTCTTTGGTGAACTCGCTGGGATAAGGCAAACAGCAGAGTGAGACTAAGGAAGAGGATGGTGTGGAGGTCAGATACTACAATCCTGAGCCAGGCCAGTCCTTGCAGAAAGATAAAAGCCCGAAATATCCTACCACCTAGTGCTACCACTAGTGATTTTCCTCTTTCTTGGCCCCGTTCCATGATGTGAGATCATGGGGCACCATCGCCTGATGCCTGATGGCAGGCAGGGTTTCTTCTCCACCACTCGCTGCCCTTCAGGAGCTCGTTGCTGTACGGTGCTGTGGTTGGACAGGTGCTAGACCTGTGGTTGGACTTAATGCTAGATGTTGAGAGCTGTGGGAGTTCTCCAGCTTTGCTAAGGATTAGAGCAAGTTGGGTCTCACTCATCTTGGGGGGGCAGAAAGCTGAAGGTAAGATCATCACACAGCAAGTAAACAGGACACTTTTCATGGCAACGTGGAAAGGGCAGATCTGCCAGTGCAGTGGGTCTCACACTTCTAATTTTTTTTAAATTGATTTCTTTTCTTTCCTGGAATCTGGCAAGGCTGTAGATCTGCTACCCAGCCAGCCTGGAGGTGCCACGTGTTAGTACTAGGTCATAGACATTTTAACAATCATTAGACACACTAAACCTCCAGACTTGTCAGGTTTTGTCTGGATTTTCCTGATCTCAAGCATATTTTAGCTGTATTTGCAAGTACACTTCAGAAGCTTTTGCTCTGCCTGCAGCTTTTCTAGGACCCAGTAACTACTGTCCCACTTTTACAACCAAATTCATGCAAGGGTTAGGTGTCTGTGGTCTGTCCTGTGGTTTTGAGCTTGTTTTAGTTACATTAACCTTGTGCAGTTGTATGGTTCTTGCCACAGAAGATGACTAACAAATCCAACTAATTAGGGGATAACTAACCCTGTGAATTAATAGAGACTATGAGTGTGATCCACTTGCATACACAGGACTGAAACATATAAAAAAGACCCTGAGCCTGCACAGAACTGAGGAGAAGAACCCCCACCACTCCACAGGACAACATGCAGTTCCCAGCAACAGAATCAGGATGCTGACGCCTCACCACGGCAATGCAGAGTGGGTTGAGCGTTGCACCAAAGATATTGTATGCAGAGCAGCTTTAACTGCAACTGCTGTGGGAATTAGCATTAATTGAGTCATTTGGCATAGAAGAGTTACGATCACCGTAGCCAGACTGATGATAGCTTGTGGTTGTGTTTGGATGAGGCTGTTGAAGCATTAATTGGAGTAAGCATAATTCTCTCTTGCATTCTTTGCATTCACATGAAAGGTGTTTTCCTTCAGTTGGCCATATGGAAATCGTGTGTACTCACAAGCTGGCAGCACTGGGGGTGTCGGTGAGAATGAGTGTCTCAGCTCACAGCTGTGGGGTAAAAACTACTGCTTTGAGTGCACCTTCTTTTGCTGTGAGACCTGGCAGACCACACTACAAACACTTCACCATGTGCTTCATGGCTGCATTTGCTGGCAGCTCGTTGTGCTATACAGGGAAAGGATTTCTGCATCAGCTGTTGAGCTAAAACCTCAGGCAGTAATGAACACAAACCCACAAAGTAACTCAAGTCTGAGGGTTTCTAAGAATGGAAAAAAGAAGAGCGGAGAGGAATAGGAGAGGAAAAGGAACAAAGACTTCTTCAGGCTTTCTTCTCATAGTTAAACCGAGCCAATGTCCCTGCTCTGATCACGCTCACTGATCCACTAGCAAGGAGAAAAGACAGGATGGCACTTACCCACTAAGTACCCCCAGAACCAGGTTGAGAACAAAGAAGGAGCCAAGCAAGATAAGGCTGACAAAGTAGATCCAGGGCCATTCATTCCCAATGGCATCATTTACCTGGCAAGGAGAGAGGCAGATGAAGCATTTGAATGAACTGTCTGGCATCAGTCACTGCTTGGGCCCCCCTCAAGAGTCTTGGGGAGCTCTGCTCCTTCTAAAGCAAGTGCTTGCGATGGCAGCAGGCAGACCTGACTCTGAGTCCTGGCACCTTATGTCTCTGTAGCTGAGTTTAGCAGAGGTAAATTCAGACCCAAGCATTTTGGGAGCAGATTTAAACATCATCCTGATACCTAAGCCTCAGTAAGACAGACTCCCAAGGACTGCAAAACACGGGGATTTGCTGGAGAAGCATCCACCAGTCAGTGGCTGTGCCTGGCCTGTACCCCTTCACAAAGGTGGGAGCTGGAGCACCCTCCTGTCTATCTGCTGAGCAAGGACAACTTGGGCAGTGCCTGCAGAGATGCAGAAGGTTTTTTGGTGCATTACGAATGTGCATCCCATTTTGGAGCTTGATGGGGCAGGATGCCTTTCACTGTCAGACAGACCTAGCCCTGCTATGGGTCCTGTGTCCTGGAGGGAATTTCTTGTTCTGAGGAAGGACCAGCAGTCACTTCTGCCAAGCCGCTGAAGCCTACCCAGTAGAGGACTTCGGTCCAGCCCTCCATGGTGATGCACTGATAGACAGTCAGCATGGCAAAGCCAAAGTTATCGAAGTGAGTGATGCCGTTGTTGGGCCCCAGCCAGCCGCTTCGGCACTCGGTGCCATTGATGGTGCAGTGTCGCCCGTGGCCAGAGCTGGTACATGGGGCTGGCTTCTCTGATCCTACCGTGGCAATCACATCTGAGGGGGAAAGCCATGGTGTGAGCAGCATGTCAGGCCAAGTTCAGCAGGTCCCAGTACCTCCCAGCCCCCTGCAGAAGCTTTCCAAAAGAGGCCCCTTTCACAGCCTCCTCACACCACATACCATCAGCAAGCTGTGTGCTGTACCAAACATCTTTTGGTCCTGCCACACTCTCAGGCCTAACATTGGCAAGACAAGACTTTCTGCTACTCACAGAACCTCTGTGGTCCCCTCAGCAGCCACACAGAGGCATCTCTGACATATTACATCCCTGCCACAGCCCTACCTGTCCCAAGGTAGTAGCAGGTCTTGTGCATCTTGCCCTTGAAGAGCTCTTGCCCGACAATAGCGTAGATGATGATCATGAAGAGAACCAGCAGGGCAATGTGGAGCAGGGGCACCATGGCCTTGATGATGGAGTTCAAGACAACCTGAAGGCCTGCACCAAGGAGAAGGGAGAAAAGCTCAGCCACTTCCTAAACAGCTTTGGGTGCACCTTCCATTTCTGCCAGCCCCTCTGACAAACACCCTCTGAAATGCCCCATGCCAAGGGAAGAGGGGCACAGGTGGGTTGGGACTGAAATCTCTGAAGCACGAAATCCTCTCTCTACCCACTATCATAGAATCATAGAATCACAGAATGATTTGGGTTGGAAAGGACCTCAAAGCCCATCCAGTTCCACCCCCTGTCATGGGCAGGGAGACTGGATCAGGGGCTCCAAGCCCCATCCAACCTGCCCTTGAACACTTCCAGGTCTGGCTCAGCCATGATGTCTCTGGAGAGAGCTGTAAGTGTGCCAGCCTACAGATCCCCAGTCTTGACAACTTCAGGCTGCAAGGATGAGCAAGAACCTGTGGCTCCTCCACACCCATCTTGTAGCTGGGCTTGATCCAGTAGCAACAAGAAACCTGCCCCATTGCCCCCCAACCCTGGCCAGAAATGGGGGTTCAATCCACCCGCCAGCCCCTCCTGGGTACCAGCACCCACTCGGTACTCCGGACACCAGGCGCAAGGGTCGCAGCACACGAAACGCTCGCAGGGCCTTCACATCAAAGCCGCCTTTGCCGCCTGAAGTCCCTGCCTGCTTCGCATTGACCTGCTCCAGGGTCATGGTGATAAGCCTGAAAGAGCCAGGGCAGGGTGGAGGGAGTGGGGGGGAAGCAGAAGGAAGGACAGAGAGAAAGAGAAGGGCATGAGGTTGGAGACCAAGAAATCTGTGCTAAGGTTTCAGATCTCTGCAGGAAGGAAAGCGAGGACCTTGTCAGCCACACTCAGTTTGACCCAGGGAACAGCTCTTGGCTGGACACCCCTCTGGTGGGTGTCACCTTCACTGCTGAACAACTGGGGACCCTTCTCACCCCCTGGTGCCCAGTGGACCCTCTCTCCCTGTGTGCCAAATCCCAGAGAAAATCATGCTACTCCCATTCTCCAGACCAAGAAGACCTAAGAAGCATCAAGGAGTCAGACAGGAAAAAACAGGACTTAGAGAGGAACCCAGGGGCTTTCAGGGCCTGAAGAAGAGGCCCATGGGACAAGGCCATGAACTGAGTCTATAAGGTACCCCCAAACCCACCGCAGTCACTAGAAAAATTGATGTAGCTGATGGGCTACAGACCAGGCCTGGTATGAGCCGAGCACCAGCAGCTTCCCCTGCTTGCATTACCCTAGAGACACGATGGAAAAGTCAAGCACGTTCCAGCCATTTCGGAGATAGGCATCCGTATGGAAAAGAAACCCATAGGCAATTATCTTGAGCATCGCCTCGATGGCAAAGAAGATCAGGAAGGCGATTTCAATCTTCTCCTGTGTATTGGAAAAGCAAGCAGGAGAGGATGTTCCGTTAGAGCAAGCTGTCACCTCCCCTGTATCACCACCATGCACGGCTGCCCCCAGCATCTCTCTGGATCAGCTCTGGCTGTGAAACCATCTGTGATCTTCCCACCCCCACCAGGCAGGGCTGTGGCTACCCTGGCAGGAAGGGAGCCACCACATGCCACTCCCTGTCTGTAGCATGATCCCCTGCATCCCTGCAGTGACACACAGCCAGGAGCGTGTCCCTGGACTAGGGGTACCTGTTCTTCCTAACCCAGCACCCAAAGGTGCCTGGCCAGGGCACTGCACATCCCTGGTTCCTATCCTGCCTGCCTCACCCTCCCGTTCTCTCACAGCCTTTCTCCCGCAGGCAGCACTGACACCTTCTCCTCATCTTCTCCAGCTGAGGGCTTGCTGGGTCTGTTCTGGAGACGCCGCACAGCCACCAAGGGACAAGCCAGCTGCATTGTGGCTTCCCTTGCGCCTTGGGTTCCCAGGAAAATGAGCCCTTGGGCTCAAGACCTCCTGCCTGGCAAAGTGAGCTGCTAGAAACTGGCCTGGGGGCTTCATTGGGCAGAGGCATTGATCCTGCTCCCAGGCAGGACCTGGCACCCTGCTCCAGGGGCTCGGCTCAGCCTTGCAGCCCCAGCACCCGTAATGGCTCAGCTTTCCCCAGAGTACAGCCAGGAGCTGCCTGTGCCCACCTGGTTCTGCCTGTCACTGCAGTCACTGCCCTTGCTGCTGATGGCCCTTTCCAGACTGGAATTAAAATCCCTCTGAAGCAGCTAGATGGATGGGGCTATTTATATTTCTGGTTTTCACAGAATCGCAGAATCACTAGGTTGGAAAAGACCTTCAGGATCATCGAGTCCAACCATTTCCATGGCCCCTCTCCTCCCTCTGCACCACATCAGGGGCAAGGAGCATCCTTGTTTGGGGTCTGCAGGGAATCGCACCTAGAAAGGCAGAAATGTCTGTCTGAGATCAAACTGGAGCAGATCTCCACTGGGGGAGGCTGCAGTGCTGCAAGCATACTTTCCTCCCGGGGTCCTGCTGGCTTGCCAAATGGAAAACGCTGTCCATTTCAGAAACCAGGGCTCCAAGAGAAGCATTGCTTCTCCAAAAGCAGAGGCCATGCCAAGTGTCCCTATATGACTGTCACCCACACAAGTGCCAGTTCCTTGTTAGATCTGAGGGCAGCCGCAGCAAGAGCAGAGACGTAAGCATTGCAATTATTGGTGTTATCAGAGATTTGTCTTCAAGTTTTTAATTAACACAACTCAATGCCACTCTCCTCCTCCCCTTATTAGTGACAGCTCTCCCCTAACCTGTCCCCAAAGGCCTGTCCTTGCAATCCCAGACATGTAAATACAACTATCGTGAGGTATATATTGAGGGACTGCAGAGCCACACCAGCAGCCAGTATTGCAGGTGGGTATCTCCACTGCTAGAAATGAAGAAGAAATAGGAGAGCCCACTGCAAGCTACTGCAGCCCTGCAGCTCCCAAGGTCCAGGTTAGTGAGCATCAGGATCCAGCCTGGAGCCCCAGCATTGCAAAAGCTATTGTAACTCCTTGCCCTACTCCATCCAGCAGGACAGAATCAGCCTCCAGGGTCTCTGACTGCCAGGGATCTCCCTCTAAAAACCCTCGCCCCAGAATCAACAGTGGCTTGATGTTCCTTGGACATCCCTTGGAGAAACCCAAACCAGATGAAGGTGCCCAGGGTACAGCCAGCGAAAAGCAAGGTTCCAACCTTAGGCAAGGGAGAGCCAGCAGGCAGCCCCCTGCAACCTGGCTACACTCCCTCTATCCAGGCAAAGGCAGTAATTGCAAACTGTCTTACAGTACCAGCTCACTGTCAGGCTCTGCACGCCCAGCCACAAACAATGAGCTGGATCATCCTGATCTCTCCTTCTGGCATCACTTGTCTAGGATAAGGAAAACTCTCGGCATGGCCAGCGTAAAGGTTGTACACAGTGATTCATCAGTGCTGGCTGGTGGGATTCCCCCATCACCCATCCTACAGTTGGTCCAGGTCCCCTGGCTCATCTGACTATAAACTGTGGACAAGTGCTGATGTTAGCAGAGCAAAAGGAGCCAGGCCTCTGGCTAGGAAGACATCCCACGAGCATCCTTGTCAGTGGGCTGAAGTGCCTTTCAGTGGGGCAGTCACAGCAAACTCTCTCTGGATTCTCCAAGTGGTAGGTTGTAGCTGCAGGACACAAGCTGGCAATGAAACTCATGTGGCCACAATGCAATGACCTGATGCAGGGCAGACTGACTGCCAGAAGAAAGAAGCTAAGAGATATTATGTCCTGGAAGACTTTATACCAGCTTAAGTACTGTATGTCCTCCCACTAGGGCAGACCCCCCTTATGTGCCCATATGGCTGATTTGAGAATAAATCCATCACACACCTCCCCCAGCTATGGTGCTGCCCATGGTGCAGGTCAGCACAGAGACAGGGCACTCACAATCCAAGTGGCCACCCCGTGCTTGTGCCACGAGGGACACGCAGCAGGTCCTGCAGGCCAGGCACACGTGTACAGGCACAGCTCCACTGACTTCATGGAAGATGTGGACAATTTCTAGCAGCTGAGGACCCACTCTGTGTCCCTTCATCATCCCCAGAATTCAGAGCTGGCTACCCAAGGTGGGAGGCTGCTTAGGGAAGGGCGGCAGGGCTGCCTGGCAGAGATGGGGTTGGTGCATAAAGTGTCTAGCATTCAAAAAACCACTATAAAAAGATGCAGGTCGTTAAAACACACCAGGCTGCTACATACACACATGCTTCAACCATGTTAGGGACACAGAGTAACCTGAACTGTGGGTACTGAATGAGCCACAGAGCAGCAGGAATAACAGCGCGGACCATGCCAATGCAATGCAACATGACACATCTCCAGGCTGTTCAGCAGTGTCACTGCCCAGCTCCTACAGCCACACAGGGCACTCAAGAATGACCCCCAGCTCCATGTCCCTGGTGTCTCCCCAGGGATTCTGGGGAGCAGGCCTTGGTTAAAGCATCTCAGCTAGCCAAAGTGGGGGATAAATGGTGAGGGGACAGCGTGACTAACATAGCCGTATAGCTATGCCCGCTTCCCAATAGAAGACATCCATGTGCAGCAGGACTCTCAGCACTTATACTCTTCTCTGATCCCTCCTAACTGTGCCCATCCTCCTGCCCTCCACTGTGCCCCCTGTTCCTGCACTACCAGCCACTGCACCTCCCCTATAGCCTCTCCATCCCAGTCAGACCCTGCTCCCCTCTCCTCCTGCAGCTCCAGCCCCCATCACCTCTGCACCTCCCTTATAGCCTCTCCATCCCAGTCAGACCCTGCTCCCCTCTCCTCCTCACACTGCCCTTCACTGCCAGGCTGAGGCAGTCATCACACATCTCAGGAGGCTGGAGGCTGGCAGGGATCTTTGGGGATGACCTGGTCCAAGCCCTCACTGCTCAAAGCAGAGCCAGCTTATAGCAGGTTGCTCACAGATTTGTCCACTCAGGTCCTGACTGCCTCCAAAATCTCCACAATCCACCCCTGGGCATCCTCTGCCAGGGTTAGACCACCCTCCCAAGTAAAAATGGATTTTGTATGTGCATCAGTGCATTGTCCAGGATGCGTGCACAGACATTAGGAACAGGCTGCCCAGGGCAGTGATGGGGTCCCCTTCCCTGGAGGGGTTAAAGAAAACATTTATACGTGGCATCTGGAGACATGGTTTAGCAGGCACAGTGGGGTTGGGCTGATGGTTGGGCTTGATGAGCCAAGAAGTCTTTTCCAATCTTAATGACTCTATGATTCTGTGATTCTAGGATGTGCCGAGCAGGTAGCTGTGCTGCTGAAGTCTTTCATAAGGGCTTTTAAAACATAAAACACTTAAAAGGGGTTTCTCCAGAGGCTTGCAGCAACCACACTTTGCAAAACAGAGTACTCTGTGTCTGTCTCCCCTTGTCCTGAATGTAGATGAGAGAACCCCTGCAGACGTGGCCTCAAGCTCCACCAGGGGAGGTTCAGGCTGGACATCAGAAAAAAAAAAATTCACAGAAAGGGTCATTGGACACTGGAACAGGCTGCCCAGGGAGGGGGTTGAGTCGCCATCCCTGGAGGTGTTTAAAAGATAGGTGGGTGAGGTGCTGAGGGGCATGGGTTGATGGTCGATAGGAATGGTTGGACTCGATGATCCAGTGGGTCTTTTCCAACCTAGTGATTCTGTGTGATTCTCTGTGTGTGAGAGGAAGAAGGGAACAGTACAGCTGGTGAAAGTATGGGAACACAGTTAAAGTAATCTCATAGTCTCTCCTATGGAAAATCAAGACAAAAACGAGGTCTGGGACAGAGGAAGGCTCCTTTGAGTATATGGGGGGAAACCCTGGTACTTGGCACAGAAGTGGCCATGCTCCACAGTGGAAACCAGACAGGCCCCTCAGGGCAGCTGCGAACTATGCCCAGGGAGAGACATGGAGAGAAACATTTCTGCTCCCCACAGCAGCCTCTGTCACAGCAAGGGCACATTTGGGATGAGAGACGAGCAGGAAAGAATTTGGGAGAGTTTTTGAATTGTTTGCACAAATTCTTTGGAGCAGGTGGTTGGATTGGATGGTGTACAGAGGTCATTCCAGCCTCAGCTTCTCTGTGATGCTGTGATTCTCTGCCATATCCCTGATCCACAGCTTCTCCTTTCCTATAAACAGACGACAGGCCTGGGCTTGACAAACCCTAGGGCTGCAGAGACAAGAACCAAAGAGGCAACAAACCACTCCAGAAGATATGTAAGCATGGAGGGGTCAGGCCCTACAATGAGTTGTTCCCCATTGGATCTCCCTCACTCACTGTCCACAGCTCCTCATTGCTCTGTGTCCCTTCCCTGTCACACCAGCTGCCCCGTGTCTGCTCAGGTGTCTGTGGGACACCTTGGTGCCATTCCTGAGGGTTGTCCCTGCACTAGATGCCCTGGGTCTGCTTGGTTTGAAAAGGCTTTGCTGAGGGCTACTACCTCAGCCAGCAAAACCATGGAAAAGGAGAATGGTTTTGACACAATACAGACATGGGCTTAGTTGATGCCCATCAGACCCCGGGTGTGGAGAGCCCAACTAGAGGAACAGAAATCCTGAGGAGCTCAGTTAATCCACCCTTCCCCAGGCCTGCCAGCAGATGGTCAGCAACGTCCTTCCAGAGGAATCTTTGCTGTGGAGCTGGGGACCATGGGGTATCCTGGATATAAGGAAGAAATTTTTCACACTGAGGATGGTGGAACACTGGCCCAGGTTGCCCAGGGAGGCAGTGGAGCCCCCATCCCTGGAAATATTCCGGATCAGGCAAACTGATCTAGCTAAAGATGTCCCTGCTTCTGCAGGGGCGTTGGACTGTACGGGCTGTAAATGTCCCTTCCAACCCAAAGCATCTTATGATTCTGGGATCCTGATGGATGGAGCAGGCTTTGGAATCTGCTGTATTTTTACTGGCATTCAAAACAAGTGGTCCAGCGCAGCAGCTGGGGGTCTGGGACACCTGCCACAGCATCAGGCGCCTGTATTCCTGTAACTGAGCTGTGCCGGGGGCTGTGTTCAGGCTTTAAAACACAGGCATCCCTTAGATACAACCCAAAGCAGCAGTGGGATCTTCAGAAGCCTTTAAACCCTGTTTCCTTCATGTTAAACATCCATGCTACCTAAACATCAAGCCATTATCTGCAAAACTAACAGAACACCCACACGTAAGCCACTATCTGTGTCACTAAGAGTGTCTTCTGTACCGTTTGAGCTCCAGCTCTGTCCCCACTCACCAGGCCACATGGTCTGCCTGCTACGCTCACAAAGCACATAGGACTCAGCCCTGCTGCTCCCAGCAGATACCTGTATTTTCTTGGGTGAATCCCCTTGAATCCCCTTCAATCCCCTTGAATCGCCTTGCTGAACAGGTTTCTGAACTTTCTTGCTCCTGGAGCAAGGCGTCTCATGAAAGACAAACAAACTCCATGGTTTGGAACTCACTGGCAAGTTTGGGACCTCAAGTCAAAGTGAAAATAAATGCTGTGAATTTTGATCAAGTTAAAAAGTCAAAATAACGGCCAGGGAGGTGGTTGAGTCCCCTTCCCTGGAGGGGTTTAAGGGACGGGTGGACAAGGTGCTGAGGGACATGGTTTAGTGATTGATGGGAATGGTTGGACTCAATGATCCAGTGGGTCTTTTCCAACCTGGTGATTCTATGATTCTGTGATTCTAAATAATTCTAGATCTTGTTAGAATTGGACAAAATTATCCAAAAGAAGCATTACCAAAGAAAAACATCTCCTGGATCAGAAAAAATCTAATCTAAAAAAAATAATAATGAACTACATTGAAATAAAACAACTGTATTTCTTCCAGGATAAAGCAAAACAGATTCATAGAAGATTTACGGGTTATTAAACACACATTTTTTCACCCCCCACAAATGACTTCTAGTTAATAAAGCCTAATTCTAAATCTAGTGTGAACGATGTGTGAAAATCTTCCCCAGGTTGTCCTGGAAAGACAGTGTCAGAAGCATGGTTGCTCTCCAGGTTTTCCAACAAAGTGGCAGCAGAAGTCTCCCAGAAGACCCTCCCTTCCTGAGACTCCGTGCCGGAGTCTGTCAGATTTAAAGCAGAGTGCATTTCACTGCATTAAGTGCCTGGGACACAGGAGGCTTCTCTGCAGGAAGCTGGGGCTGGACAGGCTCCTGCACACTCGTTAGCAGTGAGCTCTGATGAAAGTGAGCACCAATCCTGCCTCCACAAATAACGTGGGACACTGGTCTAACTCCGTTACCCTTCACATGTTTTGTCTCCTCAACAATTCCAATGTCTTTAAGTAGAATCATGGAATGGGTTGAGTTGGAAGGGACCTTAAAGCTCAGCCAGTTCCATGGGCAGGGACACCTCCCACTGGATCAGGGGCTCCAAGCTCCATCCAACCTGGCCTTGAACCCCTCCAGGGATGGGGCAACCACCACTGCTCTGGGCAACCTGGGCCAGGGGCTCCCCACTCTCACATTTCTTCCTAAGATCTCAATCTCCCCTCTTTCAGTTGAAAAAACGTTCCCCCTTGTCCTACCCCTGCACTCTAAGGTCTCTGTGGAATAAATAAAGACAGTCCTCTCTGGAAAGGACTGGACAATGAAGAGAGAAAATTTAAGTAGTGACAAGGAGAGATTAAATGCATTGCAGCATCTCTCTGCTGCGGGAAGAAATGCCTGCAACATCCACTTTTTGCACTACCTGTGGGCTCCGGGCAGAGCATAGCCAATACCTGAGGTGCCGGGGATCTGGCTTAGTTCTCAGCTGGTATTGCTCCTAGGAAGCCACCAGAACACGATGACAACAGGGCATGAAAAGCAGGGACGAAAGAACAGAAGCCTGGGGCTGCCAGGCTCCTGATACAGAGGGCTGTTGGCATGGTAACAGGCTGAAAAATCCCCCAATAGGACGCAGCATAAGTAATCGAATATACAGTGAATATAAATAGATAGAATTTCATTTATACCTGACCTGAGTCAGTTCATGCCTGCCTGTCTCCCATTGATGGGAAAGGCTGTTGGTCCTTCTTGGGCAGCATCCACCCCTGCCTGGGAGCACCGTGAGGCAGGTTGGCCACCATCGTGCCACACCGCAAGATGCTGCTGGGCTTAGAATCATAGAATCACCGAATCATAGAATCATCAGGTTGGAAGAGACCCACTGGATCACAGAGTCCAACCATTCCTATCAAACACTAAGAGGCATCCCCATCCCAGACAGATTGCAACCCCCGCTCTAGTGGGAGGCCCCTCTCCCCACCTCCGGCTTCCCATGCTCAACTTGCTTCAGTTTTGCTTTGCCTCTTCAAGCTCTCAGCTGAGGTAACAGCACCTTCCAAATCCTGCTGCCCCCTCAGCTAGGGAAGAAGCTAAAACCAGTGCGTTGAGCTTAACTGTGCCCTGAAAAGCTGGTCATGCACTGGGAGGCTGAAAGAGCACCCCAGGAATGAACAATCTGTGGGTATTTTTGATTCCTCTCCTTTGTGGACAGAGCTTGGTTTTATTTTTTAAGGACATAATGACTCTTTTTCCTCTTTTCCCAAGGAAACACTCTCTTCAGTGTTGTTAAAAGCTTGTTGAGAGGTAAAGAGGCAAAAGCAGTTCAAGAAACTAAAAAAATGTACAAGTAAAACCTTACTTCACATTTTGTATCACAGAAACATTGATATTTTTATATTTTTTATATTATTTGCTTTAATATTTTTCCCTGGAGAGTCCCTAAGGCAAAAACCAGAGAGGTGCTTTTTTAAGTCACAAGTTGCCAGCAATATTTGCACCCAACACACCCCATCCCAACATTGAAGTGGCCAGAAATGAGCAGATGAGAACATTTCATTAAAATAGGATGTGTTTTGATGCTTTGATTCAGTCACCGAACTCAGACTCTCAATGGAAATCAATGAGGATTGAACCACAACAGGGATCTGAAGAGGGGAATGTGGGGGGCAAACTAAAAATAGTGCAGATTATTGATTTGGATCACATCAAAACATCTTATTGCAGTCACAATGGAGTGACTAGGGAAAAATGGAATAACTGTTCAGAAAGGAGCAAACTCTCTGCTTAACAGAGATAGGTTTTTTCCTCTTAAATAAAAAGTACAAAAATTAAAATAGAGTTTTGAAATGAAAGGTCAGAAAAAATTATTCCAAAAATGCTAAAATAAAACAGGAATTTGTTCCTTTTTTTCATCAATTCTTCCTTCCTGTTGCCTTTGATGTCAGCACAGAGGTCGTTTCAGCCCCTCTGAAAACTGTTTTGCAGTAATTTCTCCATAACTCTGTCTCTCACTTAAGCATCTCTTGCTGAACCAGCCAAATCTGATTGCAACCCACCGGGCAGCAGCAGATGACCCCACGCCAGGTATTGCCATCCATACCACACTGAGGGACCAGCTCTGCAGAGCCCTTGAAGCCAAGCAACTGGCTGTCCAGCAGGACAGCAAGAATCGTGGAATGGTTTGGGTTGGAAGGGACCTCAAAGCCCACCCAGTTCCACCCCCTGCCATGGGCAGGGACACCTCCCACTGGATCAGGGGCTCCAAGCCCCATCCAACCTGGCCTTGAACCCCTCCAGGGATGGGGCAGCCACCACTGCTCTGGGCAACCTGGGCCCTCCAGGAAAACATTTCTTCCCAAGATCTCATTTCAATCTCCCCTCTTGCAGCTGAAAACCATCCCCCTTGTCCTATCCCCATTCCCCGATGAAGAGCTTCTCCCCAGCTTTCCTTACCAGGCTGGAGTTGGCAACATTGGTGTCATCCTCAGGCATTGGCAGGTAGACGGCCAGTGCAACACAGTTGGCGAAGATGGTCAGAAGGATGATAATCTCAAAGGGTCTGAGAAGAAGTGTTAAGGAGTGGATACAGGAACAAAAAAGCAGGTACAGCCCTGCCTCTGCCTCTGTCCTATCCAGGTCTGTGTGGACAAACCCCACTGGCTGTGGGGAAAGAACCTCACACCAGGGCAAAGTACCAGTCAGAGTTCACCCTCTGCACAACCTCATTGCTGACCATCTCTTAGGTCCCTGAGGAGGGAGGGAATGGGCCAAGATGAGATGCAGGACCTGGATACTCAGGACATGTGCTAGAGACGGACACATAGGGAAGGGGGTACAACTCAAAAGGCTGCATGGAGAAATAACAAGGTGATGGGAGAGCTGGTAGTTTACCTCCTCGTCCTTCAGTGAATCACCCAGAATCAGGAGGCTGAGGGGAGACCTCATTGCTCTCTCCAACTACCTGAAAGGAGGATGTAGGGAGGAGGGTGCTGGGCTCTTCTCCCAAGTGACAGGGGACAGGACGAGAGGGAATGGCCTCAGGCTCCACCAGGGGAGGTTCAGGCTGGACATTAGGAAAAAAATTTTCACAGAAAGGGTCATTGGGCACTGGAACAGGCTGCCCAAGGAGGTGGTTGAATCACCTTCCCTGGAGGGGTTTAAGGGAGGGGTGGACAAGGTGCTGAGGGACATGGTTTAGTGATTGATGGGAATGGTTGGACTCGATGATCCGGTGGGTCTCTTCCAACCTGGTGATTCTATGATTCTATAATTCTACAAGACAGGATTTCCCAGCATCCCCAGCTCACTTTGGATAGACCTTCCAAAGGAGAACAGCTCCCACGAACATGCTCTGTGGGAGCACTTGCAGCTCAGCCGTACAGACTGATGCCACTACAGAGCCCAGCATAGCCCTCAAAACCCTGTAACCCAGCGGAGAGGCCCTGCAGCTGTACTGATGCTTCCCTACACTACAGTTAATCAAATAATTAGGTTACTTTCCAGATAATTATTCTGAGGCCTGCCTTGGGAAGCAGTGGCCATGCCACTGTCCAATCCAGCATCATGGGGCAAAGGGCACCTAGGGAGCGTTCTCTACATGTTGGTCTGCTGAGCTGGCTGAGTGGGGTCAGTTGTGTGTGATATTCATCACAGGTTATTTTGCCTTTTCTGGACCCTTCCATCCATCAACTTGACGACACTTTAAAAACCAATATCAGCTGGAAAAGCTACTCCCTGCATCAGAGGCTTCCCTGTCCACTCTGACAGTGAAAGCAGCCCTCCTCGAAGAGTGACCTATCTTGTAACTGGAGCTGGAATCAGCTTGCTGCTTGTGAGTCTGTGAGTCTGGCACTGTAATAAGGTAGAAATACAGTGGGACAGATTTTTAACCAAAAAAGAGGCACTGAGCGTGGCATCTCTGCCTCTTGCCACTGAGCCAGAGCCTCAACATCCTCCTCATCCTTGTCCTGCAATCTCAATTCTGTCTCTCCAGCAGCCTCCTGCCACACAGCATTCAAGGGTCCCAACATCTGCCTTGCAGTAGGAATCAATGCCTTGCAACTCTGTAGTCCTCCAGGGTCCCCAGACCCATCATCCATCTGCTTTGAAGTCCTCCTGGGTATAAACCAACCTGGTATACCAGGGTGACATCACAAAACTGGACATATGCAACCAACCATTAACTTGCTGGGTTAGACGTTGAGCACAGCCATTTCCAGAGTGCTCAAATTTCCTTGTGCTAACAAATATGGTTTTTGAGCTGTGAGCATAAACCCTGCTCTGCCTCAAGCCAGCCTGACTTTCACCCACTGAAAGTGAGTGCAGTGATACTCCCCACTCTCCAAGTGCCTGGAAAAGCCACTCCTGTGGCTCAGCTTGGTGCTCCGACAGCAGAAGCAATACAGGAGAGATGGACCAAAGGAACAGGAATGTGTGCTGCCACACTGAGCCCAGATGCAAGGTGTCCCCATAGAAAACAGGCACTGCTAATCTCCTCTTGGCAGCCTGCCTGGCCCTGAAGACCATAAAAGACTGTAAGAATTGGAGGAGTCCTGTCACGCCTTGCAAATCCTGTTCCCTGAAGGTGGAAAGTCGGGTACATTTGGGTATAAATATAGCCAGGTGCAAGAGAGGCACTGGAGAAACCTGATGGCCTGGATCATTTATCCTGTACAGGTCAGAACCACCTGCATCTGCAACTTTCCTGGTGGGACACCCACCTCTCCCCATCACACTCCCCTCCCAAGGCACTAACGTGGGAAAGACACTCGCTGCACTACACACTCTGGCACTCTGGTACTCATTGGCCCAGGAGAAGGAATGCAGTTTAGCATGTTAGAAGACACAAATCCTATTTCCAGCTCTTCCCATGCCGCTCCGGAGTGTATGCGCAAGTTTCTTCCACACTCAGTGCCTATTTAAGACACAGACACAGCTCCCTTCCGTGTGCTTGCACAACAACCCAGTCCTCATGCCAGAGAAGCAGAAATGGAAAATTCCTCAATTTTAGTTCTGCTCGCTCTCCTTGAAGGTCAGAGACCCCCTTTGTAGTGAAGGAATAAGGGCTCAAAACTCATGGCCAGCAAAGCAGCACCAGAGGGGTGAGCAGGGCTGCAAAAAGGCACCCTGGGCTTTGAACAAACTGGCATCTCTAGCATCACAGGGGCCCAGTTTTGATGTTCCCACGGCACGATGTGTACAGCAACACAGCCAGTCTGAGGCAACCAAGCCACCAGCACGAGGAGCAAAGCCTGGCCGGGGCTGGGATGATCCGGCCAAAGACAGGAGCATCCAGCAACTTCAGCAACATTCAGCAACCAAAAGGAAAAAAGTTGGAGTGGAAGAACTGGATTTGCCAGAAACATCCCCAAATTTCATCACTTTTGCTTAAGCCCTAAAGTTTTGCTGCCAAAGTGAAATGTTTTCTCCCACTCTCTTCCCTTACATAAAATACAAGTCAAGAAGGTGATATCTAATGGCCTAAAATAGAATCATAGAATCATAGAATAACCAGGTTGGAAGAGACCCACTGGATCATCGAGTCCAACCATTCTTGGATAGTTCCTGGATGTCTGGGAGAAACATGATGTTTTGGTGTTTCCGAGCTATAATGTCCCAGTGAAAAGATGGCCAGCAAAGACCAAGCAACCAAACCCCATCCCTAAATTGAGCCAGAGGCACAGAGAGATATGGTCCCTCTGACAGTTTGGATCCCAAAAGCCTTCCCTTGGGGCAGCAGTGCTGGAGAGGGATGGGAAAGCAGAGGGAGCAGCTGTGAGATCAGGCAAGCAGTGACACACACAAAGAGCCATCCCAAGCAGCTTGCCATGGTCTCACTACCCACCCCAAACCTCTCCCCTGGGGCAGCCTGTTGTCCCCAGCTCCATCCTCAGCTCCCACTCCCCCAGCCTGGCCCTCCTCCTCTGCCTGGTTCCATCCCCACCTCGGGATCGCACTGTGCTCCCTCCTCACATGCCAAATCTTCTCCCCTCTGGTGGGCTGACCCTGTTTCTCCCCAGCACAGTTCTTGTCAGCACAAGACATGTTCCCTCCCACAAGTCCCTGGCTACCCAGGCCGTCCCTGCCTGTTCCCACACTACCCTGCTGAAGGTCCCCATGGCCTGACCCACTTCTTAGCCTCAGCTTCCCCTACAGACCTATTCATAGAATCATAGAATCATGGAATAACCAGGTTGGAAGAGACCCATCGGATCATCGAGTCCAACCATTCCCATCAATCACTAACCCATGTCCCCCAGCACCTCATCCACCCGTCCCTTAAACCCCTCCAGGGAAGGGGACTCAACCCCCTCCCTGGGCAGCCTCTGCCAGTTCCCAATCACCCTTCCTGTGAAAAATTTTTTCCTAATTTCCTGGTGGAGCTTGAGGCCATTCCCTCTCGTCCTGTCCCCTGTCCCTTGGGAGAAGAGCCCAGCTCCCTCCTCTCCACAACCTCCTTTCAGGGAGTTGGAGAGAGCAATGAGGTCTCCCCTCAGCCTCCTCTTCTCCAGGCTGAACACCCCCAGCTCTCTCAGCCGTTCCTGTTCCTCAGGCCTGTTCTCCAGCCCCCTCACCAGCTTCGTTGCTCTTCTCTGGACTCGCTCCAGAGCCTCAACATCCTTCTTGTGGTGAGGGACCCAGAACTGAACACAGGATTCGAGGTTTGGTCTCACCAGTGCCGAGTCCAGAGGGAGAAGAACCTCCCTGGCCCTGCTGGTCACGCCGTTTCTGATCCAAGCCAAGATGCTGTTTTACAAGCCAAGATGCCATTAAAGCCATTCATGCCCCCGTTTGCCGTTACTTTTGAAATGCATCCTACTGGGGCTTCTCATGCACCTTGTTGTCTTTCACAGACCCAATGAGACAGCCAGTACAGGCTTGGAGAGGGCTGGCAGCTCTCCTGCCTGCAGCCCACAGGGTCCTGCTCCCCAGCATCCCTCCCCAGCATCCCTGCACCCGAGGCCACATAGCCAGAAGGATACTTCCACTCCACGATGCTGATGCATGCCTTCCGCAGAGGGTTTTGCAGGGTTAAGCAGAACAGAGCTCTGGGTGGCCAGGGGGCTACTGGTGGCACTGGCTTCTTGGTCTTCTCCTTCTGTTGCCTTTTCTTCACATCATCCTGTGGAGAAGCAGGGTCCATGGTGCTTCTCCCCTAGTCAATTCTCCCCCTCCTGCCCCACCGCCGAGCCCCCCTTCCCCGGGTCCCAGCCAGCTGGAGCTCCCTTCTCGTGGCGTCTGTCTCCTCTGCGCACCCGGGGAGGCGGTGGGGGACTGAGCGCTGGAGTCTGCGCTCGCATGGACAAACACTGAAAGCATGAGTTTAAATTTAGACCTCAGCCTGGCTCCTGGGTGCTGTCAGAGCTCCTGAGGCAGCAAAAGGGCCCCTGCAGCTGTTGCTTCTTTGCGGGGAGCACGGGGAGGCGGGCGAGTGCTTCAGATGCCACTACCATGGGTGGGGGTGGGAGCAAGCTGCCCTCACTGGGCACACGGCTTCTAGAAGCAAAACACCTTTGTCCCAGGTCAGCTTTTTCCCCAGTTCCCCTGGCCTCCCTTGTCCAAACTGGGAAGCTGGGCTGCCTGGGACAACGTATGCAGCCTTATTTGCTGAATGACATCACTCAGAGTGAGATGGAGAACCCGACCCTGCCCAGTTTGCCAAGAAGGTTACTCCACAAACCCTTTCTCTGCAGGGTTTCACCTTCATTTGGTGCAAACTGCTCAGCTGAGCCCTGCGTTCTGTGACCTCGGGGCTGCAGGGCCTCTGGGGCTGAGTCTGTCTCACTGGCAGGGACTTGGACCCCAACCTCAGAGCAACAAGGAGTCATGGTGATTAAAAAAAGCTTTCTTTTCTGGAGGGGCAGAGGAAACTATTGGCTTGCATTGGTCACTTAAAGAACCCTTTGCTCAGCCTCACTTCTCTAATCCTGCTTGAAGACTGTGGAGGTACCTGGAGATGCAGGAATCCAACAGGCATAGGCTGGATTGCATCCTGGCAAGTGCAGCTAGCCTTGGGAAAGCCCAGCTGGGTGAATGGTATGAACTGTTAGAGTGAATCCCAAGCTGAAAGCAGATAGGGAGAGTGGCAGGTTATTAGCATCTCTTCACAGCAGGGGAAACCGAGGCCCCAGGAAGGGTTGCTGTTGGGGTTTTCCTGGGGTTTCCTGGACTGAGTCAGCAAAATAATTGCAGTGATCTTATTAGTTACAGGTATGTCCTATGGCAAACAGTATCCCTGTCCTACAGAGATGCTATAGTCTAATGGGACTGATCAGCTGTGCCCCAGTCAACCCCATGCACCCCAGAGAGCTGCTCTGCCCACTGCACCACACTGCCTCACTCAAAGCTTCCTCTCCTTTGCTTTGCAAGGTTATCCCACTGCAAAGGGAAAAGCTCTTAGAGCTGTGCAGCAGGCTGGACCAAGGGCCAGGAGGGTCACAGTGCCAAGGGAACTGATCTCTCCCTGCCCATGGCAGAGACACAGTGTGGAAAGCAGGTCCTGCCGCAGCTCCAACCCATTTTGATGCACTTTGGAGGAAGGAGCCCTCAACTGTAAAGGGGTTAAATTAGGAACCTACCCTTTCTGACACCACTCTGCTGCATTTTGTGCAAATCAGAGTCAAAACACTCCTGTTGAGGGCTCTATCCCCGTCTCCACGTGAGGCAGGTACGTGCATGGTCTTATTTCTCATTTAGTCCTTGTTCTTCCCCCTAAAGCCCAGTGAAAACCACGAGCCATATTTCTGCTGCCTGTGCATGACAACCTGATCCAGCAAGGATGGGAGGACCCATCTAGTGGTGAGCCCGAGGAGAAACAGCTGCCCTTTGGCACCCTGGAAAAGTCTCAGGGGAAGAGGGCAGGGTGAGCCTGGGAAGGATGGACAGCCAGGCGCAGGCGGGGGTTTGTGGAGAGGACACTCGGGACCTCACTGATCTCCTCTACACCCCTACGCTCACACACCGAGCTGGCCACCACTCTTCACCTTGCTATGTTCTGTTTTGCTCAATCCTGTGCTGGCAACCACCGTTATGAAATGGCTTCAAGCAAACATACTGCATGACAGAGGTGTTCCTTCCAGGTGGGCTTCTCCTGCTCTGCAAGGAGCAGGGATAGGAAAACGGCCTCCTCCACTGGGGCTCCAGCAGGGACCACACCAACCAGAACACCTCACACCTCCTGGCACGGGCCTGTGTCCTGCTCTGCTCTCTCTTCCCTCTCCTTCTCCCTGCTCCAACCCACCTCCCCTCTCCCCCTCCTTCCCTTCTCCCCTCCTCTTTCCCTTCTGCATTCTTACCCTCTTCCTCCCTTTTCCCTCTTCACCCCTTTCCCAACTCTCCCTCCTCTTCTCCCTTTCCCCCACTCTCTTCCCCTTTCTCCCTTCTCTCTTCTCCCTTTCTGCACCCAAAGAGATGGCAAGTGCCCACCCTGTGGACAAGAGGAAGGCGATTACTTCAGTCTTTTTGAGTATTCTTAAAAGCCTGGCGAACACTGGCATATAAAATAGTTCTGCCTTGGGTTACTTAATGACAGAATGAAGCCTTCTGGCCCTGCAGAGAAGGACTTGGAGGTGCTGGTCAATGAGAAGCTTGACATGAGGCAGCAATGTGCACTCACAGCCCAGGATGTCAACTGTGTCCTGGGATGCATCAAAAGAAGCATGGCCAGCAGGTTAAGGGAGGTGATTCTGCCCCTCTATTCCTCTCTTGTGAGACCTCATCTGGAGTATTGTGTCCCATTCTGGAATCCTCAACATAAGAATGATATGGAACTGTTGGAACAGGTCCAGAGGAGGGTGACTAAGATGATCAGAGGGCTGGAGCACCTCCCATGCGAGGACAGGCTGAGAGAGTTGGGCTTGTTCAGCCTGGAGAAGAGAAGGCTCCAAGGAGATCTTATAGCAACCTTCCAGTACCTGAAAGAGGCTACAAGAAAGGTGAGGGAGGGACTGTTCACAAAGGCTTGTAGTGATAGGACTAGGGGCAGATTTAAACTAGACGTAAGTAAGAATTTCTACACTATGAGAGCGGTGAGGCACTGGAACAGGTTGCCCAGGGAAGCTGTGGATGTCCCATCCCTGGAGGTCTTCGAGGCCAGGTTGGATGGGCCTTGGACAGCTTGATCTAGTGGGAGGTGTCCCTGCCCATGGCAGGGGGGTTGGAAATAAATGATCTTTAAGATCTCTTCCAACCCAAACTATTCTATGATTCCATGGGAGGGAACAGAGACCCTGTCTGCCTAGAAGTTGGGAAGAGGGTCTGCTGACAAGGCTACTGTGAACAATTTTGTTAGTTTTGGTGGCTGAGGTTTTTTTGATTCAGCCTTTCATAGCTGGTTCATTCACACAAGACATGACTTAAAGCATCACTTTATTGCATGAACATAAAAGTAGTCACTGCTTAGCACATCTCAGAACAAAGGACATGCAGAAGCAAATGTGGTTTCAGTATTGTCACCTTCTGTTTGTGTACTGTTTCTGGATTCAACCTTCATTTGGAAAAAACACTCGTGACTTAAATGACAAAACATTTCCCTTTCCTAAATGGCTTTCCAACCCATTATTTCCTCACAGATATGCTACCTGCGCCTTTCTGAGACTTTGTTTGATCTGATACCTCCAAGGATGATAAGAAAAGCCATATTCAGCCAGGCCAGACAGATATCCCCTCCAGTGTCCTATTTTGTGCCAGACAAAAGCCTTGTTAGTAAGGAAATCAAAATCTTGAGATGAGATTATGCAAGTAAACGGCTGAAACTCCAGCTCTAATGCACTTCTTCTGCTAAGCTTTGTGTCTACTAAGCCAGCAGCCTTCTAGTTCTCTATTTGCATTGCAGCAGTGCAAAAGGTTCATAGAGTTACCAATAGCCACCACTCTTTCTACCTTAGCAATATGCTGCTCTCAGTTCCCCACACCCATCCATTTTTCCCAGCCTCTGCTCCGCAACACCCTTACACTACACCCGTGGGGATCCTGAGGAAACAGTTGCTGCTTGTGAGGTGATTTAACAGCCCTCGACATAGGAACTCAGGTCTCTGCCCTCACAATAGTATCTCCAGCCATACCTGGAAAAGAAATACATGATGTAATTTGAGGAGTTAGGTAATGATTGAATTGATTATAAACCCAAACTCTGTTAGTCTTTGAGAGTCTTGGGTGAAGAAGGCTGGGCATGAAAGGTATGAGTCAATGGAAATTCTGAACACCTCAATCTAGGCAGCTGGGGAAAGGGGAAGGAAATAGTGTTTGATAGGAATGGTTGGACTTGATGATCCGGTGGGTCTCTTCCAACCTGGTTATTCTATGAAACCAAAGGGAGAGCTCTGGGAGGGGGGGAAGATTCAGAGAGTTAAGGCAGGTGATGGGAGCCAGGATTCCTCAGTTCTTTCAGCACTAGGAGGACTGTGCTCAACTTTCCCAAATACAGCTTGTCACCCCCTCCCACGACCACCAGTCACTAGCAGGGTTTTCTTTGGTCTCCTCTGCCTGCTTCTTCCCAGGACCCACTGCAATTATTCTTACCAAGGACTGAGGCCCCTTGCCTCTGCAGCAATCTTCTTTGCACACTGAATGTCATCCTCAATATTATTATCCAGTAATTCTGTAGAGAAGGGGGAAAAGGTCAGTATGGAGGAAAAGGGATTAAAGGGAGAGCAGGTTTAGATGGGCAGAGTAAAAGGTGTTCATCAGGAAGGGTAAGTGGGATACTGAGGAGATGGATGAACAGGACACAGAGAGAGAAATGCCCAGAGCAGCTCTAGGCAGGTGTCATGAACAGAAACAGGGGCTTTCACAGAACAGGCAAAGAAAGGATCTCTGCTCTGTCCCAACACTCACTTGAACAACTGATATGGCAGGCGTTCGTGGATCCACGGGTCTTGCCATCGTCGCACCAGTACTGACTGTTGATCTGAAAGATCCCGTAGTCCCTGCTTGGACCATTGTTATGAAACGCATCAGTGTTGTAACTGCTCTCATGTGCCACCAGGCAGACTCCTGTGGGAGGAAGAGAGTTCCTTGAGGACGAAGATCAAGCTGTGCTCAGGGTAAATAAAAGAGATGAAGGGCACAAGGATGAATGAAGAGCTGGAGAAGTGAAGTGGTGATACCATAAGTCTGAGAAATGGATGGGTAAATGCTTGGAAGCATAAAGGTCTGGATAGGTGTTTGTTGTTTAAGCAATAGAAGGGGGCAAGGAAGAGGATGAGGAAGAAAAATTATGAAGTCAAAGGGATGGAGGGACAGAATAATACTGCTGGTAGATTACAAAGAACCTGAGAAGGACAAGGGTGGTATAGGCTGAGAGGCGCAGTGGGAGCTCATTGTACTCACAGTCAGCTACAGTTTTGCCCTCAAAGCCCTCAAAGCCATTCTGACGTAGGATCCTCACCAGGTCACATCGGGAGATGATTTCTCCCTGGGTGCCTGATAGAACCAGGCCAAGGAAGACAGGAAGAAAGACAAAAGGAATCATTGACTTTCTCATCACGCAGTCCACAGCCTGCGAGTACCAAAGCAGCTTGGGCTGTCTGTCTGCCAGGACTGCCGGCAATGCCAGCCTTTTATTCCCACTCCCAGGAGGAGGCCCAGTTGGCCAGCAAAGCACATCAGGGAAGTGTGGGAGGACTTTACAGTAAGGAGCCCATAAGGAAGTGGGCCAAAAGCCAAAGACAATTCCTGGGCAATGCCCATACCTATTCCAGCAGCCCTGCAAGGCTGGGGCACATGCCTGTGTCACCATTGTTATGGCTTTGGTTTGCCTTATTCTCCTTTTATCAGTGAAACTGAAAAGAGATATTTCTGCACAGGCAATTATGAGGCTAGAATTTCCCTAATGACATGAGAAGCCCAGTGTGAGGTAGACATCTGAGCAATTTCTCCCAGAGACAACCTCCTAGCGCACCAACATTTCCTGTCTCAAGCATTTTGCACCTTGAGGGCCAGGGTCGCATTTCCATAGGGTTCGTTCAGTGATGTGAAAAACACCAACAAGTGTATGGAGGAAGAGTTTCCAATGCAGCTCCTGCCAGGGGCACCTAGACACCCCACCATCCTCTACTGGCAGCTCAGGAAGAAACACAGAGTGCTGGGAAGCGAGGGAAATTCCCAGCTTTGGGTAGGACTTGGGTTTGTTGGGCACCGGGTGGACATGGACAATGGCTGGGGGAGCTCCAAGCAATGAGTTACTTATTACAGAAAGGAGGTAGAGCCTTCAGTCAATACACAAACCAAATGTTAAAGGAATGGTTGTCCACTTGGCTGACCTGAAGGAAACTGCATTACTGGAAAAGAGATTGCAATAAGATGATGGTGCAGCAGTGGAGTTTGCATACCAGTCAATGACACTGTTGTTATAATACAAAATAAACACAATCATAATATAACAGTTAGACATAATACATAGTTAGAGCTCAAACACTTTTTTCAGGACATGGGATGGGCTGAGGTACTCCATGCCACCTGGACCTTGGGCTTCAATAGCCAGAGCTGCTTGCAGGTCTCCACAGCTCCCAGCATGATCTGAAGAACTACACAGACTGTAGACTCGATGTGAGGAAGCACTTCTTTACCAAGAGGGTGGTCAAACACTGCAACAGGCTTCGTGGAGGTGGTCAATGCCCTAAGGGTAGCAGTGTTTAAGATGCATTTGGAAAATGTCGTTAATACAATGCCTTAGTTTTTGGTCAGCCCTGAAGTAGTCAAGCATTTGGACCAGGTGATCACTGTAGGTCTGTGTCAGCTGAAATTGGTCTCGTCTCTTCTCTTCTCTTCTCTTCTCTTCTCTTCTCTTCTCTTCTCTTCTCTTCTCTTCTCTTCTCTTCTCTTCTCTTCTCTTCTCTTCTCTTCTCTTCTCTCCTCTCCTCTCCTCTCCTCTCCTCTCCTCTCCTCTCCTCTCCTCTCCTCTCCTCTCCTTTCCTCCCCTTTCCTCTCCTCAGTAGCTGAATCTCCGTGTTGAACTGATTTAGGGATGCCGGACACACACCAGTCCATGACACCCTGTGGGATGCCTGTGAAGGTGCCACAGGGTATACCCAATATCACTGTGGTTACTCTAATGTCCCTGGAAAGCAGTGGTATGTTGAGAAGTTCCTGGGGACTGGTTAAAAAAAAACCCAACATGATGCCCATCTTCAAAAATGTAGGAAGGAAGGATGCAGGGAATTCCCAGGCAGTCAATCCCACTTCAGTGTACAGGAGGATCATGGGTTCAGTCCTTCTGGAAGCCACTGCCAGGTCCATGAAGGACACTAAAGAGACTGGAAACAGTCAGCATGGATGGCCCAAGGGCAAATTGTGGCTGAGCAACCCGATTGCCCCCTAAGGTGAAATGACGACTTCTATGGCCGATGGGAAAGCAAGGCTTGTGAACCTCGTCCTCTCATAAGGCTTCCAAGACAATTTCCTGGATGAGAAAATCAGGTGATAAGGGCTGGATGGATGAAGTGCAAGGTGAGTGAAAACGAGACGAACCTCCAAGTGGAATGGCTGCTGATTCTAAATTTTAGTGGTGGTCACTTTAGAGCAGTTTTCCTCAGGGGCTGATACTGGAGCTAATACCGCTTGCATGTTCATGAACAGAATGGAGACTGGACAAGGTGTGTCCAGTTCATTTGCAGCAAAAAGCAACCTGGGTGGTTGCTGGTAAAAGCCCACGGTGTTTCAGAGTACCTTAAAAATATCTCAGGATCGTCATACAGGCAGGAGCGTCACACAGGATGGGTCCCAGTTAACAGTTATCTTTTGGAATTGTTGTGGTAAGGGAACATGTACTTTCAGTCAACATTTGTTCCGCTGTATGGGTTTCTATAGATAAGAGAGGCCAGAGTTTAGGAAATAATAATGCAATTTGTCAGCATGGCTTTTGATTGAGGAACTGAGGACTTAAGGAAATTTAAAGTTCCATGGAAGCTGTTTGGACTAAATAACTAATAGCTAATAACTGAGAGGAGATGGGGAGGAGCTGACTGGTGGGTGAACTTGGAAGGTAATTAATTTTTGGGGTGACAACCACACAGAGCCCCTAAAGACCCCTTGGAGCATGCACGGAAAGTGCAAGGAATGGCTTGGCATTTAGTACAATTATGTGTTAATATCTGATTACATGCTTGATGAACAACGTTTGCATAACTTTGTGGGAGTTGCAGGCAGTTGTCTGAGAAGAGGCCAGGGGCTGCCTGTGTGTTGAGAAGAGTTGATCTAGCCAGCTCCAAAACAGACCTAGAGTGATGGGCTGGCCAAAGCTGAGACCATCAGCAAAGCCAGTGTCACCTCTGTGAAAATATATAGAGAGAAAAGGCAGAAAATGGCAATTAGGGAAATAGGAGACGGGGAAAAAAAAAGACTCAGAAAAAACAGGGAAGCCCAGGATGCCGGGCCCCCAGACCTGTGCCCTGGAGGGAGCCTGGGCTACTGGCTCCCAGCCCCCCTCGGGGAGGCAGAGCTGCTCAGGACACACAAATTCCTCAACAGAAACAGTTCCCTTGGCTGCCTTCATAGAATCATAGAATCATAGAATAACCAGATTGGAAAGAACCCACTGGATCATCGAGTCCAACCATTGTTGTTGTGCCCCAAGTGCAGGACCCGGCATTTGGCCTTGTTAAACCTCCTGCCATTGGTCTCAGCCCATGGATCCAGCCTGTTCAGATCCCTTTGGAGCCTCCCGACCCTCCAGCAGATCCAGCTTCCACCCAGCTTAGTGTCGTCCGCAAACTTGCTAAGGGTGCCCTTGATGCCTTCCTCCAGGTCATTGATAAAGACATTGAACAGGGCTGGAATAATAGTATGACCAAATCTATGGTATTGTTTAGTAAGATTGGAATTATGCGTGTGTTATAGTTGTGGAAACATGAGCTTTTGTTACTGATGATGATTGGAAGACAGTCAGATTTAGCTAGGAGAAAGGGCTTAATTCTGAGAAATTGTAACTACCACTTAATGGTCATTGAGTTCAGGGGAAGAGTTTCTGAGGGACAGTGGGTGGAGGAGGAAACATTCAGCAAGAAGCTGTGTAAGCAACTGGGTTGAAATTACAGCAACTCAACGTGGCCATGCTGAGAACCATTCTTTTTTGTTCTTAGCTAGCAATTGATAATTGCATGCAAATATTGTATCGGAAATACTAAAAATACAAAGGAAGTATAAATGAGTTACTTCTAAGTTACTTAAGTTTCTATTGCTTTTTCTATTATCCATTTTTCTGGGCACACTAAGGGAAAAAAAACTCAGTTTGCTACAGGAAAAATCTCTGCTACATGAAAAACAGATGTCTTATTCATGAGTGTATTTAATAGTTCAGGCTTTAGGTTTTTTTGTTATAACCCAGTTTAATTTTTTTTTTATTATAACCTTGTTTTCTTATAATCCGGTTCTTTGTAGGGGTTGCTTTTTGTTTTGGTGGTGACTGTGGGTTTTTTCTTCAAATCAGAGAGTGATACAGAGTGAAAAAAAGCAAAGATAGAGATTTCTACCTTGTTGTTTTTATACTTTCTATTTAGTTTTATGAAGGGAACTTTGTGAAGTGAAAGGGATGGCACAACAAAAATCATCTTATACCTTTCTTCAGGTTTTGCGGACTTGACAAATAAGCAGGTGTTAACCATCCACTTTTCTTTGTATGCACAAGTGGTCATGTGGTTCTGTCACTCTGGTCTGTATAAATTGTAATGCAATGGTAACAAGGCAACTATCCAACAAGCGATTCCTATGAACACACTCTTGGCCGTGCATTTGTAAATATTCCATCAATAACAAGTCGTGTTTGTTCAGAGACCAACATGTATGCTGAAGTTCTCTTGCTGTAATTGAGATTTTACCAGTTTTTCAAATGCATAGTGTAGAATAACATAAGCAGTTTCTTGCTTGGATGTTTCTTAGAAATAGCAGTAAGCCTCTGACTTCAAGGACTCGCTTGTGTCCACAGCTTGAAATACTTGGAATTTTAGCCTTACGACTAATGAACAGCAAAGACTGGACATTTGTTTTTTACAGTAAAAGCAGGACCTGTGTTTTCTGAACTTTTTATTTATTGCTTGAGGAAAAAGCTCACCTTGGAAATACTTGTTTATTTGGATGGAATATATTATATTTTCAGCCTTAATTGTCTTACACATGATCACATGACGTGTTTAAGAAACCATTCCCTTTGAGAATTGGGTATTTTTATAGCGAACTTCAGCTTACATTGCATGTTTTAAATGCTACATCAACTATAATGTTGAAATCATACTTGAGACAAGATGGAATTGAGTAACGTGCCTCACATCTCTTATAGCAAAGAAAGAAACAGGACTGGTTTCTTTCAGGGTTGGAGGCTTGTCTATGCTTCCTGATGCTTAGCTTGTATGATCTTTTATCTTTTTATAGTTAACATTTTTTAGCTTAAAAATGTGATATTACTTCTTTAACTTGCTTTTACTTTATTGCCTGTAGATGAGGCTATGCATTTGTCTACTCCTTTCTAAAACTATCCTCTGCTTCAGACCTGCTATACTGGTCAGCGACAGAAACTGGAATCATAGAATCATAGAATAACCAGGTTGGAAGAGACCCAGCAGATCATTGAGTCCAACCATTCCTATCAAACACTAAACCATGTCCCTCAGCACCTCATCCACCCGTCCCTTAAACCCCTCCAGGGAAGGTGACTCAACCCCCTCCCTCGGCAGCGTCTGACAGTGCCCAATCACCCTTTCCATGAAATATGTTTTCCTAATGTCCAGCCTGAACCTCCTCTGGTGGAGCTTGAGGCCATTCCCTCTCGTCCTGTCCCCTGTCACTTGGGAGAAGAGCCCAGCTCCCTCCTCTCCACAACCTCCTTTCAGGGAGTTGGAGAGAGCAATGAGGTCTCCCCTCAGCCTCCTCTTCTCCAGGCTAAACACCCCCAGCTCTCTCAGCCGTTCCTCATCAGGCCTGTTCTCCAGCCCCCTCACCAGCTTTGTTGCTCTTCTCTGGACTCGCTCCAGAGCCTCAACATCCTTCTTGTGGTGAGGGGCCCAGAACTGAACACAGGATTCGAGGAGCGGTCTCACCAGTGCCGAGTACAGAGGGAGGATAACCTCCCTGGCCCTGCTGGCCACGCCGTTTCTGATCCAAGCCAAGATGCCATTGGCCTTCTTGGCCACCTGGGCCCCTGCTGGCTCATGTTCAGTCGCTGTCAACCAACACCCCCAGGTCCCTCTCCTCCAGGCAGTTTCCAGCCAGACTTCTCCTAGTCTGGAGCTGCTCAGGGTTGTTGTGCCCCAAGTGCAGGACCCGGCATTTGGCCTTGTTAAACCTCCTGCCGTTGGTCTCAGCCCATGGATCCAGCCTGTTCAGATCCCTTTGGAGCCTCCCGACCCTCCAGCAGATCCACACTTCCCCCCAGCTTAGTGTCATCTGCAAACTTGCTAAGGGCGCACTCGATGCCTTCATCCAGGTCATTGATAAAGATATTGAACAGGGCTGGACCCAGCACTGAGCCCTGGGGAACCTCATTTGTAACTGGAGTGTTTGTCAAGGTAAGGCTACAACCCTGGGGCCCTTCCACTGCAAATGCAGAAGTGGAAGCGAATGGCTTTTATGTCAACAGTTGTATTTGCTGTGCTTTATGCATTTGCTGGTAATACTCCTGACTTTGGTGATCCATTTGTTGTGTTGAACACCAAGGTTGCTTTCCTGTGTCGAAATGTTTACATATACATATATATTTCTTGGTATTGTACCCATTTTGTAGAGTACTTAATTTGTAGTCTGTACAATTCATTACACTGAAAAAGATCATATGATTATGACAGGATCATTCATCTCCTGTTCTGGACACGGAAGGAGGCATGTTTAAAAAGAACATTATTTCTTTTATTGACTAGTAATAGATGGCAATAATTGTTTTGGCCCAAATCTCCTGCTCACAAGTCCATTTGTGTAATTTAGTAAGACAGAGTTAGGTGTAGTCAGCACACCTAACACTGCTGGCTATTGGGTAAAATTTGCTTCCTAATGTAAACTCTTTCCTGGTGTAGCTCATTAGCATATAGGTGATATATGCCTTGGACTAGATAACAATATTTTTTTTTCTTTCTAAATTGTACTGAAAACTAAATAAAGACCTAAGGAAGCTTAGGCGATGGCACTGGGAAGAAGATGCAGCAAGATTAGTTATGGTGGAAGCTGCAGTGTATTAGATACTGACTTGAAAGTTCATCTTACTTAACTTACTCCTCAAGTAACTTACATACAGGCTCATGTGTTCCTTAGCATTAAACAGTTACTGGGCTTATGCTGCTTTTTATTATCAGGAAATTACAGGGCAGCATTGCAGTCAGCAGAAGACTGTGACAGACTTTTAAAAAATGCAATTTTCAGGTCAGCCATCCATCACTGTAACGCTCTGTGTCTAGAAACATAAATGCTGCTTAAGACTAAAATTCATCTGTATGCTCAGCTGCTCAAAAAATCACTTATTTTCTGTAACAAAAGTGAGATGCTGAGAGCAAAATCTGAAATTCCCATTATATTGTCTCACAGCCGCGTACACTCTAGCTGTGTGCACTCACAGCCGTGTACACTCCAGCTAGAGGCATTAAATTTGTGCTAAAGAATAGCCCTGGTATTTTTATACTGTTATGTTTCCCCTGGTAGACAGTATGAGAGTGGTTATTTTTGACACAAAAAACTTTCTTTACACTTCCTTTGTACTACAAGGAATACAACAGCGAAGAAAACCTGAGAACTCAGTGCAACTTCTCCATTAATAAGAGAGATTTTAGGTTTTCCTTTTTGAACTCCTGTAATGATTCGATATGATCTAACAAACATCAGACTCAGAAACTTCTTTCATGTGTATTACAAGTAACAATCCCAGCTTTTGTATGTTTGTTACTTACTTCGACTCATGGGAGCTTTCTGGTTTTGTTTTGACTGTTGAGCTGAGGGGCTGGAATTGGTGTTTTGCTCTGTTCAAATCCTTGCCACCTTCTGTTCCAGAGGAAAATTGGATTTTGACTACTTGATGATCGATGGCAAAGTTTTCCAGCTAGGAGACTGTGGGGCCAGGTGGTGCTTTGCTAACCGAAAACAATAAAGATCCTATTGCTTTAGCGGGCAGAAACCAAGGACGCAGAGGGGAGGAAACCACAGGCTGAAGGTTGTTGCTAAGAGCTGTAGATATTTGTGCTAAAAACAGACTATGCAAGGTTGGGAAACAACAAGGCATAACTCAGCTATTTGGGCAAGTGGAAAAGCACTGCCTCAACGAGGCAGGGGGATAAAAAGGGGGTTTTTTTGCTTAATAAAGGTCTTCGATCCTGTCTCAGAGCCCGTGCCTCGGTACGCTGCAGGAGACCAAGCTGCAGAGTTGTGGCGGAGAGATGAAGGAGGAACTGGGAAATATGCCTTTCCTAGTTTATATATGAGTGTTTCGTTCACTGAAAACACCACCCCTACCACCCACCCAAAAGCCAATGAGACAGGAAGGACAGGAGTGTTTCAAAAACTTCTAATTTTTCCCTTCTGGCACTGCTGGATCTCTATTTACTGGAAAGCATTGAAGAAACCTACAAACATGCAACTATATCCTTTCTGATTATTTTTTATTACACCTCCAGTATATGCACACAAATGTTCTTAAATGTTTGTCACCTAAGTGCTTAAGAACACATTTTAATTAATACTTCAAACACAATGCTAGTGAAAACATTTAATTTAGAATTAAGTCATAGACAGAAGCACTGGGGGTGGTTTTGTACTGTGGATTTCTTTTCCAACCTAGTGATTCTGTGATTCTGTGATTTTTAGCATTTTGTTGCAAGATCTTTTCTAATGCAAGAAAACAGGTTTCCTCAAAAATGTTACAGGTAAAAGGCCCCTTTAGGTTTTTTCTCAAAATTTAAACACAGTTTTATTTTTTTAAAGCACCCATCTCTGTAGCATATGACTTCTTACTAGCACGATGCACTGAAACCTACTGCTTCAGAACAAAAGGATTTCTAACAGCGGCTTCCAGTACGCAGTTCTTGCTGAAATCATCCCTTTTCCAACACAGCTGACAGTTTTGTTCTGTTGAAAATGCAGGCACACAGACTAATAAAAAGAGAGAAGAGGAAAGTCATTAGGTAGACACTTAATTTTAAGCTGCTTTTAGTTGCCAGACACAAGAGGGGAGCCTGGAGAGCAAGGGCTTTGAAACCAGTTGTAGCCCAGAGCTGTCTTGGAATATGTTCCTAAAAAAAGGGGGATCAGGAGGGTTCTGCATGCTGGTTTAGATCCAGTTTTAATCATTCAGAGCTAAATTGTATTATAAGGGCACCGTAATTTATATTGTTTTACATACTCTGGAAATGAGGAAGAAAACCAACTGTAGAATTTGTTTGCTTTAATAATTAAGCACTGGATGTTTTGTATGTCCAGCAGGTAGATCCACTGACTAAGGAGGGAGCTCAAGTTTATAAAGGAATTATTTAAATATCCAAAGCTAAAGTTTTTGGATGTCTTACAGAACTCAAAGAGTATTTACTTCTGGTTATTTATTAAAAACACAATTTCATGATTAAGACTCAGACTGTCTTCAGGTTAAAATAGCTTAAAATGGCAAGACTAAGACATTAGTATTTTCTGCTTCACACCACCTTTGTATTCTTAATTCATTAAGGCTTTCTAACTGTAAAGGGATAAATTGTTGGTCTTACAAATTTATTAGCCTTAATTAAATATTTGATGCCAGACAATTTACTTGCTGCTAGATATCTTGCATTCCTTGCCAAACAAAACAGAAAATTTAGTCAACTCCTTCACACCCCTTTTGTGAAGCCTTGTTAAGCTCATTCAAGGTTTTTGGCTTCTTGATCACAATTATGAAGTATATTACAGTTCAGTTAGACTGTTATCTATAAAATGATTTCAAGAAATTGATGCTTAGCTAAAAACAGGTACTAAAACACAGGAAGCTTTTTCGTAGTACTGCTACGACATCTTCAGCAATTAATTATGATGTGAGATTCTGTTTAAATTACTTGAACAGGAAATTGCTAAAAACAAAGAAGAAATCAACTTGAATAATGCTTAACAGTTAAACTTTCAAAGCCATCCATTTAGGTTGTTTTTCAGCAGACCAGTTGAGCCCTTTCTCAAAAATAGTGGTTTAGGTATGTTCAATATTAAAATTATGATCATAGCAGCAAGATTTGAGAGGAAGACTGCAAGTGACTTTTCAACCTAATTCATGTTCTTGCTGATGCTGAAGGTTGTACTTGGCCTGTCGTGATGTTAATAGAACTTGTTTGTCTGGGAGAATAACTTATTATTTGTAATGCATTTATAAAATGTATACAGAGATTTGATTAACGTAGAAAAGTGTGAATTACTCCTTGTAACTTGCACTGTTTTGTATGGCTAACTGAATATTTTTTCTGCAAATACTTAAGAATTCTTATTTACATGCCCTGTATCAAGTGTGTCATTAGTTATTCATGTAAGTTTGTTTTGACAGACATTCACCCTTACTTTAAGAAACCTTTGAATAGCTGTGTTGCAAGAGCATATGTATATATCAGAATAAGCCTGGTCTCTAACTTTTACAGAAGTAGACACTCATCTGCCAAGAAGAGCAAAGACAAAGCCCTCAGACACAGATGGATGAATCCTGTGTTCAGTTCTGGGCCCCTCACCACAAGAAGGATGTTGAGGCTCTGGAGCGAGTCCAGAGAAGAGCAACGAAGCTGGTGAGGGGGCTGGAGAACAGGCCTGATGAGGAACGGCTGAGAGAGCTTGGGGTGTTTAGCCTGGAGAAGGGGAGGCTGAGGGGAGACCTCATTGCTCTCTCCAACTACCTGAAAGGAGGTTGTGGAGAGGAGGGAGCTGGGCTCTTCTCCCAGGGGACAGGGGACAGGACGAGAGGGAATGGCCTCAAGCTCCGCCAGGGGAGGTTCAGGCTGGACATCAGAAAAAAAAATTTCACAGAAAGGGTCATTGGTCCCTGGCAGAGGCTGCCCAGGGAGGTGGTTGATTCACCTTCCCTGGAGGGGTTTAAGGGACGGGTGGACGAGGTGCTAAGGGGCATGGGTTTAGTGTTTGATAGGAATGGTTGGACTCGATGATCCAGTGGGTCTCTTCCAACCTGGTTATTCTATGATTCTATGATTCTATGATCTTTATTGATTTTACAAGACTTTTTATGCCCCTTCGTGAGCTGTGCATTCATGCATGATTGATTTAGCTAGAGACCAACAGTTCATAATTAGATGACTCCTTCTCAGTTGTAACTTCATAATTGGGTGATTCCACCTGCGGCCTGGCAGCTTCCTAATCTTGTTTACTCAGCTCTTCTTGGCGCCTTCCAGCTTCTCCAAGGATACACAGGCATCTATTCAAGGCCAATGTTTAAGTTCACACACTCTGACTCACCAAACCAGCCAAGGTTTCCCACAAGCTAGGGTCACTGCGTGGAGAGGAGAGACACCTCCCCCTTACAGGCCCACGACCCCCTCCTAGACCAGTGCTGGAGCAGAGCCTTTCTTTGCAGGGAACCCAGCTCTGGAGCTGCTGGGAGAGACCAGGAGCCAGCACTAGCCCTGACAGCCCCCTGCACCCCAACCTTTCCGCTGCAGGGCGATGGCGGTGGCTGCTGCTCTGCAAAGATGAGGGTGGTGATTTCTTCTGGTTGGTGGGAGAAGCCAGCTTGGGGAAAGGTTCTGCAAGGGTCTGTGAACTGGGGATCTACACCTCCACCCAGCGCTTCAACGAGTGAACCCTGGTGCAGATAGAATCATAGAATCATAGAATCACCAGGTTGGAAGAGACCCACCAGATCATCGAGTCCAACCATTCCTATCAAATACTAAACCATGTCCCTCCCAGCATGGTGTGTGGTGAATGATAGAATGATTTGTGTTGGAAAGGACCTCCAAGCCCATCCAGTTCAACCACCCTGTCACAGGCAGGGACCCCTCTCACTGGATCAGGGGCTCCCAGCCCCATCCAACCTGGCCCTGATCCCCTCCAGGGATGGGGCAGCCACCACTGCTCTGGGCAAGCTGGGCCAGGGCCTCTCCACCCTCACAGCAAAACATTTCTTCCTAAAATCTCATCTCAGCCTCCCCTCTTGCAGCTGAAAACCATTCTTTTCCTCCTGTCCCTGCACTTCCTGATCAAGAGCCCCTCCCCATCTTTCCTGAAGTCCCTTTCCATATTGCAAGCTGCTCTAAGGTCCCCCTACACTGACCCCAGGGACCCCTATAATGCCAGTCCCCTCCCCAGGCCCTACAGGGACCCCCTAACTGCCCTCTCCATTCACCAGCAGCATCCTAGTGCCCCCTCCACCAGTGCCAGAAACCCCTCAACTGCCACACACACACACTTTCAGGGACTCCCCAGCCGCCCCCCAGTAGCCTCCCATAAATCCCAGTTGCCCCTAGCTTCCCCCTCAACTGCACCTCTGAGTCGCTGCACTTACACCAGTTACTCTCCTAGTTAGCCCCCCCAGAGGCAAGGACACCAGAGTTTCTCCCCTAGTTACCCCAGTGTCCCGTGTCCCTGCCCCGCACACGTAGCTCCACTTACCCTCTCATTTCCAGCCCTTCCCCATAACAGGGCTCCCTCTCTCCATCCCGACCCCTCCCTCCTCTGCCACCCCCCCCCATCCCCGGGGCATTCAAGGGGTGCTGCAGCCCCCAACCCGCTGCCTGGCTCTGGACGCCGGGGGGAAGGGGTTGGGGGAGCAGATCTGAAGCCGGTTTCACAGCCAGAGACATTCCACAAAACCCTCTGGGTCTCCCTAAGCTCCTGGGCCCCCCACAAAAAAAAAACACACTTGGGTCCCCGCGAATCCTCTACCCCCCCCCCCCCTCAATCTCCTGCTTCCCCTCCCGGATGCCAGGGTCTCCCCCGAACGCCTGCCCCTCACCCCAAATCTTTGCTCCCCCCCAACCCCTGCATCCTCCCAACCCCCGGGGAACACCCCAGCGCTTGCCTCTCCTACCCCCCACCCGGGGTCCCCCTAAACCCCGGCTCCCTCAAACCCCTGGGCTGCCCCCCATCGCAGGCGCCCGGCTCCCCCCCCGCCCCGAGCCGCCGGGAGCTCCCCAGCTCCCGTCCCCCGGGTCCCCCCGAACCCTGCGGCTCATCCGCACCCCCCTCCCGGGTCCCTGGGTGGAGCCCCCGCCGCGGAGCCGCCCTTGGCCGGGGTGCAGGGAGGGTGGGGAGCCGCGGGGTCCCCGCATAGCGGCCCCGGGCGAGCCCGCAGCAGCAGCAGCAGCAGGAAAATGCTGGCACTGGTGGCCCTGGTGACAGCGGGGGTGACAGCGGGGGTGACCCCGGTACCCCCCTGCCCCCTGGGCTTCGGGCCGGTGCCCGGGGTGGCTGGCGGCTGCGGGGACAGGGACGAGTGTCGCACGGCCGCCGTCTGCCAGCACATGTGCCTGAACCACCAGGGTGGCTTCGCCTGCCACTGCCACCCTGGGTACGTCCTGCAGCCCGACGGGGCCCGCTGCCGCCCGCGCCCTGGCACCCTGCGCCCTGGCACCCTGCGCCCTGGCACCCCGCGCTCGCCCCAGGGCTGGCGCCCCGGCCACAGGCTGCGGGGTTGGCGACCTTGGGCGACGCGGCCGGCCGGGCAGCGCAGGGCTTCACACGAGGATTCGCACCGGGATCCGCAAGCGGGGAGGCACCAGGCTCTGCACGAGGATTTGCACGAGGATTGGCACGAGGATTGGCACCAAGGAAGGCAGCGGGAGTCGCAGTCAGCGTGGCAGCAGGGTTCGCACGAAGATTTGCGCCAGGATTTGCACCAGGATCTGCGCGAGGGCTCACAGGAGGATTCACACGAGGATCTACAACCAGGGAGGCACCAGGCTTTGCAGGAGGATTTGCAGGAGGATTTGAACCGAGGAGGGCAGCTGGAGTTGCAGCCAGCATGGCAGCAGGGTTTGCCCAAGGGTTTGCACAAGGATTTGCACCAAGATCTGCACGAGGTCTCGCAGGAGGATTCGCATGAGGATCCACAACCAAGGAGGCACCAGGCTTTGCAGGAGGATTTGCAGGAGGATTTGAACCGAGGAGGGCAGTGGGAGCTGCAGCCGGCACAGCAGCAGGGTTTGCACAAGGATTTGCACGAGGACTTGCGCCAAGGCAGCAATCAGGATTCACATCTGCCTCGGCGCCAGGGTTTGTACAGGGACTCACACAAGGATCTGCATGAGGACTCACACGGGGACTTGGATGAGGACTCCCCTGGGTCACAGCTGCCCCTCCCCATGTATGGTGACTCCCTCCCTGACCTCTCTCCCGGTTACAGGGACGAGGACCCAGACTCCTATGGGGACTCCTATCTGGATCTGGGGGACCCCGACACCTACAGGAGCCCCTATAGGGACCTGCCCCCCCGCTACAGCAATGAAGACCCCGGCACGGGGCTGTGGGACCCTGACATCTATGGGGACACCTATATGGACCCCTATGGGGATGAGGACCCCTATGTGCCACCCTCAGACCCCTATGCGGATGAGGACCCAGAGCCTGGGAGCCTCCGGAGGGGCAGGGACTCCCAAACCAGGCCCTGGGACCCCTATGAGGACCCCGATATGGACCCCTATGGGGATGAGGACCCACAGACTGAATCCTGGGACCCTCATGGAACATGGGACCTCCAGACTGAGCCCTGGGACCCCCAGATGGAGCCCCGGGATCACTATACATTTGGGGACCCCGGGCCTGACCCCAGGGACCCCTATAGAGCCCAAGACTCCCAGATTGGCCCCAGGGACCCCTATAGACTTGGGCACCCACAGTCTGAGCTCAGCAACCCCTATAGACTCGGGGAGCACCAATCAGACCCCAGAGACCCCTATAGACTTGGACACTCCCAACCTGATCCCAAGGACCCCTATAGAATTGAGGACCCTCATATTGACCCCAGGGACCCCTATAGCACCCAGAATGCCCAAACAGACCCCAGGAACCCCTATAGAGCCCAGGACTCCCAGAGTGACCCCAGGGATCCCTATAGCGCCCAGGACTCCCAGACTGACCCCAAGGATCCCTATAGCACCCAGGACCCCCAAACTAACCCCAGGATCCCCTATAGAGCCCAGGACACCCAAACTGACCCTTGGGACCCCTATAGCACCCAGGACTCACAGACTGACCCCAAGGTCCCCTATAGAGCCCAGGATCCCCAAACTAACCCTTGGGACCCCTATAGCACCCAGGACCCCCAAACTGACCCCAGGGACCCATATAGAGCCCAGGACTCGCAGACTGAACCCAATGGTCCCAATAGAGCTCAGGACCCCCAAACTGACACCAGGGGCCCTTATAGCACCCAGGGCCCCCAAACTGACCCTTGGGACTCATATAGCACCCACAAACCCCAAACTGACCACAGGGACCCCTATAGAGCCCAGGACTCCCAGACTGAACCCAATGATCCCTATAGAGCCCAGGACCCCCAGGCTGACCTCAGGGACCTCTACAATGTCAGTGCCCTCCCCAGGCCCTATAGGGACAGCCTAACTGCCCCCTCCATCCACCAAGAGCACCTTAGTGGCCCCCCCAGTGCCACAGACCCCCCAACTGTGCCCCCCACCTCCAGGAACTCCCCAGCCACTCCCCTAGTTGCAACTAATAAATCCCAGTTGCACCTGATCACCCCCTCCACTCCCCCCCATACCTCCAGAATCCCCCCACTTGACCCAGTTACTCTCCCAGTTAGCTCTCCCAGAGGCAAGGACTCTGCAGTTTCTCCCCTAGTTACCCTAATTACCCCCTCAGGTGCACCCCCCCAAGCCAAAACCCCTTCAGCCTCCAGAATCCCCCTAGTTACCCTCTCAGTTGCCCCAGTTACCCTCCCAGTTCCAACCCCTAAAGACACAGATATCTCAGATGCCCCTCCAGCCCCCAGAACCCCACCACTTCCCCCCCAGGTTGCCCTCCCCAGGGCCAAGGACACCCCAGGTGCCCCTCCAGTTGCCCCCAGGGCTCCTCCTGGCACCCAGATGCCTGGGTCCCTTCGCGGGGGGCTGCTGTTGGCACTGCCAGTGGCGCTGGGAGCTGTACTGGTGGTACTGGGAGCACTGGGGGGGCTGAGACTTCCCTGGGAGCCCCTCCCGAACCCCCGTGGGTGAGAGTTGGGGGTGGGGGCAAACTGGGAGGGGTATCTCCCCCTCTAAACTGGGAGTTCAAATGGGGCCTGGGACCTCTCCCACACTGGGATGGGAAGCTTAAACTGGGACTCCTCCAGCAACGACCTGTAGGGCAGCACTATTCTGACACCACACCCACCCCCCCAAAACTGGGAGGGACCCCTCAAAAACGGGGAGTTCAGACTGGGAAGGTACCCCCTAACTGGGACTGTTGGCCCCAAACTGGGACTGGGACCCCTCCCAAACTGGGAAAATACCCCAAACTGGGTTTGCCCCCCAAAATCAGGGCTGACCTCCCAATCTCAGCCTCTCCCCTTGCTTCTCCCTCATCGAGGGCATTAAAGGGTCAGCGCAGCCCCCACCCCCTGACTCCTGGGTCCTCTGAGATGGGGGGGCAGGGCTGGAAGTGATGGGGGACACCAAGGGGGCGGGAGGGCACCCTAATGCCTGCATCCTCGAGGGCGAGAGCGAACGAGGGGCAGACCTGGGCTCCCTGGACCCTATTCTGGGAGGAGTGGTGGATGTTATTCCCGGAGGCCTAGTTCCCCTCCCAGCTCCAGCTGTTGAGTGATTCCAGATGTGGAGGGGGGGAGGGTGCGGTTGGGGTGAGTCACGATTGCGCTCGGATGGCCGGGGTGAGGGAGCGGGAACGCCCGAGCCGCTGGGTCCCAGCGGTGGGGAGGGACGTGATGTCATGGATCGGGGGCTTGGGGCATAGAATCATAGAATCATAGAATCATAGAATAACCAGGTTGGAAGAGACCCACCGGATCATCGAGTCCAACCATTGCTATCAATATGTCCATGCTGTGTCCATGGCGTGTGCTCCACCATGATTCCCACTGACTCCTGCCTTCCTCAACACCTGGATCTGGCTGAACGCTGGGAGGTGAGAGCTAGTCCCAGAAGAGCCCCCAGTGCAGCCACTGGGACCAGTGTGGGGCTTGCTGGAGGCCTGAGCTGGACCATCTGGCTGCTCCAGGACACCTGGAGCTCCATGGCCTCTTCTGGGGCAGCATCCTCCTGGAGAAGAAACCCATCTCAGCTGGCAACTCTGACCAGCTTCTTCCAGTGTGGGCAGGGCTGAGTCTGCCCTCCCTGCTGCCGTGTCCCATGGCTGGTGGCAGTTCAGAACCCTCTGAAATGTCCCTGGGTAGATGGCTTTGTCCTTGCTCTGTCACCTCTGGTTCAGAGCAACAGGCTTGCGGTCCCAGCATCATTTCTTGTGACAGCATACCTTGACCACACCTTGCTTGCTCCTGACTTCTTGGTTTCCTTGTCCTCCTCCTTGGCTCTTTCCCATAGACAATGGTCTCCTAAGCCAACTATATTCCATATCCCATCAGCTCAAGGTAGGCAGAAAGCATCCACCGTTCGTGCTTCTCCTTGAACTTTGGCATCTCCAGTTTTGTCTAGGTCCTCTCCAGTGCTGTCCCACCTCTTTCAAACCCATCCGTACTCAGGACTAAGTGAAGGGTGATATTAGAGGTCTTTTTCAATCTTAATGATTCTGTGAGTCAAAGGACACCTATGGACAGTTGCCCAGAGATTACCAGGAGGACCAGATAGCCGCTTGGACCATAAGGCTGGGCTCCATCTCACCCAAGTGCAGTGATGTGGTGACACAAACACCTTTCACGAGTCATGGAGATCGCACCAGTGCTCCTAGGACTGAGCTTCAATTGAAACATTTAAATTGGGAAGGGATGAGTTGCTCCTTGGAAGTCTCAACAACCTCTTCTAGGAAGGTTCAAATGGATTTACTCTTGGTGACGAGGTGACTAACCCTGAGGAGAAAGACTTAGGCGTGCTAGTAGATGAGAAGCTCCACATAAGCTGGAAATGTGAGTTTGCAGTCCAGAAAGCCAAATGCATCCTGGGCTGCAAGCAAAGCTGTGGGACCAACAAGGCAAGGGAGGGGTGGGTTTAGTGGTTAGGCTTAGTGGTTGGGTTAGAGTTTAGGGGTACTGTAATGGCCTTGGGTTAGTATTGGGTTTAGAGTTATGATTGGTCTTAGGGTTATGTTTAAGGCTGGGTTTAGCGGGTAGATTTAGGGTTTGGGTTGGAGATTAGGGTAAGGGTAACCTGTTTGGGCTGGTGTTAGGGCTTGGGGTTGGTGGTATTCATGTTCAGTGGAGGTTAGAGGTTAATTTTTGAGTTAGGCTTGTGTTTAGTGCTAAGGGTTAGGGCTGGAGTTTGGAGTCAAGCATAGTCTTATGGTTTAGGCTATGTATTTGTGTTTCTACTTTGGGTACAGGGCGACAGGGTTAAGGTCAGGGTTTGGGTTAAGATTAAGGTTAGTATTAGTATTAGGTTATTGTTAAGATTAGGGTTAGGGATTAGGGTTAGAGGCTTAGGCTAGGGTTAGGGGTTAGAGTTAGAGGCTTAGTTTAGGGTTAGGGTACAGAGTCAGGTTTAGGGTTACAGGGGTTAGAGGCTAGGTTTAGGAGTTTAGATGAGGGTTAAGGGTTAGGTTAGGGTTTGAGGTTAAGTTTAGGGTTTAGGTTAGGCTTAGGTTTAGGGTTAGAGGTTAGGTTAGGGTTAGGATTATAATTAGGGGTTAGGGTTAGTTTAGGGTTAGGTTTAGGGGTTAGGGCTTTAGTTTAGAGTTAGGGTTTAGGGTGAGGGCTAGGGTTAGGGACTTGTGGCTTTTTGGGATGCTGGGAGGCTGAATTATTCACCACATGGATGCTTGGAGTGGGTAGGGTAACCTACCACTTCTCTGAGGAGATGATTCTAATGTCTAACCATTCTCATGGGGGTAAAATTTTCTTCTAGAATCCAGTTGAAGTCTCCCCAGGAGCAACTTATACCCATTACCCCTTGTCTTTTCCATGTGACTCCTCATAAAAAAAGGAGTTTCCATCCTCTTGGCAGACAACCTGCCTTACATAGTAATAAAGTCTCCTCTAAAGGTCTTCTCTAACCCTTCTCTCAAGGCTGAACAAACCCAGTTCTCTCAGACGTACTTCATACAGTAGATATCCTAGTCCTCTGATCATCTTAGTGGCCCTTCTCTGGACCCTCACCAACCTGTCCACATATTTTTGTGTAGTGAGGAACAAACCTGAGACTTCAAGTCCTAAAATTGAGATTTGGACCCTAAAGGTGAGATTTTGGAAACAAAAAAATGAGGCATGGGTGCTGCTGATGAGGCTTTGGATCCTTAAAATGATCATTTTTGACACTTAAAATTTTGGTTTGGAGAGTATGAATTAGGCTTCGAACCCCAAAAAGGATTCTTTGGGCCCTAAAATCAGTTGTTAGTACCTAAATTGAGGCTTTGATCCATCTAAATAAGGCTTTGGGCCTGGAAATGAGACTTCAGACCCTAGAAATGTGTCTTTTGGCCATAGAAAGGAAGTGTTATGGCTTCAAAATAAGGCTTTGCAACCTACAACTGTGGATTTGTACCTTAAAATGAGACTTTAAGCTTTAAAAATGAAGCTTTGGATGCTAAAAATGAGGCTTTGGGCCCTAAAGCAAAGGGGAAAGAGGGGTTTGGATCCTAAAAATTAGAGGTTTGACCCTCAAAATAAGGCTTTGAGCCCCAAAAGAGAGATTTAGACCCAAAAATGAGAGGGTTTGCCTAAAAATTAGTATTTGAATGTTCAAAATTAGGATTAGGATCTTAAAATAATAGATTTGTACCCTGGGAGTGAGCCTTTAGACCCTAAGAATGAGGTTAGAGTCCCTAAATGAAGCTGAAGATCCTACAAATGAGGCATTGGGCCCTAGAAATGAAGGGCTGTTTTTTAAAACTGAGGGTTTGGACAATAACATTGTTTAATGTGCTAACGATGATGATTGGTGTAATTATTGAGTCTTTAGACACGTAAAATGAGCCTTTCTGTACTAAAAAGAGATTTGGACTCTAAAAATCAGCATTTGGACCCTCAAAATGTGGCTATGTGCCAAAAAAATTGAGGGACTGGACATGAATCACAAGATTTTGATGTTAGAATCTAAGCTTTGGACACTGCAAATCCTGTTTGGGACATAAAAATGAGGCCTTGAACCCTAAAGTTGAAGGTTTGGACCTGCAAGCTTGCACCCTCAAAAGATGAGTATCTGGACCCTAAAAATGACACTTTGGACCCTGAAAATGAGTCTTAGGAAACAAAAAAATATGACTTTGAGCCCTAAACTTGAGAGCTTAGACCATAAAAATGAGGCTTTGGGAGCCAAAGCAAAGACTTTGGAAAGGACAATAGAGGATTTAGGCCCTTAAAAAAGGCTTTGAGCCCTAAAAATATGGCTTTCAAAACCTCGAAGCAGAGTATTTGTACCCTAAAATTATGGCTGTAAGAATGAGGCTTTGGAACCTAAAATGAAACCTAAGAACAAAAAATTAAGTCTTTAGAAAGTAAAAAGGCCTATTTGGGCCCAAAAATTGAGGATTTGCACTCTAAAAGTTGGCTTCAGAGCCTATAATGTAGCTTGAAACCCAAACTAAAAGGGTTTTGGCCCTCAAAGTGAGGGCTTAGCCCCCAAAGATGGAACTATGGGCCCTAAAGAAGGGCTTGGGTGGTAAAAGAAAGCCTTGGACCCTGTACGGAAGGGTTTGGACCCTAAAACAACAATTTTCACTTATAAAATGAGATATTTGGGCCCTAAACATCAGGTTATGGACCTTAAGACAAATGAGGGCCCCAAGAATGAGGCCGTCTGCTTCTGATTGTAAGGTTTTCTGCTCTAAAAAGACAGGTTCAATTTTGGATCCTAAAATGAATATGTAGATGCTCCGTATGAGGGTTGAGACTACCCAAATGATGGTTTGGGTCCTAAAAATGACACTTAGACTCTAAAATGATACTTTGTCTCTGAAAACGGGGCTTTGGAAACTAAAAATGTGGCTTTGGTACTGTGTTCAGTTCTGGGCCCTCACCACAAGAAGGATGTTGAGGCTCTGGAGCGAGTCCAGAGAAGAGCAATGAAGCCGGGGAAGGGGCTGGAGAACAGGCCTGATGAGGAGCGGCTGAGAGAGCTGGGGGTGTTTAGCCTGGAGAAGAGGAGGCTGAGGGGAGACCTCATTGCTCTCTACAACTGCTTGAAAGGAGGTTGTGGAGAGGAGGGAGCTGGGCTCTTCTCCCAAGGGACAGGGGACAGGACAAGAGGGAATGGCCTCAAGCTCCACCAGGGGAGGTTCAGGCTGGACATTAGGAAAACATATTTCATGGAAAGGGTCATTGGTCCCTGGCAGAGGCTGCCCAGGGAGGAGGTTGAGTCACCTTCCCTGGAGGGGTTTAAGGGACGGGTGGACGAGGTACTAAGGGAAATGGTTTAGTGATTGATGGGAATGGTTGGACTCGATGATCCGGTGGGTCTCTTCCAACCTGGTGATTCTGTGATTCTATAATTTGGGCCCTAAAACTGAGGGGCAAGGTGTGGGCTAGGGCCTAGCACAGGTTCCAGGGCAGCTTCCAGGACAGGGATGGAGCTTGGGACAGGGGTGCTGCAGGCAGGGCAACAACATTTGCAGAGAGCAGCATCAATTTTAGGACCCAGCCAGTCATTTTTAGGGTCCAAGCTGCATCTTCAGTATCCAAACCCTTATTGCCATGCTCCCAACCCCTCTTTTAGGGTGCAAGGGTTCATTTTTATGTTCCAAATCTTTGGTTCTAGAGTTGAAAGACTCCTTTTAAGGGTCCAAAAATATTGGGATGGAAAATTTTACAACACACAATAGAACCTCAAAAGTTTCAATTAAAAGTAAAAATCAATACACTAAATGATGTGCAGATATCGTTGGGCCACATTAATTGAATTCGAAACTTGTTGGAGATTGATAATCAGCTGTTGGCACCTTTATTTGTATTATTGAAAGGAGGTGTTGATTCAAATGCCCCTCGACCATTGACAAAAGAAGCTGAACAAGCATTACAGGAAATTAGTGAGCGTATTTGTTTAGTACAGTGTCTACGGGTCAATTATGAGCCAGAAAGTATAATTATACCTATGGCAGACAATTATTTCCAATGGTGTTACCAAAATATTTTACCAATACAAGGTGCCTTACAAGGATATGAGGGAAGAGCACAGATACAACATCCAGCACATAGGATAATCACCTTTATAAAACAAATACAAATAGAACACAAGCCAAAAAATTGTGAACGTCACGTTGAAGGAAAAACTGTATTTACAGATGGAAGCAGCAGAACAGGTAAAGCAGTGGTAGTATGGAAAGATGATCAGGAATGGAATATTGTGATTTGTCCAGGATCACCTCAAGTTTTTGAATTACAAGCAGTAATAGAGGCCTTTAAACTGTTCCAAAATGAACCCGTCAATCTTGTAGTGGACTCACATTATGTAGTAGGGGTCATTCAACATACAGAAAGGTCAGCCTTGTGTCATATAGAGAATGAGATGTTATTTAATCCGTTTAAATGTTTGTTACGGTTATAACAAACAAGATCGTAGGGTTATTATGTTGTTCATGTACGCAGTCACACCAGTTTGCCTGGTGAGCTAACACGTGGCAATGCTGATAAATTAACCAGCCCTGTGTGGGCAGCGCCACTGCCAGACCATTTGCAGCAGGCGCAACTCTCGCACAGTTTTTTTCAGATATGGCAAAATGATGTGACTCACTTTAAGGTATTTGGAAAACAACAATATGTTCATGTTTCAATAGACACTTTCTATGATTCTATGATTTTGCAAGCCATATGGGCCACAGCTCTTACAGGAGAGACAAGTCAGCATGTTCAAACTCACTTCCGACAAGCTTTTGCTGTTTTAGGAATTCCACACAAATTAAAAACTGATAATGGTCCAGGTTAAGTTGCTCATAGCACACAACGCTTTTTTCAACAATGGGAAATTAGAATCATAGAATCATAGAATAACCAGGTTGGAAGAGACCCACCAGATCATCAAGTCCAACCATTCCTATCAAACACCAAATTCCTTAGCACCTCATCCACCCGTCCCTTAAACCCCTCCAGGGAAGGTGAATCAACCCCCTCCCTGGGCAGCCTCTGCCAGGGACCAATGACCCTTTCCATGAAATATGTTTTCCTAATGTCCAGCCTGAACCTCCCCTGGTGGAGCTGGAGGCCATTCCCTCTCGTCCTGTCCCCTGTCACTTGGGAGAAGAGCCCAGCTCCCTCCTCTCCACAACCTCCTTTCAGGGAGTTGGAGAGAGCAATGAGGTCTCCCCTCAGCCTCCTCTTCTCCAGGCTAAACACCCCCAGCTCTCTCAGCCGCTCCTCATCAGGCCTGTTCTCCAGCCCCCTCACCAGCTTCGTTGCTCTTCTCTGGACTCGCTCCAGAGCCTCAACGTCCTTCTTGTGGTGAGGGGCCCAGAACTGAACACAGGATTCAAGGATATTACCCATCTTATCAGAATCCCCCACTCTCCCACTGGTTAGGCTATTATTGAACACACTCATTTGATATTGAAATCAATTTTAGAAAAACAAAAACTGGGAGAAGCTGGGCAATCTCCACAAAATAGGCTCTGTAAAGCGTTGCATGTTATGAATTTTTTACGATTAAGTGGGTCAGATACGGTACCACCAATTGTTAAACACTTTCATGCAATGACAGATAGATTAAGTCAACATGATGTTGTTCAGGTATTAGTCAAATCTATAGATACACAAAAATGGGAAGGCCCTTTCAAGTTATTAAGGTGGGGAAGAGGTTATGCTTGTGTCATTACAGATAAAGGACCTCGATGGGTACCAGCTAAGTGGGTACGCCCATACATCGAGACAAGAGCGACAAAGATGAGGTGGATGCCGACCTTGTGGACATTATTAGGTGCTTTAGTTGAAAAACAAAAAGGGGGAATTGTGGAGGAGCTTTTGCAAGCCGAAGGAAGCAGGGGATTGGAGGCTGTACTTGAAGGACCTTGGCTGAGAGAAGGAGAAACATGAAGACAGCTTGTGAATGGTTAATCTTAGCCAATTGTATGCCTAGCTTAGTGAACAAGTAGCAAAAAAACAATCATTGTAAAGAAAACAGTGTTTTACTAGTTAACATATATAAAGGAGCCATTAAGCCTAATAAAAGGTCTTCTGTTCACTAGGCAGGAGTCTGTGCCTCAGTCCTCCCAGCGACTTCAGTAACTGCACTGGTATCTTTCTCACTCCCGCAGCTGCATTATGATCCCACTGACTGCAGTAGGTGCACTGGGATCCCAGAGAGTCCAAGAGTTGCATTGGGATCTCAATGACTCTAGTAGCTGCACTGGGATCCCACTCACTTCAGTACCTGCAATGGGGCCCCCCTGACTCCAGAAGCTTCATTGTTTTCCCTGTGACTCTAGTGGCTGAACAGGGATCACACTTACTCCAGTAGCTGTGTTGAGACTCCACTGACACCAGTAGCTGCATTGGGATCCCACTGACTGACTCTAGCCAGGATCTGTATTGGGACCCCACTTACTCCAGTAGCTGAACTGGGATCCCACTGACTCGTGGGACACAATCATCTCTAGTAGCTGCGTTAAGACCCCACACACTCCAGTAGCTGTACTGAGATCCCACAGACTCCAGCAGCTGTATTGGGACTTCACTGGCCCCAGTAGAACCACAGTACCCCACTCACTCCAGTAGCTGCATTGGGACCCCAGTTACTTCAGAACATGCATTGGGATCCCATGGACACTGGTAATGGCACAGGGATCTCACTCCCGTAGCTGCATTAGGATCCAACTGACTCCAGCAGCTCCACTGGGATCCCACTGACTCCCGTAGCTGCATTGGGACAGAACTGACTTTGGGATCCTTCTAGGGACTCCCAGGACCCCTCTAGGACCCCCCAGAACCCCTCTAGAGCCTGCCCAGACAATTTTGGGGACTCCCAGGACCACTCTGAGACTCCTAGGATCCCTCTAGAGCCCACCAGAGCCCCTCTGGGACAGCCAGGGCCCCTCTAGGGACACCCAGAACTCTCTAGGACTCCCCTAGGGACCCCCAGGACCCCTCTAGATACCCCCAGGATAGCTCTGGGGAAACCCAGGACACATCTAGAACCCCTCAGGACCCATTTAGGGACACCCAGGAAATGTCTAGAGAACCCCAGGACCTATCTAGAACCCCCCCAGGACCCCATAAGGAATCCAAATGATCCCTCTAGGGAGCCCTAGAACCCCTCTAGATCCACCCACGGCCCCTTTACCTACCTCCAGAACTGCTCTAGGACACCCAGGACCCTCTAGAGTTTCCCAGGACCCCTCTCTAGCCCCCGTGGACCCATCTAGGGAGATCTGGTACCCAAATAGTGTCCCAAGGAACCCTTTAGGGACCCCCGGGGCACATCTAGAGCCCTGCAGGATCCATTCAGGGACCCTCAAGACACATCTAGAGCTCCCCAGGGCCCCTTTAGGGACCACCAGGACACCTTTATGGATTCCCAGAACCCCTCTAGGACCTCCAGGATCTTTCTAGAGGACCCCACTACCCATTTAGGGACCCCCAAGACACCTCTAAGACCCCCAGGGATCCTGCTAGGGCCCCCCAGGATCCCTATAGGACCTCCAGGACACATCTAGAATGCGCCATGATGCTGCTAAGACTCCCCAGGACCCCTCTAGAGCCCCCCAAGACACCTTTAAGGACTCCCATGATCCCTGTAGAGCCCCCCCTGACCCATTTAGGGACCCCCAGGATCCCTTTGGAGCCCCCCAGGACCCATTTAGGGATGATCAGGACCTGCAGGACCCTTCTAGAGACCCCCAGAATCCAATTAGGGACACCCAGGACATCTCTAGAGAACCCCAGTACCCCTTTAGGGACCACCAGGACCCCTCTAAAGGACCCCACTACTCATTTAGGGACCCCCAAGACCCCTCTAGTGACCCCCAGGACAGCTCTAAGACACCCAGGACCCTGCTAGGGTCCCCCAGGACCCCTCTAGGGACACCCAACAATGCTGCTACAGCCCCCCATTATGTCACTAGGGACCCCCAGGACACATCTGGTGTCCCCAAGGACACCTTTAGGGAGACCCAGGACCCCTCTAGGGACTCCAGCACTTCTCTAGGACCCCTAGGACCCCTCTTGAGCCCCCCTGGACCCCTCTAAGAGACCCACAGGACATCTCCAGAGAACCCCAGCACCCCTTTAGGGATCACCAGGACACCTCTAGAGAACCCCAGGGCCCCTTTAACTCCCCCCTGAACCCCTCTAGGACCCCCCAGAACCCTTCTAGAGGACCCCATTACCCATTTAGGGACCCCAAGACCCTTCTAAGACCCCCCAGGACCCTGCTAGGGCCCCCCAGGACCCCTCTAGTATGCCCCAGCATGCTGCTATGGCCCCTGGGGACCTTTCTAGGGACCCCCAGGACCCCTCTACGAACACCAGCATTCTTCTAGGACCCCCAGGACCCCTTTTGAGCCCCCAGGACCCCTCTAGTGACCACCAGGACCCCTCTAGGACTCCTAGGATCCCTATAGAGCCCCCCCCCCGCAGGAATCATCGTGAATCCCCAAGGACACACCTAGCACGCACAAGACACCATTAGGAACCCCCATGACCCCTCTAGGGACCCCCAGATCACTTTTAGGTACCCCAAAGACCTCTCTAGAGCCGCCCCAAAACCTTCTAGTGACCCCCAGGGCCCCTCTAGATTCTTCCAGTACCCCTCAGTACCCCTCTAGAGCCCTTCAGAAGCCCTTCAAGGATTCCCAGGACCCCTATAGAGCACCTCAGCATCCCTCTAGGGTCCCCCCGTGCCCACCCCAGGACCTTTCTTGGTCCCCCCCCCAGACCCGCCTAGAGCGCCCCAGGACCCCTCTAGGAACCCCCCAGCAACCCTCTAAGGGCCTGAGCATTCCTCTAGCACACCAGGGCACATTTAGGGACCCCTAGGACCCCTTTAGGATGCCCAGGACACATTTACCTATCCCCAGAACCCCTCTACGACCCCCATGACCTCATTAGGAACACCCACTACACCTCTAGGGACCCCCAGGACCCACCTTGGGACCCCTCTTTAGCCCCGAGGACCCCTCTAGGACCCCAGGTCCCCTTTGAGGCCCCACACAGCCTCTCTACAGCCACCCAGGACCCCTTTTGAGCCTCCTAGGACCCCACTAGGGACCCCCAGGACCCCTGCAGAGCATCCCAAGACCCCTTTAGGATGCCCAGGACACCTCTAAAACCCCAGAACCCTTCTAGAGCCTCCAAGAACCCCTCCAGAACCCCCCCACAGAACCCTCCTAGAGATCTGAGTACTCCTCTAGGACATCCAGGACCCCTCTAGAGCACACAAAGACCCATCTAGGGCACCCCAGGACCCATCTAGGGACCCTGAGCATGCATCCTGGGACTTACAACACCCCTCTAGGGACCTCCAGTACCCCTCTAGGGATGCCCAGAACCCCCAAGACCACTCCAGGACACCCTTTGGAATCCCCAGTACTCCTCTAGGACCCCCAAGACCCCTTTAGAATTCCCAGAACCCCTTTATCTACCCCAGAATCCCTTTAAGACCCACAGGACACTTCTAGAGACCTCCCAGGGAAACTCAAGAGACACCCATTTTTGTAGTGCTGCCTCATTAGCACTAACGAGGAGGGATAGAGGCCAGCAGAGCGAGTGGGAGGGGCGTGGGAACATCACAAGGCTGAGCACATGACTCCCCTCAAAACCAGCGCAAGGGGAAGTGGGGACAGGGCGGCAGCGATGCCCCCAGGTGAGCCCCAGGCTGGTGGAGGGCAGCCTTGTGCACCCACAGCCACCACTCCAAACCACCACCAAGGCAAAAACTGCGAGGCAGTGTAGGGGGAGGTGGTCCAGGGTGGCAGCAATGCCTGTTGGGGACCCCCGTGTTAGTGGGGGGGCAGCCTGGTGCACCCACAACCACCCCCACAGCACTCAGGGGGTGCTCAAGGTGCCACTAAAGCACTTTATTGTCTTGGGGGGGCTTCGCATCCACCACATCGCAAAATGCAGGTTGCTGGTGGGGTTAGGTCAGGACCCCCCCCCATCTCCCCTCGCCCCAGTGCTCGGCCTCTACTCCTTCTTGCTGCCCCACTTGGCCATCTTGTTGTTGATCGGCATCTTCAGGAAGCGAGGGGACTTCATGTAGGCAGCCACCTTCTCCAGGGCCTGAGGGGACAAGGAGAACATCAGGAACCTGTCCCACCAGGGCACCCTCCACCCCTGGGGGACCCTCAGAGTGATGGCCAAGGCACCTAACTCACCCCAAAGCGGTCCATGAAATCCTTCAGGTTCTTGAAGGGCTCCAGGCACTTGGGCTCAAAGATGCGGTTCTGCTCCAGTACATCAAACATGAGGAAGTCCACGAAGGTGAGCTGGGAGTGGGGGGGACATGGTGAGGATCAGCGTGGGGACAAACATCTTCCTCAGCACCTCCAACCCCCTCCAAGGTCTTGACAGTACCTTCTCCCCTGCAAACCACTTTCTGTCCCCCAAGAAGTTGGAGAAGAGCTTCAGCTTCCCTGGCAGCTGCTCCAGGTAGCCCGGCTTGAGCTTCTCCTGTGGGAGGAAGAGGTGGAAGGGTGAGGCTAGGCACCCTGGTCCTGCTACCCCAGGGGACAAAATCTTCCCACGTGGGGTCTCTGACGCCAAAGCATCCCAATGCACGGCCAAGGAGGACTCTAGCATGGGCACAGTCACCAAACCCTGCAGACGGGGACACTCACAAAGTCAGGGTTGTAGCAGACCATCACCAGGCTCATGCGGAAATCCATGATCTGGTTCTCCAGCATGTCCACACGGAGGATCTCCTCGTCCGTCTCACCACCTGCGGGACAGGGAGACAGCAATGAGGGGGCCCTCCAACCTCAACTCCAACCCAAGCACAACCAAAGCCCAAGCCCAAGCCCAAACAAAGCCCTAATCCAAGCTCAACCAAAGCCCAAGCCCAACCAAAGTCCAAGGCACACCCCACCCCAGCACTCACACATCTTGTGCTTGCGGGCGATGTAGCGCAGGATGGCATTGCTCTGCGTCAGCTTGGTGTTGCCATCAATGAAATATGGGAGCTGGAGGAGATAACAAGGCATAGGACCACCAGGGCATGGAACCACCAGGACACTCACCCCCTATAACCACCCCCCCGCTCAAGACCACCTACATTGGGGAAGTCAAGGCCCAGCTTCTCCTTCTCATTGATCCATTGGCTCTTGTCATAGTCAGGAGCTGGAAGGAAGAGACAGGGGTTTTTGGGGTGCCACTGTGTTTCGCTGAGAAGCCAGAGAGCTTGAGGGTGGCATGGGAACACCTCCAGAACTCCTCACCTTCCCCACAGCTATAGAGCTTGTCCTCGTAGGGTGTCTCTGTGTACTCCAGGAGCAGGCGGATGGCGTGGGCAAGCTGCGGGGGGGGGGGGCAAGGACCAGTAAGACCTCCCCCAAAATGCCTCCCCCAGTTGAGAAACTGAGACACAGAGCAGGATGAGCCACCCACCCACCCCCTCCCAGCAGGCACAGGTGTCCCACCGCACTGGGTGCCTCCAAAAGCAATGGGGCCCCCCCTAAGATTAAGGGGACCCCCAAAAGACCCCCACCCCAAAAGCATGGGGACCTCCACAGTCCCTCCATCATGAACACAGGCCCCCACATACCTCACCCCTAAGATCAAGGGACCCCCAGAACTGCCCCCCAAAAGCATGGGGACCTCCACAGCCCCTCCATCATGAACACAGGCCCCCACATACCTCACCCCTAAGATCAAGGGACCCCCAGAACTGCCCCCCAAGAGCACGGGGACCGCCACAGTCCCTCCATCATGAACACAGGACGCGCCACAGCCGCCCCCCCAAAATCAAGGGGATCCCCATATCCCCCCCCAAGGGCAAGGCGACCCCCACAGCCCCCCCCCATGAACACAGGGATCCCCCCAGGAGGCGGGGGAGGCCGAGGAGGAGCTCACGCCGCGGATGTCCCAGTATCCCAGCACCGCCATGGCCGCGCCGATCGCTCTGCCCGCCCCCCCCACCCCCCGGGCCCGCGCGGAAATGGAGGGGGAGCGGCTTAAAGGGCCGGGAGATCCACCTCCTCCTCCACTCCAGCTACGTGGGGATCTCTCACAGAATCACCAGGTTGGAAAGGATCCCCAGGATCATCGAGTCCAACCGTTCCCATCGATCACTAAACCATGTCCCTCAGCACCTCGTCCACCCGTCCCTTAAACCCCTCCAGGGAAGGGGACTCAACCCCCTCCCAGGGCAGCCTCTGCCACTGCCCAATGACCCTTTCTGTGAAAAATTTCTTTCTGATATCTAGTCTGAACCTCCCCTGGTGGAGCTTGAGGCCATTCCCTCTCGTCCTGTCCCCTGTCCCTTGGGAGAAGAGCCCAGCTCCCTCCTCTCCACAACCTCCTTTCAGGGAGTTGGAGAGAGCAATGAGGTCTCCCCTCAGCCTCCTCCAGGCTAAACACCACCAGCTCTCTCAGCCATTCCTCATCAGGCCTGTTCTCCAGCCCCTTCCCCAGCTTTGTTGCTCTTCTCTGGACTCGCTCCAGAGCCTCAACATCCTTCTTGTGGTGAGGAGCGCACAACTGAACACAGGATTCGAGGTTTGGTCTCACCAGTGCCGAGTCCAGAGGGAGAAGAACCTCCCTGGCCCTGCTGGCCACGCCGTGTCTGATCCAAGCCAAGATGCCATTGGCCTTCTTGGCCACCTGGGCCCCTGCTGGCTCATGGTCAGTCGCTGTCAACCAACACCCCCAGGTCCCTCTCCTCCAGGCAGTTTCCAGCCAGACTTCTCCTAGTCTGGAGCTGCTCAGAGTTGTTGTGCCCCAAGTGCAGGACCCGGCATTTGGCCTTGTTAAACCTCATGCTGTTGGTCTCAGCCCATGGATCCAGCCTGTTCAGAGCCCTTTGAAGAGCCTCCCTGCCCTCCAGCAGATCTCCCCCTGTCTCCTTATCCTGGGGGATTGCATAGGTCCTCCCTTCACACATTCACACACACAAACACACACCCCCCCCCCCCCCAAATCTGCACTGGGGGTCCCCTAGTCCTGGAAAGGGCATGAACCCCTCCTTGTGTTATAATTGTGTTAACAACACAAAGTCCAAACGTGGATCAATTTACTATTTATTTAGCTAGGAAAGCAAAAGCAGCGCTGGGCAGCTGGGGAGTCGCAGCTCCACCAAGGCTCGCCAAGTCAGGTAAGCTGAGCCACCCCTTTTATCCCCCCCTGAGTTCGTTTCAACATCTTTGAAGACGCCCCCTTGGTTCCTTCCCAGTACAAGCAGTTTCCATACGGTCAGGTAATAAATCAGCTAAATTTACTGAGTTGTCTTAGTTCAGTAATCTTCAAGGTTGCAGTCCTGTGCTTTGTCAAGCAGCTGCTAACTCCCTCTCTTCCTCCCTTCCTTTTCATTTCTGGGCAACTTGTTCTTGACTTGCACAAGGCCCCATTCTTTGAGCTGGCTAATCTCCTCTGCTGGGGCCCGAGGTGATTTGTTGCTTTTGATGCTCGTTTCAGGAGGTTTCAAAAGGCTTAGTTGTAAAATTCAGTAGATACTACCTATATACAAAACGTATATTGTCATGGTAACCTTTAGCTTTTAATTAAGATAGCATTGTGGCTTGTCTTTCTTACCAAACAAGATGCTCCCGTGCTTTGAAACAGAAAGGCCGCTGCTCATTTAGTTGGCTTGATCAGCAAGTTACTTTCTGTGGGTCTTTTCCAACCTGGTGATTCTATGATTCTATGATTCATTACAATCCCCCCTTTTCTTTTATTTACCCGTAATTTGCTGATCAAACCTGGATAGCACTTCACAAGCGGCAGCCAGTTCATGATCTTCGCTGGGTAAAATTTTCATCTCGAGTTCCAACTGCTTCATCACCATTAACTGTACCTTTTCCAACCTGCTTTTAACAAAGGTTACAAGTTTATTAATAACACAAGGCCCAAAGGTGAGAGCCAATAGCAACATGACGAGAGGTCCTGCCAAGGTAGAAATCAAGGTAGTTAACCACGGTGATTGATTAAACCAAGATTCATACCAGGAAGCTTGGGCTTCTCGTTCTCGTTTTCTTTTCTCTAATCCTTCTCTTCCTTAGAGGTGCCAGGGTAGTAAAACTCTCCTGTCTAGTAATTGTTGGGTTCATATCTGTGGCAGTGTTAGTCTGTTGCTTCTTTTTCTTTTTCTTTTCCTTTGCGATAATTCGATTTGGCCCTACTGGTGGTGGCTGGGGAATTATTGGACTCTTTTGGATGAGTATCAAACCCCCTCTGTCTGTCCCGGGTTCCCAATATCTCACTCCCCATGTCCTTCCCATAAGCCAGCCTGAATCGTTAGGGTTAGTTATGTTAAGGAACAGATGCGCACAGTTACTGCTTCTTATTATTCCACCGTTGATCGGATCGTGTTTGGGGATGGTGCAGCCATATGGACCCCACCCGACCCTTAGAAATTTGTCTTCATTCTTTGAAGACCATGAGGCTATGGTCTCACATCCCCAGTAGGCACAATAATAATGCCCGAGATTATTACAATATCCCTTCTCTGGGTTGGAACTCGGGCAAAAGTAATGAGCTTTTTGATTCAAACAGGGGCTTATAGGCGCTAGTTCACAAAGAGAGGCTGTAAAGCTTGGGGCTCTGGGCGTTGTTATTTTCCTAATTACATTTCCATCCCCCCATCTTGCCAGGGTCCACTCAAAAGGTTGGTGGCGGTAGTGGTCTTGTGATAAGTCCACTGTCACCATACAGGCCATGACAACCAGGGTTATCAATAAAGTCATGTTCCCACTGTATGATACCCCTCCGTCTTCCTCATCTACTCTTTTGCAGAGAGCAATGGGATAATATTATCTTCTCGACGGCAGCAGGTAACCTTCAGGGAAAATTAGGGGGTGTTTCAGGCACGATATTCCAAACAAATTCTCAGTCCTAGGAGTTCTAAGTGTTTCAACTTCTAGTTCACAACAAAAAGAAAAATTTGCAAAGTTCTTGTGAGTTTATATAATCTGGTCCCTCCTGATTGATCAGGTATTCTTTCCCTTCTCCAAGGTGCGAAATATACCTTTTGTAAGGGATATTGGGGGATACTTGGAACCACCGATTTAGGTCGCGTCTTACTTCCTCCTGGGGTGACTCATTCGTCGGTATTTTGATTCCTCCTTATCTTTAATCGAAGGTCCCCTGGTTTGGATGTCACAGTCCATTTTTCTGGGTGCACGGGTCCCTTGACTCTACTGGCATGTGTCCATCCTTTTTCTGCAGTCCGTACAGCGGTATCTGTAGTGAGTAAAACAATGAAAGGCCCTTCCCAGCGAGGCGTTATAGAGGTTTCTTTCCAAGTTTTAATTAAAACCTGATCTCCAGGCTTTATTCAGTGTATGGAAATGTCCAAAGAGGGGTCTCTGTACTACCAGACCCTTTCTTCTAAGCTCATGTCTTCTTTCTGAAAGTTCTAAAATATATTCTGTTAAAATTTTATCTTCAACTTTCGGATGTTCTATTTACATTCCAAAGTCATAAGACATTCCATATAACATCTCAAAAGGGGATATACAAGTATCAGTTCTTGGTTGAGTTCTAATATGGAGTAAGGCTAGTGGTAAGCACTTAATCCAACTCATTTTTGTCTCTACCATTAATTTAGTTAAATGCTTTTTAATTTCTTCATTCATCCTTTCTACTTTTCCAGAACTTTGTGGATGCCAGGGTGTGTGGTATTCCCATTTCGTGCCGAATAATTCGGTTTTTTCTTTTATTATTTTGGAAATAGAATGCGGACCTTGATCTGAGTCAACAGCAATGGTTCCATATCTAGGAATAAGTTCTTCAAGGAGTATTTTAATCACTGTTTTTGCCGTAGCCCTAATTACGGGGAAGGCTTCCACAAAATAAGTAAGGTGATCCACCAGAACTAATAAATACTGGTATCTCCCGACCTTTGGTAGTTCAGTAAAATCTATTTTTTTTTCAAAGGGCCTTTTAGCCAATTCACGCCCTCCTTGAATTTTCTCTCTGAGTTGTCGTTTATTTACTTTATGACACGTTAGGCATCCTTCTAAAATCTTTTTAGCCACACCGTATAGTCTGATACAAGTATAATGTGTTTCAAATTGATCTACCAAGGCTTGGACTCCCCAATGAGTTTTAAGATGTAGTTTATGTAATATTCCTCTTGCTAGTCCTTTTGGAAGGACCTCTCGGCCGTCAGGTAATAGCCATTTATCACCATTTCTTTTGGCCCCAATTAGTTTCAATTTCTGTAGTTCCTGGAGAGTAAATGTCTTACCTACTCTTAGCTTCTCAGGTTCTTCTCTTACAGTTTGTGTCTGTACCACTAATAGTGCAGCCCATTTAGCTTCTACGTCTGCTAAGTTATTTCCCCTGACGGTAGGGCTTAATCCCCTTTGGTGTCCTTTTACATGGACTACTGCTATCTTGAGGGGGTTCCTTAATGCTTTTAAAACCTCTAAAATCAGTTTTTCATGAACTAGTCCTTTTCCCTGGGTGTTAATCACACCCCTCTCTTCCCAGATTTTCCCAAAAGTATGTACCAACCCCAAAGGTATATTTTGAATCTGTGTATATAGTTCCAATCTTGTTTCCTATTAGCTTTAAAGCTCTCAACAAGGCATATAATTCACATGCCTGTGCGGACCAAGTTCTGTCTAGTGGCCCCGATTCTTTTATCTGAAAGGTATGCCTGTCTATAATAGCATACCCTCATTTCCTTTGTCCCTCAATTACCCTTGAGGAGCCGTCTACAAATAATTTTTCTCCTTCATTTAATTCTTCTTCTTCCAAATCCTCCCTTATTTTAGTCTGTAGGTTTATTACCTGGAGGCAATCATGTGTTAAATCTTCTCTGGGTTCCCCATAGAGATATTGAGCTGGGTTCTGGATAGAGGTGGTCTCTATCTCTAGTTTAGGGGAATTGATCAAAATCCCTTCATATTTTAACAGTCGGCTGTCAGTAAGCCATTTATCGGCTCGTTGTTGTAGTACTCTGCGTATGTTATGGGGTGTATACACCTTCAATTCACCCCCCAGGGTGACTTTTCCGACTTCTTCTACTAATAATGCTGTGGCCACTATTGCTTGGAACTCGAACACCTCATGCTGAGGACCCAATTTCAATTTTATCAAGGGCTCTGAAACTAGTCCCCAGCAAATAGAGCTCCTGACCCCTCTAATCTTCTTTAAAGATTTCCTCATCCTGCAGCCTCTTAAGACAATTTTTCTGCAGGTGTCCTTTTTGTGGCAATAGAAACATTCTGTTGCCGGGGGGGCCATTTAATATCTCCAGCAGGACCGTGTTGGTGTCTCTGGTCCCAGTGCCTCATACCTGCCGTTCTGATCATTCCCCGCTCTTCGTTAGTAAACAAAATCTTTAAGATGGACTCTCATCTCATCCCAGGCGTAAATATTGGGACCGAGAAATTGGTCAAAACGTTCAGCGACCCCTAGTGGGTCTTTTGATAAGCGCCCCATTTCCTTTTCTCTTTTAATGAGAACAAATTTGCTGTCTGAGTTGTACTCAAGATCCATAAAAAGGCATATTCACTCTCCTCTTCATTAAAGGGTTGTTGCTGTTAACATATATATTTAATTGCTGACATATCCAATCCTCAAAGGATCCATAAATTGGCCAATATAAGCCTGTTCTTATCTGCTTACCTCCCCATACTTCCATACAATAATGAATCATTTTCTCTTTGGACTTCCCTCTTCAAGAGGGGAAACTATCCCAATGTTTAATCATTAATCCTAATGGGCTGTCTAGGGGTGTATCAGGGAGCCCACCCCCTCCCCTTTGCTCCTGCATGGAACCAGAGGCTTTACTCTTCTTCTGGCCCATCTTCCGAAAGTGCCTTCTCACACACAATCCTCTCACTTCCCTCAGTTCGTGGCCCCCGTCCTCACGAACAATGGGAACCGCACTATTTGGAGGTCCACACTCACTTCGTCCGGTGGACTCCTAAGTCCATTGGACGTCTCACTCACTTGCACTCCGGGTACCCAAAATCCCCGACCAAGCACTATCCAAATATACTTACCCTATCCTGGGTCTTCACCTGGTTCAACCAGGCGGTATCCACTTACTCTTTTTCAAGTCTTCGCCTGGCTCGACCAAGCGGTATCCACTTTACTCTTCTTCGAGTCTTCGCCTGGCTCGACCAAGCGATATCCACTTTAGTCTTCTTCGAGTCTTCGCTTGGCTCTTCGTGCACAAAAATAATGGGGAACTGCAGTATTTCTTCTTTCTTTTTTTTTATTTTTGCTTTCCTATCTCAGTTTGGAAAATTCAGGTCAACTGTCTGGATCCGAGTCACGGCACCAAATTGTTATAATTGTGTTAGCAACACAAAGTCCAAACGTGGATCAGTTTACTATTTATTTAGATAGGAAAGCAAAAGCAGCACTGGGCAGCTGGGGAGTCGCAGCTCCACCAAGGCTCGCCAAGTCAGGTATGCTGAGCCACCCCTTTTATCCCCCCCTGAGTTTGTTTCAACATCTTTGAAGATGTTGGTTCTCTTGGTTCCTTCCCAGTACAAGCGGTTTCCATACGGTCAGGTAATAAATCAGCTAAATTTACTGAGTTGTCTTAGTTCAGCAATCTTCAAGGTTGCAGTCATGTGCTTTGTCAAGTAGCTGCTAACTCTCTCTCTTCCTCCCTTCCTTTTCATCTCTGGGCAACTTGTTCTTGACTTGCACAAGGCCCCATTCTTTGAGCTGGCTAATCTCCTCTGCTGGGGCCCGAGGTGATTTGTTGCTTTTGATGCTCGTTTCAGGAGGTTTCAAAAGGCTTAGTTGTAAAATTCAGTAGATACTACCTATATACAAAATGTATATTGTCATGGTAACCTTTAGCTTTTAATTAAGATAGCATTGTGGCTTTGTCTTTCTTACCAAACAAGATGCTCCTGTGCTTTGAAACAGAAAGGCCGCTGCTCATTAAGTTGGCTTGATCAGCAAATTACTTTCTGTTACTCTTTACACTTGGACCCCTCAGTCTCCGTGGCGGGGGTGGGGGGAGTCTTCTTGTCATGGGGATCATGGGGCCTCCGTTGCACCCCCCAGTCTTTATGTGACCCCCTTTATCTGGGGGGGTGGGTTCTCCCTTGCAGCCGCCCAGACTGTATGAGGGGCCCCCAGCCTGCAAAGAGACCCCCTAACCATGAGGGACACAGCTCCCTCTGTGACTCCCACTCAATCTGCATGGGGGTCCCCCCTTTCACCCCCCCCAAGTGGCATGGGCGGGTCTCATAACCCCATCTGCCCCCTTGGCCCCCACAGTCTCCAGGGGCAGGGAGGGGGGCAGCTTATCCTGGAGGATCCTGGGGGAATGCCCAAAAGCCCCCTCCCCTGTTATCCCCCCCAAGGAGCCACCCCCATAAAATGGGGGTCCCCATGGCCCCCAGCCTTCCCAGCACCTCAGGCTCCCACAGTGGCTCAATGCACCCCACATGGCTTCCAGAAAAGGGAAAGCCCCCCAGATTTATTCTGCAGGGCTAGGGGACAGTGAGGGGCACGGGGCGGACACCCCCTCACTCCTTGGTGTTGCCCCAGATCGCCGTCCAAGAGAAAATGGGGGTCTTGATGAAGCGCCCAGACTTCATGTAGGCAGAGATCTTCTCCAGTGCCTGAAGGAGGAGACGGGATTGGGACAGGCACCATGGGCTGTCAGGAGTGGGGACAGGGACATTGGGGTGTCAGGGAGAAGGACAGGAATATTGGAATGTCAGGGAGGGAATATTAGGGTTTCAAGGATGGGGTGACTAGAGTGTTGGGGATAGGGTGATTGGGGTATCAGGGATGGTGAAAGGAAACAGAGGTGTTGGACATGGGAACAGGGACACCAGAGTGTAAGGGATGGGGACAGAGACACTCAGGTGGCAGGAAGGGGGACAGAGACAGGGATCCTGGGGTGTATAGTGATGGGGGCAAGGCCACTAGGGTGTTGAGGATGGGTTCAGGGACATCGGGGTGTCAGGGACAGGATAGGGATGGGTACACCAGGGATTCCATGATCGGGCCACAGACACTGGGGTGCTGGGGACAGAGATACTGGGGAATCATGGATAAGGATGGGGACACCAGGGATTCCAGGACTGGGACAGGGACACTGGTGTGCTGGGGGCAGGGACACTGGGGTATTTGGGATGGGGAAACCAGGAATTCAAGAATGAGGATGAGGTGACCAGGGTACCAGGGATGGGGCCAGAGACACTGGGATGCTGGGGAAAGGGATGTGGACACCAAGGTGTCCCCAGGTATCCCGTTCACCTCAAAGTGCTGCACAAAGTGGCCCAGGTTACCCTGCAGTTCGGGGCACTCAGGCACAAAAATCCGTTGCATGTCAAGAAAGTCATATGCCAGGAAGTCCACGAATGTGAGCTAGGGGGGAATAGGGGGTCAGCCCCCGCAGGGTTCCCCCTAAACCCCCAGCACCCCTACTTACCTTCTCCCCTGCAAACCACGGCCGGGAGCCCAGGAACCGCGACAGCTCCCGCAGCTTCCTGGGCAGCTGCTCCAGGTACGCCGGCTTCAGCTTCTCCTACATGGGGGGCAGAGCTCTTGTGGGGGCTGTCCCCCCTACAGCCCCTCCCCAACCAGGGCCATCACCCCCTGGCTGCAGCCAGGCACGGGGTGCCCCCAGTGCATCCCCTGTGCTGACCATGGTCTCATTCCCCATGTCCCCATGTCCCCAGTGGGATTGAGGACAAGGTGCCAGGGAAGGGAGTGTCCGTCCCGCTGTGACCCCATGGGGGTACTCACAAAGTCGGGGTTGTAGCACAGTTGGGCGAAGCTGTCGCACAAATCCACTATGTGGTTTAGCAGCACGTCCACGCGCAGGATCTCTTCCTCGGTCTCACCACCTGCAGGAAGCGGAGACATTATCGACACCCACCCCAGGACCCCCCCGCCCCTGGTGCTGTGACCCCCAAAACACTCACACATCTTGTGCTTGCGGGCGATGTAGCGCAGGATGGCGTTGCTCTGCGTCAGCTTGGTGTTGCCATCAATGAGATAGGGCAGCTGGGGGAGGGGGGACACACACCAGTGGGGGTATCAGCTCGTGGGGGGGTGTCCGTCCCAGTGACACCCAGCCCCCTCCCCACAACCCCCATACCCAATCCATCACCTACGTTGGGGAAGTCGAGTCCTAGTTTCTCCTTCTCATTGGTCCAGTCGCTTCGATCGAAGTCTGGGGCTGGGGGGATGGGAAACTGGGGGGAAGGGGGCTCCCCCAGATCCCCCAATCCCTATTCATCCCACCCAAACTCACGGGTGCAGGGGGTGTGCCTAGGTGTCCCCACTCTGCTCCAGGAGCAGCCACATGCCTGTGCCCCATCCCAGGGCAGATAAGGGAGGACAGGGAGCAAGAGACAAGGTCTGGGGTAGGGAGTTGTAGAGGGGCTGGGGGCCTCTCCAGACCTGGCAGGAGGTGGGGGCAGTGCAGGCAGCCAGGCTGTGGAACATGGAGCCTATTTCCCCTGGCTATTTTCTGACGCAGCACAAACAGGGAATGGGGGAACAGGGGATTAGGGGGACAAGGGGTTCAGGGGCAGCCGAGGGGGGGGGAGTTCCCTGCTTGCCCCCCTCACCAGGACCGGGACGGTACAGACGCTCCTGGTAGGGGGTCTCCGTGTACTCCAGCAGCAGGCGGATGGCATGGGCCAGCTGGAGGGACACAGCACCCACCTTTCAGCACCCACCGACCCCCACTCTGCTCTCCACCCACCCATGAACCCTCCACCCCGATCACACTCCCCCCAGCCACTGCTGCCCCCCTTGTCACCCACTCACCCCTCGGATGTCCCAGTAGCCCAGCGTGAGCACCATGGTGGCACCAGCCGTGGCTCTGCGGGGACACGGACGGGAACACGAGTGGTGGTGCTGAGACCCCACCCAGCACCCTCCCCTTTCCCCTCCCTGCTGGCATGGCCGGGCGCAGGCAGGGTGCCAGGGCGTCCCGCCAGCCGCGGGGCCACAACGGGGCTGCCACGCACCCCGCAGGATCCGGCCCTGGCACCGCAATCAGCCTGGGAACCATCCTGTCCCCAAAGCTGAGCCATGGAGGGAGCACCCTACACTGCAGCAGGGCCACCCGCTTCTCAGGATCTGGCCCTGGCACCCCATTGCTGTGGGGACCCTCCTGTCCCTAAAGCCAGGTCATGGGGGGGAACAACCTTACACTGCAGCAGCAATGCTTGGGGCCACCCACTGCTCAGGATCTGGTCCCAGCATCCCCATCACACTGAAGGGACCCTTGCTTCTGAATCCAAGCCTGGGGTGGGGGGCACCCTACACCGCAACAGGGACCACCTGCTGCTCAGGATCCAACCCAGCACCTCAATTACTCTAGGGAATCCCTTGTCCCTAAAGCCAAGTCAGCAGAGTCACCCTGTGCCACAGCAGGATCTGTGGGATCCACCACCACTCAGGATGTAGCCCCTGGCTCTTGCAGCACTTCGGGCACCTTCCACCTCCAAGGCCAAACCATGAGGGGAACAACCTTACACTACAGCAGTGATCTTTGGGGCCACCCGCTGCTGAGGATCTGACCCTGACACCCTCATTGCACCGAGGACCCTGTGTCCCTAAAGCCGAGCCATAGGGGGAAACTCCCTACACCACATCGGGGCCATCCACTGCTCAGGATCCGGCCACCACACCTCCATCACTTTGGAGACCCCCAGTGCCCAAAGCTAAGCCATGGGGGCAGAACCCTATGCCACAGCTGGGCCTGTGGGGCCACCCTTTCACTCCCTGTTTCTCTCTGGGGCTGCAAAACCTCATCCCCTTGCCCCCCCTCCCCCCCCACCCCTCCAAATTTAAGTATTATACACAAGTAACTAAATAGCCCCAATAAATAAATAGTAGCTAAAAGCCCTCTCCCCTGTTACCCTCCCCAGGAGTCACTCACACAAAATGGGGGTCCCCATGGCCCCCACTCTTCCCAGCACACTGCACTCCCACAGCAGCTCAATGCACCCCACATGGCAGCCAGAAAAGGGGGAGCCCCCCGACAATTTATTCTGTAGGGAAGAGGGTAGGAGGTGAGGAGGGGGGCACAGCAGTGGAGGCGGGGGGAGGCCACCCCCTCAATCCTTGGTGTTGCACCACTTTGCCGTCCGCCAGAAAATGGGGGTCTTCATGAAGCGCCCTGACTTCATGTAGGCAGAGATCTTCTCCAGCGCCTGAGGAAGGAGACAGGATGAGGACAGGGACATTGGGGTGCCAGGGATGGGGACAGGGCTGTTGCGGTGTCAGGAATGCGGACAGGGATATTGGGGTGTTGGGGAGGGGGACAGGGACACCATGGTGTCGGGTATGGAGACAGGGACAAGTGAGTGTCAGGAATGCAATGGAGTTGAGAACACAAGGGAGTCAGGGATGGGAACAGGGACATTGGGGTGTCAGGGATGGGGACAGGGACATTGGGGTGTCAGGGATGGGAACAGGGATATTGGGATGTCAGGGATAGGAAGGGGGAGATAGTAGTGTCAGGGAAGGGGACAGGGACACCAGGGTGTCAGGGATGGAGACAAGGACAACAGGGTGTCAGGAACGCAATAAAGTTGGGGACACAAGGTTGTCAGGGATGGGGACAAGGACACCATGGTATCAGGAGTGGGGAGACTGGGGTATCAGGGATGGGGAAAGAGGCACTTGAGTGTTGGGGGTAGGGACACAGACACCAAGGTCTTGGGGATGGCAGTGGAAATGGGGAAACTAGGGTATGAGGGATGGGGACGGAGGCACCAGGGTGCTGGGAACAGGGATGGGGACATCAGGGTGTCGGATATAGGGACACTGGAGTCTTGTGGATGGAGAAACCAGAGATTCAAGGATTAGGATGGCTGTGGGGACACTGGGGTGTCAGGATGGGGATAGGGGCACCAAGGTGTCAGGGATGAGGCTTGGGGACATTGGGGTGTTGGGGATGGGGACAGGGGCATCTAGGTTTCAGGAATGAGGACAGACATATCAGGGTATTTCATAGAATCGTAGAATCATAGAATCATGGAATCATAGAATCATAGAACAGTTAGGGTTGGAAGGGACCTCAGAGATCATCTAGTTCCAACCCCCCTGCCATGGGCAAGGACATGTCCCACTAGATCAGGTTTCCTAAGGCCCCGTCCAACCTGGCCTTGAACACCTCCAGGAATGAGGCAGCCACAACTTCCCTTGGCAATGGGGAGCGGGAGACTGGGCTCTCAGGGATGAGGACAGGGACATTGGGATGTCAGGGATGCTGGGGAAGGTGCCAGGGACAGCAGGGCCTTGGGGACAGGGCTGGTGACACCGGGATGTCCCCAGGCACCCCACTCACCTCGAACCGCTGCATGAAGCGATCCAGGTTGCCCTTCAACTCTGGGCAGTCGGGCACAAACATGCGTTGCTGGTCCAGTATGTCATACGCCAGAAAGTCCACAAAAGTGATCTAGGAGAGGTGGATAGGGGGGTCAGCCCCCGCAGGGTTCCCCCTAAACCCCCAGTACCTCTACTTACCTTCTCCCCTGCAAACCACGGCCGGGAGCCCAGGAACTGCGACAGCTCCCGCAGCTTCCTGGGCAGCTGCTCCAGGTACGCCGGCTTCAGCTTCTCCTACATGGGGGGCAGAGCTGTTGTGGGGGCTGTCCCCTCTACAGCCCCTCCCCAACCAGGGCCATCACCCCCTGGCTGCAGCCAGGCACGGGGTGCCCCCAGTGCATCCCCTGTGCTGACCATGGTCTTGCTCCCCATGTCCCCATGTCCCCAGCGGGGTTGGGGACAAGACGCTGGGGAAGGGGGTGTCTGTCCTGCTGTGACCCCATGGGGGTACTCACAAAGTCAGGGTTGTAGCATAGCCGGGCGAAGTTCATCCGCAAATCCATGAGCTGATTCTCCAGCATGTCCACGCGCAGGATCTCCTCCTCGGTCTCACCACCTGCAGGAAGCGGAGACATTATCGACCCCCACCCCAGGACCCCCCCGCCCCTGTTGCTGTGACCCCCAAAACACTCACACATCTTGTGCTTGCGGGCGATGTAGCGCAGGATGGCGTTGCTCTGCGTCAGCTTGGTGTTGCCATCAATGAGATAGGGCAGCTGGGGGAGGGGGGACACACACCAGTGGGGGTATCAGCTCGTGGGGGGGTGTCCGTCCCAGTGACGCCCAGCCCCCTCCCCACAACCCCCATACCCAATCCATCACCTACGTTGGGGAAGTCGAGTCCTAGTTTCTCCTTCTCATTGGTCCAGTCGCTCGGATCGAAGTCTGGGGCTGGGAAGGGGGAAAAAGAAATGGGGGTGGGGGCACCCCCACAGCCCCCAGTCCCTACTCATCCCACCCACAGCGAACTCATGGGAGCAGGGAGTGCGCCTTGGTGTCCCCACTCTGCCCCAGGAGCAGCCATGTGCCCTGCTCCAGGGAAAAAAAAGGGAGGACAGAGATCAAGGGACAAGGTCCAGGGCAGGGGCGAGGGGCAGAGGGGCAAAGGGCCCCCCTAGACCTGGCAGGAGGTGGGGTTGGTGCAGGCAGCCAGGCTGTGGAACATGGAGCCCATTTCCCCTGGCTATTTTCTGACGCAGCACAAACAGGGAATGCGGGAACAGGGGATTAGGGGGACAAGGGGTTCAGGGGCAGCCGAGGGGGGGGGAGTTCCCTGCTTGCCCCCCTCACCAGGACCGGGACGGTACAGACGCTCCTGGTAGGGGGTCTCCGTGTACTCCAGCAGCAGGCGGATGGCATGGGCCAGCTGGAGGGACACAGCACCCACCTTTCAGCACCCACCGACCCCCACTCTGCTCTCCACCCACCCATGAACCCTCCACCCCGATCACAACCCCCCCAGCCACTGCTGCCCCCTTTGTCACCCACTCACCCCTCGGATGTCCCAGTAGCCCAGCGTGAGCACCATGGTGGCACCAGCCGTGGCTCTGCGGGGACACGGACGGGAACACGAGTGGTGGTGCTGAGACCCCACCCAGCACCCTCCCCTTTCCCCTCCCTGCTGGCATGGCCGGGCGCAGGCAGGGTGCCAGGGCGTCCCGCCAGCCGCAGGGCCGCAACAGGGCTGCCACGCACCCCGTAGGATCCGGCCCTGGCACCGCAATCAGCCTGGGAACCATCCTGTCCCCAAAGCTGAGCCATGGAGGGAGCACCCTACAGTGCAGCAGGGCCACCCACTGCTCAGGATCTGGCCCTGGCATCCCAGTGACCCTGATCCCCGACCCCGTTCCCAGCGCTGAGCCACAGGGGAGCACCCTATGGCACCGCAGGATCTACCCATTGCTCTGGATCTCCCCCCAGCACACCCATTGCTTTGGGGATCCCCATGTCCGTAAAAACAAGCCGTGCGGGTGCACACCCTGTCACAGGACCCGTCTGTGGTGCCGCACACTCCTCCATGCGCCACAATCGCTCTCGTGCTCCCCGTGCCTTCAATACCCCCATCACTTTGGGGACACCCCTGTCCCTAAAGCCAAGCCATGACAGGAAACACTCTATGCCAGAGCAGAGCCCCTTATTGCTCAGAATCTGTCCCTGGCACCCCCATCACCTTGAGAGGACCCCCCATCACCAAAGTCAAGCCATAAGGGGAGCACCCTATGCCAGAGCAGGGGCCACCCACTGCTCAGGATCCAGCCTTGGCACCCCCATCACTCTGGGGACCCCCCTGTCCCTAAAGCCATGGGAGGATCCCCCTGTGCCACAGCAGATCCTGCATGGTCCCATCTCACTGCCTCAGCTTCCCTCTGGCACTGTGAAACATTCCCCCCACCACACTCAAATTTAAGTATTTTACTTAAATACTTTATTTTTTCATGCTTGGTTGGGGTTTTTTTCCCTTTTTTTTTTATTTTTTCTTTTTTCGTCGCCATTTTCCTGGGAGCAGCAGCCGCCGGCTCTGGAGCGCAGGGGGAGGCAGGATTCAGATGTGGGGGGGCACGGGGATGGGGTAATGCCCTACCAGGAAGGGAGAAGCCTCATCCAGCCCGATCCGGGCCACAAACAGCTCCTGGGAGCGTGGGGACAGGGACATGCATCACCCTGGCTCCTCTGCCTTCCTGCCTGCAGTGATGAGGAGGATGGAACATCCTCCACTTTATATTGTCCCCTCCAGCCAGCACCCCACATCCCCTGGGCCACCAGGTGCCCACCGATGCGGCATCCCCACAGGAGGGAGCAAGACGAGCCTGGGGGTGCAGACAGCCTGGGTTTGGGTCCCTGGGGTGCTGCCGGCTTGTCCCCATGTCCCCAAGGGGTGAGAAGGCGGACGGAGAGAAGGACAGGCAATTAAAGAGGATCAGGACCCAGGCCCTGCTCCTGGGCTGGGTGTCCCCCGAAGGTCCCCATGCCCAGCACTGATGTCCCCCAACTTGTCACTATGTCCTGAGCCCAGGAGGTGAAACCAGGACCCCCTGGTGGTGCCCGCACCCATGTCACCTCCTGGAGCCTTGTCCCCATGCCTGCAAGCCTGACAGAAGACAACCCAGCTGGGAGACACCAGTTAAAATAAAAAAAAACAAAAACAAAGACAGACAAAAAAATCAAAAACAAGAAACGAAGAGAATTCAGCAAACCCCGACCCCGCAAGGTGGCACTGGTGGGGCTCATGGGACAGCAGTGGGGAGCATCCCCTTCCCAGGGTGGGAGGTAGCAGGAGAGGGACGGTGGTGAAGCCCTGGAGGGATGCAGGGAGACAGAGGGGTTCCAGTGGGAGCTGGATGCAAGAGCCCAGCTGGGGGTCAGTGTGTGCCCAGGGTGGAGGTGATGGTGAGCGCATCCTCCTCCTGGATGGTCTCCAGCTCCTCAGTCTGCACTGCCTGTGTGATGAGGGTCAGCTCCTGGCACAGCGTCTCGAAGCGGTAGCTCACACGGATGTCAGGGACGTTGGTGCGACGGATGTCATTGCCCTCTGGACCCTCCTTCAGGTAGTGGGGCCCCAGCCAGTAGCTCTTCACCTGTGGAAAATAGCCAGGAGAAGGTCCCACAGCTGCCTTGCACCCGCCACAGAGTGCTCAGGGTCCCTGGTGGGACTGGAGCCACATTACCTTGTGGGAGAAGCCACTCATCAGGACGCTGTTGCGGGCCAGTTCACACATGTCGCAGGAGCTGAGCTTCCAGACTTGGGTGGCAATGCTGTACTCCTCCATCAGCGGCTCCTGGAGGGGGGACACACAGCCTCAGCACCCATTCACGGGCAACCCTCTTTAGAGGATGGGGTTCCTCAGCTTCTCCAACAGTCTCTGGACCACCAGCATCCTCCTAAGCCTGTTGGCATTGCCTTGCTCATGGCCACCACCAACACCATCCCATCCCTGTGGCTTGGCTGGTGGTCACCCCATAGCTGTTTCTGGGGGGGTTGGTGGTCCTTGACCTCCCAACATACCCACTTACCTTGGTGAAGTGGAACTGGAGGGGGTCGTCGGTGGAGAGGGAGACCATGAGCCCCCGGGAGAGGTACTCAGGCAGGGGGTTGCGGTGGTAGCTGAGGAAGAGGCTGTTGTTGCTCAGCGGGGACATGGCAATGCCAATCTGTGCCAGGTAGTAGAGGTACTGCAGGACAGGGGCCTGGGGGGGACAACATGGTGAGGAGGGGGTCCCAGCCACACTCCCAGCCCTCACAGGGACCCGTATCCCCACTCACCTTGCGGAGCAGCAAACCATGAGAGATGTTCTCCGAGACCATGAAGCCCGAGACGAGGTGATGGATGGGGCCGGCCTCACCGCAGTGTGGGCGCAGGACAAAGGTGTGGAAGCCTCGCTTCCTGCAACACGGGGCCAAACATCATCATCTGACCCCCCTAGATTACTCCCAGGGAGTCCCTGAGGCGCCAGGGACCCTAAAGTGTCCTTACCGTCGGAGGTGGTTGAGCACTGTCATGTTGGCATACATGTAGTACAGGTAGTAGGAGTAGGGGGGATTGTCCTCCTCCACCCAGTTGCCTGGCAAGGGGCTGTCCAGGTTGAAGATGTGATGCTCTGGTTTGGATTCGTCATCCACGCTGTCGAAGCCATCCACCTGCAGGAGAGACAACCCCGGGGTGGGATGGTCACCCCTCCACCAGATCTGCCCTAGCTCTCAAGCTGGGGACTGCGGGTGACACTGGTATCCTCCACCACCTGCCAGGAGCAGGATGTGGTGCTCACGTGTTCCAAGAAGAGGTGCAGCTCCGGATGTTGGGCAGGGTGGATAGTGGCCTCGTAGAGGGGCAGGAAGATGTTTTCCAGCATCTCCTGGAAGTTGGCCAACTGTCTCTTTGTTCGGTAGACATCGCTACAGAGAGACAGACCCCACTCAGAGACACGTGTCCAACCCTACTCCGCTCCAGCCATCAGGGGGTATCCTTGGTCGCCCCACCAAGCACATGGCCTTGGTTTAGGACGTCTGCCCTTCCATTACTCACAAGAGCCGGGGCACTTGCACAAGCCAGCGGACATTGTTGGAGTGGACACGGTGGTTGACAGCCCAGCGGGCCAGCTTGTCCCACTCATCCCGAGAGCGGCCGTAGATGGAGAGCCGCAGCTCAGCGTTTTGGTACTTGCTCTCCTCCAGGTCGGACATCACCTCCTGCCATGGAGGATCAAGTGTTAGCCCTCAGCCACTGGGAAGGGGGACATGGGTAGCACTGCCACCATCGGCACGGCACTGGAGAAAGATGTGGAGGGTCATCCACCGGGGCTGCTCACCTTGATGATGTGGGCAAAGTACTTCCCTGAGATGCGGTTGTCCGTCTTGATGAAGATCTCCCGCAGGATGGACTCACCAATGGGGTTGTACTTGGCGTTGAACTTGTCAAAGCGGTGGAAGGTGTTGCGGTCCTGGCAGGACATAGATGTGAGCTGAGACGCCTCATCACCCCAGAGCTACCACAACATCCCTATCCAGAGCCCCAGACACACTCCACCACACCCTGGAACAATTCCTGAAGATTCCCCCACCCCAGCCAGAGATGAGCTGAGGACCCTGCTTATCCCCAGCATTTGGGGATGTCCCCCATACCGCATGGACATCCAGTGTGTCTACACTCAGGTCATAGGCGGTGAGGTTCATTGTCTCAAAGACCTCCTTGAGCGTCTGCTCCTTGCCCTTCTCCACATGGACAATTTCATCCAGGTGCTTCTTCATGGCTCTCTTAATGAAGCGCAGGAGATGCTTCTGGTTCATGCAGGACGAGGCGTGGATGTGGGTGTCCACCTGCATAGTCAGAGGTGGATGCTCAGCCCTGACAGCCTCCAAGTGCTCCCCAGTCAAGCCAGGACCCCATCTCCACGAGCCCACAGGTACCTTGCGGATGTTGTAGAAGTCGCGGTGGGGGACCTTCTTCTGGGCCGCCAGCTCCTTCATCTCATTGAGCAGCACGTGCATCTGGAACTTGGAGCTCAGGTACTGCAGCCGGCGGTAGCAGAAGGATTTACTGCCCAAGGTAGGGAGGGGGTGTCAGTTTGGGGGAGAGGAGGGAGAACATCCAGCTCTGAAAGGCTGGTGCCCACGAGGATGAGGGGACGCAGCTCTGGACTCTTGGACCCCTCCCCGTGCACAGTGATGATGAGTATGAACATGGGAGCTGCAGTACCATGTGTCATGGCCACCATCATGTCCTTTGGTGCTGTCCCCAAGCTTCTTTCCCCCACAGGACACCCCCCCGGTGGGACCTTTCTCCTTACATGGGCCCATTGATGATCAAAGCCATGAGGAAATTCATGTCGGCAATGAACTCCTGCAGATCGGGGTATGGCAGGTCCAGCTCCGTGCTCCTGCAGGGGGACAGAAGTGGGTCCCATGCTGGGACATGGCCCAGTGGGCTCCTTCCGTGCCCCACGCCACCCACCGCAGCCCCCTAGTAAACTCATCACACCAATCACGCCTGCCCTCATGACTCACTTGTCGGTGACATCCTGCTTGGTGTAAACGTGCACCACGCCACCCACCATCTTCAGCCCAAAGCCCAGATCAGGTGGCATGGTCTTGGGGTCCCACTTCTCGTAGGGGTGCTGCTCCGCAAATGGGGGATGCACAGGGGCATCTGCGGCCAGGAGACACCCAATGAGAAGATCATCATCAGATGACTCCCCAAAAGTCCTCCAAGCACCCCATCCCAACCTGAAGAGCCCACCACCCTGTGCTCACCAGCGGCCACAGGGGTCTCAGGCACCTCCTCGTAGCCACGGGTCTCTAGGGGCTTCTCAGAGAGCTCCTGCAGGTACCGGGCAGTGGTTTTACAGAAGCTCTGCAGTGACAACCCCATGTACTTCTCCCGTAGGAACAACGCCTTCACCACACTCTTGGCTGCATCCAGAAGGTCCGTGAAGGGCACCTGGGAAGGGGGACACCAAAATAAACCAACTCCAAGGTAGGAGTGAACACCCTGAAGACCCTGATGGGTGGTGGGGAGAGGCTCACCCCGCACTTCTCCTCCCCGGAGATGGTGACCCGCTGGAACTCCCGCTCCAGCAGCACCTCCCGCTCCTTGGGGACATGGTCCACCAGGTCCTCGCTCTGCTCCTTGAAGAGCCTGGGGGTACAGACAGTGGCCAGTGAGACAGTGACACATCTGTCCCCATCCCTGTGTCCCTGAGTCCCCCTGGGAGTAGCCCCAGGGTGGCAGGAGGGTGATGGCATTCCCACCACCAGCATCAGGCAGCTGGGTCCCACCCACGTCCCCACTGGTGGTGGCCTTGTGCCCCCCCTGACACATCTCCCAGCCCCACACGAGCACAACGAAAAGTAGGGGGCAGGACAGAGAACGAAATAACTCGTGACAGAGACAACTCCCAAGCGGAGACAGGAGGGAGGGAGAAACACAGCATCAGACCCCGCGTCCTGGGCGGGAGTGACAGGGTCAGGATGGGGTCCCGTGTCACTGGCGGGGCTGGGACCTCCCGGTCCTGGGGGTGACAGGGCCAGTGCTGGGCCCCCCCGCCACCAGCTCACCCCAAAGCCCCAACCCTAAACCCCTCCCCTGGGTGTGTTAACCCCTTCAATGCCAGCGAGAGCAGCCGGGTGGGGACCTTTCAGCTCTAGTGTTTGGGGGAGGCCGGGTCAAAGGGAGCCGGAGGGGTTGGGGTGGTCCCTGACGTCCCCCCATGTCCCCGGCCGGTGGCACGGGGACGGACACTCACTGTAAGTCCGCAGCACTGTCAATTTTCAAGAAGTCCTGTTTGGCTCTGAGCAAAATGTCGGGCTCGAGTCTGGGGACAAGCAGGCAGCGACAGGGCCAGGGGTTGGGGAGGACACAGCCGGGATGAGGAGGGGAGGGTGGGGGGAGAGAGGGACCGAGGAGAGAAAACACCCCGTTAATGCCAAAAACAACCAAAACCACACAAAGAATAACTTAAAAAGGGGACACCAAGCGCAACACCCACGGGAGAGAGAACACAGAGCTGGCACAGAGGACCGACAGCCCCCCCAGGGCACGCAGCGTGGCGGGGGTGGCGCGTCCCCATGCCATGAGGAGGGGACACGATTGTCCCCAGGCTTACTTGACATCCTGGCTGATCTGGCGCTCGAGGCGCTGGCGCCGCTCCTCCAGCTGCTCGATGGGGCTCTCCTCTGGGAACTCGTAGGGCGCCGTGCGCATCTCGCTCTCGGCCAGCGAGCGGCAAAACAGCTCCTGCACCGGGCACCGCTGCCGTGAGCTGCGCTGGTGCCAGGGGAACGGCTCCCTGCGACAGCGGTGCCAGCCCTGCCCCACCACCACCCGCTGCCACACACTGTGGTTGGGCACCCACCACTACCTGGGGAAACTGAGGCAGGGGAGCAGGCAGCTCTGCTGTGCTGGGGGGAGAAGCCTTCAAAACGTGTGGGGAGGGTTTGGGGTGGGGCGGGGATGGAGAGGATGGAAGGGACACCCACAGAGGTGTCTCCTCTCAGCACACAGGACCCTGTGTCCAGTTCTGGTATCCCCAACATAAGGAGGAGATGGAACTGCTGGAACGGGTCAGAGGAGGCCACGGAGATGATGCGAGGGCTGGTGCTCAGGTTGCCCAGAGCAGGGGTGGCTGCCCCATCCCTGGAGGGGTTCAAGGCCAGGTTGGATGGGGCTTGGAGCCCCTGATCCAGTGGGAGGTGTCCCTGCCCATGGTGGGGAGGGGGTGGAACTGGGTGGGCTTTGAGGTCCCTTCCAACCCAACCCACCTCAGCGATCTCCTTGTATTTGCCGTCCATGGATGTGCGCAGGTCCACCGGGAAATGCTTCAGGCAGTGCGGGGTCCCAGGCAGCGAACGCGCCGACTGCAGGGGCCGCACCGTTGCCCCCCCCCGCAGCTCTGCAAGGAGGGGCACGGGCTGAGCTTGAGGGAGGGCGTCACACCCCCTCCTCTCAAGCACTCCCTCAAAAAACCAACCCCACTGCCCTCACCCCCCCAGCCCCCTGAGCTCACACCTGTGCTGTGGAGCCACTGGCTGGTGGGGGGGTCTGCCTGCCCCTCCCCAAACTCATAGCACAGCACAGGAGAGGGAGGAGACACGGTGGGGGGAGCCTGACCTGCCCCTCTGGGATCAGAGGGACCCCCCTCAACATTGCTAAACCCCACCAAAACCCGGCTGGAGGAGGGGCACAGGTAATCAGCCCCCACTGGTTAAAGTTTGGCCACCAGTAAGAGCCCCCCCCCCCCAGATTACCCAAACCAGAACAGGAGGGGCTGGGGAGCACCCAGCACTGAGGGCTGGGTAGGGAAACTGAGGCACGAGCAGCATTGGAGGGCTTCGCTGCCCACCACCCTCTGTGCGAGAGCCGCTCCCCTGCCTCAGCCTCCCCACACCCCAAAAAAGGCAGCCCCCCCACCCCAGTTGCACCCCCCCCCGACTGCAGTACTGCCCCTCGGGGGCCTGGACAGGGGCTATGGGCACCCTGCTGGAGTGGGGGAGCATCAGTGATACAGGGGGGGCAGTGAGGGGGGGCAGTCAGTGATGGGGGGGTCACTTACAAGGGGGATTAGGTGTAGGGGGGTGGCAGTGATGGGGAGGCAGTGACAGTGGGGGACTCACCTGCTGGGGAGGCAGTATTAGTGAGGAAGCGATCAGTGAGGGGGGGGCATCACCTGCAGTGGTGAGGGAGGGTTTGGGGGGGGGAAATAGCGACGGGGGGGCCTCACCTCGGGGATTCGGGGAGGTTAGTGGGGAGGATCAGTGGGGGGGGGCAATGATGGTGGTCTGCACTGCTGGGAAGGCGGGGGGGCGGGTCAGTGATGGGGGGGGCATCACCTGCAGGGGTTGGGGGTAGTGGGGAGGATTGGCGATGGAGGGAGCAGTGATGAGGGTCAGCAATGGGGGGGCCACGGTGGGGGGCAGTGATGGGGGATCAGCGATGGGGGGCAGCGATGGAGTCAGTGATGGGGGGGCAGTGATGGGGGGCAGTGATGGGGGATCAGCGATGGGGTCAGTGATGGGGGGGTCAGTGATGGGGTCAGCGATGGGGGGGCAGCGATGGGGGTGTCAGGGATGGGGGAGCAGCAATGGGGGGGCAGCGATGGCGGGCAGTGATGGGAGATCAGCGATGGGGGAGCAGTGATGGGGTCAGCAATGGGGGTGTCAGGGATCGGGGGGCAGCGATGGGGAGTCATCAATGGGGAGGGAAGTGATGGGGTCACCAATGGGGGTGTCAGTGATGGGGGGCAGTGATGGGGGGGCAGCAATGGGGAGTCAGCGATGGGGGGGGCAGTGATAGGGGTGTCAGTGATGGGGGGGCAGCGATGGGGAGTCAGCGATGGGGGGGCAGTGATGGGGGGGTTAGTGATGGGGGATCAGTGATGGGGGGGCCGCGATGGGGGGGGCAGTGATAGGGGTACCAGCGATGGGGGGGCAGCAATGGGGGGACAGCGATGGGGGATCAGTGATGGGGGGGCAGTGATGGGGTCAGCAATGGGGGTGTCAGCGATGGGGGTGTCAGCGATGGGGGGGCAGTGATGGGATCAGTGATGGGGGGGGCCGCCCCGGGGCTGGGCGATGGAGGGGGGGGGGGGGGTGTCTCACCTGCGGGGGGGGGCGCCTGCAGGCTGCCCCGTTTCTTGAAGGGGCACTTGGCCGGGGCGGCCATGGCAGCTGCGGGGGCGCTGGCTGCGGGACCCGGGCTGGACCAAAGTCCCCGCAGCCCCGCCGGAAGCGGCGCCGAGGAAGAGGATGGGGCGGGAGGAGGATGTGGCGAGGAGGAGGAGGAGGAGGAGGGAGGGAGGGAGGAGGTGGGGGGAGCGGCGCCGCTGGGAGGGGCCCCACCCCAGTCATCGCCCCCCCCAAGACAGGTGCTGAGCCCCCCCCACGCATCGCCCCCCCCCCCCCCAAGATGGGTGCTGAGCCGGGACCCCCACCCCATCGCAGTCATCACCTCCCCAAGATGAGTGTTGACCACCCCCCCACCAGGCATCGCCCCCCCAAGATGGGTGCTGACCCCCCCACCTCCAGGCATCGCTCCCCCCCAGATGGGCGCTGAGCCCTCCACGGGTCAGCCGGGACCCCCCCATCACCGGCATCGCCCCCCAAGATGGGTGCTGAGCCCCCCCAGAATCAGCCGGGACGCCCCCATCACAGGCATCACCCCCCAAGACGGGTGCTGAGCACCTCCCGAGACACTTCCCCCCCAAAGATGGGTGCTGAGCCCCCCCCGAATCAGCCAGGACCCCCCTATCGCAGGCATCACCCCCTAAGATGGGTGCTGACCCCCCCAACAGGCATCGCCCCCCCCAGATGGGTGCTGAGCCCCCCCAACAGGCATCGCCCCCCCCCCCAGATGGGTGCTGAGCCCCCTCCGAGTCAGCCGGGACCCCCCCATCACCGGCATCGACCCCCAAGACGGGTGCTGAGCTCCCCCAACAGGCATCGCCCCCCCCCAGATGGGTGCTGAGCCCCCCCTGAGTCAGCCGGCACCCCCCCATCACAGGCATCAACCCCCCCAAGATGGGTGTTGACCCCCCCCCAGGCATCGCCCCCCCAAGACAGGTGATGAGCCCCCCCCCAGAATCAGCCGGGACCCCCTATTGCAGGCATCGACCCCCCCAAGATGGGTGCTGACCCCCCCATCACAGGCATCGCCCCCCAGGACGGGTGCTCTGCGCCACCCAACACAGCCCCCCCCCCAATCACTGTTGTACTCCCCCCCCCAACAAAACTGAGTACCCCCCAAAATGGGGCATCACCCCCTCTGAGATGAGCATCCCCCCCCAGAGGGGGCACCTCACCCCAAAAAGAGGGAACTCAGCCCCCTCCTCCAATTCCCCCCAACCCTGCAAGGAGCAGGGGGGGCTGTGAACTCAGCACCCATGGGGCCCGACACCCCCAGCCCCACCCCCACCCCGCCCCACCTCGAGGCACCATCAAACTGGGGGCCCCCCGAAACAGGACCAAGCTGGGTCCCCACCTCTCAGAGTCTGGGGGTGCCACATCCTTGTGTGTGTCCCCCCACCCTGTCCCCACATGTCCCCACCTGCACTGACCTGGTGTGGCAAGCGCTGTTTGGGGGTGCCAGGCGCTGTTTGGGAGTGCTGGGGGGTGCCAGGCGCTGGTTTTGGGTGCCAGGCAGTGCTGGGGGGTGCCAGGTGCTGTTTGGGGGTGCTGGGGGGTGCCAGGCTGTGCCCCCACCACCCTCCCGCCGTGTCCCCTAAGCCAGTGCTGGAGCAGGGGGGTATTTTTAGCCAAGAGAATGCAACCAGCCAGGACATGTGTGTCCCCCCCCGTGTCCCCCACTCCATCCCACGGAGAGGGAAAGGGGACAGTGAGATGACACCAGCTGCCAGGGCCACCTCTGTGCCAGGCTGGGGGGGGTGGGGACAGTGGGGACCCCCAGCCTGAGTACTGGGTGAAAGCCACGTCCCTTCTCCAGCTCTGTGACACCAAGTGTGGGGGTGGTATTTTAATTGGACCCCCTTCATTAGCACCAAGTTCATTAGAGGCTCAGAAGAGGCTTTGTGTCCAGGGGACAGCAGGGACAGACTGTCCCCATGCCACCAAGGCTGGCGGGGGCGGGGGGGGGGGCACACACATGGTGGGGATTGTAGGGAAACCAGACCCCAGCAACCCTGAGGGGTACAGGGACTTAGGGGACCTTCAAATGTTGGGGTCATACAGCACTTTATTTGGGACGGGGGGCAATACTCCCCCCCAGTGCCTCCCCTGCACCCAGAACCAGCCCCGGCAGGATGGGATGGGGCACCCACCTGTACCCCTGGGGTGTAGGGGGACCCTGGGGACCCACTGGGATGGGTGCTGAGCTGGGGATTAGGGGTGCTGAGCTGAGGAGGGGGGTGCTGAGCCGAGGAGGGGGGTGCTGAGCTGGGATGGGGGTGCTGAGCTTGGAGAGGGGAGTGCTGAGCTGGGAAGGGGGTGCTGAGCTGGGATGGGGGATGCTGAGCAGGGGAGGGGGGTGCTGAGCTGGGGAGGGGGGTGCTGAGCAGGGGAGGGGGTGGAGGAGGAAGAGGAGGAGGAAGGCTGAAGGCCCGATTCCATTAAAGAGCTTACAGCACCCAGGGGGCTCATTACGAGGTAATTAGCTCCCTTTCCCAGCAAGAGGAATCCCCCAGCACCACCATATCTGCCCCTCCAGCACCCAGGGACACCTGGGGACACACACGGGGCGAGCAGGGGGCTCCCTCGACCCCCAAAGCCCCCCCAGTGCAAGAGGGGGGTGCCCCAACCCCACGGGACCCCTCCAAGCCGTCCCGGGGGACACAGGGCGTCCCCGTCCCTTGCAGGAGGGGGTTTCACATCCCTGCCCCCCCTTACATAAAGCCCTGTGCCCACCTTCCCAAGATGCTCTGACTTTTTTTTTTTTTGCCCTGAGCCCTAATCTTTGCCATCTTGGGCTAATTGGATTTCCTGGGTCACATGGCGAGATAAAAGGTCCCCAAATCCCACGGGCCAAAAAAATCACTTTATCCATGGGGAATTAAAGGAGAGAGCTGGGGGCAGCTGGCCCGTGAGGACCCACCCAACTCTCCTCGCCGTGGGGCAACGCTGACATCAGGGCGACAGGGATCCAGCTCAGCCTTTTGGGGCTCCTCTTTCTCCCCCCATCGCCCACCGCCCGCCCCCGGGGTGCGCGCGCCGTCCCGCACGGAGAGCTGGAAGAGCCCGGGGACCTAGAGGAGCTTGAGGCATTAGAGGAGGAAGACGAGGCCATGGGGAGCGGGGCCAGCGCAGAGGACAAGGAGATGGCCAAGAGGTCCAAGGAGCTGGAGAAGAAGCTCCAAGAGGATGCGGATAAAGAGGCCAAGACAGTCAAGTTGCTCTTGCTTGGTAAGGGTGGAAGGGATGTCCCTGAGGATGATGCGGGAGATGTTCCCCTGTTCCCACCTGGCACGGGGGACCCTGATGATGCTGGGGGGCTGGGGCTGATGGGGGTGGGCAGGGGCAAAAGCAGCCAGGAGAGGGGACTGGGATGGGATGGGATGGGATGGGATGGGATGGGATGGGATGGGATGGGATGGGATGAGATGGGATGGGATGGGATGGGATGAGATGAGATGGGGACAGGACACAGGACAGGGAGTCCTCAACCCCATCAGCTCCTTGTGCTCTGCCTTTCTTCACCTCAAGGAGAGCCCTTTCCCTGCAGCTCGTTAGCCTAATGAGTTGCCATTAATGACTTGAGGTTGTCCCACCAGCTGGATGTCCTCCAGGACTGTCCCTGGGAAGAGCCAGGCTCTTGGAGACAACTAGATGGGTGGCAGGGATGAAGGGACAGCGTGGTGGGGGGGAAGGGACCAGGACACCGGGTGGCACCAGGGCCAGGTTGTGGTGTGTTCCAGGAGTCTCAGGGAGACCGTGGGATGCCCCTGCCCCCAGCACCCCCAAATCTCAGCGCTGGGCACGGGGAAGGTGGGGGACAGTCCCTCGGGGGTGACCCCACGGGGAGGCGTGGGGACCCCACGGGGCAGGGACCTGTGGTGGGGGCTTATCCAGGTGGGGGGGCTGGGGTCAAGGCGATTAGCACCCTAATTCTAAGCAGCTTCCCGTGCTGCCCTAAGCCGCTTACAGCCCCGAAGCCAGCACCGGCGGGCGGGAGGCGTGGGACCCCGGGGGCCGGCAGCCCCAGGGGCCCCCACCACACCTGGGGGTCCCCGAGGTGTGCTCCGGCACTGGGTGCAGGTGGTGACGGGAGCGTGGGGACAATGACACTGGGGGGAGGTGGCTGGGTGGGGTGTCAGGCTCTGGGAGACACAGGGGATGGATTGGGGAGAGGGTTTCTGGTCCCTGCGCGGTGCCCATCACCGTGGCATCAGGCCTGTGGTTTGTCTAGCACTGAGGTGTCCTCCCACCCTTTTCCAGGGGCTGGAGAGTCGGGCAAGAGTACCATCGTGAAGCAGATGAAGTGAGTATGGCCCGAGGCACCCAAACCGGGGAGCCACCAGGATGAGCCCAGCTCTTGGCCCAGGGGTGGCAGGACCCTGCTCACCCCGTCGCGTCCTGCTGGGGCACCTGCTGATTCCCAGGGTGGGATGATGCTGGGGGGGAAGGAGGGGGCACCCCCGGGTGCTGGAGCTCAGGGCTGAGGCTGCTGTGCCCCTCCAGGATCATCCATCAGGATGGCTACACGCCTGAGGAGTGCATGGAGTTCAAGGCCATCATCTACGGCAACATCCTCCAGTCCATCCTGGCCATCATCCGCGCCATGTCCACACTGGGCATCGACTACGCTGAGTCGTCCCGCGCGGTCAGTCAGGGCGGTCGTGTCCCCTCCCCAAACCCATTGCGCCTGCCAAGGGGACGCGGGGCCAGGGAGCCCCCGGAGACAGGGTCCGGAGTGGCCCTGTGCTGTCCCCCTGTCTGCTCCCAGGGGCGTTTGGGGGACAGGGGCCATGACGAAGGGTTCTCCTTGCAGGACGATGGCCGGCAGCTCTTCAACCTGGCCGACTCCATCGAGGAGGGGACCATGCCCCCTGAGCTGGTCGACTGCATCAAGAAGCTGTGGAAGGACGGTGGGGTGCAGGCTTGCTTCGACCGAGCCGCTGAGTACCAGCTCAACGACTCGGCCGCATAGTGAGTGGGGTCCCTGGCTGTGGGATGGGGACACAAGGGACGTGCCTGGGGACCCCCTGGCTGCTCATTGCCATTTCCCCCCCCAGCCTGGCACAATCTGTCCCCTCCCTGCTCCTGGGAATACCTTGGGGCTGCCACCTCTCCTCTATCGCAGTGGTGCAGTGGCTGCAGTCCCCTGTGCCCTAACAATGTCCCTGCAGCCCCCTCAGCTCCCCCCGTGATGGTGCTCCTGGGTCTAGGACAACTCTCCATGGTCAATTCTCCATGGGGCAACACTACGCAGGGAGCCTTAAACCCTAAATCTAACCCTCCCCGTGTAGAGTTGTCCCCGTGTAGAGTTGTCTCCCTGTAGAGCTGTCTCCATGTAGAATTGTCCCTCTGTTAGGGTCATCCCCCTGTAGAGCTGTCTCCATGTAGAACTGTCCCTGTTTAGAGTCATCCTCATGTAGAGGTGTCCCACAAAGAGCTGTCGGCTGCAGAGAGGTGGCCACAGAGAGTTGTCTGTGGAGAATTGTCCTTTTCCAGCGTGGCCTCAGAGTCCCAGCATTTGGCAGAGCTCAGCCCCTCCAACCCTCCCCAAAATGCCGTTGTGGGGTGGGACTTGGGGCAGCCCTCGGCACCGGGTCACATCCCCTCCTGTACCCCCAGTTACCTGAACCAGCTGGACAGGATCACAGCCCCCGGGTACCTCCCCAACGAGCAGGACGTGCTGCGATCCCGAGTGAAGACCACAGGCATCATTGAGACCAAGTTCTCTGTCAAAGACCTGAATTTCAGGTGGGTGGGTGCCCCAACCCCGACGTGGAGGGAGGGTTTGGGGTCAACCTGGTGCTCCAGGAACCACCAACCCCGCTTGCTCCAAGGATGGTCGGTCGCTGCATCCCTGACGCTGCCGAGGACCATCATGCAGGACCACATGTGTCACCTTCCCACCCCATCCATGTCCCCTCCCCAGGATGTTCGACGTGGGAGGGCAGAGATCAGAGCGCAAGAAGTGGATTCACTGCTTCGAGGGCGTGACCTGCATCATCTTTTGTGGGGCGCTGAGCGCCTACGACATGGTGCTGGTGGAGGACGATGAAGTGGTGGGTTGGGGTCCCGGAGGTGTCTGGGAACAGCTCAGCAGCCAAGGGGGAAGAGGAGCTGGGTGCTTGGAGGTGGGAGGGGAGGTTACAGTGGGAGGAGGCCAATATTCCGTGCTGTCCGGTGATCTGGGGAAGGGGTGGGAGATGCAGGATGGAGCTGGCTCCCACCCGGTTGTAGCCAAGCAGCCCAGCCAAGCCATGGATCCATGGATCTGCCCTCCCTGCTGCCCACAAGGAAATCTCCAGTGCTTCCAAGCTTGTCCTGGGCAGAGCAGGCCCCAATGTTGATCTCCTCCCAAGAGCCACCCTCCCACCAGGAAACATTTCCAGATGCACCCAAAGCACCTGAGCAAACGCAGAGGAGCCGGTCTTGGTGCAGGAGAGGAGGAAGAGACACGGGCCGGTCTCGACAAAGGGGAAATCTCTCCGGGAGGCACCTCTCGCCTCACCGTGCCCTCCAAGGGGGGCAGGGAAGTGGCAATAAGGGGCAGCGTTTGTCCTCCCGGCAAGCAGCAGCAAGGGGAAGGATGCCTGGTACCCGGTGAGGGATGCCCCAGCAGAGCTGCTCCTCCAGCACCGGGGTAAAGCGGCTTCGAGGGTGAGGAGGAGCACGACAGCCCCAGACCAGGTCATTTCTCCATAGAAATAAGGGATGAAGATGGCTAGAGCAGAAGCAGGCTGCCTTCTCCCCTGCCTCAAGGCCTGAGACAAAGCATCCTCGCTGGCATCTCCCGCAGCAGCCTTTCCCATGGATGCTCCTTGGTTTTGCTGGAAGCCGGGTTGGGATCAGGATCCGTCACCCTTAGGGCGTGCCAAGGCCAGGCAGGAGCACGCAGCCCGTCCTCAGCCAGGAGGCAGCAGCATGTGTGAAGCACAGAGGGGAAGGAGAGAACATCTTTCCCATCGAAGCCCTCAGGAGAGTCTGTAATGCTTCCCTGCACAGGATGGGGCAGGATTTTGATAGGAATGGTTGGACTCGAGGATCCAGTGGGTCTTTTCCAACCTGGTGATTCTATGATTTGGCCAAAGCCCAAAGGTGGACAGAAAAGCTGCTGCAATGGGAGGCTGGACGGAGCAAAACCATCCCTGTCACCCCTGAAGAACCTGCCTGCTGCTGTACAAATCGTGGGAGATCCACGTTCTATCTTCAGGGCAGCGAAAGCCCCTGGTCAGACTTAGCTCCAGCTGGATGGACCTTCCTCCTCCCACGGATGCCCCTGCAGCAAACTGGAAACTGCACATGTGGTTTAGAACCAGAGATTTCCTTTTCCCTGCTCCTTTCTGAAGCTGTGTGGAACAGGCAGGGGCTGCAGTTCAGCAAGAGCATTTCACAGCTTGGCCTGGATGGTGGGGATGGCAGCTCAACACCCTCACTGAGCACCTTCCAGCAATCGCCCTGAGGCTTCCCTGGATAATTTTCCCAGCACCATCGCTGTAATCTTTTATTCCTGACCATCCCAGAAGCTGCCCGGAGCTGCTTAACCCCCCTGAGCACCACCTGCATTTATCCAGGTCACTCACACCGTGGCACAGGGGATTTTTGGATGGGCGAGAGGGACGTGGTGCAGGCAGAGGCGTCCCCAGCAGCATGGGGACAGGCTCTCGTCTCGGGGATGGAGGGACTGGGGAGGCTGCAGTGGCCAAAAATGGTTTGTAAATCATCCCTTTGTGCCAACGCGCCTGTTTGTTTGCAGAACCGCATGCACGAATCCCTGCACCTTTTCAACAGTATATGCAACCACAAGTTCTTCGCCGCCACGTCCATCATCCTCTTCCTCAACAAGAAGGACCTTTTCGAGGAAAAGATCAAGAAGGTCCATCTCAGCATTTGCTTCCCAGAGTACGATGGTGAGTGGGTTCGTTCTCCTTCCTCGAGAGCCCTAAACCACGGTCGCTGGTGGGGAACCGCGTGGTCCCAACACAGGCACCGCGCTGCAGGTTTGGGTTATGCTGGTATCGGGTCAAGTCCCTGGAGGCAGGAGCAGAGGAGAAGACAGATGCGGCCTTGGGAAAGGATTTGGAAGGATTGAAATGGGATAAAATGGTGCTTTTCAAAATCAGTTTGCTAACTGCCACTGCCGCCCAGCCCTTCTCCTTCTCCTCTTCCTTCTCTGGAGGGAGATTTCAGATCTGTCTCTTAAAGACCAGCCTTAAGCATCCCTTGGTCCTCACCCAGCTCTGACAGTCGTCCCTGCTCAGTAGCAGCAGCGTTTCCTCCCTCCACAGGTCCCAACACATTTGAAGATGCAGGAAATTATATCAAGACCCAGTTCCTTGATCTCAACATGCGAAAGGACGTGAAGGAGATCTACAGCCACATGACCTGTGCCACAGACACACAGAACGTCAAGTTCGTCTTTGACGCCGTCACGGATGTCATCATCAAAGAGAACCTCAAGGACTGCGGCCTCTTCTGAGCAGCTGGGTGGCAGGTACTCAAGAAATGGTTATTACATCCCATAAAAAAGGGCTGGAGGAGGGGAGGGGGATGAGGATGTGGCAGAGGCAGCTCCAGCCTGCTCTGCAGGGCAATGAGATGGAGATTCTTCCAGGCTTTGCCATCAAACACGTCCTGGAGAACAGAGAAGGTGAGGATGCACTGGGAACAGGGAGAAACAGGGGGTTTGGGATTCCACCAGCCCCAGGGCATGACCAGCACCCCCCTTCAGAGCTTCAGGGGGTTTGGTTCCCTTCCCCCGTGGCCTCCCAAAGCCACTGGCCCAGGTTGCCCAGGGATGTTGTGGCTGCCTCAACCCTTGGGGGCCAGGTTGGACGGGGCTTTGAGCCCCCTGATCCAGCGGGAGGTGTCCCTGCCCATGGCAGAAGGGTTGCAACTGGATGATCTTTAAGGTCCTTTCCAACCCAAAACATTCTATGATTCTTTTGCACTCGTTTTGTCCGGCTGCTTCACACCCTTGCATGCGGAGAGAGATGAAAACAGCAGATTACAGCAGAGATTACCCACCTGAGCAAGATCAAACTGTTTTATCTCGGGGCCTCCTGTTGCCACAACACGGGCACTGGCGCTGCCTCCGTTGCTGTTTCCCAGCCCTGGGTCATGGGAAGAACCCGAGCAGTACCCAAGGGCAGCAGGAATCCCATGCCACACTCTGCTTCCCCAGCCTTTCACCTCATCACCATAAAGGTTTAGTTAGGGTTTATAACCCTAATAGTCATGCCTGCCTTTGCCCAACAGCATGAATCATAGAATCATAGAATCACCAGGTTGGAAGAGACCCACTGGATCATCGAGTCCAACCATTCCCATCGATCACTAATCCATGTCCCTCAGCACCTCGTCCACCCGTCCCTTAAACCCCTCCAGGGAAGGTGACTCAACCCCCTCCCTGGGCAGCCTCTGCCAGTGCCCAATCACCCTTTCCATGATTTTTTTTTCCTAATGTCCAGCCTGAACCTCCCCTGGTGGAGCTTGAGGCCATTCCCTCTCGTCCTGTCCCCTGTCCCTTGGGAGAAGAGCCCAGCTCCCTCCTCTCCACAACCTCCTTTCAGGGAGTTGCAGAGAGCAATGAGGTCTCCCCTCAGCCTCCTCTTCTCCAGGCTAAACACCCCCAGCTCTCTCAGCCGTTCCTCATCAGGCCTGTTCTCCAGCCCCCTCACCAGCTTCGTTGCTCTTCTCTGGACTCGCTCCAGAGCCTCAACATCCTTCTTGTGGTGCGAGCAGTGGTGGGAATTTCTTCCCCACTTTCTGAGCAGCTCCCAGCCACCAGCTTCAACACTTTGTTTCTCAGGGAACCTCCAGCGCTTCCCTTGTCCCTGAATATTAGTAGCGAAGCAAGAAAAGAAAGCAAGCGGGCAGGCAGGCAGCTTCCCTGCGGGCTGCTGCAGGGCAGGGGGTGCAGCCCTCAGCCACCAGCTCGTCTTTGTGCTGGGAACAAAGCTCTGAGCAGAGCGCTTGCAGCTCCGACTGAGAACTCGCTCCTAGCATCAAGGGAAATGCAAACCCTGTGCCAAGGCAGGGGGCAGGGAGGCCCTGCCTTCTCCTGAGGCTGCAGCGAAAGCTGCAAGGGTTGATCAGCGAAGGAATACTTGGTGCAAGGCTCCTGGCTTTTTACTGCCACCTGGCTCAGAGCATTTAAGCCGATGAATTATTTACATCACTGTGTATGATGCAACGCAACGTTGCTTCCGTAAACGTACCCTTCCTGCACCATCACAACCTTAACTGCATTGTTTGATAGCATTGTTTGACAGTGGTTTACTCTTATTTTTTTTCCTTCCCCACTAGAAGAGGAAAGAACTTCACTTTCATATCATCGTTCTGCTGAGCAGAGCCAAAAGGACAAACCAAAAATCCAAGTTTCTCGGACCCCCAGCCACCTCCTTCCAAGCCCAGATGAGGAAGGGGCTGAAGCTGAACTTCCTGCTCCCTTTTGTGGCCATTTCCTCTTTTTCTAAAAAGCAAGAAATCCCTGCACCCTGCAGCACACGAAAGGCAGTGTTGAGAAGCGAGATCTGGAGTGGTTTGACAGCAAAGGGCGCACCAGCTGGAAAAGTGGATGTTGAGCTGCCATCCACACACCCTCCCTCCCCCCACCCACTGCACTGGGAAGCGCCAGCAGCATCGCTGGGACAGGGACTCCCCATCCTCTGCTTTCTTCCCTTTATCGAAGTTGAATTAATGAGAGCAGGAGGTTCTGGGGAAGGGGGAGGCTGGGTCACCTACGTGTCACTCCTGGGAAGCAGCCTCAGTGGTCTGGTAGGAGAAAGGAGGGGGGAGCTGGTGCCCTAGGACTGTCCAGGTTGGAGCTGAGGGTGGGGGAGCAGAGGCAGGAGGACACGCAGTCAGGGCTGGGAAGGCCCTCACGGCTACAGGAAGGGAATGGGTTGGATAAAGAGGAAATGGTTACCCGAAAGATTCTCATTCTGCTATTTAGAGCTGTATTTGCTCTTTACCGTTTGTAAATAAATTGATGCTGGTACTGTAGCCAACCCTGTATCCGCTCAGTGTTCACTGCAGCGATCCCCAACACAGCTTCCTTCAACTATAGGAAAATACAATAAAGAAATACGCAAGACCTTGTGTCTGTGGTTTCTTGCACTCTGTTTTTTCTGCAGGGACTGGTCCCAAGCCCTGTGCCTGTGGCCAGGAGCTTGGAGCAGGGAGTATTTTACATTCTCTGCATTCACTCTGTACTGGGTGCACACATGGGTTTCCCACTGAGATCAAGTGGTGCCGACATGCAGCAGAGCAGGGACACCACGATCCTGCCAGGCACCCACGAGGGAATGGAGGCAGAGGTGCCACCAACCAAGAAACCTTCCCAGCCAAAGTCCCCTCCCCACCCAGGCAGGACAAACGCTGCACTTGGACCCTTGCAGGGCTGGGCTGCTGGGGTCAGGGTCCAGTTGAGAGGTATCCCACACATTAAGGTGAAGCCGGAGCACTGGCTCAGGGCTAAAGGAAAATTTGCCAGGCAGGCAGAGCTCCAGGCAGGCTGGGAAAGCATTTCCAGAGAAGAAACATGTTCTCTGTGGCTGCTGGGCAGCGCTGCCCCTTGGACAGCCAGGAGACACCACAGGGTGGCACAGTTCACAGCACCCCAGGGGATTTCATTCTGTATTTCTAGGCAAGTGCCTGCACCTACATCACCCAACAGCAACCATGGATCTGTTGCAGCGAGTCTAGAGGCGGCCACGGAGATGATCTGAGGGCTGGAGCATCTCTCATACAAACACAGGCAGCTGGGAGAGTTACGGTTGTTCAGCCTAGAGAAGAGAAGGCTCCAGGGAGACCTTAGAGCAGCTTCCAGTGCTGAAAGGGGTTCCAGGAAAGCTGGGCAGGGACTCTTGATCAAGGAGTGCAGAGATACGATGAGGAGAATGGTTTCCAGCTGAAAGAGGGGAGATTGAGATGAGATCTTATGAAGAAATGGTTCTCCTGTGAGGGTGGGAAGGCCCTGGCCCAGGCTGCCCAGAGCAGTGGGGGCTGCCCCATCCCTGGAGGGGTTCAAGGCCAGGTTGGATGGGGCCTGGAGCCCCTGATCCAGTGGGAGGTGTCCCTGCCCGTGGCAGGGGTGGGTGGAACTGGATGCGCTTTGAGGCCCCTTCCAACCCAAACCATTCACGATTCTATGATCCAGAGCAGTTGTCTTCCCCTCAGGTTGAAGAGGCAGCGAGACTATAAATAAGCAGTAAACTACCCATCTGCCAATAATGCCGATGATGGGCTGGATGCCTGCCGGTCTCCGTCTGTGCCAGCACAACCCAAGTCCTTGGGAGCAGCAGAACTGGCAGCACAGACACCACCAGCACTCACGCATGATAAAGCAAAAGGAACTTCCCTGATCCAGCAGCTATACCCCTTTCCCTTTAAAGCACTTACCTTCCTTCTCCAGCAAAGCACAGAAAGGGAAAAACACTCCTGGGAAAATGAAGAATAAACTAGAGAAAAGGCTAAACCATTAACTCACCATTTTAATACTGCCAACAACTATAACAGATCGAAACTGTACACATGACAAACTGGGAAAGAGAGTCTCAAGGCAATGGTTCAGCAAAGGAATGTCCTGACAGGTTATGAACGTTACTACAGTAAAAACAATGGCAAACAAGAATTTGGCACCACATATACAAAGTAAAGGCATGCTCATCAATACAGTTTGGGATTCTCAGAACAGAAAAAGCCATGGTAAATGCAGAATGAGGTGCACCCTTTATAAACCCACCCACCGGTTCAGACCAAACCGTACAGGAATCTCAGCAGTTGCTCAAGAAGCTCTGTAGTTGCACGCGTTGCCCGTCCGGGTTGGAGCTCAGCATCTCACAAGGGACACAGCCCGGGTGCACACTCACCGTGAAGCTGCCTTTATGCTAACCACGCAGAATGACTCTTGATGTGGCATAAACCAGCTTCGCCCCTAACCTTAAGCTATGAAGACTCGCTTATCCTGCTGCAGGAGCTCCTTTCAAAAGCCCTGGGGTAGCAGGGTGGTAACAAATTTCACATCAGAAAAAGCCAAAGCTATCACCGTTAGAGCTCTAAGGATCCTTTAAGTAGTTGCAGAAATATTAAATCCTGACCATACCAAGTGTTAAAAACAAAGAGTTCCTGCTAAGAGGAATACTTTCTGCATGATCTGGTCACATGTGCATAGTTGAGTGATTTTTTTTTTTTTGTCATTTTATTATTTTTAAAACAAGATTCATTTGCAAATAAAGAAATAAAATTTAGTAAAGTTAACAGTTTTCTTGATGGAAAATACCTTAAAAACAGACTAGTGGTGGCTTGTTAACCAAAGAAAGAGAGAAAGCTACATATTGAAGGTCTGGAATCCAGCACCTCAACTCCACAACAGCTGTACACATTTGCGATCACGCCATCCAAACGATGCCAGGATGATTGAGTCACACTAACAGTTGTCCCACCTTGACCTAACCTCAACATCCCATATCAATAAAAAGGTCCCTAAGACAGAGGATTGTGCTAAAGAATGCAACGATTCTGCATGCTGTTTTCATTTCCCTGGTCCTGTTCATGCTTGCAGCTGGCCCCGTGAGGCAGTAAAGAGGCAGTTCACATCATAAAAGCTGAAAAGGAAAAACTGAGCATTAGCGAGGTGCAAGGCAGAGCCAGCCCGAGCTGGCGCGCAACGCCTAAATGCTACAAGAACCCAGCAGCTCAGCTTTACCTCCTTCCCATGCCCCTTTCTCCTCAATAGAGGCCGCACTCCTTCAGGTTGTTTTTAATGATAACATCTGTAACAGCATCAAACACAAACTGCACGTTCTTGGTGTCGGTGGCACAGGTGAAGTGTGTGTAGATCTCCTTGGTGTCTTTTCTCCGGTTCAGATCTTCAAACTGACACTGGATGTAGGCAGCTGCTTCCTCGTACGTGTTGGAGCCTGAAAAAGACACGATCCCTCACTTTGGCCAGCAGTTCACAGCAGAGAGATCTTTTAAGCACATATTAAGCTGCTTGCAACCATCTGCTTTATCCAGCTACAAATCCAAATCCACCATTAACCCCTTCTGGTAAATCTGAAGTCTATTCCCAGCTTGTCGTCAGTGACCTTGGACAAGTCATCATTCCAGCAGCTCACACACTGCTCCCTGCCCAGACATCGTGAGATGGGAACGCCGGCTACAACGATGCTTCCTGCTAGAAACACACTGTCATGTCAGAAGAGAGACAAGCAACAGGAATAAGCGGGTTTGAAGGAAGGACATTTCCAAAAGCAGTGAAGCACCATGCCCGGTGTGGGCCACAGAAGGGAAGGGCTGCAAAACAGGCTGTTGCTGAAACACTGGCACAGCAGAGGGGGCAATGCCAGATCCAACACAAGGCTAAGCTTCACAGCCTCCAAAACAGAAGTTATCAGGACAACACTTTCATTTAAAGCATGGAAAAGGCAGAGTGATTTGCTGAAGTGCATTGCTTTGCAATACTCCAGGTCATAAAACTCATGGGACAGGACAAGAGGGAATGGCCTCAAGCTCCACCAGGGGAGGTTCAGGCTTGATGTCAGAAAAAAAATTTTCACGGAAAGTGTCATTGGGCACTGGCACAGGCTGCCCCAGGGAGGTGGTTGAGTCAGGTGGTTAAGGGACAGGTGGATGAGGTGCTGAGGGACATGGTTTAGTACTTGATGGGAATGGTTGGACTCGATGATCCTGGAGGTCTTTTCCAACCTGGTGATTCTATGATTTCTATGATTTCTATGGATAAAGGCTGTTCCAAACCACAGACATGCACAACCACACCTTTTCTGAGGAAAATAGCTACCAGCTCTCTGGCCAGACTAACGCTGACCAAGAGACAGATTTAGGCGAATAGGGAAAAAGATAAGCTTTTAAGTAATATTGGATTGTGTAGGTTTTGATTCATTCCTGGCACTGGAAAAAAAAACAAACAACCAGCTCTGTGAGCCCAGCCTTACCTGTGTACTCAGGATAGCAGATGGTCAGTGGGCTTTTCTTGATCTTCTCCTCAAACAGGTCTTTCTTGTTCAAGAAGAGAATGATGGATGTGTCTGTAAACCATTTGTTGTTACAAATGCTGTCAAACAGTTTCATACTCTCATGCATCCGGTTCTGAAAAACAAAATGGGAAGGGTGATGCCTCATTCCAGAGTTATGAGGGGCGGGGGGCAGTCAGGGGGAGAGACAAGCCAGACTGAAGAGTCCCTGATGCATCCTCACTGCTACTCCATCAGGAAGAGCAGAGTCACAACCCTGTGTAGGTACCAGGTCAACTCCTAACTCCATAACTCCCCTGGGATATTTGTTCCTCCACAGAGGTACTCACATCTGAAGGAACAATTCAAGGCACCTCCCTGGGACCAAGGCCTCATTTACACCTTATGGCTATCAGTTTCGGAACAAGATACTGCAGGGTGCTGCGAGGAAGTGCTTATCTCGCAGCCCTGGAACAAGTGCAACAAGAGGAGCAAGCCAGAAACATGCCCACTCCACGATTCCGCCTCCCTTATCCCAACATGGGTAACTCCTCCATAACGTACCATCTCCTCGTCCTCTGCCAAGACGAGATCATAATCGCTGAGGGCCACACAGAAAATAATTGCTGTCACGCCTTCGAAGCAGTGGATCCACTTCTTCCGCTCCGACCGTTGGCCACCGACATCAAACATCCTAGGAGAGGCAGAAGAACCATCTCAGAAGCTATGGAGACCTCCCTGCCCAGCCACCACACTGTTTACAGGGGATGGAGAAGGCTCTACTAAGACTTCAAACAAGCAGGCTTTACGGGAAAACAGGTATACAGCCTTCTGTCAACAAAGGACTCCAAGCCCTCCCTTTGTCAGGAGAGGACCCACTGGTTTTAAAGTTCTTTTCTTTGGAGCCATTTCATCGGGAAGAATCGGACATTACCTACATCGCTACCCAGAAGTTTGCTGATTCACCAGGGCAGGCTTATTTTGTTCTGCCTTCTATTTCCTTAGCAACAATCCATTTGTTTGACTGGACTCCAAACACCTACTCACAGTCAGCTCTTCCAGTTAATTTACTCTGCCTCTGACAAAGGATTATCTGGAACACACCACCTGCACACTACTACTGGGATCCGGAAGAGAACTAATGGGGTTAAGAAACAGCTTCACGTGTTAAAAGAAGAATGTATACCTGTGAGCTACTGAGGTTTAAAGGCTTCAGAGCTGCTTATGGAATTTCTGGCAATAAAGAGATGCCAACATCTTGGACAGTTACACCCCCTTGCTAACTAAAATGCTTCAAATAGAAGCCCAGGATATTCTGATGGACTCTGTCTTATGAATGAAATCAAGTCAGATACAAGTCCATATGCAAGGGCTACGAAAATCATCAGCATTCATTCGTGACCTGAGCAAACACGCAGACAAGAGAGAAACTGCCCGGGTTGGGCCAAAAGCAATGCAATGTCATGATGCCAGAAGCGCCCTCCAGCTAACTCCAATCTTCTGTTTAAGGTAAATCATCCCTGTGGACTGCAAGAGGGAAGATGAAAACCACTGTGCGGATACAGCTTGAATCACCTGCCATCACCCTCTGCTGCAAAGGAATAGCATCCTTGACAACTCTGCTTCACCAAGCTAATCCAAATTCGAGTCACAGTGACACTCAGGCTCCCTCAGCCCATTATTAATGTCTGAGATTTAACATCAAGGCTTTCATCGCAGAAAAGATGGCAGCTCCAGGCTTTAAGATGTATTAATGCTTTCCTTTGTGAAGCAAATCCCTCCGAGACGAGACACCTTGTGTCTTGGGCTCCGCACATGATCAATGACTCCAGGCAAGCTGGGGGAAGAGCAATTCCCCTTCTTACACCAGGAAGGCACATCTCTGAGCGCTCAGCCATCACATTTTGGAAGGGTTAGAACAATCAAACAGAATGTACTCGCTACCTCTGGCTCATTCTCCCATTAGTGAGACGTGGTGATTTTTAAGAGGGCACCACACATGACAGCTGGAAATGCTACTCCTAATACATCACAACAGAAGACAAGTTGCTCCCTGGCTGAACCAGAAGTCATGTAAATAGCTCAGTGAGGCAAAGTGTTTAGGCAATTTTGTTATAACGGTTAGTAAGTGAAGACAGTTCAGAAGCCAAAACGTTACTGTTCTTCCCAAAAAGCGTGCAAACAAATCCAATTCTGTAAGCAACACTTGGATTTTTGCTACAGCTCTTTCAAACTGTTTACAAACAAGCTACATATAAGCAAACAAATGCCTACTTAAAGGCTCTGAGCAACAAAGACTTGAAAATGTGTCACAGATGGAGAGAACTCGCCTAGGATACAGGGACTGCATTTTGCTACTTCTTAGGTAGGAGACAGGAACGTCCACGCCATGGGGCTGTTTATCAGGAGTAGGTTTGGGATCCGAAGCAAGGACTTTCTAAGGAGCAGTCCGAGAGCAGGGAGGAGAGCTAAGCCACAGGCTAGCAGCTGCTACAAGGGTTAGGGGGAGCTTGATTAGTGATACGTAAAGGGATACTGCCAAGGCCAGGCTGGATAGCCAAACCCTGCCAGGACCAAATTTCAAAGGCAGAAAGGACAGGGAAGGCCCATCCTCTGCCACCTCACGCAAAGGCAGCCAGGTCCAGCACACTTCCTGCATGCCCCATTCGTGCTCCACAGCATCAGTCAGCACAGTCATCTACAGCTTCGAGGAGAACACCATGCAGGCTGGAGCCGAGACTGACTGCGATGAGAGCTCTCATCTCCTGCTCAAAGGAAGGGGTTAAATTCAAACTCAAAACCCAGGAGTCAGCATCCTTTTAGTATATTTTTTTTGATCCTGTAAGCAAGCAGCCAGTACCTGTGTCTGTGATTCCAACATAAAAGCAGCTGAAAAGAACAGAAGAAGGCAAATAAATATCAAACCGGTATCTCCAGTGAGCGATGCCAGTAAAGAGGGAGTGTAACGGAGGTAAGGAGGACAGTTAAAACAGGGCGAGAGGTGGTGCAGTGCAGGTGTGGGACCTACCACCACCACCAGGCACTGAAGACATGCCTGCAGTCCCCAGGGACGTGTGCTGTACTTTACTTACTTGAAGTACAGGTCCTTGAAGGTGAAGTGAGTTTCCACAATGCCCGTAGTCTTAACTCTGGTCCGCAGAACATCCTGCTGAGTCGGAATATAGGTCGGCTGGGATATTCTATCCAAGTCATTTAGGTAACTAAACCAGAAGAGACAACACAAGAAGTGCTTTTTTTAGTCTGCTTGCTCACCATGAATCTTTTATAAACTGCAGAAGAAAGTCATTATGTGAAGATGCTGAATAAATTCCATAGCACCAGACCTTGAACATGGAGCCAACAAACCCTCTTGGGTCCATCCCATGGGCTGATCTTGTGGGAGATTTGGTAACCCCTCCCTGTATGACCTTGCAGCATATGCTGGGTAGAGTTCAGCGAGCAGGGAGTGAAGCCTGATAAGAAGCTAGCACGAGAAATGCTGCTGATGCAGAAGTCATGCCAAGGCTGGTATCTCTTGGGGCTATTCAAAGTAGTCAAGGTCTTTCGCATCAAAGCACAGGCAATAAACCCAGCAACTCGCTTTTAAAGGGCAAGGATACATCAAATGAACCAGGAGGAAAGAATTAAGCACCCAGAACTACCCCCAGAATAGGCAGGTTCATTCCCCACCTTCAGCAACAGCAAACTAGCACACAGCGCATCCAGCCGTTTCTCTGCAGCAAGACACCCATCGAGACCCCAACTAATTCCAGCCTCAGCAGATTCCCTTTGAAGTCTGCCTCTCAGGCACATAAGTAAGAGGTGCACATTATTCTCAGCAGTGTCAGAAATCCCACTCGTGCCAGCAACACCTCTGAGCTCATTTTTCCTGCTACAGGGAAGGGAACAGCCTCCTGCTTCCACAAAGACCAGGACTGCTCCAGCTCTGTCCAGAAGGGACCGGAGCCAAGCATTCAGCTGCCTTCACACACAGCAGCCAGCAGCTCTACCTCCAGCGGCTACGGACATCTCTTTATCGGGAGTGTCTTTAATCAATACAGTAAGATTTTAGGGGCACAATGGCTCTACACTGGTGTAATAAACCCTGCCCTCCCAGCCAAACTTCATCATAGATCCACCATCAGCCAGGGATCACTCCTTCCTTTGCACCTGAAAACTGTGCCAGGAGTCCCAGATTTCCCCTTGCCTTCGTCATCAAGCCAGCAGCACACTGAGCGACATCTCCCTCCTCTGTCAGCTCCAGCAACTCCTCCGGCCAGGACTGCCAGTGTATTTACAGAGCACTGACCTACTTTCCAAATCCTGGAAGAATCCAGCCTACCTGCCAGCCTCTTGCCCGTGCTCGCCCAGCCCCGCAGGGCTTTTCTCAAGAAGCTGGTATCTAAAAGTGGGTTTAGCCAAAAAGGGCAAACTCCTCTCATTCCTCTCCACGTTTAGTGGGATGACAGGTTGGTGAACTACTCTGGGATCAGAAACACAGCACGTGGACCTCACACTTGACACTGGCTTTAGTTTCAGAATTTGCAAGGTACTTGCCTCCATCGGGCTTCGGCTAAGGAATATTTCTGCTGAAGAAATAACATTATCCAGATTTTTTCCCCTTCTCTTTCTTACCAGTACAAGCATAGCTGGGATACGGTGGTTCAAAAGCTGATGGAAGTGCTCCTTAAGAACTACCCAGCAAATCCTAACAGCTTGGGTTTGGTACAGGTCACCCAGCTGCCCTGAATCACTGAAGTGATAGATGTGCAAGCACTGAAGCTGTAAAGCGTCTGTTAATAATCGACAGGTTTCAGCATCAGGAGTTTGGGCAGTGAAGCTGGTATAATTCCTACCTGCAGTTTTTTAAGCAGCTTGTGGGGAGGAAATGGAGTTGGGCAACTCCCACCAAATGAACTGCAAAGTGTCCCTTGCACATCATTCAGGAGAGCAAGGTGCACCAGATTCCACGATGCTCTATCTGCAGGCTGCCTCAAAAATAAGCTTTGCCAGGCTAACTCCAGGGAGACACAAAGGGCAAATCAATACTAGATCTCACAGAAATGCTTAAGCAGTCAGAAGATGGAGCACAAGGCAGAGCCACCCAAGTGCTTGTGCACGTAGCCTCCTTCAGCCATCCTCACTATGCCAGAGGCAGCTGGCTTTATGGACAGAGGGAGGAGCCGTGCCCACCCATTAAAACAGGGCTGCGAAGCCCAGCATTGCAGACTGCTGCTTGCTTCCCTCCACCACGGACAGATTGAGTGGAACTTGAAATAAAACAACTGGAAAAACCACGGCCTGGGACTTGTGGTTTGAGCAACTCGGAACCCACAGGCTGTCTGAAAGGTTAAAGATGTTCCTCACAAATATTGTTTTGGGAACTGAAAACACACCCCTTACTGAATCCTCCTACATCCCACACAGTCTGAATCCCTTCTCACAATCTCCTTTGCCACCAGGCTTCTGCCATACGCTGAGGTTGCAACATTCGTTTCCCACCTTGTGTTTATAGAGCCAACTATTTCTCATGCACTGACACTGCCTGGCAAACAAAAGCTTGCAAAAAGACACTTTTATGTTGCTTCCCTTTCCTTTTTTTCTTCCCCCTTGAAATGAGGGCTTGGGTAAAAAAAAAAAAGCTGACCAAAAGTGTAGAGCGTAAGTCCCATTTGTCCTAGCACCCCCTCCAAGCCTTCCCAGCACGTCCTGTACCAGACTGACACTGGTTCAATACTCATGTATGTGATGATTCGCAGTTCCAGTCTCATCAGAAAACCTGCCAGCTTCTGTCTCATCCCACCTCACATTCAGCCTGCTCTAAGGAACGCCGGCTGCAGGACAGGGATGTTCCAAAGCAAAAAGCCTTCAGATGATAAAGATAACAGAGTGCCCCTCCTCCACGGGCTCACAGGAACCCTGGAACAGTATTTTCCTAACAATTCAGTCATGTTTCCTTTTAGCGCTGGCAAGAATGCTTTCAAGGCCAAAAATGGCTCTGAAAGCTCTGCAAGATTCATACAAAGCATTTATTATGGCCGGCTCACTGCAGCCTGCACTGTGGGAGGGAGGAGAGGCTGCCACCATCACGCCCGGAGGCAAAGCAGCAGCCAGTCCTCACCAGGGACAGGGGCAGAGGGTGAAAGATGCCTGTGTGGTACCCAGGTGGGTCAGAATTTGTAGCCACCACACACCAAGCTCCCAAGAAACATTATCACAAGCATCCATGCCAAGCAAATAACTGAAAATAAAACAGTGTTATTAATTATCTACAGCCAAGTCCTCCTGCAGCACGAAGAAAAGAGGGGAAGATCTGGTGAAACCGATACTTAAGTGAATTTCCTTCACAGAAGTCTGCCGCCTCTCTCCCCTTGTGTCATAGAATCACAGAACGGTTTGAGTTGGAAGGGACCTTAAAGCCCATCCAGTTAAGACCCCTGCCATGGGCAGGGACACCACCCATTGGATCAGGGGCTCCAACCCTCACCCAGCCTGGCCTTGAACCCCTCCAGGGATGGGGCAGCCACCACTGCTCTGGGCAACCTGGGCCAGGGCCTTCCCACCCTCACAGAAAAACATTTCTTCCTAAGATCTCATCTCAATCTCCCCTCTTACAGCTAGAAACTGTTCCCCCTCGTCCTACCCCTGCCCTCCCTGATCAAGAGCCCCTCACCAGCTTTCCTGGAGCCCCTTTCAGTACTGGAGGCTGCTCTAAGGTCTCCCTGGAGCCTTCTCTTCTCCAGGCTGAACAACCCCCATAGCAGAGACACTCCAGCCCTCAGATCATCTCTGTGGCCTCCTCTGAACTCACTCCAACAGATCCATGTCCCCCCTGTGCTGAGGGATCCAGAACTGGACACAGGGCTCTAGGTGGAGTCCTCATCAAAGCGGAGTAGAAAGAAAGAATTGTCTCCCTCACCCTGCTGGTCTCACTGCTTTAGATGCAGCTCAGGATATTGTTTGTCAGAAAGCAAGGTACCAGAGCAGGATCTCTGGGACAAGGGAATGTTGTGTTTTACCTTTATTAAATCAAATGTTCACCTGTTTGGCTAAGACAAACCCACATATGAAAAAAAGCTTGCTTCAAAAGCCTGAGCTGGGCTCCCAGGGTAGTGCTACTCAAAGCAGAATCACAGAAAAGCATCAGGATAGAAATGGGAGGATGATACCCATGCTTGAAAGCAAAGAGGAGGAAAAATACGCATAGAAATAATCTAGGTTTTACGCAGCATCATCTCAGGGAATTCAGGCCAAAACTGCCACTTGGGAACAGAGAAAGATATGCCCGAACAGAGAACGGTTGATCAGAAACTATGCTAATTGCCTGAGATATTGCAGATAATTACCCACTGCATCTGCAGTCTGGTGTCTGTAAGAACTTTGGAAGTAGCAAAACCAGCAACTAAAATATGTTAAAGTATGATCTGCCTGCCAACACTTCCAAGTATCAGCCAGAGGTAACTGCAGAGATATGTAGGACAGCAACAGACCGTAGCATCCACACTGCTGCACCACCACACAGCGTTCGTTCCTTGTCACCACTACACCCAGAACTGGGCACACAGGTCAGAAAAGCTTCTTCACAACAGGGACTTGAGGCAGAAACAGCAATCTGAGAGCCATTTGCTCATGTCCCAGGTAAAGAAAAAGGGAAAGCTGCAGTAAAGTGAGTGAAAACAGGGAAGTTTGCAGTACTAAACAGAGGAGCAGGGCAAATGCTGCACAGATGTTATCGGATTGTGCCTGGAGAAGATGCTGAGTTGACATAGCGGTGCTTCAGCATCCACAGTTCTGGCCACGAATTACTAAATTGTTCTTCACAAATAAGGAAATATGCAACACCCATTACAATTCCAGGGCAGATTGCTTGGATTACTGTCTTGGGGAGCTCACCCTCACCCATGGCACATGGAGGAGAAGGACCTGGGGGTGTTGGTTGACAGCGACTGACCATGAGCCAGAAGGGGCCCAGGTGGCCAAGAAGGCCAATGGCATCTTGGCTTGGATCAGACACGGCATGGCCAGCAGGGCCAGGGAGGTTCTTCTCCCTCTGGACTCGGCACTGGGGAGACCAAACCTCGAATCCTGTGTTCAGTTCTGGGCCCCTCACCACAAGAAGGATGTTGAGGCTCTGGAGCGAGTCCAGAGAAGAGCAACAAAGCTGGTGAAGGGGCTGGAGAACAGGCCTGATGAGGAACGGCTGAGAGAGCTGGGGGTGTTTAGCCTGGAGAAGAGGAGGCTGAGGGGAGACCTCATTGCTCTCTCCAACTACCTGAAAGGAGGTTGTGGAGAGGAGGGAGCTGGGCTCTTCTCCCAAGGGACAGGGGACAGGACGAGAGGGAATGGCCTCAAGCTCCACCAGGGGAGGTTCAGGCTGGACATGAGGAAAAAATTTTTCACAGAAAGGGTGATTGGGCACTGGCAGAGGCTGCCCAGGGAGGGGGTTGAGTCACCTTCCCTGGAGGGGTTTAAGGGACGGGTGGATGAGGTGCTGAGGGACATGGTTTAGTGTTTGATGGGAATGGTTGGACTCGATGATCCAGTGGGTCTTTTCCAACCTGGTGATTCTATGAGTACCACATGCCATGGTTGCCTCCTCTCTTTCCAAACAGCCTCCTGCTCGGAAAGCAGCTCTCTGATGGGCAGGATCCCTGCCCACACAATGGGAAGTGTTCAATGAGACAGGAAACAGTGGGAAGAAAAGTTTTCAGAACAATGTGATGCTGCCCTGCAAACCCTGGCTCTTTGCCACAGTGCTCTTGTTCCTTATGCCACTCAATTGCCCTAAGCAATCAGTCCTATGTTTCTCTTTTTTCTTTCCCCATTTCTGGGTGTCTTGGCAAAGGTCCCGATGCTGGATGTGAAGTGAGGAGCAGCACCCAGTCAGCCAGAACTGGGCTTGAAGCACCAGACAAAGCTGAATTTCAGCTGGAAAATGGTCATCTCAAGGCACGCATTTAAAGGCTGGAGTTTCATGCCATTTTAGGAGACACTGAAAGGAGAAGGGAAGTGAAATCCCCTTAAGAGGGAAACACAAAAGCTAGTAATTACATGACCACGACCACAAGAAGGGGTTACAAGACATGAATCTTTTAAACATGGGCAAGGGAACTAATGGGGTAACACCAGAAGATAAGGTAGGTCAGGAGCCACGTGCTGAGCAGAGAGGAGAAAATATTGCCTGAAGGCTTGTTCTGCATGCTGGGTGGTGGGAGTCCTGCAGGAGAAAACAGGTCTTTAACTGCATGATCATGCTCTGCACTAAAGGAACTCACCGGCAGCATTTCCCAACTGCTGGGTTGCTTGGCTACCAATTCAAAATAACACTGCTTTACAGCAACTTCCTGTGGTCTCAGGACAGGAAGCAAAACGATGTGATGTGCTTATTGGGAAAACGCCACATGGGTCAGCAACGGGCTGCAATCTTTCTGCCACGCAGATCTGACACCAGCCCCACGACAGCAGTTTGTCAGAGTCGTGCCTCCAAGAGGCAGTACCACAGACTGGACACGAGTGGGTCGCAGACAGTCAGGAACAGGAATAACTCTGCGAAATCCACTCTCTGGAAGGTGGTCAGGTCAAGTGGATGCCTGCTAAGCAGGCTATCGCCCTCTCTCCATCTGCTCTGCTGCTGCCCCGCTCTCTCCAGCTTCACCCTCCTCCTCTTCCAAAGCTGACCACCAAGACCACAAAACCAAGGATCCCCATCTTCAGCTTCCTCCTTAAGCTCCACTCAGTCACTTATGCTTTCTGTCCTAGATCCTCTGCCCACGAAGCCCTTAAGCTTTTCTGCTCTTCTCCAAATCTTTTTTATTAAATTATTCCTTCAATCATCCCCCTCATCTACTCTTTCTTCTCCATTTGAATTTGAGAAAGCCTCCTCTTGTCAACTCGCTTACCTTGATCTCAACCCATGATAGCCTGCCAAGGTGTTACTAATTTAGAAATTCTTCCTTATTTTCAAGTGAAAATATGCTCTGTGCAGACAGAGCCTGCAGGCAGCTGCGCTGCGATACGTCTGAAGTTCCTTTATAAAGCACTTCCAAACTAATTTTTTCAAAGGCTTAAAACTTAGCTAAATTTAAACAGGCTTTCAGCTGGACATCAGGAGGCAGAGTTAACCCCAAATCCTCCTCTCCCAAGTGTCAAACATTTGTTCTGGAGAGACCAAGCACACAACTTCTTAAAAAGATGCAGCAACAATTGCTTTGCTCTTTACAAGAAATATCCCCCTGCCCCAGCCCTGGCGCTAACCTGCCTCTTGGAAATAGATGAGGCATTGAGTCAAAATTCTCAGCAATCAGCTAGCAGCAGCCTATTTATCTCATCCCAGCTTCCCAGTTGTTAAGCAATTGTGTTCATTTCTGAAACAGAAGGGATAAGCAGGTTTATAGCTGGCCCACAGCGCTGCCTGTGTGGTGTTGGGCAATGGGAACAGCAGCATAGCCAGAGCTGTTAACAACTGCGTGAGTATTGATCTGCTGATATCAGGAGATCACTATTGGAAGTTGTTCATCATAAATTCAGTAGCTGAATCGGGAGCTTGCTTTCAGGAGGCATTACTCCTTTCCATAGGGAAAGTTGAGGTGACATAGCTGATGCCCTACTGCAACAAGCCCTCTTAATGCAAGCTAAGTTATTCTTCCATTAAAAACAGACTGGCGAATTCACCCAGGTGCAGAACAAGGAATGTGTTTTTCTCAATACTACAGGGCAGACAAACAGTAAATGGCTTTGATGAGCTAAAGCACAAAATCACCATGAGACCCCAACCACGTGGAAAGCCAGACCAGTTAGACCAGGAGTTTCTGTCCACTCACTCTCCACCCAAGTCCCCCCCCGCTCCCAGTTTCGGTCACACTGGCTCTTTCTGAACACCACTTGGCTTGCTGTGAGGAGCCCAGAAGCTGATAACAGTTTCTTACTATGACGCGGAGTCATTCAGCTGATATTCTCTTGATCTGCTGAAGCAGGCCTGGACCCCAGCATCTCTCCACAACCGCTTAATCACACCAGCCAGCTCAGCAGTCATCACGCCTTCTTCTGCGCTCCCAGCTAACACAAACAACTGGCGGGCATCATCCTGTAGGGAGAGGGGAAATCAAAACAAGTTGGGACCTACACCCATTCACACCTTTACAAATTACAGTGAGGCTTAACACCAATAACAATCCTGGGGGCTGCGGCAACTGCTCTAAGAAATCGTAGTCCCCTCTCTCCCACTGTCTATCCACTCTTTTCCCCCATATAGCCCAGTTACTTCTCTCCTCCAGGCAGGAAGGCAAGCTCTGCTTGGGATCACCTCTCCAAAATAGCAGGCAGCATTCACATCAGAAACATGGGACTTCAGTAACGTGGCACAGTATTTCTAGAAGAAGGTCAGAATGTCAGTGTGCTACTACAGACTAACGAACTAAATGATAAATAATGGCTTTTAAACTGGAAAACCTCTATTATAGCATCACGTGGTATGGCAACAAGGGGAAATGCAGCACCAAAAGCAAGTTATGGATGATCATAGGTTTAAAGCTTCATGGACTTGCCATTTGCTGCATGAGCTGTCGTGAATAAGGGATACTGACTTCTTAACACAGTGTTTCATCAGGAGATAGGATGGACTAGTCAGGATTTGAGCATTTGCCCTTGACCATGGAAAAATTCTTTTCAGAGTCTTAGTGCAGGATCACACTCTTCTCCAAGCTAACAAGCAGATTTCAAAAGTGAACACCAGGTTGACCTACATCCCATAGAGACGTTTATTTCTAACCTGTCAGCTCCTTTTGGGCGATGGAAGAGACCCTTCCCTACCTAGCAAGGCTTCCACTGCCACAGGCTGCCTCCTCCCAATGTAGCTCCTCTCACTTGAGCCCCGTGCCACGGTGGCACTTCATGATATGGTCTAATAGGCATGGTGGGGTTGGGCCGACAGCTGGACTGGAGGCATTTTCCAACCTTAGTGATTCCATGGTTCTATGATTTCCTTACCCTGGGTCTTCTCCTAGAAAAGTGTGGCAAGTTGTTTGCCCTTCAGGGTGGATTGGGACACAAGAAAAATTCTTGGCACTCAGTTCTTGCTCTGCTTTTGCGAAGCCAGCTTAGGCTGGGCAGGTTAATTGAGAAAGGAACTTGGATTTTATGATGTCCCTCCTTCCAGCTACACTGGCCAGGCTGAGGTCAGCACTCAGCTTCAATAAGCACAGAGGAAAGGGGGAGGGAACACCAAAGAGCATTTGGGGCAGCTGCCTAGGTCAACATGCCAGTGAAGATATGCCCTTCACCCAGGATGCTTTATATCCCAAGTTCCAAATATCCATGGTTGTATCATAAAGCAGCAGAGCAGGCTACAGTTGACATATGGTCAGTGAAGTAAGATGAGGAATTAGCACCAGACAGCAGGAGTCTCAGGCTGGGCAGCCACTGCCCTATGTCAATATACACAATTCCTTTATCCTACATATTTGCAGGAGCCTCTGACTTCCCACTCTGTCTGTGCTTAACCCCTCCTCATCTGTCAAGACTTCCTGGCCCCCAATTCAACCACTCTGAAGCTTTGAAGGTGACGCTGGTATCAGCTCAAGGAATCCGCAGAACTGGAAGGGCTAGGAAAAACAGAGCCTCAAGCACCCAAGAGACTAAAAGGACAAATAATAGTAGTGAAAACTTCTAAGGTTTTACTTGGCCTAGCTTAAAAACTACCTGCCACAACGCTGCGGAACATTATTGAGGGCTAATGTCAAGCGATTCACTCCAAAGCAGACAATTCAGTTAATTCGAATAGCTCAGACAAAGGTTTAGGGGTTATTTATGTTTCGGGCATTCAAACCACTAAACATTCTCACCAATAACCTCAGTAAAATACTCAACACTTTGTGCTGGTAACACATTAGATTACGAAAGGTCTTTCGCTATTGAATTTTGTAACAAATATGTTTCCACTGTGAGTGTCATGGACTGAATTTCCAGGATTCATTAACGTAATTCAGAGAAGACTTAGATGAAGGGAAATTAGTGAGGTACTTACTGCTCTGGCAACTTCCCCAAAGTCTATCTTTAGCCTGCCCATGGCTCTTATGATGGCAATGATGGACTGGATCGTATTGCTGTAGACAACCACTTTATATTGTTTGCATTCTTCCTCCGAGTAGCCATCCTCATGAATAATCCTGGAAGAGAACCAAGCTGTCATTCCCAAGCCAAACCAGAAGAGCTCTACATAACCCCTATTCCATCTTACACATGAATGCTATTTACATGCCTGCATTTTCACTTACTTCATCTGCTTCACAATGGTGCTTTTCCCAGACTCTCCAGCACCTGAAATGCACAAAAAGAACTCCAGTTAACCACCAGATGAAATTAAAAGGAAAAGTGGAATGTACTCTTCCCAGTTCCCACACAGAAGGGGATGGGGCCTGGAGGCAGATGCAACTTGTGCATCTCGTTTGGTAATGGAGCCCCCTGGGAGGGTTCACTGAGGAGCACATCTATGGGTACATCATTCCCTGGCTTTATTTACAGGTCCTGACACTCATTATGGATTCATCTGCTAAAAACCCACCTAGGATTACTGAATTTCCAGAGCAGGCTCTGTGATCCCCAAGGCCAGCCACACGGGAGGCAGGCCTGAAACTGGGACAAGGATTTATCCAACAGCCCATCCACCATTCCTCCTTCCAGGTCAGTAACTACAGTCCAAGGCAGCCCTATAGCCAAGTGCATCAACATCACCAGCAGCTCTGCACCATCACGGAGCTGTGTGAGAGGAAAGCATCAGCCTTGAATAACGAGGTAGATGCAATCACAGAGCCTGGAGCATTTTTTCAAGGAACATCTAATTCAGAAGCAGCCTTGTGTGAGGTACAGTCCCAGAACAGAGCTCAACTGCACTCACAAACGGCTCCTGCAGATCCAGGGGAAGCAGCCCAAGACATTAAAGCCCAGAAACACGTTATGATGTCAGAGCATGAGCACCATAACAGATCCTGCAAATTCCCTTCTCCACCTAGCACAGCGTCAGCCAAACACTGCCCAGAATCACTCCAACCAATATGTTTTTTTTACACAGTGGAAAGACTTAGGTGCACTCCCACGATCCAGGACTACAGCACACGGGTACCGCTTCCGAGCTAGGCTCCAGCAAAACTTAGAGGAGATACCTGTCCAGACCTGAAGTGGCAACAAAGGTGCCTGTGAATCACCAGCAGGGAGAGCAGAGACTTGGGTTCCTGGTGTCACCCTTCGGCTGCCAGTGCCGGTTCCCACAGCCACCAGTCACCCCACAATCTTCCCCACGGCACACCCATACACGCCCACCCACAGAATGCACAATGCAATTGTAAATCAATTTACAAGCTCTATTCTCTATTATTTCCCACAATATAAGGATTATTATTCTGGGAAACTGAGGATAAAGAGACATGCAGGTTTTGCTTGGAAATGAGCCACAGGATGACTTCCAGCTGAAATATCAGACCTGCAGGCTAGGACACCAGCATTGGAAACAGCCTTCCTTTAAAGAAAGGCAAGGAAAGCCAGTTTGCCAAGCTCCTCCAGACCGGGAAGGGGGCGAGGGGTGTATGCACCGAGTTATCCCTATGTGGCTGCAAATGAGCAGTGAGTTATTCCATGTTTCGCAGCTTTTGCTCCTGAAACACAGAGCACCTGCACATGGCATTCCCCTCCCTTTTAGGCGCTGAGCAGAAACCACCCCTGCACATCCATACAGCAGCCAACACACATGGACAGCTCAGCGCCACAGCCACCTGCTCCAGGGTTCAAAATCTCCACATTATCATGGTTTCCTGAGCTCTGGAGTCAGCAGCAGCTGAGTGGCACTGCCCACACACCTGCCCCTGCCATGACACGTGTGAAAGGCACATAGGGCATCACTGCCTGTCTGTAGGTCTTGGATCACTCCACCTCACAGGATCACTGCAATTGAGCCAGACCAGCGCTAGCTTCAGGACTCCTCGGCCTCAGAGGCTCCCTCTGAGCTGCAGAACTGGGTTTGCTGAAGGCAAAGGAATGAAGCTGAGCCTGCCCGGATTTGGATATGTGACTCAAGAGGTCCTGGGTGGACTAAAAGCCTCCCTGTCACTTCAAACACCAGGGCACCATGTGTCCCAGCCTGCAAAGCCTTCACAACACAGCAGCGTGCTCACCCACAGTGGCACTGCCATCAGCAAGGCAAGCCCTCCTGGAAGAAAAAATCAGTTTTAGATTACTAGACCAATAGGAAAAAAAATTTAAAAAATAAAAAAAAAGAGACCAGCTTTCAGGAAGGTCAGGCTGTAGCATACTTCTGCAAGAAAAAAGCAGAACAGCTTTCTGGTGCTTTGGGAAGCACGGTTTCCAGGGAAGAGCTTCCCAGGCCTCTCAACTGCCAAAGAAGACAATGCTGGATTCCTGTTTCATCCTCACAACCTTCAGAGGCTCCTAGATCAGCACCACGAGAACAAGGGTGAAAGCAGCAGCACAGAGCAGAATTCTCATCCCAGATTCACAACTTTGTGTCATATGAGGGAATTACCCCAAGTAATCAAACCCCTGAGGATAAGAAGATGCTTTGCTGGGTTTGTGTGTGCAACAGGTACAAACTGCTTCCTTGCTTGCAATCTTGTACACCTTTTAGCCTGGTTGTTCCATATTCCTTCGGGTTCTTTCCAATATCACTGGTAAAGCCCTTTCAGCTGATTAAAAGAACCGGCAAGATCGCGGGGGCATAGGTTGCAGCAGTGGCAGGGAAGAAGCAAACCACTGCTGCCACATTCTGCCAACTCGAGCCCAGAGCTGTCATCAGCCACTGGGACTGCAGGAGGACAACAGCCTTTGCAGCCTCACGCTTGTATTTCCACTCTCAAGTTCATCCCAGTCGCTTCCCAGGTGTCGATGAGGATGCCTGAGGATGTGCTGCTGTATTAAATGACAACAGAAAGCTTCCTCAGCATCAGACAAGGTCACTCCCAACGTGAGGGTGCGTTTCCCATCTGCACTCAGGCAGCTTCAAACAAGTGTGGCCAAATATTTTTACAGCTCTTGGTGGCTGAGGAGAGCAAACGCACATCAGCCCCTTCGCACAGTCAGAGCTTTCACAGCAGGGCAAGCTCTTTTATGGCAAGTTCTTGGGGTGCCGGGCAGGAGGAAACTCGAGTTAAACACTGCCTGAACTCATTATAACCATTTGCAGGTGTCATGGAATCAGACCTCCATCACCGAGTGACTGGAGAAGGATTTCTGCTTCTTTGGATCCATTTTGCACAAGGGAATAGATAGGAGAGAAGAGAAACACATTGTGTTTAACAAGTACCCATGGCCGGTGCCATTCTCGCACAGCTCCCAGGGTGCAGCACCCCTTCCCCCAGCCACCACAAGGACACAAAACAAAGAGCACCAACACTTTAATTGCTAATTGCTGAGATACTGCCTGAGTTCATCTGTCTCCACATCCCCCTCAAGGGACTGCAACTAAGAGCTGCCCTGCACAGCAGGAGAACTATTCCCAAGACAAGGCATGTAGTGCAATTTAAATCAATTAGCCTAGGTTCAGGGGTTACCAGATTAGTGCCTCTCAGGACAAAATAATTCCAGGCTGCCAAGTTAAATATCTGCAAACCAAAGAACTTCAAACTTTTAAATTATTCCTAAGCGTAAGACAATCCAATATTTTTTCTCCTTTTCCTCGAGCCTTAAAGAAAATCTATTGCCAGTTCAGCCTCATGTAGAGCAGGCAATATGAAGTAGGCTCCACCTTCAAAGCCATCCAAGACGTGTTAGCAGGGAGAAAGAAAAGAGAAAAAAAAAAGCATGTTTTAGGCAGAATCCCCCAAAATCTGCTCAGACATTGGAGTTAACACCTTCCACCCAAGGAAATCCTGAGGCCTGAAGCACACTATTCCAGCATGGCTCCATCCAAAGGCAGCAGGTTGCAGGAAACATCCTTCCCTTTAGCAAGCAGTTATTCTTTTGCAAGAATAACTTTTGCTAGCCTCTTCTCTCAGTTGCCAACACGCCTGTGGCCTCTCCTCTTGCATGGATTTGAACAGAGATGCATCAGCAAGGACTTGATAATATCCATGTGCTGCTTGGGTGCTCAGCACAGTGGCATTTGTGGTCAGACGTGAAAACGTTAAGGCTCTACAGACTCAGCACTTCCACCCTGGAAAGAACACCAAACTTCATCTTTATTTCCCACAGACACTTTCCACATTCCCCATACAAAGGTGCCGCATTTTGAAAGCTTCGCAGTCCCGTAACAGCTATGTCAGCCCAGAGTCCCAACAACGGGAATTTCTAGAAGAGACTTTTGAACATAACCTCTCTGGTTTTTACTTTTAAGCATCACATTTGCTGTCATTTCCTCCTTAGATTATCTTAAAATAATCTGCTGCCGCAGCAGGCAGCACTGAACTTGCATTACCTGTCATTTGACTGACAAAACAGCATCAGATACAATTATGCCATGACAACACAGCCAAGTTGGTTACACAGCACTAATTCAAACTGTATTCGTTTAACTCCTTCCCTTCTCATTTCCAAGCAGCTGAAGAGAGCTGCAATTCTGCCCCCAGAGCAAAGGGTGCTGGTCACTCACCCTGCTACTTCTAAACGATGACCAGAGGCAGGAAACAGCAACCCACATCCTCCTAACCTCTCTCCTTACCAACACACAATCCAGAACTGTCTCCTATAGCGCACACTAATGGCAGTCACAGCTACAAGGGCATGGCCAAGCAGTATGTCACCTCCTCTGGGACGTTACTCCTAAAGGAGTTTTTCCTGATGTTCCAGGTCCTCTTCCAGGCTCACTCTCTGCTCCTGCAAGAGCCATCCAGACAAGGTACCTCATTAAACAGTCATTTAAAAACATCTGCCCTCCAGCTCTGGAATCGTTTGCCAGGAGCTCCCACTGGCATGGCAGCTTCTGCTGACATGAGACAGCCAACATCAGGCAGGGTCTCACCTCAGTTACTGAGGAGAAAAAAAAAAAAAAATTGCAAACACTGCCCTGATCTATTCCAATACTGGTACTACATCCTCCCACACAGCACAGAGCTTTTTCAGGCTTCTCTTGCCTTGTGCCTATTGTGGAATCATAGAACCATTAAGGTTGGAAAAGACCTCTAAGCTCATCCAGTCCAACAGTCGGTCCAAGTCAACAGTGCCTGCTAAACTATGTCCCCAAGTGCCACAGCCACACAGGTTTTGAACCTCTCCAAAGATGGGGATTATGCCACCACCCTGAGCAGCCTCTGCCAGTGCTTCACTAATCTTTCAGTAAAAAAATTTCTCCTGACACCCAATCTAAACTACCCCTGGAGCAACTTGAGGCCATTTCCTCTCATCCTATCACTTGTTACTTGGAAGGAGAGACCAACACCCACCTCACCACAGCCTCCTTTCTGGGAGCTCCAGAGAGCTATGAGGTCTCCCCTCAGACTCCTTGTCTCCAGACTAAACAGCCCCAGGGCCCTCAGCCGCTCCCGGAACCCTTGGGCTTCAGACCCTCCCCAGCTCCACTCCCTTCTCCAGACACTCTCCAGCCCCTCAAGGTCCTTCTTGTACAGAGGAGCCCAAAACTGAACCCAGGATTCGAGGTGTGGCCTTCCCAGTGCTGAACACAAGGGCACAATCCCTTCTTCTGCTCCTGCTGGCCCCCACATGGCTGATCCAAGCCGGGATGCTATGCTTTCACTCTTCTCTTACCCACTAGTGCGCACAAAGCCCACAATCATATTTGCCTTCACTCTTACTTCCCAGCCCAAGCTTCAACATCTCCAGGTCTCACTTCTGTTCTTTGATGCTCGGAACTTCTCTAAACGTTTACAGATACTCGAACTCCTCAAGCTGCTGGTGTCCAGCTCAGTGGACTGCCTGAAAAGGGATTGCACAGAGATCCATATTGCACCTGCTCGGTAAACAGTTTTTAACCAGCAGCCTTCGTTCCCTGTGACCAAGCAGCTTCATCAACTCTGAAACCTGGTGTTTACACTTAGAGCAGAGAAGGAATTGAAATGCTGCTGGAACACCATTCCAACCTACGGAAATCGATGCTTCACATTAGAAATTAAGATGCCAAGTGCACGGCGACTGAGTTACACTGAAATTCTGATGGACTCGCAGGTGAAGTACCCAGCCCCTGGGATCGCAGGACCAGGTGGGGAGCCAGAAAGAGTTCAAAAATCATAAAACATGACACTGCATCTTACTGGTTCAAAAAACTATGACAGTCTGAGCACTGCTGGGATGTTCCTCACTGTAAAATGAACAGCCAACCTTTCCTTTTTGCTCCGATTAGCATGGTCACCCAGGGATCACATTCCGCCACCAGAAACCAAGCTGACCTAAGTGGGGATGTTGCAACCCCACAGAAAAATCGTTTCAGAAGTCTTAACTTCTCTTTTCCCAAATTAGCAGCAAGGAACCCACTTATCCCACAGCTCTACTTGCACAGCCTGGACACAAAGAACAGCTACTCTGTCACAAAGCATTTGCTGCTTTTCATTGTGGTGGCTGGCCCTGCCTGACCAATGCTACGTTCTCATGGAACGTGCAAAGTTCTTGTTCTTCCAGGCATCCTGCAGCTCACAACCCTTCCCTGTGCAAACCAGATTGAGCCTGCAGGGACGATGGCTCCTACAGACCCCAACTGCTTAGCTGGGAGCCTGGCACCACCAAAGAGCGCTGAGCTCCCTCTCATAGTGTGGCAAGCCCTGCGTGAAGTCCTACAGTACCTTTTCCCTTTGTGGAGGGGGGAAGGGAGAGGGAAGAGAACCTGAGCAGCTTTCAGGCTATATTAGTCCTGGCCCTGGGAGAGTGATGCATACAAAGGGTGGAAATTATCACCCAACCACTTCCCCGGAGGAAGCCGGAGGCTTTCCTGTAGCAGGACATGGGAAGTAAGCAACTTGGCACGTCCACACGCTGGAGATTACAGAGAAGACAGCAACAAGCAAGCTACCAAAACATAGCTTAGACTGGGAATTACAGGTCTACACAGCTACACTCTTAAAATGTTTGCTTTTAAACTCATTACCTAATCCACCCTGCTCGGGAAACAGGAGGGTGGACTGCCAATGTCTTCCAGACACAGGAATCCAGGTCACTGCTTCAAGCAGGCATGAGCTATCTTATTGTAAGTGCTTTTTTCCTAAAGCTATATCAAAATTGCTTTAAACCTTCACGTGAGGAATTTCCCGCACACTTAAAGGGAAAAGCCCTGCACAGCATCTGAAAGTTTCTGAAAACAGGTCATTGTTGAACAAATTCTTACTGGAGACACAGAAGAGATGCACCTGGAATATCCATTAAAGTATGAGCAAGGAAGGGAAAAATTAATAGGTTGACGTGTTCCTGATTCCCAGCCTCTAAAGGAGAGTACACACAGCTTGTAACTACAGCAACAGCCCCTATCGGCTTCAGAATCTCCACAGGGGTTTGGCGGAGACTTTGCCAGACCATTCCTGAGACAGGGCGAGGCTGCAATCCTTGCTGAACCCTGACATCCACGGGAACTTCAGTATTTCCAATATCCCCTCTTAAACAGCTCAGGAATAACCCCAGATATTGCACTTGAAGAGCCTGAAGCTGCGAGGCTGTTGCAGACCTGGGAGATGACCAGATCCATTTGTGCCGAGGCACAGCTTTGGAGTGACACTGTGGTTACAGCCTGCCTGAAGAAGCAAACCTGAACCATCTCCCCTGGACAGACAGAAGAGGGGATAAATGGACAGCACAACAAAGCTGTCAAGAGCCCAGCCCCTAAGGTATCAGAGAAGCCATTGTGAGCATGGAGCAGGAACAATTCAAACCATCACAAAACCTGGCTAATGTTATCTCCCTGATAAAACAGATGCTTCCTCTAGCCAACATTCATCTAACATCCCACCCTGCCAAGTGCACACAAATACTTCCTTTTATACACAAGAGGTTTCCACAACACTGCTCTCCAGGTGGAAAACAAACCAGGAAAAGCCCTCAGACACCACACACCCCCTCCTGCAGCCCCTGTACCTGCACACCTGCATCACTGGAAGGCTGAACCATCAGGTCCTCCCTCCTGCCACTTCTCTCCTCCTGGTTTCCAACCTCAACACACTGATTTCAAATCCCAATTCCCCCACCTTCTTGTTTCCTTCCAAGCAAGGGAGAGCTGCCATCCCTGCCAAGATCTGCCCTATCAAGGTTTTCTTTAATTCAATGCACCTCTGGAAAGGTCTGTAATATCATGAGGCCAAGTTCAGCAAACTATAGAATCAAACACTGAGAATCAGGACAGGGGAAAAAAACTTTAGAGAAAGGAATGGGGTAATACCTGTGGACCTCAAAAATACAGCTACAGGAACCAGGACAGCTCAGGTGGACACACTTATACCTTCACAAGAGTAACAACACATTGTGAAAAACAAGAGATACCAATAAAACAGGGCGCACAGGCTAACTGAAACTTAACTTCAGAGGTATCAGGTCCCAATGTTACAAGATAAACCACATGACGTTATCGCTGCCTCTGGATAAAATAAAGCCAGAAGATTGTTTAAGGAATGTCATTTTGAAAACAGAAGTTACGTGAGTCCTAGCATGATGTCAAGAGGCTTTTGAACGAAGCATGGTGTACTGCTGGCTTACCTGGGCTGCAGCTGACACAGTTTACCCCCACGAGGTACCTGGAAGATAATCAGGAACAGAAGGAGTCCCAGAGAAGGATTTCCGAAGAGGCAGGCGAGCAACACAAGGGTCCAGGTGGCTCCAGCCAGCCCAGCCTGGGAACAACCCTGTGGTATGCGCCAAGGGGCCACACATTTCCCCTCTGCTTTTCAAAAAATCTGCTTTTCAAAAAATCTGCTTTCAATGGCACACACAGGCCATTGCAGTTATTCTCCATATGAATCCAATTAATTCCCATTTTTTCATACGGGAAGGCTGTCTTATACATACGATTCAGTTATTCAATACGCCTTAAAATGTTGTTTGTATTAGCCAGAAAAATTAAGACTTGAAAGCATAACACTGAAAACAAATACTAACCCCTGAGCTCTCATGCACTGTGTTTTTATAAGCCCTTTTTCTTTTCACTTTGAAACTGTTAGGGCATCAGTTTTACTTCAAGGATCACAGAATCACAGAATGGTTTGGGTCAGAGAGGACCTAACGGTCCATCCAGTTTCAGCCTCATTGGCCCAGGTTGCCCGGAAAAGTTGTGTCTGCCCCATCCCTGGAGGTGTTCAAGGCCAGGTTGAACGGCGCTTTGAGCAACCAGGTCCAGTGGGAGGTGTCCCTGCCCCCATGGCAGGGGGTTGGAACTGGATGGGCTTTGAGGTCCCTTCCAACCCAAACCATTCCATGACTCTGTGATAGAAAAGCATTTCTTGCACAAAACTGTTCTCATCCATGGCCAGAACTAAATCGAAGTTTAAATCCAATTGAGGAGCAAGACCCTAACAACCACATCAGCTAACCCCAGCTCTGCAGCAGAACTACTGCCTGCACAGGGAAGAAGGGCTCTCACAACTGAAACTGCCGAGAGTCACAACCCCAATGCATGAAGAAACATTTCCCAGGTGAAAATGAAGCCTTTTATTCCCATTGTGGAATAGCCAACTGCTCCAGGGGTGATAACTGTAAACATGATAACTACAAATAAACTGTCACCAGCAACCAGCATCCTACATGCTCACCAAGGGAGCCCTGAATTCCCTCCTCCACAACCAAATCCTCTTCAAAACCAGCTGCAAACACCTCGTCCTCTTTGGGACAAGGCCCCACTGCTGCATTTGAAGCGACACAGTGAGGAGCCAGCCTGGGCCCTCTGGTTTGCAGTTGTTTTTGCAGCTCTTTGACTACCACTCCTGGGAGTGTTTGGAACTAATTGCGCCTGCTGGTGAGCAGTGTGGACTCATGACACCCACTGACAGGCAGCACGCTGCCATGATGTGGCTTCTGGCTGGTGATCAAACAAACATCCCGCCCAGCTGAGCCTCCTGGGCTCCCCTGTCCCACCTACAGCTCCTTCTGTTCACACCAACATTCTCACAGTCAGACCCAAACTGGAACGTGGAGAGCAACTCACAGCAAAGCACCACAGCACATCACAAACGCAGCAAATATCTTCCCTAACCTGACCTGAGAGTCATCCCGAAGATGCACTCTGTGGCAGCTGTTTCATCTTTGGAACACCATGGAATAATGCAGGAACACCAGTCCTCCTCAGGCAGGACTCACACAAGCAGGTGCTCTCAGGGATATGGGATTAAAAAGGACTGTTTTGTCTGCTTGGATACTAGCACAGGTGGAATAAACCAGAGAAACACCTATAAAATGGTAACTATATCAGAAAGCAAGAGGTGAATTGGAAAGGAAGGGAAGACTGGGAAGAGAGGGGTTTGGAAAAGGCTTTCATTAGCCTGGCGTCCTGAGTATCGAGTTTCTTCTTGTGATAGGCCTGTTTTTAAACAAACACCCACTGAATCCAGCACAGGGACAAGAGCCTTGAGTTGTTAGAAACACTTATCCAAACAAGCAGCCAAGCAGGGAACAGACCATTAGTTCCTGCTGGGGAAGAGCTCATTCCTCAACCACGAGGGAGCTGGCACTGGCTGGAGACCCCAGCTACAGGAGGCTGAGCTCTGCCGGCGCCTCTGCTCGCCCCAGGATTTGGATGCTGATCAGTGTTTGTTTTTAAAGCAAACTCAGGCAGTGCCACCCTGGTAACGGGAGATTACACCAGGCAGAGAAATGACCAAGCACCACCTGAGAAAACATGAAATAGGAGACAGGCATCGGATGGCCATGGGGAACAAAAGGTGACAGTATGGAGGTGGGTGACACCAAGCCATGCCACCACCTTTACAAAGGGAAAACAACCAGCATCTGTCAGTCATTTTGAACACAAACCCTGTTTAAGCCACAAAGACTGCTGCTCAACCCCACTTGCACGAGGAGCAAGTGCCTCATGTACCTGAAGCAGGGAGCATCCTGTCAGTACAGCTCAAAACTCTAAAAAAAGCCATGTTCTAATTAAAAAAATCCCTCTTTGCAGTACACCCTCCTCTGCCAAGAAAAGTGATTTCAATGTTCTCCCTCAGAATTTAATGAAAGTTGAACCACGTCCAGGGGGCTCTTGGAGGACAGGATGAAATCCCAGTTCCCCAGCCAGCCACTCCATCTGTGGCTGAGCCACATGTTAGAAACTGTCAGTCCCCAGCTCCCCGTGCTGAGCTCAAACACATCTGTCTGTCTGTCCTTCCACAGACACGTGATGAACACACAACCCCAGCAGCACGAAGCAGACAGAGCTCCCATCCCACAGCTGGGCCACCGCATTGGCTGCACCACCGTGCAGAAAGCAGCCACTGGCACCTACGCAGCAGCCCCCAGCAGGGCAATCCCATCCCTTTTCTGAGCTGCATTTGCCCCGATGAAACCACAACCAATTCCTCAGAGAACGTGGGAGGTGAAGTCATTCTGAAGAATGATTGGTTTGTAGATAGGAAACATTTTGCCTGCCCTGCATCTGGTTTTGGTGGGCAAAGAGCAGAACTGCCAAACAGAAGGTACGCAGGGATCCTTGCACCAGATCCTCCACCAGGCAGGTGGGAAAACAGCTGTGAGGGGCAGCTCTGCCATCTGAAGAAAGGGTAAACCGGCACCAAGACAGGCACTACCTCCATCTCAGCAGAGCACAAGTGCAGCGAGTCCTCCAAGAACACGCTCACCTGACAAGCGCTGTGTCTTTTAAGAGATTATTTGATCTGTTATCACAGTGCTTCACGTATTCTCCACTGGGAAGTGGTCCCTGGACGGCTGGGACACTTCTGCACCAAGATTGGGACGTCTCAGACATCAAGAACACCTTTTACAATGCAAGCTGGGAGACAGGCACTGAACTGTTCTCATCACAACTCCCACTGGGACCTCCTAAAGCTGATTAGATTGAGGTATTTAATTTTTGTCTCATGAAAACGCAACTCAGTGCTGAGCCCATCGGCTGCATCCAAGAAAAATCTTCCCATGGCCACAAGTCACAAGATACACATTGTGCACTGGGAGGAAAGCTCCAGAGAGTTCCCAGAACAGAGAGGACAACAACTCCTTGCAGGTCCTCTGGCAGGGACACTGTGTCAGCTCCAGCATCCCAGGATGGTCAGAGCAGCACTGCAGGGCCACGACAGTCCTGGAAAGCTGGAGACACAGGCCCAGCCTAACCTGAGCCAGAGACGCGTGGTCTCACAGCAGCCTTCAAAGGGCACCACACAGCTCCAAAGCTCAAGTCTGACATCCTGACCACCCCTCCAAAACAGGGACCCACAATAACACTGCTGTACTTTGAGAAAGCTGCTCCTTGTTAATATTATAAATGCTAGCCGCTTTGCCCTGATTTGCATCCCTAGAAAGCTCTTCTCCTTGGCTGACCAAAACATAACCAAATCTCATGAAGCACCCATCTGGAGAGGAGAAAAAAAAAAAAAAAGTGGAAAATCAGTTTCAGAGAAGAAGCTGAGGCCTCAGGGTGCAGCAGAACTCAGTTCTGTAGAAGGCGGCGATTTTAGAACAAACTTATTCTTTTAATTACTTTTGCATTAATTAGCAATATCACTTCCACATAATAACACTAATTACCCAAATCCAGTGCAACTGCAAGAGGCTGAATAGCGGTAGGCTCTAGGGGCAAACAGCCCAATTTTGTCTGCACCCACAGAGCTGGCACCACAGAAATGCCAATGTGCACAGCCCTGGCTGGGCAGCGACACAACACTGGCTGTATCTGGCTCCAGGACAACTCCATGCATCCAGCAGTGAGCTTCGTCACTTGCTGTCACACAAACCACCATCCTGAGACCAGATCAGACCTTCCAAGGCGCTGGAGAGAGGAGCTACAGATCCAGATCAGCACCTGAACTAGGCAGGAAGAGTTCCTGCACCCTTCTCCAGTTTGGATGCTCATCTCAACTGGAAAATCCACAGGTTTCTACGTCAGCAAAAGTGCATGCCCGCACCTGCGGAACAGTGTTATCCTGGAGAAAGATTAGGAGGAAAGAGGCAGCGTTTAGCAGAGAGTGAGGTCCCAGGCTGTTCCCAGCATCCCGAGAGCACTGGCTTTGGCTGCAGGAAGCCTTCACCTGCTGCGTGCTGATGGCATTTGTACATAAAACAACAATTACATTCCACAGGCAGGGGTTGACGTGACCTTGGATCTGTCACCATTCACTGCTCAAGTTTGCTTTTGTTGTACAAAACCCCAAAGCTTTGGAGCTGTGAAAGGGAAACGTGAAGTGACATAAAATCCCTGTAGAGAAGCTGCCATGCAAACAGCTCCAGGATCAGCCTTACCAAGTACCCCTGTCAGTGACCCCCTCTCGGGTGCAAGGCGCTCCACAATTAACTGGAAAAAGCTCCTGAAAGAAAGGAGTGTATAGCCAGAACCCCTGCTCCCTCCTCCTCTGACCCAGGAAGGAAGAGGTTTGTGGGAGAAGTCAAATGCACCAAAACCCTCCCAGTTTGGGGTCTGTCAACAACCCAATGTCTTCTAATTCCCCGGCTGAATTAGCAGGGCTAGGAAAGAACCACCACCCAACAGGAGCCTTCCCTCATGCCACACAACTGCACATCCTGAACTGGGGCAGCCTGGGAGGGCACATGGAGCTCCCAGCTTCTCCAATAAATGCATTTCTCCAGCCATCCCTGCCTCAGCAGCACTGCAAATGGCTTGCTCCACTTACATAAACTACCGCATGATCTCCCACAACCAGTTAACGACACAAGGCGTTATGGATCACAGGCATTTCAATACCATGTTGTGAACAAAAAAAATGCTTGCTCAAACAACGGAAAAAAACCTCATGAACTTTTTCATCCTCTCCTGGCCGAAAGTATGTTTGTTCCCACTGCTGATATTTCCTGCTGGCAATTAACTGTCAAGCTTTACCTGCCCACAAACATGGGAAGAGCACATTTCAGAACTCCCTTCGATCACCTGTGATTGTTGCACTAATTCTGAACACGAGGAACGTGTGACATTCCAGAGACTGCAGGTTACAGACCTGAACCCAGACAGTCATAGTCTTTAAATGAGGGCAGACAACTTGCGACTCCAGCGTTGCACTGGCTGGGAATCCAATTGTTCCGGCAGCGCTCCCATGGAGCCCCGACATGCACAAGCCCCTACCTAAAGCCATGCTCAGAAGCACAACTCAGGTATTTTGCTGCTATCCAAAGCCAACAGAAGTCCAAAAGGCAATTGCTCTTTGTGCTTTTAAAAGCCTGATGTTTAGTGGTTTGAAACCCATTATTGTGCAAACTTTTTAGGCATTCCCTCCCTTCTGCAACTTGCTCCGACTCAAAGCCCCCAGCACCTTTTCAATATTGCCACAAAGAATACAACACTAGAAAGAAAAAACCCAACATACAAAAACACAAAGGGAGAATTATTCCATCCAGAGAAATTGCAAGTGTTGCTTACTAACAGCAAAACAAACCCCCAGAGAATAGAGGACTATCCCGACACACAGCCAAGGAGTTTTCTGCATATGCAGATCACAAGCCTTAGAGGGCCTCTTGCAAGGATACAAGTGAAAACAGGCTGGATGGAAAAGAAAAAGCATTCTTAGGACGAGGATCGATTGGAGAGCAGAACTGTTCGTTGACACACCCTGGTCTAACCAGGGACGCTCAACGACATCGCCCTCAACTCAATCCATCCAGAGATGGAAAAGAACAGTATGACAAAGAAACCCAACCCAGAAGCCAGAAAAGGAAGACCTACATGAGGAGATGGTGCACACACACACACACTCCCCCCACCAACAATGCTGCACAACCCCAAGTTCCCACCGAGCTCCAAAGAAACAGCACAGGAGTTGGTGTGTACCCGGCAGACACTGGGGATGGGCAGCTTTTGCCTCCCCTGCACTCAAGTTCATTATCACTCACTAAAACTTCTGAACGTGGCTATAAAACGTGCCCCAAACACAGCAAGAGTTCACTTCTGAAGAGAACTATCCCGTCCAGCTCCTCTCAAAACTCATGAACGCATTTTAGCTGGAAACGATAAAAGCGCAGAGAAGCAACACTTCCTTTCTCTGCTGCCTGTACAGAGCACGCTGGGCAGCGATGCCAGGCTCGTGTTCCTGCAAGCTCTGCAGGGAGAGCACGCTGAGCTGAAATCATCCGCACAAAGTCAGATCCTATCAGCAGATCTGTGGCAGCACAAGGCCCAGAGCACCCAGCATGGTTACCCTGCCCCTGCCAAGGCAGCTCACACATCAACACAGGCGCTTCTGCTCCCAGGGGCCCTTTTCACCTAACTCCCAATAAAAGGATTTAATTCCCCCAACCCCATCCCGAGCACAAACAGCCAAACCCCAGCGTTTGACTCTTGGTATGCTACTGAGAGCACGAGAGCTGCCTTACTTCTCTGCCCCACAAACCCGCAGATGAAAGGACGCCTACGCCAGCACCTTCTGGTCACAGAGCCCCAGCCCAAAGTCACCAGGGAGGGACGGTCACCCAGAGCAGCCAGGAGGGAGCACGGGTAACATGCAGACGACAAAAAGGTCGTTTCACAACAGGCAACTGGGAAACCCCCAGCCCAGGCGAGCGGCACACTTGGGACAGGCCATCACCTCCTCCCTTGCCCTGCAGAGGGTATCGGGGACCTAAGGCTGGGAGGCGGGACAGTGCCACACTTGGAACTAAGAACAGCATGGAGAGCTGAACCCTCCCCAGGAAAACAAAGACTGCTGCTTGGAGCGGCCTTGTCCCCTGGGCTGCCCGGTCCCTATGGGGGGACCTCTACAGCCCTTGGTCTCGCTCACAACCCCCCAGAGATACCTCGGGACCCTCCCCAACCCTCCTTGGGACCTTCCCCAGCTTCCCTCAAGGCCTTCCCTAGGTCTCCAGGACCCTCCTGAACCCTCCTCAGGACCCTCCCCAACCAGTCCAGACCGTCCCACAGGACACCTACCCTGCCCCCAGGCCTTCTCCAACTCCCCGGGACCCTTCTCCGCTCTCTCTGGGAGCCCTAGGGACCCTTCCCCGCTGCCCTCGAGATCTCTCAAGACCCGCCCCAGTTTCCTCCCTAATACCCCTCAGGATTCGAGCCTCTCCCTCCCCACTCCCCTGCCCTCCACTCACCTTCTTTTAACCTCAAGGACTCCCACCTCTCCTCAGAGACCCTCTCCCCCTCCCCCATGCCCTCCTGAGCCCTGGAAACCCCACAAGCTCCTTTCCCAAGGGCTCCCTCACCCTGTCCGAGCCCCAGATACCTCACGGAGACCTCAGCCCTCTCCCCCTCCCAAACACCGTCCCCTAAGGCCCCGACTACCCACCCCTAAGGCCTCCCCCCCGGCCTCTCCTCACCGAGCAGCAGCAGCTTCACCTCCTTGGCCGCCTTCTCGCCGTCCTCCCGCAGGTTGCGGTCGATCATCTTACTCCGTTCCACCGCCGCCTTGTCCTCGGCGCTCAGCGTACACCCCATGGCGGCAGGGAGGCGGCCCAGGCCGCCGGGGAGCGAAGCGGATCGGGCCGGGAACGACGCCGCTGCGGGACTGCGCCTCTCGCCTCCCTCGGCCCGGGCGGCTCCCGCGGGCGGAACCGGATATCCTGTCACCGCGGCGCGGGGCACGCTGGGAAGCGTAGTCCTCGTGTGGCACGCTGCGGAAGCTGGAGGCGGAACTTCCGCTCCGGCAGAGCGGAGGGGTGTCGGGAGGGAGGAGGGCGGGCGAGTCACTTCCGCTTCGCTGCCGCGGGACATGGCGGGAGATGTAGTTCTCGGGGTGGCGGGGCCACATGGCTGCCCCACGCTCCCCCACGGGGACAGGGCTCGGCCCCCCGGCTAAGGGGCGGGCAGGGAGCCTGGGGGATCGCGTTCCCCGGGACTGAAGAGGAGAGGAGACGCCACCGCGCTCCCACCCCATCTGCTGGCTGCACCAGCGCTGGGGCTGCTCAGAGGTGTGGGAGGCTGGTCCTGACTGGATCCTGTGGACCAGGAGAGGAGTGACCCCAAAACCCCGGCTCCCACACTTGGCCCCTTGCAAGAGCCATAGAATCATAGAATCACCAGGCTGGAAAAGACCCACCGGATCATCGAGTCCAACCATTCCCATCAATCACTAAACCATGTCCCTCAGCACCTCATCCACTCGTCCCTTAAACCCCTCCAGGGAAGGGGACTCAACCCCCTCCCTGGGCAGCCTCTGCCAGGGACCAATGACCCTTTCTGGGAAAAATTTCTTTCTGATATCTAGTCTGAACCTCCCCTGGTGGAGCTTGAGGCCATTCCCTCTCGTCCTGTCCCCTGTCCCTTGGGAGAAGAGCCCAGCTCCCTCCTCTCCACAACCTCCTTTCAGGGAGTTGGAGAGAGCAATGAGGTCTCCCCTCAGCCTCCTCTTCTCCAGGCTAAACACCCCCAGCTCTCTCAGCCGTTCCTCATCAGGCCTGTTCTCCAGCCCCTTCACCAGCTTCGTTGCTCTTCTCTGGACTCGCTCCAGAGCCTCAACATCCTTCTTGTGGGGAGGGGCCCACAACTGAACACAGGATTCGAGGTTTGGTCTCCCCAGTGCCGAGTCCAGAGGGAGAAGTACCTCCCTGGCCCTGCTGGCCATGCCGTGTCTGATCCAAGCCAAGATGCCATTGGCCTTCTTGGCCACCTGGGCCACTGCTGGCTCATGCTCAGTCGCTGTCAACCAACACCCCCAGGTCCTTCTCCTCCAGGCAGTTTCCAGCCAGACTTCTCCTAGTCTGGAGCTGCTCAGGGTTGTTGTGCCCCAAGTGCAGGACCCGCCATTTGGCCTTGTTAAACCTCATCCCGTTGGTCTCAGCCCATGGATCCAGCCTGTTCAGATCCCTTTGGAGCCTCCATCAAATCCACGCTTCCACCCAGGTTAGTATCGTCTGCAAACTTGCTAAGGGTGACAAGTCATTCAACCGTTACCCTGGGCTGGTAGCCACCAACCCACCTCCCCCGGCCACCCGCCCCCAATCCTGGTGGCCCATTTAGCAGCGAGTGGCATGTGTCCCCCCAAGCCCCACAGTGGCAGCGCAGGCCCCCACCCTCCCCAACAAGACGCTCAGACTAGCTCTCCCCTCGCAGCCATGTTTGTCCCTAAGGCCCCAGCCCAACGCTACAGCTCCGCTTTGGGAGAGGCCACCACCGGCATGAAGACACCGTTCCCATCCTGCTGTTCCCGCCACTCCGGCCCCTCCGCTGTGTCCTCATCAATCTGCCCTGGGATGCGAAAATCGACCGGGATCTGGTCCCGCTTGGGGCTGGGGGTGCGGGGCCGGGGCTCGGCAGGACAACCGGTGCCCTGAAGGAACTGGAGGAAGTTCTCCTCGATGGAGCCTTCTCGGCTGGGCAACCGCAGGTCCTCCTCAGGCGGCTGCTTGAAGAAACAAGTGAGGAGCCGTCCCAGTTCCCCCCGGATCTGCCGGTTGAGGCAGCCATAGAAGAAAGGGTTGGAAGTAAAGCAGAAGTAACCCAGCCAAGTGACCACAGTCTCAGCCGCTGGTCCCACCAAGGGCTGAGTGCTCAGGGCGGTGTAGAGGTGGAAGGAGAAGTAGGGCAACCAGCAGAAGAGGAATTGGCCCCCCACGGCCAGAAGGATGGCAGCTGCTTTGCCCCCACCAAACGTCCTCTGCGGAGTGGTACGAGGAGCTCCCGAGGTAGTAACCATGGTGGAGCGGCTGCTGAGCGACTCGGAGCGCCGTCGTGGTGTCTCCATCCAGGTGGGGAGGGGGCCATGGTGCATGGCAGCCACCCGTGCCACCTTGAACATGCTGCAGTAGACCACCACAATGATGAGGAGGGGCAGGAGGAAGTAGAAAACAGCGAAGAAGATCACAAAGAACTTGCAGTAGGGACCACGGCTCCATTGTAAGGAGCAGCCGCGGCCAGCAGGCACCGGCGGTCGGTCAGGGGACAACCAGCCCAGCACAGGGACGAGGGAGGTGGCCACGGCTTTCAGCCAGATGCCAACGAGGACACAGGCCACCAGCCCCACTGTCATCCTCACCTCATAGCGCATGGGGTGCACCACGTAGTAGTACCGCTCCACGTTGATGGTGGAGATGGAGAGGATGCACATGCTGATGAAGCAGACGCTGAGGAACAGGTAAACACGGCACATGGCCTCACCGAAAACTGGGCTATCGAAGACGGCCGAGCCAGAGAGCATCTCCAGCGGCATCAGGGTGAGGGCGGCCAAGAAGTCCACCAGGCAGAGGTGGAAGACAAAGACGAATTTGCGCAACGCAGGCGTCTTCACGATGACGGTCATGACGGCGGCGTTACCCACGATGGCCGTCAGGTCAATGAGCAGCATGAAGAAGAGCCCCACCGATTTCGAGGCCATGTCTTTGGGTTTGCCGTCAGCTGTGCCGTTGGGGGGCATGGGCCCTGGGGAGGGCTGGAGACCCCGAGCCGCCCTAGAGCCGTTCCAGGCCCACGGGGCGGGCAAGGAGGGCTCCATCCTGTGCCACCGCACCAGCACTCACCGGCCCATTGCCCATCCTCAAGGTGGTTGGGCATCGCCAGGAGGTCACATTCTCACCCGCCTGCTGCCAGCCCTGCGTTGTGGTCCAGGGGTGGGTGCTGGCGTGGTGGTGCCACTCAGAGCACCCAAGGATGACCCCCGGCCCCGCTCATCTCCAGGCACCTGCGGAGAGGGCAGAGCTGTCACTGGGGGGGACACAAAACACTGGGGGGACCCACAAGAGCCAAACGTGGTCTCAGCTCAGCTGTGACCCCGAACCACACCCCCATTGCCCACAGGTCCCCTTCCATGGCCCCCACCAAACCCCTTCCTCAACCACAGTCCTCATTCTCTCCAAAAATGAGCAATTCTGGGGCTAAAGCCCTCAAAGGCCAACGTTTCAACCCAAAACTTCCCAGCAGGAACCTTCGCTCAGGGCTTGGGGACCATGGGTGGTCGCAGGGATGGATGGGTGTCACTGTCACCACAGACACCTGGGTTACCCCTTGTGCTTTAGGAGCCACATGTGATCCGCCACCCAGGATGGGTGCTGCACCCTCATCCAGTAGGTGCTAGAGCCTGCAAAGCAGAGCTTGGGGTGCAGGTGGAGGGCTGAGATCCACCTGGGCAGCCCCCACTCATGGGTGCCCCCCGACTGGGGAGGGTGTCCCCGACCCCGGCACCCCAGGAGCTCTCAGGGGGTTTGATGAGGATGAGGAGGGGGTCCCCAACACCTGAATCCCAGGACTCCTCGGGGGGCTGGTGCTGATGAGGAGGTGGTCTCCAGCCCCTGCACCCTAGAGAGCCTTTGGTGGAGGTGGTGCTGATTTAAGGGGTCCCCAACCCCTGCACCCCAGGAGTTCTCAGGGGGTGGTGCTGGTGGGGAGGGGGTCCCCAACCCCTGTACCCCAGGAGCTCTCTGGGGGTTTGATGATGAGGAGGGCTCCCCAACCTCTGCACCCCAGGAGTTCTCAGGGGGTAGTGCTGATGGGGAGGGGGTTCCCGACCCCTGTATCCCAGGAGCTCTCTGGGGGTTTGATGATGAGGAGGGCTCTCCAACCCCTGCACCCCAGGAGTTCTCAGGGGGTGGTGCTGATGGGGAGGGGGTTCCCAACCCCTGCACCCCAGGAGCTCTCTGAGGGTTTGAGGAGGAGGAGGGGGTCCCCAACCCTGCACCCCTCGGGGGGTGGTGTTGATGGGGAGGGGGCTGCATGCAATGAGTGCCCCCCCTCCCGCAGTGATACCCCCGGCTGGGGTCTCCCCACACCCCGTGGGGGTCCCCCACTCCCTGCCCAGCCGCATCCCTCCCCCCACCCCCGCAGCCCCTGGGCATCGCCCCGGTGGGTCGGCCCGGCCGCGGCACCTACCCTGGGGGGCTGCATGGGTCCGGAACGGGGGGTCCCGGGCCGGGAGGTGCCCGTGGGCGCCGGGGATGCTCGGGGCCGGCGGGCGCGGAGCCGCTGCGGCGAGGGATGCTCGGTACCCGCGCCGCTGCTGGGTCCTAAGCGCCACCCGCCAGCACCGCGGTACCCGGGCACGGCCCCCCCCCCCCGCCCCCCCGAGCCTCCCCCGCAGCCGCGGGACCCCGAGATCGGGAGGTGGCGACCGGCTGGAGCTCGGCTGTGTCCCCCCCCCTCCCCGGGATGCGGGATGGAGGGTGTGTTTCCCCCCTCCCCGGTTCTTACCCCGCGTGTTTCTCCGTGCCTCAGTTTCCCCAGTCGCCTGGGGAAAGGATGGGAAGGTCACTGGGTGGGGGGGGAGCAGCCCCTCCGGGGCCATGGGTGGGAAGGCAAAGTGGGAGATCGGGGAGGGGTATGAAGAAAGGGACCCTGGGATGGGGGAGCGGTGGGAAGGAGGGGTTGGGGGCTGGTCTGCAGTGGGGGGCACAGAGCAGGGATGGGTGCAGGGGGACACAGTGGGCCGGGGAGGGGCGGGGGGGCACTCAGAGGGGCCATAGAGGCCCTCAGCTCTGCTCTCCCCCAGCCCAGTGCCCTTTCCCTTGCTCCCAGTTCAGCAATAGAGCAACTGGGATGAGGACGGTGTCCCCCTCCAGTCACTCTCTGTGCCTCAGTTTCCCCGTGGCACAGCTTACAAGGGCGAGGGGGGGTGTCCCCATCACATCCAAGGCCTGGCATCCCCCAAAAGCCTGTCCAGGCTGCAAACTTTCTCCTGGCAGTGCCCTGGGCCCTATCCCGTGGGTGCTGGGGTGGGGGGACACGCACCCAAGGGGTCCCATCCCTGGGCCGGTGCGTGGTGGGTGATGAGCGGCTGGCGGGCGAGGCGGACGATGCGTGGCCCTGCCGCAGGCCCCGCACGTCACGTGTCCATTGCTAGGTTACAAGAACCCAAAAATAAATCCATCCAAACCAGATTAGAAACGTGGGACCTCGGATGAACTGGCCCGTGTCATACCCAGGTCCGGAGACGGTTACCGGTGCCTCCCCGGGCACCACCAGCACCCGTCACAGGATCTTCTGGTGAGCAGGAATGTTGGGGACCCACAGGCACCCATCGCCTGCCCTATGCTCATCCTCTGCTCTGGATCACCCTGCACCCCAGGGAAAGCCCTGGGGACCTCCACTTTTTTTTCTGGTAACGTGTGTGTGCACCAAAACCAGGAGGGCACCTAAACCTGCCCCCCTCAACCTAGGTGCTCACCCCACCAACCCACCTTGCCTGGCCACCCGTCCCCAAACCTGGTAGATGGTGGCCACCTATCCCCAAACTTGGTGTCTGGAAGTCACCAACCCACCTCCCTCAGCCACTCATCCCCAAACTCGGTGGCTGGTGGCCACCAATCCACCTCCTCTGGCCACCCATCCCCAAACCTGGTAGGCAAGTGCCATCATGCCGGTGTAGACATGGGTTCAGCTGTGCTGACCCCACCCCAGCACCCCAGTGTTTTGGGAGTGTCCCCACAGTGAGGTGACGCAAACCTCCCCGACTCTGTCTGTCCAGAAAGGGGAGGTAGGGGTCTCCACAACCCCTTGCTCCAAGCCCCCAGAGTGCATCCTGAGAAGATGGCTTTGTGGGTTTTTTCTCCTCCCTGGAGAAACTGAGGCAGGGAGCCAGCGCTGCTCCTGCCCTGTCACGCTGATGCCAGGCAGACTGATGGCTTCGGTGTTTCCTGCCACCCGAGCATCAATAATTCAGGCCCTGAGAGGCTGAGCCACTGCAGCAAAGCCTCGCAGCCACCTGCTGATCCCTCTCAACCCTCCCCTCCATGTCACCCTGGTGCACCTGGCACCCCAGCATCCCGATCCCCAAGCATGCCACTAACCCAGCACGCGGGCACCCCAGTCTCCGAGCACCCCTCTATCCCAGCACTCCAGCACCCCAGAACCAAGACACTGTGACCACCCTGCCACCCCAGCACCTCACCTGGAATCTTTTTATGCCTGCACTCACCATCCTGCCACCCTGGCACTCCAGCACCATATAACCCTGGCAGCTGGGCAGCGTGGCACCCTAATACCCCAGCACCCCGGTACTGAGCACCCCAGCACTCTGGGATACCAGCCCCAGCATCCCAGCATCCCAGCATGCTGGTACCACAACGCCGGGGCACTCGGGCACCCTGGCATACCTGTGTGCCCCAGCAGCCCAGCACCCCAGCAGCCCAGCACCCCAGTACCACCACACCCCAGGACTCCAGCCCCTGGTCACCCTGGCATAGCCACACCCCAGCATTGCTGCACCCCAAAAGCAATCCTGGCACCTTGGCATACCTGTACTCCAGCACCCCTGCACCCCAGCCCCTGGTCACCCTGGCATACCTGTATCCCAGCACTGCTGCACCCCAAAACACCAGCACTCTGGCATAACTGTACCCCAGCACCCCACCATCTGGGCATCCTGGCATACCTGCTCTCCAGCACTGCTGCACCCCAGAAACCCAGCACCTTGGCACCCTGGCATAACGGTACCCCAGCATCTCAGCAGCTGGGCACCCCAGCATACCTGTACCCCAGCACTGCTGCACCCCAGAAACCCAGCACCCTGACACCGTGGCATAATTGTACACCAAGAGCCTTGCACCCCACCACCCCAGCACCTTGTACCCCGGCACACGTGTACCCCAGAACCCTGGCACACCCGAACCCCTGCACCCCAGCAGTCAGGCACACTGGTAGCCTGGCACAAGTGACTGGCTCCTCCAGCTGTGCCAGAACAGCTGGAGAGCCCTGGGTGAGGATGGAGACACCGAGGTCAGCACAGCTACTAAGTCTCTGCTCCGCACGCAGGGTAAGCGTGTTTGCATGTGTGTGCACATGCCCAGGGCTCTGTGTGTGCACGCGTGTGTGTGCACACGTGTATGTGCATGTGCTGGAGGGGCTTCACACGTGCACACATGGGTCCATCTGTGCGTGTGCACACACACACACGTGAACCTGGCGGGTTTGCACGCGTGCGTGATCAGGGGGTGCACATACATGCGATGTATGTGACACACATGTACCTGACACACGCGTGTGCACCTCTCCAGTGTACGTGTGTGTACCCTGGTGCACATCCCTGCAGGGGGGCAGCTGGCACCAATCCTGCCTGTCATGTTCCCTGCAGGATGGGGTGCTGAGCTGGCTCCCCGTGGATTCCTGGGTCCCCCCAAGGTCCCCACTCCAGTGGCACAAGTGGTGGGCTGGGGGGTCGGGGTGCTGGGTGGAATCCGGGCTGGGCAGCGGGTGCTGGGCAGGGATTAGCGCCCGGATTACAGCAGAGAATTTGACAAAATTCAAAGGACAAAATCAAAGGACAAACTTCCCTGCCAGGAGGGGTGGGAGAGATGGTGGCATTCCCTGCCAGGATGGGGTGGCACCTGCTGGGGTGCAGGGAGAACAGGGTGAGGGGCACCCTGGGGACCCCCTGCTCCTTGTGTCAGGGGCTCACCTTTAACTATACACACACCCCCGCCCGCCCCCCCCCCCCCCCTTGCATAAAAAGCTGCATCATCTCAGTGCGGTTTGTTCTGGCTTCTTTGCCTCTAATTTTGGACCCAAAACCCCCAGCACAAATCTTCTGCATCTAAAAATATGCCGGGATGCAGAGACAAGGCCACAAGGGGGGGTTGGGGGAGGTCACGGGGCGCTCCAGCTTATCAGCACCCCGGGATCTCCCCCCACCCCAGGGCAGGATGTGTCCCCCACACCCCAGGCGTGGTGGGTGGCACTGGGATGGGGTTGGTACTGGGGAATTAGGCTGGAATGGGGCGTGAGGGCCAGTACAGGTGATAGAGACCAGCACCGCAGGATGGGGAAGGTGCTGGGGCAGCACAGAATGATTGCGGGGGGCATTGGGGTTGGGGATGGAGATGGGATGGGGTTGGGCCTGAGGTGGGGTGAGGATGGAGGGGGGGATGGGGTTAAGGGTGGGGATGAAATGGGATGGATAGGGTGATGAGGGTGGGGATGGATTGGGGATAGGGATGAAGAATGAGCAGAATGAGGACAAGATGGGGTGGAGTGGGAATGAAATGGGATGGGATGGGATGGGATGGGATGGGATGAGGAAAGGGATAGGGATCTGGATGGGGGTGGGCATGGAGGTCGGGATGAGGATGGGGATGAGGTGGGGGATGAGATGGTATGGGGATGAGGATGGGGATAGGGTTGCGGATGAGGATGGGGATAGGGTTGAAGATGAGGATGGGGATGGAGATGAGGATGAGGATGAGGATGGGGATGAGGTTGGGAATGGGAATGGGGATGAGGTGGGGGATGAGATGATATGGGGATGAGGATGGGGATAGGGTTGGGGATGAGGATGGGGATGGAGACGAGGATGGGGATGAGGTTGGGAATGGGAATGGGGATGAGGATGGGGATAGGGTTGAAGATGAGGATGGGGATGGAGATGAGGATGAGGATGGGGATGAGGCTGGGAATGGGAATGGGGATGAGGTGGGGGATGAGATGATATGGGGATGAGGATGGGGATAGGGTTGGGGATGAGGATGGGATGGAGATGAGGATGGGGATGAGGTTGGGGATAGGGTTGAAGATGAGGATGGGGATGGGAACGGGAATGGAATGGGAATGGGGATGGGGATGGGGATGGGGATGGGGATGGGGATGGAGATGGGGATGAGGATGGGGATGTGGATGGGGATAGGGATAGGGTTGAAGGTGAGGATGGGGATGGGGCTGAGGATGGGGATGGGTCAGGGATGGAGATGGGGATGAGGACGGGGAAGGGGATGATGTTTGCGATCGGGATGAGAACAGGGACAGGGATGCGGATGACGATGGGGATGGCTCGGGGATGCTGCGGGGTTGCGGATGGGTTGCCGGGGGGGGGGTGGGCTCAGCCGGGGCTCTCCGCGCGGTCCACGAGGGGTTAAGCGGGCGCGGCGGCGGCGGCCAATGGGATCGCTCCGTGCGGGGAGCGCCGAGACGGGGCCGCCCCCGACCCTGCCCCGGGGCCGTGGGGCTCCCGGGCCGCCCCGAGCCCGCGGCTGCGGCCGGCTGCGCTCCCACCGGCTCCCAGCGGCTCGGTTCGGCTGCGCTCGGCTCCGCCCGGCCGCGCTCGGCTCGCTTCGGCTCGGTTCGGCTGCGCTCGGCTCCGCTCGGCTGCGTTCGGCTGCGCTCGGCTCGGTTCGGCTGCGCTCGGCCGCGCTCGGCTCGGTTCGGCTGCGCTCGGCTCGATTCGTCTCCTCTCGGCTGCGCTCGGCTCGGCCCCGCTCCGCCTCGCTCGGTTCGGCCCGGCCCGGTTCGGCCTCGCTCGGCTCGGCTCGGCCTCCAACCCGGCCCCGGTCCAGGCCCGGTAACGCCCGAGAGGCGCGGGGAGCATCCTCGGCGCGCTCCGTGCCCAGCGGGGCCGGGGGGGGCGGGGGGGGTGGACAGGGGGACAGGGGGCGAGCGGTGACCTCGGGGGACAAAGCCACCCCGCACCCTGGCACCGAGCGAGGAAGGTGCACGCGGTCACACCGGTCAAAGCCACCTCCCCATGGCACCTGCAGTGACACTGGGTGACAAAGCCACTCCATGCGGCATTACTGGGTGACCGAGCCACTCTGCCGTGACACCAGGTGAGCAGCAAGCCTGGTACCTGCTGGGATCCCACATCATCAAGCCACCCCACGTCGTGACGTCAGGTGAACCTGGTGCAGACGGGGGTCGCTGGGTGACCGAAGCCAACCGGCGGCGGGGACACTGGGTAAGCAGCGAGCTTGGTGCGTGTTGTGACACGAGGTGACCGTAGCCACACCAATGCAGCCACTCTGGGTGACCAAGACACCCTGCGCCGTGACACCAGGTGAGCAGCGAGTCCAACGTGTGCTGTGACACCAGGTTGACCAAGCCACCCTGTGCCAAAGCCACCACATAGCGTGTGCTGTGACACGAGGGGACCGAAGTCATGCCATGTGGCCACAGTGGGTGACCAAGACAGCTTGCACCGTGACGCCGGGTGAGCAGTGAGCCCAGCGCATGCCATGACACCGGGTGACGGAAGCTACGCCGTAGTGTGTGCTGTGACACCAAGTGGCCAAAGCCACCCTGCACCGTGACACCAGAGGACCAAGCCACTCTGTGCCGTGACAGCAGACGAGCAGCTGGACTGGCACATGTGACACTGAGTGACCAAAGCCACCCCACAGCACATGCTGTGGCACTGGGTGACAAAGCCATCCCCCCTCTGCGGCACCGTGCGACCAAGCTGTTGAGCAGTGAGCTCGGCGCTTGCTGTGACACTGGGTGACAGAAGCCATCCTGCGCAGTCAACCCTGTGCTCCCAGCCCACTGCTCTGGCTGTCCCGAGCCAGCGCCCCCGTCCCCAGCGCCCGTGTGACACCGTGGGACAAGGTGCAGCCATGGAGGGAGCTGGGGGTCCGGGGTTCCCTCTGCCACTGCTGCTGGTGCTGCTGTGGCCGTGGGGCTCGGACGGTGGGAGCTGCCCCTCGCACTGCGTCTGTGCCTCCAACATCCTGAGCTGTTCGCAGGCGGCGCTGAGCTCGGTGCCAGCGCACCTGCCCCGCTTCACCGCCGTCCTCGACCTCAGCCACAACAACGTGAGCCGGCTGCGCGCCGACTGGACGCCCGGGCGGCTGGCGCACCTCCACGCCTTGCTGCTCAGCCACAACGGGCTCTCCTTCGTCTCCACCGAAAGCCTTCGCCCACGTCCCCCACCTGCGGCATCTGGACCTCTCCTCCAACCGCCTCCGGGCGCTGGAAGAGAACCTCTTCAGCGACTTGACGGAGCTGGAGGTCCTCCTCCTCTACAACAATGAGATCTCCACGGTGGACCGCACCGCCTTCGATAACCTCGTCCGCCTCCGTAAGCTTTACCTGGGGCGAAACCGCATTACCCGCTTCCCGCTGGAGCTGCTGCGCGACGGCAGCCGCTTGCCGCAGCTGGCCCTGCTCGACCTCTCGGCCAACCGCCTGCGCAGCGTGCCCGTGGGCGAGCTGCAGGCGCTGCCCGCCTGGCTGCGTGACCGCCTCTACCTGCACGGCAACCCGCTGGCCTGCGACTGCCTCCTTTTCCAGCTGGTTGCCCGCGGGCATCACCGCCGGCTGAGCGCAGTGGTGGATTTCCAAGAGGAGCTGCGGTGCTCCTTGCCTGCCACGCCGACGCCCGTCGAGATCAGCATCCTCGACCTGGCCGGCCGGCAACCGCTCAACTGCAGCGAGGCGCAGGAAGCCGTGCTGGAAGCCCACCTGGGTGACACCGTCGCCTTGAGCTGCGACACGCGGTTGCAGGGGGTGCGCAGCCGGCACTGGGTGACGCCGGGAGGCGAACGGGTGTTGGAGGAAGGGGGCAACGGCAGCGCCGCTCTCCTGGCGAACGGCAGCCTGCAGCTGCGGGCGCTGCGCCCCGAGGATGCCGGCACCTATGCCTGCTGGGTGGCAGGGCCTCTCCTCAACGAGACCCTTTATGTGGAGCTGCTGGTGCACAACTTCACCCTGCACGGCCCCCACGACACCCTCAACACCGCCTACACCACGCTGGTGGGCTGCATCCTCAGCGTGGTGCTGGTGCTCATCTACCTGTACCTCACCCCTTGCCGCTGCTGCTGCTGCCGCGGCACCGAAAAGTCGCCGGCACCCCGCGACGACAGCATCAACTCCTCCGTCCTCAGCACCACCCCAAACCACGCCGCCAGCGTCCCCGGGGAGCCTTGTCGGTCCAGCTTGGCCTCTGCCACCGGCCCAGGGCAGAACGGCAGGTTCGACGTTGGGGGGACCCCCCAGCCGCCCCCCCGGCACCCCAAGGCACAGAGGAAGGTGTCAGATCCAGACTCGGTCAGCTCTGTCTTCTCCGACACCCCCATCGTGGTGTAGTGAGGGGACATCGCAGGGACGGTCCCCAGGACATCCCCAGGCCAGGAGGGAAAGCCTGGAGCCCCGCTGCCATGTCCCCAGCCTGAGAGGGGGGGGACACCTGCCATCACCCCCGCTGCGTCGCTGCTGTCCACCCATCCCGGCCTCCAACAAGGTCACCACCGCCACACTGGGACCGCGAGGGACAAGGCGGGGGGGTCTGTGGGGACAACGTGGGGACACCGGACACTGCAGGACTGCAGGTGCCAGCACTGGTACCGGATTAACAGGTGTCCCCCGCCCCAGCGGGGGGACAGAAGCAGCCCCACCCTGTGACACCCAGGTCCTTCCACCCCTGCGCCTTCCTGGCATGCGTCCTGCAAAGCATGAGTCCTGACAGGAGGGGATATAACCCCCTTGGGGACACACGGGGTGCAACCCCCCCCGGAAACACCCTTCTGCCCCCCCGCTCCCCACAGCTGCAAGCAAAGCACCCCCACGCCACAGGGAATGGGACCCCGGGGACTCCAGCACCCCCCATCCTGTGTCCTTGCAGACCAGCCCGTGTCCCCTGTGTCCCCCCAAGCTGGGCCGCATCTCCCCCGCGCTGGCAGCCGCCTGTTGATGCCTTGGCCAAATAAATGCGTTTCCCATCGTGCCTGCGTTTTGGGGTGCTAAAGCAGGGAGGGGGGAGGCCTACTGGGGAACGCAGAGGGTTTGGGGACAACCCCAGGATGAGGGGGTCAGGCTGAGCTGGGACCAGTGCTGCCACCGTGGCCCCAAGCTGGGGTGCGGGGGGTGCACAGGGGGAATGGGGGAGCAAGGTGTGGGGGGGTCAAACCAGTGGGGGTGAGGCTTGGGGGTCCACAAAGGGCACTGATGGTGGGGGGTTGCCCTGGGGAAGCCCCTCTGTCCCTATAGGGGGCAGCCAGGGCCACCCCTGTCCCTCTGTCACCTCAGGGCTCCTGGGGGTGTCCCCTGTCCTCCCAGCCTCTGCTCCATGGGGCTACCCCCTCCCCTGTGACACTGGGGACACCCCAGCTCTGCCCCCTCCTGTGTGACACTGGGACACCCCAGCCCAGTCCCCAACCCCCCAGGAACCCCCCCTTGCCCTCTACTACATGGCTTTTTTAACTTTTTCCTTCTGCTTTTTTTATAAAAAGAACCCAAAACAGCAATAATAACTCTTATAAATATCCGCAGCCAGTGGTGGCCAGTGGTGGCCCCGTGGCCGGTGCCCCCCCGCCTCCCGGGGGCTGGTTTAGCAGCAAGAGATCAGAACTGAGAGTCTTGAGGTATTTGGCTTGAGGTCGGAGTTCCCTTCTCACTTCCTTGCGGTGTTGGTGGTTTTTTTTCCCCCCACTTTCATCAATTTTCGGCATTTTCCAGGTCAGGGATGTGGGGGACACCGTGTCTGGTGGTCCTGGTGGCCCCGGTGGCCCCTCCGTTAATGGGCTTTGGACTGCGGGAGAGGAGAGGGAGAAGTCAGTTACAGGGAGACCCTCAGCCTCCTCTTCTCCAGGCTAAACACCCCCAGCTCTCTCAGCCGCTCCTCATCAGGCCTGTTCTCCAGCCCCTTCCCCAGCTTCGTTGCTCTTCTCTGGACTCGCTCCAGAGCCTCAACATCCTTCTTGTGGTGAGGGGCCCAGAACTGAACACAGGATTCGAGGTTTGGTCTCACCAGTGCCGAGTCCAGAGGGAGAAGAACCTCCCTGGCCCTGCTGGCCACGCCGTGTCTGATCCAAGCCAAGATGCCATTGGCCTTCTTGGCCACCTGGGCCCCTGCTGGCTCATGCTCAGTCGCTGTCACCAACACCCCCAGGTCCTTCTCCTCCAGGCAGTTTCCAGCCAGACTTCTCCTAGTCTGGAGCTGCTCAGGGTTGTTGTGCCCCAAATGCAGGACCCGCCATTTGCCCTTGTTAAACCTCATCCCGTTGGTCTCAGCCCATGGATCCAGCCTGTTCAGATCCCTTTGGAGCCTCCCGACCCTCCAGCAGATCCAGCTACCACCCAGCTTAGTGTCACCCACAAACTTGCTCAGGGTGCCCTCGATGCCTTCATCCAGGTCATTGATAAAGACATTGAACAGGGCTGGACCCAGCACTGAGCCCTGGGGACACCACTTGTCACTGGCCTCCAGCTGGAGTTAACTCCATCTCCCACCACTCTCCGGGCCCTCCAGCCAACCAGTTTTCCACCCAGGAGAGCGTGTGCACTGACCCCCCCAATCCCTCGTGGTCCTGGTGGCCCCATCCTCGCACCCGACACCTCTCTGCACCCCCAAGGCCCCCCAGTCTCCCAGCCCCAAGCCGCCTCCATTGTCCCCCCCATCTCAGCCCTACCTTCAAGCTGCTCCGCTTCTCCTCGAAGGTCGGGGGGGTCCCCAGCTTCTTCCTGCGGACGGAGCCCCCCGAGTCGGGGGGGGCTGGGGGGGCAGGCGGGGGGGGCACAGCTTTGCCTTTGCCAGGCCGGCAATACGTGGCCAAATTCTTGCGTTTCTTCACCTCATCCTCAGAGATGCAGCGCGGGGGAGGCAGCAGGGGGGGCTCCCCCGGGTTTTGGGGTTCGGGGGGGGCAAATCGCTTCACCCGTGTCGCGCCGTTAACAACAGGGGGGGAAGAAGCAGCTGGGCAACCCAAAGGAGTGGCTTTCATTTGACCAGGGGAGGGCAAAACCTGGCAGGGGGCAGGGTTAGCTTTGCCCCCGTCCCCCAAATTGGTCCGTTTATAAGGGGGGGGCCTGGCGGTGAGGGGGGGCTTCCGTTTGCGGGTGTCCAAAGCCGCTCTGCTGGCCTTGGTGGAAGGCAACTTGCTGAAGGAGGGCGAGGGGGTGTTGGCGGGGAGGGGGGAGGTGATGGCCTGCGTGCCCCCCCCGGCGCTCTCGGGGTGGCTGCAGGCAGCTGCGGCCGGTGGGGACCCCCCCGGGTAGTTGGGGCTGGGGGGGAGATGGGGGCCGGGGGGGGCCAGAGCCGCAGCCGAGGGACGGGGGGCGGCGGGGTCGCAGGGGGGAGCGGCAGCTGGGGGGGGCACCAGGGGGGCGTGGAGAGGGGGGTCGGCAGCTGGAGGGATTTTCCTGGGGGGTTCAATAGGAGAAGTGAGATGGGGGCCCTCCAAAATCCCACGTCCAGCCCAGGACACCCACCTCCCTCAAAATCCATGACCCCACCACATCCCCTTGTCTGGGGCGGGGAGGGGCGAGATGGGGCCCCCAAGAATCCCCCCCAAATCCCTGACCCCTGCCACATCTCCCCAGCTCAAGTGGGAAGGGGATGAAATTTAACCCCCCCTAAATCCCCACTCCCATTTCGCCCCCCGCCCCCTCCTACTTCAGGCAACCCCCTCCATGCTGCACTGGGACCCTGGGGAGGGGAACCCCCACTTTGGGGTTGAGTGGCACCCGCTGCCCCCCTGACCGCCTCCCCCAGCACCCACTGACCCCAGCTGGACCCCATCACCAGCTGCACCCCCAGCCCCTACTGCCCCATCACCAGCTGCCCCCCTAGCCCCTGCTGCCCCCATCACCTGCTGCCCCCCCAGCCCTTGCTGCCCCCCCAGCCCCTGCTGCCCCCCATCACCAGATGCCCCCCCAGCCCCTGCTGCCCCCATCACCAGATGCCCCCCCAGCCCTTGCTGCTCCCCATCACCAGCTGCCCCCCCACCCTTGCTGCCCCCCATCTCCAGATGACCCCCAGCCCCTGCTGCCCCCATCACCTGCTGCCCCCCCAGCCCTTGCTTCCCCCATCACCTGCTGCCCCCATCACCTGCTGTCCCCTCAGCCCTTGCTTCCCCCATCACCTGCTGCCCCCCCAGCCCTTGCTTCCCCCATCACCTGCTGCCCCCATCACCTGCTGCCCCCCAGCCCTTGCTACCCTCCATCACCTCCTGTTCCCCATCACCTGCTGCCCCCCAGCCCTTGCTGCCCCCTATCACCTGCTGCCCCCCCAGCCCTTGCTGCCCCCCCAACCCTTGCTGCCCCCTATCACCTGCTGCCCCCCCAGCCCTTGCTGCCCCCTATCACCTGCTGCTCCCAGCCCTTGCTGCTCCCCATCACCTGCTGCCCCCCCAGCCCCTGCTGCTCCCCATCACCTGCTGCCCCCCCATCACCTCCCACCCCCCATCACCCCAGCTCCTGCCCCCCCGGCCCCCCTCACCTCCACCTGTGGGAGCTGCGGTGCCGCTCAAGCATGGAGCCCAGCGCTGAGCAGAAGCGGTCGAGGCGCCGGTTGAAGACGTAGCAGCCTGGGCTGACCAGGCGGCTCCCGAAGGTGCAGAACTGGGACACACACACACACCCACACACCCATGACACCCCTAGTCAGCATGGCCCCCCCAGTGCCCCCCCCGAGCACTGGGATGGAGCATCGAGGGGGCTGTTGGCGAGGCTGGGGGTCCCCATCCCACCACAGGGTCCCCCTCTCACCGCTTGTGGCCGTGGCGGGCGTGTGGGGTGCGGGGGGCGCTCCTCACCCCCCTCCTCCTCACTGTCCTCGCTTGACCCCCGGTTGCCCACCTTGGGCAAGGGGAGGGGGAACAGCCCCCTGCCCCCCTCCCCGGAGGCAGCCAGCGCGTCCTCGCCGTCGCTGTCGGAGGAAAGCCGCGACCTGCACCGCAGAGTGGGGGGGGGCAAGAGATTTTTGGGGTGCCCCATATGGCGGTGTCACCCCCCCGCAGCCCAGTCCTCACCTGGGGAGGGGGCAATGGGAGTGTGGGGGCTTGGCTTGGCAGGGAGAGGTGCTGGGGGGCACGGTGAGGGGCTGTGGCGGAGAGAGGGGGTCCGGCTGCGGGGGGGGCAGCTGCTCCTTGGCAGGGGGGCTCCTCTCTTTTGGGGTCTCGCCCTTGCGTGCGCTGGCCTTCAGCTCGGCCACTAGCACATCAAAGTCCTTGGCCCGACCCTGCACCTCGCGCCGCTGGTGGACCGAGTGGATCTGTGCCGGGAGGCAGCAATGAAGGGGTCAGAGGGGGTGAGAAAACACCCCCAGGACCCCCCCAGTCCGCTTCCCACCCACCACCCCCCGGCACCCCGCTACCTTGCAGGTCAGCAGGCGGGTGCAGATCTTCTTGGTGTCGGGGTTGAGCACCCCACACTGCCTGTTCAGGTCGCACTCCTTCCCTGTGGGCACAGAAAGGCAGCGGGGATGCCGGGGGGGGCCCCGGGGGCGGCCGGGGCGAGCTGTTCGGAGGGGGGTGCAGGGGGGCTAATGCTTTGCCCCTGCCATGTCCTGCCCTGGTTGAGGTTTGCATGGCAGGATGGGAACAGCGGTGGTGGGGGGCACAGCCTCACCAGGATCGCTGCCGGCCGTGGGCATGGAGGAGGCTGGGGGGGGTCACCCCTGCCCCCCCAGCCAGGCTGGAGATGGAGACCCTCCCTCACTGAAGCGAGAGGCCACAGCACCCCCAATCGAGGAGGGCCAACAGCCCCCAGAGTCCGTGGGGTGGAAGGGCCGCCGTCTCCAGACCCCAGCATCCCCCTCTGCAAAATGGGGTGAGGGGCAGGAGATGGTGGCCCCCCCCCCACCCCAAGTACCCAGCCCCAGAGTGAGCCCCCGCGCCCCATTTCACCCCAAGCCTGGGTTCTGCTCACAGCATCGCACCCGCGAGTAACCGCGGCATCTGTCCCGCTCCCATAACTGGGCAGGGGGGACACAAACAACACGAGGAGGTGGGGGGGTGGTTCAACCCTGGCTCACGCTCTTGCCGCACGCCGCCACCGCCGCTCCTCCGCGCCAGCCGGCACCGCGGGCACCGACCCTATAACCTGCCGGGTGAACGGAGCTGCGGTCAGGGCACGGCTCCTCCGCACGCAGCACGAGAGGTGGAAGATGCCCCCTCGGTACCTACCCCGCTGCCAGACCCGGCTGCCAGAAAAACAGCCCCGGGATGCCACGCTGGGAGCCGGTGCCGCGTGGCACCGACCTGCCGCCCCCACCCCGTCGCCGGCAAGGAAAGGGGGGACTCACGCGCCAGCTTCTTGTGGGATCTGGGGGGAGGCTTGGAGGCACCCGCGTCCTTCTCCCCCGGGGCAGGCACACTCTCTGGTTTGCACCCGGGGCCGTCGGCGGGCATCGCCAAATCCCCCCCGCCCCCAGCCGGCCCCGGGGGCTCTTTCGGCACCGCGGCGGTGGCGGGTTTCCCCAGGGGTTCCTTGGAGTTGGTGGGTACGGCTTTGGGGGGCACCTTGATCCTGTGCCCATCTGCTTTGGGCACACTGGGAATCTTCTCCAGGTTGACCACAGGCACGAACAAGCTGGGGAAAGAATTTGGTGAGGGTTCAGAGCGGCTCAGCGGCACGGAAAGAGCATCGCTGCCCGTCCCGGCGCTCACCAGAGGTTGTTGTCCTTGTCCGGCCGCTCGGGAAGGGGCTGGGCTCGCCCGTGGGCACCGAGGGGCTTTTCCCGTGGGGCTTTGGCCGTGCCGGGGATCACACCGGCTGCCGGCTGCCCGTTGACGGCGACGTGGCACTTGGTGTTGGCGCGGGCGTACAGCTTGCTGAGAGGGCCGTGGCGGCGTTCTGCCGGGACAGGGTGGGGTGGGACGGGATAGATTGGATGGGATGGATGGCACAGGACGGGACGGGATGGCAAAGCCTGACGTTAGCCCACACCAGGGCTCCTACCGCTGCGAGCCCCCCAAACCCGGGCTGTGCCTTCCCATGCCCCTCCCGGTGCCGAAGGGGACTCTGCGGAGGGGGGATAGCGTTCCCAGAGCCCCTGGCTCACCACAGTGCTTCTGGAAGGCCTGGGGCTTCACCACCTGGCTGCAGTGGTTGCAAACCACCAGGTAAAACTCGTCATGCGCCGGGCAGTGGCCAAAGATGTTCATGTCTGCAGGGTGAGAGGTCGGTGAGCGGCGCGGCACGGCTCTCGGTGCCGGGGAAGCGTCACAGCTCGAGGGTCTGGGCTGGAAGGCCAGCACAACCCCGAAACACCAGGTTTTCTCCCCAAAGGAGGGAGCTTACCTTCCTTAATTAGGGTCATGGCCTCCAGTTTCTTGCCACAGCTCTTCCCACTCTCCTCCAGCTCCAACCCTGATCCTGCCAGAGACAAAATTCCATCAGCAGCGGTCGGCATGGGAATTGTCCCAGCTTTCCTGGGCCGCATCCAGCATGGGGTGTGACTGCTGAGTACCAGCTACCAAACACCCTCTGGCGCTACCAGAACCATTAAACTGGCTCAAATTAGACCAGGGGGATGGGATGGAACCATCATTGCCTCCGAGGTGCCCATTTTAGCCTGGAGAAGAGGAGGCTGAGGGGAGACCTCATTGCTCTCTATAACTCCCCGAAAGGAGGTTGTGGAGAGGAGGGAGCTGGGCTCTTCTCCCTAGTGACAGGGGACAGGACGAGAGGGAATGGCCTCAAGCTCCACCAGGGGAGGTTTAGGCTGAACATTAGGAAAAAAATTTTCACGGAAAGGGTGATTGGTCCCTGGCAGAGGCTGCCCAGGGAGGGGGTTGAGTTACCTTCCCTGGAGGTGTTTAAGGGACTGGTGGACGAGGTGTTGAGGGACATGGTTTAGAGATTGATGGGAACGGTTGGACTCACTGATCCGGTGGGTCTTTTCCAAACTGGTGATTCTATGATTCATCCTGCCATCCTGCACTGGACCCTGCTGACAGCCCAGTGCTGCTGGGGACAGCCCTGTCCTGGCTGGGCTGGGACTGGGATCAGTTCCTGCTGCCTGGGGACACCCCAGGGACACCCCAGCTCCTGCCAGCTGTACCACGCTCTGCTGCAGGGACGCCGGTGCCCACCGGGCCAGCAGTGACAGTGTCCTGGTCAGCTGTGCCATACTGGGTGCCCAGTCCACTCTGGCCATGTTATACTGGGACCCCAGTCCTGTCCAGTTGTGGTATGCTGGGTGCCCAGTCCCATCGAGCCATGCCATACTGGGACCCCAGTCCTGCCTGGCCACACCACACTGGGTGCCCAGTCCCATCCAGCTGTACTATACTGGGCACCTAGCTGTGCCCAGCTCCCCAGTATGCAGTACCCAGTTCCCAGTGCACACTGCCTGGTTCCCAGTGCAGGGTAACCCAGCACCCGGCACCCAATGCCTGGGGCTCCCAGCACCCACTGCCCGGTTCCCAGCTCCCACGCTGGGGCACCCAGTGCCCTCTGCCTGCTCTGGGGTAACAGTGGCAACTGGTTCCCAGCCTGGGTACCCAATTTTCCTTCCAGGCTACCCAGTTCCCACCACACCTGGAGACACCTGGCACCTGGGATAGGGTTGCTGGTAAATGGTTCCCAGTAACGGGGCAGGGTTCCCAGTGACCAGACTGGGGTGCCTGGTGCCAGCTCTGGCTGCCGAGTGCAGGATGCCAGGTTCCTGGTACAGGATGCCCAGTGCAGGATGCTGGATGCCCGCATCCCAGTGCAGGATGCCCAGTTCCCAGTGCCAGCTGCCCAGTGCAGGATGCCAGGTGCCCGGTTCCTGGTTCTGGCTGCCTGCTGCCCAGTGCAGGGTGCCCTACACCCAGTGCCCGGTTACCGCTGCCCGCTGTGGGAGGCTGTGTGCCTGGTGCCTTGTGCCAGGCACCTGCTGCAGGATGCTCAGTTCCCCCTGCCTGCTGCCTGGTTCCCACCACCCCATGCAGGATGCCCCGTGCCCTATGCCTGGTACCCAGTGCATGATGTCCTGTGCACGATGCCTGGTGTAGGATGCCTGGTTCCCGGTGCCAGTTCCCACTGCCTGGTACCTAGTGCAGGATACACTATGCCCAGTGCCCTATGGCCAGTTTCCACTGCCCAGTTCCCAGTGCAGGATGCCTTGTGGTGGGTGCCCCGTGGTGGGTACCCTGTGCCCAATGTAGGATGCCTGGTACCTGGTGCAGGATGCTCTATACTGGGTACCTGCTGCCTGGTACCCAGTGCAGGATGCTCTATACTGGGTACCCGCTGCCTGGTGCCCAATGCAGGATGCTCTACGCTGGGTACCCGCTGCCTGGTACCCGGTGTGGGATGCTGTATGCTGGGTACCTAATGCCTAGTGCCCAATGCAGGATGCTCTACGCTGGGTGTCTGCTGCCTGGTACCCGGTGCGGGATGCCACGTGCCTGGTGCAGAATGCCCTATGCCCAGTGCCTGGTGCAAGATGCTCTGTGCCTGGCGTGAGATGCCCAGTACCCAGTTCCCACTGCTGCCTTGTGCCTGGTGTGGGATATCCTATGACTGGTGCCCAGTTCCCACTGCCAGCTGCCTGGTTTCTCCCGCCTGGTGCAAGATGCCAGGTGCAGGATGCCCAGTTCCTGCTGCCCGGTGCCTAGTGCAGTATGCCCAGTGCCCAGTGCAAGGTGCCCGATGCAGGATGCCTCATGCCTGGTGCCTGGTTCGTGCTGCCTGGTGCAGGATGCCTGATGCAGGATACCCAGTGCAGAATGCCCTATAGTCCAGTGCCCTGTGCCAGATGCCCACTGCCTGGCGCAGGATGCCCAGTTCCTGGTGCCGTCTGACTGGTTCCTGCTGCCTGGTGCGGGATGCCTTATGTCTGGTGCCCAGCTCCCAGTGCAGGATGCCCGGTACCCAGTGCCCTCTGCCCAGTACAGGATGCCCAGTACCCTATGCAGAATCCCTGGTGTGGGATGCCCTCCGCCCGGTGCTGCCTGACCTGTGCCCGGTGCCCAGTGCGGGATGCTCTGTGCCCTGTGCTGACTGCCCAGTGTGGGATGCCCAGTGCGGGATGCCTGATGCATTATGTGGGATCCCTGGTGCGGGATGCCCAGTACAGGATGCCTAGTGCGGGATCCCCAGTGCGGGATGCCTGGTACCCAGCTCCCAGTGCAGGATGCCCGGTACCCAGTGCCCTGTGCCTGCTGCTGCCTGACTCGTGCCCAGTGCGGGATGCTCTGTGCCCTGTGCTGAGTGCCTGGTACAGGATGCCCAGTGCAGGATGCCTGGTGCGGGATGCCCGGTGTCCTGTGCGCGATCCCCGGTGTGGGATGCCCTCTGCCCAGTGCTGCCTGACCTGTGCCCGGTGCCCAGTGCGGGATGCTCTGTGCCCTGTGCTGAGTGCCCAGTGTGGGATGCCCGGTGTGGGATGCCCAGTGCGGGATGCCTGATGCATTATGTGGGATCCCTGGTGCGGGATGCCCAGTACAGGATGCCTAGTGCGGGATGCTCAGCGCGGGATGCTCTGTGCCCCGTGCCGAGTGCCCGGTGCAGGATGCCCTCCGCCCGGTGTGGGATGCCCGGTGCCCTGTGCGGGATCCCCGGTGCGGGATGCCTGGTACCCAGCTCCCAGTGCAGGATGCCCGGTACCCCGTGCCCGGTGCAGGATGCCTGGTGTGGGATGCCCGGTGCTGCCTGACCCGTGCCCGGTGCGGGATGCTCTGTGTCCCGTGCCCGGTGCCCGGTGCCGCCCGGCTGGGCTCTCGCAGCGCCCCCGCCCCCCGCCGCCCCTCACCCGGCTCCGCCGGCGGCCCGGCCCGCTGCACCCAGGCGCTCCAGCTCTGCCCCGCGAACTGCTCGGGGCTGGGCAGCCGCCGCTCCGCCATCGCCGCCGCCGCCGCGCGCCCTCGCGCCGCCATCGCCGCCGCCACCGCCGCGGGAGCGCGCACAGCCCCCCCCACTCCGCCCCGCACCGCGCATGCGCCGCGCAACCCCCCCACCGGACCCGCCCCGGGGCACCGGGACACACCGGGACACACCGGGACTCAGAGCATCCCCAGCCCCGGGACACACCGGGACACACCGGGACACACCGGGACTTAGAGCATCCTCCGCCCCGGGACACACCGGGACACACCGGGGCTCAGAGCATCCCCCGCCCCACGGCACCGGGACACACCGGGACACACCGGGACTTAGAGCATCCCCAGCCCCGGGACACACCGGGACACACCGGGACTTAGAGCATCCCCCGCCCCGGGTCACACTGGGACACACCGGGACACACCGGGACATACCGGGACTTAGAGCAACGCCAGCCCCGGGACACACCGGGACTCAGAGCATCCCTCGCCCCGGGGCACCGGGACACACCGGGACTCAGAGCATCCCCAGCCCCGGGACACACCGGGACACACCGGCACTCAGAGCATCCCCAGCCCCGGGACACACCGGGACACACCGGGACTCAGAGCATCCCCCGCCCCGGGGCACCGGGACAGACCAGGACCCACAGAATCCCCCACCCTGCCCCGTAGACACGGGGACACACCGGGACCACCGGCACCCACCGCCCCGGGGCACCGGAACACACCGGGACACACCGGGACTCAGAGCATCCTCCGCCCCGGGGCACCGGGACGCACAGTATTCCACTGTCCCGGGACACTGTGACAGCGGGACCCACAGCACCCACGGGACCAGGGACATCGGGACCACTGACCCCCACTGCTCTGGGGCACCGGGACCCACAGCACCCACCACCCCAGGCCGCTGGGACCCACAGGTCCCCACAGCCCCACCCCGGGGACCCCGGCATCCACTGGGACATCGGGACCGCAGGAGCACCTGAACCCACCGGGACCACCGGCAGCACCGGGACCCGCCCCGGGGACACCGGGATCCACAGGCCCCCCGAGGGCTGTATATACCCCCTATATAACAATCCCTATAGAGAACAGCATACCCAGGGGCTGTAAATACCCTTATAGAGACCAGACACCGGGGCTATAGGTACCCCTGTATAGAGCTGGTACCCAGGACTTTATACGCCCCCATACAGACCCCTGGGGTTGCACAAAGACCCCCCCCCTACCCACCGGGACCCCCGGGGTTCCGCAGACCCCTCTGTACAGCCCGGCGGCAGCCCCCCACCCGGGGTTATGCCTGTCCCCCCCCATAGCATCCATACCCCCCAGTCCCCGGGCTGGCGGCCGGCGCGAGGTGCCGGGGGACAGGGGGGACCCCCGGGCGCTACTGCTTGTCGATGGCACCCTGCTCGGCCGCGCTGTCGCGGGGCGCAGCCTGCGCCTGCCACGGTGTCTCCTTCAGAACGAACCAGCAGTTCCCGGCCCACAGCACGAAGTTGAGGAAACCAAAGAGCTGGGGGGGAGAGAGGAAAGACCCCCCGGTGGGGGCACCTATGGGTGAGCCCAGCCCCGGCACCCCGTGAGCCCCATGCACCCCATGGACTTTGTGAGTCCCATGCAACCCATGGCACAAAACGCATCCCGTGCATCCCATGTGCTTCATGCACCCCATGGCACCCAATGCGCCCCACACACACAATGCGTGAACTCAATGTGCTCCATGCACCTCCAGCACCCCGTATCTGTGCACCCCATGCAATCCCTGCACCCCATGGACCTTGTGCACAGGGTGCCTCATGCAACCCATACATCCCTCTGCACCCCATATCTGTGCACCCCATGTGCCCTGTGTGCCCCATGCATCCCATGTGCTTCATGCACCCCATGTGCTTCATGCACCCTCTGCACCCCATGGCACCCAATGCACCCCACACACCCAATGCGTGAACTCAATGCACCCTGTGCACCTCCTGCACCCCGTATCTGTGCACCCCATGCAATCCCTGAACCCCATGGACCTTGTGCACGGGGTGCCTCATGCAACCCATACATCCCGTGCACCCTCTGCACCCCGTATCTGCGCACCCTGTGCACCCCATGTGCCCTGTGTGCCCCATGCATCCCATGGGGGGCTGGAGAGCAGGTCTTGCGAGGAGCGGCTGAGAGAGCTGGGGGTGTTTAGCCTGGAGAAGAGGAGGCTGAGGGGAGACCTCATTGCTCTCTCCAACTCCCTGAAAGGAGGTTGTGGAGAGGAGGGAGCTGGGCTCTTCTCCCAAGTGACAGGGGACAGGACGAGAGGGAATGGCCACAAGCTCCACCAGGGGAGGTTCAGGCTTGATATCAGGAAAAAATATTTCATGGAAAGGGTCATTGGTCCCTGGCAGAGGCTGCCCAGGGAAGGGGTTGAGTCACCTTCCCTGGAGGAGTTTAAAGCACGGGTGGATGAGGTGCTGAGGGACATGGTTTAGTGATTGATGGGAATAGTTGGACTCGATGATCCGGTGGATCCTTTCCAACCTGGTGATTCTGTGATTCTATGATCTACATGTGTGTGCACATGTGTGCGTGCAGGTATGCAAACGCGTGTGCCCCAGCAAGGGCTAGGAGCTGCTTGGCTCTGCCAAGGCACCACCAATCTCTCCCACGAGAGAATTCTATATGTGCCCACGCATGTGTGTATATGTGACCGCGTGTGCCCCGTGTGCCTGTACCGCACATGCCCATGCGTGCACGACCACACGTGACCCATGCACCTGCACAGCACACGTGTATATGCAACCGCGTGTGACCCGTGTGCCTGCACCACACGTGCCCCTGAGCATCGCCGTGTGCCGGTGCCCAGTGCTCACCACAGAGATGTTGGCCAGCCCCATGGCTGGCGTGGTGCCGGTGTTGCAGACCACCCCCTCGCCCTGGCACACGGCCATGGCAGCGATGAGGCTGGCGGGCCGCGTGGCCGCCTTCACGTCGCTCAGCCCCTTGCCCCACGCCGCCGCCGCCACCAGCCAGAAGAAGGTGAAGCAGACGGTGACGCAGAAATCCTGCCAGGGTGAGGAGGCACCTCAGCTCCAGTGCCAGCACAGAGCGAGGCGGGATGCGTCCCGTCCCCACCTGAGGCTGCAGCCCCCTTACCGTGATGGGGAGTTTCTTATTTTCGCCGTAGAGGGAATGAAAGCGCAGGTAAAGCACCAGAGCTGCCATGGCGTAGAGGAAGCAGAAGACCCCCAAGGTCACAAAGAATTCAGCAGGAGCGGAGAAATCGCCGACGAGGTGCAGGGTCTGGGGTTCCGACGTCCCTTCACAGCCCGGCATCTCGAAGGGGATCTGGTATAATCTGGGATAGTGAGAAGGGGATGTTGGGTGGTCTAAGAACAGAAGGGATGGTGGGGATGTCTCTGCCAGCCTGAAAGAACCAGGCTGGGATGGTTCCTTGGGGATGGAGAGCATGGACCCGCTGCTTGGTTGGAACCTGGACCCACTGGTGGCCAAGGGAAAGGGTTAAAACTGTGGCTCATGGCTGGCCCAGCTCCTTCCTTCCCTGATTAACCAGGATTCCCCAGACAGTGCTATGAACTGGAGAAGGGGAATGCCCCGCGGTGCTGGGGGTGCAGAGATTCCCAGCTGGACACGGCCCCTCGCTGCCCACAGGGATGGTGGCCGCGGTCCCACAAGGGTCCCAGCAACAGGGACAGGGGTTAACCCCAACCTGGCACCCCACATCCCCCCAGCTCACTGAGGGGCCACGCGAGGGGTGGTTCCTGGTGGGCTCCTGGAGTTGGGGATGGGGGGGAAGCATGCTCAGTGCCCCCTCACCTGAAAGGGTACCCAAACTGGATGAATATGGCACTCATCTCTTTGTTTTCCTCGTTGCACACCACTACTGCCCCGGTCTCGCTGCTGAAGGAGCCGCAGGCCCCGAAGGCGAAGATGGCGAAGAGCTGCGTGAGACTGGGTGTCAGGTTTGAGAACCTGGGGTCCCCCTCACACCCAGGTTTGAGACCCTGGGGACACCCCCCACCCCCAAATTGGAGCCCCTGGGGACGCCCCTGCCCTGGGGTGGGATGCACCCGGCAAGCTGCACCCCACAGCGCTGAGTCACGGCGGCCGCAGCGAGCTGCCACCCCGCAGCTGTCGGCCACCTGCGCCAGCGCTGGGGCTGCCGCGGGCACCCGGACCCGTGCCCAGGGAAGAAACGGGGCAGCAGTGAGGGGCGAAGCGTGGGTATGATAGGGGACTGCAGCAAGGCCACCCCTTCCCCAGCCCCCAGTTAATTTTAAGCACAGAAGCAGGTTTCCAGCTCGCTGGGAGCATCCGCACGGCGGGACTGCATCCATCCCCCTCCCTCAGTAGCTGCCACTGCCATTTCCCATCCAGCTGCTCCCATCTCCAGAGGAGGGTGTTGGGAAAACTCTGTTCCTAAACCGTTTTCTAGCAACTCATCCCAGCTGAGTGGCCTGGCCTGACGCTGTGGGGACGGGCAGACCCGTGAGCAGCACCCAGGGATGAAGCAGGAGCGCTGGCGGCTTTCCCAGGGATTTTCCTCCTGCTTTCAGTTTGTCTGTGCGCTCAGGACCTGATCCAGCACAACAATCCCCCTGGCAGGGGGTGTCCAGCACCTCCCTGGGGGGATTATCCAAAGCAAAGAGCTGAGGGATTGGGGGAAATGCCTCCTCAACCCAGCTCCTCCGGGCAGGAGATGTCTAAGTGGATTCAACTTCGTGCCCCACGGCTGGGCCCTCCCGTGCCTCAGTTTCCCCAGCGCTGGCACTGGGTTGTGGGGCCAGCTGGGAGCACCCTGGCCATGGCGGGGGCCGTGCCACAGAAATGCTGCCCTGAAATACAATCCCAGAGCCATTCATGGCATGGCCGGGGCAGGGCTGCGGGTGCTCGGCTGCCCCCATCCCCGGGGTTCCCCCCTCTGGAGCCTGCTGACCCCCAGCTCCCTCCCCACCCACCCACCCACATGGTGTCCCCCGAGCCCGTGGGAATGACGGGGACCTGGGACCCCAATATCACCATCCCCTCCGGCGTGGCTGGCCAGAGCCACCTGCTCAAGGTCACCGGGGGGGCCTGAACGCGGGCATCCGAGCAGCCCCGCAAACCCTCGTCCCCAGAGCCCCCCGAGATGGGGACCCCGCGCCCAGAGGTGCTGGGGTGCGGGAAGCTCTGGAGGGGCAGAGGGGTGAGCTCCGGGGTCCCTTTGTCCTGAGGGGCTTTGGGGAAGCAATGAGGGACCCCAAATCGGGGGGGAGACGGGAGGGTAATAGCAGGCAGGAGCCCCGGGGCAGCAGCACCCATGGGTGCTGGGGAAGGGGCTGTGTCTGCCGGGGGTCTGGGTGTCAGGATCAGGTCCAGGGGGGGAGGGACTGGGGGGACTCACCCATTCCAGCACCTTGATGAAGCCCAGGGGCTCCAGGAGGCGGCCCCAGCGCACCCCACCCAGGACACGGTCCTGCGGGGAGAGAGAAGGGGCGCCTAGAACCGAGGGCACCGGGGGCACCGGGAACCGGGAGCTGCTGCGGGGGACGGGGGCTGCAGATTGCAACCAGGGGCAGGGGGGCTGCACAGGGGGACCCAGGAGCTACCGGGGACTGCTCCGAGGGACCCGTGGGCTGCAACCGGGAGACCTGGGGGCTGCAACCGGGAGACCTGGGGGCTGCAACCGGGAGACCTGGGGCTGCCACCGGGAGACTTGGGGCTGCCACCGGGAGACTTGGGGCTGCCACCGGGAGACTTGGGGCTGCAACCGGGTGACCTGGGGGCTGCAACCGGGAGACCCAGGGCTGCAACCGGGAGACCTGGGGGCTGCAACCGGGAGACCTGGGGGCTGCTCCGGGGGGCTGCTCCGGGTGTGGGTGGCCAAGGGGGACAGGAAGACTGCACCGGGGGACCGGGAGGGTTGTCCCGGAGGAGTGGAAGAGCTGCACCGGAGGACCGAGGGGACTGCGCTGAGGAACCGGGGAGCTGCCCCAGGCGGCTGCGACGGGGAACCAGATTTCTGCACCAGAACGTGGGAAGGCTGCACCCGCAAACCGGGAGGCTGCACTGGGAATTGCACGGAGGGACCGGGAGCTGCACCGGGACACCGGGGGTCACACTGGGAATTGCACACAGGGACCGGAGCTACGCCGGAGTCGTCCAGGGGTCCGCACCGGGAGCTGCCCCGGGCACCGGGGAGGCGGTGGGAGGGGGGTGACACCGGAGCCCTACCTGGAGCCGGGTGGCTTTGTCAGCGGTCGCGGGGGCACCGGTCTCGGACATGGCCGGGCCGGGGGCGGTCGGTGCTGCCTCCGCCGCCCGCTGGGATCGCTCCGCTGTCAGAGCCGCCCCCGGACACCCCGCGGCCCCCGGGACGGGCAGCCCCGCCCCCGGACCCCCCCCCCCGGGACAGCCCCCCCCTTCCCCCGGCTCCGCGCCGCCCCCGGGCCCTCCGCCCACCGCGGACCCGGCCCCCTCGGGGGCGTCCAACCCCGCAGCGGGTCTCCCTGTGCCCCTCAGCGCTGGAGCGGCACGGGGGGAGCGGCGGCTCGGGGCGGGGGAGCCGCCTCCATGCTCCCCGCTGCCAGCTCGCCCCGCCCCCCGGCCACACCCCGCCTGGCCCCGCCCCTCAGAGCCCTGGGAGCTCACCTGGGCTCTGGCCACGCCCCCCAGAATCAGAATCATAGAATCACCAGGTTGGAAAAGACCCACCGGATCATCGAGTCCAACCATTCCCATCAATCACTAAACCATGTCCCTCAGCACCTCATTCACCTGTCCCTTAAACCCCTCCAGGGAAGGGGACTCAACCCCCTCCCTGGGCAGCCTCTGCCACTGCCCAATGACCCTTTCCATGAAAATTTTTTTCCTAATATCCAGCCTGAACCTCCCCTGGTGGAGCTTGAGGCCATTCCCTCTCGTCCTGTCCCCTGTCACTTGGGAGAAGAGCCCAGCTCCCTCCTCTCCACAACCTCCTTTCAGGGAGTTGGAGAGAGCAATGAGGTCTCCCCTCAGCCTCCTCTTCTCCAGGCTAAACACCCCCAGCTCTCTCAGCCGTTCCTCTTGTTTTCCAGCCCCTTCCCCAGCTTCGTTGCTCTTCTCTGGACTCGCTCCAGAGCCTCAACATCCTTCTTGTGGTGAGGGGCCCACAACTGAACACAGGATTCGAGGAGCGGTCTCCCCAGTGCCGAGTCCAGAGGGAGAAGAACCTCCCTGGCCCTGCTGGCCACGCCGTGTCTGATCCAAGCCAAGATGCCATTGGCCTTCTTGGCCACCTGGGCCCCTGCTGGCTCATGGTCAGTCGCTGTCACCAACACCCCCAGGTCCTTCTCCTCCAGGCAGTTGCCAGCCAGACTTCTCCTAGTCTGGAGCTGCTCAGGGTTGTTGTGCCCCAAGTGCAGGACCCGCCATTTGGCCTTGTTAAACCTCATGCTGTTGGTCTCAGCCCATGGATCCAGCCTGTTCAGATCCCTTCAGAGCCTCCCTACCCTCCAGCAGATCCAGCTTCCACCCAGCTTAGTGTCATCCGCAAACTTGCTAAGGGAGCACTCGATGAAATTACCTTCATCCAGGTAATTTCCCCTCAATTCAGCGTTGGCCACGCCCCCTAGTTCAGGCCACGCCCCTAAAGCCCCACGAACGCCTCTTCTCTAACCACGCCCCCTAGCGGTCGGACCGTCCTGTTTCGCTCTGGCCACGCCTCCTTGTTCTGATCACGCCCCCAACCCCCCTGGCCACGCCCCCTCCCTTATGTCCCATTGGCTGGAGCGCGGGCGGGGCGGCCCAATGGGCTGTAGAGGCGGCCGGAAGGGGCGGGGCTCTCGCCGGAAGCGGCGGCTGAAGCAGCCGGCGAGGGTAGAGCGGCTTTTCCACCTCCGGGGACCGTTCCGTCTCACCCCCCAACCCCGCGCTGCTCCCCCCACCCCCGGCGCCCCCCGCTCTCGCCATGTTCCTCACGCGCTCCGAGTACGACCGGTGAGTACTGGCCCGCCTCCCCTCTCCCGCCGCCCCTCCCTGCGGCCTGCGGCTGAGTCACGGGCCCGGGCTCCGCCACCTGGGCCTGCGCCCCGCCACCTCTCCCTCCAGCCCTGGAGGCCCGGCCGCCGCGGGGCCGCGCCGAGAGCCCCGCTGGACCCTGCGCGAGCGCCTCTGTTCCTCCGTGTGCGGGTTTCAGCTCCTCCGTGTGCAGGTTCCCGCCCCGCCGGGCACTGGGGCGATGCGGCAGCCTCCGAACCGGTTTTATTTCCTTTAGGATTTGTAAAGTGTCCGGTCCTGGTAGGTAAAAAGGGGGGATGCATCGTATACGAACTGGTTGTGCGGCCCCGGTGCGGAGGGTGGCTGCCTGCGGGCTTGTAAGGCTGTAATTGTCTTGCTAAATGGCTCCAAAATAAGGGGGCTTTGAACAAACCCTTCGGAGGTTTCGTGTGTGGATGGAGGCCCTGGCACAGCACTTCTCTCGGCCACCAGCACAGGGAGGGCAGGGTCAGCCCCTGCTTTATGCAGTGGGAGTCGGGCCGGGGAGGTACGAGAGTGAGATGCAGTGGGGAATCCAAACGGGTCTGTGCTGGTGAAACAAAATCCTACTGTCTCCTGATGCTGAGAGAAGGTGTGCTGAGTGGAGTCCGAAGGCAACGTGCTTCCAGCATCCACACTGGGAAGTCTGCCCTGGAAAAAAAACCTGCTCTTGAGCTGTAATGGGGCCTGCCGGCATTCCATTTGTTCTCTTTTTCCATAAACATCCTGAATCCAGCCCCTGAGAGCATCTGCCAGGAGGCTGATGGGCTCCAGTGAACTTGTACGTTACCTGTACCCTTCTGACATTACCTGTCCCAGCTGGCATCACCCTTCCTACCATCACTCCACGTTTCTTGTCTTCCTTAAGCTTCCTGCCTTTTACACCGTCTCTGATGTTGTTCTTGCAGGGGTGTGAACACTTTTTCTCCGGAGGGGAGGCTGTTCCAAGTGGAGTATGCCATCGAGGCCATAAAGGTACCGTCAGCTCCATCTGCTCACCAAGCGGTGACATTAAGGGCTCTTTCACCCGAAGCGTGGCTTGGCTCAGAAATAAAGCAGGCAGGTTCTGTTGTTTGGGCTCTGCAGTGAGGCAGGGTTTGGCTGGCTCCTGGGGAGGTACGTGATGTCGAGCCTTTCCCCATAGGAGAAAGCTGTGGGAGCTCTTTGCCAGCCTTTCATCCACAGTTTGGAGCAGGAGAGTTGTGCAGCAGTGTGTGATTCCTTCCATCCAGCCAAACCTCCTGCAGCTCGGCTCTGTAAGAGCTCTAGTCAGTGTTGTCAGGCCGCACCTGGAGTACTGCATTCAGTTTTGGTGCCCGCTACACAACAAAGATGCAGACAGGCTGGAAAGGATCCAGAGAAGGTCCTCTAAGATGATCAGAGAACTGGGGAACCTTCTGTACAAAGTAAGGCTGAGAGAGCTGGGCTTGTTCAGCAGAGAAGGCTTAGGGGAGACCTCATTACCGTTTACTGGTACATAAAGAATGTCTGCCAAGAGGCTCATAGAATAGTATGAGTTGGAAGGGACCTCAAAGCCCATCCAGTCCCACCCCTGCCATGGGCAGGGACACCCCCCACTGGATCAGGCTGCCCAAGGCCCATCCAGCCTGGCCTTGGACACCTCTGGAGTGGGGCAGCCACAACCTCCATGGGTGACCTGGGCCAGGACCTAACTACTATCATCGTGAAGAAATTCCTCCTTATGTATAGTCTAAATCTGCCCTTCTCCAATTTATAGCCATCACCCCTAGTCTTATCATTCCATGCCTTTGATAAAAAGTTCCTCCCTAGCTTTCTTGTAGCCCCATTCAGGTACTGGATGGAGATTCCTTTTTACAAGGAGTCACATGGAGAAGACAAGGGGTAATGGGTATAAGTTGCTCCTGGGGAGAGTTTGATTGGGTTCCAGAAGAAAACGTCTCACCATGAGAACAGTTAAACATTGAAATGATCTCCTCAGGGAAGCAGTGGATTTGTCTGCACTGGACACTTACAAGGCTCAGTTTGACAGGGTGCTTAGCTGTCTCATTTAAGCTGTATGTCACCTAAAAAGGAAGGACCAGATGATCCTTGAGGTTCTTTCCAGCCTGGCATTCTATGATTCTATTAAGAAGAATCAAAAGGCGCCAACTTCCCTCAAACACAGGGGAATGTTCCCCTCCCTGTCTCCCACCACCAGTCCACCCTTAAACCAAACCCTTAAAAAGTCCCAAAGCGGACGCTTTTCCCTCACCAGGTCAAATTTCATTTTCAAGTGGAACATTCGTTCTGTTGGATTCTTAAAGGTAAAGGTTCTTATGAGCAAATGGCCCCACCTCTGCAGAGCCCAGTGGCCTCTCTGGGGCACTGGGTGTTCTCAGTTGGTAGGTTATTGTTGTGGACACTGTGGGTGTTGATTGGGAATGGGTTTAAACTTGTGGAAAACAGTCCAGTGGTGCGGGGAAGCAGCTCTGGGTGTGCCTGAGCTGGGCTGGGGAGGAGGAGGGTGCGGGCTGTACCTGCCCTGTGGGGCGTTAGCTCACTGAAACACTGCCTAAGTGAGGAGGCAGAAGGTAGTGGTGTTCGTTAAGGTATTGGGAAGTAAAAGCTCTCAGAAGGATGTCGGTCACCAGGTTGACAAATACACAGAATTGCTGAGATTGGGAAAAACCTTTAACATCATTGAGTCCAACTGTAAATCCGACACTGCCAACTCCACCACTGAATCCTGTCCTTAAGCACCACATCTGCACAGCTTTTAAAACCCTCCAGGGATGGGGACTCCACTACTGCCCTAGGCAGCTGGTTCCGATGCTTCCATCACTCCTTCAGTGAAGGAAGTTTTTCCAATATCCAGTCTAAACCTCCCCTTGGTGCAACTTGAGGCCATTTCCTCTCATTCCCATCCCTTGTCTCTTGGGAGAAGAAACAAGTACACAACTAGCTCCAGCCTCCTTTCAGGAGCTGCAGAGAGCAATGAGGTCTCCCCTCAGCCTTCTTTTTCCAGACTAAACAGCCCCAGCTCCATCGGCTGCTTCCCTTCCCCAGCTCCATTCCCTTCGCTCCAGCCCCTCAATGTCTTTCTTGGAGTGAGGGGCCCAAAACTGAACCCTGGATTTGACACGTGGCCTCCTCAGTGCTGAGCATGGAGGGATGATCCCTTCCCTGGTCAGTAGTAATCACACAGAAGCTTCCTAGCTTCTCCTTTCTGGATCAGCCCATAAGCTTGTTGACAGAATTTGTGCAGCTTGGTGGCTCTTGCAGCATGCTCTGTGTGATCCCCCTGTGTTAGAGATGGAGGAGGAGTCTTTAATGAAGGTGTAACTTCATTAACAAAAATACATCCAAAATGCCATTGAGAGTCCCTCCTTCCCTTGGGGTTTGTGTGGCTGTGACCAGCTTCGTGCTTAAATGACAGGAGGGTTGGACTGTGTCTGGAAGGAACCACATGTGCCTGTGACGGAGCTTCCCCTCTGACAGGCTTGTGGTCATCGGTGTAGCTACCTGGGGAAGCTTGCTGCTAAAATCAGAGTTAGCATCTCCACACCGCAGGTTTTTGTGGTAAATCCCCCTGTGTGGAAAAGCTGGGAGTGCAGGGAGCAAGTGCTTGAGGTCTGCACACCCTTTGACGCTGTGGTGTCCTGCAGGAGCAGGGCAGAACTCGCTGCGGGTGGTTAACCGCTGCTGCGCAAAATGCTCTTGTTCCCATCATAAATCCAGTAGATCTGAGGACACCTAGGAGAAAAAGGGCTAATGGAAAGAAAAATGCCCAAGTCAGGAGTACTGATGCAGTCAGAATTAAGGCAATTATGTGAAATCTTGCTTGCTTTAAAAGCCAATTTCTGTCTTGCAAAGGAAGATTCACAAGGTCTTTTAGTAAAAATGGGTGCTTGGGGAAATGATTAATGGTTTGTGCAGCCCCACTGGGTTCTGACGAACTCTTCAGATGGGAAGTAGCATGGGTTTAACTTTTCCGTGTCCCTAGTTCAAGTTGTAACACTTTAAACTTGGTGTGCAAAGCCAGAGGGTCTTGCACGCAGTGAGGTTTCTGTGCCAGAGATGCCTCCAAACCAAAACACCCACAAATAACCCAAGCCAAAATCAGGAGTCTGCTGTTTATTTGTGCCAGCAGCTGTGCTGCACCCCGTGTTGCGCACAGTGGTGGTAACGGTGTGGTGGTTTGCAGCTTGGTTCCACAGCTATCGGGATCCAGACCTCGGAAGGTGTCTGCCTGGCTGTGGAGAAGAGGATCACCTCCCCACTCATGGAACCCAGCAGCATCGAGAAGATTGTAGAAATTGATTCCCACATAGGTAAGGAGAAGAGCAGTTTGTTTGCCTCTCTGGGAGAGCGCTTGGAAGCGTCCCTCAAGCACTGGAGATGTATATATATAAGACAACTGTCCCCTGGGAGTGTGAGAAGCAGGATTTCAGGGCCAACCTTCCTTGCAAGCAGCTCGGCTGAGCTGAGCGTGAATGCTCTTCTCTCCCAGTGAATGCTGGGTCCTGGTCACTAGTTTTCCAGGCTCCGGGCCAGCAGGACATAGTTACAGGAGCAGGAAGAGGCAGCTGAAGCACTCCTCCTGCCTTCATGACCTTCCTCATGAAAGCTCACCCCAAATTTAGATCTGAGAGGACAGGGAATTACTGCAAAAGGCTTGACTGGAGGCAGGTTTCTCCCGCAGCACTAATGTTGGCCTGTCCCCCTGCTCCAGCAGCTTCCTGTGCCGTGAGGGGGCCCACGGCAGGCTCCTTACCAAATATGTCGCCTCGAAAAGCAGGAGACCTCCAAAATACCCCTGTTGCTGATGACATAGGGCATGGAAGGAGCTCCTGAAGAATCTTACTTCCTCCTCCTATGTGCTTGCAATACCACCCCTTTCCTTCTCGAGCAGGATCTGTGCTGGGGGCTCCTGCTGCATCCCCTTCAGTTGTGGGGTAGCCAGCCCTCCCTGTGGAGGGGAGGGATGAGATCCCCTTCCAAGGAGATTGCTTCTCTTGGAAGGCCTCAAATGTGGCACCTTTAACCAGTTTGGGTTTGGGGTGGGGAGAGGCATGACGGAGAATTGGGTTGTGTACCTGCCCTTCAGCTGGGCGTCTGTCCTTGCTCTTGAGCAAATCTGTTTCGATCCCATCCTCCTTCCCCCACCCCAGCAAGGTGCGGTGCTGCACTGCTGTGTGCTCCCATCCAGGGAACCACTCTGCCCTGCAGCCTTTTTTATGTCTCCATGGGCTTTGGGAACTCTAGAGGAAGGTGGCCTTGTGACTAATGGGTGAAATGGCTTGTGTTTTCCCTCTCCCATTCCAGGGTGTGCCATGAGTGGCTTAATAGCTGATGCAAAGACTTTAATTGATAAAGCAAGAGTGGAGACTCAGGTAAGACTTGTGTTTCTCTTCAAATAACAGCACAAGGCTCAGGGACATCTGGGAGGTCTCTGGCATGGGAAGATGGTTACAGCAAAGGAGCCAGAATGGTGGGAGGCTGGTGGGGAGCACAGCTTCATAGAATCATAGAATCACCAGGTTGGAAGAGACCCACCGGATCATCGAGTCCAACCATTCCCACCAATCTCTAAACCATGCCCCTCAGTACCTCATCCACCCACACCTTAAACACCTCCAGGGAAGGCGAATCAACCACCTCCCTGGGCAGACCGTTCCATTGCCTGATGACCCCAATTCCCTAATGCCTAATTCCCCTGTGAGGCTTTTGCAGAACAAAGAGGTGGAGGCTTCCCTGTTTTTTTTTTTTTTGTGGGAATGCTGTGTTAGGTTCTCCAGTGATCGCAGTACCAGCAGCTCTGCTCCAGTGAACATCTAGGGCCCTGTGACTGACTTTGTCTTGATAAAAGACTGGTTATACTGCTTATATTTTTGACCCCTTAAATTTCCTCAGTGCCTCCGGTCCTTGGAAGCCCCAGGTGCAAATATCTCTGATGTGGTAAAGACTGTTTTATGGAGTGTGGCTACTTGCTGGCACTCCTCATGCTTCTGGAGAACCAGATAACCCCATTGCTTTGGAAACAGATACTGAAATAAAGTGCTCTGGCTTTGCATTTTCCTGTTGGCATCCCAAAGGCCTAGGAATCCCAAGGTTTCTGGGGGATCCCTGCACAAGTTTCCCAGCTCTTGTTCTGCACTTCTGCTCTCTTCCTGGCACTTCCCTCTTGTGGCTGAGTGGGCTGTGCCCTGGTGCCATCATCTTTGTGGCTGTGCAGGGCATCGCTCCAGCCCATGGTGTGAATGGCCCAGGATTGTTGAAGTTTGGGAACAAGGTGATAATTTGAGCTTTTATTGTTTTTTTTTTTTCCTGCAGAATCACTGGTTCACCTACAACGAAACCATGACGGTGGAGAGCGTGACACAGGCTGTGTCCAACCTGGCGCTTCAGTTTGGGGAGGAGGATGCAGACCCAGGGGCAATGGTGCAGAGCTGGGGGGACTCAGGGTGGTGCAGGGGGCTTCCCTCTGACTTCACCCTCAGTCTTGCCCTAACCCCTCTGCTCCTTTCTCTTGCAGTCTCGTCCATTTGGCGTGGCACTGCTTTTTGGAGGAGTTGATGAGAAGGGACCCCAGCTGTAAGTTCGAATCTTAGTCCAGCACAGTTCTGGAAAGAGATAAAATCTCCCAGGAACTTTTAATGAATGGATTCTGGGATTTCACTGAAGCACTGAGGTTTATCCCGTTGCGTACCTGATGTGTTTGTTAAAGCTTTTAAACCCTTCCATTGAAAGCATGGGTTGCAGCAGTGTGTGAGCACTGGCTGCTTCTTTGGGATTGATGAGGATGCCTTGCCCCCGTGTGGGTTCCTGGACAGGAGGGAGGCGTTAAAGCTCTCCTCGTCCCAAGTTTATTCTTACCTTTCCCTAAAAGACTAGCAGAGCCACCAGTAACTTAATACGTGGAGCCTGCTGTAACATTCCTCAGGGAGGTGGTGGAGTGCTTGTAACCTGAACTCCTGTGCTTCAAACACTTGGCCTCAGCTGGAGGTGGGAATGCTGGAGGTGGGAACGGCTCTGCAGAGCCAACCCAATAGGGTCTCCCCACGGCCCTCCTCCCAGGAGCAGCACTCAAAACTTGCTGGGTTTATTAAACAAATAAGATAAGGGGGAAATAAAAAGGAAAACAATTCTCCGAATACAGAGGGCAGTGTTGGGAGCGTGTAGCTCTCCTAGCTTACCAGCCCAATGGGTCTGCTGGCGACTCTGGCGTTCCTTGAACCTTGGTCTCCTCCTCTGCACGCCAGGAGGAGAGACCTGTGGCCGCTGGGTGTGAGGAGAGAGGCTGGGCACTGCTAGGGGCTGCTGCCTGCTCTGCTCTGTCGCTGCAGAGGAGCCCTTATTCTTCCCCAGCTCTGAGCCATGCAGGATCTGGGGCTGGTGGGAAAGCCCCCGGGCTGCCGCAGTGTGGGATGGGGTGCAGTGACTGTTCACTCTCTTCCCTGTGTTGCTGCAGGTTTCACATGGACCCATCAGGGACGTTTGTTCAGTGCGATGCCAGAGCTATTGGCTCTGCCTCGGAGGGTGCACAGAGCTCTCTGCAGGAGGTCTACCATAAGGTAAAAGGCTGGATTGGAGCTGGCATTTCACGAGTTTAGAGGTACCTCACAACCTACAAGGATCTGCTCATCCCTTATGAGTGATTTCTAAGAATCTTGCGCTGTAGAGGAGGTGTGTGAGGTTGTCAGGGTGGGACTCGGTCCCTGGCAGTTGATCCCATAACTGGGTGTCAGTGCTGAGTTGCTGGATGAAGATCTCTGTGATGAGGAGTACTACAACCAGCAGCTCCCCATTAGGCTGCTGCCACCACGGTGATTCCATGGAACTCGAGACGTGTCTGGGATGCCAGTCTCTGCCTCTGGCAGGTGATAATTAAGCCCATGTCAGGAAGTCCTCTATAAATAATAGAACTGCTATAGAAACACTGCCGTCTGGCATCAGGGCTCAGGATGGACGCAGCCTGAGCATAAAGTACTGAAGCAAGTGGCTTCATTTCACCCAATCCGTTCAGCCAGTGAAGTTGGTGGCTTTTATGCTGCAAATACTGATCCCAGTTGATCTTAAATAGAAACTTCCTTTCCTCCAGGAGGAGGCAGCTGCCCATTCTGTGTGGTAAGAACCCAAACACTGTGAGGACAAGCACAACTGATGGTGCTGAGTGCTCTAAGACTAACCAGTCTGATTTGCTCACTAGCAGAATTGCCTGAGTTCTGAGCCCCAGGGCTTCTTCACCACCTTCCAAGTGCAGAGTTCCTGCAAATACCACTACTGTCACTCTTCAGACATTGTGCAGCCCTCTGGCTCTGGATCCTCCTCATGCAAGGATTTATGTGATTAAAGCTCCTGCCAAGAGGGAGTCCAGCTTTTCGGAGCTCCCACTGGAGCTCGTTGTGGTGAACTGCTTGACAGACAGTGACTGGTGAAGGGAAGCAGTTCCTTGTGCCCCGGTCCTGATAGGTTTATATGTCCAGATTAACAGTTCTTAAGCTTCGTAAAAAGTTATATGGAAGCAGAAAGTTGCCATCCCTGCAATTGTCACTACCCTGCCTGAACAGCGCACTTTGATCTCTTGTTGATACTGCAGATAACCTGATAAGCTTTTGAATTTTCTGCCAGTGACAGCTTAAAGGATTTGAGGGGAGCGGGAGGGAGAGCAGCGTGCTTTTGCAGCCCAAGGGGCAATGCACAAGTACTTGCTTGACCGTCAGTAATGCAATTAATGAGTGGTTTGTTTTACAGTCAATGACGCTGAAAGAAGCAATCAAATCTTCCCTCGTCATCCTGAAACAAGTGATGGAGGAGAAGCTGAATGCAACCAACATTGAGGTAACTGCAACTTGTTAGCTGCTCATGGTTGTGGCCTGCGGTGCTTGGCGTGGAGCAGAGCCTGCGCTCTGCAACCTTTGCTTCCTCGGTGCAAATCCTGCTGGCTGCGTAGCAAGCGTCTCAGCAGTGCCTTGCATCTTAAACACTCAGGTGAGAGCAGTGCCTGCTTGCTTCCTGCAGAAGGTCTGCCTGTGCTGCTAGAGCAAGGAATGAGCTGGTGGAGCAGCTCAGGGCTTCGCCAACCAGCCCAGCCGTTGGCTTGGGATGTTCTTGCTACTTCAAGCTGCCTCTTGTGTGGCACATCAGAAAGGTTGGAGCTTGCTTTAGGCTTCTAGAGGAGTGCAGCCTGGCCTGTTTGCCTGGGTAATCCACAAGTGCTGGCAGAAGTGATTCTCATGGGGCTCCCTGAACGTGGGCTGGAGATGGGTGCGTGTGGAGCCCCTGCTGACCTTACCCAGACCGAGTCAGCCAGTGGGAACCTGTCCTGCCAGCCAGATCATTTTTTCTTCCCCTGGATTTAGCCATTCTTTTTTTCCTGGGTACTTGTAATATTAGATGGAATGAAAATTATACAGCTTCTGGACTTGCTATATTCAGTCTTGGGGTGGTTCCAAAAATCTGTTGGACAGGAGGACCAGGAGGTGAAGCCTCCAGGAGTGAATGTGCTCCTCTAACCTCTGGCTTTTGCCCACAGGCTCCAGAGCTCAGGTTGGTCCCAGCACTGGTGCTCTCAGGGATCCCCACAGACGTGGAGGTTCCTGTCCCCTCAAACCCTGCTCATTAGAGTTGTAATTCTCCTTTTTAGGTAGCAAAGGTAAAAACCCCTCCAGATCACTAGTGATAATGGATATATGATGAGCAGGGCTGGCGTGTAGAGTTTGCTTCTATTTCTGGCGGGTTATGAGACACTAGACCTTTTCCAATCATGTTATTGCAGCTCCCAAGCTGCTCTTCTCCTGCTTTTCTCACATTTTTTCCCCTGAACCTGTTTCTCAAATGGCCCAAAAGTTTGCACCCTATTTTTTATATAAAATACCACTGCTGGAAACCTTCCCTGAAGCGATTAACCTGCTTCCTCTGGGGGAAAAGGGCCAACAGCACGCTGAAAACAGAGAGACTGTCCAGAAGCAACGCTGGACGGCTGAAATCTGCTTCCCAGCTGCACTCCCATCCCACACCGATCAGTTCTTTCACCATCAGCTTCAGGACTCTTCTGGAAGATACACAGTACAGTGTGAAGAAGCTGAGGCAGAGGAGTGTGTACAGTATCCTCATGTCATGTCCCTGTTTAACAGGGCTTAACTGTGCCTGGCAAAGCCTTGAACGCATTGAGGAATCATGTCAGGGTTGAGTATGAGAAGAATGTGCTGAGGATTAAAAGGTCTCTATTGACTCAAGTCACCCTTATGGCTGAAAATCTGCTACCTGAAGTAGCTGCTCTGCTTTCTAGCCTTTTATTACAGAAGTGTGGTGCCCCGATTTATTTACTTTAGCCCCTTCCCTCTTTTTATGTGGAGTTTTCCACCTAGCAGCGAAGACAAAGATTAAAGTGTGATCATGGAGGAGTGAAATCTGTAGGCAGCGAAAGTCAGGAGCCTGTTATGCTTTTACATTAATCACTTCTCCTGAAGCCTGTAAGGGAATGATGGAGCAAAGCTTTGCTTTGTAGGGAGAAGGTGAGGCACAGGCTGTGGTGTCTCTTGAGTACCTGCTCAGGGTTTCAGGGTGCATATATATGTGTGGCCAAGTTTCTTTAGGCCAGCACCCACACAGGTGATTCCCAGGGCCTAAAGTGGCATCTGTCAGTGTCTGACTTGTCTGAGGGTGTCAGCGAACACGTGGGTTGTCAGGGGCTCTCAGGGTTAGTCTTGGGGATGTTTCTCCTGGAAAACCACTCCCTCTGTCCCAGAAGTGTGTTCTGACACCTTGTGCTGCTCTATGGGTTCTTCCAGTACTGAAATGGGCTTCAGGAAAGCTGGGGGAGGAGCTCTTGATCTCAGGGAGCGTAGGGGCAGGATATGGAGTTTTCAGCTGAAAGAGGGGAGGTTGAGATGAGATCTTAGGAAAAAATGTTTTCCTGTGAGGGTGGGGAAGCCCCTGCCCAGGTTGCCCCATCCCTGGAGGTGTTCAAGGTCAGGTTGGATGGAGCTTTGAGATCCCTGATCCAGTGGGAGGTGTCCCTGCCCATGGCGGGGGTGGGACTGGATGGGCTTTGAGTTCCCTTCCAGCCCAAACCATTCCACGATTCTATGGGTCACCTTGCAAGAAGAGAAACCAAGGAAGGGCTCTTGGATTTGCCAGGACCCTCTGCAGCTTTCCTTCAGTTTACTGCAACCAAACGCTGATCCCTGAAGAGTGAAGATGCCTGCTGGGGTGGGGGAGCCTGCGGCTCCTGCAGCTTTCTGACTTGCCTGCTGGTGGCAGCTCTGTGTCTCGGGCTCCCGTGCCCTCAGTGAGGTGGGAATGCCAGTCTCCGTTACATTCCTCCTCCAATCTTGTGGTTCATCAAGTATCCCTTGTTCTGGTGCCCACCCTGAGCACCGTCTCAGCTCTCTGCCCTGGACGCTGCCTCCCTCTGCTGTGCCCAGCGCTGTCCCCTCGGCTTTGCTGTGGAAGAGATCACTTTGACCTCTCTCACAGAGTGCCTGGCAACCACGAGATGCCCTGTGGCTCACTCATTGTCTGTGTTTGGTGATCAGAAGGCAGGTTTGCCTCTGCCAGGGTTTCCCAGAGCTAATTCTTCAAGAGTTTTCTTCAAGTGTGTGTTCTCACAGGGCACGTAATGGGCTGGGATTTACCCATGGCTGGTTCTGGGAGGAGAGGCACCCCTGACGGCAGCCAGAGCCGCCCCTCTCCAGGAGCATTTGAGGAAGGGCTTGTATTAACGGGGCCTTTCTCCTAGCAGGCAGGAGCAGAGCCTGTCTCTTCCCAGCAGACGTTCCCCTGCTGCTGCTACTATGAGGAGCCTGAGTCAATTAAAAGCTATTTCTGCTGCAGGCAGCTATTTTAGGGAATCAAAGAGCATGTTACAGGGTGGAATGATCTTGCTGGGCTGGCAGATCAGGCAGCTGAGAAAGAACAGCTGCTCCATCCGCTGTGCTGCTCTGTCCCCTGCCCCATGCTGTCACCTCACGCTTAACCCCTTGCTCCTTCTCTTTCAGCTTGCCACGGTGGAGCCCGGGATGAAGTTCCACATGTACACAAAAGAGGAGCTTGAAGAGGTCATCAAGGATATTTGAAATAGAGAGAAACTCCCTCAAAGGCTCATTTCCCTGATCAAAGCAAAGTGACCCTCGGTTCTTTCCAGTACCCGTGGTTTTATTTTCCAGCAGCATCTGTAATTGCTCTTCTTAGAAGGCTCTGGAGGTTTTTTTACAGTTTCTGTACATAAACTGATCTCTACAGTACGACGAAATGAGAATAAATCATTTTGTTACTCTATCCTGGGTTCCTCATCGTGGAGGACTGGATGGGGGGGGTCATTTAGAGGTAAAACCGGGGTAACATCTGCTGCTGAAATCATTGTGGGTGAAGCGGCGCCTGCCAGGCTTGTGGTGCTGCCTGCGCCATCTGGCACTGTGCCATCTGTCTGGTGCCACACTCCCATTAGCTGTGGCAGTAGCAAGTCTCCCTCTCGTGGAGAGCTTGGTGATATCACAGCGGGAGATCTCTAGAATTTCATGAGTCTTGAAAAACATTCCATTCTTAGATCTGCAAGTACCTCTTCAGTGCATTCCCCCAGGCCTTCTCTATTGTTTTTTGTCCATAGTGGCTTGCCTGAGGCTCTGATTCCTTCCCAGGGAAGAAATCCATAACTAGGCTTGGGGTTGTGTTTCTTTCTAATGGAATTAGATTAATTTTTCAGATTAATTAAGCCTGCTTAATTCTGAGCACAGTCTCGTTCTGACCAACAAATGTCTGTTCCGCTCCACAGGGCCTGTGGCTTTTTTGCCTTGTTCTCCAGCCACCATCTCTGTCCTTGTCCTCAAAATAGTGTCGGAGAACGGCAGATCAGTCTGGTAACAGAATAAGCTGAGATTAGCAAAGTATTTTCCTACAAAATCGGGCCTGCTTGGTGAGCGCAGTGCAGGGGCTGGGGAGCCACTTTGGTGCCACCCTGTGAGTGTTGGCAGGTGGCGGTGGCAGCTCCGCTCTGTCCTGTTTTGAGGAATTGCAATCTCACCCTGACCAAACCCATGTTGGTCAGGCCTGTGCTGCGCCCCGGTTTCCCTGGTAAGCGGGGTCATTGCCAGTGTTCATGCTGCGCTGGAATGAGGAACTTTCCTCTCAGTTCAGCGCTGGGAATTGTGTGCCAGCAGATGTTTCGCCCCTTGGCAAAGCCAAACATTTGCTGCGGCTTATCTCACACCTGCCAGCCTCCACCTTCTGCGGAAAGGAAAGTGCCAATCCTATTAATTTTTTCCTTTCTTGCTATCCCAGACAGATGCAGGAAGGGAAACAAGGTTGTTGTGGCTGGACAATCCGTCCTTGGATAACCTCAGTGCTCTCCTCTCAAGAGTTCCTGCTGTGAGTTTCCCCTTTTTGCATAATAGCCTAGAGGAAATAAATTGGATCATCTGGCAGTGCCAGAGACCTTGGCAGGGGCTGGATTCTTCCACAGGTGTAAGAGCAAACACAACACGTCATAGAATCACAGAATGGTTTGGGTTGGAAGGGAACTCAAAGCCCATCCAGTCCCACCCCGGCCATGGGCAGGGACACCTCCCACTGGATCAGGTTTCTCCAAGCCCCATCCAACCTGGCCTTGAACACCTCCAGGGATGGGGCAGCCACCACTGCTCTGGGCAGCCTGGGCCAGGGCCTCCCTACCCTCATTGTGAAGAATTTCTTCCCAATGTCTCATCTAAATCTTCCTCCCAATTTAAAGCCATTCTCCCTCGTCCTATCACTCCATGGCCTTCTAAAAAGCCCCTCCCGGCTTTCCTGGAGCCCCTTTCAGCACTGGAAGCTGCTTTAAGGTCTCCCCAGGGCCTTCTTTTCTCCAGGCTGAACAACCCCAACTCTCAGCCTGTCCTCATAGCAGAGGTGCTGACTGACTTTACCCTTTAGGGAGCCCTTCCTTGTAGCCTTAATACAGGGAAACAAGCCCGAGTTTTGCTCTGCCTGCATGGTCTCTGCCACTCCTCATCCCTATCGTGGATCTGAGGCAGAGACGCGGGCGGCTCTGGCGTGGGAGCTCCCCTGTCCTGAATATCCAGCAGGCCAGGATGACATCCAGGGCACCACCCGGAGTGAAACCGCCCCAGAAGTGAAACTGGGGCTGCTATCAGCTGCTGGCTATCTGGAAGGTGTAATTATCTTTAACATGCTTCAGCGCTTTGTATCGTCTCAGAGCTCTGTTGTGTTCCCTCCTCCTTTGGGAAAGAGCCTGATGGGTGTCCCAGCCGGAGTAAACCACCCTGTCCTACTGAGAGCCGGGCTGTTCCAGGAGGCAGTGCTCCTTCCAGGCTTGTTTATGTCCCAAGAAACACAAAAAGCTAATTCTTCCACACGCTGTGCTCAGGCAGAAAATGGTCCTTTATGCCCTGCCCTCATCACATGGTTCGCTGGTGGCAACATCACGCAAGCGGCCTCTTGGCAAGTGAAAATTGAGGCTTTGTGCTCCTTATCTGATCTCTCTTGGCAAGGGAGAAGCTGAGGCTCTTTCCAGAGCGACCATAGCGAATGGCAAGGGTATGAGGAGAGTGGGAACCGGTGTTTGATGCCTTTGCTGTCGGTCACGCATCAAACTTGTAGCTAGCCTCTTTTCTGGGGAGAGGAGGGAGAAAAAAGGTGGAAGTATGACACAGCAGTACAGTGAACATTTCCCTCGTGGACAGGAGAGCCTGGAGGGAGGGTGAGCAGGACCCCATCGAGGCTGACGCTGGCATGAGGAGTGAGGTGAAATCCCCGCTGTGGAGCTGAGACACTAGGGTAGAGAGCTCAGGGCCCCCTTCCCCACCGGCCCCTTCCCTGAGCTGGGAGAGTGGGCACAGACAGGATCTTTTGGAGTCCTTTCCTTTTGGGGTCTTTTCTGGGGTTGCCACAGCCTGTGCTCCAGCCCGATGATGTGCAAGGGTGCGACCATCCAGCAGGAAACCCCTTAGCTCTGTCTGTCTGCCCTGTCCTGGAGGGGGTGTCACTGCTGTCCCTGTCCCCCTCTCCCTCCCCTACCAGCTGTGCTCTCCCCTGCAGCAGCCTCAGTGTCCCCAGCCCGGGCTGGGGGGACACGGACACGCAGGGTCATGGCTTTATAACTTATGAAGTTATAAAGTAGGTATGTTTATTCAGCGCTGAGATGCACAGGAGAATTATTTCTCAAAAAAAGACGTGCATGCCCATCGTGGCAGCTTGTCTTGGCTTTATACAGCAGTGCTACGTATTCATAAAATTCAAAAAAACACCTATACATATTCACAACCTTTCCCTGCTTCTTATGACAATGAGTTTGAGAAGAGTCCCCTGTCCCCCTCCCTGCAGGCTGTGCCCCCCCAGCATCCTCAGAGTCCCCATGGGGGACACTGCTGTCCCCTGTGCCCACCCCCCCGCAGGCTGTGCCTCCCCCAGCATCCTCAGAGTCCCCATGGGGGACACTGCTGTCCCTTGTGTCCCCCCCCCGCAGGCTGTGCCCCCCAGCATCCTCAGAGTCCCCATGGGGGACACTGCTGTCCCTTGTCCCCCCCCTCCCGGCCGGGTCCCCGAGCACGTGACCGCCCGCACTTAGTGAAGGGGCGCCGAGCCCCGCCGGGGCTACCTGTGGCTTGAGCCAATCAGAAAAATCGCTCGGCTCCGCCAATCAGCGGCTGTCGCTAGGCAGGTTAGAGCCGGGGGTCAAACGGCACAGGGCGGGCTCGCACGCATCGTGCTACGTCCCTCCGCCAATCAGAGGAGGAGAGGGGCGGTGCGAGGCGGGGGGCGTGGCCACACTGTGATAGGCCAATGGCTGCGCTGGGTGGGCGGGGACAGGCGGTGAGCGGCCAATAAAGGGGCGTGGCCTTAGGATGTCTGACCAATGGCTGCTCTTGATAGGCGGGGCCAGTCGGTGATCGACCAATGGGGGCGCGGGGGCGAGTCCAGGCGGGGCGCGGCCAATGGCGGCGGGGGGCGGGCGCGGGGCGGGCGCGGGCGGAGGCGCCATGGGGCCGCGCGGGGCGGCGGCGGCGGCGCTGGCGCTGGCGGCGGGGCTGGCAGCGGCGCTGAGGGGACCCCCGGGGCTGGCGGGGGGCGAGGCGTGCGGCGGGCTGCGGGGGGACCTCGCCGTCCTCGGCAACAACACGCACCAGGTGAGCGGGGGGGGGAGACGGACGGACAGACAGACAGAGCGGTGCTACAGACTAGAAGTCTGGCTGGAGAGGTGCCTGGAGGAGAGGGACCTGGGGGTGTTGGTTGACAGCGACTGAACATGAGCCAGCAGGGGCCCAGGTGGCCAAGAAGGCCAATGGCATCTTGGCTTGGATCAGACACGGTGTGACCAGCAGGGCCAGGGAGGTTCTTCTCCCTCTGGACTGAGCACTGGGGAGACCAAACCTCGAATCCTGTGTTCAGTTCTGGGCCCCTCACCACAAGAAGGATGTTGAGGCTCTGGAGCGAGTCCAGAGAAGAGCAACAAAGCTGGGGAAGGGGCTGGAGAACAGGCCTTATGAGGAACGGCTGAGAGAGCTGGGGGTGTTTAGCCTGGAGAAGAGGAGGCTGAGGGGAGACCTCATTGCTCTCTCCAACTCCCTGAGAGGAGGTTGTGGAGAGGAGGGAGCTGGGCTCTTCTCCCAAGGGACAGGGGACAGGACGAGAGGGAATGGCCTCAAGCTCCACCAGGGGAGGTTCAGGCTGGACATTAGGAAAAAAAATTTCATGGAAAGGGTCATTGGGCAGTGGCAGAGGCTGCCCAGGGAGGTGGTTGAGTCCCCTTCCCTGGAGGGGTTTAAGGGACGGGTGGATGAGGTGCTGAGGGACATGGGTTAGTGATCGATGGGAATGGTTGGACTCAGTGATCCAGTGGGTCTCTTCCAACCTGGTGATTCTATGATTCTATAAGCCGGCCTTAGGAGTGAACATCGTGCCCCCTCCACACCCCCAGTGCCTCCACAAGGACAGGCAGACAGAAGCACATGCTGTTCAGGACAGACGGACAGACGGACAGACACACCCCGCCCCAACCGGCACCCTGTGGGCTGGGCAGATGGACCGACCGACAAGCACCTGCCTGCCCCAATCCTGGGTGGGCAGGTGGTTTCTCGAGGAGGGGGGTGGGAGTGGGGACAGACAGACCTATCCCCCTTACATCCCATGGGATGGATGGACTGACAGACATACCCTGTAATGGGCAGACAGACAGACATCACCTTCCTTGGACCCTCTGGGACAGATGGACAGACATTCCCCCTCCCCACATTCCCTGGGATGAACCGACAGACGCTGCTCCCCTGTGCCCACTGGGCCGGGACTGATGGACGTTCCCCTGATACAGACAGACAGACAGACAGACACTGGCCTGACCACCCCCTCTCAGTGGGGAGCAGACACCCCCAGCTCCCCCAGACAGACGGTGGGCAGGGGGCAGCACAGACAGACAGACAGACACAGGGCACTGGGGATCCTGACCTTGGCGGGGGTTGAACGTTAACCTGGGGCTGGAGCTGCTGGAGGCGAGATCCGTGTGGGATCTGCTCTGGATCCGTGCTGGGATCCGTACGGGATCTGTGCCAGGCTCTGGTGGCTCTTGGCTCTGCCTGGCTGGTTGCCACTGGGTGGCTTTGCCAGCCCGGTTTGGCCACTCCTATCACTGCTCGGTTGCCACTTAACCCTCCTTTCCCCGTTTCCCCCCAGTTAGGAGGTGTGTGCCCCCCAGCGCGGGCTGTGGGGAGGGTGGGGACACCCCCAGTGTCCCCAACCACTGCCAGCCTTGTCCACCCCAGTCCTGCCCACAGCAGCAGTGGAGGGGACCCTGGTGTCCCCTGGGGGGGGTTCAGAGCTGACCTTGCCCTGTTTCTGGGGGTTCAGAGCTGACCCTGCCCGGTTTGGGGGGGTCTCTGGGCTAGCCCTGCCCGGTTTAGGGGGGGTTCAGAGCTAACCCTGCCCAGTTTGGGGGCGTCTCTGGGCTGACCCTGCCCGGTTTGGGGGGGTTCAGAGCTGACCCTGCCCGGTTTGGGGGGGTTCAGAGCTGACCCTGCCTCATTTGGGGGGGTTCAGAGCTGATCCTGCCTGGTTTTGGGGGAGTTCAGAGCTGACCCTGCCCAGTTTGGGGGGGTTCAGAGCTGATCCTGCCTGGTTTTGGGGGGGTCCAGTGTCACCTCCATGTCTCTCTCTCTCTTGCAGTGCGTCTTCGATGACCTCAGTGGCTCCGTGTCCCTCTCCTGGGTGGGCGACAGCACTGGGGTGAGTTTTGGGGGGCTGCCCCGTCGTGGGGGCAGGGGCATTAGTGGCCCCTCTCCTGCCTGGGAGGCTGTGGGGCTGGGGGACCTGGAGCTGAGATGGAGATGGAGGCGGGGGGACACCTGGAAGGGGGCGCTGGGGAGAGGGGAGGGCTGGGGAGGGGGGAAGGAGGGTACCTGGAGAAGGAGGGGGTGCTGGGAAAGGGGGTTCACTGGGGAAGGGGATACTGGGGAGAGGGGGGTCTCTTCTCCCTGGCTGCGGGGGGGGTGGGGGCAGGTGCCTGGCTGTGACCCCTCCTTTGCCTGCCCAGGTCATCCTGGTGCTGACGACGTTCCAAGTGCCGCTGGTGATCATGAGCTTTGGGCAGTCCAAGCTCTACCGCAGGTGAGCCCCCTCCTCTCCCTGGCTGCAGGGAACCCCTGGTGGGCACTAGGAAGCCCCCCACCCCGTCCCCCCTAAACCCCCTCCTAATCACAGCGCTGCAATTCCTTCCTTCCAGCGAGGACTATGGTAAAACCTTCAAGGACATCACCAGCCTCATCAACAACACCTTCATCCGCACTGAGTTTGGCATGGCCATCGGCCCCGAGAACTCGGGCAAGGTGGGAGGGGGAAGCTACCAGCCAGCCCCCTGCTCTGCACCCTGCAGCCTCCCCAGTTTGGGGGTCGCAGGGGTCTTTCTTGAGGCTGAACTTTCTCCTCCCCTGCCCCCAGGTCATCCTGACGGGCGACGTCTCCGGTGGCAGCCGAGGGGGCAGGATCTTCCGCTCGTCTGATTTTGCCAAGAACTTCGTCCAGACGGATTTGCCCTTCCACCCGCTGGTGCAGATCACCTACCATCCCCAGAACTCTGACCTCCTGCTTGCCCTCAGCACCGAGGTGAGGTTCGGGGGAGCAGGATGAGACCCTCGCAGGGGATGGTGGAGCTTCCCAGTGGTGCTTCCCCATGGATCAGCCGGGTTGGGGCTGTGTGTCCTGGACCTCCCGTACTTGGAGGAGGCAGGGGGACGTGGTTGGGGGAAGTGTGGATTTGCTTGAGGGTGGGGAGGATCTACGGAGGGATCTGGACAGGCTGGATCCGTGGCTGAGACCAGCAGGGTGGGGTTCGACCAGGCCAAGTGCCAGGTCCTGCATTTAGGACACAAGAACCCCATGCAGCTCCAGGCTTGGGGAAACTGGAAAGCTGCCTGGAGAAAAAGGATCTGGGGGTGTTCGTCAGCAGCAGCTGAACATGAGCCAGCAGTGGCCCAGGTGCCCACGAAGGCCAGTGGCATCCTAGCTTGGATCAGCCATGGGGTGGCCAGCAGGAGCAGGGAAGAGATCCAGCTCGACTCCTGGGTTCAGTTTTGAGCCCCTCACTACAAGAAGGACATTGAGAGGTTGGAGCTCATCCAGGGAAGAGGAATGGAGCTGGGGAAGGGTCTGGAGAACAAGTTTTACAAGGAGCAGCTGAGGTACCTGGGGTTGTTTAGCCTGGAGAAGACAAGGCTGAGGGGAGACCTCGTCACTGTTTACAACTGCCTGAAAGGAGCTTGTGGTGAGGTGGGTTTTGGTCTGTGCTCCCAAGTGACAGGCGACAGGAGAGAGGGAATGGCCTCAAGCTGTGCCAGGGCAAATTCAGGTTGGACATCAGGAAAAGCGTCTTCCCTGAAAGGGTTCTTGGGCACTGGCAGAGGCTGCCCAGGGAGGTGGTGGAGTCCCCATCCCTGAAGGGGTTTTACAGATGGGTGGATGTGGTGCTGAGGGATCTGGGACAGGTACAGTTGGACTTGATGATCTCAAAGGTCATTTCCCACCTAGCGATTCAATGATTTGCAGCCCCAAAATTATGGGGGGGGTGGGGGCTGCTGGGAGTGGAGGACTATAGACCATAACCATCCTCTGGGCTCTTACAGAATGGCCTATGGATCTCCAAGGATTTTGGGGAGAACTGGGAAGAGATCCACAAAGCCGTGTGTCTGGCGAAGTGGTGAGTGGCCACCTACTTGGAGCAGGGGGCAGATAATTTGAGGAGAGCAGATGATTTGCAGCCTGAACAGGCAGGGGGAGATCCCACCCAAACCCCTTGGGGCGATGGGGTGAAGGTGCAGGCGGTGGCATCCTGGTCAACCGTGTCCCACCTGCTTTTATGTGTGTATCCCCCGTCCTTTCTCTTCCCTAGGGGTGCGAATGACACCATCTTCTTCACCACCTACCTGAACAACTCCTGCAGTAAGTTCTTCATCTTGAATCGTGGCTCTATCACTTGGGGAGAGCTGTGGGAAACTCCCAGCTGGGAATACTCAGAGCTGGGACACTGGAGCTGGATGTATTGGGATGTATTGGGACTGAGGAGGGGATACATGGCTCCAGCGACCGCTGACGAAGCTGGAGGCAGCTCTGGGCTCGTTAATCCACTGTCCCTTCTTCTTAAGAAGCTGATCTGGGGTTACTGGAGCTAAAGAAAACCTCCGACTTCGGCAAAGCCTTCAAGGTCATCGGCACCAAGATTTATTCCTTTGGACTGGGAGGACGCTTTCTTTTCGCTTCCGTCATGACAGAAAAGGTCCTTGTTCCCTTCCCTGGTGGCTCATCCCTGCCTGCAGCTCTCCCCAGCGTCTCCTCCCTCTCCCTGCGAGGAGGATGAAGGATGACGATGCTTTGGTTCCCCAGGGTACCACAAGGCGCATTCATGTCTCCCTTGACCAAGGCGAGACCTGGAACATGGCCCAGCTACCCTCTGTCAGCCACGAGCAGTTTTACTCCATCCTTGCTGCTAATGATGACCTGGTGTTCATGCACGTGGATGAGCCGGGTGGTGAGTGGGACCGAGGGCACATCCTGGGGCTGGAGACAACCGGAAGGGCTCCCCACTCAGCAGTAGCTCTGCTCTGCCTTGGAGGAAGGACTTTCTCATTAAGGCATTGCTAATTAGAGGCTGCTTGCTCCAGTTTGTGGCGTACAGAGACTGTTTGGCAGAACTTGGAGGGTTTTGCCTCTTCCTGAGCATGCTGGGGTTTTGCTGGTGCCAGTGCTGGGCTGTGGTGGCCCCGCAGGAGCGACCTCTCCTCCCCTACTCACTGCTGTCTCCATGTCCCCCTCGCAGACACAGGGTTTGGCACCATCTACACCTCCGATGACCGCGGCATTGTCTACTCCAAGTCTTTGGAGCGGCACCTCTACACCACCACTGGCGGGGAGACCGACTTCACCAACGTCACCTCGTTGCGGGGTATCTACATCACCAGCGTCCTCTCTGAAGGTGGGCAGCCGTGTCTCCGTCCCTCCACCCTGAAGCTGGTGGCAGGATTCCCCAGGGATGGGTTTCTGGGTCCTGGAAGCAGCTGGAGGGGAGCGTGAGCCCTGTGCAGGTGGATGAGGATGTACTGTACCTCCTCCTGACTCCACTGACTCTTCTTTCTCCTCCCACCAGACAACTCCATCCAGTCCGTGATCACCTTTGACCGCGGTGGGGAGTGGGTGCCGCTGAGGAAACCCAAAAACACCACCTGCGACTCCACAGCCAAGAGCAAGGAAGAGGTGGGTCTGTCCCTGTGAGTCCCCAATACTGTTTCCCTGGGTGTCCTCTGCTGAGGGGATGCCTGGGGGTGAGCGATTCCATCCTGCATCCTTGCCAGAGATGCTGAGGGCACGGGACCAGCCATGCGTGGGCTGTGGGTTATGGGCCCTGAACCGGCTGGGGGGGCCTGGAACGCTCCCCAGCACCCACTGGGAGTTGATGGGTGAATCCTCCCTCCTTTCCTGTTCCCCATGGGCTCCTAAATGGTTCTCCTCTTGTGCTTGCAGTGCAGCCTCCACATCCACGCCTCCTACAGCATCTCCCAGAAGCTGAACGTCCCCATGGCTCCGCTCTCGGAGCCCAACGCTGTCGGCATCGTCATCGCCCACGGTACCGAGCTGCACTGGGGAGGGTGGTGGGGACAGAGCCTGTGTCTCGTAGAATCCCAGAATCACTGAGATTGGAAAAGACCATTAAGATCATTGAGTCCAACCGTAAACCTCGCACTGCCAACTCTGCTACTGAACCCTGTCCCTTAGCACATCTTCGTGGCTTTCAAATCCCTCCAGAGATGGGGACTCCACCACTACCCTGGGCAGCCTCTGCCAGTGCTTGGCAACCCTTTTCAGTCAAGATATTTTTCCCAGTATCCAGTCTAAACCTGCTCTGGTGCAACTTGAGGCCATTTCCTCTTGTCCCATCACCTGTCACATGGGAGAAGAGACCAAAACCCACCTGGCTCCAGTCTCCTTTCAGGAGCTGCAGAGAGTGATGAGATCTCCCTTCAGCCTCCTCCAGACCAAACAGCCCCAGGTGCCTCATCTGCTCCCAGAACCCCTGGGCTCCAGACCCTTCCCCAACTCTTCCCCTTCTCCGGACATATTCCAGCCCCTCAATGTCCGTCTTGGACTGAGGGGCCCAGACCTCAAAACGGAACCCAGGATTCGAGGTGCGACCTCACCTTGAGCCCGGAGTTGATCCTTTCCCTGATCCTGCTGGCCACCCCATGGCTGATCCAAGCCAGGATACTGTTGGCCTTTTGGCCACCTGGGCCTCTGCTGGCTCGTGTTCAGCTGCTGTCAGCCAGCACCCCCAGGGCCTTTTCTGCTGGGTGGCTTCCAGCTGCTCTTTCCCAAGCCTGGAGCTGCCCGGGTTGTTGTGACCCAAGTGCAGGACCTGACACTGAGCCTAGTTGAACCTCGTCCTGCTGGCCTCGATCATCGCTCCAGCCTGTCCAGAGCCTCCCTGCCCGCAAGCAGATCAATGGTTTTATGATCAAACTTGATGATCTTAAAGGTCTTTTTGAACCTGAACGATCCTGTGAGCACTCCCACCTCAAGCTCCGCCAGGGGAGGTTCAGACAGGACATTAGGAAAAAATTTTTCACAGAAAGGGTCATTGGGCACTGGAAAAGGCTGCCCAGGGAGGGGGTTGAGTCCCCTTCCCTGGAGGGGTTTAAAAGACGTGTGGATGAGGTGCTGAGGGATGTGGTTTAGTGATCGATGGGAAGGGTTGGACTTGATGATCTGGTGGGTCTTTTCCAACGTGGTGATTCTATGATTCTGTGATCTCCAAATGGTCTGAGAGTGCACAGATCCCTCATCCAGACCATAAAGAGATTAAACCGAATTGGCCCCAACACGGAGTGCTGGGGACACGGCTTGTGGCTGGATTTGTGTGTCACCCCTCCCCTGATGCTGTCCTGCGTCGCAGGGAGTGTTGGGGGGGCCATCTCGGTGATGAGCCCTGACGTCTACATCTCGGACGATGGGGGCTACACGTGGGCGCGGATGCTGGAGGGGCCGCACCACTACGCCATCCTTGACTCAGGTGGTCTCATCGTCGCCATCGAGCACACCATCCAACCCGTCAACGTCATCGAGTACGTGCACACTTCCCTTATGGCTCTGGCGGGGGGGCTTCAAGCTAAAGGGGAGCAAGGAGTGCTGCCTTCCCGTGCTGCCCCGGTGCTGATTGACCCCTCATGTGCCAGGTTCTCAACGGACGAAGGGCAGTGCTGGTACAAGTACACTTTCTCCAAGGAGCCCATCTTCTTCACGGGCCTAGCGTCAGAGCCAGGCGCACGCTCCATGAACGTCAGCATCTGGGGCTTCCGTGGGAGCTTCCTCTCCCGCAAGTGGGTCTCCTACACCATCGACTTCAGCGAGCTGCTCAGCAGGACCTGTGAGTGCTGTGGGGCTGGGCTGGGGACAACCAGGGCTGAGGACAACAAGGGCTGATCTGGGGATAACAAGGGCTGGGGACAGGGGACAGCCGGGGCTGGGGACAACTGGGGCTGAGCTGGAAACAAGCAGGGCTGGGGACAGCCAGGACTGGGGACAACTGGAACTGGGCTGGGGACAACCAGGGCTGGGCTGGGGGGTCACTCTCTCCAGAAGCCCTTGGTGCGGGTGCTGTTCACTGAGTCTCTCCCAGGGACTGTGACCCTTTGTCCTCACCACGGGGACAGTGTGATGGGGTGAGTGGTTGGTGTTCCCACACTCTGCTTGTGGTGGTGCTGGGCTGCTCCTACCAAGCACCGTGGTGAGGCCGTGCTGTCCGCAGGATCCCCTCGCGGGCTGTCCCATTGAGCTCCATCCCACTGCAGGCGAGGACAAGGACTACACCATCTGGCTGGCCCACTCCAGCGATCCAAGCGACCCCAGTGATGGCTGCATCCTGGGATACAAGGAGCAATACCGGCGTCTCCGCAAGTCCTCGGTGTGCCAGAATGGCCGGGACTACGTGGTGACCAAGCAGCCATCCATCTGTCCCTGCACGCTGGAGGATTTCCTCTGGTAGCCTCCATCCTCCCATCTCCCACCTTCTCCCCCCTGTTTCGAGCCAGATGTCCCATTCCTTTGGCCTGAGCCAGGTCTCAGCTCCTTTTCCGCTTCTTCCTGCAGCGATTTTGGCTACTACCGCCCAGAGAACCAGTCAGTGTGTGTGGAGCAGCCAGAGCTGAAGGGACATGACCTGGAATTCTGCCTCTACGGCAGACAAGAGCTGCTCAAGACCAGCGGGTAAAGCTTGACCAGTGTCAACACTGGAGCCAGGGTCGAGAGAAACAGGGTGGAATCCCCAAAGCCTCAGCAATCCTTTGTCCTGCATCAAGCAGGGAAACATTCTGCCCTGTTACCTTGGGTTGGGTCTGATCATGGAATCATGGAATGGTTTGGGTTGGAAGACACCTCAAAGCCCATCCAGTTCCACCCCTGCCTTGGGCAGGGACACCTCCCACTGGATCAGGGGCTCCAAGCCCCATCCAACCTGGCCTTGAACACCTCCAGGGATGGGGCGGCAACCAGGGCCTCCTCACCCTCACAGCAAAACATTTCTTCCTAAGATCTCATCTCAGTCTTCCCCTCTTTCAGCTGAAAACCATTCCCCCTTGTCCTGTCCTCCCTGATCAAGAGCCGCTCCCTAGCTCTCCTGTAGGCTGTATCCCTGGGAAGCCGTTGTGGGAGCTGTGGGGTCACCAGGCATCACCTCTCCTCCTCCAGGTATCGGAAAATCCCTGGGGACAAGTGTTCAGGAGGGGAGAACCCAAGCCGTAAGGAAACAGACATGAAGAAGAAATGCACCAGCAACTTCCTCAACCCCAGCCAGCTGCTGGTAGGTGACAGTGACCGGGTGTGATGACAGCAGCCGGACATGATGATGCCATCTCCTGCCGGTACCCCTGGAACCAGTAAACGAGCATCGGGCAGGACGGTTGTGCTGAAATCTGCCTGGGGCCTCTTTCCTGCCTGAATCTTGGCTGGGTGCTGGGGGGGACCTCATGGCTTTTGTCCCCTGGGTGCTGAGTGTGTTTTGAGGGCTCTTCAGCTCCAGGTGCTTCCTCCTCTCCCCACAGACAGCGTCCACCAGCTCCACCCCCATCATCCTGGCCGTGGTGGCTGTGCTGCTCATCACCGCCGTGGCCGGAGTCCTTATTGTCAAGAAATACGTCTGCGGGGGCAGGTGAGGAGGGGTGTCGTGGCTGAGGATCCTCTGCACCACAGGGCAGGGATGATGCTGTCCATGACTGGCCTCAAGCTCCACCAGGGGAGGTTCAGGCTGAACATTAGGAAAAAATTTTTCACGGAAAGGGTCATTGGGCACTGGCAGAGGCTGCCCAGGGAGGGGGTTGAGTCACCTTCCCTGGAGGGGTTTAAGGCACGGGTGGACCAGGTGCTGAGGGACATGGGTTAGTGATTGATGGGAATGGTTGGACTCGATGATCCGGTGGGTCTCTTCCAACCTAGTGATTCTATGATTCTGTGACTGACACAAAACTGTGGGGAGCTCTTGAGGGCAAAGAGGCCCTGCAGAGGATCTGGGCAAACTGGAGAGCTGGGCAACAACCAACCACATGGAGTTTAACAAGGGCAAGAGCTGGGTTTTGCATCTGGGATGTGGTGACCCTGGCCAGGCTGGGGGAGAGAGGCTGGAGAGCAGCCCTGCAGAAAGGTTCTGGGGTTCTGGTTGATGGCAAGTTGACCACGAGCCAACAGTGCCCTGGTAGCCAAGAGGGCAGCCATGTCCTGGATCCATCCAGCACGACATCACCAGCCAGCAATGGAGGGATTGTTCCAGTGCTCCACCACCCTCTGGGTGAGGAACCTTGTCCTAGTGTCCAACCTAGACTTCCCTTGGTGCCACTCCCTTGGGTCCTGTTGTTGGGATTGTCCTACTCTGTTCTCCACCTTGAGCACTGGGGGTAGTTTTGGGTGCCACAGGATAAAAAGGATCTAAAGCTACTGGAGAGTGTCCAGAGGAGGGCATGGAGTTGGGGAAGGATTTAGAGGTTAAGCATGTGAGGAGTGGATGAAGTCACTGAGTCTGTCCAGCCTGGAGAAGAGGAGGCTCATTGTCCTCTGCAGCTTTCTCACTCGGGGAGGAGGAGAAGCAGGCTATGAGCTCTTCTCTCTGGTAACCCATGATAGGACCTGAGGGGATAGCAGGAAGATGCCAGGGGAGAGTTAGGTTGGACATTAGGAGAAGGTTATTCACGCAAAGGGTGGTGGAGCACTTGAACATCTTCCTAGGGAAGCAATCAAATATTCCAGAAGCATTGGGCCAGCGTCTTCAGCCCATGGTCTGAATATTGGGGTGTCCTGTGCAGGGGCAGGAGTTGGACTCAGGGATCCTTGGGGTTCCTTTCCAACTCCTGTCAGGGAGGCTGAGGGGAGACCTCATCGCTGTCTACAACTGCCTGAAAGGAGGTTGTGGAGAGGAGGGAGCTGGGCTCTTCTCCCAAGTGACAGGGGACAGGAGAGAGGGAATGGCCTCAAGTTGCGCCAGGGCAGGTTCAGATTGGACATCAGGAAAAATTTCTTCACTGAAAGGGTTCTCGGGCACTGGCAGAGGCTGCGCAGGGAGGTGGTGGAGTCCCCATCCCTTGGAGGGGTTTAACAGATGAGTGGATGAAGTGCTCAGGGATCTGATTTAGAAGTGGTCGGGTTAGAATTGATGATCTCAAAGGTCTTTTCCAACTAGGTGATTCCACGAGACAATGATTCTGTGCTTCCAGGCTTCTTGGCAAAGCTGGGCTGTCCGGGTGGCCTGTGTGTCCCGGTGCTGCCATCACCGAGGCTGAGCAGGTCTGGGGGCTTTGCCAGAGGTAGGGGCAGCGTAGTGATGTCCCCCCCTCCCTCTCTGCTCCCACCAGGTTCCTGGTCCATCGCTACTCTGTCCTCCGGCAGCATGCGGAGGCCAACGGCGTCGAGGGGATGGAGGCGCTGGACCCCGGCTCCCCAGCCACCAAAGTGGGCTACCACGATGACTCTGACGAGGTGAGCGCAGGGGTCCTGTCCCCCCACCCCCCACCATGGGGACAAACCCCCCCGCTGGCCCTTCTGGGGACACCAAAGGTGGCAATCCCATCTCTCCCCAGGACCTCCTGGAGTAGCGGCACAGCAGTGCTGAGGCAGGGGACAGCGTCACAGCAGGGACACTGCCACCTCCACCGCACAGGCAGGAACCCCCTGCGCCCACAGGCCCCCACCTGCTCCAGCCGGGGGCCGCTTTGCTGCTGCCGGGGGGGGGGTCACACGCAGAGGTTTAACTTAACTCCGCTTTAATACTTCTTCCAGCGTGGGGAGTGTGTGTGGGTGGTGGCTCTTAGGGTCTTTTATTTGGTTTATTTTTCCCTTTTCTGGGCTGTTTTTGTTTTTTTGTTTTTTTCTGGAGTGGCCCCTGAACCAACCCCCCCTCATAGTAGCATCATCCCTAGGGGGATGGGGGGAGCCCCGCGGGGTCGCTGCTGCTGGGGGGCTCGGGGGACAGCAGCCAGACTCCCTGCAGCTCCCGTCTCCGCTTTCCTTCTCCAAACCCTGCCCCGAGCCTCCCAGCTGGGTGTTGGGGGGGTCCCCATGGCCCTGGGATTCCAGCCTGGCTCTGCCCCCCACTTTCCCCCGGGCTGGCCTTGGCCAAGGGAACGCAGCAATAATGAATTAAAGCTTGAAGCGTTTTAACGAGGGGCTGGGGAGGGGGCCACAGCCCTGACCCCACCCTCAGCCGGCAGCGGTGCAGGCAGAATGGGGGCGTTGAGAGCAGCCCCCTCGCGTGGGGTGCCTCCCCCCCCCAGTTTTGGTCTCAGCACTGTTACGGTCTCCTTACACTGGATCTCCCCTTTATTTTGGGGGGTGGGCTGCACCCCCCTGGCAGCCCCCAGCTCTGGGCTGAGAGGCGAGGGCTTTATGTGACCCCCCCCCCCCCGCTTTCTCCATCCAGCTGGGTTGGGGGGGTGCAGGGAGATGGGGGTGCAGAGCAACTTACCCCCCACCCCATGGCTATCGAACAGGGCGATGCTCTCACCACCCGTGGCCTCCGCTCTTCTCCCCAGGGGCTCTGCAAAGCCTGCTGCCCTGCCCCCCGCCATAGACAACCCCCCCGCCCCGAATGCCAGCGGGAGGGAGCGGGGGGCACAGCCCCAGCACCTCTTGCATGTGCTTCAGCGTCCCCGTGGGGCTTGCCTGGGGACAGGGACACAGCGTAACCCCCCCCCCCGAACTAAAAGCCATAGCCCTGTGCCCCCCCCTCGGGTCCCCCCCCACCCCCTGATCTGGCTTGAGGAGTGGGGGGGGCGCAGAGTCCTGTAAATAAACCTGGATGTGTAATGACTTTGTACTGGTATTTTTCTGTATATTTGCAATATTTGGGTTCTTAGAAATAAAGCCAAAACGGACCCTGTGTGCCCTGATCTGTGTCGGGGGAGGATTTGGGGGGGGGGGGGGGTGTTACCCCTTGAGTGGGGGGCAATGCTGCAGGGGGGTGGACCCGGGGGTGGCAGTAATTAAAAAGACTATCGTTTATTCTGGTTTAAGGCAACTTGAATCAACCACAGCAGAGGCACACGCGACACCGAGGAGGGGGCACGACTATGCACGTAGAAAAGTGAAGGTGGGGGGACACAAAAAAAGGACATAGAACTGCCCCCCACCTCCAGGAGCAGCTGGCACTCGCTGCAGGAGGATGGGGGACGGCTCAGAGTCTGGGGGGGGGGGCAGCATGCGTCACCCAGGGCCTGGGGAAGGGACAGGGATGCTCCCAGTGTCACTGATCAGGGGGACACCACCCCATTTCTGTGCTCAAGGAGGTGGGGCTGGGCCACCCCCACCTCTTTAATTTTTTTTTGGGGAGTAGGGGTGTCAGGATCTGACCCTCAGCACCAGTCCAGGGGGTGCTGGGATGGGGACAGGCCAAATCTTGGTCCCAGCTGGATGGGGGGAGGCCACCACGGCCAAGAATGCTCGGTAAGTGGCAGCCAAGGCGTCTCCATCACCAACCCCCCTCCTCAGGGATCCCCAAAAAGGGGACTTATGGGGGTCAGGGGCAATTTTGGGGGTCAGGGTGCCCTCCTGGCACCACGGCCAAGGATGCTCGGCCAATGCCAGTGAAGGCACCTCCACCAGCGCCCCCCAGGGACCCCAGAAAAGGGGATTTGGGGGGCTCAGGGTTGATTTATATAGTCAAGGGCGATTTTTTGGAGGGGGGTAGATTTTTGGGGAGTCAGGGGTGATGTATGGAGCTGGGGTTGCCGCATCCTGGCACCGTGGCCAAGGATGCTTGGCCAGGGTCAGCACAGGCTGCTCCCCCCAACCCCCAGGGACCCCAGAAAAGGCGATGTATGGGGCCAGGGGTGATTTTGGGGGTGCCCCCCAGGTCCCAGGCAGGGTCCTGCTGCCTTTCGTTCCTTACAAAAGGAAATAGGGCTCCCTGGGCCTGGGGCGGGGGACGCCGATTTGGGGATCAGGGCTGGGGAGGGCATGGGGGGCCGGGTGTGTCGGGGCTGGGGGGCATGGGCTGGGGTTTGATGCCTCGCGCCTTCATGTAGGAGATGAACTGGTCGGGGATCTCGGCCAGGACGTCCTTGGCCAGGCGCGCCATGCTGAGCACCGCACTGCCCCCCCCCTCCACGTAATCACGGAACGGGACGAACTGGGGGGACAAGGGGAGGGACAGTGGCATTCGGGGGGCAGAGGCTGCACCCCTAGGGCCAGCGTGGCCCTAAGGCTCAGGGCATGGCCGTTCCTCCCCATCCCTGATGTCCCAGCATGTCCCCACATCCCAGTGTGTCCTCAGGTCCCTGTGTTCCCAAATCCCAGGGTATCCCCAAACATCTATGTATCCTCACATCTGAGTTTGTCTCCAAACCCCAATGTGTCCCCACACCCCAGTGTGTCCCCAAATCCCAGGGTGTCCCCAAATCCCAGGGTGTCCTCACATCTTAGTTTGTCTCCAAACCCCAATGTGTCCCCACACCCCAGTGTGTCCCCTGGTCCCTGCGTGTCCCCACACCCTGCTGTGTCCCTCTGTGAAGCCCCTTGCCCCACCGCACACCTTGTCCCATCGTGTCCTGACATCCCAGTCCCCGCACCCTGGTCTCCATCCACCCCCACATCCAGGTACATCCCAAGCCCCAGGGCATCCCTTTTTCCCTGCACAACCCCCACCCTCCATGTCCCAGTACACCCACCCCACATCCCGGTCCATCCCCACCTCTTCATGCTGGGACCAGTCACTGCACCCCATGAGCTGATTTGGGGTGCTGGGAGGTGTCCCTGATCCCTGCTGGGTGGGGGGGTTGGTACCTGCACAATGTCGCGCTCGGCCACTTTGCCCCGGGAGGAGATGCGGATGTCATCGCCGTCCAGCTCCACCATCGCTGGGGGGATCGAGCAGCGGTTGGGACCCCTTTAGCCCTCCCCAACCCAACCCCAGCAGGGCAGCGGGGCTGGTTCGTCAGGGCTAAATACCAGGGGAGAGCTTTAATTTGCCTTCACTGGGGGAGCGGGGCTGGGGGGGCTGCGCATCTTCCCCCATAAACACCCTCCAAAGCCCTAAGGACGCCTCCGCTCATACCCGCACACGCACCAGCGTGCGGCAAATCCTGCTGAGCCCTGACAAGTTCAATTCTTATTTCCCTGGTGGTGAAAGGCAGCTGCGCATCCCTCCCCCGCCCCCAGTGTCCCCAGAGCCAGGTTGGGACACGGACACATGTCCCCTTACCATCAAATTCAGCCTGGCCGACCCCGACAATGATGATGGACATGGGGAGCTTGGCAGCCTGTGGTGGGGTTGGGGGAGAGGGGAGGAAAATAAAGGCACCAGCTTCAGTCTTGGTGCCAGCTTAGTCCTGGGAGGCAGCCCCCTCCCACTCCCAGCCCCCTCTGGGCCCTGGGTGCAGCACCTTCACCTGGGGGGGACACAGAGTGACAGCGGGGAGCTGTGTGACACCCCTCGGGAGCCCTAGTATCGCTGCTGCTGCCACCCCCGCTGCCAGCGCTGCTGCTGCAGGTGGGAGTGCAGAGCATCGCTGTGCTCGCGCTGCTTCATAGAACCATAGAATCACCAGGTTGGAAAAGACCCACTGGATCATCGAGTCCAACCATTCCCATCAATCACTAACCCATGTCCCTCAGCACCTTGTCCACCCAGCATCCAGGCTTGGGGCTGCGATGTACATCCTGCACCTCAGGACATGATGATCATCCCATGTTCAGAGCCAGGATGGGTACCTTGTCCCACCATGACTGGCATCCTGTGCCCAGGACCATGATGGGCGTCCCCCCAGCACTCCTCTGCCAACCCCCACAGCACCCCCACTCACCTCCAGCATCCCCAGTGACCTCCCAGCATCCCCAGTGACCTCCCAGCATTCCCATTCACCTCCAGCATCCCCAACTCACCTCCAGCATCCCCAACCCACCTCCAGCATCTTGTGACCTCCCAGTATCCCCATTCAACTGCAGCATCCCCAGTGACCTCCCAGCATCCCCAACTCACCTCCAGCATCCCCACTCACCTCCCAGCATCTCATGACCTTCCGGTATCCCCATTCAACTCCAGCATCCCCAGTGACCTCCCAGTATCCCCATTCACCTCCAGCATCCCCATTCACCTCCCAGCACCCCCAATCACCTCCCAGCACCCCCAATCACCTCCCAGCACCCCCACTCATCTCCAGCATCCCCACTCACCTCCCAGCACCCCCACTCATCTCCAGCATCCCCACTCACCTCCCAGCACCCCCACTGAACCCCCCGACCCCCCAGGTATGGGGGAGCTGTGATGGGGCTGAGCTGCTGCGAGGGAGCTGGGGGAGGAGGATGAAGCTCCCAGCTCACAGGGCTGGGGTTGGGGGGGAAGGCTCGGGCACGGCGCTTAGAGGGGCAAAGGTGCTGCTGGCACCTTCCAAGAGTCCCGGAGCCAAAATGGCTTTTTATTTTCTGGGACGGAAGAGCTGCTGTGACCCCCCCACCTTCCCCCCGTCCCTGAAGGGGATATGGAGTCCTTGGCAGCCCATCGCAGCTGATTTGCTCTGCATCCAGCCCCTCCAGGCACCCTCTGGTGCTGCACCCCACATTGGGGGGGCCCCATGTTCTTGGCAGATTATTGCACCCCAATATCATGGGGAACCCCATGCACCCGGCTGGTTATTGCACCCATCCCGTGGCTCCTTTCACCCTATCAGGGCAACCCCAAACCCCAGCTGCTACTTGCACCCCAACATTTCGGGGCTCCCCAGCCAGTTCCTGCACCCGCACAGCTCCCCGTGCACTCGCGGGCACCCCCAGATGGCTCAGAGCACCCCATGCCCGGCTGGTCCCTGCACCCCGTCCAGGGCCACCCACCACCTGGTGGGACTCACGTTGACGATGGCCTCCTTGGTCTGCGCCATGTCCGAGATGACGCCGTCAGTGATGATGAGCAGCACGAAATACTGAGATCCATCCAGCACCTCCGCTGCTGAGCTGGGGGACAACTCGTGAGTGACAGCGGGGTGCACGCAGCCCCCCCCGGGGGGGGAAGGCGCCGGGACCCCCTTACCGAGCGACGTGGTTGACGACGGGGGCGAAGTTGGTGGGGCCGTAGAGCTGGACGCTGCGCAGGCTGCGGTGATACGCCTCCAGCACCCCCTCGATGCCGCTGCACGCCGGGTTGGCCACGTCACCGTTCTGCAGGATGAGGAAACCCCCCCCCCCCCGAGGATGATGCCACCACGTCCCCAACCTCGTCACCAACCCAGGAGCAACCCCCCTCACCAGCGGGAACTCGTGGGACACGTGGCCATCGGGTGGGATCTTGGCGCCGAAGCCGAGAGCCGGGAACATCTTGTCGCTGTCGTAGTCCTGGATGATCTCACCCACCGCCTTGAGGGCCATGGTGTAGGCGTTGAGCTGGTAGGGGCTCAGGTAGTGCAGCGAGGTGGACTGCGAGGGGTTCCCTGCGTGGGCAGGGGGTTCAGCCACGCAGGATCCACCCCCAGCACCCATTTAATGAGTCCTCCTCATTAATTAATGCCAGGGAGGGACGCGGCCCCACGCTCACCATTGGATGCGGTGAAGTCGATGGCCACCGTGAAGTTGATTTGGGTCCTGGAGAGGGGTGAAAGCGGCTTTAGGGACCCAGGGTGGGTGATGTGGACGCCCTGTCCAGCTCCGGCTCAGCCCCCCGGGGCACAGATGGGGAAACTGAGGCTCATCCTGCCTCTCTCACCCGCCCCTGATGTAGTCCAGGAAGGTGTGGTCGGACTCCACCGCGAAGGACAGCAACGTCACCTGCCAGGGACAAGGGGCTGCGACAGGGACAGGGGCTGCAAGTCCCTGTGTCCCCCCCGCTACATCCCCCCACCACTGTCCTCACCGTCCCTGAGTTCAGGTACTTCTTCTTCTTCATCTTCTTCCTTGGGTTCACCACCTGGGGACAGAGGGGGAGGCACTCCCATGGGAGACGCAGCACCCAGGGGGCACCGCGGGGATGGCGACAGCCCAGGGGACCTTGGGCACCACAGCACCCAGAGGTGCAGAAGGGGCACCATGGGACTGTGACCATAGAATCATAGAATCACTAGGTTGGAAAGGATCCACCGGATCATCAAGTCCAACCATTCCCATCAAACACTAAACCATGTCCCTCAGCACCTCATCCACCCGTCCCTTAAACCCCTCCAGGGAAGGGGAATCAACCCCCTCCCTGGGCAGCCTCTGCCAGGGACCAATGACCCTTTCCTTGAAATATTTTTTCCTAATGTCCAGCCTGAACCTCCCCTGGTGCAGCTTGAGGCCATTCCCTCTCGTCCTGTCCCCTGTCACTTGGGAGAAGAGCCCAGCTCCCTCCTCTCCACAACCTCCTCTCAGGGAGTTGGAGAGAGCAATGAGGTCTCCCCTCAGCCTCCTCTTCTCCAGGCTAAACACCCCCAGCTCTCTCAGCCACTCCTCTTGTTCTCCAGCCCCTCACCAGCTTTGTTGCTCTTCTCTGGACTCGCTCCAGAGCCTCAACATCCTTCTTGTGGTGAGGGGCCCACAACTGATGTGCCCCAGGATGCAGCACGGGAACACACCGGGATGTGGGGACACACTGGGATTTGGGAATACACTGGGATTTGGGAACACACTGGGATGTGCAGGGACACACGGATCTGGGGACTGTAATTTCCAGGGGTGCAGCACAGGGACCGTATCAGCCATGGATGCAGCAGGGGCACCCTGGGGGACGCGGCACCCATGGGTTCAGCTGAAGCCCCTCCCTGCCCCCCAGGTCCCTGTCCCTCTCCAGTCTCACCTCATAGACATTGAACTGGCTCTGCCCCCGCGCCAGCTCCCGGTAGCTGGTGGTGAACTCCCCGATGAAGTCGTGGCTGTGGGGCGAGGATGGGTCCCCGTCACCCAGGAGGAGACTCGCTGGGGTCCCCAGGGCTGACCCCCCACTCACCTGCCGTCGCGGTCCCAGTCGTACACTTCCACCTTGATCGCTCTGCAGGGCGAGGGGGGTCAGAGCCATCTCCAGCCCCTCCAGGCCCCAGCCCCCCAGCCCGAGGGCTGCAATGGGCCCTCGTGGCCGCCCTGCGCCCACTCCCCGTGGATTTGTTTTGACGCCTCCGTGGGCCTTTTCCTCCTTCCTCCTCCTCCTCAGGCTTTTTCGGTGGGATATTTTTATCCACTGTTGCCACAGCAACATCCGACACGGGGCCAAGCCGGCAACGTCGAGCCACCACCAAGCTTTGTTTGCCAGGACACGCAGCCAGTGACACCAGTTCTAGGAGCAGGGGGACAGGGAGAACCCCCCACCCCGCCTCAGGATGGCTCTGTGCTAGCCCACTGCCCAGATGGGTAAACTGAGGCGCGCGGCATGGGATGCTGGAGGGCTTGGGCATTAGTGGAGGAACCATAGAGACTGTGGGAAGAGGGTGCAGAGCGGCCGCCCTCATAGAATCACCAGGTTGGAAGAGACCCACCGGATCATCGAGTCCAACCATTCCTATCAAACACTAAACCATGTCCCTCAGCTCACCGGTCGTAGTCGCCGTTGCAGAGGGCGCGCACGGGGATGGTGAACGCCTGCCACACCGGGTTGAGCGTGTTCCTCACCACCTCCGTCTTGTGGCAGATGGTGAAGCTAAAGGGGACAAAGCCGGGGTGTGGGGGGCAAGGGGGTCACCCTCTCGGGCCACCCCCATCACCTCAGAGGCGACTTTTGCAGCCCCTCCCCAAAGCCAGCCCAGCCCCAGGGGGGATGTGGGGGGTCCCTGAGGTGTCCCCATGGCTGGGGCTGTGTGCCCTTCCACTGCGATGGGTTTGGGGGGGACAGGGAGGGGGGGATGGTTGCTCACGTCCCGTCCTCGTTGCTGCGGTAGAAGACCATGAAGGGGTCCGACTTGCCGAAGAAATCCTTCTTGTCCAGCTTGTTGGCGCAGAACTGCAGCGTGGCCACGTCCTGCGGCAGGGACCGGGGTGGGGGTCACCAGCACCACCCCCCCTGGGGACATCGGGGGTGCTGAGGGACCCCTGGGACACCTCATGGGAACAGGGCAGCCCCGACCCTCATCTCCCTCACCCCCCAGAGTGAGGGAGACCCAAGGGGGTGCGCCGGAGGGGCGGCTCAGGTCCCCCATCACAGCATCGGGGTGTCCCCAACGTGTCCCCCCCCGCTCACCCGGCAGTTGCCCAGCTCTTCAGCGAGGAGGATGATGGTGCCGCACTTCTTCCCCGGGATGCCGCTGCGGGAGGGGCCGTGGGTTTGGGGAGGACACACAGTGACCCAGGTGTCCCCCCCAGGGCTGGGCACCCCAAAACTCACCCATTGGAGACGGCCGGAGCGGGTCTCCTACCTCGGGTGTGTGTGGTGACTGTCCCCATCCTGCTGGGACACACAGCAAGGGGTGACAAAGGGGACACCCCCCCCCCCAAGAAAAAGCCAGATCCTTCTCCCCATGGGGAAACTGAGGCAGGGGCTGGCAGGGGGGGCATGGGGAGCCCGGGGCTGGCTGGAGCTGGGGCTGTCAGCACCAGGGTCTGGTGTCCATCCCAGACACCCAGATAAGGATGTGGGGACACTGGGCAGCCAGCCCAGCCCAGGGCCCCGCAGGGGAAACCGAGGCACGGGGGGGCTCACGTCAGGGGTTTCTCCAGGCGGCTGCCAGCCGAGCCCACGATCTCGCCCAGGGTGCAGAAGGCCTGGCCCAGAAAATCCTGCCGGAGCCGTGGGGTCACCGGGGTCTGTCCCCAGCCCCCCAGTGCAGGGTCGGGGGGGGGACAGTAGTGCCAGCCCCGCACTTACATGCTTGGAGAGGTCGGGGCTCTTGGAGTCCACATCGTACCTGGGGAGAGAGCAGGGAGCTGCGCTGAGGCTGCAGGGTGGGCTTGGGGGTGGGAACGGGGACAGAACACAGATGGGGATCAAGGTGGGACAGGGATGAGATGGGATGGGGTGTGGGACAGAGATGGGACACAAAAAGTGATGGGTTAGGTGTGGGGACGGGGGCAGGATGGGATGGGGACAGGGATAGAATCATAGAATCACTAGGTTGGAAAGGATCCCCAGGATCATCGAGTCCAACCATTCCCATCAATCACTAACCCATGTCCCTCAGCACCTCATCCACCCGTCCCTTAAACCCCTCCAGGGAAGGTGACTCAACCCCCTCCCTGGGCAGCCTCTGCCACTGCCCAATGACCCTTTCCATGAAATATTTTTTCCTGATGTCCAGCCTGAACCTCCCCTGGTGGAGCTTGTGGTCATTCCCTCTTGTCTTGGATGGTGTAGGGTGAGACGGGTCAGGGATTGAGATGTGGACAGGGATGGGCATGAGATGGAGATGGGCACAAGGATGGTGGTGGTGCAGGAATGGGGACAGGCACAGGGACTGGGCAGTGACAAGGACAGGGACAGATGCCAGTGGGTGCTGGCACAGGGGTGCTGGGGACGGTGGTGGGCAGGGGGGTGACACTGGAGGACAGCGGGGACACTCACAGGTCGAAGCGGAGATTCTGCTTCTCCTCGAAGAAGTAGTCGAGGACAAACTTGCGCAGAAAGTCAGGGTTCAGGGTGTTGTCGATGACCTCGGTCCGGCCAAACTGGGGACATGGGGACACCAGGGGGACATGGGGACACGGGAATGGAGACACAAGCATATGAGGGTAGGGACACAAGCACACAGGGACATGGAGATGAGGGATGGAGGAAGAAGACCAGAGGGAGGGACGGAGAGAGGGACGGGGACTCCGGGGAGACAAGGGGTGATGCAGGAGGCGGGAGGGGACGCAAGGGCCAGACACGGCAGAAGCAGGTGCCCCTTTGTCATCGGGCGCGGGGCTGGCACCACGTCCTGCCCAGCCCTCGCCTGCTCATTAAGGCCCCAAGCCCCTCAATTAAGCAGCAGTTAATTACAGGGCACCCAGTGGCGAGGAGGGGGGCGGGAGGGAGCGGGGGGGGCCAGCGCACCCCGAGAGGCGTGCCCGAGTGTCCCCTCCCAGCGCTGACCGGCCAGCTGGCTGCACCCCAACACGCTCCTCAGCTCCCCAGATCTTGGACTGGCTCGGGGCTGCACCCAGCATGTGATTGCTCACCCCAACACGCCTATTGGTCAGCTGGCCATCACCCCAACATGCCCATTGGTCAGTACCCCAACATGCCAACTGACCATCACCCCAACAGGCCAACTGGACATCACCCCAACATGCAGAGTGGCCAGCTGGCCATCAACCCAACGTGCCCATTGGTCAGTACCCCAACATGCCAACTGACCATCACCCCAACAGGCCAACTGGACATCACCCCAACATGCAGAGTGGCCAATTGGCCATCACCCCAACATGCCCATCAGTCAGTACCCCAACATGCCAACTGACCATCACCCCAACAGGCCAACTGACCATCATCCCAACATGCAGAGTGGCCAGTTGGCCATCAACCCAACGTGCCCATTGGTCAGTACCCCAACATGCCAAATGACCATCACCCCAACATGCAGACTGGCCAGCTGGCCAACAAGCCAATGTGCTCATCGGTCAGTACCCCAACATGTTGATTGGCCATCACCCTAACATGCAGACTGGCCAGTTGGCCAACAAGCCAATATGCCCAGTGGTCAGTACCCCAACATGCAGCTGGCCAGGATCTGACCTGCTGATTGGTCAGGTGGCCACCACCCCAACATGCCAATTGGCCACTTGGTTGTGATGCCCACATGCTAATTGGCCAGCACCCCAATGTGCTGATTGCCCCTCGTCACACCAACCATCAGTCCGTCCCGGCACTCACCTCCCGCCACTGTCGGCATCCGGGACGCTGGGTGTAGAGCACACAGACTGCAGGGGGGGAATTGGGTTGGGGGAGTGGACACCTACAGACCCCCAGATCCCCAGACACCTCCAATCCTCCAGACTACCCAGGACCTCCAGACACCCCAAGGACTCTTGGACACTTCCAGCCCCCCCCAGCCCCCCCTGAAACCTCTGGATGCTCCCATATCCCAAGGTTCCCCCAGACCCAGCCAGGACCCCTGATCTCTACTCACGTGGGTCCGACTTGGAGAAGGTGTCCTTGTCCAGGAGGTGCCTGCGGGGAGATGGGGTGCTGGGGACGGCCGGGGTGGTGCCCATGCCGGGTGTCGGGGTGCACAGCCGGGTCAGTGTTAGGGTGCCTGGCTGTGTATTGGGGCGCACAGAACGGTGCTGGGGTGCACAGCCCAGTGTCGGGGGGTGTGACTGCACGTGTAGCCTGATGTCGGGGTGCACATATGTGTGACGGGGTGCCCAGACGGGTGTTGGGGAGCCCAGCTGGGTGTTGGGGTGCACACGTGTGACTGGATGCACAGCTCAGTGTGGGGGTGCCCAGCCCTGTGTTGGGTGCCCACGTGTGTGAGCGCATGCACAGCTGGGTATTGGGGTGCACAGGTGTGTGACTGCATGCGCAGCTCAGTGTGGGGGTGCCCAGCCTGGTGTTGGGGTGCACACATGTGAGCGCATGCACAGCCAGGTGTCGGGGTGCAGGCATGTGTGATGGGCTGCACAGCTGGCTGTCGGGGTGCCCAGCCAGGTGTTGGGGTGCACACATGTGTGATGAGGTGCTCAGCTCAGTGTGGGGGTGCCCAGCCTGATGTTGGGGTGCACAGCCGGGTGCTGGGGTGCCCAGCAGGGTTTTGGGGTGCCCTTCCCTGTGCAGCCCAGCACGCTCCGTGCTGCGTGTTGGGGTGCACGTCTGCATGTTGGGGTGCCCTGCCCTGTGTCGGCAGATGCCCAGGGCAGCGAGGGGGCCCCCAGCACCCCCCCGCAGTAGTGAGCCGTGCGCCCCACGGGACTATCTCCATCCCTGATGGAGTGGGAGGAAAATAGGTCGGAGCAGCCGCAGGCAGCACAGCTGGGGGAGAACTGGGGGGGGGCACCAACTGCAGCTCCCCCCCACGGGGCACTCAGCACGCCCGGGGGGCACAGAGAGGGGCGCAGAGGGAGCTGGGGGGCAACAGGTTCGGTGCCCCCCACCAGGGTCCGTGGCATCGCCCCTCCAGCCCCCCAGCCCCAGCTCCAGCACCCCCATCCTGACACCTCCCGTAGGGGCTGATGGTACCAGGGAGGGGCACCCCCTGACTCCCACCCAAGGGTCCCCCCTGCAGGCACCCCCCACACCCAGAGACCCCTGCTCTCTCCCAGTGCCCCTCCCCGCTCTCCCCAGCTCTCCCAGTACCTCACATCCCAAGGGACCTCTGCTCCCCCAGTGCAGCCTCTGCTCTCCCAGCACCGGCTGCCCCCCACCCGCCCCTGCCTCCCAGTGCACCCCGGTGCTTCCCCAGTGCCTCCCAGTGTATCCCAGTGATGACTGCCCCCCTCTCCGCTACCTTCCAGTGCACCCCAGCTGCCTCCCAGTGCCTCCCAACACCAACTACTCCCGCTTCCCTCTGCCTCCCAGTGCATCCCAGTGCTTTCCCACTGCTTCCCCACTGCCTCCCAGTGCATCCCATTGCCTCCCAGTGCCTACAACACTGACTGCCTCCTGCTCCTCGCTGCCTCTCAGTGCTTATGAGCTGCCTTCCAGTGCACCCCAGTGTCTCCAAGCTGCCTCCCAGTGTCTCCGAGCTGCCTCCCAGTGCACCCCAGTGTCTCCAAGCTGCCTCCCACTGATCCCCAGTCTCTCCAAGCTGCCTCCCAGTATCTCCAAGCTGCCTCCTGGTGCACCCCAGTGTCTCTGAGCTGCCTCCCACTGATCCCCAGTGTCTCCGAGCTGCCTCCCAGTGCACCCCAGTGTCTCCAAGCTGCCTCCCACTGATCCCCAGTGTCTCCGAGCTGCCTCCCAGTGCAACCCAGTGTCTCCGAGCTGCCTCCCAGTGTCTCCAAGCTGCCTCCCAGTGCTCCCCAGTGTCTCTGAGCTGCCTCCCAGTGTCTCCAAGCTGCCTCCCACTGATCCCCAGTGTCTCCGAGCTGCCTCCCAATGTCTCTGAGCTGCCTCCCAGTGCTCCCCAGTGTCTCTGAGCTGCCTCCCAGTGTCTCCAAGCTGCCTCCCACTGATCCCCAGTGTCTCCGAGCTGCCTCCCAGTGTCTCCGAGCTGCCTCCCAGTGTCTCCGAGCTGCCTCCCAGTGCATCCCAGTGTCTCTGAGCTGCCTCCCAGTGTCTCTGAGCTGCCTCCCACTGTCTCTGAGCTGCCTCCCACTGACCCCCAGTGCCTCTGAGCTGCCTCCCAGTGCACCCCAGTGTCTCCGAGCTGCCTCCCAGTGCTCCCCAGTGTCTCCGAGCTGCCTCCCAGTGCTCCCCAGTGTCTCCGAGCTGCCTCCCAGTGCATCCCAGTGTCTCCAAGCTGCCTCCCAGTGTCTCCGAGCTGCCTCCCAGTGCATTCTAGCATCTCCGAGCTGCCTCCCAGTGTCTCCGAGCTGCCTCCCAGTGCCTCCCCCCAGCGCATCCCAGTGCCTCCCCCTCCCTCCGCCGCGGTGCCGGTACCTGCAGGACACGGTGAGCTCCACTCGGGTGGCCGGGACGGGTCCAGGGCCGCTGCCCGGCTCGGGGGCGCCCAGGCCGGCCATCCCGGGGCTCTGCCGCTGCCCCCGCTCCGGCACCGGCACCGGCACCGGCTCCGCCCCGGGGCTCCCAGCACCGCCCCCGGCACCGCCCCCGGGATCGCCCCCAGCCCCGGGATCACCCGCATCCCCATCCCCGCCCCGGGATCGCCCCCAGACCACCGGGACCATCCCCCCCGGTACCACCCTGCATCCTCAGCATCGCATCCAGCATCACCCCGCAACCCCGGTACCACCCCCGGTACCGGCCTGGGACCCCTAGTGCCCCCCGCAGGGCTCCCAGTACCACCCCCACACCATCCCAGTATCCCCAAGGGCTCCCAGTACCACCTCCACACCATCCCGGTATTCCCAAGGGCTCCCAGTGCCACTCCCACACCATCCCAGTATCCCCAGTAGCTCACAGTACCACCCCCACACCATCCCAGTATCCCCAAGGGCTCCCAGTACCACCCCCATACCATCCCAGTATCCCCAGTACCTCACAGTACCACTCCTGCTGTTGTCCTGGGTCTCCCAGTACCACCCTTGCACCATCCCAGTATCCCCAGTAGCTCCCAGTACCACCCCCACACCATCCCAGTATCCCCAGTAGCTCCCAGTACCACCCCCACACCATCCCAGTATCCCCAAGGGCTCCCAGTACCAGCCCTGTATCATCCCAGCATCATCCAGTAGCTCCCATTCCTGTCTCAGGCCCTGCCCCAGCACCTCCCAGTTCTCCCAGCCCAGTCCCTCTGTGCTGAGGGGGCACCACAGTGGAGCTGGACTGGGGATGCTGGGCGGACTGGGAGCCAGACTGGAGCCCCCAAGGTGCAGGTGGGGACAGGATGGGGGGGGCCGGGGTCAGCACCATGGGGGTTCTCCGACTTGGAGGGGTCATCACCACTGAGGGTCACAACCATGGGGGGGTTCTCCACATCGGGAAGGGGTCAGCACCACAGGAGGTGTCACCACCACGGGGCGGAGGTCACCATGGACGGTGTCAGGTCCCCAGGGCTCAGTGCTGGGTCCAGCCCTGATCAATGTCTTTATCAATCACCTGGATGAAGGCATCGAGTGCACCCTGAGCAAGTTTGTGGATGACACTAAGTTGGGAGGAAGCTGGATCTGCTGGAGAGTAGGGAGGCTCCAAAGGGATCTGAACAGGCTGGATCCATGGGCTGAGACCAATGGGATGAGGTTTAACAAGGCCAAATGGCGGGTCCTGCACTTGGGGCACAACAACCCTGGGCAGCTCCAGACTAGGAGAAGTCTGGCTGGAAACTGCCTGGAGGAGAAGGACCTGGGGGTGTTGGTTGACAGCGACTGACCATGAGCCAGCAGGGGCCCAGGTGGCCAAGAAGGCCAATGGCATCTTGGCTTGGATCAGACACGGCGTGGCCAGCAGGGCCAGGGAGGTTCTTCTCCCTCTGGACTCGGCACTGGTGAGACCAAACCTCGAATCCTGTGTTCAGTTCTGGGCCCCTCACCACAAGAAGGATGTTGAGGCTCTGGAGCGAGTCCAGAGAAGAGCAACAAAGCTGGTGAGGGGGCTGGAGAACAGGCCTGATGAGGAACGGCTGAGAGAGCTGGGGGTGTTTAGCCTGGAGAAGAGGAGGCTGAGGGGAGACCTCATTGCTCTCTCCAACTCCCTGAAAGGAGGTTGTGGAGAGGAGGGAGCTGGGCTCTTCTCCCAAGTGGCAGGGGACAGGACGAGAGGGAATGGCCTCAAGCTCTGCCAGGGGAGGTTCAGGCTGGACATTAGGAAAAAATTTTTCACAGAAAGGGTGATTGGGCACTGGCAGAGGCTGCCCAGGGAGGGGGTTCAGTCACCTTCCCTGGAGGGGTGTAAGGGACGGGTGGACGAGGTGCTGAGGGACATGGGTTAGTGATTGATTGGAATGGCTGGACTCGATGATCCAGTGGGTCGTTCCCAACCTGGTGATTCTACGATTCTATGATTCTACCACAGGGGGTTCACCAATACACGAGGGTCACCACTGTGGGGTAAGTCATCACCATTTGCATCGCCACCACTTCACATTTCTTTTATTACAAGGTGCTACAAACTGGTGAGGACCAGGTGGTGCCACCACCCACCCTCACAGCTCCCCTATCCCAAAGGAAAAGCCTTGATGACCTTGACGTCATCAAGAGGTCGGTCCTGGGCATTTGTCTCCACCATGGCCAAGCGGCCAAGGACGCCCATGCCCTGGCAGACCCTCCCGAAGATGCTGTGCTTCCCATCCAGCCACTGCGCCGGGCCCAGCGTCAGGAAGAACTGGCTGCCGTTGGTGTCCGGCCCCGCGTTGGCCATGGCCAAGATGCCGGCACCTGGGAGAGACAATAACAGACACCATGAACATCCTGCTTTGGAGATGCTTGGGCAGGTTTTCATATCACGGTAGACTCGCTGCCCCATGGATGAGCTCTTGCAGGACATCCCACCCCACGGGATGGGGACTGGGAGCTCTGGGTTGGGGACTGGGAGCGCTGGGATAGGGACCTGGGGGACACATCACCCCACGGCCAAGGTCACCATGTGGGACACACCATCCCACGGATGGGATCTTACAGAACGCATCACCCCATGGGCAAGGTTCTGGCATCACAGGGGACATGCTACGCCACGGATGGGATCTTGGAGGACATGCCACTTCACACTTGGGGTCATGAGGGGGCACATCATCTCCACGGCCAGGCTCCTGTGGGAAATGGGAGATGGGCCACACCGCGGAAAAGGTTGTGGTACCATGTCGGACATCCCACCCCATGGATGGGGTCTTGGGAGACATGGGAGACACGCTACCCCATGGCCAAGGTTCTGGTATCATGTCAGCCCACAGCTCCAGTTCTGGGGAATGTGAGGGACATCTGACTCCATGGGTGAGTTCCTAGGGGCCATGGAGAACATCCCACCCCATGGATGGCGTCTTAGAAAAGATGGGAGACATGCCACCCCATCAACAAGGTCCTGCATGCTGGGTAGCAAGTTACCCCATGGAGGGGATCTTGGAGAACATGGTAAACGTGTCACTTGGTAAAGTCCTGACATCCTGGGGGGCACCTCATCCCACGGATGGGCTCCCGGGGAACGAGGGGGATGTGCCAACCCATGGCCAAGCCCATCATGGGGAACATCATCCTCTAGGCATGAGGTCTAAGGGGCCGTCTGACCCCATGGGTGGGTTCCCGGGGGACACAGGTTCATGCCACCCACCGGATGGGGTCTTGAGGGACACAGCAGACATGCTACCCCATGGCCAAGGTCACGGATTGGGACATGCCACCCAGTGGGTGGGGTATTGAGGGACACAGGGGACATCCCATCCCATGGATGGCGTCTTGGGGGACATGTCACCCCACGGCCAAGGTTCTGGCATCATTGGGGAGACACTATCCCACAGCTGGGGACGCGGGGGACGCACCAACCCGTGGCCAAGCTTATCGTGGGGGAGATCATCCCATGGTGACAAGGTCTTAGGAGACACAGGGTCATCCCACCCACTGCGGGGGGTCTGGGCGGACACGGGGGACACTGGTCAGCCCAGCACTGGTCTCCACTCACCGGTGAACTTCAGCTCGGGGTGCAGCTCATCCTCAAACTGCTTCCCGTAGATGGAGGCGCCACCGCGGCCTGGGGAGCAGGAGGGGGGTCAGCCACGCCAGTTGGGGGACATCGCTCATCAGTGCCAGTTGTGGGGGGTCACTCATCGATACCGGAGAGGGGGTTGTTCATCGGTACCAGAGAGGGGGTTGCTCACCGGTGCCAGTTGTGGGGGGTCACTCACCGGTACCGGAGAGGCGGTCGCTCACCAGTACCGGAGAGGGGGTTGTTCATCGGTACTAGAGAGGGGGTCGCTCACCGGTACCGGAGGGGAGGTTCACTCACCGGTACCGGAGAGGAGGTCGCTCACCAGTACCAGAGAGGGGGTCATTCATCGGTACTGGAGAGGGGGTCTCTCACCGGTACCAGAGGGGAGATTCACTCACCGGTACCAGAGAGGGGGTTGCTCACCGGTGCCAGTTGTGGGGGGTCACTCACCAGTGCTAGCTAGGGGGTTGCTCATCGGTACCGGTTGTGGGGGTTTGCTCACCGGTACCGGAGAGGGGGTCGCTCACCACTACCGGTTGGGGGGGTCACAGGGTGGGGGTGTCACTCACCGGTGCCGGTGGGGTCGCCCCCCTGCACCATAAAGTCGCGGATGATGCGGTGGAAGCGGGTGCCGTTGTAGTAGCCGCGGCGGCAGAGCTCGGCAAAGTTCTTGCAGGTGCGCGGCGCGTGCTTCCAGTACAGCTCCAGCACCAGTGGGCCCATCCTGCCCGCACAGCACCGCTCACCGGGGGCACCGGAGCTGCCCGGTACCCGGGGGGGGACTGGGGGGCATCCAGTACCGGGGTTGGGACAATGGGGGTGTCTGGTACCATGTGGGGCACTGGGGGTGTCCGGTACCGCGGGAATGGGGGTGTCCGGTACCATGGGGGGACTGGGGGTGTCCGGTACTGCGGGAATGGGGGTGTCCGGTACCATGGGGGGACTGGGGGTGTCCGGTACTGCGGGAATGGGGGTGTCCGGTACCATGGGGGGCACTGGGGGTGTCCGGTACTGCGGGAATGGGGGTGTCTGGTACAATGGGGGGACTGGGGGTGTCCGGTACTGCGGGAATGGGGGTGTCCGTTATCATGGGGGGCAATGGGGGTGTCCGGCACTGCTGGAATGGGGGTGTCCGGTACCATGGGGGGCACTGGGGGTGTCCGGCACTGCGGGAATAGGGGTGTCCGGTACAATGGGGGGCACTGGGGGTGTCCGGTACCGCGAGAATGGAGTTGTCAGGTACCGGGGGGAGAGTGGGGGTGTCAGGTACCGGGGGCGTGGGGGGAGAGGCCGTGGGGGTCTCTGGTACCGGGAGGCACTGGGAGTGTCCGGTACCGAGAGGAATGAAGCGTGTGTGGTACAGGGTGGGGCACTAGGGATGTCCGGTACCGGGGGGACACGGGAGGTGTCTGATACCAGAGGGAGCGGGGGTGTCCGGTACCGGGGAGCACTCGGGGTGCTCGGTACCGGGGAGGAGTGGGGGTTTCTGTAACTCGGGGGGGGGCACTGGGGGTGTGCGGTACCGGGTGGGGGGGGGCCGCCCGGTGCCGGTACCGGGGAGAGCGGCCCCGGCGCTTACGTGGTCTCCATGGAGACGGTGGGCGGCTGCCACGAGTCTGGCGGGACGGCGGCCATACTGCTGCGGCGGCGGCGCGGGCCGCGCTTCCGGCCCCGCCCACCGACCAATGGCGGCGCGGCGGGGGCGGGGCCAAAGGGGGCGGGGCCAGAGAGCGCAGCCAATCGGCGCGGTGGAAAGGGCCAAAGGGGCGGGGCCAGAGGGCTCAGGATCAATCCGGGGCGGAGCGAGGGGCGGGGCTAGAGCGATCCGGGACACTCCGTGGGCGGAGCTAAAGGGGTCCCGACCAATCGTAGCGGGGAGAGGGGGCGGGGCCAGAGCCTGCGGGCCAATCGTAGCGGGGAGGGGGGGCGGGGCCAGAGCCTCCGGGCCAATGAGGGCAGCGGGCGCTGCCGCAGGGGGGGGGATTCGAACTCGGGGCCGCCCCCTGCGCGCTCGGCGAGCGGGACCCGGGGGCGGGCGGTGAGGGGGGAATGGGGGCGCCGAGAAGCGGGGGGCGGGGTGGGGGACCCCCCTCTGCGGGGACTGGGGGCGCTGGGATCGGGATTGAGAGCCTTGGGATTGGGACTGGGAGCCTGGTGATTGCGACTGGGGGCACTGGGATTGCGACTGGGAGCTCTGGGATCGGGACTGGGAGCGCTGGGATCGGGACTGGGGCCGCTGGGATGGGGACTGGGAGCACGGGGATTGGGACTGGGAGCTCTGGGATGGGGACAGGGAACCGCGGGGTGGGGACTGGGAACCGCGGGGTGGGGACTGGGAGCTCTGGTATGGGGACTGGGAGCACTGGGATGGGGACTGGGAGCACGGAGATTGGGAATGGGAGCTCTGGGATGGGGACTGGGAGCTCTGGGATGGGGACTGGGAGCTCTGGGATGGGGACTGGGGGCGCTGGGATGGGGACTGGGAGCACTGGGATCAGGACTGGGAGCGCTGGGATGGGGACTGGGAGCTCTGGGGGTGCTGGGATCGGGACTGGGAACACTGGGATGGGGTCTGGGAGCTCTGGGATGGGGTCTGGGAGCTCTGGGATGGGGACTGGGGGCGCTGGGATGGGGACTGGGAGCACTGGGATCAGGACTGGGAGCGCTGGGATGGGGACTGGGAGCTCTGGGGGTGCTGGGATCGGGACTGGGAACACTGGGATGGGGTCTGGGAGCTCTGGGATGGGGTCTGGGAGCTCTGGGATGGGGACTGGGGGTGCTGCGATGGGGACTGGGAGCTCTGGGATGGGGACTGGGGGCGCTGGGACTGGGAGCACTGCGATGGGGACTGGGAGCTCTGGGATGGGGAGCTCTGTGATGGGGACTGGGAGCTCTGGGGGTGCTGGAATTGGGACTGGGAACCGTGGGATGGGGTCTGGGAGCTCTGGGATGGGGACTGGGAGCTCTGGGATGGGGACAGGGTGCTCTGGGATGGGAACTGGGAGCTCTGGGATCGGGACTGGGGGCGCTGGGTTGGGGACTGGGGGTGCTGGGGTCGGGACTGGGAGCTCTGGAATCGGGACTGGGAGCGCTGGGATGGGGACTGGGGGTGCTGGGGTCGGGACTCGGGGTGCTGGGATGGGGACTGGGAACCGCGGGGTGGGGACTGGGAACCGTGGGGTGGGGACTGGGAGCTCTGGTATGGGGACTGGGAGCACTGGGATGGGGACTGGGAGCTCTGGAATCGGGACTGGGGGCGCTGGGATGGGGACTGGGAGCACTGGGATCGGGACTGGGAGCACGGAGATTGGGAATGGGAGCTCTGGGATGGGGACTGGGAGCCTGGTGATTGCAACTGGGAGCTCTGGGATTGCGACTGGGAGCTCTGGGTTTGTGACTGGGAGCTCTGGGATGGGGACTGGGAGCTCTGTGATGGGGACTGGGAGCACTGGGATGAGGACTGGGGGCGCTGGGATCAGGACTGGGAGCTCTGGGTTGGGGACTGGGAGCACTGGGATCAGGACTGGGAGCGCTGGGATGGGGACTGGGAGCTCTGGGATGGGGAGCTCTGTGATGGGGACTGGGAGCTCTGGGGGTGCTGGGATCGGGACTGGGAACCGTGGGATGGGGTCTGGGAGCACTGGGATGGGGTCTGGGAGCTCTGGGAGGGGGACTGGGGGCGCTGCGATGGGGACTGGGAGCTCTGGGATGGGGACTGGGAGCACTGGGATGGGAACTGTGGGATGGGGACTGGGAACCGTGGGATGGGGACTGGGAGCTCTGGGATGGGGACTGGGAGCTCTGGGGGTGCTGGGATGGGGACTGGGAGCTCTGGGATGGGGACTGGGAGCACTGGGATGGGAACTGTGGGATGGGGACTGGGGGCGCTGGGATGGGGACTGGGAGCACCGGGATGGGGACTGGGGGCGCTGGGATGGGGACTGGGAGCTCTGGGATGGGGAGCTCTGTGGTGGGGACTGGGAGCTCTGGGGGTGCTGGGATCGGGACTAGGAACACTGGGATGGGGACTGGGAGCTCTGGGATGGGGACTGGGAACTGTGGGATGGGGACTGGGGGCGCTGGGATCGGGCTGTGGGCCTGATGGGTCCCTGGGGTGCGGGTGCCCCGGTTTGTCCCCCGGGCCGTGCCGCCTGCCCTGGCGCTGCCAGCCCTGGTGGCACAAAGCCCCGATTGTCCCTGGCACCGCGGGTGCTGTCCCCGGGCGTGCGGCCGGTGCCACCCGGGGCCCCCCCGGGGGTCTGGGACACGGGGGTCCCTGGGTCACCCCCTGCCCCCCCAGCAGCCCCTGTGCCGGAGCCGCCACCATGGCCGAGGAGCGAGGTAGGGCAGTGCCAGCCCCGTGTCCCCCGCGTCCCTCCCGGTGCTGGGGACCGCGGCTCACCCCGTGTCCCCCCCCAGAGGTGCGATTCATCACCGAGGAGAGCTTCGACTTCGGGGTCCTGTCCCCCGACGACAGGTGAGGGGGGGACAGGGGGGACATCCCACCCCATGGCTGGGGACAAGGGGGACAGGGGGGACATCCCACCCCATGGCTGGGGACAAGGGGGACAGTGGGGACATCCCACCCCATGGACAGCATCCTGGGGGATGTCCCACCCTCTGAACAGGACCTTGGGGGACATGGGGACATCCCACCCACTGAACAGGATCCTGAGGGATATGTGGGATGTCTCACCCTGCAGCTGGGGTCCTGGGGGACATGCCACCTCATGGTCAATGTCCTGGGGGACACTGGGGATGTGCCACCTCATGGATGGGGTCCTGGGGGACACGGGGGATGTGCCACCTCATGGATGGGGTCCTGGGGAACACGGGGGATGTGCCACCTCATGGATGGGGTCCTGGGGGCCATGGAGTCACTTGACGGCACCCCGGGTGCCACAGTTGGGTGACATGGGGGGGGGGCGGGTGTGGTTGAGGTGGCCAGGACAGGGCTAATGCTTGCCTTGCCCCTGCAGCCGCGAGGAAGAGGAGGGCGAGGAAGGGGCTGGGGGAGCCTGGAGTCCCCTGAGCGGCTCCCGGCTGGAGGAGATGATGCGGGAGGCGGCACAGCTGGCAGCACAGCTGGAGCAGTGCCGGCTGCCCCCCCCGGGCTCCCCCGGCACCCCCAGCCCCCGCAGCCCCCGCCGCCAGACCTTCGTGGTGAAGGACAGCCCAGTGCGGGCACTGCTGCCCACGGTGGAGTCCCCCCCTGTCCCCAAGGTAGGGGACGCCCATGCCGGGGGGTGGCTCCCAGTGCTCCCAGTATGGCCCCACATCCCCTTCCCACCAGGGATGAAGTCCGAACCTGACCAAACCCCATCTCAGGGAGGGGTCCCAGTGCTCCCAGTATGGCCCCACACCCCCTTCCCACCAGGGCTGAAGTTCTAACCTGCCCAAACCCCATCTCGGGGAGGGGTCCCAGTGCTCCCAGTATGGCCCCACACCACCTTCCCCCCAAGACCCCATCCTGGGAGGTTGTCCCAGTGCTCCCAGTATGGCCCCACACCACGTTCCCAGTCCCAGTGCCCCCCGATGCCCCTCTCTGTTCCAGGTCTCGCCCAGCTGCCCCCGCCCCACGCCGCCGAGGGCCCTCCCTGGGGCCAGGACCCCCCCCAGCAGCCGCTCGGGGCCCCCCCAGCCGGGCCCCCCCCGAGGGCGGGGGGGCAGCACCCATGGCCAGCGTGAGCCCCCACGGGTGGGGACAGCGGGGACAGCAGGTACGGGGGATGGGACAGCCTGGGGTGTGCTGACACTGTGGGGCATCCAGCCATGGGGCACCCAAACCTTGGGGCACCCAAATCATGGGTCATCCAAACCTTGAGGGACCCAAACCACGGGTCATCCAGACCTTGAGGGACCCAAACCACGGGTCATCCAGACCTTGAGGGACCCAAACCACGGGTCATCCAAACCTTGAGGGACCCAAACTATGGGTCATCCAGACCTTGGGGCACCCAAGCCTTGAGGGACCCAAACCATGGGTCATCCAGACCTTGAGGGACCCAAACCTTGGGGGACCCTCACTATGGAGCCCCCACGCTATGGGGTGGGAGAAGGGGGCCCCCCTCCAAGATGCAGGGCAGGCAGGTGCCTCAGCTGCCTGGTGGGGTGGGGTGCCCCTGCCTGCCCCACAGCCCCTCTCTCCACAGCCCCACCAAAGGCGAAGGGGGGCGCTGCCCCTGGCCCCCCCGCTGCCCCGCCAGCCCCGAACCAGGACCCTCCCCAGCTCCTCCAGCCGCGTCCCCGCACCCAGCGCCAGCTCCAGGGCGCCCGGACGGACCGCTCCTCCGGGGGGGGCTCCCGCACCCCGAGGTACGGATGGGGCTGCTGGGATGGTTACCCCTCCCCGTGCCTCAGTTTCCCCATTGCAGGCACAGGGGCTTCCCCCCTGTTTCCCCCCGGTTTCCCCCCCCACCATGCCTCAGTTTCCCCCCACCCCATGCCTCAGTTTCCCCCCGGTGCCTCAGTTTCCCCCTCACCCCATGCCTCAGTTTCCCCCCGCTGCCTCAGTTTCCCCCCCGTGCCTCAGTTTCCCCCCAGTGCCTCAGTTCCCCCCCCCGCCATGCCTCAGTTTCCCCCCAGTGCCTCAGTTCCCCCCCCATGCCTCAGTTTCCCCCCGGTGCCTCAGTTTCCCCCTCACCCCATGCCTCAGTTTCCCCCCCGTGCCTCAGTTTCCCCCCCCGCCCCATGCCTCAATTTCCCCCCCGTGCCTCAGTTTCCCCCTCACCCCATGCCTCAGTTTCCCCCCCGTGCCTCAGTTTCCCCCTCACCCCATGCCTCAGTTTCCCCCCCGTGCCTCAGTTTCCCCCCACCCCATGCCTCAGTTTCCCCCCACACCATGCTTCAGTTTCCCCCCAGTGCCTCAGTTTCCCCCCACCCCATGCCTCAGTTTCCCCCTGGTGCCTCAGTTTCCCCCTCACCCCATGCCTCAGTTTCCCCCCGGTGCCTCAGTTTCCCCCTCACCCCATGCCTCAGTTTCCCCCCCGTGCCTCAGTTTCCCCCCCACCCCATACCTCAGTTTTCCCCCAGTGCCTCAGTTTCCCCCCACCCCATGCCTCAGTTTCCCCCCACCCCATACCTCAGTTTCCCCCAGTGCCTCAGTTTCCCCCCACCCCATACCTCAGTTTCCCCCCAGTGCCTCAGTTTCCCCTGCACCCCATGCCTCAATTTCCCCCCAGTGCCTCAGTTTCCCCCCAAGTGCCTCAGTTTCCCCCCAACTCCATGCCTCAGTTTCCCCCCCCATGCCTCACTTTTCCCCCCACCCCATGCCTGTTTCCCCCCAGTGCCTCAGTTTCCCCCCAGGTGCCTCAGTTTCCCCCCCACTCCATGCCTCAGTTTCCCCACGGCCGCTCTCCCCATTGCAGGCGTGGGGGCGACGCGGGTGGCCCCCCCAGCTGCTGGCTCTGCTGGCTCGGGGTACAAACCGGGCCCCCCTCCCAGCCGCCTCCGCCCCCCCCGGAAGCCGCCGGCGAGCAGCGCTCCGAGGTGACCCCCCCTCGCCCAGAGGAGCTTGGAGTCCCCGACACCCCCGCAACCCCCGGCCTGGGGTGTGGGTGAGGCAGACGGCGACTGGGGAAACTGAGGCAGGGGTGAGGAGTTGGGGGGGGGGACACAAAGCGGGGCCCTCCAGGAGGAGGCAGAGGTGCAGTTGGGTTTTGCTTTAATTACAAAAGGTCCCAGCAGTAGGAAACCCCCCCTTGCAACCCTCCCCCCCACCCCCCAACCCGCTGCCTCCACTTGAGCCTCTCCCTGGGGTGTACAAAGTATTGTGGGGGCCCAGACATCCCTGCACCCCCCAGCTGATCCCCCCCCAATCTGTGTGTCCCCACTTGGGGATTTGGGCAGGGATGGGGGGAGGGGAATATCTTTTTTTTTTGTATTTTTCATGTATTTTTTAAATAAATCCCTCCACCGGGCAGGGTCTGGGGATAGTGCTGGGGGGCACCCCGATACCACCACCCCCCCCGCCACCAGGGGCAAAGGGGTGGGGACAAAGCCCTGCAAGGATCCCAAGTGCCACCATGGGGAGGGGGGTGTCTGTGGCTTCAGGTCCCATCCTAGTGTCACCATCCATCCTGGTGTCCCCACTTCCAGTGTCACAGCAGGGGGGACACCCACCAGGTCACCATGAGATGCTGCCCAGCCCAATCCAGGTGTTACCCCCGCCCTCGGCCCAAGCATGGTGGCAAGGGCAGCGGACACCCCCTGGGTCACTGTTAGGTGCCCTCGATCCTAGTGCCACCCCTCAAGTGTGGTGGCACGGGCAGGTGACACCTACCAGGTCACTTTTAGATGCCCCCAGCTATCCTGGTGCCACCCCATCCTGGCGTCACCCCCCGAGCATGGTTCCACCGGCCCCCCCATTCTTGTGCTACCCCCCTTGGCGTGGTGGCACGGGCTGGAGACACCCACCAGGTCACCATTAGATGTCCCCTTGACCAGTTCTGGTGTCACCCCCAATCACGGTGCCACCCCCCAATCATGGTGTCACCCCCCTGGCATGGTGGCACGGGCAAGGGACACCCACCAGGTCACTTTTAGATACCCCTCACCATCCTGGTGCCACCCCTGGCATGGTGGCACAGGCAGGGGACACCCACCGGGTCACTGTTAGATGCCCCCCCTCCCCATCCCAGTGCCACCATCCTGTCCTGGTGCCACCCCCCAGTCCTGGCACGATGGCATGTGGGCAGGGGCCACCCACCAGGTCACCATTAGATGGAGGTCTCGTCGCTCCTGGGGGACACAGAGATGGGGGGGGCACAAGGTGGGGGGACACAAAACCAAGACAGATGATGCGTGACAGGGCGGGGGGGCCGAGGCACCCAGCACTCGCCCGGTGGGGGGGACATGGAGGGGGGGGCAGGAGCGCCCGGGCCCCCGCGATTAATGGAGAAAATTGAAAAACAGAAATCTGGGCAGGGAGGGGGGCAAGGGGAGAGAAGAGAGGGGGGTTAGTGTCGCGCCACCGCCCGCCACCGCGTGGGTACCCAACGGGCACCCAGTGGAACCCAGCGGGCAACCAGTTGGAGCCCAAGCAACCCAATGGACATCCCAGCACCCAGCTGGAAGCCTGTGGGCAACCAACGGGAGCCCCAGCACCCAACAGGAACATCAGCTCCCCAGGGGCACCCAACAGGAACCCCAGAACCCAAGGGGAACCCCAGCTCCCCATGGGAACCCAATGGGAATCCCAGAACCCAATGGGAACCCCAGTTCCCCATGAGAACCCAACAGGAACCCCAGAACCCAACAGGAACCCCAGCTCCCCATGGGAACCCAATAGGAATCCCAGAACCCAATGGGAACCCAAGCTTCCCATGGGAACCCAACAGGGATCACAGCACCCAATGGGGACCCCAGTTCCCCATGGGAACCCAACGGGAACCCCAGAACCCAACGGGAACCCAAGCGCCCCATGGGAATGAAACAGGAACCCCAGAACCCAAGGGGAACCCCAGCTCCCCATGGGAACCCAATGGGAACCCCAGAACCCAATGGGAACTCCAGCTCGCCATGGGAACCCAACAGGAACCCCAGAACCCAATGGACAGTTAGAGCTGATGGGCAACCTGGCACTCAATGGGCACCCACTCAACAGTCAGAGGGCACCCAATGGTCACCCTTGAACCCAGTGGTCACCCGAGTGGAACCCTTGCACCCAGTGGTCACCCGAGTGGAACCCTTGCACCCAACAGTCACTCTTGCACTTGACGGGCACCCAATGAGGAACCGTGGCACCCGATGGGCCCCCAAGAACCACCCTTGAACCTAATGGTCTCCCAAGAGGAACTGTGGCACCCAGTGGGCATCCAACAGCCACCCTTGAACCTAATGGTCTCCCAAGGGGACCCTGGCACCCGATGGGCACCCAACAGCTGCCCCGTGGCCACCAACGGGGCACCGTGGCCACCCTCCGCCAGGCACTCACTCGGAGCCAGAGGAGTCTTCGTCCACGGTGCCTGCCTTGATGCTCATGGTGATGGGGGTGACGCCGCTGAGCTGCTCCTGCAGGGTCTGGCGGGGGCGGGGGGCAGCGGGGACCCCCACCCTGCTGCCCTCACTGCCCGAGGAGGTGGGGGGCGGCGGGGGGGGCCCGAGGCGCTGGGTGCTGCCCCGCTCGCTGATGGCGGGGAGGCCCTTCTTCTTCAGGATGCCTGCGGGGTAGGGGCATCACCCAGGGGCTCGGAGGGAGGGTCATTGAGCTGCCCCCCACCCACCCCATGGCACCCACTCGGCCGTGGGACCCCGCACCCTTGTGGGGATGGGGTGGGGGCATCACTCAGGGGTTTGGGGGTGTCACTGAGGTGCCCCCCACCCACCCTGTGGCACCCGTACCTTTGTGGGGATGGGGCAGGGGCAGCAGTGGGGGGACCCTGGGGGGCACCTCGCTGTTGAAGCGGGGGGGTTCGGCACGGAGGGGCCCCTCGCCCCCCACCGGCTCCACGCGCAGGGTCTCGCTGCCCCCAGGCCCCTCGCTCTCGCTTGCTGTCGTCACAAACTCTCCCGGCCAGTACGGCTGCGTGGGGGCCACCAGGCTGTCACCTGTGAGGGGGACTGGATGGCAGGGTGAGGGCCCCCCCCAACCCCCACTGGGTGCCCCCTCCTTGCATCCCAGCCAGAGCGAGGGAACCCCTACCCACTGGGTGCCCCCAGAGAGGGTGAGAGACCCCTCCCCCCATCCCCACTGGCACCCTGGACATGGTGAGGGACACCCCCGAACTCACTGAGTGCCCCCATCAGCACCCCAGGCTGGTTGATGGACCCACTGGGTGCCCCCCACAGGCCCCAGTCAGGGCAGGGGACCCCCCCCAAAACCCACTGGGTGCCCCCCTGTGCATCCCAGACAAGGCAAGGGACCACCTCCCCCCTTCCCTGGGTGCCCCTCATCCCCACCCTGACCATCGTGAGGGACCCCCAATCCCCTTGGGCACCCCCCCCGGCTGTTACCAGGGGTGGGGGGCATCAGGGGGAGCCCGGGCAGGGCGTCCCAGCCAGGGGGTGGCTCGTCCTCGCTCTCGGAGGAGTGTGTGGAGCCGAAGGAGCCGCTGCGGTCGTCATCCAGCGAGATGTCACTGTCTGAGTCCGTGTCGTGTTCTGGGGGGGACACACAGGTCAGGGGGTGCCCAGCTGGGCTGAGGCTGGGTGCACTCGTCACACAGGTGGTGCCCTTACCTTCATGCTGGTCCTGGGCGTCGAGGAAAAGTCCCCCCGGCTCAGCCAGTGCCCGCTGCCCTGGGCTGCCCGCCAGCCCCGAGTCCTCCCTGCGCGACAGGACACACCTGCTGCCCAACCATGCCACCACCCTGCCTCCAACCAACCCATTCCCCATCATCTCACCATCTCACTAGCCCACCAACCCACCACCCTGCCTCCAAACAACCCATTCCCCATCATCTCACCATCTTGCTACCCCACCAACCCACCACCCTGCCTCCAACCAACCCATTCCCCATCATCTCACCATCTCACTACCCCACCAACCCATCACTCTGCCTCCAACCAACCCATTCCCCATCATCTCACCATCTCACCAACCCACCACCCTGCCTCCAACCAACCCATTCCCCATCATCTCACCATCTCACCAACCCACCACCCTGCCTCCAACCAACCCATTCCCCATCATCTCACCATCCCACCAACCCACCACCCTGCCACGATGTTCTCCAAGGTCGTTTCCAACTGAGTGATTCCATGATCCCACCACTCCAACATCATGTTACCCAGCTGTGCCACCACCCTGCCTCCATCCCACCACCCCCGTCCCAGCGGTACCGGCGCACGAAGGGGATGTAGCTATGGTGGCTCTTGCCGGAGCGCGCGGTGCTGTGCAGGGAGCCGGTAGAGCCGCCGTCAGGTGCCGGGTACAGACGCCCGGCCACGTAGGTGCTGTCACAGCCGTAGGCCTGCCACGGGGATGGGGATGTCACCACCACAGCTGCCCCTGCCCTCCTGGATCTCCCCCAAACCCTCCCAGCCCCTCCTGGCACTTACGGGGGTCAGGGTGGACTTGGTGGCCAGCGTGGGGTCGGGCACACGCCGGCGGGTGCAGCTGAGCTGCAGGCTCCGCCGCACGTCCTTGCTCAGCACCACGCAGAACAGGAAGATGAGGGGGCCCTGGGTGGAGAGGGAGGCACATGGGGGCACTGGCACCTTGAACAGATGGGACCCCCATCCCCCCTGGCTGCCCCCACTGGCACCCCAAAGTAGGAGAAGGGACCCCCTGTGCCCACTGAGCACCCCCTAGGAGAGGGGGCTCAATTCCTGGGGTGTCCCTGTCCTGTCACCCTCCGTGTCCCCACAGGTGTCCCCAGCTGGGCAGCTGCGGGGGCCGGGGGGTTGGCCTGGTCCAGGGGTGTGGGGGTACAGACACATAGGGGGCCATAGAGAAGCAAAGGGACCTATAGGGAACATGAGAATCTGTAGGGAGCTATAGGGACCATAAACAGCTATAGGGAGCCTAGGAAGTTATAGGGAACCTAGGAAGTTGCAGGGAGCTATAGGGAGCCTAGGAAGTGATAGGGAGCCTAGGAAGTTATAGGAAGCTATAGGGAGCCTAGGAAGTGATAGGAAGCTATAGGGAGCCTTAGAAGTTATAGGGAGCTATAGGGAGCCTAGGAAGTTACAGGGAGCCTAGGAAGTTATAGGGAGCCTAGGAAGTTATAGGGAGCCTAGGAAGTTATAGGAAGCTATAGGGAGCCTAGGAAGTTATAGGAAGCTATAGGGAGCCTAGGAAGTTATAGGGAGCCTAGGAAGTTATAGGAAGCTATAGGGAGCCTAGGAAGTTATAGGAAGCTATAGGGAGCCTAGGAAGTTATAGGAAGCTATAGGGAGCCCAGGAAGTTATAGGAAGCTATAGGGAGCCTAGGAAGTTATAGGGAGCTATAGGGAGCCTTGGAAGTTACAGGGAGCCTAGGAAGTTATAGGGAGCCTAGGGAAGCGTAGGGAGCTACAGGAAGGTATAGGGAGCATAAAGAGCTATAAGAAGGCATAGGGAGGCATAGGGAGATCCATGAGTTGTAGGGGTATAGGGGCATGGGGGGTGCCTAGGCTGGAGGGATGCAGGGCACTATAGGGGGCAGGAGGAGCTGGAGGAGGCTCAGTCCCTATGGGGAGGGGTCGGGGGTCCAGCAGACCTGGAGGCAGTTGGAGATGGCGAAGAGGTAGTGGAAGAGCAGGGAGTCGCTGTTGACCGAGAGCAGCGCCAGGAGCCAGGCCAGGGTGGGCAGCGCCAGCAGCACCAGCGCCGTCTGCAGCCCGGAGCTGGGGGGGCGTCAGCACCCAAACAGTCCCCACACACGGACCCCAGTACGCACCCCAAGGGAGACCCCAATGGAGACCCCAATGCGCACCCCACACAGACCCCAATGGAGACCCCGACACGCACCCCACATGGGCCCCAAGGGAGACCCCAATGGAGACCCCAATGCGCACCCCACATAGACCCCAATGGAGACCCCAACACGCACCCCACAGAGACCCCAATGGAGGCCCCAATGGAGATCCCAATGGAGACTCCAACACACACCCCACACAGACCCCAATGGAGATCTCGACATGCACCCCACGTGGACCCCACGGGAGACCCCAATGGAGACCCCAATGCACACCCCATGCAGACCCCAATGTGCACCCCAATGGAGATCCCAACGCGCACCCCACGCAGACCCCAATGGAGACCCCAGCGTGCACCCCACGCAGACCCCAATGGAAACCCCAACGCACACCCCACGCAGACCCCAATGGAGACCCCAGCGTGCACCCCACGCAGACCCCAGTGGAGACCCCAACGCACACCCCATGCAGACTCCAATGGAGACCCCAACACGCACCCCACGCAGACCCCAATGGAGACCCCAGCGTGCACCCCACGCAGACCCCAATGGGGACCCCAATGCGCACCCCAAGCAGACCCCAATGGAGATCCCAACGCGCACCCCACACAGACCCCAATGGGGACCCCAGCGTGCACCCCATGTAGACCCCAATGGAGATCCCAACGCGCACCCCACGCAGACCCCAATGGACATCCCAATGCACACCCCACGCAGACCCCAATGGAGACCCCAGCGTGCACCCCACGCAGACCCCAATGGAGATCCCAACGCGCACCCTACACAGACCCCAATGGGGACCCCAGCGTGCACCCCACGCAGACCCCAATGGAGATCCCAACGCGCACCCCACGCAGACCCCAATGGAGACCCCAATGCGCACCCCAATGGAGACCCCAACGCGCACCCCACACAGACCCCAATGGAGACCCCAACGTGCACCCCAACGCAGGCTCCACCATCAGCCCCAGACAGCCCCTGCTCTCAGCCCCCCGTGCCCCCCGCCCCAGGACTCACGCGGTGCCCCTCTTGTCGCAGTCCTGGGGGGAGGCGCAGGTGGCCCTGGCCGCCAGCACGAGGAAGAGGACGCTGACCTGCGGGGCAGGGGGGTGAGCGCGGGCTGGGGGCACCGGGGGTCCCGCGCCCCAGGCCCCGTTACGCACGGCCACGGCGCAGGCGCTGGGCCCCGCCAGGCTCCACACGAGGCTGTCGTGGATGGAGAGCCAGCAGAAGTCGGGGTTCCCGTAGCCCTCGGGGTCCAGCCCCACCGCCAGCCCTGCGGGAGCACGGTCAGGGGGGACACCTGGGGAGGAACCCACGGGGGGGCGGGGCCACTGGGAGGGGGCGGGGCTAATGACTGAGGGGGCGGGGCTAATGACTGAGGGGCGGGGCTAAGGGCTGGATGGGCGTGGCCATTGGCTGGGGTGGGCGGGGCCACTGTTTGGGGTGGGCGGGGCTACAGATGGGCCGGGGCCATAATTATGGGGGTGGGGGCTAGGGGCGGGGCTAATACGGGTGGGCGGGGCTATGTAGAAAGGGGGCGGGGTTAATGACTGAGGGGCGGGGCTACGTGTCAAAGGGGCGTGGTTATGGATCAAGGGGCGGGGCTATTACCTGGGGTGTGGCTACTATGGGGTGGGGCTATGAGCGATGAAGGAGCTGGTTTGGGAGTTGAGCCCCCAGAGGCAGGTGGAGGTGGGGGGTCAGGGGTCCTCCAGGGGTCGGGGGGCAGGGTCAGAGCCCAGCTCGGTGCTGGGGGTCTCACCGGTGATGAAGGCGGGCAGCCCCCAGCCCAGCACGTGGTAGAAGCGCATGGGCCCGCGGTCGATGTGCCGGGGCTCGCTGCGGCGCCGGTAGAGGTGCAGCCCCTCGAGCAGCGCCCAGCCCACCGCGCTCATGTAGAGGAACTGCAGCAGGATGGCCACCACCGTGCAAGCCAGCTGCGCCCCGCGGGTCAGGGGCCTGCCTCGCACACCCACCGATCCCCCGCGCAAACCCCAAGCACCACCCTAGGATCCCCACCACAAAACTCCATGCACCACGTCAGGATCCTGGCCCCACATCCCCCCTTGCCCCAGCTCACCCCCTGGTTGAGAGACTCCAACCCTGTTTTAGAGTCCCCAACCCTTTTTGAGAGACCCCAACCCTTGAGGACCTCCCGTTTGAGCGACCAAATCCTTGAGGACCCCACATTTGAGAGAACCCAACCCTGTTTGAGAGACTTCAACCCTTGAGGACCCCCTGTTTGAGAGACTCCAACCCCATTTGAGAGACCCCAACACCATTTTAGAGACTCCAACCCTTGAGAACCTCCCCTTTGAGAGACCCCAACCCTGTTTGAGAGACTTCAACCCTTGAGGACCCCCTGTTTGAGAGACTCCGACCCCATTTGAGAGACCCCAACACCATTTTAGAGACTCCAACCCTTGAGAACCTCCCCTTTGAGAGACCTCAACCCTGTTTGAGAGACCCCAACCCTTGAGGGCCTCCTGTTTGAGAGACCCCAATCCTTGAGGACACCCCGTCTGAGAGACTCTAACCCCATTTGAGATACCCCAACCCTTGAGGGTCTCCTGTTTGAGAGAGTCCAACCCCATCTGAGAGACCCCAACCCTTGAGAACCTCCCATTTGAGAGACCCCAACCCTTGAGGATCCCCCGTTTGAGAGACCCCAACCCTTGAGAACCTTCTGTTTGAGAGACCCCAACCCTTGAGGACACCCCATTTCATAGACCCGAACCCCGTTTGAGAGACCTCAACCCTTGAGGGCCTCCTGTTTGAGAGACCCAAACCCTTGAGGACACCCTGTTTGAGAGACTCTAACCCCATTTGAGAGAACCCAACCCTTGAGGGTCTCCTGTTTGAGAAAGTCCAGCCCCATTTGAGAGATCCCAACCCTTGAGAACCTCCCGTTCGAGAGACCCCAACCCTTGAGAACCTTCTGTTTGAGAGATCCCAACCCTTGAGGACCTCCTGTTTGAGAGAGTCCAACCCCATTTGAGAGGCCCCAACCCTTGAGGGTCTCCTGTTTGAGAGACCCCAACCCTTGAGGACACCCCGTTTGAGAGACTCTAACCCCATTTGAGAGACCCCAACCCTTGAGAACCTCCCATTTGATAGACCTCAACTCTGTTTGAGAGACCCCAACCCTTGAGAACCTCCCGTTTGAGAGACCCCAACCCTTGAGAACTTTCTGTTTGAGAGAACCCAACCCTTGAGGCCCCCCGTTTGAGAGACCCCAACCTTTTTGCGACCCCCACCCTCGGCCCCAGCCCCCGTCTCTCGTCTCGCCGCTCACCGGGCTGTCGGCCTGGTTGATGCCGAGGAGGAAGACGAGCTGTGCGAGGAGGAGGGCGGTGGCGCCGTGGCGGCGGATGCTATGGCGGTTGGAGCGCAGGCCCCGCAGCCCCCCCAGGGCCAGCACGGCCAGCAGCAGCCCCGCCAGCCCCACGCCCAGCGACGTGTAGGTCAGAGCCGCCAGCGGCAGGACCTCCCCGTTCTGCACAGGGAGCCAGGCGTCAACGAGCCGCGTGCCGGGCACGTGGCCCGAGACATGGCCAAGCCCCACGCCCTGAGCCCCACACACACCCCCAGCCCCACACGCCCCCAGCCCCACACCCTGAGCCCCACACATGCCCCCAGCCCCACACACGCCCCCAGCCCCACACCCTGAGCCCCACACACCCCCCCAACCCCACACCCAGAGCCCCACACACCCCTCCAACCCCACACACACCCCCAGCCCCACACCCTGAGCCCCACACACACCCCCAGCCCCACACCGTGAGCCCCACACACACACCCAGCCCCACATCCTGAGCCCCACACACACAGCCCCACACCGTGAGCCCCCCCCACACACACAGCCCCACACACACCCCCAGCCCCACACCCTGAGCCCCACACACACCCCCAGCCCCACACACACCCCCAGCCCCACACCTTGAGCCCCACACACACCCCCAGCCCCACACCTTGAGCCCCACACATACCCCCAGCCCCACACCCTGAGCCCCCCACACACACACAGCCCCACTCCCAGCTCCAAGCCTCGCCCCAGCCCTGCCCTCTGCCCTCTATCCCTGCCCCACTTGAGCCCCCATCTCCCAACCCTCCCAACCCTGTCCCCACGCCACGTGGGGCACCTCCTGTCCCTGTGTCCCTGCGCGTTGCCAGCAAGCCCCGTGCCCAAGCCCACAGGCCCTGTGCCCGTGTCCCCCACGTCCCCTCGTGTCCCCCGTGTCACACCTCACGGCGGGAGATGTCCATAAGGACGGCGAAGCTGGTGAGGTGGTGGCACTGGCAGCTGACGTGGCTCTGGTTGCGGAAGACGACCTCGCAGCCCCGTGCTGACCAACCGCCCGTGCCACCGGCCCTGTGTGACACACCAGGACACCCCCCAGACCCCTCTGTGACACCCACCTCACCTGGCGATGCCATCTGGGACACCCGCCCCACTGGGGACACCACACATGTCCCCTCCCACCACCCACCCATGACACCAAGTTCAGGGTTGCCACCCCACAGCGATGTCCTCGTGCCACCTGCCCATGCCACCAAGGTGAGGGCTGCCCAGTGTGGCCTCATCCCTTTGTCACTCAGTGGTGACAGCGGGGACATGACTGCCACCCTGTCCCCATGTCACCCACCCAGCTGTTGGCACCAGGGATGTGACCCCAGAGCCCTGTCCCCGTGTTCGCACCAGGACAGGTCTGTTAGGCACGGCTCTCCCATGCCCCCCACTCCACCACCACCCGCTGAGTGCCACCCCTGTCCTTCCCCATGTCCCCTGTCCCCTCACAGCAGGGAGTGGTTCCAGAAGACACAGATGGGCTTGGAGCGCTCCTGGGTCTCCAGCAGCCGGAATTGGAGGGTGATGGGCTTGGCCAACACCCGTGGCGCCTGCGTCCCCGCCGCGTGCACGCTGATGCTCACCACTGGCGTGTTGATGATGGGGCGCTTGGGCACCCTGGGGACATGGGTCAGGGTCTTGGCCTGGGCAGGGCCACCCCACAGCGCCCCACGGCACCCCTGTCCCGGGCATGTCCCAGGGACACCCCTGTCCCCAGTGTCCCAGCACTCCAGTGCCCTCCCTTGCCCTGGCACCCCTTGGGGACACCACTGTCCCCCACACTTGGGCACCCCATGGGCACCCTCCCTGTCCCTCCACATCCCAGCACCCCATGGGGACCCCCTTGTCCCCTGTGCCCACATTCCCAGCACCCCACAGACACCCTCCCTATCCGCCCGTGTATGAGCACCATGGGCACCCTGTCCTGGACATGTCTTGGGGACACTTCTGTCCCCAGTGTCCCAGCACTCTAGATCCCTCCCTTGCCCTGGCACCCAGTGGGGACCCTCCCTGTCCCCTGTGCCCCACCCTTGGGCACCCCATGGAGACCCTTCTTGTCCTCCATGTCTCAGCACACCATGGGGACCCTCCCAGGCCACCTCTGCCCCCACCCTTGGGCACCTCACAGGCCCCCCCTTGGCTCCCCCTCTCCCAGTGCCCCACAGATGCCCTCCCTTGCCCTGGAGTCCCCCAAGCCCCCTCCGCAGCCCCCTGTGCCCCCTCTGCCCGCGGCACCTGAGGCTGCGCTTGTCGCTGTCGTACTGCTCGGGCAGGAGCGCGGCCAGCGTGCGGTAGATGATGACACTGGCGATGGCCTGGTCCTTGCTCAGTGATGGGTGCCGCTTGCGGCGGGTCACCAGGGTCACCTCCTCCTGCTCTTCCTCCTCTTCCTCCTCCTCCTCCTCCTCAGCAGCATCTTCCTCCTCCTCCTGCACACCCTGTGCTGGTGGCCCGTGCCTGGTGCTGGAGTCTGGAGGGGGTTGGCAGGGCTTGCCATGGTGCTGTGCCAGCCCCAGGGCCATTCTGGGGTCCCCAACCCTGCCAGCCTCATAGCAGTGTCCTCAACCTTGCCAGCCCCATGGCCACACCAGGGTCCCCCCAACCCTGCCAGCCCCATGCCAGGGTCCCCTCAACCCTGCCAGCCCCATGGCCACATCGGGGTCCTCAACCTTTCCAGCCTCACAGCCACATAGGGGTCCACCCAAATTTTCCAGCTCCTTTCTGGGGTCCCCAACCCTGCCTGCCCCTTCCCAGCGTTCCCAACCCTACCAGCCTCATGGCCACACCAGGGCCCCCCAACCCTGCCAGCCTCAAGCCAGTGTCCCCAGACCTGCCACCCCCATGGCCATGTGGGGGTGCCCCCCAACCCTGCCAGACCCATGGATGCAACAAGGTCCCCCACCCTGCCAGCCCCCCATGCGTTGGGGTCCCCAGCCCCCCATTCCCCTGGACTCACGCCTGCCCTCAGGGGGCCGAAAGACGCTGTCGGGCAGGATGATGGTGGTCTCCAGGTCGGGGGGCTTCTCCCCTCGCAGAGCCTCGTAGCGCGGCAGCCGCGTGCCCGCAAAGCTGCCCTTGTCCAGCCGCACCACCGACACCACTGTGGCACCATGGAACCTGTGTGCCTGGCACCCACGGGCCCTGGCACCCACAGAACCCGGCACCCACAGACCCAGGCACCCACAGACCTTGGCACCCACGGATCTCAGCACTCATGGACCTTGGCATCCATGTACCCCAGCACCCACGGACCCCAGCACCCATGGACCCTGGCACTCACGGACCCAGGCACCCACAGACCCCGGCACCCACAGACCTTGGCACCCACGGATCTCAGCACCCATGGACCCTGGCACCCATAGCCCTGGCACCCATGGACCCCAGCACCCATAGCCCTGGCACCCATGGACCCCAGCACCCACAGACCTTGGCACCCACGGATCTCAGCACCCACAGACCTTGGCACCCACAGGTCTCAGCACTCATGGACCGTGGCACCCACAGACCCTCACACCCATATCCCCCAGCACCCACAGTCCTGGCACCCATGGACCCCGGTGCCCGTGGTGCAGGTCTCCAGGTAGGTGGCCCCCAGGCACGTGTGTGTCCCCTGGGCACGGAGTTGTGGGGGGCACAGGACTCATGTCCATGTCGCCAGGCACACGCATGTCCTTGGGCACACACATGCTCATGTCCCCTCACACATACGTGTTCCCTGGGCGCACACACACCCCTACAAGCCTGGCACATGCCTGGGCACAGTACCCCCAGGCACATATGTGTCCCCAGCTGTTATCATGCAGGGACACACAGCCCTGGTCACACATTGTTTCCCTGGAGACTCATGTCCCCAGACACATGCATGTCTCCCAGACACATACTTGTCCATGTCCCCAGGCACACACATGTTCCCCAGGCACAGGTATGAGTGTGTTGGGGACATGCATGTCCCCCAGACACACGCATGTGCCCTGGGCACACACATATCTGTGTCCCCAGGCACACACTTGTTGCCGAGGCACATGCATGTCCCCAACACACTCATACCCTCAGAGCACACGTGTTCCCCAGGCACACCCATGCCCATGTCCCCGGTACAGGTGTCCTTGGGCACATGCATGTCCCCAGGCACATAGAATCATAGAATCGCCAGGTTGGAAAAGACCCACTGGATCATCGAGTCCAACCATTCCCATCAATCACTAAACCATGCTCCTCAGCACCTCGTCCACCTGTCCCTTAAACCCCTCCAGGGAAGGTGACTCAACCCCCTCCCTGGGCAGACTCTGCCAGGGACCAATCACCCTTTCTGGGAAAAATCTTTTCCTAATGTCCAGCCTAACCTTCCCCTGGTGGAGCTTGAGGCCATTCCCTCTCGTCCTGTCCCCTGTCACTTGGGAGAAGAGCCCAGCTCCCTCCTCTCCACAACCTCCTTTCAGGGAGTTGCAGAGAGCAATGAGGTCTCCCCTCAGCCTCCTCTTCTCCAGGCTAAACACCCCCAGCTCTCTCAGCCGTTCCTCATCAGGCCTGTTCTCCAGCCCCTTCCCCAGCTTCGTTGCTCTTCTCTGGACTTGCTCCAGAGCCTCAACATCCTTCTTGTGGTGAGGGGCCCAGAACTGAACACATGCACACCCCCGTGTGTCCCCGGGATCCCCACTCACCGATGTTGGGGGTGACAATGGTGAAGGGGCTGAGGTAGGTCTGGGGCATGTTCTGTGCCAGGGCGCTGGCGTAGTCCTCGAAGTGCTTCAGCAGCCAGGCTGTGCCCCCCTCTGTCTGCTGGATCAGCTCCCAGTGCCGCTTGTTGCTGGCGTCCAGCAGGGCGCTGCCCACCCGCAGCAGGTTCTGGGGAGAGCAGAGGTGACAGTGCTGCCGGACGCCCCTCACTGCGGTGTCTGGGCAAGGGGCTTCTGTCTCCTTCCTTTAGTTTTGCCCCCTGCAAGGCTCAGAGGGTAGGGACCCCGCACTGCCAACTGTGGCCAGGGGTGCTGGGTGCTCTAACCCTCTCAGCTGAGGGGGTGCCCATCACGCTGGCGTTCACCTCCCTGCACCAACACCCCCTCCCATTAAGGCTCCCAGCACCCCAGCGTCAGGGCTTCTGCATCCAGCTGAGGGGTGCCCATCATCCCAGCATCTGGGCTCCTGTGCCAACCATGGGAAAGGCCCATGAGGGTGCCCATCACCCTAGTGTCTGGGACCCTGTCCCCAGCTGAAGGGGTACCCATCACCCTGACATTTGGACTTTTGTCCCCACTTGAGGAGGTGCCCATCACCGAGGTGCCTGGTCCCTGCATTCACCTGAGAGGGTGCCTAACACCCCAGTGTCTGGGCTGTGCCCACAACCCCCTCCAATGAGGGCACCCATCACCCCAGCGTTTGGGCTCCTGCCCTAGTTAAGAAGGCAACCATCGCCCTGGCACGTGAACTCCTGTCCCCAGCTGAGGAGGTGCCCATCACCGAGGTGCCTGGTCCCTGCATTCATCTGAGAGGGTGCCCCTCACCCTGGTGTCTGGGCTCTTGTGCCAACACACCCTCCCCTAGGGGTGCCCATCATCCTGAGGTCTGGGCAGCTGCCCTCAGTCGAGGGGGTGCCCGTCACCCTGGTGTCTGGGCTCCTGCGCCAACAACCCCCTCCAATGAGGGCACCCATCACCCCGGCGTTTGGGCTCCTGCCCCTAGTTAAGAAGGCAACCATCACCCTGGCAACGTGAGCTCCTGTCCCCAAGCCAGGAGGTGCCCGTCCCCGTGTCACACCTCGGTGAAGTGCACGTCCTGGGTGGCAGCCAGGCGGAAGCCGCGCTGGTGGCTCTCGTGCTGGAGCAGGCGGCTGGCCAGCCGGTACGCCAGGCGCAGGTCGCTGCCGAAGTAGGCGGCCGTGCGGCGCGTGGCCTCGTGCAGCTGCAGCGCCACGTGCCGCGACTGCGCCGGGTCCAGCGACGACTCGTTGCGTGCCAACCGTTCCGCCTGGCGGGTGGCACCGTCAGCAGGGACGCGGCAGGTGGCATCGTCCCCGTGGCGATGTCCCCCACCACCACTCACCCAGCCCCGGAGCGCGGCGAAGGCCAGCGAGCTGCAGTTGAAGAGGTTGGGGGGCAGCCAGCCCTTGTGCTCGTCACAGTGCCGCACCGCCGTGCCTAGGGGACAGGGGGACCGCAGTGACACTGGGGGGTCACCACCCCTGCACCAGCCCAGTGGCGACACGGCAGGGTCATCCCAATGCAGCTCCATGCCAACAATGCCACCACAGCGTCGCCTCCTGGACATCCCAGTGGTGCCACCGCAGTGCCACCACCTCAGCTCTATCTTGCCTTTGCCACCACATCTGTCCCTTGTCCTGTCCTAACGGTGACACCACGGGGTCACCATCCCAGCCCTGGTCCAGTGGTGACACTGCAGGGTCATCCCAACACAGCTCCATGCCAACAACGCCAACACAGCATCACCTCCTGGACATCCCGGCGGTGCCACTGCAGTGCCACCACCGTGTCACTGTCCTGCCCCATCTCACCAGTGACACCACAGTGTCATGTTGTCCCACCACAGCGTCATCGCTCTGATCCATCTCAGCTCGGACACCACCATGTCACCCCCCTGCCCTCTCCCAGCAGTGCCACCACCCCACCTCAGTGGTGCCACCATGGTGTCACTTCCCTGACCCCATCCCAGCGGCACCACCACAGTGTCACCTTCCCATCCCATCAGTGCCACCATGGCATAGCTCTCCAGAGCTCTGTCCCAGTGCCACCATGGTGTTATCCTCCCTCATCTGAGCGGTGCCACCATGGCATCACCCCCTGACCCCTTCCCACGGTCCCACCACAGTGCCACCTCCCCCCGGTCCCCATGTCCCCACCTACCAACGGAGCCCTTGGGGCAGGGGGCCACGGCAGGCAGCCCGAAGCGGGTGCGGGGCCACCAGATGCTGGCCTCGATGGCTCGGGGACAGCTGTCGTAGTTGACTGTGGGGCAAAGCTGGGTGTCACACGGGGGTGACAGCAGGCGGGTGGCAGTGGCACCCGGTTGCCAGCACACAGGGTGACACGGGCTGACAGCAGAGGCACCCAGGGTGACAGGGTGACAGCAGAGTGATAACAAGGTGACAGTGGCACCCAGTTATTGGCACTAAAGCTGACAGCAGGGTGACAGTGGCACCCAGTTGCCAGCAGCCAGGGTGGCACAGTGTGACATAGGGTGACAGCAGGATTACAACAAGGTGACAGTGGCACCCAGTCACCGGCTTCTAAGGTGACAGCAGGGTGACATAGGGTGACAGAGGCACTCAGTTGCCAGCACCCAGGTTTTACAGGGTGACATAGGGTGACAGCAGGGTGACAGAAGCCACTCCACTGCCATCGCCTAGGGTGACAGCAGGGTGACACGGGGTGACCGCAGGGTGGAAAAGGCACCTGGTTGCCAGCACCCAGGTGACACAGGGTGACACAGAGTGACACGGGATGACAGCAGGGTGCCCCGGGGTGCCTGTGTCCCTGTCCCCGCACCTTCGCAGCCGGTGGCAGTCACCTCGGCGAAGGGGTTGTCGCAGCGGTCGCAGTGGCGGCCGATGACGCCGGGCTTGCAGGGGCACTGCCCGCTGGTGGCATCGCAGCGGCGCGACAGGGCCCCGCTCGGGTAGCACTCGCACAGCAGGCACGAGGCGCTGCCCGACGGCCGGTAGTGGTTCTCCTGAGGACAGCGGTGTCACCAACCCGTGGACGGGGATGGGGACAAGGACAGGGATGGGGACAGGAATGGGGCTGGGGCTGGGGACATGAGACAGGGATGGGGACAAGGACAGGGACAGGGATGGGGACAAGGAAGAGGGTAGGGATGGGGACAGGAATAGGGCTGCGGATGGGGACTTCGGACAGGGATGGGGACAAGGACAGGGACAGGGATAGGGACAGGGAAGAGGGTAGGGATGGGGACAAGGACAGGGACAGGGATGGGGACAAGGACAGGGACGGGGACAAGGACAGGGACGGGTATGGGGACAAGGAAGAGGGTAGGGATGGGGACAGGAATGGGGCTGCGGATGGGGACATGGGACAGGGATGGGGACAAGGACAGGGACAGGGATAGGGACAGGGAAGAGGGTAGGGATGGGGACAAGGACAGGGATGGGGATGGGGACAAGGACAGGGACAGGGATGGGGACATGGGACAGGGATTGGGACAAGGACAGGGACAGAGATGGGGACAAGGACAGGGACAGGGATGGGGACAAGGAAGTGGGTAGGGATGGGGGCTGAGGATGGGGATGGGGACATGGGACAGGGATAGGGATGGGGACAAGGACAGAGACATGGATGGGGACAAGGAAGAGGGTAGGGATGGGGACAGGGATGGAGCTGGGGCTGGGGACATGGGACAGGGATGGGGACAAGGACAGGGACAGGGATGGGGACATGGGACAGGGATGGGGACAAGGACAGGGACAGGGATGGGGACAAGGAAGTGGGTAGGGATGGGGCTGAGGATGGGGATGGGGACATGGGACAGGGATACGGACAAGGACAGGGACAGGGACAAGGAAGTGGGTAGGGATGGGGCTGAGGATGGGGATAGGGACAGGGGTGGGGATAGGGACAAGGACAGAGACAGGGATGGGGATGAGGATGGGGATGGGGACATGGGACAGGGATGGGGACAGGAAAGAGGGTGGCGATGGGGAGAGGGATGGGGACATGGGACAGGGATGGGGACAAGGACAGGGATAGGGACAGGGAAGAGGGTAGGGATGGAGACAGGGATGGGGCTGAGGATGAGGATGGGGACATGGGACAGGGATGGGGACAAGGACAGGGACAGGGTTGGGGACAGGGGTGGGGATAGGGACAAGGACAGAGATATGGATGGGGACAGGGATGGGGCTGAGGATGGGGACAAGGACACGGACAGGGACAGGGAAGAGGGCAGGGATGGGGACATGGGACAGGGATGGGGACAGGAAAGAGAGTGGGGATGGGGAAAAGGATGAGGACATGGGACAGGGATGGGGACAAGGACAGGGTCAGGGATTGGGACAGGGAAGAGGGTAGGGAAGGGGATAGGGATGGGGCTGAGGATGGGGGTAGGGACATGGGACAGTGATGGGGACATGGGACAGGGATGGGAACAAGAACAGGGACAGGGACAAGGACAGGGCTGGGGACATGGACAGCGACAGGGATGGGGACAGGGTTGGGGATGGGGCCATGGGACTGAGCTGGGGACAGGGCTGGGGACAGGGAAGGTGACACAGCCACCTTGCAGCGGCACTCGCCCGTTGTCTTGTTGCAGTCGGGGTCGAAGCCCTTGGTGACATCGCAGTTGCAGGGGCCGCAGGTGGGGTGTCCCCACCACCCCCGTGGGCACGGCTGCGCCTCCCTGCGTGGGGACACGGGGGACACGGCGGGCGTGACAGGGCCCCGCGGCTGGCACTGCCACACGCCCCTCGCATGGCCACCACGGCCACCCACGTGCCACTGTGGCCCTTGCACACCCACCGTGCCCTCCAGGTGCCCCCTTGCACACCCCTCCCACCCATCGTACCCTCCCTGTGCCCCCCTTGCACACCCATTGTGCACCACTTGCACACTCATTGTGCCCTCCAGGTGCCCACACTCACCGTGTTCTCACTGTGCCCACCCTTGCACACCCACCTTGCCCCTTGCACGCCCACCAGGCACCCTGTGCCTCCTCTTGCACACTCACCCTGTCCCTTGCCCACCCACCCCACCTCTTGCACACCTACTGTCCCCCCGTGCCCACCCTGCCCCTTGCACACCCACCATGCACCCGTGCCAACCCTTGCACACTCACCCTGTCCCTTGTACACTCATTGTGCCCCCACGCCCACTCTGCTCCTTGCACACTCACCCTACCCCCTGCACACCCACCATGCTCTCCCTGTGCCCACCCTGCCCCTTGCACACCCACCATGCCCTTCCCTTGCCTAACCATGCACACTCTCCCTCTCCCTTGCACACCCACCGCACCCCTTGTGCACCGTCTGTGCTCTCCAGATGCCCACCTTGTCCCTTGCACACCCATTGTGCCCCTCCCCTGCCCACTCTGCTCCTTGCACACTCAGCCTGCCTCCTGCACACCCAGCACGTTCTCCCTATGCCCACCCTGCCCCTTGCACACCCATCCTGCCTGCCCTGTGCCCACACTTGCACGTCCCCCGTGTCACCCGGCCCCTTGCACACGCGTGTGTGCGATGGCCCCCACGTGCCACTCACCGGTGCTCACAGTAGGGCCCGAAGTGGCCCTGGGGACACTCGCAGGCGTAGCCGTGCAGCGAGCCCGGCCGGCGGGCACACGTGGCGGGGGGCTGGCACGGGTTGAGGGCACACGCGCTCACACAGCTGTCACCAAAGTAGCCTGGGCACAAGGACGGGCACGTTGGGGACATCACAGGGAGGGGGACACTGCCCTGGGGTGGGGGGGGGCAGCACCAGGGAGCATGGCACTGCCTAGGGAGAGTGGCAAGGGGCAAGGGGGTGGCAGTGCCCTGGGGAGGGTGACAGGGGGGTGGCAGTGGCCTGGGGACAGTGACAGGGCAGCTGGCAGTGTCCAGGGAGAGTGGTAGCGCCTAGGAAGGGTGACAAGTGGGTGGCACTGCCTAGGAAGGGTGACAAGGGGGTGGCAGTGGCCTGGGGACAGTGACAGGGAGGCTGGCAGTGCCCTGAGAAGGGTAACAAGGAGGGGGCAGTGCCCTGGGAAGGGTGACGAGGGGGTGGCAGTAGCCTGGGGTCAGTGACAGGGAGGGTGGCAGTGCCTAGGAAGGGTGATAAGGGGGTGGCAGTGCCTAGGGAGAGTGGCAAGGGGGTGGCAGTGCCCTGAGGAGAGTGACAAGGGGGTGGCAGTGCCCTGGAGAGTGTGACAGGGAGGGTGGCAGTGCCTAGGGAGGGTGACAGTGCCTAGGAAGAGTGTCAAGGGGGTGGCAGTGCCCTGAGGATGGTGACAGGGAGGGTGGCAGTGCCCTGAGAAGGGTGACAAGGGGGTGGCAGTGCCCTGGGGAGAGTGACAGGGAGGGTGGCAGTGCCCTGGGGAGAGTGACAAGGGGGTGGCAGTGCCCTGGGGAGAGTGACTCGGGGGTGGCAGTGCCTAGGAAAGGTGGCAGTGCCCTAGGGAGGGTGACAAGGGGGTGGCAGTGCCCTGGGGAGGGTGACAACGGGGTGGCAGTGCCAGGGACGTGGCAGTGCAGGGGTGGCAGTGGGGGTGGTGGGCATGGTGGCACTCACCAGGGTGGCAGCGGCAGGAGAAGCTGTCCCAGTCGTCACTGCAGAAGCTGTTGGGGGGGCAGGGCCCCGAGTCGCAGGGGTCTGGGGGGGCGCAGCCGCCCTCCACGTTCACCACCTCCGCCTGTGCCACGCTCAGTGCCACCGAGCCCACGCGCACGCCCTGCAGCACCGCCACGCGTCACGGCTCTGCAATGTCCCCGTGTTCCCATGCCCACACCCATGGCCCCCATCGCTGTGCCCATGTCTGTGTCCCTGTGCCCATGTCCCCATGTCCTGTTCCACATCCCCACTCCCTGTGCCCACATCCCTGTGCCCACATCCATGTCCCCATGTTCTGAGCCCATGTCTGTGTCCCTGTGCCCATGTCCCCATGTCCTGTTCCACATCCCCACTCCCTGTGCCCACATCCCTGTGCCCACATCCATGTCCCCATGTTCTGAGCCCATGTCCCTGTGTCCCTGTGCCCATGTCTCCATGTCCTGTGCCACATCCCTGTGCCCATGCCCATGTCCCCATGTCCCTGTGCCCACACCCATGTTCCTGTGTCCCTGCGCCGATGTCCCCATGTCCTGTGCCACATCCCTGTGCCCACACCCATGGCCCCGTGTCCTGAGCCCATGTCCCTGTGTTCCTGTACCGATGTCCCCATGTCCTGTGCCACATCCCTGTGCCCACATCCATGTCCCCGTGTCCTGAGCCCATGTCCCTGTGTCCCTGTGCCCATGTCCCCATGTCCTGTGCCACATCCCTGTGCCCACACCCATGTCCCCGTGTCCCTGTGCCCATGTCCCCATGTCCCGTGCCACATCCCTGTGCCCACACCCATGTCCCTGTGCCCTGAGCCCATGTGCCTGTGTCCCTGTGACCATGTCCCCATACCCTGTGCCCACATCCATGTCCCCATGTCCTGTTCCACATCCCCATACCCTGTGCCCACATCCCTGTGCCCATATCCATGTCCCCGTGCCCTGAGCCCATGTCCCTGTGTCCCTGTGCCCATGTCTCCATGTCCTGTGCCACATCCCTGTGCCCATGCCCATGTCCCCATGTCCCTGTGCCCACACCCATGTCCCCGTGTCCCTCTGCCCATGTCCCCTGTCCTGTGCCACATCCCTGTGCCCGCACCCATGTCCCCATGTCCCTGTGCCCACGTCCCCATGTCCCGTGCCACATCCCTGTGCCGACACCCATGTCCCCGTGTCCCTGTGCTCATGTCCCCACGCCATGTGCCACAACCCTGTGCCAACACCCATGTCCCCCATCATTCTGCCCATGTCCCCATGCTCAAACCCCCTGCCCCCGGCCACCACGCCAGTGCCAACGCGCCCGTGTCCCCTCCCTGCGCCGTGCCCGTACCTGCAGGCAGCCGCGGAAGCCCTGCTCCACGGTGCCACCGTCCCCTGCCAGGCCCCCCAGACTCAGTGCCCGCAGCCGCAGCCCCTGCAGCTCCGCAGCCACGTCGGCCACCGCCTGCGGGCACAGGGGGAGCTGAGATACCCAGGGGTGCCACCCACAGCGCCTGCTGCGGGAGCAGGGCAGGAGGCCTCCCCGTGCCTCAGTTTCCCCACGAGCTCTTAGTCTACCTGGTGGCGGCCGTAGTCGAGGGCGAGGAGGAGGAGGGTGGCGGGGGGGTCCCGGCCGGGTGCCCCCCGCAGCTCCAGCTGGAGGTGGTGCCAGTCGCCGTCGTTGACCTTGGCATGGGGCAGGCGCAGCCAGGCCAGCCGGGACCCCCCCTGCCACACATCGGCTTCTGCCAGCCCCTCGCTCAGCTGGGACAGGGACATCGGGGACCCCTGTCACCCTGGGGGGAGCCCTGGCACTGTCCCCCGTCCCCTGGAAATGCACCCCCCTAAGCTGGCACCCTCTGGCACTACCCGCCCAATACTGATGCCCCCCCCAGCACTGATGCCCCCCAATACTGATGCCCCCAGCACTGATGCCCCCAGCACTGATGCACCCCCAATACTGATGCCCCCCAGCACTGATGCCCCCCCAGCACTGATGCACCCCCAATACTGATGCCCCCCAGCACTGATCCCCGCCCCCAGCACTGATGCCCCCCCTAGCCCCCTGCCCCACCTGCACGGTGACGGTGGCGGCGCCCGCGCTCGCCTGCAGCAGGAGCCCGTGGGGGTGCCGGGTCCGGAACAGGAGTGCCAGGTGCCAGGGCAGGGCGGGGGACAGTGCCAGTGTCCCCCACGTCACCCGGCTGCTGCCCAAGAACCGCTGTGCGCCCCCCAGCTCTGCGGAATGTGGCATGTGGGGCATCTGTGCCCCCCCCCTCCAAATGCCCCCCACCTCCCCGTGGCTCCCTGTGCCCACCCAGTGCCCCCCATGGCCCTACAGCTCCCCATGCCAACCCAGAGTCCCCCCGGTGCCCCCCCAGTGCCCAGCCCATGCCATCCAGGGCCCCTCCAGCTTCCCTGGCGCACCCAATGCCTCCCATGCTCCCCCAGCTCCCCATGCACACTCAGTGCCCACCCAATGCCCCTCGGCCCCCCAGTGCCCACCCAGTGCTCTCAGTGGCCCCCGGTGCCCCCCATGCCCACCCTGTGCTCCCCAGTGCCACCCAGTGCCCTCCATGCCCACCCAGTGCTCCCAGTGCCCTGCCAGTGCTCCCCATGCCCACCCTGTGCCTCCAAGTGCCACCCAGTGCCCCCCATGCCCACCTCGCACCCCCCAGTGCCCTCTATTTCCACCCCCTGGCTCCAGTGCCTCCCAGTGCTCCCCAGTGCCTCCCATGCCCACCCTGTGCTCCCCAGTGCCACCCAGTGCCCCCCACGCAAACCCAGTGCCACCCAGTGTCTCCCATGCCCACCTCATGCTCCCCAATGCCACTCAGTGCCCCTCAGTGCCCCCCATGCCCACCCCATGCCCCCCATACCTTCCTGACAGGTCTTGCCCCCAAAGCCGGGCGGGCAGCGGCAGCTGAACCCATCCCACTCGTGCACGCAAGTGCCACCGTTATGGCACGTGGTGCCATCACACAGCGTCTTCTTGGCAGGACAACCTGGGGGGGCACAGGGGTCACAGAACCCCCCCTCCTTCCTCCCCGGCACCCGGAACCCCAGCCCCAGGACCCCAGTCTGGCCCCACACGCCTCAGGTGAGACCCTTGGGCACCGAGTCCTGAGTGTGCCCATGGCTAGGGGCACAGACCTCCCCTGGCACTGCCCCCACAGCCCTGGCACCCCCCGACCCCCATCCCCGCAGTCCCGTGCCCCCATTCAGCCCCGGGCAACCCCGACCCCCCAGCGGACACCGTCCCTCGTGCCCTTGTGCCCCTACCAGGCAGGGTGCCGTTGTTGGCGATGAAGTTGGCCATGTCGATGGGGCGCTGGTCGATGTGGAGGTGCCGCATGCACCCCACGAAGTGGCGGCTGCGGATGGGGAAGCTCTCGGGCAGGGTGGGCACGCCGCCCAGCAGCAGCGGCCCCGTCAGATCCAGAGACCTGTGGCACCCGCTGTCACCCACGAGGACTCCAAGGGACCCCCATGCCACGGGGACCCCATGGGACCCTTCCCACCCACATGGACTCCATTGGACCACCTCCATCCATGGGGACCTCAAGGAACACTCCACATCCACCTGGACTCCGAGGGACACCCAGGGATCACACCCCCCCCACTCATGGGGATCCCAAAGGACACCCTATCTACCCCACCAACAATAAAGACCCCAAGGGAACACCCCTCCCCATAGGGACTCTCCAAGGGACCCCAAAGGACCACCCTATCACCTCCTCACCCCCATGGGACACTCGGACACATATGGACTCTAAGAGACACCAAGGGACACCCCACACCCATAGCGACTCCAAGGGGCCTCGAGGGACAACCTCCTCACCCAAGGAGACCTCGAGGGACAACCTCCTCACCCAAGGAGACCTCAAGGGACACTCCCACCCATACAGACTGCAAGGGACCCTCTCCATCCCTGGGGACCTCAAGGAGCATCCCACTCCCCCAACCCATAGCGACTCCAAGGGACCCCAAGTCATGGGGACCCCAAGGGACCCCACGTTTACTTCTTGCTGCCAGACTGCGTGCCCTGGGCAGCGCAGGAGTAGTTGCCGAGGACGGGGCCAAAGCGGAGGGCCATGCCAGTGTCACAGTCGTCCACCGTCACCACCGCCACCTTCTGCTCCGAGGGGCCCTGGGGCAGCCCCGACCGTCCCACCACCGGCTGGGGGCAACAGCTGAGCGGGGGGCTTACGCTGCCCCTGGCCCGCAGCCTTCATCCCTCTCCTCATCCTCCCTCTGCCCTCCAGCCCTGCTCTCCTCCATCTCCCCCAAACCCCTCTTTGTTGCTCCACCTTTTCTTCCTCTGTCCCAGCAAACACCACCACGATCCCCTCTAGCCCCTCTTCTTTTGTCCCCCAAAACCTCACTGTGATCCCCTATAGCCCCTCAGCTCTCCACCATGCTCCTCCACCCCCTTTTCCTCCACCCCCTCCACCTCCCATCATGCTCCCATCCCTCCATCTCCTTCTTGTCCCCCCCAAACTCCGCCATGATCCCCTCCATCCCCTCTTCCTCCATCTCCCCAAACCCCCATCCCACTCCTTTCCATCTCTCCAACCCCAAACTCCCACCTTCCATCCCATCTATCTCTCACCCCCATTCCTGCTCCCCTCCTTGCCTGTCCCCCCAACCCTTCCAACCCCTCCAAACCTCCACCCTACTCCGCTTCGTGCACCCAACCCCAACCCTCCTTCCCCAGCCCCTCATCTCCTCTTCTTCTATCCCTCCAACCCTCCCCCATCCCTCCATCCCCACCCCAGTCCCATTTCTCCCCTCACCTTGTTGTAGTAGTGGAGCTGGACCCGGTGCCACTGCCCGTCGCTGACACCGCCTGGCACGAAGGGTGACACCGTGGTGGTGGTCTCACCTGTGGGCACCAGGGGTTAGGCAGCAGGCACAGCCCAGGGAGGGGGCACAGGGAGGGATCAGAGGGGTGGGGGGGCAGGATTGCAGTGCCAGGGATGAGATGCACGGGGTGCAGCACTGAGTGATACTCAGGACACAGTGCCAGGGATGCGGTGCCCAGGGATGAGATGCATGGGATGCAGCGCCAGGATGTGATACCCAGGGTGTGATAGCCAGGGATGCAGTGCTAGGCAGTGCCAGGGATGAATCATAGAATGACCAGGTTGGAAAAGACCCACCAGATTATCGAGTCCAAACATTCCTATCAATCACTAAACCATGTCCCTCAGCACCTCATCCACCCGTCCCTTAAACCCCTCCAGGGAAGGGGAATCAACCCCCTCCCTGGGCAGCCTCTGCCACTGCCCAATGACCCTTTCCATGACATATTTTTTCCTGATGTCCAGCCTGAACTTCCCCTGGTGGAGCTGGAGGCCATTCCCTCTCGTCCCGTCCCCTGTCCCTTGGGAGAAGAGCCCAGCTCCCTCCTCTCCACAACCTCCTTTCAGGGAGTTGGAGAGAGCAATGAGGTCTCCCCTCAGCCTCCTCTTCTCCAGGCTAAACAACCCCAGCTCTCTCAGCCGTTCCTCTTGTTCTCCAGCCCCTTCCCCAGCTTTGTTGCTCTTCTCTGGACTCGCTCCAGAGCCTCAACATCCTTCTTGTGGTGAGGGGCCCAGAACTGAACACAGGATTCGAGGAGCGGTCTCACCAGTGCTGAGTACAGAGGGAGAAGAACCTCCCTGGACCTGCTGGCCACGCCGTGTCTGATCCAAGCCAAGATGCCATTGGCCTTCTTGGCCACCTGGGCACATAAGATGCATGGGATGCGGTGCCAGGCAGTGCCTGGAATGCAGCACCAGGGAGGTGATACTCAGGACACAGTGCCAGGGATGAGATGGAAGGGATGCAGTGCCAGGGATGCAGTGAACAGGATGCCGTGCAAAGGGATGCACAGCATGGGATGCAGAGCCAGGACATGATACCCAGGACACATTCCAGGGAAGCACAGCAGAGGATGCAGTGCCCAGGACGCAGTGCTGGGATGCAGTGCCAGGCAGAGCCAGGATGCGACGCCTGGGAGGGAATGCTGGGGATGTCACACCGGGGCACAGCGGGTGCAGTGCCTGTACCTGCTGAGAAGGTGAGCTGGACCTGCTCATCCACAATTTCCAGCGCCACGAAGTCGTGCTTCTCGTTGAAGCGCCCATTGTAGAGCAGGAGCCCATCCCGCTCCTTGGTGGCAAACCTGGGGTGGGGACAAGTGCCAGGCCCTGCCTGTCACCCCCAGCCCCCTGGCCTGCCCTGTGTCCTATCGCCCTCCACCCATTGGGACACTCTGGCACCCCTGGGGTGCCCCCATCACTGTCCCCATGCCAAGGGGTCACCCCACCATGCCCCGTTGCCCCCATCCTGTGCCCCCTGGGTGCCACACTGTCCCCTGTCCCATTGCCCCTGCCTATGCCCACATGGTGCCCACCACCTCCTGCCCCATTGCTCCCACACTGTGCCCGTGGGGCACCCATCACCCCACACCTCAAATCATGCCAACAGGACACACATAAAAGCCCACGTCATCACCCAAGGTGATGCCAGCGGGCACCCAGCAACCCCCAACCCAAATGATGCCCACAGGGCACCCATCATCCCACACCCCAACACCCCAACTGATGCCCATGGGACACCCATAAAATCCCACCCCACCCCCCAAATAATGCTCATGGGGCACCCATCACCCCCCACTCCAAATGATGGCAATGAGGAACCCATCACTCCACACCCCTCACCACATATGATGCCAAGGGGGCACCCATCACCTTCCACCCCAATTGATGCCCGTGGGACACCCATAATACCCCATTTCATCCCTCCAGATGAAGCCAATGGGGCATCCATTACCCCTTACACCAAATGATGCAATGGGACACCCATAAAACTCCACCCCACACCCCAGATGATGCTCACGGGGTGCCCACCACCCCACACCCCAGGTGATGCCAAGGGGGCACCCACTCCCTCTTCCTCCTGATGCCCCCCGAGGCTCACGTCAGGGCGAGGGTGAAGTGGAAGCGCTGGCGGAGGCCACGGAAGGTGAGGAAGGAGTGCGGGGGGAAACTGCGGGTGCTCATGGTGCAGAACGGCTTCTCGTAGTGCCCGGGGGGGCACTGGCAGCGGAACCCCCCCACCAGCAGGTTGAGGCAGGTGCCCCCGTTGCGGCAGATCCCCGGGGCGCAGCGGCCCCCCCGGGCGCTCAGCTCGCAGTGCTCCCCTGTGGGAAGAGTGGTTGGCACCCCCCGAAACAGGAGGTGGGGTCCCCTCTCCCATCCCCCCTCAGCAGCTCCACAGCAGCTTCATCCCCAGCTCCATCGCCGTGGCAACCTCCTCCCATCGCCACGGCAACCGAGTCACCCACCCACCCCCATCCCAGCATCCTCTCCCCCAGCAGCTGGCATCCCCCCCCCCCCATGTCCTGTGGGGCTGGGGGTGTCAAGGGGTCCCCCGGGAGGGTGGGGGTTGTCCCCAGTGCCACCAGTATCCCCAGTGCCAGAGTGTGTGCCCCTCAGGCCACAGTGTCCCCAGTGCCACCAGAGTCCCCAATGTGTGAACCCCTCAGGCCACAGTGTCCCCAGTGCCACCAGTGTCCCAGTGGCCGTAGTGTATCCCCCCCTCAGACCACCATGGTGGGGACAGGGTGTCCCCAAGTTTTCCCCAGGGTGTCCCCCAGGCTGTGTCCCCACCAGTGTCCCCATTCCCCCGCTGAGCTCCTGCAGGGACTGCGCTCAGGTGGAGGGACAGAGGGGATGGGGACAGGGACAGGGAAGACAGAGGGGAGATGGGAGGGAGGAAGAGAGAGAGGGACGCCATAGAGAGAGGAAGAGGAAGGTGGAAAGATGGAAGAGGAGGAAGATAAAGGTGTTGGAGACAAAGGGGAGGGTGGAGGGAGACATGGAGGATGGATGGGAATGGAGAATGGATGGAGGAGGGAGGGAGGTCAGTCGGATGAGGATGGATGGACGGAGGGATGGACGGAAGGATGTACAACAGAGGATGGCTGATGGAGGGACAGCTGAGGAAGGATGGAGGGCTGAAGGAGAGCAGGATGAAGGGATGACCCTGGTGGGTCATGGAGGGCCAGCAGAAGAAGGGATGGATGAGAAAGGCTGATGAGGAATGGGATGAAGGTCAATGGAGATGGATGATGAAGGACTGGAGTAGGACAAAGGGATGATGGGGATGTATGGTGGACACAAGAAGGGACAGACAATGGAGGGCTGAAAGGGAGTGGGATAAAGGGATGACGTGGACAGATGATAGAGAGAGCTGAGGAAGGGGTGGATGATGGAGGCTGAGAGGGGGTGGGATGAAGGGATGTTGGGGGGAGAAGGACAGAGGGTTGGAGAGCTGAAGGGAAGGAGAAAGAAGGGATGAAGGGGATGGATGATGGAGGGACAGCAGAAGTTATAATGAATGGAGGGCTGCAGGGGAGCTGGATGGAGGGGGATGGACACCAAGGAGGGAGGGAGGGAGGGATGAAAAGGAGCTGGATGAAGGAATGATAGGGATGGACGATGGAGGGACAGCTGAGGAAAGGGTAAGTAGAAGAGCTGGACGAAGGGATGATGGGGATGGACACTGAGATGATGAGATGGATGGATGACGGAGGGCTGAAGAGGAGCTGGATGAAGGGATGATGGAGGGACAACAGAGAAGGGGTAGATGGAGGGGTAGTGGTAGACAGGATGACAGGGATGGACACCAGGAGGGCAGTATCACTGCTGGAGAGGGGGTGAAGGGGACAAGGTGCCACCAAGGACAGCCAAGGCAGAGTGGCGCCGGGCTCTCACCAGTGAAGTCCTCGTGGCACTCGCAGGTGTAGCCGCCCTCGCGGCTCCGGCACCGTCCGTTGCTGCCGCAGGGGCTGGAGTAGCAGAGGTCAATCTCTGTCTCGCAGTAGTCGCCGGTGAAGCCAGGCGGGCAGCGGCACCGCAGGCCGGTGACGGGATGGATGGGGCGGAAGAGGATGGTGTCGGAGGCGAGGAAGGGCGCTGAGCTGTCGAACTGGAGGACGGAGACGCAGCGCATGTAGTTCTCGCAGGGCTCCCGCAGGCAGATGTTGTCGTCAAAGGGCAGGACCCGCTGGGCTGAGATGGCGGCCAACAGCGAGCGGTTGAGGTAGAGGCGCTCCTGAAGTTCCTCGGAGGAGAAGAAGTGGGCGCCATGGCCCGAGGTGGGCAGCAGCACCGAGAGGCTGACGTTAAGGATACGGGCAGTCCCCACATCTGTGTCTGTTTGGATGTTGAAGAGGACGACGCGGTGGCGGGGGGGTGGCCAGGACGGCTGCCACCCCTTCCAGGAAGCGACTAAGCAGCGGAGAGAGGAACCGCTCCTGGGACATGTCAGCCAAGCGTAGGGTGATGCTGTTGCTCAGCATCTCGTCCGTGATCACCGTCACCCGCAGTATGCACTGGGCTGTCGCGCTGTGGATCCCATCTGTGGTGGGGGGAAGACAGGAAGATCAGTGACACTGCTGGCCAGTGCAGGGTGGGAATGATGGTATTGATGAAACACCCATCCTGCTTGGCCACTGTGGGATGCGGACGGTGGTGGTGATGGGAACTCATCCCACTTGGCTGCCACAGAATGAGCGTGGTGGTGGTGATGTGGCACCCATCCGGCTTGGCCACCTCAGGATGGGGACAGTGATGGTGATGTGGCACTCATACCACTTGGTCACCTCAGGATGGGGATGGTGGTGGGGACGGGGGATCCATCCCACTTGGCCACTGCAGAAAGGGGACAGCATGGGTTACGGGGTGCCCATGCTACCTTGACCCTGCAGGATGGGGCTGGGGCTGGTTATGGGGCACCTGTCACACTTGGCCACCATGGGATGGAGACGATCCAGGCTATGTGGTACCCATCCTGGTCAGCCAGCACAGCGTGGGAAGAGTGGGATGGAGACAATACTGGCTATGGGGCACCCATCCTGCTTGGCCACCGTGAGATGGGGATGACACTAGCTATAGGACCAGCAATGGCTATGGGACACCTGTCCTGATAGCCATCAGGGGATGGGGACAGCGCTGCTCTGGGGCACCTGTCCTGATGGCCATCAAGGGATGGGTACAACACCGCTCTGGGGCACCTGGCAGCATGGTAGTGCTGGGTGGGGCACAGGCTCTGCCTGGCACTGGGATGCCACCTTCTTCCTCCTCCTCCATCTCCTCCTCCTCCTCGTGGCCAGGATGAGTGCAATGGGATGGGGACAGATGGAGAGCGGGTAGCGGTCGGACAGCTGTACTGAGGGAGCGTGGGGACAGTGGTGGTGGGGGAGGGAGAAGGGGGCGATGCCGGGGGGCTGGGGTTGCCTGGTGGCCCGTGGCCGGTGGCCGAGGGGGGGTTGCCATGGCTGCGGCAGCAGGAGCCCAGCTATGGCCGAGCCCTTTGTTCCCCTCCCAGATGCCCCCGCGCTGGGGGGCACAGCCTGGGCATGGGGGGGCTCCCTGCCCCCACCCTTTGTGCCCTGGGCCCCTCGCTTTGGGCAGCCGGAGTGAGGACCCCAGCCCGGGGGGAGCTGCGGGGTGGGGGCAGGAGGTGATGGGGGACACATGGGTGGGGACAGAGACATCCCAACATCGCCTGTGACTCAGTTTCCCCCCAGGGTGGGGCTGAGGAGCTGCTCTTCCATCACGGGGTGACCCCCACCAGCAGCACCAAACCGGGCTGAGCCCCACAGCACAGCCCCCCATGGCCCCTTCCAGCTAGTGCCCCCCCAAAACAGGCATATTGGGTTTGGGGACCCCCCCCAGTGGAGAGACCAGTCTGAAAGGACCTCCCCAGGACACAAACCAGACCCTGTGCCCCCACAAATACACAAACCAGGCCCTGTCCCACCCCCAAATACAAGAACCAGGCCTTGTGCTCCCCCCAAATAAACAAACCAGGCCCTGTGCACCCCGAAATAAACAAACCAGGCCCTGTGCTCCCCCCAAATATACAAACCACACCCTGGGCACCCCCAAATAAACAAATCAGGCCCTGTGCAACCCCAAATACACAAACCAGGCCCTGTGCTTCCCCCAAATACATGAACCAGGCCCTGTGCTCCCCCCAAATACACAAACCAGGCCCTGTGCACCCCCAAATACAAGAACCAGGCCCTGTGCACCCCCAAATACACAAACCAGGCCCTGTGCACCCCCAAATACAAGAACCAGGCCCTGTGCACCCCCAAATACACAAACCAGGCCCTGTGCACCCCCAAATACAAGAACCAGGCCCTGTCTCCCCCCAAATACACAAACCAGGCTGACAGGCCCCCCCCAAATACACAAACCAGGCCCTGTGCACTCCCAAATACACAAACCGGGCCCTGTGCCCCCCCCAAATACACAAACGAGGCTGACAGGACCCCCCCAAATACATGAACCAGGCCCTGTGCCCCCCTAAATACACGAACCAGGCCCTGTGCCCCCCCAAATACAAGCATTGGGGTCTTCTGGAAACACAAGACTTGGGGTGCCAGGACCCTCCCCCCCCAAAACTGCACCAGACCCTAAGCCCCCCCATATTCACCCATCATGACCCCCATAACACACACATAAGGGTACCAGGACCGCCCCCCGACAATGTACACACCAGGCTCTGCCCCCCACCAAATACACCTATAGGCCCTGTGCCCCCCTCCCTGACACACACAGCGAGGTGCCAGGACCCCCCCAAACACACACAGAGGTTTGTGTACCACCCCCCAAACACACACAGGGGGTCTGCCCCCCCCCAACACATGCAGCGAGGTGCCAGGAACCCCCTAAACACATGTACAGGGTCCTGCCCCCCTGATCCCTGCTAGAGGGTCCTGAGCCCCCCCAAACCAGCATGCACTGGGGTATGGTGATTGCCCCCCAAACACCCCAGGGCTAAGGCTCAGGGTGAGAAAGGAAAAGGGAGTGCTGGAGCCCTCGACTGCCTCCAGCCGGGATGGCTGGGTTGGGGGCACAGCACCCCCATCATCCCCCAGATCTGGAGAGGGCGGCAGCCAGATGGGGTGGTGGGACCCCAAATCACCTCAGCTCCATGCAGAAATAGAGGGGAGGCACCTGCACGGGCTTCTTTTAGCCCCAAACCTTGGACCTCCCAGCTACCCCACCCCAGGATGGGGGTCTTACCTGAGACGGAGACCCTCATGATGGCCTCCAGCGGGCGGTTGTTGTCCAGGGCGGGACTGAGGCGCAGGTCCCCGCTGCGGGCGTCCAGCAGCACCAGGTTGAGCTCGTTCCCCTGCTCGAAGGCATAGGTGAGGCTGTCTGAGACATCAGGATCATGGGCTGGGATGCGGCCAATGACACCCCCAGGGAAGCTGCCCGAGCGGTTGGTGATGTAGTTGTTGAAGAGGATCTCAAAGTTCTTGAGTTGAGGGCTGTTGTCATTGACATCGCGGAGGCGCACGTGCACAGTGGCTCTGCTCACCAGGGGGGCTGAGGTGGCTTGGACCACCATGATGTACTCTGCCTTGGTCTCGTAGTCCAGGTCAGCCAAGGCAGTGAGCTCGCCAGAGAAGATATCAAGCTGGAATACCTCAGGGATGTTGCCTTCCACGATCTGGTACATGATTTGGGCATTGGTGCCCTCATCAGGGTCGGTGGCTGTGATCCGGGCCACTACCAGCCCAATGGGGCTGTTCTCCTCCACAAAGATGTCGAACTCATCCCTCTCAAAGACAGGCGGGTTGTCATTGACGTCCAGCACCGTCACTTGGATCTCCACTGGCGTCCGCTTGGCTGGGACGCCCTTGTCAACAGCAAATGCCTGCAGGGTGTAGAATGGCACGTTCTCCCGGTCGAGGCGGCGCAAGGTGCGGACGATGCCCGAGGTGGATTCGATGATGAAGTCACCGTCGCCATCATCACCCCCTTGGAAGGTGTAGAAGACCCTGCCGTTGAGCCCTGAGTCACGGTCAGTGGCTGAGACCTGGAGGACACTAGTGAAGGCGGGCACATCCTCGTAGACAGAGCCCTGGTAGGAGTCACGAAGGAACTGGGGTGCGTTGTCGTTGACGTCGCTCACCAGGATCTCCAGATAGGTGGTGTCAGACTTCTGTGGGATGCCGTTGTCACGCGCCGTGATGGCCAGGGTGTAGGAGACCTGGTCCTCATAGTCCAGCTCCATCTGAGTGGTGACGGCCCCGGTCTCGGCAGCGATGTGGAACTGCGGGATGCTGTCCTCCATCAGGTACGTGATGCGGGCGTTCTCCCCTGTGTCCTCATCTGTGGCACTGATCACTACTACCGTGGTGCCCACCGGTCGGTCCTCATTAACGTTGACGGTGTAGTGAGAGCTCTGGAAGACAGGTCGGTGGGTGTTGGCGTCGGTCACATTGACGACCACCTGGGCTGTGTCCTGGCGGGTGCCGTCCGAGGCGGCGATGGTGAGGAGGTACTGCCGCTCCAGCTTGTAGTCCAGGGGCAAGGCGAGGGAGATGAGCCCACCACCACTCTGGCTGGTGATGGAGAATCGGTTGCGGGTGTTGCCACTGGAGATCTGGTAGGTGATGACGCTGTTGGCATCACGGTCAATGGCAGAGACGGTGAGGACGCTGGTGCCCACGGCTGCATCCTCATTCAGGCGGGCGCTGTACTCCCGTTGCGTGAACTCAGGGCTGTTGTCATTGACATCCAGGATGGTGACGCTGACGCTGGCCGAGGAGGCCATGGGTGGACTACCCTGGTCCTGAGCCTCCACCCCAAAGCTGTAGAAGTCCACTGCCTCCCGGTCCAGCTCGGAGGCCACCACGATCCACCCGGTGCTGTTGTTGATGGCAAAGGGGAAGCCAGCACCGGTCTCCAGGAGGGTGTAGACCAGCCGGCCGTTGTCACCTGAATCGGCATCAATGGCTTGAATGTGGATGACAGAATAACCCACCGGCACATTCTCCAGCACGGTGGCCTGGAAGGGGGTGCTGACAAAGATGGGGGCGTTATCGTTGACATCCAACACCTGGATGGTGACCAAGCCGCTGATGTTGGAGAGGGGTGGGCGGCCGCCATCCTGCGCCCGGATACGTAGGTTGAATTCCTTGCTGACCTCGTAATCCAAGGGGCTGACCACGTCCAGCACGCCCGTCTGTGCGTCGATGTAGAAGTGGCCGCGGGTGTTGCCGCTGACGATGCTGTAGTGCACCAGGGCGTTGCTGCCCTTGTCACAGTCGGTGGCCGTTACCCGCAGCACGGCCGAATTGGGCGCCACGTCCTCGGGGACCTGCACCACGTAACGCTTCTCGCTGAATTGCGGCGCGTTGTCGTTGTCGTCCTCCACGGTGATGCGGACGGTGGCCGTGGTGCTGCGGGGTGCCGGCTCCTGGCCCTGATCTGTGGCCTCCACCAACAGCTCGAAAGCCTCCACCGCTTCGCGGTCCACGGGGCCACGGGTGCGGATGACGCCCGAGCGGGAATCGATCTCGAAGACCTCGTTGGCACCACCGGCATTGAGGAGACGGTAGAGGACATTGGCATTGGGACCGGCGTCACCATCGGTGGCCCGCACGGTCAGCACCTCGTAGCCCACCTCCAGGTTCTCCCGCACGCTCTCCCGGTACTCGGGCTGCTCGAAGGCTGGGTCGTGATCGTTGGCGTCGCTCACCGTCACCGTCAACGTGGCCATGGCGCTGCGCCGGGGTGTCCCGTGGTCCATCGCCGTCACTCGGAAGACGTGGGTGCTCTTGCTCTCGCGGTCCAGGGGGGCGGCGGTGGTGACGGCGCCGGTGACGGGGTCCATGGCAAAGAGGGCGTCGGAGCGGCTGTCGAAGAGGGCGGCCATGGTGTAGCGCAGCCGTCCCGCCTCGCCCTCGTCGGGGTCCATCGCTGTCACTTGTGTCACCGGTGTCCCCGCCGGCCGGTTCTCCCCCACCGAGGCCTGGTAGCTGGAGGGCTGGAATTGCGGCGAGGTGTTGGGGCTGCGGCGGCGACGGGGGTGGCTGTGGGTCATGGGGCTCCTGGTGGTCCCTGCGCTCAGGGGGTCCCCAATGTCCTTGGTGCTCGTGAACTCCTTGGTGCTCCTGGTGTCCCTGGGGACTTTCCCAGTCTCCCCAGTGTGTCCAGTACCCCTGGTGCTCACCATGTCCCTGGTGTTCCCAGTGTCCCTGGGAATGTAGATGCCCTGAGTGTCCCCTGTGCCTCCAGCACCCCCGCTGCTCCCGGTGTCCCCAGCATCCCTGATGCTCACGGCGTCCCAGGTGCCCCCGGCATGTCCGGCGTCCCCGGTGCTCATCACCTCCCCGGTGCTCCCGGTGTCGCTGGGGTCATTCTCAGTCTCCCCAGTGCGTCCCGCGTCCCCGTCGATCCCAGCGCCTCCGAGGACCGGGGCGCTCCCGGTGTCCCCAGCGCATCCAGCATCCCGGCCGCTCCCAGCGCCTCCCGCGGTGCCGCCGGAGCCCCGGTCGCTGTCCCCGGTGCCTCCGGTGCTCGGGGCTGTCCCCGCGCCGCTGTCCCCGGTGCTCCCGGTGGATGGAGGGATGGAGGCGCTCGGGGCCGGCCCGGCGCCGCGGTCCCCGGTGCTCCCGGAGCCGCCGCGGGGCGCAGCTGGGGGGCCGGCGAGGATGGCGGAGCCGGTGCCGGTGGGGGCGGGGACGGCGGCGGCGATGCTGACGGGGATGCCGGTGCCGCTCGCGGGTCCCGGCGGCGGCGGCAGCAGCAGCAGCAGCAGCAGCGGGAGCAGCGGGAGCGGGGGGAGCCCCGGGGTGGCGGCCCCGCGGGCGGGCGCAGCGCCCATGGCGGGTGCGGCCGCTGCCGCCGGTGCCCGAGAGCCCCGCGCCGCCTGCCCGCCGGGGCGGGGCCCGAGCTGCGCACGGGAGGGAGGCACCGCCCCCCCCCCCCCCGCAACCTCCCCCCCCCGCCCCGGCACCGGCACCACCGGCACCCGCGGGACTCCGGGGCCGCAGCCCCGGGACACACGGACACCGCACCGATGGACACCGCACACGGGAACGGGGGACACACGGACACACAGACACGTGTGCGGGACAGACTGACACGGGAACCGCACACACGGACACACAGACACGTGTCTGGGACATACGGACATGGGAACCGCACACATGGACACACAGACAGGTGTAGGGGACAGACGGACATGGGAACCGCACACATGGACACACAGACACGTGTGCGGGACATACGGACACGAGGACCACACACACGGACACACAGACAGGTGTAGGGGACAGACGGACATGGGAACCGCACACACGGACATGGGAACCACACACACAGACACACAGACAGGCGTAGGGGCCAGACGGACACGGGAACCGCACACACGGACACACAGACAGGTGTGGGGGACACACGGACACGGGGACCGCACCTATGGACACCGCACATGGGAACGGGGGACACACGGACACGGGGGCCGCGCACACGGACACACAGACACGTGTGTGGGACAGACTGACACGGGAACCAAGCATACGGACACACAGACACGTGTGTGGGACATACGGACACGAGGACCACACACACGGACACACAGACACATGTAGGGGACAGACCGACACGGGAACCGCACACACGGACATGGGAACCGCACACACAGACACACAGACAGGTGTAGGGGACAGATTGACACAGGAACTGCACACACGGACATGGGAACTGCACACACGGACACACAGACAGGTGTAGGGTACAGACGGACACAAGAACTGCACACACGGACACACAGACACGTGTCTGGGACATACGGACACAAGGACCACACACACAGACACACAGACACATGTAGGGGACAGACCGACACGGGAACCGCACCTATGGACACCACACACGGGAACGTGGGACACACGGACACGGGGACCGGACACACAGACACACAGACAGGTGTGGGGGACAGACGGACACAGGAATCACACACACGGACACACAGACACATGTGCGGGACAGACGGACATGGGAACCACACACACGGACATGAGAACCGCACACACAGACACACAGACAGGTGTAGGGGACAGACAGACATGGGAACCACACACATGGACATGGGAACCGCACACACGGACACACAGACACATGTAGGGGACAGACCGACATGGGAACCGCACACACAGACGTGGGCACCGCACACACAGACACACAGACAGGTGTAGGGGACAGACGGACATGGGAACTGCACACACGGACACACAGACACATGTAGGGGACAGACTGACACGGGAACCACACATACAGACGTGGGAACCACACACACGGACACACAGACACGTGTATGGGACAGACTGACACGGGAACCGTATACATAGACATGAGAACCACACACAGAGACACACAGACACATGTGGGGGACAGACTGACACGGGAACTGCACACATGGACACGGGAAGCGCACACACGGACACACAGACAGATGTGGGGGACATACAGACACGGGAACCACACACACAGACACTGCACACATGAGTGTGGGACACATGGACATGGGAACCACACACACAGACACACAGACACATGTGGGGGACAGACTGACATGGGAACCACACACAGAGATATGGGAACCGCACGCACGGACACACAGACACATGTGGGGGACACACGGACATGGGAACCACACACATGGACATGAGAACTGCATGCACGGACACACAGACAGGTGTGGGGGACAGATGGACATGGGAAACACACACAGACACGGGAACTGCACAGACAGACATAGAGACCGCACAGATGGACACTGCACACACATGTGTGGGACACACAGACATGGGGACCGCACAGATGGACACCACACACAAGTGTGGGACAGACAGACATGGGAACTGCACAGACAGACATGGGGACCTGACAGACGGACACCACACACACCTGTGTGGGACACACAGACATGGGAACCACACACATGGACACCGCACACACACGTGTGGGACACACGGACATGGGGACCACACAGACGGACACCGCACACACACATGTGGGACATACAGACATGGGAACCACACAGACGGACACCACACACGAGTGTGGGACAGACAGACATGGGAACCACACAGACGGACACCACACACGAGTGTGGGACAGACAGACATGGGAACCACACAGACGGACACCACACACGAGTGTGGGACAGACAGACATGGGAACCACACAGACAGACACCGCACACACACGTGTGGGACATACAGACATGGGAACCACACAGACGGACACTGCATACACACGTGTGGGACACACGGACATGAGAGCCACACACATGGTCACTGCACATACATGTGTGGGACACACGGAGACCCGTGGGCACACGCCCCTAGGATCTGCACACACGGCACCCCCGCCACGCACACGCCTGGGACACACAGACATGGGCGCTGCCCACACGGACACCCCACACGCGTGTGCGAGAGGCATGGCGAGCACAGGCTGCACGCACAGGGCCTGCACACGCGTGAGCTGCACCCATCGCGGCGCCGGGCCAGAGCGTGGGTGCCGGGCAGGAGGCGCAGAGACAGGCCTGGGAGCTGCGGCAGCCGAACGGGGCAGCCGAACGGGTCGGACGGGTGCAGAGGGAGCCCCCGGGGACCCCCCGACACCCGCCGCTGACTCACGGGGCGCCTCCCCGGTGCCCTTCAAAGGCGCGGGCGAGCCCAACCGGCTCAGCGGGGCACCGCGCCGGCGGGCGGACGCCGGGGATCCCTCCCTGGCACCCATGGGTGCAGCCCCAAGTTTCCCAGGCTTGGCTGGCAGAGCTGCGGGCAGCAGCTGAACCCCCTGCCCATGGGGAAACTGAGGCACGCAGGCCCCCTCCCTCAGCACCCCCAGCACCCAGGGCCAGCTGGGGCCCCTCCTTGAATGACAAATAGGCTTGGGCAGCAAGGCCTTTGTCCGGGCCATTGTGTGGGGGCAGTGAGGCCCCAGCTTGGGGAGCGGGAAGGCAGAGGTGCCCCCCATGCACCAGGATGGGCCCCCCGCTTCCCTTCTGCCCCCCCGACCCCGCAAGGCCAGGCAGCTCAGCAGTTCTTGGCTTTATTGGAGCAAGGGAAAGGACATCTCAGTCCTCATGGAAGGGGTTGGGGTAGGGGCTGGAGCCCCGTTAGCGTCAGTCCTTCAGCCGGGGGACTGCGGTGGCCCATGCTGGGGTTGGGGGGGCAGGCGGTGCCCGGTGCCCCCCCGGCCTGATCCAGGCTCTGAAGCGAAGGTGATGGGCACAGCCCAGCCCGAGATGATGATTCCACATGATTCCACAATTCGGGAGGCCCCGAAGGTCCCAGGGCAGGGGCGGGGCGAGAGCTCAGGCGCTGTTGACGCCCATGTTCTGCATCTGCTCCTCCAGCACCCGCTCGCTGCCTCCCCCTGCCTTCTTCTTGCCCCCCTCCTGCTGCTTCTTCTGCTTCTTGGAGAGCTCCTGCTCGATGGGCGCCGGCCTCACGAACGGGATCAGCTCCCGGAGGTCTGGAAACAGGGGGGAGAACAGGCAGCAAGCATCACCTCCCCCCGCCCAGCGAGAGGAGGGGGGGCCGGGGTAAATAAGGGAGAGGGCTGGGTGCTACCTGGGGGCATGAAGCCTTGGAGCTTCTCCGGGACGCGGATGCCTTCCTCTGTCTGGTAGTTCTCCAGGATGGCGCAGATGGTGCGGGTGGTGGCACACATGGTGGCGTTGAGCATGTGCACAAACTCCACCTGCGTCGGGGAGGGAGCACAGCGAGGGGTGAGCAGCGATGGGGAGCACTCAGGAACCCCCCCAGCGAGACCCAGCAGCACCGCCCACCTCACCTTGTCCATCATCTTCTTGGTCTGCCCGTAGCGGATGCGCAGGCGGCGGGCCTGGTAGTCGGTGCAGTTGGAGCAGGACACGAGCTCGCGGAAAGCACCAGAACCAGGGAACCAGGCCTCCAGGTCCAGCTTCTTACTGGCAGCGTGGTTGAGGGAGCCTGGGAGATGGTGGTGGGGGGGAAACGGCGCTGAGGCAGGGTCCTCCTCTCCAGGAGGCACCCAGCCCAGGGGAGAGCGCAGCCTCAAAGGTGACTTGGGAACGGATACGGGGTTCCTGCTCTGCAGCGGGGCTGGGGAAGGATTTTTTACGAGGACCTGGAGTGATAGCATGGGGTGGGGGAATGGCTTTAAACTGGAAAGGGGAAGATTTAGATAAGATCTAGGGAAGAAATTCTTCACGCTGAGGGTAGGGAGGCCCTGGCCCAGGTTGCTCAGAGAAGTGTTACCTGCCCCATCCCTGGAGGTGTTCAAGATGAGGTCGGATGGGGCTTGGAGCCCCTGATCCAGTGGGAGGTGTCCCTGCCCATGGCAGGAACTGGATGGGCCTTGAGGTCCCTTCCAACCCAAACTATTCCATGATTCTATGATTTAAATAGTATAAATGTTCCTAGTAGAGCTTCCAGGAGGAGTTGGGACACTGAAATTGTCCCTTGGGAAGGGACAGCGGGGACAATCCCAGCCTAGTGGGCCCAGAGCAACGCAGTGGAGCTTCGCAGATAAACAATCTCCATCCTCCAGGGCCTGGAGCAAAGGCACTGCCTCCCCCTCGCCAGGTCTGGGGACAGACAGCATGGGAAGCTGAGCTGGTGACATGGAAAACCGAGCTGGGAAGCAGGTCAGGGCCAGGGTGACAGCTGAGGAGCTGGCAGAGCTGGCCAGTGACCTACTGGCCGAGAGAGACGGTCCCAGAGCCAGAGAGTCCCTGCCCCTACCTGAAACAATGTTGACGATGTGGTAGGGGATGCCCAGGGACTGGTAGAACTCCTCGGCTGTGGCGATCATCTCCTCAAACATCTCCCAGGATTTGTTGTCATGGGGTGAGGCATAGACAAACTGCTCGATCTGTAAAGAGAAGGGGACCTCGAGTTGGTGACGGCCCCAGATGCAGCCCCAAATTCCCAAACCCCACCCTGCTCCTCTCACCTTCTCAAACTGGTGGACGCGGAAGATGCCACGGGTATCGCGGCCGTGCGAGCCCACCTCCTGTCGGAAGCAGGTGGACAACCCCGCGTACTTGATGGGCAGATCCTCTGGTTTCAGCCACTCGTCCCTGTGCAGCGCGGCGATGGGCTGCTCCGAGGTGGCAATCAGGTATTTCTCATCAATGGAGCTGTCCTCCGCCTTCTCGCTGCCTTTGCCAATCACCTGGTGGGGGACAAAAGCCGCTGGCCCCTTCCCCAGCTGCTCCCACATCTCTGAGGAGATGCATGGACAGCCGATCTCCCTGCACCTCTCCAGGGCTGGTGGCCTGGAAGCTCTCCCAGGAACATCATCCTATTTAAATCACAGAATCATGGAATGGTTTGGGTTGGAAGGGACCTCAAAGCCCATCCAGTTCCAACCCCCTGCCATGGGCAGGGACACCTCCCACGGGATCAGGACAGCTCAGCAAAGGGAGCAGCTGCTGTTTGCTTGGCCGTCTGCAAAGCGGAGGCTGGAGACAAGCCACCTCCTTGTCACCGCATCGCCACAACAATGGCATCAGCCGTGAAGATGGAGCTCGAAGATGAGGAGCAGATGGGAGGCCTCACACTGTGCAGGGGGCCCTCAGTCGGTTCCTTCCCCGTGAGGAATCCACGCGGTGGTGGCTCAGATGGAAAGCCAGTGCTGCTCACCTTGTAGAGCTCCTCATCGAACTGGCTGAGCTGGGCCACCTCCTGCATCACCTCCTTCCGCATGAAGAACGGGGTGTAGACAGGAGTGTAGCCCTTGGCGCGGAGGCTCTGCAGGGCGTACTGGATCAGGGCCTGCTCCAGGAACACCAGGGGACCCTGGGGACAAGGGAAGCCACCAACTGTCACGCACGCAACCCACTGGGCCATCCTTTCTTGCTCAGCAGGTCCAGGAGCACATGGAGCCCACGCCAGCTCCAGGCTGCTCTGCCTGCCAGGCTCAGCATCAGCCTCTGGCTGCGGCAGCGATGTCAGAGCGGATCCAGAGGAGCCCAGGGCACAGCAGCAGCAGCACCACCGAGGCCAGAAGCCGTGATGAGCTAGCTCAGCGTGGCCTGCGGAGGCTCCCAGTGCTGCAAGCTCAGCCCAGGCAAGGAGAAGCCAGGAGTCCTGCCCCCACTCCTCCCAACCCAGTTTTCCTCAGCTCTTCTTCTGGCCCCAATTGTTTCCGTGTCCCCACGGATGTCTGGACTCGCACCTTAAGGAAGTAACCCCGGCTGCCCGCGACGATGGCCCCCTTCTCTCCCTCATAACCGTCCACCATCACCACCAGGTCCACGTGGGAATACTTCTTCCTGCAGCTACAGTCGCCCCACACCCGCTCCACCTTGTTGTCTGCATCCTGCGCAAAGACAGAAAGAAGAGAAAGGGAAGCCCATCACCCCAGCTTCCCAGTCTCTGCATTACACTGGGCCCAGTTTGAGATCCCACACTACAAAGCCTGGAACCCCAATCCTGATCCCAGCCAACCGCTCATTGTGCTGCCACTTGGCAGCTGGCCCAGCCCAATTGTGTTCCCCCAGCAAAATATTCCTGCCGGATGAATGAAGACAGCGGAGGGAGATCCCAGCCCCCGGCTGGAAGCGACTTTCCCATGTATTCCCCCAACAATGACCACGTCCAGCGTTGTCTGAGCTGCTCTTTGTCTGCTCCCGGCAGGAAACGCTGTCTTGTCATGCAGATTTCATTCACCCGCCCGCTGATCTGGGGCTGGGGGCCCTCCCCGCAGCGAGCCCCCCGCTTCCCAGCAGTTGTCCGGCTTTGATGGAGCGGCACAGCCAGCCCCAACCGCACTCTCGGGCTCTACCTCATCGTTGCTGATGGGCACCGAGGGGTGGAGGAGGTTCCCGATTTCCCGCAGGCTCTCAAAACGTTCTGCCTCCAGCCTAAGGCGCTCAGCGTCGCACTTGAGGATGGCTTCGTCAATGAGGAGACGAACTTTCTTGATCTGTGATACCTGCAGAGCCTGCACAGACGGTGGGGTGAGGCGGAGAAGGGAAGCAATGGCCGGGGGAGAGAGTGCTGGCAGCTCAGCATGATTAATCACAGATCCTCGCCCAGCTTACACGGCTTCTGGAGCAAAAGCATGGACTGAACACATCGAACAACAGCCCCGGAGGACAAAGGACCAACACAAGTCAGACTGTGAAAGGGCCTGAGCGAGCTGTGGCATCACACTGTGCCCGGCAGCACCAAGCAGGAGCAGTCAGCCCTCACGGCAGCAAAAGCTGGCCAGTATCACGCTCATTAAACATCACAGTTAACGAACTGGGAAGGGCAATGGGCAGGGAGGAAGGGACTTGCAGAGGACACGCAATGACTGAGGCTGCTCAAAGCCCCAGGGAAGCACAGGAGAGCCCCGGGCTGGTGAGCAGAGCAGGATCTGCCATGGACTGAGGCTGAAATGGTCTTTAGAATCATAGAATCACCAGGTTGGAAAAGACCCATCGGATCATCGAGTCCAACCATTCCCATCAATCACTAAACCATGTCCCTCAGCACCTCATCCACCCGTCCCTTAAACCCCTCCAGGGAAGGGGACTCAGCCCCCTCCCTGGGCAGCCTCTGCCAGGGACCAATCACCCTTTCCCTGAAAAATGTTTTCCTAACGTGCAGCCTAAACCTCCCCTGGTGGAGCTTGAGGCCATTCCCTCTCGTTCTGTCCCCTGTCACTTGGGAGAAGAGCCCAGCTCCCTCCTCTCCACAACCTCCTCTCAGGGAGTTGGAGAGAGCAATGAGGTCTCCCCTCAGCCTCCTCTTCTCCAGGCTAAACACCCCCAGCTCTCTCAGCCGTTCCTCATCAGGCCTGTTCTCCAGCCCCCTCACCAACTTCGTTGCTCTTCTCTGGACTCGCTCCAGAGCCTCAACATCCTTCTTGTGGTGAGGGGCCCAGAACTGAACACAGGATTTGAGGAGCGGTCTCACCAGTGCCGAGTCCAGAGGGAGAAGAACCTCCCTGGACCTGCTTTAGATGAAGGACACTGAGCAAGAACTCGTTATTCCTGTGTGGGATGGGGCAAATAAGGATCTCAGGACAGGAAGGACGTGGATCTGTTGGAGTCAGTGCAGAAGAGGCCATGAAGATGATCCGAGGGCTGGAGCACCGCCTGCATGAGGACAGGCTGAGTTGGAGTTATTCAGCCTGGAGAAGAGAAGGTTCCGGGGAGACCTTAGAGCAGCCTGCAGTACTGAAAGGGGCTCTAGGAAAGCTGGGGAGGGGCTCTGGATCAAGGAGGGCAGGGACAGGACAAAGAAGAACGGTTTTCAGCTGAAAGAGGGGAGATTCAGAGGAGATCTTAGGGAGAAATGTTCTGTGAGGGTGGGGAGGCCCTGGCCCAGGTTGCCCAGCGAAGTTGTGGCTGCCCTATCCCTGGAGGGGTTCAAGGCCAGGTTGGATGGGGCTTGGAGCCCCTGATCCAGTGGGAGGTGTCCCTGCCCATGCCAAGGTGGGGTCCTAATGGGCTTTGAAGTCCCTTTCAACCCAACCCATTCCATGATTCCGTGATCCTCCTGGCAGGGGTTCAGGTGGTCCCCCATCACTTGATGTTGGGTTTTGGGCACCTCACACCACCAGCTTGTGCGATTTGAGGCAACTTCTGAAGGAGCTGGGTGAGATGGGGTCAGACTCACCCCTAGGATGTCGGCTGTCAGCTCATCGAGGTTCTGTGCACTCTCTGGTACGGACTCATCTGTCCCCACAGGCTCTTTCTTCTGCAGCAGGAGGAGAAAGAAACCCCAGCAGGGTTAAAGAGTAAAGCTGCAGGGTAAAAATATTCCTCGACAATGCAAGGAAGAGGCCTGGAGAGCAGAGACCTGTGGGAGATACCACCAGTCGGTAACGTCCCAACAGTAAATCGCTGCCACGACTGCCAGCCCTCATGCCTCACCTTCATCTTGTCTCCAATCGTTTTGCTGCACAGGTTCTTCAGCTTGTTCAAGTTATCGGCACGGAACCTGCCTGGAGAGCAGAGAGGAGGGAGCCGTCAGCCAGCCACTTGAGGGGAGCGGGGCTGGGATCCCCATCGGGCATCGAGAGGGGCTGCACAGCTTCAGGAAGGAGAAAGAAAGGGGACAGCAGCTCCAGGGATGCTCATCACCATTGGCACTGGGTGTTTTGGAAGGACAGTGCAGGGTTTGCTGGTGCGAGAGCACAGTGTCAGGGCTTTGATGGTGTGAGAGTGTGGTGCGGGGCCAGCTGTGATGTGGGGCAGGGATGCAGGGGTGTCATTTGAGTGACGCTGCACTGGGCCATGGCCCCTCCAGGACCCCCACGCCAGGCTTGGATCGCTGAATGCCAAGCAGATCCAGGACTCGGAGCCACAGCGATGAGGGGATCTCCCTCTGCTCCCTTCATTCATCTGGAATATTTTGCTGGGGGAACATACTGGGTCAGGCTGGCTTGCCAGGGCGAGGAAGATCCTGGGACACAGCTGTCCCCTCCAGGCAGGGCAGCCCAAATCAGAGACACTGAGGTGTCAGGGATGTGACCCTATCAGGATATCATAGAATCATAGATTCCCTAGTTTGGAAAAGCACTTTGAGACCACAGAGCCCAACTGTACCTGTCCACTACTAAACCAGATCCCCGAGCACCTCATCCACCTGTCTTAAAGCCCTCCGGGAACGGGGACTCCACCACCTCCTGGGCCGCCTCTGCCAGGGCCTGAGAACCCCCATCGCCCCAGCAGGCTGACAGCAGGATCAAACCCACAGAGGATGATCCAGAAATGCCAAGGGCTAAGAGCCAGGGACCAGAGGGGGTCTAACATTCCCCCCAGCAGCCTCCCGCGGACCCCGCAGCACCGGCACCCGGGATTGCATCAGCCGGCTGCGCCGCAGCACGTCCGTCCTGCCAGCCCTGCGCCTCGTGATTACGCGCCAGCACCCACCACGGCCAGGGCAGGCTGGAGCCCCCCAAAGCAGGAGCTGGGGGACAACCCCCACCGCCGGCCCGGAAAGCTGCCTGCTCCCGTGGGATGAAAGGCTCGTGGATAAAATTAACGTGGTCACAGCGGCACGGCCAGAGTCAGAGACGCGCCGAGCGTGATTATGTAGGGCTGGGCTCACTCACATCAAGGCAATGAGATTCAAAGCGTGTTTAAAGCTGCCTCTTTCATCCTGCCGTGGCAGAACAAGGAACCGGGACACGCTGGGAACACGGCAGGTCTGTGGGTACCCACCCTCCGTACTTCCCCGGCACCTAAACCCTGGCTCGATGGCACCTCCCGCTGCCTGAGTGGTAACAGAGCCTTTGCTCCTGCCCCTTCAACCAACCCCAAGGGGTGGGACCCCTCAAACTGATCCCTGGGATCACTCAAATTCACCCCAAAGGATGGCACCCCTCAAATTGATCCCTGGGATACCTCAAACTGACCCCAAGGGGTGGGACCCGTCAAACCGATCACTGGGGTCCCTCAAATTGACCCCAAGGGGTGGGACTCCCTTAAACTGACCCCTGGGATCCCTCAAACTGACCCCAAGGGCTGGGACCCCTCAAACCAATCCCTGGGATCACTCAAATTTACCCCAAAGAGTGGAAACCCTCAAATCGACCCCTGGGATCCCTCAATCTGACCCCATGGGGTGGGACCCCTCAAACTGATCACTGGGGTCCCTCAAACTGACTCCAAGGGGTGGGACCCCTCAAATCAATCCCTGGGATCACTCAAATTTACCCCAAAGGGTGGAAACCCTCAAATCGACCCCTGGGATCCCTCAAACGGTCCCCAAGGGGTGGGATCCCCTTAAGCCAACCCCTGGGATCCCTCAATCTGACCCTAAAGGGTGGGACCCCTCAAACCGATCACTGGGGTCCCTCAAATTGACCCCAAGGGGTGGGACCCCTCAAATCAATCACCGGGATCACTCAAATTGACTCCAAAGGGTGGGACCCCTCAAACCAATCCCTGGGATCACTCAAATTTACCCAAAAGGGTGGAAACCCTCAAATCGACCCCTGGGATCCCTCAAACGGTCCCCAAGGGGTGGGATCCCCTTAAACCAACCCCTGGGATCCCTCAATCTGACCCTAAGGGGTGGGACCCCTCAAACCGACCCCTGGGATCCCTCAAACGGACCCCTGGGGATGGGGTGAGGGGGATCTGTCCCCAGGGCCCCCCAGTTCCAGAGGGGGGCTGGGAGGGAGGGACCCCATATGTCACCTCACCTCGGTGAAGGGACAGGGGACCGGCCTGGGGGTCCCTGCCTGGAGGGGGAGCAGAGAGAAACCCCTGAGGGACCCCACACCCCTGGGCGGTGGGGGGAGATGGGAGTCACCGCCGTGCTGGGGGCCGAGAGGGGCCCCGGTCCCAGGACGAGGGGGGTCCAGGCTCCGCCGGGCCCCAGCCCCTCTCGGGGGTCCCTTCCGGGAGGTGTCGGCTCCTCCTGGGGACCCCAAAGGCGGCGGTGTCCCCCCCCTCCGCGGCCCTCCCCACGTACACCTGCGCCAGGCGCCGTCCGCCCGCACGAGGGCATCCACGAGCGCGGGGTCCTTGAAGCGTCTCCGCTGCATCTCCCGCACCATGGCGGGGTCGCCGCCCTTGTCGGCGCGGAACAGATCCAGGTCCAGCACCATGATGGCTGCGGGCGGCGGGGCGGCGCGCGCCTGCGCGGGGAGGAGGGGCGGGGCCAATGGCGGCGGGCGGGGGCCAATGGCGGGGGGCGGGGTCAAGGGCGGTGGGCGGGGCCAATGGCGGTGGGCGGGGCCAAGGGCGGTGGGCGGGGCTAATGGCGGCGGGTAGGGCTAAGGGCAGCGGGCGGGGCTGAGGGCGGTGGGCGGGGCTAAGGGGCTGGAGGAGCGTTTGGGGCTAATAACGGTGGGCGGGGCTAATGACGGTGGGAGGGGCTAGGAGAGGTAGGCGGTGCTAAGAGCGGTGGGCGGGGCTAAGAGGGCTGGAGGAGTGTTTGGGGCTAATAGCGGTGGGCGGGGCTAATGGCGGCGGGCGGGGCTTAGAGCGATGGGCGGGGCTAATGGCGGTGGGCGGGGCTAAGGGGGCTGGAGGAGCGTGTTGGGGCTAATAGCGGTGGGCGGGGCTAATAGCGGTGGGCGGGGCTGAGAGCAGCAGGCGGGGCTGAGGGCAGTGGGCGGGGCCAATACAGCTCGCAGGGCTAAGCAGGCAGAGGGGCTGGAGCTGTGGGCGGGACTAAGAGAGGTCGGCGGGGCAAAGCAGGCAGAGGGGTTGGTGTAGGGGCAGAGGTAAGGGGTGTGGGCGGGGCTAAGAGCGGTGGGCGGGGTAGATGGGGAGAGGCTAGAGGGTGGGCGGGGCTAAGGGGTGGGCGGGGCTATTCGGGCAGGGGCCAATCAGTGGGGTGGGGCAGTAGGCGTGGTTGGAGTGGTGGGCGGGACTATGGCTGTGAGTAGGCGTGGACTGTGCGGGGGGCGTGGCTACAGGATGAACAGTCTTGGTGCAGTGGGTGTGGCTAGTGGGCTCTGGCTGCGGCGGTGGGCGGGGCTTAGTGCAGTGGGCGGGGCTTAGTGCAGTGGGCGGGGCTTAATGCAGTGGGCGGGGCTTAAACGCAGTGGGCGGGGCTAAAGGACAAGCTGAGGGAAAGGGGCTGGTGGTTCTGCGTGGCTGCAGTGGCCCAGGTGGGCGATGAGGCCAACAGCACCTGGCTTGGATCAGCCACACGGTGGCCAGGGGGAGCAGGGAAGGGATCAGCTCCTGTGCTCAGTGCTGGTGAGGCTGCACCTCGAATCCTGGCGTCAGTTTTGGGCCCCTCATTCCAAGAAAGTCCAGGAAAGTCTGGAGAGAGTCAAGCAGAGGCCATGGGGATGAGGAGGGGCTGCAGTGTCTCTGAGAGACCTGGGTCTGTTCAGCCTGGAGAAGAGAGGGCTGGGACAGGATCCCCTCAATGCTGATGGATCTGTGATGGGTGGGGGCAGGAGGAGAGGCCAGGCTGTTCAGTGGCCCCTGTAGGTAGTTAAGGCCTGGTGGTTGGAAGATCTCGCGCTGTACGGAAAGATAGGACCCCCTCCGGATAGCCAGTAGCGTTTAGTTCATGATGTAAGCGGACGGAAGTGATGTTGTAAACCCAAGCTATATAAGGCTGTGTTACCTATCAACAAACGCCATTTGCCGTCCACCACATTGGTGTCTGTGAGCTCATGGACCAAGCGGCCTCGGGTTGGTCGCTGTGCCGTTCCTGAACCAGGTCGCCACGCCTCCGAAGGCAACAGGCCCCCGGTGACAAGGGGCACAAATGAGCATGGGAATTTCCAGCTGAACATGACTGCCCCTCTTCTCCCAAGTGACAGGGGACAGGACGAGAGGGAATGGCCTCAAGCTCCACCAGGGGAGGTTTAGGCTGGACATTAGGAAAAAATTTTTCCCAGAAAGGGTCACTGGGCACTGGCAGAGGCTGCCCAGGGAGGGGGTTGAGTCCCCTTCCCTGGAGGGGTTTAAGGGACGGGTGGATGAGGTGCTGAGGGACATGGTTTAGTGATTGATGGGAATGGTTGGACTTGATGATCCAGTGGGTCTTTTCCAACCAGGTGATTCTATGATTCTGTGTGCTCCCCTCAACATGCCAGGGCCTGGCACGGGGACACAAGGACACACGGAGCCACTCTACAAACCCCACACCTGTATTTGGCATTTTCAGTGTTGGCGCTGGTGGGAGAACAAAGCGAGGGAAACGTAGAAAAGCCGTAATGAAGCTCCGGTCCGAAGCGGGTCCCTAAGGCCACATTGGGAGGTGGGCGCAGGCAGCCCCCCTGCCCCGTCACGGCTCCATGGCGCTGCTGCCGGATGATGGCTTCAGTGGGACAGAGTCGAAGCCGTCCGGTGTCCTCTATGGTGAGCCTGGCGTCAGAGCACCCTCCAACCCTCCCTCTCCACCCCTGGGAGGGGAAACTGAAGCACAGAGCTCCAGCAACCCACTCCCCTGCTGTGGCTTCTCTGGCGTCTGTTTTGGGGTTGTGCCCCCCACCTTACCTTGTAAGTGAAGGACATGATTTTGCCGAAAAGCGATCTTTTGCTGGTGAAGACCAGGTCATCCTCGGCGTCCTCTCCTTCCATGATGGCACAGCTATCCGGTGCCGGCAGCTCGTTCTCCTTGGCTGTCGCACTCATCACCAGCTTGGAATAATTATATTCCAGCCTAGGGACAGAGAATCATAGAATCATAGAATAACCAGGTTGGAAGAGACCCACTGGATCATCGAGTCCAACCACTCCGATCAATCACTAACCCATGTCCCTCAGCGCCTCGTCCACCCGTCCCTTAAACCCCTCCAGGGAAGGGGACTCAACCCCCTCCCTGGGCAGCCTCTGCCAGGGACCAATCACCCTTTCCCTGAAAAATTTTTTCCTAATGTCCAGCCTGAACCTCCCCTGGTGGACCTTGAGGCCATTCCCTCTCATCCTGTCCCCTGTCCCTTGGGAGAAGAGCCCAGCTCCCTCCTCTCCACGACTTCCTTTCAGGTAGTTGTAGAGAGCAATGAGGTCTCCCCTCAGCCTCCTCTTCTCCAGGCTAAACACCCTCAGCTCTCTCAGCCTCTCCTCTTGTTCTCCAGTCCCTTCACCAGCTTCATTTCTCTTCTCTGGACTCGCTCCAGAGCCTCAACATCCTTCTTGTGGTGAGGGGCCCAGAACTGAACACAGGATTCAAGCAGAGAGCAGTGGTGTGGTCCCTCCCGCCGTGGTGATGAGTGTCTCCCTGCCAAATTCTGGTGGCATCACTCACTTCTGGTTCTTCTTCCAGAAGTAGGTGGCGAGGGTGGCGAGCAGGAGTGCGGCGCAGGTGCCAGCAGAGATTCCCACCTTCAGCCAGAAATCCACGCTCCTGCAAGCTCTCACCTCCTCTGCCGGCAAGCTCTGCCCGCCACGGCACAGCCGGGGCTCCCGCCAGACATAGATGGTTTTCTGGGAAGGAGACAAATCATAGAATCATAGAGTAACCAGGTTGGAAGAGACCCACTGGATCATCGAGTCCAACCATTCCCATCAATCACTAAACCATGTCCCTCAGCACCTCATCCACCCATCCCTTAAACCCCTCCAGGGAAGGGGACTCAACCCCCTCCCTGGGCAGCCTCTGCCAGGGACCAATGACCCTTTCCATGAAAAACGTTTTCCTAATGTCCAGCCTGACCCTCCCCTGGTGGAGCTTGAGGCCATTCCCTCTCGTCCTGTCCCCTGTCCCTTGGGAGAAGAGCCCAGCTCCCTCCTCTCCACAACCTCCTTTCAGGTAGTTGCAGAGAGCAATGAGGTCTCCCCTCAGCCTCCTCTTCTCCAGGCTAAACACCCCCAGTTCTCTCAGCTGCTCCTTGTAATCCTTGTTTTCCAGCCCCTTCCCCAGCTTTGTTGCTCTTCTCTGGACTCGCTCCAGAGAAATGAAGAAGAATTGAATTGTCAGATTGACAGGGGGAAGCACCAGGGCCTGAGATGACAGAGGGGACCCATGGAGGATGCATGTTTGGACCAATTAGATGATTTTTTATATCGCATTTCAGTTGTGAATGAACGAGCAAATTATTCAGGACATAAATCCTCCCTGGGTCAGAGGAGTGAATGAAGTGGTGGGGTGAAGTGCCAGGGCCTGAAATGACATGGGTGACCCGTGGAGGGGTCCTATTTAGACTAAGGAGATGATTTTTGTATCACAGATTGTGAATGAATGAATGACGCCTATTGCATCGCTGTGCGCACTGTTCAGTCACTTCTCACATCACTGTGTTCAGTAGAACTGGGCTGTTCCTAATAGATAAGGATGTGAGAGAGCGTTTTGTTATCAGTGATTGTGCTGGGCTGGTCTTGGTGGAAGAAAACAGGAGAAAAAGAGGCAAGGAGCAGCTGGGGCCAGAGACCCCATGAGTTTGGGGTGATGGAAGTTGTTTGGTCAATGGTTTAAAAGCTCAGCCCCTCGCAGTGATGGTTGGAGACCTCACCACTGGGTGGGGTTCCCGATTGCCTTTCCAAATCCACACTGCGAAAAAGAAAGCCACCCCCAACCCAAGCAACTGCAGATCTGGATGATGTTAAAGCAATTAGTGATGGATCTTTCTCAATTACTATACTTATTCTCTTAAGATAACAATCAGACACGCTGCCTTTACAAGCTGCTGCTGCTAACGCATTGGCGATCACTATTGATCATTAAAAAAACTTGATTTCACCAAGTATTTGAGAGTTTGGGCTTTTCGGATGGTTTTTGCTAAGAGATCCTGAGTAAAATTTGATTTCACAGGGTATTTGAGAGTTGGTTGGGCTTTTGTGATGGTTTTTGCTAAAAGCTCTTTGATTTCAGAGAGGATTTGAGAGTTTGGGCTTTGGTGATGATTTTTGCTAAAAGGTAAAATTTGGTTTCACATATTAAGAGATTGGACTTTTATGCTAATTTTTGGTAAAAGCTCCTAAGTAAAACTTGATTTCCCATATTGAGAGTTTGGGCTCTTGTGCTGATTTTTGCTGCAGGGCCGTACCTGGATGCCACCGAGGCAGGCGCTGACGATGGGGCGATAGTGGCTGGTGGAGCAGCGGGGACACGCCTCACCCGTCACCCAGAGAAAGTGGAAGGTGCAGCCGTCGCAGGTGCCCTCAGGGCATTTGCTGGGGGGGACAAAAAAGTGGGGCTTAGCTAGCACTGGGGGACACAGGGACAGTGGGGTCCCCAACGGAGGCAGCCAAGGTTTGCACCCCATGCCCCACCAGCTGGTGGGAGCAGATTTGGGGTCACCCTGAGGGGGTGGGAGGATGCCACCTCCTCCCCAAAGCCCCCACGGTCCCCAGTGTCGCCCCCCCCTCACCTGGGCACGGTGATGGAGCCGCGGCCCGGGTGCAGCGGGTCACAGCGCAGGCGGATGGCGGTGGCTCGGCCCCCGCTGCAGGGCTGTGTGGCATCATTGGACCTGCCGGGGGGACACGAGGGGCTCAGCGCGGTGACAGCGCGGTCCCCAGGTGTGGCCGTGGGTCCTTGCTGCCCACCCTCACCTGTAGAAGAAGATGATGTCGGGCAGGTCCGAGTGGCCCGGTGGGAAGTGCTGTGGAGGGGAGGTGATGCCACCCAGCGTGGAGCGGGCAGTGACGCCTGTGGAGAGAGCGGGTGGCCCAGTGCCACCAGGATGTCCCAGTGAGTCCCAGTGGCACTGGGGTGTCCTAGAGCCACAGGGCGTCCCAGTGTGTGGGGTGTCCCAGTGGCACTGGGGTGTCCCAGGATGTCCCAGTGTCTTGGGGGTGGCTCAGCAGCACCTGGGGTGGCCCAGTGTCACTGGGTCCCCTGGGAGAGGTCGGTAAGGATGAGGGTCAAATCCCAGGGCTTCGCTCCGGGCTAGAGGGAGAAGGGGAAAGCCCCCCATGTCCCGGCTCACCCACGAGGCGGTCAGCCAGGCTGATGGGCTGCGAGGACACAGCCGTCTTGTAGCCCATGACGTTGGGGGGCACCAGGATGGCCTGGCACACGTAGGACGTCACCACCCGCGCAAAGTCCCCCTCGCTGGCCGGCAGCCCCCTGTCCGTCACATTGTCCGTGCAGGAGGCCATCCTCCTGCCCTGGGGGTGAGGAAGAGGAGGGTGAGCTGGGGGACGATGGCACGGGCGTGCACGGGATGGCACACGCGTGTGCACGTGGCTGCAAGCGAAGGTGCATGCGCACGGCTGTGAGTCATGGCACACGCGTGTATGTGGTGGCACACGTGTGTGTCACCTGGTTGCCGCAGAGGCTGATGTTGAACTGGTGGAAGTACTTGAGGCCCTTGGCGGTGAAGCTGGGGCCGCTGGTGAAGGCCGTGCTGGTGGCCAGCGCCGAGAAGTCATAGTGCAGGATGTGGCCCAGCAGCGGCAGCGAGAAACTGCAGTTGTTGTAGCAGAGGGAGCGGAGCTGAGGGATAGGAGGTGACAGTCAGGGATGGCCAGGGGCTGGCGTCACCCTGGTGAGCACAGGGAATGTCACTGCTTGGGGGCAGCCGGGGGGCTGGCATCGCCTCCCAGGGACAGCCAGGGGGCTGTCACCCATCTGGGATGGTCGGGGAGCTGGTGTCACCTTCCTGGGGACAGTTAGGGGGCTAGCATTACCCATCCAGTCATTGTCACCCACCCACAATGGCCAGGGGTGCTCGTGTCACCTCCCTGGGGACAGCTTGGGGGCTGGCATCATCCATCCACCCACCCATCCACCCAGCGTCACCCACCTGGGGCGGCCAGGGGTGCTGGTGTCACCCACCCAGGCTGTGGGGAGGGGCTGCTGTCACCCTTCTCAGCTGGCCAGCACCACCCATTTGGGACACCTCGGGTGGGGAGCCGGTGTCCCACAGCACCACCCGTTTGGGACGGTCAGGGGGCACCGGCATCACCCAAGGGGACATCCCCCACCACCCCGTGCCCCCACCCTGGAGGGACACGCAGGGACAGGCACCTGGTTGCTGCGGGTGCCGGGGCCGCAGGGGTGGCAGGCAGGGGTCCTGTTGGAAGGGTGACCCTGCAGGTAGGTGCCGGGTGGGCAGGGCTGGCAGGTGCCCGAGCTGCGTTCCACGGCGTTGCCGGGGGCACACGGGGCGCAGGATGTGGCTGTCACGGGAGCGCAGCGCCGGCAGAAGGATGCCACCCCTCCCAGCACGTTGGTGACGTTGATGGAGTAGAGCTTGGCCATGTCGCTGCTGTTCCACCGGCCCTGGCACCAAAAGCACCCGTCACCACCACCCACCGCACCGTCCCGGCACCCAGAGCCCCCCCAGGCCACCCCGTCTCTCACCGCCTCGTGGTAGGGCGTGCGCTGGAAGACCCACGTGAAGCTCATGGTGGCATTTTGCTCCACAATGTAGGTGTAGGACTGCCTCCCCTTGGGACCTGTCCACGTCTCCACTGCCATGTTGGTGCTGGAGTTGATGCCCTGTGGGGACACAGGAATAGCGGGACCCCCCCCTAAACCCAGCCTCGCCCCACGTGTCCCCCCACTCACCACCATGAAGTAGAGCTCACAGCTGCCGCTGCAGATCGTCTCGAAGATGAAGGTGATCCTGGCCACCTCCTTGCTCTCCACGTCCTGTGGCGCTGGGCTTGTGGGGCTGGGGACGGCACGGGGATGGGGTGGGAGTGCTGCCCCATGGCGCTGTCTCCAAGCTCCCTGGAGACACCCCGGTGCTGGTCCCCACCTCACCTGAAGCCCGGGACCAGCAGCGTGAGAATCATGAAGTCGTTATCGGAGGCTCTTGCTGCTGTGTAGATGTAGTCCCCGGCCACCTCCCAGCCTGTGAGGACACAGGGACGGCTCAGCTGGGTCCCCGGCTGCCCCCGCGGGAGGAGACAATGTGCAGGCATTACCTGCCATCCCCTTGTACTCGAAGTTGATGCCACTGAGGACGGTGGTCTCCATGTTGGGGGGCAGCACGTTCCACCACTTGTACTCCAACCCCAGCACCGGCTCTGTGCCCGCTGGGCAGCTGACGCAGCCTGGGGACAGGAGGGGACAACCCTGCAGTGGGGTGGCACCCACCTCCCCCAACATCTCCAGAGCCCTGACACCTCTTGGGACAATAATGGGGATGTCCATAGGGACAAGAGGGGACAGGGACCCACCCACCTCCCCCCTGGCTGCTCTGGGTGTCCTGGTCACCCCTTGGGGACAAAGATGTCATGACTGGAGCCACAGGGCAAGAGGGGACAGGGTCGTACCCTTGGCAGCTCCAGTTTCCCTTGAGGAGAGTGACATCCTTACCAGAGCCATTGGAGTAGGTTCCGTAGGGACAGGGCTGGCAGGTGGAGCCGTTGCTCTTGGCGAAGCCGGGGTTGCAGGGGGGACACGGGGTTCTGGCCCCAGGCAGGGGCAGCCGGGTTGCCTCGGGGAGCTCCTCGCTGCAGATCTTGGGCTCGGCCCACTTGAACAGCACCTGGGTCTGCAGGAGCAGGGCTCAGCATGGGGACACGGGGACACACGGACAGCCACCCCTCGGCAGCCCAGCTGTACCTCGCCACGGGCGTCACACGCTGAGTGGGTGTAGAAGTAATCCTGGTCAGTGCAGGGCGGCCGCGCGTGGCACGACGCTGAGCCGGGCTCTGCAGGTGAGGGGAGACGGTGCCTGAGCCACCAGCGAGGGGGCACTGCCACCCCATGAGGGGACACTGCCACCATATCCACTGGGTGTCCTGCCACACTATGAGAGGACATCACTACTGTCCCCAAGGGGTGCACTGCCACCCCATGAGGGGACAGTGCCACTGTCCTCGCAGGGTGTCCTGCCACCCCATGAGGGGATGTCCATGTCCCCCATCTCCAAGGGATGGCAAGGTCTCCCTGTCCCTCGCATCCTCTCTCCCTTTCACAGGGGCATCCCCGCAGGGGACAAGGAGGCGTGCGGCTGCCACCTCCCGGTGAGGGCACAGGGGAGGGGACGCGGGTGCCACCTCTCACCAGAGTAGGTGGCAGGGTCGCAGGGCTGGCAGGTGGTGGCTTCTTTGCTGGAGAAGGTGTTGGCCGGGCAGGGCTGGCAGGTGCTGGCACCAGCAGCGGAGGCGAAGGTGCCGGGTTTGCAGGGGAAGCACTCGGAGGTGTAGGCGACCCCTGCAGCAGCAGGAAGGGTTCAGGGGGAGCCGGAGGGGGGGACAGTGGGACCCCCAGCCTGCCCCTCCTACCTGTGATGCTGATGTTCCTCACCAGCACGGGCTTGGGCACCTTGGACCACACGGAGAAGGCTGTGGTCCGCCAGTAGAGCACGTTGTTGCCGTGGCTCAGCTCCACCTGGAAAAGGTTGGAGAGTGCTTAGGGGGTCGGGGGAAACGGGATGGGGGGTGCCACTGCTTGGGGAGTACACATGGGTGGGGGGCCAAGGCGCTGAGCCTTGTCTGTGTCACCCACTGCCCCCCTCTGCGTCCTCACAGAGCATCTTCTTCCCAGGGTGGGGGGACACAAGAGACCCAGGGGCTGTGCCGAGGCCCTCCCACCCTGTCCCCTCCACTCACACTGTGAAGCTCCCAGCCCTTCTCTGTCGTCCGCATCCAGCGCGACTCCTCTGCCGTGGGCTGGCACTGGTCGTTCTGCACCTGCGGGGCCTGCATGAGGATGGGGACCCCACCCATGTCCCCCCACCCCCACCTCCAGGGACCCCCATCCACATCTCCAGGGACCCTCATAACATCCCCAGAGACCCCTACCCTCCAGCCCCTGTCACCCACAAAGAACTCGAAGACGATGCCGCTGTCGGGGTAGATGTACTCGAAGGAGACGGTGCCCGACTGCTTGAGGTTGACTGCGTACATGAGGGTGGCCGTGCACTCGTCCGTGTTGGACGCCACATAGTCCCCCTGCGGCACCCACGTCGACCTGGGGCGAGGGGCACAGACCGGGGGCTCCGTTACCGCTCCGAACCCCGCAGCAGCCGGGATGGGGACAGCTGGGATGGTTCCCAGGCATTGGACATGGGTGATGGGGACAGCGAGGAAGCGAGGATGGAGAGGTGGGCGCTGGGGACAGCCCAGGGGATGTGGCACTGATCCTTAGCCCTAGGGACCTTGTCGCACCACCCCATCCACGCTGGTGAGAGGTGGGTGGGCTGTGAGGAGTAGGAGAGGGGGATCCTTCGTGTAGGAGCCACACGGAGTTGGGAGCTGAATAATTAAAGAGCTGCTGGAAGTAGGTTACATTTGCAACTTGCATAAATGCTGTGGTGCAGGGCGGCTGCCGGTGACACTGGCTGGTGGAGGGGGGCTTGGGGGGCTCGGTGCTGCCGGTGACACCAGCTGATAGGGAGGGCTTGGCGGGCTCAGAGGTGTTGGTGAGGCTGGTGGAGGTGCTGATTAAAGGGCTGTGGTGGAAAACAATGATGCTGGCTCATGCCATAAAGGCAAGGGGGCTCATGTGGATGCCCCATAGAGCTGGGGTCCTGCCACCGCGGGTCGGGGTGACTCTGCCAGGGTGTCCCCCATTGCATTGCCTCCCACGGAAGGGTGAAGGAGGGAGCATGGGAGATGGGGTGTCGGGGAATCGGAATGCTGCCACTGCACAGAGGTGTCACAGCACCCATCCCGTGTGCCCTGTTCCCAGCCCTGTTGTGCTGAGCTCCTAAGAGCCCTCCCAGGGAGGAGCAGCCAGGCTCCAGCCCCTGTTAATGAGGGGAAACTGTGCTGGTGGCAGCACAACCCACCTGGTGCAGTTCCCCACCACGCTGCCGAAGCCATCGTCAACTTCCAGGTTGGTGGCAACATTGGCGAAGCCATGGGGCACCTCATCCCACTCATCAAAGCGGATGCCGGTGCCCAGTGAGTAGGTGCCCTCGGCACAGGGCTGGCACGCCTGCGTCTTCATGTCCAGGAACTCACCCGCCTTGCAGGAGAAAGCTGTCATGCAATAAGGGTGGGAGGGTCAGTGTGGTCACCTCTGCTCCCCCAGGGCTGCTTTGGCCTCACCATCCTCAGCTCCGGTCTTCAGAGCGCTTCCCCCTAGCAGAGGTGCCCGGCTGGCTCCAAGACCCCCATAAAATCATAGAATCACTAGGTTGGAAAAGACCTTTGAGATGAAGTCCAACTGTCCCTGTCCACTACTAAACCAGATCCCTGAGCACCTCATCCACCTGCCTCAAACCCCTCCAGGGATGGGGACTCCAGCACCTCCCTGGGCAGCCTCTGCCAGTGCCCGAGAACCCTTTTGGTAAAGACATTTTTCCTGGTGTCCGATCTGAACCTGCCCACCCCTTAGCCCATGATTTTTGGCAATGCCGCAGCACTTCCCTGCTCAGTCACCAGCTCTTTAGGAATCAGCGAGCACCAGGCAGCATGTGACCCCCCTGCAAGCGCTGCAGAGCCCTGGCACACCCCAGAGCTGGCGGGGGGTGGGATTTCCATCCCCCTCATCCCATTGCAGCCTCCAGTGAGGAGCTGCCAGCACCGTGCTCATCGCTGCCGAGCAGACAGGTCCCGTCGCTGCCTTTGAAGACATCGCGCCGCGACGCAGTTGATGAAAAGCCACGCTTCATCTTGTCGCTCTTCTCCCTCCCCTCTTGCTCTCATTTTCCCCAGGAACCCTCATCCTCTCCCCCATCCCCCAGCCTCACAGCACTCGGTGCCCCTGACGGGGTCCGGGAGGCCGGTGCAGAGTCCTGGCGTGTGTGGCACGGCCACTCTCCACCGCGAGCCTGAGCTGTCGCATTCTGTGTATTCATAGTGGTACTCGGACTGGAAGAGAGAAGGCACAGGGAGAGCTGCAGCCCCCAGACCCACCCCAGGGGCTGTGACCCCCTCTCCCCAGAACGTGCCCAGCTGCCTCTTGCGTGGATGGTTTTGGTTTGAGCTGCGGTGACGTCCTACAGCGCCCAGGCTCGGGCAGCTCAGCCCAGCTCCAGCCTGGGTGCGGGAGGGGATGCTCGGGGGGTGCTCGGATCAGGGGGATGCTCAGCGTGGGAGTCCTGGGGGCAGGGGGGGTGCATAGGCTGGGGGATGCTTGGACCAGGGAGTGCTCAGGATAATGGGGTGCTGGGGGCAAGGGGGGGTTCTGCGGTGGGGGGTGCTGGGAGGATGCTCAGGACAAGGGGGTGCTGTGGTGGGGTTGCTGGGGCTGAGGGGATGCTCAGGGCAAGGGAGGTGCTTGAACCAAGGGGTGCTAGAAGTGGAGGCGTGCTCAGGCAACGGAGGTGCTCAGGGTGGTGGGGTGCTCAGGGTGGGGACAATGCTCGGATCAGGGGCTTCTAGGGTCCCAGGGGATGCTGGGCTGAGAAGATGCTGAGGGCGTGGTTTCAGGTGAGATGACTCCCAAACCACATCCCGCTGGGATGCCAAAGCCCACGGGAAGCTGTGGGGTCCCCCAGGCCACGTTGAGGCGCCCAGGGCCTCCCTAACCACCCCATGGGATGAGAGGGCCGTGGTGCAGCGAAGGTGACCGGCATCGCCACTCCGTTACTGGGCTGAGGGGCTGAAACCCCAGCACCCCCTGAGTGCCGGTGAGCAGATGGCACCGGCACAGCACCGTGTGGCCGCACGCGTTGCTCATTAAACACAGACGGGCACGACCCGGATGCGCCATCCTGCTGGGGAGCACGAACCCACCGGCTGGATATCAGAGCAGGGAGCAGCCAGGGGGAAAGGCAGGGAGCTTGGGGCACCGTGACTTCCCCCAGTGCCGCCGGCTGCCGCCAAGCCAGCGCTGCCTCAAGGCTGGCGAGGAGGCAACGCGGGCGGCAGGCGAAGCGCGGCGGCACAGTTAATCTCCAGGGTGAAGGCTGGGTCTGGCTGCTCTGCTGAGGTGGGGCTTGGCAGGCGAGGGAGCAATGCCACGGCCCCCTGCCCAGTGCAGGATCCCTTGGGGAGCAGAGCCGGGCACCGCGGCTTCGTGCTCCTGATAGATGCCGGAGCGTGGCAGGTTGGCGAGAAAACAACGCTTTGATGTTTCCCGTCGGCTGGAAACATGGCCATGGGGGAAAAGGGGGAACAGGGAGGAGGGGAGGCACTGCCTGCAGCCCCCCTGGCCCACGGACCCACCACCCAGCCAGGATGGGGACACCCATGGTGTCACCCCAGCCCCCAGTACCGCTCTTGAGGGATTCCCTGGAGAAAAAAGTGGTTTTCCCCTTCTTCCCAAACTTTCTCCTCCCCTCAGCTTGGCTGTAACGAGCAATATTAATTGTTCTCCTTCATTAAGGCTGAGAATGCTTAATAAATCGATGGGATTCAGCCCTGGGGTGGCTTGGCAGCAGGAGCGGTGAGGACCCCACGTTGCTACCGGCCCCTTGCTCTGGCCAGGGCAGGGAGAGGGTCCGTTGCCACGGTGGGGAGGGGACAGGGGACAGAGCCCCCCTAAAAGCCACCCTTCCTAGGGCCAGGTGCCAGCCAGGTCTATTGTTCCCAGCTCCGGGCCGTGGAGGACGCAAAAGAAAATTGGATCATGGCACAAAGCAATTACTGGCCCAGATGAAAAGCGGCCGCGGGGCTGGCAGGTGGGGGGAGCATGGGACGACCTTGGGGAGGGAAATTTGGAAGCTGGCACCGCTCATCCCAAGGCAGCCGAGTCCTTGTGAGCAACAGAGCTCCCCCGGATACTTTGTCTCCACCAGGGCACCACATGCCAGGCTGGGATGGGCACGTGGTGAGGGGGATGTGTGTGTCCCCTGCTGCCACCACCCCCTCAGCAGCGCTTGCATCCATTTGGGAATATCCCAATGTCTCCGGACAGGGACAAGGGGGCCACTTTGGGGGCACAGGCATGGGAATGCCCAGGATGATCCTTGGGGACACAGTTATGGAAACATGGGGACCACTTTAGGGACACAGCCTTTGGGAGCTCCACGATGATGCTCGGGGACTCAGCCATGGGGACACAGGGACCGCTTTAGGGAGTCAGCCGTGGGGACACAGGGACTGACTTTAGGGACTCAGCTATGGGGACACAGGGATCAGCTTTAGGGACTCAGCCATGGGGACACAGGGATCAGCTTTAGGGAGTCAGCCATGGGGACACAGGGATCAGCTTTAGGGAGTCAGCCATGGGGACACAGGGACTGGCTTTAGGGACTCAGCCATGGGGACACAGGGATCAGCTTTAGGGACTCAGCCGTGGGGACACAGGGACCAGCTTTAGGGACTCAGCCATGGGGACACTGGGACTGCTTTAGGGACTCAGCCATGGGGACACAGGGACTGGCTTTAGGGACTCAGCTATGGGGACACAGGGACTGGCTTTAGGGACTCAGCCATGGGGACACAAGGACTGGCTTTAGGGACTCAGCCATGGGGACACAGGGATCAGCTTTAGGGACTCAGCCATGGGGACACAGGGACTGGCTTTAGGGACTCAGCCGTGGGGACACAGGGACCAGCTTTAGGGACTCAGCCGTGGGGACACAGGGACCGGCTTTAGGGACTCAGCTATGGGGACACAGGGACTGGCTTTAGGGACTCAGCCGTGGGGACACAGGGACCAGCTTTAGGGACTCAGCCATGGGGACACTGGGACTGCTTTAGGGACTCAGCCATGGGGACACAGGGACTGGCTTTAGGGACTCAGCTATGGGGACACAGGGACTGGCTTTAGGGACTCAGCCATGGGGACACAAGGACTGGCTTTAGGGACTCAGCCATGGGGACACAGGGATCAGCTTTAGGGACTCAGCCATGGGGACACAGGGACTGGCTTTAGGGACTCAGCCGTGGGGACACAGGGACCAGCTTTAGGGACTCAGCCGTGGGGACACAGGGACCGGCTTTAGGGACTCAGCTATGGGGACACAGGGACTGGCTTTAGGGACTCAGCCATGGGGACACTGGGACTGCTTTAGGGACTCAGCCATGGGGACACTGGGACTGCTTTAGGGACTCAGCCATGGGGACACAGGGATCAGCTTTAGGGACTCAGCCATGGGGACCCCCCAGCAGCAAACCCATCCCCCGCATCCCCCTTTACCCACCCCCATCCCCCCCGTCCCTCCCGGGGACCCCGCGTAGCCCCCCCCGTTGCAGCGGCTCATCCCGGGGCTCCCCGTCCCGCAGCCGCATCCCCCGCCGCCGCGTCTGATGCTCCCGGTTCCCGGCTCCTCCCGGCTCCTCCCGGCTCCCCGGTCCCGGTACCTCCTTGCAGACGTGCAGACGCTGCCCGGTGAGGAAGGTGTTCCGGGCGGCCGCCAGGCTGAACGCCAGGAGCAGCCGCCAAGCCGCGGTGGCCATACCGGCCGTGGCGCAGCGAGCAGAGCCGGTACCGGCACCGGCACCGCCCCCAACCGCCCCGCCCCGCGCGCACCTGCGGCCCCGGGAACCACGGGAACCGCACCGGGAACCACGGGAACGGGAGCATCAGCATCAGGAACAAGGGGAATGGGAGCATCGGCACCGGGAACCACGGGAATGGGAGCAACGGTATCGGGAACAACGGGAACCGCACCGGGAACCACAGGAACAGGAGCATCGGCGCCGGGAACCACGGGAATGGGAGCATCAGCATCAGGAACAACGGGAATGGGAGCAATGGCACCGGGAACCACGGGAATGGGAGCATCAGCACCAGGAACCACGGGAATGGGAGCAACGGTATCAGGAACAACGGGAATGGGAGCATCGGCACCAGCAACCACGGGAATGGGAGCATCAGCATCAGGAACCACGGGAATGGGAGCAACGGTATCAGGAACAACGGGAATGGGAGCATCGGCACCAGGAACCACAGGAACCACACCAGGAACAACGGGAATGGGAGCATCGGCACCAGGAACCACAGGAACCACACCAGGAACCACAGGAACGGGAGCATCGGCAATGGGAACAACGGGAATGGGAGCATCAGCATCAGGAACCACGGGAATGGGAGCAACGGTATTGGGAACAACGGGAATGGGAGCATCAGCATCAGGAACCACGGGAATGGGAGCATCAGCATCAGGAACCACGGGAATTGGAGCAACGGCACCGCGAACCACAGGAATGGGAGCATCGGCACTGGGAACCACGGGAATGGGAGCATCAGCATCAGGAACAACGGGAATGGGAGCATCGGCACCAGGAACCACAGGAACCACACCAGGAACCACAGGAACGGGAGCATCGGCAATGGGAACAACGGGAATGGGAGCAACGACACCGGGAACAAAAGGAGTGGGAGTATCGGCAATGGGAATCACACCAGGAACAGAAGCATTGGCAACGAGAACAACGGGAACCCTGGGAATGGGAACATTGGCAATGGGAACCTCACCGGGAATGGGAAGCATGGGAATGGGAAGCATGGGAATGGGAAGCATGGGAACGGGAACCCCGCAAACGGCACTGGGAATGGGAACAACGGGAACGGGAGCCTGTTAACAGGAACCCCAGGAATGGCACCAGGAATGGGAACAGGAAAGGGAACCCTGGGAATGGGAATCTGACCAGGAATGTGATCCTGGGAATGGAAACACTGGGAAGGGGAGCACCGAGAATGGTGTCGGGAACAGCACCGGGAATGTGAACCCTGGGAACCGAGCTGGGAATGTGATCCCGAGAACAGCACCGGGAATGTGAACCCTGGGACCCACACCAGGAGTGGCATCGGGAATGGCACCAGGAATATAACCCCTGGGAAAGGCACCAGGAATGTTGTCCTGGGAAGGGCACCAGGAACAGCACAGGGAATGGCACTGGGAAGAGCACCAGGCATCACCCCTGGGAATCACATCAGGAATATTGTCCTGGGAATGGCACTCAGCATCACTCCAGGAACCACATGGGGAATGTTATCCTGGGAACAGCCCTGGGGATCATCCCAGGGAACAGGACCAGGAACATTATCCCAGGCATCCACAGAAACTGCACCAGGAATGTTACCCCAGGAATATCACCAGGCATCATCCCTGGGTACAGCATTGAATGTCACCCCAAGACCCGCTGCAGCAACGTCATGTCAGGAATGGCACAGTGAATGGAACCCATGGAAATAGCAGCAGGAACATTATCCCGGGAACTGCACTGGGAATGGCACTGAGCATCACCCAGGGAATCACAGAATCATGGAATGGTTTCGGTTGGAAGAGACCTCAAAGTCCATCCAGTTCCACCCCTGCCCTGGGCAGGGACACCTCCCACTGGATCAGGGGCTCCAAGCCCCATCCAACCTGGCCTTGAACCCCTCCAGGGATGGGGCAGCCACCCCTGCTCTGGGCAGCCTGGGCCAGGGCCTCCCCACCTTCATCATGAAGTTCTTCCTAAGGTCACATCTAAATCTTCATCCTCCCAATTTAAAGGCACCCCCTCCTCCCACCCTCTGCCCCCCTCCCCCCCCCCCCAGTCCTATCACTCCATGCCCTTCTAAAAAGCCCCTCGCCAGCTTTCCTGGAGCCCTTTCAGCACTGGAAGCTGCTCTAAGGTCTCCCCGCAGCCTTCTCTTCTCCAGGCTGAACAACCCCAACTCTCCCAGCCTGTCCTCATACAGAAGGTGCTCCATCATCTCCATGGCCTCCTCTGGACCCATTCCAACAGTTCCATATCCTTCTTACGTCCAGAACTGGACAAAGGACCCCAGGTGGGATCCCACAGGAGCAGAACAGAGGGGCAGAATCCCGTCCCTCACCTGCCGGCCACCCTGGATGCAGCCCAGGGCACAGCCAGAATGGCACTAGAAATGTTGACCTGGGAATGTAACCCCCAGGGACAGTACTGGACATTGTCCCAGGAAATCACACTGGTAATGTTATAGAATCATAGAATCACCAGGCTGGAAAAGACCCATTGGATCATTGAGTCCAACCATTCCCATCAATCACTAAACCATGTCCCTCAGCACCTCGTCCACCCGTCCCTTAAACCCCTCCAGGGAAGGGGACTCAACCCCCTCCCTGGGCAGCCTCTGCCAGTGCCCAATCACCCTTTCCGTGAAATATTTTTTCCTAATGTCCAGCCTGAACCTCCCCTGGTGCAGCTTGAGGCCATTCCCTCTCGTCCTGTCCCCTGTCACTTGGGAGAAGAGCCCAGCTCCCTCCTCTCCACAACCTCCTTTCAGGGAGTTGGAGAGAGCAATGAGGTCTCCCCTCAGCCTCCTCTTCTCCAGGCTAAACCCCCCCAGCTCTCTCTGTCCGTGTGGCACAGGGATGCTGGAGTGGGGATGGGGGACACAGGGACATCTGTGGTGGCATAGGGAGACCAGCAGGTACCAAGGGTATAGGGGACACGGTCATGGGGTGGGGACACACCTGGGTGGTACTAGGACATGACTGGGGACACCTCAGCAGGCAGAGACCCTACAGGACCTTGCTGAGCCGGTGTCTCACGCCACAGTGTTCCCTCCAGCAGCAGCCGCTCTCGTCCAGAGCGTGGTGGCAAATTCTCCCAGCGATGCCGGGGCCACCACCGTGACCCCGTACTTGTGACCACAAGCTGCACGTAAAGCCTGGAGAACACAGGTGGCACCCATGCCTTCTGCAAATCTCCCACGTGTGACACAGGGTGCACAGAGCCCTGTTTGTGGCTTCCACACATGGCAGAGGGTGCACAGGCCATTTCCATGCCTAGCACCAGGCGGGCAGAGCCCTGTTCATGGATTCTACACGTGGCACAGGGTGGGCAGAGCCCCATGAAGCTCCCACTTGTGGCACAGGGCTGGCAGAGCCCTCTTGGCAGCCCCGACGCGTGGCACAGGGCGGGCAGAGCCCTGTTTGTGGATTCCACTCGTGGCACAGGGCGGGCAGAGCCCTGTTTGTGGATTCCACTCGTGGCACAGGGTGGGCAGAGCCCTGTTTGCAGTTTCCCTGCGTGGCACAGGGCTGGCAGAGCCCTGTTTGTGGATTCCACTCGTGGCACAGGGCAGGCAGAGCCCCGTTTGTGGATTCCACTCGTGGCACAGGGCGGGCAGAGCCCTGTTTGTGGATTCCACTCGTGGCACAGGGTGGGCAGAGCCCTGTTTGTGGATTCCACTCATGGCACAGGGCGGGCAGAGCCCTGTTCATGGATTCCACTCATGGCACAGGGCGGGCACAGCCCTGTTCGTGGATTCCACTCATGGCACAGGGCGGGCACAGCCCTGTTCGTGGATTCCACTCATGGCACAGGGCGGGCACAGCCCTGTTCATGGATTCCACTCGTGGCACAGGGTGGGCAGAGCCCTGTTCACAGCTCCCACTCGTGGCACAAGGCAGGCAGGGCCCCGTGAAGCTCCCCCGCGTGGCACAGGGCGGGCAGAGCCCCGTGCGGTGTCGCGGCGGCGGGTCAGAATCGCAGGGCGCTCACCGGCCACGGCCTCGCCTATCTGATCGACTCATCCCGCCCGCCGCCGCCGCACAGCGCCCAGGGGCTTCGCGGGGCCTTTCTTCTCACCTCGGCCCGGCGCGAGGGCCCGGCCGATCGAATAAGATCAACGTGTAGGGTGGAGGGGGCCCGGCCGCGCGCACACGCACTCCTCTCGGGCCTCGCAGCCCGCACACACGCAAAAACACGCACACGAACAAACGCACAGACACACAAGCACCCTCACCCACCGCGCGGCCGCCCCACCCCACACGCCCTCGCCCCGCGCGCGGTTTTTATAGGGCGGCCGCGCGGGGCATGCCGGGAAGGAGGCGGAGCGCCAACCAGCCCCAGCCCCTGCCTCCTAGCGGCCGGAGGAGCGCCCCGCACCCCCAGCTCACGGGATCTGAACAGGCTGGATCCGTGGGCCGAGACCAATGAGATGAGGTTTAACAAGGCCAAATGCCGGGTCCTGCACTTGGGGCACAACAACCCTGAGCAGCTCCAGACTAGGAGAAGTCTGGCTGGAAACTGCCTGGAGGAGAAGGACCTGGGGGTGTTGGTTGACAGCGACTGACCATGAGCCAGCAGGGGCCCAGGTGGCCAAGAAGGCCAATGGCATCTTGGCTTGGATCAGACACGGCGTGGCCAGCAGGGCCAGGGAGGTTCTTCTCCCTCTGGACTCGGCCCTGGTGAGACCAAACCTCGAATCCTGGGTTCAGTTCTGGGCCCCTCACCACAAGAAGGATGTTGAGGCTCTGGAGCGAGTCCAGAGAAGAGCAACAAAGCTGGTGAGGGGGCTGGAGAACAGGCCTGATGAGGAACGGCTGAGAGAGCTGGGGGTGTTTAGCCTGGAGAAGAGGAGGCTGAGGGGAGACCTCATTGCTCTCTGCAACTCCCTGAAAGGAGGATGTGGAGAGGAGGGAGCTGGGCTCTTCTCCCAAGGGACAGGGGACAGGACGAGAGGGAATGGCCTCAAGCTCCACCAGGGGAGGTTCAGGCTGGACATCAGGAAAAAAATTTTCACAGAAAGGGTCACTGGTCCCTGGCAGAGGCTGCCCGGGGAGGGGGTTGAGTCACCATCCCTGGAGGGGTTTAAAGGGCGAGTGGATGAGGTGCTGAGGGACATGGTTTAGTGATTGATGGGAATGGTTGGACTCGATGATCTGGTGGGTCTTTTCCAACCTGGTGATTCTGTGTCAGCCCCACAGTAACCTGCAACCCATGGCAGCTCCTGGCCCCACAGCAGCCCCTTCCCCACAGCCCCTGGCTCCCCAGGCTCTCTGCACCCAGGACGAAGCCAGCGCTGTCACAGGGGAGTCCCCCCTTTATTTGCACATTGTGGTCCCATGTTTACAATCTGCGGGGTCCAAACCCCGCAGTTCCTGCTGGGGGACCCGTATCCCGCTAGTGAGGGGTGGCCGTGCCACCCCCCGTCCCCCTGCACCGCACAAGGCCGCGGTCCCGCCAGGACACTGTGTTTGGCGTCGGGAGAAGGTGCTCACAGGGCGCATCCGGATCTCCCCGCACGCTGTGGGGCCGGCACGCAGAGGCCCTCGCCACAGACCCCACTGTCACCAGCTGAGAGGTGGCCAGGTGGCTCCCACCGCGACGTGTCCAGGCTATGGCTCGTGGTGTGGGGCAGGGGCACCGCTGGCTACGGCACCGGGGCCTCTGGCTATCAGCACTGGGGTCTCTGGCAGTCAGTGTCGCTCCCGGCAGGGTCACTTCAGCACCAGGATGTAGAATGCCATGAGGACACAGGACACAGCCACGGCGACGTGCAAGCGGGTGCCGATGACGGCGGCTGCGGGACAGCAGCAGAGCAAGGTGAGGCTAGGGGGCTTGTGGGGAGCCCCCCACACACCCTCGGCACCCCCAGACTCCCCCCAGCAGCCCCACTCACCTTTGTAGAAGACGCCCCAGAGGCCGCGCTTCTCGGAGAGCAGCCAGGTGCGCAGGCGGGGCACCTTGCGCAGGTGGGCGCAGGTGCAGACCAGCAGCAGCGAGAAGGCCAGCAGCCCGTCCAAAGAATACACTGTGGGGTGGGGGTCAGGGGTCAGCCACAGCCCCTCAGGGACCCCAATTCCCCCCAGGGACCCCCATGGCCTCCCAGCCCCCGCAAAGGGCCCCAGCCCCTACAGGAAAGAAAAGGGATATCCTAGCCCCACCTCAAGGGGACCCAGGCCTCAGCTGCCTCCAATGGACACCCCCTACCCCCCAAAGGGGATCCCAACCCCTACGAAGAACCCTCCTGGCCTCAGCCCCCTACAAAGCACCCCCCTCCTGCCAAGGGACACCCCAGCCTCCGAGTGACCCCTCCCAAGAGGACCCCGGCCCCAGACCCCCAAGGGACACAAGGAACATCTCAGCCCTCCCCTCCCCGGCAGCAAGGGACCCCACCCCCCCCCGCCTCCCAGCACAGCCCCCCAGGGAACCCCAGCCCCTCCAAAGGATCCCAGCCTCAGCTCCCAACTCGGGGAACCCAGCCCCCAGCTCCCACTCTAAAGGGACCCCGGCCTCTGAGTCCCCCTTTAAGAAGATCCCAGCCCCTCCAGAGGGGATCCCAGCCACGGCAGAGGACCCAGCCTCACCCCCAGGGGACTCCAGCCCCGCCCCAAAGACCCTCCCAGTCTCCCAGCCCTCTCCCAAACGACCCCAATCCCCCCTAGAGGCTCCAGCCCCGTCCCCCAATGGGAATCCAGCTCCTTCCGCGGAGGACCCCGGCCCCCCAAAGGGATCTCAACCCCCCCCGAGACCCAGGCCTCTCCCTAAAGCAGCTCCGTCTACCAGTCCCCACAGAGGGACCCCAGCCCCGGCTCTAAGGACGCACCCAGACTCCCAGCTCCCCAAAAAGGGACCCCAACCCTTCCACAGACTCCCGATCCCCCCCTCTAAAGGGACTCCAGCCCCCCCACAGCAGACCCCATACCCCAGAGACCCGACCTCCGCCAAGGGGCCCCCATTCCTTAAATCTCCCCCCAGCCCCGAGGCCCCAGCCGCCGTTCCATGGGACCCCAAGGCCCCCAGCCCCCAAGGGGACACCACTCCGGGCCCTTAGGACCCCCCAGACTCCCAGCTCCCCCCTTCCAGAGGCCCCCGATCCCCCTGCCAGAATCCCCCCAGCCCCCAAGGGAATCCCACCCACCCCCGGGGCCTCGGCCCCCCCTCCCTGGGACCCCAAGGGGTCCTCGACCCCCTCACCGTTGGTCATGGCGACTCCCGGCCCCCCCTTCCCCCCGCCGGTCCCGGGCCGGGGACACTGCGCATGCGCGGCCCCCCCCCGCCCCGCCAGCGCGGCGCCGGAAGCGCAGGCGCGGGCAGCCGATGGCCGAGCGCGAGGTGGGAGCAGGCCGCCGCAATCGAGCCCCGATGCGGGGGAACGGCAGGATTGGCCGTGGCCCGTACGGAGGCTGCGCTGACCCAGTCCCCCCAGTAACACCCCAGGGCACCAAGTCCCCGTCCCAGTCCGCCCAGTAACACCCCAGGGCACCAAGTCCCCGTCCCAGTCTGGCCAGTAACCCCCTTATGTGCCCAGTCCACATCCCAGTCCTCCCAGTAACCCCCCAATATGCCCAGGAACCACCAGTGTATTCCCCATCCCTCTCCTTCCAGTAGCCCCCAAGGCACCCAGTCCCCATCCCTGTACTTCCAGTAATCGACCAGTGTTCCCAGCAGACCCCAGTACTCCCAGTGACACCAGTGACCCCAGTACTCCCAGTGCTCCCAGCAGCCCCCAGTGAGACCAGTGTTCCCAGCAGACCCCAGTACTCCCAGTGGCCCCAGTGCCGCGGGCGCTGTGCCACCAGCGCTGGACACGTGTCCCCATGTCCCTGGGCCCAGTGCTAATCCCTGGGCTTAATGGCTTTTGCTGACCGGAGTGGGGCTGCCGTCACCATCACTGTCACGGCCCCCGGTGGGGCGCACGGGGCCCTCGGGGGGGCTCGGTGCAGCTGGCCCGTGTCCCGTGTCCCCACGTCCCTGTCCCCCACGGGCAGCGTGGCCATGGGGCTGTTGCAGAGCAGGAGGGTGAGTAGCGGCAGCCGGGCAGCCTGGGGACACGGGGACCCCCTCAGACCTGGGCTGGCCCCCCCCCCACCCCCCCACCCCGTGTGCTGTGCTGAGGGTGGGAGGGGACAGATGGCCCCACCAGACCTGTCCCTGGGGGACCACGTCGGTGCTGGCTGGCTCCATGCCACCCCTGGTGCTCAGCCTGGGGACCCCTCGCCATCGTTAGGTTCCAGAGTTAACGGGGGAAACCCATTCTCCTTTCTGTCCCTTGCACCCACCCGGCCTCGAGCTCCCAGGGGACACCAAGGGTGACTCTGTCCCCACAGGTGACAACCATGCAGGGACAGAGGGTGTCCAGCCATGGAGAACCCATGGCCGTGCCCCCTTCTCTGCTGGGAACACTGGTCTCACTGGGGGATGCTGGGGGCACTGGTTTCAATGGGGATGTGGGTGATGAGCAGGGAGCTGGTGGTGTCCCCTGCTGTGTCCCCAGCCCAGGGATCCGCAGCCAGACACCAAGTGTCCCACTGTCACCCTGCTCTTTGCCTTCTCCAGGGGGATGACAGAGCCCCAGGGAGCAGCGCCGTGCTGGGTGGGTGCTGAATGGGGATGGGGGGCATGGGGACCCCAGGGGTGATGGGAACCTCAGGGGTGATGGGGACCTCATGGGTGATGGGGTCCTGGGGTTGGTGGGGACCTGGGGGTGATGGGGACCTGGGGGTGATGGGGACTTGGGGGATGGGGATACTGTGGGTGATAGGGAGGCCAGGGACTGTGGGGACCCCAGGGATGATGGGTAACTGGTGGTGATGGGGATCCCGGGGGTGATGGGGATCCCAGGGGTGATGGGGATCTGGAGGTGATGGGGTCCTGGGGGTGATGAGGATGCCAAGGTCAATGGGGACCTGGGAATGATGGGCACCCAATAGATGGTGGGGACCCTAAGGGTAATTAGGACCTGAAGGTGTCATGGGAGAACATGGAGACCATCGCGAGACCTGAGGACAGGGATGCTTGGAGATGGGGATCCTGGAGGGTGCCAGGTGCTGGGGGACAGCATGTGAGGACCCTGGGCTGTGACAACCCAAGACGCCCAGGCTGGGGGACATGGGGGCTGGTGTCCAGGATCTTGCTCTGTGCTGGCAAGTGGCTCTGGATGAGGGAGCTGGGCAGCATCACCCCAGCCCCTGTTGACCCTGTCCCAGGCTGTCTCTTCCCTCATGGTGATCTCATACCTTGATGACCCCGTTCCAACTGATCCTCTCTGACCCATGACCCCTGTCCCTGGTGACCCTTGCCCTGGTGACCCATCCCTTGGCGGCCCTTCTCCTGGTGACCCCATCCTCTGTTGAGGCATGGCCCTGGTGACCCCATCCACTGCTGATCCCCGATGACCCCTGCTACCCCTCCAGAGGGTGACGGGAGTGATGTCCTCTCCCCGGACATGGCCACCGATGGCCATAGGGGGCTCATCCAGCCCAAGAAGGTGCCAAACCCAATGCGGGAGTCCCGGAGCCACCGGGAGCTACACCGAGAACTGCTCTTCAGCCACAGCAGGTGAGTGGAGATGGGAACCAGGGCGTGAGAATGGGATGGTGCCAAGCTGGGTGGCCAGGTGAGGTGGTCCTGTTGGAATTCATATGTCTGTCCCCACAGGGGGATCCTGCCCCGGCACAGGGCTGAGCTCCCACGAGTGCTGGAGTGCCGGCGGCTGAGGCAGCTGAGGGAGGAGCTGCGAGGACCCCCCTCCGACCTGGAGCAGCAGCTGAGGGAACGCCACCAGAGGCTTGAGGAGGTTTGTGCTTTTCCTCTGTCCCCATCCCTGTGTCCCAGCCCTCCATCCATCCATCCATCCATCCATCCATCCATCCATCCATCCATCCATCCATCCATCCACACGTCCAGCTGTCCATCCATCCTTCCATGCATCTGCCCATGCATCCACCCATCCATTCTTGCATCCATCCTCACATCCATTCACCCTACCCCTCTTCAACCCCATCCATGCCTTGTTGTCCCACAGATTTGGGGGTGATTTAGTGATGTCACGCCAAGGGGACAGTTGGGAGAGGCCAGATCATGGGGACAGTTGGGTGATGGCTGGGCTGTTGGGACAGATGGGTGGAGGAACAGCTGAGGGAGGCTTGACTTGGAGGGTGGCAAAGGGAGGCTGCATTGATGAGGTGGGTCAAGGGATAGTCAAGGGCAGCCAGGTTGTGGGGATGGCTGAGGGAGCCTGGGTTGATGGACACCCAGGTCTGGGGGTGTTGGTTGACAGCGACTGACCATGAGCCAGCAGTGGCCCAGGTGGCCAAGAAGGCCAATGGCATCTTGGCTTGGATCAGAAACGGCGTGACCAGCAGGGCCAGGGAGGTTCTTCTCCCTCTGGACTCAGCACTGGTGAGACCAAACCTCAAATCCTGGGTTCAATTCTGGGCCCCTCACCACAAGAAGGATGTTGAGGCTCTGGAGCGAGTCCAGAGAAGAGCAACGAAGCTGGTGAGGGGGCTGGAGAACAGGCCTGGTGAGGAACAGCTGAGAGAGCTGGGGGTGTTTAGCCTGGAGAAGAGGAGGCTGATGGGAGACCTCATTGCTCTCTCCAACTCCCTGAGAGGAGGTTGTGGAGAGGAGGGAGCTGGGCTCTTCTCCCAAGGGACAGGGGACAGGACGAGAGGGAATGGCCTCAAGCTCCACCAGGGAGGTTCAGGCTGGACATTAGGAAAAAATATTTCATGGAAAGGGTCACTGGGCACTGGCAGAGGCTGCCCAGGGAGGGGGTTGAGTCCCCTTCCCTGGAGGGGTTTAAGGGACGGGTGGATGAGGCACTGAGGGACATGGGTTAGTGATTGATGGGAATGGTTGGACTCAATGATTTGATGGGTCTTTTCCAACCTGGTGATTCTATGACTCTATGAAGGTGGCCAGGTGATGGGATGGCTGAGGGATCCCAGGATTGATGGGACATCCAGGTCAGCAGATGGCTGGGTGGTGAGGGTGGCTGAGGGAGCCCAGGTTGGTAGGATATCCAGGTCAGGGGATGGGTGGGTGATGGGGAGAGCCAAGGGGACCCATGGCCACCCCTCCCACCCCACTGCTGCCACAGCACGAGCGGGAGGCAGCAGCGGGGCCTGAACCAGATCCTCGCCCCGAGTTCCTGCTGGTGCGGGACAGCCTGAGGAAGATGAACCTCGCGGAGCCGGGCGCCCGGCAGACATGAGCAGGATCCAGCCCAGCAGAGCAGGTGCTTCTCCTTCGCACTGAGCACCCCCATCCCGGCCCATCCTCATGCTGGGAACCGTGCCCAGCACCGTCATTCTGGGAGAGCTCGTGGTCGGGGGCAGCTGTGGGAGCTGCTGCCTTGGCGTCCCCAGAGCAGTGAGAACCGATGTGCCAGGGCTGGAATGAGCTGGCAGAACCGGGGGCGGCACGGGGCTGCGGCAGGCAGCACTCTCACCCCGACCGGCACCTGCTCTGGCACTCTCTGACACCAAAAAGACAAGAAAAATAAAGGTTTTCATCTGGTTTTCTTAATGCAAATGTCCTGGGTACAGTGATGGAGACAGTGATGGGGTGGCAGTGGCTTGGGTTGACGTTGCGTGGTGGGGACAGAGGGCGACCATCGTGGTAGAGCTGCAGAGCGGGTTTGGCCGCAAGGTTGGTGTCCACCCAAGGCCTTCAGCCATCACCTGGTGGCACAGAGCCTTCCTCCACACCCCCGATCTTCCTCTCCCCCCTCCTTTCTTGGGGGTTCCTTTCTTCTCGTTGTGTTTTTTAGTTCTGTTTCCAAAATTAAACGCGCTTCACCTCCTGCCCCTTCCACCCCACAGCCCTTGCCCTTTTGGAAAGGAAGTGCGAGATGCTGTTTTTCAGCAGATCTCACATCAACAACCCAACCGCCGGGCACGGCCAGCACCGCCCCGGGCACCAGGGAGGGCACCCGGCCACTTCCATGGCTCCTGAGGAGCTCTCCGGCTCAGCTGATTACGATTATCCACTGGTGACCAACACGACGGTGAACCAGGAGGTCTTCTCCAAGTGGGAGGTCATCTTCACCACCATCTTCATCCCCATCCTCTACTCCTTCATCTTCCTCCTCGGCCTCATGGGGAACCTCTTTGTCATCGTGCTGATGGCCAAGAGGAGTGGGAATAAGAGGATGGTAGACACCTTTGTGCTGAACCTGGCGGTGGCTGACGTCATCTTCATCTGCACTTTGCCCTTCTGGGTGGTGGCAGGGGCACGGGGGAACCGCTGGCCACTTGGTGAAGGGCTCTGCAAGGTAAGCAGCTACGCCATCGCCGTCAACCGCTGCTCCAGCATCCTCTTCCTCACCGCCCTCAGCGTGGAGCGCTACCTGGTCATCAGGAAGGTGCTGGACACCAAGATGATGGGTTCACGGAGGCACGTCCACATCACGTGCGGCATCATCTGGGCAGCCTCCCTCCTCCTGGGTGCCCCGTCCCTGGTGTACCGACGGCTGGACGGGGATGACTGCTGGGATGAAGATGGAGAGGACTTCAGCCTGGCCATGGTCTTCCTCACCTTCCTCCTGCCCTTGGGGGTCATCTCTTTCTGCTACTGCTCCATCTACTGCCGGCTCCAGCGCCACGTCCGGCTGGGCAGGGGCGTCCAGCGTTCCCACCGGGCCATTGTCACTATTGTCACAGCTTTCCTCTGCTCCTGGTTGCCCCTCAACACCTGCAAGGTGCTGCTCTTCTTCCTCGCCAAGGGTACGTTGGTCCTGTCCCAGGGGCAGGAGGTGGCCTTGAGGTGGGTGGTGGCCGGCAGCACCTGCCTGGCCTTCGTTAACAGCTGCATCAACCCCCTGGTCTATGCCCTGATGGATGGACGCTGCCGTCCCCGATGTCCCCGTGCTCCGGGGACGGGTCCTGGTGCAGCTGCCCCTTCCTCCACCACTGACTCCAGCCTCCTCTTTGGGGTCCGGATCTGGACCAGGTCCCCCCCGGGTCCTCGGTGCAGGAGCAGGACCCAGCTCCGGGCGGCACTGGGGGTCCCACGGGACCACCCTGGGGTGAGTCCTCAACCCTGCTCCGAACCATCCCCTGGTGCCACCTCAGACTCTGCTCCCCAGCCCTAAGCCAGGTCCAACTCGTCATCCCCAAGGGAGCTGCCACCCCGCGCCCTCTCCGCAGCCTCAGTGCAGGCAGGATCCAGCCCCCAGGATAAACCCATCGCACCCCCCGGATGCTCTGCACAAGGCGCTGCTTCAGGAGCAGGAACCCGGCTTTAATTCCAATTTAATCCCAATATAATCCCAATTAATACAGATTTACCCTTATCACTAATGATATTTCAGTCTCGAAGCCTGAAATGCGCCGGGGGGGAAAGGAGGGAGGGGCTGGGTGCTGGGAGTGGGGGGGCCACACTGAGGAAAAAACCCCTTTATTTCTCCAAATCTGCCTTTTTTTTTCTCTGAGCCTGCCCCCCCTTTTTTTTTTGCACTGCTGGGGTTCCTGTCATGTCCCCGTCCCTCATGCTGCTGGGCAAGGGGGGTGCAGAAAAGACACCCCCCTAAATCACGGGGTGGGGGGTCGGGGAGCTGTGGATAGAGGGGAAAGTTTGGGGCTGGGCAGTGCTGCCTGCGCCCCTGTCTGCATCTGCCTGTGGCTGGCTCTGCCGCTGCCTCTCCCCTGCCTGCACCCTCAGCTGCACCCTCAGCTGCACCCTTGGTCTGAATCTCCCCTGCTTGCACCCTGCCTGCATCTCCCCTGCCTGCAGCGCTTCCTCCCTGCTCCCTGCCTGCACCTCTCCTGCATTCACCCTGCCTGCACCTCTCCTGCATTCACCTCTGCCTGCATCTCTCCTGCATTCACCCTCCCTGCACCTCTCCTGCATTCACCCTGCCTGCACCTCTCCTGCATTCACCCTGCCTGCACCTCTCCTGCATTCACCCTGCGTGCACCTCTCCTGCATTCACCCTCCCTGCACCTCTCCTGCATTCACCCTGCGTGCACCTCTCCTGCATTCACCCTCCCTGCACCTCTCCTGCATTCACCCTGCGTGCACCTCTCCTGCATTCACCCTGCCTGCATCTCTCCTGCATTCACCCTCCCTGCACCTCTCCTGCCTGCTCCCTGCTTGCACCTCTCCTGCATTCACCCTGCCTGCACCTCTCCTGCATTCACCCTGCCTGCATCTCTCCTGCATTCACCCTGCTTCCACCTCTCCTGCATTCACCCTGCGTGCACCTTTCCTGCATTCACCCTGCGTGCACCTCTCCTGCATTCACCTTCCCTGCACCTTTCCTGCATTCACCCTGCTTGCACCTCTCCTGCATTCACCTCTGCCTGCACCTCTCCTGCATTCACCTCTGCCTGCATCTCTCCTGTATTCAGCTCTGCCTGCATCTCTCCTGCATTCACCCTCCCTGCACCTCTCCTGCATTCATCCTGCGTGCACCTCTCCTGCATTCACCCTGCTTGCACCTCTCCTGCATTCTCCCTGCCTGCACCTCTCCTGCATTCACCCTGCTTGCACCTCTCCTGCATTCACCCTGCCTGCACCTCTCCTGCATTCATCCTGCTTGCACCTCTCCTGCATTCTCCCTGCCTGCACCTCTCCTGCATTCATCCTGCGTGCACCTCTCCTGCATTTGCCTCTGCCTGCACCTCTCCTGCATTCACCCTGCCTGCACCTCTCCTGCATTCATCCTGCGTGCACCTCTCCTGCATTTGCCTCTGCCTGCACCTCTCCTGCATTCACCCTGCCTGCACCTCTCCTGCATTCATCCTGCGTGCACCTCTCCTGCATTCACCCTGCCTGCACCTCTCCTGTATTCACCCTGCGTGCACCTCTCCTGCATTCATCCTGCCTGCACCTCTCCTGCATTCATCCTGCCTGCATCTCCCCCACCTGCATGTCTGCTTCCTGCACGCTTGCAGCTCTTCTCCTGCCTGCACCCTGCCTGTACGCTGCCCTCCGTCCCGGTCCCGCGGGCCGTGCGGTTGTCCCGTGGGGCTGAGACACACTTTCCACCACCTGCCGTGTGCCGGCAGCGCAGGATGTGGCCAACTCGCCTGCGTCTGCCACCCTGATTCATCTCACGCTGCGCTGGTGGCCGCGGCAGGGCTGTTCCCACGGCCTGGCACAGCCCTGGCACAGCCCCATCTGCCTGGGGACATGACGGGGATGGGGACAGGGATGAAAAAAAGCCTCAGCTCCTGCCAGGTCCCTGCTCCAGGGAAGGGATGGTGGTGGCAGTAGCAGGGCAGCATGTGGCAGAGTGTGGAAAGATGTGTTATGTCAGACCATACCATACCATACCATACCATACCATACCATACCATACCATACCATACCATACCATACCATACCATACCATACCATACCATACCATACCATACCTGGGCAGTGTGCCCAGGTGGCCAAGAAGGCCAATGGCATCTTGGCTTGGATCAGAAACGGCGTGACCAGCAGGGCCAGGGAGGTTCTTCTCCCTCTGGACTCGGCCCTGGTGAGACCAAACCTCGAATCCTGTGTTCAGTTCTGGGCCCCTCACCACAAGAAGGATGTTGAGGCTCTGGAGCGAGTCCAGAGAAGAGCAACGAAGCTGGTGAGGGGGCTGGAGAACAGGCCTGATGAGGAACGGCTGAGAGAGCTGGGGGTGTTTAGCCTGGAGAAGAGGAGGCTGAGGGGAGACCTCATTGCTCTCTCCAACTCCCTGAGAGGAGGTTGTGGAGAGGAGGGAGCTGGGCTCTTCTCCCAAGGGACAGGGGACAGGACGAGAGGGAATGGCCTCAAGCTCCACCAGGGGAGGTTCAGGCTGGACATTAGGAAAAAAATGTTCACAGAAAGGGTGATTGGGCACTGGCAGAGGCTGCCCAGGGAGGGGGTTCAGTCACCTTCCCTGGAGGGGTTTAAGGGACGGGTGGACGAGGTGCTGAGGGACATGGGTTAGTGATTGATGGGAATGGTTGGACTCGATGATCCAGTGGGTCTCTTCCAACCTGGTGATTCTTTGATTCTATGATTGTACCACATCATGCTGTACCATTCCCTGCCTCTCCATGCCACCGCAGTCTACTTTGCCAGCCCAGCCGTGCCGTGCCGATCCCCGTGGCAGTGGGGCGGAGGCCATGCGCGTGGGGCGTTGCGGGCGCGGGTTGCGCCGGCGGCTCGGGAAGGTGTTGCTCACCCGCTCCTCCCCTCCACCTCAAGTCCCAGCACGTCCCTGTGTCCCGGGCGCAGCAGAGCCGGCAGCGAGCGCCCAGGTAAGGCTCCGGCCCCCAGCCCCACTGTGGCCCTCCCGAGCCCCTTCCCCTTCCCTGCCTCAGTTTCCCCAGCGGGATGGGGAGCGGTGTGGGGAAACTGAGGCACAGCCAGTGTGAACGCAACACAAGCCTAGGGGTGAGTAACCCCTCCTTTCAAGAGCAAAGGGGTCTCGGGGTGCTATGTGGAACCTACATTCCCAGCGCCGGTGGCCGCTCCCACATTGGGAGCCACCTTCGGCCCCGATGGAAAAGAAATGAAAACTGGGAGAGGCGCCCAGCGAAACCAAGTGAGGCGGGAGAGAGGCTCCCCCCCACCCCGAGCACCTTTGCCCCTGGGAGGGGTCCCATCCGGCAGCCCCGGCTGCACGTGGGCGCGCACCTTTGTTTATTGTAGGACCTAGAAGAAGGCAGGGAAAGCAAACACGGCCTCGCCTTCCTGCTCCTGCCGCCATCGCCGCGGCCGGGAAGGACGAGGCGATGCTGGGGGTTGGGAGGGTTGGGGGGGCACCCATGGGTGCTGTCTCCCCGCTGTCGCCCGTAGGATTCCGGCTCGGCATGGGGGAGGCGAGCGACACCGACAGCGGGATCACGCTGCACTCAGGTAAGTGCTGGGGGGGGCAATGGGCTTGGGGTGCCCCTGTCCCCCCCCCCCCCCCCAAGTGCTCTTACAGCCACCAAGCTGAGAACAGGGCACTTCAGTCCATGGAAGACACGTCAAAGATCCTTAAAGGGTGGGAACTGGGGGTTTCCCCAGTTTTGGGGGAGACCCAAGAGTGGCGGGGGGGGGGAGAGTTGGGGAGGCCTTGAGCTGGGTTTGACTCAGCTGAGTTCCGCTCAGGGATGGCTGAGTCAGGGCAAAACCCTCCCCGTGTCCCGTATCCCCCTACCCCCCCCTCGCTGCTCTGGGAAATCACGGCTGGGAAATCGTGAGCACCCATGGGGCACGGGGAGGGGCTCGTGGCTGATTTTGCCTGCTCTGCGGCTGGGGGAAACTGAGGCAGGGAGGCTGGGGGAAACTGAGGCAGGGAGGGTGGGGAAACTGAGGCAGGGAGGCTGGGGGAACTGAGGCAGGGAGGCTGGGGAAACTGAGGCAGGGAGGATGGGGAAACTGAGGCAGGGAGGCTGGGGAAACTGAGGCAGGGAGGCTGGAGGTGGGGAATGGGGCGGTCTGGGTTCATCTCAGCAGGCGTCTGTCTGCCCGTCCGTCTGTTCCTAGGCCCCGACAGCCCCGTGTCGCCCCTGAAGGAGCGGGCGCAGGTGGGGCGCAGGCGGCAGCAGGCGCTGGAGGCCCGGCTGGAGGGCTGTGTTCAGGAGCTGCGGCGGCTCTGCCTGCGCGAGGCGGTGAGCGGGGCTGGGGGGGTCACCCTGCCCATCCCCTCCCACCACCCCGCAATCCCCACAGCGGCGGCTCAGAGTCCCTGTGCTGTCCCCAGGAGCTGACAGGAGCGCTGCCCCGTGAGTACCCCCTGAAAGCCGGCGAGAAGCCCCCCAAGGTCCGACGCAGGATTGGAGCTGCCTTCAAGCTGGATGAGACCCTTGTCCTGCGCGGGGCGGTGAGGGGCTCCCTGGGGTGCAAGCCGGGGGGAGGGGATGTCCCTGGGATGGGCGGTGGGGAACCCTCCATCCCATCCCCGAGCCGTGGAATATGTCCAAGCGTCACCCAGAGATGCCACCAACCCCATCCCATAGGATTGGTGCTGCCTTCAAGCTGGATGAGACCCTCATCCTGCGTGGGGTGATGAAGGGCTCCCTGGGGTGTGGGAGCAGTGGGGACCCGTCTCCATCCCATCCTGGATTTGTGGGAGATGTCCAAGCGTCACCCCGAGATGCCACCCTCCCCATCCCATGGGAGAACTCCACACCCTCTTCGTTATACAAAGCCTTCATTGGCGTGCGAGTTTGGTGAAGGTGGTTGGGTGCAGTGCGCGTGTCCCCTCCATCCCCAGGACCCTCTGAGCGCCCTGGAGCGGGACCTGGCGCTGCAGCTGCAGATCGCCAAGGCTGCCCAGCGCCTCTGCCGCGAGGAGAACATCAGCAAGCGGCTCCGGAAGCGCCGGCAGACGGCAGCCCTGCTGGAGGAGCAGAAGTTGAAGGACCTGGAGAACATCCTCAACCAGCGACGGCTCTTGGCTGGCCGGCGGCCTTTGTCTGCTGGCGGTGGAATCGGTGCTGCCGATGGTGAGCCCCCTATGCCCTCCAGGAGCCCTCTGGTTTGGGGGTGCCTTGTTTGGGGGATGCTAGAGGTCAGGGAGGCAGAAATGGGTGCAGCTTGGTTGAGTGTCCTTGGTAAATTCACCCCAATTCCCCATCCCCTGATGAAAGCCCCATCCTTTGGATGCACCCTAATACACCATCCCCAGAGAATGCACCCCAACTCTCTATCCCTGATGAATACACCCCCTGATGCACCCCAATTCTCCATCCCCTAATGAAAGCCCCCCCCGGGATGCACCCCAATACACCATTTCCAGCTCAGGCACCCCAATTCCCCATCTCCAGTGGATGCACCACTCTGCATGCCCCCCTCAAATGCCACCCCTGATGCGCGCACCCCAATCTGCTCTCCCTGTGAATGCACCCCTGGTGGAAGCACCCCAAAATGCTCTTCTCATTTGGGGTGGACACACCCCAGTTCTTCATCCCTCTTGAATGCCCCCTCATGAGTGCGTCCTGACATGGGATCCCCAGTGAATGCACCCCAATATTTCATCCCTGCTGATTGCACTGAGACACATGATTCTGGATGATTGCACCCCCTGTCTGCACCCCAATACCTCATCCCTAGTGACTGCAGCCTTGTGAGTGCACCCCAAGGCTTCATCCTCCATGCACGCACCCCCGCCCTGCTGTATGCACCCCTCGAATGCACCCCAACACTTCACCCCTGCTGACTGCACCCCACGATTGCCCCCCGATGCACCATCCCCAGCGAGTGCACCCCAAGGGGTGGCAGGATTTGGTGCCCGTTGCCGTGTCCCTGTGCCAATGCCGAGTCCCCATCGTCCTCAGCGTGTGCCTCAACTTCAGCTCCATCCCCGCCACCCTCCCAGGGCTCCGTCGCCCTCAAAGACCAGGGACACGGTGGTGCCGGCTCCTTCCCACCTGGTGCCCCCCAAACCTGCCCAGCACCCCTCCTTCTGCCCGGCTCGGGCAGGCTGGGAGCTGCCTGCAGCACCGGCAACGCAGCTTGGCAAAGCCGGCCTGGCCGGTACCGCCACCGTCTCGGAGCGTGTCGGGACAGGCGGCGTGGGAGAAGGGGAGCGGAGGCCTCCAGGGACGCGTTGGGTGGCGGCGGGTGCCGTGGGAGCATTTTGGCACCCGTCGGCAGCACGGGCACCGTTCTCACCCATCCCCTGCCCCGCAGAGCTCAGCGTCTCCGATGAGAGCTCCCTGTCGGACACCGTCCTGCTGGAGGAGGGTAAGGGAGCTGTGGGGACCTTGGGGGGACATGGGGTGCCCCTCTTGTGGCCCCTCCATCCCAACCTTCCATCTCTGACACAGAGGAGACGCAGCCGCTGGGACCTGCCACCCTGCAGGCGTCCCCATCGCCTGAGGAGCCCACCGAGGCGGTGGGGTCTGGGTCCTCCCCAGCCTCCTCCAGCCCCTGGAAGGAGACCAGCCTCGACAAACACTACGAGAAGGGGAAAAAAACCAGCATAGACGCTGGGGATGGGGAAACCCAGGGCTCCCGGTGCTACCCGGGGTCCCCGCCAGCCGTCCTCCCTGTCGCCTCTGCCCCCGGCAGCCCTGACCCTGCAGCCGCGCTGGTGCCCAGGGTGGAGGACGTTCCTCCCTATCGCTTCGTCCCCATCAGGACCCTGGTGCTGTGCCGGCAGGCGGGCTCCAGCGCTCCCAGCACCCCGGAGCCATCGGGCCGGCGCGGACAATCCCAGTCCCTGAGGTACGTTCTGTGCGTGAGGAGGGAGGACACGGGCTTCTGCAAGGAACCCCATGGGAAGGAGGATGGAGATAACCTCATGAGGAAAAGGATGAACGTAACCCCATGGAGACAGAACTAAATCCATGGGGAAGAGGGTGGGAATAACCCCACAGAGAGGGCAGAGGAGGGTAGAGACAACCCCGTGGAAATGGTAGAGCTGCACTTGTGGGGAGGAGGATGGAGATAATCCATCACTGAGGACGGGCATAACCCCATCGGAGGAGCATGAAGATAATCCCATGGGGAGGATGGAGATGAACCCGTAGGGAGGAGGTTGGAGATGACTCCATGAGGGGAAGGATAGAGATATCCTCATGGGGAGGATGGAACTAAAGCTGCAGGGAGGAAAATGAAGATAATCCCAACGGGGAGGGAGATGGTGCTAGCCCTGTGGAGAGGAAGGAGCTAACCCCATGGAGAGGAGATTGGAGATAATGCCAGGGGAAGGATGGAGCTAAAGCCACGAGAAAGAGAACAGAGATAATCCTATAGGGAAGATGGGGACAACCGTGTGGGGAGGAGTCTGGAGCTACCCCTATGTTGAGGACTGACATAAATCCATGGGGAGGAGGATGGAGATAATCCTGTGGGGAGGATGGAGCTAAGCCCTGGGAGGAGGACGTTGGAGCTAAGCCCATAGGAGGAGAGGATGCAGCTAACCCTTCTCTTCCAGAGAAGAGCAACAAAGCTGGTGAGGGGCTGGAGAACAGGCCTGATGAGGAACAGCTGAGAGAGCTGGGGGTGTTTAGCCTGGAGAAGAGGAGGCTGAGGGGAGACCTCATTGCTCTCTCCAACTCCCTGAGAGGAGGTTGTGGAGAGGAGGGAGCTGGGCTCTTCTCCCAGGTGACAGGGGACAGGACGAGAGGGAATGGCCTCAAGCTCCTCCAGGGGAGGTTCAGGCTGGACATTAGGAAAAGTTTTTCAGGGAAAGGGTGATTGGGCAGTGGCAGAGGCTGCCCAGGGAGGGGGTTGAGTCACCTTCCCTGGAGGGGTTTAAGGGACGGGTGGATGAGGTGCTGAGGGACATGGTTTAGTGATTGATGGGAATGGTTGGACTCAATGATCCAGTGGGTCCTTTACAACCTGGTGATTCTATGATTCTATGGAGATGGTGGAGCTCACACTGTGGGGAGGTTGGAGTCAACCCCACAGGGAGGAGGCCGGAGCTGACCTCATTGGGACGCTGCACCCATGGGGTCCTCAGCCTTCACCCTTCTGTCTCGCTCTGACTTTTGGGTGGGTGGCAAGGAGAAGGGTCACCAGAGCCATCCCGCCCACAGGGTGGAGGCATGCTGGCAGCCTGGCGAGCCGCGTGGCCGCAGCGCCGTCCCCCGCCGGCGCCCCACGTACTACACGGTGACGGTGCCCACCTCCTGCATCCCGACCCCTGGCCCCACGTGCTGCTCCGGCTCCGACGACAGCATCTCCGACCTCTCCAGCGTCTCCCATGCTACGTCCCCCCGCAGCAGCAGCCCCGACGTCTCCTTCCTTCGCCCCCCAGTCCCACCACCACTCATCGAACCCGGTTATTACCCACGGGGTACCCACCGGTTCCTGCCACCCTCCGGCCCTCCAGCTTTCCTCTATGAGCAGGACCTGGCCCCGCTGCGCTACCAACGCCTGGTGCCCTCGCACAGCCGCATCGTGCGCACGCCCTCGCTCAAGGACTACGCGCCGGTGGGCAGCCGCGGGATCTCCAAGGCGACTGTGACCGAGGAACTCAAGTCATGGCACCAGCGCGCCCGGCTGCGGGGTGCCCGTCCCCACTCCCTCGACCGCCAAGGCGCCTTTCGGGGACCGCGTGGTGGCACCACAAGCGACGTGACCATCCCTCGTGGAGTCCTGATGCGGGCTCAGGTAGGACGTGGGGTCCAGCTGGTGTGGGGACATCGGGGTGTAGGACAGTAGGCAGTGTGTGCCCCCTGGGTGCTGCCCTGTGGGTGACTGGAGTTGTCACCCTGAGGTGGTTCAGTTACAGCTGGCTCTGGTGGGGTCCCATGAGGGTCCCCAGAGCAGGAATAGGGCCCTGAGGGGGTCTATGGGGAAGAATTCCGGTTCCGTAAGCGTCCAGGTCTAATGAAGGTTCCTGGGGCAGGACTATGGTCTCAGAATGGTCTTGGGGACAGGACCAAGATCTCTTTGAGGGTCCCTATGGCCAAGCCTGGAGTCCCCCAAGGTTCCCTGGGGCAGGAGGAGGATCCCTTTGGGCAGGATCGGGGTCCTGAGTGGGTCCTAGGGGGAGGCTTGGGGTCCTGAGGGGATTGTGGGAGGAAGAACTGGGGTCTCATGAGGGTCCCCTGAGGCCAAAACTGAGCAGGTTCCTGGAACAGGACAGGTGAAGGTACCCTGGGACAGGCCTAGGGTCCCAGAAGGGTCAGGAGGTGATCCCACCACCACGACTGGGGTCTTGTAGGGTCTTGGGGCCAGGACCACATACCCACAAGGTCCCTTGGAGCAGGATGTGCACCTTCTGGGTGTCTCTCTGGGCAGGTCCAGGGTCCTATCAGTAGGTCTCTGGGGCATCACTGGGATCTCCTGGGCAGGGCTGTCCCTACAGTCATTTTTGGGTCCAAGTCGCCCCCCTCCACCTGGGATGTCCTGTTGGGATGGGTGCATGCCGTAGCCTGCATGGTGAGCTGGGATGGCTGCCCCCTTGGCACAAACATTCTGAGCAAGCTGGGACCCGCAGCCTTGCCCCCCCAAAACATCCCACCCCCCTGTCCCCCTGGGATGTGCCCTGGCATGAGGCATGAGGGTGGCACCCATGGGTTCCTTCTCCCACGCAGGTGCCCCCGCTGCACGTCCTGCGGCGCTCGGCGGACGGCGTGCCCGTGCAGGTCTATGTGCCTGAGAACGGCGAGATCGTCACCCAGGTGTAAGCGCGGACACCCCCCCCTCCATCCTGGGGGGGGACACAGCCTGGCTGGCCCAGGGACAGCGGGGACGGGGCCGTGTTCCCCCCATCATCATGGGGTTGGGGACATGGGTGGGAGGTGCAGCCGCCCTCCCAGCGCCCCTGGGGTGCACGGGGCTGGGATGGGGTGGCTAGGGCTGGCCCCCCCCCATCCCCTCTCTGGCACTGTGACCCCAGCACTGATGCTGTCACCATGACCCTGATGCTGACAGTGCCACCGTCACCCTGATATTGATGGTGTCGTTGTGACCCCAATGCTGACGGTGCCACCAGGACCCCAATACCGGTGGTTTTGCCACTGTCCTCACTTTGGGTCTCTAATAAAACGTGGTTGTTGAGGTGCTCCTGTCCTTGCCATCCCCTTGGGGTGCGTTACCTCTGTCCCCAGCCCTGTCCCCAACCAGGTCCCCCATCCCCTGGAGCTGGTGCCAGGTCGGCATTGCCAGGATGGGGACTGGCTGTGCCTCTGTGGGATTGGGATGGTGGGACCTGTGTGCCAAGGGGGCTCCCCAGGTCCAGCTGTGCCCCCCAGCACCCAGTGAGGGGAGGTAAGGATGTGGGAGCTGAGAAAGTGGGTGCAGGGAAGGGAAGAGGTGGAGAGAAGGGATGGGACACAGGGGTGGGACATGGGGATCCTAGAATAATAGAATAACAGAATCATAGAATCACCAGGTTGTAAAGGACCCACCGGATCATTGAGTCCAACCATTCCCATCAATCACTAACCAATGTCCCTCAGCACCTTGTCCACCCGTCCCTTACACCCCTCCAGGGAAGGGGACTCAACCCCCTCCCTGGGCAGCCTCTGTCAGTGCCCAATCACCCTTTCCCTGAAAAACTTTTCCTAATGTCCAGCCTGAACCTCCCCTGGTGGAGCTTGAGGCCATTCCCTCTCGTCCTGTCCCCTGTCACTTGGGAGAAGAGCCCAGCTCCCTCCTCTCCACAACCTCCTTTCAGGGAGTTGGAGAGAGCAATGAGGTCTCCCCTCAGCCTCCTCTTCTCCAGGCTAAACACCCCCAGCTCTCTCAGCCGTTCCTCATCAGGCCTGTTCTCCAGCCCCTTCCCCAGCTTCGTTGCTCTTCTCTGGACTCGCTCCAGAGCCTCAACATCCTTCTTGTGGTGAGGGGCCCAGAACTGAACACAGGATTCGAGGTTTGGTCTCACCAGTGCCGAGTCCAGAGGGAGAAGAACCTCCCTGGCCCTGCTGGCCACGCCGTTTCTGATCCAAGCCAAGATGCCATTGGCCTTCTTGGCCACCTGGGCCCCTGCTGGCTCATGTTCAGTCGCTGTCACCAACACCCCCAGGTCCCTCTCCTCCAGGCAGTTTCCAGCCAGACTTCTCCTAGTCTGGAGCTGCTCAGGGTTGTTGTGCCCCAAGTGCAGGACCCGGCATTTGGCCTTGTTAAACCTCATCCCATTGGTCTCAACCCATGGATCCAGCCTGTTCAGATCCCTTTGGAGCCTCCCAACCCTCCAGCAGATCGACACTTCCACCCAGCTTAGTGTCATCCGCAAACTTGCTAAGGGTGCACTCGATGCCTTCATCCAGGTCATTGATAAAGACATTGAACAGGGCTGGATCGGGGCAGGGGTCCAGAGAGGGTGGAGAGGAAGAGGGGCAAGGATGTGGCGCATGGAAAGAGAACAGTGGTAGGGGAAGGACGGGATAGGAGAAGGGGTGCTGGGGAGGAAAACGATGGGGATTGGGGAGCAGGGATGGGGTGTGTGCAAGGGAAGGGGAGCAGGGGCTGTGAAACTCAGGGAGACAGGGAAGGGATGCTGGGATGGGGGAAGAACACCTTCCCTGGAGGGGTTTAAGGGACGACGGGTGGATGAGGTGCTGAGGGACATGGTTTAGTGATTGATGGGAATGGTTGGACTCGAAGATCCAATGGGTCTCTTCCAACCTAGTGATTCTATGATTCTAAGAAAGGGGTGCAGGGGAAGGGGTGTGAGGATGAGTGAAGGGATGGGATGTGGTACAGGGGAAGGGGTGCAAGGACAAGGGATGGGGTGCAGGGGAGGGAAAAGGGGAAATAAGGGGTGCCAGGGAGGAGTGTGAGGATGAATGAATGGATGGGGTACAGGAGGAGGTGGAATGAGGGGTGCAGCGGAAGGGAGGGGTGCTGGGGAGGGAGATGATGGGGAGCAGGGAAAGGATGGGGTGCAGGGAAAGGATGGGGTGCAGGGAGAGGGGAATGATGGGTGTAAAGATGAGCAAAAGGATGGGGTGCAGGGAGGAGAAGGGGAAATAAGGAGAGGGGTGCAGCGTGAGCGAATGGAGGGGGTAGAGGAGGAGGGGGAATAAGGGGTTCAGGGCTGGGGAGGGCTGTGCAGTGGTAGGATGTGGGATGCCTGGGAGGGATATGATGGGGATCGGGGGCGGGGGAGGAAGGGGGGGGATGGGGAGCAGGGGGAGGGGGAATAGCGGGTGTCAGGAGGCTGAACGGGATGGGCTGAGGGGAGGAGAAGGGGGAACCCCGGCTGCGGCGGGGCCGGGGGGAGCCCCGGGGAAAGGGAGGAGCCGCGGGGGCACCGGGCACAGCGTCACCGCGGGCCTGCGACACCTCCGGCACCGGGACCTGCTGGCACCGGGGACTGCGGCTCCGACCGGCACCGGGGCTGCGGCTCCGACCGGGACCGGGGCTGCGGCTTCAACCGGCCCCGGGACTGCGGCTCCGACTGGCCCCGGGGCTGCGGCTCCGACCGGCACCGGGACCCACTGGTAACGGGACCCGCCGGCCCCGGGACTGCAGCTCCAACCGGCCCCGGGACTGCGGCTCCGCCGGCTCCGCCCCGGGGCTCCGGCTGCTCCGTGATTGCGGCTGCACCGGGACCGACCCCACCGGGACCGCAGCGGGACTCGACTGCACCGGCCCCGGGCGCTGCGGCTGCTCCGTCCCCGGTCCGGGTGTCCCCGGGTGTCCCGGGCGCGCCCCGCGATGGGGCCCGGCGGGGCTCGCTGGCCCCTGGCTACCACCGTGCTGGTGGCCGTGGCCACCACGCTAGGTAAGAGACACGGGGGTCGGTGTCACCGGCTGTGGCCGTGGGGCACCTTGGGGTGGGACCCGGGGCCACCTGCTCTGGGCGCTGGCACTGTGGCGGCGCGTTCCCCCCCCTGGCCCCTGACCCCCGCTTGCTGCTTTTGGGGTGTCCCCGAGAGCCACCTGCCCCCGGGAGCTCCCAGTGCGCGGAGCCGGTGGCCGCTCGAGTCGGGCTGCCCAGTCCTGGGGCGTTTCGGTGGTTCCCACGCGTGAGGCTTGTGCCTCAGTTTCCCCACTCGGCTCTGAGCGGCTCCGGTGCTGATGGGTGGGGAGTGAGCCACGTCTGAGCACCCCAAGGAGACCTTTGGAGCCAGAGAGGAGCGAGGGAACCAGCTCAACTCCAAGGGCTCGCTGACAGCTGTCCTGGCGCCTCCGGCTGCCTGCCAGGCCTCATCCTGGGGCTATTTTTGGGGACACAAGTGGTCTGGGCCAGAAATGGAGCTGGGAGGCATCCCGGAGCAGCTGGGGAGGCCTGCAGGCTGCGTGTGACAGAGGGGGGTGTTGTGGGGCAGCACTGGGGGCAGGATGGAGTGGGATATGGGGGATGGAGCCTGGGGTGTGGGGATCGCAGGATGGAATGCGATACAGAGGGGCACGGGGACAGGAAGGAGCGGGCTATGGGGTCCATGGGGCAGGATGGGGTGGGGTATGGGGGCAATGGGGCAGGATGCAGCAGGATATGGGATCCATGGGGCAGGGTGCAGTGAGGTATGGGATCTATGGGGCAGGGTGCAGTGAGGTATGGGATCTATGGGGCAGGATGCAGCAGGGTATAAGGGTCCATGGGGCAGGATGCAGTGAGGTATGGGGTCCGTGGGGCAGGATGGAGCAGGATATGGGGTCCATGGGGCAGGGTGCAGTGAGGTATGGGGTCCGTGGGGCAGGGTGCAGTGAGGTATGGGGTCCGTGGGGCAGGGTGCAGTGAGGTATGGGGTCCATGGGGCAGGGTGCAGTGAGGTATGGGGTCCGTGGGGCAGGGTGCAGTGAGGTATGGGGTCCATGGGGCAGGGTGCAGTGAGGTATGGGGTCTGTGGGGCAGGGTGCGGTGAGGTATGGGGTCCGTGGGGCAGGATGGAGTGAGGTATGGGGTCCGTGGGGCAGGTTGCAGTGAGGTATGGGGTCCGTGGGGCAGGATGGAGTGAGGTATGGGGTCCGTGGGGCAGGATGGAGCAGGATATGGGGTCCATGGGGCAGGGTGCGGTGAGGTATGGGATCTATGGGGCAGGATGGAGTGAGGTATGGGGTCCGTGGGGCAGGATGGAGCAGGATATGGGGTCCATGGGGCAGGGTGCAGTGAGGTATGGGGTCCATGGGGCAGGGTGCAGTGAGGTATGGGGTCCGTGGGGCAGGGTGCAGTGAGGTATGGGGTCCATGGGGCAGGATGGAGTGAGGTATGGGGTCCGTGGGGCAGGGTGCAGTGAGGTATGGGATCTATGGGGCAGGATGCAGTGAGGTATTGGGTCCATGGAGCAGGATGGAGCAGGATATGGGGTCCATGGGGCAGGATGGAGTGAGGTATGGGATCCATGGGGCAGGATGGAGCAGGATATGGGGTCTGAGGGCAGGATGCAGCAGGATATGGGGTCCGTGGGGCAGGATGGAGTGAGGTATGGGATCCATGGGGCAGGGTGCAGTGGGGCATAGGCTGTCCCCGGAGACAGCGTTTGGGGCCTGGAGGCCGTGGCCGGGCTGGCAGTGCCCAGAGGCCCTGGTGACGGGCGGCTGTCCCCAGTGGCCGGGGACGAGGACTGCCTGTGGTACGTGGACAGGAACGGCTCGTGGCACCCTGGCTTTGACTGCGAGTTCTTCACCTTCTGCTGTGGCACCTGCCACCACCGGTACTGCTGCCGCGACCCGCTGCGCCTGCTCACCGAGCGCCAGCAGCGCCACTGCCTTGCCTTCAGGTGCCCGGGGCTGGTGCTGAGCTGCGGGCAGGGGTGCTGGGGGCTTCTCTTTGGGTGCTGGGGGCTTCTCTTTGGGTGCTGGGTCATGGGGCTGGGTGCTGGGTGCTGGGCGCTGGATGCTGGGCGCTGGATGCTGGGCACTGACTGTTTGCCTGTACCCCAGTCCCTAGTGGGAGCCCCAAGGATGCCCCATGGTGCTGGGCACTGGTGTAACTGGGCAGGGGGCAGCAATTCCTTGCAGTGGGGGGGGGGGTATGTGCCCCAGGTGCCCCACTCCCCGATGTCCCCCCAGCCCCAAGACCATCGCGGGCATCGCCTCAGCCGTGGTGCTCTTCATCGCTATCGTCACCACCATCGTCTGCTGCTTCATGTGCTCCTGCTGCTACCTGTACCAGCGCCGGCAGCGCCTCCGCACCCCCCTGCAAGGTAGGGGGTCAGGGGGGCTGCAGAGATGGGGGGGCTGGGGGTACAGTGGGGAGGGATTGGGGGGGCGAGGTAGGGACACCTGGAAAGATGAGGGGGGGGGGGTGTCAGGGTGCAGGGGGAGCACTTGAGGTTGGACCCCCCCTGTGCAAGGAGGGGGTCCTCGAAGGAGGAGGAGGGGGCGCTTGGGGATGGAGGGGGGGATTTGGGGTGCGAGGAGGGGGGGCCTGAAAGGATGAGGAGGGGATCAGGGCGCAAGGGGGCCACTTGGGTCTGGACAGGGTGGGATTTGGGGTGCAAGTTGGGGGGCATCTGGAAGGATGAGGAGGGGGAGTTAGGGTGCAAAGGGGGGCACTTGGGTCTAGAGGGGGTGGGATTTGGGGTGCAAGGTGGGGGGACCTGAAAAGGTGAGGAGGAGATGGGGTCAGGGTGGTGTTGGGGCACTTGGGTCTGGTGGGGGGGTTAGGGGTCCAAGGAGGGGGGACCTGAAAGGATGAGGTGGGGGGGTCAGAGTGGTGGTGGGGTACTTGGGTCTGGAGGGGGTGGGATTTGGGGTGCAAGGTGGGGGGATCTGGAGGGATGAGGAGGGGGAGTTAGGGTGCAAAGGGGGGCACTTGGGTCTGGAGGGGTGGGATTTGGGTGCTGGGGGGTGGCTGTGTCCCCGAGCCAGGGTGCCGCAGTCCCCCCCATCTCTCCCGCAGGCCCAGAGATCCCTCTGTCCAGCTACCCCCCTGCTCCCACGCCAGCCCCCTTCCCCATAGACCCCAAAGCTGGCCCCGTGCCCCCCCAGCCCGGCTTCACC